>NC_072439.2:67865000-70365000 GCF_028878055.3 Symphalangus syndactylus
AAAAAATATCACTTAGTGTAAAATCGTTCTTCCCCTACACCATTCTGCTTTACCTGTTGCGAGCTTCATTGATTTCACAATTTTTCAAATGCATATTGTGTTTTTTTGTTTTTTGTTGGGATGTCATGATAACTATCACAGATGTGGTGGCTTACACACAGACATATATTTGCTTACAATTTTGGAGGCTATAAATCAAGGTGGTGGCAAGGTTTTAGTTTCTTCTGAGGCTTTTCTCTTTGACTTATAAACGGCTGTCTTCTCCCTGTGTCTTCACATGGTCTACCCTCTGTGTGTGCCTATATGCAAATCTCTTTTTATATGGACACCAGTTCTATTGGAATAGGCCCACCCTAATGACTTAATTTTAATGTAATAATTTCTTTTTAAAACTGTTATCTTCAAATGCAGACACGTTCTTAGGGACTGGGGGTGAGGACTTTGACATACAAATGTGGGTGGGATGCAAGTCAGCCTGTAACACATACCTAAGGAATATAAGGCACTGTTTGGTGTTGTGTAAGTTACAAAGATTCAAAGAAAGATACGATACAGTCAAGGAATGTCTTTACTCAAAAAGGGACACTAAAATGTAAAATCCAAGTCCAATATAGTTTTTCTTCAAGAGATATATACTCACTCCTCTGGGTGTTGTCAAAGTATTGATGAATATTGCCATTGCCAAATAGAAAAATGTTTGTGATCCAAAAATGAATGCTTAAACAAGCACAAAGATCTGTTCCATTAATATAACATGTTAAATACAACTTTAAAATATATTTATATCCTTACAATTCCTCCCAGTGGCTGTCTCTGGTCATCATACTCAGTGCTTATAAGAGGAGGAAACAACTGTGTTTTGGGCATTTTCATTTCCTTTTCAAAGTAAAAACTTAATAGTGGTCATCGTGCTTAAAACCAAAGCAAACATGATTGTTGAATTTTAACAACAGCAGCATGTGACTCTCAAAGGCTAACTTCCTTTGAAAGATATTATATTTACTTTGCTCTACATAGTGTACATATGATTTGCAAAATTTTAAAGAGTCACATTGGAAATAGTTTCCATCTGGAAAGATTTTTTAAAAAAAAACAAGCTATACTGAGGCCGGGCACAGTGGCTCACACCTGTAACCCCAGCACTTTGGGAGGCCGAGGCAGGTGGATCACCTGAGGTCGGGAGTTCCAAACCAGCCTGACCAACATGAAGAAACCCCGTCTCTACTAAAATACTAAAAAGACAAAATTAGCTGGGCATAATGGTATATGCCTGTAATCCCAGCTACTTGGGAGGCTGAGGTAGGAGAATCGCTTGAACCTGGGAGGCGGGGTTTGCCCGGAGCCTAGATCACGCCACTGCACTCCAGCCTGGGCAACAAGAGTGAAACTCTGTCTCAAACAAATAAACAAACAACCAAAAAACTGAACCGAGAGACACAATGGTGGGAGAATTTAGTAATTTTCAAATATAGCATATGTGGTAGTAGGTGGCTTTTCTAAGTCCCTACTAGCATTTAGACAGGAAATAATAGGTTTAAATTGCAGAAACAGAAGTTGGACACTAAAAAAGCTTTTTGACATTAATGATTACGGCACTGCATCATATCTTTTCTGCAAACTATTTATGAAAATAATTAATGTCTATATTCTGAAATGTTTTCAATATTTTTTTGCCAAAAATAGCAGATGAATTTGAATTCTACTGAATATGTATTTTATTTTTGAATATCTCAGGTCCATATCTAGCAAAACTGATAAAAAGAAACTAATCCAGAAAACTGACTCGAGTTTTATAAAGATGGTCTTGGCGTAATTAATATTTATGAAGCTACACTTATTTGGAATATATTGATCATATGCAAAGCACTATGTCTGACATTTAGAAAGTAAAGATTTGAACCCTTGGTGACATCTGAGAATGTTATGGGATTAAGTCATCTTTAAATAAGCTGGAAATTTTAAATGGAGCCTAAACAAAATATATAATGCAGTTCAGTAGAGCATAGAACATACACTAACATAGGAGGAAAACTTGTAAAAGTTTTCAAGATATAATTCATAATACTTCTTCCTGAGATGGAGAATTTATGTCAGAGAAAACATAAGAAGGATATTTGCAAACGAACGTATTTTATTTATATTCTAACATCTTATCTGAAAATATATCTATTTGAATAGATATGTGAGGTAACGACAGCTTATCAGTGAACACACTAATGACAGTAAAAATAACAAAATAAATATATTACAACATTTACACAAAATGAGGGAAATTTCAGCTTAAATTTAAAATATGTATTTCTTTGCCCGATAGTTCTACTTCTCAGTTTCTACATTAAAAGGAACACTCAGAAAATGCAAGGAGATAAATACAAGAACATTGATAGTAGTAATATTTGCAATAGTAAAAATGACTTATAAATACTAAATGTCTATCAGTAGGGAAACAAATAATTAACCTCTAATTTATCCATACTATAGAATACTATGCAAATTGTGTAGCTCTATGTGTATTAATATGAAAACCTTACTAAGGTACACTCTTACGTTTTTAAAACATTGTAATTTACAGACAAACCATTACACTCTGTTGTACTACATACTATATTTGTTATAGAAGTGTTTTTATAAATGGAACAACAAATGTAATAAACTAGGAGAGAAAGGAGAGTCCTGAATTGGGTATTAAAAGATATTTTCAACTTTAATCTTACTCTAATATTTGAAATTTTACTAGTGAATATGCACAAAATCATTTGTGTAACTAAACTTAAATTATTAAAATATTGAGAATTTAATAAAATGTATACCGTTAATAGTAATATTCAAAAATTTAATTTTGAACTTTATAATTGACATAATAATTGCACATATTTATGGGGTACAATGTGATATTTCAATGCATGTTGTGTAGTATAATGATCAAATCGGGGTAACTACTATATCCATCACTTTAAACATTCATAATTTTTCTGTGATGATGGTATTCAAAATCTCTTATATCTTGGACTATACAATACACTGTTATTTGCTATAGTAACACTAGTGTGTAATAAAACACCAATACTTATTCTGTGTAACTGTAACTTTTGGATCTATTGACCAACCTCTCTATCTGTCAGTCATCCCTCCTCTCTAGCCTCTATAGCCTCTGGTAATCATTTTTCCTATTCTATTCTTTAGTGGTATAAAATCAACTTTTTCTGACTCCACATATGAGTGAGAACATGTGGTATTTGTCTTTCTGTGTCTGGCTTATTTCATTTAACAGCGTTCTCTAGGTTTATCCATGTTGTGGCAAATGACAGGATTGTATTCCTTTTTTTAATGGCTGAATAAAATGATAACACTACCTTGTATGTGTCTTCATGGGTGTGTGTGTGTAATCTTTATCTATCCATCTGTAGATGGACATTCAGGTTGATTCTAACCTAATTCAACTGTTATAAATAGTGATGCAGCAAAGGATGTGCAAGTGCCTCTTCGTCATACTGATTTTATTTCCTTTGGATGTATACCCAGTAACAGACTACTGGATCATGTGGTAGTTTTAGTTTTAATTTTACAAGGATTTTTTACACTGTTTTCTATAATAGCTGTGCTAGTTTACATTTCCAATGATAGCACATAAGAGTTTCCTTTTTTGGCATCTTCACAAGTATTTGCTATATTTTTCTTTTTGGTAATAGCCATTGTATTGTGTACCATTTTGGATGACAAGATAAACTAAGGTAATCCATGAATTACAAACAAATATTTATGTATTATCAAGTTCATTTGATTCATTCATTTAATAATAATTTATTAAGCTCTTAGTATGTGCCATTTACTGTTTGGTGTCTTATTTCTTTACCACTGGAGTACTTAGAGTATTTTAAACAAGAAAAAATTATCCTAGTAATATTTGAGATTAAGACTACACAGAAATATTGGTCAGCTTAGGTTTTTGTTCCTATTTTTCTGTATTTCTTTACTTTCTGACTTTTCAATATATCTTTTGTGTGGTTGAGATGATGAAAATTCCTGGAGTCCTTTTCTCCTCTGAAGTATTTTTCAGGCCCTATTCAGTGGAAATGATCTGCCAAAAACATAGATAAAGAGATACATCTTTAATCTTACAGGCTGTCTCCTTGCACTGGATCAGGAAAATGATTTTTCTTTTAACAGCTGTCAGCATGCTTGACATCTGCCACAAAGGCTTAGGCTCTATTTTTATTTTTCCTATTGAAATGATACTCCGACACCTGCCCCTTTGATACTTTTAGACTGATGTGGTAAAGAACCAGGTATTTTACAGTCAAATAACTCACCCTATTTCTTTTGTTTGGTTCAAAAATAAGACTAAAAATAAAGTTTATTTTTAGCATGAGAAAAATGTGGAAATATCCAAATTACATAAAAATAAATCATTATTTTATGAACAATATTTCTTCAGTAAAGATGTATCTAATATAACTAATCTTAACATATTCAATGACAGAAGTTCTAAATAGCATATTTAAACTTAACTTCTGTAATTATTGGAAAAGCATTATCAGTACTTAGCATAAAGTGAATAACTATGGATTTGTCAGTTTTTTTCTGAGTAAAACCTAATGACAAATGATATAATAACTATATATAAAAGTATTATAAAAGTTCACAATAAGTTTGTGAACCCTAAAGTGGTACATTTTAATATTTTTTTAAAAAGATATTTTTTATGTGACAAGGTAAGACAGTTTAAAGAATTGGGTTGTATACATGAAGAAAAGTAAAATCATATTAAATATCAGAGGTTGTTAGGCTCATCTTCTAGCCACAAAAATGTCATTATGTATAAGGCTGCTATTTTTTGCTAAAAAGAAATATGAAAATTATGTTGAGTAACATCAGAAAAAGATGATGGAGTAGGCAGCTACAAATTCCTTTCCCACATGAAAACATTTTTAAAAAGCAGAAAGTATCAGAAACAACTTTCTCAGAACTCTTGATAACAGTCAAAGATTTATAACCAAGCATGGTAGCAGTCTTGTAATGGCTACAGACCATGTTTCCAGTGTAGAATTTTGACCTTTGGTTTTAGAGAAAGCAGAACAGACCTTCTTCACAAATTATTCACAAATTATATCCATAGTAACTTGTCTGGGGTCTAGCTGAAAGACTGATGCAAGGTAGTCAACTTTGTTTTTCCTAACTTGGAACTAAGGACAGGAATAACAACTATTGCTCAAATTTGCTGGAAATCAAACTTACAGCCCACAGATACCCACGGAAGAATAGTAGGATCAATGCGTACACTAAATCACCTACAGCCTGAAAGAAAAAACTTGGGGAGATTCCTGGAGAAATTAGAATATTAAAAACCACTCCGATATATGGGGGATTTGGAAAGTCACATGTATACCAAGAGCATGATGCATACTCAGAAAGGACCTCAGAATGCCGTTAAGTTTTCACCTTGGATTGGCTCCTAGGCTCAATACAAGCCTCACTGAGTGTTGAATAAGTATCTCAGAACACAGATAATAGAAAATAACTAGGAGAATAGGTTTTTGGTTATTTTATGGTTTCTTTTTTTCTTTGTGATTGTGTCCTTTTCTTTTGTTTCTTTTTAGCTTCTTTCATTTGAAGAAACGTCTACCAAAACACTATCTCAACACGAACTGAAGATGGACACTCCAGTGACCACACATAACAAGGGATACAGTCTTTGGAAAAACTAGTTTGGAAAAATCATTAAGAAAATGAAACACTGCAGCCTCCCAATACCTAAACACTGAGAAGGAAAAAAAAAATCTCATTTTCAGTGTAGCCACCTTTTAATATTCAAATGTCCAGTTTTCAACAAAAAAACACAAGGTGTACCAAGAACCAGGAAAAGTATGGTGAAATTATAAGAAATAAAGTATAAAAACCATCTAGAAGAAGCCCAGATCTCAAACTTCCTTGACAAATACTTTAAAACAACTATTTCAAGTATGTTTAAAGAGATAAAGAATAATCAAGACAGTAACTAAAAGTAATTAAAAATAATGTAGTAACCAAACAGGAATATCAATAAAGAGACAGAAATTATGAAAATGAACCTAACAGAAATTCTAAAACTAAAAATACAATAACTGAAATTAAAACTTCTGATTTGAGCATGCAGAAGAAAGAATCAGCAAACTAGAAGATAGGACAGTTGAAATTTTGAGTTTGAGGAGCAGAAAAATAAGAAAAGTAAACAGAGCCTAAGTGGTCTGTGAGTCCAGCATTTATGAAACATATTAATCTATAAATCTATAAAAGATAATAAATTATAAATAAGATAAAGTCAAAGAGGCTCATACCCAGAAAAAAAATATAATCAAATTTTCAAAAGTCACAGACAGAGAATCTTGAAAGCAGCAGAAAAAAAGTAATTCATGCTGTACATAAAATTAATAGCCAATTTCTCATCAGAAACCATGGAAGGCAAAAGACTATGGGATGACATATTTAAAGTACTGAAGGAAAATAAAAATAAATCAACCAATAATTCTATAACAAGCAAAATTGTCCTTTATGATTTACAAAGAATTTATTGACATTTCTAGGTAAACAAAAGAGAAGGGAACTCATTACAACTAGACTTGTCCTATAGGAAATAAGAAAGTAATTCTTTCAGTTTAAACAATAGGACACCAGCTAGTAACTTGAAACCATATGAAAAAATTAAAATCTCAATAAAGGTAAATACACACCTGGTCAAATATATGTCTATATTATCGTAATGTTGATTTCTGATTGCTTATTTATTCCCTACATGATTTAAAACACAAATGCATAAAATATAATTAAAATTCTATGCTATTTGGGCACAAAATGGATAAAGATATAATCTGTGTCAATAATAAGATGAGGAGATATAGCTGTAAAGAAGCAGAGATTTTTACACGTGATCATAATTAGGTTGTTATGTTTAAATTATTATACACGTAGGATATTAAATATAATTAACATGGTAATAATAAAATAATCTAAAGAGTATATACAAAAGAAAATTAGATGAAAATCAATATGGTTTAGTATAAAAATCAGCTAATTTTTTTAAAAGGCAGTAATGAAAGCAATGATATAAAAATATATGCAATATACAGAAAACAAATAGCAAAATGGCAGACATAAATCTCTCCTAATCAATATTTACTTTCAATGTAAATGATTTAAATTTACCACTCCAAAGTCAAACATTGGCGGTACATATTGAAAAAAAGAGCTAACTATAAAAAAGACTAACTTAGATTCAGTAACACTAATATATTGATAGTGAAAAATTGAAAAAAGAAATTCCATGGGAATAGTAACTAACAGAAAGATAAGTAAGTATAATAATATCAAACAAAATAGAATTTAAGATAAAAACTTTTACAAGATATTAAGAAAAACATTATGTATTAATGAAACATTTGATTCATTAAGAAGGTACAATTCTTGCCGGGCGCGGTGGCTCACGCTTGTAATCCCAGCACTTTGGGAGGCCGAGGCGGGCGGATCACGAGGTCAGGAGATCGAGACCACGGTGAAACCCCGTCTCTACTAAAAAATACAAAAAATTAGCCGGGCGCGGTGGCGGGCGCCTGTAGTCCCAGCTACTCGGAGGCTGAGGCAGGTGAATGGCGTGAACCCGGGAGGCGGAGCTTGCAGTGAGCCGAGATTGCGCCACTGCACTCCACGGGCGACAGAGCGAGACTCTGTCTCAAAAAAAAACAAAAAAAAAACAAAAAAAAAAAAAGAAGGTACAATTCTTATAAACATACATGCACCAACCCATAGAGCCCCACATATATAAAGCAAACATTGACAGTATGAAAACGATAGACAGCTCTAAAATAGCTATCTATTGGCAACTTTAATACTTCACTTTCACTTTCACATTTGACATGATCCACAAAGACATTTGGAGGATCAAAGCTAATGTGCAAATTCAGCGAAGTTACAGGGCACAAAATCAACATACAAATATCAGATGTGCTTCTATACAACAGCAATGAATTATCAGAAAATTGAATTAAGAAAGCAATTCAATTTACAATAGTATCTAAGAGAATGAAATATCTAGAAATACATTTAATCAAAGAGGTGAAAAATTTGCAAAAGGTCTAAATAAATGGGAAGATATTATGTTTTTATAATAACAAGACTTAACATTACTAAGATGACAATACTACCCAAAGTGGACCTACGCATTCAACCCATCCTTATCAAAATTAAAGTGGCATTGTTTTGCAGAAAATGATCCTCAAGATTATATAGAATTTCAAAGTGCCTTACATATTCAAACTCCGAAAATCAAGAAAAATTTGAAGAATTTACACTTTTAGAATTTATGAATTACTACAAAGCTACAGTAGTTAAAACAGTGTGCCACTGATGTAAGGATAGACACATAAACTACTTAAATTGAGAGTCTAAAAATAAACTCATTCATTTGGGACAATTTTTAACACAGGTGCCCAATAAATTCAGTGGAGATGACCTTCAACTGATGGAGGTAAGACAACGGAATATAATTATGCGAAATAATGAAGTTGGCTCTCTATGTAAGACTATTTAAAAAAATTAACTCTAAATGGATTATGACCTAAATTTGAGAGGTAAAACCATTGAGCTCATAGACAAAAACAAGGATAAATTTTCTTGACCTCAGATTTGGCAACAAATTCTTAAATATTACAACAAACACATAAGAAACAAAAGAAAAATAGATAAATTTGACTATATAAAAATTAAAATATTTATACATTAAAGAATGTGATTAAGAAAGTGAAAAAAATAGCCTATAGAATGAGTATTTGCAAATCATGTAGCTAATAAGAGTTTAATAACCAAAACATATAAATAAGTGATACATCTCATCAACAAAACGACAACCAATCCAAATAAAAATGAGTATCACACTTAAATAGACATTTTTCCAAAGGAGCCATATAAATGACCAATAATCCAATGAAAAGTTGTTTAACAACATTTGTCATTTGTAGTTATTCAAATCAAAACCATGATGAGATACCATTTCACACTTACTAGAATGTCTATAATAAGACACATATAACTTAAAAGTGTTGGCAAAGACATGGAGAAAATGAAATCCTGTGCATTACTAGTGGGAATAAGAATTCTGCAGTCAGTTTGTAAAGCAATTTGGCAGTTGCTTTAAAAGGAAATTAAAACATGGAATTCCGATTTGACGTAGGAGTTGCAGTTTTAAATATAAAACCAAAATAATCGAAAAAGACTCAGATAATTCTATGTCAATATTCACTGCAGCATTATTCAAAATAGACAAAAGTTAGAAACGACTAAAATGTCTATCAACAGATGATGAATGTATAAATAAAATGTTTCATACACGTAAAATTGGAATATTATTTAGCCACAAAAGCAGCTAAAGTTCTAGTACATGGTACAACATGGAAAATTTGCAGAAATGGAAGTAGATTCAAGATTGTTAGGGCCTTGCCTTTCCAAGCTTTTAGAGACCATTCAGATTTCTTGATGTTGTCCTCTTGTAGCATTGGCAACACTTTGACTTCTGTTTCTCTAGTCAGAACTCCTCTGACTCTGATCCTACTGTAGCTTTCTTAAAATGGTCCTGTGATTACATTGGGCCAATCCAGATAATCCAGAATAATATTCTCATCTCAAAATTCTTAACTATGTCACATCTGCAATATTCCTATTGCCTATAACCTATTAGTAGGTTTTGGAGATTAGGATGAGAACATTTTTGCAGTGCTCTTTTTCTGCCTACTACATGGTCAGAGAAAATAATCTACCTAATTTCAATTTTTTCAAAATCTTAAGATTATTTTACAATTCAGGATATGGTCCAACTTGAATATTTCATGTGCATTCTAAATGGAAAGCGTTATTTATGTATTTATTTATTTATTTATTGAGACAGAGTTTCGCTCTTGTTACCCACGCTGGAGTGCAATGGCATGATCTCGGCTCTCTGCAACCTCTTCCTCTGGGTTCAAGCAATTCTCCTGCCTCAGCCTGTGGAGTAGCTGGGATTACAGGCACGTGCCACAACTCGTGGCTAATTTTTGTATTTTTGGTAGAGACGGATTTTCACCATGTTGGTCAAACTGGTCTCAAACTCCTGACCTCAGGTTACCCACCTGTTTTGGCCTCCCAAAATGCTGGGATTACAGGTGAGAGCCACCGCACCTGGCAGGAAAGTTTCTTTTAAAGCACCTTACTGTCTTCAATGAAAGTCATAGATACCATGATCCAATTCTATACCTAATTTAATAAAAATCAATATAATGCCTATCATTTTAGGTTATTTCACAGCAACCATTAACTTTGTTTCCTTAACATGCCTCCGTAGGAGGCATGTACTTTTCCACCTCATTAATATTAGAATTGGTCATATGTCTTGCTTTAGCTTCATGATGAATGGAGTGTATTTTCCCACCTTTTGATTTTTGGCTTGGCCATGTGACATGCTTTGGCCAAGTATGTTAACAAAGGTCATATGAGGAAAAATTTGAACTATGCTCACTCATTTAAGCTATATATTTTGTGCTTCTACATTCAAACCAAAACAACGTGCTTCAGATTATCTCTGGTCCAAGGAGAGAATGAAAGATTGGTGGAGCAGACTTGAACTCAAACTTCTCATTGGAGAAAAATGTACCCCAAATAATGTAAAACCCTAACTATTCAAGTAGTTGAAAAAGACAAGAAATTAATGCAACTGGTTTTATGCTACTGTATTTATGGCTAATTTCTGATGCAGCATTATTGGAGCAATCACTGGCTAATCACACACATGAGTGGAAAGTTTATTAATCAATATAATGTCTATAAGGTAGGTCCATTAAAATAAAATAATGTCTATTATCATATAAAAATATACAGGCATGATTGTACAATGTCAACAGTTATAGACTTATACAGAAATGTGCATGGCAAGTCCAGTAAACAAACCTTGGGAAAATTTCCAACAGGAATCACAATGAAACTGTTCTTATAATCTTTCCTGATTACTTATTTTCAGGTTAGTGTATGTGAAATTATGCAAAAATATTTCTGTTCAAATATGAAATACAGTTAAGTCCTAGTGATAAATTTAAAAAAAAAGGTTTATCCCTGGAACAATATCCTGTAAGTTGCTTCCTGTAGGAAGTGGCAAAGTGTTATCTGTGTAAGACAGTCTTACGCATACATGGTACACTTAGCATCCTTTGTCACCTGTTCTTGAATGTAAGAAGTCCTTGCAGCCATTCTGACAAACAAAAGTACTCTCACAAATACCCAAATGTGTCTTTCTAATAGGCAGTAGAAAGTACACATGAAAATCACCAATTTATGTGTATTAATAATCCTGAGAACAGCTCAGTCATTTAAAGTGAATCTAAGAATATATATATTAAGAAATTATCTATCTATCTATCTATCTATCTATCTATCTATCTATCTATCATCTACCTATCTATGTAGATGTGTATTTTATGATATAATAAAGAGGAAATTCAAATTTCAAACTACTTGCAAAATAGAGCACAAAGGGTACCCTGGGGAGCAAAGTTGAATACCCTCAGAGCATCAAGTGTACTCCTGACTATTGCAATTATAAAAGGAGACTGAACCAATGATTTTAAAATTGAAATAAGAGAAATATAGCTAAGAAAAACAGGAATTAATTGGAAATGATCTTAGCATTCCAACTATATACACACAGTAAATCTTCTAATTGCATTTATTCATATATCAAAGTTGAAGCTTCATAAAGAAACAACTAATTGTTCCCTGACACATATTGCAATTCTAGACTCATATTGATATTGTATTATAAGCCCAAATGGGTATCTAAGAAATTATCTGGTGTTCATTAAAATACAGTTAATGGATATATCAAAACTCTCAGTAGAGTTTACCAAGCCACTTTTCTAAGCAGTTAGAACAAAGTGGGATAATAGAATTTCATTGTAGTCTATGACTTCAGATATATATGAGGTAAGGGAGGTAGGGCATTTCAGAAAATAAAAATGGAATAGATTGGAGAGAACTCTAAGTATATTTCTTATTTCCAGTACATTGTTTAGACTGCTGAAATAATGCCTGGTTAAATAAACAATTATACCTATAGATTATTATTCCATGTGTTAAGAGGTCCCATTCAAATTTGACTTACAACTACTAGTTCAGGCAAGAGAGCCACAAATAATAGATTCTAGAGTATGGTAGAGGTTGGCAAATAAAATTTTATGTATACTTATTAATAGTCTTTTTCTCAATATTACTCTTTTCCTCGATCTTAACTAAATCACATTTTTAAGCAAGTTAACACCTCTAAATTTGGATTGCATCTTAAAAATTATGGTTTCTGGTATTAATTAAAATACAGTAGTGTGTCAGCCTTTCCTAAATTAAATAGGCTCTTTTAGATAAAAATCTATCTTTCTGGAATTTTCTCACTACCTAAATAGACATTTGGTTGACTCAGGGCATGCATAAGGGGAGAGAGAATACCTGAGATGCACACATGAAGGATCGCCTACTTTCCTCTTTGTCCTTTGGCTGTCACATTAGTGACTTCTTCAGGCTTTGGTATGGCTTGTTGGCATCTGCTACTGAAGTCTCAAGTGTTGAACCCATGGTCTCTTTGTTTGACTTGTTCAGA
Source organism: Symphalangus syndactylus (assembly GCF_028878055.3). Taxonomy (NCBI): domain Eukaryota; kingdom Metazoa; phylum Chordata; class Mammalia; order Primates; family Hylobatidae; genus Symphalangus; species Symphalangus syndactylus. The sequence continues at coordinate 67,877,641 of NC_072439.2, forward strand.
GATCAGTGTCTTTCCTGTATTCCTTTGATCTTGTTTCACAGGTGCTGTAGACATCTTTGCCTTTCAGCCGTATTCTACCTGCCCTCCGTTTAGCAGCTAATCTCCACCCCCCAGCCCCTGCAAAGCTTCTAAAATTAGGCATCTCTCTGCTACAGACTAAATGTTTTTGTCCCTCCTCAAATTCCAACATTGAAATCTAGTCCCCTATGTGATGGTATTTGGAGCTAAAGCCTTTGGGAAGTGATTAAGCCATAAGGGCAGAGCCCTAATGAATGGGATTAGTCTCCTTATGAATGAGACTACAGAGAGCTTACTCACCTCCTTCACCATGTGAGACCCCAAATATGCTGGCATTCTAATCTTGAACTTCTCAGGCTCCACAACTGTGAAAAAATAAATGTATTTACTTTATTAGCCACCCATTGTATGACATTTTTGATAGTAGCCCAAAGGGACTACGATAGTTTCCACTTTCCAGAGGCTCTCCTGCATGAGGCTGAACCTGAGTTTTATTATATTTTGTTGTGTGGGGCTTTGGGGAACATGGGGTTACCTTTCATGCCACAGCAAGAATTAAGGGAGGTGCAGTGGAGCTAATTCATATCCTTTTACAGCCAAAGTGCCCTATGCTATCATGATAGTTCTCTGCTTCTTGTGTGCCTTGTTGCAATAGGCCTGCCCTGTCCGGCTATCTCCTTCTAGGATTACAAACTGAAAGCCAGTATAAAATTTTGCTCTCATTTTTTTCAGTTATATTTTAAACCTATTTGAGAATGCCATTTTATTTTCATAATTGTTTGGAAAATAAAGAGCTTTGTATCATATGCCAATAATGTAATCATAAAATAATTATCAATGTACAAGTTTTTGATTTCTAAATTTAATTTGATGTTATAAATCTCTGGCCAATTTTGTGTTACCACAGGATGTAATTGAGTTATCTGACAACTGTTTTATAACATAAGCTCTTAAACAAAAACTAGGAGAAAGGTAGATCAACCCATCACCAAATTGATTAAGTGAAATGTGTTGGAAAAAGTGATTATTTTCTAATTTACATTTTTGGCAGTTGCCATTTACTATGCACCAGCTGAATCAGTTGAAAAGCAAAAATACTGATGACTAATACAAATTAATAATATACCTATTGCATAAGCTTAATAACCATGTATTAAATGTGAAGGTAAGTGGCTTCATTCTTAAGAAAGAAAAAGTATGTAAGTCTAAAACTCATGAGGATAAAAAACAAAATTAAACCATGTGAATTAATTTTGTATGCTCTTTTCAACAAAATATTTTTTCAACGGAATTTTAGAAATGTTTTCTAAGGTTAAGTGAAATATAAAAATAATCAGGACTGTGCTTCTCGGCATACATTTATATATCACATGTCATGTGGCATACATCAAAATGTATTTTAGTGTAAATATTATTGGGATAAAAATATCTCAACATTGTCAAGAAATTTTACTTAGGGTATTTAGAAAATGAAGATTAAGATTGATGTCTCCCCAAACTAAATGTTTATTTTTCTGATCAGTGAATTAAATACTCTGATCCAGTTGAACAGTTAATTACTCCTGTTTCCATTAGCACACATACCACCAATGACAGAGTCAACTCTTAAAAGGAGACAATTATTTTTTCAGACAAATATATTCAAGTGGCAATGCTTCCCTTCCTTTCCAGGAACTCATGTTTTGTGCTTTGAAAAAAACTATATGCTTATTCTATAATTTCAGAATAATTTTCACTTCAAAACATAAATTTTACAAACCACTGCCAAATAAAAATATTCTCTTTATAACATTCACAGGTATATTTCATGTCTTTTAACATGATAAGACCCTCATTTTGTATTTTATAAATTTGCTTGGCCAAGAAAAGATGGTTTCCCAAAGGAATGCCACATACACTAGATACACTTTTTTTTTTTTAATCTCTCTGTTTTGGTTTATCTACTTGAAATTCTTCCCTGCCAAATGTAATACCCATATTTCCATAAGTGTATCACTGGCAGATGTTAGTTCTGGCCATTTGTATGATGTAAGAGTAGCAGATATAACATATAAAAGAATTGCCTTTCTTTTGGAAAATATTTTTAAGCTTATTTGAATAGCTGCCAGTACTTTAATTGCCTTAAATACGTTTAAAAAGAACAAAAGCTTTGGGAATTTCAAATGAAAGAAAACATGCTGTTAATTTCTTAATAGTATTAGTCAGTTTGCTTAAAATGGTGCACTAACTTAAAAGGAAAATAATTAGTTACTCACTCATCCCTTTAAGCCATCTTCTCATAATCTTTCGAGCCACTTTTGCAGAATAGCTCCCTGGATGGCCTTGAACTAACTCATTCCTCCTCACCTCTTCTGGCTTGCAGTTCTTAAGAATAACTGTAGAATTTGCTGGAAATGCAACATCTTGAGATAAGAGGGAATTGACTGTAACAGCCTAAGCTCTGTTCCAGTCCCCTTAGAATAGGATGTCCTTCAACACTTTGGGCCTCTGTGTCACATTAATCCTGAGGCATAAAACTCAAGGTGTGCTGCTTTCTGAAGACTTTCATCTGTGGTACAAGTGGGGCATGTGCACTTGGGGCTCCACTGCCCAGGGCAGCTTTCTGACCCTTGGGAGATCAGCACACAATGACTCCTTGGCTTCTGTTGCTCTTTCCTATCTGCAGGTAATACGCTTGCTTCATGTAACTTCTGTGCATTGTTCTATCTCACTGGACTAAAGCTGGCAACCAGTGCAGGGTGCACCTGCTTCACAACTTCTTGTTCAACTGTGGGTGGGAAGTGTTACACAGTAGTGTTAGAGAAGTCTTCAGTTGCTCACATTCCTTCTAGAAACATTTTTAAAGCTTGGAGGATACTACTGATAGGCAGACGCTCATGAGGAGGGAGATGCAGGAAAGAGTGCTTCTGCTAAATCTTTCCTATTTGTCATTGGGAATAATTAGTAAAGAAGCCCACCTTTCTCAGAAGCTGTGTCTATATAGAAAAGTGTACCAAAGATTTGTTTTTAAACTGAGTTTAATTGTCCACTAGGATCATCTTTGTTCTGCTTTTTTTTTTCTTTCCTTTTTGAATTGTTTCAGGATTTTTAAATCACAAATTATCAGTGGACTCAATCAGATCTTTGTTTTTTACTTATTTTAAATGATTTGAAATAATTTGATTCAGAGAATTGTCCCAAAATCCAAATAGTTGTGATATTTCTCAGGCAACAGCATCCACAAAGTATTTTCATCTAAAAGTTTTTTCATCGTAACTTTTTTTCAATTTTGAAAGTTATTCAGAATTGAAATTTTAAAATTTTCATGTCACAAAGTAAGGGGAATGGAAGTGGCCTACCCATTGTTTCTCAGACAACTTTAAGGTTGTCCTCCACCTTTTTGCAAGCAAGCACAAAGTGCTTTTGTTTTGTTTCTTGCCTCATTGTGCTGTTTTACTCCTCTTCCTGGCCTGAGATATTTTTCTATCCTTCTAAATCAAATTTTTGAGCAAGCTACATATAAGAAAAAGGATAATGTTATAACCCCTCCAAAAAAAAATCATGATACTGGAAGTATCAGAAATCTAGAATTTTAAGCACAATTTTCTGTACTATCAAATGACTACTTTTATCTTACATACTAGGACATTTTGTTTTGCCCTATATATTGAATTTACCTGATAAAAATCCATCAGCATATTCATGTCAGTTATTTTTTTCTGAACCTAAGAATAAGAATATTGATTTTATCCCCAATTGGGAAATAAATAAGGCACTAAAATATCATGGAATTAGAAAAAATATTTACAAGCAGTAGATGTTTTAAAGTAACATATTTCTACAGGGGAGATAAGGCTATCTAGGACCTCATTTTCCTCTCAATATTCTAAATTTCTTTTTGAATTTTAGGAAGTTTGATTACAAATCCATAGGCCCAAATTCTAAAAAATGCATGAAAATTGTTACATCACTGCTTGCATTAGGATTTACTTTACAATGAATTTACTCTACAAATATTCATTAAAAATTAAGAGAGATTTTTACTTGCTGACATGGTTTGGATCTGTGTCCCCACCCAAATATCATGCTGAAATATAATCCCCAATGTTGGAGGTCAGGCCTGATGGAAGATGGTTGAATCACTGTGATGGAGTTCTCATGAATGGCCTAGGACCATCCCCTCAGTGCTGTTCTCCTGATAGCGAATGAGTGAGTTGTCACAGGATCTGGTTATTTTAAAAGTGTGTGGCATCTCCCCACTCCCTTCCTCCTGTTTAGGTCATGTGAAGTGCTGATTCCCTTTTTGCCTTCTGTGTGATTGTAAGTTTCCTGAGGCCTCGCCAGAAGCTGAACAAATGCTGCCATGCTTCCTATATAGCCTGTGGAACTGTGAGCCAATTAAAGCTCTTTTTTTATATATAAATTACCCAGTTTCAGGCATTTCCCTATAACAGTGTGAGAATGGACTAATACATTTGCTATTATGTATTTTGAAATTGATTTTAATAATCAGTCTCAAATGGCACTCAAAATTTTCATTCTTAATACTAATCTTTTTTCTTTGACATGAGTTTTGGTTTTCTATGAGTACAAATAAAGCTTGCTGTTGCTTAACAGCTCCAAGATTCCATAGGTCAAGTTGCTAAAATGCAAAGTAATGGATTTAATTTTGTTTTTTACTGATGACTAAATTGTCAGCTGCAGCAGGTAAGATAAATCACATACCTATCATTTAGATGCAACATGACATGAATAAAAATTGTGATTTTTCTTATAGTTATATATTATGTATAAGCATGACTGGCTTCTGGCAATATCTCCAGATATTGTAAATGAATAATCCTATGATAAATGTGTACTAAATTCAAAGTTATTTATTACTTAAATGCAATGCTTCTCATTAACTATGGAAAAATTTATTTTTTCCTAACAAATAACATATATTTAGCTTCTATTGGGTTGATTGTCAATAGATGAACCAAAAGAAAAACTAGCTAAAATATATAAGAATCGATAACAAAGATAATATCACCTTTAAATGAACCAATATTTTCTATATCAGTTTACAAATAAAATGTTAATATTTTAATTGATAGAGATTACAAATACAGTGTTTTGTTGAATCATTTATATGTTAATTTTCTGGGTCATTTTCTACTTAGCAAGTAATTGCCAAGATAGCATCTACCCAAGTATAGTTATTTTACGCTTTGAAACACATATAGATTTTATTCATATTCAAATCCTCAGATATTCATTTCCCCAATTCCCAAACAATGTGTATTCATTCCCTTTAACCCATTTTTGTAATCCTTGATTTCACTCTTCTGCCTTTCACTCTTGCACCGTTCCAGGGATAGGTCATCTCTCATGTGGCTTACCGATGTGCCTTGTCTCTATTTCGAGACAGTTATCCATGAGCTCTTCACATTTCTGCCCATCTTATGAGCAGAGGTAATGAATGCCTTTATTCAAGACTATATTTTCAAAGATATTTGTTTAGCCAACAGCCTTGGGATATATAGAGAGTGTGCCCCTACAGATTAATGAGCAGGTTTCTTTTTGATCTAGCATAAAAATGATAATGTCTCTCTCTCTCTCTGGAGCAAAGGTCAAACATACTTACTGGTCCTTATAAAAGATTACTGCATGAAGTACTCTCTAATCGTCCTTTTTCCTAGGTGGATATTAAACTCATTCACTTGTATGCTACTCTAATATTTAATTTACAACTCTCTCAAGCAAATTCTAGCTTTTATTATCTCATTATAAACATGCTTATTACTTCTAACTCATCTTGAATTCCTTACATTTAGAAGTTAAATGTTTGAACTAAATTGAGACAGTCCATCCCTTATGAATTTTAGAATTAAGTGGTTTTAAATATCAAAGAGGGGAAGTGGTAGAAGAGTTCCTCATTGGGAACTCATTGCCCTTGAATGAAATCAATAGTCATTTATCTTTCCAAATTATAACAACTAAAAAGTACTTGACCTGTGAGGAACATGGGAGTGCAGAAATCTCTTTGAGATCCTCATTTCAGTTATTTAAAAAAAAAGCCCAGAAGTTGTCTGTTATTTTTATTTATATATTTTCTGTCTCTCTCTCTCTCTCTTTTGCTCTTTTTTTTTTTTTTTTTGAGGCTGACACTTGCTTTATCATGCGGGCTGGAGTACAGTGGTACTCTTACAATTCACTGTAGCCCTGAACTTGCTCAAGCAATCCTCCCACCTCAACCTTCTAAGGTGCCACCCTACAGACATGCACCACCACACCCAGCTAACTTTTAAATTTTTGTAGAGGGAGGATTTTGCTGTTTTGTCCAGGCGGGTCTCAAACTGCTAGCCTCAAGCATTCCTTCCACCTCAGCCTTCCACAGTACTGGGATCACAGGCATTTGCCACTGCACCTGACTAATCTTTAAATTTGAAGAACCTCTATTCTATTTCCCACAGTGGCTTCACAAATTGACATTCCTAGGAACAGTGTACAAGGTTTTTAATTAATCCACATCCTCACCAGCACTTGCTATCATTTGTTTTTTTAATAGTAACCATCAAACAAGTGTGAGGTGACATCTCGTTCAATGGCTCTAAAATATCAGTCGTGCAAAATAATTTCTAGAGGTCTGCTGTACAAAATAGTGGCTGTATTTAACAAGTCACTATTGTATATATCAAAATTTGTCAACAGAGGTTATCTCATGTTGTCTTCTTACCATCAAACAGAATAAAACAAAACAAAACTCGAAGGAGTGAGATGAAAGTTCTGGAGGTAGCCCATATGTTGATTATCTTAATTGTGATCATTTTATGGATGTGTATTTCCAAACTCATCAAATTGTACATATTAAATATATTCAGTTTTTTTGTATATCAATTATTCTCAATAAAGCTATCTCAAAAGTTAATACTCAAGAAAAAAGGTGTTTGTCCAAGAGATTGTTAGTCTGTCACATAGACATAAATGATTAGCAAGGGACACGTACTCAGATATATGGGCCTTTCCTACTTCCCCGGGTCTGTGACTCTATCCTTGAAAAGGAAAGTGACATATACAAATGAATGGTAGAGATAAAAATAACAACAAAAAACAACACCACGAGTAACAACAAAAACCACCAAGACTTTTGGGATAGCCTCAGATATTGCTTAATTCCTATCCTCTTTGAATATTTGTTTTTGCTTTTATATACCATGTTGTTGGATTCTATTTGGAATAGATGTGTCATTGTTTTGTTTTATTTTCTCTCTCATTCTTTTTTTTCCCTTAAATTTATTTGCTGTTGCTTCTTTTTGATTTAAAAAAAACCACAAAAATCCCCTCAGGACCTGATATATAATATCAATAAAAAAGACAATTGTTTCTTTTGGAAAAAGTAGTAACAAATTCTGAAAATCTCACATCGTTCTTCGCTCTCCATGCCTTTAAAGCAATCCCCATGGCATCTCAATTAAATCTTAGTCTCTGTGAGTTTCTTTTTAGCTTTAAAATACCTATACAAATGTCAAATAAAGTCTTTTGACTTCTCAATAAAATTTATTTTTTCCTTTTTTTACTATCATAAAATACAAATTTTTTCTCAACATTAGTAAACTTAAAAAAATGCATTTGTTATCCAAATTGCTAAAACAAAAAATATCTGAAACTACTTACTGATGTTCTGAATGCATTTCTGTTTGTGTTAATAATATCTAACTCCCAGGTAATCAATCACAAACTAAATGACTCCATAATCATCTATTTATCTCAAATCTTGAACACACTAATGTAGAAGTCGTTATTTAGGATTTGAAAAGGCAAATTGCCACGTAGTGACAAATTTAAAATGAATTTATTCTGAAACTGCCATTTTAAGGTAGTTTCTATAGTGTGAAAAATACAATGTTGCAAGATTCTAAGTGTTTTGGCCTTTTCCAGTTCTTAAAAATAGGCTTTAGATTTCCTTTTGACTTTTAATAACTTGCCAAGTTGATCTTTTCCCTGAAAACTTTGTCTACATAAAGGTCAAGAAAACTGTGAAGATCACTAAAGAAGTTATATAGATAAGGTGCTTAATCTTAAGAGCTGTTACTGAGAAAATGATCTATTTAAGATGGTGCATATTCCTTAATTTATAGGAGTTATTGAGACTTTTTCAGTTATTTGAACATTCTTTCTGTTTTTGCAAAAGTTAAAGTTTTATAAATTGTGCTTTAGACATTTCAAAGCAAATCATTTCTTCACTTACCATAAGGTTTTTCAATTTATGTATCATGACAAACTGTAAGAGAGTTTAAACCTCGTCACTAAAATACTGAAAATTGTGATCCAAAAATGATTTCTAATGTTACAGAAAAGCTCCAAAATGTGATCCAACTGATTCTCATAGTGGTGTGACAAGTGAATATGGTCAAATATCTTTCAGTTTTATAAAAATTGGTTGTATACTTTTCCTCCTTTCTCTCCAACACATCTCATGCAGTTTCAGCTGTGCATATGAATTGGAAATTTGTGCTAATTCTTCCTTTTTTCTTTTTAATTGTGGATGGAAGAAATTAAAACTGGTTTTCTCTGAAGGTTCTCAACCAATAAGCCTTTCCTCCTTCTGTCTTCCTTTTCTCAAACCGCAGGCATTAGAGAATGTATACCTTGTTAGAATAACATTTACTGACCATATTTTAGTCACACCTTAAGCATTACTTTTCCAGAAATTATGTCCATACATTTTCAGAGCATATTATGTGTGTCCTTTTTGGTATTTTCATTTGGTACATTTGGTATGCTTGTCTTTTTGTTACTTTCATTTAACTATGCAATGACCATTTTTTTCATGCTACATTTTAAAGTCCTTGAGGGCATGACTATTTTTTTTTTATTGCAGGCCCAAGAAAAATGTCTAGAATACAGTAAGGGCTGAAAATGATTTCTTCATTCAGCGAATCGCTTATACCTTTTTTTCTTTTTTGTCCAGGACATGATCTTCAGACTATTTTAGTCTCTTTGTGCAGTTTCCTAAACATTTGATGTCTTATTTTTTTTCCTTTGCTTCTCTAAATGCTCCAACTTAATCTCATTTGTTGAGTTCATATGTTCCAGGCAGACTAAGTCATAGCAATGACCGTTGCCTTCCTTGTCTTTGTCTTTTCTTCTTTCTTTGCGCTTTATTCCTAGATTGCTCTTCCCTAATTTTACTTCAATCACTATCCATAGGCCACAGATTATCAATACACATGCACAACTTCCTATATACTTATCTACATAGATGTTTGTAAGGAATTCAAACTCTAAAATGTCAAAACTGATTTTATAATATCTCTCCAAAATCTACTCATCACGTACTGTACTTCAGTAAATCATAGCGAGGCAGGAGAATCATCAGGTCTGGGGCAGGGAACCTAAGGCTGTTTTACTTTGACTTCCTAGAACTAAATTGAAAGGAAAACTCTAACTTTATACACCTAAGTAACAAAAGGACCAGAGGCTGCTCCCTTTGACCTTTTTTGCGAGTCAGATGGGAAATTGGTTGGCGGAAATTGGTTGTCCGCAACAAATCATACTGAGTGCGGGTCCAGTCTTCATTTGCAAATTTGTAACTTCACTCCAGCCTCTGAATGGTTGCGGTCTACAACCAATCAGACTAACTGTGCGATACCATTTCAGTTACATGAGGGGAGCACGAAGTGGCCAATGGAAAACTTCTAGAGGGTATTTGGACGCAAGAAGACTCTGTATCAGGGCCCTTGAGCCGCTGCTCGGGCCCGCTACCAAACTGTGGAGTGTACTCTCGTTTTCAATAAATCCCTGCTTTGGTTCTTTTGTTGCTTCATTCTTTCTCTATTTTGTCCAACTCTTTGTTCAAAATACCAAGAACCTGGACAAATTACAGTCACGACCCTCTAACGGTGACAATAGTAATATTTATTTAATTTTAAAAACTGAAAAAAAAAAAAACACATGTGTCTTGTCGATCTAGTCCTTTTAATTTCATACTTCAATATTTTGAATATATGCATTTCTGTCTATTACTATTGAAGTCAGAAAAGAATGTACCATCATACCATCCTTGGAACAACGTCCTGCCATATCTGTTTTTACTGTAAATAGAATGGAGTTTGGAAGAGTGATCTGTATGCTGGAATTTTAGAGAGAAAAGGTTTGTTAGTAGTTTGAGATAAAAATATCTGGCAAGTGATACTTAACATGAGAATGTCCAAACAATCAATATATAAATGTTTATTAAAAACATACTACTAAAAAGAAGACAGGATTTTTTTTAGGGCACAAAATTAAGAAAGTAAAGCAATTAAAAATAGTGATAGTAACTGAATGTTAATTGGAGCCAAATATACCAAGGATCCTTCGCCTCAGTCCCTGAGATGAGAAGGGAGGATACAAAATTATTATGAGAGTTTCATTATCCATACATGATTTGAGCTCAAAATGCTTCAATAGATCCTATGCATTTTATTTACTTTTAAATATAGATATCCCATATAGATAAGTAATTATAAAATCTAGTATATTTGTAATAATAGTGTATTACTAATAAAATAGCATTTAAAACAAATTTTAGGAATATTAACAGTGGATTTGAGTACAAAGGTGGATGAAACATAGTAAAAAGTTACCTTCCATAATTTAGACAAGAAACACTGAAGTCATTTTTTTCAAAAGAATTCTAGGGAAGCTTGTATTGAGGAGATGCAGAGAGAAGAGGAGAAAAGGAAACAGACTGTGTGATTATTTGGGGTTCTGTATTGGAAAAATTTTATCTTTATTTTACCCCATCCTTTCCCCAGCACTGTAGTCTTTCTTTTGATGTCTAAGTAAAAATCTCTGAGAAAACTGAGTGAACTATTTCTGGGTTACATGGAGTTCAGTGTGAATGTCCCAGAGTAAAACTCCCTGCTTTAACCTTTGGAGGGCAAAAAACATTTGTTTGTTGGCCCTAACTTAGCCCTGAAAACAAGCTAGTGAAAATAGCCTATGAACAGACATTAGATTTCTAGCCAGTTACCCATTGAGAAGTTGTTGGAGGAAGAGTCCAGCCTATATAACAGCAAAGGAAACTCTTGTTTGCTATGATTTGAAGCAGCCTATTATTTCAATTTTAATTATACATATCCTCAAACAAGCATCAACAGAAACATAAAAGATATTTACAATGTTGTAAAAACATAATAAAGAGAGAGATAACTAACGAGACTATTTACTAAAGCAATGAATGCCTCGATATATTTTTAAAGATGAAATCCATTAAAAAAGATAGTCTAGAAGAAATAAGCAGAGTAGAATAATAACTATTTGACATTAGTAATAAATATCATTTATAATATAAAACACTAACTAGAATGGTTGGATGAGTTATTTCAAGTCTAGAGTATAGGAAACAAGCAAATGTATGAAAAAATAAGAGAAAACTAAATGCACCTATCTAACGGTTCTGCATCAAAACAATACGAACAGATAACATGGGAGAGGGAAGTTAATATTAAAACTATTTAAAACATTAAAACTATTTAAAACATTAAAACTATTAAAATTTAAAATAAAAACATAAGTTTTAAAATTCAAAAATTATATTGTATAGGATGAATTAAGAAAAATAAAAATACATGTGTCATTGCATAACATCAAGGATAAATAAAATAGAGAATTCTAAAATTTTTCAAAAATAAATGAAATGGACTAAGATTTTTGTTAAAAGATGAGAGATCTACAAAAGAATGTCTACTATAAAAGAATGACAATCATATTGGCATTAGCCATCTCATAAATCATTTTTAATTTAAAATTCTAAAACATAAATTTTCTCTCTAGTACACACACACAGACACACACACACACACACAGAGTTATGTACCTTTGAAATGATTCCAGATACCTACTATGTGTCATCTGTTTTTCTGTGATAAGAACATGGAGTATAATCTCTCTCCCTAGAAGAATGTTACATCACACCTTATTAGACCACATGGGTGAGTTACTACCTCAAATACTAGACAGCAAAACATACATAAACTCAAGATTTTGAAAGAGCTTAAGCTGTGGCAGGGCTAATCTTTATCAACTGATTCTTTGAAGACCTAGTGCTCAGGCTGCAGGAAGGCTATTCTCTTCCAATCGTTGAGACATTCTCTGAAACCTCACCCATCAACACTGGTGCTGCTCACTAGCATGGAGAGACCTTGCCTGTGACCTGGAATCTCCACTGTGTTTGTCAAGATGTCTCATTTGAGAATCCCTTCTGGAAAGATGTGACTCAAATTTTATTTAGACTTCACACTCACAGAGGCCTACTTTCATCCTAATTAGCAACTGGACTTTAATAATTTGGACTCCACATGAAACTAGAGCTCACTAACTGTGTGATTTATTAATGTACCTAATCAATCCAGCATATTTTCTCTGAGATTTCTTATTGTTATTCTCCTCCTTTTGAGCACTGTGGAAAAAATATCCTTTATGGCAATAAAGGATGTAATTCATGAAATTATACTTTGATCATCTCATTTTAACTACACAAAACACATGCACATATGTACACAAACATGCACATTTATACATACAGATGTATATATTTGAGGTTTTCTTCTTGTTCTCCCTTTCTGAATAACTATGCAAATGAGCAAATGGAAGAAGCAACCAAGAAAAAGGTAAATATGAGATCTAGAAAACAGTAAACTAATACAGGATTATAGTTTGGGAAAATGAAATACCAAGAATAATTAAAATTTTAAAGCAAGACTTTTATTTTAAATGTCTGATCCAGTTTGAAGCAGAAAGTAAGGTGTTCAAAGGAAGAAACGTCTTGATGAAAATATGGATTGTATGCTTCAGAAAATGAAATTAATGATGTAGATAAATTAGGGATGTGACCAGAGCATGTTTACTATCAACAGGATAAAAACAAGGAACAAAAAAATTAAGAAAAATAAAAACTCAGAAAAAAAAAATTTAGAAGTGCACAGAAGAATCAGGGCCAAATAAGAAAATTAAAATGTGGTATGGTTTTGCATAATTGACAGAATATAAAAGAGCCTAATCCATATAACTAGGAATATCCTCTTTTGCTTATAACCAGGATAATGACATTGGGGTTAGGAACAGCATTTACATAGTAATAATAATATAATTATTTTCATTTTTATCCTTCTATAGGGAAAAATATAATTTATTATGACTACTGTGCAGGCATTTATTAGCAGGGTAATGACAAAAGAAAAGTTATTATTGTCTATGAAAGCATTTTTATTTAAAGATTAAAATCACAAAGATTATGAACATCTATCTATCTATATATATTCACAGAAAGGCAACTACACAAAGCTAGGTAACATGCATATTTCCAGCTGGAGGTACAAGGTTCCATGCCTCTTGGAACACCTAAGGGACCCCAGATGTCAATAATACCATATGGTCCCATCAAGTATTGTGAGAAACTCTGCTTTGCCACTCTCGGATTTTCTTTTTCCATTCACCTGGACCCTTCTGACTCTTCTGTAGATTCTGAGCCTGTTTGCTTGAATGTCAGGTAGGTAATGCAAACCAAACTTGGCATGTTTGTGAATGCTTAGATTGAGAACAGGTGAATCAAAAATCAATCCCAAGTATCACTAGATTTATAGTAAAATCAATCTTGAAAACTGAAGGCATGTGTTATTAATATTATTAATAATATGAAAGGTAAAATAGAATTAACTACGTTTGTGAAGTAGAAGCGGGAAATAGAAGTGGGAAGGGAAGTTTATGATATTAATAACTACATACAGGAGGGAGTTAAGTGATGGTGTCTAAAGTTAAAACTATAACATATAAAAATTGAAATACATTATGAAGTGTTAAAAAGAGTTAAAATGATAAGACAATGTAACTACCACAAATATGCAGAGAGAAATGGTAGGAGGAGTGTAAGAGAGAACTATTACATCTGTGCTATTATTATTGTTGCATCAGTAAATCATGCCTGTATTTAACACATTTATAAAGAGATTCATAAACACACAATGTAGAGTGATGCAAGGATAATCATGGGCCATGGTAAAATAAATTTAGTGATAGAGCTGGTTGATCTCTAACTTTAAATCGTTCTGGGTGGATTTTGTTCACCACATTATATCATTTAGTTAATTTTTTCAACAATATTGTATAACAAACACCCACTGACACTCTTGGTGGCACAAAAACAATAAACACTTATTTCTTGCAAATATAGCTGCAGTTTAGCGAGTATGACTCTACTTTGGGTTCAGAAGCTACGTATTTTCTGGTGTTCTTTTGTTTTCTTCTAGAGGCCATATGTAAGAGTAAGCCACTAACCATGTGGCAGAAGCTCAAAAGAGCTGTGTCATTCATATAAGCACAGATCAGTCCTCTGAAAATATCATGTCCAGTAACATTCCATCGGTCCAGTTCAGACAAATGTCCTAGCCTGTGTCAAGAGGCTAGGAAGTATATTCTGCTATGAGACCTTGGCAAGGGTGTGACATGTGATTCATATCTAAGGAAGTGAAGAAACAGGACTAATAACTTAATTTACCACACATGTCTAGAGATTACTTTGATATAAAATAATGCTTTTTACATTTTAAATAAGTATAAAGAAATACATCTTCTCCTGTTCCTTATCTGGTGTTTATTTGGTGCTTTCCTGTTTTCATCCAAATAAAAACTCCAAAATAATTAATATATCCTGAAAGACATTTTATAACGTGGCTTGTATATGTCTAATCTCATTTGGAAGACAACCCTGTTCGCTACTCCTATCAGACTTCTCTTCAGTCTTTGTACATTTTATGTACTTTCTCAAGCTACATGTATGCTCTTCATTCTGCCTGTAATGCTACCTACATGTGCCTTACCCAGCTAATTCTTAACCATTCTTTTAATACGACTTGGCTTTAGATTAATGGTTTGCTGTGGTTGTTATTTGATTTAATTTTACTTTACATTTCTCACAAGAAACAATCAGCTATCATGAAATTATATATATATATATAATCACATTTATTCCCTGGTGAGCTATTTGGCACATAAGAAAATAATTTTTCCTGGGCAACAGAACATCATTAAGATCAAGTACATCACCTGGCACATATTTATTGAAGGAATGGTCTATCAGGATTTTCAGCATAAAAGAGGTATCCATTCCTACCTGGGCAAGTCACATGTAAAAGGATGTTTTTAAATCATTTCCTTACAGATGTTTTATTTAAGCAGGCAGTACAATCTATTAGGTTTTAATCTCTGTTGTTTATATTGACTTTAACTCATGTTTTAAGTTCATATATTAGCCGAAAGTTTATTAAATGTGTTTTTGTGTTTCTGTAGGTAAGTTTAAATTTGAACTTAAATTTTGCCTCGGACAACCAGCTATCACCACACTCAGTAGTCTTTTCACTTCTAGTCACAAATCTTCTTCTTTTTTATTTATTTTTTTTTTCAGAGTTTCTCACCGGAGTACAATGCCCAGGCTGGAGTACAATGGTGCAATCTTGGCTCACTGCAACCTTCACCTCCTGGGTTCAAGTGATTCTCCTGCCTCAGCCTCCCAAGCAGCTGGCATTAGAGGCATGTGCCCCCACACCCAGCTAATTTTGTATTTTTAGTAGAGACGGGATTTCACCATGTTGGTCAGGCTGGTGTCTAACTCCTGACCTCAGGTGATCTACCCACCTCAGCCTCCCAAAGTGCTGGGATTACAGGAGTGAACCACTATGCCTGGCCTAGATCTTCTATTTTACTACATGAATGAATGTGTCCTTTTGAGTGTCTGTGAATAGCTCATCTGGTTTCAGGATCTTCAGCTGAAGTTCTATTCATAAAATTGTACTAGCTCATTGATTATGGAAAAGATACAAGGGGTTAGCTTTTCTTTCTTGGACTTGGAATTATTATTTCATCTTTCTTTTATGTTGCTTTATTTATAGCGCCTAAATAAATTAACTTCTGTCTCTTATCCTTTTTGTTTTGGGTAAATGATTTGGTTTAGAAAAGGCCAATAGGATTAGCCCTGGGTTTGGTCCAAAGTGGTCAGTTTACGTGAAATCTTCCCATTGTAAACTGGGTGCTTTAAGTTAATCTACACTTTTGATTATTCCGAGGACACTTTCCAGTATGCTTTCCTTGTTAGGACTTACCTCCTCTTACATAAGTTTTTGTTGTTTGTTCATTTCAAAGAGAGTTTCATTGTATTACCTAGGCTGGAGTACAGTGGTGTGATTTTGGCTCAATGTAACCTCCACCTCTGAGGCTAAAGTGATCCTCCCACGTAGGCCTCCCAAATAGCTGGGATTATAGGTGCATGCCACCATGTTCAGCTAACTTATTTTATTTTGTTTTATTTTACTTTATTTTATCTTATTTTATTTTTTGTAGAGACAGGTTGCCCAGGCTGGTCTCAAACTCCTGCTCTCCTCTTGACTCAGCCTCCCAAAATGCTGGGATTACAGGCATGAGCCACTGCGCCCAGGCAGTTTTCGTTAATTATAAATTTGAAATGAATAGGGATTTGAGGAGGGTGATGGGCAGTGTGTGTATGCTTCATGGTCTTATTAATCAAGCTGTCTGTTCTTGACTTACTACTAAATTGTCTTTTGTCATATTTCATAACGGCTGGCGTGGGTGTTCTAAGTTTAGAAAATGTAGCTCACTTATTTCCATGTCATAGGCTATACTTTGACCTAATGTTTTTATGCATCTACTTGAGCTTACTTTGAGACCTTTTCAGGGTTTGCTGAAAATGGCAGTATATAGGCTGAGTTGCCAAGAGATAGTGGGATATGTCAGGGTTTAACGATTATAGAACAGGCTCCTTTAGAGGAGTATAAAGTGTGGCCATGTCCTTTGAGTTTTAAGCTCTTGCTCGTAATACTCTGGTGAATAATTTTGTTTGTTAAATTATTTAAGTTTATGGCTAAGCATAGTGGGGTATCAAAATCCAGTATGGGCATTAGCCATCCTATTCAGAGGGCATTAACCTCACTTTCGTAGTTTTATTTTACTTTACTTTACTTTACTTTATTTTATTTTATTTATTTTATTTTATTTTAGCTGGCACTTTCTCCAGATTAAAGTTTAGCTTTATGATGGGATTTAACTTAAAAGCACTTTACGCTGCTTTTTATTAGTTCAGGTTAATCGTATGACCCTGGTGGCTGGGTGAAATTTAACAACCCAAGTAGTTTGACTGCATCAACCTTTTGTTTATTGCTTAATTTTTATCACTGCTGTTTCCCATGGTGGAGTGGGTGGTGGTGGTTGAGCAAGGTGTCATGAGCTGCTATTGTATGCCTGACACCAGATCCTTTTAATATTCTGTTTATATAGAGGTTATGCTTGCTGGAATATGGATGCTTGCATGTATAATCTTACTGAAAACTAATAAAGTCCGGGAGCGAGGCTTTGTGTTTATGGAGGTATGAGAACTCATCTAGACATTTTCAATGCCTTGTTTTAACATATTAAACTACATCAACTCAGATCTAGAGAATTTCCACTTGGTTAAAAAATGGTAAGCTTAAGTGCCATGCTTGTATTCAGGTAATAATTAATAACTTTATAAATAAAAAGATGGATTTTTAGCCCAGAAAACTTGGCTTTTATTAAAATATTATGTTTTTGAAATTGCTTTAATGGAGAGTTTGGCCAAAATTTGGTTCTAGTGAGGTTGCAATTGAATTTGAGTTGTGAGTCATGGCTGTAATAGATGACATAAAGATTCTTGTTTTGTGTTTGGCAAGAATAAAAGCTTGTTTAACTGCATTAACTTTGATAATTGTTCTGTAAAAGCTGTGGACAATTCACTGACTTTTGAAATACGTTACTGTATGTAGACTGTTAATAAAATAGTGTTGGTGTACTGGAATATGAGTTGTATCCAAAGTATTGATAATTATATATAGAGTATTCCTGTTTATTTGTAACTATCATCCTGACAAATTACATACAATAAATACATCTGTACGCTGTTTTTTTCTGTCTTGAAAAGATTCCATACTCCACCTACTCACATATTTCATAACATATTCTGAAATTACAATCTTGCTACATACAAAGTATCTGGGTTTTTTTTAGTTTAATGATTATTATAAAACTAAGCCCAGAATTGAACCATTACTATTCATTTTATATTCATTTAAATTAGATCAATGAAGACTTACATAGAAGCTTTGATAGGCATGGAACAAAGTTCCTGCCCACAAAGAACTCTTATTCTTTCTCTCTCATTAAATATATACTTAATATATATACAATTATATTATATATAAAATATGTACACACACAGTAATATAAGTCATCAATATATCTAATCATTATGAGAAAAAATAAAATATATTCCGAACACTGAGAATGGTTTTTGATAGAGACAACTGGATAGATCTCTGTGAAGAAAAAATGTTCAAGTGAATATATTAACAAAGTCAGGGAGTAAGCTGTATGAAAAACTGGGGGAACATCATCAGTAAAAATGATGGTGAAACCACATTATGAGAAACATAACAACCTTTGTGAATTGAACCAAGATATTCACTAAAACAAATTATTAAAATGTGATTCAATATGATCAAAAGCATTAATATGTTCTTATATCCCAGTGTTACTGAGTAAAACAATTGATTCTGTCTTATCTAGGATTTTTAAATGACTCAAAATCCTTGAAGTGTTACTCACTGATAAATGAAACATCTGCCATCACTATCTCCTATTTGTCAAGCAATAAAAAAGAGAATAATTTTTGAAAGCCACTTGAAGTTATTTAGAACGAATTAAAATTTTAGAAAAAAATCTGTCTTTGTTTAAACTAAACCATTAGAGTATTAGGTACTTGAAATTGAGAAAACATGAAGACACTACCCATTAAAGTCTAAACCAGAAGCCTTATTCCAGCTGCTGTTATCCCCTGACATTCTTTCGCTGACTGTACAATTATACATTTTTGATCATCACAATATCTGCGTGTACATACAAAGATGGTTCAGTCATTTGTTTGCTGATTTACATCACATTTATTTATATTTAATTTTTTTTACCTTTGTACGAGAGATTAACTGTGCCACTGACCAGTTCAGTGCATATATAGGCACATTTTAAATAAAGACAGTGGATATTCAAGACTGAAAAGGGAGTATAAAAAGGAAAAGTGAGTATTTATAAGAAAGGTATTGTAAAAAGAACAGAAGTAAAAATTGACTACCTTCTCATATATCCAATGTAAATAAATATAAAGACTTTATTTGGAGCAGAAACACTCCTATAAGAATTTGCCAGATTTAAAGTGTGAATGAAATGGAATAGGAGGCTAATAACAAAAAATAAAGAAATAGGAAAATAAGCAGATAATAGCAGCATCTTAAATATAGACCATACATTGTTTCTAGTTTAGGGTGATGGACATAATATGTTCATTCACACTTAACAAAAGTGCCATAAAAAAGGTAAAATTTGATAACATAAAAGAATAGAAAGGATCCCTCAATGAGTTAGATAGTTTAAAAACATTTTGTAAGATGAAAGGCACATAGAATGTGATGGGTAAACTCTTGAGACAGTAAGGATTCAAAGTCTATATGAACTGGAGGAGCAAATTTGTTCTGCAAAATCTTGAAAAGCCTAGTGACTCAGAAACCATCAAGTCTGACAGATGGAAAGTGTGAGATTTACATCTGTAATCATAATTAAAGATCAATAAATTAAACCTCTCTCTACAAAACACACACACACACACACACACACACACACACACACAGACCAGGAGATTAATGCCAAGCAACTCATTGAGGTTCTTTGCTACAAAAGTAGAATAAAAATTATCTAAGAAGAAATTGTGTGAGTAATGTAGTTATTAGTAACTCAGGGAAATTTCCTAACTCCCCAATTTACCTACTTATGGACCCCAAGCTTAACATTTATTTCCTCAGTTTACAGAAAATCATACCAGATGCTGCAGTGCAAATAGTTTTACCAATTTAATTGTTAATTATAAGATATCGAAGAATCAGAAGACACCAGAGAAAAGCCTGCAACATGAAGGGGAAAAGCAAAATGAACATGTTAGAAAAATTATTCCCTAGAAAACAAATTATTCAGCAAACATGGGGGAACAATTAAACAAATGCAACAGTTCTGATTATTGTCTTAGATTTTTTGTTTGTTCTCATATTTCATTCATTAAAGAAGTTTTTGTGAATAGAACAAAAAATGGTCCTAGAAAAAAATTTTTTAAGTGACTGCTGAGAATATCTACAAAAAACTTAGAGGAATAAAGCAAAGAAATACAAAATATATTGAATAGGATGGTGAGAGTAGACATTTTTGTCTTATTCTGGTTCTCGGGGCAAGAATTCTACCTTTTGTTTGTTCAGAAGGATGTTCACTATGAGCTTCTCATTGATGGCTCTTATTATTATGAGGTATGCACCTTTGATGCCTAGTCTCCTGAGGGTTTTTAACATGAGGGGATGTTAAATTTTTATCAAAAGCCTTTTCTATGTCCATTGAGATATCATGTGTTTCTGGTTTTTAGTTCCATTTATGTGATAAATCACGTTTATTGATTTGCATACGTTGAACCAATCTTGCATCCCAGGAAGAAAGCCTACATGATAGTTGTGGATTTGCTTTTTGATGTGCTGCTGCATATGATTTGCTAGAATTTTGTTGAGAAATTTTACGTCTGTGTTCATCAGGAATATTGGCCTTAAGTTTATTTTTTCATTGTCTTCCAGATTTTGGTATCAGAATGATGCTGGTCTTACAGAATGAATTATGGAGGAGTCCTTCCTCCTTGATTATTTTGGAGTAATTTCAATGTTATTGGTACCTCTTTATATGTGTGGTAATATTTGGCTGTAAATTCATTTGGTCCAGGGCTTTTTCTGGTTGGTAGTTTTTTTTTTTTACTCACTAATTTTTGAACTAATTATTGGTCTGTTTACAATTTTAATTTCTTCCTGGTTCAATCTCAGGATATTGTATGTTTCCAGGAATTTATCCATGACTTCTAGGTTTTCTAGATTGTGTGCATAGCGGTGTTCTTAATAATCTCTGAGGGTTTTACGTATTACTGTGAGGTCAGTAGTAATGTCACCTTCGTCATTTCTGATTATGTTTATTTGGATCCTCATTTATTTTTGTTATTAAACTAGCTAACAGTCTATCCATTTTATTTTTTCTTTCAATAAACCAACTTTTAGTTTTGTTTTGTTTTGTTTTGTTGTATGGATTTTCATGTCTCAATTTCATTCAGTTTGGCTTTGATTTTGGTTTTTTCTTTTCTTCCACTAGCTTTGGGGTTGATTTCATCTTGCTTTCCTGGTTTCACTAGGTGTGATGTTAGGTTTTTAATTTGAGATCGTTCCAACTTCTTGATGTAGGCATTCAGCATTATAAAAACTTTTCTCTTAAAACTGCTTTAGCTGTGTCCCAGAGATTCTGGTATGTTGTATCACTGTTTTTATTAATCTCAAAAAATTCACTTTTTTCTGCCTTAATTTTATTGCTTAGACACAAGTCATTCAGGAAAAGATGTTTAATTTTTATGTAATTGTACAATTTTGGGAAAAAAACTTTTTTATAATCTCAAAATAAATAAATAAAGACTACCTTTACAATATAAATATTTTACCATCTTAACACAGAAACATGGCTTAACAAACATTGATTAAAATAACTGAATGTCTGAAAAAATAGAGATCTGCAGTTATAAGAAATGATTAAATATATGTAAAATACTTCGGATGAAAGAACAGTACTGCCTTATTTCTAGAAAATAATCTCCTGTTTTGTTGTTACTTATTATATTTGTGTAACTTCATTATTCCTATAACTTCAAATTGCAGTTACAACAAAATAACCATTGTAGTCTTGCTGTACAAAATGCTGTTTGGTAAACATAACTGTTCATTTGTCTTTCTGGTTTTCTTTCTCTAGATTTTATCTTTCTGGGATTTTAATAAACACGTAAAATTTTTAAAAATTAAAAATATATACAGAGATAAGATATAAAGGATCAATTGATACAATTAAGAAGGTCCAATTCCTCACAGATATGAGTAAATAAAACAATAACTATCAAAGAACAACAACAACAAAGGAGAATTGCTTCAAAGTAAAAAGCCTAAATCATAGATGGAAAGGGCCACTGTGCACCAATTACAATGAAGGAATATCATTCAATACTGTACATTCTTGCAACATGTAATATTATAATTGATGAAATAATCATCAAAAACCCAGAAACACATAAAAATAATTATCCATTAAAAGATCTATCAGTTATACTAGTTAGAAGAGCACAATGAAGTTATTACTTAATATTTTGGGGAAAAAGAGAAACAAAAACAAAACCCTCTGATTTCCATCCCAGGATTCCATATCAAGTGAAATAACAATGTTTGGACATGATTTACAGGTGATTTATGACAGAAAACAATTTAAAATATTGTTTACTTGCCATTTTTGAAAATTTAAATAAGAAATTTTTCAGGAAAACAAAAGTATATTAAATGAAAGCAAGACACAGGATCTAAGAATTAATGACTCCAATTTAGGAGGAAAATGAAGGAAAATGTAAGTGAAACAGTAGGGTTAGAATTTCATGTACTTGATCCTCTCCTGAAATTATAGAAAATATCATTTTTAAAAACATTGAATCTCAGAATGACTAAGCAAGGATATGATATATTACTGGAATCTTCAAATTAAATAAATAAGTATTCAACTAAATAAGTATATGTTATATGCTACTTAGTAAGATCATTTTTATTTCCATATCAATGTAACAACCATTAAAAAATTTTAAAATTTTAGAATAAAATTTGAACCAACCTTTAAAAATACCCTTAATTATAGTTACAGAATATGAAGGAAATATTAATCATAACAAGAGAAAAATAGCATACATAATACCCAAGTTAGGAGTAAAAAAAGTGTGAGTTTTGCTGAAGTAAATTGAAGAGACTAAAGTGTTTATTTTTCAAAGTAGAGACAGGAGAAAGTATCTATGGTTGAAGAAACAGTAAGTAGTAAAACTGTTAAAATTCAAAAGATTAAAAACAGAGGTATACAATAGTATTTCAGCTTTGTAGTAAGAGAAGCATGGGAAGCACATAAATAGTATACATCAACATACTTTGAGAAAGTCAATAAAATTATAAGTTACAAAAAAATAAGGGAGGATGGTATCATAAACATATTTTAGGTATATATAAAATGTATAGTTAAAAGAGTTTAAGAAAGATGAAAACTTCTCTTTTTTTCTAGCTCTTATCCATGTATTACTTTGCTCAATTTTAAATGAATTAAAAATACATTTTTTTTTTTTTATTATACTTTAGGGTTTTAGGGTACATGTGCACAATGTGCAGGTTTGTTACATATGTATCCATGTGCCATGTTGATTTCCTGCACCCATTAACTCGTCATTTAGCATTAGGTGTATTTCCTAATGCTGTCCCTCCCCCCTCCCCCCACCCCACAACAGTCCCCGGAGCGTGATGTTCCCCTTCCTGTGTCCATGAGTTCTCCTTGTTCAATTCCCACCTATGAGTGAGAACATGCGGTGTTTGGTTTTTTGTCCTTGCGATAGTTTACTGAGAATGATGTTTTCCAGTTTCATCCATGTCCCTACAAAGGACACGAACTCATCATTTTTTATGGCTGCATAGTATTCCATGGTGTATATGTGCCACATTTTCTTAATCCAGTCTATCCTTGTTGGACATTTGGGTTGGTTCCAACTCTTTGCTATTGTGAATAGTGCTGCAATAAACATACGTGTGCATGTGTCTTTATAGCAGCATGATTTATAGTCCTTTGGGTATATACCCAGTAATGGGATGGCTGGGTCAAATGGTATTTCTAGTTCTAGATCCCTGAGGAATCGCCACACTGACTTCCACAATGGTTGAACTAGTTTACAGTCCCACCAACAGTGTAAAAGTGTTCCTATTTCTCCACATCCTCTCCAGCACCTGTTGTTTCCTGATTTTTTAATGATGGCCATTCTAACTGGTGTGAGATGGTATCTCACTGTGGTTTTGATTTGCATTTCTCTGATGGCCAGTGATGAGGAGCATTTCTTCATGTGTTTTTTGGCTGCATAAATGTCTTCTTTTGAGAAGTGTCTGTTCATGTCCTCTGCCCACTTTTTGATGGGGTTGTTTGTTTTTTTCTTGTAAATTTGTTTGAGTTCATTGTAGATTCTGGATATTAGCCCTTTGTCAGATGAGTAGGTTGCAAAAATTTTCTCCCATTGTGTAGGTTGCCTGTTCACTCTGATGATAGTTTCTTTTGCTGTGCAGAAGCCCTTTAGTTTAATGAGATCCCATTTGTCGATTTTGGCTTTTGTTGCCATTGCTTTTGGTGTTTTAGACATGAAGTCCTTGCCCACGCCTATGTCCTGAATGGTATTGCCTAGGTTTTCTTGTAGGATTTTAATGGTTTTAGGTCTAACATATAAGTCTTTAATCCATCTTGAATTAATTTTTGTATAAGGTGTAAGGAAGGGATCCAGTTGCAGCTTTCCACATATGGCTAGCCAGTTTTCCCAGCACCATTTATTAAATAGGGAATCCTTTCCCCATTTCTTGTTTTTGTCAGGTTTGTCAAAGATCAGATAGTTGTAGCTATGCGGCATCATTTCTGAGGGCTCTGTTCTGTTCCATTGATCTATGTCTCTGTTGTGGTACCAGTACCATGCTGTTTTGGTTACTGTAGCCTTGTAGTATAGTTTGAAGTCAGGTAGCGTGATGCCTCCAGCTTTGTTCTTTTGGCTTAGGATTGACTTGGCGATGCGGGCTCTTTTTTGGTTCCATATGAACTTTAAAGTAGTTTTTTCCAATTCTGTGAAGAAAGTCATTGGTAGCTTGATGGGGATGGCATTGAATCTATAAATTACTTTGGGCAGTATGGCCATTTTCACGATATTGATTCTTCCAACCCATGAGCATGGAATGTTCTTCCATTTGTTTGTATCCTCTTTTATTTCATTGAGCAGTGGTTTGTAGTTCTCCTTGAAGAGGTCCTTCACATCCCTTGTAAGTTGGATTCCTAGGTATTTTATTCTCTTTGAAGCAATTGTGAATGGGAGTTCACTCATGATTTGGCTCTCTGTTTGTCTGTTATTGGTGTACAAGAATGCTTGTGATTTTTGTACATTAATTTTGTATCCTGAGACTTTGCTGAAGTTGCTAATCAGCTTAAGGAGATTTTGGGCTGAGACAATGGGGTTTTCTAGATATACAATCATGTCATCTGCAAACAGGGACAATTTGACTTCCTCTTTTCCTAATTGAATACCCTTTATTTCCTTCTCCTGCCTGATTGCCCTGGCCAGAAGTTCCAGCACTATGTTGAATAGGAGCGGTGAGAGAGGGCATCCCTGTCTTGTGCCAGTTTTCAGAGGGAATGCTTCCAGTTTTTGCCCATTCAGTATGATATTGGCTGTGGGTTTGTTGTAGATAGCTCTTATTATTTTGAGATACGACCCATCAATACCTAATTTATTGAGAGTTTTTAGCATGAAGGGTTGTTGAATTTTGTCAAAGGCCTTTTCTGCATCTATTGAGATAATCATGTGGTTTTTGTCTTTGGTTCTGTTTATATGCTGGATTACATTTATTGATTTGCGTATGTTGAACCAGCCTTGCATCCCAGGGATGAAGCCCACTTGATCATCATGGATAAGCTTTTTGATGTGCTGCTGGATTCGGTTTGCCAGTATTTTATTGAGGATTTTTGCATCAATGTTCATCAAGGATATTGGTCTGAAATTCTCTTTTTTGTTTATGTCTCTGCCAGGTTTTGGTATCAGGACGATGCTGGCTTCGTAAAATGTGTTAGGGAGGATTCCCTCTTTTTCTATCGATTGGAATAGTTTCAGAAGGAATGGTACCAGTTCCTCCTTGTACCTCTGGTAGAATTCGGCTGTGAGTCCATCAGGTCCTGGACTCTTTTTCGTTGGTAAGCTATTGATTATTGCCACAATTTCAGAACCTGTTATTGGTCTATTCAGAGATTCAACTTCTTCCTGGTTTAGTCTTGGGAGGGTGTATTTGTCGAGGAATTTATCCATTTCTTCTAGATTTTCTAGTTTATTTGCATAGAGGTGTTTGTAGTATTCTCTGATGGTAGATTGTATTTCTGTGGGATTGGTGGTGATATCCCCTTTTTCGTTTTTTATTGCATCTATTTGATTCTTCTCTCTTTTCTTCTTTATTAGTCTTGCTAGCGGTCCATCAATTTTGTTGATCTTTTCAAAAAACCAGCTCCTGGATTCATTAATTTTTTGAAGGGTTTTTTGTGTCTCTATTTCCTTCAGTTCTGCTCTGATTTTAGTTATTTCTAGCCTTCTGCTAGCTTTTGAATGTGTTTGCTCGTGCTTTTCTAGTTCTTTTAATTGTGATGTTAGGGTGTCAATTTTGGATCTTTCCTGCTTTCTCTTGTGGGCATTTAGTGCTATAAATTTCCCTCTACACACAGCTTTGAACGTGTCCCAGAGATTCTGGTATGTTGTGTCTTTGTTCTCGTTGGTTTCAAAGAACATCTTTATTTCTGCCTTCATTTCATTATGTACCCAATAGTCATTCAGGAGCAGGTTGTTCAGTTTCCATGTAGTTGAGCGGTTTTGATTGAGTTTCTTAATCCTGAGTTCTAGTTTGATTGCACTGTGGTCTGAGAGACAGTTTGTTATAATCTCTGTTCTTTTACATTTGCTGAGAAGAGCTTTACTTCCAACTATGTGGTCAATTTTGGAATAGGTGTGGTGTGGTGCTGAAAAAAATGTATATTCTGTTGATATGGGGTGGAGAGTTCTGTAGATGTCTATTAGGTCCACTTTATGTAGAGCTGAGTTCAATTCCTGGATATCCTTGTTAACTTTCTCTCTCGTTGATCTGTCTAATGCTGACAGTGGGGTGTCAAAATCTCCCATTATTATTGTGTGGGAGTTTAAGTCCCTTTGTAGGTCACTGAGGACTTGCTTTATGAATCTGGGTGCTCCTGTGTTGGGTGCATATATATTTAGGATAGTTAGCTCTTCTTGTTGAATTGATCCCTTTACCATTATGTAATGGCCTTCTTTGTCTCTTTTGATCTTTGTTGGTTTAAAGTCTATTTTATCAGAGACTAGGATTGCAACCCCTGCCTTTTTTTGTTTTCCAGTTGCTTGATAGATCTTCCTCCATCCCTTTATTTTGAGTCTATGTGTGTCTCTGCACGTGAGATGGGTTTCCTGAATACAGCACACTGATGGGTCCTGACTCCTTATCCAGTTTGCCAGTCTGTGTCTTTTGATTGGAGCATTTAGCCCATTTACATTTAACGTGAATATTGTTATGTGTGAATCTGATCCTGTCATTATGATGTTAGTTGGTTATTTTGCTCGTTAGTTGCTATAGTTTCTTCCTAGCCTCGATGGTCTTTACAATTTGGCATGTTTTTGCAGGGGCTGGTACCGGTTGTTCCTTTCCATGTTTAGTGCTTCCTTCAGGAGCTCTTTTAGGGCAGGCCTGGTGGTGACAAAATCACTCAGCGTTTGCTTGTCTGTAAAGTATTTTATTTCTCCTTCACTTATGAAGCTTAGTTTGGCGGGATAGGAAATTCTGGGTTGAAAATTCTTTTCTTTAAGAATGTTGAATATCGGCCCCCACTCTCTTCTGGCTTGTAGAGTTTCTGCTGAGAGATCAGCTGTTAGTCTGATGGGCTTCCCTTTGTGGGTAACCCGACCTTTCTCTCTGGCTGCCCTCAACATTTTTTCCTTCATTTCAACTTTGGTGAATCTGACAATTATGTGTCTTGGAGTTGCCCTTCTCGAGGAGTATCTTTGTGGCGTTCTCTGTATTTCCTGAATCTGAATGCTGGCCTGCCTTGCTAGATTGGGGAAGTTCTCCTGGATAATATCTTGCAGAGTGTTTTCCAACTTGGTTCCATTCTCCCCATCATTTTCAGGTACACCAATCAGACGTAGGTTTGGTCTTTTCACATAGTCCCAAATTTCTTGGAGGCTTTGTTCATTTCTTTTTATTCTTTTTTCTCTAAACTTCCCTTCTCTCTTCATTTCATTCATTTCATCTTCTATCAGCGATACCCTTTCTTCCAGTTGATCGCATCTGCTACTGAGGCTTCTGCATTCTTCGCGTAGTTCTCGAAACTTGGCTTTCAGCTCCATCATCTCCTTTAAGCCCTTCTCTCCATTGGTTATTCTAGTTATCCATTCTTCTAATTTTTTTTTCAAAGTTTTTAACTTCTTTGCTATTGTTTTGAATTTCCTCTCGTAGCTCAGAGTAGTTTGATCGTCTGAAGCCTTCTTCTCTCAACTCATCAAAGTCATCCTCCATCCAGCTTTGTTCCGTTGCTGGTGAGGAACTGCATTCCTTTGGAGGAGGAGAGGTGCTCT
Source organism: Symphalangus syndactylus (assembly GCF_028878055.3). Lineage (NCBI taxonomy): Eukaryota > Metazoa > Chordata > Mammalia > Primates > Hylobatidae > Symphalangus > Symphalangus syndactylus. The sequence goes on from NC_072439.2 coordinate 67,906,016, forward strand.
GTTTTTTAGAGTTTTCAGTTTTTTTGGTCTGTTTTTTCCCCATCTTTGTGGTTTTGTCTACTTTTTGTTTTCGATGATGGTGACGTACAGATGGGTTTTTGGTGTGGATGTCCTTTCTGTTTGTTAATTTTCCTTCTACCAGACAAGACCCTCAGCTGCAGGTCTGTTGGAGTTTACTAGAGGTCCACTCCAGACCCTGTTTGGCTGGGTGTCAGCACCGGTGGCTGCAGGACAGCGGATTTTCGTGAGACCACAAATTCAGCTGTCTGATAGTTCCTCTGAAAGTTTTGTCTCAGAGGAGTACCTGGTTGAATGAGGTGTCAGTCTGTCCCTACTGGGGGGGTGCCTCCCAGTTAGGCTGCTCAGGGGTGAGGGACCCACTTTAGGAGGCAGTCTGTCCGTTCTCAGATCTCCAGCTGCGTGCTGGGAGAACCACTACTCTCTTCAAAGCTGTCAGTCAGACAGGGACATTTAAGTCTGCGGAGGTTCTCACTGAGTTTTTGGTTGCCTGTGCCGTGCCCCCAGAGGTGGAGCCTACAGAGGCAGGCAGGCCTCCTTGAGCTGTGGTGGGCTCCACCCAGTTCGAGCTTCCTGGCTGCTTTGTTTACCTAAGCAAGCCTGGGCAATGGCGGGCGCCCCTCCCCCAGCCTCGTTGCCGCCTTGCAGCGTGATCTCAGACTGCTGTGCTAGCAATCAGCAAGACTCCGTGGGCATAGGACCCTCTGAGCCAGGTGCGGGACACAATCTCCTAGTGTGCCGTTTTCCAGGCCCGTTGGAAAAGCGCAGTATTAGGACGGGACTGACCCGATATTCCAGGTGCCGTCTGTTTCCCCTTTCTTTGACTAGGAAAGGGAACTCCCTGACCCCTTGCGCTTCCCGAGTGAGGCAATGCCTCGCCCTGCTTCGGCTTGCGCACAGTGCGCTTCACCGACTGTCCTGAACCCACTGTTAGGCACTCCCTAGTGAGATGAAACCGGTACCTCAAGCAGAAATGCAGAAATCACCGGTCTTCTGTGTCGCTCGGGCTGGGAGCTGGAGACCGGAGCTGTTCCTATTCGGCCATCTTGGCTCCACCCCCCTAAAAATACATTAAAAATGCTTCAGGAAAGATTTAATGTAGCTGAGAAGTTTAAATTCAATTGTTACATGAATAAATAAATTTTCCTGTACCTAGAATTTTCCATTTATTCTTTGTTTTTAAACTTTAACATGTGGCCTCAGTAGGGCTAATATTAAATATCATGTTAAGAAAAATTTGGCTCAATTGAATTAATGACGTTAGATATATGGTTGTCAGCTTGGTTGATACCAAATTATTGGCTAGTGTGGGACTCAAGCTCTTTAAGATATCTTACCCTGGGTAACATTTTGTGTATCCTTGAATAATTGATACATGAAATAACAGAAAAACATAACAGAAAAAAAATCACAATGCATTTAGATATGGCGGTAAACAATGAGCATTAAGGAAGCTGATCTGAATATTTTACTTTAAGAAAAATTATCCTATAAGTGAATCAGGTTTTGAAAATTTATCAAATATATTTTAAAATGTTGTTATATTTACTTATTTTTTTGAGTTCTCTGCCAAAACTGGTATCTGCATATTATGAAATTTGGTTTGTGATGAAAATTGTAAAGCTTGCTACATTTCAATATTAAAGCACTTAGATTTAGAAAATAAAATACTTTACCGCAGCCTTCAGAAACAATTACTTTTCATGAGTCGACAGAGTTTTTTATTGAGTCTGTCAGGGAAACTTGCAAAGTACTCTTGCTGTAATAAATGGGATACTCAGATTCTAATTTCCATAAAAATAGATTATAGAAAATAACAATTCTGGATTTATTGAATTTTCTAGCAAAGACTTGTAATTATCTCATACATCAACCAAAAGTAGTGCTTATTACAAGTGCCAATTTTAATCATTTGCTGATTTTGTTGATGTTTAAAGCTGTATTTGCAGTTTACCTTTAAATGACGAGATTTTAAATTTCTTGTTACAAATCTTTATAAATATTGTATAGAAAATGTAGCGATTTTCTATAAGAATTTATGCAATTGCATACAAGGTCAATTATTTTTTTTTTCTTTTGATCCTGGAAAGGCACTAGGTAGCATACTCTTGAGATGTGAAATTCAGAGTATTTTCTTTCCTTTCTTGCTTCACATCCTTTGATATTTCTGGCTCTACAATTGACTGCTCCCCAAATTATCTGAACTGATACTTGAAATGCAGCTCTTACTGTAGCAATGAGAAAGTTCGTACCAGGGAGAGTGATAGGATGACTTCTTGAACACAATAAAGTATTTAATAAAGTAATTAATAAAAATGGGCCTAAGTATAAACTTTCATCCATCCCTTCGCTCACTTTTAAGAATCCAAACATATTATAAACTTCCATATAATTATTCTTCATGTTTTCTAAATTCAGGTGTGGTGTGCTCTATTCCAATGACATGTAAAGTTATAAAATTTGAAAATTAAATAGAAAAATATATGCACAATTCATCTTTCCTGTGATAGGTATAGTGATCTATTTGTGATATTTTTCAAAATTGTATTCATTTTCTCAAAGGCATATTTGAGAAATATATGCCTTTGAGCTGGTTAATAATAAATAGAAAATAAATGTTAATAAAAAACTAGTAAAATTATTTCCCCCATAAGTTATTGAAATAAAATAGGGTTTCTAAGCCATATTTGAGTTATGGTAGTTGTAAGCATTATCTTTAGAGGCTTTGACAACAAAAGGTCAAGTAAAATATTGCCGATACATGTTTTCATTCTTTGTTTCTCTCTTGCAGATTCACAACACATAATAGGTAATTTAAATGATCTGAAATACTTTGTAACAAAAACTACTTACATTTTAGTGTCAATAATTTAAAAAACAAAAACAAGATTTATTTTTTATATATTTTGCAACTGACATTTTAAAAATTACCTATTTACACTATTTCAAATAATTTTTCTTAGAATTAACTATATCAAAGTAGGAAGTACAGTGAGTGAGTGCAAACACCTATTGGACTTCATTTCCTCTTTCATCAAAGATCTAATGGCAACTTAAATTGTAAGATTTAGCAACATAATACATAGCAAAAATTTTGAATACATACAAGCTATTCTTAGTCTACGGTTCTTGGTGCAGTATAACTTGCACTAGCTATATTTTTACAACTTGGCAAATAATTGCTTGGCAAATAAACTTTAACTTATCATCAATTACTAATGCCCACCATCTGCCTTGTTCATTAAGAACTGTGAAGTTTATACACAGTCTTACAACATAACTACGTGATCATCAGTTATCTCTGGTGGCCAAGATCAGAAACTTTCTTACTTTTAAAACTGAGTATTTTGAAATATTCTTAAACATGTTACTTAATTTTAAGCTTAACAATTCTCAATCTAGGATAATTATAATCCTTGGTCTTTCATTTCTTTTTCATTTCCTTTTCTTCTTATCTTTCTATTAACTCCCACCCATCGAAAAGCAAATCACACATCGCATTATTTGATCGGACCATATATTCAACATTCTAAACATGCATATGAAAAAGGGTGACTTTTACTTACATTCCAAGTTCAGGTGTTTTACTAACTTTTCATATTACACAGACCAACTCTGAATTACATCCTAGATTGATCTTACAATGTATATGTATTCAATTCTGCATTGACTAGTTTTCCGACAGGTTAATAACATGATTCCCTTTAATTTATTTTAAATTAGATATTCATAAAAGCATACATTAAGAGAAAACACTTTGTGGTTAATGCGTAAGTTTAAAAATAGTAAAATTTGATTGCTCTTAGATGTCAAAATAGTTTGACATTGTATTTTTCTGGATTGAGATGCTTATAAAGGATGTAAAGATATCCCCAGTAGATTTGTAAAAGCATATGAGTTTAAAAATTAAAAATATATATTTACTTGTTATATTCTTTGAATATCACAATAAAAAGGTTGCGCTTTCAATAAGTGTTTATAGATTATTGAATAGAGGCAGACATCCTGATCTGAACCTTGATTAGAGAATTTTATAGAAATACGATTCACATAAAAAAAGATTTAAAATTTTTGGAAAACCTCGGAGGTCATTATCTAGCAGCTTTTGTCATGTGATTGATTGCTTTTTGAAACACATTAGAACCCCTTGAGCAGAAGCAATGTTAAAAGCTTAAGTCTAGACATGAGGTCATTATACTTCAGTATCATATTCTATGGGGGAAAAGTGATATACTGGTAATTAAAACATAGGTACATATTGATAGAAATTTCCACTGAAAATGTACTATTCTTACTTGAAGTTATCATGATTCCTGAATCCAAAGATTCGTCTTTAGATCAACCTGGAGAATCATGCACTTTTTTCTCTTTAAGTAATAATTAGCCTCAATCCACTCTACTCATTATTTATAGACAACTATTAAATTTATATTGACCCCTCTTACAGCTTGAAACTGATTTATATTTTCTCACCTCCAGGATTAACATGAATACATTGTTTTGTCTCCTTTCATGGGAGTCAGCTAGGTTATGCCTTTGCCAACATGAAAAAGGCCTGAGCCTGGCAATTATGGCAAATTAGCAGCTGTAGAAATGCTAAAACCTCACGAAGTAAGCATGTGTACTACTCTAAAAAGAATTTGAATTAGTTAGTACTTTTGTTTTCCGATAACAAGAAAACTCACTGCCAATTGATGATTTAAAGAAAAGGGTATTTACTTCAATAAGTTACATCATTTCATAGTTCACATGTTTCAGAAATGGGTTCTTGCCATTAGCTTTGCTGCTTTCTCTTTTTTTTCATTTCCATATTCAGGTACACCTTATTCTTCATACTTTCACATGTCATCAGAACTAATCCTGTCTACATCTTTCACCTCTTCATCTTTTGACTTAATTCCCTGGCATGGTGACGTAGTGAAAAAATGGTAGTAAGTAGATAGGCCTACATCCTTTCAGGTTTAATCCTAGAAATAAAAAAGAAAAAGAAAAAGAAAGAAAGAGAATAGGAAAAAGAAAATTAAAAAAAGAAGTTTTTGTTTTGTTTTGTTTTGTTTCTTACAAGCTTTTATACATGTCTAAGACTGATTTTGATTGAAATATTTGAATAGTTATGTTTCAATTGATATAATATAAATCAACATGGCCAGAGTGACCTAATTTTATTTTTTGAACAAACATATGTCACATATCTACTTGTGAACTAACAACGGTGGTTATGGAGTATTTGTGCTCTCTGACACATGCCAGGGTCACATACAGCAAACTTGGAGGTACAGTACCATCTGGAATATATGCACGCAAAGTGGGCAAGATATAGTTCCCAAAAGATATTTCAGACACTCCTACTAGGAAATGGAATCACTGTTAGAAAAGCAAAATCCGCATATGATCACCTTAGTAAGATATTGAGGTAGTTAAACAAAACCTATTAGTTTAAATTTACAAGTACATTAATATGTATTATAAATTTTAATGGAATTCAAAATTGGTTAAGTGTGAAGTTAATATATTTATTACATGTCAAATGAAATACATGCTTATAATAGGATTCATTATTCTTTGCTAAATGTTCAATTTTCCTTCCTGTCTTGCTCTTTTTTGAAGCCAGATTACATAGACCTGCCCTGGAGACCTCAGGGTTGACTTGTTTGGCCAATGAAATGTGATCAGAAGTGCCATATGCCACTTCTTGGTGGAAGCTTTAAAGCCATTGCACAATTTTCTCATGTATTTTTTTTCTCACCCACAATTATTTTGAATGCACCCAGATAGAGGATGAGTACTGGAATGAAGATGAAGTGCAGCAAGATGAGATTGATTTGCACAGACATGCTGTTCGAGTAAGAAATAAACATTTGTTGGTATAAGCCACTAACAGATCTAGGTTATTTATTTTTGCAGCACATTGGTGACAATTTGGCCAATACAATATTATTTCTTTTTTTTTTTTTATTTTTTTTATTTTTTTGAGACGGAGTCTCGCTCTTTCACCCAGGCTGGAGTGCAGTGGCGCAATCCCGGCTCACTGCAGGCTCCGCCCCCCGGGGTTCACGCCATTCTCCTGCCTCAGCCTCCCGCGTAGCTGGGACTACAGGCGCCTGCCACCTCGCCCGGCTGATTTTTTTTGTATTTTTAGTAGAGACAGGGTTTCACCGTGTTAGCCAGGATGGTCTCGATCTCCTGACCTCGTGATCCGCCCGCCTCGGCCTCCCAAAGTGCTGGGATTACAGGCGTGAGCCACTGCGCCCGGCCAATATTATTTCTTTTAAAAATGTTTATCAATAACTTTTATGATCAGGCTGGGTGCAGTGGCTCAAACCTGTAATCCCAGTATTTTGGGAGGGGAAAGCAGGAGGATTGCTAGAAGCCAGGAGTTCAGACCAGGCTGGGCAACAAAGTGAGACCTCGTCTCTACAAAAACTACACAAATTAGCCCCACATCATGGCACCCACCTGTAGTCCCAGCTATTCAGGAGGCAGAGGTGGGAGGATTGCTTGAGCCTGGGAGGTAAAGGTTGCAGTGAGCTGTGTTCATACCACTGCACTCCAGCCTTGGTGATGGAGTAAGACCCTGTCTCTCTCTCTCTCTCTCTCTCTCTTTCTATATATATATATATATATATATATATATATATATATATATAAAATTTTGTCTTTTTTCTTTATACATATAAAGAAAATGTATATATTATATATTATACATATATAAAGAAAAAAGACAAAATAATTAGTCAGCCATAGGGTTTTTAAAGCATTATTTTATTATTGGTGGGGATGGAGAGTTGACAGATTAATACTTATTCATTTTAGATATTTGGAAACACAGAGACAAATGCTGAAGAAAATAAGTATTACTGTGTTCCCCTGCCTTGAATTATCTGAGAATAGTATTGTGGAGAATATCTTTTGAGGACATGTTTTCTTAGTTTAAAACCAAAAGTAATGTTGCCTTTCTTTAGATACACAAATTTGTGATACACAAATTTGTATTTTGCAAGCTTCTACCTTCCTTGACTACAGAAGATTATTTTATCATATTAATCTCGATAACTCTCAAGAAATATTTATGCTTAGATATTTCATGAGTGGGTCCTTGCCCTACACTGTATTATTTCCCTCTTATATCATTAGTTTAGTGCACTCAGGTAGCTGTTGTTCCCTGTGACTTTCCTATCAAGCATGAATAAAGGCCCATCATCCAATACCTTAGTACACAGCTAATTTAAGCCTATTTCATTTGGGAAAACAAAGTTCTTTTAGGCTTGAGAGACAAAGGAGAAAGTTTAAACAAAGAAAACTTAAACATCCCACTGGAAATGGTTATTAACAGAGTATTTTTACCCAAGTCATTTTCCATTCAAGATTAGACTTAACTGTGTGCAACTAATGCCCAAATATTAACTCCCAAAGGTTCTTCTCTGAATTATCAATAAACAACAACATGTATTTCTGAGCTGAATGTATCACTGTTTTCAACTTTTAAGGAATACATTTTTTACAACATATTAAAGAATCTAGTCTTATTCAGAATATTTTCTGACAAAAGGAACAAAAAACTTGGGAGTGAAATATTCGCAGATGTCTTTATTTATCTACAGACTGTGGCATTTTCAAGACATTTCTCCCTGATAGTAGAAAATACAAGTTAGTAATCAATTCTATAGAGATTATTAAATTTTAACTTTGTAAGGCATTTTGTGTTTAATAATTTTGGATTTTTTACCCGCCATCTTGTCTTCTCAAAGATGGCCAATACATCAGAGCTATGTAAATAACATGTATCAGTGGGGAGGGAGTATCTGATTGAAAGCCATCTTTTGTTCTCTCACCATTTGTGGTCACAGACTGCTGAGCTCTTTTTTGTCCTTATCTTTTTATATTTATGGACACTCTTCTCAGTAATTCTTCAACCTTCTCGAAACAGTTGGATGTTCTCTCATACTTTTCTCTGCAAAGAGGAAACCCAGGTGATCACCTTGGCACAACAAACTTCCTTGAGATGTTTGTAGTTTCCCTGAGCAACAACAGGGAAAAAAATCAATCAACCACTCCAAATTGTCTGCTTGACCAGGAATCCTTCTATACAGCCAGGGTTTCTATTGCATATAGTTTTCCTCCCACTGGGGCTTAGGAACTTTGCAGGGACCAATGACAAAGCAATGTTCTATAGCCTTTCTTTCTGAATCTGCATCATTTGCCCAGGTAACATATATATAATAATATAATAATGAGCATGAAGTATTTCATTTTCCCATTTATTGTCTGCCTAATATATTGTTATGAGTTAGCAGGCTCTGCATCTTCCACATCTTAGATATTAAACCCAAGTTTCCTTTTAGTGATACACGTGGTGAAGTATTTAGAATACAGCAGAGTAATACGTGTATCATACTTAGAAACGTATACAAAGAAAAGTTTAAACAAAGTGATGCATAAATTAATAGACTCGTTATAAAGCAAGTGGAGTAAAATTTAGTGGTAAACTCTAGGAGCATATGCAGTTGTTCACTGTAAAAACTATTTTCAAAGTTGCTTTATATTTGAAATTTTTAATACAAATTCTGGGAACATTTTTAAAAATAATAATCTATTCATAAGTGTCAAGTCTATTTTGGTGTGTAAAACACCAACAATTTGGATGTTTGACGACCATCTTCTGAGAATGTATTGCTTTCCTGAGTCAATGTATATCTTTACTTAATAAGCAAAAGTCACAGTACATGTATAATAAGAAAATGTGTGAAGTTACACAGTAGATTCTGGTTTAAGAATTTAATATCATACTATGATATCAGTATAAATTTACATATGAATGTGACATATAGATTCTATCTTATTTCTTAAAAATTAAGCAAATTACATTATGAAAAGCTTAAATTTCTGATTTCTGTTGTCTGTTTTTCTTCCACATCAAGTTCTATATCACGAAAATACAGCCATAGCTTGAAATTCAGTATAGTAGATGGTATTCCTTTACTGTAGGGCATTCTATAGCTTTGTTTTAATACTCCAGTTTTTCATATGTAGGTTGTTTACGAATAACTTTTGTAAATAATAATTAAAATGGTAATTACAATTATGATTATGAGACTACCCCTAATTATTTCTTAAATTTAGAATCCTAAGAAGTTAATTGAGTGAAACAATATGAATATTTTTAAGATCTGTGTTTGTACTGCAATAATGATCTCAAAAGGAGTTTATACAAATCCACGTACAAAAAGTATATGAGTATTTGTTTCACACATTTATCTAGTAATATAAAAGTATTTCTCTCGGTCAAATTCATAGGTAAAATGATTCATTATAAAATTAAATTTTTTAGTTTTTAGCAATGATAAACAAAACGTTATACATATATATATGTTTACAGATTCTACACTTATGTCCTTTACCCAATTTTTAATTTAATAATTTTATTATTAATCTATAAGAAAAATTTGTATAATACATATTTTGTATATGTTTATTACGTATTATATAAATTTACTTAAGTAGTTGATTGCCTTTTACTTCTGTTTGTGTTTCTTTGAGTACTGTAGAATCTTTTGAGTAATACATACATAAATCTATGCAATTTACATTTATATTTAGAAACTGTACCAACAACATATTGTCTATATGTATCTATGAGTAAAAATTTTTAGAAATAGTTAATCTATCATTTGGTAAAATTCTTCCTTATAGCTTTGTGTCACAAATTCATTTTGAAATAATTCTTTTTTACCTATTTTGTGCAACTAAATCACTGGCTATATATTCAGATTCACCTCAAATATATCTTAGAAGTCTAGTTTTATGCCAAGATTGGAATAGACATATAATAGGCATTCTTCTGATATAATTTCAAGGTATTTTTACATTATCCTTACTGGAATAGTGATTGCATAGTATACTAATTTTCTGATAATCTGATCTTTCCAAGATTTATTTTACATATATTAATTAATATTAAAAAACTCAAGCTTTGTATTTTTAATTACATTTTGGAAGCCAAGAACTAGGATTTGGAAAAGAAAGCTGTCCCTTTTTATTGTTGTCTCTCTTTTAACTTCCTTTTAGGGATAAATAGCCAATTGAGTCAAGATATATTTCTTTCTCACAATACAAATCTATTTAATCTAGGTTTTTTATATTAGTTCTTTTACATGTCATTTTTACACAAGAACCCACAGTGATTAAAAAAAATTCAGATTATCTAAAGTATTGCCAGTGATATTGTCTGGCTGTGTCCCCACCCAAATCTCATCTTGACTTAAGCTCCCACAATTCCCACGTTGTGGGACAGACCCGGTGGGAGGTAATTGAATAATGGAGGCGGGTCTTTTCCATTCTATTCTCATGATAGTGAATAAGTCTCATGAGATATAGTAGGTTAATAAAGGGGAGTTCCCCTGCACGAGTTCTCTTTTCTTGTCTGCCACCGTGTGAGACATGCCTTTCACCTTTTGCCATGATTGTAAGACCTTTCCAGCCACATGGAACCGTGAATCCATTAAACTTCTTCTTTTGTAAATTGCCCAGTCTTAGTTATGTCTTTATCAGTAGTGTGAAAAGGGACTAATACAGTAAATTGCTACCAGTAGAGTGGAGTTCTGCTGAAAAGATACCAAAAAATGTGAAAGCAACTTTGGAACAGGGTAACAGGCTGAGGTTGGAACAGTTTAGAGAGCTCAGAAGAAAACAGGAAAATGTGGGAAAGTTTGGAACTCTCTAGAGACTTGTTGAATGGCTTTGACCAATATGCTGATAATGATATGGACAATGAAATCCAGGCTGAGGTGGTCTCAGATGGAGATGAGAAACTTGCTGGGAATTGGAGCAAAGATGACTCTTGTTATGTTTTAGCCAAGAGACTGGTGGCATTTTGCCCCTGCCCTAGAGATTTCTGGAACTTTGAACTTGGGAGAGATGACTTAGGGTATCTGGCAGAAAAAATTTCTAAGCAGGAAAGAATTCAAGAGGTGACTTGGATGCTGTTAAAGGCATTCAGTTTTAAAAGGGAAACAGAGCATAAAAGTTTGGAAAATTTGCTGCCAGACAATGCAATAGAAAAAAAAAAAATCCCATTTCCTGAGGAGAAATTCAAGCTGGCTGCAGATATTTGCATGAGTAACAAAGAGCCTGATGTTAGTCAGGAAGTCAAAGGGGAAAATGTCTCCAGGGCATGGCAGAAACATTTGAAGCAGCCCTTCCAGTAAGAGGCCCAGAGGCCTCAGAGGAAACTATAGTTTTGTGGTCTGGGCCCAGGGTTATTCTGCTGTTTGCAGTCTAGGAACTTGTGCCCTGCATCCCAGCTACTGCAGCCATAATTAAAAGAGGCCAAGGTATGATACAGCTTGGGCTATGGCTTCAGAGGGCTCAAGCCCCAATCCTTAGTAGCTTCCACATGGCGTTGAGCCCGAGCCTATACAGAAGTCAAGAATTGGGGTTTGGGACCCTCTGCCTAGATTTCAGAGGATGTATGGAAATGCCTGGATGTCCAGGCAGAAGTTTGCTAGGGCAATACAGATGGGAAATGTGGGGTGGGCAGCCCCACATAGAATCCCCACTGGGGTGCTGCCTAGTGGAGCTGTGAGAAGAGGGCCACCAATCTCCAGAGCCCAGAATGATAGATCTACTGACAGCTTGCACCATGCTCCTGCTAAATCTGCAGACACCCAACACCAAACTATGAAAGCAGCTGTGAGGTAGGCTGTACCATGTAAAGCCACAGAGTCAGAGCTGCCAAACTGGCCCTCACTCACCAAACTGGAACTTACCTCTTGCATCAACATGACCTGGATGTGAGACTTGGAGTCCAAGGAGATCATTTTGGAGCTTTAATATTTGACGGCCCTGATGGATTTCAGATTTGCATGGGGACTGTAGCCCCTTGTTTTGGCAAATTTCTCCTATTTGGAATGGCGTGGCTGTAATTACCCAATGCCTGTACCTTCACTGTATCTAGGAATTAATTAGCTTGCTTTTGATTTTACAGGCTCATAGGCAGAAAGAACTTGCCTTGTCTCAGATGAGACGTTGAATTGTGGACATTTGAGTTAATGCTGAAATAAGATTTGAGGGACTGTTGTAGAAGCAAAATTGGTTTTGAAATGTAAGTACAGAAGATTTAGGAGAGGCCAGGATTGGAATGGTATGGTGTGGCCATGTCCCCACCCAAATCTCATATGAAATGTAGCTCCCACAATTCCCACGTGTTGTGGGAGGGACCTGGTGGGAGGTAATTGAATCATGGGGGCTGGTTTTTTCATGCCATTCTCATGATAGTAAATAAGTCTCATGAGATCTGATGGTTTTGTAAAGGAGCCTTTCCCTGTACAAGTTCTCTTCTTTTGCCTGCTGCCAAGTGAGATGGGCCTTTCACCTTCCACCTTGATTGTGAGGCCTCCCCAGCTTCATGGAACTATAGGTCCAACTTTGTTTTGTAAATTGCCGAGTCTCGGGTTTATCTTTATCAGCAGTGTGAAAACTGACTAATACAGCCAGTAAACCACAGAAAGGAGGGCACAGAGAGTGTGGAAAAACAATCACATGCTTGCACTCCTTGGCTTCTTCCTGCTTTTCATGCATCAATGTCACTCATGTTTTACTGGCCAAAACAATTAACATGGTTTTACCCAACATCAAGGAGAGAAGGTGTGCAACCTTGTCATGTATATTGAAATATTAGAACCACTAATAGTGGTTAACCATACCATAACCATATGGTAAACAGTTAGTACGTGATGAAGCATAGGAATCAACAGCCCATAGCTGGAACACAGAGTAAATATTAGATAGACCTCAGATATTAAAATTAAATAAAGTATAATTAAATAATCTAGATAGGTGTGTAACCATGAAAGGGATTGAAATATATTTCTAACAAAAAGGTACCAAGTACAGATGAGTTTGCAGGTGTGTGCTTTATGTAACTTGAGAAGCATCTGTGTTTTTTTTTTAAAAAACTTTGAAATATGGATTCTATTTCTCTAAACATTTCAAACACATAATATGAAACGTAACTTATTAATACAATCTAACAAATACAGCACAAAAGGTAAGATTATACAAAATTTCTCATCAATATTTTACACATTCAATCTAGCATGCTAAAAAAATACTACAATTTTACCAAGACAGGTTTATCGATGGCTTCAAGCATAAGTTTTTAATGATAAAAGAGGAATATCCCTTCTCAGAATTTTCCGAAATACATTATTGACAGAAAGTACTACATATCAGCCAGCCTAAATGCAGAGTGAAGTTGTTCAGTCATTTTTCTGGGGTTTACTAAGAGGCAACTAACTTAGTCTTAAAACCATTTCTCCTATTACATCCCCAAAAATTAACTTATTTGCCAAAGGCTACATAATAAATGTTAAGGAGGAGTTTAGTGCAAGACTTCAATATCCATACTCAAGTCATGTCATGCTACCAGATGGTATTTCATATAAGATAGTGTTTCAAATAAGTGTCTTGATATAAAATTTTGCACCAAAGTCCATAATATTCATAATTATCAACAAATATCTAAAAACAAAATAATAAGTACTATTCTTAGTATTAATAGTTGTGTCTAAATACAACTACAAATACAGCTATGATGTACCTAAATGAAGAGGAAGAAGAAGAGGAAGAAGCAGAAGCAGAAGAAGAAGAAGAGGAGGAGGAGGAAGGAGGAAGAAATTTTACCAAAAATTTGAAATATTTTAAAATATTTTCACTCCTTTGTTTTGTCACAGGCAAGTCCTGGAAATGTGAACCTCTCATATTTTATCACACACTTTTGATTATTGTACTAGCCAGTCAAGAACATTAGAAAAGGCATTAAGAAATTGATAGAATATTATGTAAGATGACATAATATAAAAATGTTAATTTCCTATAAAACTCCATACAAATTTAAATTTATTCAATTTAAAACTTTGATGGGAAAATTGAAACTTGGTAAAATTATTCTGACATCATGTTAGAGAATAAATGTTTGAAGAGAGCTGGGGAGTTTTTAAAAGAAAAATAATTAGAGGAAGTTGATCTGCAAGACAATAAAATGTTTTATAGGTTAAAATAAATTAAAGCAGTGTTTTACTGCCCCAAATATATTAAAGCAGACTGGTAGAATAAAGTAAAAAACAAGAAATCAGACTTACTATTTCTTCAGTACATCGCTCTTGCACTCCTAGGAAAATGCTAAGCTACAAATGAAACTTAACTGTGTATTTACAGGATACTCGAATACATTAGGAAAAAGATGAGATCCCTTCTCCTAATACTATTAGTAAATGCTTTTATAAAATATATTTTCTTCTTCAGTATCTTGAGTATGTTCTATTTTTTAATAAAATGATTTTTTTCTCATTAGTCTTTTGTGTTTATTATTCATTAAAATGTTTCTGTTACCTTAGCTTTGATTAGGAGGTCTTATTTTCTGTTCTATATGATTCCTCAGCATATGGTAAATATATTCTCCCTGTGTATCCTAAATTCAATCATTATCCACTTATAGTTAGTGAATATTCATTTAAAATACTTTGGAAGAATGGCCTATTTTTTCATTCCACACTTTACTTTTGGCAGATTTGCCATTATAAGGAGAAATCCCTTGACCTTGTCTTTCTCAAAGGCAAGTGGCATTTATTCTAAAGTAGTCACAGTCCTTATCCAGTCCCAAAGAAGGAAAGTATAACACTAATACAGCGTTACAATTGCTTATTTTTCTAGACTTTCCTCTATCTCTTGCCAGTTTCATATTTCCACATTAAAGTGACACTCTATATTCACTGCTGTCACTAGATGTGTTATTTTGCTTAAAATTATTGTCCATTTATGAAAGTAAAAATATAGTATCAATGTAGAAAAAATAATAGTGTACCATGAGTCTGTTTATACTAGAACATAGCTTTCAGACAACAGATACTTGACAATTGTTTCCTTTTCAGTGAGATTTCTCTGTGGTACAGTGAGCTAGAAACATAAGTGGATAGAAATATTATACCACCTTTGAGCCTTACATGTCTTCTATTTTGCCTCAAGACAATTTATAAAGGTTTTTTAGAGATCATTCCTTCCACTGAGTGCCATCTTCTTGATCAATATTGGTAGTTTCCAAACGTTAAAATTTGATACCTTTTTTAATGATTCTATCACTAGAACTATTACAAATATTAGAGAAAAAAGAAAACTAAGTAGCATTGGCCTTCTAGCACTATTATCATTTACACATAATTTGATGGAGTTAGTCGCTTAATATCAGTATATGTGTACCTATGGCCCTGAATAAAATATTCCTAAGCTGGAAAAAATAAAAATATATTCATCTTAAATATTATTCAATGTGATTTTCATTTATTTTTTGGGAAGCCTTAGTTTTCATTATTGGATTTAATGATTATTATCTATTATATTTATCTATAAGCTATATTTTATTATTTGGTTCTAAAATAGTTTTCCCTGTGATCAAGCAATAAATTTGTTTTGAAGTGGGTTGGAGAACATTTAAATTGTGAATTTTATGTCTTTATTCACTGTAAATATATGGATATATTTTTTGAATATTTGAGTGAATCTAGTGCCTGTGTACTTTTAATGTAAAGCACAGAAATATCTTTAATAATGATATTTTCACAAGGAAAAATAATACTATATTTAAAGTCTAAATCTCTCTAGTCCCTAGTCCCCGCCATTATAACAACTTCTATAATTTTAGAATCACACTATTTAATATTATAAGATAATTTATGCACATTTGTGATATGTAATCATCCTTGTTATATTCTCTAGTAAAAATATATACATACCAACAAATTTTCTTTATGTTTGTCGTTGCACTTATATGTTGAATATTAATTTTGTCATATTATTTTATCCTGTATTTACTGCATGTATAATGTTATGTTTAGTGTGTTTCTTCTATGGCTTTTGTTTTCTTTGGTTCTTTCTGTATTGCTTTTTTTTATAGGAATGTTTTTGGTTTTGCTGTATAGTTATCTTTATATCACTAACTTCTATAGTGTCTCTAACATTTTATTACCTGAGTTTCTAATTTTTGTTTTGCCAGCTTTAAAATGTATGCTTTGAATCATATCTAACCCCAATGCAGCCATCAATGAAGTTACGTTACTAGACTTTCTTTAATTTCTTTTTCCATTGCTAAGCCACATTCGTTCTATTTTATCAGAGAACATTTAATATTTACAAGAACAAAAAAAAAAAACCATCAAAAAGTGGGCAAAGGATGTGAACAGACAGTTATCTAAAGTAGATATTTATGTGGCCAACAAACATATGAACAAAACTCAACATCATTGATCATCAGAGAAATGCAAATCAAAACCACAATGAGATATCATCTCACGCCAATCAGAATGGTGATTTTTAAAAAAGTCAGGAAACAATAGATCCTCATGAGGCTGTGGAGAAATAGGAACACTTCTACACTGTTGGTGGGAATGTAACTTAGTTCAAACATTTTGGAAGATAGTATGGTGATTCCTCAAGGATCTAGAACCAGAAATACCATTTGGACCCTCAAATCCCATTACTGAGCATATACCCAAAGGAATATAAATCATTCTACTATAAAGATGCATGCACATGTATGTTTACTGCAGCACTATTTACAATAGTAAAGTCATGGAACCAACCCAAATGCCCATCAATGATAGACTGGATGAAGAAAATGTGGTACATATACACCATGGAATACTATGCAGCTATAAAAAGGAATGAGATCATGTCCTTTGCAGGGACACAGATAAAGCTGAAAGCCACTATCCTCAGCAAACTAACACAGAAAACCAAACACCACATGTTCCCACTTGTAAGTGGGAGTTGAACATTGAGAATACATGGACACAGAGAGGGGAACAACGCACACTAGGGCCTGTTGAGCGGTGGGGGGTTAGGGGAGGGAACTTTGAGGATGGGTCAGTAGGTGCAGCAAACCACCATGGCACATGCATACCTATATAACAACCCTGCACGTTCTGCACATGTAACCCCTCCCTTTTTTTAGAAGAAATAAAGAAAAAAAATCACAGTTCAACATTTGATATTGGTTTGAGTAGTCATAAATGAAGAATGTTTATTATTTGACAGCACAATAGGGTGACTATAGTCAATAATAACTAGTTGTATATGTAAAAATAACTTTAAGAATGTAATTGGATCGTTCATAACTCAAAAGATAAATGCTTAAGAGTGAATACATTTTCCCTGATATGCTTATTTCATAATGTATGCCTGTATTAAAATATCTCATGTACTCCATAAATATATACCTACTATGTACCAACAAAATTAAATATAAAAATTGAAAAAGTGGCAACAGGTTTTTCAACTGCATTAGTAGTATCTCTTCCAGTGGGAAAATATCTCTCATCCAGAGTTTCACATTGGCTTTCTTCCCTATTTTCTTAGAAGATTCAGAGATTTTTTGTTTTTTTTTTTTGAGATGGAGTCTGGCTCTGTCGCCCAGGCTGGAATGCAGTGGTGTAATGATATGGGCTCACCACAAGCTCTGCCTCCCAGGTTCACACCATTCTCCTGCCTCAGCCTCCCCGGTAGCTGGGACTACATGCGCCCGCCACCATGCCCGACTAATTTCTTTTGTATGTTTTTAGTGGAGATGAGGTTTTACCTTGTTAGCCAGGATGGTCTCCATCTCCTGACCTCATGATCCACCCGCCTCAGCCTCCCAAAGTACTGGGATTACAGGCATGAGCCACTGCGCCAGGCCCAGAGTTTTTATGTACAATTTTGTTAAAAATATTTACACTAATAGAAGTATTATGGATATAGAATATCTCATCTATTTTTTCAGAATTAATTCATCAACATATTTTGAGGTTTCACTGTGTATCATACTATGGGTTTGTAGACATTTAAAAATGGTGGTTCCAATTTATTAAAAAACACTGTGAAGCAGACACACAAACACTTGGAAGGTGAATAAGAATAGTGGTGAATTGGGTAGACTATTAAATCAGATTGCATGAGTTCAAATCTCAGATTTATCACTTAACAGCTAGGAAAAATTAGGCAATTTTCTTCACTTTCTGTAACTGAGTTTCTTCACTAGCAAAATAGAGATAATACTATCTACCTAATAGAGTTATTGAGTGGTTATTACTTAGAATAATGCATCTCAAAATGTGTCCTGTGCACCTCTCGGGGTCCTTAAACACATTCAGGGGATCTTCAGTGTTAATAGTGTTTTCATTATAATATGACACAGTATATATTTTTTCAATGTTTTGATAGTTTCAATAATAGTTAAAAAGCACTAGTAAGTGAAATTGATGGTGTCTCAGTCCACATAAAAGCAAGGACACAAAATATTCCTAGTAGTGATTACATTTTTTTCTACCAGGCACAGAAATTAGAACGTCAGTTTTACTGAAGAATGCTCTTGATGAAATGAATGAATGTTCTTAAACTTATTAAGGTTGCTAAGTCTCCACTATCAAGAATATGTATTGTTAAATAGGAAGTAGACATAAAGTGCTTCTGCTGTATATGTAAGTATAATTTATTCAACAAAAAGCTCTTGCGCAATTGTGTGAATTTCAAGGTAAATGAGCTGCCCTTTTATCTAACGAAACATTATATTTATTTGAAAAAGTGACTATTAAAAATGTATTCTTTTGCAAAAGTTAGCCGGGCGTGGTTGTGTTGTGTCCGGAATTGGTGGGTTCTTGGTCTCACTGACTTCAAGAATGAAGCCGCAGACCCTCGCGGTGAATGTTACAGTTGTTAAAGATGGTGTGTCCGGAGTTTGTTCCTTCTGATGTTTGGACGTGTTCAGAGTTTCTTCCTTCCAGTGGGTTTGTGGTCTCACTGGCTTCAGGAGTGAAGCTGCAGACCTTCCTGGTGAGTCTTACAGCTCTTAAGGCAGCACATCTGCAGTTGTTCTTTCTTCCTGTCCAGAGTTGTTCATTCCTCCCAGTGGGTTTGTGGTCTTGCTGGCCTCAGGAGTGAAGCTGCAGACCTTCGTGGTGAGTGTTACAGCTCATAAAGGCAGTGCGGACCCAAGAGTGAGCAGCAGCAAGATTTATCGCAAAGAGGAAAAGAACAAAGCTCCCACAGTGTGGAAGTGGACCGGAGCAGGTTGCTGCTGCTGGCTGGGGCAGCCTGCTTTTATTCCCTTATCTGGCCCCATCCACATCCTACTGATTGGTCCATTTTACAGAGAGCTAATTGGTTCATTTTGCAGAGAGCTGATTGCTCTCTGATTGGTCCATTTTGACAGGGTGCTAATGGGCTGATTGGTGTGTTTACAAACCTTTAGCTAGACACAAAAGTTCTCTAAGTCCCCACTAGATGAACTAGACACAGAGCACTGATTGGTGCATCCACAAACCCTGAGCTAGACACAGAGTGCTGATTGGTGCATTTACAATCCCTAAGCTAGACACAGAGTGCTGATTGATGCATTTACAATCCTCTAGCTAGACATAAAAGTACTCCAAGTCCCCACCAGATTAGCTAGATACAGAGTGCTAATTGGTGTATCCACAAACCCAGAGCTAGACACAGAGTGCTGATTGGCACATGTACAATCCTCCAGCTAGACATAAAAGTTCTCCAAGTCCCCACTAGATTAGCTAGACACAGAGCACTGATTGGTGTGTTCACAAACCCCGAGCTAGACATAGAGTGCTGATTGGTGCATTTACAAGCCTCCAGCTAGACACAAAAGTTCTCCAAGTCCCCACTAGATTAGCAAGTCACAGAGCACTGATTGGTGCATTTACAAACTTTTAGCTAGACACAGAGGGCTGATTGGTGCATTTACAAACCTTTAGGTAGACATAAAAGGTCTCCAAGTCCCCATCCAACTTAGGAGCCCAGCTGGCTTCACCTAGTGGATCCCATGCTGGGGCCCCAGGCGGAGCTGCCCATCAGTCCCGTGCTATGTGCCTGCACTCCTCAGCTCTTGGGCCGTCCATGGGACCAGGCACCACAGAACAGGGGGCAGCACCTGTCGTGGAGGCTCAGGCCACAGAGGAGCCCATGGGGAGTAGGGGCTCTGGCATGGAGGGGTTGCAGGTCACAAGCCCTGCCCCGTGGGGAGGTGGCTGAGGCCGTGCGAGAATTCAAGCATGGCACGGGCAGGCCAGCAGTGTTGGGGGACCCAGCACACCCTCCGCAGCTGCTGGCCCGGGTGCTAAGCCCCTCACTGCCCAAGGGGCGGCACCAGCCGGCGGCTCCAAGTGTGGGCCCACAGAGCCCACACCTACCCTGAGCCCAACCGGAACTCCTGCTGGCCTGTGAGCACAGCAGGCAGCCCCAGTTCCCACCCATGCCTCTCCCTCTACACCTCCCCACAAGCAGAGGGAGCCAGCTCTGGCCTTGGCCAGCCCAGAGAGGGTCTCCCACAGTGCAGAGGCTGGCTGAAGGCTTCCTCAAGAGCAGCCAGAGTGGGCGCTGAGGCCGAGCAGGCACCGAGAGTGAGCGAGGGCTGGGGGCACACTGTCACCTCTCAGTGTGTGCCTGTAATCCCAGCTACTCGGGAGGCTGAGGCAGGAGAATTGCCTGAACCCGGAGGCGGAAGTTGCAATGAGCCAAGATCATGCCATTGCACTCCAGCTTGGGCAACAAGAGCGAAACCCCATCTCAAAAAAAAAAGAAAAAAGAAAAAAATGTATTATTTTGAATTGGATATTTGATAAGAATGTTCTGGAAAATAAAGCTTGCCATTTTAAGGAAAAAAAATAATTCTACAGTATTTGTTTTCTGTGATAAAATTGGATTCTTCAAGTGAAAATTAAAATTTTGAAAACATATATCTAACATCGTAAGCTTCATAGCTCTCTCATACTTACTGAGTTTGCTAATGAGATTGTGATATCAACAGTTATGAAAGACTTGTACACTTTCTAATATTAGAAAGTTTTTCATAACTAAGTGAATAGTATTTTCAAAATAATTTATGATTAATGCTACAAATCATACATTAAATAAGTCATTCCAAATGAAGGTTAGCCAATGGATTGTAGGCGGCTGGATTTTTAAAAAGTCACTGATAGTGTTTTATAGTTTACATTGTAACAAGCCTTTAAGAAGCTAGCAATTGCACAATGTTTCAACAGAGCACCAAGGAAAAATACAGGTTTTTACCTTAAAGTGACTTTCAAATACTCGTATTTCTAGTTACATATCTCTCTTATTGTTTTGCCATCTAAATTTTTATCCTGTAGCATAAAACATTTTAAAATTTATTGTTCTGTCCCCATCCCTAGAATGAGTTCATTCTGAAGAGGAAGATTTTATCTTATTTAATCTTTAATTTTGTCTTATTTTATTATTGTGACATCTTCAGCAATAATAAAAATGTCAACACATAATTAGTGCTTATAAAATATATTTTGAGTGGATGAATGAACAAACAAAGGCATAAACAGAAATGTTAATTGTATAGAGAGTTTAAGAACATTCAATAACAAAGAATTAGCAAAACTGAAGAATGTAGTGTGTAGTAAAATAAGAAAGGGCCGAGCCAGGAGGTGAATCAAGCAATGAAAAATATTAAAGGATCATTGATACCACAAATGAAGTATTAAATTAGAACAGTTTTATGATAGTGTGAAATTATCAAAATTAAAAATTTTAACACAGCTAGAAGGAGAAGAAAGAGAAGAAGAGAAACAAGCTAAAGGAAAATAAAAAGAAAAAAGAATGAATAAAAGATGGGAATGAAAAATAATGAGAAGAAATAAGTAGAGGTCAAGAGAATGGCAAAGGGTTGTGTAATTAAATTGAGAAATAATGAGGGCATATATAGTAGTTGAAGGCATGAGATTGATATAATTGTTTTAATTTCCATCAGAATAGGCAGAAGATAATTCTGAGAACAGAACCTTTGTAATATGGATATGCTTAATGGGTAAGTAGAAGAGTAGGAACTTAGGGGAGAAACAAGACACAAAAATAGATGGTGGCATCATCAGGAAAGTGAATATTGGAGGCAATAGATCATAGAATCTATATATTTTGGCACTTAGGAAGTCAAATATACTCTTGGTCACAGAATTTCATTAGTGTAGTAGATATCAAAGTCATATTAGCGTATTTTAGAGTAAGAAATATGTAAAATACCAAATAGAAATATCCTGTGCAAGACTGGTCACAGGTTACTTCCAAAGATTTTAATTTTGTTGACATCTGGTTTCTTGTCAGTTGACTAAGGGAATCTTTCCTATCTAAAAGTCCTGTAGAAAGGTGAACAATCACAATAAGTAAAGCAGATTCTCTCAACAATGCCCATTATGTCAGGTTTCCCTCAACATCTAGGCAACCTAGAAGCAACAGACATTATCGACACAAGAAAGTTGATGATAGTAAATAAAGCAGCGGTGCCATGACTTGCATGATCTCATTTTAAGAGGTAGACAGATAATGAGAGAATAAATAAAGAGGGACATTTTTGAAACAGTAAAGACTTTTTAAACAAAAATTTTCAGTAACATATCTGGTTTTGGTTGTTAATATATTGGATCAGATACTCATATATATGAGCTCATATATATGAGTGTCTATCATTGGTAACATATTGATCAGATATTTGGTTTAAGAGAAGATAGGACATAAATATCAGTGTCTCCTTGGCAAATTCTTTAAATATAATTCTGCTATTTAAG
Source organism: Symphalangus syndactylus (assembly GCF_028878055.3). Classification (NCBI taxonomy): domain Eukaryota; kingdom Metazoa; phylum Chordata; class Mammalia; order Primates; family Hylobatidae; genus Symphalangus; species Symphalangus syndactylus. The sequence continues at coordinate 67,928,662 of NC_072439.2, forward strand.
AAAGAAATCTCATTTAAGTATAAAAATGTGACATTATTTGCCACATATATTTCATCTACTACATGTCCTCATCATAAATCTGGTTTTAGGCACTAGAATTTAGGGAGGGAAGTCAGGACAACTTTATTGAACACCTTTAACAAACAATCCATTAGATTGGCAAGAGAAGGTGGTTCCCTTTATCCCACAAGACCGTTTTTATGTTACTTTAGTGCTGTGCTAAAGAAAATGGAAAATGAAATGGGAGACTATATTTCCAAGTAAGAATATCTAAGTATAGATGACCAACTGATTTTTTAAATGGGTGCTGCACATTTTGTGGAGCAGGAGCAGGGGGTGGCGCTCGTAGAGGAGGCTCGGGCCGCACAGGAGCCCATGGAGGGGGTGGGAGGCTCAAGCATGGCGGGCTGCAGGTCCCGAGCCCTGCCCCACGGGAAGGCAGCTAAGGCCCGGCGAGAAATCGAGCGCAGTGCCGGTGGGCTGACGCTGCGGGTGGACCCAGCACACCCTCCGCAGCCGCTGGCCCGGGTGCTAAGCCCCTCATTGCCCGGGCCGGCGCTCCGAGTGCACGGCCCGCCAAGCCCACGCCCACCCGGAAGCCACGCCCACTCCAGCTGGCCCGCAAGCGCTGCGCGCAGCCCCGGTTCCGGCTCGCGCCTCTCCCTCCACACCTCCCTGCAAGCTGAGAGAGCTGGCTTCGGCCTTGGCCGGCCGGGAAAGGGGCTCCTACAGTGCAGCAGTGGGCTGAAGGGCTCCTCACGTGCCGCCAAAGTGGGAGCCCAGCCAGAGGAGGCGCCGAGAGCGAGCGAGGGCTGTGAGGACTGCCAGCCTGCTGTCACCTCTCAGTATCATGGCCAGGATATATGAGGTAAAATGAAAACTCATGGAATTCACTATTTTGTTATTTTTTCGGGTCCTGAGATCCCTAGCTGGTTTACCTTCTTTCCACATTCCAGTGTCGTCTTGCTTGTTTTATGTATAATTTCCAGTGCTTTTAGCTTCACTTAATAAAAAAATATGGAAAAGTATGCCTAATGCATCTTTCCAAAGGTGAAAATTTACTTTCTTATCTACTAAGTAGAATATTTGAAACGTATAAAATATTGTAACAATTATGCAATTTGCAGTGTTTAACATGATGAACACTTGTGAATTCCCTGCTCAATCCGAGAAGCAGAAAGTGATCTGTAAGTGTATGAAATAAACCTGTGCTCATTCGCTACCCCCAGGTTTAAACTAAATTTCCTACTTACCAGTATCTTTCATATTTTAATAGGTTTATCTTGTTTTACATATTTATTTTACCTATTCTAAAATGATATCCTGTTTATATACAAGCATGGATTTTTTATGGTAAAGTGGTGGTGTTCTGCAAATTGCTTATAACAGTACTTACATTTTGGTTTATTTAATTAAAAAACAATTTAAACTTTAAAAGCTCTTCTTGCAAAGCATATATCCTACGAAAATAATATTCTTGACAAAATATTCGAAGCTTTTTTTAAAATCTAACTTTGCCTCATTTGACATTTTTATATGTTCGACATTTCTGTGTGACACATACATAAACTAGAAAATAATTAGGATGTGCTAGTTTGTGTCTACTTCTCATTTTTTTGAGTAAGGCATATTTATCCAGACACAGTGATAACTTGCTTGGTATTATTCACATGTGCATTCACAGACTCATAAATTGTATCCTGAAAGGGGTCATGACACTGAACTTATTCCAAATGTCACTTCTCATTTCAGCATCTCAAACTGTGTGATAAATGAAACAGTTTGTATTTCCCACATGTCACACTTTTAAAAATCAAAGTTGAAGAGCACATTCTAGTTAATGAGTCCAAATTTTAAGCAAAGAAAATCAAAAGATTCACAGATGGTATTGTTGCTGCTGCTTCTCTATATATCTGTTAGTTCTTTCTTCCTTTAAATAAAAATCTACACTTGCAGGCTATTCAGAACAGAAACATGCTTCAGAAGCTAAGACACAAAGTTGGATTTTTCAGCATTATTAAAACTGAAAAATCCTAGAAACTTTAATTGGGTTTTGATTAATTATAGCATAATATCCATAAATACTTCAATAACACACATCATAGAGCTACAATTTATCAAGCTTTAAAGGTTAGCTATGACTAATATTTTGAATTTTGATTATAAATTAAATACACTTAGTGGATCTTATTTTCTCATTTTAAACAAATATAAATTGGAGTAGGTCTCCATAACAACAGTACAGATATAATATTAATGAGTAAAAATGTCAGGTAATTTTTCCCTTTGAAAACTTGCTCAAAAAAGTCCACAAATTATATTTTTGCAAGCAAAGTTACTACTTTTTTTATTATTAAAAAAAGTCTTTATTTGTTCAGATAATGGGTTTTAACCCTTGCTGTACATCAGAATCATTTGGAGAATTTTAAAAAATATTGATATCAGGATACCCTGGTTTCTCTCCCTAGGAACGACCCTTTTAAGAAATATATATGCACAGGCCGGGCGCGGTGGCTCACGCTTGTAATCCCAGCACTTTGGGAGGCCAAGGCGGGCGGATCACGAGGTCAGGAGATTGAGACCACGGTGAAACCCCGTCTCTACTAAAAATACAAAACAAAAATTAGCCGGGCGTGGTGGTGGGCGCCTGTAGTCCCAGCTACTCGGAGAGGCTGAGGCAGAAGAATGGCGTGAACCCGGGAGGCGGAGCTTGCAGTGAGCCGAGACCGCGCCACTGCACTCCAGCCTGGGCGACAGAGTGAGACTCCGTCTCAAAAAAAAAAAAAAAAAAAAAAAAAGAAATATATATGCATGTGTATGTGTATATATATATATATATTTATCCAGGCACAGTGATAACTATATATATGAAATACTGTGTCTGTGAATTTCTAAGTATTTTGCAATTCTTAGGTCATCTTCATCTTAAGTCTATGAGGTAGGCATTATTAGGATCTTGTTTTATAATTGAGAAAAATGAGGCTCAGAGGGGTCAGTTATCAAAGAATGTGCAGCTAATTATGGGAAGAACTAGGATACAAACCCAAGCAATCTGGCTCTAGATCATTCTTTACAATTAAGCTGTGTTGTCTCAATTTCTACAACTCCCCAAAGTTATTGGAGATGACATTAAAGTTAAAAACAAGAAATTCATTTTTAATATTTTAAATAATAAACAAGACAAGTTCTCAATTTTAATTTCTTTGAGAGTCATATTTTATTTCTCTCTCTTTATCTTTCTGCATCAGTTTTCTACTTTTGGCTAACAACAAATGATCAATTACCTTTCCGATGAATACTTGCTGTTCTATATCTTTACCTTCATTAACATCTACTCAAAATACCTTTCTCGTATAATATTTCCTGTATAATTTCAGTCATTACTAAGTGTCCTTTCATAATTCTTGCATCTTTAAAATTATGTCTATTGCTTGTTCACCTTTATGTGAATTTGTGTGAATTATTGGATGCCAATTTGGCTGTTTAGTTAAGAGTGTTTCAAGGCCAGTGTATTAGTCCGTTCTCATACTGCTGTGAAGAAATACCCCAGACTGGGTAATTTATAAAGAAAAGGAGGTTTAACAGACTCACAGTTCCACAGGGCTGGTGAGACCTCACAATCATGGTGGAAGGTGAAGGAGAAGCAAAGACACATCTTACATGATGGCAGGCAAGAGATGTGCCAAGCAAAAGGGGGGAAAGCCCCTCATAAAACCAGCAGATCTCATGAGAACACACTATCATGAGAACAGCAGCATGGGGGTAACTGCCTCCATGATTCAATTACCTCCCATTGGGTCCCTCCCACGACATGTGGGGATTATAGAAACAATCATTCAAGATGAGATTTGGGTGGAGACACAACCAAACTACATCAGCCAGGCACTGAGGGGAGAGACACAGGGGGCAGGCATGCTCCATAATCACATCAAATGATAGCTGCATCTTGGTAACAGAAAGAAAAGGGAAATGGTATTCATTTCCCCTGCCTGAGGGTTATCATGATTTTTCCCTTTCTCCAGTCAGAGGAAAGACATCTTCTCTATAATCTGGCTACAGAGTGGCTTCAGGACAAAAAGAGTATACAATCACAACATGTGCCTTGAGAACCTTGTCTGTCTAAAGGTGGTTCTTGTTAGTCACTAATAAACAGGCTATATTGGTTTTTATCCACACTTTATCTTAACCAATGAATTGAAAGTACTCAATGTTTAGACAAAATCTCATAAGATTTCACAAAGATAGATATTTCAATGAAAGAAGAGTATAAGCAGAAGTTAGCATAACTTTTATTTGCAGTTTTTATCAATGTTCACTTTAATGGAGCCATTTTCTTTGGGTTTTTGTTTTGTTTTATTTAATTGTTAATGTTAGTTTAGATTCAGAGGGTCCGTGTGCAGATTTGTTGCATGAGTATATTTGCATGATGCTGAGATCTGGGTTTCTATTGATCCTGTTACCCAAATAGTGAACACAGTACCCAGTAGGAAGTTTTTCAGCCCTTGCCCTCTTCCCTCTGTCCTTCCCTTCCTCCTTTCTTTTGGAATCCCCAGTGTCTGTTTCTATCTTTATGTCCATGGGTATCCAGGGTTTAGCTCCCACTTGTAAATGAGAACATGCAGTATTTGGCTTTCTGTTTCTGTGTTAATTCACTTAGGGTAATGGCCTCCAGCTGCATTTATGCTGCTGCAGAGGACACGATTTTGCTCATTTTTATGGCTACATAGTATTCCATTGGTACCACATTTTCTTTTTTTTGTGAGATCTACCTTTCAGATCCTTTTATAACCCACAATATTCTATATAAACATGGGTTAGTTTAAAAGTAAAAGAAGGGTCAAGTTTCAGAAATAAGTAGACTAACTTGAAATAGTCTTTTGAAAAATAGAAGAACAGTCTCATCGTGCTAATTTTGAAATTTTCATGAGAAAAGTATTTTAGATGTTGTTAGTAATTTTTGTTGTACAATCTATGAGTTAATTAGTACTTTTACTCAGGAGATAAACATCTTTAATTCCCTTCAAAGCTGTAATTATAATTTCCACTTGCAGGTATTTTTGATTACCTATGAAACAGCTAAATACATAATCTTTTCAAATACCCCAAATGTTATTAGGACATCAAATTCTTAGGTCAAAGCACCTTGTCTTTAAGAAGCTCATTTTGTTCTTTCAATAAAAGACTCTTATGTATGAAAAAAAAAATCTCATAAGATTGTAACCAGTTTGTTATTTTATGTCTGATTCCTTTATAAATTTAAAATGTGGTGAATATATATACAAAGGATAAATGAGATTCAGGCTCAAAAGATATTTCTCTAAGTACATCTTCCAAATAATATTTATTTCAGTGAAGTCCATCTGGGAGACAATTATTTTTTGAAACAAATCCTGTTGGAATTAATAAATGGGTATATGAATAATTCAATGAACAATATATAGCTCAAAAATTGTTTTGTTCTTACCCATCAGCACTTGTCAGTGAAATCATATCTACAGAAGAATGGGAACTGTAGAATTATATCTACAAAAGAATACTACAAAGATTTAATATTATTTCTGTATTAAATAACCTCATGTTTTTTTCTTATGGCTGCTACAACAAGTTATCACAAATTTAGTAGCATAACACAAATGTATTATCAGAAATAATAAATTCAGAGGTCAGAAGTCTAAAATGAGTCTTAGAGCACTAAAATCAAGTTATTGGCAAGGCTGATTGCTTCTGGAGGCTACATGGGAGAATCAGTTCCTTGCCTCTTCCAGTTTCTAGAAGCATCAGGCATTCCTTGGCTCCTGACCACATCACACAAATCTTCTCTCTCCTCCCTCCCGTGTATAAGTCCCTTGTGATTATATTAGGCTCACCTAGATAATACAGCCTCCCTACCTCCTTAATTTATTTAGACCTGCTAGACCTCTTTAGCATATAAGCTAACACATACACAGGTTGCAGAAATTTGGAAGTAGATACCTTTGAGGAGCCATTATTCAGTCTACTCCCATCACCCCCAAAAATAACCTGAAATAAATCTGTTTCCAACGTGCTGAATAGCTATGAAGAAGCATAAGAAATACTATTCCAGGTTAAATCAATGAATAACATTCAGGAATCCTGGGTTCCCCAACCTAACTGGGCCTTCACATGTTTATGATAGGCTACAAACGTGACCTAAATACCACTGTTGATTTCAGTTTGCCCCTAACAATATTGTACAAGCTGTTGGATGAAGAAAAGCACTGAAGTAATACTTAACTGGAAAACAATCAGACAAAGGCAGCTCGCATGAGAAGTGGATATTTAAAAATAAATTAGTAAGGAATGCAAGGGGAAAAGTCTCCTTTGACCATATTTTGATGTAAAGTGGAATTATATTCCAGTCTTTCAAGGACATAAAAATATTTTTTGCTGATGTATTACCTTGGAATTATTTGGGTCCATATAACAGAAACTCGATAAAGTCTTAAGTGAGAGTCTTATTTTCCTTACTTAAAAACAATCTGGAAGTGGAAAGGTTACTGCTAGCTTGAAAGCTCATTCTTCTCTCTCTCTCTTTCTCTCTCTCTCTCTCTCTGCTCTGCTACACAATTTGATTGTTACTAGATGGCTGTACTATCCTCAGGCATCAGATCCTTATTTCAGATATCAGGCAGGAAGAAAGGAACAAGAACATATATATTATTTGTTTGCCACACTTGTCACTTATTTTCAGGGCAGTAAATTTTTTTCCTGAGGCCGTACTCACATGTGTGCTTACATTGCATTTGCAAGACTTGGCCACATGGCTACACCAAGATATCATAGAGCCTAGGAATGATCTGGGCTTACTATTTTCCAAAAATCAAAAGATTAGATTTTGACCCTGCCACTATCAATATCTGTTAGAGTTTGTTTTCTTATATTGCAGTTTTGCATACTATTCATAATTAAGGGTGATGATTCTCACGAAGAAAGTTTAGTGGGCAGCATTTTAAAATCACCTGCAGCACACCAACATGGCACATGTATACATATGTAACAAACCTGCACGTTGTGCACATGTACCCTAGAACTTAAAGTATAATAAAAATAAATAAATAAAATAAAATCACCTGCAAAACTTAAAATACACATGACCCCCAGCTTCTCCATTATGACAATGATATTATAAGGTATGTTACAGGCATAAGGCATATACATAGATATTTTGAAGAGGAATCCCTTACTTCCTCTTTCCCATGCCTCAGGATTTGAGAACCATTAGACTAATCATGTAATTAATAATAAATTATCATGTTCAGTACAATAAAAGTATGTGTCTGTAATCTGTATATAATGACTATGCATGAGAAAACTAAGGGCAGATGTTTCTTACTCTATTTTTATATTTCTTATTTCACTGAAAGCTAAACATGAGAAGCATCTAAATAATAAGACCCAGAAAATGTAGAGAACATACTCAAAACATGTATCCTACATTGTTCAATATGAGATAACACTTTTAAACTAAGAAAAATTTTGCCAAACCTTAGTAATTTGCGGGAAATATTATCTCAAAATAATTTACACATCATTACTGAGAAAGGAGCTAGTCTAGAGAACCTTATTAATCATTACTTTTATTTTTTTCGTATTTAATGATGGGAAAAATACAGTCCATTTTATTGTGTGCTATATTGTAAAAGATAATTTAAAATTCTTCCTCAAAGGAAAAACATTTCTTGCAAAATTTAAGATAGTGTTATCTATCTGTTCTTCATAGCTACAATATTTTTCCTGGAATAAAAATAATTAATTGACATAGCAGGAACTACCTTAATTTCTTCCTAAAATTGACTTAGTAAGTGTTATTGTGTTTAATATAGAAATAAATGAATTAATGAGTAAATTTATTATACATGTCCTGTAAAATATTGTGGTGGAAGAAAAAGCAAGTGTTTCTTTTTAATAAATGGAGCAATTGAAAGTTTTGTTATTTTTTCATGATAACCTCCAGAGCAGATGAGTAGAACTCTCGCAAGTCAGCGCTATACCTATTCAATCGTAGTCTGTGGGCTGACTGAGAAAGGGAAGAGTAAGCAGAAAGAAATAGAAAACTTCAAGGTTCATAGTTGAACAAAAATAAAAATAAGTTGGAATAATTAACATTCACATGCAGAGAAGATTGTTTCTGTGTTTCCATAACTTTTTGCAAGGCAATTTCATATTTGAACAACCTTGCTTTTCATGAATGAAAGATAATCTTTAAGACTACTCATTTTTATGCCAAAAGAAATTTAATAAGTTTTATTTTCTAGAATTCCTATTTATGAAGAGATAATGAATTGGAATGGAAACATTACCTCATATTGGAAGGAACATCACAGACTTTTACAAATTTAGAGTTAAGGAGTTCATTTTGTTTTGTTTGTATACTCTGGTTTCACATTTGTTCTGAGGGAATTGTCTTCACAACACCCTCAGAAGAGAGAAGTTTCAGTTTGTTTTTACACACATGTACGTAGGTCCTAGAACATGACATCTTCACCAAGCCACAGTCAGTTTTGACCAGAGCTAGTCAATGAACACACACACACAAACACACACACACACGCAAACGGCCTAAGAAGTGGTCTAGACAAAGTTGCCTAAACATGGGATGACTAACTTTAATCGCATAATGTTACTTGTTTAGTCAAACTAATGGTGGAGTACTAGGCTTACCAGCAGTTTTAAACTTCCGTGGAAACAGCTATTATTCTTCAGAAGCCAGTCAATCAGTTGAGTTATTATTATGACATGCTGAAACTATCACTTCGTTATAAAGCCATTATAGAGTCTGTGAGGCTTTACCCTTAAGTAAAGCTTCTTGCTCTTGGTTATTGCCATGTATCTCCAGATTGTTAACCTGAATTTCTAGAAATAAATTGAATGAAGGGTATGCAGTATTACACAAATACCTGCAATTGTGGAAAGCCCCCATTATGTAATGACTTTCCAGAGTTTAAAGGTAGTTTAGGTATAGACATCCAAAGTAAAAACCCTGTGCATAAAGTATTGGGAAATTTGTCACCATACTTTTGAGAATGCCTGTGTACTAGTAAATATTTCTAGTCCGCAGACATAAATCAGCTTGATAACAGTGTCCAACAAATGTCTATAAGTACATTAATAAAGGACATCATGTGCAAGCTGAGAATTATTTTCATACAGTCTATGTAATTATACTTTTTGAAAGAAGAAAAAATGAAAATGATTGATTCTGAAATATAATTTAGTGATGCTGAGCCTCCTAGCAGTACTCACACAGTTGGGAACCTCTGGCTTTGGTGTTTATTAACAATGACACTGGTTTACATGACACTTTTATGTACAAGCAGGAGGCTGTTTGGGATTTTAAAATGTGAATTTTAGTTCCATTGTATTTTCACTGAATTATTAGCTAGGGAATTATTTAATATTACTAGAGTTATTCACTTAGAAACTGATTATAGATTCTTTTTGGTGTGTTAATGAAGTATGAGTTTTCTTGCATCTGCAGGGCAACTTAAAATGCCATTTCGAGAATTCTTTTTTAAGGTAAATTGCGTATTTTACTGTTACTTTGGTAGAAAACATTCTAATATAAAGATAATGTTATTTACACTTAAAATAGGGGAGTATTACAATTACTTAAATTATTCTCATACTTTAGAAATATTATTAACTATTTTGGGACTAATTTAATTTAAGTTGCAGTAAAATGGGGTGAAAATATGTATTTTTCAGAAGTAGGTGTGAGGAGGGGTGATTATGCTTAAAATAATATAACATTTGGGTATTAGATACAATAAAACTTGGTCATAGTCTCTTAGTTTGCATCTCAATATAGTTCAACAGAAGGACTCAGAGCAGATTTTTAAATAATCTAGTTAAATGCCATTCTATTAATCTTTGCCTTGCTATGCTCTGTTTTCATGCTACAAATATATAATATTGTTCTCCTATTTCTGACTCTCTTTGCTCCTTATATAATTCTTTGTATTGATGACGAATTATGATCATGATTGTTATAATTATACCTGGCACATTTACTATGTACCAGCCAATATTCTAAACACTTTACATACATGATTTAATTTTATATTCAAATCAACCCAGTGCAATCGGCAGGTTAATTGGATTGGCTCTGGAGTCAGATGCACATACTCTATCTTCTACTCGACCAGAAATGAGCAATATGAGCTTATTTTGTATTTCTCTATGTTAGTTATCTCATCGATAAAATAAAGATGATAATAATATGGACTTTAAAGACTATTATGAGAATTAAATAAGTTCTTGGCACAGGATAAGCCGTTAATAAATTATAGTTGCTGTGATTAATGTAACTGTCTCCATTTTATAGTTGAGAAAACTGAGGTTTAAAGAAATTAATCAACTTGCCAATATAATAGAGCTGTTAATTGGTTTATGCAGGATTTAGATCCAGAGTTTATTTCTGATATCAAACCACAATTTTAAATAATATGATCCTATATCTGAAATCCAGGTTTTTCAAAAATTTTCAATATTTTAACTTTTTCACCATGTAGAAATCTAAACTATGTTTTAAAAGTTGATTATTTCTATGGATATAATTGAAGACGGGGCATGATGTCTCACGCTGGGTAAAGTAAATATTGACCAATATTGCACATAAATAGAGTAAGAATGGAGGATCCTTCTATTTTGAGAATTATCCCTTTGCTAGCATATGTGCATAGTAAAATACTTGTTGGGAAGAGGACATGGTCCTCTGAACAGATGCATGTGCTTCTATGTATAAATTGAAGAATGAAAGTGAATTAGCAATTGTGAATTTGGGGATGGAGGAAGCATGACAACTGATATTTATGGGGAAAGAAGTAATAATTACTGTCAGAATACTGTGACTCTATAAATTCATTGTTTTATTAATTAGCAAATGATCCTACAAGTCATTATTATCTCTATTATAGAGATAAAAGTGATACTAATACATATTGGGTAACTTGCTGGCAACATCATAGTAATGACATAAAATATTAACAGCAAAAAAAAGAAAGAAAAGAGAAATAACATTTTTAGTTGAAGTTAGGAATATGTGCATCTGTTGCAAGCAAGCTTGAAGGTCATCTAGAATGGCATTCTAATATCTGGTGACAGTTTTAAATAAACATCTCACAGCTGCAATGTTCAACAGTATTGGCTGATAATATTACTGGCACCAAACCAGCATTGAGCTCCATTTTTTTCCAATATCTCTTGCTGACCCAGGTCTTTGATTGGGTATGCACTTCACTGATCTTAATGTATAATCCTTACACAATTGCCACATTTTGATTAGTTTTTAAGCAAAATTGTTACATTTGGCCAACTTGATCTATTTGCTAAAAACTGAAACAAAAACTACTGAGTTAGAACCAGTTAAAAATGATCTTGGTGGGACCAGGTACAGTGGCTCACACCTGTAACCCCAGCACTTTGGGAGGCGGGGGCTAGTGAATCATTGAGGTCAGGAGTTCGAGACCAGCCTGACCAACATGTTAAAACCCCTTCTCTACTCGGGAGGCTAGGGTACGGAGAATCGCTTAAATCCTGGAGATGGAGGTTGCCGTCAGCTGAGATTGTGCCATGGGATTCCAGCCTGGCGACAGAGCAAGACTAAAAAAAAAAAAAAAAAACAAAAAACTGAACTTGGGCAAAATTGCTAGATAACATAAGCCAGGTAGGCACATTTGTGCTGAGTAAACCCTACATATGAAGCACAGTAACATTATTACAATAAATTTAGAGCTGCGGGACACTGTCTCCAACTCCTTGTAGAAGAAGTCATTCAGCAGAAAAGTAGAGGTCCCTACTTTTAGTAGAAACCCCCGAAAGCCAGTTCAATATGCTGTGATTGAAAGATGAAATAAAGCAAGCACAGAACTGAAAATAAAATTGTTTCTGCTGTTAAAAACATTCCTTCAATTTTTGGAGATAATACCCATCTCATCCTGAGGACAATGACTATTGCTAAAATGAATTGGAATGTGAGATGAAGAGAGAGTTTCAGATTAAACAGAAGGAGACTCAAGGTGTGAAAATCACCCAGTATTATTGTCTCTAAAATAGAGATAATGATATACTTGTCATTGGATTTTCTGGAAGATTAACTGAGATTATGCATAAGATAGTCCCTAAGTACATAACACAGACTAAAATTTTATTTTGTTCTCTCTCAGCCCTCCTCTGCACAAAGTAAAAGCCCTCATTTATGCATTAACTCTATCAAGTCTCCCTCAAGAAATACATAAATAATAAGAATAAGCAGAAACACAATTTTTAAACATTATTGTCTCTTGTGATCTGTAGGTTAACAATATATCTTTGCATAGCCAGGATTCTTTACAGTAACTATCTGCATGCTTTGGGATCAAGAGACTCCAAATTAAAAATGTAAATCTCCTTTTCAGTAAAATTTGCAATTTCTGCAACAATAAGCAAGCTAATGGCATGCCGACTTTATTCAATATGGTTCAGTTTATTGTGTTGCCCACAGATAGTGCTTACCTTGAGGCCACTGGAATCCATTCCTACAAATGGAATGCCAGAGCTGAAACGTAAAAATGTGGAAAGGCAGAAAATGGGGAGACTTATTTTATTCTCTTTCTCTTGATTTGAAGTCAGCTTTTAGTGACTGGATAAAGACTTCAGAGATAGCCCACTGTCTAAGAAACTTAGGACCCTCACTGAGACCATACACTGAAATAGAGATGATTTGTATCATCGATTAGATAATAAAAATAGAAAGTCATCAATCTTGATACTATAAAATTGAACATATAGTAGAATGTTTGGGAGATGGTGGGTAACATTTAATCATTTAAACAGTTTTCAGTATTCGTTTTTGTTTTGAATGTGGCTTGAATTATTTTATTCTGTGCAGGTTATGTTCTCTTGTTTAATTGAAATTCTCATACATTTCAAAACTATTTTTAAATAAAGTACATTTTATTTTTTTATTTCTGGTATTCACATGTTTCAGCAAAACCATGGGAACTGATTGTGTTTTATTACACTATCAAAGGTTTTATATCTTGTATTTATTATAAAACAATATTTTCTATGTAATTTACATATATTAAATATTTACATTAGTTAAATGTTTATTCTGCTGAATAGGAGAAATACAAAGATGATTGAGTCATTATGCTCTCTACCTTGCAGGAATTAATCTAGCATATCATTGGTTAATAGAAATATAATGCCCCCATTCTCCACAGAAAAAGAAAGAAATATAATGTAACTACCTAGGTAATTTAAAATCTTCTAGTAGTAACATTAAGAAAGAAAAATAAAATTGTTCAATTAACTTTCACTATATGTTATATGTAAAATATTATATCAACATGTAATCAATGTAAAAACTGATGAACTATTTTACATTATTGTTTATATACATAGCTTTAGAAATTTTGCATGAGTTTTTTATAATTACAGTGCATCATTGACTACTCATATTTCAAGTTTTCAAAGGTCACATATGGGTAGTGGATATTATATTGGACAGTGAAGATCTAATGTGTCAATAAAGATATATGTAAATGATAAAAAATATACTTATTTTGTAAGTTAGTTTTCAACGTGCTCCTGATATATTGTGGGGAAGATTTAAAACATGTTGGTAGTAGAGAGATCCCTTCAGTGGAATAAACATGTATGTATTATAAATGGCCAAAACTGTTTTCTTATATAGTTATGAAAGAGAGATGGTCAGTTGAAATGGGATCAGCTTGTAGTTATACAGATTTGCTTCCACAGAAGCAGATGCAGAAATGCTGAGTCAGAAAATTGGGATAAACTTAAGAGTTAAGAAAATGTTTGCCTTTCAGAAACGTTGCCTTGAAAGAGTAAAACAGGAACACTCATAGTTGATCACAAAACAGAAAAATATTTGTTTGATAAAATTTTATTTGAAGCAGACAGCAGTGGCCTCGCGTAAGTATTTGCAAAGTTTTTAATCTACTAATAAAACCAACACTTCACAGTTATGGCCCTACTTTCTGTAAAAGCACAAAAACCATGGAATAGAAATTTCTTTTTTTTTTTTTTTTTTTTTTTTGAGACGGAGTCTTGCTCTGTCGCCCAGGCTGGGGTGCAGTGGCGCAATCTCGGCTCACTGCAAGCTCCGCCTCCCTGGTTCACGCCATTCTCCTGCCTCAGCCTCCCGAGTAGCTGGGACTACAGGCGCCCACCACCACGCCCGGCTAATTTTTTTTTTGTATTTTTAGTAGAGACGGGGTTTCACCGTGGTCTCAATCTCCTGACCTCGTGATCCGCCCGCCTCGGCCTCCCAAAGTGCTGGGATTGCAAGCGTGAGCCACCGCGTCTGGCCTGGAATAGAAATTTCTAAAATGTATTTAATAGAGTAACCTTTAATCTAAATGGAAAGTCATGCTACACAGGGTGATATGTTAATGTATTTCCTACAACCGTACATATTAAATTATTATCTTCCAGCACATTCTCCTTTAAATTACAATTTTGAAGTTCGTTGTAATTCTTCTTTAATAGATCTATGCCTTTTGATTTTCACATGGATACTAATATCACTGTTACTCACTTTACTTTGCTCATCAAATTTCTTTTTTAAAATAGTGAATAATTTATTATTAAAGTTGATTTTCATTTTTTAAAATTCATTTCTTCTAAAGGGGTTATTTTTTCCAAAAACTAATAGGTGTTAGGATTAAAATATAAGGACTATTGAGAGTTTTTCAGAAATAGGATGAACCATGAGACAGAAACATTAGAGGCCAGGAAATTTATGAATTCTGTCCAGCAGTCAGTTAACATCAGGTAGGTCTGTCAGCAGTTATCTCACCTATTGGACTTGAATTTAGGGCCAATTTATTGCATTGTAGTAAAGGAAATCTGAAAGTGTAAGGGCAAGACCTGACCTGTAGAGTCTGATATAATTTATAATTAATAAAACAAGAACTGAGGCCTAGGAAGGTGGCACAGGTAAAGAAAGTTACTCCCAACCAGCCTGCAACAATTATTGTACAAGATACGAACACGCATATCCTGTTTAATTCACAAACATAAGTACACACACACATATACAAGCGTGTGTAGTATATTACTGTGCCCATTTTACCATTTGATAAAGTAAGTTCCTATAAGGAAAATTTAAATATTGTATGGTAGACCTACAAGTACAGAAACTTCCACTGAAAAAATGTATTGTATATGATATTTTAGGCACTGTATTATATGCTAATTATTCTTGGGATAGTAATGCATATTCACTTGGGATAGTAATGCATATTCACAATGCAAGGCCCAATGGGAAAAACAGACTAGAAAGTATAATAACATATGAAGCTTAAAAGAGGGTAAGTTTTCTGAGAACTTCAGGTTAGCAGATAACCAAATCTTGATTGTTGGAATAGTCAGAAAGTATTCTAGTAGGAAGTGACTTGAACCTAGATTCTCTTGTGACTACTTACTGATACTTCTAAAAATACATGGTGTATCATTAATATCATTATTCATAACAATACAGAAAGCCAGTCACCATTTCTGCAAAGAGGAAGCTGAAAGAATAATATCTGACTCAATTACAAAATTCAAATACTGTATTGCCGTTATTTCAGGACCTTCTGTTTCAGAGAAGCTTTGATGTTAAGGACAAGACTGGGAAAATCTAACACAAGATTCAAGTATTTTCAGCCGTGAAGTGAGGAAATAACATGCCTGGAATTTAATTAGAGTTTGACACAGATTCTTACAGTAATATGTCATCTTTTTTTCTCAAAAAGATATTTTTGTGTTTGCATTTTAAATGAGGATAACTGAAGATAATGCAAAGAAGTAAATTTCTAGTGCTAAGATTGAATATTAATCAATCAGTGAAGACAATAATTTTGACAATGAAAGCTATTGTCACAAAATGTACTTTTTAGGTATATATGCCTTCATAGAATGGAGAGAGACCTAAAAGTTACGTTTTGTGGGCCAGGCGCGGTGGCTCATGCCTGGAATGCCAGCACTTTGAGAGGCCGAGGCAGGCGGATCACAAGGTCAGGAGATCGAGACCATCCTGGCTAACACGGTGAAACCCCGTCTCTATTAAAAATACAAGAATAAAATAAAATAAAATTAGCCGGGCGTGGTGGCAGGTGCCTGTAGTCCCAGCTCCTCGGGAAGCTGAGGCAGGAGAATGGCGTGAACCCGGGAGGCAGAGCTTGCAGTGAGCTGAGATGGCGCCACTGCTCTCCAGCCTGGGTGACAGAGCAAGACTTCGTCTCAAAAAAAAAAAAAAAGTACGTTTTGTGTATATGTGTACATATGTACATACATACATGTGTACATATGTACACATATATACATACACATATAGACAACACATATACATATATATACATATATACACACTTTTAAAATATGTATACATATATATATATATATACACACTCAATGTACAATTTTGGTTGACACAATGTAGGAAATAATCTTAGTACTCACACCAATATTTGCATTCTGCTTTTTCTGAAAATAAGGAAGAATTGCACTTCCTACTTCCTTTATCTTCAGCATAGATGTGTGACTTTATTTGACCAAAGAACTGTGAAAATAAATGTGTCATAAAACATGTAAAAGCTTGAGCGTGATTCTCTATTATCTATTCTCCTACTACTTCCAAATGAGGAATCTCATGATTCATGATTTGTTTGTGAAAACAAAATATAGTAAATCTTCTTGAACCTGAATCCTTAAGTTAGGAAATGTAAATCAACCCTAATCTTCCCATTTTGTGAATTTAGTAAGAACAAGATATGAATCTGTAGTTTTAAGCCTCCCAAGTTGTGAATTTGATAGATTGTGTAGCACAAACTTACTTATTATGGCTGATTCACAGGGTTTTCTTCTCTCTTTTTGGTTCCTTCCTTCCTGTTTTCTCATTTTCGTTATCAAATCAAGATATCCATTACAAAAACTGAATAATAATGAGTTTCCAAAAATTGTGACTGAGTGGCATGATCACAAACCCTCCCTTGAATAGATAATAATTATTGTTGTAGGTTTAAAATACAATTTGGAGGAAAGTATCGTTCTTTTCATGTAAAATATACCTATTTAATTCCACAATTATTGTCTTGCCTGCTCTTCTCAGGTAGGCTACAATTTGTGATTGTATCATGTGTGTTCTCACTAAGCACAACATTTTAAGAAAGTTTTGACCTATTGGGGTTTATGATAAGTTGTGTGTCTTCTCTACAAAAGATACATCAGAACCCTAACCCCTCATTATGTTAAGATGAGGTCATTAGGCTGGATTCTAATCCAATGTGACTGGTGTCCTTATAAATAGAGGAAATTTTGAACTAGACACATACAGAGGAAATACAATGTGAAAGCACAAGGAAAAATCCATATACAAGCCAGAAACTCTTGAGACTACTAGAAACTAGAAGAGCGGCACAGAGTAAATTCTTCCTCTTAGTCATGAAAACCAAAACAAAAATGAAAACCCTGATGACACTTGATGTAAGACTTCTAGCCTCCAAAATTTTGTGACAGTAATTTTCTGTCATTCAAGCCATCTAGTTTGTCATATATTGATAAGGCAGCTCTAGGAAACTAATACAAGTTCAGAGTGAAAATTCTCATTCATCTGCTCTCCATAATTTTCAATCTATCTCTTAAGTTTGCAGTAGACTTTATCTTATGTTGGTATTTATTAAAAATTCTTTTCCTAACTTCAAAGTATATAATAAAAGAAGTTATAAAATATTGTCTTGGAATTCACTTTAAATCTTAGCAATTAATGTTATGTATAAATCATAATATAGCTTAAGCGAAATCATTTTATCTAAAAAGACTGTTACTGTTTAAGAAATAATGCTATATCATGGAACTATAAAAGCAAAACTTTAAAAATAAACACTGAATATTGGTTATGAGTCAGCAGAGATTTTTCATGAGTTACATCACTGGATTACTTTACATAGGAAACATTTTTAAAATAATACAAATAATACAAATAACTGATTTTCAGTGATGCTGTATATCTTTTCTGTGCCTGATTAGCTGCTTGCATTATTTATGGCACTGAGTTTGTGATGGAAACATAGGTTAAGAGTCATGAATCTTTATGCCTCACTTGACAGGCCAACTAATACATCACTGAGCCTCCCCATTCTTGTTAAACTTACCTGTAAACCAATAGTGTCAGTCCTGAATTATTTTTGATATTGAATCTATTGATGAACTGCAAAGGTTAAAATTAAAGTGTGATTTATGCTGTGATCAAGAGCACCGTGTTAGAGCACTAAGTGATCTGTGCAAATTATAGCCGTAAATATACTTCAGATTCTGCATTATAGCTCTGCTATGAAGCTCTGTGTTCTCGTTCTTTCTCTCTCAAGGAGATTCCTTAGGATAAGAGTACTGATAAAAACAGTCTTTCAGATCCTTATGACTTTGTGAACAAAGCACCTGTTTTTTTTTCTTTTTTCTTTTTGCTTCTTGATTTTGAAACATGATCCTTAGAAAAGTATTTCCCACTTTGTAGTTTCAATCAACTGGAATTTTAAGTCTTTCAAGAGATAAATTTGAACAACAGGCTCTGTGCTTTATTACTTGTAGGCAAGTATAATGAATAAGAAAATACTCACAGGATTTCACGGTGGTTCAGAAGCGTGTGATATGTCTTCTAGTTAGGGGGATTCATGAGTCACTGAAAGCCTCACTTTCCCACATCTCTAGCTTCTATTTGAAGGCTAAAATATCAATTCTCTCCAGTTTATCTCATTTAAGCAGACAGGTTTCAATGGTGGTAGGTTATCAAGAGACATGTTGGCGTAGATGAACTCAGATATGAAAAATAAGGATAAACCCACTGGATTGGGATGACAGAATAGCAGAGGTTGTATATTAAGTTGGAATTTATATTGGATTATCTTAAATGTAAATGAGTAAATACCATCAAGCCTGAGGATGCTAGCAGCAGGAGTCTCTAAAATCCCATTACTTCCTCTCTAATATCAGGTATGATTTAAGAACCCATGGGATTGTATTAATCACTTCATCATCGTATCTCACCAATGGATGAAAAATTAGATTTTTGCTTCAATATTCTCTCTCTGCTTTATGATCTTGTAGTAAAAACGAAACAAATAATGAACATCAATTTTCATTGATTAAGTACATAATTTATGCCTATTCATATATATTGTTTGATCAAATATTTAGGTTTAAAAACAATCATCTCTAGATTTATTCATTTTTTGCAAATATAAAAATACACATATAAATGCCTTTTAATAGTTGTGAAGATTATCTGAAAATGAATTGTTTAATTCACTTGGGAGACTTGGGATTTAAAGATATAGAACATTAAAAGTTCTTTCACAGCAGGAAGAGTCATCAAGTAGTTTTAAAAAATATTTCAACTACATAAATGTACTAGTATATATATATTTTGACAGATATTAAGCTTTGTGCAATGTAAATAAACTATAAGGAGAAATAAGCAATAAGCTATTTTACTGAAAAAATTATATATCATTTCAATTACCAATGTTGTAATTTGTTGTCAAAGGAGAACTAAGAGGGAGACTACATCCTCAGAGTATGACACTTTTATGGGCATATAGGAATTTTTTTCCCTGTACCTTGAATGGGGCAATGTATCTGATTTTTTTGTAGTAAACAATCAAATTTTCATCATCCAATAAACACAAAGGCTCAATTACTGACTATATAAAATTATAGTATTCAAAGTTTACATTTTAGGAGTAATAATATTGTTTGTTGTAGGTACTCAGGATAAAGTAATACACAAAACAATCTCTGCCCTAATTGTGTTTATAGTCTATACCCCTCCCTTTTATTTTCTTTTGAAATTATGTAGAAGAAAAGAGCAATCTAGACATTGCCAATTCTCATTGAGGCTGAATATGGCCCTTAGAAAGTTAATATTTAAATAAAACTATTAGGTAAAGTAAACCAAACCTATTCTATCAAACATCTGTGTTTATGAGCTTCAGAAAGAACTAGGCAAATAACTCAAGCATTGAACAAGTGATAGCATGAAAGTAAAAATTTAACAGATTTCTGAGTGCTAATTTGAGTTGGTGTATCAGTCAGAGTTCACTCAAGAAAACAAAGATACTGTAAGTAAGATGAAGGTAAGAGGGTTATTATTAAAATTATACCTTACACAGTTGTGGGAAGAGTTGTTTAAGAAAGTTTACCAGGATCAGAGTTACCAACAATTTGACTGAAGCACTGGTACAAGTAGACAGATAAGACTCTCAGGGAAATATGAGGCACCCATTATTACCTCTTGCCCCTGCAGTGAATTCACAAACCAGAGCTTGTTGAAAGGCCACTGGGTAGCTGTTATGTCTGTGTATTTACTGTTTCTCATCTAAGGATCCCAGAATATTTTTGGACAACAGACTCAACAGTCAGAGAAAGAAACCATTGGAAAGTCATGAAACAGAGTGATATTCCAGCTACCTTGTGATTCTGTCACCACATCTGACTGTGATAACATTCCAAGAATAATGGCTATTACTTCATTCTTCTGTGAGTTTTCCTTTGGCCAAATATAACTGAGAACCATACAGAAAAACAGATACTGGGAAACACAATTCTGGGATATATCTATGTTGATACAGAAAAATGTGGCATAGTAGAAGAATAGAGTAGTATTGATTTTCCCATAATAGCATTTAAAGGAAAATAACAAACTAAATAGAATATACTACATGAAAATACCTCCAGTCGTTCCCTCTATTTTATTTGAAAAATTCAATTGTATTTTTATTTGAAAATGGATTATTAGACTTAACATCTAAAGTACATTGAATATTCACATTAAAAAAGTCAAAGGCTAGTTTTATACTTGTCATCAGTATTTCATTGCAGAATAGATATTATATCTGAATAAATTTTATGTTATGAACACTTTGGAATTATCAATTTACCTGAGATTTCGCCCCTGACTGCTCATCCAGAAAACCAAGCAGAGCTTTCCTCAGTTTTATGCCAGAAATCCAAACCACACTTGTTTAAATATAAAGGGAGAATTTATTGAATTATAACATGAAAAATTCAAAGGGAAGCCTTCACATACAGACAGATCCAGGTAATTAACTATATCGAGATGTTGTTTTTCTTTATCGATGTTCCAAATTTCTCTGTGTTGGCTTCATTATTAGTCAGATTTTATTCATATAGTAGAAAAAGAAATTGACCAAGAGCTGTTCCAAGATTTCATTCTAACGTGAACCAGAAAAGAATGTTTCTTTCTCCATTGCTAAGGCAAACTTCAAAGGGATGGTGCTCATTTGCTTAGCTTAGTAATATTCCATTCACCAAAATAATAATTGTAACTAAGGATTTGTGATGATTAATTTCATGTGTCAACTTAGCTGATTTAAAACGTATCCATTGTGCTTTCGATTTGCATTTCTCTAATGATTAGTGAGGTTGAACATTTTTTACATGCTTGTTGGCCACACACGTCTTCTTTTGAAAAGTGTCTGTCCGTAAACTTTGTCCACTTTCTAATGGAGTTGCTTGTTTTTTGCTTATAAATTTAAGTTCCCTGTAGATTCTGGATATTAGGCCTTTGTCAGATGCACAGTTTAAAAATATTTTCTCTCATTCTATGGGTTGTCTGTTTGCTCTTTTGATAGTTTCTTTTGCTCTGCAAAGCTCTTTAATGTAATTAAATCTCATTTGTTAATTTTTGTTTTTGTTGCAATTGTAAAACCACGATGAGACAAAATTTTACACTGATCAGAATAACTATTATTAAAAAATCAAAAACTAACGGATGCTGGTGAGGTTGCAGAGAAAATGGAATGCTTAGGCCCTGCTGGTGGGAGTGTAAATTCGTTCAGCCATGTGGAAAGACAGGTGAATATTCCTCAAAGAGGTTAAATCAGAATTACCATTAGAGCCAAAAATCCCATTATTGGGTATATATGCAAAGAAATAGAAATCATTTTACTATAAAGACATATGCAAGCATATGTTCAGTGCAGCACTATTCACAACAGCAAAGGCATGGAACCAACCTAAATGCCAATCAACAGTAGATTGGATAAAGAGAATGTAGTATGTATACAGCATGGAATACTATGCAGCCATAGAAATAACAAGATCATGTCCTTTACAGGAACATGGATGGAGCTAGGTGGCCATTATCCTAACCAAACTCATGCAGATGCAGAAAACCGAATACCACATGTTCTCACTTATAAGTAGGAGCTAAAAACAAGAGCACATGGACACTAACAACAAGAGAAAAACAAGGGAAAAATAATACCTGAGGGAGGAGATTGGGAGAGGGAGAGCATGAGAAAAAAATGACTGTTGGGTACTATGCTTATTACCTTGATAATAAAATAATCTATACATTAAACCCCCATGACCTGCAGTTTACCTATGTAACAAACCTGCAAATGTACCCCTAAGCCTAAAATAAACTTGCCTGATAGCTAGTAAAACATCTTTTCTGAGTTTTTCTACGAGGGTAAAAGAGATTAGCAGTAGCCTGAATAAAGAAGATCCACTTCCACCAATGGGAGCAGGAATCATCCAACCTCTCAAGAGCCTGGATAGAACAAAACAGTAGAAAAAGGGCAAATCCACTGTATCTTATTGAACTGGGATGTCTATTTCATTCAGCCAGTGGTCAGCATCCTCAGTCTTCAGGCTTTCAGACTGAGAATGAATTATACCACAGGCTTTCCTAGTCATGCAGCTTGCGCACAGTACATTGTGGGGCTTCTTGGCTCCCATACATATGTCACCTAAATCTCAAATTAAGTCCTGTCTGTCTGTCTGTCTGTCTATCTGTCTATCTATCTATCTATCTATCTATCATCTATCTATCTGTCTATCTATCCATTCATCTATCTATCCATCCACCCTATTGGTTCTGTTTCTCTGGAGAACTCTGACACAGGATGAAACACTAATTAGCCCAACTTAAATTATCTGCCCATATCTGTACAGGTGAGTAAGACTCAGGAAATCAGCATTTGTAATGGATTTCTGAAATGAAAAAAAGATAATGAGGGAATTCATTGTAGGATGGTATTATGGGTTGAATTTTGTCCCTATAAAATTCATATTTGACATCTTAACCCCTTGTATTGCAGAATATGATCTATTTGGGAATAAAGTCATTGCAGATATAATTAATGTTAAGATGAGATCATTAGGTTGCGCACTAATCCAGTATGACTGGTGTCCTTATGAACAGGAAACATTTGAACACAGAAACATGCATACAGGGAGAATGCCACAGGAATAGAAAGTCAAAGATTGGGATGATGCCTCTACAATGCCAGCTAAGGAATGTGGAAAGTTGCCATCAAATCACCAGAAACTAAACAAAGGTTATGGAACACATGAACTTTTATAACCCTAAGAAAACACCAACACTGCTAAAATCTTTATCTTGGATTTCTATTTTCCAGAGCTGTGAGATGACAAATTTCTGTCACTTAAACCATCAAATTTCTGGTAATTTATTATGGTAGCCCTAGAAAATAATACAGAAGGCAAAATCGAGATTTGTCTATTACAGCTGCTGTTCTAGATAAGTTGTCTTGGACATATGCAGTTTTTACTATAATATACCAGAAGTCTAATTAAACATCTTTCTAGGCTTTGCTATGTTTATTTTATAACATTAAGACGTGAGATGTTGTAGGTTTGACTCTTACTATTTTCACTTATTGATCCCCATTGACAACAGGCTTTGTGTTTAATTGATGGTGATGTTCCTGGAGTCTAATAGAGTTTTTTGCATGACAAAATAGGTGTTAAATGAATGTTTATTGGTTTTAAGAACCACTATTGTAGAATTTACAGTAAGAATTAACTAAAAGTAGCATTGGTGGAACATTATAGGCACGAGATGAATTAATATCATAGAAAGAAGCAAAGGACACAGAACTTTGAGGACTGAATTAGTTTTCTATTGCTGTTGTAAAAGTACTACAAATTCCATGCCTTTAAAATCGCATCAATTAGTTTAAAATTCGGTAAGTTCATTTAGAAGTCCAGTGTAGGTCTCAATTGGCTAAGTTCTAATTGTCAATACAGCTGCCTTTCTTTCTGGAGGAACGAGATTCATTTCCATGCTTTTCCAGCTGCTAGAGTTCATGTACATTCCTTGGTCCATGTACCCCTTCCTTCATCTTCAAAACCAGCAACACTGCATCTCTAATTATTCTTCCATAATCACTTCTCCCTCTGATTCTACTCTCTCTCTCTTCTACTTTTAATGACTGTTGTGATAATATTTAACTTACCTAGATAATCCAGGAAAATTTTCATATACTACCATTATTCAACCTACTACAAGAAGTTCATTGTCATTTCAATGGGAAGGGATGCAGGGTTGAAAGAAAGTAGAGATGAGTTTACTTCGGGTTTCCACTGGACTGATACATGGTTTTTCTCCTCTTTACTGATATAATGAATGCTTAATTGAGATAGGTATTTTTATAGCAGAGTCCTGTTTTTTTTTCCCTTTTGGGAGTTAATAGTACAACAAAGATCTATTATACCTTTGTTTTGTATCTTTATTAAAATGCAATGTTTTCTAAATTTTAAGGCTATCTTAAATTTTAAAGTTATTCATTAATTCTGATACATTGTTTATTTTGAAAATATTTTGAATTCTGGTCACATTTTCTAAAGTGTTAAATTCTAAACCAGTACTACATTAATATAAAACTTAATGGTAAATTGTATTCAGGAATACATATTTTTAGTGTTTCAAATACATAAAAAAACAGAATATTTGCCTAATTCAAAATAACACTAAAGTATGTAGAGTTAATTAGATGAGAGAAGGTAGAGAATAAACTATTGCTAACAGATACAGCAGGAAAGAAGAACAACCTTTTACTTATTTTTTTCTCTAGCATTTTTAGTAATTCGGAAAAGCTGCAACCATAAAATATCCAATAGGCAGTAAGACACAGTGTTATAGTTCTTTTGCCCTCAAAGATGAAATTATAATGAGAAATCACACTTTTAGGACTTTGCAGAACCATGGTGACCTGAAGTGTAGGACTATATAATTCCTAAATCTTCTGGCTAAAACCTTTTTAAGAGTCTAATCCTCCAGAGGTGAGTAGTCAGGGTTTTCTATAAATAAATGCATTGCTATCAGTGAGCTCAAAACCAATCACAGACTCTAAGTGGTTAGAAGAGTTGAATTTTGTTCTAGAGTTATGATGAAGTTTACAAGCCATTGTTACAATTTTGTCTCTGCTTCATTCTTATTATGATATACATTAGATCTTAGTGTTAAAAGTTATTTTGTATACAGCAGAAAAAAATGTCTAATGTCTAGAAGACATTTTCAGCTAATTTCATACTGTGGATAGAGATTTTCTTTAAATTCCATAATCTGATTTCTGAGCCAAAAAGAGATCAATATGTTCAGGTTATAAATAGAAAATGACCAGCTCAACCTTTTACTTACTCTCTGATCTAAAGCTTCAGAAAACATTTTGTAAATCATATCCCTTTCACACTTTTTCACACTTTATAATATCAACCTTTTATAACTCTACAGAGTATCTTTACTGGTGTTATAGCCCCTTAATAATTAGGACATCAGGATAGATTGCTTTACCTTTATAAGACTTTCTGGGGCTTTTTAGGGTTATGTGGAAATATTACATTTTTTTAAGGCTGAAGCTGAATAACTGCCATGGCAATGACAGTGATGTAGATAATTCTGTTCTCTGAACTATGCCTCAGAGTCTCTGTATAGATTTAGGACATAACATTTTCATGGGTGACAGGGACAGAGGTCATTGAGAAGGGGAATTATGATTCAATTTAGTCTCCACTGATTCCCATTAGTATAAAACTTCAACCAAACAATTTAATCACAATAACTGGATTTTTCTGGTTTTCACTGAATTCAAGTTGGCTAGTATAGCTTTGACATATTAATAGCTGCAATCCAAAGATGTTCAAAGATTACCAGACATTTAAATTTTCTGGATGGATCTGAGGAGGAAAGAAGACTTTACTATGTATTCAGGACCTGGAAATACTTGCATCTGGAAGAAAAGAAAACTGACATATTTTAGTCTTTTACAATCTACTCACTTCTGTTTATTTTTAAAAAGTAAAATAGTAGTTTCTTAAACAGGGACTTAACTTTGTCAAAGAGGAGTCTCGAAATGTTTTTTACAATTAAAAAATATAAACAGGGAAAAAACACACACTGTTATAAAGCGTCACTAAATATTGTGAGATGTTACGTTCAATTCCAAAACATCTAATGCTGGTTTCGATGCCCCTTTCTGATTAAAATGACTTGCCTAAGGGACTTGTTTTGTTGTTAGTGAATGTATGCTTTTTTTCACAATTTTCTTTATAAAGCACTATCTATTAGGTACCTATTATGTTCTAGGCATTATGTTCGCCATTTGAGGAACAAAGACAAAAAGACGTGGTTGTATTATTTAGAAGCTCCACATGTAATTAAGGAGGAATGTGTATGTGGAGCACTTTGATGTACTTGGATGAGTATTCCAAACATGTGAACACAGTGAATAAAAAATAAAAAGTAACTTACTTTGCTTGAGGCCCAGAGAGTTAAAGTGGGGGTTTGGGCCTGGGAACAATTTTCAGTTGTAACTTGTTGGAGCATAGAAAGGGGAAGAAGATACCAGGGAAAAAGAAGAGTGTGTTTATCAGAGTCCAATCAGGACAGGAGACCACATTAATCTGAACAAGAGAAATATACAAAACTGTCAACTATTGACTGTGACAAAAAGATGAAAAAGATAATCCAAAACTATAATGAAATAGCAAATGCAGAAAGCAGCTATTGCCTCTAGGGCTGAGAGAGAGTGGCCAAAGAAGAAACAAATTGAAAAAGCACACTTTTCAACTTTTCTTAGTTCATTTTCATTTGTTGTCTTCTATCTAGTAGGTTGAACCAGAAAATAAAGACCCTACCAGAGGAACAGAAGCTTCTTTAATGATTAAACTTACCAAACTTGAAGATCTTGAAATAAAAGACTGTACTATCTAAAGATTTTTAAAGTACCCAAGTAGAATAATTAGTAAATCATTACTGAAATATAACTCACTGACATTTTCTGACATTTAATTATGTTTAAGATCTGAAATAATGGGATGTGCAATATTGACAATGCAAAAAATATATTTCAAAAGGTTGCATGCTTCAGTGTAATTTATTTTAGTGTCTGAAAAATTGCTTTTATCAAAAAATAGTTTGTCTTTTAAAATGGCCAGTGCTAGCAATTAAAATGAAAATAAAATCCACTCGGTTTACTTACATGTGAAACATATTGGGCAGATCTGCGTTAGAAATTGAAAGACTTTAAAATCAGCCTTAAATGTGTTGCACTCTTGATACCATTTTCTGTACTGGCTCATTGGAAAATATCTTACATAGTTTGGGATTGTGGTTAATTAAAACAGGAAAAAAGAAAAAAACAACTGTGCTTCCATCATTGCCCTGAGTTTCCAAACAGTTTCTGACTCATTTCATTGGCAGAGCTGCTGCAGCATAGCACTGCAAGTTTCCATGGCCACATGCAGAACAGTTTTCAAAGATCACCCAAGCCAGAGGAAACCAGGGCAGCTTATTATAACTCATATGTTGAATGGTTAAAAAGCCGTATCAAAGCAAAACATATTTCTACTAAAGACCTGCTTTTTTTTTCCTGCCTCAAGGATTTTTACATTTCATTATCATTATTTTTAATTGACATAATAATTATATACAATTATGAGGTACAGTATAATATTTTGATACATGTATACACTATAATAATGAAATCAAGGTGATTAGCATATTCATCACCTCAAACATTTATGATTTGTTGGGAACACTCAAAATCCTCTCTTCTAGGTATTTGAAAATATACAATAAATTGTTTCTTATTGTCACCCTATAGTGCTGTAGAACACTAGGATCTATTCCTTCTATCATTTTGTATTCATTTACCAACCTTTTCCTATCCTCTCTCAAATACCCCTCCCAGCCCGGAATACTATTTTACCATGAAAAATAATGAAATCCTATCATTATCAGCAGCATAGATGAGCCTGGAGGACATAATCTTAAATACAATAAGCCAGGCACAGAAGAAACACCACACGTTCTCACTCAAAGATACAAACCAAAAAAGTTGATCTTATAGAAGTAGACCCATTTTTGAAAATTTTAAATTTTAAATTGTTTCTTTGACTTAATTTATGGAGGCTCCTATATAAGATGAAGATGTTAGGGGAAGAAGGTGATAATGGCTTGTAATATTTCAGTGAATTCTTTAGTTAACTAGTGCATTGCCTTTTCAAGGTTTCTGGGTAATGTCTTCTTGGTATAGTTAGCATTAATAGAAAAAAGGAGTAAATAAAGTTTACCACCATGATAAGTAATGTCTGAAAGTAAATAGAGAAGAGTTATGGAGTCTGGTTGAAGGGAAACAAGATTGAAATTTGAGAAGCAGAGATATTTTGAAGGTAAAATTTAGTTAACTGAGAATTTCGGCTCAAGTGATCAACGCAAAAAAAATCTAGTAAACACAAGAATCAGTGTGGAAATACCTGTAAACCATTGTGCAGAGGCCTCAAGACACACACCATTGATAAGACATTACGCAAGGTTTATTGGGAAAAAAACATGACGAGTCATCTAGTAGAGTACACATAACTTCCTTCCCCACCCCAATTTGTATTATTCCACGGCTTAGGTCAGGCATATATGATCAGCCTTTGTCATAGCCAATGTAAAATGTCAAGTAGAGAATGTCTCTGTCCCTGTGTCACTCAATAATGGCAACAGGGGGAAGACAACATCCATAAAACTACAAAGTGGGAAACGCTGTGATCAGAGAAGTAGGCATATTACAAAGGGGAACCTCTGAGTTTACTGTCTTGTGTCAGCCTGTTCTTTTGTTAGCTAACATAGACCTGCTGTGCTGGCTCTCTTCTGAGCTACTAAAGTAGGGAGAAAAATGAGTTTCTGAACGTCAATGATTTTCTTTATAAATGCTACTGTACTCTTCCTTCATTCCCTTGCCATGTGTTTATTACATCACTGATTATTTTCAATTGTTAATTTCTGTCTTAGATTAGTTTATCTCAGAATTGGCATCAGGTTTCTCTTCATATACCATGTATAGAGTTTCTATATGTTTGTGCAATGCTCAGTGGTAGGCCCTACCTCCTGTTATATAATTTTCTTACTTTCTTCTTTTCCATAGAGAAGATGTATTAATTCCTATCTTTCGAGAAGCTAGAAAGACCCTGCTGTGGTTTTAATTTTTCTTGAAATCAAATGGTGGTGACAGGTAACTTGATTTTACAGAATCGTTCTGTCTCCAAGATCTTCTCAGTAGCATTAAAAGAAATAGCGCTTAGAAATTTGTATGGCCAATCCTTTACATGTATTTGTAAGTAGTATATATTTTTGAATTATCCTTGAACAAAATGTTACCCTGTTCTCAGCATTCTTATCTAATTCCTTAAATCAACATCTTTTTCAATTTCACATCAGTTAGGAGCCCAGTGTCACCCTGATGTAGCACTACTATTCATTGTCTTTTTAGTGCATTTCATAAAGTAGGCACGTGCAAAGTCACGGGCATGTGATTACAGGCTAGGGTATCTCTGTTTCAAACTTTACTACAGCTCTTATAAGCTTACGTGAATTGACAGTAAGTTAGTTAACAACTGTGAACCTCAGTTTTCTTACCAAACTGTGTTTCAGTTTTTCAGTTTTCCTGTTTCTTAAGTTGAAATAATTAGTTATTTTGAGGAACATATTAAATACTTCATGTAGGTTTTTTAAACATTATTTATTTATTTATTTATTTTGACACAGAGTCTTGTCGCCCAGGCTGGAGTGCAGTGGTGCAATCTTGGCTCACTGCAACCTCTGCCTCCCAGGTTCAAGCGATTCTCCTGCCTCAGCTTCCAGAGTATCTAGGATTACAGGTTCCCGCCACCACACCCAGCTAATTTTTGTATTTTTAGTAGAGACAGGGTTTCGCCATGTTGACCAGGCTGATCTCAGACTCATGTCCTCAGGTGATCCACCCACCTCGGCCTCCCAAAGTGCTGAAATTACAGGTGTGAGCCACCTCACCCAGTCCACAGTAGGTTTTGTTGATAGTCTGCCCCCTATTTCCTTGTGCCACCCTGGGTTTGTCTAAAGCTGCAGCAGACATTTTCTGTACATGTATCACTCTATGCCTATGCCTGATGGTTTTTCCTTGCCTAATACCACAGGAGAATGCTCAGCTTATGGGGAAGGTATTCTGGAAGATAAAAGTGTTTGATTGGATAGATAGTTCACATTTTCTGTCTGTTAGGGTGAAAATATTAAGGCATAGCTTATATACTTCCCTAGAGAATTTCCAATAACGTGAACCCTAATTTCTCATATCAGTAGCATGCTTGTTAATGCACCCCTTATTATATTTTTTTCTTTCCTTGCCTTAATTGCCCACTATTTTAGTTATATTACCTATTTTTTACTCAACTCTGTGTCTTAGGGTCGGCTGTGGTCAGAATCCAAACTAAAACATACTTTGTGAAAATTGCATACCCTAGGGCCTGGCCCGGGCGTTCTTCACCACAGTCAGCTTCCCAGCTTACTTAGCTCTCCTTTGACATTATCAGTGTTTATCTGCTCTGTGTTCTATCTCTGGATCTTTAGAAGTGATTGTCTACTAATCCTGCTTCCAAAAAAAATTATACTAAGTTGCTGTTTTCTTAATATTGTTACGTCTTTGCTCTGGGATATTTTTGCTTAAATAGATAATCATGAAATGAAAAGCCATAGGCCAAACAAAATGAAGCCCTATGATATTTTAGATACTTTGTGGCTAGTCAGATGGGGAAATGGTCTTAAATATTAATTCTTTTAAAATGTCTCTAAATTATCACAGGTAGGTAATGAACTATCCTAATTAACTTTATCTACATCAGTATGTCTTAAAATAAATGAGTCATTAATAGCATAATGACATGGTGCCAACAATTCCCAATAAGTTTTATGTGATTCTTACATTGTATTTTCTTAAAGCATTTTGCACTAAAATGAAAGAGAATGAATTTTTGGATTTGCTTTACTCTTAGCAGACATGTATTTTACATGGTGCAACTTCACTTTCATAATTGGAATAAATCAAACTTCATGGTAATGAAAATATATCTTGAACTTGACATAATCCTCCAAGCATCATTTCAATTTATTATGGGTGCTTAAGACAAAGTAATTATCATTGTTTTTATGTAAAAAAATATCAAAAAAGGTTTGATATTTCTGTTTCCTTTTGCATGGATTGGCTAAGTAGTTAATTATAAGAAATATTTGGATAGATTTCCTTCAATAAACTGTATGAAAATAAATAAAATGACATTTAAAAATATTATTACAGTCTTATAGTGCATAGTTCTTTAGATCCATTGCAATGCTGTAAGCATCAGCAATTAGCACTCCTGATACTTTGAATTAGATAATTATTTGTTGTGGGAGGTTGTGCTGTGCATTGTAAGATGTTTGGCAGCATCCTTATTCTCTACCTACTGGATGCCAGTGGCACCTCCTTACCCGTGATGACAGTCAAAAATATCTCCAAACATTTGCAAAATATTCCTTGAGGGATAAAATTATTTTGGATTGAGAACCATTGATGTATGTGTACATTTATGTATGCATGTATGTATATATGAACATATAGGTGTATATATATTCATCTGTGAGTGGTTAGCATAGGTCCCTGAACATGTTTACTACATGCTTAAGGAGGAAGGGAAGAAAAGATTTACTAAAATTTACTATGATGCATGTTTCTGTTTTTACATTTAAAATATTCAAATTCAATAATTGACAAGCATGTAATCCAGGCAATCTCTCAACAAAATAAAAATAGGTAGCAATGACTATATACACAGCCAGAGGTACTTGATCATGAACATTTTTTACTTAAGATTGACAGCTATTTGTTGCCCTGACATCAATCTTTTATTGTATCCCAGTCTAGTTGATCAAATGAAGTTACTGCCCATCCTGGGCCTGGAATCTGCATCATGTATTAGAACCCTGAGTGCTCGAGGCTATCTTTTGTTTTCTAAATCTCACATCTTTTAAGGAAACAATTATTTCTCTATCTTTGGCTAGTTCCCTCTCACTCTGTTGCCATTGCCAGCTATCAAAATATAAATTCCAATGCAACTTTCTGTTTCTAGTTGACTCTTTCAGTTAAAAATAATTCATTACATGATGTTATCAACTCATGGTAGCTAAGTTACATGATGAAGATCAGTGAAGGCAATTTTTTTCAAAACCATTTAAATGGGTTAAAAATACTGTTAGTATCATTCTAAACAGTAGGTATATGAAGGAAATAGCAGAAACTGAATTCCCTTAGTGACTCAAAAATTCCATATTTATTCCCCAATACAGTCATGAGAAGTCAAGTATCCTCTCTCTGGGAATGATGCATCTGTCAGAGAATAAAATAAAAAGTATTTGTTGAAGACTTCAGCTTGTCAGCTACTGCACTCCCGACTTGTCATTGTTCAAGTAGAAAGTCAAAGACAAGTCTCAAGATAGCACTTCATCAAGATAGATGAACACCAAAATAATGAGAAGTATGAGAAGATGTTTAAAGCTACTTAGGGAGCATCTCCTCTGTTCCTGTCACTAGAAGCAAGGCTCATTGGAAACAGGATTTTTGTTTGCTTTTACAATCACTTTTTTATAAATTTCTTTTACCTACTTATTAGATGTGTAGATCTACTGCCCATTGTATTATCTTTCTTAGTTACATAATGTTTAACCATAATCATCCTAGCAAAATAAGTTAGGGGAGGTGGCAGCTGCTGTCCAGTACAAGAGTTTTGGTTCTGCTCATTTAGCATAGTACATGATATCATTAACTAGAGATACTCATCTTCTGTTAGATCCCAAGAGAAGGTAATCCAAAACAAATGTAGGAGATCTCTACCCATGCCATAGCTCCAGTCCCAACTTTTGTCTTTTTCCATTAAATCACCTGAAGTATACAGTAGTAACAATTTAGAACAAAAAGAATATTGCTTTCAATCTTAGAGGGCTCTCTTAAACTTTGCTGACAAAGACACTACCTAAATGAAATCTGAAATAAAACGCATAGCACCACACGCATTTTCCATAGAAAAAATAATGAATGAAAGTTAGAACTTAGTGCTAACAGCATTTCTGTTTGGCTACAACATGGATTAAATTTGTTTCTGTGGTACTATTTTGAAACCAACGATCTCATATCTCATTGTTTCATATTTTATTATGGTAAATTAGCTTTATTAACTATTTTCTAAGTTTGAAATAACTGGCAGAATACACAAACATTTAGAACACAATCTTCTTGAAACTTGACAGCACATAGCTCCTTTTTCTCTTTCTGTGTCTTTCATTATATATTTATATTTTATAATGATAAATGTGTATATGCAAGCAGCATGTAATACTAAATCAGATCAAAAATATTGGCATCAGATTAGATATTCCATAGTGTTGAAGATACATGATCTTCATCATGTAACTTAGTTACCAACAGTTACCACTATTCTATAGTGTTGAAACTATATAAAAATATATTTTATGGCAGGTAGTTACAATATTATTAATATACTTTGGTGATAAAAAGGAAAAAAAAAGCTTTGCACAATATCATTTAAGCAACTGGTACCACATTGTTAAAAATGTGCTCAGAACACTTAATAAGAGTATATGCATTACATGAAATGTGAAATACTGTGATAAGCCCATGCTATATGTGATGGATAATTTTACATGTCAACCTGACTGGGCCAACGTTTCTAGCCAAAATATTTGGTGAAATAGTATTTCTAGATATGTCTGTGAGGGTGATTTTGGATGAGATTAACATTTGAATCAGTAGATTAAGCAAAGCCCATTGACCTCCCCAGTGTAGGTGGATCTCATCCGATCAGTGGAAGACCTGAATAGAATAAAAGGCTGAGTAAGAAAGAATTATTTTTCCCTGCCTGACCATCTTCAATCTTGGATATTCATCTTCTTTTGTCTTCAGTTTCAAATTTGGACTAGAAACTTACACCATTACCGCCCGTGGTTCACAGGCCTTTGGACTTGGACTGGAAATATACCATATACTCTCCTGGGTCTGCAGCTGTCCATTGCAGATCGTGGAACTTCTCTGTCTCCACAATCACATAAACCAGTTCCTTCTAGGAAATAATATATTTGTAATTTACACACACACACACACACACACACACACCTCATTAGATATAATACAACACATATATTTTCATATGAATATATAAGTATATATTTAAATATAATGCTGTATATAATAGTATAATTGTGTCTGTTTCTGGAGAACCCAGAATAATACACTATTTAACTTAAATTTTATATTACTTTTTGGACAATTTCTAAAAAATAAATTTAAAAGTATTTCATATTTTTACTAGCAGTTTTACTGATTTGCAGTTTATCATTCTATGTAAAATTCAATATTAACTCAATTATTTTTAGTCATTATCTAGAGATCAATTTCAAAAAGCCTCTCTTCTCCTCTATTAAATAAAAGCAATGCTAATGATATTCTGCCAGCTTCAAATTGACTGATTTATCACATCATTACACAGCCATCCTGCATCTGCACTTTGTGGAATGGTATGGCTTGACAATAACAAATCACTATGCCCTCTGTTGTTGAGAATGTTAGAAGAAAGGCATCTCACACATGCAAAACCAAATGGTGCTGGAATGTTTAGATGCATTTGACTTCTGCATTAGCTATTCATCAGCCACACTTGTAATCATTTAGAACATTTTCATCTGGAAGATTTCAAATTCTGTCTCCTCACTCGTTCCTCCTGAGTCTACTCTGCTTTGATTCTGTGATAGTGAAACTGGAGAGTTCCCTTATCTCCCCAGCAGGATGTCCTATAGGGGTGTGGCTCACTCGTTTGGTCACCCCACTGCCCTGAGGCTCAAACCTCTAGGGAGAGCAGGCAGAGGGGCAGGTGCAGAGGCCCTGCAGAGTGCTTTTGGGCTCCAGCTCCACAGCAGCATCTACAAGTGGGTTTCTATGACTCCTGAAGCCCAAGCGGGCATGTGTTACAGTGTGATCTTTCAGCTTTGCTGTCTACAGATGGCTTGTGTTAATTAGCTCAGTAGATCTTCTGCCTTATCACAAGGGCAGGGGGACCAGTGTGACAGCCTGAGTTCTTGCCAAGTGTACTGGAAGAATCGGATCACACTTGAGTTGGAAGGATGAGTACAAGGTTTTATTGAGTGGTGGAGGTCGCTGTCAGCTAGATGGAGATGGATGGGGAGCTGGAAGCAGGAGATGGAGTGGGAAGGTGGTCTTCCCCTGGAATCCAGAGGCCCTCTGGTCAGACTCTTCTCCGCCCTTGGCTGAACTCCCTTCTGTGTCCGGACATCCTTTCTCTTCTCTCTGTTATGCCACCCTGCCCCTCTGTTCCTCTGGATGTTCAGCTGCTTGTGTCTGTGCCCGCTAAGGTCTCAGGTTAATATGGACACAGGATAGGGGATGTAGCAGGAAAAAGACAATTCTTTGGGCCTGGGAACAGAAATTCCTGACCTCACTTGCAGCCAGGGGTCTTCGGGCTTGAGGATGGGGCTTTTGCCAGAGAACCACTGTCTTCTACCCAGAATTTCCCTGTCTTCTGTCCGTATCAATAGGTAGGCCTCAGAAATCAGTTCACCTACACAAAATACCTGGTTCTGATTGGTAGTGACCAGTGACTTTATATAAACAGATTTTTATATTCACAGCCTATAAGTCAATCATGTTGATTTATTCAAAATGCTGATGATCAGAATAACTAGAACTCCTAAAAAAGTTAGGAAACTCTGGCAAACTCCTCATTTTCTGATGCAAATTGTGGGTTTGTAGCAAAAATTAAACAAAAATATCAAATAATTATCTTTCGTAGGTTCAGAGAAATACTTCTTTTGCTTCTGTTTAATTTCCATTTGCTGATATATACAAAATTCCCAGGGAAAATAAATATCAAAGTGTGATATTTTCTTCAAATGATTGCAATTATGGAAAGTATATGATTACTTTTGGTTCCAGACAGTCCTAGAAAATATTCTAAGTATTCCATTAACTGAATCAAACTTGGATTTGGTAAGACTTTGTAAATGATACAATATTACCTCTATTTTTAACAATTAAATAAAAGAATACTCTGAAAATTTATATTGAAAAAAATCATTAAAGCACTCAATTATTTTATTATGGTAAATTAGCTTCATTAATTTGAAAATAGAGTTTAATATAATTAGCATCACTTTCTAAATGATTTGCTCAATCTACTTGGAATAATTTTCAATTGATTGTAAGAAACCCGTTGGGAACTGTTGAGCTGATGTTTTAAAAATTACACTTTTAAGAATTCACCAATGTTAACTATCATTACTTAAAGCATCAGTTTCAGGGTATTACTCTAATTACTAGGTATAGAATATTATGATAAAATCACTTTCTTTTTAATAATTTTTCTTGTTACCTTCTAGACATCTCCCTTAGCATTTAAACATTGCCTGAAAATATGCACAGTAATTTATAAAACTGTTGTTATAGGAAAAAAAGTAGCTGATGTAAATTATTCATAAAGTGTCCTCAAGTATAAAATATCAGGTAGTTCTCAACCACATTTGTTAAAATGTATCATAGTTTCTATTTCTGTCACTTATTTGCTTTTGTTAAAAAGTAATCCTAATGAAAGACAAGTTTCTATAGCAACTTTAGTAATACATACACACACATGTATACACATATACATACACATATTATAATTAAACAACAGATTTAGATTTATTGACAGGTGATATATATGGTTGTGGACTGAAAGACAAAACATGTATGCTCCAGTGCTCAATAACTTTGAAATTTGTCCCATTAAGCTCATATAATCACAACACTCATTATCTGATGTAATGGAGACCATTATGAAAGTATCATTGGTGGAGACATTGCTGTTGCTGTTCATGAACCTGTGGTGTGGTTCTACAGGACCAGACCTTAAAGATAGCCACAATGGGAGAAAACGGTGATGATTTAAAAAAAAGGCTGCACTTAAGGCCAAAATCTGTCATCAAATTGAGTATTATTTTGGAGACTTCAGTTTTCCATGGGACACATTCTTAAAGAAACAGATCAAACTGGATGAAGGCTGAGTACCTTTGGAGATGAGATAATTCAACAGGTTGAACCATCTAACAACAGTCTTTAATGTAATTGTAGAAGCATCGAGCAAATCCAAGGCAGAACTCAGGGAAATCAGTGAAGATAAAACTAAAATCAGAAGGTCTTGAAGCAGTCCCTTCGGTGAAGTGACTGATGACTATAAAAATGATGTAAAAAAACAAATCTGTTTGAAAAAGAAACATTGAAAAAAATTATAGAAGACCAACAAGAATCCCTAAACAAATGGAGTTCAAAAGGTCCCAGATTTAAAGGAAAAGGAAAGGGTAATAAAGCTGCATAGCCTGGGTCTGCTAGAAGAAAATTACATTTTCTGAGCAAGTAAAAGAAATTTGCTAGCGACAATGAAAATGGTGCAACTGAACCTGTGAAAAGAGCAAGCGAAGAAACAAACAAAGAAACAGAAAAGAGAAAATGGTGATGGAGACCAGTAGTTTAGTAAACAAAATTTTTATCTGTTTTAAATAGGTTTTAAACAACTTTTCTTTTGGAGGCCTTTTAAAAAGAAAACCGAAACAGGTCCACTTCAATGTCCACCTGTGAGAAAGGAAAATATTTTTTGCCACTTAACTTGTCTTTTTTTCTGTTATCCAAATTAGGAATATTTTTTGAATGTATAGCTCTGCTTGTGTTATTTCAGATGACTCAAATATCAAAAGGAAGATTATTCTTAAATTACCTTCATAATATGAGAATGTATTAGTACAAACTAATAAAATATAAACTACTTGAAACTAATAAAGTATATACTATAGGAAAAGAGCAAAAAAAACCTCATTGGTTGTTAAGAAACTACATAAATCAAATTTTGCAAACACTAACAAAATTAATATTATCTTCATCAAAAAATAAGACTTGTGAAAGCATATTCTAATGCAACCTTAAAATGCCTGACTGCTGACCTGTCTCCAAGAATATAGAATCTTCTCAGTGTTCTGTGAAATAGCTCTGTGTGTTGATAATGCTACATGATGTTAATCTGAAATATGTTACAATCTCCATAATGACACTTAGACTCACAGCACAAGCAGATCAGAGAAATTATTCCAACAAAAGTAGTCTCATATATTTTTAATTTTCTTTCTTTAAATCTTACCCCATACTATTTAAATTTATCTCATTCATTCTCTTCTGTCCCATTCTCCATAAAAATACATGAATGTATTCATTCTTCACTCTTGAACAAGAATTTGACTGCATACTCTTCAAGCTGATGTCATGCCTCTTCCACATCATGCCTCTTCCTCCATGATAGAAGGCTTTATAAGATTGGGTTATTTGTTTTATTTGTTATTCTATTTATATTCATCAATTATCTCAAGCAGAATAAGTGTAGTCAAAAATCTCAATCACACTGTTAGTTTTTTATTTTTTTTTAAATCTTAGGGATATGAGAAATAGAACATTTGCCTAAATATAGGACTATTAATTAAAGATTGCTGGTGTAAATTAGTTGTCAGTAACATTTCTGCATGTTACTTGAAACAGAATGCTTCTGGTCTCCAGTAACATTTTATTTAATTTTATAAGCTGAGATACTGAAATAATAAAAATGAGGACGAGGAAGAAAAAGCCAGCACCATGTAACAAAAGAGCAAATTTCCTAACACAGTTCTAAGAATTTTGAGGATATAGACATGTAACCTCAAAAAATAAGCATAAACAATTGGGCTTCATCACTTATGTTTGGTATAGACTGTGATAAACAAGATATAAAAATATGTGTCAAGTGTTAATACTTCATTATACATTGCTAAATGTTTTGCTTGATGTATATGTTCTTTTAATTTGTATTAAAAATTGGCCATCTTGAGATATTTATTTCTTAATTAATCAAGACAAACATCACATTTCCCTTCCTAGCTATTTCTGTGTATGAAAAATAAATGTCATGCTTCAACAAAATGAAGTACTTCCCAAAGTGCATTTAGCTCTATTAATTCTACACTATGTCAATAGATGCACAGTAAAAAACTGTAAAATTAATGCCTAAGGTTGATTTAAACAAAGTTAAGTTTTCTTTCATTCTAGACTTTTAAGAAAGTAAGTTTTATATGGTAAGATGCATTTTGAATTTAAGTAGGAAGGCATTATGTATGGCTTCTCCAACATATTTGTCTAAAAAAAACCCTCACATTTGAAGTTTTCTGACTTTGAAAAATGTTTCTCTACTTCTTTTTGTTCTTTAATATGTCTGTTTTGAGGTTTTGTATGAGAATATGAAGTGTTATATAATGAATGACTAATTCATTTAACATACTTTTTATTTTGTACATACTACTGGTCATGCATTTTGCAAGTGTCTAGAAATACAGACATGAATGCAAGTGTTCCTGCTCCTGAGAGCTTATATTCCAGTAGAGGAGAAAGGCAGGTAAATAAACAATTACACACAGTGGTATGTGTTGCACTACAGCTTTAAAGTGGGTCTCCCAGAACACCTTGGAAAGTGTTTCACCAGACAGATATGTGCTGGTCAACGAAGCCTTCTCTGAGAGGTGACATGAAGACGAACTTAAAATGATAGGTAAGGATTACCTACGGGATGTCAAGGAGGCAATGGCAAAAGGGATAAAACAATTCCCAGGCCA
Organism: Symphalangus syndactylus; assembly: GCF_028878055.3. Classification (NCBI taxonomy): domain Eukaryota; kingdom Metazoa; phylum Chordata; class Mammalia; order Primates; family Hylobatidae; genus Symphalangus; species Symphalangus syndactylus. The sequence goes on from NC_072439.2 coordinate 67,968,521, forward strand.
AAAGGGTAGCAATGACAGCCCAGAAGTGAGCTAGTCTGCCCTAGAGAGAGTAAATCTCATAGGCAGTAGCTCAGAAAAGCAGGAAATTATTGGTTCATAAGGTGAAGATACTGAGATGAGAGATACAAGCCAGGACCTGATCTCCAAGAGCCCAGAGCACAAAACTAGACCTGTAGAATTGATCAGAGGGCTGTTAAGAACCAGTGAAGGTGCTTAAATAGTGGATAACAAGATGATACGTACATTTTAGGAAAGTCTCTCTAGAAGTCTGTTTGGAAAACGGATTGTAAGATCATGGCTGAAAAAAAGTGAGGTAGGTTTGATATGGCAGAGATTCAAGTAAGAGATAAGAGGACCTCCCAGTGAAGTCAGAGAGAGTCTTTATACTAGTTACATATATGCTGTTAAATGTATAACATAGCTAGGATATAAAAATTTGTAGGTAAATTATGTGTTATTTTTCACATATAGGAATAATTTTTAATATCCATTTATAAAAGAAAGTGTTTTACTCTTCTGAAATGCTTTTATGTCATTTGCTTAATTTTAGTTTTGAAAACCTTATGCATAAAGATGAAAGGAAGCATGCAAAATAGAAATGCAATGCAATATGTAATTTTATACTGCCATGATTTTATAATTGGAATATGCAACTGAAATATTGCCTTACCCTAATCAAAATTAACACTGTAAAATCATATTCTTCCCATGGCAGGCTATTTTTTTTTATTATACTTTAGGTTTTAGGGTACCTGTGCACAATGTGCAGGTTTGTTACATATGTATCCATGTGCCATGTTGGTTTGCTGCACCCATTAACTCGTCATGTCATTTAGCATTAAGTATATCTCCTAATGCTGTCCTTCCCCCCTCCCCCACCCCACAACAGTCCCTGGAGTGTGATGTTCCCCTTCCTGTGTCCATGAGTTCTCATTGTTCAATTCCCACCTATGAGTGAGAACATGCGGTGTTTGGTTTTTTGTCCTTGCAATAGTTTACTGAGAATGATGGTTTCCAGTTTCATCCATGTCCCTACAAAGGACATGAACTCATCATTTTTTATGGCTGCATAGTATTCCATGGTGTATATGTGCCACATTTTCTTAATCCAGTCTATCGCTGTTGGACATTTGGGTTGGTTCCAAGTCTTTGCTATTGTGAACAGTGCCGCAATAAACATGTGTGTGCATGTGTCTTTATAGGCAGCATGATTTATAGTCCTTTGGGTATATACCCAGTAATGGGATGGCTGGGTCAAATGGTATTTCTAGTTCTAGATCCCTGAGGAATCGCCACCTGTCTTCCACAATGGTTGAACTAGTTTACAGTCCCACTAACAGTGTGAAAGTGTTCCTGTTTCTCCACATCCTCTCCAGCATCTGTTGTTTACTGACTTTTTAATGATGGCCATTCTAACTGGTGTGAGATGGTATCTCATTGTGGTTTTGATTTGCATTTCTCTGATGGCCAGTGATGATGAGCATTTTTTCATGTGTTTTTTGACTGCATAAATGTCTTCTTTTGAGAAGTGTCTGTTCATGTCCTTCGCCCACTTTTTGATGGGGTTGTTTGTTTTTTTCTTGTAAATTTGTTTGAGTTCATTGTAGACTCTGGATATTAGCCCTTTTTCAGATGAGTAGGTTGCAAAAATTTTCTCCCATTCTGTAGGTTGCCTGTTCACTCTGATGGTAGTTTCTTTTGCTGTGCAGAAGCTCTTTAGTTTAATTAGATCCCATTTGTCAATTTTGGCTTTTGTTGTCATTGCTTTTGGTGTTTTAGACATGAAGTCCTTGCCCACGCCTATGTCCTGAATGGTATTGCCTAGGTTTTCTTCTAGGGTTTTTAAGGCTGGTTCAACATACGCAAATCAATAAATGTAATCCAGCATATAAACAGAAGCAAAGACAAAAACTACATGATTATCTCAGTAGATGCAGAAAAGGCCTTTGACAAAATTCAGCAACCCTTCATGCTAAAAACTCTCAATAAATTAGGAATTGATGGGACGTATCTCAAAATAATAAGAGCTATCTATGACAAACCCACAGCCAATATCATACTGAATGGGCAAAAACTGGAAGCATTCCCTTTGAAAACTGGCACAAGACAGGGATGCCCTCTCTCACCACTCCTATTCAACATAGTGCTGGAAGTTCTGGCCAGGACAATCAGGCAGGAGAAGGAAATAAAGGGTATTCAATTAGGAAAAGAGGAAGTCAAATTGTCCCTGTTTGCAGATGACATGATTGTATATCTAGAAAACCCCATTGTCTCAGCCCAAAATCTCCTTAAGCTGATTAGCAACTTCAGCAAATTCTCAGGATACAAAATCAATGTACAAAAATCACAAGCATTCTTATACACCAATCACAGACAAACAGAGAGCCAGATCATGAGTGAACTCCCATTCACAATTGCTTCAAAGAGAATAAAATACCTAGGAATCCAACTTACAAGGGATGTGAAGGACCTCTTCAAGGAGAACTACAAACCACTGCTCAATGAAATAAAAGAGGATACAAACAAATGGAAGAACATTCCATGCTCATGGGTTAGAAGAATCAATATCGTGAAAATGGCCATACTGCCCAAGGTAATTTATAGATTCGATGCCATCCCCATCAAGCTACCAATGACTTTCTTCACAGAATTGGAAAAAACTACTTTAAAGTTCATATGGAACCACAAAAGAGCCCGCATCGCCAAGTCAATCCTAAGCCAAAAGAACAAAGCTGGAGGCATCACGCTACCTGACTTCAAACTATACTACAAGACTACAGTAACCAAAACAGCATGGTACTGGTACCACAACAGAGACATAGATCAATGGAACAGAACAGAGCCCTCAGAAATAATGCCACATATCTACAACTATCTGATCTTCGACAAACCTGATAAAAAGAAGCAATGGGGAAAGGAATCCCTATTTAATAAATGGTGCTGGGAAAACTGGCTAGCCATATGTAGAAAGCTGAAACTGGATCCCTTCCTTACACCTTGTACAAAAATTAATTGGAGATGGATTAAAGACTTACATGTTAGGCAGGCTTTTAAATACTTCCTTTTATAGTAATACTATTAAGCATTCCCTTTTAAAGTAAATTGGAATATTTTTAAGTTTATAATAGATCACATTTTACAAATTTGCTGTTTTGCTCTTTCCATTTTACACTCTAAAATACAAAATGGGCTTCTAAAACCTTTTTTTAAAAAAAAGTAGAATTTAATTACATGGAAATTACACCCCCCCCCACAGACGTATACTGTCAATAAAATTCTACTGAATAATTTATTCAACTGACCGTCTATTGATATGTGGTTTATTTCAAATGTTTCCTTTTAAGGACAATGGTGCAAAATACTGCATTGTCCCTCAAGCATTTGCGTACATATAAGATTATAGGAAGTATATGGATGGCTAAATCAAATAATATGTTTTTTTACATTTTAATTTTGATATATATTACCAAAATGCCCTTTAATTGCACTTATTTATTCTACCATCTACACAAGCTGAAAATGCCTGCTCCTCAACAACCTCAGCAATATGTAGTATTACCAAATATTTTCATCTTTTTAATATAATGGTGAAAAATATTGTTTTGACATTAATTGTTGGATTATGGAAGAGGCTGAACAACTTTTTCAGGACCATCATAATCATCACTACTTCATAACGCCCAGGCTGAGAAGATGACATAGAGCTAAAATGCAGCCTACATTTTCCCAAGCTATGCATTGTGATGGGAGCCTTAGCTACTGGCAAAGGGAGGCTTTGTTCTAATTCACAGCAAGGTATCACAGTAGCTAGTGCGGGCGCTAATTTGCTTAGATATTATTTGCCTGATATATATGAAATCGTTCAAATCTATTTTATTGATCTGCTTTTCTAAATGTTAAGCATACTTATCTTTTGTCATGCGAGTTGAAAATAAATTTCATAGTTTTTTGTTTGCTCGTTTTGTTTAAAATTATGGTACTACGTCCATCATATAAAAGTTTTAAATTTTTATGTGTAAAAATTTGTCACCTTTTCCTTTTTGGCTACTGTTATGCTTAAAGATGTTAAATGTTAAAGATATTCCCTTCTTTAACATTAGGAAATATTTACCCATATTTTTGTTTCTATTTTCACAGTTATATTTGTATGCTAAAAATCTGATCCATCCGGAATACATTTTAATGTAGGAGTAAGCTAGAAACGAGCTTTATTTTATTTCCAAATAACTAGTCATTTTCTCCTTCATTTAAATGTCATTTTAACATTATCTCTAATATATACTGAAATCGATTTCTGGATTTTTTTTTCTGTTCTTGTTATTTGTCCAAGTATAGTAAATTGTTTTGTAATTCTGCATTTATAATAGGATTTAAAGTATAGGAGAATGAATTCTATGTTTTTTTCAGAGTTGATTATCTGATCTTAAATGTTTACTGTTATAGAGAACCTTTTGTGTTAAATTAAAAAAAATCTAGCTGTCATTTTAACTGGTCTAATATCACTTTGGAGATTACAAAATGATTTCCATGTGAATGGAAATACTGAAAAACTAGAAGGCAGAGGAGATTCTTTTGTGTAAATACATTATAAAAAATTGGAGCCAAGAATTCCAAAATATAGATTCAGCTTACAGAAGAGTTTGAGCAAAATGAGATAACGCTTTAGTTCTACGACTTAACAGCAATGCATTGCAGGAGCTTTGCTCTTTTATGAATCCTGGTCTTGTTTAATAGCTAGTTTCAGTTGGCCTAAATGCACTTATCCCTAAAGGTCCTGCACGATCTCCCTGATGCTGTTTAACAAATGTAGTGTGCTGGTGACATTTGACTGGGCTATTGAAGTCAGACTTCCTTTTATCCCAATGGGTTGATCTATCTGTAGCAGATTTATTTTACAAAGCCATATCCTACAGACATGTCACTAAGTATATATGTCATCGTCATACTCTGATATTTTGATGCCTAGATTTTATCTCACCCTGCGGGTTATCTGAAATCCTATCCCCAATATTTTCCTGGCAATGTCAACTATCTGCTGCTAAGCTCAGCCTTAAAAATTAGAAATTTAACATATTCTAGATGCTGAACAAGATAAAAAAAATGCAAGATGTAACCCTCATAAGCAATTAAAAATTATACTAAGGCACTTTTTATTTTCACTAAATCGCCAACTTCTGGCACCTCTATTATACCCATGCTACAACTCAGCTATAGCTACTGAAACAATTTATATCACTGATATTAAATCATACTCCTTGTATTAGGAGTATGATTAACAAGTAAGTTAAAAACTAAGAAACAGAAATGTATCTGGGCTGGGTGTGGTGGCCTATGCTTGTAATTCCAGTACTTTGCGAGGCTGAGGTGTGTGGATCACATCACTTAAGGTCAGGAGTTTGAGACCAGCCTGACCAACATGGTGAAACCCCATCTCTACTAAAAATACAAAAGTAGCCGAGAGTGGTGGCATATGCCTGTAATTCCAGCTACTCAGGAGGTTGAAGCAAAAGAATTGCTTGAACCTGAGAGGCAGAGGCTGCAGTGAGCCAAGATTGTGCCATTGCACCTCCAGTCTGGGCAATAGAGTGAGACTCCCTCTCAAAAAAAAAAAAAGAAAAAGTTTCTGAAGTTGAAGATTTAATTAGGCTAAATGGAAACAATTAGAAAAGGAAAGTTATTACCAGAACTGCCTGGTCATCATTCCTTCCCTCCCTCCTGTAATCAACTCTCCTCAATCTGTTTCCATATACCTTTCCTACTTGCCACTAATTCCTAAGACACTTTCACTGTGCTTTGTGGAACTCACAGTCATGACTTATGTCTTCAACCTCATCTTTAGATGTTTTATTTACCTTCTTGTATATTGATTGCTCAAAACCAAACTATTTCTTGAGTACAACAAAACAACAACCTGTAAAACTGTTTTTCACCCATATTTCTTTCCAGTTTCTGCACTACTTCTCTGGTCCCTTTATAGCAAAAGTCCTTAGAAAAGTTGCCTGTAAAATTTTGATTTCAAATATATTTCTTTTAATTTTATCTTAAATCTATATTCCATGGGATTTTTCATGGAAAAACCCTCAGCATTTCATGGAAAGTTCTCTTATATGTGTCAATATTTGGCCTATTTTTACCATTTGACATTGTTGATTCTCTTCATCTTGCTATTCTTATTTTGTCCAACTCTATTGGCAAATATTTTTAAGTTAAAGTCCTTTTGTTGGTTACTCCTCATTTTCTTAATTTAAAATGTTTGGCATGTTCAAAGTTTTGTGTTCGGAATGGTCATACATTCATTTACCTGTTTGTTTCTTGGTCTTTCTGTATTCCTTCTCTTAGTGATCTTATCTGGTCTCTGGTTTTACTCTCTACAGTCATGGCTTTCAGATTTGTATTTTTGGCCTGAACCTCTCTTCTCAAATCCAGGTTCATATATCCAACTACCTATTATATAACTATTTTATTTCTTTTCTTAAATTTTCAGCTTCGATTTTAAATGTAGAAGGTATGTGTGCAGATTTGTTGCATGGGAATATTATGTGACTCTGAACTTTGATGTATGAATCCCTTCACCCAGTTAGTTAGCATAGTACCCAATAGGTAGTTTTTAAACCCACTCCCCCATCCTCTAGTAGTCCACAGAATCTGTTGATTCCAGATTTAAGTCCATGTGTGCTCAGTGTTTAGCTCCCATTTGTAAGTGAGAACATGCAATATTTGGCTTTTTGTTTCTGCATTAATTTGCTTAGTATTTTTACCTCCAGCTCCATCCAAGTTTCTGCAAAGAACATGATTTTATTCTTTTGTATGGCTGCATAGTATTGCATGATGCATATGTACCATATTTTCTTTATCCAATATTGATGGGCACCTGGGTTGTCTCCATGTCTTTGCTATTGTTGAATAGTGCAGCAATATACCTATGAGTGCATATGTCTTTTTTGGTAGAATAATTTATTTTATTTTGGGTATATACCCAGTAATGAGACTGCTAGGTCAAACGGTAGCTCCATTTTAAGTTACTTGACAAATATGTAGGCTGCTTTCTGCAGTAGCTGGACTAATTTACATCCCCATCAACCATGTATAAGCAATTCCTTTTCTCCTCTGGCTTGACAGCATCTACTGTTTTTTGACTTTTTAATAAAAGCCATTCTGATTGGTGTGAGATAATATCTCATTGTAACTTATGTTTTCATTTCTCTGATATTTAGTGATGCTGAACATTTTTTCATATGTTTATTGGCCACTTGTATGTCTTATTTTGTGAAGTGCCTGTTCATGTCCTTTGCCCATTTTTAATGGGGTTATTTGGATTCTGCTTGTTGATTTGCCTGAGTTCTCTATAGATTCTGGATATTAGGCCATTTTCAGATGCATAGTTTGCCAATACCTTCTCCCATTCTATAGGTTGTCTGTTTGCTCTGTTGATGGTTTCTTTTGCTGTGCAGATGCTCTTTAGTTTATTTAAGTCCCCCTTGTCTATTTTTATTTTTGTTGCAGTTGCTTTTGGGGACTTAGTCAAAAATTATTTGACAAAGCCCATGTCAAGAACAGTACTTCCTAGGCTGCCTTCTAGGATTTTTTGTAGTTTGAGGTCTTACATTTAATCCTTAACCCATTTTGAGTTAATTGTTGTAGGTGGTGAAATGTAGGAGTCTACCTTCAATAACTTGAATATAGCTAGTCAGTTATCCCATCACCATTTATTGAATATAAAGTCCTTACCCCATTACTTATTTTTGTCAGCCTTGTCGAAGATCAAATGGTTTTTGGTGTGAGGCTTTATTCCTGACTTTTCTGTTCTGTTCTGTTGGTCTATATGTCTTTTCTTGTATTATATACTACTATTTTCTAGTCTTAAAATAAGTTTCAAAGTTGCATGTCCCAAACAGAATTCTGAATGTGCACCCTGCTATCCTGGTCTTCCTGCAGTCTTCCCTGTCTCAGTAAGCTCCAAGCCTGTTTTTATATTTACTTACACTTAAGCCACTGCTATAACTTTTGATTCTTCTCATTCCTTCACGTATTAGTCCATTTTCACATTGCTATAAAGAGCTACCTGAGACTTGGTAATTTATGAAGAAAAAAGAGTTAATTGATGCACAGTCATGCATTGCTGTGGAGGACCCAGGAAACTTAGAATCATGGCAGAAGAGGAAGCAAGCACCTTCTTCACAAGGTGGTGGGAGAGAGAATATCAGGGGAAGTGCCACACTTTAAAACCATCAGCTGTCAGGAGAACTCACTCACTATCATGAAAACAGCATGGGGGAAACTGCCTCCATGATCCAATCACTTTCCACCAGGTTCTTCCTCCAATACATAGGGATTACAATTCAAGATGAGATTGAGTGGGGACAGACAGAGCAAAATCATATCATTCCATCCCTGACCGCTCCCAAATCTCATGTCCTTTTCACATTTCAAAACCAATCATGCCTTCCCCAAACTCCCCAAAGTCCTAACTCATTCCATCAATAACCCAAAAGTCCAAGTCCAAAGTCTCATCTGAGACAAGGCACGTCTCTTCTGATGAGCCTGTAAAATCAAAAACAAGTTAGTTACTTTCAAGAAAAAATGGAGGTACAAGAATTGGGTAAATGTTTCCACTCCAAAAGGGAGAAATTGGGCATATCTCAGTTCCTAGAAAAAACTCTCTATGGGAAGTTCTCTATGGTAAACAATCGATAATGTTTAATAAATAAATAGAAAGTGATTTACCTTTTGGACTGATTGAAAGAAAGTTATGTTTTAAAATGTATTTATTTTGGAATATTTCCTTTGTAAAATTTCAAAATTTATATTTAAGTAAAAATCAGTGTAACACTGGTAAGGATACATTGTAGAGTGCAAATGTGAAATTGAGTTTTCTATATTTCATCTAAATTTGTTAGAGCAAATGGAGTCATTTATTTTGTAATAGCATAATTCTGATTTAATGACAGCATATCTATTATTTCTGATGTGATGCAATAATTCATAGAACAAATTTATCAGATGTTGTGGCTGCTGGAGGTATTACATCAAAGATCAGAGACGTGGTTGAGACTTGCAGAGAGCTACATCTAGTGGGAGTTGTAATAAAGATCATTGTCTATTTCAAATTGCCTCCAGTGTCACATATACAAAATATTTTTCAAAAGACCAAGGAAAAGCAAATACATGCAAGGTGTAATTGATCAAAACTAAAATATGCATTTGATCTAAGTTGAACCAAATATTACTGATCTAAACTTCTTAGCAGAAATGGGAAGCCAGGTCATAGGAAACAACACAAACTCTGTGATTTTTCTTATAAGAATTTCATATGTATATTAATTAAGTAATAAAAGGGAATTCATAATGGGTAAAGAAAATCAAATGTGTACAATAAATATATAAAATATTGGTATCAGTCTTTTTATGGTAAAGAATGCCGTGATTCTTAATTTCTGCATTTTACTAATTTGAAGACTGGCAAGTAGTTATCTAGCCAAAGGCTAATTTAATCATTTAAGTCTGAATGTCCTCATGGTGATAACTATTTCAAGATTGGCACATTTTTAGTTCTCTGCTCATAATTAATCTTATGCTGACCATTTTTACATAATGTAAATCTATTTCTTGCTTCTAGTAATTGCATATCTAATTTACTGTGAAAAGAAGCCAATATTGCATCTGCTAAAGTAACTAAAAAGCAAAACTGTAAACATCATCAGCTAATGATTTTTATCACTTAGCTTTACTTTTTTTAACTTTTGGAACTTTGCAAATATAGTCACTTTTAGCCAAAACTTTGAATTACATCTTTAGTTGGATGAGTAATTATGCTTTGGCATGAAAGAATATTTTATTTTATATACCAAGAGTTTCTTGTTGGTAGTTATGTAAAGAAAGCAATCCAATAACCACCACTGATAGAGCACATTATACTTAAATAAAGCTGATTTTTTTTTTAGCTGAAGCCCAAGGGACAAATATGGAACAGTAGAAAATATTTTGAACAGTAGTGAAGTTGTAAATATGCTTGAAGAAATGCTTACTGCATTATAGTTGTTTTTTCATTTAGTTGTAAAACACCCGCTTCATGGAAAATTACATTGAATATAATGCTGACTTCTGGTCATGTCAGCATAAGACACAATAGGTTTGTTCAGTGAAATTAAGGGATCACTGACAAACCACAGGGACTCATGGACAGGTAAAACCCAGTTCATTAAAAAAAAATACTTTAGCTTTGCATAACACTTTCAACTTTTCAGAGAATTTTCATATCCACTCTTTTATTTGTCTTTCTTAACTCTGGTGGATCGCCAAGTATTAGAATTCAAAACAAACTCGGTTTCCTAAAAACTTGTCTCCCCACAAATTCTCACTCATATAATATATGTTAAATTATACTAATGACTAGGACTCTTTGGCATTAGTATCACCACTCTCAAATTTGGGGCAAAATCAGAATCCATTTACTTCACAGCTATTGTGAAATGCGAAACTATGTTTTGTATTTATTTTCTGTACAATCTATAATCTAAATATAATTTAAAATTTTTTTAATTTTTTTTTTTTTTACTCTGGCTATAACATCTCCTTCCTAATTTACATCCTTTGTTGATTTTTCAGTGTGACTACTTGATTTCCAGATCTTCCTATCACTCTAAGTTTGTTTTTTACTAAAGCATAATTGTTAATATAAGATGGTTTCTCACCATATAGAAAAGCACATTTATTTGTTAAGGGTATTCTATCACTACATTTTCCTGCTAGAATACTTAGTCAAATTCCCAAGGTCCATGAGTAGTATCAATGACACTGAAATCAAATATTTGTGTTCTTTCTTGGTTTAATATTCATGATTTCCTAAACTCAGAGCATCAATTTTCTTATGTTTTTGTGAAAACCTATAATTTTCCCATTGTTTCTTGATGAGAATACATGGTAGTGATTTTTGAACCCTAGGCAATCAAAAAGATACTTCTTTTACCTGCATGCTTTACCCGATTTATATGATATATCGTGGACTTAAAACTGCAATAAATATTTTCCAGTGGTTAAGCAATAGTTTTCCCTAGTTTTCCCAACTATTGCTTAAATTTGAGTTAATATCTCTGCTTAAGCAAATTCTTGCGTGTGTTTTTTTTTATTTTCTTACTTTATTGTCTGGGAATAGGCTTTATAAAAATTTAAATGTCATGGAAAGTGCGAATTTCTGAATGAATCCCAGTTTGAGATGGGATGTCAGACTTACCTGTCATGTACCTAATTTTTATGCCTAAAGTGAAACAAATAGATCTTAATTTCTGATGTTATGTAAATGGTTCAGAAGGAATAGAGATTAAGATACCACACCAAATTCATCATCTTTCTATTTTAGGTGTTGATAAGTAAAAAAAAAAAAAAAAGATATACTTTCTTAACTCATGGGAAGGCATTCATTCTGCTGCATGGTCAAGTTTTTGTTTTGATGTTTTATTTCTATGTGTGAACCTCAGCCAAAATTTTTGTCACATGTCAGCAATTAGCGTCTTGCAAAGACATTTTGCAATTTACTCATGAAGTGTAAAGATAAACTTTTGAGGGAGGAATCAAAGTTATCAGTCTAAAAGTTATATTCCGTTGCAACATTTATCACCTTCAGAATTATATTCTATAATTTTCTCATCAATAGGAAATATTATCCTATAGTCTCATGGCACAAGACAGGTAAGCCACAAACCTTAGCTTTTTACAATATATTTCTTCTACTGCAACGAAAAATGGAACATATACAGGTAACATGTATTATATAAATAAGTTTTAATGAACACAAATAAGCTAAGTAGCATAAATCCTATATCTAAAAAGTAACACATAATTATAAAGAAACAATTTCAACTCTGTGTTCACATTTTCTTTTCCATACTTGAAGTACGAGTATAATGTGTTTTTATTAATTCAGATGAACTCATGCTCGTATTTATCATACCTGTTGAGCAGACTTATTGAAACTTATAATAAAAATTCCCTTGTTGCAGATTATATTATTTAAAAGCATATTGTCCATTAAAATATCCCCAACTATCAAAATATCAGATATTTCAATTTTTTTAAATTAAAAACCTATACTAATATAATGGATGCTGAGTTATATATTTCATATCTCTTTTAATAGAACTATACATTTATATTTAGGTGAAATGTTCTAGAGTGTCTCTTTCACAATAAAATCCCATGTATATTAAAGTATGTAGACAAACAATACTTGTTCACAACTTTAGTAATTGCAATCATGGCAATGTTTTAACATTTTACATCACTATTTTTAAACCTAAGTATCTTGATTTATTATAATAATTTCTGACCTCATAAAAGGGCATGCTGTAACTTCTTAAGTATTTAGTTCCTATTATAACTTTACATTTCTCAGTGGAGACTCATAGTTTGACAATAGTTTTAGATAATTTTGTTGGGATATATCATCTAAAGTAAATACATGCATTAGCCCAACTCCGTAAAAGTTAAAACAGAGACAGAATTATTTTCTTGGCATTAAAATAAGAACAATATTCAGAGTTTAGATTCTATTCTAATGTTGCTCCAATTAAAGTTACTATCAATTAACGTTATAGATTATAAACATTTTAAATATTTTCTTAAGCTAATTTTTGTTTTATTCTAATGTATCTTATCATTTGAGAAAATAATTATAGTTCCTTGTAATACATTTCTTTATTTTATTCATTACATTGATGTGATAAATTTAAATAGCTATCTTACCATTATGAAATAGCACTGCAACACATTTTTCAGTTTCATTAAGGATTATTTAAAAATTTTAGCCATGCATCTGTCTACCCAATTTAAATAGGCTTATACAGGAAGGAAGTCAGTCTACGTACAAGATTTCTTGCACAATAGATCTTGAATTATTTGTTCCTTGCTAAGGGTAAATCTCTCAAATGAACATTTTTCCCCTACTATCCATATCTCATTTAATAAACACATATTTATAAAACTACTTAAGATATCTTACTCTGGTATATAATATTTGTCCAGAATTTGGACAAGAACTTTAAATTGTTCCTAGTCATATATGTGACTATAGGATATAAGCATAGGCATTACTTTGAGATAGTGGCCGGGAGTTTAATAGCTGTCTGCTTAGTGGGAAAGATATGCAACTAAATGCCCACGCTTTTCATTAGTTACTCTTGGCCCCTCCTTTGCTAAACTTCCTTTCTCATTTTAATGTATGCTGTTCTGCTTCTGCACCAACAGAGGACTCTATTTGTCGTTTGGTTAAATTACAATTCTCCTGAAGCCTCATGTTGATAACATTAATTTCAAATTCAGTTAGTGGATTTCCTTTCTTAATGGCCAACTCCAATGGTGACATGTTGTTTATTTAATCTATCTGTCAACATAGAATGTTCAATGATAAATCACTGGGACGTTTCTAGCTTATGCACTGTCATGTCATATTCCAATTGGTTGGCTTTGAAACAGCAGCATATTGTTTTCTTCTTCATTTCTTGGCTGTGTATTATAAACTTTCCAGACAATTCTGTCCTGGCCACTCACTGATTTGTGTCCACTAAAATGATCTGAATTGCTACATTTTGATATTTGACTGCCACATTAGTTTTTAAGGTTTCTAACAGTTGGGTTCAGGTGCTCATTCCATTTTCACCATTAATTTGACCTTTGTTGAAAGCATTGCTGCATTTTGTTGTTGTTGTTGTTTCTTTGTTGTAGCAATAAATAACTTCAGGACAAGATGACAATGAATTCACGTGGGGCCAAAGTCAGGCCTGGTTACAAGCTCTATGGGCAGACGTGCATTTATACATGGCTGGTTAAACTTTTACTTTAAAGTTTATTTTCAGTGTCTTATTATTTATCAGTGTATATCTTTAGAGCTTATAATTAATAGAGTTTACATTACATGTAATACATATACAATATGTCCCATTTTTTCTTTCCATACTCTATATCCTAGTGGCACCAAAATGACTTCAATGGTTTTTAAGACTTTTTACGTTGAGTTACTTTCAGAAATAAGTTATTTATTTAATTTAAAAGATCAAATGAATTCTAATGTACTACAAATAAAGCTATGATAGATGCATGGAATAATGAAAAGAGCTGACATACTTCAAACAACATTATTTATTGTCTTTCAGTGTGCACACTGATGCTCACTCTGTTTCATTCAAGTGTCATACCACTCACAGCAATAACATTTTCATTTTTTAACACTAGTTCATACCAAAGTACATTTATAAAAGTTGCTTTTTGCTTGATATATAATCCAAATGAATTTTCTTTGCCATCATACTATTAATTTGTTGAAATACTATCTGGTGTCCAGGACTTTGGTTTCTTTTTGTTTTTGTGTGTTTGTTTGTTTGTCTTCAAACAGCTTTTTTTTTTTTATCATGAAAAGGTCTCAAGTGAATAAATTATCTGACATTCAATTTCTAAAAGTTAAATATTTTTCCATATCTTTTGAGCTGGTAAATAGCCTTCTTTAGACTGGGCGCGGTTGCTCATGCAGGTCATCCCAGCACTTTGGGAAGCCGAGGCGGGTGGATCACGAGGTCAGGAGTTTGAGACCAGCTTGACCAACATGGTGAAACCCCACCTCTACTAAAAATACAAAAATACCTGGGCATGGTGGCGTGTGCCTGTAATGCCAGCTACGCGGGAGGCTGGAGAAGGAGAATCGCTTGAACCCAGGAGGTGGAGGTTGTAGTGACCGAGATCACACAACTGTGCTCCAGCCTGGGCGACAGAACGAGACTCATCTCAAAAAGACAAACAAACAAACAAAAAACAAAACAAAACAAAAAAACCAGCCTTCTTTAATTGGTGACAGTGTAAATTGTTGAAATGAAATCGAGAAAATTGTTTGGTTTCTATTTCTAGGAGATAAGTCTAGTTGTTCTTAAAAACTGTGAGGAAAAGTTTTGTTTTGACCCTACTTAATTATGTCTTTATCACAAATACTCTTTTTTAAAAAAGAACAGAAACAACTTTCTGCTTATCCATATTATATCAATTTGGCAGTTAGTCTGCAGCTGTAAGACAGGCAATTAGTAAGTCTTTCAGTATGTTCACAATTGTTTAAAAATTACACATTAGGCATTTTCACAAACTCTTCATTAGGCAGTTAACATTTTCATTTAAAATGTAACCATAAGTATAAATGAACACACACACACACACACACACACACATCCACAAAAGACAACTGTAAGTATATATGTGTATAAATACGTATGTGTGGGCCAGGCGCAGTGGCTCACGCCTGTAATCCCAGCACTTTGGGAGGCTGAGGCATGTGGATCACGTGAGGTCAGAAGTCTGAGACCAGCGTGGCCAACATGGTGAAACCCCGTCTATACTAAAAATACAAAAATTAGCCGGGTGTGGTGGCACATGATACCAGCTACTCCGGAGGCTGAAGTAGGAGAATTGTTGAACCCGGGTGCAGTGGGCTGAGATTGTGCCATCGTATTCCAACCTGGGTGACAGAGCAAGACTCTGTCTCAAAAAAATAGATAAATAAAATAAAATAAAATAAAATAAGACTCACAAGTAGTAATTTACTATTTCACATGAATTATACTAGGTACTTTGTTATCTACTTCATTTGATCTTAAGCTGTAATCATTCTAACAATTTCTTTAGAAATTAAGATGTTATATTCTGCTTATTTTATGTGAAAAATATTTTGATTGATTATAGTTGTAATGTTTGTTAAATTAACTTTTTATGGTATAAAATGTAAAACTAGAATAAAATAAATACATTTAATTATTCTGTTAAATTTAATTAAATTATCTGTTTAAAGATATGGAAGGTATGATTAACATAGCAATGTTGCCCAGGACAGTTCAAATTTAAGTATTTATCCATCAGATTGTTTATAGGAATCAAAGTTTAATTACACAAATTACTCAAAACAAATATTTCAAAATTTGTCTTAGACAAGTTCAAAGGTTGGACTGTAATTAAATGATAATATATAATTTGTTTCTCAAATTCCATAAATGCTGCACCATTCATATTATTTCACAATACATTACTATGTATTTTTAGCCTTTCTTCTATTTAATGTGAATACTGAATTCTTTGTTTATCCTGAAATTACTGTTTGAGAGGACAGTATATATGAGATGCAATATATGTTATTAAAAAATATCATTTATGAGTAGTACAAATACGCTTGTAAATAAATAATTAAATGTTTTGATAATTTTTTGAAGGGAAAGGACGGGATGCCATCACAGTCAACACATAGAGCTACTCACCTAAAGATTCAATGTATGTAAAACATCAGACCAAGCCTCTAAAATATCTCTAACTCTATTTATAGTTGATCTCTTTCAGTAAGTGTTTGAGTATATTTCTGACCGGTTGTTAATTTCTGGTTGTCAGTTCTCAAATAATACAAACTCCCTGGGCCTCTTGCCATAATCCTCATGGAAGTAGTGAAGGGAATGATAATATTGCAGAAGATAGAAGAGCAATGCAGAGATCCAAATAATGTCACAGCTGGAAAGAAAAATTATGTTTAGTGTTTGAGTTAGAAAGGCACTACCGAGAACCTGGATGTTATATTGGCTCATGTTGCCATAACAAAATGCAACAGGCTGGGTGGACTAAACAACAGAAATTTATTTTCTCACAATTCTGGAGGCCAAAAGTCCAAGACCAAAGTGTCAATAGGCTTGGCTTATCCTGAGGCCTCTGTTCTTGGCTTGCAGAAGGCCACCTGTCGCTTTAATAACCCAAACAACCAGCATAGCAGCAAACTGGGCATTTATAAGTATTGCTTAATAAGTGACTCAGGTTAAAATAGATAGCAAATAGCAAAAACATGCTATTCATATAATTTGTTCGCTTCTTCAGAAATAATTACCAAGTATCTTTTTAATCAAATCAAGTGAGGGCAAATGTGGGACTCCCAAACCAAGACCCATCTTCTGGGGGAAAGACAATCATTTTTGAGCCATTCCAAAGGAAATTGTTTCAGAATTTCTAGTAAACATGGGACCAAGCTGATACCCACTTAGCACATTTGTTCATGCTAAAAATAACTATGACTGATGAGTGAAAAGCACCCCAGCATCTGAATACAGGTGGTTTGACTGTAAATGACCCATACGTTGGCTACAAACTTAGATGTTCTCAAGTTTAATCCCGTGCTTAGAAGAGTCACACCAGAAAAGAAATCTTCTATGTTATTTTCTATACTTCAAGAGCTATTTTTCTAGCTTATGGGTTTGTCCTTATATTGAGAGTTATTCATAAGAATGGGAAAATGATTTATGAGGAAGCAGCTTAAAAGAGAAACATGAGACATTATTTATATTAATTGGAGGTTTATATTATAAAAGTATCCTTAAGAACATTGCTTCAGTTGGGTACTGAGATCAGTTGCTTATGACAGGGACTCTAGAGAAGTAGAGTTGTAGCTCATAGGGCAATTGAGGGGAAATAATTTATCTGTGTATGAATTAAAGGAAAAAATGAGGCTATCTAAATATGTGGTACTATGTAAGGAAAAAAATATGAGTAAAAGCAAAAGGAAAATGGAAAAACAATATAAGATCTACCCCAAGAATGACATTAATGACAATGTTAGACAATTCTAGAAGCTTGCCATTTTCCTGTTATATTTTGTAACTTACTTTGGCCCATGTTTCTACAATGTGATTACAGGAAAAAAAAGGGTATACATGCTCCTTTTGGGAGAAAGTAATATATAGGGTCTCAGAACTATTTACAGTTGGACCTGTCTATTTGCATAATTTTGAATGACTTCTCCTTAAGGCAAACAATGTCTTTAAGACACGTGCTTATAAATGTGCGCAGGACCACATCATGAAAAAAAGAGTTAAGTTGAAAACTTTCATGTGACATACATTATCATCTGAAATGGGAAAATCAAGCATAGGATCACTGAAGCAAGCAAAATAACATTAACCTCTACTGAATTTTTTAAATATAATAATGCAAATAAACTTACAATGAACCAGAAAGGCTATTCACAGGAATGATAATATTACCTTTAAATTACAACAGCAAATTTTTTTGCTGTTGTTGTTAGTTTATATGTCAGGTATGAAAGCTCTAAGTGCCACTGAATCGGCCAAAATTTCCAAAATAAAAGAAAGGAAGAGAATAGTATGATTTAAATGTTATAAAGAGAAATAATATATACAGGGTTATGAGAGGTTATTAAAATTTCTCAAAGTTGAGCTGGGTGCTGTGGCTCATGCCTGTAGTCCCAGCTGCTCGGGAGGCTGAGGAGGGAGGATCACTTGAGCCCAGGAACTCCAGACTATCTAAATACGTGCTACTATATACTAAATACATGGTACTATATTTAAGGCTACAGTGAGTCATAATTTTGCCACTGTCCAGCCTGGGTAACAGAGTGAGATCCTGTCTAAGAAAAGACAGAAAAAGAGAAAGAGAGAAAGAAAGAAAAAGAAGAAAGAGAAAGAAAGGAAGAAAAGAAAGATTACACAAAGTAATAAGAACATCTCCAAACTGTTAATTGCAATGAGCTAAAGTATACCTATTTTATATTTTGAAAACTGAATGA
This sequence comes from Symphalangus syndactylus, assembly GCF_028878055.3. Classification (NCBI taxonomy): domain Eukaryota; kingdom Metazoa; phylum Chordata; class Mammalia; order Primates; family Hylobatidae; genus Symphalangus; species Symphalangus syndactylus. The sequence goes on from NC_072439.2 coordinate 67,987,101, forward strand.
ACACCTTTATTTATTTATTTATTTATTTTTATTTTTGAGATCGAGTCTCACTCTGTCGCTGAGGCTGGAGTGCAGTGGCGCGATCTCGGCTCACTGCAAGCTCCGCCTCCCGGGTTCACGACATTCTCCTGCCTCAGGCTCCCGAGTAGCTGGGACTACAGGCACCCGCCACCACGCCCGGCTAATTTTTTGTATTTTTAGTAGAGACAGAGTTTCACCGCATTAGTCAGGATGGTCTCGATCTCCTGACCTCGTGATCTGCCTGCCTTGGCTTCCCAAAGTGCTGGGATTACAGGCGTGAACCACCGCGCCCAGCATCCTTTTTCTTTTTTTTCCATTAACAGATTTGGCTTCTCTAGTTACTTAAAATGGAGCGATGATACAAAGGTATAGTGATGGAATGAGTCCTTCCAGGCAATAACTAATGAGTTCCTTCCAGGCAATAACTCCATTTTATTTGACTTTATTTCTTTAGAACTAATGGGTCACTGGCTAAGAAATAAAGGATAAAAAGTAAATGTTTAAATAATGATATTGAACTGAGTACTAAGGAACATAATCATCAGAGCCAGACAGCCTTATTTCAATTTCTGGAGTCATCATTTACATGTTGAGTTGTCTAGAAAAAAGTTATCCAATCGATCAGAGCCTTATTTTCCCTTTCTTTAAAATAAGAATGCCCCAACTTTCTCAGGTTGTTGTAAAGATTAAATGAGGTTATGTAAATATTGAATAAATGTTGGCATAGGAACATATGGTCAGTACTTCACTAATGACAGCTGTTGTTAGTAAACTCCTCTGGTTTTCAGGACACTCCTACTCCCCAGGACTACTCCCTAAACCTCAGCTAAAATGCCATGTGCCCCAGGAAGGCTATGTCACCTTGGAAGGCTATGTCACCCAGGAAGGCTATGTCATCCCTAGGCTAAATTGCCTCTCTTCTCTAGTCACTTTAAGACCATTAATTTTATTTAGATTAATTATTATTATTGCACATACTGTGCAATTTTTATATTTTTGCTTTTGTGCAGTAAACCACCATGGCACACATATGCCTATGTATCAAACCTGCACATTCTGCACAAGTATCTCAGAACTCAAAGAAAAAAAAAAAGAAAGAAAAAAACATATATTTAATAACACAATATGGTGACTACAGTCAATAATAACTTAATTGTATATGTTAAAACAGTTTAAAGAATGTATGTTAATTATTTGTAACTCAAAGAATATATGCTTGAGGGGATGGAGACTCTATTCTCCATGATGTTAAAGACATACAAAATATCTCATGTATTCCATAAATATATACACCTACTATGTACCCACAAAATGTTAAAAATAATAAAGAAAAAGTAAAAAAAAAAAACAGCTTTCTAGTAAAATTTTGGGCAAGATATTATGAACCATCTAAAAGATAATTCTGTCTAAATTATTTTAGACCAGTCTACGTCAGCCCAAAAATGACAGGCATATTATACATTTCTTATTACTTTTTTGGTTAGAGTATGAAATAGATTAATATTGAGATGTCCAGCTATTAGGAAATTCTGAATTTTTCTAAAGTTTTAAAAATATGTTGCTCAAAACTTAAAATCAATTGATAGATTAAAAATAGATTGACTTATGAATATGTGGTTATTCTTTGTTAAGATAATGAAAATGTAATAAATTCTTATTTTTAATGCTGCACTGGCAATATCAACTCTATAGCAAAAGGATACTTGATATATTTTTAATTTTTTTCTAACAATATTTATAATTTTGAGAATCTCCCTGAAAAGAAAATAAAAACAGATCACTTTCGGTGCCCCCCAATAACTGATATAATATTTTAGGTAATAAACGGAGTAGAAATGTCAAATATATGGTACTGGAAACTCGCTTTCTTGTTTAATCAAAAAATTAAGAAAAGCCTAAGAATCACACATTCTATCATTATTTTAATATCTCAATCAGATACTTCGAGTTGAAATTTTTGAGATTCTAAATTATCAGAGAAACGTTGACGTTCTTTAATTATTTTATCATGTTTCAGCATGAGAAAGTTACTTAGTTTGCTCTTTGGTGTTTGGGTGTTGAGGTCATGAATTATTACTAGAAAACTATTCAGTTTTTTTGAAAAAGTAAAATAAAATTAAAAACAATACATCTTACTGCTCAGCCAGCAGCAGTTTTTATAGTGGTTACCATGTTTTCATTTTAAACTTTTCATGGGTAAACAAAACAAGCACTATTTAGATATCTAGGTATATCTACCCAGATAGTAGATATACATATTTGTGTAAAGCCATAGAAATAAATACCAACGATATTCTTTTCTTTTTTAGTGACTGAAATGTCAGTCATTAAGGCTATTATAAAAATTGGGATTTCTAAAAGTATGAAACAACCTAAAATGGATTTATTATTTTTTTCATTTATGGGAATGATTTATTTTTAGAAAATGCAACATCTCTAAGAAAACATTCTAACAATTTTACATAATTAAATTGAATGAATATAAATAATTACATTAAACTAATATGCATTATGTAGACTGTTACATTTTAAAATACTAATATAGTAGATTTATGAAAACTTACAGATTACTTTGAGGAAACTTGAATCTATCCACTATAATGCCAAATAAGATGCATTATTTCTGTAACTAGAATTAATTTTCCCTGCCTTCGTTTTAACAGTCTTATTTATTGTTTAGTAATATCAGATGAGGAATTATACATTATGCCTTAACTTGAGTTTATTTGACTTACAAGTAACTCACAGTAATGTCACCTTGGTCTATCAGTGAAAAAGGCATTTTACAAAAAAATTTATGGATTATGAAATTTAATAATTTTAACCACTCAAGCCTCAAATTTTTATATACTGTTTTTATTAAAAGTCTTTCTAAAATTCCAAATGCTTCTATGATTTCTATATAAATACTCTGACTATGCTGTTAACTTCCATTAAATGACTATGTTATATTGATGAAAATTACTTAACATGTTTTGCTGACCTATGTGTGTGTGTAATTTTCAATACAAAAGACTAGATTTAATCCTAGCATTCTCTCTTTATAATTTTATAATTCTTGAATGTGGTTTCTTTTTCCAACGTATATCTCTTGTGATAATAATTCTGCCGATACCTAATTGGTCTTTCTCCAATATTCTGATTCTATAATATTCTATACTTGGAAATTAAATACAATTCATGATTTATATTTACATACGTTGAGTTAGAATTTCTGGATAAGATGTCAAAGGCAATTTCTATAACCATAAATAGTATAAATTTTAGTTCATAAGCATTCTCTTAGCTTTCTTGGATGTCAAAATAATTTTCCATTTCTAAGTTATTGCCTCTATTCTGAGGTTCCTGATATGAAGTCTCAATGTAAATGAGATGTCTGTATATACATGTTAGTCATTGTTACTCGGCAAGGCAACTAAACAGAAGCAGAAAATATTGTGGAAGGAATCTTCACATATAAATTAAATATCTTATATTTAAGTAATATGGTATTATAAAATAAGTCTGGTGCATATTTAGGGAGCAAATTTGTCATTTAAAAGTTCTAGAATCCTTAAAGTATGATACACTTGGAAAATAAAGCAATAAAGTATTATGAACTGAACCAACAAATATAAAAAATATAAATTGATGTTACAACAACAACAACAACAAAACATACTTCAACTCAGAGATAATGGTGGCCATGTGACTCAGTTTGGGTAAATAAGATGAAAGCAGGAGTAAATAAATATTCTAGGAATGTTTCTACTTTTCCGATAAAAGAAACAGACTTGACTATTACTGCCCCTTTCTCCATCTTAAGCATTGATTTAATGTCTGGAGTTTGACAATTATTTTATAACTAGGAAGGAAAAAATAAATTGAGCAGAATCAGGAAGATTCTGTCTCTGACATCATTAAGGGGCTTACCCAAGGTCAGTAACTCTCTGCTTCCAGACTTGTTCCAAATAGTATTCCTGAATGATAAAAGCATTAGCTAGGATTTTTTTATAAACAGAGATAAAATGGACAAACCTTGAAGACAAATGTGATTGTATTTTGGCAAGTTTTGTTATGAATCTTTGTTGAAATAAATGGTACACAAGCGTCTGTAGTATAGCATAAACTCAGTCCTCTCTAATATAGAGTAGACAGTATTGGCAAAAGCAGGTTCAGTTTTCTGACATGATATGTTTAAGTTCCAAGGATGTCACTTCTAGCCATGTGACTTTGGGTAATTTAGGTAGCCGCAGATACCTCAGGCTCCTCTGTGATTGCTATTAATAGTTGTACGTACCTCATGATCGTGGGCCAGATTAAATGACTAGTGCACATAAAACATGCAGCAGAGCGTCTGGTATTTTTTATTTGTAGTATATTATTAGATATGTTGATTTTCTTATAGGCTATATAAGATTAAATAAATTAACAATAATGAGAATTTCCTTAAATTAAATTATACTGCCTTTTGAAGTCAAAATTTACATGATTCTTTAGGCATTTATTAAGTGTTTACTAAGTATCTGGAACTCTACTGAGTTGCTAGAAACACAGAGATAATTAGAATATAATTCTTTCAGGAAATCTGAAGTAGCAGGGAAGATGAAGATTAAAAACAAAAGCATGGTAAATGCTAGAATGTACTTACAAACATGGTTTGGAAGGAGTAAAAAGAGAAGTATATTTAACTCATATATATGTATATATATATACTTACACATTATACATATACACCTATGTATACATTATACATATACACCAGGGAAGTCCCGTCAGATATTTGCACTGAGTATTAATGAAAATTTAGGATAGAGGACAAGGGAGAATATGACATTTTCAGCAGAGGAAAAGCACTTACAGAGTCCGAGAGTTGTACAGCACAGCTACATGTTTTGGAAAATAAAACCTTTAATGCATGGCTGTGACAGAGGCTTATCAGGTGAAGTAGCAAGGATGAAATAGAACATATCCCTGGAGTCAGATTATGAAAGTTCTCATATAGCTCTCAAAGGTTAGATTTCAAATCAGTACAAAGAGTGGTTTTCAAATTATATTTCATAGAATCTATCTATTCCCCAAAGCCTCTAAGGGCTGCTAGATTGTGCGAGAAAAAGGAAAACAGGTGCAGTTTTAGGGGTCATTCCTCAATTTAACCAATTGCTATAGCTTTAAAACAAAACACATAACACAGATTCATAACTAGGTATTCATGCATAATTATTTTTGAAAAGGGGAAAATGCTTTCAAGAAAGTAAACGATTGATTATCAAATAATATGGTCATCGTTTTATATTTTTTACACAAATGTTTTTTTCTGGCAAGGATGCAGGGATGTTCCTGTGAGACATATTAATAATCAACCTGAGAAATGAGATAATGCTGACCCAAAATAAGGCTCTAGAAATGGGAATGGAGAACAGCTGGCAGTTGTGATACATATGAGACATAGTACAGACAGTTTGGGGGACTTCAAAGGTCTTCAACATTTTTTCACTTATGCCTTCCACAAGCAATGTTGAAATACTTTTATCTGTCTTCCTATTATATTGATTTGTATATTTTTTATGTTTAATTCATAAAAAAGATAGAATAGCATTTTTAATGGACATTCAACAAAACTTCATTTCTGTAAAATTTATACAGTAGAATCTAAATTCCATAGCAAATTGATTCCAACACTCACTTTAAATGCATTAAATACTGTTCTTTAACAGTTGTAAATTTTATCTCACTATTTTTACTTATTGATTCTACCCTAATAAAAATATAACGCACTTGAAAATTTATATTGGCCATTATTTTATAGTCTTTTCCAATTTGAAAGTCGATTAATATTTTAAAATTATCTTCATCTTTTTGTGAACATAAGATTCTTAGCATTAAATTTAACAGAATAAAATAGTATTTCATTAAGGGTAAGTGACAATATTGTCTACACGTGTAAGTACCTAACTATTTGTCAGTATTTATACCAGGGCATAAAATAGCATTTGAATATTTATCTAGGAAGTCAATTTGTTTCTGAACTTGTTTCAACTGCATATTGTCTTGTTACGAATAAATATTAGCATATGTTGATTCTGGTATGGCAAAACTGTGCACTTTTAGAGTTTTAAAAGATTTTAACTAGCATTCTAACATTTCTATAACTTTTAGGCCATTTGATTCTAAAGTGGATTTTTCTTTCATTAAACCGAGGGAATATATATTAAATATGTTTTAATTAATATTTGTTTAGTATAATTTTGGTTAAAATTCATATAGGACAAAATGACAGCCATGCAATCATCAAAATAATGTAAGTAATACGCTGTTGTAAATAAAGGTAATACATTTTAGATTTGAGTAAATTTTCTTCTGTTTTGTTCTAAGAAGAGTTGCTTCTACTCAAGTTTTAGGGAGAAGGATTGACTAATTCGTCCCCTGCTATAACCCTTTAATAACAAATGATCATAGAGGATCAGATGAAAGAAGTAGCTTCACGGAACAACCACTGGAGTGGGACAAAAGTAAAAGACAACATTCAAAAGACATTGCTAGCTGAAAGTCTCCAGTGGGTTGGCTCCTGGGAAATTTACCGCCTTGGGGCAGAAGGAAGAATAGGAAAATTTACTATTTGATAGCTTTTCTTCCTAGTGTAAGCAGGAAGCTGTTTAAAGCTAAATAACCATGGAGACAGAGGAGTGTAATTTATGAGAGTAAAATTGTAATTAGCTACAGAAACTTGAAAACTAACTTCTGTGTACTTTTGAATTGGTTGTGTTTTTTATTGTCATCTCCCTTAAGAATTTCACATAAATGATGGAATGTAATTGAAGAATGCTATTTGAACAGAATAAATGAAATTCTCAATAGCTGCATATAGTCCTTGGGGTTTGTTGTCTTATTTCATAAATTAAATTTGAGCAAGGAAGAATTCTTATTGATAAAATTGATTTAATAAGCATGAATATAGCCTGTGGTGAAAGGTAGGTGCACTTAACACAAAATGTAAAACTAGTGATGCAGGAAAAAATGTTTTAATATATACTGAAAATTGAGAACACATTCAAAGTACAATAGTATTTGTTCGGAATTTATATGCGGTTTTGAGCTACAGGTGCAAACATCATGGAATAAAAATTGAAAACATTGGCATAGAATGTGGATTCTGTAATAAATATTTTATATACTTATTCACAAATGTTCAATTTCTGCATTCAGTTCTAAAATCACTTCAATCTAAAATGACTTATTATTTTAAAGATATTTTAGCAAAACAATATTTGCATGTATAATTTATACATTTGATTTTATGTTCTTGATGTTATACCTGTATTTCCAACAAGAAATATATTAAACATATTTATTCAGTTTCTCTTTTCCTAATGAGCACCAGTTCACAGTTGTGTGTGTGTGTGTGTCTTTAAACACAGATGTTTCATATGTTCTCTATTTGTGGGTTTGCTTTTTACTTCTGTCATGTCCTCAGGTACCTACAATGTGGTATTTCGATTCCAGAAACTGTTATCACTCTTAATTCTTGTACTTAAACTGCACCAGAATTGAGATTTTCCACTTTTCATTTCTTTCTCCTGAAAACATCTATATCAATAGCCTTCGACAGGGGGCAATTTTGCCCTCCAGAGAACATTTGGCAATATCTGGAGACATTTTTGTTTTCTCAAATGATCTGGGGTGTGCTGCCAGCATCTAGTAGGTAGATTCCAGGGATGCTGCTAAACCTACCACAGTACCCAGGACAGGCCCACAACAAAGAATGATCTGGCCCCAAATGTCAATAGTCTCAACGCTGAGAAATTCTGAACCAGAAAATAGGAAACATGGTAGTAAGATTAGAAGATGCAATTTGAAAAATGAATTGAGTATATAATGTGGTTTCTGTCACAGCCGGCTTATCTAATGGATAGTCATCCTCATTTCTTCTCTGCTAATTGAATCCAATATTCAGTCGCTTGCAAATTGCTTAGCCTAGTGAATAAATTATAACTAGTCTATACTAATTAGAGCAGGCCATTCTTCTTTGCTAATTATTGGCTTAAAAGAGGACCTAAAATTTTTATTTTAAGAAAGTCTTCTAGAAATTTCCAGGAATATTGGAATCTTGATTCTATCAAAGGAGATAAATTTACAAAGTGAAAATCCTTTTTCTCTTTGTCCTTTTTTTTTATTCTATTCCTGTCCTGGATTTGATTACATGAGGACACTATAGCTGAGGCTACAACAGTTATCTTATTAACCATGAGGTGGCAAGTCTATATGCCAAATCCAACAGTAAGATTTTAGACTAGAAAGATCCTGGATTCCTAATGTTGACTTCTGTAGCCAACTCTGAGATTATGTGTGTACAGAATATGATTAATAGCTAATTACATGAAGTTGTAGCTGGATGACTGATATCAAACTAACCCTTTTATTTATAATAAATGCCAAGAGCGAAAGAACAAAGCTTCCACAGCAGGGAATGGGAACCAAGAGGGTTGCCACTGCTGGCTCCAGTGGCCAACTTTTATTTGCTTATTTGGCCCCACCCACATCCTGCTGATTGGTCCATTTTACAAAGCGCTGATTGGTCCATTTTACAGAGTGCTGATTGGTCCGTTTTCACAGAGTGCTGATTGGTGCATTTACAAATATTTAGCCAGACACAGAATGCTGATTGGTGCGTTTTTACAGAGTGCTGATTTTGTGTGTTTACAAACCTTTAGATAGACAGAAAAGTTCTCCAAGTCCCCACTCGACCCAGGAAGTCCAGCTAGCTTCACCTCTCAAAGTTATCAGGCATGTTATAACAATAATATACTAAAAGCTGAAGTCCTAGAAAAAAATTAACAGACAATAGATAAATATGCAGTAATCCAGATATTAGCATTAGTACAAATAAGTTGTTGTTGTTGTTGTTGTTGTTTGTTGAAGACAGAGTCTCACTCTGTCACCAGGCTGGAGTGCAGTGGTGCGATTTCAGCTCACTGCAACCTCTGACTCCCTGGTTCAAGCGATTCTCCTGCCTCAGCCTCACTAGTAGCTGGCATTACAGGCACGTGCCACCACGCCCAGCTAATGTTTGTATTTTTAGTAGAGAGGGAGTTTCACCACGTTGGCCAGGCTGGTCTAGATCATCTGACCTCGTGATCTGCCCACCTCGGCCTCCCAAAGTGCTGGGATTACAGGCGTGAGCCACAGGGCCTGGCCACAAATAAGTTTTAATGTATCTGTGACTAATATGTGAAAAAGATAAAACAACTTATTAGAGGACTGTAACCTATAATAAACAAACATATAAAAAAGTGAGAACTTAAAAGTAAAATAACTCAAATAATTTAATATATGCATTAAAGGCGTTTGTATATGTCCAGAAAGTGGTTTAGTATTCCAAAAGATAAAAATTTAATATGTGTAAAACAATACAATTTGTAGTGCATAGAAAAAAGGGTTAATAAGTCCAAAGAAAATACATGAAATGCAATATAAGTTATGAAAAAACTACTGTACATTCAATTGGAATATTACCACAGAAGTTAAAGAGAATGAAGCAAAAGCAATATTTGAAGAGATACAGTCTAAGGATTTCCGAAAGTGTAGATGATATCAAGCCACAAATTCAAGACCTGCTTTAAACACTGAAAATGATTTTTAAAAAATTAAAAGTCCTGGAAACCATCATTCTCAGCAAACTATCGCAAGGACAAAAAAACCAAACACCGCATGTTCTCACTCATAGGTGGGAACTGAACAATGAGAACACATGGACACAGAAGGGGAACACCACACACTGGGGCCTGTTGTGGGGTGGGGGGAGGGGGGAAGGATAGCATTAGGAGATATACCTAATGTTAAATGACGAGTTAATGGGTGCAGCACACCAACATGGCACATATATACATATGTAACTAACCTGCACGTTGTGCACATGTAACCTAAAACTTAAAATATAATAAAAAAATTAAAAGTCCCAGGAACATTATAATAAAACTGTTTAACTATAAAGGAAAAGGGGCATCAGGGTAATGTTCAAAGCAGCACCAAATTAAAAAAAGATATGTTCCTTTAAAAGGAACAGCAATAAGTCTGACAGTTGATTTATCATCACAAACAATGTAAGACAAATGACTTTGGGATCACATCTAAAAAGTGTAGGAAAAAAACTGTCAATCTAGATAGAATTTAATACACAGAAAAATATCTTTTTAAAATGAAGAGTAAATATATACTTTTGGACAAAAATAACTCTAATATATCCAAGAAAATAATAAAACCTTTTCTAAAGTTGTATCTACTTACTACAGCAGACTTAGAATGTATAAAACAAAACAAGCGTAATTAAAAAGAAAAAAGTTGCATTCATAACTGAAGCTGAATATCTTAAAACATGACTTTCCATAACAAAAAAATCCTATAATAAATGAGGAGATATGCAAGAGATTTGAACCATACAACTAACAACATTTATGCGACTGGTTTAAATGGAACATTGTACTCAACAATCACAATATATTATTCTTTCAAATCTCAAAAAGATCACATAAAAAACTCTTACAAATAAAAAAATAGTGAAGACAACCAATACAAAGTGGGAAAATACTTAAATACTTCACAGAAGTACTAAAACGTCAATTATTATATGAACATACACTCAACTCTTTATTAATTAATAAAGCCCAAATGCACAGTGAAATTCCATTATGCATTTTCTAGAATAGCTAAAGTTAAAAACACAGATATTAGAAGAAAATGATTGGCATTGTGAAGTAACCATAACATAAACCTGTATGAAGGCAAAATTGGTTCAGATAAACTAAACCAAACCAAACCCAAACAAATAAAAAACACTGCCAAAAACTCTTTAGCATTACCTTCTAATGCTGAATGTATGCAAAACCTAAGATTCAGTGAGTCCATCCATGGGTCTATATTCAACATAAGTATACCCACATAAACAACAACATGTATACAAATATGTAAACATTATTAGCAATAGCCTCAAACTGAGAATAACTCAACATACTTTTAAAATTTGATATATTGATTCTGGTTTTGTCTTCCATGACCACCACTTTCTGAACTACTTTCCCTCTTCCTTGTGTTGCTAATCATGAGGGTTTATTTTTACTATCAAATTATTCAGATGAGTTAATGTGACTCTAGAAAAACCAGAAACCTCTATGGTATACCATAGATGCTGATAATAAGTAGCATCAAAAGTAGAATGGATAAATACACTGTACTACTTTCATAGAATGGCATATTATACAACAGTTAAATGAACAAATCGCTGCTTCATACAGGAACATAGATGGAGTTTATAGACATTATATTTGAATGAAAGAAGCTAGAGACAAAAAAATTAAAAAAACATTCATTTTATTTATAAACATTCAAAACAGACAAAATAAATAGAAATTTTTAATTGTATTTTAATAATAGAATTCAGATTAGGGTTTATCTTTCTAGGGTTACAGTGGGATGGTACCTGAAGGAAGCTTCAAAAATTTGGGTACCCATCTATATTTTGATGTGGGTATACAAACATATTCATTTTGTAAAAATATATCAAGCTGTAGGCTCAAGATTTGTGCATTTTACTTATAAACATATTATTCTTCAATTTAATTATTACCATCGACATATTTATAAATTTTCTGTAACTTTTATTGATAACTTTCCAGCATATAGATGTTGAATAGCATATTAGTAGCATTGTTACTGTGTGCAATGTTAAATTCTAGAAGTCAAATTGTCATGGAAGTAACATGTTTATGTCTTTATTTTAGACAGTTAAATCGTTGGTTTGTAGAAAGGATTGCATGGTGCAATTTTTCTGACAGAGGGATTACTTGGAGATTGATCGCACTGACTGCTCAATGATTCCCTTGTAAAATTAACAATGACTTATTTCTCAGTTTGGAATAATACAGTAATTTACATTGTAAATGTCCCTCAGCCAAGAATCACCCAGGAACTTATATAGTTGAATAAATTGAGTTTACTATTGATAGCAGTGTGGGAGAATATACACCATAGAGAACCATGGGGCATCCCAGAAGGACAGTCTTAAAAAGAACTTGTAGAGTTTTTGATTTGATTGGATAAATTTGGGGGTTTGCTGTTGATCGGGTGTTGTCAGAAAGTGGCTTCAACTTTATAACCAGGTATTCAATAAATCTTATCTATAGGGAGAGGTAATCAGAACAAGAATGAACCTGTGATTACATGAGAAGTAGCAGTCACTACTACTTTAGTGAGGGAAAGGAATGTTTGGTATTTTATGGGCTGCACAGTGATCTCATTTTTTCTTACTTTTTCATGACCACAGAGTGACTTCATTTGCTATAGCTGTTCTGTAATATTGCTTATGTCCAACAGTATAACAATATGATATACCTGTAAGCCTCATATCACTTTGGAATAACATTGAAGCCTCCCTATGAATGCTAGATCAGTTTATAATAATACATTCAATGTTGAGATCTAGCTGTGAGGACAGTTCCCCAACATCAGGGGCTCTTATTATCAGTATCTATGGTATACCATGCAAGTTTCTGTTTTTTCTAGGGTCACATTAATTCGTTTGATTAATTTTATAGTAAAAATAAGCCCACGTGATTAGCAACACAAGGAAGAGGGAAAGTTCAGAAAGTGGAGGTCATAGAAGACAAAACCAGAATCAATATATCAAATTTTAAGAAATGAGATGATATTGATATACACATATGTATAGATATAATGAGAAAAAACAATTATGTCTGTATTCTTCACTGTACATAAAAATGGGAACAACATTTTGTTTGTAAAGAACAGTAGAAAGAAGATATATTGTATTTTTCCACAGAAAGTCTGAATGGAGAGATCTACTAGGAAAGGTAGACACAGCAGCAACAGAACAGGGGAAGGGAAAACATTCTCAAGATAGAGCTGCTAATTTAGGGGGACTCATTTTGAGAAAAAGGGTTTCCCTCTAGTTTCAGTTTAGCATAACATCCTAGAGCCAACCAAATTTGCAAGTCCATGTGGATTTGGAAAAACTAATACATGACTAAACTTTGTAGATTAAAAACAAGAGGGATCTTTTCCAACTGTTTGAATCTTTTAAGTATGAGATTCTTATAAGAAGTAATGGAAACCATAGGGATAACTGAGATTGGTATTTTCACCACAGTAGAATTGGCATTTTAAAGTTACATTAAATATGATTTTGAAAAGTAGGGTTATCTTTATTTAGAAAAATAAAGTATTTATTTTACTGTAGGTTTAAAGCAAAATAAAATCTGTATCTTACATATTTCATGACTTTTTAGTACAAAAATACCAAAATGTTCAAAAATAAAATGTTCTGTCACTAAGCAATTCATGAATGGCACTATTAATTTTGTTGCCACCTTTATGTAGCATTGGCATCACAACAAGATTTCAGCCTTTTCTCTTTTTTTCCAACTTTCATTTTAGATACAAGGGTTATATGTGCAAATTTGTTACGTGGGAATATTACATGCTGCTGATGTGTGGATTACAGATCCCCTCACCCAGGTAAGTGAGCATAGTACCCGAAATGTAGTTTTTAAACCACCCCCTACCTTCTTGTAATGGATAGTCTTTATTGTTCCCATATGTATATGTGTGCTTAATGCTTAGCTCCCACTTATACATGAAAACATGTAGTATTTGGTTTTCTGTTCCTGCATAACTTTGCTTAGGATTATGGCCTCCAATTCCATCGACATTGTTTCAAATGACATGACTTCATTTTTTTTATGGGTTCATGGTATTCCATGGTTTATATGTACCATATTTTCTTTATCCAGTCTACTATTAATTGGCACCTGGGTTAGTTCCATGTTTCTTACTATTGTGACTATCACAGTGATGAACATACAAATGCATTTGTCTTTTTGATGGAATGATTTATTTTCTATTGGGTATATACTCTGTCATAGGATCGCTGCGTCAAATGGTAGCTGTTTTAAGTTCTTTGAAAAATAACCAGAGTGCTTTCTACAGTGGAAGAACTAATTTACACTCCCACCAACAGGGTGTGTTTCCTGTTCTCTGCAGCTTCATCAGCATCTGTTGTTCCTTCACTTTTTAGTAATAGCCATTATGACTTGTGTGAGGTGGTATATCTCACTGCTGTTTTACTTTGTATTTCTCTGATGGTTAGTGATGCAGAGCATTTTTTCATACGTTTGTTAGCCACTAGTGTGTCTTTTTATGAGCAGTGTCTATTCATGTCCTTTGCTTGTTTTTCAGTAGGGTTCTTTGTTTTTTGCTTGATGATTTGTTTCAGTTCCCTATAGGTTCTAGATATAAGGCCTTTGTTAGATGCACAGTTTGCCAATATCTTTTCCCATTCTGTAGGTTGGCTGTTTGCCCTGTTGATAGTTTCTTTTGCTGAGCAGATACTCGTTAGTTTAATTAGGCCCTACTTGTCTATTTTGTTGTTACTGCAATTGCTTTTGAGGACTTAGCCAAAAATTATTTGCCAATGCCAATGTCAAGTACAGTATTTCCTAGGTTGTCTTCCAGGATTTTATAGTTTGAGGTCTTAAATATTTAATCCATTTTGAGTTAGTTTTTGTGTACCGTGAAATAAAAGGGTCCACTTCAATCTTCTGCATATATCTAGACACTTATCTCAGCACCATTTATTGAATATGGAGTCATTATATCATTAATTGTTTTTGTCAGTCTTGTCAAAGATCAGACAGTTGTAGGTGTGCAGCTTTATTTCTGAGCTTTCTATTATGTTATTTTAGTCTATGTGTCTTTTTGTACCAGAAACAAGGTGTTTTGGTTACTGTGGCCTTACAGTAGTTTGAAGTCAGATACTATGATGCCTCTGGCTTTGTTCTTTTGATTAGAAGTGCTTGGCTATTCGGGCTCTTTTGGGGTTTCATATTAAATTTTAGAATAGTTTTCTTCTAATTCTGTGAAGAATAATGTTGGTAGCGTGAGAGGAATAGTATTAAGTTTGTAAATTGCTTTGGGCAGTATGGTCATTTTTATGATATTGATTATTCCAATCTATGAACATAGTATTTTTTTCATATATTTGTGTCATCTCTGATTCCTTTCAGCAGTGTTTTGTAATTCTAATTGTAGAGATTTTTCTCCTCATTGGTTAGCTATATTCCTAGGTATTTCATTTTCATTGTGGCTATTGTAAATGGGATTATGTTCTTGATTTTACTTTCAGCCTGGACATTGTTTGTGTGTAGAAATACTACTTATTTTTGTACATTGATTTTGTATCCTAAAACTTGACTAAAGTTGTTTATCAATTCTAGAAACTTTCTAGCAGAATCTTAAAGATTGTCTAGGTATAGAAACACATGTTTAGGGAGGAGAGATAGTTTGACATCTTTTTTTCATATTTGGATGCCTTTTAATGATTTCTTTTGCTTAATGGTCCTGGCTAGGACTTCTAGTGCTATGTTGAATAGGAGTCATGAGAGTGGGTGTCCTTGTGTTGTTTCAGTTCCTAAGGGGAATAGTTCAAGCTTTTGGCTATTCATTATAATGTTGGCTATAGGTTTGTCGTAGATGGCTCTTACAATTTTGAGATATGTCCCTTTGATGCCTAGTCTGATTAGGGTTTTTATCAAGAAGGGCTGTTGGACTTTATTGGAAAAATTTTATGCATCTGTTGAGATGATAATGTGGGTTTTGCTTTTTATTCTTTTTATGTGGTGAATCACATTTATTGATTTCTGTATGTTGAACCAGCTTTGCATCCCAGAAATAAAGCCTACTTGATTGTGGTGTATTAATGTTTTGATATGCAACTGGATTTGATTTGCTAGTACTTTTTGTTGACGATTTGTGTATCTATTAGGCTGGTGCAAAAGTTATTGTGGTTTTGCCATTGAAAGTCATAGCAAAAACTGGCTGGGCGTGGTGGCTAAGAGCTGTAATCCCAGCACTGTGGGAGGCCGAGAAGGGTGGATCACTTGAGGTCAGCAGTTAGTGTCCAGCCTGGCCAAACTGGCGAAACCCCATCTCTACTAAAAATACAAAAAAAAATTAACTGGACATGGTGGCACTCGCCTGTAGTCCCAGCTACTTGGGAGGCTGAGGCAGGAAAGTCCCTTGAACCTGGGAGGTGGAGGTTACAGTGAGCCAAGATCATGCCACTGCACTCCAGCCTGGGTAACAGAAGGAGACTCCATCTCAGAAACGAAAAGAAAAGAAAGTAATAGCAAAAACTGCAAATACTTTTCCACCAACTTAATATGTTCTTGAGAGAAATTGGTCTGAAGTTTTCTTTTTTCACTGTGTCTCTGCTATATAATGGTATCAGGTTGATGCTGCCTTCATAGAATAAGTTAGGGGATAGCCCCTCCTCTTTGATTGTTTGGAATAGCTTCACTGGGATTGGTATCACTTCTTTATATGTCTGCTTGAATTGGACTGTGAATCCATCTGGTTCAGAGCTTTCATTTTGGTTGGTAGGTTCTTTATTATTTATACAATTTTAGGACATTTCCTTTTAATCATTTCAATTTCACTTATCATGGCAAAAGGCCATTGATCAGGGGCATAAACTCTGTATGAAAATAGTACATTACCAGGCATCTTAACTGTGGGTGAACAGAATTGATTTTAAACTTAAGTCACTAATTGTGGCTTTGGTGACAAAGTGAGTTAGGAATACACAGCAAAATGCCAATACCAGATTGAGAAAAGATTGATGTATTTAAAGTCCTAACCTGTAAAGCTTCTAACTGAAAGGATCCAGCTGTTCACAGGAAAAGGCTTTTAGCACGATTGTCAGAGGGATAGGACATGTTAGGGGAATTTTGTGAATAAGAGGAGCTTCACAAATTAAAGATGTTCAATGCTTTATATCTTCCTAAAACATAAGAAAACATAGAGTACACAGAAATATTAGGTATATCATTTATACCTTTATTTTATTTTCAATTTTAAAGATTTAATCATATGAAGAAATATTTGTTCCAGAATATAACAATAGTCCAAAATCCAATAGGGCAGTCATTAAACTTTAAAGTTCCAAAATGATCTCTCGTTTGACTCCATGTCTCACATCCGGGTCACACTGATACAAGAGGTGGACTCCCACAGCCTTGGGCAGCTACACCTCTGTGGCTTTGCAGGGTACAGTCACCCTCCCAGCTGCTTTCACTGACTGGCATTGAGTGTCTGAAGCTTTTCCACGTGCACAATGCAAGCTGTTGGTGCATCTACCATTCTGGGATCTGGAGGACAGTAGCCATCTTCTCACAACTCCACTAGGCAGTGCTCCAATGGGGACTCTATATGGGGGCTCTGACCCCACATTTCCCTTCTGCAGTGCCCTCACAGAGGTTCTCCATGAGGTCTCTGCCCCTGCAGCAAACTTCTGCCTGGACATTCAGGCATTTCCATACATCCTCTAAAATCTAAGTGGAGGTTCTCAATCCTCATTTCTCAATTTCTGTGCACACTCAGGCTCAACACCACATGGAAGCTGCCAAGGGCTGGGGCTTGCACCCTCTGAGGCAATGGCCCAAGGTATACCTGGCATCTTTTAGTCATGACTGACACTGAAGCAGCTGGGATGCAGGGCCCCATGTTCTGAGACTGCACAAAGCTGGGGGACCATGGGCCCTGCCTACAAAACCATTTTTTCTTCCAAGGTATCTGGGCCTGTAACGGGAAGGCTGCCACCAATATCTCTGACATGCCCTGAAGACATTTCCCATTGTCTTGTTGATTAACATTCATTTCCTCATTACTTATGCAAATTTCTGAAGCAGGCTTGAATTTATCCCATGAAAATGGGTTTTTCTTTTCTGTGGCATTGTCAGACTGCAAATTTTTCAAATTTTTATGCTCTGCTTCCTCTTAAATGCTTTGCTACTTAGAAATTTCTTCCACCAGATACACAAAATCATCTCTCTCAAGTTCAAAGTTCCACAAATCTCTAGGACAGGGCCAAAATTCTGCCTGTCTCTTTGCTAAAGCTTAGCAAGAGTGACCTTTGCTTCATTTCCCAATAAGTTTCTCATCTCCTTCTGAGACTACCTCAGCCTGGACTTCATTGTCCACATCACTATCAGCCTTTTGGTCAAAGCCATGTAACAAGTCTCTAGGAAATTCCAAACTTTCCCACATCTTCCTGTCTTCTTCAGAGCCCTCCAACCTGTTTCAACCTCTGCTCATTATCCAGTTCTAATGTTGCTTTCACATTTTTGGGTGTATTTATTTATATTTATATCTATCATTTCTGACCACCTGAGTAAAAGTATCATGTAGTATATAAACATTTATCAAATATAAGGAAGCATCCCAGGAAACTGAAGAAAATTTCTTATTGAATATTAATTTTATTGTTGCTGCTTTTATTCTTAGATCAGATTTAGAGGTTTTCCTGAGCAGAGATTGGGTTTATGCAAATGTATACGGGGCCTAGTAGGTAACTTCAATGTATGGACAGGTATATGAGAATATCAATGTAGGAGATACTGTCAAGCTGGGAAACTCACCTGCCCCATCTTTATAAGTGGTATGGCTGTTATTCAGTTTCAGCTTATAGATACTTAAAGTATCAGTTCAATCTTGGCAGACTTTTGTATTTTTGTAAAGAAAAAGCCATAAATCAAATATTTAACTGTAATTTTCCTATTCTTAAATGTTGACCCTCTCTTGCTCACTATCTATCTATCTATCTATCTATCATCTATCTATCTATCTATCAATACAAACACTCATAAGAGTGTGTATTAGTCCATTCTCACATTGCTAAAAGAAAATACCTAAGATTGGGAAATTTAGAAAGGATAGATGTTTAATTGACTCACAATTCAGCATCACTTCAGAGGCCTCAGAAAATTTATCATCATGGCAGAAGGCAAAGGGGAATCAAGGCACCTTCCTTACAAGGCGGAAGGAGGAGAAGTGCTGAGACAAGGGAGAAGAGCCCCTTACGAAACCATCAGATCTCGTGAGAACTCACCCACTATTTCGGGAACAGCATGGAGAAACTGCCCCCATGATCCAATTACCTCCACTTGGTATCTCTCTTAAAACGTTGGTGTTATGAGGATTATAGAGATTATAATTCAAGATGATATTTGGGTAGGGACACAAAGCATAACCATATTATTCAATGACAATATGTATTATTTAGAAGACTCCCAAGAAACAAAACCAAATGCAAAAGAGAAAAAGATCGATTTATCATAAGGAATTGACTCATGAGATGATGGAAACTGAGAAGCCTCAGGATCTGCTATATGCAAGCTGCACGCCCATGAAAGCTAATAGTGTAGTTCAAGTTCAAGCCCACAGGCCAGAAAGCCAGGGGGCCAATGGCATAAGTCGTTGTCTAAATCTGAAGGCCCAAGAATCAGAAGCACAAATACCTCAGGGCAGGAGAAGATGGGCATCCTAGCTCAAAGCAGAGAGAGTAAACTTACCTTTCCTCCACCTTTTTATTCTATTCAGGCCCTCTACACATCAGTGTTGCCTACCCACATTAGTGAATGAGATCTTTTTAACTCAGGGTACACTTCAAATCTCTTCCAAAAGAACTCTGCAGACACATCTAGAAATAATGCTTTTCCTTCCATCTGACCTATCCGTTAGCCCATTCAAGTTGACACAAAAAATTAACCATGTTTTTCTATTTTTATTTCCTTCTTCTGCTACAATGCAGACTCCAAAGCACAGAAATGTTTTTCTAGTATGTATACCAATGCATAATAAGCATACATAGTAGTACCTGGTACACTATATTCAATAAACATTTTTTAAATATGTTTAACAAAAAAGAGTGAATAGGTATATCCTCACAGGAGATTCAGAAAGCAAGCTCATAAATACTAAGTGGAGCTCTTTCTGTATACTACCTTTTTAAATGGCAATGGTACATAAACGAACAATATTTTTTGCCTTCAAGTTTCTAATATTATAATAACATTCACACCTATAAAATTAAAAATTCTAATTCAATAGAAAATGTTAATAATAATAGAGCTGCAAAAGCTCAGTTAGGAATGAGCCAAAGGTATTCCATACTAAGGGTATGATACCGATTTAGATTCTAAGCTAAAGAATGTTGACATGGGTGATACATTTTCAAGATCACTAACATATTTAGCGAATTTTTAGAGCATTTACAGTGAGACAGAAATTATGCTGGACTCTGGAGATGCAAAGATGAATATTACTGGATTACTGTTTTCTGTATTTTGACAATGTTTTAGCTAGTATCCTAAGTATTGATAGAATATGACGTTGAGAGCATTTGAGTGACTTCTCTTGAAATTGTGCAATCTACACAGTAATAACTGAGATTTTCAGCAAATTTATAACGTTAAACTCAGGTTTTACAGGCACAGATAAAACACACCCAACATTATCTTTTAAGTTAAAACTACGTGTTAATTATTTCTGCACAGTTTGGGTAACTAATAAAATTACATTTAGAAAATATATTGTTGTATAACAGTGAAGTGTCTGAACCTTCTATATCAGTGTTCAATAAATTGAATTTGACATGCCCAAGGGCCTCACCAGGAAGGTACACTCAAGGAAAGCAGACTGTTTCAGACATGACCTTGCCATCTAACAAGTCATATCAGAGCCACACAGATTAGTTCCAGTTTGTTCTCTAAGGTGAACATATTCGGGATATTAAGACTGTGGCAGTGGCTTTAAGCAATTTTGGAAAGGAGTGAAAAAACAGGAATATTGTCAACACTCCAATTCAAAAACTATTGGCTGAATGCTTTATTTATGGGCTACATTTGATTATCCATATCTTCCAAAAAGAAATTATAGACACATTACTGTGAAAGACATATATGGGATCCCTGGCACATAATAGGTACTCAATAAATATTGTTGACCTATGACTAAAAGAATATATGTTACACAATTAATAAAGCATACAATAAAATAATAGAAAATACATTAATATACCAAAGTAATAGGCCCTGGTATATTAACTTATCAAGTATAAGGAAGCATTACAAGGGCTGAAGAAAATTTCTTATTGAATATTAATTTTGTTGTTGCTGCTTGTATTCTTGGATCACATTTAGAGGTTTTCCAGAGAAGAAATTGTGTTTACATAAATGTTTGCAGGGACTAGTAGGTAACTTAAATGTGCAAACAGACAGGTATATGAGAATATCAGTGTAGGAGATACTGTCAAGCTGGAAAACTCACTTGCCCCATCTTTATAAGGGGTATAGCTGTTGTTTAGTTCCAGCTTATAGATACTTAGTGAAGGTATCAGTTCAATATTGCCAGACTTTTGTATTTTTGTAAAGAGAAAGCCATAAATTAAAATTTTAACTGTAATTTTTCTATACTTAAATGCTGACTATACACACAGACACATACACAGAGGCATATAGTTTTAATTGGGTAAATGTATAAAGATCAGACTATTAGATTACAACCATTGGTTAATAAAGGATTTTTTCTCTGGCATATAGAAGCATAAATAAGGGCCTACTGAGTTAACAGCTGTATATATGATGGATCTGGCCCTTCTAGAGCAGCAGTACCACCACCACCACCAGTAGAAGGAGTATCAGTAGGTGCATCTTCATTTTGTTTTAACATCACCATCAGATTCTCATTACACATCACATAGCTTTGAAAAGCTTTATGTTTTTTCTCAAATATTTTTAATTTGATATTGACAACATCTCATAATATAGTAATCATTTTTTTCATGGTCGTACAGATAAGAAAGATAAGGTTGGGTTTCATAGTCATAGAATTATTGTCATTCAGGGCCACATAAGACTAGTAAAGTTAAAGCTTATATCCTTTCTTTCAGTCAGAATTCTTTAGAAATTCAAAATATGAATAGATCTAAAATTATCATAAACAAAGTATTAATATGAATAATAAATCCATTTATTAGATAGGTAACATTTATAAATAAACTGTAGTTTAGCTAATTCGCGTAACATTGTATCAGATAATTAAAAAGGACCTCCACACAAAATTGTTTAAATACATTTTCCAATGAAGGCAAATGAAATTAGGACAGACTAAATGTCTTGCCTATTGTAATATAGACAGTTCATTCCCTTACAGATTTGTGTAAAAATAAAAGTCAGAAAACACTGTGATATTAATAGTGCTCCTGGCTAAGAAAAAGTATCATGTTTACTATTTTCTCTATATCTACATGAAGTTTTCAAATTCTGAAATGAATGGTGAAGCCATAGTCAACTCTTATTATTTCGCAAAGAAGAACAGACTAGTGAAAGAGCAAGCTAGTGACCTGAGGTATATTTATTTACTCCTCAGTCTGACAATAATAGTGAAACACAATACTAGTTTCAAGAATATTTTTAGCTATTTTATGTTTTATATGTCAATATTCTGGATTTTAAGAAATACACTACTAAAATATATTTAGCCTTATACACATTTATTAAATTATTTTGAAGAATAACTTTTGGCATGTCTTGTTTTATTGGTTTAATAGCTATTATTTTTCATTTTTAAACCTCATGTTATAAGCACAGATCCTTAGCATTAAATTATTACAAATCTTAAACTCAACACCCCAATGTATAAAATAGATGTATTATTATATCTCAAGTTAAAAACAGTGGAAGCAAAACTATTGTCATTCAACTTTCAAACCCATTTTACTCTTATTATGTAGAGAAAATGCTTTAATACTTTGGAGTTTTTTATTGTATTATTCTTTATAGTTTTCATTTAATACTAATAAAGCTTTTTTACACTTTTATAATTTCCAAAGACTAAAATATAGTATAGGTTTTTTCTTATATAACATAACACTTAGTTTTGAAGTATTAGTTTTATTATTTAAGTAATTTATTATTTTCAGTCATAATTCTTGATCTAAATTCCAGTGATATTTGATTTCTGAGAAATTTGCTATTCTTTTAGCTTTTTCACATTGTCAAAATACAATGCTATTTTTACATACCTATCTTTGTTGTAAAAAGTTAAATCATGCAAGAAATGCAAAAAAAAAGGCTTGTAAACTGAAAACGAAGTGTCTTTGTAGTAGACCCTGTGATTACCTTGAAAATGATCTATCATTTGAGAAAAGAATCATAAATCAGGATATTAATAGGTGAAACTTTATTCACGTCAATGGAAACCAAATATACCTTCATAAAGTTGCCCTACCTTACCTCTTTAATACTCTTTGCTAAGTGTGTTCTAACCTCAATTGTTTTCCTTTATGAGCTCTGGGAAAATGTGCTCTTTGCTGCTTTAGGGCCACTGCAATTCTGCTCCCTCTCTGGAGTACTTTACTTCCTCTATTCATACAAGAAGATTGGCTCCTTCATATTCTCTGTTAACCATTTCAAAATGACCTCTTCATTTTTTTTTTAACCACAAAATTGCTCCCCTCACTCATCACCATATAAAATTTTCCTTCTTATTGTATCCATGCTCATTGATTTATCTGGTACAATATTTTCTCCCTGAGGACTGAACACTAACTGTTTTGTTCACTTTATTAGAATTGTAAAAGAATGAGGACTCAGGGTGTATAGATGTATTTGAGGCAGTTGTATGTCTTTCAATGAGTGCATCTAGTTGAATGCTTGCAATTTAAATACAGTGTTGTCAAGACCAGGCCCAAATTATGTTATAGTAAATACATGTACTTGTTTGCATATCCTTTTTTCAAGCATAGAGTACTAACACTAATGTCAAGTCCTGTGTTATAATCACTATGATTTATTTTTGAAGGCTAATTTATTTTTCTGATCTTTCTTTGTTTTTTAGGGTGCACCACTCTATGCTACTATTTCAGCCACCAAATGACATTCTCTAAACTGTGTATGTGTGTGTGTATTTCATTATGTCTCCTAGAAGAAAATAAGTGTTACATTTGTTACAGAATTTTTTGACTTTGATTTACATTTAGCTTAATGTGAATAATGGGGAATGAGAAAAAAAGTCTGTGCTTATTCATTAATTCATTCCTTAAGCACTTACTCTGGGCCTGGCACTCATGTAGGCACTCAGACTACAGTAGTAAAAAATATATAAAAATTTCAGAATTAATAGAGCTTGCAATCTCATGTGGGGAGACAGTAAACAATAAACATAATAACTAAGTTATATAAAAGTTATAATTAAATAAATTATACTGTATAAGAAATAAAATTGTTATAAAAATAGACTAATACAACTGGGTTTGGAATTACTGGTGGGGTTTTATAATTAAATGGGGAGCCAGATTTGACCTCATTGAAAAGGCAAGATTTGTGCAAAGACTTGAAGCAAATGAGGGAGTGAGCTATGTGGATAACTGGAAAAAAAAAGATATTCCTGACAATATAGGAAAAAAGCTCTTGAATGCATCTCCTTTGTTGATCAAAAGCAAAAAGACCAGCAGGGCTGCAACAGAGTAAGCAATAAGCATACGTTGTACTTGAGAGATACCCAAGAGCCAAGTTGTGTAAGGTCTTCTGGAGTACAAATAAGCCAGTGATAAGCACACCAACACTTGTGATAAAATTATCTTTGTGTGGATGTACCTGTGTATGACAAGCAGCAAAGTTGGAAAGAAAGGGCTGGAATAATATTTTAGAGCAGTGACTTGCAGTGTGGGGGAGATGTTACCTTCCTCCCCCAGGACACATTGGGTAATGTTGACGAAGGATTTTCTTTGGGTACTGCTTGGCCAGCTGGAGACCTCCTCAGGCAGTGACGCCCCTGCCCAGGACTTGCTTGGCCTTGGGCTTGCTGCAGGAGTGACCCCCACCCACTTAGCCTGCCAGGGAACACCTGCCTTGTGCTCTGGCCTGGATCCCAAGCTCACATTCCACCCACAGCTGGGATGGGCGTGCAGCAATCTGCTTTGCCTTAGGTGCTGGTAACTGGATGAGGAGAACACAGTGGTGCTTGAAAAACTCGCAGGTGCCAGTGACCCTGAAGCCCTAAAATGAGTATCACAGAGTGCTACAGCTCATTCAGTCCTTCTGCCCCACTGCAGCCAGCAGTTCTGGGGCTGACCTGTCCTGCTGTTGTTTCCCATCTGCCTGGCACCCACGCAGGGTGGAGGGCTACAGTATTGCAGCCTTTCTTGTACCTGTGTTTGGTGGGTACTCAGTTCTTATCCAGCATACAAGAATGGGGTTATGCTGATGACCAAATGGGGAAAAGGGTGGAAAAAATTTTATTGAGTGACAGAACAGCTGTCAATAGAGAGGGGATGCAAAGTGGGTGGTCCCCCACCCAAAGGCGGGTAGTCCCTCCCACCCAAAGTTTGGTAGTCCTGCCCACCTGAAGGTGAGTAGTCCCAAAGTGTGGCTGAGTCCAGGACTTTTATGGGCTCACAAAAGGGGAGTGAGTGCTCATTGGTTTATGAGTATGCAAAAAAGGCTAAAACAAAGGCACCACACAAAGCTAGGCACAACAGTGTAAAAAACCAATTAGGGAAGGGTAGGCATATATTTAAAGTAGATGGAATGGGGATCAATCTGAGAAAAAGCACACCAAATGGGAAGAGAGGTTCTCAATCTGGTCCATGGATTTATCTGAGTCTTGTAGCCTGGATTTCAGGCTTTAAACTGTCTTTGGTTTGAAGGTCTGGTTTCATCAGGGACCCACCCATATCTGCCTAGGGATTTGTCTGCCTCC
This sequence comes from Symphalangus syndactylus, assembly GCF_028878055.3. Lineage (NCBI taxonomy): Eukaryota > Metazoa > Chordata > Mammalia > Primates > Hylobatidae > Symphalangus > Symphalangus syndactylus. The sequence goes on from NC_072439.2 coordinate 68,012,709, forward strand.
TGCTGCTATCAATGTTGGGAGATATTTTTTATTTTCAGGACTTGGGAATAGGGAGAAGAGGGATAGTGTTCCTGGAATCTCCTAAGAAGTCAGAAATGCTGGTAAACAATTCACCATGCATAGGACAGCCTCTCCCATGAAAATGAGTTATCTTTGCCCAGATGGCAGTAGTGCTAAGGCTAAAAATTCTCCTTTAGAAAATCAAAGTCCAGTCCTGAGGTACGTGCTTGGCACATCATTATTGTTTGAAACTATGTTTTAAGTTTTATGTATTTCAACATTTGTGTGAAGAACTGGCAATTTCCAAAATAAATGCAGAGAAGGGAAAGAAAAAACACAATCAAGAATAGAAAAGCATTATCCCAATAATAAAAATCTGTGAAGAAATATCAAGAGTAAAAAGTAATTCCATGAGGACTAATTGTTTCAGTTTTCCTGCTCCAGGGCATGTCTTATCTAATGAATAAAACTAGGCCCAAGAAAAACAGTTGTTCTAAGAAATAAAGCTAGAATCCAAAATAAATAAGCATCTATACCCAGACAAAAAATAATTTCAAGGTCTGTGTTTGCAGACATATGAGGACTGCCAAAAGTTGAGAGAGACATTTGTTCAGATCAATATAAAAATGTGCCATTACAAGAAACATTACTATGGTCGTGCTTCTTCCATAAATGAATAAAGCTAATGGGCAGGCTTTCTTGGATTTTTGTTTGGCACAGCAGAAACTAGAATTTATCTCAGTGCTCTATTAATCCTTCAGGATCACTAACACATCAGAAAGTCATATTAGATACAGTAAAACCTAGGAAATATGCTATTCTAACATTTAAGAGACCTAGCATTTTCTATTAGTTTTCTTGACTTACTTTCAGCATTGCTTTTTTGCTTGTTTTGTAATTTGCATGATCATTTTCTGTCTTGGAATCTTGTTTATTCTGAGTTTCCCCCCAAAGAAGCAGATATTCTAGGTATAAAATGACCTTAAAAGTAATAAGCTGTTATGTATGTGATTAGAAGTGTTGCTATGAGCTTAAGGACAGATTTTAGACTCATAAATTATATTGTGACAGTTTGTCATTGTTTGCCTTTTTGAAAATAGTTGTCTGTAATTTACCAACCTTACATCTAAGTGCTATATTTCTGATTGTAGCTAAAAATGCTTTCTCTGAGGAAAAAATGGATAGTATGGTTCATGGAAGAAAAATAATATGATGAAAATGTCAGGTCTTAGAGTGGTAATTTGGGCTTCTTCTGCTGCCTGGCTACCACATGACCTTGAGCAATGCCTGGCTTCTTTGGCCTTTAATTTATCCATTTCTAAGTGAGCATAATACCACAAGATGAAGCTCATGAGATTGTTATGAGGAGACTCTAACAAAAACGCACTTTTCAAAAACGCTGCATAAATGCTAAATAGAGTAAAATATGCCTTTCTTCCAATACATTTTTGAGAGCTTTTCATGTGGGTTCTCCTTTAATGATGAGCACCTCATGGAGCTTCAGCAACCTTTTCAAATATCATACAAGTAATTCTTTATTTCTGTGATTGCACGGGACATTTAGATCTGTCTGTTCTTCACACAGAGAATCAAATTGATCATTCAATATATATTCTGCTGTTTATACACAAATATGTGCAATTTTTTCATAACTGATTTAAGGATAAAGGACATAACATTTTCTTTCACAGTAGACTAAAATTTTGTAGTTCATATTTGGGTACAAATGAAAGTATGGTAGATTCAATAGTTATATTTGAATTCGTTAAAATTTTAGTGGATTTTAGAGCAAATATAATATGATGACAGCACAATTAAATAACTCTCTTGTAACAAACTCAAGTGAAGATATGGGGATTATACTCTAGGTTAGATTGGTTACTTTTTAAAAAAAATGTATTTCTATATATGCTATCACAGATAAATGAATTGAAAATAAATTATCTCAAAATTTTGAGTAGACTAGGCTTCCAGAATTGGTATAATTCATTCTTTCAACTATGATATATTTTAACAAATGCATTAATATTAAATTAAGGAAATTATGAAGTTATATGGCATTAAATGTCTCAAAATCCTAGTGACTGAATGTAGACAGGCATTACACACACATGTAGCCCTCATTTGTAGGCCCTATATTTCCTAGAAAAAATGGTTCAAATTAAATTGTATGTATAAACATTCAATGTTATCATCATTTTCACTTCAAAAAGGTAAAAATATTATGGCCTGAAAAGAAACCAAACATCTGAAGCATGTAATTTTACATTATAGTGATACATATGTTCTCTTACATTTCTAGACTGCTAAAATGTTGGAAACCAGAGACAACAGGAGTAATTTATAGTCTAGGATTCTCAAAAAGGGCTGCTCATTTCAGTTACCTTTGAAATTCAAAATAATAATAGCAATAATAATAATAAGTTTACTGGGCTCGACTTGATTTACGAGATCTGAGTCTGGGTCTCAAATTTTAAAAATCAGTTCCTCAGTAATTCTTCTGTGTAATTCATGAAAGAAATCATTGATCTAATCAACATAATGTTTAACATAGGAGAAAACAGAGTCCCAGAAAGGTTGAATAATTTAGCATGAATGCTAATTGGCAAAACTAACTCTAGAGTTTAAATCTCCAGGGAAAGAGACTATATTATAACATTTTTTTCCCTGAGAAAGAAAATATGTTTTTAGACTAAAATTCCATGTTTCAATTCCATAAATGAGTTTAGCATCTTCCATTTTATACATGTGCATGTGTGTATACACTTCACCCTTTATTTTGTAGCCATGAGATTGCTTCCCTCAATGCAGAAAACTTCAGCATTAGCTCGTGAAGAGTTGATTTTTTTAGAAACAATTAAAATTTAAAAAAAATTCTGATTATTTTTTCAGGATTCTTATAAACACCAGAGTTATTGGACAAGTAATATGATCCATAGAGTGAGAGGACAAAATGGTAAGATCTGTAAAATACCCAGGCTCCTGAGAGCTGCACATTTCATGTAAAAGGGTTCGGAGGGACACAATGGTGTCAGAAATGGCTCAGTGTGGGAATTGTGGATTTGATTTGGAATTTTGTTAATAGTGCATTAGTGATGCCATTAACTGCTTTCTACATATAGCACCAGGTAAGTTTACATGTTAAACAGCTATAACTGAACACATTTTCCCAACGTCAAAAATTCTAACTTTAATACAATGAAAAGAGTGAACATAGATGGGATTATCACGTTCAAATTTCTCCTAAAATACTCTAAACACTGAATGGTCATTTAATTTAGATTAACTTTATTAAACATTTATGTTATGGTACATGATTTATTCTTCCTTAGGGAGTCAGAGTCATTGATATGGAGACTTTAAAAAATACACATATAATATATATAATGTTATGAACAATAATAAATGAAGTCCAAATAATAGCAACATCAACACAAATGTCTATACATAGTCCAAGCCACTTCTCTGACCACCATATTGGTATAATTAATTGCCTATTTTACATAGTCACTCAAATGTCTAAAGGCGTTTCATGCCATTTAGCAAGATTCTTTTCCAGTTCTTAAAATTCTGATAAAGTACATAACATAAAATTTACCATCTTAATCATTTTTTAGCATACAGTTCAATGGTATTGATTACTTTCATAATGTTGTGTAACAATTACTACTATTCATCAGCCAGGCGAGGTGGCTCATGCCTGTCATCCCAGCACTTTGGGAGGCCGAGGTGGGTGGATCACGAGGTCAGGAGATCGAGACCATCCTGGCTGGCTAACACGGTGAAACCCCACCTCTACTAAAAATACAAAAAATTAGCTGGGCATGGTGGTGGGCGCCTGTAGTCCCTGCTACTCGGGAGGCTGAGGCAGGAGAATGGTGTGAACCCAGGAGGCGGAGCTTGTAGTGAGCCGAGATCATGCCACTGCACTCCAGCCTGAGGACAGAGTGAGACTCTGTCCCCCCCAAAAAAAAACAATTACTACTATTACTACTATTCATCTCCATAACTTTTTTGATGTTGTAAAGCTGAAACTTTATACTCATTAACTCATTAAACAACAGCTCCTCTTTCCTCCCTCCCCTCATCTCTTGCAATCACCATTCTACTTTTTGTCTCTACGATTGTAAATACTGTAAGTATCACAAATGAGTGGCATCATACAGCACTTTCTGTGACTGGCTTATTTCACTTAGCATTATTTCTTCAAGATTATTGGATGAGACTTGTTTTTATGTTTTAAGGCCGAAGAGTAACCCATGATGTTTGTGTGTATATATATGAGTGTATATATATATATATATGAGTGTTTGTGTGCATATATATACATACATACATACCACATTTTGCTTGTCTATTTATTCATTTTGCTTATCTATTTATTAATCAATGGACACTTGGGTTTGAGTTACTTCCACATTTTAACTATTGTGAGTAATGCTGCCATGAATGTGGGTGTACAAATATCTCTTTGAGACATTGTTTTCAATTATTTCTGGTATATACCGAGTGGAATTGCTGTATCATATAGTAATTTCATTTTAAATTTTTTGATAAATTTCTATACTGTTTTTTCACAGTACACATACCATTTTACATTCCCACCAACAGTGGACAAAAAATTCCATTTCTCCACTGGAATTACAGTAGATTAATCTTTCCTTGAAAGTACAAAGCTGAAATTTACTAAATAGCATTTCCAAATGGCTCATCTACCAATCTAAACATTCCTTTTTTTATCTTCATAGTTGTATATTCTATCCCTTCTTTAAAAACTCACTTTAAATTAAAAGTACCTCTAACAATTTTATAAAATTATTTAAACATACAATGTCATCTATATTCAAAATATATCTCTGAATGATTATGCTACATAAAATACACATGGTGCATTTACTTACGCCATTTAGCGTTTTTAAGATAAGGACAACAAACTTAAAAAGATCAAATACACAAGAAAGTATGAGATTGCAAAAGGTAAAGCTGAAATTTATACAAGTCTTATGATGCCAAATATAATTTTTATATTTCATCATAATTCTCTTCTATAAAAAATATAGTATTCTGGCCCAGCACAGTGGCTCATGCCTGTAATCCCAGCACTTTGGGAGGCTGAGGAGGGCGGATCACGAGGTCAGGAGATCGAGACCACAGTGAAACCCCGTCTCCACTAAAAAAATACAAAAAAATTAGCCAGGTGTGGTGGCGGGCGCCTGTAGTCCCAGCTACTCGGGAGGCTGAGGCAGGAAAATGGCGTGAACCCAGGAGGCAGAGCTTGCAGTGAGCCGAGATAGCGCCACTGCACTCCAGCCTGGGTGACAGAGCGAAACTCTGTCTCAAAAAACAACAATAACAAAAAAAAAGGAAAAACAATATTTGAGTGTAGATAGCTTTCTGAGCAAGGTGTTTCTATTAAATAAGCCAAATCAACAACTGATATTCCAGTTGTTACATGTACTCTTCTTGTTTCTGAGCTCTCGTGAAATGTTATAAATGTTCAGAAACATAAGTGATATTTTAGAGCTCAATTTTTACAAAATTTAAATGTAACTTAGTTCAAACTATTTGTTTTATGCATGAGGAAGCTAAGCCTCTCCTGCCCCCAGAAAAATACAAGCTCTCAGTCAGTGCCACACACCTATTATGTGGCTAAGAGGAGACGAGTATCAATTTTTGTTTTAAGATGTTTTTTGCTATGCAGTCTTCAAGTAATCATATATCTATGAGAATGGAGAATGGCCTATATTAACTCCCTGGCTAGATAGTGTCTCATAAACATACTAGAATCAATGAATCAAAACCTCTAGTGTGAGATCTTGGCATCATTATTTGTATAAAATTGAACATAAAATGTAGCTTGTGTTTAGAAGTAATGATTTTAAACCTGCAATCATTAAATATTAACACTTCACAGACCACATATATGACAGTGATCTTATAAAACTTTTATCATATTGTACCTTTTCTATGTTTATATACACAAAAACTATTGTATTAGAGTTGCTTACAGTACTCAGAAAAGTAACCTTCTCTGCAGGTTTGTAGCCTAGGAGCAATGGCTTTACCTTATAGCCTAGGTGTTTAGTAGACTGTATACATTTTAGGTTTATGTAAGTATACTTTATGATAGTTGTGCAATGACAAAGTTGCTTACCAACATATCTTTGTCATTAAGAGGCATGACTATCTAGTTTCCAAATATAGTCTTGAGCACTTAAACTGCCCTTTATTAACTCAGTTGGATCCCTGTTTCCTATTCTTTCAAAAATCCCATTTTCTAGTGTTCCTCTATTCTTTGTGCATGTGTGTGCACAAACACATGCATTTTTCATCACTTCTATGTTAAAGAAAGAATAGTTTACCTTACTCCTATTCTATATCTATAAAGAACAGAGGGAAAATTCTACTTTAAGCATTTGCATGAATGCCTTAGTATATGATGAATGTGTATGTCTGTGGACCATTTGAAAATGAAATAGGAAACTGAATTTAAAAGTCTTGCAGCTTGTTTCTTCTAAAATTTTACCTTTATACTATCAGATTTGGGTACTTCACTACAAATTGCTGAATAAAATAAGGAAATGGTATTTTATTCTCATATGTTTGCCCTACTTTCTTTTCTCCACCATTTTCTTTAAGGTAGGGAATTATTAAACAATAAGTTTAAAATTTGAAATTACAGTTACAAACATTTTAATGCATCATCTGGTCTTCATCAGTAAAAGTTGGTTTCTTTTTTCTGTAGGACTGTGAATGACAAATGATTAACCAAATAGTTTTTTAAATGCAGACTGTCCCATGATACACATATTAATTAAATGAAGAATAATTAAAAAGTAAAAAATTTCACTTGGGTAAATAATAGTGTTAATATGCAAATGAGCCCATAGGTTTGAGTAAATGTGATATATGTGTGTTATTAATAGTAAAGAACATTTATCCTGATATGGCATGTGATCAATACCTCAATATATTAAGTACGTAAGTATATATATAAATCAGGTATTTATATTATATACAAGTTTCAATAATGTCCTCATATGAGCAATTTTATGAAGTTATCATTAAAATTCTGGATATACATAGAAAATCCAAGAAGTGAATCAAAATTGCTTTATGAGAGAACTATAAAATTAGCTGTGTATTTGGATAGCTGCCTTATTCTCCTTGAATAGCAAAGAGAACTTGCTCTCCTAGAGTAAATATTTTTAAATGTTCTGTATTGTACTAATTTACAAATGAAAAGTAAACTAAAATGTCAGAAATGTTTTCAAGTTTGTGAGTATGATTATGTATTATTTTGTAAAATTGAAATAAATAAAGGGACTTTCAAAGCTTGGTTTTATCATTCAGATTTAAGTTTCTGTGAAACATTTTCTGAGGAAAAGAAAATAAATATTTATAGTCTAATTATAAAAAATATGTCTATAATGCTTATGAAATATTTAGAATAAATGTAATTTATAATCTGAATTCCTTTCGTCATTAGTATATAAAGATCAAAAAAATCAACTCAGTGGGTTGGAAATATTGATAAAATATAAAGTCTGTCTTCATTTACCACAGGCTTCTGTTTTCCAACCTTTCTTTGACAAGATATGTCACCTTGACAAGCCAGTTAGCATAAATGACTTACAACTCCCTGAACCCTGTATTTAATATAGTCAGGACCCCACACTTCAAATTGTCATACACCATTATTATGTTTCAGGATGTCAGTCTGTTATCTGAAGGATAGTACCTCCCCATGTGTAAATTCTTCTGGTATTTGTCTTTTGGTGTCAGCATCAAAAGATGTGATCTTTGATCACTAATCTAATACTTTATGGAGCTGTAAACAGACAATAAAGCAAGAATTTTGTTTTGATTGATAGATTGTTTTGTGAATTTGGGATTAAGGCAATGACTTCAGTGATTGCTCATGTCTTATGTCATTTAGGTTCAAACAGAAACTCCTATGCTTGCAGAATGTAAACAAAAACACTTCTAAAAATCTTTTTATGTCATGCAGTTTTTAAATGTAATTGTTAATGCAGTTATTCTCCAAATGCAGATTAAAATTTGAGTCTTTTTTACATCTGTGTGTGATAAAACAGTACAATTTCAAATGACACACGTATATAAAGAATGGTCAGGAGGGTATGAATGAAGATGGCAGAATAGAAGGCTCCATCAATTATCCCCACAAGGATAACAGTTTAACAACTATCTTCAGACAAAAAGCACATTTATAAGAATCAATAATCAGATGAGCCCTCTTGGTACCTGGTTGTAACTTCATATAGCTGAAAGAGGGAACTGAAGAGGTAGGAAAAACAGTCTTGAATGGCAAAAGCCACCCCTCTCATATTCCCCAGCAGCAGCTGAGCAGTGCAGAGTGTTCCTGTGCTCTGGGGAGAGTGAGGGAACAGCAATTGTGAGGCACTACCTCAGTGCTGCCCTGTTATAGCAGAAAGAAAAACTGGAATAAATTCAGCTGATGCCTGCCCACAGAGGTAACATTTAAAATAGGCTTAGCCAGAGGGGAACCCTCAATCCCAGCAGTCAGACTTGAGTTCCTGCAAGCCTTGCTATTGTGGGCTAAAGTGCTCCGAGGAACCAAATAAACTTGAAAGACAACTAGGACAAAAAGACTGCAAATCTTAGAATCCTGGTGCTGAACTGGGCCCAGAGCCAGGGGAATGGGGGAAAATGTGATTTGCTAGAACACCATCCCTGGCAGCTAAAGGAGTGCTGGCATCACTCTTTCCCTAACCCCAGGCTGCACAGCTCAGGGCTCCAATTTCCTTCCTTCCATTTGAGGAGAGGAGAAAGAAGAGTGGGGAGGACTTTGTCTTACATCTTGTATACTAGCTCACCTATAACAGGATAGGGCACTTGTCAGAGTAGGGAGACCCTCTTTTCAGGCCCTTTCTCTGGGATAACATTTATAGACACATCCTGGAGCAGAAGAGAACCTGCTGCCTTAGAGGAAAGAACCCAGTCCTGCCAACCTGCATCACCTACTAACTGAAAAACCTCTACCCTGGAGAAACTAGCAGTGACACCCAATTACTATGTTGAAGGCCTTAGGTGAGATTCAGACTTGTTGGCTTCAGGTGAGAATCAGCACATTTTTTGCTGTGGTAGTTATGTAGGGAGATTCATTCTGCTTTAGAAAAGTGAGAGGAAAAGTAAAGGGGACTTTGCCTTATACTTTAGGTACCGAGTTGGCCACAGTGGGGTAGAGCACCAAGTAAGTTCTTGGGGTCATTGATTCCGGGAATTGACTCTTGAATGGCATTTCTGGACCTGCCCTGAGTCAGAGGGGAGTTCACTGTCCTGAAGGGTGAGTCCCAGGCCAGTCAGCTTTCACCACAGGCTGACCGAAGTGTCCCTGGGATTAAAAGAAACGTCAGTGATAGTCTGGCAGTACTTCCCATGGGTCTGTGGTGATGGTGGCCACAGGGTGGGTCTCCTCTGCCTTTGTAAATAGGAAGAAAAAGTGAAAAGGACTGCATCTTGTGGTTTGAGTACCAGCTGAGCTGCAGTACATTAGAACACCAGGTAGACTTCTAAGGTTTTTAACTAATCCCTGGCCCCCTGATGGCAGCTCTTGACCCACTCAGGGCCTGAGAGAGCTCGTTGCCCCAAAAGGAAGAACAAAGTTCTGGCTGACTTTGCCACCTAATTAATGAATGTAGAACTCTAGGGCCTTGAGCAAACACAGGTGAAAGCCAGGGAGTGGTTACAGCAGGTATTTGGTGAGACCCGCTGCTGTGCTAACAACATGGTAAACCCAGGACAGTCATAGCAATGTTGGCCACTGGAATGCTCCAGATGGCTCAGAGTGGAGAGAGAGATTCTCTGTTGATTTGGAACAAAGTAAGTGGCAGAGCTGCTTGCACAACAGCCTGGACCTGTTGCAGAGCCTTCTCTTGTTCTGGACCCTATTCAAAACTGGCAGCCTTTCAAGTTACTTGATAAATGGGCCAGAGTAACACACCCAAATGAGAAACGTGTTGCCTCCAAAGTCCAAATAGACCCACTAGGCATTGTGCCTCTTTCTTGGGTGTAGGAGGGGGCAAATGCAGCAACTTATCCTTCACCTGTGATATGGTGTGGCTGTGTCCCCACCAAAGTCTTATCTTGAATTGTAACTCCAGTGATTCCCACCTGCCATGGGAGGAACCCTGTGAGAAGTGATCGAATTATGGAGGTAGGTCTTTCCTGTGCAGTTCTTGTGATAATGAGTGAGTCTCATGAGATCTGGTGGTTTTAAAATTGGGAGTTTCCATGCACAAGCTCTCTTTTCTCTTTGCCTGCCACCATCCATGGAAGATGTGACTTGCTCCTCCTTACCCTTCACCTTCCACCATGATTGTGAGGCCTCCCCACCTATGTGGAACTGTTTGTCCAATAAACCTCTTTCTTTTGTAAATTGCCCAGTCTCAGGTATGTCTTTATTAGCAGCATGAAAATGGACTAGTACAGTAGATTGGTACCAGTAGAGTGGGGTGCTGCCTAAATGACAGCCAAAATGTGGTAATGACTTTAGTATTGGGTAACAGGCAGAGGTTGGAACAGTTTGGGGGCTGGGAAGAAGACAGGAAAATGTGGGAAAGTTTGGAACTCACTGGAGACTTGTTGAACGTTTTTGACCAAAATGCTGATAACAATATGGACAATGAAATCCAGACTGAGATGGTCTCAGAAGGAGAGGAGGATTTGTTGGGAATTGGAGCAAAGGTGACTCTTGTTATGTTTTAGCAAAGGTACTGGTGGCATTTTGCGCCTGCCCTAGCAATCTGTGGAACTTTGAACTTGAGAGAGATGACTTAGGGTATCTGGCGGAAGAAATTTCTAAGATGCCAGGCATTCAAGAGGTGACCGGGTACTGTTAAAGGCATTCAGTTCTAAAAGGGAAACAGCATAAACTTTTGGAAAATTTGCAGCCTGACAATGCTATAGAAAAGAAAATCTCTTTTTTTTTTTTTTTTTTTTTTAAGAGAAATTGAAGCCTGCTGCAGAAATTTGCATAAATAACTAGGAGCCAAATGTTAATCACAAAAACAATGGAGAAAATGTCTCTAGGGCATGTCAGAGACCTTTGTGGCAGCCTCTCCTATCAGAGGTCTGGAGGTTTAGGAGAAAAAATGATTTTGTGGACTGGGCCCAATGTCTCTCTGCTGTGTGCAGTCTAAGGACTTGGTGTCCTATGCCCCAGCTGCTCCAGCTGTGACTAAAAGGGACAAAGGTACAGCTTGAGCTGTCACTTCAGAGGGTGGAATCCCCAAGCCTAGGCAGCTTCCACATGATGTTGAGCCTGCAGGTGCACAGGAGTCAAGAATTGGGGTTTGGGAACCTCCACCTAGATTTCAGAGGATGTATGGAAATACCTGGATGTCCAGGCAGAAGTTTGCTTCTAATATGTCCAATGAGCCTAATGAGTCTAATGAATGTATCTAATGAGATCTGATGGTCTTAAAATGGGAGTTTCCCTGCACAAGCTGTCTTTTCTCTTTGCCTGCCACCGTCCATGTAAGATGTGACATGCTCCTCCTTGCCTTTCACCTTCTGCCATGATTGTGAAGCCTCCCCAGCCATGTGGAATTGTAAATCCAATAAAACTCTTCTTTTTGTAAATTGCCCCATCTTGTGTATGTCTTTATGAGCAGAATGAAAATGGACTAATACACCTTAGAAGTAACATCATGACAGGCCCCAAATCACTGGGCCCCTAGAAGTTCTACTGAGGCAGAATGTCCCTGAATTTTAGTTATGTTTATTTACCATTCCATGGCATGCAAATGTCTCACCAATAAGTCCAGTGTGTTGGCTACTTCTCACTCACTAAATCCAATCAACATAATGTTGCCAGTGTAATGGACCAGCATGATAACCTGTGGAAGGGAAAGTGATCAAGATCTCTGTGAACAAGATTGTGACACAAAGCTGAAGAGTTGATATACTCCTGAGGTAGGACGGTGAAGGTATATTGCTGGCCTTGCCAGCTGAAGGCAGATCACTTCTGGTGGGCCTTAGTAAGAGGAATGGAGAAAAAGGTATTTGCCAAATCAAGACTGCATACCAGGAACCAGGAGATGTGTTAATTTGTTAAGGAATAAAACCATATCTGGTATAGCAGCTGCAATGATTGTAACAATTTGGTTAAGTACAATAATTCACTGTCATTCTCCAAGATCCATCTGTCTTCTGCACAAGACAAATAGGAGAGTTTAATGGTTATGTGGTGGGAATCATCACCCTTGCATCTTTCAAGTCCTCAATGGTGGCACTAATCTCTTTAATCCCTCCAAGGATGCAATATTGTTTTTGACTTACTATTTTTTAGGTAAAAGAAGCTCTAATGGCTTCCATTTGGCCTGTATCACCATAATAGCCTTCACTCTACTAGTCAGGGAGCCAATGTAGGGATTCTGCCAGCTACTAAGTATGTCTAAGCCAAATTATGCATCTGGTACTGGAGAAATGTTCACAGGATGAGTCTGGGGACCCACCTGATCCACTGTAAGTCAAACCTGAGCTAAAACTCCATCAATTATCGACCTCTATAAGTCCCTACTTTAACTGGAGGACCACAATGATGTTTTGGGCCCCCTGGAATCAACACCAGCTCAGAGCCAGTGTCCAGTAGCCTCTGAAAGGTCTGATCATTCTCCTTCCCCCAACGCAGTTACCCTGGAAAAAGGCTGGAGATCTCTTGGTGAAAGGATGGGAGAAAGATTACCAGCATAAATTGTGTAGTGAAGTGTGTAGTGTAGTGGAGTCCTTAGCCTATCAGTTTCACTTCCAGGAACACCATGACTAATTAACAAATCCCAGGGCTCTACACAAGTCAGACTATTATGATTTCTGCTTTGCTTATGCTGTCCATTACAGTAGTTATGCCCACCTTGCCTTTGATGGTTGAGTGCTGCCACTTGCCCCTGCCACCTCAGGAAGCAATTATTCATGTTGCCTTTAAATTTACTAATTGAGTGACCATGGTTCCCACTGTAAGATCTAACATACAAAGAAGAGCGATCACACAGCTATTCAAGAATGCAGGTGCTCCCCTCACAAATCTATTTTACAAAGTATTGGTGAAGGGGATGTCCTCTGGACCCTTACAGCTGCGATGAGTAGGTCTAATGTGACTAATCTACTTTAGCATTCCAATCTCCCTAAGGCTTTGGCTCCCTTCCTCTATATTAAACCAAGGGAGATTAGACATTTCCAGCTCTCTCACAGTGGGCCATCTTTTGATCCATATTTCAGCTAACCAAGTAAATAAGCTATTGGAACCTTTTTTAATTCCCCAAGCTGCAACATTAAATGCAGAATCCCCACTTAGTTGCCTTGTATCAATAAATTCAGCTTGATTTAAATTTATGTTCCTTCAACCATTATCCCATAATTTTAATATCCATTCCCATGCCTGTTCTCCAGGCTTCTGCTTATATAAGTTAGAAAACTCAAGCAGTACTTTTGGAGTGTAGCACACTTCCCTGTGGGTCACACTCTGAATCTCACTTCTAGGGGCCTGCCAGGACTTAAGTCTAGTTATAGGTCTAGAAGCAAACAGGAGTGTTGGGGGTGGGTCCTAAAGAGAATCAGCATTGTCTTGCGGGGCAGCTGCCTCAGGGGAGGCCATCATTGTTGCCTCAGGCAGCATAGGGTTTTTCACCTCAGACAAAGGCAGAAAGGCTGATGGCAGCATGGGTGAGGAAGGGAACGTTGCCACCACTGGCAGTGGAGAGGCTGTTTTCTCTGGCAAATAAGGCTCATCAGACTTTACAAACTCAGTGCCCCCAGCTTCATCAGGGCTCTCCCACACATCCCCAGTACAAGTTGCAGAGTCCCATTATTTTCCTATCAATGCCATTACGTTAACAGAATACACCTGGCAAGAATCAGTGTGCACCTTTCCTAGCAGGTCAACCCCTGGCATGATAAAATCTTGTGTCTGATTTTCCACAATTTCAGCCCTTTGTCTGCAGAAGCTAAGTTATAGTTGCCTCTCACTCAAGGCAATCTTAGAAGACTTGAGGCTGTGTTTGTGCCTCTGGAGCCAGGAATTACAATCCTTAAGCTCATCCTTTTATTTCGTTACTTTGTCTAGTGAACTTAGGAGCAACCAACCGAATTCATTATATTCCTTGGTTCTCCACATATGGTCAAAGGTATTATACATAGAGTTATTAAACTCCTTGCCGCTCATGAGTGGTGAATCAAGAGTACCGAATGCATTTATTTTGTGTAACTCTCTACACTGCCAAAGACTATGAGTGTTCCACATGCTATTAAAAGTGCAGTACTTAGCATTTTTGGGTCTAATTATATTAAGCTGCCAACTCCAAAACCTAAAACTAAATAAATTTGTCCTTAAAATTCTGTTCCTCTAGAACCACTCTGAGTACCAAAATCTGTACTATTCAGGCTTCTCAAAAGGGACAGAACTAACAGGATAGATGTATATATATGAAGGGTAGTATATTAAGGAGCATTGACTCACACAATCACAAGATGAATTTCCACAGTAGGCCATCTGCAAGCTGAGGAGCAAGGAAACCAGTCTGAGTTCCAAAATTTCAAAAGTAGAAAAGGTGACAGAGCAGGATTCAGTCTGTGGCCAAAGGCCCCAGAGCCCCTGGCAAACCACTAGTGTAAGTCCAAGAGCCTAAAAGCTAAGAACTTGGGGTCTGATGTTTGAGGGAAGAAAGCATTCAGCACAAAAGAAAGATGAAGGCCAGAAGACTCAGCAAGTCTGCTCATTTCACCTTCTTCCACCTGCTTTATTCTAGCTATGCTGGCAGCTGATTCTCTAGATGGTGCCCACCCAGATTCAGGGTGGGTCTGCCTCTCCCAGTCCATTGTTGACTTAAATGTTAATCTCCTTTGGCAACTCCCTTACAGACACACCCAGGAACAATAATTTGCATCCTTCAATCCAATCAATTTAACACTCAATATTAACCATCAAAGTGAAAGATCTCTATAATGAAAACTATAAAATGCTGATGAAATAAATTGAAGAAGACACCAGAAAATGGAAACACATTTTATGCCTATGGATTGGAAGAACTAATATTGTTAAAATGCCCATACAACACAAAGCAATCTATAGATCTAATGTATTCCCTATCTAAGTACAAATGGCATTCTTTACAGAAATAGGAAAAAAAAAAAAAGAATTTATATGCAACCACAAAAGACCCAGAACAGGCAAAGCTATCCTAAGTAAAAGAACAAAATTGGAAGAATCACATTCTCTGACTTCAAATTATACTACAGAGCTATAGTAACCAAAACAGCATGGCACTGGCATAAAAACAAAAACATAGGCTAATAGAACAGAACAGAGAACCCAGAAATGAATCCACAAACCTATAGTGAACTCACTTTTGATACTTCTTCCCTACTGTAGAGAAAACACAGTCTCTTCAATAAATAGTGATGGGAAAACTTTATATCCATATGTAGAATGAAACTAGACACCTATCTCTCACCATATACAATAATCAAATCAAAATATATTAAAGAATTAAATCTAGGACCTCAAAATGTGAAACTACTACAAGAAAACTTCGGGGAAAATCTCCAGGACATTGGCC
Source organism: Symphalangus syndactylus (assembly GCF_028878055.3). NCBI lineage: Eukaryota > Metazoa > Chordata > Mammalia > Primates > Hylobatidae > Symphalangus > Symphalangus syndactylus. The sequence continues at coordinate 68,028,305 of NC_072439.2, forward strand.
TGGGCAAAAATTATTTGAGTAATACCAACAAAGCACAGGCAACAAAAGCAAAAATGGGCAAATGGGATCACATCAAGTTAAAAAGCTTCTGCACAGCCAGGGAAACAATGAACAAAGTGAACAGCCACAGAATGGGAGAAAATATTTACAAACTAGTTATCTGACAAAGATTAATAATGAGAATGTATAAGGAGCTCAAACAACTCTAAAGGAAAAAAATCTGATAAACGGATTTTAGAAATAGACAAAATAAATAGACATTTCTCAGAATAGACATAAAAACACTAAACAAGCATTGTAAAAGGTGCTCAACTTCACTGATCATCAAAGAAATGCAAATCAAAACCACAATGAGATATCTCACACCAATCAAAATGGTTTATATTCAATGACAGGCAATAACAAAGGCTGGTGAGGATGTAGAGAAAAGTGCATACTGGTACATTGTTGGTGAAAATGTAAATTAATATACTCACTATGGAGAACAGCTTGGAAGTTCTTCAAAAAACTAAAAATAGAGTTATTATATAATCTAGCAATCTCAATGCTGGTATATTCCCCAAAGAAAGGAAATCAGTATGTCAAAGAATATCTGTACTCCCATGTTTGTTGCAGTACTATTTACTATAGCCAAGATCTGGAAACAACCTAAGAGTTCTTCAATAGATGAATGGATAAAGACAATGTGATACTTATACATGATGGACTACTATTCAGCCATAAATATTGATATCCTGGCTGGGCACAGTGGCTCACACCTATAATCCTAGCACTTTGGGAGGCCAAGGAGGGCGGATCACCTGAGGTTGGGAGTTCGAGATCAGCCTGACCAACATGTAGAAACCTTGTCTCTAATAAAAATACAAAAATTAACTGGATGTGGTGGTACATGCCTGTAATCCCAGCTACTCGGGAGGCTGAGACAGGAGAATTGCTTGAACCCCGGAGGTGGAGGTTGCGCTGAGCCGAGATGGTGCCATTGCCAGCCTGGGCAACAAGAGTGAAACTTCGTCTCAAAAAACAAACAAACAAAAAAAGATATCCTGTTTGTTGCAACAACATAAATGGAACAGAAGGTTATTTATTTCCAATATGGATGGAACAGAAGGTTGTTATGTTAAGTGAAATAATTCAGGCACAGAAAGACAATCATCACATGTTCTCACTTATTTGTGGGATCTAAAAATGAAAACAATTGAATTCACAGAGAGACAGAGTATAAATGGTTACTAGAGGCTGGGAAGGGTAGTGGCGGGGATGGAGGGCAGGTGGGAATGGTTAGAGGGTACAAAAAAAAAGAATAAATAGCACCTAGTGTTTGATGTCACAACAGGGTGACTATAGTGAATGATAATTTAATTTTACATTTTAAAATATCTAAAAGGGTGCAATTGGATTTTTTAATGTAAAGGATAAATGCTTGAGGGAATGGTTACTCCATTTTCCATAATGTGATGATCATACATTGCATGTCTTTATCAAAACATCACTCATACTCTGTAAATATCTACACCTACTCAATATGCATAACTATTAGAAATAAAAAGAATGTTCAAATAACAATTTTTCAAAACGATTAAAATGTTAGACATTTAATACATATATGCACTTATGAACAGATGTAAATTTACAATAAAACCAGATATCTTGTGGTGTTAACCTCTCTTTAATGTCCAGTAATAGCGATGGCTGGAAAACTCTCACAAAACAAATCAAGATCACTAAACATTTATGTACACATAAGATAACCACAGAATTATTTATAATAAGCAAATTCTTGTGAAATAAACTATGTTTAACAGAAGGCAACAATGTAATAAATTATGTTCTCTCTGTCTATATATATATATATATACATATATATACACACACACACAGCGGACTATTATGCCATACTAATATTTTACTGTTTATAAAATATAATAAGCTGTTCCTTATATTTTATTATGCCATTGAAAAGTTTGAGTTTATGTATCACCAGTCTAAATTATTCAGACAATGGAAACCTTTACTAGGTAGAGGTTATGCAAACATTTAATTTGATATGTGAATTTCAACATGAATGAAGAAAATACATGAAATCCAATGTGTGTGCATATATATAATATATATTATATATTATATATCGTATATATAATACACATCTCTTTTTCCACCCAATAGGCTTTCAAGTACTTACAATGAAAGTCTATAGGTCAGGCTTCATGGTGCAGGCTTATAGTCCAGCTACTTGAAAGGTTGAGGTGGGAGGATTGCTTGAGTCCAGGAGTTTGAGTCCAGCCTGTGCAACATAACAAGATTGTGATTATTATGCATTGCATGCCTGCGTATTTTTTAGAAACTGGGTCCTCAAAAAATTTAAGAAAATAAAATGAAGACATATAAATTGCTCAGCTATAGGCAAGAGATGACTAATGGCAAACGCAAACACTGCTAAAAATTTGATATACAAAAGATAGGTTTATGCCCTCATGAAACTCATCATTCATGGAAAACTCAGGGAGTAAACAAGCACATTAGAATAAAAGACAGGAAATATTTGAAAGACTAATGGATGACACCAATTCCCGGTATTCACAAAGCTAACAAGTAGTTATGGGTCTGAAAGCACCACTACAGATTCTCCAAAGTTTTACAATTTTGCATATGCTAGGAATTTGAGTAGACATTTTGCAAAATCATATTCCATATAGAAGAACCAGGTCTTTATGAAATAAGAACCTGAATCTAAATCATTCCAGTGGAAATAAATTAAATTTTCAGCTAAGTAAAGCAATGCATGAAAGAAACATTTCTCCAACAAGTGAAACTCAAAGATGCAGTTTGAAAATACTATTTTATAGTTTTTTTGAAACCTTGGTAGTCATTCTGATAGTTGCTTCAGAGTAGCCAAGTGAAGGGTTTAGAAATAGGTTTCAGTTATAAAAACAAGTATGTTAATGTATATATAGTTTTTTGGTGGTAAAAAAGACAACTTGTAAAAACAACTGCAAATAAGAAAAGATTCTGAAATATCATTATGAAGAAAAAATATTTTATTCCAAGTTTCTAAAGTGCACCTAGTATATTTTAGTAAAATATATTGTATTATAATATTTACTCTCATCAAATTTAACACATTTGGTTGAATCTTTCAAAAATAAAACAGAACAAAGCAAAAATAGGCAGGCAGAGCAGGTGTTGGCATGTTAAACTTTTCCAATAAATCTCATTGCAATGCAAATTTACATTCTACTGCTGTATATATAAGGGATAATTTGGACAGATGTTTAACTGCTTATTAAAATTCACCATAAATGAACTGTCAAATTCAAATTGCTCTAAGCACAAAAGCCAACAAAGTCAAAGTAACTAATGCTAAAAAGATTACTGAATCTTCATGAGTGAAAACATCAAAAATAATTAAATGAAGGGTAGCCTTCTCTGTGACAAATAAGGCAAATAATTACCTGAATTTGACCTTCTACATACTTCTTTTAAGAATGTCTATTTTGTACATAAATAAGAAAGAAAAAGTGTGTGTACCTATGTCTGTCTGTTTAGTTTATTTGTTTTCTTCCGAGACACGTCAGAATTTTCTCTTTCCATATGACAGGGAACATGTCTTCCTCATGTATTTACATATAAGGAAGGGACTTTTTACTCCATTTTAGGAAAGGACAGCAGGAGAGAACCATTCCAGCATCTCCAAGCCTCCTATTTTTTCCTAGAAAAAGGAGTGATTTTTCTGATTATTACATTTGGGAGAGAAAAAATAATATGATGATTCTGCTCTTGGGAGTGTTCTCTTTGAATTCAGTCTATCTACAAAACTCTCTATGTGATCTGCTGGTGACAGTCAGTTGTCCGGCACCACCTGTGGCATGGTAGGACTCTCATCTGGAGTTCACACATATTTGGCTGCAGGTCCATTCTACCTTTGCCAGTTTAGTCTTATCAGTAATAAAGCTAAATTTTGAGCCTAGCTCCAAAGTAATTCCAAATGTGAGCCATTTTTTATCTCTCTCTAATCTCAGTGTAGATGATGGCAAAACAAGATAGCAATTCTATCAATTAAATGTCTTCTTTGGAATTGAAATAACATATGAAGCAAATTTGATTTATGCAATTCTTCACTTTTGATCTCACATAATTGTTTATATAATCATTTTATATACATTACATTACTGTATTGTATACATTTTGTCTATTTCTTCTTTGATTTTGTTTTTGTTTTTATAATTATTTGAGATGTGGGGAAAACTTTTGATAATATTTACCAAATATCCAAACACATTAGATAATTTATTCATTAAATTTAATTTTCTAGAGATCTCCTAAGATCCCTTCATTCTCCTGATTCAATCTGGTCTGGTTCTTTTTCAGGCCTGTTTTATGACATTCTTTCTGAAATGTTTATCTCTGCCCTCTTACGTAAAACTCTTATTTGCTGAATACTATAACATCCTTACTGTAGGTTAACTTTCTTGTTTATTTTTTTCTTTTTTTTCTGAATCACAGTTTCTCTCATATATGAAAAGTAAAGTTTTAGGGACATGGATGAAACTGGAAAACATCATTCTCAGTAAACTATCGCAAGGACAAAAAACCAAACACCGCATGTTCTCACTCATAGGTGGGAATTGAACAATGAGAACTCATGGACACAGGAAGGGGAACATCACACTCTGGGGACTGTTGTGGGGTGGGGGGAGGAGGGAGGGACAGCATTAGGAGATACACCTCATGCTAAATGACGAGTTAATGGGTTCAGGAAATCAACATGGCACATGGATACATATGTAACAAACCTGCACATTGTGCACATGTACCCTAAAACCCTAAAGTATAATAAAAAATAAAAATAAATAAAATAAAAAAAAGGAGGTCTTTAATATCTAAAAGAATTATGCTTCATCTATAGTGTTCTAAGAACAAATCACCCTCTCACAATTTTGGAGCATTGTTCTGTTTTCTTTTACTTATTGAGAAATCTAACAATTTACCATCACCTGATTAATTATATATAATTTGATTTAGTTTCTATTTATAAATGCCCTTCTCATTGCTTACTTTGTAACTTTTTTCAATTTTCATGATATTGTACAGTGTTTATTTTTTCTGTATCTGAAATTCAAACTTCACTGGGTCTCCCATATTTTTATTTGTTAAATCAGGCAAACCTATACTAGTGTGGCTATACCGTCACTCAGATTCAATCTCTTCAGGTAGTAAAAAACTTCCTCTAATCTCCCACATAATATATAAAGTGGGGCATGCAAACATGACTTGCAGAGAGTGGAAGGGAATCAACAGGGAGATGAGATCATCTCTATGCTGCACGCTCCTAACTTTGATGTACAAAATTTTCACCTAATCACCTAATATTTGAACTCTTTGTTTATCCCTGCTTCCTATGATAAATGATGCTTCAAAATCCTGTAAATATAGTGTTCTACAATTCAAGTTAATGTTCAATATCCCGCTATAGCTATGATCCCCATTTTACTGTCATTTATCACTCATTCTTTCATCTTCTACATCTTTCCAAAAGTTGTTGAAATTGATCTCCCTTTTCTTTAGGCTCTTATTTTAGTTCTAAGGGTTTCTACCACTTTATTATCACTTAACTAGGAGTTTGGAAGGGATATTTGTTAAAGAGATGATAAATCTGTAGGTTTTATCAAAAGTTAAATAAATAGGAATTGACATGAACCGGTTATAGATAAAATAACTAGAAGAAACTCAAATATTCCAATATTTTCCTCTAAATTGTGGTTGTCCAACACATCTACAAACGCCCTTATTCAGAGAGTATAATAAAGATTTGTCATGCTCAGCAGCAACCCTCAGTATGGAGTAAAACTCTTGGCTTTCAGATAGCATAAGTAAGGTTGGACCGACAACTCTCAGTGAGCTGAATATAATGATGAGCCCTGATTCTGTCAGTGCAAATGGGTCATACATAAAAATTAAAGAAATATTAAGTCTTTTATGGAAGGAAGCCTGGTTCTACTAACTGCTGTATTAAGCGAAGCATTTGGAAAATATGCATTTAAAAGATAGGGTGTAGAAGTTCCACCTGAACCATGATAGTGTGAGGAGCTCCATGAACTCACTCCCCAGTGAAACAGGTGGAAACTATATATAAAACAAAACCATTTATCTGGAAATGAACTTAAGTTCATAGCAATAATAAAGAATATTTGTTTAATAAAATCTAAAACTCAATAGGAATAGTGAGAGTATGTTGGATCTTAATCAACACCTGTAGCATTCCATTTTCCTTCCAACTTGGTAAAACAGAAGCTCCACTTCAGATTAGTTAGACAGTAAGATAGGGCTTCCTGTCTCCCAACTTCCAGTCAGAGGTCTATTTACCCAGAAGAGGTAGAACTTCAGCATTTAACTTCCTGCCCTAACTCCCTGTTGCTAAGCATAAGTTCTGGAGAGTGAAGCTAAGAGGTGGAAGCTGCTTGCTTCTGCACAGTGTCCACTTGTGAGACAGAGGCTTTACTTATGCTGTGCTGCCAGTAAGAATATTAAAACTCTGAGAGTGATTTTTCTGACCAATGGCGTAAGGGTTCCATGCCAAAATGGGCAAGCTGAGGAGGTCTAGGCCTGTGTTTTCCCCATCCATTGAGCAATCAACAACTAAAGTAAGGGTGTCAAATAGAGAGAAATATGTTATTTTCCCATTTTCAGCATCAGAATAATGGCTTATAGATTTTTCTTAAGTAAGTCATAGAACAGAGAGCACAAACACCTCCCCAAAGGACTGACTTTCTTTGCAAAAGAACATGAAGAAATTCAAGCCTGAGGACATTCTTTAAAACAGCAGAAGCTGTAGTTAAAGAAAAGTGATTTAGAGAGAATTCCGATTTCATCAGAGATATAAGCTAATCTGTAGGCCTATAACATATAAAAACATATGTTTACTACTAACCATCTATATTTAGTGTAACATATATTTACTAATAAAGAAGAAAGGTGGGAGAAAAACTGTACTGTAGTGTGTTTTATGTGGCAAAGTGATAAGATTTATGCATAAATATAACCTAAATACTCTTGGCTCCTGTGAGATTTATAAACAAACTTTAAGAGAATGAGTTACAGACTAAGAACATGCATTTGAGACACCAAATTAGTGAGAAAAGTATTCTGTCTTATTTGTACCATTACACATGTTAGACTCATTTGTTTCAGAAACTATTTTCTTTAACCAATATGTAAATTATTTATACCAACACACATTTTAGAATGTATTGATTGTTGGTGTACCATGACACATATTAGATTGTTGATTGTAACATTCCACATGTTAGAGTTATTTGTTTCAGGCATTAGAGTCTATTTAACCAACAGAGAACTAATTTGATGGTGAGGTGCTGCCATAACTGATATAGACATAATTAGCTAAACAGTTTAATAGTGATCTGCCAAGAAATTGATGTCAGCAGTTAGAAAACTAAAGTCCTTTTTTATGCAGAGACAGCACAGTTGGTAAAATTATTATAGCTGACAACTTGGAAAGCAGTGCATGTCTCTAACAAGACTTCAGCTCTGTGGGAAGTGTTTGGAAAGGAATGGAGTGATAGTGTTTGTTGGCATTTATTTTCTGCTTTTACTACAGTACTAAACAAGAGAGATGAGCTCAGGAACAGAGAAGAATTGACAGTTTCCAGACAGAAATGTAAGAGAACAAATTCCAGAAATGTGTGGCTTCACAAGATTAGAAAACCAACCTTCTTGTAGGCCCCAAATCTAGTAAAAATGCACCAATGTTTGGGTGATAATATTAAGTTTCCTGTTAAACAAGATCATTTTGTCTTCTGATAAAGTGCAAGCCTTTGTACTCAAGCTTATATTTTTAGGTGGCCTTATGTTAAAAGAGAGTGGATAGGCTGAATAAGTTGAAAAACAAAGCAAACTTGAGACTTAGGTCTAGAAAAAGAAAACTAAATGAGGTCACTGTAATGTAGACATTTCTAGAATCAAACAGATCAAAAGTCTGCTATTTTTTTGAAGAAATTGTTTTATCAAGGACACCAAGAGATTAACGTAATAGTGGCTTTGTCTATTCAAGTATTAAACCACTGTTTTGTCACTAAACTTTCAGCAGCAAAATATAAGTAGTTGAAAGGTGTACAGCCACTTGAAAGGGCATTCTTCCCCATGATCACTTCAGATGATGCATTGGAGGATGATGAGCAAGGCAGGACTTCACAAAGGTGCAAACACCCACTCACATATGCACAAAAACACACATGCACACACTCACACACACACACTCACATAGGGGACACTGTAGATAACTGACAAGCTGTTCCTACCAACAGAACAAAATCAGTCTTATTAAGGAAGCTCCCCATCCACAATGAAGGAAGCTTTCACAAATGCTGCTGAAGCAGTTTGGCTCTGTGTCCCCACCCAAATCTCATGTCAAATTGTAATCCCCATGTGTTGAAGGTGAGGCCTGTTGGGAGGTGATTGAATCATGGGGGTGGTTTCTAATCGTTTAGCACCATCCCCATAGTACTGTCTTGTGACAGAGTTCTTACAAGATCTGATTGTTTAAAAGTGTGTGCACTTCCCCCTCGTGGTCACTGACTCTTGACCTGCCATGTTAAGACATTGTAAGTTTCCTGAGGCTTCCCAGTCGTGATTCCTGTTAAACCTGTGGAACTGTGAGTCGATTAAACCTTTTTTCTTCAGAAATTACGCAGGCTCAGTTAATTCTTTAAAACAGTGTGAGAAAGGAATAATACAAATACTCAGCAGGATTTCATAATTGTAATAAGCCAGTGATTGCTGTGTATAATTTCCAGTCTCTACTATTCTGAAAGGGAGTTTTTGTCATGGTCATTTTCTCAATGTTTAGCATTATATGGAATGGGTAGGGCTCATGGCTTTTCTTTTTAGTTCATAGCTTGAACATTTATGGGGAGATTTGGGATTGTGTGATAGTCATTAAGACCTGCATATAATGCATTTCTCCTTCTTTTAGGCACAATCTTCTGTACAATTTTTGAAGTTAGCACTGATAACTGATTTGGTGTAGCTAATTAAGTATTGGTGGAAATTGTGTGAGTTCCATGTTCTCCTCACCAAACATGGTAATCATAGAAGTATATACCCTAATGGAGATTTCATTTATCTGCCTTAGTAAATAATCACAGAAATCAAAGCCCTCTGCTACACTGTGTTGGGCAGGTATTGTGATTGAGAAATATATGTTGATGGCGTTTAGCCACTGATATATTGCCATCGTCTGTTAGTTACCATAACCTAGATTATTCTCATTGATTAAGTGTCCCTTAAAAATTAAATAACTCTTATCCATATGGGAAGTAAGGTGTCTGGAAAACCGACCTGGAAAATCAGAGAGGAAACTGAATAGCTGGTCATTTTACTGTTTTCCTCCTGCTCTGTTTACACAGTTGGACTAAAGTTCCCAGTTTCTCTTCCACTTAAGTGTGGTCACATGACTTTATAGTCTTTGAAATGTTAATAAAAATTATGTGTTCCACTTACATGATGATTCATGTTTGATCATCATATAATTCCCTTTTCCATCAGACAGCTGTATGCAAAGTAGTACAGAGAACTTTTAAGCCACATATTGAAGGTAGAGGAGGCAAGGATAGATTAATGCTGGGTATTTTATTCATAGCTGGAAAAGGGCCGCTTGTCAATTAGGAATACCTGCTTGGAATCTTAGTGGTGAATAGCAGATGTTTGTGACATTATTTTTGCAGAATCTAACATTATCTTATCTCCTCACTATCCCCTCCTTCCATCCAACATACCTACCAGGAAAATTAATGTACTAATTGATTAGATTGATTTTAAGATGATAAAAAGACAGGGTTGAATTGACAAAGCATTAGCCTATTTGAAAAATTAATTAAGTTTGAAGAGAGATAATCCCTTACTTTAATCAGCAGTGGAAAAGTAAAGGGAACACATATCAAGTTCTTTCCCTTTTTGAAACCAAGTAATTGAAGCACGATGCAATTATTTATAAGATTTGGAATTAGTAACCTTCAAAAAGGGAAATAATGCATATTATTTCTTTATTTATCTAATCTGTTTACACATAGCTGGAGTAAAGTTATTTATTTATTTATTTATTTAGACAGAGTATCACTCTGTTACCAGGCTGGAATGCAGTGGCAGGATCTCAGCTCACTGAAACCTCTGCCTCTTGGGTTCAAGCAATTCTCCTGCCTCAGCCTCCCATGTAGCTGGGACTACAGGCATGTGCCACCATGCCAGGCTAACTTTTGTATTTTTAGTAGAGACAGGGTTTCACCACATTCACCAGGATGATCTCTATCTCTTGACCTTGTGAGCTGCCCTCCTCAGCCTCCCAAAATGTTGGGATTACAGGCAGGCATGAGGCACCGCGCCTGGCCGTAGAGTGATTTCTAAGTGAACACTGTCATGAGGCTGTAGCATTACTCAAGATCACAGAATTAATACAACCTGTAATGTAAACTCCATTCTTTAACCTCATAACTTGCTTAGTTTTACCTCTTATAAGGATCAATACGGGAATATAAGATAAATATTGACATAGAGAATTATTTAAACCAAAAATTTGAGTTTCTCATGGCAAATTATAGGTCCTGAAGTTAAAACAATTGAAAACTTAAATTTTGAAAATTTGAAATATTTACTTTGAATATATTCATACTTTTAATGTTTATGTGACATATAAATTATTTGTGTGCTTAGAATATTTACTTTATAAAGTTTCACATGTTATCTTATGATATTTACTATATCATTAATAAACTTCTTAATGTATGTTATAACTAATTTTGAACTTCAAAAATTATGAAAACCAATTATAAAAAGTAAATATACATGCTATAATATTAAATTTTATCATTGTTTATTTTTGAGGGTGGTGGCACTTGTTTGTTCACTGGAATTGAACTAGAAAGAAAATATATGACTGATTATTTGTATTAAGTGTCACAACATCTGGATATTGATGCCATAGTCTATGAAATGTGACAGACAGTCAATATCTAAGGGACAATTCCACCTTGTATGAGGACGAGGAAAAAAGTTCCATATATATCTATTTAAGCAAGTCAAGATGATACATGACAACATGCAATACCAATTTTTATGCAGATATGAAGAAATACAAACATAGAAAACATTTCCAAAAGTCATTTATGCCAAAAACAATTTAATAAAATGACATGTTCTTAACCTCTTCAAAGTTTTCAAAGTTTCTAAATGAATTTCTGTTGTATGATAATTTCTATTAACATTAGAAAGAACAAGACATCACTGTCTGGCAAGCAAATTAGCTATAAGAATTTTTTAAATTAACACATAGTAATTGTACATATTCATGGGTACAATGTAATGTTTCCATACATGCATACATTGTATGATGATCAAATCATTGTAATTGTTTGTTTATAACCTTTAATAATTATCATTTCTTTGCTCTGAGAACATTCAAAATCCTCTTTTCTAGTTAAGTTAAATATGGAATGCATTACTGTTAGCTGTAACCACCCTACTATGCGATATAATACCATAACTTATTCCTCCTATCTAACTATAACATTGTGCTCCTTGACCAAAATTTCCTAATCTCCTCTGTCCTTTATTATTCCCAGTCTCTGATAATCACTATTACACTCTCAAATTTCATGACATCTTTTTTTTTTTTTTAAACATAAAAAAGATTCCACAAGTGAGTGAGATCATGCAATATTTGTCTTTCTGTGCCTGGCTTACTTCACTTAACATAATATCCTCCAAACTAATTTATATTTTTTTTCAAATGACAGATTCCATCCATTTTATGGTTTAATAGAATTCCATTGTAATTCCGTTGTCTATATGTGCCACATATTCTTTATCCGTTAATCCATTCATGAACATTTAGGTTGATTCCATATCTTGGATGTTGTGGATAGTGTTGAAATAAACATGGGAATGCAAATATCTCTTCAGTACACCAATTTTCTTTCTTCGGATATATACCAAGCACTGGGATTGTGGGATAGTATGATAGATCTATTTTTCATTTTCTTGTGGAACATTCATATTGTGCTTTATAATAGCTCTATTAATTTACATTCCCATCAACAGAGTCATAAGAGTACCCCTTTTTCTATATCCTTACCAGCATTTGATATGTGTTGTCTTTTGTGTAATAGCCATTCTAACTGGGGTGCGGTGATATTTCATTGTAGGGGATGTACTTTGCCATCTGAAAGTGCTCCACACTTTCTCTGATAATTCTTAATACTTTAATTTAAAATGGTGATTAAAATACATAACTCTCCTTGACATCCCATTGCCACCCATTGTCTTTTGATTCAACTAATAAAGATACTTAATATATAATCAGTTGCTTCTATCAAACTAAATTTAGAAAAAAAATGTAAGTATGTATGGAGGAGGAGGATATGGGAATTCGACATTTAGAGAAAGCTGAAAAAACGTATACACAAAACACTTTTTAAAAATTCTCGAGAAAGCGAGGCTAAAATTCTATAGAAAGTACATTCTGAATTTGTGGGTTTTCTTATTCCAAGTATGATGGCCTAAAGATCCAGAAATAGATTAAGCTTTATTGAAAGAGCTTCTTGATTCAAAAATGAGACCAAATTCTAAAATCAAATGCAATTTTACTTTTAAGCACAGATTTTGCTGGACATGAATAAGACAAAAGCAGTGAACTAAACCTCAAACAGCCAGCTCTTATCTTTCTTACTTTATGGTAATTCCTTAAAGAAGGCAATAGGAATTGTATTGTAGATCAGACATGTGAAAATGAAGAAATAGGCTGGGCGTGGTGGCTCACGCTTGTAATCTCAGCACTTTGGGAGGCCGAGGAGGGCGGATCATGAGGTCAGGAGATCGAGAGCACAGTGAAACCCCGTCTCCACTAAAAAAATACAAAAAAATTAGCCAGGCGTGGTGGCAGGCACCTGTAGTCCCAGCTACTCGGGAGGCTGAGGCAGGAGAATGGCGTGAACCCGGGAGGTGGAGCTTGCAGTGAGCTGAGATTGCACCACTGCACTCCAGCCTGGGCGACAGAGCAGGACTCCATCTCAAAAAAGAAAAAAAAGAAAATGAAGAAATATTATTATAAAAGGGAAAAACAGAGATACAGAGAGAATATGTGTGTATGTGTATTCTTTTAAAAATATGTGTACTTCTTAAAATTGTGACTTGAATTCTTCTATAAATTTATTAATTGCCATTTCCAGGATTACCTTGTGAAAACATTATGATGCTTGCAGACCAGAGCACGATGGCTGCACAGGAGGCTCATTAATCATCCCATTGCAAAGACACAAATTAACAACTATCTACAGACACAAAATCACCTTCATAAGAACCAAAATTAGGTGAGCACTCAGAGTACCTGGTTCTAACTTTATATCACTGAAAGAGGCACTGAAGAGGGAAGAAAAGACAATCTTGAAATGCTGATGCTATCCCTCTCTCATCCCTTGATGGGTACCGCATGGCACAGAGAGAGAATTTGTGCACTCGGGAGAGTGCATCACTTGTGAAACATTGCATTGAACACAGTCCTCCCCTGTCACAACAGAAAGCAAAACTGAGCTGAACTCAGCTGGCACCCACCCAAAAAGAAAGTATTTAAACCAGCCCTAGCCAGAGGGGAGTCAACCATTGCAATGGTCATAATTTGCATTCCCAGAAGCCTTTCCCCCATGGGTTAAAGTGCTGTGGGGCTCTAAATAACTTGAAAGGCATTCTAAGCCACAAGGACTGCAACTCTTAGGTGAGTTCCAGTGCTGAACAGGGCTCAGAGTCAGTGGACATGAGGACATGCAACCTACTGCAACAACAGCAAGTGTGGCTAAGGGAGTGCTTGTGCCACCCCTCCCTGATACCCAGGCCACACAGCTCAAGGCGCCAAAACAGACCCATTTTTAGAGGAGAGGGAAAAGGAAAGAAGCCTTTGTCATGCATCTTGGATACCAGCTCAGTCACAGTAGGACAGGGCACTGGTCAGAGTGGTGAGGCTCCATTCCAGGCTTTGGCTCCTAGATGACATTTCTAGACACAACCTGGGGTAGAAGGGAAGGTGCTGCTTTGAAGAAAAGAACTCAGTCCTGGCAGGAGCCATGACCTGCTGATTAAAAAGCCCTGGGTATTGCTAGCACTATGAAGGTAGTGTGCCATGGGCCTTGGGTGACACTCTCAGACTCGCTGGCTTCAGGTGAGACTCAGCACATTCCCAACTGTGGTGGCCATGGGGAGAGGCACCTTCTGCCTGGGAAAAGTAAAGGGGAATTTGTTTAGCACTGTAAGTACTATCTTAGCCACAGAGGGGTAGAGCAGCAAGAGGGCTCTTGAGTACCCATTTCAAGATCTTGACTCTAGGATGTCCTTTCTGGACCTTCCCTGGGTCAGAGGGGAGCCTACTGTCATTAAGTGTGAGTCCTAGACCAGATAATATTCACCACAAATTCACCATAGAGCCCTTGGGCCTTAGCTGTAGCCTGGAAGAACTGTGGGCCTGTCCTCTACTGGCCGCAGCCATGGAATGAGGCTCCTTTGCCTGTGGAAAGGGAAGGGAAGGGTGGGAATGACTGCATCTTGTGGTTTGAGTGCCAGCTCAGGCATAGTACTATAGAACAACAGACATTCAAAGTTTTTCCCTGTAGTGTCTGGCTCACAAATGGCACTTCTTGACCTGCCTGTGCAAGGGGGAACTTGTTGCCCTGAAGGGAAGGACACAAGCCTGGTTGATTTCCCCATGTTTAGATTATTGAACCCAAGTGGCCACCTAGTATCTGCACAGATCCGTGCTTGAGACTCAAGGCCCTGGTGGCTTGGGCTCACAAGGGGATTTCCTGATCCACGAGTTGCACAGATCTGTGGAAAAAGTGTGATTTCCTGGGTGAGGTAGCACAATCACTCACTGCCTCCCTTGGCTGGGGGTAGGAGCTCCCCTTGCCCCATGCAGCTCCCAGGTAGGCCATCACTCCACACTTGCTCTCCATGGGTCGTGTCAACTGCCTAGTCAGTCCCAATTAGAAAACTTGGATTCCTCAGCTGAAGGTACAGGGTTCACTCACCATTTCGTTCTTCTCAGTGGGAGTCCCTGACAGCAGCTACTTCTAGTCAGCCATCTTGGCCCCTTTAGAAATCTATCTTGTCCAATATAAATATAGCTATTCCTGAAATTTTTTGATCCATTGGCATGGAATATCCCTTTCAATCTCTTTGTTTTGGGTCTATGTGAATCTTTATAGGTGGCATGTATTTTCTGTAGGCAACAGATCATTGGGTCTCTTTTTTAACTCATTCAGCCACTCTATCTTTTGATTGGATTATGTAGTCTGTGTACATTCAACGTCATTATTGACAAGTAAAGACTTACTCTTGCCATTTTGTCCTTGTCTCTGTTTTGTGGCATATTCTTCCCCTTTCTTAAATGCTCCCTATTTGGGCAGGTATTAGCTGATTTTAGCCTGGCTTTACTTTCTGCCATTAGAGTGAAACACTGAGCTCAATGTCTCAGAATTGCTGTGCTCTCTCCCTCCCCAATGCATAAAAATGGTTTTATTATGCCAAGGGATTAGCTAGAGGTTGCATCAGCAATTCAAGTCTTTTTTTTTTCTTTTTCTATCTCATTCAGTGCCTTTTTTAAGCAATATGAAGTTAAAGTCTGGTACATTGAGTACTCCCCTGATTTTTTATTATTATGAAGCTTCTTTTATTGTGTAGATAGTTGTTAAATTGGCGTCCTTATGGTGAAGGAACGATTGTTGGAAGTTTCTATCCTACCATCTTGCTCTTCCTCTTGAGAAAGCTTCATGTAATATCTAATACTGCTTTCATTATTATGTTTGATAAGTTGACTGGTTATGACAGAGATAATAATGCTTATAACAACTAAAATATTTGCTAGCTGAGATATTACCAAAATTTTTTTTTTTACCCCTGGATGACATTTAGGTGAATATATCTTATTCTTAAGGGTGAGCATGCCTTTTTCTCCTAGGTTTTTAGTGTCAAAGTTTGTGTTACATAATGAGAAGTGTGGCTGTGTTTTAATTTTACTGTCTACTTTTCTTTATGTTTTTCCTGTGGACTGTATTCCAGAGAAAATCTGTCTATTTCAACGGTCATAGATACATGAAAATATTTTTACTTGATACTTATTAGCAAATTATAAAATATTCAAATAATAAAAAAATGAAAATATTACAGGAAAATATATGTGCAACCGCCAGCAATACATTTATTAAACTATAATAAATGGACATTTTCTCAATAAAATGCAAATGATTAAAATTGAACAAGGAATTAGAAAATAGAGAAAAGGCTTTTTTCTGATGTTCTGAATACATCTTTGGTGGACATGAGAGCTTGGGTCTTAGAGGTGTGGCTTTCACCTGTGTTGCTTTCCTTCCTCAGATAAAATTCTGGACCTACTACTTATTCCTGTTCCCCAAGGGTAGAGATGTTTTTCTGCCTGTCCTGCTTCTCTCAACTATAATGGGTTTCCACCAGTGTTGAAAGCTTATAGCTTTGTTGACCCTTTCCCTTCAAATAATGGTTTGTTACTTAGAGGAGATAAGAGTGGTGAGTAAGAGTGAGACAGTTGCTGCTGGTCCCTTTGTCCAGCCAGCATAATGGGAGATGTTTTCTCAGAATGCTTTCCAATGTACTCTGTGATTGCTTGTTAGGGTTTCTGAAAGAAAATTCTATAAAGGGGTTTGAATCCCACTATGTGTCTTTGGCCCTCAGTGTCTTTTCCATTCTCATGCTACCGACTTTGTTTTAAGCAATTTGTAAAGTTTTCAAGCTAAATTTTCTAACGGATTATATAGTTTGTGAGTACATTCCAAGTAAACAAAAGCTAGAATACTTTTTCTCCTGTAGGCCCCTATCTTTTCATAGATTTTGAGTAAGTTGTTTACCCTGTTACCTCAGTTCTTTGACTGTTTCAAGTAAATTCATTAATTTTCACTTTACTGTCTTCTTTCTTTTTTTTTTCTTTCTTTCTTTCTTTCTTTCTTTTTTTCTTTCTTTCCTTCTTTTTCATTCTCTTTATTTCTCTTTCTCTCTTTTCCTTTCTTTACTTTTTTCTTTTTTATCTTGTCCTCTATTGATTGTGAGGGTGTGAGGGACAGTTTTAAGATCTCTATAGCATAGATAACAATTCCTCTGATTTTGCTTTTATAAAAATTCTGAAACAAGTAACTAATAGCTGGAATTTTTGAATTGTGGTCACTTTTGGAGAAGAAGAGGAACTAATGCATGAGGAGGGTTTTTATGTTGCCGTGTTCCTTTTCTTGATCTAAGTTCTGGGGGTATGAATTGTTTCTTTGTATCGATTGAATGGTAGCTTTATGTTTTATATACTTGTTTGTGTGTGTGTTAACTTCTAATTTAAAATCTAAGAAATAAATTATAAGTAAATGAAGCCAATGATAGTAAACCAATTATGTATATATATATAAAACCATTGATATTTTAAATCAAATACCTTTAAGCCATGTAAGCCATAATATTAAACCGAATATATATATATATAACTGAATATATATATATAATATATAGGTAATTATATATACAAAATCAATGATTTTTTAAATCATATACATTTAATGAGTATTTTGCTTTACATTAATCTTCTATAATTGTAATGCTTACCATCATGCATCAGATAATATTTTTCTCCTATTAAATTGTCTTTCTCCTTCAATATACTCATTAACTATTCTAAAGGTTAAGTCTTAAATAATTACATAATTTCTTTCCAGAAATTTAATCTTCAATAATTATTGTCATCTTTTAATAATCACACAATCATTTTTGTTTAAAATCCCAGATTACTTTAAATAATTAAAGTACTTAACTGACTCCTAGATTTCAAAAGCTCTCTATATCTGTGAAGATATTTGAACTCCACCTCCTGAATATTTAGTCGAGGTTTTGAAGGATTAAAAATATTATATTAAATTATGCAGACATTCATTTTTTTAATATGCTTGTTACTGGTAAGCACACGTTCAAAATACACAGGCTGAAGTAAAACTAGCATTTATGTTTTTGTATTTTTGAGCTTTCCAATCTCTATCTATATCCCTAAATTCTTAAGTAAAATGAAAGAGAACATTGTTTTAGAAATTGAAATTGGAATGTCACATATTTTTTTTCCTTCAGCAACTCTTACATGAAACACATTTACTGGCAAAAACAAAGTCATCTCTGTTAAGATAAGCATTTGAGCTGTCAGAGTCTGAATGATTATAGAGGACATGACTAATTTATGTGTCAAAAAGCTATTCTACTCTGCACCATCAACACCTATTATATACTCTATTGGGGAATATAGCTAGCCCTACTGATGTATAGATTGATAGTCAATGCCAGTCACATGCGAGATAAATGATAGCTCTTTAAACCATTATGGTTGCAAAGTAATAATTTTTAGTCTATCCCCCTCTACTTT
This sequence comes from Symphalangus syndactylus, assembly GCF_028878055.3. Lineage (NCBI taxonomy): Eukaryota > Metazoa > Chordata > Mammalia > Primates > Hylobatidae > Symphalangus > Symphalangus syndactylus. Next base: position 68,046,771 of record NC_072439.2, read on the forward strand.
ATCCACTGAGGAATATTTAGATAATACTTATAAGATGTGTTTATGCTTGCATGTATATAAACACACAGAGACTATATATATATTTTTGTTTGTATATACAATATTTAGAAATATGTATATTTTCATCAGTATTCTAGTATCTTGTTGGCTTATATTATATCACAGAGACAAAAGAAAAGAAACAAAATATACACATTATTTTTGATGGAAAATTTATCCATTTATATTTAAACAGTACACCATGAGTTTCTGTTGTTCTGAATTTTCAATTTGAGATAAGAAGGCCTGATGCATATTGCTGCTAGATCTCACATTTACTGCATCATGTGAAAGTGAAATATCAGCATACCAAAGAAGTCTATGAGTTATTTAACCCACAAGTTAAAAAAAAGTAAGTTCCTAGAGCAATAATCTGATAAAGCAGAAATATATCAATATTTTTATTCTTTAAAGAACAGCAAAGATTTTAAAACTGGCAGATAAATTTTAGGACTGGTCAAGATCAAAATAAATATAATTCTGTAAATTAAAGCTTCATTGAAGTAGAAGAAGAAAACATGTTCTCCATATGAGAAGGAAAAACATAAAATTTATATGTTTTATGTGAACACATGGGGTTCAACAATGATTATGAAATACATTAGCCATAATATTTTTATAATCACTTACACAGTCTTTCTCCTGCTTTAAGCTTTCTTATGTTAGTTTGTTCTCTCCACTCCTTTTGGCCTTCCACTTCTCCTTTCTGCTGCCTTCCTGCTAATATAGAAATACCCTTTCTTAAGAGGACATCATTTAAAGTTTACTATGAGACATATTTGAATACATTTTACTTTTTGTAATAAATAAGAGAGCTACAATGTGAATTATGAGAAAATAGGACAATAAAAGATGTCATATGGTAAATAATATTTAAATATCACCTCTTCGTCTAGAAATATCTAATACTGTCTTACCTATTTTTTCCAGTTATTATTGTATTATAAGGTGGCTAGGCTTTTTAACCCAAAGTTGAGTCTCTGTGTTTAAAATTGGAGTTGTTTACTAAGTTCTTTGTAAGACTTTCCTCTATTATCTTCTTTTGTTATTTTCAATTTAAAAAATAAATATCTCTTGCTACTAGGAAGAAGGATATATTTACTCCATAGGTTTTGTGTTCTTTAGTTATGCCTGAAGATATTCAGTAAGTTACTCTCTGACACACGTTAGATATATGGAAATTTAAAATGCAACTTATCACAGAGTGTACTGCTCTAAATATTTTTAAGCATATTAAATGTAGCATACAGTTTGAATTTATTTAGTATTTTCATTGAGTATATTTGAAAAAACATAACAAAATAATTTTTAAGTATTTTAGTAATTATAATTTTAGTTATAAAACATTGTTTATAAACCAAAAAAACAGATTTTCTCAATCATCTAGAGGAAGATATAGTAAAAGTTAGTTTATTTATGGCCTGTGCTACTACTTTCTAAAGAAATATTTGTCTATTTTTCTCTTTCTTTTAACATTTACATGAGGAAGATTCTATTTCTAAAATAATTTTTTTATGATTAAAGAACAAACTTAAGCTAATATCCAGAACAAATGATTATTGATCAATCGTGTTTTGTTTACTGTTGACATATAAAAATGCTGGTTTTGTACATTGATTTTGTATCCTGCTAGTGATGCATATTCTGAAAGTTAATTGTTTAGATAATGCTTTAATGCTGGCTACGTACCTGTATTTCCTTAAAAGGATAGCCTTTTGCCTCTTTTACATGGCCCTTTTGGGAGTCCACTTGAGTGAACACTTTATAATGTTATCAGTTCATAAATTCAAAATCTGTAATCAAAACTGATAATCATTCTTAATAAAATAAATTTTAAAAAATCAAAGTAAACAAATATAAAAATGGAAAAAATGTTGCAGCTATAGTGCTCTGTATAAAATCAGAAGCTGACTAAATTAACAAATAGCTATTTCATGGATGAAGACTAGATTTCTTACTGCTTCTTGTCACACATTAGAAAATCCATTTTCATTTCAGATTAATGAAACTATAATGAGTTAAAAAGTTGTCAAAGAAAAATTGTACTGGGTGGAGTTAAATGAGCAAGGAAGACTTAATTCAGGGCTATATAATAGGGAAGAGAGACTGCTGTAATAGAAGAGAGAGATTAAACTCAATTCTGTTGAAACAAAATGTGGGATACTTTTTAAGCCCTGAAGTAAGCTAGATAAGAAGTACTGGTGCACAAGGATGTTAGTGAAGAGGTTGATCAATGTAATTAGGCCATCTGCATTTTCTTACTGGGGCTTATGAAATGAGCCTCCTACCCTTCCATTGAGACTGGGAGATTAGAGACCTATCTTTTTTGACGATTTCACTTCAAAACAATGGCTCCCAGGTCTTTGAGAAAGACATTCCCTAGTTTAATATCTGCAATGGCCCGAAAGATTTGTCTATATTTGAAAGGAACATAGAAAAAATTTACAAGGTTTCTAAAGTAAATGCTCTAAGAAAAGAGAGGTCAGAGGTTTATAGCCAAAAGGAAACCTCTTTGAAGTTTATTCAAGCCAAGGGTAACATTAAGTAATTATTTTAGTTCATTACAAGTAGTTTACACCACCTAAATACAAGTACATAAGTTAAATGTTTAATGATAAGCAACTTTTGAAAAAAATTACACATTAAAACTTAAAAATAATTTAAGCCATGAAATATGGAAGATACATGTCAGATGTTGCTCTTTTGTCACATAAAATTGCTAAATATTACCCTGTTGTTGCTTTTATTATTGGGTGGTTTTGTGTGGTTATTGCAAGGAAGAAGTAAAAAAAAAAGCATGAATTTGAGGGGAATAGTCTATTTATTAGAAGACTACAGTCAACTGTGTATATTTTCACTTCATAAGTTCAATGCATCTGACATGTTTACCTTTGAATGTATAGCAACATAAATGCTCATCAAAATCCTTTGAAATTTTATTAATCTGTAAATTAGAAGTGATGGGAAAGTGAAGAGATATATACATAGAAGATTTTTCATAGTATTTTCTAAAGTTGTCTTGGCAAGCTTGAAGAGCAAATGTCTGGGGAACCTAGGCATGGCAAAGAGCATGACATTAGCATGATGATGGAGTAAAAATTTGGCAAAATTCCTTCTTATCTTGAAAATAGCTTTATATCCAGTCTTTTATGACCTGCATAGAATAACTTAACTCTGACAACTATCAGAAGTGAATACACAATTAAAGTAGCTTTTGTAAAACCAGCTTCAATGAAGGTAACTTTCACGGCAGGGTTGGAAAAGCATTTCCAAGGCAAGACAGAGGATATTATGGTTTGAATGGAATGGCACAGTCATGCTTGGGGGAACAAAATAAGGTGATATTTTTTCTTGGAAAATTTGGTTGTTAATGATATCAAAGTAAAAAAAGATAATAAACACATATCATTATTTAATAATGGTTTGTGTGAGAAGTTTGTATATGAGGTAATGTGTCAGGAATTCGTGGGTTCTTGGTCTCATTGACTTCAAGAATGAAGCCGCGGACCCTTGCGGTGAGTGTTACAGTTCTTAAAGGCGGCGTGTACGGAGTTTGTTCCTTCTGATGTTCAGAAGCACACTGCTCATAAAGGCAGTGTGGACCCAAAGAGTGAGCAGTAGCAAGATTTTTTGCAAAGAGCGAAAGAACAAAGCTTCCACAGTGTGGAAGGGGACCCGAGCAGGTTGCCACTGGTGGCTGGGGCAGCCTGCTTTTATTCTCTTATCTGGCCCCACCCACGTCCTGCTGATTGGTAGAGCCGAGTGGTCTGTTTTGACAGAGTGCTGATTGGTGCGTTTACAATCCCTGAGCTAGACATAAATGTTCTCCACATCCCCATCAGATCAGTAAGATACAGAGTATGGACACAAAGGTTCTCCAAGGCCCCACCAGAGCAGCTAGATACAGAGTGTCAATTGGTGCATTCACAGACCTCGAGCTAGACACAGGGTGCTGATTGGTGTGTTTACAAACCTTGAGCTAGATACACAGTGCCGATTGGTGTATTTACAATCCCTGAGCTAGACATAAAGTTTTTCCAAGGCCCCACCAGAGTAGCTAGATACAGAGTGTCGATTGGTGCATTCACAGACCCTGAGCTAGACACAGGGTGCTGATTGGTGTATTTACAATCCCTGAGCTAGACATAAAGGTTCTCCACATCTCCACCAGACTCAGGAGCCCAGCTGGCTTCACCCACTGGATCCTGCACTGGGGCTGCAGGTGGAGCTGCCTGCCAGTCCTGTGCCATGTGCTCGTACTCCTCAGCCCTTGGGTGGTCGATGGGACTGGGCGCCATGGAGCAGCGGTGGCACTTGTTGGGGAGGCTCTGGCCACACAGGAGCCCATGGAGAGGGTGGGAGGCTCAGGCATGGTGGGCTGCAGGTCCTGAGCCCTGCCCCGCGGGAAGGCAGGTAAGGTCCGGTGAGAAATCGAGCACAGCACCGGTGGGCTGGAACTGCTGGGAGACCTAGTACACCCTCCGCAGCCGCTGGCCCGGGTGCTAAGTCCCTCATTGCCCTGGGCCAGCAGGGCCGGCCGGCTGCTCTGAGTTCAGGGCCCACCAAGCCCATGCCCACCTGGAACTCCAGCTGGCCTGCAAGCGCCACACGCAGCCCCGGTTCCCGCTCGTGCCTCTCCCTCCACACCTCCCTGCAAGCTGAGGGAGCCGGCTCCCTCGCCTTGGCCAGCCTAGAAAGGGCCTCCCACAGTGCAGCGGTGGGCTGAAGGGCTCCTCAAATGCCACCAAAGTGGGAGCCCAGGCAGAGGAGGCGCCGAGAGCGAGCAAGGGCTGTGAGGACTGCCAGTACGCTGTCACCTCTCAGTAAGTATCCAAAAATGAGTACTAATCAGATAAGACAAAACAGAAGCAAAGAGCATCCTAAGAAAGCAAACATGAATAGTAATGAAAAATTTAAATATTGTAGAATATCTGGGAACTACATGTACATTAAAATAGGGAAATCAGATATAGAGCAGTAGAAAATGAACCTGCAGACAAGAATGAGGTCATGGAGGCTCTTTTATAAGATCTGAGAAAGTTGAACTCCATTTAAGAATTAAGAACCTAGGAATAAAGAGAATGGGGTTAAGAGAGTAGAAACACTCTGATGATACTTTTTTTTTTTTTTTTTGCTGTGCAGAAGCTCTTTAGTTTAATTAGATCCCATTTGTCAGCTTTGCCTTTTGTTACCATTGCTTTTGGTGTTTTAGTCATGAAGTCTTTGCCCATGCCTATGTCCTGAATGGTATTGCCTAGATTTTCTACTAGGGTTTTTTATGGTTTTAGGTCTTACATTTAAGTCTTTAATCCATATTGAGTTAATTTTTGTATAAGGACCTTTTCCTACGAAAAGGTCAATTCTTTGTGTTATGTCAAACTTTTCCCAGAAAGAAAGGTATTAGCTCTGAATGTCTAGAGTCAAGTGGGTAAAACAAAATTTGAATTGATGAGACCTGAAGCCTATATTGTTGGAATACTTGGAATAGAAGTACATAGTATGTTTTTTAAATAGTTGGTCAGAGGTTTCTATAGACAGGATATTTCAAGCCAAATGCAGATATCAAGATGTCATTAACTCACATAGGGATGTATGTATCCCCCCTGTTTGTCCTCAGGGAGAAGTGTTAGGTAGCTAGCTAACTTTGAGGGTTGTCACTTTTCTGCCATGAAGAAGGGGTCTGTTTTAGCAATCAGTATGTATAGGTCCTCAGCAAGCCTTCTGTCTACTACGTATCCACAAGTTTTAAGCAACTGGAAATCCCTGTTACTCTAGTTATTGGGTGGATGTGTGGGTAATGCGTAGCAGCAGAGTCTATCATTAAATAGGTAGGATTTGAGGATGCACATTGGCTTAGAGTTCTTTTATAACAATAGGCATTTTGTGTACATTTGTTCCTTGGTATCCATGGGGAATTGGTACCAGTACATCCCATGAATGCCACAATATATGGATGCCGAAGTCTCTTACATAAAATGGTGTAATATATATATATATATATATAGTGTAATATATACAAAATATAATGCAAATGATATGTAAACACTATATTGTTCTACTATTTACTATTACTACATTTACAGTGTGAATGATATGTAAACACTATATTTGTTATACTATATTATTTAGGAAATAAGGACAAAAAAATTTGTATATGTTTGCTACAGGCACAACTATTCATTGTTTTATGTTTTGAAATAGTATCAGCCCATAGTAGGTTGAATGCACTGATGCAGAACACATAGACATGGAAGGCCAAGTATACTTACACACTGGCAATTATAGAGAAAAAGTAATTGTATAGCTTTTTCTCACCTCCTCTCTCCAAACCCTTCCAATTGTATCTAGAAGAAAAACACAGACACAGAAGTTCACTTAGGTCATTGATGTCTAAACACACAACAATGATTCAGCTTTCACATCTGTAATTCATAGTATAAATACAATCATCTGCTCATGATGGTCTTTTTTGCCCATAGCAAATTAGTTTTAATGGAGATGGATTGGAGAATGGCTGACTCACAGAGTGTAATGAGAATATTTGGAACTATAAATCTTAGGAAACAAATATTTGAAATTCCTTTATTTCACATCTGGCTAGCAGCATAGTTCAGAAATAATGGAGTTTAGATTCAGAAGTTTTCTTCAATTACACCATGTAAATACTTAAAATCAATGTGAAATGAAATTATTTTGAAAATCAAAGTCTTATGAAGTTAAAAGTATTAGTGTATCGTTAAATCAAGCGGCATAGAAGGAAATGTTAAGGCATAGACCGAAATCAAAAACCAAGGCTGGAAAGATAAGAATGAGATTATTATAGTTATTATGATGACATTAAATTAAAGCCTCTTTGAATTTTTAAATAGACATAAAGTTCTTGGTGAATGGATTCCCTGGATTTAAATACCTTTACATAAAACACTGGCTAAGCCAGAATCATCTCTTGAAGATGCTAAAAACTAGCATTAGAGACTGAAGTGGTTTTCTGTTGCTACATAGCATATTGCCAAACATTTAGCAGCTTAAAATCACACTTTTGTTAATACCACAATTTCTGTGGGTCAGTAGTCTTGGTACAGTTTAGAGGAATCCTCTTCTCAGGGTCTCTCAGCTAGAACATCAAGGTGTCAGCCAGGTTGTGTTTTTATCTTATAACTGGGTGGGGAAGAATCTACTTAAATTTTACTCAGGTTGTTATTTATTTCCTTGATGTTAGAAAACTAAGGGCCCTAAATTATTGCTGGTTATTGGCTGGAAGTTGTTCTTGGTCTCTAGAGGCTACCATCAGCTTCTAGATGCCACAATCCCTAGAGGTCTCCCATAGTTTCTTGCTAAATGAGCTTGCGCAATATGGCCATTTGTTTCAGTGAGCCAGGTAGAAGAATCTCTAGGACAAGCCTGCTAACAAGATAGAGTCTTATATAATATAACATAACCATGAGAGTGACATTCTGTCATTTTTATTGTAAACTATTTAATAGAAGAGATTCTCATGCTCTTTCTAAACTCAAAGGTAGAGGGTTACACAAGGGCATGAACACCAGCCAGAAAGGATCCTGATGTGGTGGGGGCTTACATCGTGCCCACCACAGAAACTAATATATAAATAGGAACACAAATTAACATTTTAAGATCCAAGATAAACATGAGTGTAAAGTGAAAACTTAGATAAGTAGGACCTAGTTTGTTCTACAAAGAGAAAATAGATTAAGAAATCAGGAAGATAAATCTAGAGAGGTGTGTATATGAGGCAAGTATCCAAAAATGAGTACTAATCAGATAAGACAAAACGGAAGCCAAGAGCATCCTAAGAAAGCAAACATGAGTAGTAATGAAAAATTTAAATGTTATAGAATATCTGGGAACTACATGTACGTTAAAATAGGGAAATCAGATATAGAGCAGTAGAAAATGAACCTGCAGACAAGAATCAGGTCATGGATGCTCTGTTATAAGATCTGAGAAATTTGAACTTCATTTAAGAATTAGGAACCTAGGAATAAAGAGAATGGGGTTAAGAGAGTAGAAACACTCTGATGATACTTTCTTTTGCTGTGTAGAAGCTCTTTAGTTTAATTAGATCCCATTTGTCAATTTTGGCTTTTGTTACCATTGCTTTTGGTGTTTTAGTCATGAAGTCTTTGCCCATGCCTGTGTCTTGAATGGTATTGCCTAGGTTTTCTTCAAGTGTTTTTATGGTTTTGGGTATTACATTTAAGTCTTTAATCCATCTTGAGTTAATTTTTGTGTAAGGTATAAGGAAGGGGTCCAGTTTCAGGTTTCTGTGTATAGCTAGCTAGTTTTCCCAACACCATTTATTAAATAGGGGATTCTTTCTCTGTTGCTTGTTTTTGTCAGGTTTGTCAAAGATCAGATGACTGTAGATGTGTGGAGTTATTTCTGAGGCCTATATTCTGTTCCATTGGTCTATATATCTTTTTTTTTGGTACCAATACCATGGCGTTTTGGTTACTGTAGCCTTGTAGTATAGTTTGAAGTCAGGTAGCCTGATGCCTACAGCTTTGTTCTTTTTGCATGGGATTGTCTTGGATATACAGGCTCTTTTTTGGTTCCATATAAAATTTAAAGTAGTTTTTTCTAATTCTGTGAAGAAAGTCAATGATAGCTGGATGGGGATAGCATTGAATCTGTAAATTATTTTGGGCAGTATGGCCATTTTCATGATATTGATTCTTCCTATCCATGAGTATGGAATGTTTTTCCATTTGTTTGTGTCCTCTCTTATTTCCTTGAGCAGTGGTTTGTCATTCTCCTTGAAGAGGTCCTTCACATCCCTTGTAAATTGTATTCCTAAGTATTTTATTCTCTTTGTAGCAATTGTGAATGGGAATTCACTGATGATTTGGCTCTTTGTTTGTCTATTATTGGTGTATAGGAATGCTTGTGATTTTTGCACATTGATTTTGTATCCTGAGACTTTGCTGAAGTTGCTTATCAGCTTAAGGAGTTTTTGGGCTGTGACGATGGGGTTTTCCAAATATATAATCATGTCATCTGCAAGCAGAGACAATTTGACTTCCTGTCTTCCTATTTGAATGTCCTTTATTTCTTTCTCTTGCCTGATTTCCCTGGCCAGAACTTCCAATACTATGTTGAATAGGAGTGGTGAGAGAAGGAATCCTTGTCTTGTTCCGGTTTTCAAAGGGAATGCTTCAAGCTTTTGCCCATTCAGTATGATCTTGGTTGTGGGTTTGTCATAAATACCTCTTATTATTTTGAGATACGTTCCATCAATATCTAGTTTATTGACAGTTTTTAGCATGAAGGGGTGTTGAATTTTATCAAAGGCCTTTTCTGCATCTATTGAGATAATCATGTGGTTTTTGTCATTGGTTCTGTTTATATGCTGGATTACATTTATTGATTTTCATATGTTGAACCAGCCTTGCATCCCAGGGATGAAGCTGAATTGATCGTGGTGGGTAAGCTTTTTGATGTGTTGTTAGATTCTGTTTGCCAGTATTTTATTGAGGATTTTTGCATTGAAGTTCATGAGGGATATTGGCCTGCAATTTTCTGTTTGTTTTGTCTCTGCCACGTTTTGGTATCAGGATGATGCTGGCCTCCTAAAATGAGTTAGGGAGGAGTTCCTCTTTTTCTGTTATTTGGAATAGTTTTAGAAAGAATGGTACCAGCTTCTCTTTGTACCTCTGGGAGAATTTGGCTGTGAATTCTTCTGGTTCTGGGATTTTTTTTTTTGGTTGGTAGGGTATTAATTATTGCCTCAATTTTAGAATTTGTTATTGATCAATTCAGGGATTTGACTTCTTCCTCGTTTAGTCTTGGAAGGGTGTATATGTTCAGGAATTTGTCCATTTCTTCTAGATTTTCTAGTTTATTTGCATAGAGGTGTTTATAGTATTCTCTGATGGTAGTTTGTATTTCTGTGGAATCATTGATGATATCCCCTTTATCATTTTTTATTGTGTCTATTTGATTCTTCTCACTTTTCTTCTTTATTAGTCTGGTTAGCAGTCTATTGATTTTGTTAATCTTTTCAAAAAACCAGCTGCTGGATTCATTGATTTTTTGAAGGGTTTTTCATGTCTCTATCTCCTTCAGTTCTGCTCTGATCTTAGTTAGTTCTTCTCTTCTACTAGCTTTTGAATTTTTTGCCCTTGCTTCTCTAGTTCTTTCAATTATGATATTAGGGTGTCGATTTTAGATCTTAGAAATTTTTTGCAATCTATCTGTCTGACAAAGGGCAAGTATCCAGAATCTACAAGGAACTTTAACAAAGTTACAAAGAAGAAACTAACAACCCTATCAACAAGTGGGTGAAGGATTTGAACAGACATTTCTCAAAAGAAGATATTTATCCAGCCAACAAACATATGAAAAAAGCTCATCATCACTGTTCTTTAGAGAAATGCAAACCTAAACCACGATGAGATACCGTCTCATGCCGATTAGAATAGCGATCATTAAAAAGTCAGGAAACAACCGATGCTGGAGAGGATGTGGGGAAATAAGAATGCTTTTACACTGTTGGTGGGAGAGTAAATTAGTTCAACGATTATGGAAGACAGTGTGGCAATTCCTCAAGGATCTAGAACTACAAATACCATTTGACCCAGCAATTCTATTACTGGGTATATATCTGAAGAATTATAAATCATTCTACTCTAAAGACACATGCACTCTTATATTTATTGTGGCACTATTCATAATAACAAAGACTTGGAACCAACTAAAATGCCCATCAATGATACACCGGATAAAGAAAATGTGGCACATATACACCATTGAATACTATGCAGGCATAAGAAAAGATGAGTTTACGTCCTTTGCAGGGGCATGAATGAAGCTGGAAACCATCACTCTCAGCTAAGTAACATAGGAACAGAAAACCAAACACCACATTTTCTCACTCATAAGTGGGAGTTGAACAATGAGAACACATGGACACATGGAGGGGAACATCACACACCAGGGGCTGTCAGGGGATTGGGGGCTAGGGTAGGGATAGCATTAGGAGAAATACTTAATGTAGATGACGGGTTGATGGATGCAGCAAACCACCATGGGACGTGTATACCTATGTAACAGACCTGCACGTTCTGCACGGGTATCCTAGAACTTAAAGTATAATTTAAAAAAATGAAGGTAGAAACATTTTGAAAATGAAAAAATCTGAGAATCATTCTGATATTAAATCTTGTCCCACCATCAGTGAAAACCATTATATTGTCACTTATAAGAGAGATGTGTCATGATCATTATTCTGGCAGTAATGTAAATATATGTTGGGATATCATATGGTGGATAAATGATGAGGGCCAGAATTATTGCAATTGCAGTGACAATGAAGAGAAGAGGATGGCTCTACGCAATATCTAGTAAGTGTGTAGGATATAGTAAATGTGAAGGCTTGATCAAAATCAGGAAACAGTGTTGAAGCAGTCAGGATTCACTTCCATAATTCTGTCATTAAGTCTGATAATAATATTACCAACTTAAGGAAAGTGTGCAACAATAGAATTGATGATGATGTAAATATGTCACTTTTGTACATATTGATTGCCAAGTGCTGTGGTAGATTAACTCTAAGAATGACCCCAATGACTGTCACTGTTTTAAAACCCCTTTCTTTTGAATGTTTTTGGAACCTGCGAATATCATAGGACCTCACTCCCATGATTTTGTTATATTATATAGTTTAAAAAGATTATCTGAGTGGGTCTGATTTAATCATGTAGCCTTTAAAAGAAGAGAGTTTACTCCTGATATTGGTAAAAGGGAAGTCAAAGAGATTTGAAGCATACAAATTTGATGCTAGCTTCAAACGGAAGGTGGTTATGTGACACGAATATGGGCAGACTCTAGAGGTTAAGGTTCTACTGAAAGTAATCTAGTAGATGAGACCTCTAGATAGATCTCTAGAAAGTAATCTAGTAGAAGAAATTGTATTCTGCCAACATCACAAATGAGCTTGGAAGCAAATTCTTCCCTAGGTGCACCATGTAGAATTCCAGCCCAAATAATTATTTTCATTATGGCTTTTTGAGAATCTTAATGGGAATCCCAAAAGAGTCAGCCATGACTTTTGTCCTACAGAACTGTGATATAACAATTGAGTATTGTTTTAAGACCTTAAATATGTGATAATTTGTTGTGCTTTAATATAAATTAATACAGTGCCTCCAGGACTTCCAGATAAATTTATAGAGCTGACATTAGACATTTAATGTTGTGCCTGAAGTGAAGTTGTAGATGGAGAAAGAAATTAAGACATCATTAGAATGTGTCATACAGGTTGAAACATATGAAATAGCTGATATTGAATTGCTTTTGACCTATAAAAGTGGAAGTTTCATAGAGTCCAACCTAATGCAAAGTGTTAAAATCCTGAGTGCACTAAATTGTCCAACATTTTTCTGTCTGAAAGAGGTAGATGGACATTGCCAATGTTTAACATTCTGAACTCTTTTTTCCCCATAAATTCAGTATCATTGGAAATTTGAAATCAAATAGATACATTCAATGGATGAAGAACATTTTAACCCTTTGGTTCTGAGTCAGTTTACTTATTCAAATCTTTAGTTTTGTAAAGCAGTCTATATAAAAGATAGGAGAGGGTGAAACATCACAATGTGAAAGGGGATAGGAAGAATGCAATGCAAACCGTGTTTATTAAAAATTAGGCAGATGTAACAATTTTCAAAATTATTCCCAAGCATGACTACATTTCAGTATAAAATTAAAAATGGATATAGAAATAGCTTCTTAAGTCAAGAAGCATTTGCACATATTTGATGAACTGCAATTGTCAAAAGTTCATTGAGTTACAAAATTCAGAGGAAAAATTCTGTGTTATCAAATCAGAATCGACTTATGACCTTCCAGCAGGAAAACAATATTTTAAAGCACACAGTCAAAACAAATAAATGGAAAGACTAGGCCTTTTTAAATGTCAAAAAATAACAAGCAGTTCTGGACTAATTGATACCGGTGTGTTCAATGTGAGTGGTGGGGTATGGAGAAAGGAATCAATGAGGAGCAGTCTGGAAGAAGGCTCCAAAACAGATATGTAACAAGAGAGGATAAGACTTTACATTTCGCTGAATGAAATGTAAAGAGGGAATAAGAATAGGAAAACTTGACCAGGCACAGTAGCTCATGCCTGTAATCCCAATACTTTGGGAGGCCAAGATGGGTAGATCACGATGTCAAGAGTTTGAGACCAGCTTGGTCAACATGGTGAAAACCCATCTCTACTAAGAATACAAAAATTAGCTGGATGTGGTGGAAAATTAGCTGGGCGTGGTGGAAAATTAGCCGGGCATGGTGGCACATGCCTGTAGTCCCAGCTACTCTGGAGGCTGAGGCAGGAGGCAGGAGAATTGCTTGAACCTGGGAGGTGGAGGTTGCAGTGAGCCGAGATTGCACCACTATGCTCCAGCCTGTGTGACAGAGCAAGACTCCATCTCAAAAAAAAAAAAAAAAAAAAGGTTGGCTGTTTGCTTAGTATTTGAGTATTTGAAGATACCATGCAGCAGCAAATACTGGGAGAAGAAAGAAAATTTTGTCTGTAAAAAATGTGCCCCAATAAACATACGTGTGCATGTGTCTTTATTGCAGCATGATTTACATTCCTTTGGGTGTATACCCAGTAATGGGATGGCTGGATCAAATAGTATTTCTAGTTCTAGATCCCTGAGGAATCGCCACACTGTCTTCCATAATGGTTGAACTAGTTTACAGTCCCACCAACAGTGTAAAAGTGTTCCTATTTCTCCACATCCTCTCCAGCACCTATTGTTTCCTGACTTTTTAATGATCACCATTCTAACTGGTGTGAGATGATATCTCATTGTGGTTTTGATTTGCATTTCTTTGATGGCCAGTGATGATGAGCATTTTTTAATGGGTGCAGCACACCAACATGGCACATGTATACATATGTAACAAACCTGCATGTTGTGCACATGTACCCTAGAACTTAAAGTATAATAAAAAATACATAAAAAAAATTTAAAAAAATGTGGAACTAGCTTTCCTTCTGTTATGTTAATGTACTATGTATCAGCCACCTGTAAATAAGGCTGGAGTCAGATTAAAGTACTGAAACCCGTATGAGGACTAGTAAAGAGCATAAACATGGAGGGATAAAAACGAGTCAGTAACTCACTGAAATTGAAAAATTAAGGCTTTAGAATCAGTTAACATGAATTAGGATTCTAGCTGCCTCAAATTTTTGTGAAATTTGGTAGCTCTATAAAATTTCTATGTTTGAATGTCTCCTGTAATACATGATTCTCTGTTTTATAATATAGTTACATGAGCCATAAGGTTCGATGAAAGAGTAAAGTATTCAACAATTTTTTTTTTTTACTTTTTAGAATGATAAAAGAATAAGAAAAAGAAGTTTCTATGGAACACCATGAAAAGGTTTGTGGCTATGCTTCATTGATCATGACTATTAGGAGTTAACACTTTAAAAACTTCTAAGTCCAGATTTCATGTCCGTCTATTTAACATTTCTTACTCCAGAGTAATTTTTGCAAAAACAAGGAACTGAGATAGAAAGGAATGATAAATAAATCTCAAGTAGAAGATGAGATGAATAAATTCTTAGTTTTTTTTTATTTTTTATTTTTTTTATTTTTTTTGAGACGGAGTCCTTGCTGTGTCACCCAGGCTGGAGTGTAGTGGTGCAATCTCCACTCACTGCAAGCTCCGCCTCCCAGGTTCACACCATTCTCCTGCCTCAGCCTCCCGAGTAGCTGGGACTACAGGCGCCCGCCACCACGCCCGGCTAAATTTTTTTGTATTTTTAGTAGAGACGGGGTTTCACTGTGTTAGCCAGGATGGTCTTGATCACCTGACCTCATGATCCACCCACCTCGGCCTCCCAAAGTGCTGTGATTACAGTCGTGAGCCACCGCGCCTGTCCAGAAACTCTTAGTTTTAAAAGATAACTGGATATACACAAATACAAACACTGTTATTATTTAAATATTTAGGACTTCAACTGAGATTGTTCTCTTGGTCTGTTAATTGAAGAACTAATCAATATTTTTTTCTGATAATATCTAAAACACATTGTTAACACACAGCCAGTCTTTGAAATGTAAAAGGAAAAATCAGTAACACATATGACAATTTTATGTCAGTTTAGAGTTGCCAGCCAGAGTATTTTTGAAAAATAAGAGAAATCATTTTCATCAAGCTACTTTCAGCTGTAAGTCCTAGAAAATTTATGAGAAAAATATTATTCTATAAAATAAGAAAACAATTTCACTCACATATGAGAATAAAAATAATAGTAATTTTGCACTGATCATTAAAAATGCAAACACTAAGAAAGATTTTATAAATAATTTAGCAAATTCTGAAATTCAGTTTCTAATTTCTTTCTAGTCTTTTTCTAATAATATAAACCTAGATAAATCATGTTCAAATTTTGAAATATAGATCTATAAATACAATTTCTAGAAATGACCAACAGCTTTTGCTAATCGAAAAACAAAATAAATCATACTGCAGAAGTTTTTCATTTTTGACTAGGATCATCTATCAATGACCTGAAATAATTTAGAAAAACAAAGAAAAAAGAAACACGTGCATTTGAAGTATTATTGGTTCTGAAGTATTATTTTCATTCCTATTATTATTAAAGAACAATAGAAAATAGGTAAACATATGGTTCTGAAATTTTAGCATGCATTAATATTAATAGTAATAAAAGCCACCATTAATAGTACAGCTAACAGTTCAGTTGGGGAAAAGATATTTATTTGAATTACCTCTTATTTTGTATAGTAATCTTATGAGATGATTCTACTATTATCTTAATTTTTACAAAGAGGTTGTGATTCTATCTCTTGGGACAGAGGTTCTGTCATCTGTATTTTTAATAAGATTCCCAGGTATTGATGCAAATCAAAGTTTAAATGATTTAAGTTCTGTAAAAATTTCTCAATCCATTTAGTAGGTTAAGGTTCTGGATATATTTGCCAAGATTCCCAGAAATAAGCTGATTATTTTTAGAGGGTAAAACATTTTAATCAGGAAACTCCAAAATCTTCCTGTGTTCAATAGACTGATATTTTCCTAGTGATTTAAGCAAAATTTTATGTATTTCAAATTATTTGATCTATGATATGCAATGCACCTTTTCTTTCCAATTAGCATTGGAAATGTTTAGCTTTTATTCTGTAATTAAATCAAGTCACTATAACTAGGAAAACACATAAATATTCACCTACACAAAATATTAAGTAATTAAAATTTATGAACAAAGAAAGGCTACACAAATGTGATATGTTAAAAGAAGCAAGTAAAATTCTGTTCCAACAGATTTAGGCTGTTCAAAAAGATACGTCTTAAATTTTGATTTAAAGTTTAACAGGTCTCTTGTCTTGAATTATCAGAATGTGCACTATATAAACCGTTTAAATATGCAACGTTTTCCCCTGTCTTCTGCATTACATTCTTTCTAAGACCTTGGCATAGCAATTAAAATAAGAAACAGATTTTTAAATAATGTTTTCAGTTAGTTTCTAAAACATTTCTTTTCTCCTCCCTTCTCGCTTATTTCTCTCTCTGACTCACACAAAACCATAAGAGGAACTTGAAAGATACTTTAGTTGCTATTTCTGACCTTAATAACAAATGCAAAATGTAAGCTCATCAGTATAAAATGATTACATATATATATTCTATATATTACATTGTAATAGAAAATAAAGATATATACCCATTTTGACTTGATTGTTTAGGCAGCCAGAATTTTTAAAACCATATATTAATCCAACCATCCATTCTTAGTTGATGTATTCAGTGGTACTGTGCTCACTCTAACAATCGCTTCTAACATTCAGGTAATTTTTAGGAAATATTTTATCTTTTTCTTCAAATATCACAGCATGCCAAGTGGAGTTCTAAGTGTTACATCTAACAGAGAAAATTTTGCAATTGAAATTTGAAAATAAATATACATTCTCAAGAAATTTTCATCTTTTATTGCTATATTAAAGTGTTATGGGAGTAAAATATAATACCACTGGACTTAAAGAAACCTTCCAGAAAATCTTGTTGTAAACCTCAATTTAGAGATTAAAGAACTTGAGGTCATTATAAAACAAGTGAACTTCAGTGATACTAACAATCCAACACTTAGGTCTCCTGTTACAACCCTGTTGGATTTACCCTTAACTGTGTGACTTTTTTTTATTCCTTTCTTTAAGGAATAAAATACACCCAATCTATTGCCTAGACAACCACAGTTACCTTTTAAAAGTTATCTCTGGTTTTATTCTTGTTATGTACAAAATGGATTTGAGGAGCCACTTAAATTTCAAATTTCAGAGAGAATATGTGGGTAATCTAGCTTAGGTCATAGACCTGTCCTTGATTTTAGACTGCAGCCACTAGATTGCTTCTAATGGATATGAGGTAATTAGTTAACATTTATTCACTTTCACTCTGTGTAATACACTGCTCTGATGGTTTACACATTTCAGTCCACTTAATTATCACAGCAAATATGATATTGGTGCTGTTTTTATTCCATTAAAGAAAATTGTGATACTGACTAAAAATATTATTAATATAATAAATGCCCTCTCTTCATGAAGCAAGCATTCTTCTTAGGGATATATTCTTGTGAAAGGATTCTGAATTTAAAAGTTTTATCTATATTAAGACCATACCAATAAGATAAAATAATTATGATAATCTATAAGACTAAATAACTGTGTCATAGGAGACTTATTCTGAAGGCCAGTACCATGTGAAATATATTATTAATTATGTAGAAAATGTTCATTACTTCACCGCAAATACCTAGACAATTTGAACGTGAATAAATTCAGTCCTGACCTCTGCTTTAAGTGGAGAATTTATTTTATTTTATTTTTTATTTAATTTTTTAACTTTTAAAAATTTTTTTGAGACAGAGTCTCACTTTGTCACCCAGACTGGAGTGCAGTGGTGCGATCTCAGCTCACTGCAACCCCCACCTCCCAGGTTCAAGCGATTCTCCTGACTCAGGCTCCCGAGTAGCTGGGATTATAGGTGCCCACCACTATGCCCAGCTAATTTTTTGTGTTTTTAGTAGGGATGAGGTTTCACCATGTTGGCCAGGCTGGTCTTGAACTCCTGACCTCATGATTTGCTTGCGTTGGCCCCCCAAAGTGCTGGGATTACAGGCGTGAGCCACCACGCCTGGCCTAAGTGAGGAATTTTTAATAGAGGATTTTGAAATCATTTTGTGGCACAAGGACATACAGCTAATTATGACAAAATTATTTTAAATGCTTTTCATTTATTTGTTGGTTTTGGTTGGTTGCTTGGTTGGTTGGTTTGTATCTGTTACAGAATCAGAAACTTTGGAAAAGCAATTTCTTAAAGAATATGAATAAAAATTATCTGTATCTAAATAAAGAAACAATTTTAATTCAGGCACTGGCAGTAGTTCAAAAGAGGCATCAATACTTCAAATGAGCAATGAGAAGTTTCCAACGCCTCCCCTGAAATACTTAAAGTGAGGAGCAGGGAATAACTTGCCACTATCTCTGGGTCATGGGTTTGGATATAAATGAGCAACCAGGCACTACTCTTAGTCATAATACAGCATCTGTTCTATGCTAGTAATTATCATTTTTTCAAATGAAATTTGATGGATGCTGTTAGCAGCTGATACGTCACTGGTAATTTTACCTTTTATATACATGCCACACGTGATGAACTCTAGTTTAATTTGTATATTTTACTATTCTGTGAACACCATTACAAGCAAATCAAATTTCTCTGAACTGATAAAATATGGGTGTGTGTGTCTTATTTGATTCTATTACTCAAGTGGATTTAAAATTTTTATGATGACAAAACTAAATAAGGGGATTTCATCTTAAGTACATTGGGTCTATTGCAATAAGCCTAGAAAAGTGAAGAGAACTGTGACTCACTTAGAAGGCAGTAGAACACAGCTGAGAAATTCCCCCACAGCTTGAATATTAAGAACTTGCTATATTTTACACGTATTATTTCTAAATTAGTCGTTATTTTATGTAGGGACTTTTAAAATAAGACAAAACAAGGTTTTTATTAATCTGGATTTACTGTTGGTGATTAGTAAAAAGTTTTAAGTTGCAATATATGCATTTTAAAGGATATGTCTATTGCAAGAGACTTTTGCCATTATTTTTAAGTGACCCCAACGTTTGTTCTTTTTACTGCTACTAGATAATTAGAAATAATGGTTTACCTTTATGTTTTCTAATCAGATGATGATTTTTAATTACATGTGTATTTATGTTAAAATGTCATTTGAGTATAGTCATTTTATCATTAATCCATGAATTTTGTTTTCTCATTAGGTTTTATGTATGCCTAACTAGATTGCTATAATTTTGTGTTATTAACTTGACAAGAATGGTGACTCATTAAATTTTAGTGTATATGTCTTTAAAATGGGAAACTATGATTAACATGCCAAAGTATGGTCTGCTTAAGTTAAAACTGACAAAACAGAAATTTTAACAGCAGCTTTTCAAATGTCTTAGTTAGTGATTATGTTTTTAAAATGGTCCCTGTCGGACACCTTTGAAGAGAGTAGTGGTTCTCCCAGCATGCAGCTGGAGATCTGAGAACAGGCAGACTGCCTCCTAAAGTGGGTCCCTGACCCCCCAGGCAGCCTAACTGGGAGGCACCCCCTAGTAGGGACAGACTGACACCTCACTCAGCTGCGTACTGCTCTGAGACAAAACTTCCACAGAAACTATCAGACAGCTGAATTTGTGATTCACGAAAATCCTCTGTTCTGCAGCCACCGCTGCTGACACCCAGGCAAACAGGATCTGGGGTGGACCTCTAGCAAACTCCAACAGACCTGCAGCTGAGGGTCCTGTCTGTTAGAAGGAAAACTAACAAACAGAAAGGACACCCACACCAAAAACCCATCTGTACATCACCATCATCGAAGACCAAAAGTAGAAAAAACTACAAAGATGGGGAGAAAACAGAGCAGAAAAACTGGAAACTCTAAAAAGCAGAGCGCCTCTCCTCCTCCAAAGGAACGCAGTTCCTCACCAGCAATGGAACAAAGCTGGACGGAGAATGACTTTGACAAGTTGAGAGAAGAAGGCTTCAGACAATCAAACTACTCCGAGCTACAGGAGGAAATTCAAACCAATGGCAAAGAAGTTAAAAACTTTGAAAAAAAATTAGACGAATGTATAACTAAAATGACCAATGCAGAGAAGTGCTTAAAGGAGCTGATGGAGTTGAAAGCCAAGTTTCAAGAACTACATGAAGAATACAGAAGCCTCAGTAGCCGATGCGATCAACTGGAAGAAAGGGTATCAGTGATGGAAGATGAAATGAATGAAATGAAGTGAGAAGGGAAGTTTAGAGAAAAAAGAATAAAAAGAAATGAACAAAGCCTCCAAGAAATATGGGACTATGTGAAAAGACCAAACCTACGTCTGACTGGTGTACCTGAAAGTGATGGGGAGAATGGAACCAAGTTGGAAAACACTCTGCAAGATATTATCCAGGAGAACTTCCCCAATCTAGCAAGGCAGGCCAACATTCAGATTCAGGAAATACAGAGAACGCCACAAAGATACTCCTTGAGAAGAGCAACCCCAAGACACAGAATTGTCAGAATCACCAAAGTTGAAATGAAGGAAAAAATGTTAAGGGTGGCCAGAGAGCAATGTCGGGTTACCCACAAAGGGAAGCCCGTCGGACTAACAGCTGATCTCTCAGCAGAAACTCTACAAGCCAGAAGAGAGTGAGGGCCCATATTCAACATTCTTAAAGAAAAGAATTTTCAACCCAGAATTTCATATCCAGCCAAACTAAGCTTCATAAGTGAAGGAGAAATAAAATACTTTGCAGACAAGCAAATGCTGAGAGATTTTGTCACCACCAGGCCTGCCCTAAAAGAGCTCCTGAAGGAAGCACTAAACATGGAAAGAAATAACCGGTACCAGCCACTGCAAAAACATGCCGAATTGTAAAGACCATCGAGGCTAGGAAGGAACTGCATCAACTAATGAGCAAAATAACCAGCTAACACCATAATGACAGGATCAAATTTACATGTAACAATATTAACTTTAAATGTAAATGGGCTAAATTCTCCAATTAAAAGACACAGACTGGCAAATTGGATAAGGAGTCAAGACCCATCAGGGTGCTGTATTCAGGAAACCCATCTTATGTGCAGACACACACATAGACTCAAAATAAAGGGATGGAGGAAGATCTACCAAGCAAATGGAAAACAAAAAAAGGTAGGGGTTGCAATCCTAGTCACTGATAAAATAGACTTTAAACCAACAAAGATCAAAAGAGACAAAGAAGGCCATTACATAATGGTAAAGGGATCAATTCAACAAGAAGAGCTAACTATCCTAAATATATATGCACCCAATACAGGAGCACCCAGATTCATAAAGCAAGTCCAGAGTGACCTACAAAGAGACTTAGACTCCCACACAATAATAACGGGAGATTTTAACACCCCACTGTCAACATTAGACAGATCAATGAGACAGAAAGTTAACAAGGATATCCAGGAATTGAACTCAGCTCTGCACAAAGTGGACCTAATAGACATCTACAGAACTCTCCACCCCAAATCAACAGAATATACATTTTTTTCAGCACCACACCACACCTATTCCAAAATTGACCACATAGTTGGAAGTAAAGCTCTCCTCAGCAAATGTAAAAGAACAGAAATTATAACAAACTGTCTCTCAGGCCACAGTGCAATCAAAATAGAACTCAGGATTAAGAAACTCACTCAAAACCGCTCAACTACATGGAAACTGAACAACCTGCTTCTGAATGACTACTGGGTACATAACGAAATGAAGGCAGAAATAAAGATGTTCTTTGAAACCAACAAGAACAAAGACACAACATACCAGAATCTCTGGGACACATTCAAAGCAGTGTGTACAGGGAAATTTATAGCACTAAATGTCCACAAGAGAAAGCAGGAAAGATCCAAAATTGACACCCTAACATCACAATTAAAAGAACTAGAAAAGCAAGAGCAAACACATTCAAAAGCTAGCAGAAGGCAAGAAATAACTAAAATCAGAGCAGAACTGAAGGAAATAGAGACACAAAAAGCCCTTCAAAAAATTAATGAATCCAGGAGCTGGTTTTTTGAAAAGATCAACAAAATTGATAGACCACTAGGAAGACTAATAAAGAAGAAAAGAGAGAAGAATCAAATAGACGCAATAAAAAATGATAAAAAGGATATCACCACCGATCCCACAGAAATCCAATCTACCATTAGAGAATACTACAAACACCTCTATGCAAATAAACTAGAAAATCTAGAAGAAATGGATAAATTTCTCAACAAATACACTCTCCCAAGACTAAACCAGGAAGAAGTTGAATCTCTGAATAGACCAATATCGGGCTCTGAAATTTTGGCAATAATCAATAGCTTACCAACCAAAAAGAGTCCAGGACCTGATGGATTCATAGCCGAATTCTACCAGAGGTACAAGGAGGAACTGGTACCATTCCTCTGAAACTGTTCCAATCAATAGAAAAAGAGGGAATCCCTCCCTAACACATTTTGTGAGGCCAGCATCATCCTGATACCAAAGCCTGGCAGAGACACAACCAAAAAAGAGAATTTCAGACGAATATCTTTGATGAACATTGATGCAAAACTCCTCAATAAAATACTGGCAAACCGAATCCAGCAGCACATCAAAAAGCTTATCCACCATGAAGAAGTGGGCTTCATCCCTAGGATGCAAGGCTGGTTCAACATATGCAAATCAATAAATGTAATCCAGCATATAAACAGAACCAAAGACAAAAACCACATGATTATCTCGATAGATGCAGAAAAGGCCTTTGACAAAATTCAACAACACTTCATGCTAAAAACTCTCAATAAATGAGGTATTAATGGGACATATCTCAAAATAATAAGAGCTATCTATGACAAACCCACAGCCAATATCATACTGAATGGGCAAAAACTGGAAGCATTCCCTTTGAAAACTGGCACAAGACAGGGATGCCCTCTCTCACCACTCCTATTCAACATAGTGTTGGAAGTTCTGGCCAGGGCAATCAGGCAGGAGAAGGAAATAAAGGGTATTCAATTAGGAAAAGAGGAAGTCAAATTGTCCCTGTTTGCAGATGTCATGATTGTATATCTAGAAAACCCCATTGTCTCAGCCCAAAATCTCCTTAAGCTGATTAGCAACTTCAGCAAAGTCTCAGGATACAAAATCAATGTACAAAAATCACAAGCATTCTTGTACACCAATCACAGACAAACAGAGAGCCACATCATGAGTGAACTCCCATTCACAATTGCTTCAAAGAGAATAAAATACCTAGGAATCCAACTTACAAGGGATGTGAAGGACCTCTTCAAGGAGAACTACAAACCACTGCTCAATGAAATAAAAGTGGATACAAACAAATGGAAGAACATTCCATGCTCATGGGTTGGAAGAATCAATATCATGAAAATGGCCATACTGCCCAAGGTAATTTATAGATTCAGTGCCATCCCCATCAAGCTACCAATGACTTTCTTCACAGAATTGGAAAAAACTACTTTAAAGTTCATATGGAACCAAAAAAGAGCCCGCATCACCAAGTCAATCCTAAGCCAAAAGAATAAAGCTGGAGGCATCACGCTACCTGACTTCAAACTATACTACAAAGCTACAGTAACCAAAACAGCATGGTACTGGTACCACAACAGAGACATAGATCAATGGAACAGAACAGAGCCCTCAGAAATAATGCCACATATCTACAACTATCTGATCTTTGATAAACCTGACAAAAACAAGAAATGGGATAAGGATTCCCTGTTTAATAAATGGTGCTGGGAAAACTGGCTAGCCATATGTAGAAAGCTGAAACTGGACCCCTTCTTTACACCTTATACAAAAATTAATTCAATGTGGATTAAAGACTTACATGTTAGACCTAAAACTATAAAAACCCTAGAAGAAAACCTAGGCAATACCATTCAGGACATAGGCATGGGCAAGGACTTCGTGTCTGAAACACCAAAAGCAATAGCAACAAAAGCCAAAATTGGCAAATGGGATCTAATTAAACTAAAGAGCTTCTGCACAGCAAAAAAAACAACCATCGGAGTGAACAGGCAACCTTCAAAATGGGAGAAAATTTTCGCAACTTACTCATCTGACAAAGGCTAATATCCAGAATCTATAATGAACTCAAACAAATTTACAAGAAAAAAGCAAACAACTCCATCAAAAAGTGGGCAAAGGACATGAACAGACACTTCTCAAAAGAAGACATTTATGCAGCCAAAAAATACATGAAAAAATGCTCATCACCACTGTCCATCAGAGAAATGCAAATCAAAACCACAATGAGATACCATCTCACACCAGTTAGAATGGCCATCATTAAAAAGTCAGGAAACAACAGGTGCTGGAGAGGATGTGGAGAAATAGGAACACTTTTACACTGTTGGTGGGACGGTAAACTAGTTCAACCATTGTGGAAGTCAGTATGGAGATTCCTCAGGGATCTAGAACTAGAAATACCATTTGATCCAGCCATCCTATTACTGGGTATATACCCAAAGGACTATAAATCATGCTGCTATAAAGACACATGCACACGTATGTTTATTGCGGCACTGTTCACAATAGCAAAGACTTGGAACCAACCCAAATGTCCAACAACGCTAGACTGGATTAAGAAAATGTGGCACATATACACCATGGAATACTATGCAGCCATAAAAAATGATGTGTTCATGTGCTTTGTAGGGACATGGATGAAACTGGAAACCATCATTCTCAGTAAACTATCACAAGGACAAAAAACCAAACACCACCTGTTCTCACTCATAGGTGGGAACTGAACAATGAGAACACATGGACACAGGAAGGGGAACATCACACTCCGGGGACTGTTGTGGGGTGGGGGGAAGAGGGGAGGGACAGCATTAGGAGATATACCTAATGCTAAATGACGAGTTAATGGGTGCAGCACACCAACATGGCATGTGGATACATATGTAACAAACCTGCACATTGTGCACATGTACCCTGAAACTGAAAGTATAATAATAATAATAATAAAAAGATTTTAAAAAGTTATTTAGTGTTTAAAAGCATATTAATTGTGTAATATGGTTATAAATAATTTTAGTGTATATTATGAATAATAATTATATTACTCTCTAAATACTAGTGTATACTACATATATATTAGTGCTTAATTATTTTACAAGGATAAGAACATTGTCTTGGAGGCCATTTTCATATAACAATTTCTTTTCCTTTGGGTAGATACCCAGGAGTGGGATTACTGGATCAAATTGTATATCTACTTTTAGCTCTTTAAGGAATCTCCATATTGTTTTTCATAGTGGTTGTACTAATTTACATTTCCACCAGCAGTGTATATGTGTTCCTTTTTCCCTACATCCACAGCAGAAATTTATTTTTTTTAACTATTTAATAATGGCTATTCTTACAAGAGTAAGGTAATATCTCATTGTAGTTTTAATTTGCCTTTCCCTAATGATTAGTGAGATTGAGCATTTTTTCATGTGTTTGTTGGCTATTTGTATGTCTTCTTTTGAGTAATGCCTATTCATGTCCTTTACTCACTTTTTAATGGGATTGTTTGTTTTTTCCTTGCTGATTTATTTAAGTTCCGTATAGACTCTGGATACCAGAATCCTTTGTTGCATGCATAATTAGCAAATATTTTCTCCCATTGTGTGGTCCTCTGTTTACTCTCCTGATTATTTCTTTTGCTGTGCAGAACCTTTTTAATTTTAATTAGGTCCCATATATTTACTTTTTCTTTATTTGCTGTTGGAATTTATCACAAATTATTTGCCTAGACTGATTTCTACAGGAGTTTTTCCAACATTGTCTTCTATAATTTTTATAGTTATATTTCCACATTAAGTATGATGTTAGCTATAGGCGTGTAACATATGTGGCTTTTATTATTTTGAGGTAGGCCCCCTTTATGCATACTATCTTGAGAGTTTTTACTACAAAGGAATTCTGAATTATGTCAAATGCTTTTTGTGCATCTATTTAAATAATATGGTTTTTGTTTTTAATTCTGCTTATGGGATGTATCGCATTTGTTGACATGTGTATGTTAAACCATCCCTGCACCTTTGGGATAAAACCCACTCTATCATGATGGATTATCTTTTCAAT
This sequence comes from Symphalangus syndactylus, assembly GCF_028878055.3. Taxonomy (NCBI): domain Eukaryota; kingdom Metazoa; phylum Chordata; class Mammalia; order Primates; family Hylobatidae; genus Symphalangus; species Symphalangus syndactylus. Next base: position 68,073,020 of record NC_072439.2, read on the forward strand.
GTGCTGTTGCATTCAGTTAGCTAGTATTTTATTGAGGATTGTTGCATCTATGTTCATCAGGAAAACTGGTCTGTAGGTTTTTTTGTTTTTGTTTTGATTGTTGTTGTTGTTGTTGTTGTTGTGCTCTGTCCTCGTTTTGGTATTGGGGTGATACTAACTTCACAGAATAAGGAAGGATTTCCTCTTTCTCAATCTTTTGGAATAGTTTCAGTAAGATTGGTGCCGATTACTCTTTGAATGTCTGGTAGAATTCAGTTATGAATCCATCTGGTTCTTGGCTTTTGTTGGCAATTTTTAAATTGCTTATTCAATCTCACTGCTTGTTATTTCATTTAAAAATAGTTTAATGTAACTTATTAAATTGATTCACTTTATAATGTGGTATAAAAATTTTATTCCTAGGATAAAACATACTTGATTATTATATTGTCTCCATAAAATTGTATTAAAGATTTTATATCTGTGTTCTATAGGGATATGTATCTCCTGCTTTTGTCTCTTGGAATGTGTTGGTCTGGTTTTATTGTCAGAGTAATGCTGATTTCTTTTTCTATGTTCTGTTAACGTTCTGAACTATGTTCAGAATTTGTATTATTTCTTCCTTAACATTTTTCACAATTCACCAGTCAAGCCAACTGTGGCTACAATTTTCGTTTGAGACTTTTTTGGACACAAATTTAATTTCTTATCTTAGATATAGGGCTATTCAAGTTATATATCTCTTTTGATTAAGCTTTTGTAGTTTGTGACTATCAAGGAATTTGTCCATTTTGTTTAAGATGTTAGATTTATTGTTTAAAGTTGTGTATACTATTTTTATTTAAGCCTTTAATGCATAGAGAACTACAATGATGTCCCATTTTCATTCCTAATAATTATAACCTATGCTTTTGTTCTGTTTTGTCTAATTATCTAGCTAGAATTTTATCAGTTTTATTGATTTTTTAAAAGTTTTTTGCTTCCTTGCCTATTTTGTATATATATATATATATTTGAGGCAGAGTTTCACTCTAGTTGCCCAGGCTGGAGTGCAATGGCACGATCTCAGCTCAACAGGACCTCTGCTTCCCGAGTTCAAGCAATTTTCTTGGCTCTGCCTCCCAAGTAGTGGGGTTACAGGCATGTGCCACCATGCCTGGCTAATTTTTTGTATTTTTAGTAGAGATGGGGTTTGTCCAAGTTGGTCAGGCTGATCTCGAACTCCCGACCTCAGGTGATCCGCCCACCTAGGCATCCCAAAGTGCTGGGGTTACAGGTGTGAGCCACCGCACCAGGCTGATGTCTCTTCTTACCTCTATTATTTATTTATATCTGCTTACTTTTGATTTAAGTCATTGTTCTTATTGTAGAATCTTATTTCCAGTCATATATTTACATAGCAGTAAAACTAGAATCCCTAACCTATAGGCGTTTTAGATAAGGCTCCACTGTAAGTTATGGCACCTTAGGAAGAAAATGGTTTGCTCTTTTCTGTGTCTTCTATCAGAAATATGAGAGTACTTGTTCTCCCTTATTGTCATGAACCATGCCTCATCAAACTGTCTGATTTTTGACAAACCACTATGGGAAAACATGGTATCTAATTTTAGTTTTATTTCATAGTTCATTTGTTATTAGGACCATTGAAACTTTCACTGTGTTTGGAAGATGTTAATTTTGTTTACTATAAACAGCTTATTCTTTTTCCATTCTTCTATTGTACTTAATATTTTTTAAAAAATGTCTTCATATTTTAAGGAAGTTGAAGCTTTTTTCTGTAAACTTATTTTGCAATTTGTTTCTTACCAAGTTGTCATTTGCATTTTATGTCTTCTAAGGGTGAGTTTTTATCATATAATACATTTTGATTTTTTAAACATTTTATTTTATTGTCTAATTGCATTGCATAGCAGCTATGAGTCAATTGTAAATTATGGTGATGCCAGTGGACTTCCTAATGATACTGGAAAAACTTCTCACTTATTTTTTCTGTTCTTATTTACAGTAAAACTGTCTTTGGGTTTTGGACGTATTTATGTATTTCATCTTAAGAAAGTATTCTTTCATGTCAGTATATAATTATTATTAATCAAAAAGCCAAAGTATTTTTGTATCTTCAGATATTATTACATTATGTTTTTCTATTTAGATTTATTTATTTAGTAAATTACTTCAAAAATTTTATTAACGTTTCTTTCGTGGCAACTACCATGTCTTGTTTTATGATTTTAGAATAAATACATGATATTTCTTCACTAAAATATAGTCTTTGCTTGAAGGCAGACTTCGACCTCTGATTCATCTTTACATCTCCCTACAAGTAAATCAGCATTTTCTGCATATTGTTACTAAACAATTATTTATTAAATAAATGTGTAAAGTATATAAATGATCTTTGAAGTACTATGGATTGAATAATTGTTATGCAAAGCCAAAAAAATTTCAATTTCAGAAATAGTTAAATATGGCCTTAAAATATAGTGAATTTGAGAGTTGAATTGTTATGAATAGAAATATGTAGTTCTTTAAATGGTATTTTGCACATAACAATGAATATAAAAATTAGAAGATATAGCCCAAATATTATTTTGTTTTTGTGATTATTTTTAGTTGTTATAGAAACATCATGATTTTACATATTTGTAAGGTATATGTGATATTTTGATAGTCACATTAAATATGTAATTATCAAATCTAGGTAATTGAAATATCCATCACATCAAACATTTCTTTCTTTGTGTTGGAAATATTTCAAATCTTCTTTTCTAGCTATTAAAAATATATAATAAATTATTTTTGCCTGCAGTTTGTCCTATTGTGCTAATGACCATTAAACCTTATTCCTTCCATCTATTTTTGAACCATTAACCAATACCTCTTCATCCATCTCTCTCCGCTTCCCTCTCCAGCCTCTGGTAACAACCATTCTATTCACTAACTCCATGAGATCAAGTTTTTTAGCTTCCATATATTAGTGAAAACATGAAATATTTATCTTTGTGTGCCTGGTTTATTTTGTGTAACATAATGTCCTCCAATTCCATACATGTTTCTACAAATGACAGGATTTCATTTTTTATGGCTGAATAATATTCCATTGTGTATATGTACCATATTTTCTTTATCCATTCGTCTGTCAATGGACACGGGTTCATTCTATGTCTTAAGTATTGCAAATAGTGCTACTATGGATATAGGAATAGAGATATATTTTTGCTATACTAATTTTCTTTCTTCGGATACATACGGAAGAGTGGGATTGCTGGATCATATGTTAGTTAAAATGGTTACTATCAAAAAAAGAGAAAATAACCAAAGAAAGTGGGGATATAGAGAATGGAAATGCTGGTACACTGTTGGTAGGTGAATAAATTAATACAGTAACTATGCAGTTTCCTCAAAATATCAAAAAATTATTTATTTCGTATATATATAATTTTGTTCAGGTATTTAGTTTCATTCAAATAATTTTTTACATTAAAAACATTCATCTTCTTTTTACTACCATTAAGTTTTACAATTAGCTATAAAAATATAATTTTCTTTACTAAATCAGAATAATTGGGAAAGAATGATTTAAAATAGTAAATGGTGAGTTATTTTCTAATTACTTAATAAAAATATTTAAAATATGTCTGCTTTATTCGGATCAATGTGGGATACAGAAATTTAAATAGTGTACACAACAGCATAAGCTGCCATAGATATATGAAAATAATAACTCTTTATGATTCTATGTCAGGGCAACATTGGTAAATTGTCAAAACTGGTCAGGACTAGAGGAACAAAAACAACAATATCAGGAAAACATTTTTCTGGTATAAAACAATTCATTATAATCTAAGAATGACAAACCTTTTTATAAAAAATATGTTTCATGGTTGAATAGGAAAATACATTGTAATATTATAAAGCTTTAGCATCACTACACTATTTTAAAATTTTAATTAGCATAGATGCAAAGATTGTTTTGCAAAATATTCAATAACAGAAAATTGATGTATTTTCTATTGAAAGGATAGATAAAAGACAGCATAATGTCCCTGATTATAATAAAAGCAGCTGAGCATGTTTAATATTAATATATATAAATAATGTGCACACTCAGAAGTGAGATGAAATCAAAGAAAATCAATGTCAAATATCTGAAACATAGATTTTAAAATCTAAATTTTTTCATCATAGAAAATTATTTAGATGTTGTTTTATTTAAAATTGGACATAAAGTAAAAATTCTATGCAATATACAAAATAAATAAAATATTCTAATTTTTTCCAAGGACAATAATTCCCTTTTCACTTTTTCTGAAATGAGACTTGATTTTTTGTTGAGGAAATCTATTTAAAAAATACTATGAGGCTAAATGGCAGAGCCCCCAGTTTGCTGTATAAATTCTTTTGTCTAGATATTTGAATGAATTATTTTTCAAAGACAGTTTGACATTGTGAAACTGAAGTTGCACTCAAAATGTTTATATCTTTTTAATATATTTCAGAATTTAGAAAATAATGAATGCAACAAAAGTCATTGACATATTAAAAAGAAAATTGAACATATAAATGAAGAATAAGCACTATGTTTCATTAGGGTTATTTCCAATATGCAAATTTTGTGTCACATAACCAAACAGCCTTTGAATACTTATAAACATTATATTCTGATATTATAGGTTATTCTTTTTTTTTTTTTTTTTTGAGACAGAGTCTCGCTCTGTCGCCCAGGCTAGAGTGCAGTGGCGCAATCTCGGCTCACTGCAAGCTCCGCCTCCCAGGTTCACGCCATTCTCCTGCCTCAGCCTCTCCGAGTAGCTGGGACTACAGGCGCCTGCCACCACGCCCGGCTAACTTTTTTTTTTTTTTGTATTTTTAGTAGAGACGGGGTTTCACCATGGTCTCGATCTCCTGACCTCGTGATCCGCCCGCCTCGGCCTCCCAAAGTGCTGGGATTACAAGCGTGAACCACCGTGCCCGGCCTAGGTTATTCTTTTACCAAGCAAATGTGACGTAATTAAGGAAGATCTCAGACATAGATAAATATGTGCAAATATATAAATATATGTATACATTTAAAGACAATTATTTTTACAGACATATACAGGCATATATATCTGAAAGTGTGTATACATGTCTGTATTTATAGCAGGACAATATCAAAACTTCCCAGAAGCTAAGTGTAAACATCTTATAAAAGTAGCTGGAACACAATCAGGCACTGTTAAATAAAGTATCTTGAAGATATAACAACTTCTAGCACATCTAGATCTGTAGTTCTGGTCTATTTGATCAATAGCTTTCATCTGTTCTTCATTTGAGGAAATGTCATCAAAATCTTAATCTATTTCACCATGAGTGAAAGGATAAAGTATGAGTGAGATCTGAGAAAATAAAAGATCAGTGTTTGACAGTATTTTCAAATCTAATCAAAGCCAATGATATTTGGCATATTGTCTCCACTTTAATTTTTATCAACTCCAAGAGCAAAGAAGTTATAATTCAAAAAAAAAGTTGAGACTGCATATTTATTTTAAATAAAGAAATTATGTAGCATTGAATGATTCATAGCTTTTAGCTGATAAAAGTTTAAGGACTTTAGTGCAAATTTTTCTGAAGATTCTAGTATGTATGTCTGTACAAAGGTAACTTTGAATTAAGCTATAAACTAACATCGACTTAGTCCTTATTTTACAGTACAAATGTTCTAGTCCTTTATCAAATGTATGCATATCTCAGAAATATTGCGGGTTTGGTTCCAGACCATGGCACTACCATGAGTTATATAATTTTTGCTTGTTTGTTTCTCAGTGAATATAAAAGTTATGTTTATAGTACACTGTAGTCTGTTAAGTGTAAAATAACGTAATGTCTAAAAGCTACATCTTAATTTAACAATACTTTATTGTTACAAACATGCTAATAATTATCTAAGCCTCCTATGAGTTATAATCTTTTTGCTGGTCTTAATGTTGATGCTTGCTGGCCGATCAGGGTGGTTGCTTAAGTTTGGGGTAGCTGTGGTGAGTAAAATAGCAATGAAGTTTGATGCATTGATTGGCTCTTCCTTTCATGAAAGTTTCCTGTGTAGCATGCAATGATGTTTGACAGCATTTCACTCACAGTAGAACTACTTTTAAAGTTGGAGTGAATCCTCTCAAACTCTGCCACTGCTTAATTAAGTTGATGTAATATTGTAAATACTTTGTTGTCAGTTCAACAATGTTCACACCGTCTTCACCAGGAGATGAATATGAAACCACTTCTTTGCTCATCCGTAAGGATCTCAAGATACCGCTTTCTTTGCTCACCCGTAAGGAACAACCCCTCAATTGTTAAAGTTTTATCATGAGATTGGTACAATTTGGTCACATCTTCAGGATCCACTTCTAATTATTTTTCTCTTGTTCTTTCCATGCCGTTTACATCTCTTTTCTAAAATCTTGAATCCTCAAGTCATCCATGAGGATTAGAATCAACTTCTTCAGACTCCTATAAATGTTGATATTTTGACCTTCTTGCATGAATCATGAACATTCTTAAAGGCATCTTGAATGGTGAATACTTTCCAAGAGTTATTTTTTTTAATTTACTTTGCCCAGTTCCATCAGAGGAATCACTATCTATAGCAGCTATAGCCTTATAAAATGTATTTCTTAAATAATAAGACTTTAAAGTAAAAATGACTCCTTGATCTATGGTCTGCAGATTGGATGTTGTGTCAACAGAAATGAAAGCAACATTAATATCCTTGTACATCTCCATGACAGCTCTTGGGTGATGAGGTACATTGTCACTGATGAGTAATATTTTGAAAGAAATTATTTCTAAGTTTCAACCGTGGGCTTAAAATATTCAGCAAACCATGCTGTAAACAGATGTGCTGTCATCAGGTCTTTATTGTGCTATTTCTAGAGCACAGGCAGAATAGATTTAGCAGAATCCTTAAGGGCTCTAAGCAGAACACTAAATGAGCTATGGGTTCAACTTAAATTTACCAGTAGCATTAGTCCCTAATGAGAGAGTATACCTATCATTTGAAACTTTGATGTCAGACACTGGCTTCTCCTCACTACCTATGTAAGTCCTAGATGACATTTTCTAATATGAGAATGTTCTTTTTTTTTTTTTCTACTTACAGAGTCTGTTGTTTAGTGTAGCCAACTCATGACTTATCTTAGGTTGATCTTTTAGGTAACTTGCTGAAGCTTCTAATCAGCATTTGCTACTTTGCCTTGCTATTTTGTGTTGTGGAGAGAGCTTCCTTCCTTAAGTCTAATGAACCAATCTCTGTTAGCTTCAAACTTTTTTTTTTCTGCAGCTTCCTCATGTATTTCAAACTATATAGAATTAAAGAGAGTTGGGGCCTTGCTCTGAGTAAGGTTTGGCTTAAGGGAATGTTGTGGTCTGAATGAAGTTTGGCTTAAGGGAATGTTGCTCTGAGTGAGGTCTGGCTTAAGGGAATGCTGTCATCTTCTACCCAGACCACTCAAACTTTCACCATAATGGAAATAAAGCTGTTTTGCTATTCTTGTATTCACTGGAGTTGCATTTTTAATTTTCCTCAAGAGTTTTTCTTTTGCCTTCACAAGTTGGCTAACTGGTACAAGAGGCCTAGCTTTCAGCCTATCTCAGTGCTCAACATGCCTTTCTCACTAAGCTTAACCATTTTTAGCTTTTGCTATAAAGTGAGAAATGTGTGACTTTCACTGGAATACCTAAAGGCTATTGTAGGGTTACTAATTGACCTAATTTCAGTATTGTTCTGTCTTAAGGAATAGGGAGGCCCTAGGAGAGGGAGGGAAATGGAGGAACGACTGGTTGGTGGATCAGTCAGAACACACATTTAGGTTCACCATCATATATGGGTACAGTTTGTAGTGCCCCAGCACAATTACAAAAGTAACTCCAAAAATCACTGATTGCAGACCACTGTAATCAAGTATAATAATAATGAAGATGTTTAAAATATTGCAAGACTTACCAATATGTGACACAGAGACTCAAAGTGAGCACATACTGGTGGGAAAAATGACACTGATAGTTTTACTTGACATGGGATTGCCACAAACCTTCAATTTGAAAAAGATCTCCAAAGTGTAATTTTGTAAAAGTTTATAAAAATATTTGCAAAAGGAGATATGTCTGAAGCTGGAAATTTAGCGGGCTGAGACAGAAACTTTAAGGTCAGATTGCCTGACTCCCAAGCTTTGGCCATTTTATTTGCACAATTCTAGGCCTTTATATTGTAAGCTCATTATATTGTTCATGCAAGCCTAGAGGAGAAAACTACAACAAAGTCTGAAGTACCAATGTTAAATTGGTAAAGATTATTTAATTTTTTTATTAGTTTTTGTTTTTGCTGGTATTTCAATTAAATGTGATAGTAATGGTAAATTAGTTTTCATTTTTACTTATTTTTAATATGTGAAAAATTATAAAAATTAACTTATGTTCAATGTAATCATTAACATACTAAAATAATATTTTAAAAGTAATCACCAATTCCTTTTTTTTCCTCATCTTTGCATCACCACACTCTCAATCTAAAGCTAAGCAAATAAAACTCCTGGTGTATTCCAAACTGTTTTTCAACTTTTAGAATCAAGTTGTGAAGAAAGTATGGTTAATTTACTTTACAGGAGAGTAATTGAAGACATAACTGCTCAACTTGCGTAGAATTTTGCAGTGTTATCTTAAATTCATATAGTTTAACCGTCCACAAAGCTATTTTAGAAATTAAAGGCAGAATTATGTGATTGATTTCAACTATGATAAATTTATATCCATGTGGCAAAAAACTTGATATCACACACACACACTCATAAATATTGCATTATATTTATACATTAAAGATACATTAAGTCTATATTTAATTTTGTTATAATTTAACAATGAGAATGCCATGTCATATTTGCTTTCTCATTAAATCTACACAATATTTTATAAAATATAAAGAAGTGAGATGACTTGCCTGAGACCAGAACGCTAGTAAGTGGCAGAATTGGAATAAAAGCCGAAGCTGTCACCTTCATTCTCCATTGCAAATTTATTCTCTTTCTCTTTTTCTTTCTGAAAACATTGATTATCTAGGTTCTCTCTGAATATTCTTGAAAAAATATATGATTACTGCTTCTTATGTCAAGTATTTATTTTTCTAAATTTTTACTACTATATTTTTGGAGATACATGTGATAATGTATAGTAGCAGTGTTAAATCTGCACAGCACGTTCAAAATTACTTGAAAAATGTATATCATTAGCATTCTGTTATACAAATTATAAAATTTAATATTAATCAAGACAACATTATAATATTCATACCCTGGCTATTATTAATGTAATTTTTATTGTAACTAACACAAGGATGCTTTATTAGCAATCTGCAATTTAACATTGCGTCTATTATTTTTAGAATCTATGACATACACATGCTATTTGAGTTCTTAGGCCATCACATTATAAAAATAAAAGTATAGAGAAAATTATGCATTATATGTTTGAAAGAAATAATTATTGACCTACTACATTGTGATAAGATCCTAAAAAAACAGTAATGAACACACAATGATTATGAAGTAGACTTCTAAGAAAGATGGAACTCATCTAGCGTGAAGGGCCTTGGTTGTGCTCTGCAGGTTATTTACTCAGAACAAAGGAGAGAAGACTGGGTTGTTACTAACAGTGGTACTGTTGCTTTATTCTTTCTCTAAACATTATTATAATAAATATTTCAAGAACATGGTTTTGAAGAAGCTACCCATGCAATCCAGAATGATGCACTCTTGCTCCAAAATCTAGAGATCTTCACTGAGTCATACCTAGCTAAGCTTTCCAGTAACCTGCCAAGGTACCATTATATATCATAGGTATCTCTTGGACCACAGCGTGCACCTGCTGTAGAGCCTTCTCAAAACCAGCAACCTTCTGAGTCACCTGGAAAACAGATGATATAAGTATGCCCAATGTTTTACATATTCTCTCCAAAATTCAAAAGTAGCTGATCAAATATTTTGCCTCTTTTCCTTTGATGGAGGTTGAGATGAATTGTATCATCCTTTTTTTTTCCCCCAGTGAGATGTCTCAACATGTGAAATACCACTGTACTCCTAATATTTCCCTGATGATAAAAAAGCCTTTTTAGAGTTTATCTTCCAGTCTCTGGTGTACGTGTATTTTACCAGACTAACTGACATAGTTACCACTTGTCAAACATGTCTTATTAACATGATGTCATTAAGATAGTGCACCAGTAGATGTTCTGTCAATTATCAGTAAAAGTTTAAGTAATATTTATTTGGACTATGTAGTTACAGAGAGCAGAAGAGTTAACTCTGGCCTAGGACAAGACTAAAAACAATTACTACAGTCCGATGTGCTTTCCTGATGGGACTGAAATGAAGGCATTCACCAGATCAATAGCTGAGTATCAAGCCTGAGAGGCTGTGATGACATGTTCTGGAAAAGTCACCACATCATGTGAGGCAGTGCAAATTGTGGCTACAACTTCTTTTGAAGTTCAATTTAGTTTTTCTTCTGCCCTGATTCATCTTGTTTTTGAAGTTGTAATTTGGATTATTTTTAAAGGGTATGGTGGGCACATCAGTGCTACACTTTTTAAGTCTATATAAGTGGTCCTAGTATTTGTCGTTGTACCTGGGATATAACAGTGCTTCAGTTTTACTAATTAGGTCAAGGAAGGGAATTTTCAGTGACTTCCATTTGGCCTTTCCCCTAATAATCGATCAGTGGACTTTATATCAGTGTTCTGCTAATTGCTAAATATATCTACCTCAATTATGTACTCAGGGATATAAGAAATAGTCACGGGTGTGATATGTGAACTTATACTTGTAAAACAGCATTGTACCAGGACCAAGTCCATCTCATGGTGCTTCTACATGGTCCCACTGTAGGAGGGGAACTGTGATGGCATTTTGGGTCTCTTTATATGAATGTCTCTGTAGACCCGAAATACAACAACCCTTTAAAGATACACTTCCCCATTATATGAGTACTCTGATAAATTGCCATAGATCTCTTTAAGAAAAAGCTACTGGTTATATCTGCTGTAACATTACAAAATGCTTCCTCAAAGGGACACAACATCTTTGAAATTATTTATGAATTTCACTTTCATTTTTTACTTCTAAATTATTTTAATGTATAAAGTATATCACATATTAGTTAGTATATGGCTGCTCAGAATATGAAGTAAGTGGCCAACAGACTTATTATCTGGAAGACTTGTTAGATCACTCAAATGTACTGAACTAGAAGTCTGTATTTTATCAAGATCCTCAGGTATTACCTATATACATTAAAATTTGTGATACTAAGATGGTACATATACATTGGCCAACTTGTATGAGTAATTAACATTTTCTTTTTATTTTATATATATTTTTAAATTTTTTTTTTGAGACAAGTTCTCACTCTGTCACCCAGGCTGGAGTGCAGCCCTGGCCTCCATGGTTCAAGCTATGCTCCAGCCTCAGCTCCCCAAGTAGCTGGGACTACATGCCTGCACCACCATGTCCAGCTAATTTTGTGTTGTCCAGGCTGGTCTTGAACTCCTTGCTCAAGTGATCCACCTACCTCGGCCTCCCAAATGCTGGGATTAAAGGCGTGAGCCACAGCACCTGTCCAGTAACAAACATTTTATGTTTTATCAGTTTTATTTATAAATCAAGTTATAAAATTGGTTGTAGACAAGAATGTTAAAAACTCTTCTGTATTAAAAAAATCAAAAGATCACAGTTACTGCATTAGCTCTTGAGTTACATACTAATAATGTACAGAAATTGTCATACTAGAGTTTTAGTTCATAAATTATGGATTCATGCACTTATCTCCTTTATATGAGTGTCTTTTAAACACCTCATAGAAACCAGCATTTCTGATGTACACATTCCTATGGGTTTTATGCTGTAGCAATTTTGCTCACAAGGTGCTCTGTTAATATAATAATGTAATATGATATTACATATCATATGATTGTAATTAGAGAAATGCAATTATTGTTCTTTCTCTAAAAGTACTTGAAATAAAAGATTCTTGGCTGGGTGTGGTGGCTAACGCCTGTAATCCCAGCACTTTGGGAGGCCTAGGTGGGCGGATCACAAGGTCAGGAGATCAAGACTATCTTGATTAACACAGTGAAACCCCGTCTCTACTAAAAAAAAAAAAATATATACAAAAAATTAGTCAGGCGTGGTGGTGGGTGCCTGTGGTCCCAGCTACTCTGGAAGCTGAGGCAGGAGAATGGCGTGAACCCTGGGAGGCGGAGCTTGCAATGAGCTGACATCGCGCCACTGCACTCCAGCCTGGGCGACAGAGCGAGACTCTGTCTCAAAAAAAAAAAAAAAAAAAAAAAATTCTTTGCTTAGAAAATAATAGATGAAGTACATTTTGAATCACAAAAACCAGCTTATCTGTTGTGTAAGGTAGTATGGTATTTTTCTATTTGATGATATTGTAAATTACATGGGGATTCATTTAACCCTAGAATTCAATTAAACCAGAAAGTTTTTTTTTAATTATAAGGTAATTTTCATTTGGCAACATTCAAGCACATTTTTCAAATAAACCAGTCAACATTTTTTGAGACTTTAGGTGTTGTGAACTGAAAGTTTCTTTATGGATGATTACTCTGAAAAAGATTTTACTGGAAAATAAGTGTGTATTATGTACTAATATAAAATTATAGAATAAAGTTGTGGTACTCTCCATGTTAAACACTCTTAAGCTATATCACATATATTCAGGCAGATGTAAGTGCAAATATATCCATATCCATATCTAGACAGGCATATATAAGGAAACGTTATAGGTAGACAGATATAGATAGCTATATCCAGACATAGATATGAAGATACAGATGACAGTTATAAATAATGCCTCCATATCACAATGTTTATTTGGTAATTATCATCGGAGCCATGAGTCAGTTGTGTTCATTTTACTTTTGGAGACACTGAGGCTTAAAGCAGGTGAACTACCTCCTAAGACCATACTTAGCTAGCAGCAGAGTAAAGTCTGACATCAGGTATTATAACTCTTTGCTGAAATATCTTCTGAGGTTTTCATTTTACTTAGTGACTTCCTATTATGACTTTTCATAATGTCAGATTAAAACATTATAAAAAGCAGATTAACATCTAAAAAAACATTTTACATTTATTTTTCTTTTCTTTTTGTAGAGATAGGGTCTTGCTATGTTGTCCATGCAGGTCTCAAACTCCTGGGCTCAAATAATTCTTCCACCTCAGGCTCTCGAAGTGCTGTGATTACAGGCATGAGATACCACACCTGGCTACTATTTTAAAAGTTTGAAAAAAATGAGTAGTTGCTACCAATAAAATATGTGCTCATTTTAAATTTAAAAATCCAATATTGTTTGTAGTGTTCTTTGCTTTTAATGGCCCAGGGGATTCATTCTGCCATTTATTCTTCAAAGTAATTAAAGGTATCAATTGCATGTGATATGTTACACTGCATTAGGGTGAAGGTGTAATCAATAACTGGCCAGTTCATTCAATATTTTGAAGACTTTGCAAAATGGAAGGTCATGCCTGATGAGAATACAATAGCAAAAGTGTCACCAAATGATTACTGTGATTGGACAGTAATTAGAGTATTATTTTTACATAGATGCAGTATTTAACGTGGTTACTGCCTTATGTGAAATTTAATATTGAGCTCTTCTAGCCTGCAATATCTTATTGGCAACCTAACTCCTAAGTGAAATTTCAGCTCAGTATGTAGCTTTAAATGTCTATGTAGTACAGTTCATCTTTTTGAGTTTAATAAATAAGTGAGTACATTTTTTCAAAGTGTCATTTGGTAAAACATAGCCAAATATGTATATAGTCAAATTTCTAATATTTTTTCAACAAATAACTGTGTTTCTGAGCAGAGTGCCGAATTCAGTACAGTTGTGTCAGGGAGACAGTACAAAGACCTATAAGTTAAGAAAAGCAATAATAGTAATAAAATAAATATTATAATTTAATTGTTCTAACAAGTCTTTCCTCTGGGCATTATAACCCCAATTTTACAACTGTGCAAAGTGAGACAAAGAAAAGTTAAATTACCTGCTTAAAGTCATATAACTACATGAGTGTTCATGATTTGATCTCAGGTTTATTTACAAGAAAACTACTTGCATTTATGTTAAATTTGAAAACAACTGGTCCTTCTGTCAAAGGGCTCATTATTAAGGTACAGATACCCAGAAGCACAAAATTAGCAAAATGACTAAGCAGACGATCTTGAAAATACATAGGTTTAAACAAAATGATAAGAGGGTTCCATAGAGTTAGCATTTAAATCTGACTTTAGCAAATATAGAATGATTCTCAGATAGGGTAACATTTGACCCTGAACTTAGATGTTAAATTTTGGTGGACAAAAAAGTGTTAGGCACGTCAGCAATATTGATGACTGGGAGTAAAGACAATGACGCATACTAGATCCTAGCGTGCCCAGGTACAAGCAAGCAGTTTGGTACCAAAGAAATATAAAAAACAGAGAATTACAGAAAAGGAGAGAACAGTAGCTGAAAATGAGATTTTATAAAGTTATATTTAAAAAACCTTATGAAGATACTTACTTGCCATGCCAAGGAATTTTAATTTTTTTAAGTAACAAAAAAATAGAAAAAATAGAGAGAGCAATATAGTAATGTTCTAGGGTGAAATGGCACGGAGAGAGATGAAGTCAAGAGTATCATTTGGGAGGATATCATAGGAACTTAACTGCGGCCAGATACATTTCTCTCCTTGTCCATGTAACTAGTGAGTTTAGTGTGCATCCAGAGTCATTCTCTAAACTGATTGATAATATTAATTATGATGATTACATGCATTTAGATATCACTTTTTGGCCCAAATTTGTTCATGTGTTACCATATTCAGTCCTAGGAATAGGAGAATGAGAAAAATGGTGCAGGTATTCCATCAGCAATTTGGAGATACAGAATTTTTAATAGAAAAATTAATGTAACTGCTTAGAGTCATACAAGTAAATAACTGAAGAAAGCAAAGTGAAATAAGTCAGGTACAGAAAAGCAAACTGCACATCTTCTCACTCATTAATGGAAGCTAAAAATTAAAATAATTGAACTCCCAACCCTTTTCATTATAGCTTTCAGCAAGTTCTAAGTAATAAATGCAAAATATAACATATTTTAATATTCCTTTATACATTTCAATATTTAAATTTGATATCTATTTTTGACACATCGAATAGATTAACACTTTATATGTATTTGCTTTTTCAAATATAGAACACCATACTAAAAATTAATTCAACAAATATTATTGAGTACCTGTTAGCATGAACTAGTCACTGATGAGGAAAGAAGAGTAATGAAAACTAAAGCCTAGTAATGAAGGTAGAAATTAATCTAATAATAAGCAGAAATAGTCATTTCTCTTCATTACTTTTTTATTTACAGAAATTTTATTCATAATTTATATGCTTAAATTTATAATGCAATGGAATATATTTAGACAAATGTAATTGTTTTGAACTTATAAGCTACTGAAAATCTTGTCATAATTATGTGTCCAGTTCTTATAATTTTTTGATGCAGTCTGGCAGCAAATCTTTTGAAATATACTTCAAAAGCTTTGAAATCAAAGTTTTACTGGGAAGTAGATATGGCATATAAAAGTACAAGAGGATGAAGAATTTATAGCTCAGCGTCCCTACATAACCTCACAAAAGAAAATCCAGGAGATTTTTCTGTCAAAGAGAATAGATGGGGTTCAATCATGATAAGGCTTTAAAAAGTATCTCTAGACACCTCTAGATCAAAATGACACATGCCTAAGCATCCACCAATGTATGGTCTCCACGTTTTTTACGCATAGATATATGGAAAGATGAAAACTCTCAGCAATTTGAAGAAAGACTGGCACAAAGAAAATCGACAACATGGTGGGAAATATCTCATTAACAATAAGGCATCTGGATGTGGATTATGAAAAACCTAGCTAGATTTTATAGCACATGCCAAAATCTTTCATGGGAAGATACCAAGAAATAATTTAAAAGTGGCTTCATTTCTATATTATTGACTCATAATTTGCTGACCCAGGAACTTGGAGCATTAACTGCTCAGAAAAGATGGCAGAAATTTGTTTCCTCACTTAGGGAATTGATTTGTGAGTTATGCACCCCTTCTTCAAACTCTGAATCTACACATTCTCCATATTCACAGTATATTTTAAAAGTTAGAGTAGATTTAGGTATCAAAAGCAATAAGCTTAATTTAGAGACTGACTGATGGTACTATTGCACACCTGAAGAAGTCTATGCAGATATATAAGAGAGGACAATTATAATTATCTGTGTACTGTAATAGATTTAAGAACATAAAAGCCAGGCCAAAAAATAAATCAAAAAGATTAAAGTGTGAAAATAAAGGAATTGTACTAGAAACTCAGCCTTGTTTGAGTTTATCTCTAGCTAGAAAATTTTAAATGAAGCGAAAAAGTCCTGAAAAGACTGAAAGAGATGAAAGGTACTTCATTTTGGAAAATCTTTGTAGTCTTTTTTTTTAATATAAAGAATATGTGTCTTCAGTGTATCATGAGGAGAAATTGGCTAATATTAAAAAGCAGAAAAATTTTATCAAGTATTCAAAATAAGAAATAAGAAAAAATATCATGGAAATGACAAATCTATTTAAATCTATACTAAAAAGTGTAAAGAGCAGAATTGATCAAGTCAACACAAACAAACACATAAAAACAAAACTAAAAAAATCCTAAAAATGCAATAAATGAGTAGAACCATTTGTATGCTTTTGAATAAGTCTGAAGAAGAGCTCTTAAAATGAAGAAGAAAGGTCAAAGTGGTTAACATATGAGAGGCAAGATTATCAGTATAGATTATTGAGAACAAGAATCAAATATGTGAGTCTTGAAGATTATACCAGATTATAATACACAGAAATTTAAATAGTTATATATAGAAGAGATTCATAGAGAGCCAGGCTAAAACAACAACAATTTAACAGGAAAATTTAGTTTTAAATGAAAATTGCCAGATACAGTAAACAAACAGGTAAGTGTGTGCTATGTTCAGGGGGCAAATACTGTCAAAAGAAACAACTTCAACAAAACTTAGATTTTGGATTTAGCATTAAAACCTTGACAAAGTCTACTATAAATGTGTTACCACGACACAAGAATGATTCAAGAAAGTGAAATAACGGACGTACTGATTTGAAAGAAATAATTAAAAATAAAAATATTTACTTGCAAAATATATTAGTGTGCATAAGGGAAATACTAAGAAAATTTAAGAAATGCTACTAGAACTAATTAAGTGGATTTAGTAAATTTGTAAGGTAGAAGATTAATTTTAAAAAATTAATTTATTTCATATATAACAATAAATAATTTAAACTTAATTTAAAAATATCTATCTACAATATCATAAAAAAACTTGTGAAATATTTTATCAAAATATATGTAAGTCCTACATACTGAAACTATAAAACATTACTGAGAAAAATTAAAGAAGACCTAATCAAATGGAAAGCAATATCATGTTCATGTTTTGGAAAACTGGATATTGTTAAGATGATAATTCTTGCCAGAGTGATCTATACATTTAATGTTATCCCAAACAAAATTCCAGCTGTCTTCTAAATAGAACCTGACCTGCATATCTGAAATTTATATACATATACAATTGGCCAAAAAGAGCCAATATTACATTTAATTTTTTTTTTAAATTGGATGATGGCAGTACACTATTGCAATACTACAAAGCTACAGTAATCTTGAGACTATGATAATTACAGAAGCATAAACATATAAGTTGTGTACCAAAAAGTATCTGAGACAGGCCTCAATCAATTTAGAAAGTTTATTTTGTCAAGGTTAAGGATGCATCCATGACATAACCTCAGGAGGTTCTGATGACAGGTGCCCAAGGTGATTGGGGTAAAGCTTGGTTTTATACGTTTTATAGAGACATGAGACATCAATCAATATGTGTAAGATGTACACTGCTTCTTTCTGGAAAGGTGGAATAACTTGAAGGAGGGGGTAGGGGAGAGGAGCTTCCTGGTCATAGATAGCTAAGACACAAAGAGTTGCGTTATTTTGAGTCTTAGATCAGGCTTTAACTAAATACACAATTTCCATATAGTCGGGGGTAAAGGAATAATCACTTATGCCTTAGACTGGCTCAGTGAATCTCCATTTTCACATAAACAATAGGACAGAGGAAGCAATAAGATATGCGTTTGTCTCAGGTGAGCAGGGGGATGACTGAATTCTGTCCTTTGTCCTGAACCTGTGAAGACAAGCTATCAATGTACATTGCCAGGTGAAATTCGACAGAACTGTTTTAGGATAGAGATTTCTTGTGGACAAATTGTGAGGGAAGTATGCAGCTTTTTTTATCTTTGTAGGTATCTTTTTAGAAATAAAATGGGAGCAGATTTGCCTGATTCAGTTCCCAGTTTGATTTTTCCCTTTGGCTTAGTGATTAGGGGGTCCCAAGATTTACTTTCCTTTCACAACATCAATAAAATAAAAACGAGCTTCCATATGTTGACCCACATGTATATATGGTTTCAATTCATAGTTATTAAAGTGCTAAGGTAATTCACTGGGAAAAGTTTAGTCTTTCCAGCAAGTGATGCTGAAATAACAACATACCAATCTAGGGAAAAAAAATCCTTCATTCCTACACAGTGTCATATCTAATCATAAATTGATAGTGGGTTTGGATATTAGAGCTAAAATCAACAAACTCCTAAAACAAAACTTTGAAAAAATATGTGTGACTTTGAGTTAGCAAAAATTTCTTTGTTAGAATTGATAGGACACAAAACAAACAAAAAGGAAAATATAAACATCAAATTTTTTTGCTCATCCAGTAACACCATTAAGGAAATGAAAGGCACGCCCAGTTTTAAAGAAATATTTTTAAATCATATATCTGATATAAAATATCTACTCAAAATATATAAAGAACTCCCACAACGCAGTACGACAAATAACACAATTTTAAATGAACAATTTGAATAGGTATTTTACAAAACAAGATATACGAATGCTAATATGCTTATAAGATATTGTAAACACTGTCTCCATTAGGTAAATACAAATTAACAACACAGTAAGAAACCACTACAAATCTACTGCCTGCTAAAATTTTAAAAGATTGAAAACTTCAAGAATTAATGAGAATGTAAAGCAACTGAAACCTTCATACATTGAAAATTAATGCAGTCACTATAAACATAAAACAATTTTTGAATATATTAAAAGATTAAGGCTCATCAAATGACCCTTGGATTTTACTCCTACATATCTACCTAAGGGAAATGAAAACTATATCCACATTAAGACTTGTATGAAATGTATATAGTTTCTTTATTTCTTTCTCTCTCTTTCTCTCTCTCTCTGTCTCTCTCTCTCTCTCTCTCATTCTCTGTCTCTCTGCCTCATCCTGGACAACACGACTACTTGTAATACCTAAGTACATATTTCCTGTGATTTAACAGTCATATTTTTTTTATTTTCAACATTTATCATAAGCTCAAGGGTATATGTGCAGGATGTGCAGGTTTGATACATAGGTAAACATGTGCCACGGTGGTTTGCTGCACAGATCATCCCATCGCCTAGGTATTACAGCAAGCATCCATTAGCTATTCTTCCTGATCCCCTCCCTCTTCCCAGCCCTGCCCCAGCAGGCCGCAGTGTGTGTGTGGTTCACCCTCATCTGTCCATGTATTCTCATCATTCCGCTCCTACTTGTAAGTCAGAACATACGGTATTTGGTTTCCTGCTCCTGTGTTAGTTTGCTGAGGATAATGGCTTCCATCTCCAACTATGTCCCTGCAAAGGACATGATCTTCTTCGTTTTTATGGCTTCCTAGTATTCCATGGTCTATATTTACCACATTTTCTTTATCCAGTCTATCATTAATGAGCATTTAGGTTGATATCATGTCTTTGCTGATGTGAATAATGCTTCAGTAAACATATGGATGCATATATCTTTATAATAGAATATAATATTCCTTTGGGTATATACCCAGTAATGGGCTTACTGGGTCAAATGGTATTTCTAGTTTTAGATCTTTGAGGAATTGCCACACTGTCTTCCACAATGTTTGAACTAATTTACACTCCTATCAACAGTGTAAAAGCATTCCTTTTTCTCTGAAACCTCAACAGCATCTGTTGTTTCTCAACTTTTTAATAATTGCCATTCTGACTGGCATGAGATGATAGCTCATTGTGGTTTTGATTTGCATTACTCTAATGATCAGTGATGTTGAGCTTTGTTTCATACGTTTGTTGGCTTCATAAATGTCTTCTTCTGAGGTGTGTCTGTTTATGTACTTTGCCCACTTTTTAATGGGGTTGTTTTTCCGTGTAAATTTATTTAAGTTCCTTGTAGACTCGGGATATTAGACCTTGGTCAGATGGATAGATTGCAACATTTTTCTCTCATTCTGTAGGATGTCAGTTCACTCTGATAATCATTTCTTTTGTTGTGCAGGGGCTCATTTAATTACATCCCATTTGTCAATTTTTGCTTTTGTTTCAGTCAATTTTGGCTTTTTTGTCATGAAATCTTTGCCTGTGCCTATGTCCTGAATGATATTGCCTAGATTTTCTTATAGGGATTTTATAGTCTTGGGTTTTACATTTAAGTATTTACTTCATCTTGAGTTCATTTTTGTATAAGGTATAAAGAATGGGTTCAGTTATAATTTTCTACATATGGGTAGCCTGTTCTCTCAGCACCATTTACTATACAGGATATCCTTTCCCCATTGCTTGTTTTTGTCAGGTTTTTGGAAGATCAGATGGTTGTAGAAGTGCAGTGTTGGTGTGTAGCTGTTGTTGGTGTATAGGAATGCTAGTTACTTCTGCACATACACTTTTATATCTTGAGACTTTGCTGAAGTTGCTTAGGAGCTTTAAAAGCTTTGGGGCTGAAATGGTGGAATTTTCTAGACATAGAATTGTGACATATTTAAATAAAGTTAACTTGACTTCCTCTCTGTCTATTTGAATACACTTTTTTTCTCTTGCCTGATTCCCTCACCAGAAATTCCAATATTATGTTGAATAAGAGTAGTGAGACAGATCATCCTTGTTTGTGCTGGTTTTCAAGGGGGAATGCTTCCAGCTTTTGCCCATTCAGTATGTTATTGGTTTTGGGTTTGTCTTATACGGCTCTTATTATTTGGCATTATATTCCTTCAATAACTAGTTTATTGAGAGTTTTTAACATGAAGAGTTGTTTAATTTTATCAAAGGCCTTTTCTACATCTCTTGAAATAATCATGTGGTTTTCATCTTTATTCCTGTTTATGTGATGAATCACATTTATTGATTTGTGTATGTTAAGCCAATCTTGCATCCCGGGGATGAAGCAAACTTGATCATGGCGTATAAGCTTTTTGATGTACTTTTGGACTTAGATCTCCAGTATTTTATTGAGAATTTTTGCATTTATGTTCATCAAGGATATTGGCCTGAAGTTTTCTTCTCTTGTTTTATATATGCCAGGTTTTTATAGCAGAATGATGCTGGACTCATAAAGGAATTAAGGAAAAATTTTCAATTTTTTGGAATAATTTTTGTAAAAATGATATCAGCTCTTCTTTGTACCTCTGGTATAATTCAGTTGTAAACCTGTCTGGTCCTGGGCTATTTTGCTTGATAGACTATTTATTACTGCCTTGAATTTAGAAAATTTTTTTAGTCTATTCAGTGATACAATTCCTTCCTGGTTCAGTCTTGGGAGGGTGTATGTGTCCAGGACTTTATTCATTTATTCTAGATTTTCTAGTTTATGTGCATAGGGATATTTATAGTATTATCTGATGGTTGTTTGTATTTCTGTGAGGTCAGTGGTGAAATCCCCTTTATCATTTCTGAGTGTGTTTGATTCTTCTCTCCTTTCTTCTTTGTTAGTCTAGCCAGTGGTGTAACTATTTTTTTATGTTTTTTTTCAAAACAATAAAACTGCTCCTGGATTTTTTAAGTTTTGAAGAGTTTTTTGTGTGTCTTTATCTCCTTCAGTTCCACTCTGATTTTGGTTATTTCTTGTCTTCTGGTAGCTTTAGGGTTTGTTTGCTCTTGGTTACTTAGGTATTTTAGTTGTGATGTTAGGTTGTTAATTTGAGATGGTCCTAGTTTTTTGATGTGGACATTTAATGCTATAAATTTTCCTCTTAATACTGCTTAGCTGCACCCCAGAGATTCTGGTATGTTATCTCTTTGTTCTCATTGGTTTCAAGGAACTTCTTGATTTCTGTGAATAATTATTGTGAATAATGAATGCTGCAGTAAACATGAGCATGCAGATATCTCTTTGACATACTGATTTCTCTCGGATATATACCAAGTGGAATTGCTAGATCTATAATTTTTGAGGAACCCTGCACTGTTTTCTGATGAGAAAATGGAAACTTGTACACTGTCCAGCAAATGTAAATTAGCCAATTTTAAAAAATGAATCATCTGCCTTGTACTCTGTATTCCCCTTACCTTTCCTTCAGGGGAACAATTTTGACTAATTCTTTGTATTTACTTCCAGACCACTTAATGATATGCTTGTATTTCTATTTGATAACATATATGTATATAATGCATGCATAGTTCTGTATAATTTATATATGTGCATATAATGTATGTATGTACATGTGTTTATATATATATTATACATGTATATAGGTGTGTGTATGTGTCTGTGTCTATGTGTGTGTGATTTTAAGCATTATCCATTGACTTTTCAATAGTAATAATGAGGATGTTGCTTTCCTTCTCCTATTCTTACTACACATTCTCATCTTTCTCTTTTGCTTTTTACCCTTAAAGAAATACATTAAAATGTGCATTAGATAGATAGAGGTACTCAGTGTTTACACTATTTTGACATTGTAAGTTCTAGTCACAACTGTGAAGCCCAATTAATTTTGATTATTTGTATTATTTCATGCATAAATTTGTGTTATTTCTAGACTTAAAAATAGGCTGCTTTTGATCTTCAATTTTGCTGTCATTAATTGCAAAATAATCCCATGGCAACGCTTTAAAGCTGTACATTTCTTTGGGGCATCTCTCAATTTAATTCTAATAGATAATTTCCTCTTGTAGTCTTCTATATTTCACTATTCTGAATTGGTTGTTCCCTATACCTGTTACCTAACCACCACATTTTGTATATCCTTTCCCCATGGCCCAAGGAATCCCCTTCGCTGTCTTTTATTTTAGTTTCTTTGTTTTGTGTATTCTGTCTTTCTCTCCCTGGTTTACTCATCATTTCAGTACAGTGTCACATACTGAAAAAAGTGAATAGCAGTTATTTATAAAGACTTTTAACTAGTGCTCTTATTCAAACTTTACCCTAAATATATAATCGGAATAGGCATACGTTGTATGCATCAGTAAGGAAATCTCCTTAATTTAAGCTTTTGAAGGCATCGCTCCATTTTCTTTTTCCTTTCAGTGCTGCTGTTGAGTCCTCTGAAGACTTTACAATTTCTGATTCTTTTTTGTTTTTCTCACTGTGAAAACTTGTTGGATCTTCTGTTTTTCTCCAATGTTCTCAGCATTCATATGGACACTCAGTGCAAGGTTCTGTACTCTACCCTCACCCTCTGTTGTGTCCCCTGTGTCCCAGTCATTAGACATTGTGATCTTGAGAATAAACATTGACTCCTTTTTTTTTGAGATGGAGTCTCACTCTGTCACCCAGGTTTCTTGAGTGCGAACTCTGCTCACTGCAACATCCCCCTCCCAAGCTGAAGCAATCCTCCCACCTCAGCCTCCTGAGTAGGTGGGACCACAGTATGCACCACCATGCCCAGTTAATATTTTGTATATTTGGTAGAGAAGGGGTTTCACCCCGTTGCCCAGGTTGGTCTCGAACTCCTGAGCTCAAATATCCACCTGCCTCAGCCTCCCAAATTGCTGGAATTTCAGGTGTGAGCCACCATGCCTGGCCAAAATTTTAATTCTTTTGCTGGGTAGAGTAGTTGAGCGACTGATTTGAAAATAGGAACATATTTGGAAGTCTATCTTTCAAAAAAATGAACAAGAAAATAATCTTGTCATTTAAGTTTCCTATTTACCTCCCCTTCCAGAGCATCTGTTGCAGCTATTTCCTGAGTACATTTAGAATTGCATAGTACAAATGGAGTTAGGCTTGAGCTTCCTCATTGTCAGCTTAGGCTTTAGGCCTCACAAATCTTCTCCCACAAGAGATCCTTAAGTGGTTTGCTGCTTACATGTTTTTTTAATTTACATAATTTTATTGCTACATTTTTGTTCTGCTCATCTTTATGGCTGTATGTTTAATGTCAAACCAAATCAATGAAACCAAAACAAAGCATAATTTTAAAAATACAAAATAAAATAATAAGCAATAACACAATCAGAAGGGAGACAAATATGTATGTGCTGTACTCTGCCTTTTCACATACAATTTTTATCTTTGAAATTTAGCAGTTTTTACAGAATATGTCTCAATAATTAATCACCATTTTGTTAATTTTGCCTGGCTAAAAGTTAATCCTGAGATTCAGGCTGCTGAGTTCAAGTGAATTTCTCCTCTTATATCATTAGAGATTACCTCTGTTTCATCAGTATTGTCCTATTTTTCTCAGGGTGATGGAGATGTAGCTTAGATATTGAGTCTTCATTAGTATGTTAAGTTTTTTGAGAGGAAAAATATGTATCATTATTTAGTTATTGCCAGTGTGTCCTAATCAATTGTTCTTTGCAGAATTCACTGTAAGATGTTGAAACGTTTAATAATCCTCAGAGTGAGGTAACTATGCTGAAAATTTCTTTAATCCTAGTGTAAAACATTGGGCTATGGCAATAACTTCATGAAGCATGATACTTGTGATAGCTGCAGGAGGCAGAAAAATTCCTCGGCAGAGAGGAGCAGGTCCCTGGTGAAATCCACCTTCGGGCTGGGGAGAGCTGAAAGTCTGAAATCTGGGCTGCCAGTTCCTGGTGGAGTACACTGCCTGGAGTGAGAACTTCTTTGATGCAGTTTGGCCAATCAGATGATACTTTTTCCTAATCCGCCCATGGGCCAATAAGCAAGCACTTGCTCCCACCCATGGACGAGTCAGCACACAGTTCTTCCATTCTAAGCCTATAAAAACCCTGGACTCAGCCGGACTCAGAGACATTTTTGGACTACCTGCCTGCAGATAGGAGCTACCGACTTCCGGTCTCCTGTCTGCTGAGAGCTGTTGTGTGACTCTGAAAGCTTTTCCCTGCTTTGCTCACCCTCCAGTTGTCTGCGTTATTGCATTGTTCTTGGACTCCAGACAAGAACTCAGGACCTGCTGAACTGCAGGCACAAAAAGGGCTGTAACATGTTCCTGGCCGGCTCACTGAGCTGCAAGCAGTGACACGCTCCTGTTCATCAGACCGTGGGTGTAAACAGCGCAACCCTTCTGGGAGCTCAGATTTCAGTATTCCCAAAGCCAGAGCTGTAACTCTATAGTCTTCTCACCCTCTGCTGGCATTGGGCAGCTGCCTCTTGGGATGGGAAGCAGTGGCAGGGCTGGGCCTGCCCAGGAGCTGCAGACCAGAGTGGCTGACAAAGCTGTAATACAAATAGGCTGAAACAGGTACCCTCCCATGTTCGCTGTGCCATAGGCAGCTGGACGAAAGAGTGGTAGCACACCCTCCACCCGTTGGGGCCCTGTGGTGGCTGGCATCTCCAAGTTTTCAGATGCCACCTTGTTCCCCTTGTTCAGATGCTGGCGCCTGCAGCAGAAGCTTTTGTGGTACGCTGGGTCCAGCTGCAGACTTCCATGCAGCTGGCACCTGAGCCAGCACCTGGAGCTACCCGTTCTGCCACAGCAGCCAGAGCACCTGGCTGTGAGCAGTGGCTGGACCCTGTGCTCACTTGCTTACACATCCCTCACTACTCTGCAACTGGCTCACCCTCAGTGGACGTGGGATCTAAGCCAATAGCGTGAGGCAAGCACAGCCTGTCGGATGAGTGTTTGGAAACTAGCCCATTGGGTGCAAGTGAAATTCAGCCAGAGGTGCTGCTGGCCACAGAGTTTGTGGCTGGTGAAGCAACAGCCAAAGCATCCAGTGACACTTGCATACATTTTGGATAAAGTATTCAAAACTATGTAGGAATTCCAGTTAAGGGGAATAATTATTTAATAATTTAATAAGTGATATTTGGCTGAGTATTTTTAAGGATAGAAGAGCAAGTTACCATCATTTTGGCCTAAGAACAAATGAGACTTCTATTTGTTAAAATATGGATCAAGGGATCTTGGGAGGGTTATTTGTTTGTTTATAAGCTGGTCGTTCACATATCTTTCCTTTTTTTTCTTTTTTTTTTTTTTGAGACGGAGTCTCGCGCGATCTCGGCTCACTGCAAGCTCCGCCTCCTGGGTTCACGCCATTCTCCTGCTTCAGCCTCCCAAGTAGCTGAGACTAAGAGACTACAGGCGTCTGCTACTATGCCCAGCTAATTTTTTGTATTTTTAGTAGAGATGGGGTTTCACCATGTTAGCCAGGATGGCCTCAATCTCCTGACCTCGTGATCCGCCCGCCTCGGCCTCACAAAGTGCTGGGATTACAGGCGTGAGCCATCGCGCCCGGCCTGCATATGTTTTCTTACCTGCCTTCAGTGTCTCTGCAGTGTTTGGTTTGAATTGTGCTACATTAAACTAGCCTAGATAATATTTTCCTGTTTATATTAAAGTTCTCCTGGTGTAGACAAATTTGATTGATTGATTGATTGATAAATATAGATAAACTGATGTCTAGAGAGAGAGAGACAAGAGAGAGGGTTTACTTTAAGGGCCAAATAAACCACCTCTGACTCATGCAATTGAGGGGGCTTGCAAGTTAGAAGCAGGCCAGTAAACTAGAAATTCTGCCAAGAGTTAATATTGCAGTCTCCAGTCTGAACCCTGGAAACTTAGGCAGAATTTCTATTTTTGAGTCAACAGAGAATTCCTTTCTTAACAGGGACCTAGATTTTTTTTTAAGGCTTTCCGTTGTTTGGATGAGGACCACCACATTGTGGAAGTAATCTGCTTTACTCGGCATCTACCAATTTAAATGTTAATTAAATCAAAAAATAGTTTCCCAGCAACATCTAGCTGGATATTTTACAAAACAATTTGGCACCACAGCCTAGGCAAGTTGACATCTAAAATTAACCATCACATTGTTTCAGTTGAGAAATCAATAAGTACTTTCAAATAGAAAAATAAAAATAAATGCACAGTCATGCATTGCTTAATGATGAGAAATGTGTTGTTAAGCAATTTTGTCATTAGGCAATTAAGGATTTTACTTACACAAACTTAGATGGTATAGCCTATGACACACTTAGGCTGTATCTTACAGCCTTTCGTTCCTAGACTACCAAACTGTACAGTAAGTTACTCAACTGTATACTGTAGGCAACTGTAACACAATGGCAAGTATTGGTATATCTAAACATAGAGAAGGCATAGTGAAAATAGAGAATATGGCAGGTGTAGTGGTGTGTGCCTGTAATCCCAGCTACTCTGGAGGTTGAGGTGAGAGTATTACTTGAGCCAAGGAATTTGAAACAATCCTGGGAAGCAGCAAGACACTATCTCAAATAAAAAATAAAATAATTTAAAAATACAGTATAAAAGAAAAAAAATGGTACACCTTTATAAAGACTTACCAAGAATGGAGGTTGCAGGCCTGGAAGTTGCACTGGGTGAGTCACTGGGTGAGTGGTGAGTGAATGTGAAGGCCTGAGACATTTCTCTACACTACTCTAGACTTTACAAACATTGTATAATTAGGCTACATTAAATTCGTTTTAGAAGTTTTCTTTCTTGAATAAATTAACCTGAGCTTACTGTAACTTTTTTTATTTTATAAACTTTTTAATTCCTTTCAATTCTTTAACTCTTGTGTAACAACACTTAGCTTAAAACACAAACACGTTGTACAGCTGTATAAACGTTTTCTTTCTTTATATCCCTATTCCATAAGCTTTTTCCGTTTTTAACATTTTTAACATTTTCAACTTTTTGTTAAAAACTAAGACACAAACACCCACATTAGCCTAGGCCCATACAGTATCACAATTATCAATATCACTGTCTTTCACATCCGTATCTTGTGTCACTAGAAGGTCTTCAGGGGTGGTAACACAAATGGAGCTGTTGCAAGTACCTGTTCTACAGTTACTTTTTTTAAAAAAATAAGTAGAAGGAATACACTCTAATATAATGATAAAAAATACAGTATAAAAAGATACAAACCAGTAACATGGCCATTTATTATCATTATCCAGTAATGTACTGTAGTTAACTATCTACTATCTTTTCTAAACTGGCAGTGCAGTAGGTTTGTTTACACCAGCAACACCACAAACTCGAGTCATGCCTTACACTAAGATCTTACAATGTCTACAATGTAACTAGGCCATAGGAATTTTTCAGCACAATTATTATCTTATGGGACCACTGTCATGTATGTGCTCAGTAGTGCACCAAAATGTCATTATGCTCTAGTCTTCTATGCGCATATTTTTCTGTAGAAAGTAGTTGAAGAGATTAAGCATATCAAAAATTGATCCCTTAAATTAATATTCAGTTATGAAAAGCTAGTCCAACATATTTTAATACTGCCTTAGAATTAATTAAAAAGAACATCTATCAGAATGCCAAATTGTTTTCAAACATTTTACCAGATAAGTTAAACTTACATTATTAAGTTCTCAGATATGAATTGTTGGCAAGAATTTGTGGAGCAGGGGGTATATTAAAAGGTTAAAAGGGATAAAACACATTGAAAGGGATAATATGCACGAACAAATCCAAGATAATTTTGATCCGTAAATATTAAATATATAATGCTTATCTCAATATTTCATCAAAACAAAATGCAATGGATTTTAAGATGTGCCATTATTTTATGTACTTTTATATACTTCAGAAAAGAAAAAAATGCTTGACATGAGCAAACTATATAGGAGAGTCCCCTTTGAGGGTAATCCACAAAAGAGTTATATATTAACCTTTGCTATGTATTAACCATTGTTTACATTTCCCTTTCCACAAAAGGGAAATGTAAACAAGACCTCAACCTACAAGAAAGGACAGCAAATTAACGAACAAGCCTCTACCTTGACACTTGGCGGAAGAGATAAAACTTTCCCAGATGATTTAAATCACTAGGTATTACCTTGCAAGGTTTGTTTTCTGAATTCACACTGCTAGTGTGGTCCAAAAGCCTCAAGCAGAGAATTTAATGAAAGTTATCTCAGGTTTATTTTGTCCCTAGGTGACCGGAAGAAGCAAATGCAAATCTTCTTGTTTCTCAGTGTATGCCAATGCAGGTTTGTAAAATGCCATCCGTAAGAAGTTGCATTCGAACTTCAGAAATGTTAAATTGTACGACAGACATTCTTAAAATCTATTAAATATGTATTCTGTAATGAAATCCGTACTTTATATAAACACCAGAAAATGCTATTGAATCATATTCTCATATTAGGGAGTTGGAAAACCTTGAGAGAGAACAGTATTTAAATATTAACAATGATAATGGCAATAATAATAACAAAAAAGTAGCAACAGCAACAATAGCTGTGTTCTTACGATGTGACAGACATTTAATTTCCATGTATTTAGTTACTTGATGCTCACAACAGCCATTTTTAATAGTAATAATAATTTTCCCCTTTTCACAGATAAACAGAAAAGCCAGTACTTGAATCCAGCCTGTTTTTGTGAAAAGCCATATCTTAATCACTGTTTTAAGAATGAAGGATGTTTCAGCAAGCAGTAACCACATAGATGGCCATTCCAAACCAAGAGGACACAAAAGAGCATAGTTTGTTGTTGTTGTTGTTAAGAGACATTTCTTAAAATGTCAAGTGGATTGGCATGGTTAGGATAAAAGAAATTAAGTACAATTAATTAGGTCATAATACTGGCAAAATACATGGAGGCCAGAACACGTATTATTTTGATATTAAGATATATGAGATATATTATCTAATTATTGAGGATTCCTTAAAAGCCTTGGAGAAAAAAATGTGTCATACTGTGAATTGTATTTTTAGACAACAACTGATATCAATGTGATACACTTCCTCAAAAAGATGACAGCAGCTAGATCATGTGCAAAGGAGTCCCTTATATAGAAGAAGTTAAAAGTCTTAACTAATATATAACTCATCAACATATAATGAAAACTTTTTACTATATTTTTGAAAGGAAGAGAGTGTTTCCAACTGAGTTAGCGAACAGGGAAGAAAAAGATGTTTGACAAAAGAAATAACAATCTAGTTGGAAACCTACTGAATTTGAAGTACTTGTGTAATTTTCATGTAATTCGGTTAGGGCATAGGTGGATTTCTGGGTTGAAGAGAGTCATGAGAATTGATGTCATTGACAGAAGAAAATATTTTAAAACATATGTACGTAATAGTTGATATAAAACTTATGGATGCACTTTTGCATATATTTTACAGTATTCAATGGATTAAATAACCTTCGACTGATTTTCTTGCACTTTTTTCAAAGAGTGATATTTTCATCTATAGCGAAACAAATATATACAATGCCTTAAAAATGTTTTGCAATAAAATGTACATAACATAAAATGAACCATTTTAAACATTTTTAACTGTAAAATGTAGTGGTATTAAACATTCACAGTGTTGTGAAACCATCACCTCTTTCAATTTTTAAAACTTAAAGAACTTTTTTTTTAATACTTTTAAATTTCACATTCATTGTCTCCATCTTGGTAAAATCAGTCATAGTGTTACTGGCAAGAAGCCCCAATCCAAACCCCATGAGAGAGTTCTTGAACCTCATGCAAGAAAGAATTTGGTGTGAGCCCATAAATTGAAAATAACTTTATTAAGAAAGTAAAAGAATAAAAGAATGGCTACTCTGTAGGCAGATCAGTGGGCTGGACTGCTTGACTAAGTACACTTATAGTTATTTCTTGATTACATGATAAACAAGGGGTGTATTATTTATGAATTTTCCAGGAAAGGGTGGTGAGGGAATTCCAAAACTGAGTGTTCCTCTCCTTTTTTAAACCATGTAGGGTAACTTCTTGACGTTGCCATGGCATTTGTAAACTGTAATGGCACTGGTGGTAGTGTCTTTTAACATGCCAATGTGTTATAATTAGTGTATAATGAGCAGTGAGGAAGACCAGAGATCACTTTTGTCACCATCTTGGTTTTGGTGAGTTTTGGCTGGCTTCTTTACTGCATCCTGTTTTATCAGCAAGATCTTTGTGACTTGTATCTGTGCTGACCTCCTGTCTCATCCTATGACTAAGAATGCTTAACCTCTTGGGAATGCAGCCCAGTAGATCTCAGCCTCATTTTACCTAACCCCTATTCAAGATGGAGCCACTCTGGTTCAAATGCCTTTGACAATAGATCATTCTAAACCAGATAAAAGGAATGTTGGACAGAAAGACGAGGCTAATATAAAAGATTTTGTGTGTGGAATAGAGTACATTTTTGAAAACTTCGTGCTTAGTTATATATGAACAAAATTTAGGCAATTAATGGTTTAAGGAGAAAGTATAAGCAAGTGAGTACATAAATTAAAACTTTATTAATGACATAGGATCTCAATAAATGGTATTTTCCCTAGAACCAAATGCAAATTATCAGCTTCATGGCTTCACTATTTGTAGTATACCTGTCAATCCATTTCCATAAAGCAAAATATAAACCAGATTATTATTTATTCTCGAAAAAACGTCTATCCTTTGCCCCATTTTTTTATTAGCAGTCATGATGACAGAGTTCCATAGGACTAAGAGCTTTTGGCAACAATGCTCACCCTCTCTCCCACAAATTTCACAGCCCCAAATCATCTATGAGCCTTGAGGCCACCAAAGATTTCCTGTCAAATCCACAAGACGTGCAGGATTCTAAGATCAGCTCAATAGCATTTCCAGAAGGTTTTGCATTCTTCTTTTTCTGACCTACTCTCCAACACCTCCTCTTCTATTGTTTATCTTCTCAACGTATCTCTCAATTTTTCCTTTTACCGTCTTCCTCTATCTTAAATCTAAATCTCTTCCAAAAATTCTACTTCCCCTATAGATTTCTCAAGTTGTAGACATTTTCTCTTATATCTTATATTTTGGGATAGAATTTGGGTTGGTATTTCTATTTGTTTCTTATCACCCCTGTTAGAACATTGTGCTTTCCGTCTTCCCCTAAATCTGGAGCTTCTGAAGCATATGTGTTAGACAATGCCCCTTGATAATGTTCCATGTTATAGTCATCTATAGATCTCTATGACCCTTTCGGATATTCCTTACAGATTTGAACTCTTGGGAAATTGGTACATTCTTATTTTAATTATTGGTAATATATGTTTTCACATAGTTGATCCCCCCATATGCCATGCACTTTGTTTTTTGAGCTAATCTCTCCTCTAGTGAACTTATACTTTGACCTATCTCTGCAATCCACTACGAGAGCTATCT
This sequence comes from Symphalangus syndactylus, assembly GCF_028878055.3. NCBI lineage: Eukaryota > Metazoa > Chordata > Mammalia > Primates > Hylobatidae > Symphalangus > Symphalangus syndactylus. The sequence continues at coordinate 68,105,509 of NC_072439.2, forward strand.
TTAATAAAATAATCTCAATTTAAAGCATCCCATACCTTGAAGAACATCTCTTATATGTTCGCAAAAGTCCTTTTAGTGTTCCAACTTAAACACATTAACAACTCCAGCAGTACCTACAACTATTTCTGATAACCAACTGTAAAGATCCAGTATGGAGACCAATTGTTTATGGTCAGTGAGTTCTGATTTGTTGTGTAGCTAGTTTTTTTCTTTTCTTTTCTTTTCTTTTCTTTTTTTTTTTTTTTTTTTTTTTTTGAGACAGAGTCTCTCTCTGTCACCCAGGCTGGAGTGCAGTCCCGTGATTTCGGCTCACTGCAACCTCTGCCTCCCAGGTTGAAGTGATTCTCCTGCCTCAGCCTCCCAAGTCTATAGCTAATTTTAATTTGTTGGTACCTATGCTCTACTAGTCATTATATGTTAAAAATATTATCTATGCCTACAAGGCATTGATCCTATCACCCTTTCACTGATTTATTCACTTTCTGATATTAACTTTTTCCTTACTCAGCATATAAATTGTATGGCCAATTATTCTTATTCCTGTTTGTATATATTGTGCATCCCTTTTCTCTCACTACCTATTTTATACTCTTTTGTATTATGCCAAATAGGCCAGTCTCTATTTATTTCAGTGCTACGCTTTTGCAGGTGGATAAAGGCACAGAAACAATTAATAGGCTTCCATTTAAATCATGAACACCAATCTCAATTGAGACCTTATATATCCTACCCAGAAATCTAAGGTTGTTTATCTAGTTCATTCACTCCAATACAGCTCTTACTCTAGATGATATTTTTATCCTATTTCCCTGAAAAACAGAAGAAATCAGAAGGCATCCTCCTTGAATTTCGACCTTATCATAAACTCACTGCCTGACCTATATCATATATTTAGCTTTTGACCTTCCATGCTCTTAACAAAGACAAATTCTTCTGCTTGTCTTTCTAACTCTATCTGTAACTACATTGACTGCGACCCTGACCTTAATTTGCTTTTATCTGTAATCCTAAGTGTATCTGAATCTAGTTTGAATTATCTCTCACCTAAATGAAGAAATTCAAACCAATGTTCTTTCTTTCTCTTGCATTAGTAACATTCTCTTTAAACTTGATTATTTCCATTAGGATATAAATATACTTGAACCTTCATATTTAAATAAAAACCATTTTAATAAAAATTTTATTTTAATACAAAACTTATATTTCCTTCTAGCTATCATCTCTTTTCTATGCTTTCCTATATAGCTCAACTCCAAACAAAGTTGACTGTACTTGCTTTCTGATTTTACTCTTTTATTTCCCCTTGATCCCATTTCAAATACTCTTTCAAATAGCATTTCAAATATTTTCACTACCCATCCTACTGACCGTGCACATGACCTCGACATTGCTAAATCCAATAGCCAATGCTCCTTCTGATCCAGGTTAAAGTGGCAGTATTGACATAGGAAACACTCGGACTATTTCTCTACTACTGAATTTTTTTTTTCCTTCCTCACTGGCCCTCCTCTTAGTCTTTCTGACTGGCTTCTCTTATTCTCCGTGTTCTCTAAATGTTCGTATGACCCAGTCTGAGCTTTAGGTCTGCTTATTTTCATCCACCTGATCCCTTTATTCCTCCTCCAATCTCCCACACTTTTCATTCCTGTTCTTCTACCCCATCTTTCTTTTCCATTACTTATTCTCCACATACTTCTAGGTAATCTTATTGAGTTTCATTAATTTTTAAAAATCCATATGTTGACAGAAAACAGTATCCAAATGTTTTTCTCCAAATAGTTTCTTGAACTCCAGAATCATAATAATTGTATTCTTAGCATTTCCACATTGGTTTAATATGTTTAAAAGAGAACTTCTAGTCCTTCTATATGAAATATATAACTCTTTTAAAGTCTTCTTTCATTTTAGCCTGATAACTACTTATGCTAAAATATTTAAGGCATTTTTAACATTACTATTTCTCTCATACCCCATTCAACTCCATCTGTAAGCCCTGAAGGCTTAACATCCACATTAATTCAGCATTATATTATCTCCTCTAATAGCACCTGGTTAAAGGCAATTCTTCTCTCTTATGAATTATTGCAATAGCTTCCTACTTAGTTTTCTTGCTTCTGCCCTTGTCTTCCTACACGGTGGCAGTAGTGCTCTTGTAAAACCAAAAGTTGATCATTTTATTTCATTGTCCCATACTCTCCCATGGCTCCTTTCGTTCTTGGAGTTAAAGCCGAAGTCTCAATATAATTCAGACACTTTCTGATCTGGCTCCCTGTTACCACTCTGATCTCAGCTTCTACTATTCTTCCTGTGTCTCACTGGACTCCAGCCTCTTTGCTACTTGTGAAATATACCAACCACCATTGTCCTGGATGGCCTGTTCTTTCTGTCTGAAAATTCTTCTCTTAGATATGCATATAGCTTATCCTTTCACGTGTTTTTATTACTTAAGCTTCTATGATCACTCTTTGAAAAATTGTTTATTCATTCTTCATTTCTATTTTGTTCTAACACAAAGTACTTAATATAATCAAAGGTAATATATTATCACTCACCTGACAACTAAAATTTCCAGTTAGGTAAGAGATTGTCTGCTAATGTATTTCCAGCATATAGAAAAATAACTAAAACATAATAGGTGCTTAATAAATGTTGACTGAATCAATGAATGAAATAATAACTTAATGTTATTTATTTGATAACTTCTTTCTTAATTGAAAAATGCTTTCTGGCCATAAATACCTCTCTATAAAATTTGGTTATATTTTATTATGTATTTATTTCTGCTTTTTTCCTAGCTTGTACGAACTTGAAAGGTTTAGTTGAAGTAGAATTGTCACACTCATTCTTTTTATTTTTTAAATACTCAATTTTAAAGGAAGAAGGGTTAAAGTAAAAAAAGACTGAATGAGAAGTTACGAGTCAAATTTCTTAGTGTCTAAAACATAATAGCAATTGTATATAGATTTTTCTTTCCCATTTAATCCTGGGAATATAAGGAAGCGCCAACGTGAGCATGTCTTTGAGCAGAATCCAGATTGCTCTTGCTTGTTTTTCGCCTAGAACTGCATTCGCTTTACCTGCATGTCTCATCTCTCAATTTTGTGTGTTTTTCCATCTGCTTACGTTTCTTTCTATAGTCATTTACTGCCTTCTTATTGACCTGCCCTATGTTAAACATGTCCCTAATATGTCCTGCCCGCATCTCAGCCTGTCTACTTGTGTTTCTTCATCTAGCTAACAATAAACAATGTAAGTCAGGTGATGAAATCAGTGTAATAAAAGAGGATCATGGTGTCTAGTTTGTTCAGAGGAAAAAGCACATGTGATGAAAATACACTCAGAGCTTGTTTTCTAAACACCATTTGCTAATTAAAATAATCAGTTCCTTTAAGAAGGAATGGATTCAATTTTTAATTTTTTGAGGAATCCCTATACTGTTTTCCTTATCTAAGGTGATGTAAATGTCAATTAGCTTGATTTAGCCATTCCATGAAGTATACACACACTTCAAAACATCATGTTACATGATGTTACCATATTTACATGGTAAATATATACAAATTTATCTGTCAATTAAAAAAGATAATTTTTTAAAAAAGGAGAATATAAGGTAGCAATTTCTAAGGCTGGAGCACGGAAAATACAAAAATTGCCTGGAGAATCTTGTAGTGCCAGTTTGCCCATTTGAAAGATTTCACTGCATACTACATTCTTTATTGTGTCTTCACTCTGGGATAATTCAATCAATCCAGATTTAATCTATCTGTAGATTTAAAGGTTGTCTTTACAATGGCTATAACAGGCATATTCTTGAATTGATATTGAGTATTTCTGAGTTTAAATAGCTTAAAGTTGTTTAAAATATTTCTAAGGTTTATCATTTACTGCTTAAATTTGAAATGACTTATCAAAATCTATCAATCACTGAGTGCTAAGTTATTAATTTTTTGCAAAACCTTGTTAGATTAAGCCAATTGCAATCAATGTTGTTAATATTCTGCTTTTTCAAAATTTCCCCTAGAACAAATACATTAATTACTTAGAGTTTCTATGTTATTCTTTGTCATAGGCAAGATTTGTACCAAATGAACTTACTTGTCTTTCAATGTTCACATGTGTGAATTATATCAAATATTCTTCAACAATATAATGTTGGTGCATTCTTCCAACTCTCCTAAACAGTTTTATTAAAATAATACCTGTCCCTGGATCCTAAGTCAAGGAAAAGTTTTGTTTTTTTTAATAAGTAACACTTCTTTCATAAGTTATGAGAGGCTAGATAATGCTGTAATAACAACCCCCCTATAATATCAGTGGCTTAAAAGAACAAAAGTTTGTTTTTCCTGGATGTCTATATGGGCTCTTATTAAGACAGGAGACTTGTTCCATGCCAGAGGGAAAAATTGTAGAACTGTTTTACTCTTGCAACCAAGTATCTTGATTATTTACATTTATAACTGATTGCGAAAGCAAGTTCCAAAGTACCAAGCTCCAGGGTGCAAAGAAATTCAATCTTCAATGTGCCCCAAAACAGGAGAGAACCAAGAATCAGTGAGAAAGGTTGTGTTTAAATGGAACACCCACTTTCCTTAAGTCAAGATCCTTTCATTGGGCTAGTGTTCTTTGGAAAATCCTGATACAGGCTAGGTTAGTCCATACGATAATTGACTGAGCAATGGAATTCCAAACTTCTAGGAACACTCCTTAAATGTGATATTTCAGTTGTTGGTGTGAATAGATGGATAGTTTCCAAGTGAAAAATATGTATTCCAACTGGCACCATCAGTTTTATTTAACGTTGTTCATAAATGCTTTTACTGCTAATGTTTATGAATATCATTATTTTAAATCTAGTTATTTTTCCAAGTTCTTCAAACATCTTTACTATGCCAAGTAATTTTCAGGATTTATTAAAGGTTAATGAAGGAGTTTATTGCATCATATCTTCTATGGTTGTTTAAAAACATGTAACTTTAGTGAAAACGTAAAGTAAACCACTGCAAGATGGCTAAAGGCCAAACATTGACAAAAGATGATGTATATTTTTATTATCAGAGATCAAGGAGACTCATATAAGCTAACTTTTCATGGCAGAGCTTGTCCTTATTTAATTTCAATCTGATGTCAGTTCGTAGTTATTAAGCACTTACTAACTGTAAATATTTTTACAGATGTAGTGTAATAAATATACAGCAATTAGGCACTCTTGGCAGTTTATATATATTGTTCAATATTATATAATTGCAATCCAGCAGAGAAGGAAATATAAAAGTACAATCATTATGCTAGCCTACATTCTCCAATGATTCCTCATATCTGAAGTTTGTCAACATTTCACTAATAGGTACGAGAGTCTCGTGATAAAACCTGCATTACCATTCTCATATTTTTACTCTTATTTTTCTCTTAGCCTTTTCTTATCCAGTGACAATTAATTACTTGTTATTTTCAGAGTAAATAACGCTCCAATATATATTTTGGCTTTTGCCCATAATACAGACTTTAAAATAATTTGGTTCTATTTTAAGTACTTACTTAGTATTACTTTAGAAAACTTACTTTCCCTTCCTTTTTTCAGAATCTTCAGTTTAGTACAAAATATAACTAGTATCCTAACAGTGAAAAAAAAATGCATTTCAGTTTCAAGACCTATATATTTACTGAGCATATTGAACTATGTGCTTGTAAGAGTGCCAGGTTCAATGACTAAAACAGTGCATAAGAAAATCTCTGTTTGGAAGAGGATCTTTGTCAAGATCTTGGAGGTACAGGCTAGTGATTTGGCACTTACAGAGCAGCATGGTAAGTGGTGTACGGATTCAGCCAACCCAATTCCTTGGTTATGATACAGTTTAATTTCAAAGGGCTTAGCAACCTGCATAGCGTCCAGAGTGTCCACTTTCAGGAGGCCAGTCCAGTCCAGCATAGGGACTTCAGGGAAAAGGAGTCATGATTTACTTTTCTCAAGTTCTTTTTCTACATAAAAACAAAGGCATTATTAAGGGATAAATTTGGCCACTGGGGCATAAAATCACAAATTTCTCTGAAATTTAGTTTTTCTGGATACTTGCAGGGCCAAAGCCAGAAACTCAGGGAACTTTTTTTTCATCAGAGTAGATAATTATTGAACTTAAAGGAAGTGATGTTCTGCAACAGGGCCTCACTTTTATGTAAAGTGAGCCAATGTTTGAAAGAATTACAACACACAAGAAAAGTTCAGGCATTATTTTCTGAGCTGACAAGCACAATTAATGTCTGTCCTCTGTGACTCTATGAAGTTTCCTGGACAACACTTTAACTTGTACATTGAAATAATCTGCTGCACTTCTGTTTTACCCATTAGACTATTAACTTGGCAAGGAATAGGGCTTTGCTTTATGTACCATGCAATCATTAACATACTTATTAGTACAGAGTAATACTTTAATATGTAGAACTCTAGCAGTTGTTTAATATTTAGAACTGAGCCAAATTGCTGATGTTAGAGGGAAAAAAAGGCAAAAAATACTAAATAAATATGCTCCAGCTCAATTCTGAGACAAAATTATATAGACAAATATATACAAGATGTATACAATATAACTAAATTTGTCAAATTAAGCAGATTATTATCTAAACTTTACGTAATACATAAAGACTTGCTCATTGGTTAAGTGCAGACACATTTTAAATTATTTCAAATATCTTGATTGAGAAAGAATCAATATATTGACTTTACATTCTTTGAAAAAGAAGCCTAATTGGCCTAAGTTTATTCTTGAAAACTCTATTAAATGTGACGTATTTTAGCATTAATGTTTGAGATACTTCAATATTGTGTATTATACCCTAAGTGTAATATGTCCTTTTCTATATTAATTATAACACTTAAAATAATATTGTTATCTTATTTTGCATTTACACAACATATGCTAGTTTTTAAGAACCATAGTGATATATGTAATCCAAAGATTTGCTCTCAAGTCTCAGATGACAATTCTCTAATAAAGTCATTTTATCATTTGCAATCACAAATTATCCTTTTAAAAAATTTGGGAAAATGTATATGATATGTGAAAGTGTTTTACAACTATACATGATTGTTTGAAATGAAGAACAAGATATTATCTATAGTTCTCAAATTTCTCAAAGGTTATTGTCATGCTTAAAGGGAGAAACATGGTATTTTGTTTGCTTTTTGTTTTTGTTTTTTTCTCTGTGATCAGAATTCATTTTATGCAAGATCTAATGCCATCTAATTGTAAGAGTTATACTACATTCATGTATAGTTGTTGAAATTAAATATCTCTAAAAACCATCACCACCAACCACAAACCCTAATAAAATAAATGTAATCATTGGCAGATTCAATTTCATTTATAAAAGGAAGGAAACAGGGGGAACAGCAAAAATAAAATAACATTTAAAACTACTACATAAAAATATAAAACTACCATGTAGAACAGGATTTACTTCAAGATTTATTTTACTTGGTTTTGCTTTTGTTTTGTTTATTAGTAGACTCCGCTGCATAACTTTAGCACCTTCTTCTGGATTCAACTTTTCCCAGGAGTGGCTTTTCTCATTCCGTTTATATGTCCCAGGAGAGAAAACAAGCAATCATCGCATGGCTATAGAAAGAACAGTAATCCTGAACTCTTATAAATAATAAAAAAATTGAAAATATACAGAGTTTACATAAAATCAGAGCTGCAAAAGGCTACAGCAACAAACTGATATTTATTACCAAGAAATATTCTTGATATATAAACACGAACAAGGTGTTTAAATTTTGAAGAAATACATTTACTACCCAGAATTAAATCAGTTTTATAACTTGCAAGCTGCTTTAATCTGTCACAGAAAGGAAGAATGATGATTATATATTATAGGTAGTTAAAGGTGGGGTTTTTAGAAACAATGATTTGTGTTAGGATAACCCAAGAACATGAAATAGTCTCATGACCTATTATATCCATTATGTTTGGAATAATAGTCCTAGACAGTTATATGGCATAATAATAAATAGTCTCTGAGGCTAAGAAATTTAAAAGAGTATTTTTCATCATCAAGATCACTAACTAGCAGTTATTGAACATTTAGTGGAAGCTTGACTCTAATGGATATTGACCTTGTAAAGAATAAAATTTTAATATAGACTGCTTTCCCATAAGCTAGACATTGTAGCTATTCATGCAAAATGAAATGCTTTTGTCTCACATAGTTACTCTGTATAAAACCAGAAAAAAAGTTACAATTTTTAATCATTACATATCTGAAAGATATGTAATTTGAGACAGACTTTTAAGAGTAAAAAAGAAAATATCAAACAAAATGTATCTGAGGCATTACAGAATAAAGAGTTACACAAGTTCAACATAAATCTATCCAAGAAGGATAGAAAGGACAGAATTTTATTAAGCAATCAAAAATGTTAAGATAAAATAATTAAATCATTTTCAATCTATATCCTGCCTGACCCAATCCACATCTAGACACTTATATCATGCACCAGGCACCCTGCACCTGGACACTGCATACGTGATTCCCCTAATAGTATAACAAGTTCTTCACTTCATGAACATCAATAGCAAGACACACCTATTCAGGTTCCTCTTACATCTTACTCTGGCATTACTCTGCATATTGAATAAAGTACCTCTGTAAAGAAACCTTTATCTCTGTTTTAACTGTTCTGTGATCCATAATGATGCCTTCAACCAAATTAGTTGTTCATTCCATGACCACACATCCTGCTCAGTCATCCGTAATGTACTGAAGGCTAAAATGAGCATGGTCAGCATCTGTTGAGTAAAAAGTGCCAAGGTTCGTGCTAAAAGTTTTAACTGGTGTTAGCTGATCCAATGATTAAAATAAATGTACACATTAGATACCACTGTCATCCCAGTTTTACAGATGAGAGACTAAGGTACCGAAAGTTTCATATTCTTGACAAAGAAATAAAGGGTAGAAGCTGCCATTCAGAATTTAAATCTAAGCAGCTGGAATCTTAATCCAGCAATGTTAAGGCTTCATAGGCTTTCAATTAATCCTACAGTAACATGCAACTATCGATCTGTTAAATGCCTTTATATATATATATAATATATATAAATATATGTGTTTATAGATATATACATATATAAATATATGTATATATATAAAATATATGTATATGTGTATATATATATACATATATGGATATACACACACACATACATATGGAGATATATATGTATATATATCTCCATAAAGCCCACCAGAAGCAATTTGCTTTCAGCTGATAAGGCTGGTAATACACCTTCACTGTCCTGACTCATGGCTGTATAAACCCTCCAGCCCTACTTTGTAATTTAAGTTTCAGGGAATTTGATTGCCTTTTCTTTTCCTAAGATATCACGCTGGTTCATTACATTGATGACATTATACTTATCGGAGTTAGCAAAAAGTGGTAACTACCCTAGACTTTTATAGGTATGCCATTTGGGTTTGAGAGGATAGGAAATAAATATGGCTAAAATTTAGGGGATTTCTGTCTCAGTTAAACTTCTGGGAGCCTAGTAGTGTGGAACATATCAAGATATACCATCTAAGGTAAAGAATACATTGCTGCATCAGGCCCCTCCTATAAGCAAGAAGGAGACATAACACCTAGTTGGCCTCTTTGAATTTTAGAGGCAACATACCTTGAGTATGTTATTCTGAATCATTATCCAGTGACCCAAAACACTGCTACTTTTGGTTTGGTCGGAACATGAGAAGACTCTACAACAGGTTCAGGCTGCTGTGCAAGCTGTTATGCTACTTGGACCATACGGTCCAGCATATCCGATGGTGCTTGAAGTCTCAGCACCAGATAGGGATGCTGTTTGATATATTTGACAGTCTCTTATAGGTAAAATTTAGCAAAGGCCTTTAGGACTCTGGAACAAGGCCCTGCCATCTCCCAAGGATAACTACTTCCTTTTTTTGAAAAACAACTTTCAGCCTGTGCCTCGACTTTAATAGAGACCATAGTTCACTTTCTTTGGAAGGAGAAATCGCCAGAATTGTGGTCATATACTAATTCATGGGCTGTGGCCAATGATTGGGCTGGGTGGTCAGGGAATTTAAGAGAATATGATTGAAAAACTGGTAACAAATTTAGGGTGAGATATCCCCTCTGATTTGACAAAAACATTAAAAATAATTGTTTTTCATGTGAATTTTCACCAGAGAATCACCTCAAAAGAGGAGAATTTTAACCATCAAGTGGATAGGATAACCAGTTGTGTGAATTCTAGTCAGCCTTTTTCCCTGCTGGCTCATGTAAAGAGTGGCCATGGTGTCAAGGGTGGAGGTTATGCAAGGGCTCAGCAAAAGACACATACTTACCAAGATCAATTTGGCTATGACCTCCATCACGTGCCCAACCTGCTCGCAGCAGAGACCAACACTGAGCCTTTGATATGGCATCATTCCCTGAAGTGATTGGCTTCTCTCATAGAAGGGGCAGTGCTTTGTCTTTTTCTGAAATAGACACTCTGGATATAGATTTGCCTTCCCTGCATGTAATGCCTCTGCCAAAACTACCACCCATAGACTTACAGAATGCCTTATTCATCATTACAATATTGTATACAGCATTGCTTCTGATCAAGTAACGCGCTTTACAGCAAAAGAAGTGAGGTAATTAACTCACGCTTACGGAATTCACTGGCTCTACCATGTTCCTGCCATACTGAAGTAGCTGGTTTGATGAAATGGCCATTTAAAGATTCAGTTACAGCTGCTGGCAGTGTCTTGCAGGGCTTGGGAGAGTATCTCCAGAAGGTGGTATGTGCTCTGAATCAACATCCAATGTAAAGTTCTCTTTTTCCAATAACCAGGATTCACAGTTCCATGAATCAAAGAATGGAAATGAAAATGGAACCCCTTGCTATTACCCCTAGTGGCACACTGGGAAAATTTTTGCTTCCTGTTCCAGTGACGTTATGATCTGCTGGCCAAAATGGCTTAGTTCCAGAGAAAGGAATTCTTCCTGGGGTAAATTATAATAACTATATTGAACTGGAAATTATGACCGTGTTCAGTCACTTTGAGCTCCTTAAGCCTCTGAATCAAGAGGCAAAAAGGGGAGTTATGGTGTTTGCTGGAGTGACTAATTTTGAATACCAATGGGAAATTGGACTGCTCCTCCACAATAGAGGTAAGGAAGAGTAGGTCTTTAGTACAGGAGATCCCTTAGGGAATCTCTTAGTAATCTTATGCCCTGTGATTAAGGTCAACGATAAACTACAACTTAAAACAGGCATTTCAAATAACAGCGCAGACCATTCAGGAATAAAAATGTCTTAATCTTTTTGTGCTTCTCTAACCGAATACCACAGACAGTAATTTATAAAGAACAGAAATGTATTTCTCATAGTTCCTAAGACTGGGAAGTCCAAGATCAAATCATCATCATCTGTTTAAGGGACTTCTTGCTGCATCCACATACAGCACAAACTGAAAGGTTAAAAAGGTGATGCACATTGTGTCCTTAAATGGCAGAAGGGCAGAAGAGGATAAACATGCTCCTGTAAGCCCTTCTTACAATGGCATTAATCCATTCACGAGGGCAGAACTCTCATGACTTAAACACCTCCCATTAGGCCCCACTTCCCAACACTGTTACATTGAGGATAAAATTTCCAACATACAGATTTTAAGGGACACATTCAGAACATAGCAGACGGTTTGGGTCACCCCTCCAGGTAAAGAGGTAAAATACCATAACCAGCTGAAGTGCTTGCTGAAGACAAAACAAATGCAGAATGAATAGTGGAAGAAAGTAGTTATAAATACCAACTATGGCCACATGACTAGTAACAAAAATAACTGTCATGAGTATTTTATCCTTATTTTGCTTTCAAGATGTTTGTGTGTATATATACACATGTAGTTGTATGATAGATTGATGATAAATTGACATATATTCTTTCCTCTTGTATTCACTTATTACCTAAGATATATTAATTATATTTTGTAGTATTGAAGTATTTTTAATTTTAATCATATCATTTAAGTAACCAGATAGCAAAGAGAAGAGTAAATATCACTCAAAGACTGTCTCCTCCTCTGGGAAAGGGACCGTACATTTCTTTCAGTTGCATGCCAGATAGTTGTAAAGTTTAGTGCAACTCAAAAAATAATTTAAAAGAAAGATATTAATACCCACTTATGGATAGTTTACTTTGCTTTCCTCTTGGATACCTCTCTGTACATATACTTCCTGCTGGCAGCAAACTATGAAAACCTGAAGTCAGAGTAAAACTTGAAAGCAAAAATGAATAATCCTTCCTGGACACTCCATATCTAGCTGAGATTCTTTAGCATCAGTTTCCCTCCTCCCTCGTCAGATAGGTATGATGGTCAGTTCCTTTAAATATTCTCTATATTCACCAAGAGCCATTGGTTTGTGTTGAAAATAAGACTAATGCAACTCTGAGGACATTTATCACAGAACAAAATAGTTAAGCAATTTATCCACTTTGCCTCTTATTTTCACGGCAGTCAACAAAGAGCTATTTCTAGGCATGTTACACCTTTCTTCCATGAATTCTGTAGTCAATCTGTAGCATATTATGACTTTGTTTCCAATATCGCCCTGTTCTGAATGCCTTTAGCACCTCTTCTCATAATAGTGTAGTGTATTTTCCTATCTCTCTAATTCAGAGATTGGCCATGAGATTTGCTTTGGCTAGTGGATTATGAGTGGTTGTGGTGTCTTCAGAGGATTTAAAATGTGCTTGCATAGTTTATCTTGTCCCTTGAACTACTGCTGTTCTAGAAGAAAACATGCCTTGGGTACTTCTAACTAAGGAAGATAAAAAGAAACATGTCATATACTTGGGGCTAACCCACAAATGAAACGAAGCTGAACCTAAACACTGCTTGAAACAGAGCTAACCATCCAAGCCCAGCTGAGATTAGCCAAGCCTCTTCCCATTCACAGACCTGGAAGCATGAGAACAAAAGCTTATTATAGTCACTAATTTTTGAATGAATTTTAAACACTATTTTTTAATTTATAAAAAACTGGCTAATAAAGCACATTTTCTAAATTAAATTCAAAGTTCACCTGGCTGGCTAGTTGATTCCTATTCCCATCCTGTTCTCGCTTGCCGTAACTTATGACCCTAGCTTCTGTTATAGCAAAGCTGCATCTCATTTTCTTCTAAAATTCTTCCTTATATGTAGATGGAAAGGAGCTGACATTTAGAGATAATTTGAATGTTTACTATATTGAAAGAACTATTACTTTCAGCCTTTTTTTAAAAAGAGAGGCTGAAAATTGCCTAAATAACAAATTTTTTTTAGGTCATGTCTGCATGATATGGAATATCTTGCCAAATACTTTACCCTTCTGCTATTGGTTGCAAAGTAAAGAGTGTACTTTTGACTTAGAATGTCTGTCTCTAACTTATCTTTTGAATTTTTCAAAGTTTTCTCTTTCTGTTCCATGAAGTACACAGATGACAAATGAGAAAGACTGACTGAATGTGAATGTGCTACACATTTACTTCACCATCTCCTAGTCCTTATGCAGACTATACATTGTGTAGAATATAAATAGTATTAAAATATCTCAATAATTTTAAGTCATAAATTATCTCATTACATTGATTATTGCTTTTTATAATTACTACCACATTTCAACTATTTTTTCTACATCTTTACTGTTAAAAGTCCACTGATTATAGCTGTTTACTGGTTTGAAAATAGTTTTCTGAATTCTAGGACAGAATACATGCATGGTTTGATCGTAATTTTTTAATGCAGACTAGCAAAGCCATATACAGACTATTTGATTCCCTGGCTGCATTTGTATTTTTGTTCTGAAAACAAATAACCTCCTTCCCATTTTAGAGCTATTACTTTATCCCTGCACCCTGAAGGGCCCATATTTAATGTCCTTCAAATGCTGGTTTTGAGGCTGTTAATCCTTAACTATCTGATTCAGAGACACTAATTCTCTAAAATACTTTGTTAAATTGAAATATTATAACTTGAAGTAGGTTCTACTTGCTTTTATAAGATTCCAGGTAAAGGAAAGTCTTATGTTTTATAGTTCATGTCTAGATTTCACACAAAATCTCTGTGAAATGGTTGGACTATCACATACTGAAAAATCCTCTTGCTAATCAAGCATGAGAAGCCAAAAAATATACACTGCACAGATGGGCAGTTAATTTCTTTCCCATTGAGCTTGCAATGTGCTCCATGATGTTTTAGCAGCTGTGATGAGAATGGTGGATGTCCCCAATCTATGCTTCATTTAACTTCGGGAATTCTAAAAGATTGCATTGTGTGAAAAATAAAAATGTATTTTAAAGCAATGGAGCTTGGTGTCCTGAAGCAACATTTCATTTTAACAACTAAGTTTTAGGTGCAAATGTTGATACTTACATATTTCATTCTTCTGACAACTTTACCATCAACTTGGATTGTATTTCATCACTAAATCATACTGACAATTTAGCCTTAGACAGCCTATGAAAATCAATGGAACTTTATAATAGAAAATAGAAGAAATGTGTGGTAAAAAATGTGTTTCAATTGTTTGCCACTCATGTTTATTTTTCACAGATACCAATAATGCCACATTATATTTGTATAGCATTTTTATATTCAAAATTGTTTTCCTGTCAAATGGGAATAAAATGCTTGTACTGCCTACTCAGAGCTGATGATATGATTACCTGACATAAAATAAATAAAAATGCTTTCTAAAGTAAAGAATGCTATAAGAGATAAGGGATTATCATTGCCATCACGTCTGAGAATTTTAGTCAGTAAAAAGCACAGAGGCTTTGAAATAAGACCTGGATTTCAGTTCTGGTTTCATTCCTTATAATGTTTGCGAAACTTGGCAGTTGCCTTACCTTTACACTGAGCCCAAGGGATTTTTGTGTATAAAATTTGAATAATTATAAACTATATATAAGGTATGTGTGTTCGTGTGTGTGTGTGTGTGTGTGTCTATGCTTGCATGCTTGAAAATTACAGAAGTTTTTATAAGAAAAATGTATAGTTCAAGGTTACATTAATATCTGATAATCAGGTTTAAAATGTTATATATAATAAAAGCCATTATTAAATGTATTATGTGAATAGACTGGTGTGAGACACATTTTAACGACAGATATTAAGAGTCTGAACTTCATCCAGTAAAGAATAAGAAGTATAATTGTAATGACTGAAGGGAATCATCTTTCGTTTGTCCTCCACCTAGTATGCCTAGGAGTATGGTATTTTTTTTCTCAAAAAAAACTTGATAATCGTATCTCTAATGGATTTGTAACTGCTAGATTATGTATCAGACAACATAAATCCTTTAAAATAGAACCTTTGTTAAATTTTTAAAGAGCACTCAAGACTCCTCATATCATTGTCTCCTAGTCTTCAAGAAATGGTCAAGTCACTCCATCCCCAGGGAGAAGAGTTATTCGGGTTTTAGGATAGTAAAATCCTTGAGCTGTCATGACAATGGGTAATGTTGGTATGCCAAGTTCAATTTGGTGGTGTATGTATACCTATGGTCTTTTCGGAGGTTTCCTCCAACATAACCAGAGTTGTGAGAGTGGTGGCCATGTTCTTTGATTTCCTTATTTTTAATCTTTTTTTATTTTTAATTTTTGCGGGTACATCCTAGGTGTAGAGAACTCTTTTGCTTGCACATTTTTCTATCAAGATGATGGAATTGATGGAAATAATAGCATGATCCATTTCCCATGAAAGATGCTCATTAATTTCTAATTAAGATGCTTCTTAATTTCTCATGTTCCCTTAGTTAGAATTGATTGTTTTTCTTACTTTTAAATTTCTACTACTCTGAAGGAGACAAAGATCTAGGCCTTCTCCTTTTAGAAGTAACCCCTACTATTCTCTATTTTTAATTTAATGCATTCTCTCTTCTCTCTTTCTCTCCCCTTCTCCATACATATTTCATACATTAAATGTTGCTTTCTGCAACACTCTTATATTTTGCCTGATGTCCCAAGCTCAATGGTCTAGGGTTAATGAGCTAAAGCCCTGGTTTATTAAGGGTTGATAAGCTGAACTCTGATGTGGAGGATATGTTTGCATCAATCATTACATCTTCTCTCTCTTCAGCTCTCCATTAAGAATTCAAGAATTGGACTTCATTATTTCTCTGCTACGTGATGTAATCAATCTTTTATTTGCTTACATATCTATCTCCCCTCCTTCCTCACTAGAATACAAACAACAGGAAGGGAGAAGTTTGTATTTTTATTTTCCCTACTGTTCAGAAGGGTGCCAATAAATGGCAGGTGAGTAAACAATAATTGGTGTAAAATAAATCAGGAAATAAATATAAAACTTTTATTTGAATTTCAGTAAAAAACAAATTTTCAGATTTCAGACTGCCCAGGATAGGGGAAAGCTGCCTTCCTTGTGTTCCAGCTAAGCACACTGGAGCTCTACCACAGGATTAACTCAAAACCCAGCTAATAGGCTATGAGTAGTGGCTCACACCTGTAATCCCAGCACTTTGGGAGGCAGTGGCGGGTGGGTCACTGGAGTTCAGGAGTTAGAGACCAACCTGGCCAACATGGTGAAACTGCATTTCTCCTACAAATGCAAAAATTATCCTGGTAGAAGTTGCAGTGAGCCAAGATTGGCCCACTGCACTCCACCTTGGGGGACAGAGTGAGACTTTGTCTCAAAAAACAAAGAAATAAACAAAAATATAACAACAACAACAACAACAAAAGACAGCTAACAATAAATGATTGCTTTACTTTCTTTGTGATTATATATCTCAGGATTCTCTCAGTTTATTCTGGTTTAAGGATAATGCAAAATTCAGAATAATACCACATTGATATAAACTATCTAATGGAATATCAAAATATTGTTTTCAAACAATAACATAGTTTTTTATGGTTGATAAAGAAAACCGTAATCATTTTGTAAAACACCGAGTAGAAAAGTTTAAGAAAAATAAACTTAATTCTAAAATAGGGGAGGAACATTATAAAATATAATGCTTTTAATTCAGCCATTTCTCCTAGGCATATTTATATTTTCATTGTCAACTTATTTATAATCTTTTCTAATGTAATTGTTCATGCCATAGCATGAGGAGTGTGGTCCCCATCATATGCTGTGTATAACAAAAATTCTAAAGTTTGCATTGGGCACCATATTATCAACTATATTGTATTTATCAAAATCCTAATGTTGGGAATTTTTGTGGTTGTTGTTTTGGACTCTAATTTCCATGATTTACTGTCAGTGGTTTGATTAAAAATTATCTACTGAAAACCACTTGATCTTACAGGAAAGAAAAACTAGGTCCATAATGACTTAATTAACCAATCATTATATTTTGAGAATGAGAATTTTAACTCAAGTGTTTTATTTATTATTCCAGTATTCTTTAAAAATGTACATGGTCTTGAAAAGAAAAAACAGCTATGATAATCATGGAAACTTCATATTACTTTTAGAGAAGTGGTGAATCGTAACTAATTTTACAACAAGATCTCAGTTTATTTGTAATTAAAATATATAATTAAGTGCATATTTATAAGATTAAGTAGGTCTATAAAATAAGTCAATAATAAGAGATCACTCAGAGACAGTGAGGGGTAACTTCACCACAGCCAAATGTTTCTGGAGATCTAGAAATAAAAAAAAAAAAAAGTCATATTTGTGGAGAAGAGTCAAAGAAGGGTTCTGGTCATCGTATTCATCCTTTATTGGTTTCTCAGCCTGTGACTTTTTCTAGCAATTAGTTCAGTACAGCAATAGTCTGCTATATGCAATGGATAACAACACAAAACTAGGGGAAAAGAATAATTGCATTTATTTTAAAATGGTCTCAGTATTCAAGCTCATAATTTTTGGAAATATGTGTTTTGTAATATATGTGTATATGTATATATAACAATTTTATAGTCACATATACATAAATATATATATATTTGTTTATGTATATATTTGGATTTATGTTTATATATTTATATATTTATAAATCACATATGTACACATACATAAATCAATGTATTTATATCTTTTTCCCAAAAATAAATCCAGGTTTAAAAACATGAATTTAAATTGAAAAACGTATTTAATATTATTATTCTATTTTAATTTGCTAGATATTACTTGATGCAATGAAATAAAATTAGAGATTCTAACAACTTGTTAAAAATAATTAGAATATTAAATTATTAAATACTAAGATCTCCTTGCATTCACTGTATTTGAAAATAATCACAATTAAACTAATACTTTAATTAATTCTAAATTATAAAGAAAACTCCATAAATGCTCTTTGACCTATTAATATCCAGTGATTATCCCTAGATAGATGTTAGAGCAATAAATACCAGAGGAACTGAGATAATTAGGTCATAATTTTAAATTTTAGGGTATATTTTCTATTTTTAATTTATTTGAAAGTGGACAAGCCAGAAAGTAATTATTAAAAGTGGTCTTCAAAGTAAAACAGGTGTTTTGGTTAATAGCTCAACTTTGGTGAAAGTCAGTGGGAATCTTGAAAGATAATTAAACATGTGTAAAAGACACACTTCCTTATGAGAGCTTTACTTTCTCTATAAATTTTTTTTGCAACTGCCATATTCACAGCTGGGAAAACTAAACACCTGCTTTTAAGCGACTCATGAATGTTTAATCCTTATGAGTAGATTGTTCCATTAAGATCCAGGCAAACAGAGTAGATCATGTAAACATGAAAACAAAATAATAACTACCCCAGAGGCATTTCTTTATCATACTTTCCTTTAGCTATTCTACTTTTCTACAAAATATTACCTGTATTTTCTACCATCCATGATTATACATGTATGTGTGCACATTATGAAAATTAAAGGACATATATAAACCATGAATAAGAATATTTGATATGACTTTTAATACTTTTCTTAATGTTTAAATAATTTACATATTACATATTAATAAAATCATGTCAAAAGTTTTAATGTTTATAAATTTTATAAAATTTATAAAATTAAATTAAAATTTATTTAATTTTTATAAGATTTATAAAAATATTTACATATTATGAGTTAATTTATAAAATAAATATTTTATATAATGTATAAAAATGAAATACATATTTTACACAATTTTTATAAAATTTTATTTATATTCTAAAAATTTTACTTTTTGCAAATGGCTGAAGTAATTCTGAGTAAAATCATTTTTTCCTTAACTTAAAATATAACACTTTCTGTAAGCAATTAACTCCTATAATGGATCTAAATTATGCCTAAGTGATATTTGTAAAGCAAGACAGCCATACACAAAATGAAATGTTTTATTTACACCTACCCACGATTCCATTTGACTAATGTAAAGAGAATTAATATACATCACTTAAAAACTGTAAAAAGTTAACAAATAAATTTAAGTTTGGAATATAAAGCAGTCCTTTATGAAATAAGAGAGAGAGTGTGTGAAAGAGAAACCTCTCTAGGTGTATTATAAATCATACTTCAATTTAAATAAATCAGATTATTGCTCAGTGCTATTTTGTAATCACTTCTCAATTCTTATTCTATACACTAGTAAGAGAGTATAAGTAAAAATAGAAAACAAGCAAAAATACCAACAAATTTTATAAATTATTCAACAGTAAAGTATAATACCTACTATAAGTGTATACTGAAAGATATCTGCCAATCTTTCAACATTTGTTCTATTGTCATTGAGCATTGGAGTGGATTTTAAGATATTCATTGACAAAGACATAAGACATATAACATCATTTTTTCACATCTTTAATATGGTTTCCTATTAGGACTGAGTAACAGAATACAATTAAAAGCTTACTCTGCTCACTTAATAGAAAACTAGGGTTATAAAAACAAAGTGATCCAGTAGCATATAAATCTTCAGAAATCTCAAAGTCAGTAGAAATTAATTTTTAAAAATGCCCTATACCACAAATCCTATCGACTCACCTTGCAAGTATATATTGTATTTGTTCCTTTATTTCCACATCCACCATGGGTAGCCCCAAAATACAATACTATATCTTCTGTCTGACTACAGCTCTAGCTTCCTAACCATTCTACCTTTATTCATCCTTTTACTCTTACCTATTATCCACAGAGCAACTACAACTAGTGTGAACTTGTGTGTGTGTGTGTTTGTGTGTGTGTGTAATTCAGATCACATGATAAAATGATTAACTTGACAATAAAAAAAAGCTGAACTCCTTATGGTAGGTTCCACAATCTTGCCCCTAGAATAAAATGCAATACTACTTAGCAATAAAAAAGAAACAGGAGGGAGGCAGAACAAGATGGCAGAAAAGAAGGCTCCAGCAACAATCCCCCCTAGAAAGCACACCAAATAAACTACTATCTAAACACCAAAGAAACACCTTCACAGGAACGAAAATCAGGTGATCACTGACAGTACATGTTTTAAACTATATATTGCTGAAAGAGGCACTGAAGAGGAAACAATAAAAAAACAAAAACAAAACAAAATCACATTCCCAGATCTCTTACTGCTTGAGAAAAGCAGAGGAAAATGTAAAGGGGACTCTGTCTAGTCCATTAAGTACCAGCTTAGCCACAGTGAGATAAAGCACCAAGCAGGCTCTTAGGGGTCCCAATTCCAGTCATTGGTTCTTGGATAGCATTTTATGACCTGCCCTAGCACAAGGGTGAGCTCACTTTCCTGAAGGGTGAGTCCCAACACAGGCAGTATTCACCAAAAGCTTGGTCCTTAAGGAAACATGTGCAGTAGTCTGGCAGTCCTTTCTGTGGGCCTGTGGTGGTGTTGGCTCACAGGTTGAGGATAGTCTCCTTTGGTAAAAGGAGAGAAGATTGGGAAAAACTGCATCTTGTGGTTTCAATGTCAGCTAAGCCACAGTACAATAGAACATGAGGTATAGGTCTAAGGTTTTTACTCTAGTCCCTGACTCCGAGATGGCACCTCTGGACCCACCGAGGGCCTGGTGAAACTCACCACCCTAAAAGAAGGGACAGAGATCTGACTAGCTTTAAAACACCTGCTGATTTTAGAGGCCCAGGGACTTCAGTGAACATAGGTGGTAGCCAGGGAGTGGTCAGAACAAGCCTTGGGCAACTGCTCTGCTAGCTTCAGGTATAACCCAGCACAGCCATAGTGGTGGTGACCATGACTGTGCTTGTGTCACTCCACCCCAAGCTTTAGGTGACTCAGAGCAGAGAGATGCTCTGTTTGTTTCAGAGGAAGTAAGGGAAGAGAACAGGAATCTCTGCCTGGTAATTCAGCGAACTCTTCCAGATTTTGTTCAACAGCATCAAAGCAGCTTCACTAGTCTGCAAGAACCACAGTGTTACTGGGCTTGTGGTGCTGCCTAACGCATATACAGCTGAGATCACAACATCCCAGTCCTTTTGAATATCTGTAAAGCTTTCCCAAGAAGGACAAGCACAGACAAGCTCAGACTGTGAAGACTACAATGAATATCTGACTCTTCAATGCACAGGTACAGAAAAATGTCCACAATATCAAGACCATCCAGAAAAACATGGCCTTACCAATGAAATAAATAAGTCAAGAGGGACGAATCCTGTAGAAACAGAGATATGTGATCTTTCTGACAGAATTCCCAATAGCTATGTTGAGGAAACTCAAATAAACACAAGATAATCAAGAAAAAGGATTTAGAACTCTACCAGATAAAATGAATAAAGAGATTGAAATAATTAAAAAGGATCAAGCAGAAATTCTGGAGTTGGAAAATCCAATTGACATCCTGGAGAATGTGGCAGAGTCTTTAAATAGCAGAATTAATATAGCAGAAGAATTAGTGAGTTTGAAGACAGAGTATTTTAAAATATACAGTCAGAGAACACAAAAGAAAAAGAATAAAAAACAATGAAGCATGCCTACAGGATCTAGAAAATAGCTTCAAAAGGGCAAATCTAAGAGTTATTGGCTTATAGGTGACATATAGAAAGAGATAGGAACAGAAGGCTTATTCAAAGGGATAATAACAGAGAACTTTTCAAATCTGGAGAAAGATTTCAATATTCAAGTATAAGAAGGCTATAGAACACTAAGTAGATTTTGCCTAAATAAGACTACCTCAAGACATTTAATAGTAAAACTCCCAAAGGTCAAAGATAAAGAAGGGTTGCTAACAGCAGCGAGAGAAAAGGCACAAATAACATACAATGGAGCTCCAATATGTCTGGCAGCAGAGTTTTCAGTGAAACATTACAGGCCAGCTGAGAGTGGCATGACATATTTAAAGTGCTAAAAGAAAACAACAACAACAACGACGACACACACAAAAAAACAAAAAACTTTTACCCTAGAATTAGAATGCCATTTCTGGCAAAAGTAACCTTTTTGCATGAAGGAGACGTAAAGACTTTCCCAGACAATAACAAAACAAAACAAACAAAGAAACAAAAACAAACAAAAAACAACTACTAAACAACAACAACAACAGCAGCAAAAACCTGAGTGTACAATAAATGCTAAAGGGAATAGTTCAATCAGAAAACCAAAAACATTAATGAATAATGGCAAATAATGTGAAGGTACAAATGTACTGGTAGCATTAAGTTACACAAAAACAAAAATATTATATCACTGCAACTGTGATGTGTAAGCTACTCTTAAGTAGAAAAATTAAATGATGAACCATCAAAATAATAACATCTTTTCAAGACATAGACAGTACAATAACATTTAAATAGAAACAACAAAAAGTTAAGAAGGAAGGAGATGAAGTTAAGGAATATAGCTTTTATTAGTTTTTTTGTTGTTGCCTTGTTTGTTTATGCAAGTAGTGTTAAGCTGCTATAAGCTTAAAATAATAAATTATAAGATAGTATTTGCAAGCCTCATGGTAACTTCACATAAAAATCACAACAGATCCAAAAAATAAAAAGCATTAAATTAAATCATATCAGCAGATAAATTGAACAAAAATATTGAAATAATTAAAAAGAATCAAGTAGAAATTCTGGAGGTGAAAATGGACTAAAAAGAAAGACAAGACTAAAAAAAGACAAGAAGGAAGGAAAGAAGGAACACAAGAAGATTAACAATGAAATAGTGCAAGTAAGTGCTTACTTATCAATAATTACATTAACTATAAATGACTTAACTCTTCAACTGAAAGACAGAGTGGCTAAGTGGATTAAAACAAAACAAAAGTAAACAACAACAACAAAAAACAAGATCCAAAGATCTGTTGCCAACAAGAATCACAGTTCACCTATAA
Organism: Symphalangus syndactylus; assembly: GCF_028878055.3. Lineage (NCBI taxonomy): Eukaryota > Metazoa > Chordata > Mammalia > Primates > Hylobatidae > Symphalangus > Symphalangus syndactylus. Next base: position 68,128,742 of record NC_072439.2, read on the forward strand.
AGACATGCATGGACTAAAAATAAAGGGATAGAAAAAATATTCTATGCCAATGGAAATGATAAAGGATCTTACATAGCTATACTTATATTAAAGAAAATAAATTTCAAGGCAAAAACTTTAAGAAGAGACAAGCATGGTCACCATATAATGATAAAGCAGTCAATTTAGCAAGAGGACATAACAATTGTAAGTATATATGCACTCAACAGTGGAGCACTCAGATATAATAAGCAAATATTATTAGAGCTAATTAGAAAGACAGAAACTAATACAATAATAGCTGAAGACTTCAACACCCCACTTTCAGGATTGGACAGGTCTTTCAGAAAGAAAATTAACAAAAAAAATTAGACTTCATCTGTATTACAGATAAAATGAACCTAATAGATATTTACACAACACTTCATCCAATGGCCACAGAATGGCTACAAAATACACATTTTTCTCATCAGCACATGGATCATTCTCAAGGACAGACCATATGTTATGTTACAAAACAAATCTTAAAAACATTCAAAAAATTAAAATAATATTAAAAATATTCTCTGACCACAATAGAATACAACTAGAAATAAATTATAAGTGGAATTTTGGAACCTATACAAACATATGGAAATTAAACAACATGTTTTTGAAGGACCAAAGGGTAAATGAAGAAATTAAGAAAAGCATTGAAAAATTCTTGAAACAAATAATAATTGAAACACAAAATATCAAAAACTATGAGACACAGCAGAAACAGTACTCAGAGGAATGTTTATAGCCATAAGTGATTACATCAAAAAAGAAAAAAAAACTTAAGTAAACAAATTAATAATTCAAGAGCAAACCAAAGACCAAGTAATAAAATCAGAGATGAAAAAGAAGACATTGCAGCTGGTGCCACAGAAATTCAGGGGATCATGAGTGGCTGCTATGAGCAATGCTGTGTCAATAAATTGGAAAATGAAGGACAGCAACCATATGATCATTTCAACTGATACTGAAAAAGCCTTTAGTAAAATTCAACATCTCTGTAGAATAAATACCCTCAAAAAGCTGGTTGTAGAAGGAGCAGACCTCAACAAAGTAAAAGTTGTATTTGACAGACTCACAACTAGTATCATGCTGAATGGGGAAAAACTGAAAGCCTTTGCTCTAAAATCGGGAACACAAGAAGAATGCCCACTGTCATTCATCATAGTACTGGAAATACTAGCTAGAACAATCAGATAAGTGACACAAATAAAGGGCATCCAAACTGGAATGGAAGAAGTCAAATTATCCTTGTTTGCAGATGATGTATCTTATATTAGGAAAATCCTTAAGAATATACCAAAAAGGTAATAGAACAGATCATCAAATTCACTAAATTAGCAGGATACAAAATTCACACACAAAAAGCAGTAATATTTGTAGATAACATCAGCAAACAATCTGAAAAATAATTTGTTAGTAATCCCATGTACAGTAGCTAAAAATAAAATAAAATACAAAGGAATTAATCTAACCCAAGAAATGAAAGATCTTTACAATGAAAACTACAAAAATGTTGCAAGAAATGGAAGAGGACACTAAAAAAATGGAAAATATTTCATGTTCATGGATTAGAATAATCAATATTCTTAAAATGTTCATACTAGCTGATACGGGTTGGCTGTGTTCCCACCCAAGTTTCTTCGTGAATTGTAGTTCCCATAATCCTCACGTGTTGTGAGAAGGACCACGTGGGGTGGTAATTGAATCATGGGAGTGGTTACCCCATGCGGTTCTCTTGATAGTGAGTTCTCATGAGATCTGATGGCTTTAAAGGCCCATTTCCCTTGCTTGGCACTTCTCTCTCCTACCTCCCTGTGAAGAAGGTTGGCACTTCTCTCTCCTGCCTCCCTGTGAAGGAGGATGTGTTCACTTCCCCTTCTACCATGATTGTAAGTTTCCTGAGGCCTCCCCAGTCCTATAGAACTATGAATCAATTAAACCTCTTTCCTTTATAAATTACCCAGTATCGGGTATTTCTTCATAGCAGTGTGAGAACAGACTAATACACCACCCAAGGCAATTTACAGATTTTGTTCACTCCCTATCAAAATACCAATAACACTCTTTGCAGAAATTTTTAAAAATCCTAAAATTTATGTTGATCTACAAAAGAGCCAGAATTGCCAAAGATCTCCTGAGTGAAAAGAACAAAACTGGAGGAACCATGTGACATGACTTCAAATTATACTATATAGCTATAGTAAACAAAATGCATGTACTGCCATAAAATAAGATACATAAATCACTGAAACAGAATAAAGAACCCAGAAATAAATTCATACATCTACAATTAACTCTTTTTCAACAAAGCTTTCAAGAACATTAATTGGGGAAAGGATGGCCCCTTCAATAAGTGGTTCTAGGAAATCTGGATATCTATATGCAGAAAAATGAAACTAAACCCCCATCTCCTGAGATATATATATATATCTATATATATAGATATAGATATATCTATATATATATATCTCTTGAGATATATATATATCTATATATCTATATCTATATATATATCTATATATATCTATATAAACAAGGCCAGGTGTGGTAGCTCATGCCTGTAATCCCAGCACTTTGGGAGGCTGAGGCAGGCAGATCACCTGAGATCAGGAGTTTGAGACCAGCCTGACCAACATGGTGAAACCCTGTCTCTACTAAAAATACAAAATTAGCCAAATGTGGTGGCATGAGCCTGTAATCCCAGCCACTTGGGAGGCTGAGGCAGGAGAATCACTTCAACCCAGGAGGCAGAGGTTACGGTGAGCTCAGATCATACCATTGCACTCCAGCCTGAGCAACAAGAGTAAAACTCCGTGGAGAAAAAAAAAATCAAATCAAAAGGGATTAAAGATTTAAGTCAAATGCCTCAAACTAAAAAACTACTACAAGAAAATATTTGGGAAACCCTCCAGTACATTAGACTTCTTGAGAAACACCCCACAGGTAGAGGCAACCAAAGCAAAAGCGAACAAATGAGATCACATCAAGTCAAAAAAACTCTGCACAGCAAAGGACACAATCAAAAAAGTGAACGGACAGCCCACAGGATTGGAGAAAATATTTGCAAACTACACATCTGACAAGGGATTATTAACCCAAATATATATGAAACTCGAAAAACTCCATAGGAAAAAATCTAATAATCTGATTTTTTTCAAATGCACAGAAGATCTGAATGGACATTTCTTGAAAGAGGATATACAAATGGCAAAGAGGCATATGAAAAGTTGCTTGATATGATTGATTATCAGAGAAATGCAAATCAAAACTACAATGAGATATCATCTCACCCCAGTTAAAATGATTTTTATCCAAAAGTCAGGTCATAGTAAATGCTGGGAAGAATGTGAAGAAAAGGAAATCCTTGTACACCGTTGGTGGAATGTAAATTCATAAAACCACTATGAAGAACAGCGTGGAGGTTCCTCAAAATACAGAAAGTAGAGCTACCATATGACCCAGCAATCTCACTGCTGGATATATACCCCAAAGAAAGCAAATCAATATATCAGAGAGATATCTGCACTTTCATGTTTGTTGAAGGTCTGTTCACAATAACTAAGATTTGGAAGCAACCTAAGTGTCCATCGGCAGATGAACGGATTAAAAAAATCTGGTACATATACAGAATGGAGCTCTATTCATCCATAAAAAAAGAATAAGTTTCAGCAATTTTCAATAGCACTCATGGAACTAGAAGTCATTGTATAAAGTGAAATAAGCCAGGCACAGAAGGACAAACATTGCATGTTCTCAATTATTTATGATCTCTAAAAATAAATCAATTAAACTATGGAGATACAGAGTAGAAGAATGGTTACCAAAGGAAGATAAGTGTAGTGGAGAGGGTGGAGGAAACTGGGGATGGTTAATGGGTACAAAACAATAGATGGAAAGAATGAATAAGACCTAGTATTTAATTGCACAATAGGGTGACTGTAGTAAAAAATAATTTAATTGCACATTTGAAAACAACTAAAAGAGTATAGTTTGATTGTTCATAACACAAAGCATTCATGCCTGAGGGAATGAATACCCTATTATTTACACTGATGTGATTATTATGCCTTCCGTGCCTGTATCAAAATATATTATGCAGTCCACAAATATATGCACTTACTATGTACAGAAAAAAAATAAAAAGAAAAGAAAATTTCAAAAAGGCACAAACAATTTTTAGATGTTGCAACATTAATGAATTTCAAAGGCATTCTGCTGAATGACACAAGTCAGTCTCAAATGATTACATACTGTATAATTACATTTACATAATGTTCTGGAAAGCAGACATACAGTAATAAATTTTCAGCATTGCTAGAAGTGAGAGATAGGGAGAGGATGGGATTTCAAAGGAGCACCATAAGGAGGAGTTTTTGAATGATGGAATTAGTCAATGTCATGATTGTGATGGTGGTTACACAAATCTATACATGTTAAAACTATATGACGGAAAGCTATTAAAATTTGGTATTTGTTAATCTTAAAAAATTAATAATATAATTGGTTCCTATCTTTAGTTGGCCAAATACACAAGCCAGAGTTTATTCATAAATGAAATTAGAACACTGATATTATTTTTACAAGCCTGTTCCTTTTAAAATATAAAATGTCTTTTTCCCTTATCCTTCTATCTTCTTTGTTTGTTCTTATTTATTCAATAAGTAAAGAGCTATACATTATTTATATTTCTCAGGAGAAATTCCATTATCTATTAATTTCTGTTAATGCAGCCTATGCATCTACCTTGATGTTGTCAGGAAACTAATTTTGTTGGCATCCTTATGATTTTTACATAGTAGGGTGGATGGTTTGTAAATAATTTATACAAATTAGAAGTTAACATATGTGCTAACTCTTTCTAATAAAAATATAATGGCATACTAACATATCCTAGTTGAATTTTTCAATGTAAAGGTAATAATGCTTAAATAAGCAATTACAAAATAAGTCAAGAACCCTCCTAAAATTTAGAGGCTATATTGAATCATATTTTCCTCATTTGAGTTAATAAAATGTACTAATTTTTAAAATATTGACAGTGTGGATATAAAAACCCTTTTCCAAGCAATTATCCATAGTTGTCACACATCTGAATTTAGATAGCTATCTGATATGTTTATTCAGCCTTCTTGCAATTACAAGGAACCATGTGCCTTTTACTGATTTAATATGAAGGGTGTAGAATATCACTGCAGTGAAGGGTGATATTTCTTTCATGAGTATGAAAATCTCATAACTCACAGACATCACAAAGTGCCTATGGAATTTGTGAGTTATTAAGGTCAGTCATGGGAAAAAAGAAGATAATCACTTTTTACCAGTGAAATATTCAACTTATTTTAGGAGAAAACTTTTTTATTGATTACCAGCTCAAGAATGGAAGAGAACTAATAAAGCACCCAGTAGACTTTTCTTTCCATCTGTCCATCACTCCAGGATCTATTGAACTGTACCCTTGGTTGTTTAGTGATAGTAACACATTCAAACTATAGTAGAGATAAATAAAGATTTTTTTTCATTTAAATTTATGCAAGCTTTATAACATTTTAAAAATAAGTGCTCTCTGCTTTACTTATTAATCTATTTTCAGGAAGGAAAAAAATTACTGGCTACTCTCACCCTAGTTAGTGTGAAACAGGGATGTAATTTATGGGCTTTCTGAAATAAGCTTTCTTTGACAACAAAGGCATATAACAAAAAAAAAAAAAATCAAGGACTGCAGAGGAATTCTGGACTCTAATATACAAATGGCATATATAATATAATTGCACTATTTTTATGTTTGGTATCTATAAAAATGTGTGAGGAGAATTGAAGAGTTTCTTTACCAATGAAAAACCACAAAATAGAAAGTGTGAAATAGTGATAACTTTAGTTTTTAAAAAATTAGTCTTGGTTAAGAAAGCTGTTTTACTTAAAGTTTCAGTTGTTTCAATACTTAGAATTCCCTGCTTCTTTTTCAAATAGCCAGAGAAATTCAGAGCAGTTTTTAATGTTTGAATGTGAAATTCATTTTGATAAGATTATGTTTATATATTCACGAAACAATATTTCAAGGCTCTGAATTCAGTCATAAAGTTGAGCAGGAAAAACAAATCTTGTTTCCTGAACAGTAAAAGATGTAGCATATGTGAGAAAGTCAGAGACAGAGAGAGAGAGAGAGAGAGAGAGAGAGTGTGTGTGTGTGTGTGTGTACGTGTATCCTCTACCCAGTTATAGTGTGGAGTATAAAAAATGTTATATATCATATAGGAAAGTATGATACAGGAAAACATTTAGGTAATTTAGAAATCAATGCCCTTCATATCTTCTCTAACCTGTAAGCACTTATTACTTATGATGATAACTATTTTGTTTTTATTTTATTTACTCATTGATTTTTGATATATTCAACATTTATTTTTTCATTTCTGAGAAAGATGTTCATTTCACTAAGAAAAAAAAATCTTCCAGAAATGTTTGCTTTCTGAAAATAGTTTTACTCCTTATCAGTATTTCAATATCTCATTGTTATTTCCTCAAGTATTTAGAGATAAATATCATTTGCTCAAATTTATCTTTTTTATAGTAAAAAGACACAAGGTCATGCTTGCCTTATTTTACTTAGTTTGAAGTTCCCTCACTATCATGCTTATTTTTCTTCTCATTCATTTCAGTTTTTCTTCCAATTGTATTTTAAAATTTAAGTTAATGCATGGCATGTTCATATGATAAATATAAAGTTCAAAAGCAAAATATCAAATTGTAATAATCAGATTGTCAATGGAAATTGAATAGAGTTTCTTCCAGGACTCTTGAAGGCTCTTAAATTCCTTCACTTATAGAATAATAAAAACTCAGAAGAGTGGAGTAGGGGAAGTTTGTGAAGACATTACCTTATTGAGAGTAGATGAGATTATTTTAGATTTTATATACTTCAGCCAACTACAGCAAAGATGGGAGGTGAGCAGAATGAGGCTTGATATGAACCAAGGGAAGTCCTCGAACTGGGGAAATAAATGTACACCACTGTATGAAGAAAGGAATCAGACAGTCAGGTAAAGGAACTGCTGGAGAGAGATTCTCAGTGTAGGGGATTTCTTGAGAAGTTCTGAAAACACCTTGAAATAAAAGTTAGCATTAGACATCTTAATGTGGAACATCCTGTCAGATTTTCAGGGTACTAGTGCAAACAAAACTTTTTCTGCCCTTTTCATTTTACCCTTCCTATATTTCTGCTCCAAAGTGGTAAAGGCCACATACTTCATATGTTCTCCACTTGTGACATATTTTGGAAACATTTCTTAGATAGCTAAGTTATAATTTTAAGTTACTTTTTCATTTATTAAGGGATGAGATGCTTTCAGAATCTTTTAATATTTATAAATTTGTTTTATTCTTTATTTTATTGATTTGCCATTATAACTATTTCTTAAAATTTGTGAGTCCTGGTGACTATCACTGATATCCTGGATTTTTATAGTGTTATTTCCGTTCTTCCAGTGTTTATAATTGATAGTTAAATTATATGAAATCATTTTTTATTTTTTCCTTAATGTCTATTTTAGGCATTATCTGATATATTTTTATTTCTTTTTTATCTTAATATCACATATTTCATCTTTTAAATTATGAATTCCTCTTAAAATGTGATGCAGTAGTTTTTCTAAAATTATGTCTTTCTTATATTTTGTGCATTTTTCATCTGTTCTCATCTATTTATATTTTTAAAAGTTCTATTTTTCTAAATTTTTTTGTTTTGCTTCATTGTTTTTGTATTAATATCATTAAATAATAGCAATATTACCCTGTATTCTTATTAGTAGAGGTGAATACAGGTGGTTTCTTTCAAAGATGTGATTACACTGGCTTGAAGAAAAATAAATAAAAAACAATATCAAATATATTTACTTGTTAACTGTACAATTCTGAGAAATAAGCATTTTTAAATTATCAGAATTTTTGACTCTCATATTATGCTATTATCTAGTGTAGTTATTATTTTAAAATATGGAAGAAAATTATACAATAAAAACTAAAGCCCTTATTTTAAATCTAAATACTCTTCGGAATGTTTTTAACTTAGAAAAATCTCTGCTTTTGAAAAAAATAGTAAGATCTTATTCTGGAAGGCAGTAGCCAAAGTGTCCCATTGCTTCTTGAAATATCTTAATAAATAGATAAACCCATGATTTTTCCGGAACAATCAGTTAAAGTGAAGATTCCATATTAGTAAATGCACATTTCAAGGGGAATTCAACCTGTAATATTCATCACTAGCCACACTTATTTCTACTGGATATGGCTATATATGAAGGTTGAGGATACAGAAAAAGTATATAGCTTTTATCAAGTGTTTTCCTTTGATACCATGGCCCCAATATAAAGGTTTCTGCTTTAAGCACTTATGTATTTGGGCTTATATTGGTTGCTCTCCAAAGTTTCAGATTTGACATACAATATTTGATTAAATGGAAGAGTTTGATCATGTGTTCTGTACTAGACCCAATGATGGAAGAGGTGGCCCATCTGGAGTGGCACTGCCATCACACTGGCTGCAGTGGATGGGCACAACTGGGGCTGTGTTCTTCACAGAGCCTGTGGGAGCTCCTTGGGTGCAGCCCCAGCTGCCCAAGTTGTGGCTGTGGACCCAGGCCTCCCACTGCATGGAGCAGGAAGGAGCCCTGTACCCCCAGGTGCAGCTGCAGTCACCCAAACCATGGCTGTGATCCCAGGCATCCCTGCATTCTGGGGGGCCCAGGAAGGAACCCCTGCCCTTGTAGTTTGGGAAGTGCCTCCTACTGCTACCCAGCTTCTCTCTGCTGTCAATGTCTGCTCCAATCTTGGAGCAAAGTCAGCCGAGCCTGAGTGCTGTCACAGCTCGGCCAAGTGTGCACACACTGGGGGCAGTGCTGAGACACCAGGCTCCTGTCATTTTGGCCCACTCCAGGCTTTGGATACCAAAGAGCATAGGAGGGAAGCCTATGGGGGGCTTAGGGCAGCTCAGGCACTGGCCTTCAGGAGCTCCTTGGCACTTACAGCCAGGGCACAATGAATGGCAGAAGGAGGCAGACAGGTTACTGAGTGAAAGTGAATGGTTCCCCTGTGAGGCCCACCTTCAGGCCAGGGAGGGCCTGAAAGCTGGGGGCCTGGCTGCCAGTCCCACGCACTGGAGTGAAAATTTGTAGTGCTTTTTTGGGCCTGCCCATGGCCAAATATGGACCAATCAGAATGTGCTTTCTTCCCTCTGAGGCCCATAAAATCCCTAGGTTCAGCCAGAGCCCAGCATACATAGGGACAACCAGCTGCAGAGAGGTACTACCCACTCCACTGCCACCTCTCTGCTGAGAGCAGCAGACATTGGAATGACCAGCCACAGAGAGGAGCTACCCAATCAAGGGCCTCCTTTTTGCTGAGAGCTGCACATGTCAGGAGGACCAGTGGCATAGAGGAACTAGCCACTCGAAGTCCTCCTCTGAGCTATACTGTCACTCAATAAAGCTTTTATTTGCCTTGCTCACACTCTGCTTGTCCATGTGCCTCATTTCTCCAGGACACATGACAAGAACTCAGGATCTGCTGAATAGCAGGGATGAATGAGAACACAAACAGGGCTGAAACATGCCCCTTGCTTGCCGTGTTACAGGTGAAGAGAAGAAGAGAAGAGCAGCAGCCCTTTGGGGAGCCCAGACCTGGGACCTCCCTGAGTCAGGGCTGTGACTCTCTTTTTGATCCTGCAATTCCTGGAGTCTCCAAGCTTCTGGGCACCACTGCATTCCCTGATGGCAGCTGTGGAATCTGCTTGCAGTGCACCTGGTCTAGTCACAGCCTTGCAGAGAGCCAGTGACCATGCTGGCACTTGAAGCTGCCTCCCCTGCTATGGCAGTTGATGTGCCTGACTGTGTTCAGTGGCCAGATCCCATGCCTCTAGCTCACACCCCCCTCACACTCCAGGCCTTGGCAGGCATGAGATTCATGCCAGTAGCATGAGCTGAGTGCAGCCTGCCAGGCTGAGGGGGTGAAATGAGCCCAGCAGGCCCGAGCAAAATATTACTTAATTATATACATGTCTTAATATTTTTAATTATATTCCAATTATAGTATTACAGCATTGTTTCCAATTCAACCTTAATATAAACAGTGGAAATGAACAGTATTTTTAAAATTTTTCTTCTTAGGATTAAGAAAATGATATAAATATTTAAATTATATTCATACATTTCCCAAATTGTTGTCCAGAACTTATGAACAGTATTAAAGCAAAAAAAATTATATGACATTATAATTATAATCCTATTTTATTTTAAATATATATCATCTCACAGAGATTATCATATCAGGAGTATGAAAAATAGCTTACAAAGAGTAAGAATAATGTCTGAGCTACCAGTATTAGTATTAATATTTTATGTATTTATGTATTTTTTGAGATGGAGTTTCGCTCTTGTAGGCCAGGCTGGAGTGTAATGGTGCCTTCTCAGCTCACTGCAACCTCTGCCTCCTGGGATTAAGTGATTATCCTGCCTCAGCCGCCTGAGTAGCTGGGATCACAGGCACGGGCCACCAGGCTCACCTAATTTTTGTATTTTTAGTAGAGGTGGGGTTTCACTATATTGGTCAAGCTGGTCTCATACTCCTGACCTCAGGTGATCCACTCCCCTCAGCCTCCCAAAGTGCAGGAGCCACCTCGGACCCGGCCGCGAGCTACCAGTATTATAATTCTAGTAATTTTAAGGGAAAATAACAGTAACCTGGTCAAAATGAGTGGCAATTGTAAGACAGGAGAGTTGAGGAAAAGGTCAATGGCCTTCCACTTAATTATTTATTTTTATTAGAAAGCCAGAAAACACTTTAGTCGCAGAGGCTTTTTTCCAAATATTGTGAAAGTCGCGGTATATTTCTGTTTAAAAACAGTCTTATTTAGACAAAATGTTAAATATTCTGTTTTGGTTTTGTTTGTTTGTTTTGTGTTGTTTTTTGACAGAGTCTTGCTCTGTCTCCCAGGCTGCATGCAGTGGCACAATCTGGGCTCACTGCAACCTCTACCTCTCGAGTTCAAGTGATTCTCCCACCTTTAGTAGCTGGGACTACAGGCGTGCACCACCGTGACTGGCTAATTTTGTAATTTTTATTTTTTGTAGAGATGAGGTTTCACCATGTTGCCCAGGCCAGTCTCAAATCCCTGGCCTCAAGTGATCTGCCCACTCAGCTTCCCAAAGTGCTAGGATTAATAGAGGTGAGTCACCATGCCCGGCCTTTTTTGGTTGTTTTGTTGTTGTTTTTTGTTTCTTAAAGAAAGTATGCCTTTAAGAGAGTACCATTCTTTCCAGCTGCTCTATTAATGAGATAAGAGGCAAGATACCCAAAACACAGAGTTCCCAGAATGAATACCATTGCTTGCCAGTGGCTGAAGCAGTGAAGAGAAATAAAGAATGAGAAAATTGCTGATGAATCCTTTCACTGAGAAGAAAATCCAGGCAGAAGACAAAAGGGATCTTATAATCTTTATTTCTTCTGACCACAAGGGCCACAGAATTATTTTCCTTGTGTAAAAGCTACTTAACCAATAGAAAAGAGGTAGTTTGAGCAGAAAATTCCCAAAAAGAAAATAATGTGCTAACAAGGTGCTTCAATTCTTCGATATTTACACAGAAAATTAAAGACTTCTTCTAATAGGGAACAGGGGATTGTGTAAGTACTTGTTAAAAGTCATTTATTGCCAAATTCTAAAACAATCAGAAACTCAAGCTCAGAGAAGGTACAATATAGTTCCTTTAAAGCTACAATTGCAGAGAAATACTTCAAAGTGAATTCTTCTTTAGACTTACTTTAGACCAGAGTTAAATTTAATAATGATTCATAAGACAAAATTAATATTAGAAAGCTAATCAGGCATTTGCATTTTATCAAATTACAATTTCTAATGTATCAGTTCTTGAAAAATGCATGCAAAACCAGTATTCGGTAATGACCAATTCTAATAATTTATAATAATATGTTTCTTGGAAAAAAAAGAATATTTTGTGTTAAATGTTCTTCTTTTATTATTTCACAGTAGCAGAAAATCAAATGTTTGAACCATACAACCAAAATATTAGTTACTTTATTTTACTTTGTATTAAATATCCAAATCGTAGTGTCTAGAATATAATTAGAAATAAACAAGTTATGAATAAATAATCTTGTAGAAAAAATGTGAAATGATGGCAAATTTTATGAAGTGAAGATGAGAATGGGAAAAGAAAAACTAACAGAATCATAGAATAGCCAACATTTTAGATTTTCTAATGATTTCAGGTCAGTAATACCCAAAAATATCCTCTTATGTTTTTAAGTCTCAGTCTTGAGAAAGCATCTGAATTTTCATACACGTATGGCCAAGGCAGATTACTTAACTGCTCCATGACTCACTTTTCTCATCTTCAAACATTGGTTTAAATGTTTAAACGAATGATCATACGTACCTCATAACATTGTCTTATGCAAAAGGTAAGTTAGTGCATATAAAACACTTAAAATAGTATTTGCCACAAAGTAAATAATCAAATAATTGGAAATGTTAAGGAAAATATAAGATGCTGACTGCCATATTTGATGCTGAATGTTTTTATTTCTGCTAAAATGCACATACAGTAGTGGAATACTTTTTAATGAACTACATATTTCCTGGAAATGAATACAATTAATGAAACTAGTAATACAAATACTAATATTAATAAAACTATTAAGTAAAACAAAAGCATGGTTAAGCAAAGGAACCCAGAAAGAAACAAAGAAAGACAGGAATTAGCAAAAATCTATATGTGAAGAAAATCTTCATATGAAAGAGTAGAAATTCTTAATGTACAAACATTTTACATATACGTAATGGTAACGATTGCTCACATTTCAGACACACAAAATAAAAGCTATCTCTATGTTATGAGTTTTCTGATATATGGTTTCAAAATACTCAAATTAATTATGACAAGATCAGGCAATATGTTAGTTGACCAGATAAGATTCTTTTTGCCAAGCATGATATTGAATATTCAATCTCACCATCACAAGCCACTCACATTTAATTTACAGGTACTATGTAGGGTGCAGGACTTAAGTTAGAAGAGTAAGGCGTGTCTGCTAATTAAAATGTCAACATCTACCTTTGTTAAAATGACCTTCCTTCTTTCCTTTTCTTCCTTCCCTTCTTTCTTCTGTTTTCTTTCATTTTATTTCTTACCTAATTTTTGTTCTTCAATGTTAAAAGAATGCATTTGCCTAAAAAAATGTGATGTTTCAAAGGTATTTCACATTAACATTTCATTAGCTCTTATGTAGACAATATTTCATAGGTAATTTAGCTTCAAGTTTCCTTGATCCACATTCCCTTCTCTTGAATCCTAACAGTGGTTATTCTCCACATCTTAGCACTTGGAATGTTGTCTTCTTCCTTCATGGGTTACCTATTCTTACTATGTAAGCTTTTATTTTTACAGATTCCTTCAGAGTCTAAATCTCTACCATTTACTCCAATTAATTTATGATTTGCATCATTTAACTTTCTACTTGGTGAGTAACTCACCATCACTTATAACTCAATGTGTCACAAACAAAAAATATTGCTTTCCTCAAAAAACATTTGTCTCCTCTATTTCTATTTATTTCTATTTCGGTTGGTTATATCCTCCTTCTTCCAATAACTTCAGTATGAAAACATAAAGTCTTATTTGCTCATTACTCTTATTTAGGCATCATATCTATTTCACCTCTGAAATAGATATCTTATAGTCTTTTATCTCCATCTTAGTTCTCAAATTCTACCCTGGAATTTTATCTATGCACAATCAGATTTTGAAAAAAACCTCTTCGCTGATACTTTAGCCTACTTGCACTTTTAAATTATTGACTCCATGTCCACAATTATGTTGTCTGCCATGCTCTGGAATTAGTTCAATTTTGTTTCCTCCAAATCCTACTAATATCTTCCTCCTAATAACTTGCCTTAAAAATCTGACACTTAATGATGCTTGTATTGAATATTTTGTCTCTAGCCTACATTCTTGAGTTGTTTGTTATTGTATGGCATGTAGTATATAGAATATTAAGTTGGAAAGACATTTTGACAAGTCCAGATCTTTTATTTTAAAATTATGAACTCTGGACATGCCATATTTAATACTTGAAAGCTTCTTGAAGGAAGACAAATGTATCATTTCTCTGTATTCTGCTTTCCCCATAACCTGTACATTTAGTCCAGTTCAGGAAGTCCACTAGGTACTAACCACTTCTGACATACAGACTGATTAAGTGGCTTGCTGAATTCTATCCTAACAACAAAATCATAAGCTTCTTGATGGCTGATGGCAGAACTTGTCATGCCCTATAATTCCTCTATAATCTTGAAAAGACCTAGTTGAGTGTAAAGAATACAGGAGGTAGTAACTTGTTTTATTTCATGTAATTCTTCTTTTATATATGTAAATAAATGTGTATATATAAAAAAAGTATTATATCTGTGATAACATAAAGATTATTCTGTTACTGATGTAGAAATAAGTCATTTACATGGCTGGTGAGTGATGAAGCCACATTTTAACATAAGTCAGATACCAGAGGCCCCCAACTAATTTTCATATTTTACTTCTTCTTCACTATTCAGTAACAGTGCCTAAATAATTAAATGTACTTCAGCTAGGTTGATTATGGAGCATGCATTTAAGTTATTTTTGATACCAAACTAATTTCATTGAATAGGTTCTAAGATAAAATCTGTTCTTGTGTAAATCCCAATAAATAAAGCATTTATTTAACAAATATTTATTAAGTTCCTTATATGAGTCAAATACTAAGCCATTACTGAGAAATAACATGATAGTGGGTGTATAGGCATGTGGTGTTTTCCTTCTTCTGACATAAAGCACAGAGGAGGTATTTGGCAGCTTGGTGTTGGTTCTTTGAAAACAGGTAAGATTCTGAGACAAAAGTGTCCCACATATGTACAACTACATCAGCATTTTGTTGCTAGTAGGTAAGTTCCTATGCTGCAAAACTTCAGGATACTTCTTTATTTAAAAAAAAGAGGAAAATAAATTTATCTGCATCCCTGATGTCCTAAATCCTAGTGAGAGACTCATTCATTGTTTTTATGGCTTAGCTCTTAATGTGGAAAACTCCTGGTATAATTTGCAGATTAATTTGCATCAGTCCTCACAACTGCTGACTAGTTTATTTCTGAAATTTTCATGAATGCAATCCAGTGTTTTCTTTGATATATATTGGATAGTTGACTAGATTAGACTGAGTAAGAGATTAGAATATGTTATTTTTGAGTCTGCTTTGTACTTTTGTTCTTTCACAGAAATCTTGTAACAAATGGCAAGATGCAAAAATAATTTATCATAATAACAGTCACTTATGTGATGTTTACTGTGTGCTAGTCACTGTTTTACAAAATTCACACCTATAACTTTTAAATAGCATCAAACTCAATGTTGTATGTACTAATATTATTTGTTTTACAGATGACATTAAGTAGCTGATTTAAGATCACAGTTTGGAAACAGCAGTACCAATATTTGAACAGATTCAATCTAGCTTTGGCATCTGTTTTTATAATCACCATATAATACTTCATCTCAAGAGTTTAGCAAAAGTGAAACTATGTTTTTGACTATTCATGTTATTCTCTACCATATGACATTTGAACTTGATGCTAAGTACACAGTGAGGACTACAGCTCACTGTTTTTGTTTTCATGGTGGAAAAAAACAAATGATGTAAATGCTTTGTGATGGACTAGCACACATAAGGGGCTAAAAATTTAACAATAAATGTCATAATTCACATGTAATATTAGTACATTTTTGAAAAATATGTTTTATAATTTTTTTCTCATGAGAATAGAAAGAGAGAATGAAATAAATCTGAGTGTATGTAAGGCAGATTTATGCTCTTTACATTTTTTCTATGATCAGTTTGGTTTGTCAGTGAAATCCGTTGTTAAATTTCTTATCCATTTCTGTACATTTCCTTATGTAATGGCTCTTTTTGAGATGGAGTCTCGCTCTGTCGCCCAGGCTGGAGTTCAGTGGCATGATCTCAGCTCACTGCAAGCTCCACTGCCTGGGTTCATGCCATTCTCCTGCCTCAGCCTCCCAAGTAGCTGGGACTACAGGCACCCACCACCACACCCAGCTATTTTTTTGTATTTTTAGTAGAGATGGGGTTTCACTGTGTTAGCCAGGATGGTCTCGATCTCCTGACCTCATGATCCACCCACCTCAGCCTCCCAAAATGCTGGGATTCCAGGTGTGAGCCACCACAACCAACTGTAATGACTCTTTTATGTTTTCTCTCTGTTAACTCTAGAAGATATATTATTTATTTGATTATTTTAACCATACAGAAACAAGAATAATCATTATGCGCAGTGTCGGAATTCAGGTATTTGTTGAGCAAATGTTTAAGCTAAAACATAAAATGTAATAGAATTTCCTACGTAAAATAAGATGAATAAGTAGCAAGTATTTAAGGTTCAGATAAAAATGTATAAATATCCCTAGATTGGATATAAGCCATTATATTAGGAGGGTGAAGTCAGAAGGGGAAGTGAAAATAGATGAGGCTGAAGACATACGCATGAATATAGGATCCTGAAAATGTCTTTAATGGGGTGTTACGTAATCCTAAATTCAATGTGAACCTCTTCAAGGAACTTGAGAATTAAGTGATTCAGTACACATACTATGATTACTTTAGATTCATCATATAACGTTATTTCAAATGAGATAAATGTGAATTTAGTAAGACTGATAAGGGGGATCTTATAGAAAGCTAGATTAAATTATGATAATCTGGACAATGCCTTGACATTTAGAATGAAGAGCAAGAAGATAATTTAGAGAATGGCAGGGAAGACAATAGGATTTAGTGACAAATTAAAAGTGTGAATAAGAGAGAGGAAGGTGTCATGTATGGCACTCTGAGTTGGTAGCTGGGTATGGTGGCATCCTTCATTAGAATGGAGAATGAAGAATGGAAAGTAGGTTTAGGAATTTTTAATTTGAGACACTTGTGAAGATGTTTGGCATATGATGTGGTGAGCAGAGATGAAAACTGGTTATCATGTCTGTGTCAGATACATAGATTTATGAATACTAAATGTACGGTGATGCTAGCAAATATGGTACCAAAGAAGAATGTTTGAGTAAATGGCAAGGTAATGATACTGAGTAAATCAGTTTTATGAGAAGAGAAGGCAATGAACAGGTGTTTTCTGAGGTGGCTAGAAAGGAACAGCCATAGAGGAAGAATTAAAACCAGCAGTCTGGGAGAACAAAAACCAAGAAAAATGTTTCAGAAATCAAATGTATTTACCCTAGAGGTTAAAAAAGTAAAACTCTGGCTGATTTGGTGATTTTCATGCGCATCCGTGTGAAGATACCACCAAACAGGCTTTGTGTGAGCAATAAAGCTGTTTATTTCACCTGGGTGCAGGCGGGCTGAGTACGAAAAGAGAGTCTGAAAAGGGAGATAGCGGTGGGGCCATTTTATAGGATTTGGGTAGGTAAAGGAAAATTACAGTCAAAGGGGGTTGTTCTCTGGCAGGCAGGAGTGGGGGGGGGTCACAACGTACTCAGTGGGGTAGCTTTTGAGCCAGGATGAGCCAGGAGAAGGAATTTCACAGGACAATGTCATCAGTTAAGGCAGCAACAGGCCATTTTCACTTCTTTTGTGGTGGAATGTCATCAGTTAAGGCAGGAACCAGCCATCTGGATGTGTACTTGCAGGTCACAGGGGATATGATGTCTTAGCTTGGGCTCAGAGGCCTGACATTCCTGTCTTCTTATATTAATGAGAAAAATAAAACAAAATAGTGGTAAAGTGTTGGGACAGCGAAAGGTTTTGGGGATGGTATGGAGAGATAATGGGCGATGATTCTCATGGCTTCTTCGAGCGGGATTAGGAGTGGTGTGGGAACCTAGAGTGGGAGAGATTAAGCTGAAGGAAGATTTTGTGGTAAGGGGTGATATTGTGGGACTGTTAGAAGAAACATTTGTCATTTAGAATTATTGGTGATGGCCTGGATATGGTTTTGTATGAATTGAAAAACTAAACGGAATAAGAGAAGGAGAAAAACAGGGATTAAAGGACTCAGAATTGGGAGGACCTAGGACATCTAATTAGAGAGTGCCTAAGGAGATTCAGCATAGTCCTGTCAGCAAAGATAGTTTACTTCAAGAGTTAAGAGTGGCAGTTTGGGGATAGCATGAGATATCAGCTGCGATGGCTTGGAGAAACAGTGTAAACCGGCAGTGTAAACAAGAGCAGGGCATGTATGAGTAGTTGAGAATGGTAAATAGGAGTATGACCAGACAGAATATAGTAGGGGTGACAAGTTTTTGGGCGGCACAGTCTAAGTTAGTCTGGTGTCTGGAATGAGACTGAGGCCTAATAAAAAGGAGCTCAAATGGGCTGTTTCCTGTAGCATTCTGAGGACAGGTCTGACTTCTGAAAAGGGAAAGTGGTAAAAGTATTGTCTAGTCCTTTTTAAGTTGGTGGCTGAGCTTGGTGAGGCGTGTTTTTAAAAGACCGTTAGTCTGTTCTACTTTTCCTGAAGACTGAGGACTGTAAGGGATATAAAGGTTTCACTGAATACCAAGAGCCTAAAAAACTGCTTGGCTGATTTGACTAATAAAGGCTGGTCTGTTATCAGACTGTATAGAGGTGGGAAGGCTAAACTGAGAAATTATGTCTGACAGAAGGGAAGAAATGACTGCAGTGGCCTTCTCAGACCCTGTGGGAAAGGACTCTACCTATCCAGTGAAAGTGTCTACCTAGACTAAGAGGTATTTTAGTTATCTGACTCGGGGCATGTTGAGTAAAGATAATTTGCCAGTCCTGGGTGGGGGCTAATCCTTGAGCTTGATGTGTAGGGAAGGGAAGGGGCCTGAGTAATCCCTGAGGAGTAGTAGAATGGCAGATGGAACACTGAGAAGTTATTTCTTTGAGGATAGATTTCCACGATGGAAAGGAAATGAGAGGTTCTAAGAGGTGGGCTAGTGGCTTGTACTATAGCATAGCCTGACTTTGCTGGTGTGTGGCGATTAGTCCTGGTGGAACTGCCATCAATAAACTAAGTGTGATCAGGGTGAGAAACAGGAAAGAAGGAAATACGGGGAAATGGGGTGAACATCAGGTGTATCAGAGAGATGCAGTCATGAGGGTCAGGTGTGGTATCAGGAATAATGTGGGAGGCCGGATTGAAGTCCGGGCCAGGAACAATGGTAATTGTGGAGACTTAACAAAGAGTGAGTACAGCTGAAGGAGCCCGGGAGCAGACCGTATATGCATCAGGTGTGAGGAA
Organism: Symphalangus syndactylus; assembly: GCF_028878055.3. Lineage (NCBI taxonomy): Eukaryota > Metazoa > Chordata > Mammalia > Primates > Hylobatidae > Symphalangus > Symphalangus syndactylus. Next base: position 68,148,084 of record NC_072439.2, read on the forward strand.
GAAAATAGATTTTGGAAATTATGAGAGCCATAGAGAGTGAGTTGAGCATAGTTTGTGATTTTTAGGGCCTCTGAAGGTATTAAAGCAGCGGCAGCTGCTGCACACAGACTTGAGGGCTAGGCTAAAACAGTAAGGTCAAGTTGTTTGGACAGAAAGGCTACAGGGTGCGGTCCTGGCTCTTGTGTAAGAATTCTGACCGCACTAACCATGCCTAGGAAGGAAAGGAATTGTTGTTTTGTAAGAGATTGAGGTTTGGGAGATTAATTGGACATGATCAGCAGGGAGAGCACGTGTGTTTTTATGAGAATTATGCTGAGATAGGTAACAGATGAGGATGAAATTTGGGCTTGACTGAAGTAATAGGGACTGTCTGTGAAGCCTTGCAGCAGTACAGCCCAGGTAATTTGCTGAGCCTGATGGGTGTCAGGGTCAGTCCAAGTGAAAGTGAAGAGAGGCTGGGATGACGGGTGCAAAGGAATAGTAAAGAAAGCATGTTTGAGATCTAGAACAGAATAATGGATTGTGGAGGGAGGTATTGGGGATAGGAGAGTATATGGGTTTTGCACCATGGGGTGGATAGGCAAAACAATTTGGTTGATAAGGCATAGATCCTGAACTAACTTATAAGGCTTGTCTGGTTTTAGGACAGGTAAAATGGGGGAATTGTAAGGAGAGTTTATAGGCTTTAAAAGGCCATGCTGTAGCAGGCGAGTGACAATAGGCTTTAATCTTTTCAAAGCATGCTGTGAGATGGGATGTTGGCATTGAGCGCAGTAAGGATGATTAGGTTTTAATGAGATGGTAAGGGGCACATGATTGGTCACCAAGGAGGGAGTAGAGGTAACTTATACTTGTGGGTTAAGGTGGGGGAATATAAGGAGGACACAAAGGAGGCTTTGGATTGGGAAGAAGGGCAGCAATGAGATGTAGCTGTAATCCAGGAATAGTCAGGGAAGCAGATAATTTAGTTAAAGTGTCTTAGCCTAATAAGGGAACTGGCAGGTGGGGATAACTAAAAGGAGTGCTTAAAAGAGTATTGTCTCAGTTGGCACCAGAGTTGGGGAGTTTTAAGAGGTTTAGAAGCCTGGCCGTCAATACCCACAACAGTTACGGACGCAAGGGAAACAGGCCCTTGGAAATAAGGTAATGTGGAGTGGGTAGCCTCCGTACTGATTAAGAAGGGGACAGACTTACCCTCCACTGTGAGAGTAACCTGAAGCTCCGCATCTGTGATGGTCTAGGGGACTTCTGAGGTGATTGGGCAGCGTCAGTCTTCAGCTGCTAAGCCAAGAAGATCTGGGAAGGAGTCAGTCAGCGTTGGGCCAGAGTTCCAGGGGCTCTGGGAGTGGCTGCCAGGTGAGTTGAACAGTCCTATTTCCAGTGGGGTCCCGCACAGATGGGATGTGGCTTAGGAGGAATCCTGGGCTGCGGGCATTCCTTGGCCTGGTGGCCAGATTTCTGGCACTTGTAGCAAGCTCCTTGGGGAGGAGGTTCTGGAGGAATGACTGGCTGCTGCGGTTCAGGCGTTTGGAAGTTCTTGTGTGCTGGAGATATGGCTGGAGTTTGTCTCACAGTAGAGGCAAGGAATTGCAACTTTTTTCTATTATTGTACACCTTGAAGGTGAGGTTAATTAAATCCTATTGTGGGGTTTGAGGGCTGGAATTTAATTTTTGGAGTTTTATTTAATGTTGGGAGCAGATCTGGTAATAAAATGTATATTGAGAATAAGAGGGTCTTTTGACCTTTTAGGGTCTAGGACTGTAAAGCGTCTCAGGGTTGCTGCCAAATAAGTCATGAACTGGGCTGGATTTTTATATTTGATGAAAAAAAGCCTAAATGCTATCTGATTTGGGATAAAGAAAAAGGAGCATTAACCTTGACTATGCCTTTAGCTCCAGCCACCTTTTTAAGAGGAAATTGCTGGGCAGGTGGGGGAAGGCTAGTCAGGGAATGAAACTGTAAGCTGGACCGGGTGTGAGGAGGGGAGGTGATAAAGGATTATAGGGTGGAGGAGCGGAGGCTGAGGAAGAATTGAGACCTAGCTGGGCTTAGCGAGGAGCAGCCTGGGGAGGAGGGGAGAGGTCAGATGGGTCTGTAGAAAAGGAAGATTAGAAAGACTCAGCAGTGCTTGGGGTTGGGACTGAGGGGACAGGTGGGAGGGAAAGAAGGAAGATGTGAGAAAAGTTGCATTGGGAACAGAGACTCAGGAGGGACCGATGTGTAAAAGAATGCCTGGACGTCAGGCACCTCAAGACCATTTGCCCATTTTATGACAAGAATTATTTAGATCTTGTAGGATGGAAAAATTGAAAGTGCCATTTTCTGGCTGTTTGGAAGTACTGTCGAGTTTGTATTGGGGTCAAGGGGCATTGCAGAAGAAAATAAGATGCTTAGATTTTAGGTCAGGTGAGAGTTGAAGAGGTTTTAAGTTCTTAAGAACACAGGCTAAGGGAGAAGGAGGAGGAATGGAAGGTGAAAACTTGCCCATAGTGAAGGAGGCAAGCCCAGAGAAAAGTGTAGAGACACGGAGAAAGGGTGGGGGGTTCTTGCCCTCCAGAAAAGCAGAGAGGGGGTCGGGGCACAGAGATACGAGGTTGGGGCACAGAAAGAAGGGATCAGGGTGCAGAGATATGAGGTTGGGCCTCAGAAATAAGGGATCGGGGCACAGAGATAAGAGGTCAGGTTGTAGAAATAAGGGATTGGGGTGCAGAGATATAAGAGGTTGGGGCGCAGAAATAAGGGATTGGGGTGCAGAAATATGAGGTTGGGGTACTTACCCCTCCCCCAGAAAAGCGGAACTTACCACTCAAGGTGAAGGAGAAGGGGTTGGGGTTTCTTGCCCCCCAGAAAGGCAGAGAAGGGGTAGAGACACGGAGAGAAGGGGTTGGGGTACTTGCGTCTTCCCCAGAAAAATGGGACTTGCCGATAAGGATGAAGGACGAAGGCAGGCATTCCTGCGTGGTCTGACACCTCTGAAACCTGGGTGAATAATCAGAGAGGCATCCCCACAATGATTAAACACCAAGGGAAGGCTGCCTTCTGTAGTCCGTGACCAGCGCCGGAGTTTTGCGTCCATGGATAAAACGTGTCTCCTTTGTCTCTACCAAAAAATGAAAGGAATTGAAATTAAGAGAAGGGAGAGATTGAAGTGTGGCGCCAAGATTGAAAGGAGAAAGAGGTTCAGGGATAGTGAGTGTTTGGAGAAGAGAGTAAAAAGAGGCTGCTTACCCAATTTAAAATTGGTGAGATGTTTCTTGGGCTGGTTGGTCTGAGGACCTGAGGTCATAGGTGGATCTTTCTCATGGAGCAAAGAGCAGGAGGACAGGGGATTGATCTCCCAAGGGAGGTCCCCCGATCTGCGTCATGGCACCAAATTTCACTCGCGTCGGTGTGAAGAGACCACTAAACAGGCTTTGTGTGAGCAATAAAGCTGTTTATTTCACCTGGGTGCAGGCAGGCCGAGTCCGAAAAGAGAGTCAGTGAAGGGAGATAGGGGTGGGGCTGTTTTATAAGACTTGGGTAGGTAAAGGAAAATTACAGTCAAAGGGGGTTGTTCTCTGGTGGGCAGGAGTGGGGGTCACAATGTACTCAGTGGGGGAGCTTTTGAGCCAGGATGAGCCAGGAGAAGGAATTTCACAAGACAATGTCATCAGTTAAGGCAGCAACAGGCCATTTTCACTTCTTTTGTGGTGGAATGTCATCAGTTAAGGCAGGAACTGGCCATCTGGATGTGTACGTGCAGGTCACAGGGGGATATGATGGCTTAGCTTGGGCTCAGATGCCTGACAATGATGTTAAGTTGTCTTCACCAGTTCAAATCATATTATATAGGAGAAATCCAAATATATTTTGGTGCTATAAAAAATGTATTTTTGTTTTTTTGTTTCATTTTGGTTATTGTTTTTGTTTTTTGCTGTATGTTGAAACAAAGCAAACTCCTGCCACTTATTTTCAAAGCTAATGTCTTTACAACTTGAACTTTGCAACATCTGGCAACATTCTAGAAAATCAAATGAAGAAATAGTTAATAAAAATTTATAAATAACTTAATTTTTCCCTTTTCCTTTGTGGGTTCAATATGCATATTTTTTCCATGTATGGGCTCAAATAATGCACTTTCTTAGCTGAACATTACCACCTAAAGGATATTTTTCCTGGAATTCTCAAGATGGGCTATGTTTGCGTACTCAACTCTCCCATAGCAACCTTTGCTTCAATCTCTTAAAATTATCTTTTTTTTCTTTTTACTAAGTTTTCAGTTATAACGTATGGAGCTTCAATAAATATGGAACGAAATTTGTATTTATATGCATTCTAAAACAGAGATAGGCTTTTCTGAACTATAAGAAAAAAATGATTTTTGCTGAACATGAATTCTACTATGAACAAACAAGTGATATAAAATGAGAACTTTCTTCATCCTTCACATGCAGGATAATAGGGCAAGGGAGCCAGGCTATAGGCACTATCTAGAGATTCTCTTTTGGTCTTTGGTGTAGTATTAGGCTTGTATGGGGGATTGCTTCTCTTGGTACTTACAAAGTTATTTCCTTAACCCAACTCTTGAATTTTCTGTTTTTGATTTAATAGTACAGAATTCTTCTTGTGAATGTTTCCTTAGAGAAAGTTTCTGACAGCTCTAAGACTCATTTATCTCTCTCTCTCCTGTGTAAGAAATTTCCTCAGCAGTTGAAAGTTATGAAATCTCCAAAATAAAGAAGGCTTCTCACTTTCTAAATTCCTGTCATCACTCTTTTTTCCCTATAAACTGTTTATTCATTTATTCATTTTTTTTTCTAAAATTGCTCTATGCATCTTCAGTTTCAACAAGAAGAAAATAGAATTATCTCACCTCAGAATTTAGGTGATTACTAAGAGCTTTTATTAGTGGAAACTAACGTAATAGAGCAATGTATATTGCAAATTCTGCAAATTGTTTGAGTTAAATTTAAAGACCATTTCTAGTCTGGACCAGATGTACCATGTTCATTATATTTTTAACTATTTTAGCATAGTGGGGGAAAATTACTTGATTAGACCCTCACTTGAAAGGTTTGTAATTATAAAATTGTATGCAATAATACTTATTATATTGGCTTCAAAATAATGAATATACACCAGTTCACAGTTATGAAAGATAAAATTTGTTTTTCATTAAAACTTTACTAATATTTACCCATGGAGACTGGAAATCAGGGACCCCATTGATAGGACTTAGAAAAATAGACTTCAAACCCCTTTCTATGTTTTATAAGATGATTATGGACCCATTTTTTAAAAACTTCTCAGCTTTGAGATAATTATAGTTTCACATGCAGTAAAAATAGTATACAGAGACCCCAAATCTGGCATACTCTTCTCCTAGTGCCCCAGAATGATAACATCTTAGGTAACCAGAGTATAGTACCACAATCAGGAAACTGACATTAAGTGAGTCCTAATAGACTTATTCAGACTTCGCATTTTACATGCACTTCTGAGTGTGATTATGAAATTTCTGTGTAATTTTATTACATGTTTAGATTTATGAGATCCGTACCACAGTTAAGACAGAGAATTTTTCCATCAAAAGGATTTTGCCATGCTTTTGTAGCTGCAGCCAATTATCTTCCCTCTCCAGTTTCCTAGCCCCAGGGTGAACCAGTTTCAAAACTGATTTGATTCTAAATGACCCTGCTTGTTTGCTTTGTCTCACCTTTGTTCCTTTATTTCTTTCTTCCTTCTTTCCTTACTTCCTGTCTTTTCCTTCCTTTCTTTAAAGTGTCCTGCTCATTTTGGTTCTAAACTGGGGAACCTATATTTTTTCCCCTGTCTGTACAGTTTTGGTCCTTTGTTCTAATCCACAGCTATCTTGATGAATGCCTGGGATTTGCAATTTATATTTCATTTAATTAGATTGAAGTTATAGAGACATAGTTATTCATAAGTGTATATTTTATATTGGGAAGGAATGGGGGAGGTTGTGAAAATACATAATAAAATAATGAATTATACTTTAAAACTTGCATGGAGAAATCTGCATTTTTTTCTATCAAACCCTAAAATGAGAGAAGGGAAAAAGAGAATTGCTGATTTGTAGTTTACAAACAATCCTAGTGATGTCAAGCAACAAATTAGACCACAATAAAATAAGTACTCATATACATTACTGATGGTAGTGTATACTACTTTAACCACTTTGGAGAATACTTTTGTAGTACGCACAATCAAGCATTAAAATTTGATTTATTTATTTTTAACCTTTATTTTTGGTTCAGGGAAACATGTGCAGGTTTATTATATCAGTAAACTGTGTGTTGCAGGGGCTTAGTGTACAGATTATTTCATCACCTAGGTAATAAGCATAGTACCTCATAGGCAGTTTTTCGACTCTCACCTTCCTCCCTCCTTCCACCCTCAATTAGCCCCAGTGTCTGCTGTTCCCTTTTTTGTGTCCATCTGTAATCAGTGTTTAGCTCCCACTTATAACTAAGAACCTGTGGTATTTGTTTTTCTGTTCCTGTGTTCATTTGCTTAGAATAATGGTCTCCAGCTCCATCCACATTGCTGCAAAGAACACAATATACTGCTTTTATGAAAGCATAGTGTTCCATGGTATATATGCATCACAATTTTTTTATCCAGTCTACCATACATGGGCATTTAGGTTGACTCAATGTCTTTGCTATTGTGGATAGTGCTGTGGTCAACATACAGGTCCATGTGTCTTTATGGTAGGATGATTTATATTCACCTGCGTATATACTCTATACGGGGATTGCTGGGTCCAATGGTAATTCTGCTTTGAGTTATCTGAGAAATTGCCAAACTGCTTTCCACAGTGACTAAACTAAATTACGTTCACCAGCAGTGTATGAGCATTCCTTTGTCCCTGCAACTTTACCAGCATCTGTTATTTTATGACTTTTTAATAAAAGCCATTCTGACTCGTATGAGATGGTATCTCATTGTGGTTTTGATTTGATTTCTCTAATGATTAGCGATTTTGAGCATTTTTCATTTGCTTGAAGGCCATGTGTATGTCTTCTTTGGAAAAAAGTGCATGTTCATATCCTTTGCCCACTTTTTAATGGGATAGTTTCTTTTCTGCTTATAAATTTCTTTAAGTTCCTCATAGTTTCTGGATATTAAACCTTTGTCATGCATAGTTTGAAAATATTTTCTTCAATTCTGTAGTTGTCTGTTTACTCTGGGGATAGTTTCTTTTACTGAATGGAGGCTCTTTAGTTTAATTGGGTTGTATTTGTCCATTTTTGTTTTTGTTGCAATTGCTTTTGGAGTCTTTGTCATGAAATTTTTGCCAGCTTCTATGTCAGGAATAGTATTTTCTAGGTTATCATCTAGGCTTTTTATAGTTTGAAGTCATACATCTAAGTCTTTATCTTGAGTTTTTTTTTGTATATGGTGTAAAGAAGGGGTCCAGTTTCAACCTTCTGCATATGGCTATACGGTTATGCCAGCACCATTTATTGAATAGGGGGTCATTTCCTCATTGCTTGTTTTTGTTGACTTTGTCAAAGATCAGATATTTGTAGGTGTGCAGTTTCACTCGCATCCATGTGAAGAGACCACCAAACAGGCTTTGTGTGAGTAACAAGGCTGTTTATTTCACCTGGGTGCAGGCGGGCTGAGTCCCGAAAAGAGAGTCAGTGAAGGGAGATAGGGATGGGGCCGTTTTATAGGATTTGGGTAGGTAAAGGAAAAAGGGGGGTTGTTCTGTGGCAGGCAGGAGTGGGGGTCACAAGGTGCTCAGTAGGGGAGTTTTTGAGCCAGGATGAGCCAGGAGAAGGAATTTCACAAGATAATGCCATCAGTTAAGGCAGGAACAGGCCATTTTCATTTCTTTTGTGGTGGAATGTCATCAGTTAAGGCAGGAACCAGCCATCTGGATGTGTACATGCAGGTCACAGGGTATATGATGGCTTAGCTTGGGCTCAGAGGCCTGATATTCCTGTCTTATATTAATAAGAAAAATAAAATGAAATAGTGGTAAAGTGTTGGGATGGTGAAAATTTTGGGGGATGGTATGGAGAGATAATGGGCGATCTTTCTCAGGGCTGCTTTGAGCGGGATTAGGGGCGGTGTGGGAACCTAGAGTGGGAGAGATTAAGCTGAAGGAAGATTTTGTGGTAAGGGGCGATATTGTGGGACTGTTAGAAGAAACATTTGTCATTTAGAATTATTGGTGATGGCCTGGATACGGTTTTGTATGAATTGAAAAGCCAAACGGAATAAGAGAAGGAGAAAAACAGGGATTAAAGGACTAAGAATTGGGAGGACCTAGGACATCTAATTAGAGAGTGCCTAAGGAGGTTCAGCATAGCCTTGCCAGCAAAGTGTATTTATTTACTTTAAGAGTTAAGAGTGGCAGTTTGGGGATAGCACCAGGAGATATCAGCTGTGATGGCTTGGAGAAACAGTATAAAGCAGGCAGTGTAAACAAGAGCAGGGCATGTAAGGGTAGTTGAGAATGGTGAATAGGAGTATGACTAGACAGAAGATAGTAGGGATGACAAGTTTTCTGGGGCACAGTCCAAGTTGGTCTGGTGTCTGGAATGAGACTGAGACTTAATAAAAAGGAGCATCTAGGCCGGGCGCGGTGGCTCACGCTTGTAATCCCAGCATTTTGGGAGGCTGAGGCGGGCGGATCATGAGGTCAGGAGATCAAGACCACGGTGAAACTCCGTCTCTACTAAAAATACAAAAAAAATTAGCCGGGAGTGGTGGTGGGCGCCTATAGTCCCAGCTACTTGGAGAGGCTGAGGCAGGAGAATGGCGTGAACCCGGGAGGTGGAGCTTGCATTGAGCCGAGATTGCGCCACTGCACTCCAGCCTGGGTGACAGAGAGAGACTCCGTCTCAGGAAAAAAAAAAAAAAAAAAAAAAAAAAAAGGAGCATCTATACAGGAGCTCAAATGGGCTGTACCCTGTAGCATTCCGAGGACAGGCATAAATTCTGAGAAAAGAAAGAGGTAAAAGTATTGTCTAGTCCTATTTAAGTTGGTGGCTGAGCTTGGTGAGGTGTGTTTTTAAAAGACCATTAGTCCGTTCTACCTTTCCTGAAGACTGAAGACTGTAAGGGATATAAAGGTTTCACTGAATACCAAGAGCCTGAAAAACTGCTTGGCTGATTTGACTAATAAAGGCCGGTCTACTATCGGGCTGCATAGAGGTGGGAAGGCCAAACTGAGTAATTGTGTCTGACAGAAGGGAAGAAGTGACCGTGGTGGCCTTCTTAGACCCTGTGGGAAAGGCATCTACATATCCAGTGAAAGTGTCTACTTAGACTAAGAGTTATTTTAGTTTCCTGACTCGGGGCATGTTGAGTAAAGCTAATTTGCCAGTCCTGGGCGGGGGCAAATCCCTGAGCTTGATGTGTAGGGAAGGGAGGGGGCCTGATTAATCCCTGAGAAGTAGTAGAATAGCAGATGGAACACTGAGAAGTTATTTCCTTGAGGATAGATTTCCACGATGGAAAGGATATGAGAGGTTCTAAGAGGCAGGCTAGTGGCTTGTACTATAGCATAGCCTGCCTTTGCTGGTTTGTGGCAATTAGGCCTGGTGGAACTGCCATCAATAAACCAAGTGTGATAAGGGTGAGAAACAGGGAAGAAGGAAATACGGGGAAATGGGGTGAACATCAGGTGTATCAGAGAGATGCAGTCATGAGGGTCAGGTGTGGTATCAGGAATAATGTGGGAGGCCAGATTGAAGTCCGGGCCAGGAACAATGGTAATTGTGGGAGACTCAACAAAGAGTGAGTACAGCTGAAGGAGCCAGGAAGCAGAAAGTATATGTGTCAGGTGTGAGGAAGAAAATAGATTTTGGAAATTATGAGAGCTGTAGAGAGTGAGTTGAGCATAGTTTGTGATTTTAAGGGCCTCTACAAGTATTAGGGTGGCAGCAGCCACTGCACGGAGACATGATGGCCAGCCTAAAACAGTAAGGTCAAGTTTTTTGGATAAAAACGCCACAGGACGTGATCCCAGTCCTTGTGTAAGAATTCCGACTGCACAGCCCTGCACTTCAGCTGTGTGTAATGAAAAGGGTTGGGATGAGTCAGGGAGAGCTAGGATGGGGGCAGTCTCTAAAGCTGTCTTCAAGGAACAGAAAGAGGAGTGGGGAAAGATTTAGGATCTGTGAGGTCAGCTAGGTTTCCTTTTGTGAGTTTATATAATGATTTTGTTAGGATGGCAAAACCAGGTATCCAAAGGCGAAAGTATCCAACCATGCCCAGGAAGGAAAGGAGTTGTTGTTTTGTAGAAGGGATTGGGGTTTGGGAGATTAGCCAGACATGATCAGCAGGGAGAGCACTTGTGTTTTTATTAGAATTATGCCGAGATAGGTAACAGATGAGGAAGAAATTTGGGCTTGACTGAAGTAATGGGGGCTGTCTGTGAAGACTTGCAGCAGTACAGCCCAGGTAATTTGCTGAGCCTGATGGGTGTCAGGGTCAGTCCAAGTGGAAGCAAAGAGAGGCTGGGATGAAGGGTGCAAAGGAATAGTAAAGAAAGCATGTTTGAAATCTAGAACAGAATAATGGATTCTGGAGGGAGGTATTGGGGATAGGAGAGTATATGGGTTTGGCACCATGGGGTGGATAGGCAAAACAATTTGGTTGATAAGGCGCAGATCCTGAACTGACTTGTAAGGCTTGTCTGGTTTTAGGACAGGTAAAAGGGGGGAATTGTAAGGAGAGTTTATAAGCTTTAAAAGGCCATGCTGTAGCAGGCCAGTGATAACAGGCTTTAATCCTTTCAAAGCATGCTGTGGGATGGGATATTGGCATTGAGCGGGGCAAAGGTGATTAGGATTTAATGAGATAGTAAGTGGTGCATGATTGGTTGCCAAGGAGGGAGTAGAGGTATCTTAAACTTGTGGGTTAAGGTGGGGGGATATAAGAGGAGGATGCAAAGAGGCTTTGGATTGGGAAGAAGGGCAGCAATGAGATGTAGCTGTAGTCCAGGAATAGTCAGGGAAGCAGATAATTTTTTTTTTGCATATTTTATTTATTTTATTATTTTTTTTATTATACTTTAGGTTTTAGGGTACATGTGCACAATGTGCAGGTTTGTTACATATGTATCCATGTGCCATGTTGATTTCCTTCACCCATTAACTCGTCATTTAGCATTAGGTATATCTCCTAATGCTGTCCCTCCCCCCTCCCCCCACCCCACAACAGTCCCTGGAGTGTGATGTTCCCCTTCCTGTGTCCATGAGTTCTCATTGTTCAATTCCCACCTATGAGTGAGAACATGTGGTGTTTGGTTTTTTGTCCTTGTGATAGTTTACTGAGAATGATGTTTTCCAGTTTCATCCATGTCCCTACAAAGGACATGAACTCATCATTTTTTATGGCTGCATAGTATTCCATGGTGTATATGTGCCACATTTTCTTAATCCAGTCTATTGTTGTTGGACATTTGGGTTGGTTCCAAGTCTTTGCTATTGTGAATAGTGCCGCAATAAACATACGTGTGCATGTGTCTTTATAGCAGCATGATTTGTAGTCCTTTGGGTATATACCTAGTAATGGGATGGCTGGGTCAAATGGTATTTCTAGTTCTAGATCCCTGAGGAATCGCCACACTGACTTCCACAATGGTTGAACTAGTTTACAGTCCCACCAACAGTGTAAAAGTGTTCCTATTTCTCCACATCCTCTCCAGCACCTATTGTTTCCTGCTTTTTTAATGATGGCCATTCTAACTGGTGTGAGATGGTATCACTGTGGTTTTGATTTGCATTTCTCTGATGGCCAGTGATGATGAGCATTTCTTCATGTGTTTTTTGGCTGCATAAATGTCTTCTTTTGAGAAGTGTCTGTTCATGTCCTTTGCCCACTTTTTGATGGGGTTGTTTGTTTTTTTCTCGTAAATTTGTTTGAGTTCATTGTAGATTCTGGATATTAGCCCTTTGTGAGATGAGTAGGTTGCAAAAATTTTCTCCCATTCTGTAGGTTGCCTGTTCACTCTGATGGTAGTTTCTTTTGCTGTACAGAAGCTCTGTAGTTTAATTAGATCCCATTTGTCAATTTTGGCTTTTGTTGCCATTGCTTTTGGTGTTTTAGACATGAAGTCCTTGCCCACGCCTATGTCCTGAATGGTATTGCCTAGGTTTTCTTGTAGGATTTTAATGGTTTTAGGTCTAACATTTAAGTCTTTAATCCATCTTGAATTAATTTTTGTATAAGGTGTAAGGAAGGGATCCAGTTTCAGCTTTCTACATATGGCTAGCCAGTTTTCCCAGCACCATTTATTAAATAGGGAATCCTTTCCCCATTTCTTGTTTTTGTCAGGTTTGTCAAAGATCAGATAGTTGTAGATATGCAGCATCATTTCTGAGGGCTCTGTTCTGTTCCATTGATCTATGTCTCTGTTGTGGTACCAGTACCATGCTGTTTTGGTTACTGTAGCCTTGTAGTATAGTTTAAAGTCAGGTAGTGTGATGCCTCCAGCTTTGTTCTTTTGGGTTAGGATAGACTTGGCGATGTGGGCTCTTTTTTGGTTCCATATGAACTTTAAAGTAGTTTTTTCCACTTCTGTGAAGGAAGTCATTGGTAGCTTGATGGGGATGGCATTGAATCTATAAATTACCTTGGGCAGTATGGCCATTTTCATGATATTGATTCTTTCAACCCATGAGCATGGAATGTTCTTCCATTTGTTTGTATCCTCTTTTATTTCATTGAGCAGTGGTTTGTAGTTCTCCTTGAAGAGGTCCTTCACATCCCTTGTAAGTTGGATTCCTAGGTATTTTATTCTCTTTGAAGCAATTGTGAATGGTATTTCACTCATGATTTGGCTCTCTGTTTGTCTGTTATTGGTGTACAAGAATGCTTGTGATTTTTGTACATTGATTTTGTATTCTGAGACTTTGCTGAAGTTGCTAATCAGCTTAAGGAGATTTTGGGCTGAGACAGTGGGGTTTTCTAGATATACAATCATGTCATCAGAAGCAGATAATTTAGTTAAAGTGTCTCGGCCTAATACGGGAACTGGGCAGATGGGGATAACTAAAAAGGAGTGCTTAAAAGAGTATTGTCTAAGTTGGCACCAGAGTTGGGGAGTTGTAAGAGGTTTAGAAGCCTGGCCATCAATACCCACAACAGTTATGGAGGTAAGGGAAACAGGCCCTTGAAAAGAAGGTAATGTGGAGTGGGTAGTCTCCATATTGATTAAGAAGGGGATGGACTTACCCTTCACTGTGAGAGTTACCTAAGGTTTGGCATCCATGATGGTCTCCGGGGCTTCTGAGGTGATCGGGCAGCATCAGTCTTCAGCCGCTAAGCCAAGAAGATCTGGGAAGGAGTCAGAGAGCCTTGGGCCAGAGTTCCAGGAGCTCTGGGAGTGGCTGCCAGGTGAGTTGAACAGTCCAATTTCCAATGGGGTCCCTCACAGATGGGACATGGCTTAGGAGGAATCCCAGGCTGCAGGCATTCCTTGGCTTTGTGGCCAGATTTCTGGCACTTGTAGCAAGGTCCTGGGGGAGGTGGTTCTGGAGGAACACCTGGCCACTGCGGTTTAGGTGCTGGTTCTGGAGGAACACCTGGCCACTGCGGTTTAGGTGCTTGGAAGTTCTTGTGTGCTGGAGATCTGGCTGGGGTTTGTCTCACAGTAGAGACAAGGAATTGCAACTCAGAAATATGTTGCTACTTGTCTGCCTCTACTCTATTATTGTACACCTTGAAGGCGAGCTTAATTAAGTCCTGTTATGGGGTTTGAGGGCCAGAATTTAATTTTTGGAGTTTTATTTAATGTGGGGAGGAGATTGGATAATAAAATGTATATTGAGAATAAGACGGCCTTTTGACCTTTTAGGGTCTAGGACTGTAAAGCGTCTCAGGGTTGCTGCCAAATGAGTCATGAACTGGGCTGGATTTTTATATTTGATGAAAAAGAGCCTAAATGCTATCTGATTTGGTATAAAGAAAAACGAGCATTAACCTTGACTATGCCTTTAGCTCCAGCCACCTTTTTAAGAATAAATTGCTGGGCAGGTGGGGGAACGAAACTGTAAGCTGGACCGGGTGTGAGGAGGGGAGGTGATAAAACGAGTATAGGGTGGAGGAGTGGAGGCTGAGGAAGAATTGAGACCTAGCTCGGCCTGGCGAGGAGCAGCCTGTGGAGGAGGGGAGAGGTCAGATGGGTCTGTAGAAAAGGAAGATTAGAAAGACTCAGCAGTGCTTGGGGTTGGGACTGAGGGGACAGGTGGGAGGGAAAGAAGGAAGATTTGAGAAAAGTTGCGCTGGGAACAGAGACTCAGGAGGGACCGATGTGTAAAAGAATGCCTGGAGGTCAGGCACCTCATACCATTTGCCCATTTTTTGACAAGAATTATTTAGATCTTGTTGGATGGAAAAATTGAAAGTGCCATTTTTCGGCTGCTTGGAAGTACTGTCGAGTTTGTATTGGGGTCAAGCAGCATTGCAGAAGAAAATAAGATGCTTAGATTTTAGGTCAGGTGAGAGTTGAAGAGGTTTTAAGTTCTTAAGAACACAAACTAAGGGAGAAGAAGGAGGAATGGAAGGTGGAAGCTTGCCCATAGTGAAAGAGGCAAGCCCAGAGAAAGGAGAGTAGAGACATGGAGAAGGGGTGGGGATTTCTTGCCCTCCAGAAAAGCAGAGAAGGGGTTGGGTTGTGGAAATAAGGGGTTGAGGCACAGAGATAAGAGGTCGGGGCATGGAAATAAGGGATCGGTGCGCAGAGGTAAGAAGTTGGGGTTCCTGCCTCTCCCCCAGAAAAGCGGGACTTGCCGCTAAGGGTGAAGGAGAAGGGGTTGAGGGGTTCTTGCCCTTCCACCAGAAAAGTGGGACTTGCTGCTAAGAGTAAAGGACAAAGGCAGGTGTCCCTGCGTGGTCTGACATCTCTGAAACCTGGGTGAATAATCAGAGAGGCGTCCCTGCAATGATTAAACACCAAGGGAATGCTGCCTTCCGTAGTCCGTGACCGGCGCTGGAGTTTTGGGTCCATGGATAAAACGTGTCTCCTTTGTCTCTACCAGAAAATGAAAGAAATTGAAATTAAGAGAAAGGAGAGATTGAAGTGTGGCTCCAAGATTGAAAGGAGAAAGAGGTCGAGGGATAGTGAGAGAGCTTGGAGAAGAGAGTAAAAAGAGACTGGTTACCAGATTTAAAATTGGTGAGATGTTCCTTGGGCTGATTGGTCTGAGGACCAGAGGTCATTGGTGGATCTTTCTCATGGAGCAAAGAGCAGGAGGACAGGGGATTGATCTCCCAAGAGAGGTCCCCGATCCGAGTCACGGCACCAAATTTCACTCGCGTCCGTGTGAAGAGACCACCAAAAAGGCTTTGTGTGAACAAAAAGCTGTTTATTTCACCTGGGTGCAGGCGGGCTGAGTCTGAAAAGAGAGTCAGTGAAGGGAGATAGGGATGGGGCCGTTTTATAGGATTTTGGTAGGTAAAGGAAAAAGGGGGGTTGTTCTGTGGCAGGCAGGAGTGGGGGTCACAAGGTGCTCAGTAGGGGAGCTTTTGAACCAGGATGAGCCAGGAGAAGGAATTTCACAAGATAATGCCATCAGTTAAGGCAGGAACAGGCCATTTTCATTTCTTTTGTGGTGGAATGTCATCAGTTAAGGCAGGAACCAGCCATCTGGATGTGTACATGCAGGTCACAGGGTATATGATGGCTTAGCTTGGGCTCAGAGGCCTGACATGCAGCATTATTATTTCTGAGCTCTCTACTCCGTTCCCTTGGTCTATGTGTATGTGTTTGTGCCAGTACCATGCTGTTTTGGTCACTGTAGCTTTGTAGTGTAGTTTGAAGTCAAGTAATGTGTCTTTTTCTTTTTGCTTAGGATTGTCATGGCTATTCATTCTTTTTTTTTTAATTTTGGTTCCATATGAATTTTAAAATAGTTTTTGTTCTAGTTCTGTAAAAAATGTCATTGGTAGTTTGATAGGAATACCGAACTGAATATTCAATTCAGTTTGATTGAATCTGTAAATTGCTTTGGGCAGTATGGCCATTTTAACAATATTGATTCTTTCTATACATGAGCATGGAATTTTTTTTATTTGTTTGTGTCCTTTCTATTTCTTTAAGTAGTGTTTTGTAATTAGCATTGTAGAGATCTTTCATCTCCACTGTTAGCTGTATTCCTAGGGATTTTATTCTTTTTGTGGCTACCATGAATGGAATTATGTTCTTGCTTTGGCTCTGAATTTGAATGTTGTTGCTGTAGGGGAGGGCTACTGATTTTTGTGTATTAATTTTGTATCCTGAAACTTTCCTGAAGTTGCTTATCAGATAAGGGAGCTTTGGGGCAGATACTGTGAGATTTTCTAGGTATAGAATCATGTCATCTGCTGACAGGGATAGTTTGACATCCTTTCTCCTAATTGGATGTTTTTTATTTTTTTGCTCTTGCCTGATTACTCTGGCCAAGGCTTCCAGTGTTTTGCTGAATAAGAATAGTGAGTGAGTTACTTTAAGAATTGAGTTTAAAATTCTATTTTGTCTAACTGCTAAGATTGAAATACTGCAGTGTTTAAGCATGAAATCTCAGGGAGATAGAAAAGGCTATCCAAAATATACTTTCATTTCTTCCTCTTAAAATGAGCTAAATTTTTAAAATTCAAACATTCATAAGCAAACCAAACACTTCAAAGAGTGTCTGAAATGTTAAATTTGATGGAGATAATATCAGTACATGGGAGGAAAAAAACTGAATACCTGCCTTCAAGGGCAACTCCTTACAATATTGTTTGCAAAAGAACTTGGTATTTTTGTTTTCAGTCAACCTTCTCTCTAACTTCATTGTGTAAATCAGAGAATATTATATATAATCATGTTTATCAACCAATGCACAATAGATTTATTTAATAAAAAGGAGCATATAAAACAAAGTTACTTCTAGTAAAATTCTTTTAGACTTTTTCTATTTTTTGGCAGACAAACCATATGGCTCATGTTGTAGAATAATTTGGTGAGTTGATCCCCATGCTCTAGCTTATGATTCTTAAGAATTATGATGATGTTTTTGCTAACTTCTAAATATATATCATCAAAAGTATTTGAAAATTTTGAAAAATTGTAATATTTAAATAAACGAGTTTCCCAAATGATTTTTTATCTCTTTTCTTCTATTACCTTTCTCCTTCTACTTCTTTCTGTTCTTCTGATAAACTAACAGTATTAACTTTTAGATAAGTAATCTTTTTAGTAGTAACAAATTTTTTTAAATAATGCAACTGTAATTTTCTTATAACATTAGTGATGTAGTTGTAGCAAGGTCCTGCTGGTTAAATTCTACATATAGAATTCTATGATTCCTCAAATTTGTAGGAAGGAGAAAAAGTCACTGTCTATGCAAAATGAGCATCAAGGTAAGAGCCATTTGATTCATGACAAGTTGTCATTCAATAATAATAATATGGAGAATTAATGTCTATATATCTGTATTGATGTCTAATCCATATTCATAAACATACTCCTTTTATCTATCTACTTACTCTGGAGGTAGACTCTCTGTGTTTACATATCAAATTAGTAACTGTGTAGCTTTTCAAAACTTTGGTTTCTACACAATAATAATAATATTCTTCACACTAATAATATGACAATGTCTATATATGTATATCTCTAATCTATATTCATAAACATACCTCTTTTATCTACTTACTCTGGAGGTAGACTGTGTTTATATATGAACTATATTCATATACAAACCTCTTTTATCTATCTACTTACTCTGGAGGTAGACTATCTGTGTTTATATATCAAATCAGTAACTGTGTAGCTTTTCAAAACTTTGGTTTATTTGCAAAAATGAAAAAGAAAATGCAAGATGAATAAAACAAAGAGGAAGAAGAGAAAAAGGATAAAAGGGGAAAATTATAGGGTATATCTTTAAGTTGTAGCCATTAATGGGAGTAATCTTGTTCCCCAGAAAATATTTGGCAATGACTGGAGATATTTTGGTTGTCATAATGGTTGGGGGCTTGAGATGGGGAATGCTACTGCCAAATAGTGGATAGAGGCTAAAGATTCTGCTGATAAACATTCTACCACTTATACAAGAGCCCCACAAATGATTATCTGGTTCAAAGTGTAAATAATGTCTCATTCAAGCATAAAAAAGCCCAGTTAGCTTCTGAGATTAGAGGAGATTGAGCACATTCAACAATAACAAAACAACGATATGAGCTGATGGATATGTTAATTAGCTTAAGTGTGGTGATCGTTTTCTTATGTATACATATATCAAAACACAAAGTTGTACAGCTTAAATATATACAATTTTTGTTAATCGTCCATTAATAAGCTGCCAAAAAGGCCTAGTGTCAAGGTTAAGAAACCCTAGCTTACAAGAGCACATTTTTGATGATATAAAATTAACACTTCTAAAAAAGCTTCTAGTGGTATACTAGAGCCACCTCATACCAGCTTATGAGATAAGGTTGTTCACATCGCTGCTCAACTTTCATTGAGTGGAAACACATTGGGAGGTTTATATTGACCACACTAGGTATATTTCCACTATAAAATTTGACAAACTATAAACCAGGTATTCTGCTCCACATATACTGCGTGTCCCTGGAGAGCTGGTTGTTAAACATGCACTATCCTCCATTGCTTAGCACATTGCTTGGTATATTGAAACTACTGTATAAATATTAGCTATTATTATTTTTATGAAGCCCTCTCAAGTAATCTGGAAAAATCACTCTGTATTTTATTTTTTTCTTTCCTTATTGCTTATTTATTATTAAGCTTCCATTTCTCCTGATGATTTTGTGATAGACTACTAACTATGCCTAGTCTTAACCAAGTCCTCCTCTATTTTTCATGATTCAGTAATATTTATTATTGTAAAATGCAAATTTAAACCTGCTACTACCATATTTAATATTTTCCAGTGACTTGCCATTTTTTATGGTATTAATCTGACCTCCTTTGTGTGGAATTGTGGGCCCTTTAACCTCACTCCAGAGGGCCCTGCAATTCACAGACCCTTTATTCAGATATATATATACTGGTGACTTCTCTATTGATCTTGTTATATTATATTCTCCTTTCTCTCAGTCAAACTAATTTGAGCTATTATTCAAAGGTAAGGAAAACTAACTCTGTCACCACTTATTGATTCAATATTTTTTTCTTACGTATGCCTAGACCTTAGCTTACAAAATGTTAAGGCCAACCATCTTACTCTTTTTGTTCTGGGGAATGATGCTATATGGGAGAGAAGTGAGCATAGGATGTTACAAATATTTCCTAAGTAAAAACAGGTCACAATACTTAATATATCAAACTTTGGCTGCCTCATATATCACAACATGAGTATCTTTACATTTTACATTCCGCACTCTGAATATCTCTACCATACATTATATATAATTTATATTATTTCAATTCTTCAGTGCATTCCAGCAGCCCAGTAAATGTTACGTATAATAGTTGTCATAGAAGATGGCTGACTAGAAGCAGCGGAATTTGGAGGTTCCCTTCAACAAAAACCATAATAAGCATGTGAACCTTTCGCCAGCAACCAAGGTATCCAGGTTCTCTCATCAAAACTTACATGAAAGCTGGCGTGACCCACCTGAGAGCCACACGGGGAAGGGAAACCCCTTCCCCTCAGCCAAGGGAGGTGGTGAGTGAGTGTGCTACCCAGCTGGGAAAACTGTGCAACCCACGGATAGAAAGATCCCACTCATGAACCCATGCCACAAGGGCCTACAGTCCCAACCCCAGAACATGCAGATCTTACAGCCTTTCAGCTGGAACCTGCTTAAGCCTACCAAACTCCTGGGGGGAGGGGCAACCAGCAACTGCTGCAGCTGCCTGCTGTCTAAGCCATTTGAGCTCCTTGTGGAAGGGGCCACAGCCAGCACTGGGAATTGCAACTGCCTAAGAGGCTAAGGGGTAAGGGGAAGGGCAGTACCCATTTTGTATATCTCCAGACTGTGCTTTGCCCCTGCTGGAGTCAGGGAGGCTGGACGGCTGGGTCCCAAGACTTGTTCCCATAGCCCAACACACCCACTGTGGCAGTCTGCAGCCAGAGTGCCTCTTCAGGTCTAACCTTGACCTATCCTTCCTCAGTGGGTAGGGCTTCCTGCTGCAGGATCTTCAATAGCTCCAGAGGTTCAGAGACAGAATTCAGATCTCCCTGGGTCTCAGCCCCTAGCTGGAGGGGTGGCCGCAGTCTCTGTGGACCAGCAGACTTAGCCTCTCCTTCTGGTAGTTCTGAGGAATCTGGGCAGCCCAGATGAGTGGGTTTCCTCGCAGTGAAACACACCTTTTCCACCAAGGGACAAAGTGCTTCATTAAATGAAACACACCTTCCCCACCAAGAGACAAAGTGTTCCCTGTGCCACCCAACTGGGTGAGACCCTCCAATAGGGATTGTCAGACATCCCATATAGGAGTGATCCTACTGGCGTCAGGTTAGTGACCCTTGAGGTCAGAGGTCCCATAAGAAGGAGGAGGCACTCATTTTTGCTGCTCTCCAGCCTCCTTGAGTGACACCTTCAGGCAGAAGAGCAAATCGGAGAATAGGGCCTGAAGTGAACCCCCAGAAAACCGTAGCAGCCCTGCAGAAGAGGAATCTGATTATTGAAAGAAAAACAAAGAAGCAGAAAGTGACAACAATAGCATCATCAACAACAACAACAATAATAAAGGCCCCCACAAAAGCCCCATCCAAGGGTCAGCAACCTCAAAGACCAAAATTAGACAAACTCACGAAGATGAGAAAGAATCAACAAAAAAATGCTGAAAACCCAAAAGGCCAGAGTGCCTCTTCTCCAAATGATTACAATGTCTGTCCATCAAGGATGCAGAACTGGACAGAGGATCAGATGGACGACTTGAAAGAAGTAGGCTTCAGAAGATGGGTAATAGAAAACTATGCTGAGCTAAAGGAGCATGTTCCAACCCAATGCAAATAAGCTAAGAGCCTAGATAAAATGTTAGAGTAATTGCTAACTAGAATAACCAATGAAGAGCGAAACATAAACGACAGATGGAGCAGAAAAGCACAGCATGAGAACTTTGCAAAGCACACACGAGCATCAATAGCCAAATTGACCAAGTGGAAGAAAGGACATCAGAGTTTGAAGACCACCTTACTGAAATAAGACTTGCAGACAAGAATAGAGAAAAAAGAATAAAAAGGAATGAACAAAACCTCCAATAAATATGAGACTTCATAAAAAGGACCAAACCTATGATTAATTGGAATACCAGAAGGAGACAAGGAGAATAGAAACAAGTTGGAAAACAGGTCAGAATATTATCCAGGAAAACTTCCCCAACCTAGCAAGACAGGTCAACATGCAAATTCAGGAAATACAGAGAACACCCTTAAGATACTCCATGAGAAGATCAACCCCAAGACACATAATCGTCAGATTCTCCAAGGTTGAAATGAAGGAAAGACTGTTAAGGGCAGCCAGAGAAAAAGACCAGTTCACCTATAAAGGGAAGCCCATAAGACTAACAGTGGACCTTTCAGCAGAAACTTCACAAGCCAGGAGAGATTGGGGACAATATTCAACATTTTTAAAGAAAAGAATTTTTGACCCAGAATTTCATTTCCAGGCAAACTAAGCTTCACAAGCAAAGGAGAAATAAAATCCTTTCCAGATAAGTAAATGCTGAGGGATTTTGTAACCACCAGGCCTGCCCTGCAAGAGCTCCTGAAAGAATAACTAAATATGGAAAGGAAAACTGGTAATAGCCACGGCAATAACACACCAAAATATAAAGACCAAATGACACTATGCAAAACTGCATCAACTAGGGTGCAAAATGACCAAATAGCACTATGATGACAGAATCAGATTCACACGTAACAATATTAACCTTAAATGTAAATGGGCTAAATGCCCCAATTAAAAGACACAGGCTGGCAAATTGGATAAAGAGTCAAGATCCATTGGTGTGCTGCATTCAGGAGAACCGTCTTACGTGCAAAGACACACACAGGCTAATTTAAAAAATGGAGGAAAAGCAAATGGAAAGCAAAAAAAGAGGAGGGGTTGCAATTGTAGTCTCTGACAAAACGGACTTTAAACCAACAATGATCAAAAAAGACAAAAGAAGGGCATAATGTAATTGTAATTTGACAAGAAGACCTAACTATTCTGAATGTATGTGAACCCAATACAGGAGCACCCAGATTCATAAAACAAGTTATTAGAGACCAACAAAGAGACTTAGACTCCCACACAATAGTTGTGGGAGACTTTAACACCCCACTGTCAGTATTAGACAGATCAGTGAGACAGAAAATTAACAAGGATATTCAGGACTTGAACTCAACTCTGGATCAAGTGGACCTAGTAGACTTCTACAGAACTCTCTATGCCAAATCAACAGAGTATACATTCTTCTCAGGGCCACATGGCACATATTCTAAAATTGACCACATAATTGGAAGTAAAACACTCCTCAGCAAATGCAGAGGAACTGAAATAATAACAAACAGCCTCCCAGAATACAGTGCAATCAAATTAGAACTCGGGGTTACGAAACTCACTCAAAACCACACACTTTCATGGAAATTGAACAATCTGATCCTGAATGACTCCTGCGTAAATAATGAAACTGAGGCAGAAATCAAGAAGGTCTTTGAAACCAATGGGAACCAAGAGACAACATACCAGAATCTCTGGGACACAGATAAAGCAGTGTTAAGAGGGAAATTTATAGCACTAAATATCCACATCAGAAAGCTGGAAAAATCTCAAATTGACACACTACCATGACAGTAAAAAGAGCTAGAGAGGCAAGAGCAAACTAATCCAAAAGTTAGCAGATAAGAAATAAGTAAGATCAGAGAAGAATTGAAAGAGATAGAGGCATGAAAAACACTCCAAAAAATTAACATACTCAGAAGCAGTTTTTTTTGTTTTGTTTTGTTTTTGAGATGGAGTCTCGCTCTGTCACCCAGGCTGGAGTGCAGTGGCATGATCTCTGCTCACTGCAAGCTTCGCCTCCTGGGTTCATGCCATTCTCCTGCCTCAGCCTCCCAAGTAGCTGAGACTACAGGCACCTGCCACCACGCCTGGCTAATTTTTTGTATTTTTAGTAGAGACGAGGTTTCACCATGGTCTCAA
Source organism: Symphalangus syndactylus (assembly GCF_028878055.3). Classification (NCBI taxonomy): domain Eukaryota; kingdom Metazoa; phylum Chordata; class Mammalia; order Primates; family Hylobatidae; genus Symphalangus; species Symphalangus syndactylus. The sequence continues at coordinate 68,171,173 of NC_072439.2, forward strand.
TGTCCTGACCTCGTGATCTGCCTGCCTCGGCCTCCCAAAGTGCTGGGATTACAGGCATGAGCCACCGTGCCAGGCTGAAAGCAGTTTTTCAAAAAATTTAACAAAATAGATAGATTACTAGCTAGACTAATAAAGAAGAAGAAAGAGAAAAATCAAATAGACACAATAAAAAATGAAAACTGAGATATCACCACAGATCCCACAGAAATACAAACGACCATCCGAGAATATTATAAATACCTCTATGCAAATAAACTAGAAAATCTAGAAGAAATGGATAATTTACTGGATGCATGCACCCTATCAAGACAAAACCAGGAAGAAGCTGAACCCTTGCATAAATCAATAACAAGCTATAAAATTGAGGTAGTAATGAATAGCCTACCAATCAAAAAAAAAAAAAAAAACCCAGGACCAGATGGATTTACAGGTGGATTCTACCAGAAATACAAAGAGGAGCTGGTACCATTCTTTCTGAAACTATTTAAAACAATTGTAAAGGAGGGACTCTTCCTTAACCCATTTTATGAAGCCAGCATCATCCTGATACCAAAACCAGGAAGAGAGACACAACAAAAAAAGGAAACCTGAGGCCAATATCCGTGATGAACAATGATGCACACATTCTCAGTAACATACTGGCAAACTGAATCCAACACCACATCAAAAAACTTATCCACCATGATCAAGTCAGCTTCATCCCAGGGATGCAAGGCTGGTTCAACATTTGCAAATCAATAAGCATAATCCGTCACATAAACAAAACCAAAGACAAAAACTGCATGATTATCTCAGAAATGGAGAAAACATGTCTGATAAAATTTAATATCCCTTTAAGTTAAAAACTCTCAGTAAACTAGGTATTAATGGAACATATCTCAAAATAATAAGAGCTATTTATGACAAACCCACAGCCAATATCATATTGAATGGACAAAATCTGGAAGCATTCCCTCTGAAAACTGGTACAAGACAAGGATGACCTCTCTTACCACTCCTATTCAACATAGTTTTGGAAGTTCTTGCCAGGGCAATCAGTCAAAAGAAAGAAATAAATAGTATTCAAATAGGAAGAGAGGAAGTCAAGCTGTCTCTGTTTGCAGAGGATATGATTTTATATTTAGAAAACCCCATCATCTCAGCCCAAAAACTTATTGAACCAATAAACAATTTCAGCAGTCTCAGGATACAAAATCAATGTGCAAAAATCATGTGCATTCCTTTACACTGACAACAGACAAGCAGAGAGCCAAATCGTGAATGAACTCCCATTCACAATTGCTACAATGAGAATAAAATACCTAGGAATACAGCTAACAAGGGATGTGAAGTACCTCTTCAAGGAGAACTACAAACCACTGCTCAAGGAAATAAGAGAGGACACAAACAAATGGTAAAACAATACATCCTCATGGATAGGAAGAATCAATATCATGAAAATGGCCACACTGCCCAAAGTAATTTATAGATTCAATGCTATTTCCATCAAATTCCATTGACATTTTTCACAGAATTAGAAAATCTATTTTAAATTTCATGGAATCTAAGAAGACTTTGAATAGCCAAGACAAACCTAAGCAAAAAGAACAAAGCTGGAGGCATTAAGCTACCCTAATTCAAACTACACTACAATGTTACAGTAACCAAAATAACATGGTACTGGTACTAAAACAGATATATGGTCCAATACAGCAGAACAGAAACCTCAGAAATAACACCACACATCTACAATCATCTGATTGTCAACAAACCTGACAAAAACAAGCAATAGGGAAAGGATCTCCTATTCAGTAAATTGTACTGGGAAAACTGGCTAGCCATATGCAGAAAACTAAAACTGGACCCCTTACTTATGCCTTACACAAAAATTAACTCAAGATGGATTACAGACATAATTGTAAAACCCAAAACCATAAAAAACCTAGGAGAAACCCTAAGCAATACCATTCAGGACATAGGCATGGGTAGACTTCATGACAAAAATGCCAAAATCAATTCAAATAACAGCCAAAATTGAAAAATAAGATCTAATTAAACTAAAGACCTTCTGCACAGCAAGTGAAACTATCATCAGTGTGAACAGGCAACCTACAGAATGGGAGAAAATTTTTGCAATTTACCCATCTGACAAAGGTCTAATATCCAGAATTTACAAGGAACTTAAACATACCACAAGAAAAAACAAACAACCCCAACAAAATGTGGGCAAAGGATATGAACAGACACTTCTCAAAAGAAGACATTCTTGTGGCCAACAAAGGTGAAAAGAAGCTCAACATCACTGATCATCAGAGAAATGCAAATCAAAACCACAATGAGATACCATCTCATGCCAGTCAGAATTGCTATTATTAAAATGTCAGAAAAAATAGATGCCAGCAAGGCTGCGGAGAAATAGGAATGGTTCTACACTGTTGGTGGGAGTATAAACTAGTTCAACCATTGTGGAAGACAGTATGGTGATTCCTCAAGGATCTAGAAGCAGAAATACCATTTGACCCAGCAATTCTATTACTGTACTGGGTATATACCCAAAGGAATATGAATCATTCTTTTATAAAGACACATGCACATGTATGTTTATTGCAGCACTATTTACAATAGCAAAGACATGGAACCAACCAAAATGCCCATCAATGGTAGACTGCATAAAGAAAATATGGTATATATACACCATGGAACACTATGTGGCCATAAAAATGAATGAGATCATGTCCTTTGCAGGGACATGGATGAAGCTGGAAGCCACTATCCTTCGCAAACTAACACAGGAAAGAAAACCAAATACTGCATGTTCTCACTCATAAGTGGGAGCTGAACATTGAGAACACATGGACACAGAGAGGGAAAAAACACACACCAGGGCCTGTTGCGGGGTGAGGAGTTAGGGGAGGGAACTTAGAGAACAGATCAATAGGTTCAGCAAACCACCATGGCACACATATACCTATGTAATGAACCTGCACGTTCTGCACATGTATCCCTTTTTTTTTCTTTTTTTTTTTTAGAAGAAATAAAGGGAAAAAAATAGTTGTCATAGAAAAATACTGGATAATTTGTTCATATAAATCTTAACATTATTTGGAACAAATTTTATTTACACCACAGCATTATTATGAAATCTTTATACAACTATTAGCTAATATACAAATTATTTTGAGCAACATTGACCACAAAACAAGGTAAACATATCCACCTACAGTTTCAAAAACAGTATGCATTATGAATTCCCAGCCATAAACATGAAAATACAAAAACAATCATAGACTTACAGAAAATGTTTCTTCCACAGCAGGATTTCACTACTTAGAATTGTTAAAACTGGGTTACATGGAGAAGAAAGCCATAAAAAATGGGGAAAAATAACATAAAAATAAAGATGTGAGATCTGAAATTAAATGTCATGATTGAGGGCACTAAAATGTATTTAACAATACCAGGAATATCTCCTAATTCAGCTCAGCACATATAGATGGGTGTGCACTATTCCTAGTAAATATTCTATGATTCTCCTCTCTACAATATCTTTCAATTTAACCTTTTAATAATACAAGTATACCAAAATCAGAGACACATGGTAATCTGTCTTGGTTGGTAACCTAATCATAAGAATGTTGTACAATGGTTATCACATAAAAAACATACTAAAAGCCTGCATTACCATCTCCAAGAAGCTTATATGACTCTCAGTCATGAAAAATTTATTGAGCATCATAAAATGTCAGTATGGATAGGTGGAGAAAGATGGCTGAATAGAAACCTCCACTGATCATTGTCCCCTCAAGAACACCAAATTGAACAACTCTCCACATTAAAAAGCACCTTCATGAGGCCAGGCGAGGTGGCTCACGCTTGTAATCCTAGCACTTTGGTAGGCTGAGGTGGGCAGATCACAAGGTCAGGAGATCGAGACCATCCTAACACGGTGAAACCCTGTCTCTACTAAAAATAGAAAAAAAAAAATTAGCTGGGCATGGTGGTGGGCACCTGTAGTCCCAGCTGCTCAGGAGACTGAGGCAGGAGAATGGCGTGAACCTGGGAGGTGGAGCTTGCAGTGAGCTGAGATCACACAACTGCACTCCAGCCTGGGCCACATAGCAAGACTCCGTCTCAAAAAAAAAAAAAAAAAAAAAAGCACCTTGATAAGAATTGAAAGTCAGGTAAACAATCAAAGTACCTGGTATTAAGTCCATATTACTGGGAAAGGCACTGAAGGGTATAGGAAATATAGCCTTGAATTGTTCATGCCACCCCTCCCCCAACCCCCAACAGCGGCCTCCTGAAACGGAAAGATAATATGCGTTCTTGGGGGAGGGAAAGTGCAGTTACTGTGGGACATTGTATTGGAACTCAGTGCTGCTCTGTCCTAGTGGAAAGCCACATGATGCAATACTCAGCTCGTGCCCATAGAGGGAGTATTTAGACCAGCCCTAGCCACGGGGAGTTGCCCATCCCAGTTGTCAGAACCTGAGTTCTGGTAAGCCTCTCCACCATGGACTAAGTTGGTCTGGGGTCCCAAACAAACATGAAAGGCACTCTTGGCCACAAGGACTGCAATTCCTGGGCAAGTTATATTGCTGGGCTAGGCACAGAGCCAGTGGACTTGGTAAGCACACAATCCAGCAGGAGACCAGCAGGGGCAGAGAAGGGTGTTTTTGCACCACTTCTCTGCCAAACCAAGGCAACGTAGCCGAGATCATGCCACTTCACTCTAGTCTGGGCAACAGAGTGAGACTCCGTCTAAAAAAAAAAAAAAAAAAAATTAAAACCATAAAAACCCTAGAAGAAAACCTAGGCAATACCATTCAGGACATAGGCATGGGCAAAGATTTCATGACTAAAACACCAAAAGCAATGGCAACAAAAGGCAAAATTGACAAATGTGATCTAATTATACTAAACAGCTTCTGCACAGCAAAAGAAACTATCATCAGAGTGAACAGGCAACCTACAGAATGGGAGAAAAATTTTGCAATCTATCCATCTAACAAAGGGCTAATATCCAGAATGTATAAATACCTTAACAAATTTACATTTACAAGAAAAAAAAACCGTTAAAATTTAGTGGGCAAAGGATATGAACAGACACTTTTCAAAAGAAGACATTTTTGCCACCAACAAACATATGAAAAACTTATCACTGGTCATCAGATAAATGCAAATCAAAACCACAATGACATACCATCTCATGCCAATTAGAATGACAATTATTAAAAAGTCAGAAAACAACAGATGCTGGAGAGGATGTAGAGGTATAGGAACACTTTACACTGTTGGTGGGAGTGTAAATTAGTTCAACCATTGTGGAAAACAGTATAGCAATTCCTCAAGGATCTAGAACCAGAAATACCATTTGACCCAGCAAGCCCATTACTGGGTATATATCCAAAGGATTATAAATCATTCTTCTATAAAAAGACATGCACACGTATGTTTACTGTTCACAATTGCAAAACTTGGAACGAACCCAAATACCCATCAATGATAGGCTGGATAAAGAAAAGGTGGCATATATGCTCCATGGAATACTATGCACCCATAAAAAAGGATGAGTTCATGTCCTCTGTAGGGGCATGGATTAAGCTGGAAGCCATGATTCTCAGCAAGCTATCACAGGAACAGAAAGCCAAACACCATATGTTCTCATTCATAAGTGGGAGATGGTATCTTATTGTAGATTTTATTTGCATTTTTCTGATGATCAATGATGTTGAGCACATTTTCATATAACTTCAGCATTTTCATGTCTTCTTTCAAGAAATGTCTATTCAGCTCTTTTGCCATTTTTTAATTTTTTTTTGAGACGGAGTCTCGCTCTGTCGCCCAGGCTGGAGTGCAGTGGCGCAATCTCGGCTCACTGCAAGCTCCGCCTCTCAGGTTCACGCCATTCTCCTGCCTCAGCCTCTCTGAGTAGCTGGGACTACAGTCACCCGCCAGCACGCCCGGCTAATTTTTTGTATTTTTAGTAAAGACGGGGGTTTCACCATGGTCTCAATCTCATGACCTCGTGATCCACCCACCTCGGCCTCCCAAAGTGCTGGGATTACAAGCGTGAGCCACCACACCCAGCCTCTTTTGCCATTTTTAAAAATTGGATTACTAGGATTGTTTCCTATAGAGTTGTTTGATTTCCTTTTATATTCAATTTATTAATCCATTGTCCGGTGGATACTTTGCAAATATTTTCTCCCATTCTGTGAGTTTTCTCTTAACTTTTTTGTTTTCTTTGCTATGTAGAAGATTTTTAACTTGATATGATCCTTTTTCTCTTTTTTGCTTTATCTGTATTTTGGTGGTATTACTCAAGAATTCTCGGCCCAGTCTGATGTTCTGGAGAGTTTCCTCAACATTTTATTTTAGTCATTTCATAGTTTCAGGTCTTAATATTTAGGGCCTTAATCCATTTTGATTTGTGTATGGCAAGACATATGGGTCTAGTTATATTCTTCTGCTTAAGGATATCCAATTTTCCCAGCACCATTTATTGAAGAAACTGGCCTTTCCACCAATGTGTGTTCTTGGCTGGTTTGTCAAAAATTAGTTCAATGTAGATGATTGGATTTATTTCTAGGTTTTCCATTCTGTTCTATTGCTCTATTTGTCTGATTTTATGCCCATACCTTGCTGTTTGGGGTACTATAGCTCTGTTCTATAACTTGAAATTAGGTCATTTGTGTCCTCTAGTTTTGTTTTTTTGTTCAGAACACATTTGGCCTCTGTGTCTTTTGTGGTTCCACATAAATTTTAGGACTGTTTTTTCTATTTCTTTTAAGAATGGCATTGAAACTTTGACAGGCATTATGCTGAACCTGTAGATTACATTGGATTGTATGGAAATTTTAACAATATTGATTCTTCCAATTCATGAACATGGACTATATTTCTAATTTTTTGTGTTCTTTGTACTTCTTTCATCAACATTTTATAGTTTTCATGTGGAGTCTTTCACTTATTTAATTAACTTTATTCCTGTGTTTTTATTTTATTTGTACCTACTGTAAATTGGATTATGTTCTTGATTTGATTTTTAGATTTTTCACTGATGGCATAAAAAAATGCTACTGATTTTATACATTGATTTTGTATCCTACAACTTTATTGAATTTGTCTATCAGTTCTAATAGCTTTTTTGGTTGAGTCTTTCAGTTTTTTTAAAATATAAAATAATGTAATCTTCAAACAATGATAATTTTACATATTCCTTTCCCATTTGGATGCCCTTTATTTCTTTCTCTTGTCTGATTGCTCTAGCTAGGACTTCCAGTGCTATGTTGCATTATAGTGGTGAAGGTGGGCATTCTTACTTGTTCTGGATCTTAGAGAAAAGGCTTGCATTTTTTCCCTATTCAGTAGGATACTAGTTGTGTGTCTGTCATATATGGCTTTAATTGTGTCAACATATGTTCCTTCTATACCCAGTTTTCTGAGAGTTTTTATATGGAGGGATGTTGACTTGTATCAAATGCTTTTTAGCATCAATTTAAATGATCATATATATTTATTTTTGTCTTTCATTCCATTGATAGGATGTATCACAATGATTGATTTGCATATGATGAATTATCCTTGCACCCCTGGGATTAATCCCACTTGATCATAATGAATGATCTTTTAAATGTTTTGTTGGGTTCACTTTACTAGTATTTTGATAATAATTTTGCAACTGTAGTAGTCATGGATATTGGCCCATAGTTTTCTTTCTTTAATGTGTCTTCATCTGGTTTTTGTACTAAGGTAATACTTGCCTTGTAGTATTAGTTTGGAAGTATTCACTTGTCTTCTATTTTATTGAATAGTTTGAGTAGTATTAGTAGTAGTTTTTTTTTTTTTAATGTTTGGGAAAATACAGCAGTGAGACATCATTTTCTGGGTTTTCTTTTCGGGCGGAAGTTTTATGGCCTTAATCTCTTTACTTGTTATTGGCTTACTCAGGTTTTTTCATTTATTCATGGTTCAATCTTGGTAAGTTGTATATGTCTAGGAATTTAGCCATTTCTTCTCAGTTTTCAAATCTATTGTCATATAGATGCTCATAGCAGCCACTAGTGATCATTTGCATTTCTGTGGTATCATTTGTAATGTCTCCTTTTAAAACTTCGATTGTATTATGTTAGTCTTCCCACCTTTTTTTTTTTTTTTTTTGTAGATAGTCTGGGTAAAAGTTCGTCACATATCCTTATCTCTCCATAATTGATCATTGGTCCCTTATTTAGTTCATTTGGCCAGTGCCTGTATTCCTGGTTGGTCTTGATGCTTGTGGATGTTTGTCAGTGCCTGGGCATTAAAGAATTAGGTGTTTATTGTAGTCTTTGCAGTCTGGGCTTTTTTGTACTCATCCTTCCTGAGAAAACTTTCCAGATATTCAAAGTAACTTGGGTGTAGTGATCTAAGTTTTGTCCACTGCAGCCATGTCTATATTAGGGGACACCCCAAGCCCAGTAATGTTGTGGCTGTTGCAGACAGACTTGTAGAAGTAGTAGAAGTTCTGCCTTGGTGGTCTTGGATAAGATCCAGAAGGATTATCTGGTTTATAAGGCATAGACTCTTGTATTCTTCCCTCACTTTTTCCATTACAAAAGACATCTATTTATATATGCTGAGCTGCCTGGAGGTGGAGGAGGGGTGACAGAAGCACCCCTGTGGCTACCATCACTGTGACTGTGCTGCATTAGACTTGAAGTCAGCTAACATTGGATCTTGCCCAAGGCCTGCAGTAACCACCGCCTGGCTATCACCAATTTCTCAGCTTTTCCTTATTTTTCACGAGCTTGGCAGTTTTGAAGAAGCATGCAATAGTTGTCCTGTTACGTCTGGCTGTTTCACTTAGCATAATATTTTCAAGGTTCATCAATGTTGTAGATATATCAAAACTTCATTCCTTTTTATAGCAGAATTATAGTCTACTGTATTTGCCAAATTAAAGATTCGATGAAATTAAAATTCCTGCCAATTTTAATAAACCTATAAATATAAAAAATTAAAAATATAAATATTTTAATATTAATGAAAGTATCATAGAAATTGAAGTAATTATTACCAAAGTAGGAGATGTTAATGTATTAACTTAATATGTTTTATGCTTGTGGTAATTTCCTTCTCCTCTATAGCTCTTCCTTCATCTAATTTATCGTTGTCTCAAGGATGGAATGTCACCCAAGGAAAGCAGAAAAAATGATTCTGAGTTTATAATTCATATGCTGCCTTAATGCTGTATGTGCTGCAGTTTTGAATTATACTCTGTATAGGAGTCAGAGCATAAATTATATTCCATAATAAAAAGTACAATGGATTTTTAAGAATGTATGATAGGCAAAGCCTGTGAATACACAGCCTGAGGAAGACAGCCTTTCTTGTTCACATGTACGAGTGGGGAAACAGCCCAAATTGTTGTTGCAGCTATAAGGGAATCCAGTCTCAAGATGTAGCAACATGGTTGGTGCAGAGCAAAACAAAGGAGACCACTGTGTCATTTTGGCAAAATTCTGTCCTTGGATCAATTATCTACCTGCCTTTTCTTTAGGACTCTGATTCTGTATACTAGGGTTGTGTGTGTGTGTGTGTGTACAATTTAAAACCTAATTTGCTTCACTTTTTAGTTCATTAATGATAAAATCAGCCTCAAATAAAGAAATAATGTTTGGAGGCGAGTTCTCTAAACAAACAGAAAAGGATGAAGGATTTAGGGAAGAGAAAAAGAGTAGAAAGGAAAAAAATATGACAAGTGATCTGGGACCAAAAGAATGTATGTCTGAAGCTGAAGTTAAAGTTAGGGGCAGTAGTTTAAAATGTCAGGAAAAAAAAGGTTTTACTCCAATTGTTTGCTCAGTTAGGAAATCCTGAGAAATAATATTGCATTTATAAATGTAAATATACATAAGTTGTATTAACTAAATAGGTTTTCTGACATAGACTTCAGAGAGAAAAGTGAGAAACTGATATCTAAAGAGTAATAACAGTTATGAAAATTTAAGTAAAATATGCATAAACATATATAAACAAAAACATCTATAAAATGTTACGAGGCAACAAAATTCAAATTAGGATATGTGTATTTAGTGAGAGAAAAAATGGGACTGGACATGAATAATTTGGGAAAGATGAAAATGAGATGGGTTTACATTAATTGATATTGATGATATACTTAATTAAGGAGTATGATCATCTAAATACTATGTACCTAGTCTAAAACAAAAATGTATGTATGTTTGTGTGTGTGCTACCTGTATGTATAACTATTATACATACAAAGACATATTAAACATAATAGTAAGAAAAAATCACAACCTATATTGTCAGATAAAGTGAGCCACTGAGCCTGGCCTCTTAGTGATACTTTAAACTTACTAGGTTCCTTCACATTTTCCATTGTGTTAATCTTATCATACTTCTTTTAACAGTAGTAAATGACATATGTCTTTTTCTTCAAAAGAGAATGCTCTCAAATATTTCTGTAGACATTTATGTAAAGGAGGTGTGCCTATTTATTTACAATAATATACCCCTATAAAACGTCATTTTGAAATATTTTTTGCATATTTAAAAGTTACAAGTAAGATATCATAAAACAGATGTATTTGGTTCAGAGTCATATATGTGTGGATTATATTTCTGTAGGAAATATGGCAATCTTCTGCTTTCAGAGAAAATATTATTATTAGTTTAACAAGACATTATCAAACATGCATCAATCTTATGTTTTTTAAAGAGATAAAACTACGATGGGCATTATATTTGGGCATAGTAATCTAAAGAAAGGAAACATGTGGAATGGTGGTTATAAAGGAAATTATATTTTGGCCGAGCAACAAAAATTTAAATTGAATAATTAGAATTGGAGTTGCATACATTATATATTAAGGGCAGGTACAAAATGCTAAGAGAACGTATAGCAGGTAGCAGTTAATAGTTAATAAATAATCTATATATTTACACATTCTTTAATAGGTTTAATTTCTTGCCAAGTTTCTTTCTTAAAGTTTCTAATAATCAAATAAAATTATTTTCAGAGTTCAGGCAGTTTCAATTATAACAACAGTCAATAGGCCAGTAAAGTAATTTTTATATATTAAGGTATTATGCAGTTATAAACATAACCTAAAGTATGTATGAAAGCAGGTTTATATTACAGAATATATAATTTTAGTAATATATGTAGTCATCACCTTTAGTATTTTCAGAAGAAGGAGGAAAGAAGAAAAGATGGGTTTAGAGTTTTATCATGGTATTACTATCACAACTTACAATAAATAACCTCTGCAAAGCAAAACTGTTTCAACCAGATTTGCCATTTTCAGTGTTTCTAAACTTTAGTGTCTTTGCTTAAAATCTTTACTTTTTCCTCTCTTGTAACCACATCATGTGTTGAAGTTTCACTCATTTGTAAACTAACCCTCTTATAAGACTTGTCAGAATACATAAGTCAAAATTAATTTCTCCTTTATAGCATTTATGAATCTCTTTCTATATACAAATATACATCACTATTATTCATTATAATTTTCAATGTGTTTATTTGTGCATGGATCTTTTCACATTCACCTTTGTAATACTCATTGGCCAACATGAGTCACAAATGCACACTATGTATGGTCGTGGCTAGTTTTGAAAATGCATTCTGTCCATGGTAAGAGATAATGATGAGCGATTATGATCAGGTTTCAGATGGATTATAAAATTATTTAAAAGTAAAAGTCAAATTAAATCAACCTTTGGTAGCAGGATAATTTTTTAAATAGCATGGTTTTAGGGCCATAAAGCCTTGCATTACAATCCTGGCTTACTAACTTGGTAGTTCTGTGAATATAGATCAAGATTATTGCTCTTGAACTACATTGTCCTCCACATTTGTATAATAAGGATACTATCACATAACTTTTACAGTTGGTCTGACAATTACAAATTATTTTGTGAACAGTTAGATTCACATCTCTCACATAGTAGATGCTAAAAAATGGTAGCTGGTCACAGGAGAAGTGGCACTAATCAACATCATTTATCAATCATCTAAGGAATGCCTAGAATAAAGTACCAAGAAGTCTATCATATTGGAATTAAGAAAATGATTAATTCTGTTAGGACGTATATATGTATATAGCATTTGCATTTCTATACTTATGAATTTCAGTTAGGTGCCTCAATGATCTTACGTTAATATTTATCAAATCCTAAATATTCCAAGCCCAGAAAATAATACAAATAAATAGATAAGTATAATTCCATCATACGCTTTCTTTATTTCTTAAGTAAAGAAAACTTTACTAAAATATGTAATTGTAGATTATATAAAATATGTGCCATTATTTGACAAAAAAGCTTGTTTGTTTTTACTTAATTAACAGAGCTAAAACACTTAATTGGTTTGGAAGCATGCCAATGTTGCTTTCTAGAATGTGAAATACAATTGTACAAAAGTCACAAATAGTACATGTATACCTATTTGAATTCTACATTTGTCAAAAATATTGAATATATTTATGGGCAGTTTGTGTTTGTGAGAGAGAGTGGGGGGAAAACAGCGAAGAAGAGAGAGAGGAAATGACAATATGTATGCATTAAAAGTAAATTTTTAAAAATAATGAAATAAAAATTTTTAAAGTGGTAGAGAATGCATCAAAAGTACAGCACTAGTAAATAACATGTAATAGTAATGCAAAACTAGTGTTGACTTGCCCTGAGATTTAGATTTTGTGGGAATTTTATTAAACATTCCGACAGTGATATTTAACAAAATGTAGAGTATATTTACATTAAAAAAAGAACTACTTTGATTTTCAAAACTCATTTCTAAAACAATCATTTCCTAAGAATGGCCTTTGTGTTGTCAGAGTGGAGTTAGCATTCATGCTCTTACACTTAATTCCTCAGGAGCATACATCTTTTCAAATGCAAGGGGATCCTAAAAATAGTAACTGGCCAGTAAAATCAGACTTCGCTCATGTTGTCAGTTATTTATACACCATTTTCCCAACTGAGCATCCCTACTGCCATAATGACCTGAATGCATGCAGTGCTCAGCTGCTGAGGCAAAGCTTACAAGCTGATTTTATTGCTTTAGACACATTGAACAACAGAAGAGCCCATCAGCACAGGAACATTAGGATGCCAGAAATGTTTTCCAATCATTTGTAATAGGAAATCACTCTACGGTATGAATATATATTAAACATGTGTCATTGTTTTCTTCAAAGAAGTCTATAGCACACAGTATACTGCACTTCAGCAGCAGTGATAAATTTATTCTTCTAACCAAATTGCAAAGGATTTGATTTGATATTTTAGTTAAATGATCACCATTCCTCACTAATGGTTTTATGTTTAACCTCTTTGTCTACCAAAATTCTGGGCGTATTGAATTATCTTCTGTTGACTGAGAATAATAACCTTCATATCCATGGATACAGAATAGTACTTTTATTTTTTGGATTGAGTCCCAGACCTCACATAGAGTATTCCTATTCTTATACCACAGTAATTGAATTTGTGCTGCCTCTGAGTCATTGAGTTAGACAGTTATTTATGTATAACTCACCTGTCCTTAAAAATAAGATGGCTTTTACACACACACACACACACACACACACCCCACAATCCACTGATTCCTGAAGCAAAAGTAATTATAGAATAATTGTCTCTAGCTCATAGATTTTAGTCCAAACCTTTTCTCTCCTTAGAAATTTCACATGTGGTAATTTATATTCACTGTGTTTGACTTTATATTGTGACATCCTTATCCAATGCAGAATACAAAATATGTCCAATGCCATGCCATAATGGTTGACAGAATTATTGTCATAAAATGTATCATTACAAACACTTATTTTCATATATTATTTTCCTAAATATAAAATCTCAGTTTGATTTTAAAAAAACCTCTAAAACACTTACTTATTGTCATAGCCTATTGTAGAGAATGACGCTTTAATGAGATTTTAGAGTTTTAAATCAAAAACCTATTGTGCTTAATTCTATGTCTATGGGTTCAAAAATAATGAAAAGCTTTCAAATATTTGATAAAACAATTGCAAAGCAAGCAAATCAGAAAACAAATTTTTATTTTTATTTATTTATTTATTTTTTTTTTTTGAGACAGAGTCTCACTGTTGCCCAGGCTGGAGTGCAGTGGCACGATTTCAGCTCACTGCAGGCTCCGCCCCCCAGGGTTCACACCATTCTCCTGCCTCAGCCTCCCGAGTAGCTGGGACTACAGGCGCCCACCACCTCGCCTGGCTAATTTTTTGTATTTTTAGTAGAGACGGGGTTTCACCGTGTTAGCCAGGATGGTCTCGATCTCCTGACCTCGTGATCTGCCTGCCTCGGCCTCCCAAAGTGCTGGGATTACAGGCGTGAGCCACCGCACCCGGCCCAGAAAACAAATTTTTAAGTGTTATTATTTTCTTTATGCTGTGATGATACTAACCACATTTATATAATCCATGAAACTTATTATTGTTCATAGATATTTCTTAAGATAATAATGTCAATGTTGTCACTCTGAGTCTATCACCATCTTTCAGTCAATTTGCCAATACAGATATGAATCAAATCTTGCTTTTATATTAATTATTTAACAGTGCATTGCAAGAAATTGTTGATAGAAATAAAGGCTAGACTGAACTGTATGTTGTGTGTAAGTATTCATTTTCTCAATATGGAGTGCAGTTTAAACACATTAAACATAAATCTGGGAGTTGTGATAAATATAAATTGTGAAATATCCTACTTCATGAAATGATCTGCTATGGCATCCAGTAGCATTCACAATTGTTTGATCTTGAAATGCCTTCAACCATTTTAGGATAGGCTCTGAATTAGTTTCTGAGTCTGCTTCTTAATCTTTACCTAATATGCAAACCAAAACTTTTTATAATTTGAATCACTATATATTATTCCTCATGTGCCCTTCAGCAGGCAAGCTAAATAAAATGTACTACTTCTTTAAATTACTAAAGCAGTTTTTGTTTATTTTTTGAAGTGTATTACTTTCTGAGGTATTTTTAATATTGATATTTATGCTTTTTCTCTCATTCAAGAGAAACAGCTCCTAAAAGGAAAGAATTATTTCTCCCTGAATTTATAGTGTGTGTCAGTGGCTGGCAAACAAGTTTTAACAGTCTGTTGAGTCAATCCAAAAATGTTAATTTTCAGACAATATTTAAACCAATGGAAATATGTCACTTTATAAAAATATTTATATTTACTCTTACCTCAAATATACATCAAATCCATAATGTAAAGGCTAGTAATCATAGAGTTTTAAAATAACATGGAAAAATTTTTTAAAAAGAGCATATTTCTCTTTTTAGTATGTTCTCACTTAACATTGTTGATCAGTTTTTGGAAACTGTGACTTTAAGCAAAAGAACGTACAGCAGGTTCTCAAACAATATTTTTTCCTGTGTATCAGTTCATTCTCACACTGCTATGAAGAACTGCCAGAGACTGGGTAATTTATAAATAAAAGACCATTAACTGACTCACAGCTCCGCATGGCTGGGGAGGCCTTAGGAAACTTACAAACATGGCAAAAGGGGAAGAAAAACATCCTTCTTTATATGACAGGAGAGAGAAGTGCAGTGTGAAGAGGGAGAAAGCCCCTTATAAAACCATTAGATCTTGTGAGAACTCAATCATAATCTAATCTCCTCCCACAAGTCTCCTCCCACAACACATAGGGATTTAGGAGTACTACAGTTTAAGATGAGATTTGGGTAGGGGCACAGCAAACCATGTCATCATGTAATGTTATTTTTTGTAACATTGATTAAAAATGGTTTTATTGTACATTGTTTTGCTTAAAGTTTCAGTTTCCAAGAACCTATCTAGGTTGTGAAGACTTATTTTATTAACTACTGGGTATCCAATAAATATGACTGTTGCTTGTATATAGCATATGATTTTTGTTGTATTTTGTAACTGATTCTCCAAAGTAATGCATTCCAAAGCTATGTATAGAAAGAGGAAAAAAATGCCAGTTTGAACAGTTGCTCTAGTTTTTTGTGTTTGTGTGTTTATTTCATCAATTAGATCTAGTAATCTAAAAACCCAATAAATATAATAATATTTCAAATTTTAATTTTCCTAAATCTGTACATGGCATCTCTGGAGAGATAGCAAGCATTCTCAGAGCTCATTCCTGTTACCCCATCATAGAAACTTATGTAGAATTAGTGAAAACTTCTTCTAAGAATCAGTAAGCATGGTGCATAGTGTGTTTTAGAATTATTCTGAATTTTTGACCTATTTTCTGTATAAGTAAGCAGTAGGAAATGTGTACCTTGCAGAAAGATAGAAGAGAGAGTGTGTGTTAACATAAAATTAGGAAAACAATTTGTTTCAGTCTGCATGAAGTAAAATGTTTACTTTGTAATTTCCATCTATTATCTCTGATCATGAAGCCTATCTTTAAATTATCTTTCCTTTATATTCTAATATTTTGCAATTCAACATTTACTTTACTAGAGAATTGAAGTTTACTTAATTCATTAATATCATACTGAGGATATTTCGTTTTAAGATGTTTCCACCACTAAGGATGCCTAATGAATGGGAAAACTATATATTAAATATTCTCTGTTTATATATAATCTACAAATACAGGCTATAATATTGGGATTCTGGATATTGAATAAACATTTAAGTATTACAGTATGCTTATTTCTTAGAACTTTAATAGAATTAAACTGACAAAAATAATTTAAAATAATGTATAATTAAATAATATTTGGGGATATTATTTTAGGCAACATAATTGTACCACATGGAGAGATGGAGTTGATATCATTAGGGCATGAATGAGGCACGGTAGGCAAGGTGAATGAAGTATGGGTGGAGAGTAAGGAAATCTGTCATACTGAAGGGTTAAACATTAAAATTGATTATAAACTCCAATGTGATATTCATTTTAACATTCAGTTCAGAAGATGATGTGACCACATGTGGATGACAGTTAAATACATTCTCTGCCTATAATTTCACATTATGTTGACCAGAACTTTTGCATATTTCTACTTTAGAGTTCTGGGTGGATCAAAAAAGAAAAGATCTTGAATGGTTTATTAATGCAGAAAATATCAACTATTAGTTGGTGTATTAGTCTGTTCTTGCACTACTAATAAAAACACACTGGAGACTGGGTAATTTATAAAGGAAAGAGACTTAATTGACTCACAGTTCTGCAGGGCTGGGGAGGCCTCAGGAAACTTATAAACATGGTAGAAGGGGAAACAAACATGTCCTTCTTTTTGTGTCAGCAGGAAGGAGAATGAGAGTGAAGAGGGAGAAAGTCCCTTATAAAACCATCAGATCTTGTGAGAACTTACTATCATGAGAAAAGCATGGAGGTAACCACCCCCATGATTGAATTATCTCCTACTGTGTTCTTCTCATGACACATGGGGATTATGGGGACTATAATTCATGATGAGATATGGCTGGTGACTCAGTCAAACCATATCATTTAACCCCTGGCCCCTCCAAAATCTCATGTCCTCACAATTCAAAACATACTCATGCCCTTCCAACAGTCGCCCAAAGTCTTAACTCACTTCATCATTAATTCAAAAGTCCAAGTCTAAAGTCTCATCTGAGACAAGGCAGGTCCCTAATGCCTATGGGCCTGTAAAATCAGAAGCAAGTTAATTACTTCCTGTATGCTATGGAGGTACAGGAATTCGGTAAATAAACCCATTCTAAATGGGATAAATTGGCCAAAACGAAGGGGCTACAGGCCTCATGCAAATCTGAAATTCAATAGGACAGATGTTAAATGTTACAGTTCTGAAATAATATCCTTTGACTCCATGTCTCATATCCAGGTCACATTGATGCAAAAGGTGGCCTCCCACAGCCTTGGACAGCTCCATCCCTATGGCTTTGCAGGGTAAAGCCCCACTCCTGGCCACCTTCATGGACTGACATTGAGTGTCTGTGACTTTTCCAGGTGCAAGGTGCAAGCTGTTGGTAGATCTACCATTTGGGGTCTGGAGGATGCTGTCCCTCTTCTCACAGCTCCACTAGGCAGTGCCCCAGTGGGGACTCTGTATGGGGGCTCCAATCCTACATTTTCTTTCTGCACTGCTCTAGCAAAGCTCTCCATGAGGGCTGCATTGCTGCAGCAAACTTCTACCAGGACATCCATGCATTTCCATACATCCTCAGGAATCTAGGCAGAGGTTCCCAAACCTCAATTCTTGTCTTCTGTGCACCCACAGTCCCAACATCACCTGTAAGCCAACAAGACTTAGGGCTTGTACCCTCTGAAGCAGTGGCCTGAGCTGTACATTAGCCACTTTTAGCCACAGCTGGAACTGAAGCAGCTGTGATGCAGGGGTCCATGTCCCAAGGCTGCATAGAGTAGGGGGGCCCTGGCCCAGGAAACAATTTTTCCCTCCTAAGCCTCCAAGCTTGTGACAGGAGTGTCTTCCAGGAAGTTCTCTGATATGCCCTGAAGACATTTTCTCCATTGTCTTGGTGATTAACATTTGGTTTCTCATTACTTATGCAAATTTCTGCAGCTGGCTTGGATTTCTCCCCAGAAAATGAGATTTTCTTTTATTATCGCATCATCAGGCTGCAAATTTTCCAAACTTTTATGCTCTGCTTCCTCTTGACACTTTGCTGCTTAGAAATTTATTACCCCAGATACCTTAAATTATCTCTTTCAAGTTCAAAGTTCCACATATCTCTAGGTCAGTGGCAAAATGCTACCAGTCTCTTTCCACAGCAAGAGTGATCTTTACTCCAGTTCCCAACAAGTTTCTCATCCACATCTGAGACCACCTCAGTCTGGACCTTAGTGTCCATATCACTATCAGCATTTTGGTCAAAGCCATTCAACATGTCTCTAGGAAGTTTCAAATTTTCCCACAATTTCCCTTCCTGTTCTGAGCCCTCCAAACTGTTTCAACCTCTGCCTATTCCCCAGTTCCAAAGTTGCTTCCACAATGTTGGGTGCCTTTATAGCATCACCCCACCCCCAGTACCAACTTACTGTATTAGTCTGTTCTCATGCTGCTCATAAAGATATATCTGAGACTGAGTAACTTATAAAGGAAAGAGGTATAATTTACTCACAGCTCCACAGGGATGGGGAGGCCTCAGGAAACCTCCAATCATGATGGAAGGGAAGCAAACACATCCTTCTTTCATGGTGGCAAAAAGGAGAAGAATGAAAGTGAAAGGGTCATGGGAGAAACCCCTTTTTAAAACCATCAGATCTCATAAGAACTAACTCACTATCATGAGAATAGCATGGAGGTAACTTCCTTCATAATTCAGTTACCTCCCATTAGGTCCCTCCCATTACACATGGGAATTATGGGAACTGCAATTCATGATGAGATTTGACTGGAGACACAGCCAAACCATATCAGTTCAGGAAGTAGCTAAGTAGCTATGATCTAAAAGGGTTTATTTTGATTATTTTTCCTAAATAAGTGAATTTCTGTATGCAAAGCCCTTAATGGCAAAACTCATTAAACAACTATATAATTTGTAGAAAATATAAAAATTGAAATATTCCCTATGGAAACATTACTGTATGTTATTTTGCCATCAGTAATTTGTGAGTGACAGGCAAAAGACATAGAATGGAATTATGCAAAATATTTAAATAATCCAAAATAAGTTACAGAAGCTAGAAAAAGAGTACAAATTGGATGATACAAATAAAAAACAAATATAAAAAATAGTAGATCTAAACTGAAAAATAAAATTAAGACATAAATAATAAAGTCAAATATATCAGTTGTCTAAACAGCCCAATAAATTGCAGATTGTCAGATTGGACCAGAAAATAAAACACAACTCTATGCTGCCTACTCACAAACAACTTGAATTATAAATAAACAGATTGAAAGTTAAAGAATATAAAATAATATATCATGTTCACACTAACTGAAAAAGGAAAAGTTTAGTGACTTTATTAGTATTAAACAAAGACTTCAGATGAAATAATTATAACAGCAAAAAGTTACATCATATTGATAAAGTATTCAACTTATCAAAAAACCCTAATAATTCAAATCATTCACACATCTAATCATGGAGCTTTAGAACACCTTATCTTTTATTGTTTAGTTCGTGTATCGTATTAACATGAAATTTTTGATAATTACACAATGGCTGTAGAAGATGTTACCATTAGGTGGAGCAAGGTGAAGGGTGTATAGGAACTCTACATTTGTAAGTTTTCTGATGTCCTTAAATTATTTCGAAATAATAAGTTTAAAAATGCCTTCTTGATTTCTATAATACACTACACCTGGTAGTCTATTTTGAAAAGAAATAGATGAATCCACCTGGTATAGTTTCAATAATTTGTAATGTTTTTTAGTTACTGGTAGAACAAAAAGACAAAAATCAGTAAGATTGTAGAAAGCTTGAACAATGTTATCAAACATATTCCTAATTGACATTATAGAACACTATCTAACAACACTAGCCTACATAGTATTTTCAAAGAACACGAATATCTATCAAGAGAGACTATTCTAGATCACAGAAGTCTTAATACATATAAAATATTCAACTCACAAAGTTTATGTTCTCTGACAAGCATAGAATTCAATTAGAACTCAACAATAGAAACATATGTGGAAAGTGCCCAAATATTTGGAAACAAAAATAAAACACTTGTAATTAATGTGCTAAATAATACTTGGACCAAAGGAAAATAAAATGAAAAATTAGAGACAAGAAGTGTCTCAAATCAATATTTTGTTTTCCATTTAAGAAAATTAAGAAGAAATGGAGGTCAATGTTTAGAAAGAGAGAAAAATTTAAAAAAAAATCACAGCAGAAACTAGTAAAGCATAAGACAGAAAAAGAGTAGAAAAAATGAAGGAAGCTAAAAGGTGAATTTGAAGATCAGAAATTGATAAAGCCATAGCCTGACTGATTAGGTACAAAGAGAAAAATGTCATGTTACCAATATCAGAAGTGAGAGAGCAATATCACTACAGTCTGCAGATATTAAAGGATACTATGGAAAAGTTATGAAAAACTATATTTTAATACATTCTAAAAATGTGAAATGTCTCAAATTAATATTTTTAATTTTTCATTTAAGAAAATTAAAAAAGGAATGAAGGTTAATGTTGAGAAAAAGAGAAATAAACTTAAAAAACATCAGAGTAGAAACTAGTAAATATAAGACAGAAAAAAATGGAAAAAATGAAGGAAGCCAAATGGTGGACCTGATGATCAAAAATGGATAAAGCCCTAGCCTGACTGATTAGGTATAAAAAGAAAAATCTCATATTACCAATATCAGAAGTTAGAGAGTCAATATCACCATAGAGTCTACAGATATTAAAGGATACTATGTAAAAGTTATGAACAACTATAATTTATACGTTATAAAATCTTGATGAAATGCACCATTTTTTTTGAAAGACACAAATGATCAAAGTTGTTTCCTTTGTAACTGTGTAACTCCCTATCAAATAGTTTGAATATGTACTTAAAAATCTTTTCATGGAGAAAACTTCAGGCTCAGATGGCATCAATGGTAAGTCCTACCAAACGCTTAATTATAAATAAAATGAAGACACACATGCTTTTACAAAAATGTCAAGAGGTGGGAATATCTCCCAACACATTTTATGAGGCTATAATTACTCTGACAACAAACCAGTTCATGATACCATAATAAAAGGTCGTTACAACTCAAAATCAGTCCTGAAAGCCGAGACAGCAGTTATTTCTGAGGAGGTAACAATCAATTACTACAATATACTTTTTAAAAATTAGGAATTCCAATTTCTAAAATTATCTTAGTGTTGATCATTACCATCCTCACAATAAAATAAAATTGAACAGACCAAAGAGCAGCAACTCATTTTATATCCACCAGATAACTGAAGTTATAGGGAAAATCACTGCTCTGCAAAGTGAAATTATATAGGATACTGACAATTACAGATTACTAGAAGCAGAATCCCAGGAGTAGAGCCTCAGGGGCAGAAGACAACTGGAGATAACACCGGTAGAAATATTCAAGTTGCAATTGATCCATTTCTAGCAACTTATTGTGGACTAACTTGAGAGTTAAAAACACTGGAGGCCCAATTTTTAGGGATAGTGGGTTAGGAGAGGGGAGAGCACATTTCTCTGAGTTTTACCTCCAGCAGCTTCATCAGGTTCTCAGGGTGAAGAACAACAACAACAAAACAATCCTCTCTCAGGGTGAAGAACAACAACAACAAAACAATCCTCTCTCGCTTCTGGCCCACAAGGGAAAAGATAACCATTTGAATATATGTCTACGACATTCTCTTCTCCTTTAAAAGCAACTGCTCTTAAAGTATTTTTACCACAGTTTAACCTACTAGGGTTTTACCGGTGCCTAACTAGTCTGGGGTGAGGAAAATATCCGACTTCATTCCTGCCTGTTATGTGGGGAAAGAAAACAGCCAATTCTAGCTCCATCTACCTTTTGATGTAAATGAAGGTATACAGATAACCTAAGACCCCTCTATCCTCCTTGTCTCACCTAAGGAAGAAAAAAACAAAGCTGAGAAGCACTTGTGAAAGTTACAACACCATGATGCAGGCTCACTAAAAGACTGAGACTCAATGGAAACATAGAATGCTTCCTTTCCCCGGCCGGGCGGGGTGGCTCACGCCTGTAATCCAGCACTTTGGGAGGCTTAGGCGGGCGGATAACGAGGTCAGGAGACCGAGACCTTCCTGACTAACACGGTGAAACCCCGTCTCTACTAAAAATACAAAATATTAGCCAGGTGTGGTGGCGGGAGCCTGTAGTCCCAGCTGCTTGGGAGGCTGAAGCAGGAGAATGGCGTGAACCTGGGAGGTGGAGCTTGCAGTGAGCCGAGATCACGCCACTGCACTCCAGCCTGGGTGACAGAGCGAGACTCCGTCTCAAAAAAAAAAAAAAAAAAAGAATGCTTCCTTTCCCTCCATACCTTGCTACCACATTAAATCAAGCACCTGTATTATAACAGTGGATTATAGCTAGAAGAACAGTAAAACTAAGATCCTATTTAAGAAAGAGTTTCTAGGGAAACTCAAAGACAACAAGGAAGACCAAAGAGGGAATTAGAGGAAATTGAAGCATCTGAGACATACAGGTCTGAGACATACAGGTATAGCAAACATGTAGACTAACTCATAAACAGATAAACATAAAACCTCATATTAAAGGATTACTTACCTCAGTTTCTTTTATCCAATACCTGATGTCTGATTTTCAGCAAAAAATTACTGAATTTTTGTACAAAATTTTTACTGAATTTTTGTACAAAATTTTTACTGAACTTTTGTACAAAATCACTTAATTTTTGGACAAAAGTATCTTTGTCATTTTGGGCTGCTGAAACAAAATATGATAGACTGGGTTGCTTATGAAGAACAGAAATGTATTTCTCACAGTTATGGAGGCTGGGAATCCCAAGATCAAGTTGTTGGCAGACTCAGCGCCTGGTGAGGACCTGCTTTCTGGCTTATAAAACAGTGCCTTCTAGCTGTGTCATCCATGGTAGAAGGCATGCATGTGTTCCGTTGGGCCAATTTTATGAAGACATTAAGCCCATTCATAATTTAATCACTTCCTAAATGCCCTCTCTTCCTAATACCATTGGGGACTAGGTTTCAACATGTCAATTGTGAGGTGATACGAACATTCAGACCATGGCACATGCTAAAAGGCAAAAAATAGTTTGAAGAGACAAACAAGATACAAATATGTCAGAAGTTTTAGTATAATGAGACAGGGAATTTAAAATAACTATGATTAATATACTAAGGGCTCCAGTGGAAAAAAGTAAACAACACACAGGTACAGATAGGTAATGTGAGCAGGAGAAAGAAACTACAGTAGACTCAAAAGAAAATGCTAGAAGTTAAAAATATAACAGAAAGAAAGTGTTTGACGGGCTTTTCAATAGACAGGATACTTTTGAGAAAAGCAGTGTTCTAGAAGTTATGTCAATAGAAACGTCTCTAACTGAAAAGTAAAGACAGTAAAAAGAAAAGAGCCGAAAAAAAAAAAAAAGGAACAGAATATGCAAGAACTGTGGGATCACGGTTTTTATAATCCCACAAGGATTACGGAGACAATAATGGGAATACTAAAAGCAGAAAGAAAGAAACAGGAAGGAACACTTGACATAATAATGACTTGGGATTTTTCAAAACTAAAGGCAGAAACCGAGCCACAGATTCAGGAAGCTCACAGAACACCCAGCAGGATAAATACTGAATAATCTATACCTACTCTTCAGTATTTTATCTGTAGAGAAACAAGGATAAGAATTAAACTGGATTTCTCTTAAAAACCCATATGACTAAAAAAGAGTCAAGTGAAATATTTAAAGTGTTGAAATAAAAAGAAGCTAAAATTCTGTATTTAAGGAAAAAATATATTTCAAAAACTATGCCTGCTTCTAAAACTACCTCTGACTAAATTTATTTAGACCAGCCTGTGAAGCATTTATGCCCCAGAGCATTATTTAAAATAAAATAGCAATCAGCCTGTAAATAGTTGAGCATATGTGGCAAGTGTAATACCAAAGAGGTCCATGGCTCAAAACAGAAAAAAGAAAAAGAGATAATCAGAGGTAAACTTCCTGGCCACAAAAACATTGTTATCTCAGGGTGACTGTGCCCAATCCCAAAGCTGAGCCCTCTGAATAGCTACACCAAAGGCTTCACACCACAGGCTTCATACTCTAGGTGTAATAGACATCAGTAATATATTGCATTCACGTTTCTAAGAAACAAACAAGCAAACAACAACAAAGTGGTAGTTAAGCTTGAGGATGCAAAGGCATAAGAGTGATACAGTGGACTTTGGGGACTTGGGAGAAAAGGTGGGAAGAGGGTGAGAAATAAAAGACTACAAATTTGGCAGAATATATACTGCTTGGGTGATGAGTGCACCAAAATCTCACAAATCACCACTGAAGAACTTAAGTAACCAAACACCACCTGTTCCCCAAAAGCCTATGGAAATTAATAATAAATAAATAAATAAATTGCATCATATCCTACATCCCTAAGGAAAAAAACCTAAGGTTGGGACAGGGACTAGTATCCAGAGTTGGTACAACACTTTTCTTAAAATACCCAGTTTTTTGTTTGTGTGTTTGTTTGTTTTTTGAGACGGAGTCTCATTCTGTCACCAGGCTGGAGTGCAGTGGTGCAATCTCGGCTCACTGCAATCTCCGCCTCCCAGGTTCAAGTGATTCTCCTGCCTCAGCCTTCCGAGTAGCTGGGACTACAGGTGCCCGCCACCATACCCAGCTAATATTTTGTATTTTTACTAGACGTGGTTTCACCATGTTGGCCAGGATGGTCTCGATCTGTTGATCTCGTGATCCACCCGCCTTGGCTTCCCAAAGTGCTGGGATTACAGGCATGAGCCACCGTGCCCGGCCAAATAGGAAAGTATAACCCATACACAGAAAAAAAATAGTATTAAACAAAAAAATAACCAAATAAAAATTATGTGGTTAAAGTATACTACCTGGTAGAAAAGCAAGCAACATAAAAATGGATTTCAACAATACTATATACAAACTAGGCCTGTCACACATCTATAGAACTTTCTACCCAACAACAGGAGAATGCATATTGTTCCTAAGTGCACATGAACCATTCTCCAGGATGGACTATATGGAAGCCTATAAAAGAAGTCTCAATAAATCTAAATTAATTGAAATAATAAAATGTAAGCCATTTGTTCACATTTGAGTGAAATAAGAAATTGATAACAGGATATAACTTTAAAAATTCACAAGTATAAGAAAATGGAAAAACACTTTTAGATAACCAATTGGTCAAAGAAAAAAGATCACAGAAAAGTAAACAAGCCAAAAATCTTTTAGATGAATGAAAATGAAAACATCAATATAGCTAAAGTAAAATATAGGTGGTAATGTATACCTAACATTGTCTATATTTAAAAAAATAAGATATTTCAAATCACTACCCCTTATTTTCACCTTAAAGACCCTGGAAAAAAAGGACGAAAAGTAAGCAAAAAGTAATAAGGACTGGAACAGAAATTAATAAAACAGAGTTTAGTAAAACAATAAAGAAAATCAGGAAACCCCAAGTCTGGCTATTTGAACTATCAGCAAAATTGACAAACCTAGATTAAACCCACTGGAACGACAAAAAATAAAAGAGAAAGCCCAGGCCTTGATGGCTTCACTGGGACATCCTACCAAATGGTAAAAACAAAACAAAACAAACAAACAAAAAACAGAAACTCTTCCAAAACCCTTCCAAAAAATTGAAGACGAAAACATTTTTCTGTTCATCCTTTGAGGCCAGTATTATCCTGATACCAATACCAAAGATATCATGAAAAAAGAAAGAAAAGAAAAAAAAACACAGACCAATATCCTTTAGAAATGTAAACAGAATAAATCCTCCACAAGATACTAGATACTAGCAAACTGAATAGCCTTATAGAGAGATCGATCAACAAATAGAGACAGATTTATGTACATATGTAATGCCAGGTTGATTTAACATCTGAAAATCAATATAAATAGAATACACCATGTAAATGGAATAAAATGCAAAATCCACATGATGGTTTCAATAGATGCAGAAAAACATTTGACACAATTCAACACACTTTCATGAGAAAGTGCTCAACAAATTAAAAATAAAAATGAGATGCTCAGTCTGATAAAAGACATGTATGAAAACCTAATGCTAACATTTTGTTTAATTATGTGCTTCCCCACTAAAACCAGAAACAATGCCATGAAGCCCAGTCTCTCTACCTCTATGCAGCATTACACTGGAAGTGGTAGGGCAATTAAAGAATGAAATAATAGAACATACATCTGCATTCAAAGCAAGAAGTGAAAATATTTCTATTTTTAGGTCTATATAGAAAGCTTCAAGGATTTTACTAAGATACTATGAGAACTAGTAATTTCAGCCTCTTTGCAGAATGCAAAATCAGTGTACAAATACCAACTGAATTTCTATACAATAGCAATGAACAAACTGAAAATGAAATTAAGAAATCATTTCCATTGACAATTAATATCAAAACAGAATAATTATTAAAGGAATATATTTAACAAAAGAAATCCAAAAATATACTTGGAAAACTATAAAGAATTGTTAAAAAGAATTTTAAATATCTGAATAAAAAGAAAAAAATCTTAAGTTTCTGGATTAGAAGAATAAATATTGTTAAGACAGCAATTGACCTAATAATCTAACACAATCTTTATCATAATTCCAGCTGGCCTCTTTTTAGAAATTAATAAGCTGATCTTAAAGTTTATATGGGAATTCAAGGGACCCAAAATAGCCAAAATAACCTTGAAAAGAAAGCACAAAGTTGAAGGACTCACATTTTCCCACTTTCAAACTTACTACAAAGTTACATTAATCGTGACAGTGTGGTATTTGCATAAGAGTAGACATAGAGATCATTGTAATAATATTGACAGTCCAGAAATAAACCCTCACATTTATAGTCTTATTAACTTTTCAAGAGTACCAAGAAAACTCTATGGCAGGTAGTCTTAGCAGATGGTATTGGGACAATTGGATATACATATGCAAAAGGGATGGATTTATATCTCACATCATATTAAAAAATAAAAGTAGATAAAAGATCTAAAAGGTAAGAATCAAAGCAGAAAACTCTTAGAAGACAACAAAAGCATAACTTTTATGGATTGAACAATTTATTTGGATATGACGTCAAAAGAACAAGCAGCAAAAGATAAAAATAAATTGGATATCATCAAATTAAAAACTTTTGTGATTTAAAGACCATCATCAGGAGATTAGAAACTCACCCACAGAATAGGTGAAAAATTTTTGTAAATTATAACTTAGAAAATACTTTTATCTACGATATATAAGGAACTCTTTCAACTCAATAACAAAAAGGCAAATAATCCAGTTACAAAATGGGGAATTGATCTGAATAAACATTCTCCAAAGAAGAAATACAAATGGCCAATAAGTACAATAAGATGCTCAACATCATCAGGCATCAGGGAAATGCAAATTAAAATCTTAATGAGGTACCACTTCACACCCACTAAAATGGTGTTAATGAAAAAGGGAGATAATTTCAATTGTTGGTAAGGATATGAACAAATTAAAACCCATTACACTACTGATACAAATGTGAAATGTTATAGACACTTTGGAAAGCAGTTTGGCAACACTTGAAAAGGCTAAAAAAACATAGCATTATTAACTGACCCACAATTCAATTCCTAGGTATGTACTCAGAAAAAATAAAAATTTATATACACACAACTTTTCATGAATGTTCACAGCAGCATTAATCATAATAGTCAAAATGTGGAAAAACTCAAATGTCCATCACCTGCTGAATGAATAAACAAAGGGAGGCATATCTGTACAATGGAATACCACTTGGCAATAAAGGAAAAAAGTACCAATGCATGCTACAACATGGATGAACTGTGAAAACATTATGCAAGGTGACTGCAAGAAGCCAGTCACAAAGGACCACATACTATGTGATAAAAGAGCAATACCCTTAACTAAATAAAAATGAAGAACTATTCATCAAAAAAGGAAAAGGTGAAAATTAAAAGGCCATCGAGAAAATAGAAAAAAAATTGTAATAAATGGCTTAAAAGGACCCTTCAGTGACTTATGTTTATCTGTCGTTTTAGTAGAGTTCACCAAATCATCCAGATCTAGGGATGAGGGGATGAAAGTAACTCATTCCCAAGGCCATACATATCAATTTATAGGTAAACCTATTTCTCCAGCCAAGCCACCAAATTATTGTTAAGAGATATGCTGAAAATATTTTTAAAGAAATGGTGTGAATTTTCTGGGGTAACTGACTATGGAATTCAGAGTAATTTAGGGCCATCGGCAGAACCAACTAAAGAAAGTCTAAATGAAAAGGGAGGAAATAGAAATACTGGAATTTGAAAGATAGAATGAAAAACAGGTTCCTAAAATCTTAAAATATTGTTTGAACATTTGAATCTAACTGTGTCTTGAGCTTTTAAATCCCTGGTCCTCCCTGCTTTATGAACTAGGAAATTGCATTTTAGATTCAGTTTGAAGTAGTTTTTCTTATTAGAAAATGAAAGTTCTGATTAACATTAATGTTATGTTTTAAAAGTGAAGTCATACAAATTAATGATGATTATCTCCTTAATGAGCTGATGACACACAGATAATAAATGCACATTCACATTTGAAAACCTCTTAATAATTTAAAAAACTGTTGAAGTTCATTTGTAATTGGAGGTACTGGAGATTGCAAGAAGTATCTCTGCTATATTTTTAATGAGTGAATTGGTAAAGTCTGATTATGATTATGATAGTCTTCAGGTGATGTAAAAATCAAATATACATGATGACTGACAGTGAGTAAAAGATTTATCATGATATTATCCATGTTTATTCAGAAAACAAAGTAAAACCAAGGCTAGACTAATTAGTCAAAAGTGAAAGAATTAAAGTAAGCTCTGGTAGCAAAATTGCTTAAAAAAATAGATTATAATATATATAAACATGATTAGAAACAAATGATATACAATGAAAAGAATGATGGCCACTCTCTGCAATAGAAAACCAAACGTGGTATTATGTGAAACATGGAATATCAGCTCCGTAAAATGAAATCTCAGGTGAATGGTCATAAATGGCCCCTAGTGCCCACACAGTGATAGCAGTCTGAGGAAAAAAAGTGTGTCTTTATTTCAAAAGACACTGAAACTAAACTAAAGATTGCTTTTAGACTGGGCTTGGTGGCTCATGCCTGTAATCCCAGCACTTTAGGAGACTCAGGCAGGCAGTTAACCTGAGGTCAGGAGTTTGAGACCAGCCTGGCCAACATAGTGAAAGCCCATCTCTACTAAAAATACAAACATTAGCCGGGCATGGTGGCAGGTGTCTATAATCCCAGCTACTCGGGAGACTGAGGCTGGAGAACCTCTTGAAACGAGGAGGCAGTGGTTGAAGTAAGCTGAGATCATGCCACTGCACTCCAGCCTGGGTGGCAAGAGTGAAACTCATTTAAAAAAAAGAGAGAGAGAAAGAGAGATTGCTTTTAAGGGCTAGAGATTTTTTGAATCTCCTTTTAAAATTAAGTGCCATTCTACTATTCTACATTTACTTTAATTTATTTACATTTACGTATTACATTTAATTATTACATTTACTTTAAAATATTGTGAATTCCTTAAGAGCAGAAGCTGTATTTTGTCAATTTATTAATCTTCAGCACATTGAACTATGATTTGCACATAGTAGGTGATCTTCAAGTGTAGAATTAAACGGAAATAGATGCTCTCAAACATAAGTAATAATACCTATAGATAATGTATATTTGTTTACTCAAAAAGAAAAGTGTGTTTTTTATTAGTCTTTTGTCTGTCAGCTCTTAGTCCACCTCAATAATCTTGTATGTGAGCTGGGATGAAGGACTGCAAACCTCTCCTTGGTCTGCTAGATCACAGTTCAGCTATGGCAAAGTGGGTCGCTTGGTCTGGAGAATGTGAAAAGGACTTGCTTGTACCTGCCAGCTTTGCCACAGCACTATTTCTCCATCCAAACAGGTAGCCTTGATTCTAATAGTAGCACAGGGTTCCATTTTGCAGTTTTTTTCAACCTGACTTCCCTCACGATGGCCCATCAAAGTTCGCTCTGCCAGCCACCTAGTGCCCTACCGCCTTGCGTCTGAGGTTTCCAGATACTTTCCTCTAAGCTACAAAGTTTTTGTAATCCTAACTTCTGTTCATCCTTCCAATCATAGTTGTAGAAACTGCTTCTTCAGTTATTGTCTCTGTGACACCTCAATGTCCATTTTCGTTTATTTTGCTTTTTTCCCTTATAGTTTCTAATGTCCTGGTAAACAATATATTTTATAAAATTTTCTCTATTAAAATAATCCTGACTGGTTTTGTAGGTCAGGATAGAACTTTGTCACTTGCAAAATTATCCCAAACTGGTTGCCAATATATGTAGTTAACCCAAATTACGCATTATCAACCAGAAACCATTGGGCTAACTTGGAGACTCCTTAGAGTTTATTTAAGGGACTCTATCTTGCTTTGATCTTACAGATTTTGGTGGGAGGTGGGCTGGTCATAGGGGGTGAAACAATGCTCACCAAGTAAGTGGAAAGATAAAAGTGCCCCAGATGCTGGGCACAATGGCTCACACCTGTAACCTCAGCTCTTTGGGAAGCAGAGGAGGGCAGATCACTTGAGGTCAGGAGTTCAAGATTAGCCTAGCAAACATGATGAAACCCCGTCTCTACTAAAAATACAAAAATTAGCAGGATGTGGTAGCACACACCTGTAACCCCAGCTATTAGGGAGGCTGAGGCAGGAGAATTGCTTGAACCCAGGGGGTGGAGGTTGCAGTGAGCTGAGATTGCGCCACTGCACTACAGTCAGGGCGAAAGAGCAAGACACTATCTCCAAAATAAATAAATAAATAAATAAATTGCGCCACTGCACTACAGTCAGGGCAAAAGAGCAAGACACTATCTCCAAAATAAATAAATAAATAAATAAATAAATAAATAAATAAATAAATAAATAAATAAAATAAAATAAAACAAAAAGTGCCCCAGACGAATTCAAAGAAATATTACTTGATTTCAAAAAGGACCTGCCTCATGAACTTGGAGAGAGGATTATTTTTTTCCTATTTACTTTGTGTTGTTGTTGTTGAAATTTTGTATTTTGGACCAAAATCATCTTTTAGTGTGTAATGAGGAAATTGTGTTAGTGGACCACATTTTTTTATTCTAGGACTCTGTGAATACATATACATTTTCTAGTATTAAAACCAAATTTTTGTGATCTCCACTAGTTTTTTCTTTCTTTATACTAGGCAAAGTAAAAGCTATTTTATAGATTCCTGGACCACAGTACACGATATAGATTTAAGGTAAGAAGCATTCAGTGAAGTCAAACAAAATTTATAGACACAAATATATAAAAAATTATTAAATCACATATTACATTTCAATCACATATCCTTCCTTATACTTGTAAATCTTAGATAACAACCTATTATATAGAAATAATAATATTAAGCAGTAATTTTAATATCAGATGAACTCTTTTTATATTTTTGTGTCTGTGATTATATATATTAAATAGATAAATATATGATTTATTTTTCTATATATTTTTGCCTATATATGCTGTCTTAAAGTATAGTAACATTTTGGGTACAATGTGGTATTTCTATATGTATAATCCTGGAAACATTGCATCTGCAAAAATATTATAAAATACTGATTATTAAGCTATAGCCTTTTCTAACATTTATGTGATAGTAAAGTATTATCTTATTTTTCTGAAGATCCTATTATTTAATTCATTCAAAAATATTTACTGACATTGTGTAAGATGAAAATATTGCCAAAAAACCCTAATTTTGATGGTTTAAAGAAAATCTTTAACTTGTTGCCCATAATAAAAATTGCATAATGCTAAAAGATGTTATATATAAACCATACCTATCAGAATAACAGATGCTGTATGTATAAATGGAGAGATAGAAATGCAGGGATGCCCTTTTAACAGATGTATCTTTCACATTTAGTATTTGTTTATTGATTTATTTTTTTTAATTCTGGCACTTAAATAATCATAATTTAAATCACAAACACTTCAGTGCTTTGCCAAACACTTTGTCTAATTGTCTTTTTCAGTTATTTGTTGTTGCATAATGAACCACATCAAATTTGAGTGGATTAAAATAACAGTAGTTTTAGTCATGACTCTGAAATTTGGAAAGGCCTTGAAAGGGAAAGCTGGTCTCTGCTGCCCCAGTGCAGTTGGAAGCCTGTTTGCTAGAATTATCTGATGTCTTGCTCACATACATGTTAAGGCTTGGAGTAGGACACCTCAAACAGCCAGGCCTTCTTGGGCATTTCTTTTTATCTCCATGGAGTCTCTTCCTGTGTCTCTCCAACATTGATTCTTTAAGGAAGGATGGGTTTTTGTTTTGTTTTGGTTTGGTTTTTATATTGGCTCACATGTCCTGAGAGGAAAATTGTATCAACTTTTTTTTTTTTAACCTAAAACTTAGAAGTAATGCAGTATCACCTCTGCTGCGTTCTACTCTATTAAAAGCAGCAATTTCAAACGCCATCAGAGATTCAAGGGAGGGAAAATGGACTCCACCTCTAGAAGAGACTGCTAAGCTTCTGGAACATCATATGAGACTAAAAATGGTCTTACGGCCATTTTTGGAAAACAAAAGGTACCACAAATGGGTCAAGTGTTAGAAGCACTCACTATAAAATTATCCCAGAGTCTCCTAGTCATAAGTGTTTTGAGCTTCTCTTATCCCAAAGCAATTCAATGAACTCCCATTAAAATATGGGATTATAGTATTTTAAATCTGTTTGTCTCTCCAGATAAACTCTATATTTCTTAAAGGTAGAAATCATGCCTAATTTTTTAGTATGTGTGGGTGGCTGTGTATATATACATAAACATATGTCCATATTATTTGTCACACATAAGGTACTCAGTAAATGCATCTTGAAATGAATTGACTGTAATTGAACTATAGTGTTACAAACAGTGTTGGTCTTATTTTGTCTCATATGAAGGCAAGAGTTAGTAGATTGGTAAAGTTAATGTGCCATGTTGGGTCCTCTAGGAAGAAGAAGCATAAAGCGAATTGAATGTGAATGGTATTTGGTGTGAGTAATGCCTTGTAAAGTTAAAGGGAGGAAGGAGTAGAAGTTGGCAGGGAGTACTTTTACTTCAATGTAGATATGATAGTTGTGAAAAGAGGATAGAAAGGGGAGACATGGTAGTTGGGAGCACCTCAGACTATAGCCTTTGTACCTCTAGTATTCCTGCTGAGCTTAGACATTGTCTGGGAGCAGCCCAAAGAGAATATGACCTCAGTGCTGCAGTAGATCCTAAAGGCATGAAAGCTGGAGGCTGTTGTCTGACTATAAGTCTCAGAGTAGTTTCTCACTTGAAGGGAGGCCCAGTGGCACACCTTAAATGACTTTTTTTTGGGGGGGGGGACAGAGTCTCTCTCTCTCTCTCTCTGTCACCTAGGATGGAGTGCAGTGGCGTGATGCCGGCTCACTGCAACCTTTGCCTCCTGAGTTCAAGCCATTCTCCTGCCTCAGCCTCCCAAGTAGCTGGGACTACAGGTGTGCACCACCATGCCCGGATAATTTTTGTATTTTTAGTAGAGACAGGATTTCACCATGTTGGCCAGGCTGGTCTCGAACTCCTGACCTCAGGTGATCTGCCCACCTCGGCCGCCTAAAGTGCTGTGATTACAGGCGTGAGCCACCAAGCCCAGCCGTGGCTAACTTCTTATATCCCTTGCACAGTACCAATCTACTCCACATGTTTTTGGCAAGCAGTTCCTGCAGGTTTACTGAGGCCTTCTCTTCAGAAAAGAAACCTAAAGGAGAGAACTTAGTTGGAAAAATTATAATCACTTCCTCTAATACAGGTCTCAGAACTGAATCAGGTAATCATCTTCTCCCTTCTCCATTATTCATTCTAAATATTCCCTTATTCTCAGAATTATCACCTCTTCAGGTTTTTGTTGTGGTGGTGTTTTGTGTGTGTGTGTGTGTGTGTGTTTGGTTTTTTAGTAGTGTGACCCAAACTTGTATTATGAGTGCCTAAGACTTAGATATTCTTATTCTTCTCAAGGTGAGGGTGACTGCATTTGCCTGTTCACTGCAACAATTAGGCAAGAGAGAATCAAGTGTTACACAGGCAAATCACTAGGGTTCTATCCTGACCTCCATTATGTGAAAACATCTGGATCCTCCTATGAATTCAGGTAAAAAAAGCAGGCTCCTCCTCTGAAGCTTGCCAAGATAGTGACTTCTTACCCACTGGTTCCTGGATCCAAAGAGCTCAAAGTGCTCAGATATTTCAGGATTTTCTATTCTTTGCCGTTGATCTGTGTGTCTATTTTTATACCAGTACGATGCTGTTTTAGTTACTATAGCCTTGTAGTATAATTTGAAGTTAGGTAATGTGATGCAACTTTTGCCTCCCGAGTTCAAGCCATTCTCCTGCCTCAGCCTCCCAAGTAGCTGGGACTACAGGTGTGCGCCACCACGTCCGGATAATTTTTGTATTTTTAGTAGAGACAAGCTGGCTTTGTTCTTTTTGCCTAAGATTGCTTTGGCTATCCAGGCTCTTTTTTTGGTGTCATATAAACTTTAGGATTTTTTCGCTAATTCTGTGAAGAATGGCATTGATAGATTGGTCAGAACTGTGTTGTATCTGCAGATAGTTTTGGGCAATTGGGTAATTTTACCAATATTGATTTCTCTAATCCATGAGAATGGGATGTTTTTCCATTTGTTTGTGTCACCTATTAATTCTTTTATCAATGTTTTGTTGTTATCCTTGTAGACATCTTTCACTTTCTTGGGTAAGTATATTCTTAGGTATGTATTTAGTGTGTGGCTATTGTAAATGAGACTGAGTTCTTGAAATGGTTCCCAGCTTGACTGTTACTGGTATATAGAAATGCTATTGAGTTTTGTACATTGGTATTGTATCCTTAAACTTGACTAAAGTCATTTATGTCTAGGAGTCTTCTAGAGGAGTCGTTTTGGTTTTCTAAAGTCATTTCATCAGTAAACAGAGATAATTCAACTTCCTCTTTTACAACTTGGAAGCCACATACTTACAATCAACAGATCTTGACAAAGTTAAAAAAGATAAACAATTGGGAAAGGACACTGTATTCAATAAGTGGTGCTGGGAAAATTGGCTAGCAAACTGCAGAAGAATAAAACTGGACCTCTACCTCTCGCCATATACAATAATTAATTCAAGATGGATAAATAAATGTAAGATTGGAAAATATAAAAGTACTATAAGGAAACCTAGACAAAACTCTTCTGGACATTGCTCTAAGGAAATAATTTCTGCTTAACATGAAAACAAACGCAATAGAAACAAAATTAGATAAATTAAACTTAATTAAGCTAAAAAGGTTCTGTACAGCAAAAGAAATAATCAGCAGAGTAAATAGAAACCCTAAAGAATGGGAGAAACATTTTTAAATTATGCCTCCAGCACAGGACCAATATCCAGAATCTACAAGGAATTCAAACACATCAACAAGGAAAAAGTAAATAACCCCATTAAGAAATGAGCAGAGGACTTGAACAGATGTTTTTCAAAAGAAGATATACAAGCAGCCAATAAATACATGAAAAAAAATGCTCACTATTACTGTTACTAATCAACAGGGAAATGCAAATGAAAACTACAATGAGACATCATCCTACACCAGTCAGTATGATTATTGTTAAAAAGTCAATAGCACCAGATTTTATTGAGGCTGTGGAGAAAAGGGTAGGCCTATACACTATTAGAGGGAATGTAAATTAGCTCTTTTCCTGTGGAAAACAGTATAAAGATATTTCAAAGAACCAAAAATAGTAGGACCATTCAACCCAGCATTCCTACTACTGGGTAACTAAAGAGAAAAAAAAATCATTGTATTAAAAAAAACACCTGTGTCTATGTTTATCACAGGACTATTCATAATAGCAAAGTCATGGAATCAACCAAAGTGTCCATCAAGAGTTGATGGTATAAAGTAAATATGGTATATATACACCATGGAATTCTATTTTATCATAAAACACAATAAAATTATGTCCTTTGGAGCAACACTGATGGAGCTGAATGCCATTATCCTTAGTGAAATAACTCTGAAAAAGAAAATCAAATACCACATGTTCTCACTTGTAAGTGGGAGCTAAACAATAGGTACACATGAGTATAAAGATGACAACAGTAGACACTGGAGACTCCCAATTGGGGAGATTAGGACGTGATGAGGTTCAAAAATCATCTACTTGGTACAGTGGTTACTATAGGTACACTAGAAGCCCCAAATCCACCATTACACCACATATCCATATAACAAACTTGTACACGTACCCTCAAATCTACAATAAAACAAATTTAAAATAATAAAAAATCACGAAGTGCTAAGATAATAGCTGTAATTTGAACTTCAGTGGAACTCTTGCTATGTTACCAGGCAAGAATATGGCCTTTGTGGAAACCAGGACTCAACCAGAGTTTCACGGACAGGGACACAAAGTTCTCTAGTAGGTCATCGGGAGGGATGGTAAGTAGGCTACTTCTTCTTCCCATTTTGGTTACCAGAACCATGTATCCTTTCTACTGGGGATGTACACTGTGTTTTAGTGTGTGTATCCTAAGGTACAGTAATTTCTCCTTTTTTGATATTTCCTCTGAGCTAGCACTTCATCTGCATTGTCAATAAGACATCCCAATGAGTTATCAGGCTGTTTGCTTCTTTATAGTATGTCATGTGATACAATCAGTAGTTCACAGGTCATGGTCTCACTCTATGAAGTGTGTTTCTTGGTTGGATGCTATGGTCTATGAGATTTTAGTTATTGGTAAGACATTTGGTAAGTGTGATGGTTAATATTGAGTGTCAACTTGATTGGATTGAAGGATGCAAAGTATTGTTCCTGGGTGTGTCTGTTGAGGGTGTTGCCAAAGGAGATTAAACATTTGAGTCAGTAGACTGGGAGAGGCAGATCCACTGTCAATATGGGTGGGCACCTTCTAATCAGCTGCCAGTATGGCTAGGATAGAAGCAGAGAGGGCAACATGGAAGTACTAGACTGGCTGAGTCTTCTGGTCTCCATCTTTCCCCCATGTTGGAAGCTTCCTACCCTTGAACATCAGACTCCACATTCTTTAGTTTTTGGACTCTTGGACCTATATCAGTTGTTTGCCAGGAACTCTCTGGCTTTTTGCTGCAGACTGAAGACTGCACTGTCGACTTCCCTACTTTTGAGGTGTTGGAACTCGGACTTGCTTCCTTGCTCCTCAGCTTGCAAATGGCCTATTGTGGGACTTCACTTTGTGATTATGTGAACCGATACTAATACTCCTTAATAAACTGCCTTTCATATATACATCTATCCTATTAGCCCTGTCTCTCTAGAGAACTCTGACTAATACAGCAAGCTCCCATTTAGTGATGCTAGATGAGACTTTACAGATAAGGAAAGAAAACCCAACCTCAGAAAATATATTTATCCCTGTGACCACGAACTCATAGCTCTTCCAGTTCAGAAGACGACCAAAGTGATCAACTTACAACCAAATGGCTGTTTTCTTTCCATGTGTAATAGTGATAAACAAGGGGCTCAGTATGGGTCTCTGCTACTGACAAAACAGTCATTCATAGGAGAAAATAGCTACATTGGGCTTTGTAGGTGAAATCTATGCTTTGGGGCCCAAGTGTGGCCTCTATATCTGTCACTGTGGCTGGATCATTCATGTGCTCATCATTCTAGTCTCACTAATGATGAAGGCCGGTTAGTAGCAATGAGGCAATTCATTTTATATACTTGGTATCTTATTGCATCTACAATAAACATGCATTAACATGTAATTAAAATGTTCATAATTCTTAATCCAATGTTATATGCTCATTTAAATGATTCTACTCTAGACTTCTTTGTCTTAGATCTTCTCATTTCAGAACCTGAAAGAAGTCTAAGCCATCAAGCACAGTCCAGAGATCTGTATATATTCTCACCTCGGAGCACTTTTTTTGGCACCATGATGAGTTCTATAGAGGACTGAGGTACATGCATCCTGTTTGGGCTCAATATTATATACACCATTTTGATCTTATGATGGACTAATGCTCTGCCGATCTATCTTTATTACTTTATAGGTCCAATAAAACTCGCCTTCTAAAGGAGCAGCCCAAAATTCCCAGGCATTTAGTAAGCCAAAGCGAAGCATTTGTCTCTGTGAGAGACCTAGACCAGTAATGTACCAGAGGCTGTTTCTTAAAAAGCATTTAATACACAAGTAAAGTGGAATTTTCAGCCCTACTTAAATCTGGCAGGCACCTATGTCACAGAGAATATGGGCAATAGCAGTATTCCTACTTGTAGAATGCATTCACTCCAAAATGCAGATAAGTTTATGAGGCATTATGGTTTTTTTGCAGTAGGTAATGCAAGGTACAGCAATGTATTTTTTACATTGGAGGAAATGTCTTGGCATGTTCTGCTTAATGGATCACTAAACATTTATAGAAGTTGGCGGATCCTTTCATCTTAAAAGGTTTATCTGCTACCTTCTGGAGTATATGTAGCTTGCCCAAAGTGTCTGGCAAACTAGCCAACTCATGTTTATCGGGCTTAATCAGCATGATGTCATTGATGTAATGGATTAATATGATGTTTGATGGATATTCCAGATAGTCTAAAGCACTTTGAATTATATTATGACAGATGGCAGGAGCGTTCACATAGACCTGGGTAAAACTGTATATGAATATTGCTGTAGTATCCAGGTGGATATAAAATGATTTGAATCTTCTTTCCTGATTGCGATGAAAATAAGTGTATTTGCCAAATAAATGACTGCATACTATGCATCTGAGCTTGTATTAATCTCTAGAAACAATAAGTATGACTAGTATGACAGCTGCAACTGGGGCTACTTGTATGAGTTACAGTGATCTCCAAGAACTATCTGATTTCAGCAGAGGGCATACTAGTTAATTAAAGGGAGTTATAATTAGGACTACCATGCCTGAATCCTTTGGAACTTCAAGAATTGCACGATTGGCCGGGCACCGTGGCTCACACCTGTAATCCCAGCACTTTGGAAGGCGGAGGTGGGCGGATCATGAGGTCAGGAGATCGAGACCATCCTGGCTAACAGGGTGAAACCCCGTCTCTACTAAAAATACAAAAAATTAGCCAGAGATGGTGGCAGGTGCCTGTAGTCCCAGCTACTCGGGAGGCTGAGGCAGGAGAATGGCGTGAACCTGGGAAGCAGAGCTTTTAGTGGTCCGAGATCGTGCCGCTGCACTCCAGCCTGGGTGACAGAGTGAGACTCTGTCTCAAAAAAAAAAAAAAAAAAAAAAAAAGGAATTGCACCATTGTTTGAGTTTATTCTCTCTCTTTCTGCCACCGCTCCCTCAAGGAATGTTGTTCTGATTTACCGTCTTGGCTTGTAAGGGACAATTTTGGAGGCTTTCATTTGAGCTTTCCTCAATTATAGTTCCACTTTTCAGGCCAAGGACCCTATGTAGCAGTTACTGATTTTGTCTCAATTGTAACACTCAGGGAATGAAAAATGCCATGGATATTTATGTAAGCGTTTACTATCTTCCTTCTGCATATCTCCACTCAAATACGGGGTTTTAATGGCACTTTGAGCTTCCAGGTATAAATCCCAATTTATGACCCTATGTCCAAAAGTTCTCATATACCTGAGTGTTCACATTCACATAGTGTACAGTCACGTGGGTAAATGTCCATAGACCCTTATGGAGAAGAACTGAAGGAATGATTAAATGCTTGCTTAAGTCAATGGATTCTGGATCCGAACATTGGCTAGTAACTGATGAAGAGATCACAAGATTTTATTGGGAAAGCCACCTAAATACTCGTTTCTTCTGATTATAATTATTGAACAACATCTTTATTCATTATCTATTTTTCCCTTGGGAAACAATAACAGTAACATGTTCTTCTATTAACTAACTCATCAACTTATTAATAAAGCCCCCTGTACTATCCCTCTGATCTGGCTGAACTTTACAGCAATTTGTGACTCCCCTGGCTTTAAGAAACAACACCTGGCCTCTATCCCTCTAGCAATCCATCATTTCCTTCACTATTCACAGACAAGCTCTGTGGCTACGTCTTCTGCCATCATCAGCACTAGTCTGTAGAAGAGAGTCACTTTTTAACGAGACCAGTGTTACTTTCGCCAGCACAATTATTAAGTCTTTGGCTAAAGGTAAAGGGCTCTGGGTCTTTCCATGCAACAATGTCCTTTAGCAGTTCCTCTGACCTTACATACTGTAATCATTTTATGAACACACCCCTGAGTCCTTTTATTTCTTTTATCTACCATCTGCCACAGTAACTGAGGTACTTCAACTTTACTTAATATAAGCCATCAGCTTCTCCAAGGTTTTTTCTCCAGCTTTATTGAAATATTTTTATTTAATTTGCAAATAAAAACTGCATATATTTAAGGTATACAACTTGATATTTTTGTATACATGTACATTGTGAAATGATTAACATAATCTAGCTAATTACTGCATCCATCATCTCTCCTTTCTTTCTTTTTTGTGAGATGAAAACTAAAATCTTTTACCTTCGCAAATTTCAAGTTTACAATACAGTATTAACTATAGCCACATTGTTGTACATTAAATCACCATGAATTATTCATCTTGCATAACTGAAACTTTGTACCCTTTGACCAGTCTCTTTTCATTTCTCCTACCCCCCATCCATGATAACGAGCATTCTAGTCTTTCTATGAGTTTTACTTTTTAGATTTCACATGTAAGTGAAATCATGCAGTATTTATCCACCTTAAAAAAGAAGAAAATTCTGCCACTTATGAAAACATGGATGAGCCTGGA
Source organism: Symphalangus syndactylus (assembly GCF_028878055.3). Classification (NCBI taxonomy): domain Eukaryota; kingdom Metazoa; phylum Chordata; class Mammalia; order Primates; family Hylobatidae; genus Symphalangus; species Symphalangus syndactylus. The sequence continues at coordinate 68,212,618 of NC_072439.2, forward strand.
GGACATTAAACTAAGTGAAATAAACCAGGCACAAAAAGACAAATATGATCTCCAGGTTTTAAAAAGTCACCCTAGCAACTAGTTTGCATAATCCCCTGGGATCCCTGCCAGGGTATTAAGTCTTGTGTTCCATAAAAGTGACCCTAAGTCAATGAATTTTTACCTATTTAGTTTACATTCCAGAGCCCTTGAAATAGAGCAGTAGTGTCCAGGTGGTATTGCTGAACCATTGCAAAAACCAGCAAGGTCAGAGCAGCAACCAAGGAGGCTTTTACTGACAGAAGTTTGAAGAGTTATTTAATAAAACATGGTGTTGCTAGGAATAAAATCCAATATTAGGGCTACTCCCTTGGATCCTGTTACATCCTAGCTCATTTTTGCAGCTCTTTAGGATTGTAATTTTCTTCCTCTTATATCAGACTTTGCATATTACCAGACTGGTTATGATGGGATTTAACGATAATTATCAGCCCAGATTAGCTCCTGAAGTTTCACCTATTAGCTTTGGGGGTGAATATCTCTGCAGAGTTTTCTCAAACAAATATACTAGCTCTTTACAGGGTAGAGGGGCTACCTCTGTAGGTTTTGAGGGTTCAGAGGAGTCTGAGAAGGTCTAATGATCTTCTCAGGAAATCCAACCTGATGACTGTTAGTCATTGCTTCCCTGTGTTAAGTAAAAGATTTTCCTTGGCTGAGAACTGTGTTCTCAGCGGGACAGGTCTATGGCCTCCATATTAGGTTGCATTGTAATAAAGAGTTGCTCTCTTGGTCAAGATGCATTAATATTAAAGATTCAATATTATTTACCTTAAAAGTTTACATGTACACATAAAAAATACACAGAGACATATTTCAAGGTTCGTGAAAAAAATAACTAAGGATTGATGGGCACTGGTGAATTTAAATTTTCAGATTATGTGCCTAAGGAGAAGTTTTCCTTCTTCTCTTCTCCCCACAGAAGACCATGATATTTCCAGGCATAATTTTAATCTATTTATTGTTTGATAGGAGAAAAAATAGAATTAATGCTACGAGTTTAATGCATCAAAAGAACACCTATGACCAGATTAATAGATTGAATAGTGTTTTCATTTTTGTAATTTTTTAAAAAATTATTTATCTTTACTTTAGATTCATAGGGTACATGTCCCGGTTTGTTACAAGGGTATGTTGTGTGATGCTGATGTTTAGGCTTCTATTTACCCTGTCACCCAAACAGTGAACATAGGACCCAACACTATATCCAACTTCTTCAGCCATTGTGCTTCTCCATCCCTTCCCACATTTGGAGTCCCCAGTGTCTACCGTTCCCATCTGTATGTCATGAGAACCTAACATTTAGGTTCTCACTTGTAAGTGAGAACATGTAATATTTGGTTTTCTGTTTGGGTGTTAATTCATTTAGGATAATGTTCTCCAGATGTATCCATGTTGCTGCAAAGAACATGAGTTCATTCTTTCTATGGGTGCATATTATTCCATGGTATATACGTACCACATTTTTTAAATTCAAATCCACCATTAACAGACACTTAGACTGATTCTATGTCTCTGTTCTTGTGAATAGTGCTGTGAAAAAATATACAAATGTAGGTGTCTTTTTAATATAATGGTTTATTATCTTTTGAGTATATATCCAGTAGTGGGATTTTTTAGTTGAAAAGTAGTTATACTTTTAGTTCTTGGAGAAATCACCAAACTGCTTTCCCCTGGGGCTGAACCAAATTATGTTACCACCAACGGTGTATAAGTGTTCCTTTTTCTATGCCACCTCACCAGCATGTTTTAGTTTTTGACTTTTGAATAGCCATTCTGACTCGTATGAGATGGTGTCTCCTTGTGGTTTTGATTTGCATTTCTCTGATGATTGGTGATGATGAGCAGTTTTTCATGTTTGTTGGCCACATATATGTTTTCTTTTAAGAAATGTCTGTTCATATTCTTTACCCATTTTTTTGGGGGGGTTATTCGTTCTGTTGTTGTTGATTTGTTTACATTCCTTATGGATTGTGAATATTAGGCCATTGTTGGATTAAATTTTTGCAAATATTTTCTTGCATCCTGTAGGTTGATTATTTACTCTATTGATAGTATCTTTTGCCACACAGCTCTTCAATTAGGTTTCACTTGTTAATTTTTTGTTATTGTTGCAATTGCTTTTAAAGACTTAAGCATAAATTATTTGCCAAGACTGATATTAAGCAGGGTATTTCAAAGGTTTTTTTTTTTTTTCTAGGATTCTCACAGTTCAAGTTCTTACATTTGGATGATTAATTCTTCTTGAGTTAATTTTTGTATATTGTCAGAGGTAGGAGTCCAGTTTCTTCCTTCTGCATATCATTAGCCAGTTTTTCCAGTAGAGTTTATTGAATAGAGGATTTTTTCCCAATTATTGAATTTTGTCAACTTTGTCAAAGGTCAGTTGATTGTAGGTGTGTGGCTTTATTTCTGGGTTCTCTATTCCATTCCAGTGATCTATGTGTCTATTTTTGTACTAGTACCGTGATGTTTTGGTTATACTATGCCTTGAACTCAGGTAATGTGATTCCTTCATCTTTGCTCTTTTTGCTTAAGATTGATTTGGATATTTGGGCTCTTTCTAGTTTCATATAAATTTTAGAGTACTTTTTTCTAATTTTGTGAAAAAATGCTCTTGGAAATTTAATAGAAATACTTTTGAATGAATTGATTGCCCTGGGCAGTATGGACATTTTAGCAATATTGATTTTTTCAATCCATGAGCATGCAATGGTTTTCCATTTTTTTGTGTCATCTATCATTTCTTTCAGCAGCATTCTGCAGTTCTCTTTGTAGAGATCTTTCACCTTCTTGATCTTGGTTAGATGTATTTCTGAGTTTTTTGTTTGTTTGTTTTTGCTATTGTAATGCAATCATGTTCTTGATTTGTCTCTCATCTTAAATGTTACTGATGTTTAGAAACGCTATTGACTTTTGTACATTGATTTTGTATCCTGAAACTTTGCTGAAGTTATTTATCAGGTCTAGGAGTCTTTTGGCAAAGTTTTTAGGCTTGTCTAGGTATAGAATCATATCATCAGGGAAGACAGACAATTTGACTTCCTCTTTTTCTTTTTGGATGTCTATTTATTTCCCTTGCCTGATTTTGCTCTAGGATTTCTGGTATTATGCTGAATAGTAGTGCTGAGAGTGTAAATCCTTTTCTTAATCTAGTTCTTAGGGGGAATGCTATAACTTTTCCCCATTTAGTATGAAGTTGGCTGTGGGTTTGTCAGATGGCTCTTATTATTTGAGGTATGTCCCTCTGATGCTTAGTCAGTTGAGGGTTTTTATCATGAAGAGATTTTGGATTTTATCAAGTACTTTTTCTGCATCTATTGAGATGCTCGTATGGTTTTTTTTTTATTTTAATTATGTTTACGTGGTGACTCACATTTATTGATTTGCATATGTTCAACTAATCTTGCATGCCAGAAATAAAGCCCACTTGATTATGGTGAATTAACATTCTGATGTGCTGCTGGATTTAGTTTGCTAGTATTTTCTTGAACTTTTTTGCATCTGTGTTTACCAAGGATATTGGCCTATAGTTTTCTTTTTTTGTTGTGGCTTTGCCAGATTTTGGTGTCAGGAAGATAGTGGTTTCAAAGAATGAGTTAGAGAGGAGTTCTTCCTCCTCATTTTTTGGAATAGTTTCAGTAAGATTGGTACCAACACTTCCTTGTATGTCTATTAGAATTTGGCTGTGAATCCATCTGATTTATAGTTTTTTTTTTTGATTGGCAACTGCTTTTAATGCTGATTTAATTTTGGAACTCATAGGTACGTTCTGGGTTTCAATTTCTTCCTGATTCAATCTTAGAAGGCTGTTTCTTTCCAGGAATTTATTCATTTCTTCTAGATTTTCTAGTTTGTGTGCATAGAAGTGTTCATAATAGTTTTGGAGGATATTTTGTATTTCTGTGGGATCATTTGCAATGTCACCTTTGTCATTTCTGATTGTGCTTATTTGGATTTTGGTCACAGTTTCATTTAGTCCTGCTCTGACTTAATTATTCATTTCCTTCTGCTATCTTTGGAATTAGCTTTTTCTTGTTTATCTAGTTCCTTTTGTTATGATGGTATAATGTTACCTGTCTATCTTCTTGACATAGGCGTTTAGTGTTGTAAATGTTCTTAACACTGCTTTTGCTGTATACAAGAGATTGCATATGTAGTGTCTCTATTTTCATTTATTCCATGGATTTTTAAAATTTCTGCTTTTATTTTGTTGCTTATCCAAAAGTCATTCAGGGGCAAGTTGTTTAGTTTCCGTGTAATCGTGTGGTTTTGAGAGCTCCTCTGGGTATTAATTTCTATTTTTATTCCACTGTGGTCCAAAGAGATGTTTGGCATAATTTTGATTTTTTGAATGTATTGAAACTTGATTTATGACTGAACATGTGGTAAGTCTTAGAGTATGCTCTGTATGCAGACAAGAAGAATGTGCATTATGTGATTGTTGGATGGACTATTCTGTAGATGTCTATTAGGCCCAATTGATCTAGCATCAAATTTGAGTCCAGAATTTCTTTGTTGGTTTTCTGCCATCAGAATCTTTCTAATACTGTCAGTGGGGTGTTTAAGTTTTCAACTATTATTGTGTGTGTGTAAGTCTTTTCCTGGTCTTAAAGTAATTGTTTTATGAATCTGATTGTTCCAATATTGAATGAGCATATTTAGGATAGTTAAATCTTCTTTGTGAATTGAATCATTTATCTTTATTTAACACTCTTTTTGGATTTAAAAAAACTATTATTCATTTAAATTATGTTTTATCTGATACAAGAATAGTGATTCTGCTCTCTTCCCATTCAAGTTATACATCTTTATGTTTTTATCTTGAGCCTATGAGAGTCATTACATATGAGATGGGTCTCTCAAAGAGGGCAGAAGGATCAGTCTTTTTTCTTAATCCCATTTGTCACTCTATGTTATTTTAGTGGAGAATTTAGACAATTTACTTTCAAAATTAATATTAATATGTGAGGTTTTAGTCCTGTCTTAGTGTTGTTTGCTAATTGCTTTCTAGTCTTGATTGTGCAGTAGCTTTATAGAGTCTGTGGGCTGTGTGCTATAGATGTGCTTTTTTGGCGACAAGTTTCATTCTTTCATTTCATGTTTAGAATGCCCTTAAGCAACTCTTGTATGGGCTGTTTGGTGGTAATGAATTCCGTTAGTGACAGTTTCCCTGGGAAAGACTTTATTTAGTTTGGTGAGATAGGACATTCTTGGCTTTTATTTCTTTCCTTCAATAATGCTAAAAATGGGCCTCCAATCTATTCTGACTTGTAAAGTTTTGGCTGAGAAGCCCGTTGTTAGTCTGATGGATTTTCTTTTATAGGTAATATGGTCCTTTTCTCTAGTTGTCTTTAAGATTTTTTCTTTCATACTGACCTTGGATAGTCTGATGATGATGTGTCTTGGGGATGGTTGTCTTGCATATTATCCCACAGTAGTTCTCTGTACTTCTGTATCTTTCTGTCAACCTCTCTACCAAGATAGGGGAAATTTTCCTGAATGTTATCCTCATGTATGTTTTTCAATTTGATTTCTTTCTCTTCTCTCTCAGGAATTCCCATAAATCATAGATTTGTTTGCCCCATCTAATCGCATATTTCTCTAAGGCTTTTTTTTTTAGTTGTGTGTTTTTTTGTTTGTTTGTTTTGTCTAACTGTGTTGATTTTAAGGACCATTCTTGGAGCTCTTAAATTCTTTCGTCTGTTTGGGCTAGTCTCTTGTTAAGGTTTCCAATTGTGTTTTGAAATTCCTGTAAGGAATTTTTCAGTTCCAGAAGTTCCGTTCAGTTCTGTCTTCATATACTTGTGTCATCTTTCATATCCTGGGTTTTTTTTCCCATTTCCTTTGCGTTGGATTACAACTTTGTCTTGGATTTAATTTATTATTCTTGCCATCCATATTCTAAGTTTTATATATGTCATTTAGATATTTTATTCTGGTTAGGATTCATTGTTAGGGGGCTATTGGGATCCTTTGGAGGTGACAAAACACTCTGGCTTTCTGTATTGTTGGAGTTCTTGCACTGATTCTTTCTCAATCAACGGAACTGGTGCTTCCTTTTTGAATTTGCCAATGCTTTGATTTTTTATTGTTTATTCTTTCTTCCCTCAAGGGCATGACTCTGATGCATTTTGTGAATGATCAATTGGCATCATTTCTGAGTGCTTTCACAGGTACAGGGCTCTGTGCAGGGTCCTCGGTTTCAGATGGCTTTCTCAAGGTTGCTTGGTGTAGCGGTGGTATAATTCAGTCTGACCTCCAGTAGATGGCGCTTCAGAGTAAGAGCCGGCAGATAGGCTCTTACTCGGCTCGCCTTCTGCAGTGGTGGAGTAAATGGAGAAGCACGAAAAATATTCTTCCCCAGCAACGTTGGTCTCTGGCAAGGGTGGAACCGCTGGAGAAGCCTGGGAAGCACCTCTTTCAGCCCATGCTCTCTGGGCCCTAATGGAAGGGGTGCTGCTGTCTTCAGCAGTTAGTTACTGGGAGGGGGCAAGAGATGACCCCGGACTACAAGTCCTTACTGTGGCTTTGTTGTTTTCTCTGTCAATGACGGGCACCACATTCACATTTCCTTTGACCCAAGGGTGGCTTTGTCAGGCTGTGCTACCCTCTTCTTAGTGGCAGTCCACACCAAAGGTTAGATATCTAAGAGAGTAGAGTTCACCTCCTACCCCCTCTTAGAGCTGATGGGACACTATCCCCAAACTGACCAAGGGGGCTGACTGGGCACTCCACAATGAAACACACAGACTGGATCCAGGTTGACAAGCTGTCACTAGTAACAAGCCATTCCACTCAGAAGAAACCTAAGTTGCAGCAACTTTACTTCTGCTCAAGTTCTGCAGTGGGAGAGAGCTTAATTCCAGCACCTGCTGCTGTGGCGCTCTCCACATTCACTGCTCAATTCTGACTGTGGGGCTCTTACCCTACTCCAGAGCAAGCACTCCAATCTCCAGCCTTAGACTGGCCAGGCCAATGTCTGCAGCCATGGTTGTTAGGTTGTCAAACAATGACTGACTTTTTTGAGCTCTGATTAAAGATTGCATCCTCCTCTCAGTTCTGGGTCTGAGAAAATGCCTGAACTTTTTCCAGTGTCTTTTCTTCTCTGTGTCTCTTTGTCTCTCCCCGAGCTATGTCCTGGGCTTGGGAGGAACAGATACTCTCCCTTGGCCTGGGTTGCAAAGATCACTACTGAAAAGGTGATACATAGAGGAAGACTAGCTGCCCCTCTCACATATTGAGGCTTCACCCACTTTATCAGCCAAACATCATCGTGAAGGCTACTTGCACACCTTCTCCTCCCGTGTCTGACGTGTCCTTCACTCTTCCTGTGAATTCCCATTTTCCTTTTTGATTTAAAGCTCACAGAGTTGAACTTGACGCACTGTTTTGCTATTTCTAAGTGGCTGAGGCATGCTGACGCCTCTAATCTGCCATCTTGGAAACAAACAAACAAAATAACCCAAAACTCTGTAGTGTATTTTAATAGTGATTTGTTTGCAGTATCCAGTGATATAAGTTTAACTTATTAGAAACAATTTACATGGAATAGTTAATCACTGATTTACAGAAATTAAGAGTACTTAAGGAGTTGAAACATAATGCCTACTGATATTTTGCATGCCAAAGTTTCTGAGAAATTTGTGTCTGCAATGTTCTCCTTTCTTTGGCAAAATGTAAGTTCCCATTAGTTAGGAAGTACCTATTTTTTATTTCTTTAATCATATATAATATTAATTGGTAAATATATGATTTACTAATATAATAGAATGACATGTGTTTAAAATCATATAAACAGCTTTGAAATATTATCGTTAACAGAAAATCATATTGTTATATGGGTCATTTGACTCACTTGTTTGTACATTTGTTTACTACATCATAATAATCCGATTAAAATTGAACACTAAAAAACACGAACATGAAACATTCCTAGAGATATAAACATAATCCAATTATACCAATATCATTATAATATAAATATCTCTTATTATAGCATTATAATATAATTTAATTATATAGATTTCAAAACTGAATGTTTCTTAAGTTAGCTGGTATAAAGTTAAAAATAAAGAAACCAAAGGGCAAAAAAACAAATGAATCAGCAAATTTGGATGAATTAGACTTAATTGAGCCATCAGTTGATCCATTTCTCTGAGAGACTTGCATTTCCTTCCCTTATTTTGTAGCACTATTGATGGCTTATTAGATGTTAGTAGAAAAAAACTATAACTTATTTATTATAAAATAAATATATATTTTTCAACTATATAAAATATTTGTTTTTAAATTATTTTATAGCTAGCACTAAATTTGATAGGCTACAGAAAACCAGACATGCAAAAATTAAACAATAGTGCTGTCTTCAAATAAAATTTAAAACTATTTTTCTTTATTCAGTAGTACATAAAATCAAACCTCCTTACCTCATCCCCATATTGTTAACAATATTTTTATGTATGAGATTATTTTCTGTAATGTCAATCACATTTTGACTAAAATAAAAATTACAGAATTTTTAGATGGATAGAAAACAGGACCTTCATATAAATTTATCTCTAGGATTGTCTAATGTTCATGTTTTTTAGTGTCCATTTTTAATTCTAATCAAAATAATTCTATAATTTTAGGTGAGACCAATAATAGGCTATGACAAAAATAATAGATCGTAATATTAGTGTAATGTTAATATCTAATTTCATGGTATGAGTAAATAGAGAATTTAATTTATAGTTAGGTTGTCCAGCTTATTTCTGGTCAGAAAGAAAAAGACGATGAAGAGCAATAATTTTTGTCATGAAAACATAAAATGTATGTGGGATGGTTTATCTCTAGGATTGGTTAATGTTCATGTTTGTTAGTGTCCATTTTTAATTCTAATCAAAATAATCCTATAATTTTAGGTGAGACTTAATAGGCTATGACAAAAATAATAGATTGTAATGTTATTGAAATGTTAATATCTATTTTCATGGTATGAGTAAATAGAGAATTTAGTTTATAGTTAGGTTGTCCAGTTTATTTCTGGTTAGAAAAAAAAAGATCATGAAGAGAAATAATTTTTGTCATGAAAACATCAAATGCATGTGGGATGGTTTGAAGTTTTAGAACCTTCTAACTTATTTGCAAAGACCCATTTACAAGCTGATTTGTATTTATATGTACACTCTTTTTGTGCAAAAGTTTTAAGGCTGCTGGCTTATCATAAAAGTTATAGAAAATGAGATAGTAAAACAAAAATAGAAAATCATAGTCAAAGGAGAAAATAGCACACTCACACAACATACATCTCAATGCCTTTTTTATGCATGAGCTTCAAATGTGTCTCTAAGTTTTACAGAAAAAAAGACACAAAAGGATAACTTAAGCAGTTATTTAGTTTTCATTTTTTGTAGAGATGATGAATACCAGCTCATTAGGAGAAAAACTATCATTGAAATTTTGAATGGTATTTTTCATCTGCAGCATTATGTAAAGGAAGAGTGATGTAAGGATAGGGTATATCCTTAATACTTCCAGAAAATGTATATCATCTTCACCTAGTATTTTTTATTTTCTTCTAACAATATTAGGTAAATGTTGAGAAAATGACATTAATATGTAAAGACATAAAGAGCATGACTGTTACTCCTTACTGATCTGTTGTAGGAGCATAGAAAACCTTAAGGCCTGGAAAACTTTCATTTTTGTAAATACTGGTTAAGTAATTTTTGTGTGTGTGAAGGATCCAGAATGCTAAGCTATTTATTTTAAGATAGGGGAAAAGTCAGTGTTAGGCCAGACTGACTATTAGAAAGAAATGTCAAATTTATTTATTTGGTTCCTCTGAGACATGTACCCTTTTAACAATTACAGACCTGCAGGTAATTTACTCGATTTCCTTGGAACATTTTGTAACTTGTTTTTAAATTACAGATACAGATATAAGAAAGAAGGTAATGGTTCAGATGAAGAGACAGGTAAATTGTGAGAATGGAAGGAGCGAGTGGTAAGAAAAGAAAAGAGAAGAAAAACAAACTAATGTAAGGAGTAAAATGAACAAGGACTAAAGAAAAATAGATTTTGATAGCAAGTGAAGAGAAAAACAGTAAAAAAAACAAATAAATGAACAATATGATTCATGTTTCACTTACTACTGTATTTCCAATGTACTGAGCAAATTCAGAGTAAATTTTATACCTAAGTTTTCTAAGATAACTATCACCGAAACAGTAGAAATAGGTCCAATAGTCCTAAATAGACTTTAGATATTGCAATCATCAGACATAAACATAAACATGTTTAGTACAGCTGAAATATTAGTGTGTAAGATTAAAATTCTGAGAATAGAGCATGAATATTTTTTAAAATGAAATAATAAAACATAATGGTGCAAAGTTTAAAAATCAATGATAGATTAGCTAGCAGATTAGACACAGTTAAAGAAAAAATTAACACATTTATGATAGGTAAAATAAATTGTATAGAATGCAGTTCAGAAAAACAGAAAATATGGAAGAAGTTTACACGAAGGATAGTGTGTTATATTTTAACATGTTTCAAATCAGCTTTGAACAGGGATATATAGAAAGGGAAAGAAGAAATGCTCAAAAAGATAATGGTTGATTGTTTTTCATTTTTGTTAAAAAAGGTATTAATCTTAAAATCCAGAGGCACTCAAAAGATCCACGTCATCCAAAGCTGGTATCTAGGGACAAAGGAAAACATGTATATCCTCACCAGTCATTCATATCATCCTATATTTCCCATTTACTCTTTTGTGAGGTCACTCCACTTTCCTGGTCTCTAGGTATTGCTCTCTATCATTGCTGCTTCCAATAAAACTGTTGACAGCTCTTGTAATTTGTGGCCTTTTATCTGGATGTAGTCTGGGCCCACTAGTCTTCCAGTCTATCCCCTCTGCTTCTCCCTTGTTCTGCAAATACCATTTTTCTTAGGTAAGTCTTCTATTAATATATAGTTCCTAGTTAAGTTGTACATTCCACAGATTCTGACTCCAAGTCTTCTCATTTCTAACTTCACTATCATTTGAAGATCAGCTCTCTCTCTCTCCCATATCCCAGCTATGTTTTACCTTTCTTCCGATAAACGATTCCTTGGGAAAAAATGAGGAGCCAGAATCTCTTAATCAGTCTCTGCCTAAATGTGCCCTTCTTGCATTTTTATAATGCCAAAGTTACACTGTGCTGGTGTAGGTTCCCAGGATTTCACTGGGAAATAATCTCAAATCTCTTCATATTGGCTTTCTTCTCATTTTCTTTGGCCTATGATGTCTCACATCCCTTGTTTCTAGGAAGTACAAACAAGGTCTAGAAAGGGAGAGCCTACATATGTGAGGTAATTAACTAAAGCTCCATGATTCAGTCTCATTGTTAGAGAGGTTGCAAAGAGAAAAATAAGCTGATTCCCAAGAGAAAAACATAAGGAGGAATGTGACAAATATTTTCCATATGGGAGAAACATTAGTGAGTTCATTGTTCTCTCTTTGTTTCTTATTTATGTGTATATTTTACATAGCCTTCTTCTATTTCGAAGCTAACACAAATGAATTTCAAATTATCAGAACTTTCATAGGGAGATTATAATAATTGTTCCCCTATGAATTTAAGTCAGTCACTAATATGATATAAATTAAGGCCAATATTTTAGGGAAAATCTATTTTAATTAATTCATGCATTTTTATTATGTAATTCTTATACTCGATTGGGTTCTTAATAAGTTACTAAGTGTTCTTCATAAATGTTTGATGTTTTCAGGAATTCATGAAATGGCATCTTGTTTACTTGATATAAAATTTAATTATAATCTATTATTGATCTCAAAAAATAATATTTTATGCTATCTCAAATCTACAATATTTTTAGTTTATAAAATATTAACATATATAACAATTTACATATTACATAAAATAAGGTTTATTCATCATAATAAATCAAATTATATGAAATGTATGAATTATTTTATAAAAAACTAAGATACGATTAATGGAAAAAACTTGGTAAAGTAACAATTCAAATATATGAGAAACTAACCCTTTAGAAAACCTATGAAATTTAAAATTATTTAAAGTACTATTTATTAACACTCATAACCAGCAACTATTTTATGTATATCAAAATGTTTTTATTTTTCAAGCATCTTAAGCTAATTATTGGGATAGGACATTCTAATCTCAGAGAAATTTTTTAATTTTCATAAAAATCACATTTTTTAATTAAAACTGAAATCCCTGAATCCTGATCTGGCTTTGAGGTAATATTCATCATTTTCCCATTTAACATTTTATGTTAATAAAAAATGTATATGATGTCTGAAATATTACTTACTAAATTCTAAGCAGTGTTATTTTATTACAAATAATAAGTATTTAGAACTTAAAATAACTAATACATTCTTATCAGCTTCAAGAAACCTTATAACAAAACCGAAGTCCTATAATTTCAGATATAACCCCCCTTTCCAGCAACAACAACAAAAATATCATTAAAGTTTTACCACTGGTTTATTCTCTACATAATGAATGGATACTTTACAAGAAACATTTTGCCAACTACAAATTATGACTTCTTTTCATCAGGAATGGGGCATTATAAGGGAGAAGGATGTGAAAACGTGATGGGAGTAATGGAAAAGAGAATGAATACAATATGTAAGGAAGATAATACAATACAATTTTGTAAGTGATATTTTATTATGAACATTCCCACAATTCAATGGTTCTTGACTTTATAGTAATAAAGCCACAGACTCTTATTTTACAGAGCTTTGTAATTATTTTGATTCTCCATCTGAGAAGATTCCTGCTTGTATGGGAAAATCGATGTTTATAGTCTGAGTAACTACATAGGGTGACAGTATTGAGACTAACATCTACTTACTATAGCCTCTGTTCTCAGGAATGCCAAAAATATTCTACTTTAAAATAATCAAAAGGCAATTTTTAGTGTACGACACTAGAGATCCATATCAACTATCTGATATATTTGAAAGTTTAAAAATGCAAAAAGTAATGATTATTGTCATCAGTTCTTGTGAGGATCTTTATGATGACACTGGGGATGAGATGCTTATTTTCTCCAATAGTGTTATTCTCTTTCTCTGTGTGTGTGTGTGTTTGTGTGTGTGTGTATCTCTCCCTCTCGTCCCTAAGCTATGATTTTCATTTAGGTATGTCGTTTTGTGTTTCCAATTTCAATGGAAGTGTGTTCTGAGTGAATGGCCTGTAGGTTTAGAGATTGATTTTAAATACATCTAGTTTAATCTCTAATTTTAAATTTAAAACTTTATGAATTAATTGTATATACAACCTCAAAATGAATCATATTTAGCAAATAAATTTCATGTGTTCATCTGCATTTGATTTGCAGATTATCTGATAGACAATATATACTTTTTAAAAATTGAGCATGTATGAAACATTGTCTAAACTCAAAGAATCTAAAACAATAAAATAATGTAATAGTTTCTCTATTTTAAGCAATTCTATTATAAAGAATTAAGTATTTCTTAATTCTTTATAAGCCATGTATCATATTTTGTCTCTTTATTAGATTTCTTATAGTTTCTTAAATCTTAAATTGTGGGAATTATAACATTAACTAATGTAAGATCTCAAGTCAATTGTTTAATCCCAAATTTAGTGGAGAATATTGGCACATAGAAAGCATAAATTTTATTTTCTATGTTCGAACACATTTTTTTGAACTCAGAAAGATTTTATCTGAAAAAATTGTAACACCCCTTTGCACAATAAATTTTAAGTGGATAAGTAAAATATTTAAATATATCAGATAATGTGGATGAAGGTAAGCTAATTTTTTAATATTCAACTTTTGTTCTTAATTAACTTATAAGTGTTCCTTTTGTTTCTTAGATAAATATCTCAAACCTAAGAATCTTTTAAAATGGCTTATGGTTGGATTAAGGCCTGTCAAAATTACTATTTTGTGTCTAATGTTTTTATTTCCCCTCACACTAGAAACTACCATTAATAATGGCAAGTACTGCATTTATATAACACAGATTATAAAGGTTATTAATTGGATTCCCAACCTTTTATATACATATGTCACAATCCAGAATATTCATCTCTTTAAACAAAATATTATTTTAAGATTCAATACTGCATATTCACTGTGATGATGAATATGCACTGACAGAAGCTCCTCATTTTGTAACAAGTATATGAATATAAAATATATTAATAATATATTATACACATAACCATATAAAAAGACTATATGTTTGCTATCTCTGTATTCAATTCTGACATTTTTTAGGAACAGATAAATTAGGAGGTCCAGTAGCAAGTTTCCCTTTGGTCTTAGTCTCCCTTGCAATTAGTTATGGCCAAAAGAGTAAGCCTTGGCCACTGACATATGGAGATAAGTGATGTAAGCCTTTTTCAGGGCTATTCTAACACAACTTGACACATCTCATACTCTATACTGTGTTTGCAGTTCCCCCTTCTTGCTGAATTGAGGATGACTCTTGGGGAGATACTGGAAAACAAACTTAAAGAAGAAGCATATTGTTCATTCATGAGTCAATTAATCCACAAAGGGCAATATATCAAGCAGCACAAACCTCTTCGCACTAACAATTAGAATTTAGTGAATAATAAAATTATATTAAGCTCTTGATATTTTGGTGTTATCTGTTATGGGAGCTAGTGTTAACCTAACACAAATACAAATTATAAATTGTTTACCTCATGTGTATCTACATTCCTTTCATGTTTTATGGTTTCAATGGACATTCCTTATTTGATCAATTATTCTAGAAGAAAGGGTAGCTATTTTGTGTTACGACCTTATCCAAGAATAGAGATAGTAGGGACATAGTTGACTATGAATATAATCATTTTTGGAGTGGCGGATGTAGTTGTGATTTTTATTTTTCTCATATGTTGACTAAACGGGTTACAACAGAGGAACATAAAAAAGCAACATTTACTGAACACCCACTATGTGAGGCTTCTGTGTGCCATTTGGTTTGCCTGGTATTAAACACTTATTATTTTGTTTCATTCTCATAGAAATCCACTTACATGTGAATAACCTGAGGTTTCCAGAAACCTTAAATAACTTGTAAATGGAGGGCCAGAGTGGCGTTACATGGAAGACTCAATTATATGGTCATTATAATCTATTCTGAAAATATAAAAGTTAAGGATATATAATACTATTTTACCATTGTTTTGTGGATTTTTAAAATGTGTCGTAATGATTTTGCTTCTAAAAATTTCCTTTCTTCTTTAGTTTTCTATTTTGACATATATAAAAGAGTTCTAGACATTTTCTTTTTCTTATAATATTTGTAAAATATCTGCTCTTTAAATATCTTGCTGCTTTCTGCAAAGCTTGACTGTTTTTAATTGCTGGCTGCCATTATTCAGCTGATAAACAGTTTCAGCATCATTTAGCTTGGTAAGCATTTGAGTTTTATTTTTTATTTTTTTATTTTTGGTATTGCATAAAATGTGGAATTTGTAAAGCTCATTATGTAGAATGATTCATTTCATGGAAATTTCAATTTGCATTACTCATCTTTAATTTGCATCTAGCACCAGGACTTAAGAACATACACTGGATATACTCTGCAGGTCAGAGGATACATTTTCAGTGATCATTTTAAAAGCTTTAATTAATATGCACATGAATAATATATTCTCTCCACAAAATAGTGTCCTAAGGGAAATTGACCAAAGATAATATTGGTACTCAGTTTCAGTATCTAATTCCAGCTTAACACTTAATTTTTAGACAGCTATCTGTATGTATACTTATTGTCTACATACAAGAGAAAGGACACCAATAAATATTTATTTGACAGTAGTTCTGAAATTCAGATAGAAGCCCTAAGGACCTTGGTTTCAGAGTCTATCCTTATCTTCCTACTCCACCCTCTTTCCATTACCATTTTGAATTATTAGGTTGTTCAATAAATAAGGCAAATGCTTGAAAGTTTGACACCATTCCATGCTAATGACTGCAGTTGCACATTGGAATCCACTTGAATTGATATTTCCTTTGTGTTGACATTACTCTACACAGCTTACAGGCTCGGCTGGTAAATTTTCAAATAGGTCATTCTTCATCTGCATCTGTTTCAGATTCTCTGTCATAATTAGAAAACAAACAGAGAAGAGCAGACTCAGCAAATTGAACAAACTAATTAAAAAGCAAACATAGAGATTATTTTCCCCATTTATGTGAAGTTACCAAATTTCTTTAAAAATGAAACTGTTTTAATAAGAATATGAAACTATAAGAAAACAGATTTTTCAAAATTATCAAATGAGCTCTGATTTTAATTTTCTTTGGTTATTATGAAGAAAGCTTTAAAGCAATTTCATTCTCATGAAGAATTTAATTCTTATACATTTAAACATAACCAAGTTATTATATTTCTCAGAGAGCTGCCAACTACTTACAAATCGGTAAATATTCACATATAGGTAGGTATACACCTTGATGAAATATTATGCTTCAAAATAAACCAGTTAACATGAATGTGAGATCAGTCTGTGTATGAAGAGACAAGAAACTGAATTAGAAACTTTAATTTAGTCAAATAATTCAATAAATGTTTATTGAACATTTATTTTTATAATATACCATGTATTATATATCAACTATTTTCTTTTATTTCTGTTAGCTAAATATCTGCCCTGATCTATTTAGTTGGTTTTACTTTGCAAGGATCTCAAATATGTATACTGCATTTTCAATTACGCTCTGCCTATATCATTTACTTCACGTTTGTCCTTTTAAAATTTTATTAAGATTATTTTCCCTTTTCATTCTCTACTTTATTTACTGCACTTGTTGTGGTGTGCATTTTGTTCTTATTTTTTTCTTAAGTTAGCCTTTATTTCTGAAGTGAGTTTTTATTTGTAAAATGGCTTTTTTCTTAGTATTTTCTGATTTTTGTCAGTTCTTATTTTTTCTGCTTCTTATTTAGTTGTCTAATTTCTGAGCAATCTTATTTTTTATCATATTATATTGTTTTGTTAATTTATTTTATTGCATTTTAAAAATTAGATGATCACTTTTATATGATTTGTAGCCCCTATTCTTCTAATGTTTTTAGTTTTTCTTGTAAAAAATTTGATTAAATTTTATTCTTCCTCAGGATAACTTTGAATAAATCAATTTTCTTCCTCATGTTTGGATAATATCGGCTTCATGTGAAGAGAGTGGTAAAGCCAGGCTACTTCCCAAATTTTACAACTTCAGTGTTTGCTTACCTGTTAGCACCATTAACAACTCAAAACGTGAATTTTCTGAGTAGCTAGCTACTTCAAGATCTATTAGTTTTACCTTCACTCCGAATATTTTTGTGATTGTTTTTATTGTCTTTTGTTTGTATTTCTACCTAAGGATTTATAGTTATTACCTTTTTGGAAGGTCCTTTTAAATTTATAGGTGGTATTTCACTGTCACGATATTTTCTAGTATGTGCTTTCTTTTCACACATTCCAACTTTTACTGGCCTCCTCCTTCTTTTATCCCAGGTTTTTCACATGCTAAGTTTGAATGTTGTATGCAGGGTAGATGTTCGGCCTTTTAAAGTGAGAATTTGATGGCTATTTCTGAGCTTCTTAAGAACTGACCATTACAGCCCTATTTGATCACTTACTGACTCTATGTGCATTTTGGGCCCTTTTTGGCCAGAACTGAAAGGCTGTGAGTTCTCCCAGTAATTAAAATGATTTTCAACTCCATTTCTCTACATTCTTATAGGAATTACTCTCCTCATCTCATAGCTCTTAACATTTAGTAGCATTTTTCCATCAGTCCATGCACAAAGCCCCTGATGCTGCCCAGATTTTTCTTTTTTGTGATGGCCTGGACAACTTGCCACTAGATATAGGTAGGACTTTGTACTGGGTAACAGTAAAATAAAATATGTTTTCATTTGATAACTGCATTTTCCCTGAAAATTGGAAAGCAAAATAATCTTCTAAGAATGATGGGAAAAGTTAGAAGTAGAATGAAAGAAAATATTTGATTTAGCCATTGAAGAGAGTTGACGAATAATTAGACAGTTGAAAAGATTGCCTGGTATTTCTATCTCTTGATTTTTGTTTTTGTCCTTTATGAATTTATGGTAAGAAACAATATATGTTTTTATATGACTTTGTTTAGCAACGCTAGTTTGCTTGGGTGCCGGTGTAGAGAATATCCAAAATTAGATTCTTTCAATATTGGAGTATTTCCAGAAAGATTCATAAAATTGAAGCTAGAAAAAGTAGCTTAGTAAATTAGCAACCTAAACGAGACTATAAAGACATTAAAAATAAGGGGAGAATTAAAAATAATATCAGCAAAGTGGAAAAAAGTAGAAAGATGAATTGCATATCTTGACGACATTGAAATCACAGAAGAATGAGAAAATAGAAAGGAACCAGGGTTGGTTCAGAGTGGAATGCTTTAATTAACAATTGATATGGTTTGGCTGTGTCCCCACCCAAATCTCATCTTGAATTCCCATGTGTTGTGGGAGGGAACCAGTGGGAGGTAATTGATTCATGGGGGGCAGGCCTTTCCCATGCTGTTCTCATGATAGTGAATAAGTATCAGGAGATCTGATGGTCTTATAAGGAAGGGGTAGTTTCCCTGCCCAAGCTCTCTCTTTGCCTGCTGCCATCCATGTAAGATATGACTTGCTCCTCCTTGCCTTCCACCATAATTCTGAGGCCTCTCCGGACACGTGGAACCATAAGTGCATTAAACCTCTGTCTTTTGTAAATTGTCCAGTCTCGGGTATATCTTTATCAGCAACATGAAAACAGACTTATACGATGATTTTGGAATTGGATTGCTTTTATGTGTTGACAGAGTTCAAGGTCTGAGCATGGAAGTGGCTGAATTGGAGTAGAGAAGATGGTCAGTGGTGATAAACCTAGTAGGAACCTGATTAGACAGATGACTTGATGGAATGTTTGGCTGCTCATACAAGTTGCACAAGTAACATAGCAAAGTTTGGAATTTAAATAGTACAAGTCACACGCCAATATTTGATAAGTTGTGGGCACTGGAGTTTCAATGAAGGGCAACCAAAAGGATCAGAGGAGAGCATGGCAGCGTCTGATTAAAATTTTGACATTAGCAATAATCTCTGAATACTATCTGCAGAGATAATGGAAAGCATTGACCACAGAAATAAAAAAATCTGCAAAAATCAATACACAGAACATGATGGAAGTGCCACCACTAAGTGGAGTTCTTAATAGCAAGCCATTCAGAGAAAGCATAGAGGTGAAGAGAATGTTTACATTAAAGATATGGGGGAATTTCTTTGTTACAGTGCTTAATTCTTAGAACACAATGGACAGGTTAAGAATTCAGGTAGCAAGAAAATTCAGAACTGTAAGTGTGGTAGATGGTAGATGGTCAGGGACACACATATTTTAGTATGAACTGGTGAAGACAGGAATAAATAGGGTGGAGAATTTAGTCTCTTTAAGGAGAGTGGATCCTGAGCCAAGCATCTGGAGGTCCTACTCCAATCTAAACTGATGATTAATAATGTATTTTGAAATATATACAACACTTTACTAATGTAGAACCTATGTAAGCTTAGACAGCTACCCAAATGGGTATGAACTTCAAGTTCTTCATTTAACAATATGTTAATAATATCTACCACATAGAATCATATTATGTCTTACTAATAAGTAGTTATATTATTATTACCTGGCACATAAAATGTGCTTATTAACATGTGTGCTTAAGTAGACCATTAGTCTTTTTTTTTATTCCATACATATTAAGACTTCACTCAAGTTTTATGGAAATAGTGGGCTGTTTATGTGAAAAGTCATGGCATTTTATTTTTATGCAAGTCTTTATTGTTCAGATTATATGTACTAGGGAATATAGTTTTTGTTTATTTTGTATTAAAAAGGGAATTCTATGTTGTGGCCTGAAAGACAGATTGAGGTGAATCTCATGTATCATTACTGTAAGATGTCCATTAAAATATGTAATCAGAAACTTGATTATTTAATTGCTAGGGCATTAAGCATATTTATTGTCAAAATATTTGTGTGTAGCTTTTTAGGATATGATCATCAAAAGGATCTTTTTAGGATATGATCCAATGTAAGCAATTTTAGATAATTTTACCAACTCTACTAATAAATGTCAAACAGTGTAATCGTGGAACTACATATGAAAAAAATAATAAGTTTGTTTTCTAACTCAAATTTATTAACTCCCTTGTCAGCCTAGTTGAAATTTTCCAAGCAGAAATGTTAATATTAAATGTACTAGCTTTCCTACTGAAAGCCACTCAGGTCTCTCTTACAACACTAGCATCAATTTTTAACAAGCATTGGCAGAATTTTTCATTATTTTGAGATGGGTAGCAGATGATCTACAAATGTTTTTGCAAATTTGCATACCTGGAGAAGTTTCAGTACAGTAATTTGTAAACAATGTTTATACATGTAGTACTTCACAATACTTTGCATGATAACATCATTTATTCGGTTAAACTGATTGCATGACTTTGGAACAAAGGTACTATGACTGGGAGGAAACTGGGAAAACCGAGTATGAGAAATTACTCTCAGTTGCAGAATAACTCATTTATCGGGCTGAACGTCCAGTACAAATAATGCAGAAACTTAGCAGAAGGTATTCTGTATTCCACAGCACAAATTCCTTCCTTAATTACTAATTTTTCTCTCAAGTTCATTGAAGCATTCCTCATTCTAGAAAATTATTTTTTTATGGCTCAGTCACATAAGCCTCAATTCTCATCAGATGTTTAAAATACAATTAATACAAATTGATCGAAATATAACTGCTGACTTCCAATTTATTTTGCATTGTGGACACACTTTCTTTTAAAAATATCTCCATTGCCTTATTTTTAAGTGGACAATTTCGTATTTATTTACATTAGGTTACAGGAACCCTTACATATTTGCATTAAACCCTTATACACACACACATACACACACACACACACACACTTTTGAAATCTAAGTTCATATTTATGCAGAATCACTAGTAAATGTTGTGCCTGGTTAGATTAAAATTCTTATTGACATTCATTTTCTAATTTGAGCTACGCTAAATTGCCAACATTACATAGTACCTAAAGTGACTAAGACTGTGCATCTAAAGCACATAATGTTCTACGAATTCTAAATGAGGAATGAAGAGACTAAGGATCTTGATCTCATTTTACCAATAACTATGCCATCCTGAACAGATCTTGTCTGTCTGGTAACTCAGTTTTCAAACTGGCAAAATAAGATGGTTGAAATAAATGATCTCTAAGATTGACCCAAACTTTTGAATATGTGTCTGTTTAGTGGGAAATTGGTTTGGTACACAGCATGATCTCATCACTTTGTATTGCTTCATCTAGTTATTAAAGATTTAGGGATAAAAATTGCTTGTAAAAATGTGTAAATATAAGCATCTGTTATTACCCACTCTGCCAAGGGAAAAAACTCAGTGTACAGAAATAAATTGTTTAAAATGCTGGTTATTTTCATCTAGATAAATCATTAAGTATTGAAATTTTTATTCCCAAGTTATCTTGAGAGATTTCACATACACTTAACCAGATAAAATTATGTTTCAAGTCTAGTTTAAAATTTTTTATATTAGAAATTTAACATATAATTTATACTAACATACTTTGGTGGATGAAATAAGAAAGAACAATCTATACTTTTTTCCAGTTGCTAATTCATAGAGGACTTATTTTTTAAACATATTTGCCTTACTATAAAAGATGAAGAGTCTTGTTCCATGTTTCCCTTTTATCATTAATCTATAAATGAATTTAAATGACTTTGAAGTCTAAAGCTGGAAGTTTCAACATATTTTTAACTTCACCTGTTATTTATTTATTGTTTTATTTTCTTTTTCTTGTGCATTCCAATGGCTCATTTTGCCATAGGGTGAGTGTAAACATAAAGTTAGGCATTACTTAAAACTAAATAAAATATGAATTTGAATATTGCTTTATTTCTTTCAATATCTTGATGAACAAGGAACTGACTTGATTCTAAGTATTACAGATTAACCCAGCCAGTGGAAATCTTGGCAAAGTTACTCGTTAATTGTTCTACTTGCATAATTCAGTTGCTTTAAGTATTATATAATGATCTTTAAAAAACCAACGAAGGCATTGTACGATTAAAAGAACGTTATATCTGTGTAAAGTGAATAGCGAAAAAATGTCTCTGGTTATTTGTTTTATTTAACCCTAATTAAGAAATTAATAATTAGGCAAAAGTACAAAAGAACTACAGTATGTAGTCTCTGAAAGACAATCTACGAAGACAATCTACAAACAACATTAAAAACTGTTACTTATTGAAGTTTAGTATTCCTTTCTGGACTTTCTTGATAGTTGACTTTGAAGAACTTACACAGAACATGAAAGAATCAAAGTTAAAAACAAATTAAGAAACAATACTTTTGAGAAGTATATTTAATATTTATATATATAATTTTTTTTTTGAGACGCAGTTTCACTCTTGTAGCCCAGGCTGGAGTGCAATGGCATGATCTCAGCTCACTGCAACTTCCACCTCCCAGGTTCAAGTGATTCTGCTGCCTCAGCCTCCCGAGTAGCTGGGATTACAGGTGCACACCATGATGCCTGGCTAATTTTGTATTTTTTTAGTAGAGATGAGGTTTTACCAAGTTGGCCAGGCTGGTCTTGAACTCCTGACCTCAGGTGATCCACCCGTCTTGGCTTCCCAAAGTTCTAGGATTACAGGTGTTAGACACCACACCCTGCCTAATTTTAATAATGTTTTACATGAAAAAGTTATATTCAGTGTAAAATATACCATATCTTTTCTTTTTTGGGGATGATTAAATAAATTTCTTACAAGTAAAAAATTGTAAATCTAAATGGCAAAAATCTCAGCTTTGTATCATTCTGTAACTCATTACCCAACCCAATCTCTACGTCATAAGTTAGCCTATAGATATAATTAGGCTATTTCTTATGAAGCCTGTTAAAGATGCCTTTCTTCATCAAGACATTGATTGGTTCTTTTAATTAAAATCTTTATAAAAATATAAGATGTCAGTTAAGAAAGATAGAACTCACAATATAGAATAAACAAATAAAGCTTGATAACTAGTTCATAAAGCATTTAGGCATACCTTTATGTCTTTCAACTAAAGTAGAAAGAGCCCTGTTTTTAACTTTGAATGCATGCCTGAGCCACATACACACACACCTAAACAGTGACACTAAGAAACTTGGCCGGGCATGGTGGCTCACGCTTGTAATCCCAGCACTTTGGGAGGCCGAGGCGGGTGGATCACGAGGTCAGGAGATCAAGACCACGGTGAAACCCCGTCTCTACTAAAAATACAAAAAAAAAAAAAAAATTAGCCGGGCGTGGTGGCGGGCTTCTGTAGTCCCAGCTACTAGGAGAGGCTGAGGCAGGAGAATGGCGTGAACCCGGGAGGCGGAGCTTGCAGTGAGCTGAGATTGCGCCACTGCACTCCAGCCTGGGTGACAGAGCGAGACTCCGTCTCAAAAAAAAAAAAAAAACAATTATGGCCTGGCACTCTTTGCTAGTTCCTACAGAATTGCCCCACATATGAGATCAATAATGGTATAAAGGCTATTCTCTGTAGACTGAGGCTCAAGAGCCCAGAGATTTGATACAACTCAATATGTCTCCTGATGTAGTCAAGGTTTCAAGTTTTAAATATATCAGTTATTGTAGTTTACTGAGTTAGAAAACTAACTCCAATTTCTCAAAATTTCTCAAAATTATTCCATGCTATTCTACACAGCACATGACTTTGAGGGATGTAGTAGTGTCCCAAAAGATTGACCAAAAATAAACTGCCAATTATTTTTAATTATAGCTACTGTTATGTCTTTATATTACTATAATTTGGGGTAGGAGTATGCAATCACAATGAGGAGCTAGGATTTTTGAAGAATGGAAGTCTGCAGCTCCACTTTTTGCTAATTCTGGCCTTGTTCAAAACTATGAATTTAGTAATTTATTGATTGCATTTTTATGTATACATCTTAACTCATATTCTTCTGTAGAGAATCTTTGTATTTTTGTTATTGTCCAGAATTTTTTTTCTTAAAATATGGGAATATTCTACCTAAAATACCTTGGATTTCTTCTTCAGTGATTTTATTACAGCCATTACATAAGTCATAACAGAACATAAAATGCTAAAAGAATTTGAGTGTTAACATTGTGTGATTGTGGACATGTTAAATATTCTGTCTCTGCAAAATGCTCCATGAAGTGTTCTGAAAATTTTGCTTTACAGTGTCAGTGAGATTGTTTTACTGAAATCCTTTGATTTAGATAGGGAAAAGATGTCTTCTGGGATTTAAGATTTAATATTCACATTTAAACATTTCTCTGCACACATTAAAAGACTTGCATGGCTGCATTAAAATACTCGCATGGTTACTGAATTCAAGTCAGTAATTTTGATTCTTAGGATAGTTCTTATGAAAATTACTTTGAAATTTTTAAATATTTAAACTAAAAGGATGCTCACTATGCTATTGATTATAAGAATGAGGAATGATAGACAATTAGAATGTGAAACAGTAGTAACAAAGATATAGTTCATAAATATACATTAATGAAATACCATAGAATCATTAAATGTTAAATATTTGGAAAATATTTTCTCTATTATTAAGTAACCTAGTCCTTAGGCCATTTTATTGTTATGAAATATACATGCACAGAAATGGTGGAAAGTCTATGAAATACACATTTTAAGTGGCTGTGGCGGATTAAAGATGGCCCCAAACTCTGACATTTCTCCCATTGAGTGATGGCATGTATTTCCCCTCCCCCTGAATCTGGGAACACTTTGGGCCTACCTTGATTAGAGAATATTCGATGATTATATATCTGTTTTCCATTCCAGACTTTAAGGTACTGGCAGCTTTTTCCATTTCTTTCTTTTATTTTTTTTTTGGAAAGCTTGCCTTGAGGGAGGTCACCTGTCGCCTGCTACATTTATAGTCCAACTACCCTGACCACCCTGTTGTGAGGAAGCCCAACTAGCCATGAGGATACACTACATGAAAAGACAACACACACACACACACACACAGAGAGAGAGAGAGAGAGAGAGAGAGAAAGAGACAGAGACAGAAGATGCTCAATTAGCCCTCAATATTTCCAGACATTCCAACAGGAGAAAGACATGTGGGTGAAGTAGGCTTTAGGTGATTCCAGACCCAACTACCATATAACTGCATTGCATGAAGGACTCCCAGATAGAATCAGCCTGCTGAGCCTGGTAACCCACAGAAGTATGAGACATAATGATAAAACACTGCTTCTAGCATCTAAGTTTGGATGTGTCTTCTTATGCAAAGATAGATAAATAAATGTATGAATATTTACCTTTTAAAACATCAGTTCTTTCTAAATTCTCACAAAGTATTAGTTAATAGTAAATATATTATTTAAAACATCTCTTTAGTTATGAGAGAAGTTGATAGTTACAATATAATATTGCCTCACTTTGGTTTTTTAAGTGTAACTCTGTCAGGCTTACTTCATGTCAGTTTTATGTATTGAAAACTGGACTCATTATAGACATAACTCAGAGTTGACGTGATATTTCCTCTATGGCCACAAGCTATTCTAAGGGACTAGTTAAGGTTAGTGTTGACATACCTTTGATTTTTTAAAAAAGTTCATATATAATTTTACTGTTTACTATTAATGAATATATGAGAGACACTGATTAAAAAGGCAGTAAAATAGATCTTTATGAAAACAACTAATTCGGTTCCAGATACTTTTCTAAGCACATTAAACATATTTAATTATTATAGACATCTGTTAACTTAAGTACTATTACTTCATTCATTTTACAAATCAAAAATTGGGGCTCAGAGTAATAAAGTAACTTGGAAAAGATCACACAGCTCTTAGATAGTGATTTCAACTCATATGAAGATGGACATTCTGCAGTTCATTAGCCTAATTTTGAATGCTGCTTAAATCTCTATGTCTTACTTACTCATCTCTAAATAGGGAAAGTGACAATAATCTACCTCACAGGATTGATGTGAGGTATTAGGGCTTTGTAGGAATCTAACTTTAAGTAGCATTTTTCATTTGTGTACTATTGCAGGAACGATTAAATTAGTTAGAATTAAAGCATGTAGAACAAATTCCAGGAGTAGATCCACAGCTGATAATGTTAATAATAATGAGAAAAAAAATGCTTTAAATAGGATATCAGAAAGGTCCAGAAGAAGAAAATAGCACTTCAGTGTTCACAATAATTGTTTCTTAAGTAATTGCAAGACAATACAATGGGAAAAATATATTAAGCTAGTTACAGTGATAACTGAGCCCTAGATCAACCAGTTTCTAGCCATGTAAACTTGGAAAAGCCACTTCCCTTTTATATTATTTCTTCACTTATAAACAAGACACAAAACCTACTTTCCCTACCTCACAGGTTGATAATACAGAATATGTATGTGTATACACATACATGTACACACACACACTCTACATAATGTATATTATATACAATTATATGTAATAGAGCAAATAATGAGAATATAAATATTCAAATATAAACATTTATAATAAATACATATATCGTTTTAAATATAACTTAGAATAGAATATATTTCTATAATATATTAAACAATAAAATATATAGTAATCATATATGTTATATTAGACTTCATTTTATATATGGAATATTCTGAAGGTAGATATTTTATATAATTATTTATTTTTATTATATTTATATATTGAATATTCTTAGAGGATAAACCACTATAGAAATATAAAGAATTATTCTAAGTTTTTACTGTAAATTTGAAGGAGTTAATCAGATTTACCTAGAGGAATACATGAGATATTTGCAAAAAAAGTAAAATCTGGAATACAAATTTTGAGAAAGACTAAATTTAAGTATACCTCTCTTTCAAATCACTCACTATTAGATTCCTTTATGCTTAAAAATAGGGTGTATGAACCAGCTTTATTTTCATAGATAACTGTTAATATTTCTTTAGAGAGAATGCAATGTCAAGAATATTATGCAAGAGTGAATGGAATGTTCTCAGAATGAAATCAAGATACCTAGATTAGCCAAACTGTAGAATAATTATATTTTCCTGGCCCTTTTCACAATGCCAACTATATACTTATTCTGTAAAGTTTTTCCTGATTTTTTTTTCTGCTGAGACTTGTTATTTATTACGTAGATTTTTAATGTACATTGTAATCCTGAAAATAAGACTCAGTAGTCATTGATGAGAGCTGCAGCACATGTCAACAATGTCCAAAAGATAAAATGCAACTTTTTACACATATTCTTGACAAACTTGTCTACTTAGTTTTATTGGAAGTAAGGATTGTTATAAATAATTTAATAAGGAAACTAAATAAGCACAGGGTGTGAGAAATTAGATACAAGATGAAGATGATATAAGATGGCTTAAAGGGCTGATTGCCAAGCAAATTGAATTTTATACGTACCAATTTATCATTAGAAAAGTGATTTTACATTGTTTACTTAAAGCTCCTACATCCAATGTTTACATTTATATGAAAATGGAATTTACATAATTTTTCCAAAAGTATTTGTCAAATGCCAATCTTTGTAAGTTTTGAAATTGAATTTGTAGAGATTGCAGCAACATAGTGAAAGCAAACATGTACATACTGCCTACCATAGAAGGCAGGATGTGGTACATTGGAGATAGGCACAATGCTGCAAAAGAATGGTAGAGGAAGAGCTTCATTCCCACAGGAGAAAGCTTCATGTGGATGTGTCCTTAGCTGGCCTGGAGGGGGAAGCTGTGATTTATTTTTAGGTTGAGATGATGTCTTATTATTCTAGGTGTAGGCCAGAACATGAGCTGAAGCCCAGTGCAGAGAAAATTATTGTCTTTTCAGGAAACAAAAGAACAGAGCAGAGAGTAAGAATGCTCTGAATAGTTTGTGGGCGTGGGTGGAAATAGGGCACAGAGAATAGGCCGGGTTGATGACTGCCAAAATAACACAGACTCTCAAACTAATCAATGTGTTAAAGCTCCTGTTCTAGATGTGAAACTTTCACTAAGCATTAGTTAATTAAAGCTACCAAATAGTTCATTAATCCTGATACAGAGTCCTGGGTGGAACCCTCCCTCCAAGTGGGAAAGAAAAGCAGTCACTCTAAGTAATTTTGTTCAGAGCTCAAAGCAATTGAGCATTCTAATAGCTATCAATAAATATATTAATTTATTTTTTAACCAACAAACTTCCTTTGTAATGTTATCTTTAAAAGAAGAAAACTTCATGCGTTTATTTTTGAGGGGACATAAAAATGATTATTTGAAGTAGAAAGTATAAGTCCTGCAAATATGCAAATTAATGTTGCATATTGGTTTTTTTGTTGGTTTATGAGAAGTGATACAGAAAATAATACGTTTCCTCTAATTTAGAATATTTAATTAACTAATATTTATCAGAGAAGATTGCTTTTCAGAAATAGTACAATACTTTAAAATGTATATTTAATACTCATATGTATCTAAATTCATCATAAATGCATTGGGATTGTAAATGACAAAACACTGCAAAATACAAAACAGTTGCATGTGTTTATAGTTAAGTGGATGTATAACACAATGATTGTAAAGTGAAATCTACATATACATACATATGTATATGATTCCTATTTCTTTCTTGTCATACACGAATTTCTTTACTTTGTAAAATTCAATTTTCAGATATTTGGGGTACAAGTACATGTTTGTTCATGGGTATATTGTATGATGCTGAGGTTTGGGGTACAGATGATCTCATTACCTAGGTAGTGAGCATGGTAACATATAGGTAGTTTTTCAGCCCACATCCCCCTCCTCGTCCCTTCTAGTAGTCCCCAGTGTCTATCATTCTCATCTTTCATGCCTATGTGTATTTGGTGTTCAACTGTCCTTTATAAGAGAGAAGATGTGGTATCTTACTTTCTGTTTCTGCATTAATTTGCTTACAAAAATGGCCTCCAGCTTTATCTGTGTTACTGTAAAGGACATGATTTCATTCTTTCTTATGGCTGCATAATATTTCATGGCATATATGCACCACATTTTCTTTATCTATTCCACCTTTGACAGGCACCTAGGTTGATTCCATGTCTTTCCTATGATTGTGAATAGCACTGTGATGAACATACAAGTCAGTGCATGTGTCTTTTCGTTAGAATGATCTGTTTTCCTTTGGGTATAGACACAGGAATGGACTTCCTGGGTCAAATGGAAGCTCTGTTTTAGGTTCTTTAAGAAATCTCCAAAATGCTTTCCACAGTGGTTGAACTAATTTACATTCCCACCAAGAGTGTATAAGTGTTCCCTTTTCTCCACAGCTTTGTCAGCATGTGTTACTTTTTGACTTTTTAATAATAGTCATCCTGACTGGCATGAATGGTATCTCATTGTGGTTTAGGCTTGCATTTCTCTGATGATTAGTGATGATGAGCATTTTTTCATGTTTTTGGCCACTGGTATGTCTTCTCTTGAGATGTGTCTGTTCATATCCTTTGTCCATTTTTTGATGGAGTTTTTTTTTCTTGATGATTTAAATTCCCTACGGATTCTGGGTCTCAGACCTTTATCAGATGCATAATTTGTGAGTATTTTCTCCCATGGTTTAGGTTATCTGTTTACTTTGTTGATAGATGCCTTTTGCTGTGTAGAAATTCTTTAATTAGGTACCACTTGTTAATTTTTGTTTTTATTTCAATTGCTTTGAAGGAATTTTCTGATAGTTCTTTGCCAGGGCCAATGTCAAGAAGAGTATTTTCCAGATTTTCTTCTAGGATTTATATAGTTAGAGATCTTACACTGAAATCTTTAACCCATCTTGAGTTAATTATTATATATGGTGAAAGGTGAGTAGCCAGTTTCTTTCTTCCTCCTATGGTTAGCCAATTATCTCAGCGTCATTTATTAAATAGGAATTTCTTTCTTCATTGCTTGGATCAGGTGGTTGTAGGTGTATAGCTTTATTTCCAAGTACTCTATTTTGTCCCTTTGGTCTACATGTTTGTTTTTATGCCACCACCATGCTGTTTGGATTACTTTAGCCTTGTAGTATACTTTAAGTGGGGTACTGTGATGCCTCCAGCTTTGTTCTTTTTGCTTAGGATTGTTCTGGCTACTCTGGCTCTTTTCTGGTTCCATGTGAGTTTTAGAATACTGTTTTTATAATTCTGTGAGACATGATCTTGGTAGTGTAATAAGAAATAACATTGAATCTTTAGATTGTATTGTAGTTCTCCTTGTAGAGCTCTTTCACCTCCTTGGTTAGCCACATTCCTAGGTATTTCATTTTCTTTGTGGCTGCTGTATATGGGACTGTATTCTTGATTTGACTCTCAGCTTGCAAGTTATTGGTGTATAGAAATGCTACTAATTTCTGTGCATTGATTTTGTATCCTGAAATATTATTAAAATCATTTGTCTGTTCCAGGAACCTTTTGTCAGTCTTTAGGATTTTATAGATATAGAATTGTATTGCCAGTGAAGACAGATATTTTGACTTCTGTTCTTCCTGTTTGGATGCCTTTTATTTATTTATCTTGCCTGATTGCTCAGGCTAGGATTTCCAGTACTATGTTGAATAGGAGTGGTGAGAGTGGGCACTCTTGTGTTGTTCCAGGCCTCAAGGGGAACGGCCCATCGTTTGCTTGTTCAGTACAATGTTGCCTGTGGATTTGTCATAGATGGCTCTTATTGTTTTGAGGTATGGCCATTTGATACCTAGTCTGTTAAGGATTTTATCATGAAGGAATGTTGGATTTTATCAAAAGTTTTTCTGTGTCTATGGAGATTGCTGTATGGTTTTGCTTTTAATTCTGTTTATGTAGTGAATGAGGTTTATTGATTTGCCGATGTCAACCCAGCCTTACATCCCAGGAGTAAAGCCCACTTGATCATGATGAATTAGCTTTTTGATGTGTTGCTGGCTTTAGTTTGCTCATATTTCCTTGAGGATTTTTGCCTCTATGTTTGCCAGGGATATTGGCCTAAAGATTTCCTTTTTTGTTCTATCTCCACCAGATTTTGGTATCAGGCTGATGTTGGCTTCTTAGAATGAGTTAGAGAGGACTCCCTATGAATTTTTCTGAATAGTTTCAATATGATTGATACCAGTTATTCTTGGAACATCTGGTAGAATTCAGCTGTGAATCCATCTAGTCCAAGGCTTTTTTAGTTGGCAGTTTTTCTATTACTGATTCAATTTCAAAACTTGCTATTGTTTTTTCAAATTTTTTCTTTCAAATTTTTCTTTCAAATTTTCTTTCTTCCTGGTTCAATGTTGGGATGTTGTGTGTTTCCAGAAATTTATCCATTTCCTCTAGATTTTCTAATTTGTGTGCATAGCGGTGTTCATAATAGTCCCCGAGGATCTTTTTTATTTCTATGAGATCAGTGTTAGTGTCATCATTGTCATTTCCCATTGTCCTTATTTAGTTCTTCTCTCTCTTTTTTTTCTAATCTAGTTAAAGCTACCTATTCCTTGCTCTTTTTTTTAAACTAATCTATTTAAAGCTACCTATTCCTGATGTGTTGTTATAATTGCAAGAAAGAAAATACTGTACATTAACTTCTAAGTTGATTAGCTTATTAGAGAATGTAAGGATTTATAACATTATCATCACTATTATATCCAATTGTGTTCCATCCTGAGAGTTGTGGTGAGAAGCCTTTACAGGAATAATTTGGCTTTTTCTGGTGTTCTGTTTTGTCTTCTTATTTCTTACATTGCTTTGTGCTTGCAGACAGAGAGAGAATGCCAATGAAACTCCAGGGGTTGATGCCATTTCATAACTACAAGGCATGGTTCATTACAGATAGGTTATTATAAAAGCAGAAAACAAGTGCCTTCCAAGAATCTAAGTATAGATAATTACATTTTAAAACTGCTTACAGTATGTCACTGCAATGGAACTGAAAATCCAAATGGTAGTTAGAAACGGTTGCTTGGACTCCAGGCAAAGAAACGTTTTAAAACTTCCATAATATACGAAGCATTCTCAAAGTATGATAAATACACCTTTGTTCACTTGTAACTTTAGTGCTTGGTGTGAAAACTTTGTTTAAACATTTAGTGTTCTGTGGACTAAAGGGGAAAAGGTTAAGGGCATAGATCAAATTAGTGAAGATGCCAATTTGTGAAGCTGAGAGCTGGTAATAGAAGACTGCTGAATCTGGGCACATCACCGTTAGCATTTGTTCTAAAAATTTTTTATATATATAAATAGCAATCTAAACTCAACATTCCTTATAAGGGAATCATCCATAAGAATTCTGTAGTTCAGATCTATTATTGGTTATTAGTTAGAAAACAGGTTTCTGCCTGAACAACTTAATGTAAGAAAATAATTCATCATTATATTCCTATATCTTTATAACTCCTGTTTTGTAGTGGTTACTTAATAAATAATCATAATGATAAAGATAATGAGTAATGATAAAATTGATCACAACAGCTACTTTTTATTGGTCACATATTGAGTGCCAGGAACTCTGAAAACATTATCTTATTTAATTCTAAAAACATATCTTCTAAAATGATATCACTTATTCCTTTCTTATAGATGAGAATAGTAAGATATAAAGAAGTTGAGTACCATACCAAACATCAAATAATTATCATGCTAAAATTGCAAGATTTAAAAAGAAACATGTCTCTAAACCCAAGTTTCTTCCCCTCCCAAAAAAATGTAAGCTGATTCTTTTGAGTGACAGAGTAGATGGAGGCATGGGTGTATGAGTTCTGAATGTTTATCTAGGCTACTGCATGAGTTCTGTTGTTTAAAGATACAACACACACACACACACACACACACACACACACACAGTGTTACAATATAATACTTAAGAAGTGTCCAGGCTGGGTGTAGTGGCTTACACCTGTAATCCCAGCAATTTGTGAGGCCGAGGCAGGCAGATCATTTGAGGTCAGGAATTTGAGACCAGCCTGACCAACATGGTGAAACCCCAGCTCTACTAAAAATACAAAAAAAAAAAAAAAATAGCTGGACGTGGTGGTGCATGCCTGTAGCCCCCAATACTCAGGAGGCAGAGGCAGGCTAACTGCTTGAAGCTGAGAGGCAGAGGTTGCCGTGGGCAGAGATCGCACCACTGCACTCCAGGCTGGGCAAAAGAGCAAGACTCCATCTCAAAAAAAGAAAAAAATGTGCCCATAAGAAGCACCGCAATTTAAGAGAGAATTATTAGTCATTTCCAGATGTTTTCACACTGCAATATTTTTATATATTATTTGTGACTTCTCTGTTAAACCTCTACCAACACAGTAGTCCACTCTACACAGGCTCTTTTTGTCTGAGTAGCAGTGCCCCTCCAGGTGGCTCTCAGGGAAAAGCTTCTTTTAAGAAGTCACTACACAAACACTTGTCCATGTTGTCTCTCTTGGTCTGCGCCTGATCAATTAGAAATAGGCATGCACTTCTTCTGCCTCATCTCAAAAATACAGTAATTCATATTTGTGTTTGCTTATAATTTACTGTAAAAATTTGAAAACACTGCTTGTTTTAGTTTCAATAAAATTTTGTCTTAATTTTCATTTTACCTAAAAAGGAATATCACAATGAAACTTTTGTTAGCCCCAACTATTCCACACATTTATCCCTGCCATCACCCAAATCATTTTAAAAATAATTCTTTCCGTTACTTCTACCCAAGGCCATGGTTAAAGAGAGATTAGTGCTGCTTAAATAAAAGGTCCTCAGGTTGTGTGACAGTTGATTGCTTTAAGATCAAATTTCTACCCAAACTAGACTAAGTGAAATTCCTTCTAGAGATTCTGGAATGGGGTTAAAGGATTATAGTTTCTCTGTGGCTAGTTTTACACACACAAGTGTGAGGCTTGGTCATGTTTATTGATCTGTTTTACCATGAGATTTGGAGGAATGAAAACACCTTACAAAGAGTACATGTGATTTATGAGAGGAACAGAGAAAAGTGAGACCAGGAGATGAAAGGAAGAGAGAAGAGTCCAGCACTCAAGTCACTAGTTCCAGTTCAATCCTGAGGTCTTTCTATTCCGGGCTATTTTTTCCTATTTTTTCCTTGTAACTAGGCTTTTAACTAAGTTAATCCAAATGTGTTCCTATATTTTCAACCAAAGAAGCCATACTGAATATGAGAGAAAATACTTAGAACATGAAACAGAGAACTAGTTTTAAAGAGATACATGTTAAATAATACAAAATATAAACATATTATAGCAAAGCTTTAAAGATAATGTAAATGCTTCAACTTGCATTTGGAAGATAATTTACAAAATTCTGTATTTAAATATGTACCTAATATTTTCTCTAAGCATCAATTGTTACCTATGCAAATTAAATGGAATACAAACTAACATTATGGCAATATAATTAGCATTTGGGGGATAGAAAAAGAAACATGAAATTTCCAAGTAGTATTTCACATAACCAGGGTGTAGTAAGAAGATCTAAAAAAAAACAACCATTTATAACTTTAGAAGAACCCAAAGAGAAAATATGCCTTAATTGATAATTTTCTGAACTAAAGACTAGTGAGAAGATGACTTTAGTTTCTAAATCATTTCTCTATTCATATTTTATTATTTTACATTTCTCCAGCCATAGAATGATGTTATAATGAAATTAACCTGTCAGGAGAAGAATTTTTAATTCTTAAACTGAATTCTAATAATTTCTATTTTCAAATCTCCCTTCATACTCCCACATAATGATCTTATTATTCCTGGTAATGCCCTTTATTTTTGGCATTTCCTTGAGAGTAGATTCCATTTTAATAATTATTTTCTGATTTTCTTGCCTTTTTCTGGCCTCATATTGCCCTTCTCTTTTGGCCAAGCTTAGTTCCTTTTATCTTTCCCTAATGAAAAATTGTTGCTCCATGGTTTTGTTGCTCAGATTAAAAACTTTAGTGTCATCTTTGACCAGTATCTGTCAATCTTTTTATTTCTTTCTCATCTTTTTCTCTCTTACTCACATGCTAACCTGTTGAGCCTTTCTTTGAAATATAGCTGGAATATATTCTGGCTGCTCTCACACTTTTTTCACTATCACTTTGGCCAAAACACCATTATCTGTGATTAGTGCAGATGATCAGTGCAGCAGCATCTTCTCACCCTTGCTTTCACAGCAACCTTCTTATAATCTGTTTTCTACACAGCAGTCCTTAAAATAAAATTCAAGTTTACTTTTAGTTCAAAATGTAACAAACTTGGAAGTCATCACTTCTTTAAGTTGGACACTTAGAAATAACTTACATTGGAACCATCAGAAAACAGGTCTTGAACAAACCACCACTGCAAAATCTTGAAAGACAGGTGAATCAGAGAGTCGAGTTAAAATTTATTTAACTGGAGGAAAGGTCAATTAAATAGTAATATTAATGAGCTTTTGGACAAACTTGAGAATGGGAAACTCCTAAAATCTACAGTCTTAAGAGAGGGCCCCCACATATTTGTGGGCTTTATTTCCAGGAACTTCATTAGGTTCTGACAATGAAGAGTTGAAAATATCCTATTCTGTGTGACTCTGGCAGGAGTGGAATACTCCCAGGGTATTCCCAAAACAAAGGCTCGCTCTACAGGGGAAAGGCATTACCAAAGCCCTGTCTCACTGGGGACAAGGGCATTTCTAGTACTGCAGTCTAATAAAGCATTCCTGTCTCACGTAAGGGGGAAAAGAAAGCTAAGAAACGTAAGTAAACATAAGCGAACATAACAACTCAGGCACATGAGCCCATCTAATTATAAGAATATGTAAACTATTACCACATGGAACCTTTGCCTTTCTCCCTTTTCTTAGCACAGGTCCAGAAGGTTACTGATAAGCAAAGAGAGAAGGCCAAATGTTCCATGTGGTAATGGTTTAGATTTGAAAACACCAGTATGACCTCATGTTGTTTTAATACAGCTATATATGAATCCATATGGAAACATTTATACCTATACACATATATTACCTTACTCTGTTAGTTAACGGGGCCTAGAAGAAATGGCACTCCAGTAACAAGAAACATATCTAGTTTCTAGATATTGGCTTCTAATACTACACTTCACATAAAGGAACTAGGGCTTTTTGGAGAAATGGCTGATGCTAGGTTTGGCTGAGAAATTATAAAATGCGAACTTGGAGCATATTCATTCTTACAGTGATGGAAAGTTGGGACACATTAAAACCAAACAAACGATAACAAAAGTACCATCAAAAACAAACACACATTCACACATACATATCTGGGGATATGTCAAAGGAAGGCAGAAGCCTACTGAAAGAGCTTCCCATAGCCAATGCTGGAAAATTTTGAGTAAAATAAAGTAATATTGGATTTTAATTTAAGTTATAAAATAGATATTTGTGAGTCCATACAGATACAAATGGCTGAATAAATAAACAGGGAAGAATAAACAAATTATTCCTGCAGAAAAAATCCAAACAATTCTTGCAGATAATTTGTATGCAAGAAGATTTACATCTCAAGCATGGGCATCTCGTTGTGACTTCTCTCTAAAAGTTCAATAGACAAAGCAGGGAAAACAGCTACCTTTACATGGAGAAACCTGACAAACACCACTTCAGCCAAGTGATCAAGGTTAATATATAGTAGGATTAGTCATGGTGATACTATGTACCCTTTATATGAAAATATCACTTGACCTCTGAACTTTCTTCAAAAACCCATAATCTGGTCTAATCATGAGAAAAACATCAGACAAATCTTAATTAAGGAGCATTCTATAAAATATCTGACCAGGACCTCTCAGAACTATCAAGGTCATCAAAGTAAGGAATATCATACAGTCAAACCAAGAGAAACCTGAGGAAACCCGATGATTAAATGTGATGTGGTATCCTGGATGAGATCTTAGGACAGAAAAGGGACATCAGGTTAAGAAAGAAATCTAAAAAAAAAGTATTAAGGGGGCCAGGCGCGGTGGCTCACGCCTGTAATCCCAACACTTTGGGATGCTGAGGCGGGCGGATCACGAGGTCAGGAGATGGAGACCACGGTGAAACCCCGTCTCTAATAAAAATACAAAAAATTACCGGGCACGGTGTTGGGCGCCTGTAGTCCCAGCTACTCGGGAGGCCGAGGCAGGAGAAGGGCGTGAACCTGGGAGGCAGAGCTTGCAGTGAATCAAGATAGCGCCACTGCAGTCCCACTTGGGCAAAAGAGCGAGACTCCGTCTCAAAAAAAAAAAAAAAAACGAACACCGCTTGTTCTCACTCGTAAGTGGGAGTTGAACAATGAGAACACATGGACATAGGGAGGGGAACATCACACCCAGGAACTGTTGGGGGGTTGAGGGCTATGGGAGGGATAACATTAGGACAAATACCTAATGTAGATGACGGGTTGATGGGTGCAGCAAAACACTGTGGCACGTGTATACCTATGGAACAAAACTGTACGTTCTGCACATGTACCCCAGAACTTAAAGCACAATTTTAAAGAAAAATAATTTTTTGACTATTGTGAGCACTGCTTCAATTCTAGTTTGTGGACCAGTGCTGGCATATCATAATGCTTACAAATATTTGTTGAATAATGAATAAATAGTGAATTGAATTGAATTATTTGTGTGAAACAGCACAACTATCCCTAGGAACTGTGACGAAAAAGCTAGTACTTATAGCTTGAAATATATTGATCAACATGGGTGTTAAAAGTAAAATAAGTAAAGATCTAAACCAAATATTGATACTTTTAAGTAAAAAATTGTATATATTGACACAAAATTATGGAGGATTAGTGATCTCAATCAACACTATGTATACTAAAAGTTATAAATAATCTTAATCTCATGTCTTATCACATACTAGTCTATTACTAAGGTTTTTCAACTTTGTCATGGCAGGTAACTTACCGATACATAAAGCATTCATCATTCAATTTAAAAAAAGGATTATAAATTTTCTTCTGCAGTATACACAGCATCCTCAAAATAGATTTTTCTGATACTTAAAGAGATTTCTGACAGAAATGCTAGCACTGACATACATAGTATATATCATTTCAGGCTCTGCTGTGATTTATATTGACTTTAATCCAACCTTATTTTGATCTATGTTTAAAGTGTTAGAAATGAAATTCAATGATTTTCTCAGATATAAAATTTATTAACCACCTTCAAACTCAGGACAAGTTATTTGTTGGACTTAAATGCTGCCAGCCACAATCTTTTTGAATTGTTATGATATGTGACTAACAACTACTTCAGGGCATAATGCATCCAAAGAAGTAGAAACTTACATTGAATTAGAAATAAAAGTAGGAGAAAAAAAGTAAAGTTAATGCTATGTATTTACATTTTAAATTGAATAAGGATCTATAATGCTCCAGCTAAAAATTTCAATTACTGTCAATAGTTATACATATGGTTCACTTTATGATGTAACTTAAACCCCACTGGCAGAGTGTTGCTAAAATGTAAGGCCTATTCAAGAGGTATTTGTATTTAAAAGACCCTTTAATTTTCTGCATATTACAATGCTTTGACATCTTAAAATACCTTTATGTCTGGGAAAAGACTGCCTTCCTGTGGCTAGACGATTCTTAAAAGTAGCAAAAGGCCTAACTGGGAGTATATCTCTGGTATGCAAACTAACCAGTCTAGAGCCATATCTCCTCTCTCTGGACCATATTCATTAGCCTCTATCATTCCCAGCACGTTTGTTATAATTAATAAATGACATTGACACATCATTATCACCCTAAATCCATAGTTTACATTAGGGTTCACTCTTCGTATTGTACATTCAGTGGGTTTTGACAAAGACATGACATATATCCACCATTATATATAACACAGAAGAGTTTCAGTGCCCTAAATATTCCCTGTGCTCCTCCTATTTTCCTCCCCTTTCAACAAACCCTTGACAACCACTGATCTTTTGACTGTCTCCATAGTTTTACCTGTTCCAGAATGTCATATATATGTAATCACACAGTATGTAGCACATTCAGATTCATTTCTCTCATTTAGTGTAATGCATGTAAGGTTCCTCCATATATTTTCATGGCTTACAAGATCATTGTAACTTAAGGCTGAATAAACATTTCATTGTAAGGATATATTATAGTTTATCCAGTTATCTGTTGAAAGACATTTTGGTTACTTCCAAGTTTTGGTAATTATGAGTAAAGCTGCTATAAACATCAGATGTAGGCTTTTGTGTGGGCATACATTTTTACCTTATGTAGGTAAATACCAAGTGGTGTAACTGCTGGATGTTTTGGTAAGTGTATGTTTAGCTTTGCAATAAATTGCCAAATTATCTTTTAAGGCGTGGTATAGCCCATCATCAATAAATGAAAATTATTGTTCTACATTCTTATAAACATTCGGTGTTCAGTGTTTGGTGTGTAAAGTATCTTGTTTTAATATGCAATTTCATAATGATGAATTATGTTGAATATTTTGATATGCTTATTTGCTATTTGTATGTCTTAAATTGTAAGGTATTCAGATCCTTTGCCCATTTTTAATTTTTTAAAAATTAATTTGCCCATAATTTAATTTTATTGTTGAATTTTAAAGGCTTTTGTATATTTTGGATAACAGTCATTTTCAGATGCATTTTGCAAATATTTCTCCCAGTTCGTTGCTTGTCAGCTCATTGTCTTAACAACGTTTTTTACAGAGCAAAAGTTTTTAATTTTAAAGTAGTTCATGTTATCAATTATTTATTTTATGGGTAATTATTTTGGAACTGTATCAAACTATAGTCATCTACATTTTCTCCTATGTTATCTTCTATAAGTTTCACAGTTTTGCCTATTATGTTTGTGTCTATAATCCATTTTAAGGTTTTTTTGGCAAAAATTAAAGGTCTCTGTCTCGATTCATTTTTTCAGTGTTTTTTTTTTTTTTTTTTGGCATGTAGGTAATCCAGTTGTTCCAGCATCATTTGTTGAAGAATCTATCCTTTCACCACTGAATTGTCTTTTCACCATTGTTAGTGATCAGTTGACCATATTTATGTGGGTCTATTTCTGAGCTATCTATTTTATTCCATTGATTTATTTGCTTATTCATTCACCAATACCTCACTGATTTGATTGCTGTAGATTTATAGTGAATCCTGAAGTTGCACAGTGCCAGTCATTTGACTTTGTTTTTCTCCTTCAGTATTGTGATATTGACTATTCTTGGTCTTTGGCATCTCCACATAAACTTAGTTTTAGTTTGTTGATATCCACACAATAACTTGCTAGGATTTTACTGCGATTGCATTGAATCTATACATCATGTTTAGCAAACTGACATCTTTTTTTTTGTTTTCGTTTTTGTTTTTTTTGGGGGGGGGACGGAGTCTCGCTGTCTCCCAGGCTGGAGTGCAGTGGTGTAATCTGGGCTCACTGCAAGCTCCGCCTCCCGAGTTCATGCCATTCTCCTGCCTCAGTCTCCCAAGTAGCTGGGACTACAGGCACATGCCACCACACCTGGCCAATTCTTTGTATTTTTACTGCAGACAGGATTTCACTGCCTTAGCCAGGATGGTCTCGATATCCTGACCTCGTGATCCGCCCACCTCGGCCTCCCAAAGTGCTAGGATTACAGGCATGAGCCACAGCACCCGGCCTCTGACATCTTAACAATATTGAGTCTTCCTATTTATAAGCATGGAAATCTCTCCATGTATTTTATTCTTTGTTAATTTCTGTTGTATAAGACAGTAATCAACTTTTTAATATTAACTTTGTATCCTGGAATCTTGCTATCATCACTTATTAGTTCAACAAGTTCTATTGTAGATTAGATTTTCTACTAAAATAATCCTATAATTTGTGAACAAAGACAGTTTTATTTTTTCCTTCTGAGTCTGTATATCTTATATTTCCTTCTCTTGTCTTATCACATTAGCTAAGAGTTCCAGTATAATGTCGAAAAGGAATGGTGAGTGGTGACATTCTTGCCTTGCTCCTGATCTTAGTAGAAAAATTTCTAGCTTCTCATTACCAAGTATGATGTTATCTGTAGGATTTTTGTATATGTTCATCAATTTGATGAAGATTCCCTTTATTCCTATTTTGCTGATAGTTTTTTATCATGAGTGTCTACTATTGTCAAGGATATTTTTCTGTATTTATTATCTAGTTTTTCTTCTTTAGCTTATTGATGTGATTAATTACATTAATTGATTTTTGACTGTTTTCCCAGTCTTGCATACCTAGAGAATCCCACTTGGTCATGGTGTATAATTGCTTTTATGAGTTTTTGGATTTGATTTGTTAACATTATATTGAGGATTAATATATCTATATTGATGAGAAATTGTAGTCTCTAGCAGATTCTGTTTTGAAGCAATAATATGACCAGTTTTAGGCAATGGTTTATAATTATCTAAATTAACTGTAACAATCATATGCCTTATTTTACTATCTTCTTTTGTGAATAGACATTGTCAAGTGACTTATTAAGACAAAGAATTACTGAGGAAATTTCTTCTAGAGACTTTTCTTTAGTTATCAATAGAAAATATGTGACCCCTCTCAGACCTTGGTCCTGCCTGCTTTTACATTCTTCTTCACTGAATGCAGGTATGGTGCTTTGAAGTGAGGTAGCTATTTGAGATCATGAGGAAAAGGCCTAGCAAATGACAGATATTAGTTATGTCATTTTTAATACACTGATAAAATGTAAAACAAAAAGTATTAACTCCAGGTTTCATTATGCCAACAAAATAAAAGTACATTGTTTAAGCTACTGTTAATTAATTTACCTGTTTACTTTCAGATAAACACATTTCTAGTAGTTCAGCTTCCTAAAAACATCAGTTCCTTTATTTCGAGGGAACTAATGATTTTGAGTTATAGTTGAGAGTGTCTGTGTGTTTTACAAAAGAAGACCAGGAAATAATAACTTTCTAGCATGCATAATTTTTAACAATACATTATGTTATTCAGCAAGTATTTACTTAGTACTTACTCTATACAGCATTAGCACAATGTCTTGAACCTGGAGTAAGAAATCAGATTGTTTTTAATATTAGTATTAGTATTCCTATTTTTAGTATTTTTAGAGTGGCACTTTCAGATTTTATTTTTAATTTACTAATATTTTAAGCCAACTTACAGTCATGCTTTAGAATCAAAGTAATTTCTATTTAAGTAATTAGATTAGAATAAGTCTGGAAGAAGATCCATTAAATGACCAAAGGTATTCATTTGTAGAAAGATACATTAGGTGCCAATTATATTCACTATTTTAAGTTTTGGGTTTACTGCAACAAACAGAGCAGACAAGGCACATGCATTTTATAAAATTTACAATATACTAAGTGGAAAGAGGCAATAAAAATAAAACGATAGATAATTTCAAATAATATTGAGTGATCAGTAAAACATTAAGAAAAAGTTTTAGAACTGGCAAATTAGAGTTACTTTAGTTAGTATGAAGAAATATGAAATTATATTGTAGGAGTAAATTAGAACTGTCTTTGATGTCACAAAAAGGTACTCAAACTTCAAAAAGATGAAGATATTCTCAGCTAGTTTCATCTTAATGAGCCTGTCAAACTGGTTGCTGACAGATGAAATATCTTGCATTCTTACATTAAATCATCTGGTTTGGAGTGGAAATTTTATGAAATATTTTTGGAAAACTTACTAAGATACAGGATTATTTAAAGCTCAGGACTAGAGAATCAGGTGATATGAGCTCAACTCACAGCCTTGCAATAATGAGGTATCTCTCCTTAGGCAATCATTCTGCTCAGTTTTACAAAGTTTTGGAACATGTGCAAAACTAAAGAATTGGGCCAATGATCTTTAATATCCTTTATGTTCAAATTTTGAAGCTTCCTTTAGCTCATGATTTGAAAATAATTATTCTGATGAGAAATTCAGCATATGAATATCAAAATATCCTCTATAAAATTTCTGATATAAAGCTTGAATAATTTACCATCTGTAATACTTGAAGGATGTATTTATATCTGATATATAATCAGAAAACTCTGTTACATCTCATCTATTTCCTTAAAAATATTTAGTCATTTTAATGGTCATTTCTATGTCTTTTTCTATCAAAAAAACATTTTTAGAACAGTTATCTTTACTGTATCACCTGAAAATAATTCAGAAATGTAATGAATACTACTGAGAAATCAATCTTCCATGAAAAATGAAAGGCTTGTTTCGTATTTCGCTCAATTATTTCAATACTCAGCACTCTTATAAACCTGGCCACTTGCAGCAGAAAAATCTGAATTCTTGTAGAAATTATTAAATTGGCTCCCATATTTACAATTATAACAATGAAGATGTCTGTTTTTCTGTTCCTGTGTTAATTCGCTGAGACTGATGATTTCCAGCTTCATCCATGTCCCTGCAAGACATGAACTCATTCTTTTTTCATGGCCACATAGTATTCCATGGTGTATATGTGCCACATTTTCTTTATCCAGTCTATCATTGATGGGAATTTGGGTTGGTCCCGAGTCTTTGCTGTTGTGAATAGTGCTGCAATAAACATACGTGTGCATATGTCTTTATAGTAGAATGATTTATAATCCTTTGAGTATATACCCAGTAATAGGATTGCTGGGTCGAATGGTGTTTTTGATTCTAGATCCTTGAGGAATTGCCACATTGTCTTCCACAATGGTTGAACTAATTTACACTCCCACCAACAGTGTAAAAGCGTTCCTATTTCTCCACACCCTCTCCAGCATCTGCTGTTTCCTGACTTGTTAATTATCACCATTCTAACTGGCATGAGATGATATCTCATTGTGGTTTGATTTGCATTTCTCTAATGACAAGTGATGATGAGTTTTTTCTCATATGTTTCTTGGCCACATAAATGTCTTCTTTTGAGAAGTGTCTGTTCATATCCTTTGCCCACTTTTTGATGGGGTTGTTTGTTTCATGTTGTCACTGATAAGTGGGAGTTGATCAATGAGAACACACAGACACAGTGAGGGGAAGATCACACACTGGG
This sequence comes from Symphalangus syndactylus, assembly GCF_028878055.3. NCBI lineage: Eukaryota > Metazoa > Chordata > Mammalia > Primates > Hylobatidae > Symphalangus > Symphalangus syndactylus. The sequence continues at coordinate 68,256,657 of NC_072439.2, forward strand.
CCTGTTACAGGATGGGAGACTAGGGGAGGGATAGCATTAGGTGAAGTACCTAATGTAGATGATAGGTTGCTGGGTGCAGCAAACCACCGTGGCACGTGTATATACCTATGTAACAAACCTGCACGTTCTGCATATGTATCCCAGAACTTAAAGTATAATACAAAAAATGAAGATGTCATTTTAAATTTGGACCAAAGTGTATAAAAATTGTTACTGTTTTTTGAAAACCTATATAGGAATGCCCTAACAATTGTATAAAGTTAACTTTAAAGAGTAGTCAAAGATTTTAGTCTGCACATACAAAGTGACCCCAAGGTAGAAACCTCAATTACTGCAAATTACCTCAGCTGCCTTCTTTTTCATAGTTAAATGATCAAAATCTTCTGTTAATTATACCTCAGCAGAGTATTTCAAATACAGCTTGTCCTTAAAATGCTTGTTGTCTTTAACTTGGTTCAGTCCTTCAATTTATCTTAGAAAAGTTGATCCTTGTAGCCTCCAGTTCTACTTCCATACCCTTTTTACAAAGTCCTCCTCATTGATGTGGTTTATGCTCCTATATGTCTCTAGATTAAACTTCTTATGATATAGGAAGTAGTATCAGAACAGAGAGAGTTCATTTCTATCATCAGCACATTATGAGAAAATACAACATATAGTAGACAGTCTACTCATAGCAGATTACCAAAAAGAAACTGTTGAATGAATAAAAATAAATGAATAGGAAATAATTCTAATTTTGAAACTATAATATTTAAAGCTTCAAGTAACTTCTGTATTATTTTCAGAATACAATTGATATTATTTAGCATACTTCCACCATCTACGTCTATGAAATCTACATTTTCATGTCATCCACCATGAGATTAAGTCACAATGAAATTATCTTGATGTCCCAAACATGGAAACCTTTTTTTTTTTTTTTAAAAATCACTAAGTTCTTGGGTATACTCTTTTGTATCTTCTGATTAGAATCCCCTTCCCTTCTCCCCTAACAGATATATTACTGCATACATTCTTCTACCCAGCTAGATGCTGCCTCTTCTATTAAGACTTTCTGACTATCCCTAGGACAACACACAGTTGTACACACATGCAGAGAGATTCATATACATTTTATATGTACATATACATTTATAAATAACATATCATGAAACACATGCAAATAAATTCTAATTATAATGCTTAAAGTGGTATTTAGAAAAATCATCTAATGATTAAGGATTATTTATATCTAAAATAATATATAACTAAGTCAGTTTTATTGAAACAAAATTAAAGAGATTTTAAAGTGCCATTAGCATGGAGTTTAATGCTTTTTAAAATAATCTCTACAAGTAGTAAAAATAAAATATTTAGGAAAAGGAAAGAATGAGGTTTACTCAAATCAAATGGTTACAGGAAATTATCAAGAATATTGACCCTTCTGAAACAGTAGTTTATCAGCTAATAAGAAGGGCTAAATGTTTACCTACTAATAATAAGTAGTTTACCTACTAAAAATATTGAGCTAATTATTGGCATGTTGATAACACATGCTTATTTATTTTTTTCTCTTAAAATCCCACTAAGATAAAGGTCATATATTATTGTAATAGATATAGTAAAAGGAAAAGTATTTGTGGTATACATCATTATAGATGACAGATTTTTTAAAAATTTGGAAAAACCTCACATGAACTGACAAGAAGTATCAGATTTAGAGACATGTGAAACTGAACAAGAAAGATGACAAGAATTCTAATGAAGCGTAGCAGTGAGGCAAAGAACAGAAAATAGGAAATTATATGATTCCGTATACTGAGTTGTTGGAACTCAATTCTATTTCCTCAATTTCTTCAGCCCAGCATATTTCCTTAAGCAGAAATTTGGAGCATTCTTCATTTAAAAATCTGTACTACCCCAGGTACAAGATCTTCATGTATCTATACTTTGGATGTCACCCAACAAAAATGTCAGGTCACTCTTTGACCTCCTTTAAAGACCAAAAGTAGACAAGTCTTTTACTTGAAACAAATAAATTTCAACATTTTTCTTAACAGTTAATTTTTACACTGAAAAGGACAACCATATTACACTTGTGGAAAATTCTAGTTGAATTATCAGAAAGCAAAGAAGGCAGATAAAGATGTCCGGGAGAACACTGTTAATTAAAGTATACAAGAATATTTAAATCAGTAAACCAAAGACTACATTTACTATCTTTAGTTAGAAATATTGCATGAATAACATCCATTAACAGAAGAGAAGTATTTTCCAAATAACATATGGTCAAAGAACAAAACACTTTAGGCAAAAGGACTAGAAACCAGATTGAAAGACAGCGAGAGAAAAATGTTCAAATACAGGCATACCTTAGAGAAATTGCAGGTTCAGTTTCAGATCACTAGAATAAAGAAAATTTTGTAACAAAGCAAGTCATATGAATTTTTGGCTCCCCACAGCATATAAGTTATGTTTACACTCTAGTCTATTAAATGTGAAATAGCATTATGTCTACAAAAAACATACATACCTTTATATAAAATATTTTGTTGCTAAAAATGCTAATGATCATCTGAGCCTTCAGCAAGTCATAATATTTTTGCTGGTAGAGAGTCTTGTCTCAACTAATGACCACTGAATGATCAGGTTGGTGGTTGCTGAAGGATGGAGTGACTGGCAATTTCTTAAAATGAGACAACAATAAAGTTTGACACATGTATTTATTCTTCTTTCACAAATGGTTTCTCTGTAGCATGTAATGCTATTTGATAGTATTTTATCCACAGTAGAACTTCTTTCAAAATTGGAGGCAATCCTTTCGAAACTTGCTGCTGTTTTGTCAACTAAGTTGATGTAATATTCTAAAGTCTTTGTTGTCATTTCGTTAATGTTCATAGCATCTTCACCAGGAGTAGATTTCATCTCAAGATGCCCCTCCTCATCCACTAGAATTTTATAATAAGATTGCAGCAAATTTATTCATATCTTTAGGCTCTTCTTCTAAGTCTAGTTATCTTGCTGTTTTTATAATATTGTCAATTACTTTCTCCATTGAAATTTTGAACCTCTCAAAGTCATCTCTAAGGATTGGAATCAACTTCTTGCAAACTCATGTTAATGTTTCTATTTTGACCTCCTTCACCCTTGAATCAGGAGTGTTCTTTATGGCATCTATTCATAACAGTGAATCTGAAGGTTTTCAATTTACTTTGTCTAGATTTATTAGAGGAATCAGTACATATGGCATTTATAGCCTTAAAAATTATGTGCACTATCTGTGGAACACAATAAAAGAAGCACAATAAAATGAGGTCTGCCTATAGATACAACCTCTGCATGAAGAACAGTGATCATTGACAAGAGGAGGGAATTATCAAAAAGTCACTGGATTAGAGTTCTCTAGAGGGACAGAATTAGTGGGATATATGTATGTATTAAAGGGAGTTTATTACAGAGAATTGACTCACATGATCACAAGGTAAAGTCCCATGATAGGCCATCTGCAAGTTGAGGAGCAAGGAAGCCAGTGGTGGATCAGTCCAAGTCCCAAAACCTTCAAAAGTAGGAAAGCTGACAGTGCAGCCTTCAGTCTGTGGCCAAACGCCCGAGAGCCCCGGTAAACCACTGGTGTATGTCCAAGAGTCCAAAATCTAAAGAACCTGGAGACCAATATTTAAGGGCAGGAAGCAGCAGCATAGGAGAAAGATGGAGGCCAGAAGACTTAGCCAATCTAGTCCTCCCATGTTCCTTTGCCTGCTTTTATCCTAGCAGAGCTGGGAGCTGATTAGATTTTACCCACCCAGATTGAGGGTCTGCACTCCCAGTCCACTAACCCAAATGTTAATCTCCTTTGTCAACACCCTCACAGACACACCCAGGAACAATATTTTGCTTCCTTCAATCTAATCAAGTTGACACTCAATATTAACCATCACAGTCACACCAGGAAATGTTCCAGAAATAAAGGATAGAAATTTTCCATTTGAAAACATAAGTCCATGTACCTAGAAGAATGAATAAAAAACATCTAGAGAACATCCTAAAAACTTCAAGAGAAAAGACATATTCAAAGGAATACAAAGAAATGCAAATAAAATGTAATACAAATCACGGTGACACTTGTCTTCTAAATAACAATACTAGATGCTAAAATGTACAGTTATAAGGAAACACTTTTTTTCCATGAGATATAGCACTATATTCATTGCATATGAGAACACAATAAAATCATTTTCTTATATGTAAAAGATAAATATTCAATATTCCCAGTACCTTTTATTCATAAGTAACTAGAAGACATGTCCATTTGCACAAGAATGTGGAAATAAGAGAAAAGATGGCTTGGATGTCAGAGAAAAGTGCAATGAATTCTGACTGAGGGACACATTCGTGCAGCCAACACCCCAGTGAAGACTCAGAATATTTGTATTATAGCTGGACCACTGCATCTAACGCAAAAGTAGGATAAAAGTGAAAAATGATCTCAGGCAGTCTGAGGGGGTGACCAGAGGAAAGTGAAAGAGGGAAACTGGAGTTTAGTGAGAGAAAAGGCTCCAGACAATAAATAATCATAGAAAATCAGACTTTGAGGGAAAGCAAGCAAACAAAAACGTTTTTACTTAATGACAGAACTAATGGAATAAGCATTTGTGTTTGGGAAATACTAAAGATGAAAAATTAGGTCATTTTAACACCAAAAAAAACCCCAAAATATTAAACACAAGGAAAAAAATGGCGGTAAGGAAAACGAATCATTATAGTGCTTGGATAGTATACCGCAAAAGTTATTGCTGACTTGATAGAAAGTGTGCTATGGCCGGGCCCAGTGGCTCATGCTTGAAATACCAGCAGTCTGGGAGGCCGAGGCAGGCAGATTGCTTGAGCCCAGGAGTTCAAGACTGGCCTGGCCAACATGGTGAAAACCCCTTTTTCTACTAAAAATACAAAACTTAGCTGGGCATAGTGGCCAGTGCCTGTAATCTCAGCTACTCAGGAGGCTGAGACAGGAGAATCCCTTGAAGTGGGGAAGTGGAGGTTGCAGTGAGCTGAGATTGAGCCACTGTACTCCAGCCTGGCAACAGAGTTAAACTCTGCCCACCCCTGCAAAAAAATAAATAAAATAAAAATTAACCAGTTGTGGTGGAGCGCCTGTAGTCCCAGCTGCTCTGGAGGAGAGAGAGAGGAGGTTGCAGTGATCCCTGATTGCGCCACTGAAAAAACAAAGTATGTTATAACTAATTGGTAAATTAGAAGAGAGAAGTGTACTGTTTTGGGTAAAGAAGCTAAATATTCATCTCAAATTGATCAATCACATAATTACTATACAAAAATATTATCAAGAAATATCAAGAAAAAGATCAGAATAAATCATTAGAAGTTGGCCCTTGTCATAGTAGGATTGAAAATGCAAGTGATAAAGTGATACACTGTTTTCTTTTAACTCTTTTAGTATTCATTGTTTTTGTTTTGTTTTGTTTTTTTGTTTGTTGCATTTTGTTTTGTTTTGTTTTGACAGAGTTTTGCTCTGTCGCCCAGACTGGAGTGCAATGGCACGATCTCGGCTCACTGCAACCTCTGCCTCCTAGGTTCAAGCGATTCTCCTGCCTCTGCCTCAAAAGTAGCAGGGACTACAGGCTCCCACCACCATGCATGGATAATTTTTGTATTTTTAGTAGAGACGGGGTTTCACCATGTTGGCCAGGCTGATGTCAAACTCCTGACCTCAGGTGATCCACCCGCCTCAGCCTTCCAAAGTGCTGTGATTACAGGCATGAGCCACCGCACCTGGCTATATTAATTGTATTTGAATGTCTATAACATGGATGAACCTGGAAGATATTATGGAAAATAATCACAGGAAGACAAATAACCACATAATTCCGTTTATATGAAGTATCGGAAATAACCTCATAATATTAGATAATAGACTAGTGATTACCGGGGGCTTTCTGTTCAAGGGGTATAAAGTGTCAGTTATAAAGATGAATGAACTCTACAGATCTGGTGCATAACACTGTGCCTATTTTTAACACTACTGTATTGTTAAAAGGGTAGATTTCATGTCAAGTGGTCTGATAACTATTTTTTAAAAGATAATAAATTTGTGTTTTTGATAAATACAGACAGATAAAAAGAGATATATAGACCTGTAGAAGATTAATATAGATTTACTCAGTCATTTTTCAGCGCATTGGCTACAATCAGAAAGTAGTTCAGTTTGACGTTAGCAGCATTCTTTTTTTTAATTCAATGACTTTAGTTAATGGCTTCTAGGTCCAACTGTGACTAGCTTTCCTAGCACCAGCTGTCAATCTTAATATTATCACTTTTGGCAGTATTTTCCTTTCTATTTTATTTCAATCACCGACGTCAATGAATCATAAATAGTTGTTAAATAGGAAAATATAACCCATCCCTCAAGTACAGTGGTAAAACACTTTGTAAAAATAATACTTCAGTAAAATACTATTTATACAAAAAAACTTGAAAATATAGATTATTTATTAAGTGAAACTTCATGTTATTTAAATTACTTAGCAATTTTCACAAATTTTATCCTATGTTAAAAAAGTTATGGCAACAATAAAAACCCTTTTGAATAGACATTGTTAAAATACTGTGAATTAGATTTGATCTCATAATTAATCATATTAAAAAAATCAATAATGGTTACAGCCTAAAATCAGAAATATTCCATTTTTACTAGAAGCCACAAATATAAATCAATCCATTTTAATGAAACACAGATATAAGTCAGTCTACATTAAAGTTTGAGATTATACTACAGAAGCTTTTTCTTTTTCTTTAAATCTAACTTGGTGTATAAATTCTTTCAGCAAATACCAAGAACACTTGCCAGGCACAGTGGCTCGTGCCTGTAATCCCAGCACTTTGGGAGGCTGAGGCGGGTAGATCACTTGAAGTCAGGAGTTCGAAACCAGCCTGGCCAACATGGCAAAAACCTGTCTTTACTAAAAATACAAAAACTAGCCAGGCGTGTGGGCACATGCCTGTAATCCCAGCTATTTGTGAGGCTGAGGCAGAAGAATCACTTGGACCCAGGAGGCAGAGTTTGCAGTGAGCTATCACGCCATTGCACACCTGCCTGGGGGACAAGAGCGAAACTCTGTCTAAAAAAAACAAAAAAACAAAAAAACAAAAAACCCTTGACATTGTACTATAATCAGAATTGGTATACACAATATAGAGGCAAGAACAACTTAATAATTACTACAAAATATTTAATAATTACTTAATAATTACTACAAAACAACTTAATAATTACTACAAAACAACTTAATAATTACTACAAAACAACTTAATAATTACTACAAAATAAAACAAAACCAAAAGCCTGCAATTATTTTATTGCAAATCATTATCAAAATCTCTCTAAAGCAAAGAATAGATAAACACTCATTTGTATTAGCTGAATAAAAGAGATTGATCCCTTGCATCTAAGAACAACAATAAAAAATAATTTTTCAGAGAAAATACAAAGAGAATATATTTGTATTTTGCTTGTGCTTGTAAAATTTGTCAGACTGAATAAACTTATATAGTGAAAAAGTACATATGGTATGATAAATTTTAATAATACACTTGCTTCTTTGTCTCAGTCCTGAGATTTCTATATAATTGGCATTTTTAAAGAATTAGGAATTGATTATTATCCCTGTAAAACAAAATGCTAAATTCTTATGTATTAACAAAAAAAAGTATAACATTGAACTCTGTCAAAACTCTAAGAGAAACAAAAACATATAAAGAGGATTTTTTTGGTCTTCTCTAAGGTAATGATTATTATAACAATTTTAATATTTGACAAGCTTTTCAGAATATGTTCTCAGATATTCAATCCATTATTACATAAATATTTTGATTAACAAATAATTTGCACTTTTTCATGTTTAAACCCAAAGACCCCATATCTATAGTTTGTCTTCAAAAATAAGAATATATGTATGTTTGCTTTATTTTTTCAGAAAGAAAATCATAATGTATTCTCAAAACCAAATATTTTCTAAAGTTTTAAATTAATTTAAAGAAAGGGAAATTTTTGTGATGCATAGGATGCTCAAAATTTTGGCATTAAATATGAGTATTAACCTACATTAACATTGAAAATAAAGCTTTTTGCCAACTACTTCAGGAAATGAACACCCCTGGAATATCTTACAAATGTAAATTTTCATTGAGAGTATATTGGCTGCAGAACTTCCCACATTAGCCACCATGCGCACAGGTATGAAAATAAAATCCCTTGGTCAAAGAGAAAATTTGTCAAGCACAACTTTGCACTGAATATAATAAGTATGGCTAAAACATGGATTTCTATGTAAAAAACGTTATCAAGAAACTGCTTGTTTTTGATAGAACAAGATGACTAAGAAATATGAAGAACAGAGTAGATGATGTTGAAAAAACATTGATAGTTATGACCTGTGTTCTATGCTCCTCAGAAAACATTGAAACTACTCAAGTGTCAAAAGTTCTCAATGATGGTGACACATCTAACTTTAAACATTTCTAAAATGACTGAAACAAGTCCTTTCCTGAACTTCCAGAAGTTTCAGAAATTGCCAAAAATTTCTGAGAGCAGAAATTCACATCTGCAAGAAAGCAGGAAGATTTGAGCCTGACTGGGAAAGCAAACTGGTTATATGTGAACTTGAAAAGATATGGATGTGGATAAGGATATTTCAACATTTGTATATATCAATATGTAGATAAAAAGATTGGAAAGCAGTAAAAATTCATAAGGGTGCTGCTATTTAACCAATTAAGGGTAACTGGGAATCTACTACACAGTAGGAAATTCTGAAAATCTTGTTTGGTTGTAGATCTCATGTAGATTTTACTGTTATTTCCTTTGTGTAGCTAAGTTTACAAGACTTAACTTCCAAAGTTTTAACTAAACATGTTTTATATAACCACCATTATGTGTATGTGCGTGTAAAGAAGACAATATGACTGATACATTAAAAATTTGCAGTGATGTAAATGTACTTTTCAGAAGCTGCGATGTTAATTTTCAGTTAATTTTGAAGAACTCTTCTCTAGGAGGCAAAATATAAAGTATATCTGCTGTTTTTTTGTTTTTACATTTTATGATGTTTTGTAAGGAAAATATTATGTGGTTTATATCTAATATCCCCAACTTCATAGGTGTGAACTTTAGTCTTTGAAAGCAGAAGGAAAGAAAATATGGACAGTAGTCCAAGAAAGCCCAATTACCAAAGAATATGTTCAAAATATATAAGCATTCAAAAATTTTTGTCTATTGAAATGTTTCATAAATATTGCCTAGTGGAGTAGCTTCTCATTTAAAATTAAAATTCAAATCTACTAAAAAATGCATCTCACAAAAATAACAACACATTTTTAATATTGACTGCTGCATGGGCTTTCATGCAAAATATTCCTTTACTTTCGTATTTGAAAAACAGCAAGAAACAAATTATCTAAAGAATGTAAGTATTCATCATGGCAAAATTAACCTAACAATGTTTTAAACAGAAAACTGACATAATTCATTAGCAGCAAAATTTCACCCTCTAAAATGCTAAATAAATTCAAACTCTTCAGGCTCAGGAATGAATAAAAAATATTGGAAACAGCAAATATCTGTGTATATATATATAAACACTATTTTTTTCTGAGCTTATTTTAAAATACTAAATATTGTGTTGAAGACTTCATACTGTATATAGATATATTAGATGTAAAAACTACAGCATAAAGTGTGGTAAACTTGGGGGGTTTATATACCTATATCCATATTGTTTTAATATTGTCCTTGAAGTGGCAGAACTCTAATTCTATCTAAGTGGTAAAAAATTAAGAATGTGTATTATATTTAATAGATTAAACATAAAAATGATGCAACAAGGCACTTATCTAAAAAGCCATTACAGGGGCATCAGGACTTCCCGAGGCTGTGCCACAGGCGCACAGTTAAATTTTTAAAAAGTCATTATATAAATTAAATACAGTTTAGAAATAGTCAAACAATCTAAAAGAGGGCAAAAAAAAGGAGAGGAAAAGAATTGAGAAGAGATACAGAAATAGAGAGGAGAACCAAAGATAAATATTAATAAATATGAAGTTTTTAGAAAAAATACTTATATTAACATATTGGAAGAGTCATTTGTATTTAAATGTTTATGATATATGTTTAATTTATAAATTCAATACTATCCCAATTCAAAATCCCACCATTATTCAGTAGAAATTGAATGCCAATTCTGTTATTTGTATGGAATTCTAAACAGAGAATTCTCCATCAGTCTGTGTTTTCAGTGACAGTCATGATTTCCTTGGAAAAGACAGAATGAAGGTGTCACATTCCCAGGGAAACATTATAAATCACAGCAAACACCAACCTGAACTGAAAGACTGACTGCATAAAACTTTGCTTGTTTAATTTTGATTTCTGTTGTAGGGGTTTTTTTAAATAAATTTGGTTGTGTATATTTAAGGTATGCAAAATGATGTTATAGAATACATATAGATAGTGAAATGGTTACAAATTGCTATATTCATCATCTCACATAGTTACTTTTGTGCGTGTGACAAGAGCAGCTATAATGCACTCATTAGCAAAAAAAAAAAAATGATCTTTGGGCCTACTCAACCTCTATGACCAAGGATTGGGCCATTAAAGATGCCCATCCAATAGAGTATAAGGTTTATAAAGAATATGTTGTATTTATATAAAGAACTTACTAAGAAGGAAGGATTTCAAAGAAGGAGCCAGGTGCCATGGAGCTTATTAAACAAAGGACAAACACTGAGAGATAAGAATCAGGTCTTAATTTAAAAAAGATTTTTTCTAGCTCCAGGTTGAAGGTCTTCAAAGACTTCTGTACAATGGAATTGCATGATTTTGATGATCAGTAACTGCTCCAGTACCCCTCCCTCTCTCAAAAGGAAGTTTACTGCCATTGTCTTATGCTTTCTGTATAACTGTATATTGGCTATATGGTAGGTAGATAACATGATTGTTTTTGTTTTTGTTTCGTAAACCTTTGCATTAAAAAAATAAAAACCATCAGGTTTATTTTTTATAGAGACTCTAATATCTTCCTTAGAAATATACAACTTTCAACTGAATGCCATGTCTAAATTAGACTTTCAGATTTTCTCACTTATGAAGATGCTTAGTGTATTTGTCATTCGGAAAGGAGAATGAGACATTTAATTATAAGAGATTCAAAGAGTGATCTGGACACAAATATTCCAATTTTTTTCTTCAGGGCATGTGGGTACGATTGCACTCTCTTCTGCTAGTCATTGAATTTAGGCATGGTCTTGTGACTTGGTTTGGGTAATGAAATGTCAAGAGAGGCTTTAAAAGCTAATTTTCTACTTGCCATTTTCTATCTTACTAATGAGATAATACTTCCATCGTTGTAGTATTTCTAAGTAATTACAATGGACAGAGCCCCCTCTCTGACCTATGTTGTACATGTAGTGTAAACAAGAAATGGGCTTGTTACTGTATGCTGAGTCATCCGGATTTTCCGGTTTTAGTTACTGTAAAATAACATCCATCTTGGTACTGAATTTGTTAAAGATAAAATTAATAATAAACATTAAAAATGTTAAGTAATACATGTTAAAGATCAAATAAACAATAATTATATTAAATAATCCTTGTACTAGGGAAAATAATTTCTTATACTAAGCCACAAACACATAAACCATAAAGGAAATAAAATATTTAACTACATTATAATTAAAAAACTTAACTGCAGACAAATGGACAGGTAACAGGCAACTTATAGTTTAAGGGAATATATTTACATCTTAAATCAATAAGGAACTAATATCTGAAGTGCAAAGACAGGCAACTCAATAGAAAATTAGTCAAATCATACAGACTAGCAATTCACAGAACAGGAAACTCATTACATGAGTTATTAAATGTTCTTTAAACTCATTAGTAACTAGAAAAATGAAAATCACAGCAACAAAAAGATATAATTTTTTACTCACTTGATTAGTTGCTTAAGAATGAGAAATAATTATTTTGTTCATGTTTAGTTATAGAAATGTTGCTTAGAATCTTGGTCTAGATAAATAAGAGTGACGTGTCATTTTGCGAGTGATGCAATGATTCAGTTTGGTGCAATCAGTCTGAAGACAAATCTGTGAATACTTAATCAAATTAAATATAGTACAATCACTCCAAATTCTTACATCAAAGAAAGTCATACATGTGTCCCTAAGGGAGTGTGTTTGAGGCTGTTCATCATAGCGCTGTTGTGTTATAAGGAATAAGAGGCAATCTAGAAACACATTAGAAATCTGTCTTGAAAGATCAATGCATTTTATTTTTCTTGCTGTTGTTTTCTTTTTTTAATCACTGTGACAAAAAAAAAAAAATCTTTAGCCTGTAAACATTCTTGGTAGCCTGCCCTAGTAATTTGTCATTTCCCTCCACAAAATTATTTGTATTTAATTTAATATATGCTTCTGTAATTAAAAGCATTTTATCCTGTGTTAACGTATGTGAGTATAAAAGGCAGGAATCAGATAAATACTTTAAAATAGTGTTTTGAGAATTTAAATAGATTAAGAAAACAATGACTTTTTTTTTCCCTGTGCATATTTAGTTTTTATTATTTATTATTACATGTTATTTGTGGTCTTGTATTTGCAAATCTTTTTAAAATTTTTTCTTAACTGTTCTCCCCAGAGAACTTACATTTCTTTTCTTTCTTCTTTCTCCACAACTCTTTTGCTTCATCTCCTCATTTTCATCTCCCCCACCTACTTTCTTTTTGTATTCTTGAAAGTTGCTACTTGCTTAGGGTGATTAAAATCTCTCACAATTCAAAGATATTCAAGTTACTGAAAAGCAAAAGCACACCACGTAGACAATAGGAGCCTTTTGAATACTAGTTAAGAGGACCTTTCTTGCCAAGATAGAATATATAAAAACAATTTATTTAAAAAACCTTTCCAATGCATCCCATTCGCTGATTCTTAGTAAATAGATATTTCACAATAACTAAATTACGAATTTGAATTAGATTTCTAAGCTCTATTTATGAAATGTATACATCAAAAAGAAACAGTGCAATTCAAAGTATAGCACGAGAAACAGGAGAAAGAGAAATATAGAAGAAAGATCTTACAAACGTCTAGTTAATATACATATATATATATTTTAAACTAAACTATAGAAAGCACCTAACACCTGTTGAAATGTAACATAATTTTAATGTAGCTGGGAAGGAGGGTAAATTATTTGTCAAAAATTTCATAACACTAACTAATCAAGTTAGCTTTTTAAACTATGTATACAGTGAACGAACCCCTCTAGAAGTGATACTTTAATTGAACCTTGAGGTGTATAGACTATATAAGGGAAGGGCACATTTCAGGCAGATGGAAAATGTGTGTCTGAAAGTAGAGGTCATCAAATACTGCTGTAATTTAAGATGTGAGAGAAAACAATGAGGTAAAGATTGGGAAGGTAAGAGAACCAAATCATAAGGAATTTTTTATTCCACCTCTGGAAGTTTAAGATTTATTTTGTAGTTAAAATAAACTGCTGAATGATTTTAAGCATGGAAATAAAATAACTCAATTTACAATTTAGTGAGATACCAAGTTTGCAGATAGGAAGATCATTTGGTAAAGGACCCCTGGCCATGTGAACTTACATAACGATGCTAGATACTGTTATATTAGATACTAATGTCCAAGATTTTATGAGCTCAAAAACTGCAGAAGTGGAATAGTAATTATATTAAGTTGAATATATCAAAATTAATGACAGATCTGAAAAAAGAGATAAGAAGTACAAGTGTCTAAGTTGCTTATTTAATTTCTAGATTGGGCAAGTGGACAGTTTATGGCATCATAAATTAACATAAGAAATAATGAAAATAAGTATGTTTCATTTTTGGTAAGTTCAGATTCACATATTTATGGGAAAGCTAAGAGAAAATGTACAGTATTTAGTTATATATTTGTCTGTAACTCAGGAAAGTGACCCAGGCTGGAGCTATAAACTTAGGACCCTTCAGAGTAAAACTAGTAAACCAGAGACTAAATGAAATAATCAAGGGAGTCAGTTTAGAATGAGCAGAGAGAAACAGACAGACAGACAGAAACAAATACAGAGACAGAGAGATACAAGGACAGAGAAAAGGAGATAGAGGAGGAAAGATAGAGAAAGAAAGGGAAAGAAGAGAAAAATCAGATATGAAGACTGAGGAGAAATTTTCATATGCAAATGAGAAAAACTATACAAAACATATTTTGTGTAAGCCAAATAGGAGAAAGTTTCAAGAAGAGGCTTGTGAAAATAAGTTTCAAATGTGCAAAGAGCAAGTGAAGCATAAGGATTAAAATAATTCACTACATTAGGTCAAATTTCAGTAGTGAAAGATGTCAGAATATAGTAGCTTGGACTAGAAATTATATAGTAACGTAATTGTTCATAAGCATCAGATATTTATTTGGTAAGGGCAATTTACCTTCGCTGGGTACATAAATCAGTCTAAATGTATTTTTCATTCTATTTAGCAGGAATTGCCTAAATGGCATCTCAGTTAGTTTATACAGTTTCAGGATCAGAAGTTCTCTGATCCCAGAGGTGATGAAGAACAATAAACCACCAAGAAGAACTAAATTAAAAATAAGTAAGTTGGTTCAAAATAAATCACATAAAACAAACTTCAAACTACTATTTTTATAGAAAAGATAACTAATAACACTCAAACCTATTGTAACATTCTGGCCTTCCTTCTTTATCTACTCTTTAATTACAGATACACAAAAATATATCCTAAAAAAGGGGAAGATAACCACATATGAAGGCCCTAACATTTACAAACTTATTATATGACTTACAATAATTTATTGTTTTATATGTCAACATTTTTTACATCTTTTAGAGATGTTTCATATATATGACCTCATTTGCTCCTAATGACAACTAAATAATTAAAACATTGCCTTTTCTTAAGTTTTAGTGAGGCATTTGAAGTTTCTTCCATGGCTCACAGGGAATTGATTAAGATCATTATTCTAGAGTTCAAGCCTGAAGATTACAAAAGAACAATAAGGCCACAGACATGACTAATATTGCCTCTCAATTTACTCAAGTTTAAGAGAAAAAGGAAAGTAAGCAAAAGCTGTATTAGCATTGAGCTTAGTATGAGTTTTCACAGCACACACTCCTATTAGTTTAATGACTTTTAAAACTGGCATTTAAAGCAGGACAAAAATGAATATGCAGCAAAGTAGACTATGTGGTAGTTATTTATGAGGGTGGGCATGGATGATGACTCAAGCTCACCACATTCAAAATTGCTGCTGAGCCTTCGCAATACTCTATGCAATTAGTTTATTGGTGGCTTTTGCGAAAGCTGTGTGCATTTCTGCTCATACCCTCCAAAATATGATTTAATATTAAAATATATTTTTCTTAAATATTTTTACCTTATAACAAAGGAAAATGGTCATAAGAATTTGAGCAAATCTTGAGTTATGCCTCATGCATCTTCAAATACATTCTATCCTGTTAATTTTATAATGATGTAGTTGAAAGAAGCCTGGAATTATACTTCAGGTTTTCCATTCTGGATGCCATTTATACCTCTTCCTTATTACATAACCTTAAGGGAAACACTTGACTATCTCAGAGCTTAGGTCATTTTTATCCTTAATCTAGACAGTATAATTGCTGTCCTGACTACTTCACTGGTGATAGCAACAAGAGACAGCCTAATGCCTAGGCAGATAGGTGCGGGTCCCCAGTGAAACCCCACCTCCAAGCCAAACACAGTTTATAGCCTGAAAACTAGACTACAAGTTAAATCCTCGGACTGGATTGAGAACTTGTCTTTCCATCTGGCATGCTTTCTTCTGACTGACATTCCCACTCCAGTATTAGTCTGTTCTCATGCTGCTAATAAAGACATACCCGAGACTGGGTAATTTATAAAGAAAAAGAGGTTTAATGAACTCACAGTTCCACATGGCTGAGGAGGCCTCACAATCATGGTGGAAGGTGAAAGAGGATCAAAGGCATGTCTTACATTTGGACAGGCAAGACAACACCTGTAGGGGAACTGCTCTTTATAAAACTATCAGATCTTGTGGTATTTATTCACTATCACAAGAACCACATGGGAAAAACCCACACCCATGATTCAATTACCTCCCACCAGGTCCCTCTCATGATGCATGGAGCTTATGAAATCTACAATTCAAGTTGAGATGTGCATGGGGACACAGCCAAACCATATCATTCCACCCCTGCCCCCTCCCAAATTTCATGTCCTCACATTGCAAAACACAATCATGCCTTCCCAACAGTTCCCCAAAGTCTTAACTCATTCTGGCATTAAACCAAAAATACAAGTTCAGAGTCTCATCCAAGACAAGGCAAGTCCCTTGCACCTACAAGCCTGTAAAACCAAAAGTAAGTTAGTTACTTCCTAGCTACAATGGAGATACAGGCATTAGGTAAATACATCCCTTCCAGCTGGAAGAAATTGGCCAAAACAAAGGGGCTACAGGCCCCACGCAATTCTGAAATCCAAAAAGGCAGTCATTGAACCTTAAAGTTGTGAGATGATATTCTTTGAATCCATGTCTCACATCCAGGTCACACGGATGCAAGAGGTAGGCTCCCAAGGCCTTGGGCACCTCAGCCCCTGTGGTTTTGCAGGGTACAGGCCCCCTCCTGGCTGCTTTCACAGCCTGGTGTTGAGTGTCTGCAACTTTTCCCGGCACATGATGCAAGCTGTCAATGGATCTGTCATTCTGAGGTCCGGAGGATGATTGTCCTCTTCTCACAGCTCTACTAGGCTGTGCCCCACTGGGGACTCTGTGTTGGGGCTCTAACTCCACATTTCCTTTCTGCACTGGCCTAGCAGAGGTTGTTCATGAGGACTCTGCCCCTGAAACACACCACTGCCTAGACATCCAGAAGTTTCTATACATCTTCTGAAATCTAGGAGGAGGTTCCCAAACTTCAATTCTTGACTTTCTTGCACCTGCAGGCTCAAAACAATGTGGAAGCTGCCAAGGCTTGGGGCTTGCATCCTCTGAAGCCATGGCCAGAGCTCTATGTTGCCCCTTTTTAGCCATGACTGGAGCAGCTGTCCCTAGGGCAGGGCACCAAGTCCCTAGGCTGCACAAAGCTGGGGGGCCTTTGGTCCTGCCTTTGAAACTACTTTTTCCTCCTTGGCTTCTGGGTCTGTGTTGGGAGGGGCTACCCCAAAGGTCTCTGACATGCCCTGGAAACATTTTCCCTATCGTCTTGATGAATAACATTCTACTCCTTGTTATGCAAATTTCTGCAGCAAGCTTGCCTTGAATTTTTCCCGAGAAAATGGGTTTTTCTTTTCTAGTGCATCATCAGGCTGCAAATTTTCCAAACTTTTATGCTTTTCTTCCTCTTGAACTTTGTTGCTTAGAACTTTCTTGTGCTAGATACCCTAAATTATCTCTCTCAAGTTCAAAGTTGCAAAGATCTCTAGGGCAGAGGCAAAATGCTGCCAGTGTCTTTGATAAAGCATAACAAGAGTCACCTTTGCTCCAGTACCAAAAAAATTCTCATCTCCATCTGAGACCACCTCAGGTTGGTATACAGTTTGTATGATCATAATAGTTCTGACCTTGTATGACTATGAGAATTAAAGGAAATAATATAGATAATGTTTTTAGAAGAGTGACTAGAAAATAGTAAACATTATTAAAATGCTTTATTATTATTGTGATGATGAGAAAGAGGGGGAGAATGATGATGGGGCACAAACAAGCACACAATATTGACGAATTTACAATCATTTCTTTCCACAGATTTACAACTTGTAGGGGCATATCAGTTCAAAATTATAATACTGAATTTTATTTATGAAAGATGGTAATTCTGAAATTTAACTCATATAACCTACAAATAAAGTTAATCTTCCTCAAATTATTTGCATGCTAAATTAAAATATAGTCATGCTGAGCCTCTTTCAGTTGTTTTGTTTTGACAGGGTGGTCTTTCTCTCTAAGACTTTAACTCCTTATGAGACAATGGGATTCCTGTGCAAAGGTCTAGGATCGGCTTCAAACCAAACTGATGCAGAAATCTCATCTATAAAACAAACATAGTGAATGAAATGTTTTCTATCATCTATTACAGAAATGAACAGTAATGCTCTAGCGGTTCTTCAATCTATAATTCTACAATTAGGAACAGAACAGTTTTGACTAAAGATGTTCAAATGAGGCAACAAGTGGCTATGAATTAAAATTTTAATACTTGACCTACTGAACAATGGATATATTTTTTATTTTTTATTTTTTATTATACTTTAAATTCTAGGGTACATGTGCACAACATGCAGGCTTGTTACATACGTATACATGTGCCATGTTGGTGTGCTGCACCCATTAACTCATCATTTACATTAGGTATATCTCCTAATGCTATCCCTCCCCCATCCCCCCACCCCACAATAGGCCCTGGTGTGTGATGTCCCCCTTCCTGTGTCCAAGTGTTCTCATCGTTCAGTTCCAACCTATGAGTGAGAACATGCGATGTTTGGTTTTTTGTCCTTGCGATGGTTTGCTGAGAATGACGGTTTCCAGCTTCATCCATGTCCCTATGAAGGACGTGAACCCATCCTTTTTTATGGCTGCATAGTATTCCATGGTGTATATGTGCCACATTTTCTTAATCCATTCTATCATTGTTGGATGTTTGGTTTGGTTCCAGGTCTTTGCTATTGTGAATAGTGCCGCAATAAACATACGTGTGCATGTGTCTTTATAGCAGCATGATTTATAATCCTTTGGATATATACCCAGTAATGGGATGGCTGGGTCAAATGGTATTTCTAGTTCTAGATCCCTGAGGAATCTCTACACTGTCTTCCACAATGGTTGAACCAGTTTACAGTCCCACCAAAAGTGTAAAAGTGTTCCTATTTCTCCACATCCTCTCCAGCACCTGTTGTTTCCTGACTTTTTAATGATCACCATTCTAACTGATGTGAGATGGTATCTCATTGTGGTTTTGATTTGCAAAGAAGACATTTATGCAGCCAACAGACACATGAAAAAATGCTCATCATCACTGGCCATCAGAGAAACAATGGATATATTTTTTAAACTACTCATAGATCAAAACAGAAAAAAAAACAGAAGCTCAATTAGGCTAATTATTTGGGACTGCAGAGAACTCTAGTTTATTCACTATGAGTAGGTTGACCTGATATTCTGGTTTGGTGGGATATTCTTACATTATTTCTGCTGTCTTGGCATATTTATTATTAGTGACTCTTTCACCTTCTGAATTGTTTTAGTTTGCATGTAAAATATACAGACATATAATTTATCATTTGAATGTAACTGTTAAATAAATACAAATTAAGTCAAACCAAGTATATTTTTCCTGATGTGGTACATTTTTGGAGTAAATATGGATTTTAATAAAACCATATCTAGCAACAGGTGGTTTATTTTATAAAATGAAAGTGAGTAAAATTTTGAGGATAATGAAGCTATAAGATAAAAACTGAATACAGAAAGTCCTTGCTAATTGTTGTAATTAAATACTGGCAGGGAAATCATAATTTAGCAAAACTCTGTATCTCAAGGTAGTAATATCTTGGCTTCTGTTTGAGACTTTAGATTGCATTTCTTACTCTCATAGCTTGGCAAAATTAACTAACCCCTTGACTTCAATTTTGTAACCTAAATAGCATATAATAGCAAAAGCCATCTCAAGGAATTGTTGTGAAGATGAAATGGCATAATGCAAGTATTTAGCAGACTGACTGACATAAGTGCCCAGAAATTATGAGCCATTGTTGCTACTAATTCTGTGATGATGAATATTATTTTGCAAAATACTAGTTTCACTACAACCATTATTATTTATGATAAATATAGGATAACCAAAGGAGGTACCACATAAAAACATTATTTAAAATCAAAGTGAACATCCATTTCTTTTTAAATAACTTTTCTGGAAGAAGTTAGTAACAGGTTTTGTAAAAAATAAATTCAAACAATTAAAATCTAGGAATTATCTCTACTTACAAATTCCAAGAGACAAGCCATTTGTGAAGAACCATTTATTGAATGTTTATATATATTAAAAATAAGCTATGAAAATATTTATCACACAGCATTACAAAAGAGAGAAATACTGTGTAAATTATGGTGGTATAAAGTTGTACAAGGGCTGGGTGTGATGCCTCATGCCTGTAATTTCAACATTTTGGGAAGCACAGGTGGTAGGATTGCTTCTAGCCAGAAGTCTGAGACAAGCCTGGGCAACAAAGCAAGACCCTGTCTCCTGTCTCTACAAAAGCGTTTTATAAAAATTAGCTAGGTGGGGTGGCATGCACCTCCTAGTCCCAACTACTCAGGAGGCTGAGACAGGAGGAGCACTTGAGCCCAGGAACTGGAGGCTGCAGTAAGCAATGATTCTGCCACTCCACTACAGCCTGCATAACAGAGTGGGACCCTGTCTCATTAAAAAATAAATAAAGAAAATGGCTGAATAGGAACAGCTCCAGTCTAGAGCTCCCAGCATGAGTGAAGCAGAAGATGGGTGATTTCTGCATTTCCAACAGAGGTACCAGGCTCATCTCACTGGGGAGTGTCAGAAAGTGGGTGCAGGACAGTGCGTGCAGCGCACCTAGCATGAGCCGAAGCAGGGTGAGGCATCGCCTCACCCAGGAAGTGCAAGGGGTCAGGGAATTCCTTTCCTAGTCAAAGAAAGTGGTGACAGACAGCACCTGGAAAATCAGGTCACTCCCACCCTAATACTGTGCTTTTCCAAAAGTCTTAGCAAACAGCACACCAGGAGATTATATCCTGTGCCTGGCTCGGAGGGTCCTACTCCCATGGAGCCTCGCTCATTGCTAGCACAGCAGTCTGAGATCAAACTGCAAGGTGGCAGTGAGGCTAGGGGAGGGGTGCCTGCCATTGCCGAGGCTTGAGTAGGTAAACAAAGTGCCAGGAAGCTTGAACTGGGTGGAGCCCACCAAAGCTCAAGGAGGACTGCCTGCCTCTGTACACTCCACCTCTGGGGGCAGGGCACAGCCAAACAAAAGGCAGTGGAAACTTCTGCAGACTTAAATGTCCCTGTCTGACAGCTTTGAAGAGAATAGTGGTTCTCCCAGCATGCAGCTGGAGATCTAAGAACGGACAGACTGCCTCCACAAGTGGGTACCTGACCCCTGAGTAGCCTAACTGGGAGGCGTCCCCCCCAGTAGGGGCAGACTGGCACCTTACACGGCCGGGTACTCCTCTGAGACAAAACTTCCAGAGGAATGATCAGGCAGCAACATTTGCTGCTCACCAGTATCTGCTGTTCTGCAGCCTCCACTGCTGATACCCAGGCAAATAGGTTCTAGAGTGGACCTCCAGCAAACTCCAACAGACCTGCAGCTGAGGGTCCTGAAGGAAACTAACAAACAGAAAGGACATCCACACAAAAACCCCATCTGTACGTCACCATCATCAAAGACCAAAGGTAGATAAAACCACAAAGATGGGGAAAAAACAGAGCAGAAAAACTGGAAACTCTAAAAATCAGAGCACCTCTCCGCCTCTGAAGGAACTCAGCTCCTCACCAGCAACAGAACAAAGCTGGACAGAGAATGACTTTGATGAATTGAGAGAAGAAGGCTTCAGATGATCAAACTACTCCAAGCTAAATGAGGAAGTTTGAACCCATGACAAAGAAGTTAAAAACCTTGAAAAAAAATTAGACGAATAGCTAACTAACCAATGAAGAGAAGTCCTTAAAGGACCTGATGGAACTGAAAACCAAAGCACGAGAACTACGTGACGAATTCACAAGCATCAGTAGCCGATTTGATAAACTGAAAGAACGGGTATGTGATGGAAGATCAAATGAATGAAATGAAGCGAGAAGAGAAGTTTAGAGATAAAAGAATAAAAAGAAATGAACAAAGCCTCCAAGAAATATGGGACTATGTGAAAAGATCAAATCTACATCTGATTGGTGTACCTGAAAGTGACGGGGAGAATGGAACCAAGTTGGAAAGCACTATGCAGGATACTATCCAGGAGAACTTCCCCAATCTAGCAAGGCAGGCCAACATTCAAATTGAGGAAATACAGAGAACGCCACAAAAATACTCCTCGAGAAGAGCAACTCCAAGACCCATAATTGTCAGATTCATGAAAGTTGACGGAAAAAATGTTAAGGGCAGCCAGAGAGAAAGGTTGGGTTACCCACAAAGGGAAGCCCATCAAACTAACAGCTGATCTCTCAGCAGAAACTCTACAAGCCAGAAGAGAGTGGGGGCCAATATTCAACATGCTTAAAGAAAAGAATTTTCAAACCAGAATTTCATATCCAGCCAAACTAAGCTTCATAAATGAAGAAGAAATAAAATCTTTTACAGACAAGCAAATGCTGAGTGATTTTGTCACCACCAGGCCTGCCCTAAAAGAGCTCCTGAAGGAAGCACTAAACATGGAAAGGAATAACTGCTACCAGCCACTGCAAAAACATGCCAAATTGTAAAGACCATTGAGGCTAGGAATAGAAAATATATATGTACATATATACATACATATAGAAAATATATATGTACATATACATACATACAGAAAATATAGCCTGTGGAATCTTGATAAAATCTAAATTCATCATTATGTCAGCATTTCCGAACTTTCATAAGAATATGTCTCTGTATTTATTTCCTCTACCTATATATACATACATATAGAAAATACATATGTACATATACATACATATAGAAAATATAGCCTGTGGAATCTTGATAAAATCTAAATTCATCATTACGTCAGCATTTCCAAACTTTCATAAGAATATGTCTCTGTATTTATTTCCTCTACCTATAATCTACTTAACCCTCAAAAACTTAACACAGGGTCATTTGTTCAGTAAAGTCATTTGCCTTCCTGAGCCCTAGGCAAACAGGGCCTCTTCAATGCTGAATTTCTTCTGAGTGCTTTGTTTCTTTCTGTTAGTAATAATACAAAATGAATATAAAATATGATGTCTTTATAGCATACCCCTCCCCCATCCTCTACCAATGCTCTCAAAATGCTCTCCAATTATATTATGTACAAAAATCCCTGAGGCAAAATACCAGACAAAAGGAATCACAGCAACAATACTTTCTGATTTAGTATTTTTAGGTGGGGATCAGAAATATGCACTTTTAGAACTGCCTGTGGGAGTCCCTGATTTTGGTCCACTGAATGCTCAGGAAAAATTTACCCTCATATATAAAGTACAAACTTTTTTATCCCTACACTTCTTCAGACTGTAAAAGGACATTATAAATATTTAATACAATTGTTTCCTAAATACAACAGTTTTAACAACAAAGTTTTCTGATTTACAAATATAAAAGCTACAGATGAGTTATTTATTTATTTACAAGAAGGGTACATATTTTTGTCAGCGATAATGTGTTTTTGCCATATATGCACATATAATAATGATATGGGCAGCCTGGGACTAATATGGTCTATTGAATGTGTCACAAAATAGCACACACTCAATATATTCACTCCCAATATGCCTTGTACCTCCAAGTACAAAGAAAGCCTTTGGGAGCAACGTAAGCTCCATTTGTCTGCGGGTTTCCTGGCTTTAGGTAGGGCACTTTTTAAGGCATTCATTTAAATGATCTTTAAGTGGTTTGAGAAGTGGGGCTTCTGTATGGAAGTGTGACAAATTATTATGACAATGAGGGCTTAAGACAACATTAATTTATTATCTTCTAACCCTGGAGGTCAGAATCTAACTTTGATTCTGTATTTAAGGACCCCTGTGATTACATAATCCAGGATAATCTACCTATCTTAAGATCTTTAATCACATTTTTAAAGTCACCTTTGTCTTATAAAGCAGCTATTCACAGGTTCTGGAAATTAAATTATGCACATATTTGGGAGGAGTGAGGGCATTATTCTTCCTATCAAACCAAACCGAATTATGTAATCATTCATTAGACAATGTGGGACCCTGAAAACTACTGCAAAGCAAAATTATCAGAATGTGGTGTGTGCATTATTTGCTTTAACGAAAAGAAAGAAAAAGAAAAAAAATACAACTTGGCTTCAAATTTAACTTAGAATACTTTATGAATAAATTCTAGGTAACACATTATCCTTGGTGAAAACTCACATAATATATTATTTAGAGATTTCTATTTGTCTATGCTATTTGTATTTCGTGGGTCAGTTATATCAAATAATTGCACCCTTAAATGAAGAGTAAAACTTAGATATGAGCTTGTTGTGAATTTTAGTATGTCCTTTAGTGACAAATATGAGAGTTCTTTGATGAAATGGCATTAAACTGTAAGTAAGGGATTGTATTGCCCATATAAATTATGATTGGGGCCAGTTTAATTTTTTCTGGTGTTACATATGAATGAGAAAATGGGTGATAGCATTTTTATGAGGTCACAAAGTGTCTGTTGTTGAATAATGACTATGAATAAATATTCTATCAACAGAATTTTAATCATCCTCCTGTTCTACTTTGAAGGAATCGCTTTGGTAATGGATAGGTACTTACTACTTATCATTTCCATGCAGGACTCACTTTAAAACACAGTTGACCATTTAACAGCCAGCTTATATTTTAATTCATTTTATATTAAAAAGTAGATTATCTCCTTGCTACCTTTTTGTCATGAATCACTTGGTATGATTGACACAACTGTGTAATGAGTAAAATACAATGTGATGAACACACATCAGACAGAACAATAACTAATAAAGTAGGATTACTATATCATATGTTTTTGTATGTGAAATATTGTATTATATTATAAATATTGTAGTATATTATGAACTGTAAATCTTACTTTATCTGATGGTGTGCTGGAAGACGATGTCAAAGGGATCAGGTAAAGAAAAACAGGAAGTGAGTTCTATGGCTGTAGCACTTAGAGAGGATAGGTTTTTTCTGCAAGAGCTGCCTCAGATGCAGAGTTAGGTACTAAGGACCTTTCTTAGAAAGACCTTCGCTACCTAATACAATTCAGGCTAAACTGGCTGATAATTACATTTAAACTTGCAGAATGAGGATATAGAATATTTGCTAAAGAAGGAGGCTGAAAAAATATGAAATAATTATGGTAAAAAATAGATTTCAACTAGTTACTGAAGGAAAGAACAACATTTCACTTACCTGGGGACCTTGTACCTGTCTTCAAATATTCTTTGCCTATTGCTTTACAGAATCAATCTTGATGAATCAACATAGAGTAATAAAAAGAACATGGGTTCTGGATTCCGATAGCACTCATGTGATTTCTGGTTCTGTTACTCATACTACAAAACCTTCTTAAACTTTCTAAGACTCTGTTCCCTGTGCTTTACCATAGGAATGATCTTACCCACATTACAGATTATTGTGAGGATTGACTTACATGTGTAAAACATGTAAGATTACCTGGCAAAGAGGGAGTAGAGGGCTGAAACAATTATAACTATTTGAATTATCTTTTCCTCCCCACTAGCTTCTTCAGTTTGATTTTTAAGCATGTTTGTGCTTTTTTTCATTCTGAAGACGTTTTCCCTAGTCTGTGATCTCCCTATGAGTTATCTTATTTCTTTTATAACTTTCATTACTAAGATCCTCATAAGATTAGTCTTCCTCCTTACCATCTTCTCCTTATCCTTTGAAATCTGTAGCTTGCTCTCATCTTGCAAAATCTGCTGGAGGTCTGTTGTCATGCCTATTTATCCACTTTTTGTTCTTACACTACTCCCTTCCTCCTCAAAGTCTCTCTGTCTTTGGCTTCCCTAAGTCTATTTTCTTTTGATTCTCTATAGGTCTAACTGCACATTTTCAGTCCCCATACTAGGCTCACATTCTTCTAACCCTAAGGAACTCATTGCTTAACAATATGCACTAGATCTTTTCCGAGTTTCTCTCTGAGCACTTTTCTTGGATTAATCTTTTCCCACCGTTTTGGACAACGTTAGTATGCGTCAGTTGTAAATGCTACCTCTGACTCAATAGGTTTCAGACCTATATATCAGGTTTGGCTGAACATGAGCCATGGGTCTTTGGACAACTTTATATATACAGTGTATTCAAAATCAAATTTTATTGGCTCTCAAAAATTGATCCTTCCCTTGGGTCCTTCTTTGTATTTAATGGCTTCATCATCCTTTGAATTACTTTAAGTAGAGATCTTCAATAATTTTAATCATTTTTTTTTCCTCAATAGAGACTTCATAAGTTTTCCCAAGTAGTTAGGACCACAGGCATGTGCCACCATGACTGGCTAATTTTTGTGTTTTTAGTGGTGATTGGACTTCACCTTATTGGCCAGGCTGGTCTCAAACTCCTGGCCTCAAGCGACTCACCCTCCTCGGCCTCCCAAAGTACTGGAATTACAGGCATGAGCCACCATGCCAGGCCAAATTTCATGAATTCTTGAAATTTCTCAGCTTTGAACTGGTCTCTCTGATTCCAGCTACTCTCCTCAAAACCCTTTAGAGTTTTCCAAGTAAAATTCTTCAGTGAAACATCAAGTGGCTTCTACGGTCTGATTTTATTAGTCTCATGTCAAAATTTTACCCAGGCATCCTACATCCCAGTAACATAGAAATTGTTTCCATTCCTCAACTAATCCATTTACTCTTTTTGTTTTAACTTCTGTTACCTTTCTCATATTTTTACCACAAACTGATTGTCCTTCCCTTTCTTTTTCCAGCCATTACAATACAAATTGGCCTTAGAAGTCACTCAGGAAATTGTTATGCTTTTATAAAATACTCTGTTAAGATTAGTTGCTATTTTTTAAAATAGTCAACAGGCATATTGTTGCTTTAACTCTTTTTTTGTATATTTTTTCAACTTACATGATAAGTTATTTAATTATTTGTGACTGTCTTCTACCAGACCACAAAATCAGGTAGTTTTATTCCACCCCTTTCACCAATAAACTATGCAATGCTTGAATATAAACATTCAGAAAATGTTAGCAGAGCAATGTGCATCCAATTTTTATTATGAGTCTTAACTCCCTCCCCATCTTCACACATTTTCAGTAGATGCCTTATCTTTCCAATGGCAGAATAAGATGGGATATTGGATTACTCTTGCCTCAGCAGTTCCCTTGTAGGTGTCATGAGGATGAGTATGCTATCAAACATCCTGGAAGTCTGTAAATAGAAAACAGTGAATTAAATATCTTTATATGTCTCCTTTTGCCCTATATTGCAAGGATATTAGCTCTTCGATATAAAATTAGAAAAGCCTTAGATCTAATTATATGATTTGGTTAGAGTAAATATAATCTTGGACAATTCAGGAAACAGTCACATGGAGTTGTGAGGGAGGACAAGAACATCTGCCTAGAAAGTCAGACAACTTAAATAATAATGAAGTGACAGATGTTGTAACCTAATTGCTCTCTTATTTTGGAACAAGATATAATCATAATACTTTTTTAATATTAAAAATGTAAGTTAATGATACTCTATTAAGGCTATGTAAATGTTGTTAAAATATAAACACAGAAGCTAATTAATTTCGTATGTTATAATTGCGAAGGAATCCAATAGCAGTGTTTAAATATCAATGGTTAATATATGCAAATAGTAGATACTTTTTGAAAGATATGGCTATAGATTCTTAGTATAGCTTAAAATTTTACCGTGATTTAAAACAAGAAAGATCAATGTATTAGACTAAAGTGACTTAGTTTCAAAGTATGCATTTTACGGAACACAAGGTTCACAAAATCCCCTTTAGAATGTTATAGACTTAAAAATCATTCACCTTTATTTTACTACAAATTACTATAGAATATTATTGATAAGATATTCTATTTCATTTTAGCAGAGAAGCCTTCAATATATAAACATCTTTTAAGTAAAATGGGTTAAAATGAGTACTTTTTAAAAATTGTATGCCTTTATATTCTCATTAACAATCATATCTTCTTTATTTTTCTTTCATTTTCAAAATAATAGAAAGTTCTGCCTCCATTGTGTTACAAATATCTTATTCTTTATCCTCTTAAGATATAGACCTTCCCTATTTGAGATTGACAAGAATATTGAGACTTAACTAGTCCAGGAAAAAATAATAGTGTGCTAGCCTTTGATCCCTGGGTATTACCATCATTGCTTTTGCTTCTTCTAATGCTCACTGACACTCTGGAGTCTTCCCTAGGTCTTCTGGTCACCTCAAGCTTCTGGCCTATCAAGCTCACAAGTGGGCTCACCGACTGGCATGTGGCTCTTTGCTTATGTTTTCACCTATCAAGGATCTATTTACTTACTTTCTCTGCATCTCTTCAAAGGAATCCATGGTCTTAGAGTTTGGCAATGCTCCCATGTTAGGTGGCAGATTATAGTGGTGTTTTATTATGGACCTAAGTGTTCCTACTTATTTCTGGTAATCATTATTTTGTTACTTTTTTTAGACTCCTTTTCTCCATCTTCCTCTGTCCCACTTACGTATTGCCAGGGCAAATAGGTATGGGTAAGTATAATCATTTGCAGCATTAGTTTCTCTGATGTATGAACTCTTTCCAAAATTCAATTTGCAAGCCTAAGATTTTGAAAAATACTTTAGGGATTTTTCTTAAAAATATCTGCCAGAAATACTTATTTTAAAAATTATTCCATCTAATGGGAGGGGATGGTAACTTGGTTTTTGTCTCTGTTATGTCTTATGAATTGTTCCATCCTCCCCAGCAGAGCAATGTGCATCCAATTTTTATTATGAGTCTCAACTCCCTCCCCATCTTCACACATTTTCAGTAGATGCCTTATCTTTCCAATGGCAGAATAAGATGGGATATTGGATTACTCTTACCTCAGCAGTTCCCTTGTAGGTGTCCTGAGGATGAGTATGCTATCAAACATCCTGGAAGTCTGTAAATAGAAAACAGTGAATTAAATATCTTTATATGTCTCCTTTTGCCCTATATTGCAAGGGTATTAGCTCTTCAACATTATGTTTTCCTTATTTTTGGAAGTGAGTAACTATTTCATCTTGTTCTATTTTTTCCCAATTTAATAACCGGAAGACTATGGCAATGGGGTAAGGAGAGTATTTAGTTCTTCTAGGGCAAGATCGGAGTCAATATTGCCCTTAAATCAGTCACTGCCCATCTCTAATCTGAATGATACACCAACTGAAATTAGGGATGCCCTTTTTGTATCCTCATAGTCATTCTTTATATCTTAAATATACTTTAATACACTTTCAGTTGTTCTCGGGCGACTGTTCAGAATGCTGATTCTCCTGAGTAGCTGGAATTACAGGCAGGAGCCACCATACCCAGCCAATTTGTGTATTTTTAATGGAGACAGGGTTTAACCATGTTGGCCAGGCTGGTCTCAAACTCCTGATCTCAGGTGGTCTGCCCACCTCGGCCTCCCAAAGTGCTGGGATTACAGTTGTGAGCCACCATGGAGGTGGAGGCAGGAGAATCATTTGAACCCAGGAGGCAGAGGTTGCAGTGAGCTGAGATTGTGCCACTGCACTCCAGCCTGGGCAACAGAGCGAGACTCCATCTCAAAAAAAAAAAAAAATGCTGACTCTCACATCGCTGGTGATCTTCCTTTGCCAAACCCCTAGTCTAATGTGCTTATGTATTCATACAAACCTACTAGTCATCAAATAAATATGGCAAACATCCCACATATAATATCCCTTTTATGGAGTTTTATAACACACATTAGAATCAGAAATCCTCCAAACAAACCTGTGGTAAAGAAATCTGCTTAACTTTGTTTTGCACTCTCTCTCTTTCTCAAAGTTATTTTACCCTAGCATTTTTTTTGTTTTCTAAATAATAGCTCATAAAACTATGATTCTATAGAACAAATTCTAAGAAATACTGCATTCACTAGTAAATTGAGAGGCTTAATTTAGGGGAAAGAAAAATTTGGAACAGACACTGGAATAACGAAGACCATAGAAGAGCAGTGTGATCAGCTAAAAAAAACTCACACGTTCAACTCTTCCGTCCTTTTCATTTCTTTGCAAGTCTCACCCTGCTGCTGCCCAGCAGATGTCAAAATGAGCAGGAAAACCACCTTGGTATACAGAGATTTCTTAATGGCAAGCTCTTGCCTCCCTAAGACTAGATCAGGGACAATATAATCAAAATAGAAGTTTCAAATACTTTTTGTGTTTTTTTGCTTTTCAATACAAAGCATCAGTTTATTTAAGATTCCTAGCTATTCATATGCCGACCATACACTATAAAAACTCTGAAAACCTCTATTAATTCATGGATTATTTTCATTTTTAACAGCAACTTAAAGCAAGAAAAAATTTACTTGATTGTATCTGTTCATCCCATACTACACTGTCATAGTTGCTCATAAATAAAAGCATGATGTTTTATTAATCAACCTACTTTGGGAAATAAAAAATGCATGAAATAGAAATAAAAATTTCTGAGACAAAAGGACATGTAATTTATTATTTTAATAGAATAATTTAAATGCTTTCTAAACTTTCTTATTTCAAATTGCAAAGTTACTCTTATTGAGCTTCTGAGCAATTGATCTGTGGCCTTCAAATTTTATCCTATTATGTCATCTTAAACATGCACATTACAGGGTCATCCTTTTTGGTGATGCCTATTAGTTCCATCTCTTTGCGGAACAATCCATTATAATGAACTCATGCTATCATTTCACCTTCAACCCCCAAGGACTGTCTGCTTTATGAACCCTGCTTTGAAGCTAACATCTTCACTTCCTTCTGTTTTTTTTTTTCCCCTGGTCAAATTCTAAGCTTAATTTAAAGTAGCAAAGAAAGATTAAGCTATTTGCATTTTAATTTTAATTCTCATTAATATTTTCATTTTTTAAAATAGTTACTTGTTCAAAGTAACTGAAATTTTGGACAATGGCAATCTTTCAGGGGGAGAGTTGAGTGATTCTTTTCCAATTAATTTTTATTTTTCATTCCTGCCTCTTCAGAATTACGTCACATCTTTTTGTAGTCTAGGGAGCAATGCTGTAGCTAACATGTGATTTAAGGTGTTTATGCTGACTGCTTAGTGAAAGAGTAACCTTTGAGTTAAGTATTAAAATATGTACTGTTATATAACGTTTAAAAGGCTCCTAAAGTATATTTTGCAAGTTATTCCTCAATGCACCACCACAAACTTTGCAATCTGAGATAACGTCCTTTCTTTCCATCCATTTTAATTCAATTTAATCCATCAGACACTAAATAAATTTACCCTGACTACTATCATGTGTTTCTTTAGGTGCAGGGATATCAAAAGTACCTAAATATCCTGCGGCCTCTAAGGCTTTCCAGGTTATAAAAAATAGATTGATGTGTAAATAAATAATTGCAATTTTATACAATGGGTTCTAAAACAGATACATAAATTTAATATGGGTTCACAGAATCGGAAAACCCAATACCACTTGCCCTCAGGAATCATTATGAAGAAGAGGTCACCGTAGACATGAAGAAAATTCCATATTATTTACAATCTTCTGACTCACTTCAAATATTCTTCAGAATTTAGACCCAGCATAACATGTGTTAGTGGACATGGATGGCATTCAGTAGAGAGCTTATGTTTCAGAACAGCTACAGATAATGAAGGAGGACTCATTAGGAGTCTAAGAGCAAACAACTTATAAAACTAGTAATGAAAAAATGCTTTTTCCCTATAAATGTCTAAAATAAAATCTGTTTTATATTTCACATTTTAAAATGACAACTGTATATCTTTCCACATGGCTGGGGAGGCCTCAAAATCAGGGCAAAAGATAAAGGAGGAGCAAAGGCAAATCTTACATGGCTGCACGCAAGACAGCATGTGCAGGGAAATTGCTCTTTATAAAACCATCAGATCTCATGAGATTTATTCAGTATCATGAGAACAGCATGGGAAAAATCCATCTTCATGATTCAATTACCTCCCCCTGGGTCCCTCCCATGACACGTGGGCATTATGGGCAATACAATTCAAGATGAGATTTGGGTGAGGACACAGCCAAAACATATCATTCCACCCCTGGACCCTCCCAAATCTCATGTTCTCACATTTCAAAACCAATCTTTCCTTCCCAACAGTCCCCCAAAGTCTTAACTCATTTAAGCATTAACCCAAAAGTCCACAGTCCAAAGTCTTATCTGAGACAAAGCAAGTCCCTTCCACCTATGAGCCTGTAAAATCAAAAGCAAGTTAGTTACTTCCTAGAAACAATGAGGAACACAGGCATTGGGGAAATATGCCCATTCCAAATGATAAAAATTGGCCAAAATGAAGGGGCTACAGGCTTCATGCAAGTCCAAAATTCAATATCGCAGTCTTTAAACCTTAAAGTTAAAAAATGATCTCCTTTGACTTCATATCTCACATCCAGGTCATGCTGATGCAAGAGGTGGGCTTCCACAGCCTTGGGCAGCTCCACCTCTGTGGCTTTGCAGGGTACAGCCCTTCTCCTGACTGCTTTCACAGGCTGACATTGAGGGTCCAGCTTTTCCAGGCACACAATGCAAGCTGTCAGTGAATCTACTATTGTGGGATCTGGAGGATGGTGGCCCTCTTCTTATAGCTCCACTAGGCAATACTCCAGTGGGTACTCTGTGTGGGAGCTTCAACCTCACATTTCCCTGCTGCACTGCCCTAGCAGAGGTTCTCCATGAGGGCTCCACCCCTGCAGCAAATTTCTGCCTGGAATTCCAGGCATTTCCATACATCCTCTGAAATCTAAGTGGAGATTTCCAAGCCTCAGTACTTTACTTTTGTGCACCTGTAAGCCTAATACCACAAGTAAGCCACAAAAGCTTGGGGTTTGAACTTTCTGAAGCAAGAGACTGAGGTGTTCATTGGCCCCTTTTAGCCACATTGGGGCTGAAGCAGCTGGGGTGCAGGGCACCATGTCCTAAGGCTGCACAGATAGGAGTGCCCTGGGCCCAGCCCAAGAGACCATTTGTCCCTCCTAGGCCTCTGAGCCTGTGATGGGAAGGGCTGCTGTGAAAGTCTGACATGCCCTGGAGACATTTTCCCCTATTGTCTTGTTGATTAACATTCAGCTCCTTATTACTTATGTAAATTTCTGCCACAGGCTTGAATTTCTCCCCAAAAAGTTTTTGTTTTTTTTCTATTGCATTAACAGGCCACAAATTTTCCAAATTTTATGCTCTGCTTCCTCTTGAACACTTTGTCATTTAGAAAATTTTTCTGCCAGATACCCTAAATCATCTCTCTCAAGTTCAAAGTTCCACACATCTCTAGGGCAGGGGCAAAATACCAGCAGTCTCTTTGCTAAAACGTAACAAAAGTCACCTTTGCTCCAGTTCCCAACAAGTTCCTCATATCCATCTGAGATCACCTCATCCCGGACTTTATCGTCCATATCACTATCAGCATTTTGGTCAAAGCCATTCAACAAATCTCTAAGAAGTTCCAACTTTCCCACATATTCCTCTCTTCTGAGCCCTCCAAGTCTCCAGGAAGTTCCAAACTTTTCCACAGTTTTGTTTTTATGAACCCTCCAGATTGTTCCAACCTCTGCCTGTTACCTAGTTTCAAAGTCACTTTCACATTTCCAGGTATCTTTACTGCAGCACTCCACCCTTTCAGAACCAATTTACTGTATTAGTCTGTTCTCACACTGCTAATAAAGACATACCTGAGACTGGGTATTTATAAAGGAAAGGAGGTTGAATGAACTCACAGTTACATATGGCTGGGGAGGCCTCACAATCATGGAGGAAGTGAAGGAAGCGCAAAGGCACATCTTACATGGTGGCTGACAAGAGTGTGTGCAGGGCCACTGCCCCTAAAAAAATACCAGATGTCATGAGACTTGCTCACTACCATGAGAACAGCATGGGAAAATCAGCTCCCCCCATAATTACATTATCTCCCACTGGGTCTCTCCCATGACACATGGGGATTATGGGAGCTACAATTCAAGATGAAATTTGGGTGGGAACACAGCCAAACTATCATACAGTGAGGGTACAAGGGAGATTAACTATTTCTATTTGTGGAAAATGGGGTAAATGTGAGTAAATATTAATAGCAATGACAGTTTAATAATGGCTTAGAAAAGAAGTAAATGAGGAAATTCCAGCTCCATAATAAGATACACTCTATAATCATCATGCAAAAACTATATGACTTCAGGGAACTCATTGTAAACGATATCAGGTTTTCACCACCATATTTCAAGATAATGTTGCTTAAATTGTAATTATCGCTCTCCAGAGGTGTTCTAACATTCTTAGCTCTGCAGGTATGGGTGTGTGGAAAAAACAACCTTTCTTTTAATTGTCTTTTTTTCATTCCATTCTGTTATGAAATGATAAACAATAATTTTCAAAGTAAAATTTACTTAGAAACTAAGGAAGAATAAAACAAAAAAAATACACATACACATGTAAGTAAATGACTCCAGTGTTACTTCATATCGTATATGTAACTACTTAACAATTCCCCTAGGTTGTCTAATCATAACTTTAAACCAAAAATTTCCAAACCAGAAGTCTTAATTTCCAAAGCCAATCTACCATTTCTTAAGTCATAAATATAGGAATCTATATATTTGATCTTTGATTCTTTGATTCTCCCATTTCTGGAGCCCGTGTATAATTCATTAACAAGTTCACAAGCTCTTTCTCCTAAATCTCAAATTCCTTCCACTTCTCTCTACCTCCATGGCCCTACTCTTAACCAGATATCATCTGGATAACTGTATTATCCTCACAATTGCTTTCAGTGGAATAATCTTCTCATCACCATTCCCTAAAATTCATTCACACAGAAGTTAGAGAACTTATTTTTAAAATATAATATTAGGTGAGTTTCCTTTAAAAAGTATTTAGAGGTTTCTTCATTGCTTGTCAAATTAAATCTAAACTGATTACCAGGACCTATAAGATTCTCTTACATTTGGTTCCTGCTGATGCCTTCAGCTAAAGTTACAGAAGTATCCACTCACTCACTATGTTCCAACTACACCGTCCTTCTCCAGAATCCTGCAGTAGCTTTTACATCTTGTGATTTTGCACTAGTTTTCGTCTTCTTTGGATGCTCTTTCTCAGTTTTGCCCTTGGTTGCTTTATTCCCAGGGTCCCTATTAACTCATCCTCTTTACTCTGTTTACAAAACATAGCACATTTTGGAACCATCTTATTTATGCACTTGTTCAATTTCGTCCGTCACTATAATATAAGCTACCCAAGGAAAGGGCAGAATATTTTTGTTTACTGCCAGGTCTTCAGCATTCTTCATGATATCTGATAAGGGTATCAGTAAGGATATCCTTACCTAGTAAAGATAATATAAATATTCTTTTAGTGAAATTATGTATTAATGATGCTAAGATATTTTAATTTGAGCTGTTTACTATTTGCGTTGTCTTACTAAATATAGTTTTATATTTTTTTCGTCTACAAATGCTTCTGTTTTATAAGGGAGATTAACTTACTTATGTAGCTAATATAGGATGGTTTCAGGCTGAAAATGTGGATTCTACTGGTAAGAGTTTCAATTTCTTGGAGACCTTTTTTTCATTTTGTTTCCTAGAAGTAGACACCAGACTGTATCCTATGGTGTCAAACTTTGCTTCACTACTATTCTAACTTGATTTCTGAAGGCCTTGCCACTTCTGGGCCAATTCAGGAGAAGGAGCATCTACCACTTAGAGCCAGGATTCCTCTCTAAGCAGTTCAGCTAAATCCTTGTGCACAGCTTCACCTCTTTCCATTTCAGGCCTCTTACTGAGAATTTCTAGGTATTTATTAGGTCGGTGCAAAAGCAATTGCGGTTTTGCCATTACTTTTAATGCAATTACCGCAGTTACCAACCTAATAACTTTTACCCCAAATTTCTTTAAGGTCAAAAAAAGAGTAAAACTTCTTTTTGTGTTCAGCCTTCCAGAACAAAGTCATTTACCTACGTGATGATCGATATCCTTTAACATCTAATTTTCAACCCCACCTAATTCTCACGCATTGTAAATAACTTTTCCTCAAATGAATAATTTGTTGATGTCAAAATAAAATGAGAGTATACATCTCTAAACTTAACATTTTATTCAGGACTTCAAGAATTACAATTCAGGGCACACACACAGACTTGGTGGTCTTTTGTATGTCTGAAGAACAAATAAAAATTTGGAGTCAGAGAAATGTTACGTATTGTTTTAAAACAAAGCTTATTGTCACTAGAGAAGCATTTGGGTGCTGGCAAGCTCTGATTGTCTAGTGACAGTGGTAGGTAAAACTAATCTTAGAGTCATGGCAGGTCATGTTAGCAGTCACTAGGTCAAACTGGCCTTAGGGTTACAGCAGGTAGTTTCAGATGCTGGGCTTGCAGAGGATTCAATTCCTGAAGCTGTGCTTTATGTCCTGAGTGCTTTTTCCCTGGCCTCTCAACTCTGATTTAATTGAGTATGGCAAGAATGACCCAATTTGCATACTCAACTTTCACAAATTTAAAACTGAATTAAAAATAAAACAAACTAATTCTCATTGTAGGTAAAGACATGCTAAAAAGTCATCTTTCATAATGTCCTGGCTGCAGAGTATGACTAACATTTAAGCAGAACACGCATTTGGAAAGAATTGGCTTGTTAGAAATGCTGTCAAGTAAAAGATTGTCAGTAGAGGTTGGCTGCAGTAGAAAGAAATTCTCAGACATGCTGACTCTTTTAAGAGTTGCCGAATCACCTGGAATGAAAATTATTTTTCCTTCTCTACCCCTCATAGGCTGCATTTGAAATGCACAGCAAAAATATTTTCTATAAAAAGAAATGATTTACTAATTAGAAATTGCTGTATTAATGTGTATTTTAGGAATCTGATTACTAACATTCATAATATTTTTCAGCTTGTATGTGCCTTAATAATGTAATAAGAAATCTTAAATGACCTACACATTATTCTAAAATGTAGGAATGATTTGAAATCAGGAAATTCAAGTGTACACAATCAGAGTCCTTTTAAAAATAATAATGGTTGTAACATCTTCACACACTGGCTTAAGACAACTCATCATAAAATGGACATATAGACATTCCTTTTTTTTTAATTTTTTGAAAATTTTTAATGAAGAAAAGGTTGGAGAACTGAATGAAGAGAATAAATATTTGTCTTAGTCAAGGAAAGAAGTAGATAAATTATTCTTCAAAAACTTGAAATTACTCAGATTGATATGAATTGATTCTTTTATATTTTAAACAAATCTTCGCTGTTTTCTTTCTTATATTAACTGTTGAAATGCTTTTAAAAACTGTGGCATATAGTAATCTGTATATTTAAATATGTATATATTTAACAGTGAATATAAAAATGTAGAGAAATGCAGAAAAGTATTTCAAAGTGAAGATTTTTTTAAGTACATCATTTACCAGTCTTTTTCTAAAATTAAAAAAAAGAAAGGCATTTTATCTACATCTGCAACAACAGATGTAAGTATTAATAAAGATCCTCCCAGCCTCACTTCAGCTAATGCATTTAGGCATTTCTGTGAGAAAAAGCATACATCAGCACAAGGAGAATTTGGTTTTTCACTCACTTTGTTTAAATCTCTGTCATCTGTCTTTTAGCTCTTGAATCAGTGTGTAAATATAATGAACAGATTTACATGCTCAAGTGTACTAGAGGCAATAAGCAATAAGCATATTTTAAAGTGAAAAAATACAATCAACTGACTATGAAATTAGCTCTTCACCCTCCCAGTTTTCACTTAATCTTTAAATAGAGACAGTCATTTGATGTATCTTTTTCCTGCTGAGTGAAAGCATACTGTTATGTACTGGCAAATACAGAGAATAAACACTAAGACACTGATATTTTTCTTAATTATAAATTACAATTTATTTGCAACAATTTCATGAATAACTTTATTAAATGGTTAAATTTTCTTAAACATTTACTAAATCAACACTAGTAGGCTTAGATGCATTTAGATGATATCGCACATTTATATCAAAAAATATATGAGGTGAATATAATCAATAATTACATTTTATAAAATAAACTGAAGAAATAGAATCTTGGTGACATTAAGTAACTTAACTTCTTTAAATTGACTCAACTACAAACTGCCAGTAACCCATCATTTTAATCATCAATTGAACATTGTTACCTATTTTTTTGAAATTGTACATAATTTTATTCCATATACTTCCCTCTTGGTGATATATTTTGTATGTTTATATTATTCAACAAGTATTTTAACAAGTATTTACTAAGTACCTGTTGTATGCCAGGCATATTCTAGATGCAGCTGATACAGCTACAAAAAAGGATGCTGATTTCACCACCTTCAGTTTTTTCCTCCAAAAAACTATTCTTCTTCTAAATACTCTCTCCTGTTGATAAATTACCTCCATTAAACCGTACATATTTTTCCCATTATGGTATTATCTTCTACTACACATCCCTCTTAAATTCTGAGTTATTGTAAACAAGAAATACAAGTCCATCCATATGTCTCTACTAGAGATCACCTTCCTTCAGTCTTACAAGCTCTCCTTCTAGGCCTTGACCAACCAGATGAAACATTCGCCACTGCTCATGATTCAATGCATATTCTTTTTTTTTTTTTTTTTTTTTTTTTACTTTTATGTTAAGTTCAGGGATACAAGTGCAGGTTTGTTACACAGGTAAACTTGCATCATGGGGGTTTGCTGTATTGATTATTTCATCACTCAGGTATTAAGACTAGTACCCTGTAGTTATTTTTCCTTATCCTCTCCCTGACCTTCCATCTTCTTTTTTTTTGAGACGGATTCTCGCTCTGTCGCCCAGGCTGGAGTGCAGTGGCACAATCTCGGCTCACTGCAAGCTCCGCCTCCCGGGTTCACACCATTCTTCTGCCTCAGCCTCTCCAAGTAGCTGGGACTACAGGCGCCCGCCACCACGCCCGGCTAACTTTTTGTATTTTTAGTAGAGACGGGGTTTCACCGTGGTCTGGATCTCCTGACCTCATGATCCGCCTGCCTCAGCCTCCCAAAGTGCTGGGATTACAAGCGTGAGCCACCGCACCCGGCCCCTCCATCTTCTTAAAGGCTCCAGTGTGTGTTATACCCCTCCATGTGTCCAGGTGTTCTCATCATTTAGCTCCCACTTATAAGTGATGACATGTGGTATTTGGTTTTTATTTCTACATTAGTTTGCTATGGATAATGGCTTCCAGGTCCATCTATGTCTCTGCAAAGGACATGATCTCATCCTTTTTTATGGCTGCATAGTATTTCATGGTGTATATGTACCACATTATTTTTTATCCAGCCTATCATTGATGGGCATTTAGGTTGATTCCTTGTCTTTGTTATTGTGAATAGTTCAGCAATGAACATATATGTGCATGTGTCTTTATAATAGAATGAGTTATACTCCTTTGGTTGTATACCCAGTAATGGGATTGCTGAGTCAAATGGTATTTCTGTTTTTAGGTCTTTGAGAAATTGACACACTGTCTTCCACAAGGGCTAAACTGGTTTACAGTGCAACCAACAGTGTAAAATGGTTCCTTTTTCTCCAAAACCTCACCAGCATCTGATCTGTTGTCTTTTGACTTTTCAATAATAGCCATTCTGACTGGTGTGAGATGATTTTTTATTTTTTTGAGACAGAGTCTTGCTCTGTTGCCTAGGTTGGAGTGCAGTGGCATGATCTTGGCTCACGGTAACCTCTGCCTCCTGGGTTCAAGTGATTATCCTGCCTCAGCCTCCTGAGTAGCTGGAACTACAGGCATGCGCCACCATGCCCGGATAATTTTTGTATTTTTAGTGGAGATGGACTTTCACTACGTTGGCCAGGCTGGTCTCAAATTCCTGACCTCAGGTAATCCGCCCACCTCGGCCTCTCAGATTTCTGGGATTATAGCATGAGCCACAGCTCCCAGCTTCATTGTGATTTTGATGTGCATTTCTCTAATAATCAGTGATGTTGAGCTTTTTTCATATGTTTGTTGGCCGTATATATGTCTTCTTTTGAAAAGTGTCTTTTCATGTCCTTTGCCCACTTTTTAATCGGGCTATTTGTTTATTCTTTAAATTTGTTTAAGTTCCTTACAGATGCTGGATATTAGACCTTTGCCAGAGGAATAGATTGAAATAAAGATTTATCTCATTCTGTAGCTTGTCTCTTTACTTTGTTGATTCTTTTGTTGTGTAGAAGCTCTTTAGTTTAATTGGATCCCATTTGTCAACTTTTGCTTTTGTTGCAATTGCTTTTG
Source organism: Symphalangus syndactylus (assembly GCF_028878055.3). NCBI lineage: Eukaryota > Metazoa > Chordata > Mammalia > Primates > Hylobatidae > Symphalangus > Symphalangus syndactylus. Next base: position 68,296,850 of record NC_072439.2, read on the forward strand.
GCATCTTTTTCATGATATCTTGGCCCATGCCTATACCCTGAATGATATTGCCCAGATTGCCTACCAGAGTTTTTATAGTTTTTGGTTTTACATTTAACTCTTCAATTCATCTTAAGTTAATTTTTGCATATACTAAAAATAAGGGGTTCAGTTTTAATCTTATACATATGGCGAGCCAGTTATTCCAGCACCATTTATTGAATAGGAAATCCTTTCCCCACTGCTTGTTTTCATCAAGTTTGTCAAAGATCAGATAGTTGTAGGTGTGTGGTCTTATTTCTGGGTTCTCTATTCTGTTCCGTTGGTCCATGTGTCTGTTTTTGTACCAGTTCCATTCTGTTTTGGTTACTATAACCCTGTAGTATAGTTTGAAGTCAGGTAGCATGATGCCTCCAGCTTTGTACTTTTTGCTTAGGATTGCCTTAGGTATTTGGGCTCTCTTTTGGCCTGTAATACCAGCTACTCCGGAGGCTGAGACAGGAGAATTGCTTGAACCTGGGGGGTGGAGGTTGCAGTGAACCGAGATTTGCACCACTGCACTCCAGTCTGGGTGACAGAGTGAGACCCCATCTCAAAAAAAGTAAATAAACAAATTTCAAAACAGAGTTTTTTCTAGTTATGTGAAGAATGTCTATGGTCGTTTAATAGGAATAGCATTGTGATTCAATGACTATTCTAAATTCAAGTTTTCTTTCTATTCAAAGTGAATGACTAGTTAATATGTAAGGTTTTCCCCTTTGGGAAAATTTCTTCTTGCCATAGTATTTCAAAGCCACCCCATGCACTAAACCAACACATTTATGAACCAAGCAGTGAAGTCTTCCTCTTCTATTAGCTGGTCATAGGGAGCCTCCCTGTGGCATAAATGTGAGCACCCTCAGAGATTAACTACAGAGGTGATTGATGTGATTGTCCTGCACCACCTACACATATAGCTTTCTTATGCCCTCTGGTACTGCTCAGGTGATATCCAGGGTATACTACTGCTATCTTACAATGGATTGTTCAACTGTTGCTGGTCTGCATGACCTGTGACTTGGTGGATCTGACATTAACCAGCTCATTATGGGCAGCTCTGGCCACATGGTCATTTATTATACCATGGTTAGACTCTCTGTATTTACCAAGGTCCAGGAGAATGCCAGTAGTTTTCTGAAAGTTTAGTAATTCTCTGATACACATAACACAGTTCCATTCCAGAACTCTAGTGGGATTCATTGGAATTCCTTTATTGATGCTCTAATACCATAGGGTCATATTGCATCATATTGCTCAAAGTAGCTGGGTATTTTGTACCATAACCTGCTCATGCTATACAACCTCTAGACTCCATTTAAAGCTGGTATTCATCCTGTCTATTGATCCGAACACTATTCCTAGTGTGGAGTATGCCGCCTTCAGAACCCAGATAGGCCTACTAGGCATTGTGCAGCTTTCTTATGCTCTCTGGTATAAGGCATGCACATGCCTTGAAGGGCATGTTTCCACAAAGGCCACTAATGTACTAGCATTTCTTTCTCATCTGGGATTATTAGCTTAATGCAATTGATATAGTGACACAGGACAATATTCTGCAAAACATCCGGTAGTTCTAGGTCTCTTTAGATTATAACAAAGGAAAGAAGAGTTATCATGGCCCTGAGTGAAGGCTATAAATGTATACCATTGACCTTTTCACGTGAATGCAAACTGCTTTTAATCTAAGTCAAAGCAAACTGTTTTTGGACAAAGGTGATACAAACATATTTACCAGGTCAATGGCTCATATCCTGTATATTAGCCTATGTTAATCTGTTCTACAGATTATCTATCATCTGGCAGAACAGCTACAGCTGAGTTGAGTTTATTTCTTGCTTGAGATTAAAGGAGTCTGCTGTCATCCTTGAATTTAGCTGGTCTTTGCACAGGCCAGGCTGGTGAATTAACAGGTGATAAAATGAGGACACTTCACTTGTATTCTTTAGTTTAGACTCTTTAGAAACAGCACTTATTTCTGCCACCCATTTCAGGATGAGATATTTTTATATTTACTATCTTATATAATAGAAGAACAGTTTAAAAACTTTCAGTTGTCCTTTCACGCTAAGACAGCTCTCACCCCACATAGGCCACATAGCAAATGTAGGAATTGTGGAAGTATCAAGTATGTTAGTTCCAACTATACATCTAGCAACCAGGGAAATGACCATTGGATTGTGGCCTTAGAAGCTCTGGAGCCACTGTGAGGACCTAGGCCAGACTCTACTCATCACCTCACTCACATTTGTCTCCACTCTGACCGAGAAGTCACAATGACAGATTGAATGCTGGCTATCAATATTAACTCAAGCCCTTGTCTAATGGTTTTGAAAAGATTTTATGTTGTCCGTTTTCTCAGTGGATAACCAGGCAAGTAAAATGACCATTGGTCTTTTCCAGGAAGGACTGAGGAACCATCACTGTGCACAATGGCTGTGGTATTGTCAGTCTTTCCTCCTGGGGTTCTGACTGACCCTTCAGTTAATGTGTTTTGGATCCCAAAACTGTCCGAGTTCTGGAGTCTGTATGATGAAATTGTGGCTATCTTTTGAAATGTCTGCCTTTTTCATTCGTAAGTTCTTCTTTCTTTCTTGATTGTAGTGTGAATAGTCATAATCTCACTGGCTGCTCATCTATCTTGCCATTAGGAAAATTGTCTTTTATTAAAAAAATTATAACTCTATGCAACTTAGGCTCCTATGGCTGCCACTATGATGTTGCTTCCAATAACAATAATTGAGTCAGCCTGACTTCTGATGTTTGAACGCCACCAGATATCTTATTGATTTATTTATTTTTGTGGTCAAGTGATGGCACTTAATCTTTGCTCTCAGAGAGCCAAGTTATTTCCTGATGTTAAAAAAAAATCAACATTTTTTTTAACATCAGGAAAATCCTTAAAAAAGCAACCAGTGAACTTGTTAGTAAGGATGCTACTTTCTCATTAACATATAGGTAGACCTTCTCTGTGCTTCACAAACACTGCATTTTTTATAAATTGAAGGTGTATGGCAATCTTGCATCAAGCACATCTATCAGCACCATTTTTTTCAACAGCCTAGGCTCACTTGTGTCTCTGTGTCACATTTTTGTAATTTTGCAATATATCAAAGTTTGTATTATTATTACCTGTTAAGATGATCTGTGCTCAGTGATATTTGATGCTATTATTGTAATTGTTTTGGTATGTCATGAACTGCACCTATGTAAGATAGAAAACTTAATCAATAAATATTGAATGTGTTCTGACTGCTCCATAGATGAGCCATAGCCCAGTCTCTTTCCTTTCCTTGGGCCTCCCTACTCCCTAAGACACAATAATATTGAAATTAGGCCAATTAGTGATTCCACAATAACCTCTAAGTGTTCAAGTGAAAGGAAGAGTTGCGTTTCTCTCCCAATAAATCAAAGGCTACAAATGATTAAGCTTAGTGAGGAAGGTATGTTGAAAACTGAGATAGGCCGTAGGCCTCTTTTGCCAGCTAGCTAAGCTGTGAATACAAAGGAAACATTCTTGAAGGAAATTAAATATGCTACTCCAGTGAACACATTAATGATAAGAAAGAAAAACAACCTTATTACTGATATGGAAAAAAAGTGTAGTGGTATGAATGGAAGATCAAATCAGCTACAACATTCACGTAAGCCAAAACTTAATCCAGAGCAAGGCTTTAACTCTCTTAAATTCTGTGAAGGCAGAGAAATGTAAGGAAGCTGCCAAAAGAAACCTTTGAAGCAAATAGAGTTTGGCTCATAAGGTAGAAGGGAAGAAGCAATCTCCATCACATAAAATTCAAGGTTAAGCAGCAAGTCCTGATATGGAAGCTGCAGCAAGTTATCCAGAAGATCTAGCTAAGATAATTAATAAAGGTGGCTACAAAAGGCAACAGGTTTTTAATGTAAATGAATTAGTCTTTTATTGGAAGAAGATGATATCTTGGGCTTTCATAGCTAAGAAGTCAATACCTGTCTTCAAAGCATCAAAGAGCGAGGCTAACTCTTGCTTCAGGGTAATGCAGCTGGTGACCTGAAGTTAAAACCAATGTTCATTTACCTTTCTGAAAAGTCTAGGGCACTTGAGAATTCTGATAAATCTACTCTGCATCTGCTCTATAAATGGAACAACAAAGCCTGGATGATGTTTAATTTATTTACAGCTTAGTTTACTGAATATTTTAAGCCTACTGTTGAGTCCTATTGCTCCTTTAGATTAGATTCTTTTTAAAAGTGTACTTATTTATTGACAATATGACTCGTCACCCAAGAGCTGTAATGGAGATGCACAAGGAGATTAATGTTGTTTCATGCCTGCCAACACAATGTCCATTGTGCAGCACTTGAATTGAGGAGTAATTTTAACTTTTAAATCTTATTATTTAAGAAATTATCCCTTCAATGAATATGGACTAAGGAAACTGAAAACCTTCTGGAAGGATTCACCTTTGTAGGTGCCATTAATAACTTCGGTGATTCATTCATAGGAGGAGATCAAAATATCCACATTAACATGAGTTTGGAAGAAGCCGATTCCAATCCTCATGGATCGCTTTGAGTAGTTCAAGTGGAGGAAATATCTGCAGATGTGGTGAAAATAGCAAGAGAATTAGGACTAAAAGCAGAGCCCGAATATATGACTAAATTTGTTTCTATTTCATGAGAAAAGTTGAACCCATGAGAATTTACTTCTCATAGATGAGCAAAGAATGTGGTTGAGATGGAATATACTCCTGGTAAAAATGCTGTGAACGTTATTGAAACAACAACAAAGAATTAAAAACATTATTACCTCAAATTAGTTGATAAAGCAGATTTGAGAGGATTGACTTTACTTTTGAAAAATTCTACTATGGGTAAAATGCTGTCAAATAGTATTACATGTTACAGAGAAAACTTTCAAGAACGAAAGAGTAAATCAATTTTGCAAACATCATTATTTTATTTTAAGAAATTGCCACAACCACTTCAACTTTCAGCACCATCACCCTGATCAGTCAGCATCAAAAATATTGTTGTTAGCATCTTTTAGGAATGAAATTTACTTAAGATACGTACATAATTTACATGTCATCGCACACTTAGTCTACAGTGTAGTGTAAACCTAACCTTTTTTTTCTTTTTTTTTTTTTTTTAATTTTAGGGTCAGAGAATACATATGCAAGTTCGTTACATGAATATACTGGTATAGCGGTGAAGTTCATGCTTCCAGTATACCCATCACCCAGGTAGTTATCATTGTACCCAAAAGATAGTTTTTCAACACTCTCTTTCCCCTAACCTCCCAACTATAGGAGTCCAAGTATCTGCTGTTTCTATCTTTGTGTCCATGTGTATCTACTCAACATAACTTTCATATGCACATAAAAATCAAAATGCTCTTTGTGACTGGCCTTATTTTGATATTCACTTTATTGCAATAGTCTCAAACCAAACTCCTGATATCTTACATAGAATATCATTGCAAGCAAATTGTTGCCTTTTAATTCCTTCTGCCACATCTGCCGCAGCAACCTTGGCATCTCAGTAAGTGTATTAGTTTCCTACTGCTACTTTAACAAGTTACCCATATTTTGAGGTCTTAAAACAACGCAAATTTATCTTACAGTTCTAGAGGTCAGAAGTCTGAAAAGGGTCTCACTGGGCTACAATCAGGGTGTTGGCAAGATTGCGTTCTTCTGCAAGCTCTAGTAAAATACGTTTTCTTGCATTTTCCAACTTCAAGAGCAAGCTTGCATTTCTTGGCACATAACTCAGCAGCATCATTGCCCAAATTCCCATGTTGCCCTCTGTCTGGTTCTTTCTTCTTTCACTTTTTTTTTTTTTAGATGTTTTAGGACTTTAATGTTCTTTACATATTCAACATAAAATACTGACAATAGATAAACAGTAGGGGAACGATTTTTCAGCAAAGTTTCACTCTCGTTGTCAAACGTTACAAAGAAAACAGTCAAGAGAACAAAGGATAAGGCAATTTAACAGAAATGTTTAATTTAATGTCATAATTGAAAAACAACCAACCAATCAACTTTCTCTTCTACCTATGGAAAGAATGGTAAAAATGAATCAAGAACTTCTAGATCTTTTTCATAAAACAGCTTAAAAAGAGGAAGGGGAAGACTGGGGAGGGGGTGCAACTGTTGCTAATGGAATAACGCACAAGGTCAAGGATTTAATAAATTCTAAAAGTGTCTACATGTATCAGTGTTAACCGTACTATTAGAAACATAAATGTATAGAAATATAAAGTATATGGTACTAAAAACCTACCTTGCTAATATAAACATACATAAAGTATGTCACTTCTCTTGTAATAACAGTATAAAGATCGATCTACAGTTTGCCCTTTGCCTGGTACTCTTAAACCACTCCTCCAATGGGCAATGTTGACCTTGAATCAACAGCCACTGAACCCAGGAGACCCCACAGATGTCTAGATTCAGCACCTAGAGGGCCCCCGTACCCTCTATGCTGTGTGTTCCCATGACTCCAGAAACAATTAATTGCAAACTACATTATTAAGTCCACAGGGAAGTTTGAAATCTAACTAGAAAAAGTAGCAGCAAAGGCATTTTGCTGGTGCCCAGAAGAATGTTGGCTCTGCTGGGGTCACCGTGGAGATTGTCCATGATGACCTGCTGGGATTTGCTCTCCTAGAGTGCCCCTCGGTCCTGGAATACAAGGTGCAGGCTGGAAACAGCTCCTTGTACAACATGCCCCCGTGTTTCAGCATCTACGTCATGGGCTTGGTCCTGGAGTGGATTAAAAACAATGGAGATATTGCGGCCATGGAGAAGCTTAGCTCCATCAAATCTCAAATGATTTATGAGATTATTGATAATTCTCAAGGATTCTACGTATGTCCAGTGGAGCCCCAAAATAGAAGCAAGATGAATATTCCATTCCGCACTGGCAATGCCAAAGGAGGTGATGCTTTAGAAAAAAGATTTCTTGATAAAGCTCTTGAATTCAATATGTTGTCCTTGAAAGGGCATAGGTCTGTGGGAGGCATCTGGGCCTCTCTGTATAACGCTGTCATGATTGAAGATGTTCAGAAGCTAGCTGCCTTCATGAAAAATTTTTTGGAGATGCATCAGCTATGAGCACATCCTAACCAGGATATACTCTGTTCTTGAACAACATACAAAGTTTAAAGTAACTTGGGGATGGCTAGAAAAAGTTAACAAACAGTATTTTTCTCAAATGAACATGTTTATTGTAGATTCCTCTTTTTTGAAGGAACAACAGCAAAACATCTACAGCTCTGTAAAGCTGGTGGGACCTAATATTCACTTAATTCTGACTTGAACTGGAAGCATTTTAAGAAATCTTCCTGTTGCTTTTCTTCTTTCACTTTTAAGGTCTCTTGTGATTACATTATGCCTACCAAGGCAATTTAGGATAACTTCTCATTTAGAGGTCACCTTATTAACAATCTTAATCCTGTCTGAAACATTAATTCCCCTTTTCTATATAGCCGAACATACTAAAGGTTTAGGAGCTTAGAATATCTTTAGTGGACATTATTCTGCTTACTACAGTCTGTATATGTTTTTACATTTTCATATTTCTAGAAGCCATTCTACCAGTGTTTCTGCCCCATCTCCCAGAGTTTCTGTGTGAATATTTAACCATGGGACTCTCTTTAGAGGTCAAGTATTCTCACAATTAAGCATGGGCCTGGTCCTCAGCTTTCTCTTCCTACCCAATGTAGAAGATGAGATCTACTTTGCACAATAATGAGGCTTGGTTTTACCTTTACAGTTAGCATTAGTTGCCAATTAATTGCTCTGTTTTTTTGTTATTTTTCCCAAAGTAATTAAACTGATCAATTCTACTGTACTCAATGTTATTATCTCCCCTATAGTTCTCCAAGGACTGATGGAATACCTAGCTTGCATATCCCCACCAATTATATCATCCCAGTTTATCACAGGTGAGCACTGCCACCTTGGGTCAGGAGCTCTCTCTGCTCCACACCATGGTTGTGGAATCCTCATTTCCAGATGGGAGGTATTTAATCCAGTTCAAAATCTCACCTAAGTGTTTTCTTTCTGACAAAAATGCCGCGTTAAAATTTCCAAGTTGGTTTCCCCTGCAAGCAGAGTGTAAAACGAAGTTTTGCATACAGTAGTTATATTTTGGAGTGTGCTTGAATTAATTCCTCTAGAATGGAGAGGAAGAAAAAATGAATGGGCAAAGAGACAAATCAAATGATCTTAAAGGAAACCTCATAAAACCATGTGAAGAGTTCCACAAATAGTATGGAGAGGCTATGGCCCTGGGCCAGGTGACTCTCTTCAACTGAAACAATTCCTAAAGTGTGCTGAGAGTAGAGGACTGAACAATAAATCTTATTTCTGAAGAGTATCTGTGAGTATCACAGCATCCATGAATTTATAGTAGATCTTTCTCTTGCTAACTCTGTCTTTCTCTTAAAAACTACTCTTCCCCACCCCAATTGCATTTTGCATTTAGAAATAAAAATCCTAAAAACACAAATCACCTCAAAGTAAGAAAATAGAGGCATGACAAAATGCCTGAACAAGAAAAACGAATGAAAACAATAACCTGGCTTGAACATGAGAAGAAAATAAAATAAATACAGGTAGAATACCAAAGTTAAGGTATACATATCTGCCATATATTTTACAAATCCAGATTATATTAAAGGCAGGCAACTGAAATTTTCTTACACTAGAAACAAAGTTGCATTGTTTTCCAAGAGCATGTTCAGGGAACTTTGCAAAATTAATGCAGTCATTAATTATTTCATTACAATATTTGACTACCTATTCTGTGTCTGACCATGAATTAAGTGCCATTGATTCAAAAATGTATAAATAAAACAGAAATCTGCATGATGCAACTTATTTCCCATGTGGAACCAAACAGTAAGATATAAAATAAAAACTCTAAAAAACAAAATACCATTATTTCAGATTATATGAAATATTTTTATTATAAGTAGTAAATGAACCAGGTGATGTGATAAAGAATAACTTGGGAACATATTTTAACTAAGAATTATTTAATATTAGTCAGGTTATCAATAATTATTGTTCAATTTTTAATAAATTAAAAGTTCCTTGAGATCCACTGTCCAGTTTGATCTTTATTTCTTAACATTTTCTTCATTTGATTTAGAATTCCTTGGGGGACAACCCCACACCATAGCTTCTTATCATAGTTACTAAAACAGTAATAACATAGCATATGATTTACATTAACTGTTAATATTTTAGAATATTCTAATCTAAATTAACAGCTCTATTTCTCTTTTCTTAGGAAATAAATATCTAGTATAGGTACTATGTTATTGCCATATTTCTAAAGTTCATTTTGACTCCATTTTCAATGTTAATGGAAATTACTGACATATTATTACTTAAAGAATTACAAACAGTGGTAATTGCTAACTAAAGGAAATAAAGATGAACAATTTTTAAATATATAAAGTTATTGTGTGCTTTGTGTGTTTAAAAAGGTTAAATTATTTTTAAAAGTATAGTACTGTAAAACTGTAAGTTTAAACTATTATCACTTAATTTATTCAAAACTAATGGCTTAGAAGATGAAGATCCTTGCATATAGATTCATGTGTGTATGTATTCAGCTAGCTTTTTATTATTTACTTACACATTATAATTTATTATTGAACAATAGTATTTACCATGTATACCTGTATTATAGTTAAGTATAACTTCAATCTAAAATAAAAAATCACTTTAAGTTCAAGTTATTTCTTTAAATCTGTGGGCAAGAGTCAGAATTTCTTTAAATCAGAGATTTTTAACTGCCGAACACAAACTACAAATGAGAATTTCCTTGGCAATTTAGGGTGCTATAGAAGCATGATAATAAAGTTTTTTTTAAATGATTCATATAGGTATGTCTGTTTATAATACACATGAGAAACTCCAATTTCATTATATACTTGAACAATTCCATAGAAAAACCTTCAGAATAAGATGGTTAGACCATAGCATAGGTCATATACACATTGCTGTATAATGTTTTTATTTTCTTTTTTTTTCTGAGATGGGGTCTTTTTCACCCAAGTTGGAATGCAGTAGTGAGATTTTGGCTCACTACAACTTCCTCCTCCCAGGCTCAGGTGATCCTCCCACCTCAACCCCCCAAGTAGCTCTGGAACTACAGACACGCACCACCACGCCCATCCAAGTTTTTGTATTTTTGGTAGAGATGGGGTTTTGGCTTGTTGCTTAGGCTTGTCTCGAAATCCTGAGCTGAGGCAATCCGTCCGCCTTGGCCTCCATAAGTGCTGGAATTACAGGCCTGAGCCACCGTGCCTAGCCTTGTATAAATTTTACCACAGAAACCCTTGAATAAGATCGATTTTCTTTCAAAATAGAAGAGGATATACACACTCCTCAATGTAAGCCCTTTCAAATAAATTTTTTTTAAATCCCTCACCTAATCCCCTCAGGAAAAATGTTATAGTTTAACATGGTGCTCTATTTCAAGAATTATTTTATCTAATAAAATGGATGTACATGGGGCTTTGCTTTACACCTTTTTCAATAATTAAGCAACTGGACTTGATGACATAGAAAGGTGGCAGCAAACTAATAGGTACATATGCTCTCAGAGGCAATTTGTAGAAAGAAAAAAGGTCACATCATATTTTTCATTGCCTTTGTTCTAAGAAAGAATGCAGTTTTCCTGGATGTCTGCACCCCAGCATTCAATTGCAGGTGAGGCAATTGTTTTAGGTAAATAAATTTCCAATGGAAGTGCTCAGTGTTTCAGTGCAAACAGGAATCTTGCACTGTACCCTCAAAGCTTTGACATCAGCTGTGTCAGCCGAGAGGATTCTGATTCTGAATATAAAAATCTGATTCATCGCGAGTTTGACACATGCTGCTTCAAAAAACTGAAGGAGCCTCCAAGTCTCATTCAGAGCTGCAGCCTGGCAACAATTTCATTTTTGTCTTCTAAGTTGTTTTCCTTTCACCCTTTTGCTGAGCAGAAACTAGAAAATGATTCTGAGAGGAGCTGCCTACTGCAACAGATGTATTACACATAAATATACAGAAACATACAGAGAGCCCTGGAGAATATAAGCTAGTGTTATTCACAAAATCTGTCAATTTCCTAAAACTCAAATGCGTAAAACAGAAATAAATACTACATTGATCTTGCTAATAATCATTATAAGATAAAGAGTTACTTCCCAAGTAACGACTAATAAAATCTGTGAAACAAAGAGAAAATAAAATCCACGAAGAAACTGTGTGATACTGAAAGAATAAGCAGAATATTTAAGTTGATAATTTTCTTTTTTCCAACCTCTAACAGAGGCATATGATTTCTTTTTATCTTACAAGTTACTTAAATTCTTGATGTAATATGTATTGTTATCTTAAACTCGTTCTGGTTTTCTGGACCGTTCATTTCCCTTAGCTCCATTCACCCCTTCAGCACCACTGTGTCAGGGTTAGGGATAGCGCAAATACGTTCGTTACACAGTCTTGTTTTATCCAGTCTTTTTTTTTTTTAAGGGCCTTTCCAGTTCCTGCATTTATGCCTTTAAAAACTTGCATCAATACCTTGTGATCACAAATGTCGATTATTCATACTTTTCATAAATATAGGTCAATATTTTTCTCAAGAATGTTTGCACTTTAAGGCTCTAGCAATGTTACCTAGTAAGAATGCTGACTCAGTTAAAAAACTGTAAAGCTCTCATATGTAGAGCTAGGAAGAGATTTTTCATGAGGTAGAAATTTCCTTTTATAAAAATATAACATCTATTCTGACTATAAAGTTTATTCTGCCCCAGTGTTTGGACTTCCGGTAGGCTGTTTTTTTAAACCCTAGTTGCAATTAAAGTGATTAATCTCACTTTCTTAATAAATAATAAAATTTGGCCTTCAATGAAGACAAGTTTCAGTAATCTAAGAAATAAATCAACCCCAAATTCTTTATTTCTTACTGAATACAGATAAGTGTGTGTGTGTGTGTGTGTGTGTGTGTATGTGTATATAAACTATTATTAGGTCCTGTATAATTACCTTTAAAAACTGTCTTAATAGAAATGTGACTGTATGAAATATTAATCAATTTAAAATTATTGAACCCTGGTACTGTGTCATAACAAGTGTGTCTATTATCATGCAAGGCAACGTAGACTATATTTAAATTAACCATGAATGAAAATTTTTTAAAAGTTCATCAACCTTCTGTTTCTTTGTGTACATGTGGAAAGAGTATTGCTATGGCACTTAAATGCACAATTATATATTTAATTTAATAGGCTACTTCATTTTAATAAAATTCTAATTTTTATGAAATTCTAATATTGCTAACATTTCACATCAAGAAAAGCATTGCTAGGGCAAGCAAATAGTACTTTAAAAATGATAATTTGCCCATATCAATACAAACTGAATAGGAATAAGAAAATAGTCCTCCTGAGTTTACCTTATTTTTTATATAGAAGTCAAAACTATATGTTATTGATGAAATGCCTGAAAGTCTCTATGCAATGCAAGAAGAATATTAATATAACAGAGTCCCAGCATAAAAATATAGAGCTATGTATTAATCAGAGTGAATCACAGCTTTGACTTACATTGTGCTCTAAATAAATGCAGGTGAGAAAGAAGGGGTTCAAATTAATAATTTACACTAAAACCAGTAAAACAATAGTATTAAACTTAGTAATTACCTAATTCAGCACACCATTTACATTTTACATGTATTAGATGAAATTTTTGAAAAACTGTGTTGAATACACTTGAATATCTTACACAGTCATATATTATGAAAAACTGTGTTGAATACACTTGAATGTCTTAGTCATATATTTTGCTCATGACTGCATTTTTAATATTTATATTTTATATTTCTCTGTATTTCACATATTTTGGTCTTATTTCTTCCTATTCTATTAATAAGGGGTTATAGTCCATGTCATGATTTATAGATAGATTGTGTATTTTGTGATGCAAAACTCTTATATAACTAGATTTTGGCACCCTACTCCCATGAAAATAAAAAAACAACCAAAATAAAAGGATGTGATAAGATCTGTCAATGCATTAGGAAAAAATGTCCACTCAGCATTTTGGGGATAGAAAGAAGGGAAGACAACTACAGGGCAGACAGCATTTACTAATACTTGGGAATTAGTAGCTGAGGATTAAAATATGATTCTTTGCTATTTGGCTTTCAGTGTTCTGAATAATTCCATGATGTTACAATAATGTAGTTACTACAGAACTAATGCTGTGATTAAAGGGGCCTCTTCTCTTTTCTTTCCTCTATGTTAATTATAAGGAGAGATTCCACAGATGACAGGCATAGCATCTATGTGAACTTAATGATATGTCACCATCATAATAGTAATATTACCTAAAGAACGAAGTTTCTCTTAGGGAAATATACGATAGAAATGTGAACAGCTATGATCATTTTGATCATTTAAACCTTTAAAGGACTTCTTTTTTTTTTTTAGTTAGCGCTTGTTTACTGCAAGAATAATGTAAAATACTCTGCATTTAAATCTTGGACGGTAAAAGTTTACTTTTAGAAAATAAGTTACTTTATGTATCATACTAATTACCATTAAGTTATGTGGATAGGAGCTAAAATGTAACTGATATTTATCAGAATTAATGCTTTTATCTACCTAACAGACACTTCAATTATCTCTTCTTTCTTTTAGCAGTCCCTTAATCCATCATTATTAAATATATTCTGGCTGACCAAGAATGTCGCAGCATCTTTAACCTGGGTTTTTCAGCTGTATTGTCATAAAGGATGCAATAAAAAAAAAATGTAGCTACTTTGAGACAAGGCATTTTCTTCAGTAAAAATATCCATTAGTCTGAGAGCTGCCTTAGCTCCCTGCTCCAGTCCAAATATGAAGTGAACAGAGCTTTCCGAGGTACACACATGCAGCTCAGGGAGTGTTCAAAATGATCCATTGAGATAAATAGATAATAGAATTTATATTTCGGCCGGGCACAGTGGCTCACGCCTGTAATCCCAGCACTTTGGGAGGCCGAGGCGGGTGGATCATGAGGTCAGGAGACCGAGACCATCCTGGCTAACACGGTGAAACCCCGTCTTTACTAAAAATACAAAAAATTAGCCGGGCGTGGTGGCGGGCGCCTGTAGTCCCAGCTACTCGGGAGGCTGAGGCAGGAGAATGGCGTGAACCCAGGAGGCGGAGCTTGCAGTGAGTCACGATAGCGCCACTGCACTCTGGCCTGGGCGAAAGAGCGAGACTCCTTCTCAAAAAAAAAAAAAAAAAAAAAGAAAGAAAAAAGAATTTATATTTCTATTTTTAAATCCAGAATTTAAAAATAAAAATAACCTTTACTATACTTAATACACAGGTTGTCCTTGAGGCGTTCAGTTGGTCTGTGCCTGGTATCTCACATGTCATGTGGGTTGTGTGATGTATCAAGAAGTAGGGGTGAAGTTCTGGGGAACTGGAGGCTTGACAGCAGCAGCCTCTCCGTTTCTCGGCCTTGACTTGTATTACAATGTATTGAGGGTTTCCTATGCCTGGCTAAGTAGATTTGGAAAATATACTATCAAGTTTTCACTAAACTAGCTCTCACAAAATAGGCATACGGGTAGGAAAAAATTCCCTCAAAGAAACTGCAAATTGAATGCATCTGAAAAAAACAAGCAGAGGTGAGAAAGAAGAATAAGGTGATCTGACATCAGCTACAACACTTGTACAAGTGCTTCAGGCACAGAGTGAGGTATTTTTATGCATTTATGTCTAAATACATAATAATAATGTATTTAGATTTGATATCAGTCATTAATTTAGAAATCCCCATGGAAACAATTTTAAATATGTATTTATCACCACTGTTGTTAACAATGAATTTCACATCACATGTGTATTGTGATGCCTTAAATTGTAGAAATGATATTTTAAGCTCTTATCCACAAGCTATTGAAAAAATGATTCATTTTAATCTAATACTTTAAAAATATGTTTAGTCATTAAGTACATGATTATAATAAATAAGTATATATATGCATATTTATATTTTTAAACAAACAGATCTAATTGAAAGAGCACTATCTCAGAATTCAGTATACACAAGTTTTTTCATGGATTACTACCACTTGTTTAGGTTTTATTTCAGAGGTCAAAACATGTAAAATCTAAGAGGTTTTCCTTGATCTCTTTATATTAAAGAACATCCTAATAAAGTTAGTCTGTCTCACAGTATCATTTTTGTCCTTGGAACATAATGGTTATCTGAAATTATCTTATTTATTTGTTTGTAAGAATGTATATGTCATGCTGGCTTCTTGTTTGTTGTCAATGTGCTTTCTCAATTTCCGGTACTCAGTGGACAATATTTTATTAATTTATTAAAAACATAGTTTTCTTTCTGGTCTATGGAAACTATGTTTTAGATAAACGAATAAAATATCTTTAAAAGCATGACACTTTAAACATTTTTGTTATGCGTGGCAACTTTATAAACTGGGAAGTTCTAAGAAGTATTAGCACGGTTTTTATGCCATGATTTACTACTCAATATTTATTAAAAAAAAAAAAACAAAACAGTTGTCCTGTAATATAGCTTTCCACATATTTGGGGGAGTGGGTAGAATTTACAATAATAAAATATGATAGCTATTTTCAATCATAGAATTCCTTTCTTCACTTTCTGTTTGCTTCTTGCCCAGATTCCAGACACAGAAGATCCCATTAGCTAAGTGAATTTCAAGAGATCACATATCTGTATAATACAAAAGTGTACATCTTGCACTTCCCACATCGTCAACACATTCATCTACATTTGTCTTCCTCTATGTGATAAATTATTAGGTCCTTCATATAGGAAAAGTGGTAATTCATTATAACTTTGTGAAACAAAACCTTTATCAATGAAATGAACATCAGATAAGCTCCTTGTCTGCATTCTTGCCGAAGAATCCCCTCTGGATTTCCCCCTTCATTGTTTCCTGTGAGATGGCTTTCACCCACAATGACCAGTTTTAACAGTTCCCTGATGTTGCAGAGTATTCAGTCTGTTGAGCAGGAATTGAAGAATAAAACAAAATTATCTTACTAAGCTCAAGTGAATTTACTAGCAAATTCTATTTTGATATTTTAAATCAACCTTTAGACTATAGAGGGTCAATATTATAAGGATCTACCAATTTCAATAATCGACCGTAAAAATTAAAATGAGATGACAAATATCATAAGCATATTATTGCTCATTAGAATGATTTAAAAAAATTCTGGATATATACCTAGCAGTGGGATTGCTAGATCATATGGTAGTTCTTTTAGTTTTTTGAGGAATGTCCATACTGTACTTCATAGTGAAGAGTAAATAAGAATGTGTGAATTTACATTCCCACAAACTGAGCATAAGGGTTGTCTTTTTTTATATCCTCAGCAACATTTCTTACTATCTGTTTTGGGGACGGAAGCCATTTTAACTGGGGTGAGATGGTATCTTATTGTAGTTTTGGTTAGCATTTCTCTAATGATTAGTGATGCTGAACATTATTTTCATATATCTGTTGGTCATCTGTACATCTTTTAAGAAACTTCTATTTAGATCTTTTCCCTATTTTTTAATCATATTTATTTTTTTCTCTATGGAGTTGTGTGAGCTCCTCATACATTCTGGCTATTAATTTCTTGCTGGTTAGATATATATTCAAAAGAAAAGAAATATGTATATCAAAGAAACATCTGCACTCTCATGTTTATTGCAGCACTATTCACAGTAGCCTAGATATGGAATCAACATAAGTGTCCATCAAAGGAAAATTGCGTAAAGAAAATGTGGCATATATACACAAAGAAATATTATGCAGCCAAAAAAGATGAAACCTTGGCATTTGCTACAATGTGAATAGAATTGGAGGTCATTATTTTAAGTGAAATAAGGGAAGCAAACAAAGACAAATATTGCATATTTTTACCCATATTTGAAAGTTAAAAAGAGAGTGAGAGAGAAAATTGAACTCATGGAGATAAAGAGTAGAGTAGAATGAGGCTGGGAAGGGCAACAGAGAAGTGGGCAGTGAGAATAAAGTGAGGATGGTTAATGACTGCAAAAATATAGGTAGAGCGAATAATATCTAGTATTCACTAGCACAATAGGGTGACTATCGTTAAAATAATTTGCTGTATTTTTTCAAATAATTAAAAATCAATTGGAATGTTCTTTTTTATTCTATTTAAATTTTATTTTTTTATTTTAAGTTTTGGGGTACATGTGCAGAATGTGCAGGTTTGTTACATAGGTAAACATGTGCCATGGTGGTAGGCTGCATCTATCAACCCATCACCTAGGTAATAAGCCCAGCATGCATTAGCTATTTTTCCTGATGCTATCCCTGCACCTGCCCTCCCCAGACATGCCCCAGTGAGTGTTGTTCCTCTCCCCATGTCCATGTGTTCTCATTGTTCAGCTCCCACCTATAAGTGAGAACATAAGTGTTTGGTTTTCTGTTCCTGCATTAGTTTGCTAAGGACAGTGGCTTCCAGCTTCATCCATATCCCTTCAAAGAACATGATCTCATGCCTTTATATGGCTGCATACTATTCCATGGTATATATGTATCATATTTTCTTTATTCAGTTTATCATTAAAGGCATTTGGGTTGATTCCATGTCTTTGCTCTTATGAATAATGCTGCAATAAACTTAATACAAAGAAATAATAAATTCTTGATGTGATGGATAACTCCAATTACCCTGATTCGATTATTATAGATTGTATACCTGGATCAAAACATCACATGTATCCCCAAAATACGTACAATTCTTTGTACCCATAATAATTAAAAATAAAAATAAATTTTTAAATGATGAAAAACCCAAATAAGTTTACTATTTGAATACAACAACAACAGAACTAGAATATAAATTAGAATATCAGGCTCATGTATTTGTGTCATTAGAATACATTTAAAGAGCTGATTTGTAACTGTTCATCTCAGATGAAGTGGGCCCTTTCCTTACTAGGCTGGATAATCATTACTGCTGTTTGGATAGAAAGAATGTACAATTTGTCCAGTGTTCTTTATACTAAAACAACATATTTTGGAGGGAAAAACTTTGTTTAGGCATTTTCATATATGTATCTATTAATTGAAAGGATAAATAGAATTAAATTTAATACAATCACAGTTCTGTCTGTTGTTTCAAAAACAAGCCCTGTGTCTCCATATGTTTCCCTGAGACTAAATAATTCCTATTTCTTCACTATCATAAATAAATGTTAGAAATTAAGTCTTTTTTATGGGCATGCTCAAAAATTTATTCTGGGTTTTCAGAAAGGTAGATTTTAACTTTTCATCATTACCTAATACAATCAGTATCCTTTATTATATACACAGTTATAATCACAAATACTGAAAACTGTACATCTGCTGAGTTTTTCATGAGGTTGAAAAAGTTAAGACAATGGACAAAGTCTCGCTAGTCCTGGTAATCATTGTAAAAATTCTAAAATGGACCTTTGTCATTGACTGGCTTCGAGAAATACTAGAAATTATTTTCTGAGTTTTTTTATAAGTATTAATTTCAGAACTATGCCAATACTTTATTTATAAAGGCATATAAAATATTAATCATTAAGCACACATTCCAAGAACTGTGATCATGATAATCATATCAAAATTGTCATCATCATTATATTACTGAACACATAAATGATTTTCAATCTCTAACTTATATTTTTAGGGTCATTCTCTAATGTTATTAAAACACTCTTTTGAAAATTTCTGTAGCAATTTTAAACATTTAGTGACACTATGAAAATGTGACTTTTCTAGGCATATTTTTTATGTATATTATTTTTACAGTACGTTTGTAATATATGTTGAAATAGATGTATGCTGTATAGCATCATAACCATAATTACTTCCGTTTTTTTAAAAAAAGATTTAGTTTTTTTTTTTTGTAATTTTTAATTTCTGTGGATACATAGTAGGTGTTTATATTCTTGGAGTACATAAGATATTTTGATACCTGGACAGGCACAATGGTTCACGCCTGTAATCCCAGCACCTTGGGAGGCGGGGGCGGGCAGATTACTTGAGATCAGGAGTTTGAGACCAGCCTGGTCAACATGGTGAAATTTCATCTCTACTAAAAATACAAAAATTAGCCTGTAGTCCCAGCTATTCCAGAGGCTGAGGCAGCAGGATCGCTTGAACCCAGGAAGTGAAGTTTGCAGTGAACCGAAATTGTGCCACTGAACTCCAGCCCAGGCAAAAGAGACTCCGTCTCAAAAGAAAACAAACAAACAAACAAACAAAAAACCAGATTATCTTGATGCCGGCATACAATGTATAATAATCACATCAGGGTAAATGGGGTATCCATTACCTCAAGCATTTATAGTTTGTGTTACAAACAATCCAATTCTATTGTTTCAGTTTTTCAGTTATTTTTAAATGTGCAATTAACTTATGATTCACTATAGGCACATTGTTGTGCTATCAAGTACTAGATCTTATACATTCTTGCTATTTTTTTTTTGTACCCAAAGACTAAGAAGGGTAGTTGGGGGGTAGGGAAAAAGTGTGTAGTATAATATATACTATTATATATGCAAGTAGGCAGGGTGAAGGGAGTCAGAGAATGCAGGGTAAACACGTGAATTTTGTGAAGGAGAAAGGGAAGGAAGAAAGTTAAGGAGGAAGAATCTCACGCTGAAAGGGAGTTCAAAGAAAGTTGTGGTCAGACCTATGTATGGGACATTCTCAAGCCAATTTCACCCCTAGAATTCCACAACCTCACAGGAATGAGGCTGTTTTCCTATCCCTGCCACACCTAATCATTCTTTGGAAGCACTCCATGAAAAGCAAGGGTTCTGATTATGATGGTAGATTCTGAGTGTAGAAACTGAGGCCATCTGTCCATATGGTTCCTGAAGCATAAGATCAGAGACACACATTTTCATGATCACCCCAGCCTACCCTTCTCCAACCCATGTTAAGGAGAAGCTTCCATATTGGACTTTTCTTTTTGAGGGTACCTAAGACAAGAGAAGTCTGTGGGGTGAACTATAGTCTTAACTGCTGCATTTGATTTTGGTGCTACACTAGCACTAATCATCTTCCTCCCAAAGCGTGATTTTTAAATTTCCACACCCTCAACTACAGTTGGGGCAGATCTTGGTGGTTCGTCTGGCAGTATGAATCAAACCTTCATTCCTGAGGGGTCTGAATTTTTGATACTTATCCCTCAGGCTCAGATTGCTACACGTGTACATTCACACTTATTTAAGGTGATACTAGGAAACACACAAGCAGATAGCTTTTGTTCCAAATTTATCTCTCCCTGAGCTACTTTAGTAGAAGTAACTTTTCTTCCTGCTTTTTATCAGCATCCATTACCTCTGTATGTGTGGTGACTCTTTTTTCCCTAGCAGGTCCCTGGTCCCTGGTTACAAGGATTTCAAAGAAGGTACCTACCAGCAGCATGCAGTTAAATAGAACCCTGACAAGAAAGCATCTCCTTGGCCGGGCGCGGTGGCTCACGCTTGTAATCCCAGCACTTTGGGAGGCCGAGGCGGGCGGATCACGAGGTCAGGAGATCGAGACCAAGGTGAAACCCCGTCTCTACTAAAAATACAAAAAATTAGCCGGGCGCAGTGGCGGGCGCCTGTAGTCCCAGCTACTCGGAGAGGCTGAGGCAGGAGAATGGCGTGAACCCGGGAGGCGGAGCTTGCAGTGAGCCGAGATTGTGCCACTGCACTCTAGCCTGGGCGACAGAGCGAGACTCCGTCTCAAAAAAAAAAAAAAAAAAAAAAAAGAAAGCATCTCCTTAGACTCACAGAACCTCCAACCCTGCAGAATCCAAAACCGTGAGAATAGAAGGCACAAAGTGCTTCTAAGGGTCATGGGAATGATAGAAATTTGGCCTACTGCTACTTCTGTCATTTGAATCCTGGACCCACACATTTCTTTTCTGGGGGAAAAACCATTTCTTCTTTTGTGTACACAACACCACATCAGGGCTTCTTACTCAACATATGTACTGCATCCTGAAAGATAACTCTCCCCGCCCCCCATCCTACTGGAGTATTTCTTCCAAGCTTCTGCTTTAGATGTGTCTTTTGAAAGGTTTTCCAGGCGTTTGTGAGGCCAGCTGCATCTGGATGTTACAGTCAGTGAATTCCATAATCACGAGGCCATTGCCACACTTCCATCCTCTGGTCAGATGCTATACCATCTAGACATTCAAAGGTAGCACAAGCTAGTTATGAGTGATGCCTTCCCACACATACAACACACACTTATCATGGGCAATTAAGTTTTCATGCTTGAATGACTGAAAAATTATCTTTTTTGAATTTATAAAACCTTACCAGAATATTTAACAACTTGATAACTAGTTATAAAATTTTCAAGGAATAAAAATTAACCTTCAACCTTACAAATTAATTTTTTTCTTCACCCAAGGAAATGTATTCCACCCTAACTTTAAACATTTTCATAATCATTTTTTAGTGTTCTTTTCCTTTTTATGTCTATTTGCTTTAATGCATTTGGATTTTTCCTCTGAATTCCATAACATCCATTTATATAGATAATATGTATAAGCATATGGAGATATGTACATAGAATAACATCTCTCTCTATATATATAGATACATAGATACAGATACACGTATACACACATATATAAATTTTGTTAGCATTTTGATAGCCTATACCATTAGAATTTGGATTATTTTCCTAACTCAGATGATACTTTGGATCCATTGTGCTTGAAAGAAAAACAAAATAAAAAACATTTATTCTCCACAATTTACCCAAATCTTTACAACTTTTGCCACTAACTTTTCTTCTAGAAATAGAAAGTAGAAAATAGGCATAACTTTCAAATGTTGAATGGTACAAGTTTTGAGCAAAAAATGAGGACTTAAATTTGAATTTCCAATGAGTGGCTCTCCTCATTAGGTCATCAGTAATCAGCAGGCTCAGTGAAACACACGTCTGTTTTTTTTTTTATTTTTTAATTGCCTGTTTTGCCTTTTTATTAAGATTTTGTTATTGTTGAAAATGCCTCTTGGTAATCATGACAGAATATTTTTGGCATCTTAAGATTTCTTCTAATATGAATAGTAAAATACAAAACCCTGGCATGTTGCCCCTTCTCTGGTAAATATACTCCAGAAAATCCTGCAACTTTTCTTGGGAGGGCATGCATAATACATGGAGCTTTTAAAACATGTAAATATTAATTAGGTTTACGTAGTTGTTGCTTCTTTTTCTGTCTATATCTGGGTAAGAGCTACACATGGATTCCTAGAATCCTTGATTGTCTTTTTCCCTTGTGAATGCTTTTGAAATAATGTGGTTATGATTTGAAGAACATTCTTTCTTTGAAGTAAGGACTGCCATTATTTGCCTTTCTTGTTTTAATTACTTTGTTCATTTATCTTGGTTTTGGGTGAGAGGAGAACATTGTAGTATAGATTAACATTTCATTATAAACTGGAAAACATTAAAGAGTCTTAACTGTCATAAAATAAAGAGAACTTGATTTCATGTTGAGGAGTTTACTTGACATGCTAAGTAGTTTTCTCAAAGTAGTTTTACTTAACAAAGCAATTATTTCACAAAAATCACTAAAAGTGCAATACCTTTAGATTCAGGTGGACTCAAGTGAATAGATTATTGAATAAGAACAGATATATTTACTCTTCTTATGAGTTTGAAAGTAAAAGGTTTAGTAGAACTACTTTTTCTTGACTTTTATTATTAGGCTTATGTATTAAGAATAGTAATATAATGCCATCTACTTGCTACTTTGGAAAGTGACTTGGTAAAACTTTACCTTGAAAGTCATACTAGTTTTGCTGGTCAAGCACAGTATCTCATAAAAATAAAACTCCTACTTATTGATTAGGCATGTTAAAACTGCAATGAGGGTTGTCATGATACAGAATAAAATTATGTGCAATTAGCATAACTATTATATAATAGTATGGTAACATAATAAATTAAAATATGTATTTTATAGTGATTCTTTCCCCTTGAAATTTGCATGAATCCAGCATTTCTAGTGCTGATATAAACAGTTGAAAATCTAATATCAATTCTAATCTTCTGACAATGAAAATTGTTTGGAATTTATAATTTTCTTTATGATATTTGAGTGTTTTGCTTAAGGACATTGCCAGACTTGAGTCTTCAGATATAGTAATATGCCCCAAAGTTTTATAGGCTCATTCCTTCATGCTTTATTGGCAAAAATATTCATATAAATATTGTTAAGAAATTGTTACAAACTGAGATATAGTTCAAGGTAAATACAAATGGATTTGACTTATATTACACTAATTTATTTTTATTCTCCTGTTTAGCCATCATAGAATTCAAAAGCAAAAATACTCTTCAAAAGTAGAAACAACAGCCAGGTATGGAGGTTCATTCCTCCAATCCCAGCTACTTCGGAGGCTGAGGTGAAAGGATCTCTTGAGCCCAGGAGGTCAAGGCTGCTGTGAGCTGTGACCATGCCACTGCACCATGGCCTGGGCAACAGAGGGAGACCCTATTTCAAAAAATAAAGTAAAAAAGACTATATGTTCTTTATTTTGATTATTCTCTTTAAGTAAATAAACATCATTCCATTTTGAGAAAAATCTATTGAGAACTTAGATATGTAATTTCCACCACCTCTTCTGCATTCTACATTTTTAACTAACAGGTTCACCTTTTTTGGCTATATATATATAAAGCTATATAAATATATATATAATAAATATCTAAATATATAAATAAATATATAAAACTATTTATATTATATATATATAACTTCTTATTCTCAATATATTGTGTATTGCCTGAGCAATGAATATGGAAAAAAGATAATAAATCCAAAAAAATAAGAATGAGAAACTTTAAAATGTCCAATTTTTATGTGTAAACATGTTATCTAAAAATGAAAGAAGTGTAGTCTTCCTTAACCTTGCCTAGAGTTACAGATGAAGGATAGGACACCAATACAACAGCATTTTAGAGGGACATGTGGCTAAAATTTATTGCTATATGAAATCAGACTATTACCCAAATTCCATAAAAAGTTACTAAGTAACAATTTAAGTGGTTTCTTTTGTATCTCATTTACGTTTTCCAACACTCTTGTGAAGTAGAGAATATTATCCTCATGTCACAAATAGAGGGGCTAAGCCACAGAGAGCTTCAAAAACTAAAAATTTAACAGATTTGAATTTTAACCAGATAATTTTACAGGCAGTGGTATACAGCAGAAAACAGGGACATGTGAAATCTTAGATAAAAAGATATAATTACTTTATGTAAAATTCTGGGCCTAAGGACATTATACTAAGACATATTGGTCTAAAAATTCCAAAACAACAAGACAGAGCTCAAATTGTTGTTGAGACTTACTCTTCAAAAAATAAATCTTGAAGCAAAATGGAAATTGGGCAAAAAGAACCCAGTGTGCATGCCTGTTGATTCAATGATTCCCTAAAAAGCTGCCAAGCAAAGGTCTTCAAAATGATCTCAGTGTAACCTTCAAAACTGTCAGAGTGAAATCCTATTTGATATCTAAGATAACAACTTAACCTAAATGTGCTATTTAAAGCAATTAGAAAGAGTTTTGCTGGTCAAGCACAGTATCTCCAAATAGAGCAGTATTAATTTTTTTGTAGAATTTTTTAGAAGCCTGGAATCCAATGATCGGTAGAATTTTACAGGCGAGTGACTTGACATCATTTGTATAGAGTGAGACTGCTGTTGAGTGGTTAGCATTCATGATAGTCCGTTTTTAATTGCTTGACTTTTAGAGGCGAGGAGACCTCATTTATTGGCTGGAATGCAAAAGCGTGTTCATTGAGGTGAGTTATTGTTACTTATTGATTAAACTGCATTAAAAATCGTTCCAGTGGTTACTTATCATAAAAATAAAACTCCTACTTACTGATTAGGCATGTTAAAACTGCAATGAGGGTTGTCATGATACAGAATAATTCATCTTTTCCTAGGAATATGATGAATATATTCCTAGGAATATGAAGGTACATGTTCATATTTACTAGTATTACTAATTTAGGTGCTCCATGAGATAGATATACTATTACCCACATGTTTTGAAATGTAAAATATATACTCTTCTGAGAAGGGGGCCAACTGGTTTGACAGATTTTATTTAAATCAAAACTTGTATTTATCTGCTTCAGGTTGACTTTTGAGAATACAATTGTATCTTTAACCTGTGTCATGAGTGAGTGCTTATTACATTGCTTTATTATTCTCAAGAACACTGTATAACTCTATTAAGAAGATTTCTAAGCTGCTCCAGATAGTATAAATTCATGTCATGGAATGTGATGGTTGGAAGAGTAAAATTTCCCTAGATTGAAATATTTGTTCAGCTTTCTAGTAGAAAAATGTTGTTTTTCCACTGTATCTAAAGAATAAAAACTCTCTTTTTTAGTGTGGCTCATTACATTTGAAAATATTGATAATATGAGCTAAAGCCATGAAAACCTATTCTATGTATTAATACTTTTTTTATTTAAATGAGCAAAAAAACAAGATTAAGTAACACTGATTTAGTTGACATCAAAGACCTTTCAAGGATGTATTTTCAAGTAAGCCGTTAATTTAACACTTATAGTATTTACTTTTGGCAATTAAATCTACATTGCAGACTTCATTAACCTGGTTAGCGTTATTCTTCATGATAATAAATTGCATCAACAATATAGTGCAGCCTTTTAAAAATGCAAATAGATCTTCATCCAGCTATTCTAAATTAGCAGTATTAATGAGCATGCTGTAAAGAGTAATACAGAAAAAAATAACAACCTGGAATTAGGTGTCAGAAGATCTCAGAACTAATCTCAGCACTAATACTAACTAGTTGCTTAATTTTTCATAAGCCAGTTGATCTTTCTGGACCCTCAAGATTTGAACAGTACTGTGACTAATTTTGACTACAAAAAGCTGATCTCATAACACACACACATACACACACACACACACATATAATATATATATATAATTATGTAAACATATATAGTAGTGTATTAGTCTGTTCTCAGGCTGCTAATAAAGACATACCCGAGACTGGGTAATTTATAAAGAACAGCAGTTTAATTGACTCACAGTTCCACATGGCTGGGGAGGCCTCACAGTCATGATGGAAGGTGAATGAGGAGCAAAGTCACATCTTACATGGTGGCAGCAGGCAAGAGAGCTTGTGCAGGGCAACCCCTTTTGCTCACAAGAATAAATCTCATGAGATGTATTCACTATCATGAGAACAGTATGGGGCAAACTGTCTCATGAATGAATTATCTCCATCTGGCCCTGCTCTTGATATATGAGGATTATTACCATTCGAGGTGAGATTTGGGTGGGGACACAGAGCCAAACCATATTAAATAGATATATAAAATATATATGTATTTTATATATATATAAATATATATACCTATATCTCATATCATTTATATATAACAAAAATACTTATTGAATGATTTTGATTATACAATAAAATTAGAATGTTGCAACGATTAACAATGAGAAATAGATGTGTAATTATTTTCAAAAATATTCTTACTCTCCATTTACTCTGAAAGAAAAGGATTAATTGCAAAGTCCTGGATTAATAGGCAGATGACCTCTGATATTTGAGGACATTATTTCATACACAGAATGTGCTTATCACAAAGGCAGACTCCATAGGTGCTCAATTAGTGGTAATGTTGATCTGAAGAGTCAAATACAAATTCCTTAGAAAGTTATTCTCTGACTTCAATCTATATTTCCTGTATAATTTCTCACTGTTTTCTTCTGCCACTGTGTTTCAGATAAATAAATAACCAATGATTGCTCATTTGTAACTGTTCATCTGTTTGCTTTCATCATACAGTTTATATTTTTTTTGTAAAACAACATTTAACCCCCTCTGTACTTGTCAAGTCGAAACTATAATTTTCATGAGGCTCCCTTTTTTCCCTAAATCAAACTAACAGCGCTTTTCTTCTCCTGACTTCTAGCAAAATTATTTATAACTATCTCATATAACTTTGATAAAGAGAAGATATTAATAAATAAATAGCAACGTTTATATATGACTTATTATATCTAAGCTTTCTGATTATATATAAACAGTTATAGTCATCAACTTATAATAAAGGCAGAAGTATTTTCACATAATAATCAAATTTCAGAGAATTAACTTAATCTGTAAATACATGTTAATTATCCACTTCTATTTCTATATAAGAAATATTCTTAATATAAAGAAATAGCTTAGGAGAATCCATTGAGAGTAAGTAGCTTTAAAAATAATTATATACCGGATTTGCTAATGGTAGAGTCAAATAACAAGTGATGCTGGAGAGGGAGATAAGAGTTACTAATTATTAATCAGAATGATATTTCGTAGAGAAAAGTCAAAATATAATCATTAAATTTTAAATAACAGATTTATTGATCAGGTACAAGTTTCTATAGCTGAGATAATGAAAAAAGTTTAATGAATGAATGAATGCTAAAGCTGCATTTTTTT
The DNA here is from genome assembly GCF_028878055.3 of Symphalangus syndactylus. NCBI lineage: Eukaryota > Metazoa > Chordata > Mammalia > Primates > Hylobatidae > Symphalangus > Symphalangus syndactylus. The sequence goes on from NC_072439.2 coordinate 68,324,403, forward strand.
CTCTGATAAAAACCACCTTTAATCATTCCACACTAGGCTTGCAAAAGTTCTAAAGGCTGATTAAATAGTAATGGTGTAATACATCTCAAAGTGCCATAACACCAAAAGAGCTGGAGTAGTGGCAAAAATTTTACAGTTTGTGGCCTCCTTCAAGAACTTCTGGTAACTTTCTTTTTTGTTTGTTTCAACCTTAAAATATTAGTTCTCAATAGTGAATTCTGTAGTGGCAGAAATAACATTTTAGTAATTATTTTAAGAATAAGTAGGGTCTTATTTTGGAAAATATAAAAGCTTCATAAATTTTAATTTCTCTCATCCATTTTTCATCTCAAATTCTCTGTTAAAGAACAATATGCAATGTTAAAAACTTACCCACAAATAATTCCCTGAGATGTGAACAACATGCAGATCCACAGGCCTTGTGGCCACTTAATGTGATTCAGTAGATCTGATTTGGGGCCCAGGAATCTACTCCATGTTTGATTTCAATATCGTATAAGGGAAACAAGGACAGATTCTCCCTGAGAAGAATGTGGATCAAGGTCAGTCCCCAGCTACTTATGAAGTTACTCTGTAGTGTAAATAATGCCTCTCATGATTATGGAAACATAGGTTTGAAATTAACTTTACTTCATAGGCTAGCAAGACTATGTTGCTGAATTTAGCTTCTTCATTGGTAGAATAAGATAAAAGTACTCGCCTTTCATGGTAAAAAGTTTATAATAAGAACTTGTAAGAAATAATAAATGTTATTCATATTTTCTCTTCCTAATGTAATAATATGTGTTTAGACTACTGTTAGTTATAATAACCCACAATATCTCTAAAGATTAAACAACAAGTCAGCTAACATGACCATGCTTTCATGATATTAAGTAGAAAACCAGCACCAGGAAGTCACAGCACAGGAAGAATATATTATGTTGTGAGAAAATACTGTTAGTTCAAAGTGATTTAACTGAGCAGCTTATGGCATTCTGTGGTCAAGTAGAGTATATTTCCCTGCAGAGATGGCCAATCACATCAGTTGAGTAGCTGGGATGAAAATGGTGAAGACACGATTTATTTGTGATTATAAGTAAGCAAAGGAGGCATTTTTAACCACAGACCAAGGTTCACAACAATTCAATTTATTTACATTTTCTATGACTAAATTTTATTTATCTCAAGCTTAATTAATGAAGACAGAATTCTATCATGACAAAAGTAAATTATGCAAAATTTATGATTTATCTATAAATTCAAAGTTAAACTCTGTCATGTATAGGTTTTGCCCATTCTTTTCTTTTCCTTGGAATAGATTCAGTTGTATGGCATTGTGAACTAAAAAGAGGGGCATGACCCTTCACTATTCTCACTGTAGACCTCTCATTGAGGTGGACAGTCCTTTGGGTTAACCTTTGATCATCTAATCTCCTAGTACTACTGATATCATTGGAGGTAGCTTCAAGTTCCTATTATCATGTGCAGTTAGACAAATTTGTCTCCATTTGCCCTCCAGCATGCAGGGTCTCCTCATCATAACTACAAGGCTGTCTAAAAGCATGCGACATCTCCCTGTCAGCCAACATCTAAACTGGGAGACCAAGGAACCACGGTGACCCTGAGCTTAGCTATAGTGATTGCTTCTCTTCCAATTCAGGGGAATGTGCATAGACTTACAGAAAGCAACAAGGACTGTCTGAGCCTCCTTTAGACACCACCTTAAGGACCTTCCCTGTGATTTAGGAAGAGGATCTTCACCAGGTCTTTGAGACACTACTGATTTCTATTTATTTGTCTATTGTTTATTTCTACTTATTTGTCTCTCCTTTTCACTATCTCTACAAAGTCAGAGAGTAAGCATTCATTTACTATGAAGAATACCCCATGAGGGTCAATATAGGAAAAATCTCAAGTAAATAAACATTTTATGCTGACCTGTATTCTGCTATGCCTATTGATTATGTTAGGACTTTGCCTTAAGAATGCTAAAAAGCCTTTTCTATAAGACTGCTTTCTCTATTCCCTTGGTCTTGAACTTCTAGAGTTTATTTGGAAACTTTGTTACTCTTATTCCTGAAATATTAATCATCTTCTCATCTAGTGGCATCCCTACATCAGTCAAAACTTCCAATAACACAAGTTCCAGTTACTTTGCCTAGGTCAAAGTTCAGGATCTCGAAAATGTCCAGATTAATTGCCCTCTTACTCTACATAATAATGAAACTGTTTTGTAAGTAATTTTTAAACTGATTCATTTGTTTTACCACAAACTAGAAAGAGAGAAAAAATAATGATAAAATAACAATATGGTAGGATAACAATAGTGGCAATGGTGCAAAAATGTTAATACATTGAGTACAGATGTATGGTTTATTTGTCTGTTCTCACACTACTGTAAAGATACTACCTAAGACTGTGTAATTTATAAAGAAAAGAGGTTTAATTGACTCATAGTTCTGCATGGCTGGGGAGCCATCAGGAAACTTAAAGTCATGGCAGAAGGCAAAGGGGAATCAAGGCATGTCTTACATGGCAGCAGAAGAGAGAAATGTACAGGGGAAATACCAGACACTTATCAAACAACCAGACCTCTTGAGAACTCCTTCAGTATTATGAGAACAGCATGGGGGAAAGCTCCCCCATGTTCCAATTACCTCCCACCAGACCCCTCCCTTGACACGTGGGGATTACAATTTGAGATAAGATTTGAGTGGGGACACACAGCCAAATCATATCATATGGTAAATATTTTTCTAAGTGATTTATATAAATAAGTCCTGGAGTTTTACACAATCTTATGAGATAGGAATTGTTAATATTACCTTTTAAAGATGATGAAATCAAATCAAAACAGTTGAGTAACTTGCCCAAGATTAGTCAGCTAACAAGCAAAATTAGAAGAGCTGACCCTGGCAGTCTGGCTGCAGTGCCTGTGGATGTAATTCATTAGGTTATACTTTTTCCATAACCTCATCATCCAGTCCCACATTATGCAATTAGATACACATGAGTTTCTATAATTTTATCACCTACTAACTGTATCACCTTTGGCAAGTTACTAATTATACTCTGCTTCAGTTTTCTCGTCTGTAAAAAAGGAATAATAGTACCTTTTTAAAAGACTTTACTTAAATTATCTGAGTTAATTTACTCATTTATAAAATAGAAAAGAGAAGACAATTGTCAAAGACAAATGAAAACAAACACTAGTTAAAGTGGTAAGAAGAGATTTCATTCAGGAATACATTATTGCAAGAGCGAAGATGGTCCAATATGAACTGCACTCAACTTCAATGTTTACAGTGGTGACTAGGCATTGCCAAGAGAGAATGAGGGGAGTAGGGAGGAGTGTGAGCAGGAACTCAGTAGTCAAGTGAAAAATTACAAGTATTGGTTCATATTTAAATGCAATTCGACCAGTTGTGTCTGCCAGCATGTAATTATCAAAGTTAGGATTGTGTTCTCCCACAGAGACCAGGAACTGGCAGCCTCATCCCTCCTAATGATTAAACATCAAATGAATGGTTTTTCAGGTTCTTGAGAAAGACATTCTTGAGTTTTAAGAGTTGTATATACATTTCAGAGGGACAGAAGAAGGATTCACAATTTACTAAAACCTTTTTAGTAAATGCTCTGGAAAAGGGGGTCAGCGGCCTATTATCAGGTGTTCATAAGAACAAGCAATAAATTATGTTGACATTCCTGAGCTTTCCCAGACAATAACTCAAAAAGGAGGCTGGGTTGTCCTAAAAATGTGGCCTAGAAGCAGTTGATAAAGTCTTTTAATTTGTGAGTGATGAGTGACGGGGAAAGGTGGAGAGGTGATGTTTAGCAACACACACAAAGTTATAAGAAGAGTATAGTGACTTGATATTCTAATATATTTTTAATTTTTATTTTATAAGTATCAGTACAGTGACTTGATATTCTAATATATTTTTAATTTTTATTTTATAAGTATCATTTTTGATAGCTTAACTTGTGTTAGGCACTGCGTTAAGCATTTTTTGTAGATCCAAATACAAGTCTATGAATGTGTAATCCAAGAACAAAATTCTAAGCCCCACAGCCAACTGAATGAACTCCTCCTCTTGGCCACAGGCATTCTAAAGTAAACCTGAAACACTAGTTCAGGCCATGATGGGAATAGGTGGTCAGACATGCCTCGTTATGCCCTCCTCTCATTGGAATTCTGGCATAGCTGACCAGTGTTAACATTAAAACAGACCTAAACTAACAGAACAGAGTAGTGTTGAAAAAAAAAAAAAAAACTTCTGCTGAATTAAATTTAAAAGAGTTTAATGTTTAATTGAGCAATGAACAATTCACAAATCCAACGGACCCCAGAATCATAGTGGATTCAGAGAGACTCCAGCGCTGCCGCATGTTGGAAGAAGATTTATAGAAAAAAAAAAAAAAGGAAATGATGTACAGAAATTGGAAGTGAGGTACAGAAACAACTGGATTGGTTACAGCTTGGCATTTGCGTTATTTGAATACAGTTCAAGTAGTTAGCTACATTTAATTGGACAAAATTCAGTGATTGGCATGGGTGTGAGCTGTGGTCAGTTTATGCCTCCACTTGTTATAGTTCATGATGTACAACAAAAACATTAGGCTGAACTTAAATATGTACAGAAGCAGCTTTAGGTTAATACAGATTAACAATTTCCCCTTTTGGTCATTTTCTCAATTTTGAGAGATTGACCAAAACTTTAGTCATTGATATTACTGCTACCATTGCTCTTTTTTTTTTTTAAATATACTTTAAGTTTTAGGGTACATGTGCACAACTTGCAGGTTAGTTACATATATATACATGTGCCATGTTGGTGTGCCGCACCTCGTAACTTGTCATTTAACATTAGGTATATCTCCTAATACTATCCCTCCCCCCTCCCCCCACCCCACAACAGGCCCCAGCGTGTGATGTTCCCCTTCCTGTGTCCATGTGTTCTCATTGTTCAATTCCCACCTATGAGTGAGAACATGCAGTGTTTGGTTTTCTGTCCTTGCGATAGTTTGCTGAGAATGATGGCTTCCAACTTCATCCCTGTCCCTACAAAAGACAGGAACTCATCATTTTTATGGCTGCATAGTATTCCATGGTGTATATGTGCCACATTTTCTTAATCCAGTCTATCATTGTTGGACATTTGGCTTGGTTCCAAGTCTTTGCTATTGTGAATAGTGCTGCAGTAAACATAAGTGTGCATGTATCTTTATAGCAGCATGATTTATAATCCTTTGGGTATATACCCAGTAATGGAATAGCTGGGTCAAATGGTATTTCTAGTTCTAGATCCCTGAGGAATCCTCACACTGACTTCCACAATGGTTGAACTAGTTTACAGTCTCACCAACAGTGTAAAAGTGTTCCTATTTCTCCACATCCTCTCCAGCACCTGTTGTTTCCTGACTTTTTAATGATGGCCATTCTAACTGGTGTGAGACAATATCCAATTGTGGTTTTGATTTGCATTTCTCTAGTGGCCAGTGATGATGAGCATTTTTTCATGTGTCTTTTGGCTGCATAAATGTCTTCCTTTGAGAAGTGTCTGTTCATGTCCTTTGCCCGCTTTTTGATGGGGTTGTTTTTTTCTTGTAAATTTGTTTCAAAAGCTAGCAGAAGGCAAGAAATAAGTAAGATCAGAGCAGAACTGAAGGAAATAGAAACACAAAGAACCCTTCAAAAAATCAATGAATCCAGGAGCTGGTTTTTTGAAAAGATCAACAAAATTGATAGACCACTAGCAAGACTAATAAAGAAGAAAAGAGAGAAGAATCAAATAGATGCAATAAAAAATGACCAAGGGGATATCACCACCAATCCCACAGAAATACAAACTACCATCAGAGAATACTATAAACACCTCTACACAAATGAACTAGAAAATCTAGAAGAAATGGATAAATTCCTCGACAAATACACGCTCCCAAGACTAAACCAGGAAGAAGTTGAATCTCTGAATAGACCAATAACAGGCTCTGAAATTGAGGCAATAATTAATATCTTACCAACAAAAAAGAGTCCAGGACCTGATGGATTCACAGCCGAATTCTACCAGAGGTACAAGGAGGAACTGGTACCATTCCTTCTGAAACTATTCCAATCAATAGAAAAAGAGGGAATCCTCCCTAACACATTTTATGAGGCCAGCATCATCCTGATACCAAAGCCTGGCAGAGACACAACCAAAAAAGAGAATTTTAGACCAATATCCCTGATGAACATCGATGCAAAAATCCTCAATAAAATACTGGCAAACCGAATCCAGCAGCACATCAAAAAGCTTATCCATCATGATCAATTGGGCTTCATCCCTGGGATGCAAGGCTGGTTCAACATACACAAATCAATAAATGTAATCCAGCACATAAACAGAACCAAAGACAAAAACCATATGATTATCTCAATAGAAGCAGAAAAGGCCTTTGACAAAATTCAAGAATGCCTCATGCTAAAAACTCTCAATAAATTAGGTATTGATGGGAAGTATCTCAAAATAATAAGAGCTATTTATGACAAACCCACAGCCAATATCATACTGAATGGGCAAAAACTGGAAGCATTCTCTCTGAAAACTGGCAGAAGACAGGGATGCCCTCTCTCACCACTCCTATTCAACATAGTGTTGGAAGTTCTGGCCAGGGCAATCAGGCAGGAGAAAGAAATAAAGGGTATTCAATTAGGAAAAGAGAAAGTCAAGTTGTCCCTGTTTGCAGATGACACGATTGTATATCTAGAAAACCCCATCGTCTCAGCCCAAAATCTCCTTAAGCTGATAGGCAACTTCAGCAAAGTCTCAGGATACAAAATCAATGTGCAAACATCACAAGCATTCTTATACAGCAATAACAGACAAACAGAGAGCCAAATCATGAGTGAACTCCCATTCACAATTGCTTCAAAGAGAATAAAATACCTAGGAATCCAACTTACAAGGGATTTAAAGGATTTATTCAAGGAGAACTACAAACCACTGCTCAATGAAATAAAAGAGGATAAAAACAAATGGAAGAACATTCCATGCTCATGGGTAGGAAGAATCAATATCATGAAAATGGCCCTACTGCCCAAGGTAATTTATAGATTCAATGCCATCCCCATCAAGCTACCAATGACTTTCTTCACAGAATTGGAAAAAACTACTTTAAAGTTCATATGGAACCAAAAAAGAGCCCACATTGCTAAGTCAATCCTAAACCAAAAGAACAAAGCTGGAGGCATCATGCCACCTGGCTTCAAACTATACTACAAGGCTACAGTAACCAAAACAGCATGGTACTGGTACCAAAACAGAGATATAGACCACTGGAACAGAACAGAGCCCTCAGAAATAATGCCGCATATCTACAACCATCTGATCTTTAACAAACCTGACAAAAACAAGAAGTGGGGAAACGCTTCCCTATTTAATAAATGGTGCTGGGAAAACTGGCTAGCCATATGTAGAAAGCTGAAACTGGATCCCTTCCTTGAACTTTATACAAAAATTAATTCAAGATGGATTAAAGACTTAAATGTTAGACCTGAAACCATAAAAACCCTAGAAAAGAACGTAGGCAATACCATTCAGGACATAGGCATGGGCAAGGACTTCATGTCTAAAACACCAAAAGCAATGGCAACAAAAGCCAAAATTGACAAATGGGATCTAATTAAACTAAAGAGCTTCTGCACAGCAAAAGAAACTACCATCAGAGTGAACAGGCAACCTACAGAATGGGAGAAAATTTTTGCAATCTACTCATCTGACAAAGGGCTAATATCCAGAATCTACCATTGGTCTTCAAAGCCTCTCAGAAACAGTAGAACTATGGGTTCTGTAAGGTGGTAACAAGGACTGAGTACAGTGTACCTCCTTATGCTGGAGCATCCTGTTTGCAGAAGAAAAACAAAACCTGGTCTCTTCTAAGATCTATGTGTTTCCTTAAATTCTAGTTTGATTATGTGGCATTTACCATGGGTGACTCCATTTCGGTTTGGTTTGGTCTGTTGAGGCCTAGTGCATGAGCTCAGTCCAAAAGAATGGCAACCCATAATTTTGATTTAAAAATTCTCCTTTTCATCAGGTCCTTACTCAGTTGAGAGTGTGACCAGAACTTAGGGCCTTAGCGCCACTCTCAGTTACCATCATTTTGGGATTTGAATCTCAGTATGTTATTCATAGGTTATGGTGTCTTCATTCTCACACATTTCTTTTAGCTCTTGTAATTTCAGTTGAAGAGAGACCATTTGACATTCTAGGGATGACTTCATGCAAACATTTAAGACCTTTCAGAGAATACAGCACACTAGAGATACTACCATTATGACTATGGGGAAGATAATACCAAGAATTTGGAGTATGTTCATTACCCAGGGTCCCCATAAGCCAAACCACTTTAGATAAATCAAAGAATTGGCTAGATAACTAAATAGTCTCTTCATTAATCCCCTACAACTCAATCTCTATAACCTACATTTGATGTATTTCTTTATAGGCCAAAAGTGTCAGTGGCTGCACAGATGCCTTACTGTTTAGACAATTATATTCTTTAAAATAACTTTCACAAATAATTTAAAGTCTGTTGTTGTGTAACCATAGCGTTTATAGTAGAATCTGCTAAAGGGGCTATCATGATGGATACATTTCTTTTATTATTATTATTATTAATTGATTTTTTTAAATTATACTTTAAGTTCTGGGGTACATGTGCACAATGTGCAGGTTTGTTCCATAGGTATACATGTGTCATGTTAGTTTCTGCATCCATCAACTCGTCTTTTACAGTAGCTATTTCTCCTAATGCTATCCCTCCCCAACACCTCCACCCCCCAACAGGCCCCAGTGTGTGATGTTCCCCTCCCTGTGTCCATGTGTTCTCATTGTTCAACTCCCACTTATGAGTGACAACACGTGGTGTTTGGTTTATTGTCCTTATGATAGTTTGCTGAGAATGATGGTTTCCAGCTTCATCCATGTCCCTGCAAAGGACATGAACTCATCTTTTTTATGGCTGCATAGTATTCCATGCTGTACATGTGCTACATTTTCTTTATCCAGTCTATTATTGATGAACATTAGGGTTGGTTCCAAGACTTTGCTATTGTGAATAGTGCCGCAATAAACGTATGTGTGCATGTGTCTTTATAGTAGCATGATTTATAATCCTTTGGGTAGATATCCTGTAAAGTGTGGTGATTCCTCAAGGATGAGGGATACATTTCTAATCATTGCCTTTTACTCCAAATCATGGAAAGAGGAGGACTTAACAAATAATGCCCTTCTAGAAGAGTGAAGACCTCCTGGCAAAGTTCTCTTTAACCCATGATGTGAGTTAAGAGGAGTAAACCAACATTCTGTTTCTGACTGATTATGAGGGAACATATGTATCATTTAAGTTTCTTACCTACATTGGGCCTTCATTTTTCATCTATCAAGATATAAAGTTATCCATGTATAAGGCTGGCTGCAAATTCCCTCACAAATGAAAGTATACCCCATAAGTGTACACAGCATACCCCCTTTTCCCTTCTATTGTTTATAGAGGCATAAGCAAGAAAAAGATATTCAAAATAAGAGCCTCATGATAGTAGAAAAGTCTTGATCTGTGATCTTGGGAAAGCTGTTTACATCAAGGATGCCATCTTCTTCTGGGGAGAAACTTCCCTGGTTAGCTTTATCTTAAGTGTACCAATGGCTATTCAGTTTCAAGAGTGTGAAGGGACCCTTCTCATTTGTGAGAATATAAACTCAAAGTTCAAGGTCCTGAAGTTTTGTCGCAGTATGGATGGCAAGGGCAGTCTTCCTCTGACATTCTCAGAAGTTCCAATCTTTGGGTTTTAGATTGTGAAGGGGTTGATTGTCCTCAATGCACCATAAAAAACTTTCTTCACCTGTTGAAAATACACAGTGGCATAATAGTCTAGTGTTATAACATCATCCTTCTTGCATGGGAAACCTTTTATACAACAACAACAACCAAAAAAACAGGCATTGGAAACGACAATTGATTGAGATATTACTTAGCCCAGGGCCTGGTAGTAGTCACTGTATGTCTTGTGTCTGGCATTGTTCAATCCAGATGTTAGTTGGGACAGAAAGAATAACCCAAAACCCTGGAACATACTGGGTCTCAACAATTAATACAACTTCTATTCAGTGAATGTGCATTACAGCAAACTGAAGAAAGAAGGTCCAGATTTCTAACTGAAATATTTCACTGCTGCTTTAGAATGAAGGTCTTCCAGAAGCCATCCACAAATTTTCCCACTTAACCACGAAATATTTTTCCAATGAATGCATAAAATCATGTTGATGTAATGTGTTGGAGAGTACACTGATGAATAAATAATTGAAACTTGAAAATAAAAAAAGAAAATGATAGTTGAATAAAATTCTTTTATAAATGTTTAAAGGGCCCATCAGGTAGTGAAATTTACATGAAGCTTTGATTGTCTTTCCAGGAATATGGGTATGACAAACTAAACATTGGTTATAAACTAGTTCAGCAATTTATAATTGTCTCCAAAGTAGGTAAATTGAAATTTTTTTAAAGTCAAATCAATTTATGACCTTAAATCATTTAGTAAACCTAATACCTGACCTGCCTAATTTAGACCAAATGTCTTTATTTTACCAATAGTTTTAAAGCTACTTTTATTTCCAAAAGATTACCAAAGTTACATGAACTAAAGTTTTAATTTTTCTTCAAAGTATTTGATTTAAGCACTTATTTTTCTTTAAGCCAATTAACTATAGCTCTTTTACATAAACATTACACACACAATACATGTATAACTACACAGACAGGCAGAAGAAGATCCAGTAGTTGTAAGATTTTTTTATTTTCCAGTTTTCTTAATTGGCCTCAGGATGGAGCCCTTCAATAAACAGGGCTAGTAAAACATGCATTTTGTAGAGCTAATAAGCAGGTACAGCTGGAAGACAAAAACAGATCTTAGACCCCCCAAAAAAGTGGGAAATGCCATGGGAGAAGACAGTGCAATGCTTTTACTGTGCATTTTATTGCATGGCAACGCAAAGCCAATCAGCACACTTTGCAATCAGCCCATTTCTAAAACTGTATTTCCTACCTATTTATTACACACTAAAGCTCTCTTATAATGAAAAGTAATCTCTGATAACCCTGTGAAAGAGAAATAAATCTTGGAAATCTTGGGGTCCCAAAATCACTAAGCTGAAAGGAAAAGTCAAGCTGGGAACTGCTTAGAGCAAACCTGCCTCCCAACCTATTCAAAGTCATCCCTCTGCTCACTGAGAGAAATGCATATCTGATCACCTCATTTGGAAAGGCTAATCAGACACTCAAAAAGTTGCAATCATTTTTCTCTCATCTACCTGTACCTGGAAGAACCTTCCCTGCTTGTATTGATTGACGTCTCCTGTCTTGTTAAAATGTAGAAAACCAAACTGTGCCCCAACCACATTGAGCACATGTTGTCAGGACCTCCTGAGGCTGTGTCATGGGCATATGTCCTCAACCTTGGCAAAATAAACTTTCTAAATTAACTGAGACCTCTCTCGGATTATCAGGGGTCACAGCCACCAAAGTAAAAAACGTCAGATAACACAATGCAAAACAGAACAGAGAGTTAGACTTTGAGAGAGATCTACTGATTTTCAATTCTTGGGTTTTCCTGAGGAAAACAGAGGTTTTTCCAAAAACAGGGTTTGTGGCAATTCCTCTGTTTTTCCCAAGGAGTCCCAGGCCATCAGAAGTTATCTTAGGTCCTCTCATGTGTGCATTAAGGGTGGCAAGACAAAATAATTTAGTTGATTGAGAAGAAAAAACCTTTTTCCAAAAAAAGAATAAGATCCAAGAAGAGAAAAAACAAAAGACTTTTAAAGATACCTATAGCTTGGATATCCACTTTTAATTAAGCTGACTTTTAACCATAGCCCTCTTTAAAAAATCATTTTACATTTCTTTTTTTTTTTTTTTTTTTTTTTTTTTTTTTTTTTTTTTTGAGACGGAGTCTCACTCGGTCACCCAGGCTGGAGTGCAGTGGCGCAATCTTGGCTCACTGCAAGCTCCGCCTCCCGGGTTCACGCCATTCTCCTGCCTCAGCCTCCTGAGTAGCTGGGACTACAGGCGCCCGCCACCGCGCCCGGCTAATTTTTTGTATTTTTAGTAGAGACGGGGTTTCACCGTGGTCTCGATCTCCTGACCTCGTGATCCGCCCACCTCGGCCTCCCAAAGTGCTGGGATTACAGGCTTGAGCCACCGCGCCCGGCCTATCATTTTACATTTCTTATTACTCGCCTTTAGCCAGGCCAAGCAGCCAATATTCTGGCTTTTAAACTTTACCAAAAGTAATCTCACAGGTGAAACCAACAAGCCTCAACTAAGGTTGTGACTTAACCACAAGAGAGGTATTTTCAAAGGGGTGGTAAGCAGTTTTTGCAAAATCTGGAATCTTTAGAGGTAGCTCAGAGAAAGGAAGATATAAGAAAGGAAGCCAGAAGCTATTCATGGAAGGAAGAGAGTAAGCAAGTCGTACAAGTCACAGAGATATTAACCAAAAAGTACTCATTTTTCTCAAGCCAGTATTGAACCTGTGCCACCACTGTAAAATGGCAGAGACCAAAAGAAAGTACTGCCACATGGTTACAAAGTCAAGCTACCAAGGACATAAAACAAGATGCAGACCTCATCCAATTTTTGTTGGTTTCTTTGGTTTTCAGAGTACTGTGGCAAAATTTGTAACTGACCAGTTTTCTAGGCTGGCTTGGACAGTGGGCTAATGGGGTCCTAAGCCCTCATTCTGTCCTAAGGCACCCCTCTTCATGAGAGAACAATACAGAAAGACACATAAAGCACAGCATATTCCTTACGGCTTAAGACAAGCCTAACACATTCTTTTTCCCATTAATTAAAACATTACAGAAGAGATAAACAGTGATTTTTACTCTTTATTGAACTGGTTTGCACAGAGAGAGAGAGTCCAGAAGTCTGACTGGTAAGAAATTCTTACCTCTTTGCCTGCATGTCAGATTTCTGTGTTCCCCTTCCCTGAGCAGCCCTAGTGACCCTACTTACCACACCATGGCTCCAGGACCCAAGCCACATTACAAAGTAAAATCATGGAACCACGGGAAAAATCCTATTTTGCAAGTTGCCACCCACCCAGCTGCATGGGGGACCCGAATTTTAATATTTTCCATTCTGGCCAGAATAAAATAAGAGTGATTTAAATAAAAATGTTGAAATCTATTTAGAAGCTCAAGAATCAACATCCCTACAGGAGACTAATTTGGAAGTCCTCTTTTTTTTTTTTTTTTTAATGCATTTCAGTGCATTGTTGTTCATTTGGAATGTTCTGCTCCTAGTTATATTTAAGAGATTTTACCATTTCTCTAGGACTTCGCTGCTTCCCGGGCCTAATGTATAAACTGGAAGAAACTCAGTTTTCTGGAAATTAAGGATCCCATTTCCATTTTTACCTAAAACACTGGCTTTGTTCTCAGGTTCCCTTGATTAATTTAGCCAATGATTTTTTTTTTTTTTTTTTAAGCACTCAAGAAAAATGAAACAAAGGGGTAAACACAAAAATCCCAGTGAAATTTTAAAAGCCAAATTTTACAATCCCTGCATTATTACCATTTACTACCAGTTTCTTTCTCACCCAGTAAGATGTAACAGACCTCTAACTGGATCCAAGCCAATTAATTACCAGATCAAATTTAATTCTGGACCCAGTCCAGTTGCTATCGCAACTTCCAAACCCAGTTTGGATCAGAAATTTGCTCAAAGAAACTCAAAGCTCTCAAAACACAAATCTGTGGAGCTCCAAAATCTGACAGGATTTATTCATGATCCGAAGACATTCAGAGATTAAGGGACACAAGTAGGTCCTTGAAGGTACCTTGCTTATTCACTCACCACTCCTGGGGGCTGCTAGAAGCTGTACTTCAGATCCCGTTTCTAACACCAGCTGTTAAAATAAAAACTTTAGCTGAATTAAATTTAAAGGAGTTTAATTAAACAATGAAGGCTTCATGAATCAAGAAGCTCCCAGAACCACAGCAGATTCAGAGACTCCAGTGCAGCCATGTGTTGGAAAAAAATTTATAGATAAAAAAAGGGAAATGATGTACAGAAATTGAAAGTGAGGTACAGAAACAACTGAATTGATTACAGCTTGGTGTCTGCTTTATTTTAAAATGGTTCAAAAAGCTGGCTACATTTGGTTGGCCAATACTCAGTGATTGAGCTACAGTTGGTTTACACCTCCACTTGTAGTTCATGATGTACAGAAAAACTTTTAGGCCAAACTCAAGCATGTAAGGAAACAGCTTTGGCTAAACTTGATTAACAGTAGCAATAGGATACCAGCATAACATCAGGCCCTGAAAGAATTTGCAGTATTTTACCCCCAAATGTAGTTCTTTGACATATTTTGAAATGGCCTAGCAAAGCTGTCTTTTGTGGAGAAAATCTACATTCTATAGATAATCCACTTATTTTTCCAGGTCTTTCTCCTAATCCAGGAGGGAATTAGCTATGAGTCTGGCATCTTTTTAACTCCAATAAGAAAGATTTACAATCGATTCTCTCTGAAGCTTGCTACCTGGAGGCTTCATCTGCATAATAAGAATCTTGGTCTCCACAACCCCTTCTCTTAATCCAGAAACTCAATTCTGTTGATTCCAAGTCTTTCAAGACTCTTTCAACCCATTGCCAATCAGAAAATCTTTGAATTCACTTATGCCCTGGAAGCCCTCCCTGCTACACATGCACACTTTGAGTTGTCCCACCTTTCTGGACTGAATCAATGTATATTGTATTGATTGATGTCTTATGTCTCCCTAATATGTATAAAGCCAAGCTATAGCCCGACCACCTCAGGCATATGTTCTCAGGATCTCCTGGTGCTGTGTCATGGACCATGGTCACTCATATTTGACTTAGAATAAAACTCTTTAAATAACTTACAGAATTTTTTGTAAACTTTCTGTAAACTTTTCTTCCAACGAATGGTAATGAAGATTCTCACTTTGATCAAACTCTAGTCAGGCTCCTCTGAGCCCTTTTCTCAATTAGGCCTTAACTCCGGATTATAAAAACTGCAGATGTTCAGCGGAAATTATTTTGTTTCATTCCCTCTTCCCTGAAGGTGTAGGCTAACCCTCCAGTTACTATCTGGCAGGTTAAGGCAGCCAGCCTAAGACGTAAACAGTTGAATGTGGCAATAGCCTACTGGAAAAATGTACATGTCATAGACTCAGAAATCTTGTGAGAGGTTACTTTCAAAAGGGGCATTTTCAATAATCTTGATTAATTATTCTTTTTTCATTAATCTTGGTCCAACTTTTAGTGAGTTTCTCAGAATTTGCTCTTTTAACAAAATGTTTATTTTTAAAAATACCTGCTTGAAGATTAGCTCTTACTAACATAAATACAATACTGAGGATATATATCTACTGACAAATTAAAACAAAGGATAGATGCTAAAGTAAAGATTTTGAATTTTTAGGAATTTCTCCAAAGGCAGGGTTTCTATAATAATTTATCTTGGCTTATCACTGAGAAAAAAATGCTTCTTTGTTATAGCTATTGTTTGGAAAGTAGAGAGGGCACAAAAAATATTTTAAGGATTCACTGAAGCACAGCTTCAAACAACATAGCTACTTGGGACCTGCTGGGAAACAAAGTCTCAGACAAACCAGCCTGGCAGGTAGCATTGAGGAGTCAAATAGTTGTTTCCCAGTATTACCTTCAGGAAGAATGCAAGGGTAGGAGGTTGAGTGTCAAACAACAGACTCTGGCAACAAACTAATGGACGCTTTCATAAACATACAAAGGGTACAAAATTGTTGCTTCCACATTAAATTTTTTTCAGCAATGTTTTACCCCAATACACACTGATAATTACATCTGTTTATAAGTATCACAAACATATAGCTACCATATACAACGTACATTCACCCAGATGGAAAAAAATGGTGGGAGAGTGGAAGACATTTCCTCAGGAATTAGACCAGAAAATATCATAGTCACACTGGTATGGCTAGAAATTTCATTCCTTGTAACGTTCCTAAGTAGTTTCTTCAGAAATTTCTATTTTTTCTTTTATTATTATTATTATTATTATTATTTTTTTTTTTTGAGAAGGAGTCTCGCCCTTTCGCCCAGGCCAGAGTGCAGTGGTGCAATCTCGGCTCACTGCAAGCTCCACCTCCCGGGTTCACACCATTCTCCCGCCTCAGCCTCCCCAGGAGCTGGGACTACAGGCGCCCGCCATCATGCCTGGCTAATTTTTTGTATTTTTAGTAGAGACGGGGTTTCACCATGTTAGCCAGGATGGTCTTGATCTCCTGACCTTGTGATCTGTCCACCTTGGCCTCCCAAAGTGCTGGGATTACAGGCATAAGCCACCGTGCCCGGCCTTTCTTCTGTCTTTATTAAACTATTTTATTAAATTTTATTAAATTCTAGTGAAATTTCATTAAATTCTAGTGAAATTTCCAGAAATTTAATTGCAATTAATTTTGCAACTGACTGAACACATATATTCCCAATAAATAAAATGATTACAGATATTTATACTTTTAGATTTGTTAGTATTTTGCTTGGAGTAATTTTAAGACATTCGAATATGAAAACCAATGAACAGTCTACCAATCATATTATCCAATTGTTCTAATTGTACTCTATTTCATGCTGTGTAATAACAAAGAACCCAGCCTCCAGAAATATTACTTTTTTTTTTCTTCATATCACCTTAAAACGATGATCATGGAAGATTTTATTTCTTCACTATAGGCCACTAACTATAATGTCAAAATACTGCCTATCTAATGTAAAGAAGGCTAAAATTTGCTTGAAATCTTGATACACAATTTTGACTTCTCTGCATTTAGAATTGCTATAAAAACCACTCCCATTATGACTATGTGTTTTGAACTTGAAAAATCATCTTATAATTATACAAAGATAATTAGAAAAGTACAAAGGCAAATTGAAAGCCTGCTCCAACTCTGCCAGTTACTTTCCTCCTTTTCTTCTTTCTTACATTTCTACCAAAAATCTGCATGTTCTTTATAACAATTCAAACATATATAACTCTGCTCTGATACTTTTAGGTACTGGTATGATAGTATAAGCCTGTCTGACTCTGAATATACTCCGTGCTACCATCTAACTGAAAGATTGCTTCACGGGATATTTATGTTCATTTCCATTAGGATATGAGTAATAGAAAATAATGAGTGATTTAGCATGAGTTATGCACATTATCAAACTAATATTTTCTGTCTTTTCTCTGTCATCTGTATCATATTTATAGCCTCTATAAATAAATACATGAAACTACATTAATCCACCTGAAGCAAGAGGATGTGATATTTATTAAAGCAGTTCCTCATAAAATATAATTATGACTAGCATAATCACTGTTTTGACAATGAAATTAAGAATAATAATACAATTTTCTAAAATCCTCTAGAACAACTGGATCATAAATCAATTCATAAAAATTTATATTTGTTGAGAACATATCAAATTGCTTACTCTACTTTTTCATGAATTTTACATTGTGAGTGTCATTATCTAGATGAGAAAAAGTCTTGCAAGAGAAAAGATTTTACTAAACTACAACAAAGTTACAGCTAGTAGTTTCATGAAAGAAAAAAGAAAGAAAGAGAGAGAAGGAAGGAAGTTAGGAAGGAAGAAAGTTAGGGAGGGGAGGAAGGAAGGAAGAGAAAGAAAGAAAGAGAAAGAAAGGAAAGAAGGAAAGAAAAAAAGAAAGAAAAGAAAGAGAAAGAAAAGAAAGTTTCTGTATAGTAGTTTAAAACCTACATTGCAAATATTGAATTAGTGATAACACTGACTTATCAAGAAATGGTTCATGTATTTTCTGTGCAATGTGTTCAAAAGGCAATATATATCTAGTTTATATAATGTTATATACTAAATATATTACATTATAAACACATCTCATTCCAATGGATCACTGTGTTAACACTAGAATAGAGTAATTAATGCAATTTCTAGCAGTCTGAGTTATAGTTCTAGCTCTAACACTAACTAAGTCTCTAATATTAAGCATATTGCTTAATTTCGATATGCCTCCTTTTCTCATATACCAAACATGGATTGAAAATAACTCATTATAGATTTGTTGTGAGCTATGAACGAGTCAATACATCTAAAGCTCGTAGGCTTATGTCTAGCACAAAGTAATTATAAGTAAACGTTTTTCTTTCAGTATCATTTATATAAATAACTTCATTTAATTATCACCATAACCCCATGAAGTAAGTATAAATGTAATAGTTTTACAAATAGTGAAACTAAACCCATAAAAGATCAATTATATTTGCAAAGTTACACAGAGTTGAAGATTTTAATTTGTACTCTGGTTGGCCTGATTCCATAACCTGTAAACTTACCTGGTACAAAATATTGCTTCACATTTTATATAAGTTATTGAATGCATAAGCAGAAAACATTCATAAACACAAACATAAATAGATTTTAAAATATTAATTGATTTTTATAAATGATAAAAAGTACAAATGAATGAACTTTTTTGTACATGAACATCCAATTGATTCAGCAACACTAATTTAAAAATATTTATTCCTTTTTCTTGAATTTTCTTTGCAACTTTATGAAAAATAAATGACCATATATGCATGGATAAATTTCTGAACTCCCCTGTAGTCTTTCATGTATTTATATATGTATAATTTAAGAAATTTGGCACTGCCTAGATTACTTAACTTGATAGTGTTAAAATTAGGTAGTAGATTCCTCCAACTCTCCTTTGTCAAAATTATTTTGGCCATTCTATTTGTTCTTTTTCCATGAATATTTTAAAAATAGTTTATTTACTTCAACCAAACACCTTACTAGAATATTAATTTGGTTAGCATTAAATCCATATGTCAATTTGAAGAGAATTACTAACAATTTTGAGTTTTCCAATTTATGAACACAGTATATTTCTCTATTTATATCTTCCTTGACTTATTTCATTAATGTTTTATAGTATTCCGCATACAAATCTTGCATGCATTTAGGTATACCTGTCCCTATGTATCTGTTGGTTCATGTATTTAAAGGCAGGTAGGTAGGTAGGTAGCTAGACAGAGATAAATTAAAATTCCATTTCTCATTGCTTCTATGTAGAAATACAATGAATTGTTGATATATAGATCTTGTCTCCTGCCAACTTACTCAACTGAGTTATTAGTTCTAGAAGCTTTTTGTGTAAAATCTTTTGGATTTCAATATGGTTATATATAGTTTCAATGAGTACATGCCATTTTGCCTAGTAAGAGGAAACTCTCATTTAGTGACCCACTATCTTAGTCTATTTGGACTGCAGCAACAAAATACCATAACCTGGGTGGTTTATAAACAACAGAAATTTATTTCTCATAATTCCACAGGCTGGGAAGTCCATAATCAAGGTACAAGCTGATTTTTGTCTGGTGAGATCCCGTTTTCGTGTTCATAGATGGTGCGTTCTCACTGTGTCCTTACATAGTGGAAGAGACAAGCAGCTCTCTGAGGTCTCTTTTAAAGTAGCACACACCTCATTCATGAGGCCTATTTTCTTACAACTTAGTCACCTCCCAAAGGCTCCACCTTTTAATAACTTTTAATACCATCACATTGGAGATTAGGTTTCAACATATCCATTTAGGGAGAACATGAATATTCAGATTGTAGCGCCTACCTACCCTTCTTCTGGAGAGATCAATCTTATTTTTACTCTGAAAGTTAGCCAGTTTTCTCTAAAAAGGTTAAGTAGAAGACCATATCTTTACTACACTGGGATGTCTCTGGGGAGGGAGATATCTCTAATCATTAGTGTTATAAAATGTCTCATAAACATGTTGGACATAAACATAGATGATTAAACTAGAAAAGTCCCTTTATGAATTATCTGCGTCATTTTTGGAAACTGTTTATGTTTTATAAAATGTAAATAAATTTACTCCCTAAAGATTTGTAGTAAGGATAAAATTAAAGAACATATTTTAGAAATGATCTCTTACATTGGAACTCTGTGTAAAATTTCACAGAATTTTCTCAAATCATTGAATGACCTTTTGGAATATATAATTTATTTAGACTTTCCTAGTTCTTTACCTTCAAAATCCTATTTAATCTTGAGGTAAAGTGTCATTTTCATCCAACTAGGTAGAGAAACCTGTGATAATATTAGGTATATAATTTTTCAGGGATAGAAATCTGGATGTCACTAAAGTGCACACTAGAAGCAAACTTTCTTCACTTGCCCCCTTCCACAGAAAATCAAAAACAAAGTGCCAAGATTCTCATCAGCAATATTCCTGAATTTAAATATGATAATTATGCAGTCCCCAGGGCTGCAAAGAAGTGAAAAATACATTATGCAGACAATAGGATAATC
Organism: Symphalangus syndactylus; assembly: GCF_028878055.3. Taxonomy (NCBI): domain Eukaryota; kingdom Metazoa; phylum Chordata; class Mammalia; order Primates; family Hylobatidae; genus Symphalangus; species Symphalangus syndactylus. The sequence continues at coordinate 68,344,786 of NC_072439.2, forward strand.
TAACTTTTATATCCATGATGCCCTTTTCCTAATCTGCCAAGCACCAAGCATGTGAAATTTTTCCTCAACTCCTGGTTATTACACTGGAAAGAGTGTTAACAAGCTTTACCACCATCCTGGGTTTTCTGGCAGAAGACTGTCCCTACTTAAACCCAAGGGAAGCATCCCAAGTGCCTAAAGGGAAAAAAATTCCTAAGGACAGCAGAGACAAAAGGTGGAAGTAGGACTAGCATCCTCAGACCAGAAAACTCTGCTCTGTATATCACCCAAATTAGGTATCAAATAAGAGTGGTTGTTAAGCAGCATCACAAGGTAGGCAGTACATTCCATGGGTCTCCTAGGCATGAACATCTAGCCATCCCTCCTGCACTGCCAGACTTTCTCTTTTGTTAACTTCTTCGTATGGGAATGACAGCATTCCATGTTTGCTAAAGCTAAGGAAAACCTGGGCCTAAGGCTACAGCTAGTGCCTAAAAGGCAGACAGTGACTCAGCAGTAAAAGGGAATTCAACAGGTATACTCCACAGAAATCTCTATGCAAACATAAAAAATGCAAATCAAAGCAAGCCAAACAGAGAAGACTGGAATAAATAGCTAATCTTACAATGCAAAAAATGATATATGTCCACAAGAAAAAATAGCAAACAAGAAGCCATGACTTCTGCAAATGGACAAAACAAGACACCAATGACCAAACCCAATGAGATAGTGATAGGTAAGCTCCCTGATAAAGAATTTAAACTAGCAGTGTTTAGAAAACAGAAACTTCGAAAATAACACAGAACACAGTTTAGAAATTTACCACAGTAATGTAACAAAGAGATAGAATTAGTAATAATGAAACATAAAACAGAAATCCTGGAACTGAGAAATACATTTGCTGAACTGAAAAATTTATCAGGTGCTCTCAACAGCAGAATGGATTGAGCAGAAGAAAGACAGTGAGCTCAAATACAGGCTACAGAAGAATACACAATCTTAATAGGGGAAAACATGAAAATAAATGAAGAACAACTAGAAGATTAGAAAATTACTTCAAAGGCACAAATCCAACAATTACTAATGTTCAAAGTGAATTTATCAAGAATAAGGAACAGAAAGTGTATTTGAAGTAACAACAAAAACTTTTTCAAAATTTGCAAAAGATATAAATATCCAGGTACAGGAAAGTCAGAGATCACCAAAAAGATTAAACCTAAATAAAACTATCCCAAGGCATATAATAAGCAAACTCTCAAAAGTTAAGAACAAAGAAAAGAAAAAAAAATCAGCAAGAGAAAAGAAGCAAATAACACAAAAGAAGCTCAAATTCATTTGACAACTGACATCTTAACAGAAATTATCCAGGCCAGGAGAAAGTGGGAATGGCATATTCAAAGTACAGGATGAAAAATACTGCAAACCAAGAATTTTGTATCTAATAAAGCTTTCCTTTACAGATGAAGAAGAAATAATCTTTCCCAAACAATAGATGAGGGAATTCATTACCATCAGACCTGTCTTACAAGAAATGCTGAGGGAAGTTCTTCAATATGAAAGAAAAAAATAATAACATGCAAAAAGAAACCATTTGAAAGTATAAAACTCTGGAAAAGTAAGTACACAACTTAGAATACTCTAACCCTGTAATTGTGCTATGCATTCCACACATCACTCTACCCTGAAGACTAAAAGACAAATCTACCAAAAACAATAATAGCTACAGTAACATATTAAGGGATAACAAATGTAAAAACATGTAAACTGGGACAACAGAAAGTCAAACTATGGTGGCAAGTGTAGAGTTTTAAAGCTTTTCGTCCGTTTCTGTTTTTTTTTTTTCTTTGCAATCAAAGAAAAGTTGTCATCTGTTTAAAATAACTTATTTTAACTATCAGATTATTTTTGTAAGTCTCAAGTTAACTACAAAGTGAAAACCTATAATAAATACAATAAAAATTAAAATCAATGAATTAAAGCATACCAACAGAGAAAATAACAACAAAGGAAGGTAGTAATAAAAAGGAGAGTGGTTAATTTAGTTTTCACTTTAATAAGAAGAGAAGAGAGGATATATAAAATGACAAGAAAACAAGTAACAAAATGGCAGTAGTAAATCCTTACCTATTAATAATAGCATTGAGTGTAAATAGCCTCAATTCTCCAATTAAAAGATACAGAGAGGATAAATGAAACAAGATCCAAGTAAATGCTGCAAATAAGAAAACCTCTTCAGCTGGGCATGGTGGCTCATACCTGTTATCCCAGCACTTTGGGAGTCCGAAGCAGGCAGATCACAAGGTCAGGAGTTCGAGACCAGCCTGGCCAATATGGCGATACTGCATCTCTACTAAAAATACAAAAATTAGCTGAGTATGGTGGTGCATGCCTGTAGTCCCAGCTACTCGAGAGGCTTAGGCAGGAGAATTGCTTGAACCTGGGATGTGGTGGATGCAATGAACCGAGATCACACCACTGCACTCCAGCCTGGGGAACAGAGTAAGACTCCATCTTAGGGAAAAAAACAAACAAACAAAACAACCACCACCACCACCAACAACAACAAAAAACACTTCACCTATAAAGATACATGAAAAGTGATGCAGTAGAGAAAGATATTCTATGGAACTAAAAATTAAACAAGACCAAAGTAGTGATACTTATATCTGATAAAATATTTTACATGTCAAAAACTGTAAAACAAAAAAAGACACTAGAAAATGATAAAAGGGTCAATTAAACAAGGAAATATTACATTATAAATATCTATGCACTCAACACTGCAGCACCCAAGTATATAACACAAACATTAATACATCTAGAAAGAGAGATAAACTGCAATATAATAATAGCAGAGGACTTCAACACCCTATTCTTAGTAATGGCAGGTAACCCTGACAGAAAATTAAAGAAACATTAAAGTTAAGCTAAGCACCAGACTAAATAGTTCAACCTGACATTTACAGAATATTTCACCCAACTGCTACAGAATATACAATTTTTTTCATCAGCAAATGGAACATTCTTGCTATAGTTGGGATTTTTTACCATTTTAACATCAAATTGAATTGAGATCACCCAATGTTGAAGATCGAGCCTAAAGAGAGATGTTTAGGTAATGGAGACAAATCCCTTATCAACAGATTAATCCCTTCCTGAGGGGTGAGAGTTTGAGATATTTCTCACATTATTTGTTGCTGAGAGAGCTTTTTTGAAAAAGAGCCTGGAATCTCCCCTTTATCTCTCATTTCTTCTCTCACCATGTGATCTCTGTACCCACCAGCTACCTTTTCCCCTCCATCGTTAGTGGAAACAGCTGGAAGCATTCACCAGAAGCGGATGCTGATGCCGTTCTTTTTCTACAGCCTGAAGAACTGTGAGCCAAATAAACCTCTTTTCATTATACATTTTTCGCCCTCAGGTATTTCTTTATAGTAACACAAATTGACTAAGACAGGAAATTTGTACTGAGTAGCAGGGCATTGCTATAAAGATACCTACAAATGTGAAAGTGGCTCTGGAACTGGGTAATGCGCAGACTTTAGAAAAGTTTGGAGTGTTCAGGAGAAGACAAAAAGACAAGTGGAAAACTTGATATCTACATGCAAAAAATGAAACTGGGTGTTTATCTCTCATTACCTACAAAAATCAAATCAAAATGGATTGAAGACTTAAATTTAACATTTGAATCTGTGAAACTGCTATGAGAAAACATTAGGGAAATGCTTCAGGACACTTGTCTCAGCAAAGATATTTTTAACTAAGAACTCACAATCACAGACAACAAAAGGAAAAACAGACCAATAAGATTTTATGAAGCCAAAAGTCTTCTGCATAGCAAAGGAAACAACGAAGTGAAGAGTTAAAATACAAAATGGGAGAAAATATTTATAAACTATTCATCTGCAAGGGATTAATTAAAAAATACATATATATACACACACATACACATAACACCAACAGTTCAGTAGCAAGAAACATAAGATTAAAAAACTGGTAAATATCAGAATAATCATTTCTCAAAAGAAGACATATAAATAGTCAACAGATATACGAAAAAATGCTCAGCATCACTAATTATCAGAGAAACACAAATCAAAAGTACAGTGAGATACCATCTCACCCCAGTTAAAATGGCTTTTCTCAGAAAGACAGGGAATAAGGATGCTAGCAAGAATGTGGAGAAAGGGGAAGCCTTGTACATTGTTAGTGGAAATATAAATTAGTACAACCACTATGGAAAACAACAGGAAGGTTCCTCAGAAAACTAAAAATAGAACTACTATATGGTTAAGTAGTTTCACTACTGGATATATATACCAAAGAAAGGAAATTACTGTATCAGAGAGATATCTGTACTTCCACTTTTATTGCAGCAATATTCACAATAGCCAAAATTTTGAATCACCTAACTGCCCATTAACAAACAGATAAAGAAAATGCAGTCTATATACACAGTAAGTATTATTCAACCATAAAAAAATGAGGTCTTGTGATTTGCAGCAACATGGATGGAACTGTAGGGGATTATTTTAAGTGAAATAAGCAAAGCACAGAAAGGCAAATATTGTATGTTTTCACTCAGACATGAAAGCTGAAAAAGTGGATCTCCTGAAGGTAGAGAGTAGATTGCTTGTTGTCAGAGGTCAGGAAGAGCGAGTAGGGATGAATGGAATTTGATTAATGGGTGTAAAAATACAGATAGATAGAAGACATAAAACGTAGTGTTTTACAAATCAGTAAAGTGACAACAATAAACAATAATCTATTGTATATTTCAAAACACCCAGTAGAGAATAATCAGATGTTCTCAGCATAAAAAATGAAACATGCTTAAGATAATGGATAATCCAATTACCTTGATTTGATTATTACATGTTATATACGTGTATCAAAATATCACATATACTCTGAATATATTACATTTATGTATCATTAAAAATAAATAAATTTAAAAAGACTTTTAGGGATAACGTGATTATAAATCATGGCGCCAACAATTTTAAAATAATTTACTTGAAGCCTAACAGAAGTGAAAAAACAAATTATCCTACAAATTTTAGAACTTATTATTAGTGAATAAAAAATTTAACATTTAATTCTAATCAAATGCTATATTTCACCTATGATTATTTTCATACACTGATAGTAGGAGTGAAAGTTCATGTAAGTTTGGTGGAAAATAATTCTAAATGTGTATTAAGATCCTTAAAATCTTTAAAATAATTGGCCTATAAATTTAACAGAAGTCTGGACAAATAAAAATAATTTAAATTTGTAAGATAATGAATTGAAATAGGCTCACTTTAGCATTTCAATATTTCTAAATGATGTTAAAATTGAAATTTTAGTCAAGACCAAAAATAAAATAGAAGCCAGGTGTGGTATGCCCATAATCCCAGCACTTCGGGAGACTGAGGCAGGATAATTGCTTGAGTCCAGGAGTTTAAGACCAGGCTGGGCAATATAGTGAGACCCCATGTGTACAAATTTTTTTTTTTTTTTAATTAGCTGGTTATGGTGGCATGTGTCTGTAGTCTCAGCTACTTGAGAGTCTGTAGTGGGAGGATCAGTTGAGTTGGGAGGTCAAGGCTGCAGTGTGCCATCCATGGTTGTATCACTGCATTCCAGCCTGGGCAACATAAATAAATTAAATATGTGTGTGTGTGTGTGTGTGTGTGTGTGTGTGTATGTGTGTCTATATAATAGATATAAGATGACAAATACAGATTAGTGCAGTCCCATTTTACAAAGGATATTTCCAGAAATCAATTCCATATCTCTTGAACCTTTGGACCATATCACAGATTTAAAAGTAATCAGAGTAAAGGGAAGAAAATTATGTATATTATGTAGACTTTTTTTTTTTTAAGAGAATTGCACCACTCAGAATGTCCTGACCTAATTCCTCCCTTACCCTTACTGAATCCCAAGGAGGTAGAAGAGGGACAAATTACACCTATTTCATCAGAAGAGTTTTTTTTTTTTTTCATGGTCATTCAGAGAGATGGCAATGTCCCTGCATTGGGGTAATAGATGGCCTATTGCCTGACTTTTCTCCAAATTTACAAATGTGGCAGAATAAAAATACGTCTGTCAGGAGAAGAGGATACTTTCAAAGATAATCAGGGCAAGGAAGTTGATGAATATTCTCTGAGCCAGCAGTGAACCAGTGAGAGAAAAAGTGGTCCAAAGCTTCTCAGTACATTGACAAACAGTTACTGCCAGAAGGCAAGGAGATTCCTTCAGCTAATGTTTACATGTGGTAAAAGACAAACTCATGCCAAGGAGGGACCCTGAAAGATTACCTGAAGCACAACATAGATTGCCCATTCACAGAAATTAGAATTAAAGGGTTGCAGTTGTTACCTCCTAAGCACCTTCAAATCGTCATACATTTTCACCATCTCCAGACCCAGTAAGCCTGAAGCCAACAGTCAGACAAGAATGGTTCCTCTCACACAGTCTGCCTACCAGGCAATATCTTCCACTTGCATCTCACACATTTACAGCTAGCCAGTGGGGACCTAAGGGTACTGGGCAAAGGAAAGCCAATCTACATGAGGGAAAGGTGAAATATATCTTACCCTTGAATGCTGATTAATTTTGGACTTGAACCTTCTAATTATAAAATTGAGACGGATTTTTTTTGACATTCACTAATCTGAATAGTAAGTACTGTTACCTTAACGTGTGTGGATACGTCTTAAGATCTTTCTTAAATTTTTATAAATAGGGGAACATGAAAATTCATTGAAAAAAATCAGTATTTAACATTTTCTATATATAATCATGATAATGGAGTGTTGGCTTATTACATTTGATTTGTTTAAATGATTATCATATGCTATAATATTTATCAAAGACTGTTGCCCCAATTTTGACTTTCCTTTAAAATTTTACATTTAGTACAATATATAAAAATAATACCTGTCTAGGACTTGGGTAACCATAACAATAATGACTCATAGCTATTCCCCATGGGTTAGTCATTTTGGCATAGTTTTATCTTTTCTAAAGTAGATTGAACTGTGTAACTCTATAACTCCTCTAACTGTTGTATCACATAATTTCTACTTATGAATAAAGTTCCCAAGTATAACAGCAATTTATTGTGTTCCTTTCTCTTGTGACTTTAAACCAGATAATCCCTTTCTAATCCGTTGAATGTTCTTAAAACTTTAACATCCTATTAATCTCCACATCAAGAAAATGATATTTTTTATTAATTCTTTAGAATGCTATCGTCTCATATGAAAAATAAAAGATGGGAGGAGGACTAAAGTTAATATGTACAGAATTCCTGTCAGCTGTCATTTTTTAAGAATAAATGTGCATTGATGCTTTCAACGAGATAATTTTAATAGGACATATCGCTTAAAGTATATGCCATTAAAATTATTCTTAAAGGAAGCAAAATACCTTAATAGATTAGATTATTTCAGCTCAGGCTAACAGACATGGCAGACGAAAATGCTATTTAACTCGTTATATAATAATTATTCTTTAGCTTATAAGCAGAAAAAATATCTCATGGTGATAATTGTTTTCGATGAATAATACAAAACTATCATTATAAAAGTAAACACTCCGTTTGCACATTCATGGCAGAAGAAGGCAGAAATGAAATTTAGTTTTCTACAATTCTTTCAAGGCTGTAATCTTTTGTAACCATACAATTCTTTCTAGGCTGTAACCTTTTGTAACCATACAATTCTTTCTAGGCTTTAACTACTAGAGTAGTTACACTCAAGCCCAGAAAATTATTTTCTCAATCTAATTTTTACAGATTTGATATTGTGGCAAACTCAAATTATTTTAAGGTGAATATATCAAAAATGTTGATACATTAATATAACAAATATAAAATAAATTATTCTAATAGTCACATTTCAAGAGGACAGCTGTACTAATAAAAGTGTTTCTCTTCTTTCACTTTTAGAAATTTTCTTCTAGTATAAAGGACAGTATTATCTATATTCCTCAAATGGTGATGTGTAAATTTTTATTTCCAGAAAAGAAGGAGCAGTATTTTTCTTCTTTTGTTAAATTTTGTTAACTAAAATGTTTGTTGTACCTCTGAAGTAACTTGACATGATAGGTAGGAATGAGATAGGTCAAAAATGATTCTTACAAATGTTAGACCATTGAGATATCACTTTTTTTTTTTGTCTTTTAGCCTTTCATTTACGCCATTTAAATACTTGGTGGCCTCCATTGTCTCTAGTGAGAAGTTAGGTTTTAATCATACCTTTGTTGACTCATTATGTAATAAATCAGTTTTCTTTTGCTGCTGTCAAAAGAAAACTGGACTCTGGGCAATTAGTACGTGAAGTTGCTAGACAGCGTGTTATTGTCATTTATACATTTTAGGACTCATTTGCTTTACTGGCTCTAAAATGTAATAGTTTTAATTAGATTTGTGAAAATTTTGGCCAGTATTTCTTCAAATATTTGTCTACTCATTTCTGTCTCTTTGTTTTAGGGACACTATGTCTTTTTTTGAACCACTTGATGCATCTTTGACACCCAGTTTTTTTGTTTTATTATTATTATTTTTGCTATCTGTTCTTATATCTATTAATTTGTGATAAAATTTACTCTTTATTTCATCATCTTTAATCTGCTGTGTTGATCATGTAAAATTTGTTTCACTTATTGTAATTATCAGATCTTTTTCTTTTCTTATTTTTTTATTGTCATTCTCTTTTCACTCATTAAGATCTAACATGGCACATGGATACATATGTAACAAACCTGCACATTGTGCACATGTACCATAAAACTTAGTACAATTAAAAAAACTCACATATTTATTATGTTTTTCTTTAGTTATTTTAACATATTTATAAACTGGCTGATTTGAAATATTAACAACAGCAATACCTCAGAATCATTTTCTATTAACTGCATTTTTTCCTCCTGTGAGTGGGTCACATTTTTCTTTTAATTTTCATATCTACTAATTTTTGGCTAAAGACTGGATATTGTAGAAAATGTATTGTATTCACTTTACGTTATGTTCTTATAAAATTTGTTGGGTTGCTTTTCTAGTAGATGATTAAGTTGTCTGGACTCACACTGAAAACTATATTTCTCTGAAATGTGATATCTTCTCTCAGTTTTTTCAGGTTCCTGCTGCTGACTTTTTTTTTGTTACGCTTTTTAGCGTGGCTCCCATGGATGTCCGCTGTGTCTACACACAATTTCAGCTGTTTATCCTCAAAGGTTTAGCCTCACCCTTTCTGTGGTTGTCTTAATTCTGGGGCTTTCTTTGTAAATTTTCACTTTCTCTGCCATTTGTGTGTTTTATCCTTCAATACACCAAAGCACTAGTGTTTCAGCTTTCTGCTCCCAAAGCTGCTCATAGATTCACAAAGGCACAATCAACAAAGCCCCAAACTTGCAGAGGTTACACAGTGAGTTTTTTTCATTCATGTGTAGATCACTTTCTGGTTTCTTTCTGCTTTGTGGGGAAGAAAAGCCCTGGGATGTCCCCTAGACATTTATATGTTAGAGATCAATGAAGGATTTGGGAGATGTATATATAAATTTACTCCCATTCTTTTAGTTGTTCTGTGGTACTCTTAAATCTAGGGCTTCCTGTTTTAGTTCCCAGCTATTTTTATACATTCCTAAACTTTGTTCTCTGCCACAGTGAGCATGTAAGGCTATGGCTTTGTGCTGCTATAACTGTTGTATTGGGATGTGCCCTCAATGAAGACAGCCACAAAGACAATCTACAGCTCCAAATTTTATCCTTTCCTTTTGCAGTATTTCAAAGGGTAACTACCTCCAGGCTTCTATCTGCTCTTGGATGCTTTCCAATGACTTCAAAAAGTTATTCTTTCTTATATATTGTGAGTGTTTTCCAAATCACGTTTTATCATCATTACTCATACACCTTTTAAATATATATATACACTTTATATTTTAGAGCTGTTTTTGGTTCACAGAAAAAATAGAGGAAGGTACAGAGATATCCCACATATTCTCTGCTCCAACATATACATAGTTTCCCTCATTATCAATATTCCCAACCAGAGTGGTACCTTTGTTACAACTGATGAACCTACACTGACATATAATTTTCACCTAAAGCCTATAGTTTACACAGATGTTTCATTTTAAGTGCAAGAAATGCTATAAAATTCAATTGTGATGATGCTTAAATAATCCTGTTAATATAATTTAAAAATTGGATTTCACACTTTAAATGGGTGAATTTTGTACTAAGTATATATCAATACATCTGCTAAAAAAGAATATATTCTATATGATTATATTTCCACAGTCTATTTATTATATGTATTTATATTAAATATTCTATACATTGGTTTATATCCTATTGCATTTAAGATTTAAAAATTTCACTTTAAGTTAAATTTTCCTCATTTATAAAATCAATCTTGTTACATTCTTATGAAAAAATAAAATAACATAAAATTACTTGTCAATATTCTGTTTTATTATTCTATATATTCTGTGTATTAATTTTTGAAAGAAAATATGTGAAATGCTGTGATTTTTGGTGATGCATTTCATTTCTCCCACAAATATATACCATTTTACAATAAAACTATCAAAATATAAAATAACTATGGATGACAAATTATATGCACATATTCCAAATGAAAATGTAGAAATCAAGTTTTATCTCACTGATTACTTACTTTTTCTAAAATCTCCTTTTCCAAATTCTGTGTCTCATTCCTTCTGATAATTACCAATCTATATTTTGTCCCATATATAGTTATTTGTTTTCACTAGTCTTTACTTCTCTACCTTTTACTTCTTTAATCACATATACCTAATAAACGTTATTGCCAGAGAGTAAGAATTATACATGATTTTAAAGTAAACCTGTGCCTTCCATTTTCAAGTGTTTCATGAATATAATCTCTCACAAATGTAATTTTAACTCTTGCCCTTGTAATAAACTGACTTCCTTTTTGATGTTTCCCTGCTGACAGCTTTTAAACTTCAACCCTCCTTCTAGTTTGTCTATCTGGCAATCCAATGACAGCAATAATAATTTCTTACCAAGGTTGCCTTTTTTGGGGGGGTAAAGAACTGTGGAAATCTCTTACCTCTCATAGGTATTTAAAGTAGGTCACACATGTCTCTCTACATCTGCAATATAAGCCACACAACAAGGCCTCATCAACATACCCCTTATTCTTTTTAGAGCTCCAGATATCAGGGATCGTGAACGAGGCACTCATATCAATTCTCACAACACACAGCGCTTGACTCTTGAGCAGGCATTCAATGGAACTTCCATCTCCCTCACCGATCTGGGGTGCTAGGCTGCATAGGGAACCATAATAGCTTATTTGAAAAAGTTCCAATTCAATGGAATGAAATATGCCATGTTTCCATCATCAGGTAAACATCAACATTTAATTGTAACAAAAGCTTTCACATCATTTTTGATGTCTGATTTCTGACCACTTTTATAACTCACACCTGCCTCTTGTTCTTTCATCCTATATCTGCACAAGCTAATAGGACAGACTGCACCTTTGGCACCAGAGGAGAGTGTAAACTACATAAGGGAATTCTCACCCAGCCAAATCCCCAATTACCTTAAAAAAAATAACCTTTCCTGGCTTTCTCAGGCTATTTTTGTACCTGCTTGTTAGTTGTCCTGGGTTCCTAAAAAGTCTCATTATGTGAATGATAAACCTTCTCATAATCCTCTTGATATATGTGTGGCATTTAAACCAGATATGAAGTCAGAGGTACATCTTGCCTCTGCAGGTGGCCAGGTTTTGGCTTTTATGTTGAGGTCTTATTGAGAACAAGTATTGCATCTCAATTGAGAAAAAAAAAAGAAGGTGATACCCACACTTATAGCACTTCAGCAAATGTTTCAATGCACTTACATTTAAATTAACTGTACTCTCCACTTTGCAGTAAGCACTTTTGGGCAACCTAATAGAAAAGTGGCAAGTATACTTTAGCAAGGATAAAGAGAAAGCAGGCACCAGATCATATTACAGCATCACTATTCACCTTTAGTAATATAGCGTTTTATGTGTTATGTATTGCTTCTCTAATGCTGTGAAACAAACCACATATAAATCCAATGGCATAGGACAATACATATTTATTCATCTTTGAAATTTAGTTTCAGTCAGACTTCTGCATAAATCTAGAAATAGGCTAGGGAGAGATGATATCTAATAGTTTCAGTTGAAGTGAATTGACTCATATAGATGGTCTCTCATCCTTCAGCAGGTTTGTTTGGGCTTATTCACACAGTGATCTCAAGAGACAGAGTTAGCACACACAATTCCTCTTGATGTCTAAGTTCAGAACTAGCACACCACAAATGCCTATGCATTTTGTTGTTGTTAAAACGAGGCATACAGCCACTCTACAATCTAAGAGTGGGGAAGTATAATCTACTTCTTGATGACTACATGCAAGGACACGCATTGCAAAGTTGTAGATATCTTGGAAACATGATGAATTCTGAAATTTGAAATAAAAAAATGACATGTAGGAAATAAACACATACCCATTAATAGTCTTCTAGAAGATATAAAAATGACTTGTAGATGAGAACAAGAACTATTAACTAGTTTTATAGTATACAAATATAAGAAAATAAAAATTTTGCCTTCAGGGGAAAGTACAGTGAGGAAAAAAGACATAAATGAATGAGGCCCAATTAACAGAGCATTCTGAGAAGACATCACACTGACCCAGTAATTTGGATCTATTGCTTGTAGGAGACATGGCCATTAATTTTTGAGTACCATAATTTACATTGCTTGCCAAATTTTTGTCTTGAGCTGACATCATAGTTCAGAAATATTGCCAGATGGCCAAGCAAATATGGCACATTACTCTCAGCATGTTTGCAGGTGAGTTCTTCAGCCAGTATCTACTTTCCCAGTTGCCACAATGTTATTCTTTCAGGTGTTCTGAGTTTCCTCTCTGGAACTCATCTATTTCTTCAGTGTTGTTTAAACTACTAAGGTGTAATAATAGCTGAAAATAACAATTAACATGCTGTTTCCCATCTTATTATATTCACACATGCTGTTGCCTTCGCATGGAACACCTAACTTTCTCCTTTTCCCCCTGAATAATGCTTATTTGTATTTTAAAATTTAGCCCAAGAATCATTCCCAGTGAGAAAAATTCTATACCTACATTTACATAATGTCTATCATGTCTGAGACCCCCAATTCCATACTCCTATAGATCCCTATGTTTACTTCTATTACACTGATCATAATTGCTTGCTTAGTGTCTCCTGTACTAAAATATAAACTTCTTGAAGATAAAATCATGAGGCAGAGACAGTTCCTGACATATATTTACTTAATAGACATGCAATTATTTAATAAAATAATTTAGTTAATTAATTAATTTTGTATTTATTTATGTATATGCATTCCTGTTACTGACTACAGATATTAAAGGCTTCAGTCAGAAGTCAGAAGGGGTGCTTACCACTAAGGAAATCTCTGCTAGGCTTTCCCTTTCCCTGTCTTTTAGCAAAGAAGGGTACATTTTTATTTTTATCTTCCTTCCTCCCTCCCTCCCGTCTCTCTTTCTTTTTCTTTTTTTTTTTTTTTTTTTTTTTTTTTGACGGAGTCTTGCTCTGTTGCCCAGGCTGGAATGCAGTGAGGTGATCTCGGCTCACTGCAACCTCTGCTTCCTGGGTTCAAGCGATTCTCCTGCCTCAGTAGCTGGGATCACAGGCACCCACCACCACGCCCAGCTAATTTTTGTATTTTTAGTAGAGATAGGGTTTCACCATATTGGCAAGGCTGGTCTCAAACTCCTGACCTTGTGATCTGCCCCCATCGGCCTCCCAAAGTGCTGCAATTACAGGCGTGAGCCACTGAACACGACTTTATTTACTTTTTTCTATACCTACTTGTGGTTCTGGGTTACAAGCGTCTTCACCCACAGTTGGGGATCGATAAGACAAAAACACAAGCAATCCATTCTGGCATCTTTCTTCAAACTCTGATGTCCTAGACGGTCCACTTTCTTTCCAAATTTCAGAACCATGTAATAGCCGGCTGTTGAATTATTTCCGAGGATTTTAGTTTTATTTAAAGAAGAGTAACAAGGAAAATTGAATCTACAACATTATATCCTGGAACTAGAAATTTACCCTCTAATTTTGAAACGTATTTCTGCTGAATATCAAATTATATATTTGTTTGTTTATTTTTATATTTGTGTAACTTGAAAATGTTACATTTTTCTATATTGCATTTTTCTGATGAGAAATATGCTATTACTTTTGTTTTTTCCTTTGCAAAAAATAAGTTTTTTTACCTCTTATTTATTTTATAATTATATATATATATTATATTTATTTTTATAACTTTTATTTTAGGTTCAGGGGTACATGTGCAGGTTTGTTATGTAGGTAAACTAGTGTCATAGGGGTTTGTTGTATAGATTATTAGATCAGCCAGGTATTAAGCCTAGTGCTCAACAGTTATTTTTTGCTGCTTCTCTCCTTCCTCCCATCCTTCACCCTCAAGTAGACCCAAATGTCTGTTGTTCTCTTCTTTGTGTTCATGAGTTCTCATCATTTAGCTCCCACTTATAAATGAGAACATGTGGTATTTAGTTTTCTGTTTCTGTGTTAGTTTGCTAAAACTAATAGTCCTCACCTTTATTCATGTTCCTGCAAAAGACATGATCTTTTTTTCTTTTTTATGACTGCATAGTAGTCCATGATGTATATATACCATATTTTCTTTATCCAATTTGTCATTGATGGGCATTTGGGTTGATTTCCTGTGTTTGCTATTGTGAATAGTGCTGCAATGAACATTCACATACATGTGACTTTGTGTTAGAATGATTTTTATTCCTCTGGGTATATACCAGTTGTGGTATTGCTGGGTCAAATGGAAGTTCTGCTGTTAGCTCTTTGAGGAATCACCATACTGCTTTCCACAATGGTTGAACTACTTTACACTCCCACCAACAGTGTATAAGCATTCATTTTTCTCCACAACTCATCAGCATCTGTTATTCTTTGACTTTAATAACCGTTCTGACTAGTGTGAGATGGTATCTCATTGTGGTTTTGATTTACATTTCTCTAATGATCAGTGATGTTGAGCTTTTTTCAAATTCTTGGCTGCATGTATATTTTCTTTTGAAAAGTGTCTATTCATACCTTTTGTACTTTTTAATGAGGTTGTTTGTTCTTCTCTTGTAAATTTAAGTTCCTTATAGAGGCTGGGTATTAAACCTTTGTCAGATGCATAATGTGCAAAATTTTTCTCCCATTCTGTAGGCTGTCTGTTTATTCTGTTGATAGTCTATTTTACTGTGCAGGTGCTCTTAAGTTTATTTAGACCCCATATGTCAATTTTATCTTTATCATTGTTTTAAAAAACAATTTAATTATTACTTATCTTGGTATAGTTTTATAAGTGTTTCTTGTACTTGGGCTTGTTTAACTTTTTGGGTTTTTAGATATGTATTTTTTGACAATTTTGGAAATATTTTAGTCATTATTTCCTCAAATATTTTTTGTCACAGCCTTTCTTTCATATATCTAAGGGACTCAAATTACACATATATTAGGCCAATTAAAGTTGTCCAACAGCTCAGTGATGAACTTTTCACTTGTTCTAATGATTTTTATTGGCGTGTTTCATTTTAGATAGGTCCTGTGGTTGTAACTTCAAATTTACTACTCTTCTTATCTGCAATATTGAATCTACCTCTAATCCCATCCAGTTTTTTTTTTCATCTCAGACAGTATTGATTTCATCTTTCGAAGTTTGACTTAGGTCATGTTTATGTCTTAGGTAACTATTTCTAACTTTTTAAACATGTGAACTTTGGTTATAACTTTCTAATATGCTCATGTCTATTATTTCTAATATCTGAGTACTGTGAGCCAATTTTGATTGATTGACATTTTTTTCTCCATAATAGGTATTATTTTCTTCCCTTTTTACATTACATGCCTGATAATTTTTATAAAATACCAGACATTGAGATTTTACCTTCTTGTCTGTGAAACTTTTAAATTACTTGGAAACATTTTATCCTTTGGGTATTAACTTTAAGAATTATTGGGTTAGATCAGAGCAGTCTTTAGTCTAGGGCTAATTATCTTCCATTACACAAGCAAAATTCTTCTCTTTATTCTCTCCAATGCCCTGCAAATTATGTGGTTTTCCAGCTGGCCAATAGACAGTCACTATTCCCAGGCTTGTTTAAGTATTGGGCCAAGTTTCCTCTGATACTTTCAAATGCTTCCTTTCTAGCCTTAGGTAGTTTCCTACCTAATCTCCAATCAATGTTCTCCTGAGTTATGAAAGGGGATACTCTGCAGGTCTCAGGAGTTCTCTGTGCAGCTGTCTTCTCTACCCTTGCCTCCCTAGACACTGACCTCAACCTCCTCAGTTCAAGGAATCTTCCAGGTGCTGTCTAGGTTTCTCTTTCTGTGCCTCAGCTCAAAAACTAAATGCTGTAAACTGGGTAAATAAACAAAAAGCACATTTGCTGCCTGTCTCCCATGGTTGCTGTTTTTTTAACCTCATGTACAGTGACTTCAAAACTTTTATTCCACCATATATTTTGTCTGCTGTTTTTCGTAGGTGGGTATTGTTTCAGATGAGAGTGTAAATCCAGTTTCTTTCTGTGTAGGGGGATGAAGAATTGAGAAAAGAGAAAAACTAACATCAAGAAAAATGGAAGAATAATTATTGCTTTTCCGTTTTTCAGCATTAAGGATCAACGTAATGTTTATGACTACCAATTTAAAATAAGACTTCTTTATTATTCTTAGATATTATTCTCCAAATTTAGTCACACAATCACACTTATAAAATAGGCAGCAAGGATTCTGTAAAGTTGTAATTTTGTTGAGAATAGGAAGAATAAAACACATGTCCAACGCTGAAGGCTACATCAAAGGAAAGACTAGATAAATATTAACCGCTAAAATTTACATAGTTAATGAGAGAAGTTAAACAATTCAGACACTTGAGAGACAGTAAAAATGAGGTGGAATTAATGGATTGGATGTCTTAGGGTAGCCAAAGAGTATAAAAGTTGAGGCATTAAGGGGAGTGGTCTGGAAATATAGGAAGCAGCAATGCAAGAGTGAGGTGAAGCTGATGTTTAAGGTAGAACAGAGGATAAAATGAGTAGAAGAATTAAGACAAAGTGTGACTGGCAAGATTAACTCTGACTAGGAGGTAATATTTTAAAGAAATGCAGGGAGATGACCTGGGGCTTGGGATATAATTGCAACAATGAGGGTCAGTAGGCATTTGATACTACAAAAATCAATTTTGGTAATTGTTAGGAAGAGAGGGGGAAATGCCTAAAATTGGCGAGAGGACCTATCAGTGTGTTCATTCCCCCCATTTTCTTCCAAACTTCTGTGTGTGTGCATGCATGTGTGTGCATGTGTATGTGTATGTGTGTGTTTATGAGAAAAACACTTTGGAATGCTACAGGGTAAACAGTGTACTTAGAGCCAAGTTTCCATTGGAGGAAGAAAGTAAAATAAGTGTTTGAAGAATCTATTGAGAATCTAATCTAAAATCTACAGCAACCTTGGGAGACAGGCAGCAAATGTGTTTTTTGTTTATTTACCCAGTTTACAGCATTTAGTTTTTGGGCTGAGGCACAGAAAGAGAAACCTAGACAGCACCTGGAAGATTCCTTGAACTGAGGAGGTTGAGGTCAGTGTCTAGGGAGGCAAGGGTAGAGAAGACAGTTGCACAGAGAACTCCTGAGACCTGCAGAGTATCCCCTTTCATAACTCAGGAGAATATTGATTGGAGATTAGGTAGGAAACTACCTAAGGCTAGAAAGGAAGCATTTGAAAGTATCAGAGGAAACTTGGCCCAATACTTAAACAAAAATCTAAAGAGTTTTACTAATAATGAACAGAGAATGCCAAAGGCACAATGGACAGATTTCAGGAGTTGGAAAGAACTGAATGAAGACAGAATAGTAAATATGAAGAGTGTCTGTGAGTGATCAAGATACTTTATTGATCTTGTGGCAATGTTGCAAACCCCAACAAGAGAATCACAATCACAGCAGAGAGGCCATGTGGTTTTGGAGCACAGTCATTCTTGTTCCAGGAAGTGAATATACTCCTTTTGAGAAATAGCTGCTGATCTGCAAACAGACCCAGGTGAAAACTAAGTACCTGTCCATCAGATACCAAGTGACTATGTTACTTGAGCAACTCCGTATTATTTTGTGTTTTGGTGCTAGATTCACCTAGGCATAAAGGTAGGCATGCTCAGAAGCATGCAGCTCAAGTGAAGAGACTACTAACTCCTTCCATAAATGAATAACTTCTAAAATCTTTACAGGGGGAGATAATATACAATAACAGCAAGATTGCCTACTCTGTGGAAATCAGCCTTTTCCCTGCCACCTTAGCACTTACTTAATGGGCACATGAGCAAAAAGTTCATGAAAGAAAAGATGAAGGTTATGTATCCTTGATCTCTCTATCATGCTACTGCCCATCCTGAGTGGCCAAATTTTAATCAGCAATGCTAAATTATGTGTCCTCCATTATGTACTATAACCCAAGAAGGCAATGTGGTGGTTAGAATAGATCATTTCTCATTCCCATTATGGAAAGTACCATAAAATTTCCTTACCAAAATAATTGAATATTTATATTTCTTTCCCCTGCCTGTCATATTTTGTTTAGGCTACTATTTTTTCACTTACTGATTGCTTTGTGCAGTATCATGGTATAGGCCAGGCATTAGTCAGAGTAGGCCAGGCTCTTCTTCCATGACAAATAAAACTGAAATATCTTTTGACTTACCATATTTTTTTGGTTTTTTTTTTTGCTTATGTCATAGTTCAAAACAGGTTGCTTCACTCTTCATGGAGGCTGTCTTCCAAGCAACATCTCAGGGATCCATCATTATTCAATCTTTGTGTCACTGTAATCTTAAGCATGTGGCACCCATGCTTAAGATAGGAAAAATAATTTGCTGCAGATAGGAAAAATAAAGTAAGCCTTATTGTTTGAGAATTTTGTAGACAGGCCTAGAAGAGATATTTAAAAGTTCCTGCTACATACTTTTGGCCAGAATATAAACCCAGAGTCCAAATAATGTCACAAAAGGAGCTTGAGAAAATAGCCTTCCTATATGACAAGAAAAATGAATAATTAAAAAAATTAAAAACCAATATGTGAACCGCAGCATTCTCTATGCTACAGTGTACCCATCACTCCACAAAATAGAGCCTCATCAACACATATATATTTTAAATCTTTCTTCTTCTTTCTGTTCCCTTTAATTCATCAATTATAGTTCTATTGTTAAGAGTAGATTTAAAATATATTTCATGAGTAGCAGAATATAAGAAAGGATTTTAACACACCTATATGAAAAGAGGACATTAGTTAGGGACACATCTTACTTTGGATCTTCAGTAACCCGTGAAGCCTTGAGTTATCTCCAAAGGAGACGTGTGAATGCATTTTTGGGTTTCTGTGGTAAAATTACATCATCTTCTTATCTGAAGTTAAGTTTAATCTTTGTAAATAAAAATATTGGGAGACAAAGTATATAGACACTGGTCAATTAAATTTTATTATTATTTTGGATGGACCACCATCTCAAACCCTTTGTTTTATTTGAGAATTTCCTTACAAGATGAGTTCTGATGAGATACACATTCCATCTTCCATTACAGAATCCCCCAAAACTAAATTCCGTGTTTTTCCACTCTGTAATGTGGTATTGACCAATCATTTCAGAATTTTGAATCTGAAGGTGAGGGTGGTGAAAAATTCATCACACCTTAACAGCTAATTCACTCTGATATGTCAAGCAAGAAATAATGATGCTTGATTTCAAATATATCTCCAAGGCAAACTGAGAATGTTACATAATAAAAAATCATCAATTTTTAAGACTTGGAAATCTTCCAGGATCTAATATATGTACACTGGAATCTAAGATACATACACTGGAATATTATTCAGCAATAAAATATTATTCAGCAATAAAAACACTTGATTTCTTTTTATTATTATTATTATTATACTTTAAGTTTTAGGGTACATGTGCACAATGTGCAGGTTTGTTATATATGTATCCATGTGCCATGTTGGTGTGCTGTACCTATTAACTTGTCATTTAGCATTAGGTATATGTCCTAATGCTGTTCCTCCCGCCTCCCCCCCACCCCACAACAGTCCCCAGAGTGTGATGTTCCCCTTCCTGTGTCCATGTGTTCTCATTGTTCAATTCCCACCTATGAGTGAGAACATGCAGTGTTTGGTTTTTCATCCTTGCGATAGTTTACTGAGAATGATGTTTCCAGTTTCATCCATGTCCCTGCAAAGGACATGAACTCATCATTTTTTATGGCTGCATAGTATTCCATGGTGTATATGTGCCACATTTTCTTAATCCAGTCTATCGTTGTTGGACATTTGGGTTGGCTCCAAGTCTTTGCTATTGTGAATAGTGCCGCAATAAACATGTGTCCATGTGTCTTTATAGCAGCATGATTTATAGTCCTTTGGGTATATACCCAGTAATGGGATGGCTGGGTCAAATGGTATTTCTAGTTCTAGATCCCTGAGGAATCGCCACACTGACTTCCACAATGGTTGAACTAGTTTACAGTCCCAGCAACAGTGTAAAAGTGTTCCTATTTCTCCACATCCACTCCAGCACCTGTTGTTTCCTGACTTTTTAATGATGGCCATTCTAACTGGTGTGAGATGGTATCTCATTGTGATTTTGATTTGCATTTCTCTGATGGACAGTGATGATGAGCATTTTTTCATGTGTTTTTTGGCTGCATAAATGTCTTCTTTTGAGAAGTGTCTGTTCATGTCCTTCGCCCACTTTTTGATGGTGTTGTTTGTTTTTTTCTTGTAAATTTGTTTGAGTTCATTGTAGATTCTGGATATTAGCCCTTTGTCAGATGAGTAGGTTGTAAAAATTTTCTCCCACTGTGTAGGTTGCCTGTTCACTCTGATGGTAGTTTCTTTTGCTGTGCAGAAGCTCTTTAGTTTAATTAGATCCCATTTGTCAATTTTGTCTTTTGTTGCCATTGCTTTTGGTGTTTTAGACATGAAGTCCTTGCCCATGCCTTGAATTAATTTTTGTATAAGGTGTAAGGAAGGGATCCAGTTTCAGCTTTCTACATATGACTAGCCAGTTTTCCCAGCACCATTTATTAAATAGGGAATCCTTTCCCCATTGCTTGTTTTTGTCAGGTTTGTCAAAGATCAGATAGTTGTAGATATGCGGCATTATTTCTGAGGGCTCTGTTCTCTTCTATTGATCTATGTCTCCGTTTTGGTACCAGTACCATGCTGTTTTGGTTACTGTAGCCTTGTAGTAAGTTTGAAGTCAGGTAGCGTGATGCCTCCAGCTTTGTTCTTTTGGCTTAGGATTGACTTGGCGATGAGGGCTCTTTTTTGGTTCCATATGAACTTTAAAATAGTTTATTCCAATTCTGTGAAGAAAGTCATTGGTAGCTTGATGGGGATGGCACTGAATCTGTAAATTACCTTGGGCAGTATGGCCATTTTCACGATATTGATTCTTCCAACCCATGAGCATGGAATGTTCTTCCATTTGTTTGTATTCTCTTTTATTTCATTGAGCAATGGTTTGTAGTTCTCCTTGAAGAGGTCCTTCATGTCCCTTGTAAGTCGGATTCCTAGGTATTTTATTCTCTTTGAAGCAATTGTGAATGGGCGTTCACTCGTGATTTGGCTCTCTGTTTGTCTGGTATTGGTGTGCAAGAATGCTTGTGATTTTTGTACATTGATTTGTATCCTGAGACTTTGCTAAAGTTGCTTATCAGCTTGAGGAGATTTGGGGCTGAGACAATGAGGTTTTCTAGATATACAATCATGTCATCTGAGAAGAGGGACAATTTGACTTCCTCTTTTCCTAATTGAATACCCTTTATTTCCTTCTCCTGCCTGATTGCCCTGGCCAGAACTTCCAACACTATGTTGAATAGGAGTGGTGAGAGAGGGCATCCCTGTCTTGTGCCAGTTTTCAAAGGGAATGCTTCCAGTTTTTGCCCATTCAGTATGATATTGGCTGTGGGTTTGTCATGGATAGCTCTTATTATTTTGAGATACGTCCCATCAATACCTAATTTATTGAGATTTTTTAGCATGAAGGGTTGTTGAATTTTGTCAAAGGCCTTTTCTGCATCTATTGAGATAATCATGTGGTTTTTGTCTTTGGTTCTGTTTATATGCTGGATTACATTCATTGATTTGCGTATGTTGAACCATCCTTGCATCCCAGGGATGAAGCCCACTTGATCATGGTGGATAAGCTTTTTGATGTGCTGCTGGATTCGGTTTGCCAGTATTTTATTGAGGATTTTTGCATCAATGTTCATCAAGGATATTGGTCTGAAATTCTCTTTTTTTGTTGTGTCTCTGCCAGGCTTTGGTATCAGGATGATGCTGGCCTCATAAAATGTGTTAGGGAGGATTCCCTCTTTCTATTGATTGGGATAGTTTCAGAAGGAATGGTACCAATTCCTCTTTGTACCTCTGGTAGAATTTGGCTGTGAATCCAGCAGGTCCTGGACTCTTTTTGGTTGGGAAGCTATTGATTTTTGCCACAATTTCAGAGCCTGTTATTGGTCTATTCAGAGATTCAACTTCTTCCTGGTTTGGTCTTGGGAGGGTGTATTTGTTGAGGAATTTATCCATTTCTTCTAGATTTTCTAGTTTATTTGCATAGAGTTGTTTGTAGTATTCTCTGATGGTAGATTGTATTTCTATGGGATCAGTGGTGATATCCCCTTTATCATTTTTTATTGTGTCTATTTGATTCTTCTCTCTTTTCTTCTTTATTAGTCTTGCTAGTGGTCTATCAATTTTGTTGATCTTTTCAAAAAACCAGCTCCTGGATTCATTAATTTTTTGAAGGGCTTTTTGTGTCTCTATTTCCTTTGGATCTTTCCTGCTTTCTCTGGTGGGCATTTAGTGCTATAAATTTCCCTCTACACACTGCTTTGAATGTGTCCCAGAGATTCTGGTATGTTGTATCTTAGTTCTTGTTGGTTTCAAAGAACATCTTTATTTCTGCCTTCATTTCGTTATGTACCCAGAAGTCATTCAGGAGCAGGTTGTTCAGTTTCCATGTAGTTGAGCAGTTTTGAGTGAGTTTCTTAATCCTGAGTTCTAGTTTGATTGCACTGTGGACTTAGAGACGGTTTGTTATAATTTCTGTTCTTTTACATTTGCTGAGGAGAGCTTTACTTCCAACTATGTGGTCAATTTTGGAATATGTGTGGTGTGGTGCTGAAAAAAATGTATAGTCTGTTGATTTTGGGTGGAGAGTTCTGTAGACGTCTATTAGATCCACTTCGTGCAGAGCTGAGTTCAATTCCTGGGTATCCTTGTTAACTTTCTGTCTCGTTGATCTGTCTAATGTTTGATTTCTATCGCAGCGTGTAAACAGCTTAGAAGTCACAATAACACCAAAAAACTGAATAAACTGAATAAAATGAGCAACTCTCTGAGATTCATCAAAGAGGTCAGGTAACAGAAAACTACTGCCATAGAAATTGGAAAGGCAGAGAGGCAGATGCAGATAATCACAGCTTACTGAAGCAGAAGCCCAGGAACAGAGACCCCTGTGGAAACCAGTACCAGGGTTGGACAAGAAAAATTGCAATTGAAAAATTATTCAAAGCTCAATGTATATAAGTTTAAGTGTTAAAAATGCCAGGGGTGCCCAGTTTTAGGAGGGCTTCCTATGTCTTTGAAGTTTATCTGTAGGAATTCTACCAGATTCTTACAATGGAGATCAGAGTAAAATTCCTTCTTGCTGTCATTGTGGGGAGCCATTTTGAAATATGCCCAGAGCATTCTGTTTCTTTTATCAGTGCCTGACTTCAAAAGAAGGTGTTTTACTAGAGCCTAACCAACTGTGGTTCTGCCAGAGCCTAACCATCCTGGGGAAGAAAAATCCCTGACTTCAGCTCCCTCTATGCTTCTTGTCATATATAAGGAAAACAAAACAAAACAAAACAAAACAAAAAAAAAAAAACTGAGCACCATTTAAGAAGGTCACAGCCCATGAGACCATGCTCACTAAAATACTCAGACCTAATCGTGGGAATTTGAACATCTCCCCTCCCTTCAAACCTCATTGCTATACTAAAGGCACAAATGAGAAAAGAATCCATGAATTTGAAGAAATGAGAAATGCCAATAAAGAATTCCAAAACTGAAATTCAAAGAAAAAAAATTTAAAAAGAAAGAACAGAATATCAAATAACTGTGAAATAATCATAAAAGTACAATATATTTTTAATAGGAATACGGAAAGAAAATAAAAGAATGTAACATAGACATACTTAAAGCAATAGTGACTGCAAACGTCCCAAACTGATTGATAGACATCAAACTACAGATCTAGGAAGCAGAGGAAACAAAAAGCTGACAAAATATTGAAACAATCATATCCAGACATATTATATTCAAACTACAGGAAATCAAAGACAATGGGATAATCTTGAAAGAAGCCAGAGGAAGAAAAAAATAAACATCTTACCAACAGAGGTGTAAAAATAAGAATTTTAGGACTTTTATTTTCAGAAATAATGTAAGCAAGAAAAGTGTAGACAAATATTTGAAGTAGTGAAAGGAAAATTTCATTAATTTAGAGTGCTATGTTCAGCCAAATCCTTCTTCAAATCTGAAGATAAATAAATGCTTTCACAAACAAATATTGAGAGAACACTTTGTGAGTAGACCTGCCTTATGAGAAATATTAAAAGAAATTCTTCAGAAAGAAGAAAGAAAAGTAATATGGTTGGAAATGTGGATCTACATAAAGAAAGGAAGAGGATAAGAGAATATATAAATAAAAATAAAGCATTTTATTATTCCTAATATTAATTTATCTAAGAGATGGTTATAGCTTATGAATAAGGGAAATAACAACGTTATAAGAAATGGGAGGTCAGATCCAAGCTTCTGATATAAAATACACCTTAACAAATTTAAAGTGTAGAAATCATATAAAATATGCTTTCTGACCAAAATATAATTAAACTAGAAATTATTAACTAAAATATAATTGAACAAGCCCAAATCTCACAGATTTAAGTACTCACTTCCAAATAGCACATACGTAAAAAATAAACTAAATGATTTTGAAAATGCAACTTTCCAAAATTTATGGGATGCAGAAAAAGCAGCTATTAGAGGTAAATTGATAGCATTGAATGCATATGTTGAGAAAGAAGAGTCAGTAATTTAAGATCTCACCTTAGCTAACTAGAAAAAGAAGAGCAAATAAAATTTAAAGTAATCAGAATGAAAATTAATTTTAAGTTATAGCAGAAATCAATAAAATTGAAAACATAAAATCAACAGAGAACAATCCACAAACTAAAAATTTATTCTTTAAAAAGATCAATAAAACTGAAAACATTAAATCAATAGAGAAAAACCCACAAGACTAAATATGTATTCCTTGAAGATTAATTAATTGATAAAACTCCAGAGAGGCAAACTAATTAAAAAGGGAAGGAAATTCAAGTAACTAATATCGGAAATATAAGAGGGGCTATTGTTCCTAATCCCGTGAACACTAAAAGCTCAATAAATCAATATTATGAGAGCAATATTCTCCTTAAACCAATTGAAATAGATCATCTGAACAGACAAATATCTATTTACAAAATTAGACCTCTTTACAAAGTTACCTCTAAAACAGGAACTATCAAGTTCCAATGAGTTAACTGGTGAGTTCCAGAAAACATTTTTAAAAATTTATGCCTTTTTCTTCCATCTCTTCTAGAAAACAGAAGGAATGAATAGGAATACCTCTTATCTGAATCTACGAACCCAACATACCCCAACACCAAAACTAGACACAGACCTGAGAGAAAAAAAAAAGGAAAAAGAAAAAAAAGAACTATAGAAAGACCATTATCTCTCATGAACACAGATGCACAATTTTTCAACACAAACTAAATACAACATTGTATAAAAATATTATATACCATGACCAAATGAGATTTATTCCACATTTGCAAGGCTCCACATTCAAAAATAATATGATCATATAAATAGAGGCAGAAAAAGCATCTGGTGAAACATTTATGATAAAAATTCTTAGCAAACTAGGAGTAAAGGAGGAACTTTCTCAATTTCAAAAAGAAAATATTAAAAAAAGAACTGCAGCTAACATTGTATGCAATAGGTTAAAATATGGGAAATGGCAAACTTCAGGGAGAAGTATTGGGGGTATATGAAAACTTTGTACTTAGAGTGTATTTACAATAAGTTTTTCCATAAACCTAAAACTGCCTCAGAATAAAGTCTGTCTTTATAAATAAAGTCTTTAATTTAAAAATTATAATGCACTTCAAAAGATAAAAACATGAAGTACAGGTATGTGCTATAATATAAATGGACCTTGAAAAATTATGTTAAGTATAGGAAACCAGCCATATGTTACATAATTTCATTAAATGAAATATACAGAATAGGCCAATCCATAGAGAATGAAGGTAGAGTGGTGTTTATCATGAGCTGTAGGCAGAGAGTACTGAAAAGTGACTGCTAATATTGTTTTTGAATAATTACCTTTAGACATTTGAATATATGTGCAACCTGTGTTGAGCTTTATTACCACAAATCATCATAATTTATCCACATGAACTTAATAATCTATCTACATAAACTTAATAATCTATCTACATATATAAAGATCTGCTAAGAAGTACATTTAAGATGTTTTCTTCAAATCTATTAGTGTAATAGTGCATTAATACAAAAATAACTGAATTGACAATGTTTTCACATAACATGCAATAATTTCATTAATCTATGTGTAGTTGGCAGTATAATGGCCCCTAAAGATGTTCACTCCTTAATCTCCAGAACTATGGAATATCTTACATGGCAAAAGGGAGTTTATTAGAAAGTTAAAATTCTTACATGGGAAGTTTATCCAGGATTATTCCTTATTCCATTGAGCCTAATATAATGACAAAAATCCTTATAAGTGAGAAATGGAGCCAGGGAGTCAGAGTGAGAGAAGGGAATGTGATCAAGTAAGCAGAAGTTAGAGTCACTGCAATTGCTGGCATTCAAGATGGAGAAGAAGTCACAAGTCATCATTCTGGAGATGACCTACAGAAGCTGGAAAGGTCAAGGAAGATGGTTCTCCTCTAGAACCTCCAGGAAAAATGTTCCCACGCTAACATCTTGATTTTAACCCAGTGAGACCCGTGTTGGACTTCTAACCTCCAGAATAAATTTGTGTTGTGTTAAGCCACTAAATCTGTGGTAATTTTTTATATTAGCAATAGAAAACTTATAGTATACATTTGAATATGAAGATATATATCTGAGGTGAATTCATTTCAGTTTTATGTACTAAAAAGAGGTTACCTAGCTTCATAAACTATTATATTTTCAGATTATGAACTTTTTACATCTTCATACGTGCACATTTAAATTTGGGTTCCAGGAAGCCACATAAAAATATGCATTCATCTTTTTTTTCCTTTTTTTTTTTTTTTTTGAGACGGAGTTTCACTCTTGTTGCCCAGGCTGGAGTGTAGTGGTGCGATCTCAGCTCATTGCAACCTCCAACTCTGGGGTTCAAGCAATTCTTGTGCCTCAGCCTCCCGAGTAGCTGGGATTACAGGTGTGCACCACCACATCCCCCCTAATTTTTTTTGCTTTTTTAGTAGAGATGGAGTTTCAGAATGTTGGCCAGGCTGGTCTTGAACTCCTGGCCTCAAGTGATTCACCAAACTCAACCTCCCAAAATACTGGGATTACATGCATGAGCCTCTGCACTCGGCAAAATATGTGCATTTATCTTGAACTTTGATTTCTAGTATGTATTAGTTTTTCTCAAACTGCTATGAAGAAATACCTGAAACTGGGTAATTTATAAAGGAAAGAGGTTCAATTGACTCACAGTTTTGCATTGCTGGGGAGGCCTCAGGAAACTAAAAATCATGGTAAAAGGCAAAAGAGAAGCAGGCAACTTTTTTCATAGAGCAGCAAGGAAAAGTGCTAAGCAAAGGGTGAAGAGCCCCTTATAAAACCATCAGATCTGAGATCTCACTCACTATCATGAGAACAGCATGGGGGAAACCACCCCCATAACCCAATTACCTCTACCTGGTCCCACCCTGGACACCTGGGGATTACTACAATTGAAGGTGAGATTTCGGTGGAGACACAGAGCCAAACCATATCACAGCATAATAATTTTCCCAACACTGCTTCATTTATTCCATGGCTTTTCTTTAGAGTATCATTTATAGTATCTGCAACTTTAATACCTAAATCAAATTATTTTGTAGAAATAGGTAGTTATGAACATTAAAAAATGAAGATTAAAATTTTCAAATGGACAATAATATGTGATTAATTTAATACTGTTTAGGTGAGAGTGAAGGAGTAAAATTTGTCAGGGTTTGGCTATAGAAAATATTTTAAAAGCTATAAATTTTAAAGTTAGCATTTTGCTGTGCAAAATCATAGCTTTATTTCTCCATAAAAGAATTCAACTTAGTACACAATTTTCCATTTATACTGAAAGCAGAAAAAAACAAGCAAACAAAAAAAACACCTCAAACCTGATAGGTGAAGGTCACTTTCAGTCAATTCAAGACTTGTGCTGAGACAAATTCATGGCTCTTCCTTGCCACTCATTTAATCCTTTCTCAGGGTATTTGCAGTAAGGGAAGAGAACAATTAATCATCTTGTTATCAGGGGAGTGGTTTTTGTGCTTGAAGTAAATACAATTTCTCACGACTAGTCTGAAATATATAACTCACCTCCACTATTTCTGCTGTAATTAACAGGCAGTGTGACTTGTAGTCGTTTCTCAATGGCCACTCAGGGGAACTCAGAGTCAGTCCACCTGATCACTTTGAAACACATAAAGACATTTCTTTTTTGTGTGTGTTTGCCCCAGGACTGTGTGGAGCCCTCTGGCTCGTCGAAAGTAAATTATTTCTTTATTCACCTGCGTTGTCCATGTAACTAGATTTTCGATTTTGGTTTTGCTTTAAATCTTTATGGTCTAAGTTAGTCACATTCTATTTTAAAAGTTTTTTTTTTTGCAATTAAAAATAGAAAACAAAACAAACACAAAATATATTTTTCCTCAGTCAAATGTTTTTAAGAATAACTGCTTCGATTAAGTACTTAGCCAAGGTGAATTTAAAACTGGAAGCTTCTCTTGCAGCTTGAAATTGATTCAGTTGATAGAGTTAAGGAACACTTTAAAGAAATAAAAATAGTGTGAAGTAAAACACAGCAATTAATATTTCAAGACTAGTGTCTTAATAAAGGCAGAAATAATGAAGTTACGGGATATATTTCTTTGGGAAAGAACACAAGTTGCTTGTTTTGACAAAAGCTCTAATACTGGATAACTTGCTCTGTACAGCATTTTGTTTTAATCACATTACAGTACTATAACATTAAGGTGGAAAGTCTTAGTTCTAGAGACAGTATTTTTAAATCTGAGCTTGTTCATCTCTTAGTTATGTGACTCTATGCAAGATAATTATCCTTTCTACGTCTCAGTTTCTTTATCCAAGTAAAAGGATGACATTAGTGCTTGTAGGATTATTGTATTAAACAATTTATATAAATATACTTGTAAGATTATTATCACACCTGATGAGCTACTGTTATTACTAGTATTACTATTGGTATATTTGAAGTCATAGGATCACTGTACAATTTCAAATAAGCCGATTCTGTTCATGCATGGATACCTGCATAAAACAGTGTGGAAAAAGCTTTCCATTTATTTTGTAAAAATGTTTCTAATCATTTGACAAGTTATACGTTCTGTAGCAATCTTAATGCAATTAAAGAAAGTTATTTGAACAAAAATGATCACAATGCACCAAGTCCTTTACAGTTATAGAAGAACATAATTTCTGCCCTTTGAGAGTTTTACACTCAAAAGCAACATGATATTAACATTTATTAACATTTCTCTTATGATTGAAATAAGCAGCCCATTTAGCCATGCATAAAAACAGTCTTCCATTTAAAATGACAATTTCTTTCTAAACTTTTTGAACTATTTGACAAACCAGCTTCAAAAATTTAAGGCTGTAATAAATTTTAAAACATATTTCAAAGAAGGGTGCTTTCTTAAAATTTTTAGTAATGAGTAAAATAAAAGTAGGTGATATAATTTTTCAAAAGTGGCAGGGTGATATAACTCAGGAGAAATAAATATTTCATAATTCACATTTTTGTGTTTTCAATGTTATATGCTTTATTTCTGTTCCATTTATTTTTTCTCTACTAAGAAGTAAAAAATAAGGCAGTAAATTACAAAAGTAAGATTATATTTTAGTTAGAAAAAAAGAAGAGATATATATCATTTTCATACAATTTGAGAAGTTATTATTGCAAAGTAGATTTTGAGCAGGAAGTTAGGAAGAGAAAATAATTAGAACAGATATACTATCTGCTCTTTAAGATTTGCAGTTTTGTTTCTTAATAGAACACATACAGCATTTGAATTCTATTACCATATATCTTATTTTGTTTTTGCAAATTTATAGTAATTACTTGCTTTTCTGGAGTATTAGTGTCTATTTTGAACTTGAAATTTATTCACTAATATAATTTACTATTTTGTACTTTATTTCTAATTCCACCTTTACATTTTTTTCACAAGAAATCCTGTGTTCCTTTGGTCGTGAATACAAATCAGACATAAAGTTTCTATAAATAAGTTCAACATCTGTTGACTAGTTAGTAATTACTTACATGATCTACATTTTTCTCTCTTATTGGTACAAGTGCAGTTTTCTTACATGCGTATATTGTGTAGCGGTGAAGTCTGAACTTTTTGTGTAATCATCACTCAAATAGTCTATACTGTAGATGAGTAATTTCTCATCTTTCACCCTCCTCCCACCCTTCCCTTGTGTTCAATTACTGTTATTCCACTCTGTATGTCCATGTGTATATTTCATTTAGTTCCTATTTATAAGTAACAATATGTGGTATTTGACTTTTCGATTCTGAGTTGTAACACTTAAGATAATGGACACCAGTCCCATCAATGTTGCTGCAAAAAATATGATTCCACTCTTTTTTATGACTGAATATATTCCATTGTGTATAAACATATCACAATTTATTTATCTACTCATTTGCTGATGGACTTTTAAACTGATTCCACATCTTTGCTATTATTGTGAATAGTGCTGCTATAAACATATAAGTGAGGTATATTTTTGTATACATATTTTACTATATTTTATCCCTATTTTAGTTTTAATTTTATTCTCAGCTTTTTGCCAGAGCCTATTGAAAAGTTGGTCAAATACATTCTTGAGTGATGTTAGTGTGTCCATAAAACAAACCAAATATCATGGGACATGCTTTCCTGTCTCTGTTTTTGTTTTTCTACTTTGCCACCTCTCTGTTTCTGTGCCCTTATATCCTGTCTAAGCACTATTGCATTCACTCAGTTTTTGAGTCGAGAGTACTATCTGCTATTGAGACTTTGTTTTAGTAGATGCAACCCTCTTTCACTTGGCACTCTTCTGACCAGGAGTAGGTGTATGATTAGCTTTTAATCAAATAGATGTGAGAACATTTATAAGGACTGATTCCAGAAAATGCCTTAAAAAGATGTCACATGCCTCTAATGGTTTTCTTTAAACTTTACATTGTCAAGAACACGTTCAGATATCCCACAGGATAGGAAAATTATGTATTTTCTTAAGGCATAGTGAAGCAACAGAACAGAATAAGAGTTTTTGGATGACATAAAGGAAAAAAATAACTCTTCCACTGGAGTACCTACCAGGTACTCCACTTCACATTTGTGTGATGTAAATCTATCTTGTCTAAGCTGCAGGTGAAGAAATTGTAACTAATTTTTAGACCAACTCTACTTTCAGTTCTCCACTTTCTCTGCCATCTCCAAAGAACCACCATCTAAACACTGTTGCAGGCCTTCATGGGCACTGTCACTACATCTGCTGAGCACTTGTGAATGTCCCTGTACCAATAGGAAACACTGCCCATTCTGCTAAGCACTATTCTGTATTGTTAACTTTTTGCCTAAGATTTTCCCCACTGGTTCCCATACATGTGGGTAACTAATGCCCTAAAATCCTCAATCTCCTGGACCACTTCTATAGTAAAATGATGGGAAGGCCACTTTCTATCTTATGATATTTTTAACATTGTGTTCTATCAATCAATTAGCACTTTGCTCCTCAGGTTCATATAGGAATTTGCAATGTAATGGTCATTTTAGATTTTATTCTTTCCTTTGCTTTAAAGCATAACTCTTTGGGAGGCAGAGACAAATCCAAAGAAAATTATGGAAACTCAGAAATTTTTTTTATTCTTATGGCTAACATCTCATGATTGAGTTTTGCTCTTCATGTTTAGCGTATTAGTCTGTTCTTATACTACTCTAAAAAACTGTCTGAGATGGGGTAATCTGTAAAGGAAAAAGGTTTAATTGACTCGCTGTTCTGCATTGCTGGAGAGGACTCAGGAAACTTATAATTATGATAGAAGGCAAAAGAGAAACAGGCACGTTTTTCACAGGGCAGCAGGAAGGAGAATTTCTGGGCAAAGAGGGAAGAGTCTCTTATAAAACTATCAGAGCTCCTGAGAACTCACTCACTATCGTGGGAACAACATGGGGAAAACCTCCCCCATGATTCATTTACCTCCACCTGGTCTCTCCCTAGACACATGAGGATTATGGGGATTACAATTTAAGGTGAGATTTGGGTGGGGACACAAAGCCTAACCATGTCATTCCTCCCCTGCCCCCTCCCAAATCTCATGTCCCTTTCACATTTCAAAACCAAACATACCACCCCGACAGTCCTCCATACTGTTAATTAATTCCAGCATTAACCCACAAGTCCAAGTCCAAAGTCTCATCTAAGATAAGGCAAGTCCCTCTCACCTATAAAATTAAAAGCAAGCTAGTTACTTCCTAGAAACAATGGGGGTGTAGGCATTGGGTAAATACACTCATTCCAAATGGGAGAAATTGGCCAAAATGAAGGGGTTACAGGCCACATGCAAGTCTGAAATCCAGCAGGGCACTCAAATCTTGAAGCTCTGAAGTGATCTCCTTTGATTCTGTGTCTCACATCCAGGTCACACTGATGCAGGAGGCATGTTCCCATGGCTTTGGGCAACTCCACCCCTGTCACTTTGTAGGGCACAGCCAACATTCAATGTGCTTTCATGAGGTGGTGTTTAGTGTCTGTGGCTTTTCCAGGTGCATGATACAAGCTGTCAGTGGATCTGGGGTCTAGAGAATGTTGGCCACCTCCTCATAGTTCCACTAGGCAGTGCCCCAGTGGGGACTCTGTGTGGGGGCTGTGACCCCACCTTTCTTTTCTGCACTGCCCTAGCAGAGGTTCTCCATGAGGGCTCCACATCACCAGCAAAATTCTGCCTAGAAGTACAGGCATTTCCATATATCCTCCAAAATCTAGGTGGAGGTTCCCAAACCTCAATTCTTGATTTCTGTGACCTGAAGACCAAACACCAGGTAGAAGCGACCAAGGCTCGGGTCTCAAACTCTGTGAAGCAATGGCTTGAGCTGTATTTTGGCCCCTTTTAGCCAAGGTTGGGATGCAGGGCACCAAGTCCTGAGACTGCATAAAGTAGCAAGGCTCTTGGCCCAGCCCATGAAAACATTTTGTCCTCCTAGGCCTTTGGGCCTCTGATGGAAGGGGATGCCATGAAGACCTATGGGATGCTCTGGTCCCATTGTCTTTTCCCATTGTCTTTCCAATTAATACTTGGCTCCACATTACTTGTGCAAATTTCTGCAGCCAGCTTAAATTTGTCCTGAGAAAATGGGTTTTTCTTTTCTATTGCATCTTCAGCCTGCAAATTTTCTAAACTTTTATGTTTTGCTTCCCTTTTAAACATAAGTTTCAATTCCAAACCATATTTTTGTGAATACGTAAAACTGAATGTTTTTAAAAGCACCCAAGTCACTTCTTGAACACCTTGCTGCTTAGAAATTCTTCTGCCAGATACCTTAAGTCATCTCTCTCAAGTTCAAAGTTCCACAGATTCCTGGAACAGGGGGACTAATGTCGCCAGTCTTTTTAATAAAGCTTAGTAAGAGTTACCTTTGCTCCAATTCCCAAGAAGTTACTCATCTGCATCTGAGACCACCTCAGCCTGGACTTCATGGTCCATATCACTATCAGCACTTTGGGTAAAGCCATTCAACAAGTCTCTAGGAAGTTCCAAACTTCCCCACATCTTTCTGTCTTCTTCTGAGCCCTCCAAACATTCCAACCTCTGCCTATAAACCCAGTTCCAAGATTGCTGTCATATTTTTGGGTATCATAGCAATGCCCCACTAGCTTAGTACAAATTTACTGAATAAGTCCATTCTGACATTGCTGTCAGGAAATACCCAAGACTGGGTAATTTCTAAAGGAAAGAGGTTTGACTCATAGTTCTTCATGTTTGGAGAGGCATCAGGAAACCTACGATTATGGCAAAATGCAAAGGGGAAGAAGGCACCTTCTTCACTTGGTGGCAGAAAGGAGAAGTGCTGAATGAAGTCGGGAAGAGCCCCTTATAAAACCATTGGATCTCATGAGAACTCACTCACTATCATTAGTACAGCATGGGGGAAACCTCTCCCGTGATTCAATTACCTTCACCTGGTGTCTATATTCACATGTAGGGAATATGGCTATTACGATTCAAGATGAGATTTGAGTAAGGACACAAAGCCTAATCATGTTACCATGGTATGAGCTGTCTTCCAGATAATATATTAACTTCTGCTGGCCTCATGACAACAGCCAGTTATGACCATAATTATCTCAACATGAGCACCAGGTTCAACTTTAAAGTAAGGATTCTGGCTGGGCACAGTGGCTCACATCTGTAACCCCAGCAATTTGGGAGGCTTAGGCAGGTAGATGACCTGAGGTCAGGAGTTCGACAACAGCCTGGCCAACATGGTGAAACTCTGTCTCTACTAAAAAATAAAAATTAGTCAGTCATGATGGTGCACACCTGTAATCCCAGCTACTGCAGAGGCTGAGGCAGGAGAATCGCTTGAACTTGGGAGGCAGAGGTTGCAGTGAGCTAAGATCATGCCACTGCACTCCAGCATGGGTGACAGAGTGAGTCTCTGAATCAAAAAAAAAAAAAAAGATTCCTACTAGGTAAGTAGTTTTATTACTCAGAACATTTATTTTTTTAAACAATGGAGCCTAATGATGGTAACATTTGAGTTTCTACTAAATGGCTCTTACTTCACATGTAAAGTAACCTATAGAAAGGTTCAGCCAGCAGATAATTTATCTAAATTTTGCACTGAGGCATAAGAAAAATAACCATGGGTCACATCTGTGAACCTTTGAACCCACTGTGAGATGGGATTAGGCCAGGGCTATTTTATCCTCTGGCATTCATAAGCCCCAACTCAAATAACAGAAATGATAGAATATCAGAGATCCTTGTAGTAATGTCTGCTTAGACACTTTATTTTGTAACTCTGAATGTCTGGCTATAACTCTGTCCCCTGTGACTTTTATATTTAGATGTCACATCAAATTCTTTTGTTCAGAAAAGATTCAGGGGTATAATTACTGTATAGGCTTGTGGTGACATCACAGGACATTTCCTTAAGGTGACACAGAATGCTATTTAATCAGTGGGCTCTGGGTCTGTGTATTCTATGACATCTGGAGGAAAGATTGGAAAAAATCATGATTTTTTATTTCAGCAGAGTTAGACTTCTGAAATCCAGATGTAAGAAATTTTTTCATGCTATACAAACAATTCCTGTTTCATTCTGCACATCTTGTATCTAAAAACATCACGTCTCTGTGGATCAAGGCACTTTAAATGTCCTTAAGGTCTTGCTATAATTAGGGTAATTTTCTCACTTTCTTCTAACAGCTAAGTGTCTCCACTAGTTTCTGTTTTACTGAGATATTATTAACACCATAGAAACTGGATACCCTAGTTTGAGGACAGCATCACCTTCTATCAATTTCAGCTTACAAAAAGAAGTCAAAGGACACTACTAAATCCTTTATAAATACCTTTGTCCACATCATCAGTGCATTTTTTTTTTTGCCACAGTGTTAAGAACAATTGCAAAATTTAGCAAGATTTGCAGGACCTAAGAGCACTATTCCAAACCTGAGAGCATTTATGTATAACCAAACAAAACATGTAAACTAATTTGAGTGGAATTGTTTTAAATACAGGGATAGATTTAATGACACTTAGAATGTTTGTAATATTGGCATTTATTCTCTACGAACATGGAATATATTGCAACCATTTATTTAGATTTTCTTTAATGTCTCCTATTAAAGTTTACAATTTTATTCCTAGATAATTTGCATTTTTTTCTAGCTCCAGAGAATTTTTTTCTTTAATTTTTTCCCTTCCTTCCTTACTTTTTGTCTACTTCTTTTTCAAAATTTATTTGTTTATGTGTTTTGAGGCCTGGAGTGGTGGCTCATGCCTGTAACCCCAGCAATTTTGAAGGCCAAGGCAGGCAGATCACCTGAGGTCAGGAGTTCAAGACCAACCTGGCCAACATGGTGAAACCTTGTCTCTACTAAAAATATAAAAATTAGCCAGGTGTGGTGGCAGGCACCTGTATTCCCAGCTACTCAGGAGGCTGACACAGGAGAACTGCTTGAACCCTGGAGGTGGAGGTTGCAGTAAGCCAAGATCATGCCACTGCACTCCAGCCTGGGTGGCAGAGTGAGATGCCATCTCAAAAAAACAAACAAACAGCAACAAAAAAAACTATTTAAACACATTGGCATAGATGCATCTAACAGACCTAATATCGAGTAAAACATAAAGAAGATCAAATACTATGATGTTGGATTAAGATGACTCATCAATTTGACTGTTGAAATTGACTCAGATAATCACAGAAACCAAACAAGAACATTTACACAGCTAAAAATTTAAAGAGTGTACTACAGTTGCTGGAAGATGAAAACTAAACAGTTAGACTATATGGTGTTATAACAGAAATAAATCAAGGATTGAATTAAAGAGGATTTGAAGTGATGCTGTAAAAATAATCTGGAGATAGTGATGGCAATCCAGGAGATGGAAACATACCTGGCTCTAATGCAAATAGTGTAGCAAAGAATGAAAACTTTCAAATGATGATAAATTGCAAGGAAATTCACACTACTTGCATTTTGTCTGTTTGCCTTTAGAAATGTAGTTTCCATTTTTATGATATTCTTGAGAAGTTATTCCCTTCTTTAGATTTTTATTCAATGTTTCTATATTAAAGTTATTATTTTTTTCTGAGGATTGTGATATATGTGATAAGATAACATTTATTGCTTCTTATATGTGAGTTGTCTAGTGACCAGTAAAAAGGTAAAGTAACAACTTGCTTTCAGAAGAAACAAAATAGAAATATAAATTATTTGCTTTGAGAAGTCTAAAAATTTTATTGCTATGATAAAGTAAATGACTTACTTTATTGTTTGAATACCTAAATAATATCTAGTCTCTATTGAGAATTGCCAAAATAATTTTGTGAATTTTAATATTGATTTACTATGCATCTTTTTGTTTCTGTGTTCTTACTAAACCCTCTATGTAGTCAAGAAGAAAAAGCTAGAATGAGAAAGTAGTGTCAGAATTGCAAAGAGAGAAAGATGTGATTTTTTTTTTTTTTTTTTTTTTTTGAGACAGAGTCTCGCTCTGTCACCCAGGCTGGAGTACAGTGGTGTGATCTCAGCTTACTGAAACCTCTGCATCCAGGGTTCAAGTGATTCTCCTGCTTAGGCTTCCTGAGTATCTGGGGTTACAGGCACATACCACCACACCCAGCTAATTTTTGTATTTTTAGTAGAGATGGGGTTTCACCATGTTGGTCAGGCTGGTCTTGAACTCCTGACCTCGTGATCTGCCTGCCTTGGCCTCCCAAAGTGCTGGGATTACAGCCGTGAGCCACCGTGTTTGGCCAGGGGTGAAAATTTTACATTAACTCAGAAAACATTAATTAGTTGTCTAATAAGTGCTAGACATTCTAGTATTATGTATTATAAAGCTGAATAAGATTCTGTTCAACCTCCATGAACTTCTGAAAACACAAAAGATTTAAAAATTACAATAAAATGTGGCATATAAAATAATAGGAATTGTTCAGTGTGCCAACTGGAATATATTAAAGGGTTAGGGAGCGTTTCCTATAGAAGATCAAAATTTGTTACATTGTTGTTTGTTTATTTCCCAAGTACTTCTTTTATTTTTATCACTAGAATCCATGAGATTTTATAGCCTTTACATAATTAAAGGCATTCCCAAATGCTCATGTTTAGGACAGAAAAGATATGGAGTATTGTAGAAAATTCTAGAAAAAGCAGTTTTTTAAAGTAATATCTGTATTAGACACAAAATATGTTGTCCAAATTCCCCTTCAAGAAATGACTTGCTGTCTTCTGGCTGTGGAGTGTGCAGGCAACTGACAGAGAGCCTGCAGCCGTCAACTCCTTCAGGATTTGCCTAAAGTCAGCCCCTATCTAGTGATGGAGAGAGGCAAGGGTATAAAGGCAAAGTCATCTTGGCCCAATCTGAGACACGGTGACAGACAATAATCGTTCCTAAACCCTCTGCCAGTTTCCCAGAGTTTGTCCTGTCTACATGACAGTCAGACTTTTTTTTAATACCTGATCCCAGTTCTTCCCCCTTTCTTTTACATGTGTTTACTTTTAAAGAATATCTTGAAACCATGCTCTATTCCAATATTAGTTTCCAAAGAATCTAAAGTGCAACACTGCTATTCAGTGCAAACAGGAAGAAGTGTAGTATGGTGAAAAGAGTATAGAGTTGGAGACACATATGCTTTTATGTCCAAACTGCATTTTTTAAGGTGACTAAAACTTCTTGAAACTGCTGTTTTCATACTTAGCTATAATAGAATAAGATAAATATAAAGTGTAAGACAAGATGTGTATTAAACTGTTCTTGCATTGCTGTAAAGAAATATTCGACACTGGGTAACTTACAAAGAAAAGAGGTTTAATTGGGTCACTGTTCTTCACGCTTTACAGGAAATATGGCACCGATATCTGCTTGGCTTCTAGGGAGTCCTCAGGAAGCTTACAATTATAATGGAAGGCAAAGGGGAAATAGGTATGTCACATAGAGAAAGAGGAGAGAGAGAGAGAGTGGGGAGGAAGAGTCGCACACTTTTAAAGGACCAGATATCCTGTGAACTCAGAGTGAGAGCTCACTTATCACCAAGGGGAAGGCCCAAGACATTCATAAGTGATTCAACCCGTTGATACAGGCAGGAGACAAGGAAATACTGGCTAGAAGAGGGCAGTTCCCCAGTAAAGGCCCCACCATCAAGCTTTGAGACCTGTGGCCCTAAATGGAGACAGTCATTCCTGTTTTTGCACCCAGAAAGTTGCCTTTTGGCCTGCCACGCCTCCTATCCTGTACCTTTATAAACCCCAAACCCCAGGCTCTAGAAGCAGAGGAGCAGTCAAGGAGACAAGCAGACAAACAGTGGAATGATGTGGCAGAGAAAGAGAGAAAAGGAGGAATGTCTGAACCCCAAGAGGAGTTGGACTAGGGACAGTTGGAGAGGGGTTCCACTGCTGGAAGGCCAGGCTCCAGGGGAAGATCATCTTCCCACTCTATCCCCACTTCCAGCTCCTCATCCATCCTGCTGAGAGCCATCTCCACCTTTCAATAAAACCCTCTCATTCACCTGAGTCCTTGTGTGACCCGATTCTTCCAGGATGCTGGACAAGAGCTTGGGATACAGAAAGTGGTCACACTGGCCCTCTGTCCTTGCAGAAAGGCAGAGTCCACTGAGCTGGTTAACACTCAAGCTGTCTGTAGACGGCAAGGGTCAAAGGGCACAGGATAACACATGCATGCTTGGGCTCCTGCATCTACCCATCTGTGTGCTACCCCTCCCCTCAGAGGTTTGAGCAGCTGTGGCGACAGAACGGGCAAGCTACACCCTGTCACATGTCCTGCAAGGAAAACCAGGGAAATCTCCCATTTCACTATGATCCCAACACCTCCCATCAGGACCCACATCCAGCATTGGGGATTACAATTCAACACGAGATTTGGGTAGTGGCAAATATGCAAACAATATCAGGTTCCATCTTTGACTAATATGAATGATGTAACTTATTGGGAGAGATGGACAGTATTTAATTTCTAATGTTTCAAATCATATTTCACATTATTTACTACATTGGGCTTTTCAAAATTTTCTTTGTTTTTTTTGGGGGGGGATCTATCAGTTCATAAGTAACTTAGTAACTAAAAAAGTAAAATTTATACCTCTGGAAATATTCAGAGTTTCTGTGGGATTGTTAAATCACAAAACAGAAAAATCATGGAAGTCAACATCAGCCCTGCTGAGGACACTTTATGTCATTAAAACTAACCTATTGATATGGTGTTAGGGGAGATAAGTAGAGAGGTTAGTGTCACAAATGTGAGATTTCTTTAAAACAAATTTGTATTCCCAGTCAGTATTTGAAATGTGAGATCCATTGACATTGAAAGCTATGCAAAAGGTTGGCACTTTTCTTTGAAAACTGCCTTTTAATAATTGATTTATTTTTTACTTGCTGTTTGAAGTTGGTGTCAGGGTTTAGGTTTCAGACTGACATTGGAAGCAGAATAGATTTTTAGGTTTCCAAATATTAAACAAAATATTTCTGATAGCAATTGTTATATTTGAGTCTTCATATTTCATAATTCTTTCAACTCAGAATATGATGGCCTGTAGAGATCACCCATATAAACTTCATTTTATAAACATGACATAGGAAAGAAAAAAGTTTTAAAAAATTTAAAATACATGAAAAAATTAAAAATATTGAAAATATTGAAAAATTAAGAAATACCATATAAATAAAAAGCAAGAGAAAAAATGTTTTCCACTTATGATGCAATTATACAAGTGATAAAGCATATGAATTAACTTTTTTTAGAAATATTAAATGTAATACTGCTATATCATAATTCAGATTTATCCACTTGTTCGATTATTAAACCCTGATGTATATCAGGCATCATTAGACAAATCAGACAAAAATTTATGCTTTTGTAGTGCTGACATTTTTGTAGAGGAGATGAACAATAAAATTTATCAATATTAATTAATTTCTTAAAGATCACCGGCATGATGTGGAAAAAAAAGAACAGAATAAGCAATGATGAGTAATGAGAACAGTTTATAACTTTATTTCAACTAGAGTTGTCATGAGTTTTTCTTTTTTATTGCATTCTAAAACATCCTAAAATTAAATGGTTTAAAACACCTGTATTTATTATTTCTAAAATTTCCTGTTTCTTGTACACTTCCTTTGTTGGTTTTGCCTAAGCTGGTTTACACAGCTGTATTTAGATAGAGGGATGTTGATCTGGAACGTCCAACATGGTCTTTCACAACACAGGCCATAAGTCCTGACAGGAATGACTCAGTTATGCTTCAGGAGGTGAAACTGACTTTCTTATAGAGAAGTCAAACAGCAGTATCTCAAAATAGTAAGAAAGGAAGCTGATGATTTTTTAAGACGTTAGCCATGGAAATTACATACAAGCATTTTCATAATACTCTATTCATCTAGGTAAGCAAGGCCAGTTCAATAGAAAGGGGTAGGGAAATAAACTCCATCTTCTGATGGGAAAGGTAGGAAAGTCACATTGCAAAGGGATATAGATAATTGGCCATATTTATTGCCATATTTTGCAAATTACCTTGGCCTGGTCTTACCTACAGCTTCAATTATTTCTGTTTCTCTCCATGCAACATAAAACCATTATCTCCATATAGCATGAAGTCTCATTCAATTATAGCATCAGGCTCAAGGTTTAGTATCTTGTGATCTGCATCTAACAGACAATGCCTCTTAGATGTGCCCCTTCAGCTACAACTCCTTTTGACACAGCTTTCTGGTTCCTGTCTTGATAATAGACTATAAAAAGCCAAGAATAAAAGCCAAGA
This sequence comes from Symphalangus syndactylus, assembly GCF_028878055.3. NCBI lineage: Eukaryota > Metazoa > Chordata > Mammalia > Primates > Hylobatidae > Symphalangus > Symphalangus syndactylus. Next base: position 68,386,792 of record NC_072439.2, read on the forward strand.
AACTTGTTAAAAGGGAAGAAATGATGAGAAACCCACTGACAAAGAGTGGTAGCCTTCAAAAGAAGAATAAGAGATCATATTTTAAATACCATCCAGAATGCATGGGTAATAGATATGTTGATGTGGAATTTGTGATAAAGAGTGGAGTCAAGGACAACTTCATGTTTTTGGTCTAAACACCTAGAAGAATGGAATTATTATAACTTAAAAAGTGGAAGACACTGAATAGAGGAGACATGATGTAGATTGAGAACTTCACTTGGATGTGCAATGTTCATTAAACATCGAGGTGAATATATCTATTAAAAAATTGGGTATAAAGTCTGGAGTTGAGAAGTTCAATAAGAGTTTCTGAAGTTATCACCCTATTTATAATATTTAAATTCATATCTGGATAATATTGCCAAGAGACTGAGTTCCATTTGAGAAGAAAAGAGAAAGAATGGGCAGTGGAGCACTCCTATGTTAAGAGATATGGTAGAAAAACAAGGCAATACAAGAGAAAAAAAATGAACACAAATAAGTTGGAAGAAAACTATAAATGTGTAATCTAAAAGTAAGCAAAAGAACAAAATTAAAAGTAAAAGGAAGTAGTTATCTGCATCCAATGTTGTGCTCAATTTAATTACGATTAATTATAAAATAGACCATTGGATTTAGAAACCTGGAAGTCTTCATTTTAAATGAAGGCATTAACTTACATTTGCTGTTCATATGCAGTGTGACAAGTATTTTTATATATCATATTTCAATTAGTCCTCATAGCAGCCCCATGATGCTTAGGAAATGCTAGGTTAGTTATCTATTCATCTATTGATGGACACTCAGGTTATTAAATTATAAGAACATTCAAATATTACACCTACTGTTACTCCATTATCTTACAATGCTCTTTTCCTAGTGGCAAGAAAATTAGATCAGAAATAAATGAAGATGACTTTTATTTCTGATCCAGCTGCCAAATTAGAATACACATAAATGCACACACACACATGCACACAAAGACACACACACATATACACCTACACACATATGTAACTACATATATAATTTACTGCATAGTATATATATATTAATTTCCCTCTCAAAATACGTTTTCTAAAACCTATCTTTAAAAAATATAACAACTTTTTATCAATATTCATTTTAATCAACTTCCTTCATTAATACAGCTCCTGGAGACCAGGTGTGGTAACTCATGCCTATAATCCCAGCAGTTTGGGAGGCCAAGGCTGGTGGATCACCTGAGGTCTGGAATTCGAGGCCAGCCTGGACATCACGGTGAAATTCTGTCTCTACCAAAAATACAAAAATTAACCAGGCATAGTGGCAGGCACCTGTAATCCAAGCTACTCGGGAGGCTGAGGCAGGAGAATCACTTGAACCTGGGGTGGGTGAAAGTTGCAGTGAGCCAAGATAGCACCAGTGCACTCCAGCCTGGGTGACAGAGTGAGACTCCAAAAAAAAAAAAAGAAAGAAAGAAGGAAAGAAGGAAAGAAAGAAAAAGAAGAAAGAAAGAAAGAGAAAGAAAGAAAGAGGAAGAAAAAGAAAGAAAAGAGAAAGAAAGAGGAAGTGAAACAAAAAGAAAGAAAGAGAAAGAAAAAAGGAAGGAAGGAAGGAAAGAAGGGAGGAAGGAAGGAAAGAAGGGAGGAAGGAAGGAAAGGAAGGAAGGAAGGAAAGAAAAAAGAAAATATAGCTCCTGGATTTAGGGGGAAACATGGTCATTCAACTTTAAAGTTCATTTCACATCGTACAGTGCAGCTAGATGTGACCGTGTGATTTATGTAAGACCAATGAGAGCTGAAAATAAGTAGCACATGTTACCTCAAGATCATGAACTTAAAAGGAATGACCAATGACAGCTGAAAAGAAGTAGCATAGTATGTGTTACCTCAAGGTCATGAACTTAAAAGGAATGTGCTCCCTATCTGCACTTCCACTATTGTGCTAGCTTATTGTATTAGTCTGTTTTCACGCTGCTTATAAAGACATACCCAAGACTGGGCAGTTTACAAAAGATAGAGTTTTAATTGGACTAACAGTTCCACATGGCTGGGGAAACCTCACAATCATGGCAGCAGGCAAGGAGGAGCAAGTCACATCTTACATGAATGACTGCAGGCAAAGAGAGGAGTGCTTGTGCAGGGAAACTCCACTTTATATAATCGTCAGATCTCCTGAGACTGACTTACTATCATGAGAAAATCATGGGAAAGACCTGCCCCCATGATTCAGTTACCTTCCACTGGGTCCTTCCCACAATATGTGGGAGTTCAAGATAAGATTTGGGTGGGGACACAGTCAAACCATATACTTACATGCAGATGTGGTAGTTATCAAAAGATCCATGACGCAGAGAGGAAAAGTCATGTTAGGAGTTGAAGAATGAAAGAAAATATTAATGAGATATTTCTGGATAATTATTATAAAAGACAATTATATCATGTTGAATTCAATGGATTTTAGATATGTTTTTGTTGCTATTGCTGTCATTAGTCATATAAATTACATGAGTTTTTAGTTAAAAGTGGTATAACACAATGTGTCAGACCTTTGAAACAGTCTACAACTACTATGACATCTAAACTTTTATAAATGTTAAAATAGGCCCAGCGCAGTGGCTCACGCCTGTAATCCCAGCACTTTGGGAGGCCGAGGCGGGTGGATCACGAGGTCAGGAGATCGAGACCATCCTGGCTAACACGGCGAAACCCCATCTGTACTAAAAATACAAAAAATTAGCTGGGCGTGGCGGTGGGCGCCTGTAGTCCCAGCTGCTTGGGAGACTGAGGCAGGAGAATGCCGTGAACCCAGGAGGCGGAGCTTGCAGTGAGCCGAGATTGAGCCACTGCACTCCGGCCTGGGCAATAGACTGAGACTCTGTCTCAAAAAAAAAAGTTAAAATAACTTGTTAACCTAAAGTTAATAATTACATAGTGAATATATCGTAGGAAAGTCTAAATATTGTAAAGGCAATGAGGCTACCTCCTCATTTGACATGAGGATAGAGTGTTAAGTTCACAGAAAGTTATGGGCCTATAGAACAATACAAACTCTGCCCAGTGCATAAACTAAAGGGTAAAACTTTAGATTTTTTCAAAAAAACTTTTAATAGGTTTTTTTAATTGCATTTAACAACTACACTGTTACCAGAAATGTAACCTAAAATATATTCATTTTCATTTCAATCATGTCTAATATCTAAATTACAGTAAAATTTTCCAAGAAATAGAGCTAAAATTGTAGCAGTGAAAATAAGTGAGTATAGATCTAGGTTTTATTTTGAAATGGCTTACTCGTCCATATGATTTAATCAAGCAAATATCCTGAATAGTTAACCTCCATAATTTTATCCCATGTCTAAGATACTTGGTGAAAACAAATATCCTGATTGTTTCTTCCTTTTTTGAGGATGTTCTAAAATTTTATGAAATTATTTTGATCTTCAATAACAGCTAATGTCTTTTGTTGGTTGCAACTCAAACTTTATAGACAGAGAGTAAAACTCAGGAGATACTTAATCTTTCCAACTTTATTTTAACCATTTTTGGTTTTGGCTAATCGGTTAAAACTACTGTCCAAAAATGGCTAAAAGAAATTAAAGAAGACATAAATATATGGAAAGACATTTCATATTTATAGATCACAGAAATGAAAGATGGCAATATTATCCAAATTTTGCAAAAATTTACAGATCACAATATACTCATATGGAAATTCAAGGGATCCAGAACAAACAAAATGATCTTGCAAAAAAAGGGCAAATTCAAGGACTTATATTTCATAATTTTCAAACTTACAGTAAAGCTGCAGTAATCAAGACAGTGTGGTTACAGAGGTAATAATTGGGAATATTTTATCATATTTATTTTTCATTATAAAATCATGTTTGCATACCAGAATTATAAATAGAGGAAAGAAGGAAAAATAAAGCATTAAACCATTATATACATGTTGCCTGTTAATTTTTTTGTTGTTGTATTTATTTATTAGGTTCAGGGGGTACATGTGCAGGTTTGTTACATGAGTAAATTGTGTGTCACTGGAGTTTGGTTTACAAATGATTTTATCACCCAGGTAGTGAGCATATTACACAATGACTAGTTTTTTGTCCCTCATCCTCTTTCCACCCTCCCCAATCAATAAGGCCCTGGTGTCTATTGTTCTCATCTTTGTGTTTATTTGTACCCAATGTTTAGCTTCCACTTATAAGCAAGAACATGTGGTATATGGTTTTCTGTTCCTGAATTTATTCACCTAGGACAATGGACTCCAAATGCATCCATGCTGCTGCAAAGGGCATGATTTCATTTCTTTTTATGGCTGCCAAGTATTCCATGGTGTATATGTGCCTCACTTTCTTTATCCAGTCCATTGTTGATAGGCATCTAGGCTGACTTTACCTCTTCACAATTGTGAATAGTGCTGCAATGAACATATGCATGCATACATCTTTTTTGTAGCACAGTGTGTACTCCTTTAGTTACATACTGAGTAATGGAATTGCTGGGTCAATGTTAATTACATTTTAAGTTATTTCAAAAATCTCCACACTGCGTTGCACAGTAGCTGAATTAATTTATATTCCCACCAACAGCGTGTAAGTATTCCCTTTTCTCCACAACCTTACCAACATCTGTTATTTTAGACTTTTTAACAACAGCCATTTGAACTGGTGTGAGAAAGCATCTAACTGTGGTTTTGATTAGCATTTCTCTCATGACTAGTGATGTCAAGCATTTTTTCATATGCTTGTTCGCCTCTTTTACGTCTTCTTTGGAGAAGTGTGTGCTCATGTCTCTGCCTGTGTCTGAATGGGGGTATTTTTTGTTTTCTGCTTTTCAGTTTAAGTTTCTCATGCATTCTGGATATTAGTCTTTTATCAGATGCATAGTTTGCAAATGTTTTCTCTCATTCTGTAGGTTGTTTGCTTACTCTGTTGGTAGTTTCTTTTGCTGTGCAGAAGCTCTTTAGTATTATTAGGTCCTATTTGTCTATTTATTGTTTTTGTTGCAATTGTTTTTGAAGGCTTCATCATGAAATATTTTCCAAGACCTGTGAAATTTCCTATGTTGTCTAGAGTTTTTATAGTTTTAGGTCTTACATATAAATATTTGATCCATCATGATTTAATTTTGGTGTATGGTAAAAGGATGAGTTCTAGTTTCAATCTTCTGCTTACGGCTGGTCATTTATCCCAGCACCATTTATTAAATAGGGGGTAATTTCCCCATTGCTACTTATTGTTATATTTGCCTAATATCAGGTAAGTCTGTAGCTATATTTCTTTATTCTGTATTTTAGACCATTGGTCTACATGTCTGTTTTTGTACCTGTATAATTCTGTTTTGATTACTATAGTCTTGTAGTATAGTTTAAAGTCGAGTAGTGTCATGCCTCCCTTTTTGTTCTTTTTGCTAAGGATTGTTTTGGCTATTTGGGTTCATTTCTTATTCCATGTTAATTTTAGAATTATTTTTTCTAATTGTGTTGAAACTGATGTTGGCAGTTCGATAGAAATAATGTTGAATCTTTATTTGATTTAGGCAGTGTGAGCATTTTAACAATATTAATTCTTCCTATTCTTGAGCATGGAACATTTTCCATTTGTTTGTGTTGTCTCATTCAGCTGCATTTTGTAATTCTAGACGTAGAGTTCTTTTGCCTCCCTGATTAGATGTATTCCTTGGTATTTTTTTGTTTTGTTTCGTTTTATTTGTGGCTACTGTGAATAATACTGCGTTTTTGACTTGGCTGTCAGATGGACCTTATTGCTTATAGAAATGCTACTATTTTTTGTACAATTGATTTTGTATCTTGTAGCTTTACTGAAGTTATTTATCAGTTCTAGAAGCCTGTGAGCTGAGACTCTAGAGTTTTCTAAATATAGAATTACATCCACTTCAAAGAGAGATAGTTTAACTTCTTTGCTTCATATTTGGATTTTTTTAAAATTTATTTCTCTTGCCTAAATGTTTTGCCTAGGACTTCCAGTACTATGTTGAATAGGAGTGGTGAGAGTGGCCATCCTCATCTTATTCCACTTCTCAAGGGGAATGCCTACAGCTTTTCGCTGTTCAGTATGATACTAGCTGTGGGTTTGACATGGATAGTTCTTATTGTTTTGAGGTGTGTTCCTTTGATGCCTAGTTTATTGAAAGTTTTAACAGGAAGATATATTGAATTTTATCAAAAGCCTTTTTTTTCTATTGATTGAAGTGATCATGTGGTTTTTGTTTTTAGTTCTGTTTATGTGATGAAACAAATTTGTTTATTTGTGTATTTGAATTGATCTTGCATCCTAGGAATAAATCCTACTTGACCATGTTGGATTAGGTTTTAATGTTTTGCTGGATTCAGCTTGCTAGTATTCTGTTGAGGATTTTTGTATCTATTTTCATCAGGGATATTGGCCTGAAGAGTTTTGTTGTTGTTGTGTCTTTGCCAGGTTTAGGTATCAGAATGATAATGACCTCCTAGAATGGGTCAGGGAGGAGTCTCTCATCCTCCATTTTTTGGAATAATTTTAGTAGGATTGGTACCAGTTCTTATTTGTACTTCAGCTGGAATTTAGCAGTGACTCGTCTGCTCCAGGTCTTTTCTGATTGGTAGTTTTTTGTTTTCTTTTAGTTTTTTTTTTATTGATTCAATTATAGAACTAATTATCAGTCTGTTGAGGATTTCAATTTCTTCAGGTTAAATATTGGGATGCTGTATGTTTCCAGGAATTTATCCATTTCCTCTAGATTTTCAAGTTTGTGTGCACAGAGGTGACACAAAAAAATGGAAAAACATTATATGCTCATGGATAGGAAGGATTAATATTGCTAAAATGGCCATACTGCCCAAAGCAATAACAGATTTGATGCTATTCCTATCAAATTACCAACATCTGTTTTCACAGAATTGGAAACGCTCATAATAGTCTCTGAGGGTTTTTAATATTTCTGTAAGGTCAGTGGCAATGTCACCTTTGCCATTTCTGATTGTGTTTATTTGGATCTTCTCTCTCTTTTTATTAATCTAGCTAGTGGGCTGTCAGTCTTACTGTTTTCAATGACCAACTTTTGGTTTTGTTGATCTTCTGTATGGATTTTTGTTGAATTCCATTCAGTTAAGTTCAGTTCTTATTTTGGTTAACTCTTTTCTTCTGCTAGCTTTGATAATGGTTTGCTTTTGTTTCTCATGTTCCTCTAGGTGTGATGGTAGGTTGTTAATTTGAGATCTTTCTAACTTCTTGATGTAGTGAGTTAGCACTATAAACTTTTCTCTTAACACTGCTTTAGCTATGTCCAAAATTGTCTCTGTATTGAATCTTTGTTTTCATTAGTTTAGAATAATTTTTCACTTCTGTCTTAATTTTATTATGTACCCAGTAATTCAGGAGCAGCTTGTTTAATTTCCATGTAATTGTGTGGTGTTGAGAGCTCTTTTTGGTAGTTATTTCCATTTTTACTGCACTGTGTTCCAAGAGTATGGTTTGTATGAGTTATGTTTTTTGTTGTTGTTGTTGAGAATTGCTTTATGTACCAGCATGTGCTTGATCTTAGAGTATGTGCTTTGAGATTAGGAGACTGTATATTCTGCTGTTTTGGGGTGGAGTATTCTGCAGATGTTTTTTAGGTTAATTTGGCCAAGAGTTAAGTTTAGATCCCTAATATGTTTGTTAATTTTCTGCCTAAATGATCTGTTTAACACTGTCAGTGGTGTGTTGAAGTCTCCTGCTATTATAGTGAGGTTATCAAAGTCTCTTCACAGGTCTCAAAACTTGTTCTATGAATCTGGGTGCTCCAATGTTGGGTGCATATATATTCAGGATAGTTAACTGCTCTTGTTGAATTGAACCTCTTATCGTTATGTAATATTCTTCATTGTTCATTTTTATCATTCTTGGTTTAAAGTCTGTTTTGTCTGAAATAAGAATAGCAACCTTGCTCTCTTTTGTTTTCCAGTTACTTGATAGACATTTCACCATCCCTTTACTTTGAGCCTATGGGTGTCATTGCACGTGATATGGATCTCTTGAAGATAACATCAAGTTGAGTCTTGCTTCTTTATCCAACATGTCAGTTTCTGCCTTTATGTGGGGCATTTAGCCCACTTACATTCAAGCTCAATATTGATATGTGAGAATTTGAACCTGTCATTGTGTTGTCATCTGGTTTTTATGTAGACTTTATAATATAGTTATTTTATAGTTTTAGTAGGCTATCCACATATTTATGTTTTTGTGGTGGCAGTTATCAGTCTTCCATTTCCGTTTTTTGCAGTCCCTAAAGGATTTCTTTTAAAGCAGTTCTTGTGGTAACAAATTTCCTTAGCATTTGGTCATCTGAAAAGTACTTTATTTTTTCTTCATTTATGAGGCTTCAATTTAACTAGACATGAAATTATTGGTTGGAATTTCTTTTCTTTAAGGATGCTGTGTATAGGCCCCCAACCTACTCTGGCTTGTAGGGTTTCTGTTGAAAGGTCCACTATTAGTCTGATGGGATTCCCTTTGTAGGTGGCCTGCCCTCTGTCTCCAGCTGCCTTTAAGATTTCTTTTTTGTTTCACATTGACCTTAGAGAATTTGATGACTGTGTGTGTTGGGAATGATAATATTGTATAGTATTTCACAGGGGTTGTCTGAATTTCCTAAATTTGCATGTTGACCTCTCTAGCTAGGTAGGAGTAATTTTCATGGGCAATATTCTCAAATATGTTTTCCAAGTTGCTTGCTGTCTCTCCATCTCTTTTGGGAATGCCAATGAGTTATAGATTTGGTCTCTTTCCACAATCCCATGTTTCTCAGTGATTTCACCCATGTTTTAAAATTATTTTTTTCTTTATTTTTGTTTGCCTGTGCTGATAGAAAGGAGCGGTCTTTGAGAAGTTCAGTTTGATTCTTTCTTAAGATGGATATGTCATCTTTAAAGTCTTGGATCATTTTATTGATTTCTTTGGATTGGGTTTCAACCTTTTCAGCCATTTCAATCTGGGAGCCATTTCTGGGGAGCTAGTATAGTCGCTTGTAGGTAAGAAGACACTCTGGCTTTTAGAGTTGCCAGAATTCTTGCTCTGGTTCTTTTTCATCTGTGTGGGCTGATGTTCCTTTAATCTTTGAAGTTGCTGTCTTTTGGATTGGGCTTTTTGCTTTTATATTCTTCAATGCCCTTGAGGATTTGACTGTGGTTTAAGTTGGGTTTAATCAGTTGGTTTCTTTTCTGGATGCTTTTAGGGGGTTAACACTCAGAGCAGCACTCTTGGGCTGTGTGCTGTGGCCCTAAGGGACTAAAACCAGTTTTGCGTTTTTTTTCTTTGGCCCATGAGGTCAAGCAACTACTGTGCTGGAGGAGCCAAGTTGTTACTGTTCTGCAGGAAACATTCCAATGGGGAATGCCAGAAAAAGCACTGCAGCATGGTGATGGGGAGCTGAGAGAGAGTATGCTGCACTGGGGAGTCTATAGGTGAGTGCACACCAGTGGGGCAGCAGGGAGGCCATGAATGTTGCACACCAGTTGGCCAGTGGGGGTCGCCATGAGTGAGTGCACACCAATGGGGCAGTGATGGAACAGCAGAGGAGTGCACACCAATGGGGAAGGGGAGCCATGGGTGCATGTGCACCATTGGAGAAATGAGGGTTTCTGAATATGTGCACACTAGATGTAGTATTAAAATTGTCAATGGGAAAAGAAAATGAATAATCACTTTTCAAAAGAAGATACACAAGTGACAAACAAGCATGAAAAAAATGCTTATCATCACTAATCATTAGAGAAATGCAAATCTAAGCCACAATAATATAGTATCTCACAAAAGTCAGAATGGCTAACATTAAAAAGTCTGAAACAATAGATGCTGTTAAGGCTGCAGAGAAAGAAAACAGTTGCATAGTTGGTTGGAATGTAAATTAGGTCAGCCACTGTGGAAAGCAGTGATTTTCTTAAAGAATTTAAAACAGAACTTTCATTCCACCCTACAATTCCATTACTGGATATATACCCCACAAAAAATAAAAGTTGAAATTATTAAATAAACAAGTAAAATTGTACAATTTTCTTGTTATATAGCTGTAATAAGTTAGTATCTTGCTTTCTTTCTCTTCTTTTTTTTGACTTTTAAGTTGAGAGGATATAGGTTTAGTTTTGTTGCATGGGTAAATTGCACGTTGCTGAGGTTTGACATATGATCCTATCACCCAGTGAGCATAATACCGATAGGTGGTTTTTCAATGCACACACGTCTCCTGCCTTCTACCCTCTAGTAGTCCCTGGTATCTATTTTTCCCATTTTTATGTCCATGTTTAACCAATGTTTAGTTTTTCCTTATAAATAACATTTGATATTTGATTTTCTATTTCTGCATTAATTTGCTTAGGATAAATATCTAGCTGTATCCATGTTGCTGAAAAGAATATGATGTTGTTCTTTTTTATGGATGTGTAGTATTCTGTGTCATATATATACCACATTACCTTTTTCCAGTCTACTTTTGATGGGCATCTAGATTTATTTCACATCTTTGCTATTGTGAATAGTGCTGTGATGAATATATGAATGCATGTGTATTTTTGTTTTAAGTTCTTTGAGAAATTTCCATACTGCTTTCTACAGTGGATGAACTAATTTAAATTCCCACATGACTTTCTCACAACATGTTTATTCATTCATCTTTTGGTGAGCTTTTTGGATTATTTCCAGTTTTTAAGCTACCTTATATAAATCTTTCATAAAACAATGTTCACATGTCCTTGTGTGAATGTACGTTTTTATTTGCCTTGGAGAAATACCTAGAAATATTATTTTAGGCACTCAGACTACTGATATAGATTTCACTGAATCAAGTTCTTATGCAGACACATTCTAATTGGCACAATTGGGACTCGAATGCTACTGGATACATAAAGTAAAAAATGCTACCGTAGAGCTAGATAATTTCTCATTGTCAGCAACGATGAGGCTTATAGACTTCAAATATTTGTTATAATAAAGGAGACAAGGGAGCCAAATCTAGCTAAATCTTGGTAGAAAGATAATTTTTTTTACACAGACAAGTGCTGTCATTTTTTTTTTTAAATGTGATTATATTTTTAAGGAACCTTTTAATGGTTCCTGTTGGTATATAAGATACATTTCTCAATTAATGTTCTGACAGTGATAATTAAAAGAGTAAAGTTCTTAATACAGATTTAGAATATATGTATATATGAAACCTATGCATAAATCTATGACACAAGCACAAGTCGTAGTATGTTTTAGTTACATTTTTCAGCCCATTATCAATTTAATTTTAATGCAGAATGCAAATAAACAGTCTTGTTTCTGTATATACTGCACCTGCTATGTTGATTCTATGATGTGTGGTTTTATGTGTTCTTAATATCATAGAATTCAACAACACTAATTGTTTTATTTACGTAAATTTGCATTTATTTAGGTTTCACAAGTTTTTAAAATGTCTCCAAACTTTTGTACTTAGACTTTTAAAATGAGTGAGCTAATAATTTGACCACTTTGACAGTTACTTTAGTTTATTTTATCTGTATGGCCAGATACCAACAGAATAGTGGTCATTATCCTACAGAAGGCAATATGGGGTTTAATATAACCTGTAAATAATTTTCATTTTTTAAAAAAATGCCTGTATCTAAAATATACCAAGAACTTTTTAAAACTTAACAAAAACGAAACAACAATTTGATTGAAAAATAGGCCCAAGACCTTAACAACACCTAACCAAAGAAGATATAGAGATGGCCAATACCATAGTAAAAGAAATCCACATCATATATAATCAGGAAAATACAAATTAACAATTAGTTACCACCATACACTTATTTAGGATGGCCAACATCCAGAACAATGACAACACTAAATGCTGATGAGCATTTGGAGTAACAGAAATTCTCCTTCATTGGTGGTGGGAATATAGAACAGTACAGCTACATTGGAATGCAGTTTAGTATGTTTCTTACAAAACTAAACATACTCTTATCATATGATCCAGGAATTGCAGTACTTGGTATTGATGCAAGGAATTGAAAACGTGTCCACACAAAATCTGCACACAAATGATTATAGCAGCTTTATTCATACTCAGAAAAACTTGGAAGAACTAAGATATCCTTCAGTATGTAAGTGGATAAGCTGTTTTATGATATCTAGATGGTGGAATGTTATTCAGTGTGAAAAATTAATGAGCTATCAAACTATGGAAAGACATGAAGAAAACTTAAATTAATGTTAAGTGAAAAAGCCACATACTGTTTAATTCCAACTATATGACATTCTTAAAAAGGCAAAACCATGGAGACAATAAAAAGATCAGTGGCTGTCAGGGGTTAGGGTAAAAGAGGTATACATAAATAGAGCAGAAAGTATGTTTTGGGCAGTGAAATTACTCTACATGATATTATACTGGTAGATTCATGTCACTATACATTTGTCCAAATCCACAGAATTTACAACACCAAAAATGAACTCATGCAAACTATGGACTTTGGGTGATAGTGATGTGTCAATGTAGGATCATCAGTTGTAACAAATGTACCACTATGGTGGGACATGTTTATAATAGGAGAAGCCATGCATATATAGGGGGAAGAGAGAATAAGGGAAATCTCTGTACATCCCTCTCAATTTGTTTATGAACCTGAAGCTTCTCTTAAAAAATAAAGTTTTTTTTTTTAAAAAAACTTCCAAGGAAAAAATTTATTACTTAAATAGTTATTTTATAAGTTATGCTGGAATAAGATAATGGGTTTGCTTTTTCATTGTGAGAAGGATTTTTCAATATATGTTAATATTATGAAACGGATTTTATTCAGAGTGCTATATAAAATAGTTCTGGCAGGGCAAGGCACATATTAGACATTCATTTATTTCATCTATTCCAACTCCTGAAAGGAATGTAACAGAACAGCTACAAAATGTAGTTTCAGCTAATTCCTTCACTTTATACAATAAAAATCATACAGATTAAGAGCACACCTGAAATAGTTGTTATATGTACTCTATCTAGTCATTGTTCCAGTGACCTGATGAGTTCTGTCTTAGAGCATGTCAATTCAGTGTCTACATATTAAGAGTTTATGAGGAGATGCCAATTTTGTTAAAGCAGCTTTATAAGACGTGATGTAAGGTTTGTCACCATTAAAAAAGTGATAACCAAAGAAATAAATAAGGGAGTACAAAATTCTTGAACTCAACATTCTTCTCCTGACCTGATTGCCAAGATATATATACCTTGCCAGTTAGCTATTCTTTCTAATTCCCATCATATATATTTATTCCATTTGTTTACTTATGTACTCGTTAATTAATTTATAAAATTAATTATTAAAAAGAAGAAAATTATTAAAAAGAAGAAAAACCTGGCTGGTACAACATATAGGCCAAGAAACAGAAGAAAATGTGAAAAAACTTGACAATATAAATTAATAAAAAGGTAAGTTCAATACAGTTATGACACAAAGAGAAGCTGAAAATATAACAAGAAAACATAAAGACATATACTACTAAGTTAAGAAAATAAAATGAAGACAAATAAAGCATTATTAGAGATACTAAAGAATTAATTGAAAGTCAGATTTACCAGAAAAAAACAAACAACACCATCAAAAAGTGGGCAAAGGATATGAACAGACACTTCTCAAAAGAAGACATTTATGCAGACAAAAAACACATGAAAAAATGCTCTTCATCACTGGCCATCAGAGAAATGCAAATCAAAACCACAATGAGATACCATCTCACACCAGTTAGAATGGCCATCATTAAAAAGTCAGGAAACAACAGGTGCTGGAGAGGATGTGGAGAAATAGGAACACTTTTTCTTTTTTTCTTTTTTTTTTTTTTTTGAGATGGAGTCTCGCTCTGTCGCCCAGGCTGGAGTGCAGTGGCTGTTGGTGGGACTGTAAACTAGTTCAACCACTGTGGAAGTCAGTGTGGTGATTCCTCAGGGATCTAGAACTAGAAATACCATTTGACCCAGCCATCCCATTACTGGGTATATACCCAAAGGACTATAAATCATGCTGCTATAAAGACACATGCACACGTATGTTTATTGCGGCACTATTCACAATAGCAAAGACTTGGAACCAACTCAAATGTCCAAGATAGACTGGATTAAGAAAATGTGCCACATATACACCATGGAATACTATGCGGCCATAAAAAATGATGAGTTCATGTCCTTTGTAGGGACATGGATGAAACTGGAAACCATCATTCTCAGTAAACTATCACAAGGACAAAAAACCAAACACTGCATGTTCTCACTCATAGGTGGGAATTGAACAATGAGAACTCATGGACACAGGAAGGGGAATATCACACTCCAGGGACTGTTGTGGGTTGGGGGGAGGGGGGAGGGACAGCATTAGGAGATATACCTAATGCTAAATGACGAGTTAATGGGTGCAGGAAATCAACGTGGCACATGGATACATATGTAACAAACCTGCACATTGTGCACATGTACCCTAAAACCTAAAGTATAATAATAATAAAATAAATAAATAAATAAAAATAAATGATTTGATTTAAAATAATAATAATAATAAAAATTAAATTAAAAAAATAAAAGAAAGAAAAGGAACATTGAACTTACTGAAGTAGAAGAAAAAGTGAAGATTATAGTGTGTGAAAAAAAAGAAAAAGTTTAAAGCATTTAGGAAGACAATAATAGATATGTAATAGAATAAAGACCTTCCAAAATATAGAAAACATTTATTCCTGTGAAAGAAACCAGCAAATTGGAAAGTGCATTAAAATATAATTTTTAAAACTTTGGAAACAATTTCAAAGGGCCATATATTCCAGATAAAATGATTCCAGAATAATGTATACTAAGCCACTTGCTTATGATTGAATTTTAATAAAAGTTCATTTTTAGCCATCCAGAAATAAGGAAACAATCGTTTAGAGTCAGTAAAAGACAGAAACAAGTTACTTCTCCACATGGACATTAAACATTAAAATCAACATTAAAAATCACAACAAAGTATAGCGAGGTAGGCAAAATTATCAATGAAGTGAAGTGTGAACTAAGCATATTAAACACCACAAATTTTTGTTCCTTTTTAAAGGCAGTGGACAAACATTGGAATACATTTAAGAATTTGAGACAGCAGCACCTGTAAGTTCATTTTGAAAAATATCAATTGCAAAATCACATATACACACAAACACATATATACACATAAATAAAATGCAAAACAAATCAGCTTCATTATTTTTCTATTGAAACTGACACAATTTCTAGCACAATTTTAGACTCCATTTAAGCTCTACTCTTTCTCCTCAATCTATCCCTAACCTCTTTTCTATTTTTTTCTGTGAGAGGGCCTCATTCAGTTGCTTAATCAGAGCTCTCTGCTTCCTCAAATTCCTGGGCTCAAGTTATTCTTCTGCCTCAATCTCTCAAGTAGCTGCAACTACAGGCATACTCCACTATGCCCAACTGTGTCTTTTGGTGTTTGTTTGTTTGTTTCTGTTTAGTAGAGATGGGGTTTTGCTATGTGGCCCAGGCTGGTCTCCAACTCTGGGCTCAAGTGATCTTCCAGGCTCAGGAGGCCGAATTAGAGACCAGCCTGGACAACATAGCGAGACCTAATGTCTTCTAAACTCACGCTGGGATTATAGGAGCGAGGTGGGATTACAACTCCTCCTTGCGTTACAGGAGTGAGCCACCATGCCTGGCTTCTCTCACTGCTTGAATGCAGTGAGGACCCATCTGAATTTCCACAGATCTCTCTTGCTACAGAGTTAAGGGAAAGCAATTCATTATTACCGGTATTTATCACAAGAAGTAAAAAACAAGCGTATATTCAGGAAAGAGTAAGATGAAGATGCAGGTACCTCAGTTACAATGTCTGTAGCTGCAGAAAAATCAAACTGAGGGAATGGAGAAAAATGAAGCCAGGATGCAGCAATTTCTAAACACATGTAAAAAGTCATAGTCATGGGTGAAACCTCAGAAACTGGAACTGAACCAGTAGAGCTTGTTGCTGTTGTTGGTTTTTTCTATCACATGACAAAGTTTTGGCTGAAGAATTACTTCGTTTTAACTCACCTGGAAATTTTATGGGTTCATCTGATTGAAGAACTTTGACTGTTTTATTTGCATTTCTAGAGACAAAATAAAGGTTATATTATTTTCTCCGAAGTTTTTTTTTTCAGTTGAGGAAGTGTTATATTTGTTAAAGTAGGTGATTGACTTATCCCACAAAGCAATGTTGATATATATTGCACTATAGGGTGTCAGAGAAAAGTGTGACCAGTTGGGTAGTTTTGCTCTCAGGAAAGTTTGCTAGAGAAAGCAAATTATAAATGAAGAGTACAATACAGATTGTGTTTATTGCGTTAATAAACAAAGAATATGTCAAGGTCAGGTGATCATAGCTGAGTTAGGGACCAGACAGGAAAAAGTCATGTGAAGACATTTTCTAGAGACACAGAATGAAAGATGATATGTGGTGGTGATAGGGAAGGAGGGAATCAAAAACAGAAAGTAATACTAAAAGGCAGAAAACAGGCTGTAAAAGGACAAAAAGTCAGTAATTGATAAGTTAAAAATATTAAATCATATAACAGCACTTTGGAATAAAATAAATGTCAGATGGTACATTTACAAAACTAGAATGAATTGTATGACTAAAATTCCAAGTGTGATAGAAAAGGAAAAATGATTTTGTAGAAATAAAGTTCCTTATATAATGTTGCTTCTTCTTCTTCTTTTTTTTTTTTTTTTTTTTTTTTTTTTTGAGATGGAGTCTCACTTTGTCACCCAGGTTGGAGTGCAGTGGCATGATCTTGGCTCACTGCAACCTCTGCCTCCCACCTTCAAGCGATTCTCTTGCCTCAGCCTCCTGAGTATCTGAGATTACAGGCGTGCGCCACCACGCCCGGCTAATTTTTGTATTTTTAGTAGAGACGAGGTTTCACCATTTTGGTCAGGCTGGCCTCGAACTCCTGACCTCATGATATGCCCACCTCAGCCTCCCAAAGTGCTGGGATTACAGGTGTGAACCACTGCACTTGGCGTAATGTTGCTTCTTAAGTAAAAAGGGACACTTGTATTAGAGCTAGCAGAATGGTTTTTTAAAAAAATTTTCAGGGAATTTATAGCTTTGTTGTTAGTATAACTTGTGATGCTTAAGTAGTTTTGATTTTTTTTTTAAAGATTACATTTTAGAGTCAAAGTGATAGTGATCTAAGGAGGCTTTTGCTCATTGGAGTTTATAAGTGGAACTTTAAAACTTTTTTTTCCTGGCTTAAAATTCATTTAGAAGTTAATTTCACAAACTGTGGATAATTTAGTATTCAAAAATTGTACAATGCATTAAATAAAAGTATGCTGGTTGCTATTAATTTAATTAAACCCACTTAATGATAAATATCTGCTATGCTGCAAAAGGATGTCTTAACTCTACTGGTGGTGACAGCAGGTTGTCCCAACTGGAAAATTATGTGATTAAAAGTTAAGGACCTTGGTAATTACTCATTAACATTCTTCATTGAACTTACAATTCACAGATTATGACTCTATAACAATCACTTATTTTTTAAGAATACATTATTTCTAGGCTTAAATATTATGAAAAGTTATCTTAAAAATTTTTTTACATACAGCATGATTTTAATAATGTAAACAGAAATATGCTCAGAAAATGACTAGAAAGAAATGTATCAAAATGTGGTTTCCTTCAATGGTAGAATCACGGATTTCTATTGTCTTCTTTTCTTTTTTGTTTTATTATATTTTAAGTTCTAGGGCACATGTGCAGGTTTGTTACATATGTACACATGTGCCATGTTGGTTTCCTGCACCCATCAACTTGTCATTTACATTAGGTATTTCTGTTTGTAGCTTGTTGAATTGCTTGTATAAACATATTGAAGGTCATTTTCTTTTTTAATTCTTTGGCATGCTTTATTCTTACTATTTTATAACTGAGAAAAATTTAAATGACATAGACTTCTTAACAAGTAAATATAACTTTCTTTCCACATGTGCTAATTTTTATCCAGAATTTTGACTATACTCTAAAAGCAGTAGTAAACTATGTAAAAAATTTTAATTCATTTTTAGCATCTTAGAAACATCTTTTATATGTGTCTGCATTTTTTATTTATTTTTATTTTAATCCCATTTTATAAAGGTATAGACAAATGAAAATTGTATATATTTATGGTGTACAACATGTTTTACAATATGTATACATCATGAAATGATTAAATGAAGCTAATTAACATATTTATCAACTCACATACTTATTTTTTGTAGTGAGATCATGTAAAATACACTCTTTTAGGAATTTTATATGCACATCATTAATTAAAGTCACCATGCTGTACAGTAGATCTCCAGAACTTACTCCTCCTGTCTATCTGAAACTTTGTACTCTTTGACCAACATCTCACCACTTCCCCCACTCCTTACAGCTCCAGCAACTACCATCCTTCTCTCTGCTTTTATAAGTTCAATACAAAAATAAGCAAGATCATGCAGTATTTGACTTTGCCTCGCCTGAAGTTGTCCAGGTTCATTATGTTGTGTCAAATGACAGGATTTCCTTTTCTTTTTAAAGCTGAATAGTATTCCAATGTTCATGTACCACATTTTCAAAATCCATTCATCCATCAATAGACACAAGTTAGTTTTGTATCTTGCCTACTGTGAATAACATTGAAATGAAAATGGGAGAGCAGATATCTTCTTGACATATTGATTTTATTTCCTTTGTATCTATACTTAGAAGTGGAATTGCTAGATTATAAATCTATTTAATAAAAAAGAAATTAAATTATGCTTTAGATTGAGGATTCACGCCAATAAATACTATTTTTCATGTTTAATTTCTTACTATCTATTTTATTTTTAGGAATTAACAGATGCACATAGTAAAAAAAAATCAAGTAGCCAAAAAATGTTATGATAAACAGATATCTATCTCTAAATGTGCTCCCCAAGCCCATAATCACAAGTTACCAGTTTCTGCTCTGCTTGTTTGATTACAGGATGTAGCAATTGACAATACTCATCTCTACCTTTTCTTTAGTACATCATGAAAATTGTTCCACATCACTACTCGCAGATCTGCCTCATTTTTCAAATTTTAAATAGTATTGTATTGTTGGAAAATACCATAATTTATATAACTAATTTCTAGAGAACGAATTTAAGTTTTTTGAACTAAATTGGTACAGGTGATTTGGGTTAAGATATCTATGTCAAAAGATTTAGTTTGGGGTTGCTTGGGTAAGTTCTTTAACATTTCACTGTAAGTTTCATGGAATACACAGGATCAAACTGAAGAAAATTTGCAAGCATTTTTTGTAAAATACGCATTTCAAACTATTTTTGTTTTCTCTAAAATAAGATATCTAATTATTTTGTTGACAATTACACATTTTGCCTCACCAACCTGAGCAGTTAAATTGAAATAACACAATTATAGCAGAGTTCAGAGAGATTATTTCTAGCCCAGTGATGACTCTAGATGCATCTTACAGGAATTTAGGAAAATGCTAAAATTAGCAAAATAAACACACATTCCAATGTTGGTCTTGACTGATGTTTCTCTTCTAATCAAACATTTAAAAAATGATCAAAAGATTGCTTTATTCAGTTCTTGTAAGGCAATTATGTAACCAGTACGATTCTAGGTACATGGAAAGAAGTTAATTCATTACATACAATAGATGCATTGGTCAGCAAGGTATAATTTTCACCAATAACCTTGAAAAATGACACTATGTTAGATTGACTATAATATACATTATGAATATATTGAAGGGAGATACCAAATGTTGAGCTTTTTTTGAGTGGTATCTTTTGAGGATCATCAATTTTCATAAAAATAATATGGACAGAATGGACAGAATCTGAAAAAAGAGAGATAAAATAAGCCACCAAAATTTACCTAATATCCATATCCCACTGGATTGATTTTTAATCTAAATATTACTAATGAGAAAATTGAGAGTCAGGGATATTTCTCTGCATCACACTTTTTTTTTTTTTTTTTTTTTTTTTTTTTTTAACAAACAAAATCTGACTATTTGCCCCGGCTGGTTTCAAACTCCTGAATTCAAGCAATCCTCCTGCCTTAGTATCTCAAAGTGCTAGGATTACAGGCATGAGTTACTGTGCCTAGCCTCCATCATGAAAATAAGTGTCAAAGATTCAAATTAAAATCTGTCTGTGATATACTCAAAAGCTTTGAGGTCTCTCATAAAGATGAAACAGAAATCAAAAGGTAGAATAGGTAGCTAAAATGAGAGGAGCAAAGATTTCCATAGCCCATGTTCAACAAGTCAGTTTTCTTCTACTAGCTTAAAATTTTGAATTATATTTTATCACAAAGAAAGAATAAATTATTAAAAGCATCTCCATTGGAATGTAAATATTATCAACATCAACAAATCATAATAGCATAATTTGATAGAATTAATCAAAGAGTAACCACTGCTCTTTGATGAAAATCATATTGCTTATCCAACTTCATTAGTGTGTGTACTCTGGAATACACTACTGCTTATGTATGTAATATCTTTTCTTATTCTTTCTTTCAAGTCCTCTCAGTTCTATAAGCTTCCGATTATCATTTTATCTAATAAAATCTATGTAAGCTCATCAAAGTGTGCTCCCTCACACTTAAAAGGCAGGATTTTGTTTCACCAATATTGTTTTTCCCCATAATATCAATTTAAAACTAAAGTAAAATCTAAAAATGTAACATGTGCCCAAGTTCTTGGTATCAGGATTTTAATTTTACCAGGAAAAATAATTGTCTTCTACTCTGCTTTATCTAAGCCTGGTCTAAAGTTTTGTTACTATTAGACCCCTCTACTCACCTAGATTATTTAGGTCAATCAAATATAAGTTGATGCTTCTTTTTTAAATTTTTATTTTTATTTCAATTGTTTTTGTGGTACAGGTGGTTTGGGGTTACATAGGTAAGTTCTTTAGTGGTGATTTCCTGAGATTTTAGTGCACCTGTCATCTGAGCAATGTACACTGTAGTCGTTTATCCCTCATGTATGTAGTCGTTTATCCCTCACCCCCAAAGTCCATTACGTAATTCTTATGCCTTTGTATATTCATTGTTAAGTTCTCACTTTTAAGTGAGAACATGCAATATTTGGTTTTCCATTACTGAGTTATTTCACTTAGAATAATGACCTCCAGCTCCATCCAAGATGCTGTAAAAGACATTATTTCATTTCTTTCTATGGCTGAGTGGTATTCAACAGTATATATATACCACATTTTCTTTAACCACTTGTTGGCTGATGAGCACTTAGGTTGGTTCCATATCTTTTCAATTGTGAATTGTTCTGCTACAAATATACATGTGCATGTGTCTTTTTCATACAGTTCCATTTCCTTTCAGTAGTTACCAAGTGCTGGGATTGTTTCCTTTTTCTTAAAAGAAACTGTCAAAGGAATCAGATCACATTGAGCCAGCCTGCCTTTCAGCTAATAAATCTGCTTTTATCTCTTGCTTTTAAACATTGTAATATTTTTTGCATAGGCTAAATATTTTTGCATGGTATTTCAGCTTTTCTTCATTAAAATAGGTGCATAAGAAAAGAAAAATCCAGAGATTTGTGATATATGTCTACATATAGAACTTATAGAAAGGGATGTGCATTCACAAATTGCCTGTATTATTAAACATAGGCATATTTTGTTCTTCACTACCCCAAATATTGCAGAGTTTCAAACTATTCATTAATATTTTGAAACTGAATTTAAATAATTTCTCTTTTTTCATTATACTTTAAGGTTTAGGGTACATGTGCACAAGGTGCAGGTTAGTTACATATGTATACATGTGCCATGTTGGTGTGCTGCACCCATTAACTCATCATTTAACATTAGGTATATCTCCTAATGCTATCCCTCCCCCCACCCCCCACCCCACAACAGGCCCCGGTGTGTGATGTACCCCTTCCTGTGTCCATGAGTTCTCGTTGTTCAATTCCCACCTATGAGTGAGAACATGAGGTGTTTGGTTTTTTGTCCTTGCGATAGTTTGCTGAGAATGATGGTTTTCATAAAAAATGATGAGTTCATGTCCTTTGTAGGGACATGGATGAAGCTGGAAATAATTTCTCTTTTAAATCTCTAATGGAAGAGAGCACATGGATATTAGCATATGATTTTAATAAAAATGAATTCCAAGTTTCCATGACAATATCTTCAATATAAAGACAAGGAGAAACATGCACACTTCATCAAAATAAATTAAATCATGTATATAGTGTTTCAAAAAATTGCTATTATATGCCAGAAATCTCAATATCTTCTATATGGCAATAGCATAACCTTAAAAATAGCATGCCATAGAATAAGCTATGTTAAATTAGCAATCCATATAATTTTTAAATGAATCAGAATAACATTTAAATTGGAATACATTTATAGCCACTCTTTCAAATTTCAAACTATTCAAAAAAATAGACACAAAACCAATTAACTCCTATTTAAAGAAGACATGTCCGAAAAATCACCAAAAGCAAGATGTTATTTGTTAGGAATAAAAATATAAATGTAAGACCCCAAACTATAACTGCCAGAAGAAATAGTGGGAACATTTCAGGACATTCATCTAGGCAAAGATTTTATGGCTAAGACATCAAAAGCACAGGCCACAAAAACAACAATAGACAAATGCAAATGCAGCTAGATTAAACTACAAAGCTTCTGTACAGCAAAGAAAATATTCAACAGAAAGAAGGACAACCTGCAGAATGGAATAAAACATTTGCAAACTATTCATCCAATGATGAAATAATATCTAAAATATACAAAGGACTCAACAGTAAAAACAAAAACAACAAAACAAAATGAATAATCCCAATAAAACAGGCAAAGAATTTAAGTAGACATTTCTCAACAGAAGAAATACAAATGGCCAGTAGTTTTATTAAAAAAATCAACATCAGTAACCATCAGGAAAATGTAAATCAAAACCGCAATGAGTTCTCATTTTACCCTAGTGAGAATGGCTATTGTGAAAAAGACAAAAAGTAACAAAATAATAGTGAGGATGCAGAGGAAAGGGAACTCTTATACACTGTTGGAGAGAATATTGTGGAAAACAGTATGGAGTTTTCTCAAAATATTGAAATTAAAACTACCATACATTCCAGCAATCCAACTACTGGCTGTTTATCCAAAAGAAAGGAAATTAGTATTACCCGTATCCCCATATTTCTTGCAGCACTACTCTCAACAGCCAAGATATAGAATCAACCTAAGTTTCTATCAGTGGGTGAATGGATAAAGAAAATGTGGTATAAATACACACATAATAGAAGACCATTCAATTGTAAAATAGAATGAAATTCTGTTATTTACAGCAACATGGATGAAACTGGAAGTCATTATGTTTCACATGTTCTCATTCACAGGTGAGAACTTAAAAAGGTGATCTCAAAGAGGTAGAAAGTACAATAATCTTCACCAGAGATTGAGTGAGGGGAGAGTAGAGGGATTGGTTAATGGGTACAAATACACAGTTAAATAGAAAAAATAAGTTTTGTGTTCAATAATTCATTGTATATTTCAAAATAGGTGGGAGAGAAGGTCTGAAATTTTTCCAAAACACACAAAAAATAAATGTTTGAGACTATGAATATTCTAAATACCCTGATTTGATCCTTATACTTTGTATGCATGTATCAATATATCACATGTATCCCAGAAATGTATACAATTATTATGTATCAATATATTTTTTAAAGATATAGCCAAACAAGTGGGGAGGAAAATGCATTACCTGATACAGTTGTATTAAGAAATGAGAAATAATTGTTATAAAGGATTTAAGTATCCAAATTTAAAATATAGGAAGAAACAATGAAAAAAATTTCAATAAAACTTTCTAAAGATTAAAAAAAAAATAAGCCAGACTAACTTTATAGAGATAATTCACAATTTTTCTTTTTTCTCAGAAACACTGAAAAGGACATTAGAATTATCCCTTACTTAAATGCATTGTACTATTATCATATGAAATTGTTGATTCAAGTGCTTTCTTTCTAAAGGAAATGAAGTATTGTATTTTGACAGCTTAATCTATTTCTCTTATGGTAATTTTCTGCTTAGATTTCCATGCTAATAAAATCAGTTCTTGGCATGTACATTTATCTTTAAAAAAATCACATGTTAAATACATGTTTTCAGAACTATATGCAAAGCATTCCTGATTCTTTGAAATAGCTCTCTGACTAGTTATTTCTCCATTATTATTTCCTGTTTATGAATTT
Source organism: Symphalangus syndactylus (assembly GCF_028878055.3). Lineage (NCBI taxonomy): Eukaryota > Metazoa > Chordata > Mammalia > Primates > Hylobatidae > Symphalangus > Symphalangus syndactylus. The sequence continues at coordinate 68,411,063 of NC_072439.2, forward strand.
GTTTTTTCTCCCGTTTTTCTTGATATAATACAGTAGGTTGATTTATTTTACATTTCTTTTGAATACCTTGTTTTTATATTTAACAGACCTACCTTTTTCTGTTTTAAAATTTATTGATTTAAGTCATTAGAAAATAATAATCTATGTCTTAGTTTATTCAATAATAAATTGTCAAAATTCACTGGGTGCCTACTGTTAATCAATCACTGTTATGTTACCCTGCTAAGTAGGCACTCTTATTTTGTTAATCTCATAGTACATGAAGCTTAAGAAATTTAAGACTGCTTAAGAAATCAAGAAGCCTAAGAAATTTAAGAAAAATGTACTATGCTACATGATAAGAATATAGCATAGGTAGGAATTTAGTACCTGACTAAAATCAGGAATCTAAGATTCCAAAGCCACTTATGGTCCATGCTCTTTGAGAAATTTTTTCAACACTACTGAGCCAATTAGCCTAAAATTAGCTAAATAGAATTATTAAGAAAAATAAAAAGTCAACAATTAATCCTTTGTTGTTTGATTTTAGTTCGCTGAATTAATAAGCATTATTATATAATAAATTATTCAATAATTCTGACAAAGACAGCCAGCAAACAAATTTAGTTGATTATTCAGAACCTTACTCCCTCAAGGATTATTTTTAAATGTATTATCTTGCAAACTTTTCAATCATATTTTCCAGAAATAAGAATTAGTATTTTTTGTATATAAATATAGACTCTGAAGATCAGAATTGTTATGACTTTCTTAAGTCTGAACTTAAAGCTTCCAAATCAGAATTTAGTACTTATCCTACTTGTGTATAGTATTTCTCCATGGCTGGTCAGAAAATTTAAAACATAAAGATTATATAGAAACAGTCCATATTGTGTTACTGTTTCAAAGTTTTGAGAGAGAAGAACAGAGAAAGAGTGATGTAAGAAAAGAGAGAAAGCATCTTATTTTATTTTATTTTATTTTATTTTATTTTATTTTATTTATTTATTTTGAGACGGAGTCTCGCTCTGTCGCCAGGCTGGAGTGCAGTGGCGCGATCTCAAATCACTGTAATCTCTGCCTCCCAGGTTCAAGTGATTCTCTTGCCTCAGCCTCTGGAGTAGCTGAGATTACAGGCACGCGCCACCACACCCAGCTAATTTTTGTATTTTTAGTAGAGACCGGGTTTCATCATTTTGGCCAGGATGATCTCGATCTCCTGACCTCATTATCCACCCACTTTGGCCTCCCAAAGTGCTAGGAATACAGGTGTGAGCCACCATGCCCCTCCGAGACCATCTTATTTTAAAAAATGAGTACTTTTTTTCCTGTACTTAAAATTTCACCCTCATTTATTTATTATAATTGACTTATTTGGTAAGTATATAAAATATTAACCTAGATCTAAAAATCAGCACTCTTTAAAAATTATTCTGAAAGAAATGTAACCCCCAATTTATTTAACAAGTTTCCATGCCTCTGTGCTTGTGTCTCATACCCATCCACTCCCATAGATAACCATTCTTATATGTTTCTAGTAATGTCATCTTGCTTCTTCTTTCTATTGTGTTAGTTCACAGTCTTTCTTAATTTGCTTTTTGTCACAGCAAATTATCAAGATGTACTCTGAAAATCAGATATCAGTTCATAGAAGTATTTATCATTATTTTTACATAGTTGACTATTGAATAATACATTATAGTCTATTCCACCTCCCCACATATGAACATATGTTGTTTCCCATTTTTGCCATTACAAACAGTGCTGCCAAAAATACACTTGACCGTGTGCGTTTTTATCTTATTGAAATTTATTCTCAGGATAAATTCCTAGAAGTGGAAATTGCTGGATCAATTGGGAGTTTTGTTAGATATGCAAATTCCCTTCCATATTAGTTCTATGAGTACGCCTGTTCACCACAAGTGTATGAGTGCCAGTATCATCACAGATATACTGAGAGAATATATTATTATTTTAGGTTTCATGTATTAAATATTTCACATATCTGATAGGTAGGCAATAAATGGTGTTTTGTGTATTTTTAGACTTTTATGGTTTCCATTTCCCTGCTGAGATTCCTCGGGTGTTCATGTATGCTGCCCACCTTCGCTTTTAAAAATGTTAAACATATTAATCTTAGGTTTTACAGCCACTATTGATAGTTCAAAGATCTGGGTCATCTCTGAGTTGCTCTGTTGATTTCTTTGTTTCTATACTGTATGTATGTATATCTATATTTACATATGCATGTGTATGTGTGTTTCCCACTTTTTTGTTTGCCTTTTTTTTGGGGGAGGGGGGATGGTTGAAACCTGGGTATCGTATGTAGAACAGTCAAGACCAAGGCAAAAAATATATATATTTGCCTAGAAATAAGCATTTTTCTGCTAGGATTTAGGTGAATCTTTGATAGTCTAATCAAGAGTTGAGCTAGTTCAGGGATTTTGTTTTTACTATGATTATCTTTAGTGCAAAACTGGCTCCAAATTTCTCTAGCACTATTTTGTGCCTAACTAGGAACTAGAGTGTCAGTGTAGTGCAGAAGAAGTGGTGAGATGGAGGGCATTTCCTGTTGCCTTATTTTAGTGTTATAGGTAGGCACTATGTCTCTTGATTTCAGGGCTAAAGATTTTGTAGTGATCCTGCTCCTACCAGTAGTGGTGGAGAATTTCCAGCGATCTGGGCCCCGGACGTTTTCCTGCTCCTTCTTCAAGAAAAGAAGGCTTTTATGTGTTTTTGGCTTTGTTTCTTGTGTTTTGTTTCCCTCACCCAGCTTCTGTAAAGGAATAAAATAATCTTGGTGGACTTTTATGCCTGTTTCACAGAAGCAGTTGCAACACACGCCATGACCTGCATGTTTTGCAGTCACCTGCCCTGCCTTCAATCGTTTTAATGAACATTTGGAGGGAAACCTATCAAGAAGAATGTAAGAGTGAATATGAACTCCCCCTGTGTCCATGGTTTTCCAGGGCTCTAAGAACTCTTACTAGCCCACACCCAGTCTTTAGCAATTTACTGAAAATTTTAGCAGAAATGTGACACCCTGATGGTCTCTGGGTTCTTACCAAGATAAGTGTGTGTTTTGTGTCCCTTTTCTCTTTGGAGGCACCTGTCTTTCTTTAGATTTCAAGCTACTTGATGACCATGGAATCTCAGTTCTCGGCTTTATCACAGGTTCAAGAAAAATTATGATTTTGCAGACTTTTTCCTATCTTTGGGGTTGGATTGATGCATTTTAAGCAGATAGTAGAATTTATCTCTTTTTTTAATAAGTAAAAAAATTGGACATTTCTTTCTATGTTTAGGAGTAATCTATCTCTAGAGATATATTTATGTAATATGTTTTATTATTTACATATTACAGTATATAATATTATACATATATCTTCCATTTTAGTATTGGATTTTGGTCCTTACTGTCTCAATTTTAAAGAGTTCTCTAGCTATTAGGGATATTAGTTGTATCTTTTATTTAGTGTTTATATTTTATTTTATTTCACCTTTATAATTACATCTCCAATTGATTTATTTTGCCTAATAATTGGCAAAATTATTGGCTAATACCTCTAGCACCTTGTTGAATAGCACTGAAGATAATGGATGTTCTTGCATTTAAGGGTAATTCTTCTAGTGTTTTCTCATCCATCATAATCTTGGTTTTATTATCACAAGAAAATAGCCATCTGTGGCAGATAGAATTTTCCAACGATTGTACCCACCACATAATCTCTCTCAAGTGCTTTACTTAAAATATGATATTAAAAATCCCTCCATCAAGTGGTGATATCTATGCCCATCTCATTGAATTTAGGTGTATTTGTGGCCACCTTGAACAAAAGGGTATGACCAAAGTAGTACTGTGTGAACTCTGGGGCTAAATTTTGAAATATCTTGCAATTCTTTCTTATTTTCCTGAGACTATAGGGTAAAACTTAAACCTATGAGTTAAAATAAAGATAGAACAATTGGCCGGGCTCAGTGGCTCACGCCTGTAATCCCAGCACTTTGGGAGGCCGAAGTGGGCGGATCACGAGGTCAGGAAATCGAGACCATCCTGGCTAACACGATGAAACCCCGTCTCTACTAAAAAAATACAAAAAATTAGCCAGGCGTGGTGACGGGCTTCTGTAGTCCCAGCTACTCGGGAGGCTGAGGCAGGAGAATGGCGTGAAATCTGGAGGCAGAGCCTGCCGTGAGCCGAGATAGTGCCACTGCACTCCAGCCTGGGTGACAGAGCGAGACTCCGTCTCAAAAAAAAAAAAAAGATATAACAATTATGAATATATCTGCCCCAAATAACATACTAGCTACTTTTATAAAACAAAAACTGAAGGAGATTCCTGAAAACTAGCAATAACCATATTAAAAACAGAAAACTTGAACACATCACTCTTACTATGAGACAGGCTAGACATGAAAAGATATAACAAAAAAAATGGTGTAGCAGTTATGATGATATATTTCAAACTTTATGCCCCGATAATGAAAAATGCAACTTCTCATGTGAGTGCAAAACATCTGGAACAGTGAACTTATATTAGGTCACAAAGATAACTTAGGTGAATAGAAACATTGCAAACAACATTCTCATCACATTGTAATAAAATTAATTTTATATTTACAGAATAATTGAGCAGAAAGTAGAGTTACTACATAACTCATTTCCTCCAGCCCATAGTTTCTCTTATTTTTTAATATGTTTTATTGTTGTTATATTTTTGATATAATTGATGAGCCAATATTTAAATATTATTATTAACTAAAGTCCATAGTTTATATAGGGCTCTCTGTGTTTTGCACTCCATGGATTTCGACAAACGTGTACTCATGTATTCATCATCGGAGTATGATATAGAATAGATTTACTGCCCTAAAAATCTATCTCCACCTATCCAACCCTCCCTTCATCCTATCTGGCAATAACTGACCTTTTTACTGACTCTAAACTTTTGCGTTTTCTAAAATGTCATGTAGCCTATAGGAATTATACAGTAGGAATTCCTATATACTCATTATAATTTCTATTATTATATTTATAGGAATTATACAGTATGTAGCTTTTGTAGACCGGCTGTTGTCTTCTTTCTTAAAAATATATATTTAGTTTTGCCCCCAATTTGGATTGTATATTAAGCCTATGTTTTGCTTTCTAAGCAACCACCAAACTGTTTTCCGAATTGACTGTACCATTTTTTTATTCCCATTAGCAGTGAATGAGAGTTTCTGTTGTTCCATAATCTTGCCAGCGTTTTGTGTTGTCAGGGTTTTGAATTTTAATCATTCTTAATGGATATGCAGTGGTATTTTGTTGCTTTTTTACCTTTAGCTTTTTTATCATTTTCATTTCTCTGATGTATCTTCATCTATTTCTTCAATTTTGGCTTCTCCAAATCATTTTGTTTTAGGTGCATCTCATACACTGCACAGAGTTGGGTTTTGCTTTGTAATTAAAATTGAAAAGATATATTTATTTATTTCAATAGATGAATTAAGTCTGTTCATATTTATTGATACAATTTATAGATTACATCTCAACTCTTAAAATATTTTATAATTATTATGCATATTACATACTAACTTATGTTTATCTTATTTAAAATATTTTACTTGTTTTACCTTTTCAATTATTTTTTGTCTTGTAATGAGGTTTATAGTTTTGTCTCAGATACAAACTTATATTTTAAAAAATATATTAATTATTACTTTTTAAAAAAAATTTACAATATGATGTGTCCAATTTTAATTGAATCCCTTAACTAAAAACGTACTCTTTTCAAATCCCAACAGCTATTATTTACTAGCATTTTGGAATGAAAAATTAGAATTCTGAGACATTCTCAGGAATTTTAAAATCATGAAGTATTCTTTATTCTTATAACATTTCATTTATATTTTTAATAAAATATAAATGTATTTGTACATAATTGAGCACTGGGAAAGAATCAAACACTGATAACTGCCTAAACACTGATAACTGCCTATGTCACTGAAAATGTTATTAGGTAGTATTCAAGTAATATAACATTAAGATATCCTACCAAAATTAGGAGGAGTCCACATGAACATGTAACAAAATTGTCTTAACTATTTCACATCCAAAAGTTTTAAATTTTGAAAGAATACTAATGGGATTTATATAAAGTATATCCTATGCACACTTTTGTTAATATTCTTCTTATTTACAAGAATGATTCACCCTTAGGAGCAGACAGCATCACTTAAAAACCTGCAACCATAAAAGTAATTATTTGGCTGTAAGTGGTTAAAATTATTAAAATGTTTTATATATAAAACGCAAGTTTTTAATTTCCCTTTTCTAAATTTATATTTTGTTTCAGAATTATAATAAACAAAATATAAAACATATTTTGGACAAAAGTCTGAAAAAGGAGGAAAACAGCAGCTTAGTGACAAAATAGATTTAACTGTCATGAGAAAACATTGCTTACAAATCCTTTTGATTTCCTATTTTTATAATCAAACAATTCAGTTTAGTACTTCAAATCAAGTTGTATGAGATCTTTTTTGTGAAGAATAAGTTAGAAAACAAATTAATTAGTAAAGTAAATTTACTTTCAAGGTAAATATACCATTGTGAATTCTGCTTATTATTTAACAAATTCTACATTTTACTTAATGATATTTTACATAGAATGCTTTATTTATACAGTGTATGTGCAATTATTTTGATGAAATTTTATATCACAACTTATCTGTAGTCAAAATAATGAGCCCCAACCGAAACCTCATATGTTATACAAAAGTTAACTCAAATTAGAATGTTTAAATATAAAATGGAAAGTACAAAACATTTAGGAAAAAATATTCTGAAAAGTCTTTGAGATCTAAGGATTACAAAAAAATTCTCAGACAAGACACCAAGAGCACCATTCATACAAGGAAAACAAATGAATAAACTGGACTTCATAAAAACTTAAAATGTTTAACTCATAGGGTGACCTGGGTGAAGAATACACAGGACTTCTCCATTCTAGCTCGGCAACTTTTGTAAATGCATAATTATTTTAAAATAAAGGTTTTTAAATAAGCACAATCAGAAATGACAATGGTGACATTATTATAGATCCCACAGAAGTACAAAAGATCCTCGCAGATCATTATGAACACTTCTATACATACAAAATAAAAATCTAGGGGAAATTAAAAAACTGGAAACTACAACCTTCTAAGAATAAACCTGGAAAATACTAAATTCTTGAGCAGACTAATACCAAATTCTGTAAATAGATCAGTTTAGCTTCCCAGTATATGAAGCAGCATGTAGAAGAGAAAGAATGGCCTGGAGGGACAAAGAAAGAGTGGAATCAATAAAGAAACTATGAGCAATTTTGTGGCATTAAAACAAGTCTGGTGAGAAGAGCCAGGATGGCCAAGTAGATGAAGCCAGGACGAGCATCTCCCACTGAGAGACGGTATCATCAAGAACACTGGTACACTCCAACCGGATCTTCAAAGACAAGGCATTGAGAGTAGACAGAGGGAGGATACAGACCATGGGCTGAGTGGAGAGGAAGCTGAGAACCCTGCAGGGTACTTCCTAGCACCAGGACTGATTCCTGGCCTCCCAGGAGCTCCTGGAGGGGAAGTGAGTTAAATAGGAGAGCACTAGCCCACAGTCTCCACAGACTTTTGAAACCCAAGCTTCAGGATACCCCATGATCACCACAAACATCTGAGCTGGAGGCAAGAGCTGCTTGGAAAGGTGGCAAGGATAGACCTCCAGCCTGAGTGAAGCTCATGGGAACAGCTGCAGTGGAGCACAGCCAGGAACACCTATCACCCAACACTTGCCATGTTCCTCTAGATGGCTTTGGTCTTTGGTTGACTGTCAGACCTAGAAAGAGCACAGTTGTCTTGTACATGGGATGGGGCCAGTCTATGTGAGCACCCCTGTGTCTGCTGTCCTCTACTGGGATCCCTGCCTGGACATCGCCACTTGCAACATAGCTTCAGATGGTCAGCCAGCATATTTCACAGTGGCCACCACCATAGCTCCTTTGCCAGCAAACACAACCATCAGATAGCTTCTGCAGACAAGCCCCCACCATCGTGCACCTGCCCACAGGTTCCTGCCAACACACTCAACTGAAGCCTCTCACCACTGCTTTGCTGGAATGCACTTGCCCACCACTCACCCTCTGCTTTGCTGGAACACATGCTTGCATGGATCTTGCTTCCACTGCCCCACCCCCACTGGCACATGCACACATGACAGTATACCCTGCTTCCACTGTCCCAACAAACTGCTTTTGCTGGCATCTACCATCTGAGTGTGGTTGCCAGTGACCAGTAACACCTCAGACCCTCCAGTGCAGCAGGTGCTTAACTTAGAGGATCCAGAGAACCAAGTTGGGCCTGGCTCCACTGTCAGGCTGAGAACACACAGCCCAGGAGTGCTGAGCTGAGTCTTTACCCCCTAAAATCATCCAGTAATGGAACCCATTGACTGTTCCTAACTTATACCACAGTTAAATCCTAAAGGGCATAAAATAATATAAAAAACAAAAAGCCACATCAAAGGACAGAAACTTAAAAGGGACATCAGCTCACACAGATGACAAAGAACCAGTGCAATAACTCTGGCAACTCAAAAAGCCAGAGTGTCTTCTTCCCAATGACTGCACTAGCTTACCAGGAATATTTCTTAACCAGGCTGAAATGACTCCAATGACAAACATATAATTCCAAATCTGGAAGGCAACAAAGATAACTGAGATTCAGGAGAAAGTTGAAACCTAATCCAATAAATCTAAAGAATCCAATAAAATGATACAAGAGCTCAAAGACAAAATAGCCATTTTAAGAAAGAATCAAACTGATCTGATACAGCTGAAAAACTGATTACAAGAATTTTATAGACGAATCAAGAATTAACATAAGAATAGATCAAGATGAGAAAAAGATCTTAGAGCAAAGAACAGTTCTCCAAATCAACTCAGTCAGACAAAAAAAGTAGGAAGAAGAATGAACAAAGCTTCTGAAAATAATGGGATTATAGAAAGAAACAAAATGCACAACTCACTAGCATTACTCCAGAGAGGAAGGGAGAGCAAGCAACTTGGAAAACATATTTGAGGATATTGTCCAAGAAAATTTCCCCCTCACTGGAGAGGACAACATTCAAACTCAAGAAATTCAGAGAACCACTGTGAGATACCATGCAAGATGACCATCCCTAGACCCACAGCCATCATATCTCTAAGATAAATGCAAAAGAAAAAAAATCTTACCGGCTGCTAGACAGAAGGTACAGGTCACTTACAAGAGAACCCTATCATGACCAAGTGAGATTATTCCCAGGGATGCAAGGATGGTTCAATATATGAAAATCAATCAATATGATACATCATACCAATAAAATGAAAATAAAAACCCTAAGGTAATTTTATTGGATACTGAAAAAGCATTTGAAAAAATTCAACATCCCTTTATGATAAAGCCCCTAAAAAGACTGGATCGAGAAGGAAAATACCTCAACACAACGAAAGCCACATATCTAGTATGATACAGAATGGGGGAAAACTGAAAGCCTTTCCTCTAAGATCTGGAACACAACAAGGATAGCCATTCAAACCACTGTTATTAAACATAGTAATAGAGGTCCTAGCTAGAGCAATTAAACGAAAGAAATAAAAGGCATTTAAATTGGAAAAGAGGACATTAAATTATCCTTGTTTGTGATGATATGATCTTATATTTTTAAAAATCTAATGAGTTCACCAAAAAAATTATTAGAAATGATAAAAAAATTTAGTAAAGTTGCAGGATACAAGGTCAACATACAACAGTCCATAGCATTTCTTTATGCCAACAGTGAGCAATGTGAAATCAAAAACAAGAAAATAATCTAATTTACAATAGCTAAGGATAAAATAAAATGTGTATGAATTAACTGAACCAAAGAAGTTAACAGTCTCTACAATGAAAACTATAAGACATTAACTAAATAAAGAGAAATCCAAAAAATGTAAAAAAATATGAGCATAGATTGAAAGAATCAATATTGTTAAAAATATCCTTAGTAGCCAAAGCAATCTACAGGTTTAATGCAATTCCTAACAAAATACTAATGGCAGTCTTCACAAAAATAGAAAAAATAATCTAAAATTTATATGGAACAACAAAAGACCCAGAATCGTGAAAACTCTTCTGAGAAAAAAATAACAAAACTGAAGGAATCACATTTACAGTATAGCTTCAAGTTATACTAGAGAGCTGTAACAAACAAATGAATAGTACTAGCATAAAAACTGACACATATACTCCTGGAACAGAATAAAGAACCCAGAAACAACCACATATCTACAACAAACTCATCTTTTACAAAGGTACCAAGAACATACATTGAAGAAAGAACAGTCTCTTCATTAAATGGTGTGGGAAAAACCGGATATTCATATGCAAAAGAATTAAACTAAAACTCTGTCTTCCACCATGTAAAAAACAATCTAATCAAAATGGATTAAAGACTTAAATATAAGACCTCAAGTTATGAAATGGCTAAAAAAGATATTGAGGAAACTCTCCAGGACATTATTCTGGGCAAAGATTTCTTGAGGAATACCCTACGAGAACTGGCAAAAAGCAAAAGGCAGGCAACCAAATCAAAAATGAAAAAATGAGATCAAAGCAAGTTAAAAAGCTTCCACACTGCAAAAGAAACAATCAACAAAGTGAAAAGACAACAAACAGAATAAGAGAAAATATTTTCACACAATCATTCTGACAAGGAATTCATAACTAAAATACATGTTTACTGTGAAAAAGAGAAGCTCAAACAACTCTACAGAAAAAAATTGAATAATCTGTTTAAAAAATGGGCAAAAGATCTGAATAGACATTTCTTAAAATAAGACATAGAAATTGTAAACAGATACATAAAGGGTGCTAAACATCACTGATCATCAGATAAATGCAAATTAAAACTACAGTGAGATATAATCTCACCCCAGTTAAAATGGCTTTCATCCAAAAGACAGGCAATAATGAATTCTGGCAAGAACGTGGAGAAAAAGGAAACACAGTATACTGTTGGTGGGAGTGTAAATTGATACAATCACTATGGAGAACAGTTTGGAAGTTCCTGGAATATAAAAATAGAACTGCTATATGATCCAGCAATCCAATGCTTGGTATATACCCAAAAAGAAGTGAATCAGTACATTGAAGAGATATCTGCACTCCCATGTTTATTGCAGCACTATTCAAAAAAGCCAAGCTTTGAAAGCATTCTAGGTGTCCATCAACAGATGAATGGATGAAAAAACGTAGTATATATACACAATGGAGTACTATTCAGTCATAAAAAAATGAGACTCTGTTATTTGCAAAACATGGATGGAATTAGAGGTCATTATGTTAAGTGAAATAAGCCAGACACAGAAAGTAAACTTTGTGTGTTTTCTCTTATTTATAGCAGCTAAAAATTAAAACAATTGAATTTATGGAGATAGAGAGTAGAATAATAGTTACCAGAGGCTGGGAAGGATAGCTGGGGACAAGGTTAAGTAAAGATAATTATTAGGTACCAAAATACATTAACAGCTTGATAGAATGAATAAAATCTAGTATTTGATAGCACAATAGGATGACTACAGTTAATAATTTATTGTACATTTCACAATAGGGTGACTATAGTTAATAATAATTTATTGTACATTTCAAAATAACTAAAAAGTAAAGTTGTATTGTTTGTAACACAAACAAAGGATAAATGCTTGAGGTGATATTTTGATACACAATGGGGTATGAAGATTATTTATTCTGATGTGATTACTATGCGTTGTATGACTGTATCAAAATATCTCATGTACCCCACAAATATTTATACCTACAATGTACCCATAAAAATTAAAAACTAAAAATAAAGACTCCAGCCACATTATAAGTATTTTTATTTATCGCAACTTATTTGCAAATGTGTTGTATTTCCAATGTGTTGATGAAATCTGAGTGAAAAGAAAAAGTTAATAGCACAATTGTTTTCAAAAACAGATAAAATAATTTAAAATATTGTATAAATGATAAAATAAGAATATACTCATCTAAGCATCTAGTATATTTAATTGTGACAGAACATTTACTGAATTTATATGTGGCTTAAAGAACTAGAAATGTCCGTATAACATAGTTTTAAGTGTAATATATTGACAAGAATCAAAGGGATAAAAAAACAAAAAACAAACAAAAACCCAATTACCTAGTCAGATTATATTGTGTTTACAGAACTCCATTGGGTATTATCAGTAGTATCTGTCAGGAGAGAATAAGAGGTAAGAACATGTTTGCTATCCTGCAGGAGTTTCCTGGTTAAGTCTACAAAGATAAGTAGCACAATATCAACAAAAAACAAAAAAAAAGAAGAAATACGATGATGTGAAATGCAACTAAATGTTACTCTGTTAGTAACATTTACATTGTCAGTTGTATTACTGTCTCTGACTGCTTATCAAGAATTGGTAAAATCATAGAACTATAAGTTAGGTTCATGCTTTTTAATGTCATAAGTCTAGAGGGTTCAGAGATAAGTCTTCCTGGTCCTTTTCAATATGATAGAGAGAGAGATTCAGTCAGGAGAGAAGGATGTGGCTGGAGAACATTAACCATCACTCATACTGGACGAATGTTCCACTAAGCCGAGCGCTGTCTTATCTGTCTTTTGGAAGATTACAATATAGTAAGAAAGATGAATATTTACATAAATGATTATTTTCAAGGTATGATGTGAAGTTCAAATAAAAGGTGATTTCCAAAAACATAAGATTAAATCCAACTGCAGAAAAGTCCTCATATTTAAGCTGGCTGTTTAAAAATGACTAATAGATGAGAGAATTTTTTTGATATAGAAAATAAACCATAATAAAATACATCAAGCTAAAAAAATCCCATGGCAATATTTAGAGAATAGTGAATTATAGAGTGTGGAAAGTTTTGAGAAATGAGTAAGGAAATGTGGCTTAAGTTTCATAGTGGATATCAAAGGGCTATATGTGGGAGATTTTTGAAACAGAAGAGTGATATAAATTAATATGTATTTTATTTATTTTTTCTTTCGAATACTTTATTATTTTTGTGGGTACATAGTGGGTATATATATTTACATGGGGTACATGAGAAATATATACATGGGGTACGTGAGAAGTTTTGATACAGGCATGCAATGTGAAATAAGCACATCATGGAGAACGGGGTATCCATTCCCGAGAGCATTTATCTTTTGAGTTACAAATAATCCAGTTATATTCCTTAAGTTATTTTAAAATATACAATTATCATTGACGATAGTCACCCTATGGTGCTATGAAAGAGCAGGGGTATTACATATTTTAGATAAAAATGTTTGTGTTAGGATAAAAGATAGATGAAAGGGGCTCAGAAGAGGAGACAGCCATCGTCCAGGGCCTGCGGTTCACCGCCTCAGTGAAGGGCTCCACTGCAACCACCAGGCTTGTTGCTTTCCTGGGCGCCAGTCCCCAGCGAGCCCCACGCCAAGCCAGCAGCACGGCACCGATTCTTCTCTGGCTCTTGGGTGCTGCTCTGAGCAGCATCACCCTTTCAGCCTCACCAGAAAGCGGGCAGGCACCATGTGGAAAAATTTAAACAAGAAAAAAATGTGGTAGAGGTGCCGAATGAGGAAGAGGAGTGTGTGGTGGAAGAAGTTCTCCACTGTTGTGTGGTGAAGAGTGAAGTGGAATAGCCGGTAAAGTGGAAGGGTTTCTCAGATGAGGACGACAAACACAGGGGGAGGCAGATGAGAACCTCGTTGCTGAGTTTCTGCAGTCACAGAAAACAGCACGAGACAGATGAGTCAGAGGGAGGCAAGCACAAAGCTGTTTCTGATTCTGAAGGTAAGGGAGAGGAGGTCAAAGCTAAGAAGAAGTAAGTCAGAAAAGCCACGAGACTTTGCCCTGGGTTTTGAGTCACAGAGGATTATTGGAGCTACCGACTCCACTGGAGAGAGAGCCCTTGCTCCTGATGAAATGGAAAAGCCTCCGATGAGGCGGACCTGGCTTCTGCCAAGGAAGCCAATGTCAAGTGCTCACAGGTTGACATATCCTTATGTGAGGAAAGGCCAGTGTGGTATTTCTACCCCTCAGAGGATGATAACAAGAATGATGACAAGAACTAATTCTTCTGAGTACCAGCTTCTGTGACATCGGACTGTGGGTTTCAAGAGGGAAGGGAAAGAGTTCTACTTGTCTTGACACCATAGAAGTGGCTTGAAAAGATGTCCTTTAAAGAGCAAGTATAATTTTCTGTGTTCTGCAGCAACCCAAGTGCTTTAACGTCCTTCGGAGCTCTACAGTGCGCACATATGGAAGGGGAAGGGGATAAATGTTTCAAGGCAACCGGTTTTGCACTTTACTGAGAAAAACAAAGGGTCTTCAATGACGAACAAAATCTGCGGATTTGGATGTGTGGGAGGGCAAACAAGATACTCTCTGCAATACACAGTCCTCTTCCCAGTAGTGTTAACTATGATTTTTTACAGCGTAGCATGCGTGTAGTTTTGGGCTATTACTGGTGTATTATTTGGGGGTGGGAGGGATGTGGAGGGAGGAAGGGAGATGGACAGGTTCTTTTGGGTTAAAATTTGGGGCCTGATTCGGGAAATGGTAAAACAATGGAAAGAACAGGTAACTAACTACTTGCTTCTATGCTCACAATATTTTACCTTTTCAAAAAATGTCATTGGCACCATAAATGAGGACTATAATAGACTGTTTAGATGTTGTAAATACCTGAAATCTATAAGCGAAGGTGTTCCCTGCCTGAGCTTCATGCTCTTCTCCACAAAGACCATTTCATAAGTTCCAAAGCTGCCATTTTGAAGATGGTAACTGACTGAGGAGGAAAGTCTTTTATTGGAGAGTATAAACAGGCATATCATTCTGTCTCGGAGGTGTTAATTCTTGAAATTAGACAAGAAGACCCTTGATTTTTTAATTACGAAGTTATAAATATCAGCTTGTTCACAGAATGCACTGGCTGAGGTATTTGGAGAGGGGAAGAAGGTGGCATAGTAGATGGAAGAGTAGGAAAAGGAAAAGGCCCACACTGTTGGAATTTTTGAAGCTTCTCTGTTTTTTGAGTTTCAAACTCTGTGGAAGGGATCAGCCACAGACAGCACAATTTTCATTAAATCTACTCAAAGGTTGAATAATTTCAGAAGTTCTGTCCTCAAGAGAAGTTTAAACTTTCATACTGGGTTACCGATTCACTTTAAAACACACACACATACACCCCCCCAAACAGAAAAACATTTTTAAAAAATATTCTAAGAATTAACAGATACCTAAAATGCTCTGTCTTGAATCATGAGAACAACCAGCTCTTGATATTGTCTAGATCTGAATCTAGTATTACATTGTGAAATATTTTTAGTCATTTGTTAGGTTTCTGTGAAAACCTTGTTTTATTGTAAACTTCATGCCATGCATGCTGTCAGTTTGTATCTTAATAAAATCAGTTCTATAATCTCCAAATAAACAAACAATAAAGATAGACTGAAGGAAAAGGTACTGAAGTGAAGAAGACAAATTAAAAGGTGGTTATACCAGTAGGCCAGATTTTAGGAAGCAAAAGCAGTGAAGAAAACAGGGGAAATGTATCAGACAGATATGGAATCCTTCTGTGACAAGCTTAATATGAGACAGGATGCAATTGAGAGGACAGGCTAAATACATGGCTCTATGCTTTGGAAGTAGCAGCTATAGCTATGAAAAGAGATGAACTCTGACAGATATAATAAACATGTATAAGCCATAAGCTTTAGTACTAAATATTGGGAGGAGGGACAAAGAAAGAGGAGGAAAACTATAAGGAAGGAATAAGAGGAAGAAGATCATAATGAGTGAATAAATATTTGCTAAGCTTACTTGGCTTTATCCATTGCAGTTTTTTACTGAAAACATCAGTGAATGCTGTATTGTTCCTGCCCCCAAGAAGCCCATGTTTTCTTTGTGACAATGACATTAAAATTATAGTCAACATGATGTATGTTAAAATAGAAAAGTTAGTAAAGTTTCCATGGAATAAAGAAGCTATTTATACCTGTGCTGAGGTGAAGAAGTTAAAAAATTTTAGAAGGAAGTTGATATTTTATCAAATCTGTTTGAACGTTTTCTAATTTTATAACAGTTAGATTTTGTGCTCATTAAACCATCAACTACTTAAACTCTAACCAATTTCCAGAGTTCTGAATAATGCAGTGACCACCCACACACACACACACACACACACACACATTTGTACGTAAAAAGTACTACTTTGGCTTATATTCTATACTAATTGAAAATAATTAGAAGAAAGACAACTATGTATGTATATTCTAGAGGCAATTACATCCTAGAAATTTATAGGCCAAATTCAGCTTCAGCTTATTTATACACACTCATTAAAGCATTAGTGTATTAACCGTGGCAAGTAGATGAACTTGAATGAAAACTAATGAACCAGACAAGAACTACTGGCCCAAATGAGATAAAATATTTCTTGCTTCCATGTTGCTGACAAGCAAAGGCAAATCGCTTAATGCCTTGGAAATCCCTCTCCATCCAAAAATCAATTTGCCATAGCTTCTGATAACATATTTTTATGCAACCAAACTAAAAATGATTAAATTCATTTTATAAAATATTTTCTTGATTCTCATATTCAGCATAATATTCACCTTCACATGCATGGAAAAATAAGTATCTGAAAATATCTAAATTCTAAATGGCACTTATATTGAATTCCACTTAGCAAAGAAATTATTTTTCTCCTTAAATATCCTCATTCTAATTCAATTTTTTTCACTTGTCACAAAAAATATAAGTATCTGAGAAATAACCTTAAACAAAATATTCAATTGGCCACCTCAGTCCTTAAAAAGTAGGTCTTGAATCAATTCTGAATATCAGAAATGCATAAAAATGATGCCAGATTATCTGTTTAGTTCTAGGAAATATAAGGTGTCAGGAAATAAAGAAGGATGGAACTAAGTAACTTACAAGCCCTGATTTTTTTTTTCAATATTTACATCCTTTAATAGACAAAGAAAAAAAAGTATCCAGCTTCAGCTATGGCATTTGGAACTGTTCAAGCCCACAACCTCTGAGTTCCATGTGTTCCCTGATCTCAAACAGTGAAATGAGAGAGTGCAACAAAGGGAATCCTAAGGAATCAAAGCTCCAATACTCCTCATTTCCACCTTCCACCATGCCAACCTTGAAGTAGACATGAGGTTTAGGAATAATCATGTTTACTTGTATCTGGGGGCATATACAAGTCATAAAGCTTACCACCTCTACCCACAGGAAGAAAACAATGTTATTTAAGAACACATAGATGCCTCCATCACTTGGCATGTGATCTTTAGTATGTCAAGCGGTGACCTAAAACATTCATTCACATACTGAATATTATTCAGGCCTTGGAGAATACTTCTCCACATCTCCAGCCTTCTGTTCTCAAAAAACCATGCGCCAGCATCCAGATGCTCTGAAAGTCTGTGGCTTTTGAATCTGCTGCCATCAATGACTGACTCAGATAATCTGAACTGAATAGTGGATTTGAACATAATACTTAAGTAGTAGAAAAGGCAAGTTAGCTTCACAAATCCCTCCTCTCAGAATAAATACAGTAGATTCTTGCAGAAAATTGTATGGTTTCTTAGTGACACCATATATCATTTTTTCCCTTTACTTTTCCTTTGTTCTTTATAATCTAATTTTGTGGCTCATCTTCAATAATTTGACAAAATAAGCTTACATATTTTTGTATTTTATTACTATGAAGATATACTTGTAAACTTGGAAATGAAGAGATCATTTAAGAATTGACTGCTTTGATTCATAACTTGTGAATACTTAGGCATAGTATGTGGGCCTCCATCGTCACTCTAATCAATGCCCTTTATCGGACCAGATCCAGCATCAGTTCTCAACTTTCTCTTATATAATATCTGCCACATTTAACACAACCTGTCATTTACTCTTTCTCAAATACTACTCTTATTGGACATCAGGACTGCCTTCCCTCAATGTATTCACTCTCTGGCCTCATGAGTTCTGTCTCCTTTGGTTGTCAAGGCTTAACCTCTAAATCATTTCAACTCTGGTTTCTTGACTGTAAATATCAAATACTGATGACATCCACATTTATAGCTGGAGCTCTAATACCTCCCTTGAACTTAGACACTGATCTCTCATCTTTGCTTCTATGTGTAATAGACATCACAAGTCTAAAATGTTCAAAACCATACTCTTTTGTTCCATCCCCTAAACCTGTCCTTCCTACAGTCTTCCCCATTTCGTTAAATGACAACTCCATTCTACTCCAATTTCAAGGTCTATAACCTTGATATCTCTTTTCTTTAATGTTGACATTCATAGATATAGCTATGAAAAATATCCAGAATCAAAACAATTCTCACCATATCCACTGCTAGTGCTACTCCAGCTACAATCATCCCTCATCTGAAATAGTCCCCTAATTAGTTTCCCTGCATCAATCTCTATCTACCTGTGGTCTATTTTTTACACAGCAATCCCGCAATACCTTGAAATGAAAGTCTGACCATATTACTCTGCTCAAAACTATACAGTGCCTTTCATGCATTTTGGCATTAAAGTATTTTTCAGATCACAAACGTGCATTTTCCTGATCAATTTTTTATATACCAATGGCATGCTTCTGATTTATATTGTACTAAAATTATTTTCATGTTAGTATTTTTCTACTAATATTTCAAAGTAAATATTTATATGTTAATTAATTACTTAAGTCATAAAATGTTTGATACATAATACATATAAAGAAATTGATAAACAAACACCTTTAAATTACCCTCAATTTTATGAATTGGAAAAATTGTCAATACTATTGCATGTATCTATGTAGTTTTCTCTCATCTTACCCCGTTAATTGTTGTGTGTTGTTCATCATTCTGTTTACTTTTTTTGGTTTAGCTTGGTTACATATGTAGTTATCAAATAAACTATTTTTATTTTCATAGATACTTATAAAAATACTACCATACCCTGTGTAATCTCCTGGAACTTGCTGATTTTACTATCCACTGATTCTAAGATCTATGTATGTTGCTGCATTGACATCTAGCTCATACATTTTCACTTCTACATAATAATCCAACATTATAATGGATTTCCTTGTCAATTAATATTTTAGGTTTTTTGAGATTTTTGCAACTGTAAACAGTGCTGATAAGAAATGGTGTGCATGCAGTCTAACACGCATTTACAATTTCTTTGTGGAGTACACCTATTAACAGAATTGGTGGCTTATACAGTATATAAATATTCAACTTCAAAGTATAGCATTACATTGCCTTCCAAAGTGATTGAGCCATTTGTACTCTCAGCAGCACTGAATAGGTACCATGTTTTTCCACATTTTCACTATTCATATTAAATTTGAGCTGCTTGAGGTGGCGTGCATCTGTAATCCCAGCTACTCGCTACTCGGGAGCCTGAGGCAGGGAAATCACTTGAACCCCGGAGGCAGTGAGCCAAGATCTAGCCACTGCATTTCCAGCCTGGGCAACAGTGTGAGACTCCAGCTAAAAAAAACCAAAAAACAAAAAAACAATGATTTCTATGCCAGATGCAATGGCTCAAGCCTCTAACCCCAGCACTTTGGGAGGCCAAGGAGGGCGGATGACCAGAGGTCGGGAGACCAAGACCATACTGGCTAACACAATGAAACCCCACCTCTACTAAAAACACAAAAAATTAGCCAGGCATGGTGGCATGTGCCTGTAATCCCAGCTACTCAGGAGACTGAGGCAGGAGAATCGCTTGAACCCAGGAGATGGAGATTGCAGTGAGCCGAGATCACGCCATTGCACTCCAGCCTGGGCAACAAGAGCAAAACTGCATCTCAAAAATAAATAAATGAATAAATAAATAAATTTGACCATTTCATTATACCCTTTAAAATAAAATGAGGGAAGATAGTATAAAAATCCTCCCCAGCCAGTAACACAGCCACTAACACGCCTACAATGTCCTAGGTGATCTATTCCTATGCCGTCTCTGGCTTCATCTCCTACTCTGCTATCCTTGCTTTCTTCTCTCCAGCATAATGCAAAATCAAGGCACTGAACTTGCAGGTACCTGGAATACTACCACTATCCATCTCTCCTTCCACTACTACATACTACACTGTCTATTCTCTTCTCTACATGGCGCCAAATGGCTTCTCAAACAGTAACTTTCCGGACTCTACAAATTCAAATAACTACCCCAGTACCATCATTGCTTTCTTTGTTCTCCTCTCTCCTTAAATATTTGCGTAGCTCTTACCAACTGATATATTATATATTATTATTTTATGTATTTCTGATACGTCCTCTTCACATTACAAGATAAGTTATATGATGGCATGGATGTTGACTCCTTCCTTCACCACTATACTATTAATAACTAGATAACTGCCTGTCTACAGTCTTTTCTCAACAAAAAATTATGGAATGAATGAATGGTGGTAAATTATGACCAAAAGATCCACTTAATAAAAAGTTGAAACTATTAAACCTATTGTGCTATGAGATTGGAACTGAACTGAAGGCTTTAGTATGTAAAGTGGGTTCATTCTCCAATAAACATAAAACTTCTTCTTAGAAAGGCTAAATTTTCTAAATATTTTAATGAGTTACCATAAAACTTATTTAATAAAATGTTTAAAAGTGACCATGTAAATATTCAAAAATATGTACAATTGAACTTAATAAAATTTGAATAATTTTCCCAACTTATTTGTATTCAAGGACATGAGATTAATTGTAATGTGCCTAATGATAATGCAACTACATTTATGCATAGAAATTGTAGTTTACAACACTTAGTAGTGAGTTTTAGTATATTTAATGTATAGCAACTATATTTTTAAAATTATAACATAATTAAGTTCTTACAAAAGATTTTCAAGTACCATGCAATATAATGTCAGAAACTAAAAGCATTTCTAAATAACATTTTCAACCACTGTTTTATGTTGAACACATTTTTGTTTGAATTACTTTGTTTGTGTTTTCTTGACTCACCTGAGGCTATTTTAAAAAAGGAGAATTTGGTGCTGTGGCAATGGAACCAGACCTGTTTTGCAACTTTTAATCTTGCACTTTTGCTTAAATTTTTTGAGCTTTAACACTCTTTTTTTTTTTTTAAAGGGATTTAGTAATTAATGGTCACTAAACTTAGTTCACAGTTCCTTGTAATAAAAAGGGGATGGATCATCTATTCAAAAGTGTTTTACAAAATATAAATAGCAATCAAATATTAGTTTATTTTATTCCTCATCACCTAGAGTATTCATTTAACATTCTTGTATTTGTTCAGTCTCCAAACTTTGAGTACCTACCATATGTGATCTACTTTGCACCAAGATGAATAAAACAGTTTAACTCAAAGAGCTTCACTTATTTTCTTTTTGTTAGGAATATCTTGATTGCAGATTTTTTTCTTTCCCCATGTATAAGCTCCTCATCACAAATGTTTAACAG
Source organism: Symphalangus syndactylus (assembly GCF_028878055.3). Lineage (NCBI taxonomy): Eukaryota > Metazoa > Chordata > Mammalia > Primates > Hylobatidae > Symphalangus > Symphalangus syndactylus. The sequence goes on from NC_072439.2 coordinate 68,432,571, forward strand.
ATTCTATTTGTTACTTACATGACACAAAAAATGTCCTCAGTACCCATGACCTTACATAAAATAAATTGTGTTAATCATAAATTCATAGTGAGAGTAATATTCTGCCTTATCCTAATAATTTATCTCAAAGCTTTGTCTAAATAGGCTAAAATATCTGGCTCTGCGGTTTCCTCCTTTGATCTCTTAACTTTTAGCACTGAGTCCATTGGGGTCCATTTATTTTTCATTAAAAAATGAGTATGTTCTACCACAAAATTTACAGAAAAAAGCAGTTTAGATTTCTTGTGCCTTTTTTAAATATAGAATATGTATTAACTATATAGAACTAAATATGAAACTATAACAATTGAAATTAGTTCTGAAAAAATATTGAGTCTCCAAAAATATAATAAAACTGTTTAATTAGATACTAAAAATGAATATAATTGTTTCAGACTGGTGACTGAATGGTAGAGAGCACAAACTAAAGAAGTTGAATTTTTTTTTTCAGGGCTTTGTGTATGAGTTTAGTGTGTGCGGTTCAGAAGAAAATAATGTGAAATGCTATTTATAAGAATGTGCATATATAAGATGATCTCAACGCCAGGCAATAGAAGCAAGAAATTGGGCAGGCGTGGTGACTCACGCCTGTAATCCCAGTACTTTGGGAACCTAAAGTGGGCAGATGACTTGAGGTCAGGAGTTGGAGACTAGCCTGGCCAACGTGGTGAAACCCCGTCTCTAATAAAACACAAAAATTAGCCGGTGTGGTGGCTCACCCCTGTAATCCCAGCTATTCGGGAGGCTGAGGCAGGAGAATCTCTTGAACCTGGGAGGCAGAGGTTGCAGTGAGTAGAGGTCATGCCACTGCTCTCCAGCCTGAAAGACAGAGCGAGACTCCCTCTCAAAAATAAAAATAAAGCAAGAAACTAGAAGATGCAAAACAAAAGGAAATGTGTTCAGCCTGACTAGGACAAAAATTAAGTGGAGAATAAGTGTGGTTAATACCACTGTGATGATTTTGTTAAAAGATCCTAGGATCTCTTTTTCTGAAGATGTGCTCTGACAGTGCGGTATATTCCCTAAGATCTTTATCCCACACTCCTCACCTAAAAGAATAAATCCTAGCTTTAGAAAACGCTTTTCTTTCAATCAGTATATTGAAAATTCGCAAAGCATCTGGACCTCTGTAGTTGATAAGTATATATAGAGTGTTTGTAACCTCAAAAACATTGTACGCTATCAGAGAGAAAAATAGATAAATGAAGAGACATGTTTGAAGATAAGACGAAGAACTTAAAAGATGTCTCAGAGTTTCCAAAATTTTGACATAGTGAACTCAATGTAAATTATCAGTACGTGAGATTATATTAACTAGTGTGGAAATAACACTTTATATTACTATGTCCAAACATGTTCTTAGTGTAACAGGGCAAAAACTCTGGCAGAAAGCTATAATTCTATGGAAATACTATGACTTGTTTTCCTAAGGCCAAACTGCATGCAATGGGCTGAGTTGAGAAAGAAACCCAGGTCTTCTCATTTACATAGTTTATCAGAGGCTGATTAGCTCTAGTGGAGAATGTACATTTAACTTAAGCATGAACCAGCAATGAGGACAATCAGGTTAAATGATTCCAATTTAATCTTTCATTCCAATAAGACACAACTTAAAATTTAATGTTTTCCTTATAACCATTGACCTGAGTGGGAGCTCCGGAAGGCTTTGAAAATGGTTAATAGAGGAGGCAACTTCAGGAAATTAGAGAAATACAGTGTTACATTGGGTCGCAAAAGGTTAGGCTCATAAAATAGAGCAGGAAAAAATATAGAGTGCATCTAAAATCAAATCTGTAATGAATTACGATGAAGCTCAGAGGCATTTGTATAACTAACTGCTACTCTCCAGATTTCTGTCTGCAGGGGCCCATGAGCATCTTTCTCATTGCAGAAATCTATCATTTTTATTGTAAATTTTTTTCTTAGAAAATACATGCAAAGAACATTTTACTATCATTGTAGCTATGAAATAAAATTAAAATATAGTTAAATATAAAACTTATTCCAGTTATGGAAATGCAGTTACCTTAATTTTTTAAATGGTTTTATTTTTCACTGTTGATATGTTCAGTGAAAATCAATCACACATGGAACAAATACCACAAGTCTTATAGACCGACTCAACAAAAAGATTATTAAATAAACTGTGATTTAGCCACCAAAGTCTCAGCAGAAGCTGTTTATAATTAATCTTTCCTGTCCTTACGTAGATGCAGTGAAACAATTTGCAGTAATGTTGCCTGCAATTCTTTTGTTAAAGAACAACTCCAGGCCGGGCGCAGTGGCTCAAGTCTGTAATCCCAGCACTTTGGGAGGCCGAGGCGGGCGGATCACGAGGTCAGGAGATCGAGACCATCCTGGCTAACACGGTGAAACCCCATCTTTACTAAAAATACAAAAAAAAATTACCTTAGCCGGGCGTGGTACCTGGCGCCTGTAGTCCCAGCTACTCAGGAGGCTGAGGCTGGAGAATGGTGTGAACCCGGGAGACGGAGCTTGCAGTGAGCAGAGATGGCGCCACTGCACTCCAGCCTGGGTGACACATGGGGACTCCGTCTCAAAAAAAAAAAAAAAAAAGACTCCAGGCTCACAGTTTAACATCTTTTGTGTGAATTTGAATTCTTGTGATCAACTATTATTGTCTTATAAAGTAAAATATTTGTTATTTTTCTATTTATAATATTTCCTATTATAATAATCTATGTGTGATTAAGATAGCTAAAAGTAAAAAATTTTTGTGGAAACTAAGAATTTAAATATAACTAATATGTATTAAAAACAATTACCTTTTTTCTCGAGTACAAAACTTTATTAAAATAGGAAAATCATACAGGTAGTGACAGAAGAAAATGCCACATAAAAAGTTAACAATGTGCATTTTTGTGTTACAATTATGATTGCTTATTTTTCTTCTTAATTTATTTCAGATTGTGTGATAGTTTTTTAAGTGACATTTTATTATTTAATTCTAGAAATTAGAGATTGTAAATAATTTTTTAGATTTTATTGTTTCAAAAAAGTAGACAAGGAGTCATACATTTTCTGGGAAAATAACAATTTAGAAAAATGTTGAAAATATATCTAATCCTAGGGGAATCTTTGCAAGTGATTGTTGTTTTGAGAGTGGCTCTTTACTGATATTCACCTAAAATAAAATACTTTGAAACAGTATCTCCAGCCAAGAAAAAAGCTTACAAAAATAAACAGTTGAGTTATCCTGGAAACAAGAAACACTTTTTTTCATGCACGTCCGTTGTGAAGAGACCACCAAACAGGCTTTGTGTGAGCAACATGGCTGTTCATTTCACCTGGGTGCAGGCGGGCTGAGTCTGAAAAGAGAGTCAGCAAAGGGTGGTGGATTATCATTAGTTCTTATAGGTTTTGGGATAGGCGGTGGAATTAGGAGCAATGTTTTGGGAGCAGGGGGTGGATCTCGCAAAGTACATTCTCAGGGGTAGGGAGAATTACAAAGAACCTTCTTAAGGGTGGAGGAGATTACAAAGTACATTGATCAGTTAGGGTGGGGCAGAAACAAATCACAATGGTGGAATGTCATCAGTTAAAGCTATTTTTACTTCTTTTGTGGATCTTCAGTTACTTCAGGCCATCTGGATGTATACATGCAAGTCACAGGGGATGCGATGGCTTGGCTTGGGCTCAGAGGCCTGACATTCCTGCATTCTTATATTAACAAGAAAAATAAAACAAAATAGTGTTGAAGTCTTGAGGCGGCGAAAATTTTGGGGAGGTAGTATGGACAGAGAGAATGGGCGATGTTTCTCAGGGCTGCTTCAAGCGGATTAGGGGGCGGCGTGGGAACCTAGAGTGGGAGAGATTAAGCTGAAGGAAGATTTTGTGGTAAGGGGTGATATTGTGGGGTTGTTAGAAGAAACATTTGTTGTGTAGAATTATTGGTGATGGCCTGGATACGGTTTTGTATGAATTGAAAAACTAAATGGAATAAGGGAAGGAGAAAAACAGATATAAAAGGTCTAAGAATTGGGAGGACCTAGGACATCTAATTAGGGAGTGCCTAAGGAGATTCCGCTAGTCCTGCCAGCAAAGATTATTTATGTACTTCAAGAGCTAAGAGTGGCAGTTTGGGGATAGCATGAGGAGATATCAGCTGCGATGGCTTGGAGAAACAGTGTAAACCGGCAGTGTAAACAAGAGCAGGGCATGTATGAGTAGTTGAGAATGGTAAATAGGAGTATGACTAGACAGAAGATAGTAGGGGTGACAAGTTTTTTTGGGGGCACAGTCTAAGTTGGTCTGGTGTCTGGAATGAGACTGGGGCCTAATAAAAAGGAGCTCAAATGGGCTGTACCTTGTAGCATTCCGAGGACAGGCCTGAATTCTGAGAAGCGAAAGTGGTGAAAGTATTGTCCAGTCCTTTTTAAGTTGGTGGCTGAGCTTGGTGAGGTGTGTTTTTAAAAGACCTTTAGTCCGTTCTACTTTTCTTGAAGACGGAGGACTGTAAGGGATATAAAGATTTCACTGAATACTAAGAGCCTGAAAAACTGCTTGGCTGATTTGACTAATAAAGGCTAGTCTGTTATCAGACTGTATAGAGGTGGGAAGGCTAAACTGAGGAATTATGTCTGACAGAAGGGAAGAAATGAACATGGTGGCCTCTCAGACCCTGTGGGAAAGGCCTCTACCTATCCAGTGAAAGTGTCTACCTAGACTAAAGGTATTTTAGTTATCTGACTCCGGGCATGTTGAGTAAAGCTAATTTGCCAGTCCTGGGTGGGGGCAAATCCTCGAGCTTTATGTGTAGGGAAGGGAGGGGGCCTGAATAATCCCTGAGGAGTAGTAGAATAGCAGATGGAACACTGAGAAGTTATTTCCTTGAGGATAGATTTCCACGATGGAAAGAAAATGAGAGGTTCTAAGAGGCGGACTAGTGGCTTGTACTATAGCACAGCCTGCCTTTGCTGGTGTGTGGCGATTAGGCCTGGTGGAACTGCCATCAATAAATCAAGCGTGATCAGGATGAGAAACAGGGAAGAAGGAAATATGGGGAAATGGGGTGAATGTCAGGTGGATCACAGAGATACATGGGGGTCAGGTGTGGTATCAGGAATAACGAGGGAGGCGAGATTGAAGTCTGGGCCAGGAACAATGGTAATTGTGGGACTTAACAAAGAGTGAGTACAGCTGAAGGAGCCGGGGAGCAGAAAGTATATGTGTCAGGTATGAGGAAGAAAATAGATTTTGGAAGTTATGAGAAATGCAGAGAGTAAGTTGAGCATAGTTTGTGATTTTGAGGGCCTCTAAAAGTATTAGGGTGGCAGCAGCCACTGCAGAGAGACATGAGGGCTAGGCTAAAACAGTAAGGTCAAGTTGTTTGGACAGAAAGGCTATAGGGTGCGGTCCTGGCTCTTGTGTAAGAATTCTGACTGCACTAACCATGCCTAGGAAGGAAAGGAGTTGTTGTTTTGTAAGGGATTGAGGTTTGGGAGATTAATCAGACACGATCAGCAGGGAAAGCACGTGCGTTTTTATGAGCATTATGCTGAGATAGGTAACAGATGAGGATGAAATTTGGGCTTGATTGAAGTAATGGGGGCTGTCTGTGAAGGCTTGCAGCAGTACAGCCCAGGTAATTTGCTGAGCCTGATGGGTGTCAGGGTCAGTCCAAGTGAAAGCGAAGAGAGGTTGGGATGACGGGTGCAAAGGAATAGTAAAGAAAGCATGTTTGAGATCCAGAACAGAATAATGGATTGTGGAGGGAGGTATTGAGGATAGGAGAGTATATGGGTTTGGCACCACGGGGTGGATAGGCAAAACAATTTGGTTGATAAGGCGCAGATTCTGAAGCCTTGTCTGGTTTTAGAACAGGTAAAATGGGGGAATGGTAAGAAGAGTTTATAGGCTTTAAAAGGCCATGCTCTAGCAGGCGAATGATAACAGGCTTTAATCCTTTTAAAGCGTGCTGTGGGATGGGATCTTGGCATTGAGCGGGGTAAGGGTGATTAGGTTTTAATGAGATGGCAAGGGGTGCATGATCGGTTGCCAGGGAAGGAGTAGAGATGTCCCATACTTGTGGGTTAAGGTGGGGGGATACGAGAGGAAGACGCGAAGGAGGCTTTGGGTTGGGGAGAAGGGCAGCAATGAGATGTAGCTGTAGGCCAGGAGTACTCAGGGAAGCAGACAATTTAGTTAAAGTGTCTCAGCCTAATAAGGGAACTGGGCAGGTGGGGATAACTAAAAAGGAGTGCTTAAAAGAGTATTGTCTAAGTTGGCACCAGAGTTGGGGAGTTTTAAGAGGTTTAGAAGCCTGGCCGTCAATACCCACAACAGTTATGGAGGCAAGGGAGACAGGCCCTTGAAAAGAGGGTAATGTGGAGTGGGTAGCCTCCGTACTGATTAAGAAGGGGATGGACTTACCTTCCACTGTGAGAGTTACCTGAAGCTCGGCATCTGTGATTGTCTAGGGGGCTTCTGAGGCGATTGGGCAGTGTCAGTCTTCAGCCGCCAAGCCGAGAAGATCTGTGAAGGAGTCAGACAGCTTTGGGCCAGAGTTCCAGGGGCTCTGGAAGTGGCTAACAGGTGAGTTGAACAGTCTGATTTTCAGTGGGGTCCCGCACAGATGGGACATGGCTTAAGAGGAATCCCGGGCTGCGGGCATTCCTTGGTTCGGTGGCCAGATTTCTGGCACTTGTAGCAAGCTCCTGGGGGATGAGGTTCTGGAGGAATGCCTGGCCACTGCGGTTCAGGCATTTGGAAGTTCTCGTGTGCTGGAGATGTGGCTGGGGGTTGTCTCACAGTGGAGGCAAGGAATTGCAACTTTTTTCTACTATTGTACACCTTGAAGTTGAGGGTTGCTGCCAAATGAGTCATGAACTGGGCTGGATTTTTGTGTTTCATGAAAAACAGCCTAAACGCTACCTGATTTGGGATAATCAAAAAGGAGCATTAACCTTGACTATGCCTTTAGCTCCAGCCACCTTTTTAAGAATAAATTGCTGGGCAGGTGGGGGAGGGCTAGTCACAGAACGAAACTGTAAGCCAGACCTGGTGTGAGGAGGGGAGGTGATAAAATGATTATAGGGTGGGGGAGTGGAGGCTGAGGAAGAATTGAGGCCTGGCTTGGCCTGGCTAGGAGGAGAGAGGTCAGATGGGTCTGTAGAAAAGGAAGATTAGAAAGACTCAGCAGTGCTTGGGGTTGGGACTGAGGGGACAGGTGGGAGGGAAAGAAGGAAGATTTGGGACGAGGTGCATTGGGCACAGAGACTAGGAAGGTACTGATGTGTAAAAGAATGCCTGGATGTCAGGCACCTAGACGATTTGCCCATTTTACGACAAGGATTATTTAGATCTTGTAGGATGGAAAAATTGAAAGTGCCATTTTCCGGCTATTTGGAACTACTGTTGAGTTTGTATTGGGGTCAAGGGGCATTGCAGAAGAAAATAAGATGCTTAGATTTTAGGTCAGGTGAGAGTTGAAGAGGTTTTAAGTTCTTAAGAACACAGGCTAAGGGAGAAGAAGGAGGAATGGAAGGTGGAAGCTTGCCCATAGTGAAGGAGGCAAGCCCAGAGAAAAGAGTAGAGACATGGAGAACGGGTGAGGGGTTCTTGCCCTCCAGAAAAGCAGAGAAGGGGTCGGGGTGCAGAGATATGATGTCGGGGCACAGAAATAAGGGATCGGCATGCAGAGATATAAGATGTTGGGGCACGGAAATAAGGGATTGGGGCACAGAGATATAAGAGGTCTGGGCACAGAAATAAGGGATTGGGGTGCAGAGATACGAGGTTGGGGTACTTGCCCTTCCCCCAGAAAAGTGGGACTTGCCGCTAAGGGTGAAGGAGAAGTGGTTGGGGGTTTCTTGCCCCCCAGAAAGGCAGAGAAGGGGTAGAAACACGGAGAGAAGGGGTTGGGGTACTTGCCCCTTCCCCAGAAGAGCGGGACTTGCCGCTAAGGGTGAAGGACCAAGGCCGGCATCCCTGCGTGGTCTGACACCTCTGAAACCTGGGTGAATAATCAGAGAGGCATCCCTGCAATGATTAAACACCAAGGGAAGGCTGCCTTCCCTAGTCCATGACTGGCGCCGGAGTTTTGGGTCCACGGATAAAACGTGTCTTCTTTGTCTTTACCAGAAAATGAAAGGAATTGAAATTAAAAGAAGGGAGAGATTGAAGTGTGGTGCCAAAATTGAAAGGAGAAAGAGGTTGAGGGATAGTGAGGCAGGTTGGAGAAGAGGGTAAAAAGAGGCCGCTTACTGGATTTGAAATTGGTGAGATGTTTCTTGGGCTGGTTGGTCTGAGGACCTGAGGTCGTAGGTGGATCTTTGTCACGGAGCAAAGAGCAGGAGGACGGGGGATTGATCTCCCAAGGGGGAGGGGGTCCCTCGATCCGAGTCACGGCACCAAATTTCACTCGCGTCCGTGTGAAGAGACCACCAAACAGGCTTTGTGTGAGCAACATGGCTGTTTATTTCACCTGGGTGCAGGTGGGCTGAGTCTGAAAAGAGAGTCAGCAAAGGGTGGTGGATTATCATTAGTTCTTATAGGTTTTGGGATAGGCGGTGGAGTTAGGAGCAACATACACTTTTTAAAAGATAATTACATTTTATAACAAATTACTTTAACTAATAATCCAAATGGAATCATCCTCCTTAAAAATGTTTTGTTAGTAGTAATTATTAAAATCATAAATCATTTTGTAAAATTTGGACTTTTGGTACAAAATGAAGAGAAAGTATTTAAAAAGTTATTTCAAAAAATTTAGCAATAGTTTGTTAAATTCAGATAGTATATTTGGAGAACAAAAATAACTGAATATCATCAGGAGTTCAAATGTAATTTGCATTGAAATTAAGGGACAAGGCACTTTGGGAGGCCGAGGCGGGCGGATCACGAGGTCAGGAGATCGAGACCACGGTGAAACCCCGTCTCTACTAAAAATACAAAAAAATTAGCCGGGCGTAGTGGCGGGCGCCTGTAGTCCCAGCTACTCGGAGAGGCTGAGGCAGGAGAATGGCGTGAACCCGGGAGGCGGAGCTTGCAGTGAGCCGAGAGGGCGCCACTGCACTCCAGCCTGGGCGACAGAGCGAGACTCCGTCTCAAAAAAAAAAAAAAAAAAAAAAAAAAAAAAAGAAATTAAGGGACAAGGACAGAATACAAGGAAATCAAGCTATTTTATTATACCTTTTTTTATTGATATTAAATAGCATTTGAAATAAAATAGAAATGATTCTGACACATCATGAATTTGGTGTCTCTGCTGATTATGAAACAGACTTCACAGAATATAAAATGAAACACTAACAATTTATTTGACTACTCTGCATTTCTGTGTTGACACAGTAATATTTCATTAAACAGAACTATTATCTACCGCTGTCCTTTCCTTGACCCTCAAGTTTATCTTAATTTGTTTTAGATTTTGAAATGAGAGGAATGCAAATAAAAAATGTTGAAACATGGGGTTGAGTGTAGTGCATTCCTGTCTGCTTTCAATCCCTCCTCTACAGAGCTTTCCTTGTCCAGCTCAGGCAGGAAATTTGTCACTTCTCTGAGCCCCTAAGGCAGCTGATGTCTTTGTGTGTTATTCACTCAGTGATTTGGTATTGTCTTATAATGTTTTAATAATAAACACATTAGTTCATACAATTGTCTTCACGTGAATTTTCCTGGGCCTTCACAATAGTCCAGGGAGTTTGGAGAAGGCAGGTATTATTATCCACACTTTGAGGTAGGGGAATGGAAGTTCACATGTTTACTTAAGGCCAACTGGCTTTTTAAATGGTGGTAGCAGATATACAATCTAGAATTATTTTCCATTGTATTATTAAACATTGTAATATTATTTAATTCAAAAATTTATGTTGAACTTTGAAATATCCAACTGGAATTTTTAAAATCTACCATATTTTTAATTACTTACTAATTTTTATTGTTTTAACTAATTACCACAAAAGATCTGAAACTAGACTTTTGGACTGCCATTTCTATGTGATAGATGCAAAGGCTGAAGCTTACAGAGATTCCATAATTAGCCCCAAAGTTATAGTGCCAAGGTTACAGAATCATTACTAAAATGTAGGTGTTCTGAAGTTTTATCCTATACCCCATGATGCTTTTTAATAGAGAATGAACAAAGTTATTAGTAAATCCCTCCTTATACTTTACAGAATATATACTCATAGTAAATATTATATAAACTGAGTCATTTTAATTTAATGTGAAAATAGTTTTTAATCACTCTCTATCTACACCTGTAAATACAGTGATATATAAATAGGCAAACAGATCTTTGCTATTTCACAAAGATTCCTTTATTATCTCAACAAAAAAAATTGAAGGCTTAAGTCAATTATAAGAGAAAGAAACAGCCAGAAAAAGAGCATGTGGCATACTTAAACTTACTAAAATGAATTAAATTGAATTTATCTTAATCACTGAATTCAAAGTACAGTTTACCAAATTATGCAATGCTGCAAAAATAAGACTGACTTTCAGACAGAAAGTAAAGAGGTAAATTTTATTCAATATATATAAAAATACAGAAAATAAAATCATCAGGGGTCAGTTGATAACAATTCATTTTCACTAAAAATTGACATCAGGTATTAAGATAATAGTCTAGGTAGATGTTTTAGCTGGCTTTGGTATGTGTACTGAAAAATTAACCCTCAATAATTTCACAAATATCTGTGGAGTGCTTACTATGTATAACCTATTACATCATGCTATCCTCACAACAGCTCAATAAGATAGATATTAAGTCTATTAGTGAATGATAAACTGATACTGAGTTTCTAGATCTCAGCTGTCTAATAGGCCTAATGCAGTGGCCACTAGCTAAATGTGGCTATATATTTAAATTTGAATTAACTTAATTAGATACACAATTTAAAATTCAATTATTCACTCACACTAGTCATGTTTCAAGTGTGCAATTGCCACATATGTCTAGTGGCTGTCCTATTAGGCATACAGATGTAATGCACACCATCATCACAGAAATGTTAATCACACGGCACTGATCTAGATCTCGTAGTTCTTCAAGAGCTTAAGAAAGCTAATCTCCACTAATTTACTAGCCTGCATGCTCACATTATATAACACCATTAAGCATTTCTTTAGCAAAATGTTTCTTCAGCACATTCTGGTGTGAAGAAAAAAGCATCACCTCAGGGATATGAGAGTTCATATCTTTTCTTGATTATAATTCTATAATAGATATGGGTGCCTCAAGCATCATAGAATGAAGCCCTGGTTACTGATATATAAGCCAGTAACTCCCTTTGCATTAATGTCATAATCATTAAGAAACTATATTTCCAACAGGGAGAGAATTCTTCTTAGTTAACATTCTGAGCTGCATAAGAGTTGCATACATTATAATGTAATGTAGGTTAAAAAAATTCTTGCAAGGCCAAGAAGACTATGGTACACATAGGCACAAAACAATTGGATACAAAAAAATCTGTGATAACCTCTAATTCTGTCATAGAGAGAACCCAAAGTATTATAGACAGCTTTAGACCTGCTTTCTTTCTGGTTGAATAGTAAAGCATGTAGACGGCTTCTTGTACCTGTATTTGATATCTCTATTCAGTTGGAAAGAAACAGTACTTACACAACCTTAAAGAAACCGGAAGCTAACTATCCATTCTTTCTTCTAAAATATGCACAGATAAGTAAGATCTCCAGCATATGAGGAATGCTAGCCACTTGAAAGAGAAAGGTCAAGAAAAACCAATTTGGGAAAGAAGTAAAAAATTAAAGAATTCTTTAATGCAATCTGTTATATTTAAGAAGATACAATATCTATAAAACAAGAAAGTAAGTTATAAAAATGAAACTGTTACAGGAAAGGGGTCCCGATCCAGACCCCAAGAGAGGGTTCTTGGATCTGGCGCAAGAAAGAATTTAGGGTGAGTCCGCAGTGCAAAATGAAAGCCCCAAGGGCGGCCGGTTGCCCATTTTTATGGTTATTTCTTGATGACATGCTAAACAATAGGTCTGATTATTCATGCCTCCCCTTTTTAGAACATATAGGTAACTTCCTGATGTTGCCATAGCATTTGTAAACTTCAGGGCGCTGGTGGGAATGTAGCAGTGAGGACAACCAGAGTTCACTCTCATCGCCATTTTGGTTCTGGTGGGTTTTGGCTGTCTCCTTCACTACAACCTGTTTTATCAGCAAGGTCTTTATGACCTGTATTTTGTGCTGACATGCTATCTCATCCTGTGACTTAGAATGCCTTAACCATCTGGGAAAACAGCCCAGTAGGTTTCAGACTCATTTTACCCAGCTTCTGTTTAAGATGGAGTTGCTCTCGTTCACATGCCTCTGAGAGAACCACTGAACAAGTAGTTTTAAAAGATTACGTATTTTAATATATCTATTGTATATTTTACATATATGGTATATCATTTGTATAACAAATGGAAACTTTTTAAAAAAAGAAGAAATAACTCAAAACATAGTGTAATTACATGGAAATTATAGGAGAAAAAATAAATAAAGAGTACTTGATGGTTCCACATGTCCAACAAGAGCCTCCGAAAAGTTGGCAGGAAAAAAACGAATGAAATACATTCTTAAAAAGAAATACTCGGCCAGGCACAGTGGCTCACGCCTGTAATCCCAGCACTTTGGGAGGCCGAGGTGGGCGGATCACGAGGTCAGGAGGTCGAGACCATCTTGGCTAACATGGCGAAACCCCGTCTCTACTAAAAATACAAAAAATTAGCTGGGCACAGTGGTGGGCACCTGTAGTCACAGCTAATCGGGAGGCTGAGGCAGGAGAACTGTGTGAACCCGGGAGGCAGAGCTTGCAGTGAGCAGAGATAGCGCCACTGCAGTCTGGCCTGGGTGAAAGAGCGAGACTCCATCTCAGAAAAAATAAAAAAGAAAGACTCAACAAGTTCTTCAGAAGTAAAGATAGAGATAAGTCTTCAGTTTGAAAGACTCCTCCAAGTGCTACTAAGAGTGAATTAAAAAAAAGAATCATACTTAAACACACTCCTTTAAAATTTCAAAGTTTCAAAAATAATGTATTGGATTTCATTTAAAAAATGTTTACAAAAGACATCATTAAGAAAATAAACAGAAAAATCAGACTGGAGAATACTTGAAATGCATGTATAGGTCTAAGGAATTATATTAAAAAATTATAAATAACTCCTGCAAATCAAAAATAAAACAATCCAATGAGAAAATGAGCAAATTACTTGAAAGAGTAATCATTCCTCAAAAGAATCAGATGAAAAAGTAGCATACAGTATGGTGGCTCTCTCTTTTAAGAAAGTCTCCTTCATTAATATACAATGCCCAATCCATTAGCTTTTTTTGTTTGTTTTTCACCTTCTTTTACCACTGACTGCACAAGGATGTGGTTTATATTGTACTAAGAAAACTTGCCTGTGAGAACCACATGACAGGTTTGGTGCCAGTGGTGTTGGTGGTAGTTCTCTCATTTTTGTCTTTTCATATTATCATTATTTTGTTTTTGATATCTTTATTATGATATAATTGATATACAAAGAACTGCATAGGCCGGGCATGGTGGTTCACACCTGTAATCCCAGCACTGGGAGATCAAGGTGGGTGGATCATCTGAGAGTCAGGAGTTTGAGACCAAACTGACCAACATGGTGAAATCTTGTCTCTACTAAAATACAAAAATTAGCTGGGCATGGTGGTTGGCACCTGTAATCCCAGCTACTCGGGAGGCTGAGGCAGGAGAATCGCTTGAACCAGGGAGACAGAGGTTGCAGTGAGCCAAGATCGCACCATTGCAGTCCAGCCTGGTTGACAGAGCAAGACTGTCTCAAAAAAACAAACAAAAAAGGAAAAAACTGCACATATTTAATATGTACAATTTCATGAACTTGAATATATGCAAACAATTATGAAGTGATAATCAAAGTCAAGATAATGGTTATATCCAAAACTACACAAGATTTTTTGTGTTCATTTGTTTTTATTTTTTGCTTTTGTTTTTTGATGATCTTGGTTGTGGTGCTGGTAGTAAGAACATTTAAAGTGAGATCCACACTCTTAGTAAGTTTTGAAGTGCACAATATACAATACTGCATTAACTGTAGGAATTTTGTTGTACAACAGGCTCTAGAACTTTTTCATCGAGCATTATCAAAACTTTACACCCTCTGAAGGACTGCCATTTTCCCTAAGCTCCAGGCAGCCATTCATGTAAGTGGAATCATGCCATATTTATCCTTCTTTGACTAGTTGATTTTATTTAGCATAATATCCTCTAGGTAAATCCATGTTGTCACAAATGGTAGGACTTAATTTTTTAAGGATGAATAGTATTCCATTGCATGCATATAGCACATTTTGTTTATCAAATTAAGTGCAATGGACACTTAAATTTTTTCTATATCTGAGCTTTGTAAACAATAATGCAATGAGTATGGATCTCTCTTTGAAATTCTGAATTCAATTCTTTTGGATATATGACCAGAAGTGGAATTGCTAGATCATATAGCAGTTAATCTTTTGAGGAACCTTTTTGCTGTGTTCTGTAGCTATCGCACCATTTTATGTGCCCATAATGTACAAGAGTTCCAATTTCTCCACATCCTCACCAATACTTATTTTGTGTGTTTTTATTAATAACCATCTTAAAACAAGTATAAGATGATACCTCATTGTGGTTTTGGTTTGTGTTTCCCTAATGATTAGTAGCGTGAAACACCTCTTCATGCATTTATTGGTTATTTGTATCTGTCCCTTGAAGAAGTATCTGTTCAAGCCCTTGGCTCATCCACTTTAAAATTTCTTCCTCTCTTTCTTTTCTTCTTTCTTCCTTTTTCTCTTTCTTTCTTTTCTTTCGTTCTTTCTTTCTTTTGCTGTTAAGTTGTAAGAGTTTCTTATATATTTTGGAAATTATCTTCTTGTCAGATACATAGTTTGCAAAATATCTTTTCCCATTGTGTAGGTTGTCTTTTCACTCTGTTGATTGTCTTATTTGCTGTGCAGAAGCTTTTAAGTTTGATGTAGTCCCACTCCAGGTTGGGTGGGAAAATTGAGCAGTACACAGACCAAGCAGAGCTCTCAAGCAGGCTGAAAAGAAAATGCAAAAGTATTTGTGTGATAATTTTTAGCCGGTCTCATAAATTAAATAAAAACATTTTTCCCCAAATGGTGCGATTTACATTAGCAAAGATTACTTGCTTAAGGAACAATTTAAAAAGTAGCAGAGGGTTGAGTTTACTCAGTTAGGTTCTTATCAGAAGATAGATTGAGAGATAGTACTAGGAACTAGAAGTGTTTTGCAATGGAGTTGAATTTAAACTAGAACCACTACCCCCGCAAAAAAAAAATGAAAGCACAGGAATTTTACTACCATTAAGAAAGTGTTGACAACAGTATAGTGAATGCCATATGATGTAATTAAGCACTTGATTAAATAATCCCTGTAAATATATAACTTCTTACCTTCTACTAAATTTATTGTTACTTATTTTTATTCACTGAAGATTTTAACTTCTGGAAATTTTTCCTTAATTCTCACAAGACATAAGGTAAATACAGGTATCAGAAAAATTGAATGTATATTGTAGCCAAAAATTGGGAAATATTGGTAATTATTTTAAAATATCATTTAGGATGTTATCAATTATTTTTTAAAAGCTAGTAATAAATTTCATAGAAAATGTGTAAGAATCTGCATTTAAAATACATATATTTCTAAATAATTAAAAACATTTGCTCATCGAAATAAAAATCAAAATTAAATCACAATGAGAGAAAAGGTTTGCAATATAATTACATGACAAATTTTATTTTGATAATATATAAAGCACATCTACATATCAGTAATAAGAAGACCAAAAAACACAATTTATAAACTGGTCCTATGACTTGAACAAACACATAAGAAGTGATTTAATCAAATTATATGTGTGTATGTGTGTATTAAGGCGCTAAGCAGTATTAGTTAATGGAGAAATGCAAGTTAAATTTTGTTCCTTTGGGTATGTGAAATAGCACAACCACTTTGAGAAACTGAAAGTTTCTACTAAAATTAATCTTACATCTTTTCCGCAAGCCAAAAATTTTAATTCTAGTATTTACAAAATAAATAAAAATGTATGTTCACAAGAAGATTCTATAAGAATATTCATAGCAGCTTTATTTATAAAAGACAGTAACTAGATGCATTCCAAATGTGCATTAAGAGAAAAAATGGATAGAAAGACTGTGTTATTAATCACACATGGAAATTTGGCACATAAATAAAAAATTTTATTTGCAACAACATAACTGATTTTCAAAATCACTATGTTGCATAAAAGAAGCCAGACACAAACAAGCATATTTTATGTCATTACATCTTATGAATTTTCAAAACAAGCCAAACCAATCTATAGTGATGGTGACATAATAGGAAATATATATTTGGTCTCTGCCCCCAGTTTCTGGCACAGAGTTCCTAAAAGCCTTGTAATTTCCAAAGCAATAGAGGTGCTAGGAGAATCTTTGTTTCTAGTATTTGGTCTTTGATCTTAGTTTCTGACATAGGGCTCCTAAATTCCTTGGGATTTACTGGAGGATAGAAAATTTTTTTTTTTCTAATGAGGTATCTCTTGGTGGCCTTTTGTATAGCTCTTGGATGGGGGCTGGTCACTAAAAAAACCAAGCCATGATTAGAAGCTTGGAGCTTGTAGCCCTACTCCTCATCCCCTCCAAGGACAAGAGAGGAACTAGAGATTGAGTTAATGATTATCAAGCATACATTAGAAGCTTTTATAAAAATCCCTAAAGTTTGGAGAGCTTCTGGGCTGATGAACACATCCATATGCCAGGAGAGTGGTATATCGCAGCTCCATGGGGATGCTCGAGACCCTTCCAGATCTTGCTCTATGTACCTCTCAGTCTGGCTCTTATCTGTATCCTTTATCATTGTCTTATAGTAAAAAGATAAACTTCAGTGTTTCCCTGAGTTCTTTGTGCCATTATAGCAAATTCTCAAATGTGAGGAGAGTATAATGGGAATCCATGAATTGTAGCCAAGTCAGATAAAAATGAGAGTAACCTGGGAACCTACTACTTGTGACTGATGTCCAGTAGGGGGCAATCTTATGGAACTGAGCTCTTAATCTGTGGCATCTGGACTAACTTTATATAGGTAGTATCAGAATTGAGTTATGTTGTAGGACACCCGGGCAGTGTCCAGAGAGTTGGAGAGTTGGTAGGTGTGGCAAAAATAAATTCATACATTTGGTGTCAGAAGTGAGGTATTGTATGAGTATAGAGAAGACTGTATTTTCTCTTTATAGTGATATAAATCAAAATAATGGCAGAGATGTGTTGATTTAAAAAGGACAAAGGGAGCTTCCTGGTATAATGGGAATATTCTATATCTTAACCTGGGTGATAGGTGCATGGGTGCATAAATATATAAAAATTGATCAGGCTGTAAGTTTAAAATTTGTATGTGGCCTACACGTAAATTATATTTCAATGATAAAAAGTATACCCGTAGAAAATCTATTATTAATAGTAAGACACCAGAGTTTTCCTTTATTTGACAATCAGTATTCAAAATGCAAAGAATGTTTTTATTTTAACATTACTTTTTGAACATTATTTACAAAAGACTATTTTGCTCTCAAATATTTTAAGGTAAGCTTGTTCAACCCACATGCAGCCCACATGCAACCTGCATGCAGCCCAGGACGGCTTTGAATGAGGCCCAACACAAATTGGTAAATTTTCATAAAACATTAGGAGGTTTTTTTGCTCATCAGCTATCGTTAGTGTTAGTGTATTATTTGTGGTCCAAGATAATTCTTTTTCTTCCAATGTGGAAGCCAAAAGATTAGACACACCTGTTATAAACCATTCTGTAATTTTCTGCTTGAATAAATAGTATAACATTACTTGTTGCTAGAATATGTTACAGTTACAAATTTGTAAAATACCCAAATAACAGGAGGGGACCAATTGCTATTAAAAGGAAAAGAATACATAGCTTTAAATTATTTTATCATGAAACATTGACTGAAAATTAGTAAATCACGGATACAAGTAAGGAAGCTAAAAAAATAAAGTATGGAAAGGGAGAAATAAGTAAATTTGAGAATTCAATAATAAACCAACATAAGTCAAGAGCAAAATCTATGGAAAGAATTTTTTAATGACAAATATGCTAAAATGTTAAGAGAAAAAACACAAAAATAACAGTAAATACAAAAAAACTACAAGTGAATAAGAAGACATTAAAATGTTATAGGAGATTTCTATATGTACTTTATTACACTAAATTGTAAAGGTTTTAACAAATTGATTCAATAATTAAAACACTAATCAGGATAAGCACAGAACAAAATGAACAAATTATCTCTGACAAAATAAACATGGATAATTTTACAAAAAATGTTATGAAAATTTTAAATAGCACTGATATTATTTAAATTGCTTCATTTTTAAAAATTAAATACTTCCAAATAAATTATAGGAAGCTAGCATAATTATACTACCAAGATTGTACAGAAAAGTACAAATAAAAACCTTATCTATGGTTGAATGTTATTTATGAATGCACATGCAAAGACTCCACATAAAATGTTAGCTCATCAAATACAATATATCAAAACATTGATATATCTTGAGTAAATAGAATTTAACTCAGCAATGAAAATGAAGTCAAAATTTGAATAACTAATAATACTATGATGTATTATCTTAAAAGATTAAAAGACAAAAAACAGCTTCACAGATGACGTAAAAGATAAGGTGCAATTCATCACCAATTTCCAGTTTAATAAAAGTTTCAGTAACCTAAAAATAGAATGGCACTTTCTTAATTTGATAGAAAGCATCTATTAAAAACTAACATTATACATCAATTTTAACAGGGAGACCCTAGACAGTTCTATTAAAGGATCCTAATTTCTGGCTTCGCTAGAGGTTTACTAAAGAACATTCTATCCAATATGTAGCATTAAAAACTTGACCTGTGAATTAGATATCAGTATCTTCTTCTCTTTCTCACTTAAATCACTTTTGTATTCTGTTGACAAAATGTATATTATGCTACACTTTACACATATCTGTGCGATATACATAGAGCAATAAAAATGATTAAAGAGCAGAGCAAATGGTCTTGACTTGACCCTCACAATTAAAAAAATTCTACAACGCTTATTTCAACTGTAAGTATATTTGTCTTCTGTGACTGGTTATACATTATGTTGGATCGGAATTCCATTCACATAAACTCTAATGCTTGCTTCAATGTCTCAGCAATCAACTTCTATGCCTTACCAGTCTCTGAACACAAAGTTTATTCTATATAATTTAGGATCTGAATCACAAAACAAAAAAAGTACATTGTTATTATCTTATACGTGGAATTATTTTCTTTTCAATTTTCCACCTCAAATTAGATTCATTCATTCATGAATATTTACTAAGCTTCTTCTCTGGGTCAGGCTTTGATCTAATTACTATTGGCACAAAGATTAGTGACCACCAAAGTAACACAGTTTAATAGTGGAATTATTCAAGAAAACAAAGTTGAATAAGTGATATGTAGGAGATACGAATATAGTGCTATGAAAGCACATAGGCAATTTTAAATACATCCTCTCTATACTTTACAATACCTGGTACACAATGAGTTTAGTTATTTTAGGTTAGCAACTACCAACTACTTTTGCATACTTATTTCACAATAAGCATTTAATCTTCTATTCTATGTTTAATATGTCCCTTGAAATTAACTTGGAATCATCAGAAGACCTGATCTCCTCTTCTCTCAATTTACTCCATTTCATGGTATATTGGTTATATCACTAAAATATATCTGCTCCAATATCTTTTTATCCTCTTCAACTGCCACATAGACCAAGCTACCACAAAATACAACCTCATCTCTCCAATAGCCAGCAGTCGTATTTCCTCGTTCCCACTTTTTTTTTTTTTTTTTTTTTTTGAGACAGAGTCTCGCTCTTTCACCCAGGCTGGAGTGCAGTGGAGCCATCTCGGCTCATTGCAGGCTCCACCCCCACGGGGTTCACGCCATTCTCCTGCCTCAGCCTCGCGCGTAGCTGGGACTACAGGCGCCCGCCACCTCGCCCGGCTAATTTTTTGTATTTTTAGTAGAGACGGAGTTTCACCGTGTTAGCCAGGATGGTCTCCATCTCCTGACCTCGTGATCCGCCCGCCTCGGCCTCCCAAAGTGCTGGGATTACAGGCGTGAGCCACCGCGCCCAGCCTCGTTCCCACTTTTAATCTCCAGCCGTGCCACAAACTCAATGCAGCCTGAGTGGTCTGTTTAAAACACTTTTTTGCCTAAAATATTTAACGGCTGCTCATCATACTCAGGAAACACCATGGTTCTCATCATGGCCTACAATAGTATTATCTGGCTGAATCTCCCTCAGGAAATTTGTCATGGATGTTTCTTCTACATGAAATTTTCTTCTCTGAGATCTCCTCATGCTTGTTTTTTCCTCATTGTTTAGGTATCGGTCCTATTACGTTCTCAAATAAAATTTTCTTTCTCCTCACTTCCATCTGAAACTCTATGACTTTCTACTCCATTATCTAATTTTAGTTTTTTATTTTTATGTTTTAATTTTTAATTTTATTTTTTTGAGACAGAGTCCCGCTCTGTTGCCCAGGCTGGAGTGCAGTGGCGCGATCTCAGCTCACTGCAACCTCCGCCTCCTGGGTTCAAGTGATTCTCCTGCCTCAGCCTCCCAAGTAACTGGGATTACAGGCACATGCCACCATGCCTGGCTAATTGTTTGTATATTAGTAGAGATGGGGTTTCACCGTGTTAGCCAGGATGGTCTCGATCTGCTGACCTCGTTATCCGCCCACCTCATCCTTCCAAAGTGTTGGGATTACAGGCATGATCCACCATGCCCAGCCAATTTTAGTTTTTTCATAACATTTTTCAGAAACTGAAATTACCTCAGAGTATTGCATAATTGATTTTTATCTAATTTATTATGCATATACTTAGGACATTAATGAACATACTATTTTAGCTCAAGAGTTAGCTATCTACTATTAACTCTTTACTTGGTGTCATGAATTTAAATCCACTAGGTTAGAAAAGTAGGTTTCTCCATCTTATGCCCCAAACAGAACCCCTGATCCATTCGCCTCACTTCATTCTTCACTAATTATTAGTGCTTATTAAAAAAAGTATCTGGCATAGAGAAAATGTGCCACTAAAAAAAATTAATTAAATTAATGAATGAACAACAACCCTCAGGATATAGGTTTCACCATTGTACAGGTGATTGCACTTTGTTAAAGAATCATATGTGACTAAGGGCAATCATTAATTTTATTTAATTTCTCTTAATGTTAACATCCTATAAATATATTAAAATAATAATGAGAGTCACCGAAGATATCAGTTGTTCATATATCCATGTTCCTCATTGGTCCTTATTTTCATGCAAATATGAATTTATAAAATTGTAGTCATGATCAATTTTGCCAGATAGCTTCATAATTCTAATTTAAACTGATGTACAATATTCTATTAATTAGTTGAACCAGAAGTTTGCTACTATTTATAGATATTTTGGTTATCAATAATATACAATACAATGTACGATACTTAGTATATACATTCTTTCATTGACTTATCACCTGCCTTACTTCCTAGTATTAAATTATAAAATTGCATAAATCAGCTAAAGATTATAAACAATTTTATGGCTCTTAATATCTATCACAGAAGGTGTAGGAAATACATTAGTGATTATTGCATCTCTAATGTAGTACATCCTTAATGCAGCAAGCATCTCTATTGCATTCCTAATGTGCTAAACACATAGTGAATATATGATTAAATGGTGAATATTATCTAAATGGTTTTCCACGGACACATGCTAATTAATATTGCATATAATATCAATTGATGTTTTAGACTTTTAATTGCAAAAGGTATCTGTTTTACTGATTTGCTATATTTGGTCAAATGTTTTTCAATATTGAATATTTTCTGGAATTTGGCCTTTCCACATATACATTTGAGGTGCTTCCCCAAAGTCTGCATCTCCATGGGTATCATGGTTCACAGTGGCTTTTCCAAATTTTTCCAGTCTACTTGCAGTGCCTGGGACTGAACAGTTCCAGCAATGGCACCCACACAGCTCATTGCAAGGCCAGACTTGGTCCCACATAAATCCTGGTTGCCAAGATTTGCCAATCAAAACTTTCTGGCTGTACACAGTGGCTCATGCATATAATCCCGGCACTTTGGGGAGCTAAGGCGGGATGATCACTTGAGATCTGGAGTTTGAGACCAGCCTGGGCAATATAGTGAGACCCTACCTCTACCAAAAAATGTTTAAAAATTAGCCTGGCACAGTGGCGCATGCCTGAAGTCCCAGCTACTCAGGAAGCTGAGATGAGAGGATCACTTGAGTCTAGGAGTTCCAAACTGCAGCGAGCTATAATCACGTCATTGCAGTTCAGCCTGGGCAGCAGAGCAAGAGCTGGTCTCTTAAACAAACAAACAAATTCTAAATCCATTTTAACTGTCAAGGACTGTGCAGTGACCCCTGGACAGGTGACTGTGTACAAGAACTGGGATTTGCATTGGCCCTGTCCCAATTTTTCTCCTTTAGGCCACTCCTTTTTTTTTTTTTTTTTTTCGAGACGGAGTCTTGCTCTGTCCCCCAGGCTGGAGTGCAGTGGCACGATCTCGGCTCACTGCAAGCTCCGCCTCCCGGGTTCACGCCATTCTCCTGCCTCAGCCTCCCGAGTAGCTGGGACTACAGGCGCCCGCCAACACGCCCTGCTAATTTTTTGTATTTTTAGTAGAGACGGGGTTTCACCGTGTTAGCCAGGATGGTCTCGATCTCCTGACCTCGTGATCCGCCCGCCTCGGCCTCCCAAAGTGCTGGGATTACAGGCTTGAGCCACCGCGCCCGGCTAGGCCACTCCTTAACCATACATTAAGTTGACCAGATTCCCTAAGGATTTCCAGTAGTTCTGACTACTGTGTTTTACAAGAGCCCCATGGACTGACCCTAGTTCCAGAATGGTGATTTGGTAAACAGATAACTCTTGCCAAACAGCTTTGTTTCACAAGACTCTGCGAGATTGAGCCACCTGAATGATTCAGACAATCTGATTTGAGGTGGCTTTCACTTACACTATTCATAAAATGAGTTTAGGGCTCTGGACTACTAATGGCTCACCACCCTAACTTGCACTTGAGGTAGGTGTCTGGGCCCATATATGTACTCTTGCTCATCCACGTAGGATCCATGATGTCACCTCCAGTCTACAACACCTAGGAAGAGTGGGGGTAGTAGCAAGCAAGCATCTTTAACCTTGTATATCCTTGCCATTGCACTCAGAGATGTTATCCTACCATTTCTGTTGTCTTCACTGGATGAGGTAGTCCTTCTGGAGTGGCCACAGAATTCTTCCTCTGAAGACTTTGAGACAGCCTGCAAGCAGAACAGGACCATTTGCTTGATATCCTCTCTTACCTCCACTTACACGGTGACATTAGGCTTTCCTGGATTTGTCAACGGTCATGTTGGGAGAAAGACAGACACATTTTGCTCAAGTGGGGCCGCTGTTCACACCCTTTTCTGGATATTTTACTATTCTCCTACTGGTAATACTTTGTGGAAGGCAGAAGTATGGTCAACACGGAAAGAGATCATGTTCTAGGATTACATGTTTTGACCTCAGGAGATCAAAGAAGATAGAGTTTATGCTATAAAGTCCCACATAGTAAATTAAATATGACCAGAAAATGAATTATTTTTCACATTATATTGCATATGCTGGATAAATTTGCTTTTGTTGTCATTACCATAAAGTATAGTAAAAACAGTTAAGAGAGTATTTGGAGTTCAGTATTCACAGGTGGCACAAAGAATAAGTTAGTGTCAAGAATAATGATGCATTAAGAAAATATTATTTTATTTTAAGTTCCAGGATACATGTGCAGGATGTTCAGGTTTGTTACACAGGTAAACATGTGCCATGGTGGTTTGCTGCACCTATCAACCTATCACCTAGGAATTAGGCCCAGCACACATTAGCTATTTTTCCTAATGTTCTTCCTCCTCCTGTCCCCACTAACAGACCAGTGTGTGTTGTTCTGTGTCCATGTTCTCTCATTGTTCAGCTCCCACTTATGAGTGAGAACATGAGGTGTTTGGTTTACTGTTCCTACATTAGTTTATTAGTTTGCTGAGGATAATGGCTTCCAGCTCCATCCACGTCCCTGCAAAGAACATAATATCATTGTTTTTTGTTTTGTTTTGTTTGGTTTGGTTTGGTTTTTGTTTTTGTTTGAGACGGAGTTTTAGCTCTTGTTGCCCAGGCTGGAGTGCAGTGGTGCAATCTCGGCTCACTGCAATCTCCACCTCCCAGGTTCAAGCAATTCTTCTTACTCAGCCTCCTGAGCAGCTGCGATTACAAGTGCCTGCCACCGTGCCCAGCCAATTTTTTATTTTTTTTAGTAGAGACAGGGATTCCCCATGTTGACCAGGTTGGTCTCGAACTCCTGACTTCAAGTGATCCACCTGCCTCGGCCTCCCAAAGTGGATGACAGGCATGAGCCACCACACCCGGCCAATCTCATCCTTTTCACGGCTGCACAGTATCCTACGGCATACATGTACCACATTTTCCTTATCCAGTATATCATTGATGGGCATTTGGGTTGATTTATGGCTTTGCTATTGTGAATAGTGCTGCAATGAACATACGAGTGCATGTATCTTTATAACAGAATGTTTTATATTCCTTTGGGTATATACCCAGTAATGGGATTGCTGGGTCAAATGGTATTTCTGGTTCTAGGTCTTTGAGGAATCAACACACTGTCTTCCATAATGGTTAAACTAATTTACATTACCACCCATAGTGTAAAAATGTTCCTATTTCCCCACAGCCTCACTAGCATTTGTTGTTTCTTGACTATTTAATAATCACCATTCTAACTGGCATGAGATGGTACCTCATTGTGGTTTTCATTTGCATTTCTATAATGATCAGTGATGTTGAGCTTTTTTTTTCATTTGTTTCTTGGCTACTTAAATGTCTTCTTTTGAAAAGTGTCTGCTCATGTCTTTTGCCCAGTTTTTAAGGTTGTTTTATTCTTGTAAATTTGTTTAAGTTCCTTGTAGATTCTGGATATTAGAACCTTGTCAGATGGATAGATTGCTAAAATTTTCTCCCACTCTGTAGGTTGTCTGTTCACCCTGATGATAGTTTATTTTGCTGTGCAGAAGCTCTTTACTTTAAATTAATTCCATTTGTCAATTTTTGCTTTTATTGCAATTCCTTTTGGTGTTTTTGTCATGATATCTTTGTCCAAGACCATGATATTGCCTAGATTTTCTTCTGGGTTATTTTTCACAGTTTTCGGTTTTACATTTAAGTCTTTAATTCATCTTGGGTCAATTTTCATATAAGGTGTAAGCAAAAGGTCCAAATTCAATTTTTGCATATGGCTAGCCAATTCTTCCAGCACCACTCTGATCTTTTTCATTTCTTGTCTTCTGCTAGCTTTGTTGTTTCTTTGCTCTTGGTTCTCGAGATCTTTTAGTTGTGATGTTAGTATGTCAATTTGAAATCTTTCTAGCTTTTTGATGAGGACATTTAGTGCTGTAAATTTCCCTCTTAACACTGCTTTAGCTGCATCCCAGAGATTCTGATACAATCATCTCTCTCACTGGTTTCAAAGAACATCTTGATTTCTGGCTTAACTTCATATCTACCTGGGAGTCATTCAGGAGCAAGTTGTTAAATTTCAATGTAGTTGTGTAGTTTTGAGTGAGTTTCTTAGTCTTGAGCCCTAATTTGATGGTGATGTTATCTGAGATACTGCTTATTATTTCAGTTTTTTTTTAATTTGCTGAAGAGTTTTACTTTCAATTATGTGATGAATTTAGAGTAAGTGCTATGTGGCACTGAGAAGAATGTATATTCAGTTGTTTTGGGGTGGAGAGTTCTGCAGATATGTATTAGGTCCACCTTATCCAGAGCTGAGTTCTAGTTCTGAATATCTTTGTTAATTTTCTGTCTCAATGTCTAATATTGACAGTGAGGTGTTAAAGTCTCCCACTGTTACTGTGTGGGAGTCTAAGTCTCTTTGTAGGTCTCCAAGAACTTGTTTTATGAATCTGAATGCTCCTGCATTAGGTGCATATATATTTAGGATAGTTAGCTCTTCTTGTTGAATTGAACCCTTTACCATTATGTAATGCCTTTCTTTGTCTTCTTTTGATATTTGTTGGTTAAAGTCTATGTTGTCAGAAACTAGAATTGCAACCCATGCTTTTTTCTGCTTTCCATTTATTTGGTAAATTTTCCTCCATCCCTTTAATTTGAACTTGTGTGTGTCTTTGCACGTGAGATGGGTCTATTGAATCCAGCACACTGATGGGTCATGACTCTGTATCCAGCTTGCTATTTGCTGTCTTTTTATTGGGGGTATTTAACCCATTTACATTTAAGGTTAATATTGCTATGTGTGAATTTGATCCTGTCATCATGATGCTAATTGGTTATTTTGCAGACTTGTTAATGTAGTATTTCATAGTGTCATTGGTTTGTGTACTTCAGTGTGTTTTTGTAGTGGCTGGTAAGAGTTTTTCCTTTTCATATTTGGTGTTTCCTTCAGGAGCTCTTGCAAGGCAGGCCTGGTGGTGATAAATTCCCTCAGCATTTGCTTGTCTGAAAAATATTTTATTTCTCTTCACTTATAAAGCTCAGTTTGACCAAATAGGAAATTCTGGCTTGGAAATTCTTTTCTTTAAGAATGTTGAATATTGGTCCTCAATCTCTTCTGGCTTGTATGGTTTCTGTTGAGAGGTCCACTGTTATTGTGATGTGCTTCCCTTTGTAAATGACCTCGCCTTTCCCTCTGGCTGCCCTTAACATTTTTTCCTTCATTTCGACCTTGGAGAATCTGATTATTATGTGTGTTGCAGTTGGTCTTCTCATGAAGTATCTTACTGAGGTTCTCGGGATTTCCTGAGTTTGAATGTTGGCCTGTCTTGCTAGGTTGGGGAAGTTCTCCTGAGTAATATCCTGGAGTATTATTTCCAACTTGGTTTCATTCTTCCCATCTCTTTTAGGTACCCCAATCAATCATAGGTTCAGTCTCTTCAGTCTTTTTACATAATCCCATAGTTCTCAAAGGTTTTCTTCATTCCTTTTCATTCTTTTTTTCCTCTAATCTTGTCTGCCTGTCTTATTTCAGCAAGATCATCTTCAGTCTCTGAAATTATTTTCTCCGCTTGGTCTATTCAGCTATTGATACTCGTGGTTGCCTTCTTAAGTTCTCGTGTTGTGTTCTTCAGTTCCATCAGGTCATTTATATTCCCCTCTAAACTGGTTATTCTGGTTAACAACTCCCTATAATGTTTTCTTATGGTTCTTAGCTTCTTTGCATTGGGTTAGAAAATGCTCCTTTACCTCAACAAAGTTCATTATTATCCACTTTCTGTAGGCTACTTC
This sequence comes from Symphalangus syndactylus, assembly GCF_028878055.3. NCBI lineage: Eukaryota > Metazoa > Chordata > Mammalia > Primates > Hylobatidae > Symphalangus > Symphalangus syndactylus. The sequence continues at coordinate 68,460,067 of NC_072439.2, forward strand.
TTTCAGTTTCTCCATCTCAACCTCAGCCCATTTCTGTGTTCTTGCTGTAAGGGTGTTATAATAATTTGGATGAGAAGAGGCACTTGGCCTTTTTGAGTTTTCAGTGTTTTTTCATTGATTCTTATCTTCCTGAGTTTATCTAGCTTTAATCTTTGAGGCTGCTGATATGTGGATGGGGTTTTTGTGGGGACTTTTTTCTTGATGCTATTGTTGTTGTTGCTTTCTATTTGTTTTTTGCTTAACAGTCAGGCCCCTCTTCCATAGGGCTGCTGCAGTTTGCTGGAGGTTCACTCCAGACCCTATTCATCTGGGTCTATCCCACCCCTGGAGGTGTCACCAGTGGAGGCTGCAGAACAGCAAAGTTGGCTGCCTGCTCCTTCCTCTAGGATCTCTGTCTCAGAGCGGCACCAACCTAATGCCAACAGGAATAGTCATGTGTAAGTTGTCTGATGACCCCTGCTTGGTGGTCTCTCCCAGTCAGTAGGCATGGGATCAGAAATCCACTTAACAAAGCTCTCTGGCTGCCCCTTGGTGGAAGGGGTGTGCTGCGCTGGAGGGAATCACATTTGTCTGCCTAGATTCCTCAGATACAGCAGGGGAAAAGTCTAAGCCCACTGATCCACAGGGACTGTGGCCACCCCACCCCTCAGGGGCTACGTTCCAGGGAGATCAGTGTTCTGTCCATAAACGCCTGACTGAAATTGCTGAAATTCCCACAAGGAGGCCTTGCCTGGTGGGGAGGAATAGGTCTGGGTCTGGCATAAAGAGGCAGTCTGGCCATGATCTGCCACAGCTGCTGTGGTGCACTGTGGGGAATTTCTCCTGGGTCCAAACTGTCCAGTCTCCCTGGCACTGGTGGCGAAAACAGCTGACTGAAGCTGCAGTGATGGCAGCCACCCCTCCACCCCAGGAACTTGGTAGTCTTGGGCAGCCTCCAGCTGAGCAGCCACTGAGAATCTGCACAGCTCTGTGCTTGGGATCCAAGGCCTTGGTGATGGGGCTCACGAGGGGATCTTCTGATCCATGGGTTGCACAGATCCGTGGAACATACATGGTTTCATGAGCGGGGGAGCACAATCACTCACTGCCTCCCTTGGCTGGGGGTGAGAGCTCCCCTTGCTCCCTGTGGCTACCAGGTGGGCCATTTTGCCACCCTGCTTTTCCTCACTCTCCATGGTTCGGGCCAACTGCCTAGTCAGTCCCAAGGAGAGGACCTGGATACCTTAGTTGCTGGGGGAGGATTCACTCACCGTTTCTTTCTTCTCAGCTTAAATAAATATTATTTAATGAGAATTGCAGAGGCAAAAATTTCTATATTATTCATGTACAAACAGTTTCCAAAGAACCATGGCATTGTGAGTAATAACAGCATTGCTAACCTATTTTTTAAATTGGAAGGTATGAGATTCGCCAGGAATGACACATACAATTGTTCCTGCATAAAGAATAGGTCCTAGACCTGAAGAGAGAGAGAGAGGTGCCTGACTGAACAATATACAGGTGTGCAGGTGATTTTTCCTGAGGTTTGCAAACCCTAAGAAATCATATGCCTATTCCTTCTAATGCTTTCAAATTTTCTATTTCATTGTTGATATTCTTTGTCTTTGCAAATGGCATTCTTTGTCATTGTGAGGAAAATTATAGGTAACACCATGAATCCAAGGTAAAATCAAATACTATATTTAATGGAATTGGGTTCAATATAATTATACTTATATTGATTACATACTAAAAGACTACATGTAGTGCGAATGAAGAATTTTAGTATTTTTTATACTAGTGAATAATAGAAAGCCATCTAAATAGCTAAATACACAGATGAAAAGGAAGTCATTGTAGAAGCAATTCTGAACTATCAGAATAGCAACAAGATAAATGTTTGTGTTATAGGTTTTAAAAGCAATATCACTATAAAATATATTTATCAAAGAATATATACAATGTTTAAATCTATTGCTTTAATCATTATAAAATCGGTGCTTATTACTCAATTTAAGATATATATTTTTATAAACATTAAAGTCTTTTTATGCCCATATCACATCTCATATCCTCTCCTAAGAAATATATGTTATTTTTAAATCTAACATTAATATTTCTTTGACTTTGTTTTTTTTTTGTTTTTGTTTTTTTTTTTTTGAGATGGAGTCTGGCTCTGTTGCCCAAGCTGGAGTGCAGTGGCCTAATCTCGGCTCACTGCAAGCTCCGCCTCCCAGGTTCACGCCATTCTCCTGCCTCAACCTCCCGAGTGGCTGGGACTACAGGCGCCCGCCACTACGCTGGGCTAACTTTTTGTATTTTTAGTAGAGACGGGGTTTCACCATGTTAGCCAGGATGGTCTTGATCTCCTGACCTCGTGATCTGCCCGCCTCGGCCTCCCAAAGTGCTGGGATTACAGGCATGAGCCACCGTTCCTGGCCTCTTAGACTTTTTATACTTTTAACATATCTTTGCATCTACAAACAAAACCTATGTATTTTGATCATATGCTCTTTAGTAATGTGTAGTTTATTTTTGCCTCATTTTGACATTTCTATATAGTGCTCCTTTATGATTATTTTCCTCAATCATATATTTTGTTTAGTTGTTGATCCATGTTGATATTTGCAGACTTTGCTTATTTTAGTGTTGTTAGTATTCTTTAGTACTAATACACTAAAACAAATTTAATTTTTGTCCCCAGCTTTTGCTGTTAGAAATAATGCTGCTGTAAACATGAACATGTCTCAGTTCATTTAAATTACAGTTTTTCCTTGGTTATGTGTCCAAGAGTGAATTGCTAAATTTTAGGACATGCAACTCTTTAATTTTACGTGATGATGCCAAATTGTTCACAAACTACTGTGTCAAATTGCAAACTCACCAGCAATAACTGACAGTTCCTACTCTTTCACATCTCTTCTGCTCTTGCTTTGTCAGAATTTTTAATTTTTGCTTATCCTGATATTTACCTAATCCATGTGACTGCAAATCAGATGAATAATCACCATAAGCATAATAACTTTTCTAGTGAATTTAATATAGCTGGATTTTCTCCTTTTTCACAAATGGTTGCTTCAAAACATCTTACTCTGTTGTCCTCTGACTTTATGTACTGCTCAAGCTTAAGATAGTTAGGCACACATTTTTGTCAGTCATTTGTGTGTGAAATGACATCTCATTGGGGCTTGAACTAACATTTCCATGTTTGCTAATGAGATTTGTCAATCGCCTGCTTTTTGTTGAGTAGTTTTTCTTTTTTCTTCTTTAATTTATAGATATCTGTTGGAGGCTTATTAGTGATGTAAATATAGGTTTCCAATTTTTAACTTGTCTCCACTTATAAATCTTTTCATGAAAAGAATTTTATCATCGTGGACACTTTTAAGGTTTCAGCTTGTTTTATTTTGAAGACATTAAATATTTTCCTTTAGCCTTTCATATTCAGGTCTTCAATGCAAAGGGAAGAATTTTTATTAATGGTGAGAAAAAGTTAATCAATTTTTTTATATGAATATATAATGTTGTCAGCAACATTTATTATCCTTTCTAAACTGATATGAAAAACTATCAAGTGGTAATATAAATATGTTTGTTTCTTGGCCGAATATTTGCTATTGGTTTATTTTTCTATTCTCGAACCAATACCACATTGCTTTATTATTATCATAAATTTATAAAAAGATTTGATAACTAGTAAAGTGTTTTTTTAGAATCAGCTTACCAGTTTCCACACAATCTTAAGAACTTGCTTTAGCTTGCCTTATAGAGATGATCTGAGAATTTACATTTATACATATTATATGTTTATGTCTTTTTAATGTCATTCAAAATGTTTACTATTTTCTCTATGATTATTTTTCCCATTTTTTTGCTAGATTTATTTCCATATATTTTATATTTTTTAAAACATACTCTTGTGATAAAATAGAAGCAGTTACAATATGCAACCACCACCCATGTCAGGAAAGAAAGCACTGAGAACCACCCTAGAATTTCCTCCATGTGTTCTACCCTAATCTTACCTCTCTTAATTTTTCAAAGTCAGCACTGTCCTGACTTTTATAATAATTTACTTCCTTTAATTTCTTTAAAATGTTTTTGCCTAATATATTTCCCTAGATACCATAATTGAGTCTTGCCCACTGAAAAGCAGTGCCTTTTCAGTCTCTTTTACTCTTTAGGTTCTCCTTCCTTCCCCTTTATCTTTCTTAGAATGTATTTATTGAAAACCAGAGGAAATTTAATCTGTAGATCTTTTCACAGTGTGGATTTTGCTGAATGATAAGCATATGATGGGGTTCGACATAATCTGTCATTTGTTTTTCCTTAAAATTGGTGACAGGATCCAGGGGCTTTACTAGATTCATGACCAGTTCCTTTGGAGACACTACAGCTTTTCCTTAACAAGAGGTTTATAATGTCTGCTTGTCTTTTTGTGATGCTAAATCTATTGATACTCCATAACTACGTTGGTTAATTTGGAAGATAAAAGGCAATATTATGCTAACTTTGTGTATTTTTATTTACTAAGAATTTTTTATAAAAAACTGCTTTCCGGCCGGGTGCGGTGGCTCACGCCTGTAATCCCAGCACTCTGGGAGGCCGAGGCGGGCGGATCACGAGGTCAGGAGATCGCGACCATCCTGGCTAACACGGTGAAACCCCGTCTCTACTAAAAATACAAAAAAATTAGCCAGGCGAGGTGGCGGGCGCCTGTAGTCCCAGCTACTCTGGAGGCTGAGGCAGGAGAATGGCGTGAACCCCGGGGGGCGGAGCCTGCAGTGAGCCGAGATCGTGCCACTGCACTCCAGCCTGGGTGAAAGAGTGAGACTCCTTCTCAAAAAAAAAAAAAAAAAAGTGCTTTCCTTTAATATTGTTTACTTAGATAGGAAGGACAAGAAACATGTCTGAACCTTTCTGTTTTTTATTAGCTTTCAAAAATTGAGTTAGTCTTTTGCATGTTAGTTTGTTTCCGTTTCCTATAGATTCTGGATTTTAGGCATTTGTCAGATGCAATGAGTGTGAATATCTTCTCCCATTCTGTAGGTTATCTGTTTGCTCTGTTGACGGTTTATTTTGCTGTGCCATAGCTCTTTAACTGTGTTCCACTGTATTTTTGTTTTTGTTGCAGTTGCTTTTGGGGACTTACTAAGTATTCTTTGCAAAGGCCAATGTCGAGAAGAGTATATCCTAGGTTGTCTTACAGGATTTTTACATTTTGAGATCTTACATTTTTAATACATTTTGATTTGATTTTTGTATATGGTGACAGGTAGGGGGTCCAGTGTCAATCTTCTGCATATAGAAAGCTACTTGTCCAAGCACTATTCATTGAACAGGGAGTCCTTTCCCTATTGCTTAATATTGACAGTGAGGTGTTATTTTTTGTTTCACCTTTTTGAGAATCAGATGGCTGTAGGTGTATGACTTTATATCTGAGTTTTCTATTCTGTTCCATTAGTCTATACATCTGCTTTTGTAACAGTACTATGCTGTTTTGGTTACTGTGGCTTTATAGTATAGTTTGAAGACAGGTACTGTGAGGCCTCCAGTTTTGGTCTTTTTGCTTAGGATTGCCTTGGCTATTTGGGCTTTTTGTTTGTTTGTTTCATGTGAATTGTTGAATAGTTTTTTCTAATTCTGTGAAAAATGTCATTAGTAGTTTTATAGGAATAGCAATCAATCTGTAGAATGCTTTGGGCAGTATGGCCATTTTGATCATATTGATTCTTCCAATTCATGAGCATGGAATGTTTTTCCATTCATTTTTGTGACTGCCGATTTCTTACAACCCAATTAAAAAATACACAAAGGACATAAACAGATACTTCTCAAAAGAAGACATACAAATAGCCAATAAACATATGAAAAATGATCAGCATCCATACTCACCAGAAAAATGCAAATCAAAACCACAAGATACCATCTCATAACAGAGTGGCTATCATTAAAAAGTCATAAAAAAAAAATAAAACAGATGCTGGCAAAGCTGCAGAGAAAAGGGAACACTTAAACACTGTAGATGGGAATGTAAATTAGTTCCACCACTGCAGATAGCAGTTTGGAGATTTCTTGTAGAACTTAAAACAGAGTTATGATTTGACCCAGCAATCCTGTTATTAGATATATACCCCAAAGTAAATAAGATAGTCTACTAAAAAGACACATGCATTTGCATGATCATCCCTGCACTATTCACAGTAGCAAAGACAAGGAATCAACCCAGGTGCCTACCAATGATAAATTGGATTAAAAAAATGTGGTATATAAACACCAAGGAATACTTTGTAGTCACAAAAAAGAATGAAATTATGTCTTTTTCAACAACATAGATGAAGCTGGAGGCCATGATACTAAACAATATTAACACATGAACAGGAAAACACATACCGTATGTTCTTGCTTATAAGTGGAGTTAAGCACTGAGACACATAAACAAAAGCATGGGAACAGTAGACACTATGGACTACTGTTAGTCATAGAGAGTGGAGGGAAAGGGCAGTGGGTTAAAACAAAAACTATGCTCTATAAAAGAAAAACTATAGTGGGCACTATGCTCACTATCAGGATGATGGGATCTGTAATCCAAACCTCAGCATCACACAATATTCCTGTGTAACAAGTCTGTGCATGTATATTCTGTATCTACAAGTTGAAATTTAAAAAAAAAGAATTGAGTTACTTCTTTAACATTATTTGTAGGCAAAATATTTTAATAACATTATGAAATCATGGATATAAGTATGTTTGGTAAATTTCAGTCTATTACAATTATTTTTTTTTTTTCTGAGGCTCATCATGTCTCATGTTTCCAACAGTCACAGCCTCTGAAAGTTGGTTCTGAGCCCTTTTGACAAGATTTTAGTGGTCTTTGATAATATCCTTACTCTTATATTCCAACTCATCTTGTACAATTTCTGTCACAGACCTAAAATCTGCCATTTCTCCAAGAAAGACTTAATATTCTTTGGGGAGAATATTCTAAACAGAGAATCCCTTTGTCATTGGGCTAATCAATGTTTCTAGGCCTCTTCTGTGGACAGCAATTTCTCTGTTTCCAATGTCTCTATCTCTCTATGACTATATATAGCTCTTTCATTTTGTGTGAAAGCTGTTGATGTTCTATGACTAGATTAGTTAAGTTGAGAGATTCAAAATGTCTCTGTCACAAACAATTCACAAGAGCAAAACACATCATGCATGCATATATGTGTGTGTGTGTGTTAAAATAAATATTAAAGAAAAGGTGCATCAGGAGTTTCTACTGATACTTTTAACCCTAATATAAAACTACAGGTTTTTTACTTACCGTTTTCTCTATTGCATCTTTATGTCTCTTCCTCCACAAGAAAATCCTAACTCTTAATGATAGATAATGATAAAAGGAGAGTATCATATGATGGCTCATTTACTGTATTCAGTATTAAACACATGACAGTTTCAAAATGGCAATACTAATATTACCCCTCCAGTGTAATGACTAAGAACAGTGAATTTTGTTTTGCATATGTTGTCCTCGTGTTCAGAAGGAGAATAAATACAAAGAAACAGCCCAGGCACTTCAGAGTCAAACTGCTGACAATTGAGAAACAGAAAATTTTGAAAGTATCCAAGAGCAACTACAAAATCATGCCTAACTATTCAAGACAAACTTTGAAACAGAGCACAATGGAGTGACATGTTGAATGCACTGACAGTAAACAAAGTGCCAGCATAGAATTCTCTGTCCAAAGAAAAATATTTTTCAAAATGGGAGTGGAAAGAGTGATGTTTTCAGACAAATAGAAACTGATAGAATTAATCACTACCAATCTAGAGTATTTAGTTTATAGTCTTTGATCTTTAGTATCTAGAAATACTAAAAAGATTTTTTCTGGCAGAAAGAAAATAATTCTGTAGAAGCATAAAAATGTAGTAATAAGTGAAGAATTCCAACTCAATGTATAATAAACATAAATGGATAACAATATATTTAAAAATAAGAATGTCTAAAGAGATTTAAAGTATTTATGGAAATTAAATGTATAAGAAATACAGCATAAAATGTGGGAAAATGTAAATGGTACAATGTTATTGTATTGTCCAGAAAATGAAAAGGTTTAAATGTAGCCAGATTAAAATAAGTCAATGTAATAGCATGCAATGTGTCAGTTAACCACTAGAAAAAAAAACAAAAAGATGTTACTAATAGGCCAGTAGTGAGAAAATAAAATGTAACAACAGTCATGCAAATAAAATAGTGAATTAATCTATATAGTTAAGCCATTAAAAATAAATTAAGCTGAAGCAAAGAAATGTATAAGAGCAGAAGTTAAACAACAAAGAAAGCTGTCCTTCAGTACCATTAACGAATTCAAGTTGTTTCTTTGGAAAGATTAATTATGTTGTTAAATCTTTAGTAAGACTAATCAAGGAAATAAGAAACAAACCATAAATTAGGAAATACAAAAGAATAGGATGATAGATCCTCCAGCTATTAGAATGATAACAAATTATTATCAAAAACCTTATGGCAATGAATTTGACAATTTAAATGAAATTATCAAATTCCATGAATTACAGATTTTCCCAGAAATAGACATATAAATATAGGCAACTGATTTTTGACAAAGGGGTCAAGGCAATACAATGGAAAAAATAGATGGTATTTTCAACAAATGGTTTAAGAATAACTAAACATCTACATTCAAACAAAGTAAAACCAGCCACAAATCTTACACCCTTCACAAAAAATTAACTCAAAGAGAATCATAGACTTAAGTGTAAAACACAAAACTATAGTGCTCCTGGAAGACAATATAGAAAAAATCCAAGATGACCTTTGGTTTGGCAATGACTTTTTAAATATGAACAGCAAAGATATGATCCATGAAAGAAAGAATTGATAAGCTGGATTTAATTATAATAAGATACTTCTGCTCTGAAAATGGCATTCTCAGTAGAGTAAGAAGACAAGCCATAGACTGGAAGAAAATATTTTAAAGAACATATTTAATAAAGAACTATTATCTACAATATACAAAGAACACTTAAAACTCAACAATATGAAAACTACACGATTAAAAAGTGGGTAAAAACCTGAACAGACACATTATTAAGGAAGATATATAGATGGCAAATAAGCACATGTAAGAAGGCTCAATATCATATGTTACTAGGAACTTGCAATTTAAAAAAAAAACCTTAGATGCCATTATAAACCTATTAGAATAGCCAAAATCAGAAACATTGACAACATATACATATGAGCCAAAAGAAATGGTCACATATGGCCCGGCATGGTAGCTCATGCCTTTAATCCCAGCACTTTGGGAGGCTGAGGCGGGTGGATCATGAGGTCAGGAGATCCAGACCATCCTAGCTAACACGGTGAAACCCCGTCTCTGCTAAAAATACTAAAAAATTAGCTGGGCATGGTGGCGGGTGCCTGTAGTCCCAGCTACTCCGGAGGCTGAGGCAGGAGAATGGCATGAACCTGGGAGGCAGAGCTTGCAGTGAGCCGAGATTGTGCCACTGCACTCTAGCCTGGGTGACAGAGCGAGACTCCGTTTCAAAAAAAAAAAAAGAAATGGTCACATATATCCATCAACAGTTGGGTGCAGAAATAATCGTAGTATCTTTAATACTATTAGACAAAACGGAAATGGCAGGTATGTTTAGCAATAGTAATGGTAGGATAGTTAAACTGATCATGCTATATTCTTATAATGGACTTCTAATAGAATTCTATTCAACAATCAGAAAACCACAATTATGACAACACGCAACATGGATCTGTTTCACAGATTAAAAACTATAAACAGCATATAGATTATGATTGCCCTCATATGATGTTCAGCAACAGATAAAACTAATATATGCTAATACATTAGAAAATTGATTTTATCATATATAATATATTGAGCTATATAATTAACTATTTACATCATGTAGTTTTTCTCCATTAAAAAGATGAAAATAAACCAAATAATCCTTTTTGATTACAGTTCCAGTAGGGCTACAAGGTTTTACTTATTATTTTCAAGCCTAAAATTTGTCACTCAAGTCTTTTCTGCATTACAGTTTTGCTATTTGGAACTCAACTGTTGGTCTAATTTTCATTTTGTATCTTGTTTTATTTTTGGTAGGTGCACTGTCTTCCTTTTCTGACAGCTTTCAAAATTGTGTGTGTGGGTGTGCATGTATGTGTGTGTTACAGTTTCTATTCAATATGTCTACGTGAAAGTATTTCTTGTGATTCACTGAGTTTCCTGAATCTGAGAATTTATATTTTTCATAACTTTGATAATTTTTATTTATTATTTATTAGAATATTGCCACTCTTGTTCTTAATATACTTTAAAAAAACTCTCTAAAGTTCTAGTTAGACGTGTTAAATTTTATCATTCTATCCACATTGTTTCAACTTGTTCTATATATTTTCCAACTCTTTGTCTATCTGTACCTAGTTATGAGTAGTTTCTATAGGTCTGCATTCTAGTTCCATAATTCTCTTTTTCAATTGGTCTAATCTTTTCACCTTTTAAAACAACTCAAATATTGTTACTGTCTTCACTTATCTTATTTTTCATTTATAGAGATTCTGATTGGTTCTCTTCCAATTCTGTTTATTTTGACAGTTTTATGTTTCATTATTCTTTTTTGATTACTTCTTTTATACTTTGAACACTTTATACATATTTATTTTATATTTTGATCAGATAATGCCTGCACTTTCTGACTTAAATCATCTTATTATTTGTTTTTCTTATCTCCCTTTCTCTGATTTATGATCTTATTTTCCTCATGTGTTTGTAGTGTTTATGAATTTTTATTTCTTGAAAAATAAAATTCTTTATTTGAAAGAATTTATTCTTTACTTAAGAGTTTATTTATTCTTAATAAATACATTTATTTATTTGAGGAAAATATTTTACTTTTTAATAGTTTACTACCCCGGTTGGGGTGGACGTTAAAACGCCCGTTTACTTCTATTCAATATCATCCATATTTGCTACAAAAACATGAGTTATATTTTAGAGCTTTTAGTGCCATATATTTAGCTTGACATTTAACCCCAAAATTACTTGAAAAAGTGCTTACAATAAAAAAATTTCAGGATAAACTTAATTTTATCTAACTCAGAACAGAGCCTGAGTCAGGTAAATTTATTCTCTATTTCCATCAGCCATGAAAGTTGCATTCTGGTATAACTTTTAAATACCTATTTTATTAGGTTTCTTGGCTTTAAGCAGGGGTCATCAATTTTGATCTCCCTTAGTACAGTAGAACCAGACTTTACCTTGTATTCATCATGGAAAATCTATTAAAATCCAAGCTAGCAGTACAGAGACTACCACTTATCAGTATAATCCCTCAGCACAAACAATGACTTAGTAGCCATTTCTTCTCTTGATTCATAGTTTTGTCTTATTTTGTTTCTAATGCCTTAGGTAATATTTCTTCCAGGTGAGTCATGCATCTTAAAATAATTTTTAACTAAAATATTAAGCAGTCTATACAAAGATGTTTTCTCTGGTTATCAGTTTGTTCACTTTGAGAGAACAAGTCATATTTTCACTATTCTTTGAGCAAGCAGAATCCACTCTAAGCCATTTTGTCTTCCATATACACTCATTTTGTGCTAGGAATGTAAATCCTATCTCTATCAAGTGCATATTTTATATTTTAGCCTCAACATTTGAAATTTTTATTGCATGGTTAATATGTATTGTATAGGGTATTTAAAAATAGCATGTCTAAGACAAAATTTTTGGCTGTTCTCCCATTAAGTTGACCAACCACAATTTTTACCACTTTAATAAACAGCATCTCTATTCCGTCTTTTATACAGATCAAAATGTTAGAAATCACCCTTTATACTTCACTTTAACAATGCACATTTAATCCATCAGCAAATCTTGCTCACTTTAGCTTTAAAGTGAATTCAAATTTCTACCAATTTACCTTACTCACGCTGTGAGCAACTGTCTATCTTTCCATTCTCATCTTACACTTCCTGCTTTGCACATCACAAAAGTATTGTCAAGGCTAAAAGGAACCACTAAGACATGTTGAGGCACACAGAGGATAAAAATAACTGAAATCAGCTATTATTCTAAACTGAAAGGAGAGCAGTAATAGAAACTGTCTGAGGATATCTGGAGCTCTAAGTAAGGGCTGCCTTAGAAGAGCTGTGTTTTCAATAGAAAAGCATGATCTCTGGCAATTTATGGCCTGATGAAGAGTGGACAAGAAAAAAAAATTCCATCATCATTTTGCCTTTAGATTTGAAATTAGGTTAACAGAAATAAGTAACCCCATGTAATTCACCTTAAAACTTACAAAAGACCAAACATTACAAAACCCAGAGGTATAGAATCGGTATAGGATTTGAAGGCCCAGCAGACAGTTTGCTATGACAGGTTAATTTGAAGTATCCTGTAATGTTCATTAAGTTACTGTGTTTCCAGAATCTAAATTAGATGAGAAATATAATTGTGGTTTTCTAACTTGATAATCAAATTATGTTAACATGGGTCCTTTAGCTTTTAAAATGACTAGCTTTGTTTTAGAAAGCTGGTATTAATCCACTCTCTATTCTTGAAAATTTGGATGGAAGAATTCTGAAGTTGCCTGCTGTTTTCCTTTAGCGCTGAGATTCTTAAGGTTTCTTTTATATTACTCTGGAATCAAGTATTTTAAATTGTCTTTTTTATTTTAATGATCTTCCGCCAATAATTGTCTGAAATTATCCATTTATAAGGTTATCAGACCTACAGTTCCCTAAGAGGAACTGCATGTTCTTTTCAATCAGAAATATACAATAGAAGTGGGTATATGTTCCATCCATTTTCAATAGTAAGCACTACTTATGTCTACATAAGAGTTAAAATCCAAATGTGGGACCTTTGATACCATCAGTCATATATATATATATTTTTTAAACTGGTACAGAGAAGCGAAAAGATTAAATTCTACTTCTTTTTTTTTTTTTTTTTTTTGAGGCAGAGTCTCACTCTGTCGCCCAGGCTGGAGTGCAATGGGGCAATCTCGGCTCACTGCAAGCTCCGCCCCCCGGGTTCACGCCATTCTCCTGCCTCAGCCTCTCTGAGTAGCTGGGACTACAGGCGCCCGCCACCACGCCTGGCTAATTTTTTTTATATTTTTAGTAGAGAAGGAGTTTCACCGTGTTAGCCAGGATGGTCTGGATCTCCTGACTTCGTGATCCGTCCGTCTCGGCTCCCAAAGTGCTGGGATTACAGGAGTGAGCCACCATGCCCAGCCAAATTCTACTTCTTAAAAATCACAAAAACTAGTTTAAATTGATGACTTGTGCGTATGTTCAAAATGTAACGACAAAAAAAGCCAACACCCGTCATTTGTATTAACTGTTTTTTTAAAATAAAAAATTGTTAATGTTAGAAACATAGTATGAAGTGCCTTTATCTGCTTAGACCTATGGAAGATTTTCAAGTTGGGTTGCACAGGAAATGATTATTCTTCAATTTCTTAGTAGTTAAAAAGTGCCAAATACTACTTGAAATTATTGGTTACAGATTAGTGACAAGAGCCGGGGTTAGGATCCGGTTGGACGCTGACATCCGGAAGCCCTCAAACATACAGAACTTCCAAACTCAAGTCCAGCCATAAGCTATTTTGCCAACATGTCAGAGTAATCTGTATTTTTGTATGTGATTTCTACTTTTATAGACTTGTTTTTAAAACAATAAAACACATTTTTATAAAAATGAAAAAAAAAAAAAACTCCATCATCATTCTCTCCCAATTAGCTGATCTTCTAAAAGTACTTTCCATTTTCTCAACCATAACGGAACTGAAAGGGCACGGGAACCTATTTTAAACAGCATCCTGAGACACAGTGTAGGGTAAAATATTTGCAGAGGCAGGAAAAAAAATAACCAGTCAGTATATCTAATTTTATGTTACAAACATACATGAATCACAGAACAGTTTTTTCACTCAAGTGTTACATATTAAATGCCAAGAATATCTCTAGCACTCTTCTGCACACTGGGGATGCAGCAGTAAACAGGACAGACCATATAATCTGCCACACTGAAACTATACTCAGTTAAGAAGGAAAACATTGAAAAAATTAACAAAGAAGTAATATCATATTACATAATATTTGATATAAACAGAAATATTGATATGCAAGATGGTATTTGAATAAAATGTAGTAAATACATCAGACCTTGAACATTGGGAAGAGAAATGTTCTAGGCAGAGGCACGGAGATAAAAATAAATACTCCTGATTCCTTGTAGATCAGATGAGTACAAATTATTTTTGATATTATATTAAACCATTCTTTCACAGATATGATCTCATCTAATAGTTTCATTTACAAATGAGATTGTTACACATAATTCATAAAGTGTATGATTGGGGCTTAGCATACTATATGCTATATGGTAAAAGCTCAGTAAATATTGCAAGTTCTTTTTTTTTCATTATTGTTTTTATTTTGATGATGTGATGATTACTGCATTTCAAGGCCAAGGCTATTTTATTGACTGCAACCTTTTAAAATGTAAGAGAGTAATAAAAAAAAAAGAGGAAATAATATTAATTAATTCACACTATATCTTTACATAGAGCTGGAAAAATATTACAAAAAATATATTTTTGCAGTTAAATTGAGTAGCTTTCATATAGATAAGCTAAATCACATGTATTTAATGAAGCAATATAACTAGCATTATTCACTAGTAGTTCTGTTGCCAAACACAATCTTAAGTAATTTAATGAATTCCAGGTGTCATCAGTCAGTTAACTGATGACATTTAAAATTTTAAATTCCAATACTCTTTGACTACAGAGTCCAAAATTATCTTTGCTACTAAAAAATAACATTTTATATCATAAGACCACATGTCTGTGATAAACACTGAAACATGTACTATTGAAATGGAGTTATTCTTAGCATTTTCTCCTACGTGATCTACCCTTTCTTACTTCTTCTCTTTTCTCTTAACATTATTTCCTTTTTAAATTATCATTAGACTATATTATATTCTCTCACATTACTTTTTGCAATTAGTTAAGATAGTTCTATTAATGGCTGTAGATTACAGACTAAATTTATCCAAGTATTTATGAGTGCTTACTAACTATACATGGATTATATATTATAAATGGTCTCATACCACAATTAGTTTTATGATCCAGTCAGACAAATTGCTAAATACATTTTCTAATTGCAAAATAATAATTTATCTCATTCTATTTTTTAAATATTTCACTTTGGAGAAACCCCTCTGAGTTACTAACAAGTGTATATGGTGAAATAAGGTCAACAACAACAATAATAATAACTAGTAAGCTTAATTTTTTCCTTTACCCGTTAAGTACTTCATAGTTATTATATCTCATAACTTAACCCTTATGATAACATGATTAGCTATTTTATTCCTATTTTGCAGATAAAAATACTGAGGGCATGTAAAAGTAAGTACTTGACTGAGTTACAGTGCTACTAGGTACACTACTTTAGATTTGTATCTGTAGTCCATCTGCAACCAAAGCCCAAGCATTTACACTCAGGTTCACTAAGTACAAAGATATTCGTAACTGTTAAGATCAGAAATACTGGCACACAGGCACATACTTTTCCAAGCATTCTAGGAATGATTTACTTTATAAACTTTTTTCAAAATGACTTTTTATTTTTTTTTCTTATGGTATCTGGTAATTTCTGAAGTATTAATTTATTAAGTGTACTTTAGTGGTATAATGGATGCATCTGCAATGCTAATTGTAGAGAGAATTACTCTTCAAATAATTGCTGCATAACTTTTCCTCTAAGGAAATCAAAATAATATACTTTGGTATTAGGTTAATTTTTATCTCAAATATCGATTGAGTTAGCTTTACAACACATGTAATTTTATGTTTAAGTTTTTAAAATTGGTTAAAATATAAACTAATACTATGTTCTCTAGCATGGAGAGATAATGAAACATATTTTGAAATTAATTACTTACATAGATTATATTCAAAATCTTATGTCGTTTATTTATTTTTTTTCTACTTTAAATTATAAATTGTATGTGATGTTAGCGGCAGCCTGTTTGAAGTGATCACTGCCATGACACCAGCTGCAGTGGGGAACAGGGTCAGGCCAAGGGTCATCAGGTGCAGATACTGAGGTGGGCAATCTCTGGAGCCCACCCCTAGTAGCATCCCCGGAGCTTGCCACCATGGGAACCCGCCCCTGGGAGCCACCACGATGGGGCCAGACCCAGCTGCCTGCAGCAGAATAGCAACATGATCAGGCATGGAGGAGTAGGCAAAGAGGGGCCCTGAGGCTTAGCTGGGCCCAAGGTGGTACCACACTTGCACATGGAGTGTGGGGAACTGGGCCCAAGTTGTGGGCTGTGCTTCAGGGGCCCAGGGCAGGAAGTGGGAGTGGCACCCACAGCAAAATGTACATCACCACATAGTTGTATGCTACCCCCATGGAGCCAGCCACCACCAGCAGAGCCAGACTCCACACGTTGGAGCAGCTTAGCACTGGGCCCAGGCATGATGTGTTGGACTTAGAGCCCTTGCCCCAGGATATGAGGAGGTGCAGCTGGTGCTGCATGCTCCATAGAACCAGTGGGAGCCGCCGCCTCCGAGTTGGCAGGGTGGGAGCTCTCCAGGTAAAGCTGCAGCTGCCTTGCCAGGCTGGGGACCCAGGCATCTCTGCACTCTTGGGGCCCTGGAAAGACCCCCTTCCCCCACAGGTTCAGAAGTGCCTGCTCCTCCTGCTGCCTTGCTTCTCTCCACTGTCAGCACCCTCTCTGGTCTTGAAACGAGGTTCAAGCCAAGCCTAGGTACTGTTGCAACCCTGCCAGGCGTGCACATGCTCAGGGAAGCTATGACATGCCAGCTCCCTGCTGCCTCAGGCCCCTGCAGATTTTAGGCACCAAGAAGCACAAGAAGGAGGCCAAGGAGGAGGGACTCAGGGCAGCTCGGTGCTGATCTGCAGGTGCCCCTGGGCACAAACAGCTTGGGTGCTATAAACAGCAGTGGGAAGCAGACAAGATCCTGGACAGAAAGGGGCAGGTCCCCTGTGAAGCCACACCTCCAAGCTGGGGAGGACCTGAAGCCTGGGAGCCAGGCTGAAGGGGAAACTTGTAGTGCTTTTCCCTGGGCCCGCCCATGGCCACCCATAGCTGCCCATGGACCAATCACTTTCTCCACTCTGAGGCCCATAAAAGCCCCAGACTCAGCCAGACTCAAAGAGAGGATGGTATGATCAGCTGCAGAAAGGAGTTGCCTTCTCTCATGAGAGCCAAGGAGACAGTGGGATAATCAGCTGCCTAGAGGAGCTGCCATTTCTGCTGAGATCTGAATACTCATTGGGGTACCCTGGCTATGGAGAGGAGGTACCCACTGCAGGCCTCCTCTGAGCTGTTTTGTCATTCAGTAAAGTTCCTATTCATCTTGCAAACACATCCCTTGCTCACCAAGTTGTGGATGACAAGAGGAGAGAAGAGAGGAGGAGAAAAAGAGCCACGGCCCTTTTGGAATCCCAGACCTGGGAGCTCCCCTACCCAGGACTGTGACACCCTCTTTAGGGCTGTACAGTTCATGGCATCACTAAGCTTCCAGGCACCACCACATTCCCTGAAGACAGCCATAGAAGTTGCTTATGGCCCAGTGCAGCCTTGCAGGGAGCCAGTGCCTATGCTGGCACCTAAATCTGCCTGTCTCATGGCAGCTAGTGTGTCCAGCTGTGCACAGTCACCAGACCCCATGCTCACTCAGACACCCCTCACCACTCTGCCTGGTTCACCCTTGGCAGAGATGGGATGCAGGTGGGCACCTCAAGCCAAGTGTAGCCTCCAGGCTGAGTTGGCCAAACAAGCCCAGTGAGCCAGATCAAAATTAAAGTAAAGGCACCACTGGACACAGAGGTGACACTACACCTCAAGAATCTAGCTGGCAACACTACACACCAAGGATCTTGTAACATTTGTACATTGTTGTAGTTAGACGTCTTGTTTTCAGAGAGCAGTTTGTAAACAGTATGTATTTATTATTTCTGAGTTTGCTCAAATTGAATATATTGTTTTTATATTTCAAGTATATTTTTAAGTGCTTTAAAAGTATTTCTCATCATTTGGGAGAATATATAATATGTCTAAGTAAAGAGGACTGATGGCTACTTATTCTGAGAATTTGTTAATAATTTTTAAAATGTTTCTTTTGGAGTATATGAAAATTAAAATTGAGAAAAGCACAGAGATAACTCCAAAGCACAACTTGGTTCTTGAAGGCAGCCCAATAGGAGACTTCTTACTGAATAGGAAGTAATGCTAGTTTTCCATCCAGATGTGCATTAATTGGGGAGATATGCTAAGTATGGCTTGGTGGAGAAATAAGTAAGTTTCAGTGCAATGACTTCTAAACATTTGGTTATTTTGTGATTATCACTCAGGGAAAATGCTCTCTGTAGTTTTTTATGAGAATGTATGTTCAAGCTTTTACTTATCTAACCAGTTTTTGGGGGTTTCTTAAACATTTTTCAATCAGGTAGAATAAAGTTGATTCCCACAAGCAATTTCACTCTTTGCCCAGAGAAAGACTAATATTTTTAGTCTCTATCACTTACTCCATGACTTAGATACAATTATAGCTATCTACTTCAAGAAAAATTGTAATCAGATTGGTTTCAACACTGTTCTGGAACTGATTGTGTACTGTGGAGATAGTCTTGGTACCAACGTTGTTAAGTAGTTCAAGCCAAAAGTGTAAATGGGATACTTTTTTGAGTGATGTTTCTACTACTCATAAAGCTAATAAAACTATTGAAAGAAGCTACTAGTGGCCCCCAAACACTGCAAACTCAGAAATAGAGCATAGTATTAAGATAGTAAGATACTGGAAGATGCATCTTTCTCACTCTTACTGGCTATCACTGGCTTGGACAATCATAACTACAAGGAGTTTTCTACTACAGTTTTTACCAGTCTATCATTAACCACAGCCCTTCACAAACATGGCTCCTGATTCACTCTTAAAACCCATTATCTACATTTATTTAAATATTTCCCTAGCTATTTTTGAAAAGCTACTGGTCCAGAAACATAGATGATAGGAGAAGATATTCCACCCTGGCACTGCAATAATCAAAATCAAGTTTATATAAGTTGCAGTAGACACAGAAAGAATGCTAGTAAGAGTGTACACTCCAATAATAATTTTTATATACTACATAAGTTCAGAAATTTTTAAAACGCAGCTGAGATAATGGAAGAGACTACATAAATATATTCTTAATAAAAAATTATATGAGGATCTGTACACATTGGTCTTCCTTACAGAACAATTATAAAAAAGAGATCTGCCAAAATCTCAGTTGACAGTTATCAAGGACCAAAGCAATCTCTTTGGATAAAAAGATATTTCTGAATCTTTAATTCATTCAAGGTATATTAAGTAGAGAAAAATAAACTCAAATGTACATTAGGAAAAGTTAATATCAAAAATAAAAGGAATAGTGTCTAGAATATCTGGAAATGATAAATTTAAAACTAAAGATATAGATAATTATTTTATCAATATATTTAGTATATTCTTTCTCTTTTAAATATACCCTTAAGAATTTCCATTGCCCTGCTTTTAGATGTTTTTACAGGTCTTTAAGAATTTTGTTCTGGTATTGAAAGTCATTTTCTCTTCGTATAGGATTTCAGGTCACTAGTATGCTCTCCATTGATTGAAAAGAAAATGCAACACTAATGTGACTCTCTAGTTATTGAAAAGTAAGCAATACTTTTTTGAATTTAATGGGATAGGTTTTGTAGATATTGTATTTTTTCTCTCAGAATAATTATATGATGTTTTCAAAGTGTGTCCTTTGCAAATTTACTATAATGGATGTATAAATAAATATTTTATTACCAAATTTGTTAATTCAATAAATATGAATTGGGTATTTTAATGTGCTATTCTGGGCACTAGGCAAACATTAATAAATAAAAATTACAAAAAGTAATTCATCTTATGTAATTTATGTTTAAGGTGGAGGGGTGAGTGCAGACAATTAACAGAATATGAAACGAAAGTCTATTTATATGAATTTGGAAGTAATAATTACTTTGATATATGGGAAAAAATGAAGCAACAAAGAAAATGGAATGAGAATTGTCTATTCATGTCCTTGGCCTACTTTTTGATGGGATTGTTTATTTTTCTCTTTTACTAATTTGTTTGAGTTCCTTGTAGATTCTGGATATTAGTCCTTTGTTGATTGCATAGATTGTGAAGATTTCCTCCCACTCTGTGGGTTCTCTGTTTACTCTGCTGACTGTTCCTTTTGTTGTGCAGAAGCTCTTTAGTTTAATTAAGTCCCACCCATTCATCTTTGTTTTTATTGCATTTGCTTCTTGGTTTTTAGTCATGAAGTCTTTGCCTAAGCCAATGTCTAGAAGGGTTTTTTCAATTTTATCTTCTAGAATCTTTATGGTTTCAGGTCTTCGATTTAAGTCTTTCATCCATTTTGAGTTGATTTTTTGTATAAGGTGAGAGATGAGGATCCAGTTTCATTGTTCTACATGTGGCTTACCAATTATCACAGGACCATTTGTCGAATAGGGTGCTCTTTCCCCACTTTATGTTTTTGTTTCTTTATCAAAGATCAGTTGGGTGTAAGTATTTGGCTTTATTTCTGGCTTATCTATTCTGTTCCATTGGTCTATGTGCCTATTTTTTATACCAGTACCATGCTGTTTTGGTGACTATGGCCTTATAGTATACTTTGAAGTTGAACAATGTGATGCTGTCAGATTTGTTCTTTTTGCTTAGTCTTGCTTTGACTATGCAGGGTCTTTTCTGATTCCATATGAATTTTAGAATTGCTTTTTCTAGTTCTGTGGAGAATGATGGTGGTATTTTTTTTTTCTTTGAGGCAGAGTCTTGCTCTGTCACCCAGGCTGGAGTGCAGTGGCGCAATCTCGACTCACTGCAAGCTCCGCCTCCCAAGTGCACACCATTCTTCTGCCTCAGCATCCCGAGTAGCTGGGACTACAGGCACCTGCCACCACACCCGGCTAATTTTTTGTATTTTTAGTAGAGATGGGGTTTCACTGTGTTAGCCAGGATGGTCTCAATCTCCTAACCTCGTGATCTGCCCACCTCAGCCTCCCAAAGTGCTGGGATTACAGGCATGAGCCACCGTGCCTGGCCTGATGGTGGTATTTTGATGGGAACTGCATTGAATTTGTAGATTGTTTTTGGCAGTGTGGTCATTTTCACAGTATTGATTCTACCCATCCATAAGAGTGGAATGTGTTTCCATTTGTTTCTGTCATCTATGATTTGTTTCATCAGTGTTTTGTAGTTTTCCTTGTAGAGGTCTTATCTCCTTGGTTAGGTATATTCCAAAGAATTTCATTTTATTTTTTGCATGTATTACAAAGGGGTTGACTTCTTGATTTGATTCTCAGCTTGGTTGCTGTTGGTGTATAGCAGAGCTACTGATCTGTGTATATTAATTTTGTATCCTGAAATTTTGCTGAATTCATTTATTAGTTCTAGGAGCTTTTTGGAGGGGTCTTTAGCGTTTTCTAGGTATATGATAATATCATCACCAAAGAGCAATAGTTTGATTTCCTTTTTACCGATTTGGATGCCCTTTATTTCTTTCTCTTACCTGATTGCTCTGGCTAGGACTTCTAGTACTATGTTGAATACAAGTGGTGAGACTGAGCATCCTTGAGTTGTTCCAGTTCTCATAAAGAATGCTTTCAACTTTTCTCTTTCAGTATTATGTTGGCTGTGGTTTTGTCATAGATGGCCTTTATTACATTGAGGTATGTCCCATGTATGCCGATTTTGATAAGGGTTTTAATCATGAAATTATGCTGGATTTTGTCAAGTGTTTTTTCTGCATCTATTGAAATGATTTTATGATGTTTGCTTTTAATTCTGTTTATGTGGTGTATCATGTTTATTGACTTGCATCTTTTAAACTATCCCTGTATCCCTGGTATGAAACCCATTTGATCATGGTGAATTATCTTTTTGATATGCTGTTGGATTCAGTTAGCTAGTATTTTGTTAAGAATTTTGCATTTATGTTCATGAGGAATATAATGCTCTACATCACTAATGATCAGGCAAGTGGAAATCAAAACCACAATGTGATACCATCTTACTCCTGCAACAATGGCCATAATAAAAAATAATAATAATAGATGTTGGTGTGGATGTGGTGAAAAGGGAACACTTTTACATTGCTGGTGGAAATGTAAACAAGTACAAGCACTATGGAAAACAGTGTGGAGGTTCCTTAAAGAACTAAAACTAGAAATACCATTTGATCCAACAATCCCACTACTGGGTATATACCTAGAGGAAAAGAAGTAATTATATGAAAAAATTCTTGGCACATGCATGTTTATAGCAGCACAATTTGCAATTGCAAATATATGGAACCAGCCCAAAAGCTCATCAACCAACAAGAAGATAAAGAAATTTATATATATAAATAAATTTTAAAAATTTTATATATAAATAAATTTTATAAATTTTATATATATAAATAAGATAAAGAAATATATATGTAACATATATATATGTATTTCAAATGGAAATCATGAGTATACAATTGCATATATATATTTGAAGTTTGATAGAATTATCTAGCCTGGAGGCATTTATATATATTTATATATCTATATATGTATATATGGAATACTACTCAGCCATATAAAGAAATGAATTAATGGCATTTGCAGCAACTTGGCTAAAACTGGAGAAATGTAGAAATAGTGAAAAGTCATAGGATTCTGCATTTTTGAAGGTACAAGTAACAGAATTTCTTGAAGTATTTGATTGTGGGGTGTAAAGGGAAAAGAAAAAATTATGAAGATTTTAAGTTTTTTAGTATAAACAACTGGGAACACAGAATTTCCAACAGCTAAAACAGATGAATTTCAGATACTTGTAGATATTCAAATGGAAATCATGAGTAGTCAGTTGCATATACATATTTGAAGTCTGATAGAAAAAACTATCTAGCCTGGAGATACTTTTAAATCACATATAGACTAAAATTGGTACTGGAAAGATGTCAGGATTTATATATACTAACACATATTTATAAGTAATATATGCACCATATTTCTGCCCATTTTTACTCTTCCATATGTTGCTGATTCTCTGTGGTTTTTCTATTATTTCTCTACCAAAAAGGTTTGTCATCGTCTACTTTTATTCTATATATTTTTTTAATTTGAGAGTACATATTATGGAATGGCAAAGGCTTTACCTCTTATTGTCTGTTTACTTTCAGTCACTTTAACTAGAAATTTTTTTAAGTCTTTGGTCAGATTCTTGAGACAGAATACAAATAAGCTTAAATTGTTTTCCAGTCAAGCCTTCAGATGAGAATGCAATCCAGCTGACACTTTAATTTCAGCCTTATCAGAGCCTGAGCAAAGAACTCTATTCAGCCACATTCTGAACGCTGACCCACAGAAACTTGGACATAATAAATATGTATATTATAAGCTGTAAAGTCTGTGGTAATTTGTTTTGCAACAATAAATAATCCAAGAGCCATTTTTAATAAAATAATATAAAATAGAAAACAAAGTTAGATCAAAATAATTCATTACCATTTTATACAAAAAATTGGTATTTAGGAGTGGGGTATTTCTATAAAGATACCTGAAAATGAGTTAACAACTTTGTAACTGGGTAACAAGCAGAGAGTGTGGAGGGCTCAGAAGAAGATGAGAAGATGCGGGAGAGTTTGGAACTTCCTAGAGACTTGTTGAATAGTTGTGACCCAAATGATGATAGTGATATGGACAGTGAAGACCAGGCTGAGAAGATCTCAGATGGAGATGAGGAAGTAATTGAGAACTGGAGCAAAGGTCACTTTTGTTTCACCTTGCACATAGAGCTTGTTGGATAGTGCCCCAGCCCTAGGGATCTGTGGAACTTTGAACTTGAGATTGATGATTTAAGGTATCTGGCTGAAGAAATTTCTAAGCAGTAAAGTCTTCAAAATATTGTCTAGCTGCATCTAACAACATATGCTCATAAGCATGAGCAAAGAAATGATCTAAAACTGGAATTTATATTTAAAAGAGAAGCAGATGTAAATGTTTGGAAAATTTGCAACCTGGCCATGTGGTAGAAAAGAAAAGCCCATTTTATGGGGAGGAATTAGAGCAGGCTATAGGGATTTGCACAAGTGAAAAAGAGCAAAATGCTAATAGTCAAGACAATGGGAAAAAGGCCTCCAAGTATTTAAGAGACGTTTGCAGCAGCATTCTTCATGGCAGACTCTTTATCACAGACACAGATGCCTAGGAGGATAGAATGCTTTCATGAGTTGGGCCCAGGAGCCCGCTGCCCTGCACAGCCTCAGGACACTGTTTTCTGCATCTCAACTGCTCTGTCCCCAGTCTTGGCTCAAGGACCCCAAACACAGCTTGGGTCTCTGCTTCAGAAGGTGCAAGCTATGAGTCTTGGCAGCCTCCATGTGGTGTTAAGCCTGCTGGTACACGATGTGCAAGAATTGAGGTTTAGGAACCTCCACCTAGATTTCAGAGGATGTATGAAAAAGCCTGAATGTCCAGGCAGAAGCCTGCTACAGAGACAGAGCCCTTTTGGAGAACCACTATGAGGGCAGTGCAGAGAATAAATGTGAAGTTGGAGCCCCCATACTGAGTCCCCACTGGGATACTGCCTAGTAAAGCTGTGAGAAGAGGGTCACTGTCCTCCAGATCCTAGGATGTGGATCCACCAGCAGCTTGCACCATGTCCCTGGAAAAGCCACAGGCACTCAGCACCAGCCCTTGAAAGCAGCCTCAGGAGCTGAACCCTGCAAAACCACAGTGGTGGAGCTGCCAAGGCCTTGGGAGCCCAGCCCTCACACCAGTTTTCCCTGGATATGAGACACGGAATCAAAAGAGATTATTTCAGAGCTTTAATGTTTAATAACCGCCCATCTGGGTTTTGAATTTTCACGTGGCCTATTGCCTCATTCTTTTAGCTGATTTCTCCCTTTTGGAGTGGGAGTATTTACCAATGCTTTTCTACCAATTGTATCTTGGTAGTAACTAACTTATATTTGATTTTAAAGACTCATAGGTAGAAGGGACTTGCCTTTGACTCAAATGAGACTTTGGACTTGAGTTAATGCTAGATTGAGTTAAGATGCTGGGGGACTGTTGGGAAGGTTGTATTTTGCAATGTGAGAAAAACATAAATTTTGGGAGTGGCCAGGGGTGAAATGATATAGTTTGGATCTATTTCCCCCCTAAATCTTATGTTCAATTATATCCCTAATGTTGGAGGTGGGACCTGGTGCAAGGTAATTGGATCATGGGGGCAGTTTCTCACGGTTTCACATCATCCTCCTTGGTGCTGTCATACAGTGAGTTCTCATGAGATTTGGTTGTTTAAAGGTGTGTGGCACTTCCTCTCTCTTCCTCCTGCTTTGGCCCTGTGAAGTGCTCACTCTCCCTTTGCCTTTTGCCATGATTGTAAGTTTCCTAAGGCCTCCTGAGGGGCCAAGGAGATGCTAGCATCATGCTTCCTGTATACCCTGTGGAACTATGAGCCAATTAAATCTCTTTTCTTTACAAATTACCCAGTATCCGGTATTTCATTATAGCAATGCAAGAATAGACTAATACATTGATAAAGTCAATGAACATTTAATTAAACTAAGTAAAACATGGAGCAAACTCAAATACAATCAGAAATTAAAAAGAAGATATTAACACTGATACAACAGAAATAATATGATCATAAAAGACTTACAAAAATTTTACAACAACAAATTGAATAACCTAGAAGACAGAGATATAAATTCCTTGATATATATAACTTACCAAGGCTGAACTATAAAGAAATAGAACATCTTAACCAACTAATAGCGAGTAAAGGGATTAAAACAATAATAAAAATTACGCCATCAAGGAAAAGCACAAGTCTTGATGACTTCACTGATGAATTTAAACATTAAAAAATAATACCAATTCTTCTTAAACTCTTTCAAAAAATTAAAAAGAATATAATTATTTCACACTCATTTTACAAGGCCAGAATCACTCTGATTCCAAAGCCAGACAAGGACACTACAAAAAAAGAAAATTGCAAGCCTATGTCCCAGATAAGCATACATGCAAAAATCCTTGAAAAAGTACTAACAAATCAAATCCAACAGTACATTAAAACGATGATTTAATATGATCAAGTGGGTTTTCTTTAAGGGATGCAAGAACAGTTCAACATATGTAAATCAATAAGCAAGATATATCACATAAACAGAATGAAAGACAAAAATCATATTTCAATAAATAAAGATTTGACACAACTCAATATCTTTTTATAAAATCTCTCAACACAGTAGAGATAGAAAGTATGTCCTTCAGCACATTAAAGATCATGTATAACAAGTGCACAGCTCACATACTCAATGAGAAACAGTTGACAGCTTTTCCTCTAAGATTAGGAACAAGACAAGGGGCCTACAATGATCACTTCTATTCAATATAGTCCTGAATATTCAAGCCAAATAAATTAGACAAGAAAAAATACATTCAAATTAAAAAGGAAAAAGTTAAATTGTCCCTATGTGCAGATGACATCATCTTATATATAAAATATTTTAGCAACTCCACCTAAAAAAACTATTAGAAAAAAATAAGCACATTTAGTAAAGCTGCATGATACAAAAATCCACATTCAAAATTAGTAGCATTTCTATACACTAATAGTGAGCCATCTGAAAAAGAAATTAAGAAAATACCCCCATTTAAAATAGCTGTAAAATATAAAATACTAGGAATAAATAACCAACAAGTAAAAGATATCTCTACATTGAAAACTGTAAGACACTGGTGAAAGAAATTGAAGACACAGATGAATAAAAAGACATGTTTATAAGTAGGAATAATTAGATTTGTTAAAATGTTCATACCACTCAAACTGATCTATAGAAGAAACATAATCCCTATTAAAATAACAATGCCATTTTTCACAAAAAAAATAGAAAAAATTCTAAAGTCTATATGAAACTACTGAAAACTCGGGATAATCAAAGCAATTTTGAGAGGAAATTAGAAACCTGGAGGCATCACATTACTTGACTTCAAAATATATGACAAAGTCATAGTAACCAAAACAGCATAGCACTGCCATAAAACCAGACACATAGACCAAAGGAACAGAAAAGAGTTCTCAGAAATAAATCCACACATTTACAGTCAGTTGATCTTTGACAAAGTCTGCAAGAAACTACAATGAGAAAAGGACAGTCTCTTTAATAAATGATGTTGGGAAAATGGATGGATATCTATGTGCAGATGAATAACATTAAACACTTATCTTACATCATAGACAAAAATCATCTCAAAACAGTTACAAGAGTTAAATGTAAGACTCAACACTATGAAACTCCTAGAAGAAGAAACTAGAAGACAAAATAAGCAAATTCTTCAGGTCATTGGTTTATAAAATGATTTACTGGATATGACCCCAAAAGGATAGTTAACAAAAGCAAAAGTAGACAAATGATATTATATTAGCAAAATTTTCCACACAGTAAAGCAGACAATCAACTGGATGAAAACACAACTTATAAAACATAAGGAAATATTTTCAAACCTTACATCTGATAAGGAGTTCATATCCAAAATATATAAGAAATACAAATAATGAAATAGCAGGAAAACAAATAACCCAATTTAAAAATGAGCAAAGGATGTAAATATCATTTTTTTCAAAGAAGACATACATATGGCCAGTAGGCATATAAAAAATATTCAACATCACTTATCATCAGAAAAATGCTAATTAAAACCACAGTGAGATATCACCTTACACCTATTGGAATTTCTATTATCAAAAAGATGAAAGATAGTAAGTGTTAGCAAGGATGTGGAGAAAACCAAACCCTCACAGACTGTTGGTGGGAATGTAAATTAATGCAGCCTTTATGGAAAACAGTATGGAAGTTTCACAAGAAAATTAAAATAGAACTACCATATGATCCAGCAATCCCACTACAGGATATGTACAGTAGTTTTAAACATGAAATCTATATTTCCAAAAAAATCTGCACTCCTATGCTTATAGCAGCATTATTCACAGTAGTCAAGATATGGAATCAACTTAAGTGTCCATGAAGGGATGAATGGACATAAAAAATGTGATATATATACACAATGGAATACTGTCCAGCTTTAAAAAAGGAGTCCAGTCACATATGACTATATAGATGAATCTGTAAGACATTATGTTAAATGAAATAAGCCAGGCACAGAAAGACAAATGCTGCCTTATCTCACTTATATGTGTAATCAAAAAAAATAGAGTTCATAGATGGATAGATTAGAATGGTGGTCACCAGGAGCTGGGGTGGCTGCTGGGAGGGGGGATTGAGTTGGGGAGATGTTACTCAAAGGGTACAAAATTTAAGTTTGATAGGAAGAATAAGTTCAAGAGATTTGATGTCCAACATCGTTATACTACATAGTTAACAATATATTGTATTATTGAAAAATGCTAAGAGAGTGGACTTAAAGTATTATTACTACAAAAATGATGACCATGTGAAATAGTTCGTGTATAAATTATTTAAAATAATGTGTGGTACATAGTAAATATGCAATTTTATCTCTCAATTTCAGAAACCCTCTTCCCTTTATATTTTTGGCAATATTCTCTTTGATGACATCTTCGTATGAGGGTAGTTTGATAATATTAATTCTCTATTCAGTTGATTAAAAATAATTTAATCTTTACTATCATGAATCATATTTTTAATATCCTTACTAATATATAATGTTCATTTCAAATTTGTAACTTGTTAAGAGTGATGTTATGTGAAGTTTTAGAATCAAATTTGGAATGCAATTATTAGTTTGTTTTATATAACTTCGCTAGACTTTAGGGTGTTTCAAATTTACTGGTGCCATGACTAATTTGAAACTGAATTCACAACCATCATCAACAAGTTTGTCAGTATTCTGTGTCAAATTATCAAGAAATAAATATTTCCAGTGGGTTCATAGAGTTTATTTATTTTCATTAAAATGATTTTAAATCATCGTCTATTCAAATGTACCTATTTAACTTAATCATTTCTATACTTTCAAAAACTGTCTTTAAAAAATTATTTGTCTAATAATAACTCTTCTCCTGTATGGCTAGCAAAAAATTATTTGTCTAATAATAACTCTTCTCGTGTATGGCTAGCACCAGGAGAAAGAGATAAAGAGGAATGTGCACACCCCTCTAATTTCAGCTACTAAGTTCCAAATGAAAGGGACAGTAACATACTTTAGTCAGAATTTATGATGGAGACATTCTTAACTCTAAGGGAAATTGAGAAACATCGTATTTTATTCTAGAAAGACTGAATAACTACTATTTAGTTAAAAACTGCAACTTCTATTGCTTAAGGAAACAGGGATATTAGAAAATATGATTAAGAAAATGGTATCTGCTACAACATACATATTTGCCAATTTTCTGAGAAGAGAATCCACATTTTATGAGATTTTTGGTATTAACTGGGATTTATTTGCAGATGAATTTAGACAATTAAAGCAGAAATAGGTTTATTTCAAAGTATTATTTAGCTAATGTAATTTTTAATGCATGTGGAGTCATGTAATCAATCAAAAGTTTTGTAGCTAGGAGAAACATCCAATCATTCCACAACACTGTTCCAGGAGAAATCCCTCTTGACACCCCGGTAGCCACAGATTCCAGAATCTTTGCCAAGCTACTGCAGAGAAAATCAAACGACTACATGAATATCTCTGCCAGAAGAGCCATTAAGCCTCACTCATCCTTTACATCATCCTTCTTAATTCTGAGAAGGTAGATAGGCTTAAAGTTCACTATCAAACCAGTTGCAAGGGACGCTGGAAAATGTAGTTTTTGGTTACAGCCTAAGAAAATGAGAATTCACAGTGAAGAAAGGAAACAAAAATGGCAAAGACATGTTTAAAATATTTTGTGTGTACAAGCAACATGTCTCATTTTCCAAGGTATCCATGACTCACTAAAATTTTTTAATGTACTGTACTGTTTATTTGAAGACAGACATAAAATGATAATTTGACAAAAATATATATATTTTAAGAGAAATAAAAATTCATGTGTCCCAATAATATAAACTAAGAACAAGAATTATTTGCAACAAATTAGATACTCAAATTGTTTATATTCTCAAATTCCATATCTCTTCAAATAAATAAAAATATTAAATTATCATAATAGGTAAAAAATAATTGATGTATTAATTACACATTTACAGGCATAGATACTCAAATGCAAAAAGAAAATTTTATTTTAAATCTTAAATCCTAAAATCTATACTCCCTATCACATTAAAAAATATGATGAGTGGTTTGATCATTTATTATAAAATAAAAATTGATACATTAAAGTGAGGAAAAACTGACCAGATTTAGACTTAAAATATCTGTATTCAAATTTTCTTTTCCCTAATTTCTTTCTTTTAACATTTCAGAGGCTTAGTTACATGACTAAGAAAATATGGGTAACAAAAACTATCTCATAAGTTTAAAAATGTAATCGAAATAACACATGAATCAGTTTATGAACAAAGGCGAATTTTGACAAAGCAGAAAGAAAACAATCACCTGTATCACTGACACATGAGACCTGGATTTCTAGTAAGCAAAACAAAAAGCTATCAGGCATAGGAAATAATGTCCTTGAATCAAAACAAATTATAATTACTGATTTTTTAAATTGATTATCTTCAATATTCTGACTTAAAGAAGTGTAAGGCGTTGGTCTGAATGGCATTAGATATAATGAGAGTACTAAGCACACACTCACAAAATATACTCTTTTCATATTTGAGGAGTTTCCATTGTATTATTATTTGTTTTTTTGTTTGCATTCATGGGTATATTTAGGCAAATTTCCCTGATTCTTCATAGCATAGCTAGCAAATGAACTCTTTCCCTACTTGGTCCCGCGGTAGCAACTACAATGATCTTATGTGGGATAATAGACTCAGAGAAAACATCTCTAAGTGAAAATAAATAATAAGTAAAAGATCATCATTCACTTGGCTCTAACAATAGAAATGCTAGTCCTAAAGTATACAGTAATAAGGAAATACACAGATTCACTGATATTCTTATTAGTCCTGCTCTGGTGTATTACTTTCTTATGGCTGAGGTAACAAAGTACCCAATCTGGATGGCTTATAAAAACCTAGAGTTTCTTTCTGTCACAGTTCTGGAGGCTACAAGTCTGGAAATCAAGATATTAGTAGGGTCATGCTCTCTGAGACTCTGGGAAGAATTCTTTCTTGCCTTTTCCCAGTTATTGTGGGTTGTCATCAATCCTTGTGGGTTGTCATCCTTGGCATTCTTTGGTTTGCAGCTGTATCATCTCTGCCTCCATCACCAGTTACAGAGTTCTCCCTATGTATCTGTCCTTTTTTTAAAAGGACGCTAGTCATATCCTAATGATGTCATCTTAACTTGATTACATCTGCAAAGACTGTGTTTCCAAAGAAGATCACAATCTGAGATACTATGGGTTAGAAATCAACATACCGTTTGCAGGGACAAAATACAACTCATAATATTTGCATCCTTGAAAAATTTATATGTATTTATATTAATTATACATTTTGTTTATATTAAATATATGTAATATGTATTATATATTTAAGTATATATAATATTTATATATTTACATGTAAATATACATTATATATTTATATGTATTTACATGTAAATATATATTATATATAATATATATTATATATTTATATATTTACATGTAAATATACATTATATATTTATATGTATTTACATGTAAATATATAAATATATATTATATATTTACATGTAAATATACATTATATATATTATATATTTACATGTAAATATACATTATATATTTATGTATTTACATGTAAATATATAAATATATAATGTATATTTACATATAACTATATAAATATATAATATATATTTACATATAAATATATAATATATATTTACATATAAATATATAATATATATTTACATATAAATATATAAATATATAATATATATTTACATATAAATATATAATATATATTTACATATAAATATATAAATATATAATATATATTTACATATAAATATATAATATATATTTACATATAAATATATAATATATATTTACATATAAATATATAAATATATAATATATATTTACATATAATACATAAACATATATATTTACATATAATACATAAATATATATTATATATTTACATATAAATATATATTATATATTTATATGTAAATATATAATATATATTTATATGTAAATATATAATATATATTTATATGTAAATATATATTATATATTTATATATAAACTATAAATATATTATAAATATATTATATATTTATATATAAACTATAAATATATTATAAATATATTATATATTTATATATAAAATATAAATATTTACATGTAAATATATATTATATATGTATATATAAACTATATATATACATATATAATAAACTGTCTTTAAAAAAGTTTAATAATAACTCTTCTCATCATATTCAGCTAGCACGAGGAGAAAGAGATAAAGAGGAATGTGCACACCCCTCTAATTACAGCTACTAAGTTTCAAATGAAACTGACATTTATATACATACATATATACATATATAATGTATATATAAATATATTTTATATATATAAATTTTTCAAGGATTCAAATGAGTTATACTGTGTGCCTGCAAAAGATATGTATATATAAAAAACAAACCAACATGTGTATTACACACACACATACACATCCATTAGTTTGTTTTTTATGTCTCTTATTCTTTTGTGTGATTTAATTTTTAGTTAATCCTGGGGTATACAATGGATTCCTTGTAAGGTTTCTAGGTTACTGGTGAACAGTGAGAAAGTGAACATTTCAAGACTCAGAAGGCCCATGTCCTAGTCCCAGTTTCATCACAAATAAACTCTATAATGCTGGGCCAATGTAAGGATGTCTAATGTCTACTGTGAGGATAGCATAAGATAATACACTTCACTGCAATTTCAAATGTATGACTTTTTCTTTGGAAGCTAAGACCTCCTTACAGGATAATAGGAAGGTAGATGGCAAGGGTTACTTGTTTGTTTCATACACCAAAAAACAAAACTGAGTTGATGGGAAACATAAGAGATAAATCACTTTAACAAGATAAAGGCTTTTTTAAAAAATAAAGGTGTTTTAAAAAACAAAGAATAGTAATAGGAAGGGTCAACTTGTATGTCACAAATTAGGATAAAGGGAGTAGAGGGTGCTCACGTGTTCAGACAAGGTTTTGGGCACCAAAGTCATGTCATATATTGATAAGATTTATAACTAATGAGTTGGAACTAGAAATCAGATAAACATTTTAGATGATAGTTGCATGAAAATTAATATAATATTATTTTTAAGTAAATATATTTTTAATGTAACAGAGGCAAAATTTAACTCGGGTCACTGCAAGCCTATTAAAATGGCTAAGTCCAAAAAACTGATACTACCAAATACTGGAGAGAATGTGAAGCTACAGAAACCCTTACTCATTACTTGTGAGAATGTAAAATGTTACAGCCACTTTGCAACACACTTTGGCAATTGCTCAAAAAAATATATAGTCTTACCATATGATCCAGGAATCATGCTCCTAAATATTTGTCAAAATGAGGTGGAAACTGAAATCCACAGAAAAACCTCCACATGGATGTTTATAGCAGTTGTATTCATAATCACAAAAACTTGGAAACAACCAAGATGCCTCTCAATAGGTGAATGGATAAACAAATTTTGGTACATTCAGGTTGTATTAGTCCTGCTGCTAATAAAGACATACCCAAGACTGGGTAATTTAAAAGGAAAAGAAGTTTCATTGATTCATGGTTCCACACGGCTGGGTTGCCTCAGAATCAAGGTGGAAGGCAAAGGAGGAGCAAAGTCATGTTTTACATGTATGTTGATTTTGTATCTGATAATTTTGCTAAATTATTGGTTCTTTAAGTAACTTTAAACATAAAGAAACCAGGTAGCATCCTTACAGTGTGAAGATCTAGCTCTCCATTACCCTTAAGAACATATTTAGAAACCTCTTTATCTCTAGCCCTGTCTCTACTTTGGCATCTCTTGTTTGATTGTGCTTCACGTTATTGCACTTGGCAGATATTGTGTTTTTTAAAAAATCGAAAGTTCGTTGCATTAAGCAAGTCTATGAGTGCCATTTTTCTAGTAGCACGTGCTCACTTCATGTCTCCATGTCACATGTTGGTAATTAAAATTTAGAACATTTTTATGATTGTTATGTCTGTTATGATAATCTTTGCTTGGTGATTTTTGATGTTACTATTGTAAATTGTTTTGGGACACAAACGGTGCCTATAAAAGAAGGCTAATTTAATGCAAAAATATTGTGTGTGCCCTGAGTTCTCCATTGACCAGCTGTTTCCTCATCTCTCATCCTTTCCTTGCACTTCCAGAAACCCTGAAACACAACAGTATTGAAATTAAGCAAATTAATAGCTCTACAATGGCTTCTAAGTTTTCAAGTGAAAGGAAGAATTGCCTCTCACTTTAAATCAAAGGGTAAAAGTGATGAAGCTTAGTGAGAAAGGCATATCAAAAAGCTAAGTTAGGCCAAAAACCAGGCTTCTTGTACTAAACATTTAGCTAAGTTGTGAAGGCAATTAATAAGTTCTTGGAAAAAATGAAAAATGCTACTATAGTGAATATATGAGTGATAAGAATGTGAAACAGCCACATTTCTAATACGAAGAAAGTTTTAGTGGTATAGATAAAAGATCAAAGCAGACAGAATATTCCCGTAAGTCAAAGCCTAACCCACAGCAAGGCTCTCTTCAATTCTAAGAAGGCTGAGTGAGGTGAAAAACTGTGGGACAAAAGTTAAAGCTAGCAGAGATTGGTTCATAAGGTTTAAGGAAACAAGCCATCTTCATTTCATAGAATTGCAAACTGAGACAAGTTTTCTAGAAGATCTAGCTAAGATCATTCATGATCTAGCTAAGATACTTCACTAAGCCACCATTTTTAATGAAGATAAAACAGGCTTATATTAGAAGAAGATGCCATCTAGGACTTTGATAGCTAGAGAACAAAAGTCAATGCCTGGTTTCAAAGTACCAAAAGACAGGCTGAGTTTCTTTTCAGGGGTTAATGCAGCTGGTGATTTGCAGTTGAAGACGACGTCCAATTAGCATTCAAAAAATCCTAGGACCCTTAAGAATTCTGCCAAATCTGCTCTGCCTGTGCTCTATAAATGGAACAACAATACCTGCATGACATAACTTCTTTTTACAGCATGGTTAACTGAATATTTTAAGCTCACTGTAGAGACCTACTGCTCAGAAAAAAATAGATTCCTTTCAAAATAGTTCTTCTCATTGACAATGCACCTGGTCACCCAAGAGCTCTGCTAGAGATGTACAAGGAGATTAATGTTGTTTTCATGCCTGCTAACACAACATCCATTCTGAAGCCCACACCTCAAAGAGTCAATTGGACTTTCAAGTTTTATTATTTAAAGAATATATCTTGTAGGGTCATAGCTGCCATGAATAGTGATTCCTCTGATGGATCTGGGAAATGTAAATTTAAAACTTTCTGGGAAGGATTTACCATTGTATATGACATTAAAAAGAGTCATGATTTTTGAGAGGAGATCAAAATGTTAACATTAACAGCATTTGGAAGTAGTTGAATCTAGCCTTCATAGATAATTTTGAGAAGTTCAAGACATCAGTGAAGGATATAACTGCATATGTGGTAGAAATAACAAGAGAATTAAACTTAGCAGTTAAATCTGAAGATGTTACTGAATTTGCTACAGTCTTATAATAAACCTTTAATGAATTAAAAATTGCTACTTATAGATGATTAAGAGAGTGAATTCCTTGGATGGAATATACTGTCAATGAAAATGCCATGAAAATTGTGGAAATGATAACAAACAATTTAGAATATTACATAAACATTTAATACAGCAACGGCAGGGCTGGAATTGATGGACTCCAATTTTGAAAAAGTTCCACAGTGATTAAAATGCTATCAAATAGTGTCTCATGATACAGAGAAATTTTTTATTAAAGGAAGAGTCAATCATTATGGGAAGCATTATTGTTGTCTTACTTTAATTGCTACAGCCACCTCAGGCTGTAGCAACCCCCACTCTGGTCAGTCAATAGCCATTAACATTTAGACAAAACTCCCTACCAAGTAAAAGGTTACTACTCCCTAAAGTTTCAGATAATCATTAGCATTTTTAAATATAAAGTGATTTCAATTAAGGTGTGGTCACTGAGATTTTTTAGACATAATGCTATTACACACTGAATAGACTATAGAATAATGTAAACATAAATTTATCTGCAATGGGAAACTAAAAGTTTATAAGAATCACTTTATTGCAATATTCACTTTATCATGGCATTATGCTGAATCAGCAATATCTCTGAGGTATACTTCTTTTACTCATAATACCCATTTTGTGATTTTTGGAATACTGCAAAAGTCAGAAAATGTACAAATTTTAGCAACGGTTTTTTAAACATCTGTTACATTTGTCATTAAAAATGTCCTCTCCTGTTCTGTCATGTGCCAGTTATCCAGTACCTGTGAAACTGTTCTAGCTCATTTATAATGATAATCTTGAAATAATTTATAATGACTTAACCGTGTACTGCACATGAAGTCAAATGAATGTATATTTTTATTGTGTGTTCCTAAATATTGACAACATATGATTTAGTAATTATCTTTTCTGCTCACAATGTAACTTTTTAAGCCTGCCAGTATTAGAGTACTTAAGCATCACATATAGATTATCACAGAGTTTAAGTATTACACTCGCAAATACACTGATTTATCAAATTTATTATAATGCAATGAATATAAACTTGAGATTTGTTGTTTTGGTTCTTGTTTCAAAACTAAGTACATAGGTCATAGGAATAAGACTTTGGTCCAAAATGCTTGAATATTTTATTGTCTAATAAAAAGTAGTCTAGGTGATGCATTTAGTTAAAAAAAATTATAAAACTGTGAAAGATTACAATCATCAATAACTATTAGGCTTTTCTTTTAAAAGATCCATGACTTCAAATCAATAATTTCTTGGGTATGACCCCCAAAGCAGAGGCAACAAAAGCAAAAATAGGCAAATAGAATTGCATCAACTATAAAGCTTCTAAAGTTTTTAAGTTCTTTCCAGAAACATGGCTTCAGGGCTATAAATCATATCCCTCCGTATTCAGGCTAAATAGTCACAACTGGAATTTTAATAAAATGCAAGCTAAATCTCAATTGCTCTGCCATAATGAATGTGTTTTCTTTTTTTTTTTTTTTTTTCCTTTTTTTTTTTATTATACTTTAGGGTTTTAGGGTACATGTGCACAATGTGCAGGTTTGTTACATATGTATCCATGTGCCATGTTGATTTCCTGCACCCATTAACTCGTCATTTAGCATTAGGTGTATCTCCTAATGCTGTCCCTCCCCCCTCCCCCCACCCCACAACAGTCCCCGGAGCGTGATGTTCCCTTTCCTGTGTCCATGAGTTCTCATTGTTCAATTCCCACCTATGAGTGAGAACATGCGGTGTTTGGTTTTTTGTCCTTGCGATAGTTTACTGAGAATGATGTTTTCCAGTTTCATCCATGTCCCTACAAAGGACACGAACTCATCATTTTTTATGGCTGCATAGTATTCCATGGTGTATATGTGCCACATTTTCTTAATCCAGTCTATCGTTGTTGGACATTTGGGTTGGTTCCAACTCTTTGCTATTGTGAATAGTGCCGCAATAAACATACGTGTGCATGTGTCTTTATAGCAGCATGATTTATAGTCCTTTGGGTATATACCCAGTAATGGGATGGCTGGGTCAAATGGTATTTCTAGTTCTAGATCCCTGAGGAATCGCCACACTGACTTCCACAGTGGTTGAACTAGTTTACAGTCCCACCAACAGTGTAAAAGTGTTCCTATTTCTCCACATCCTCTCCAGCACCTGTTGTTTTCATTTGATATCTATTAGAAAATAAATTCACCTTATGACTCTTCTTCCATTTTTTTGATCTATAAATAAATTTTTAAAAATATATTTTCTTTATTTTTAAACATACTGAAATGCCCTACAAATTTAGTTGTTATGTATGTTTCGAACATTGTATGCATGTACAGCCACTCACAGAAATTTAAGGACTGTAAAAGAGAATTTAGTCATGTTTCTGAATTACATAAAATAATAGGATGGTGACTTTTGTCATAGTAAGAATGAAATTAAAAGGGATTATTTGGAATATTGCCTGGAGGCTTAACAGGGGAGGTGGTGAGGAAATTAACCTATGCAGTAAGAGTAATTTTTTTTTTATCTTTAGCACAACCAATATAAGAAAACAAAATGCTACCCTAGCAGAAAATTATATTGATATCCTTTCCAATGCACAAATTGCTCACAATTCTTCTACTCTCCCTGCCCACAAATGTACATATCTGTTTTGCATAAAAAACTCTTACTCTGCTGAGTGTCTCTGCTGAGACAAGTGGACAATACAATAACTATGTTCACATATTATGCTAAAAACCATGAAAATTTACAAATATTAAATATATCTTATGACTTTCCAAATGCTGGAATTCAGGAGGAGAATTTGAGTTGTAGAAGCCAGAGGAGGTGGAGACACACAGAGAATAAGACAATTTAAAAGACAGAGAAAACTCATGGCATTTTCTTTGTCAATTTAGTGAACATCCTTGATTGAACACTTACAAAGCCATGTAGTAAGACTCTAGTGCTCTTAAATGATATGTAGAGACATATTATTGAAATGGAGTTAGATAAAATGGAGACAAAATACCTGATTCTGCAGCCATTCAAACACATTTTTGTTTACTCTTACTTTACCCCCAGAAATATGGATATAAATGTGTCAGGAACCTGTTTTTTCTTTAGGAAGTCATTGCTCAAGTAGTAAGTGGCACTGATGGAGAGTGGTGTTATTACCATCTTCATGCTTCTCTTTTCTGCTGACTTGTGAAGAAGGTGCCTGCTTCTCTCTTTTGCCATGATTGTAAATTTCCTGGGGCCTCCCCAACCATGCTGAACTGTGGGTCAGTTAAACCTCTTTCTGTTATAAATTACCAAGTCTTAGGGAAGTTCCTTATAGCAATGTGTAAATGGACTAATACAGGAAATTGGTATCTGTAGTGAGGCACTGTTATAAAGATACTTTAAAATGTGGAAGTGACTAAAACTGGGTAATTGGCAGAGTTTGGAACAGTTTGGAGGGCTCAGAAGAAGACAGAAAGATGTGGGAAACTGAAACTTCCTAGAGAATTTTTGTTGAATGGTTTTTATGAAAATGCTGATAGTGATGTGGACAAGGAAGTCCAGCCTGAGGTGGTCTCAGATGGAAATAAGGAGCGTATTGGGAACTGGAGCAAAGGCCACTCTTGCTATGCTTTAGCAAAGAGACTGGTGGCATTTTATCCCTGCCCTAGAGATCTGTAGAACTTTGAACTTGAGAGAGATGATCTGAAACTGGAACTTACATTTAAAAGGAAAGCAGAGCATACAAGTTTGAAAAATTTGCTGCCTGACAATATGATAGAAAAGAAAAACCCATTTTCTGAGGAGAAATCCAAGCTGGCTGCAGAAATTTGCACAAGCAATGAGGAGCCAAATGCAAATCATCAAGACAATAGGGAAAATGTCTCCAATGCATGTCAGAGATCTTAGCAGCATCCTGTCCCACCACAGGCCTAGAAAAAATAATAGTTTTATGGGCTGAGCCAAGGATCCTTCTGCTGTGTGCAGCCTCAGGACTTCGTGTCTTGTGTCCCAGGGGCTCCAGCTCTAGTTGTGTCTAAAAGGGGCTGAGGTACAGCTCAGGCCATTGTTTCAGAGGGTGCAAGCCCCAAGCCTTTGTGGCTTTCATGTTGTTTGATCCTGTGGGTGTGCAGAAGTCAAGAATTGAGGTTTGGGAATATCCACCTAGATTTCAGAGGGTGTATGGAAACACCTGGATGTTCAGGCAGAAGTCTGCTGCAGAGGTAGAGCCCTCATGTAGAACCTCTGCTAGGGCAGTACAGAAGGAAAATGTGGGGTTGGAGCCCCCATACTGAGTCCCCACTTGGGCATTGCCTAGTGGAGCTGTCAGAAAAGGACCACTCTCCTCCTGACCCCAGAATAGTAGATCCACTGACAGCTAGCACCATGTGCCTGGAAAAGTCACAGTCAACACCAACCCATGAAGGAGCTGCCCAAGGCCATGGGAGCTCATCTCTTGCATCAGCATGATCTTGATGTGAAATGTGGAATAAAAGAAGATTATTTCAGAGCTTTAAGATTTAATGACTGCCCCACTAAATTTCAGACTTTCATAGGGTCTGTAGCTTATTTGTTTTGGCCAATTTCTCCAATTTGGAATGGGTTTATTTACCCAATGCCTGTACTCACATTTTATCAAGGAAGTAAATAACTTGTTTTGATTTTACAGGCCCATAGGTGGAAGGGACTTGCTGTGTCTCAGATAGAAATTTTGGCTGTGGACTTTTGAGTTAATGCCGGAATGAGTTAAGACTTTGGGGAACTGTTGGGAAGGCATGATTGGTTTTGAAATGTGAAAAGACATGAGATTTGAGAAAGGGCAGGGGCAGAATGATATGGTTGGGCTTTGTGCCCCCACCCAAATTTCATCTCTAGTAGTAATCCCCACATGTCATGGGAGGGACCTGTAATCCCCACATGTGGAGGGAGGGAGGTGATTGGATTATGGCAGTGGTTACCCCATGCTGTTCTCATGATGGTGAGTGAATTCTCACAAGATCTGATGGTATTATAACCGTTTGGAAGCTCCTCCTTCATGTTTCTCTTTTCTATTAGGAAAAGAGAAGGTGACTGATTCCCGTTCTGCAATGATTGTAAGTTTCCTGAGGCCCCCACCGCCATGTGGAGATGTGAGTTAATTAAACCTCTTTCCTTTATAAATTATACAATCTCAAGGAAGTTCTTTAGAGCTATGTGAAAATAGACTAATACAATACTCATAAAAACACTACTTAAAAACAATGCACACATCGGGCTAAATTAAAATAAAAGATCAGGGATTGGAGGTAGAAGAGGATGGCCAAATAGCAGCCACCACCAGTTGTCATCCCAACAGGAACACCAAATTCATCAACTATTCACACACACACACACACACACAAAAACACCTTCATAAGAACCAAAAATCAGGTGAGCACTCACAGTACCCGGTTTTATCCTTAGGTCACTGAAACAGGCACTGAAGAGGTTAGAAAAGTAACTCTTGAATAGCCAGTGCCAACCTTCCCCATCCCCAGGCAGTGGCTGTGTGGCATAAAAAAATCTATGTACTTGTGGAAGGGAATGTGCATTAATTGTGGAAATTTGCACTGTGACTCAGTGCTTCCCTCTCACAGCAGAAAGCAACACCAAGTAGAACTCAGCCAGGCTTATGGAGGAAGCATTTAGACCAGCCTAAATCAGAAGGGAATCCCCATGCCAGCAATTGGAACTGGAGTTCTTCCAAGCCTCACAACCATGGGCTAAAGTGTTTTGGACTCTAAATAAACTTGAGAGGCCATCAAGCCCACAAGGACTGCAATTTTTGGGCAAGTTGTTGTATTGTGCTGGGCTCAGAATTAGTGGATGTTGGTGTCATGCAACCCACTAAGATACCAGCCTAGGCAGCTAAGGAAGTATTTGTGTCACTTCTTCCCCAGCTACATGCAGCACAGATTACAACTCCAGGAGGGACTCCTTCCCTCGGCTTGAAAAGAGGATAGAGAAGAGCAAAGAGGACTGTCTTGCAAACTGGATACCAGCTTAGCCACAGTAACATGGGGCACAAGACCCATTCTCTGCCTAAATCCAAGGTGACATTTCTAGATACACTCTGGGCCAGAAGGGAACTCATTGCCTTGAGGAGAAAGACCAAAGACCCACCCCTGGCAGGAATCATTACCTGCTGATTATAGAGCTCTTGGGCCCTGAATAATCAGCGTTGGTAGCAAAGCAGTACTAGTTACAGGCCTTGGATGAAATTCATAGATGTTCTGGCTTCATAAGTGACCGAGAACATTCCAATTGTGGTGACTATTGGAGAAACTCCTGTTTGAGAAAAGGAAAAGGAA
The DNA here is from genome assembly GCF_028878055.3 of Symphalangus syndactylus. Classification (NCBI taxonomy): domain Eukaryota; kingdom Metazoa; phylum Chordata; class Mammalia; order Primates; family Hylobatidae; genus Symphalangus; species Symphalangus syndactylus. The sequence continues at coordinate 68,502,263 of NC_072439.2, forward strand.
GAGTAAAGGGGACATTGCCTTGCAGCTTAAATACCAGCTTGGCAAGAGTGAGGCAGAGCACAAAGTGGGTTTCTGGGGGTCCATGATTCCAGGCTTTTAGTTTTGGACAGCATTTCTGGAATGACTCCGGGCCACACAGGAGTCCACTGCCTTGAGGGAGAGTGCTTGACCTGGTAGCATTCACAAGCTGACTGATGAGCCCCTGGGCCTTCAGGGAACATCATCAGTAGCCAGGCAGTACTTGCTGTGGCCCTGGGGGGCTGTGGCCAAGGGGAGAGACTCCTCTGCATGTGGAAATGGCAGGGAAGGCTGGGAAGAATTTTGTCTTATGGCTTAGGTACTAGCTTAGCCACAATAGAATAGAGAACCAGGTAGATTCCTAAGGTTTCCAATCCAGGACCTGGCTTCTGGGTAGCATCTCTGGATCCACCTGGGGCCAGAGGGAACTCATGGGCCTAAAAAGGAAGACTTAAACCTAGCTGGCTATGCCACATGCTAATTATAAAGCCCTAGAGTCTTAAGCGAACATAGGCAGTAGCAAGGAAGTGGTTACTGTGGGCCTTTGGTGAGACCCAGTGCTGTACTGGCTTCACATTTCACTCAGTACAGCCACAGTGTTGGTGTACATAGGGGTGCTTGTATTACCCCTCACCCAGCTGCAGGTAACTCAGTACATAGAGAAACTCCATCCATTTGGGAGAAAGTAAGAAAAAATATTATTTGCATTGTAATCTATGAATATCTTCTGGATCTTATCCAAGACCACCAGGCAGTACTTCTATAAGTCTGGAGAAACCACAGTGTTACTGAGGTTAAGGTGCTCTCCAATGCAGATACAACTGTAGTGACCAAAAACTTAGATAATAACACTCAAGTATTATTCAATACCTGGACAGCCTTTCCAAGAAGGACCAGTGCAGAAAAGCCCAGACCACAAAATGCCTAACTCTTCAATGCCCAGACACTGAGGAATGTGCACATTTATTACGACTATTCAGGAAAACATAACCTCAACAGGATAACTAAATAAGGCACCAGGGTCCAATTCCAAAGAAACAGAGATATAGAACCTTTCAGAAAGAGAGCTCAAAATAGCTGTTTTGAGGAAATGTAAAAAAGTTCAAGATAACACAGAAAAGAAATTCAGAGTCCTATCTAAGAAATTAAACAAAGACATTGAAATAATTAAAAAGGATCAAGCAGGAATTCATGAATTGAAAAACTGACATAGTGAAGAATAAATGCATCAATTTCTTAATAGCAGAATTGATCAAGAAAAAGAAAGAATTAGTGAGCTTGAAGACAGACTATTTAAAAAGGCACAGTTAGAAAAGGCAAAGAGGAGGTCATAGATGATGGCTTATGTCTGTAATCTCAGCACTTTTGGAGGCCGAGGTGGGTGCACCACTTGAGGTCAGGAGTTCAAGACCAGCCTGGCCAACATGATGAAACCCAGTCTCTACTAAAAATACAAAAATTAGCAAAAATACAAAAATTACAGGCGTGTGCCTGTAGTCCCAGCTACTCTGGAGGCTGAGGCATGAAAATCACTTGAACCCAGGAGGTGAAGGTTGCAGTGAGCCAAGATCATACCACTGCACTCCAGCCTTGGGGGCTAGAGCAAGACTCAATCTCAAAAAAATAAAGAAAAGAAAAGAAAAAAAGAAAGGGCAAAGAGGAAAGAATAAAAAAGAGTAAACAACACCCACAAGATCTTGAAAATACCCTCCAAAAAGCAAATCTAATATTTTTTTTTGGACTTCAAGAGGAAGTAGAGAGAGAGAGAGATAGGGGTAGAAAATCTATTCAAACAAATAATAATGGAAAACTTTCCAAACTTAAAGTACAATATCAATATTCAAGTACAAGAAGGCTATAGAACACCAGGCAGACTTAACCCAAAGAAGACTATCTGAAGGCATTTAATAAGCAAATTTTCAAAGGTCAAGAATAAAGAAATGATTCTAAAAGCAGGAAGAGAAAATAAACAACATACACTGGAGCACAGTATGTCTGACAGCAGACTTTTCAGTTGAAACCTTACATGGTAGAAGAGCGTGGCATAACATTTAAATTGCTGAAGGAAAAAAAAACTCATATACTAGATAAATTTATATAGCAAAAATATTCTTCAAATATGAAGGAAAAATACTTTCCTTGAGGAACAGAAGCTGAGGAATTTCATCCCAACCAGACCTGTTCTACAAGATATGCTAAAGAGAATTCTTCAGTCTGAAAGAAAAGAATGTTAGTGAGCAACAATAATTCATCTGGAAGTACAAAACTTGCAGGTAATCATAAGTACACAGAAAAACACACATTATTATAACGCTAATTGTGGTGTGTAAACTACTCATTCTTTAAGTAAAAAGACTAAAACAATCAATCGAAAATAATAACTAAAGCAACTTTTCACAACATAGTACAATAAAATAGAAATAGAAATAATAAAAAGTTAAGAACCAGGGGTACGAAGTGTAAAGTGTAGAGTTTTTATTAGTTTTGTTGTTGTTGTTGCTTGTTTATGCATTCATTGTTAAGTTATAATTAGTTAAAAATAATGGGTTATATGCACCACATTTCCTTTTTATTTTTTTTTTAATTTCAATAGCTTTTGGGGTACAAGTGGTTTTTGGTTACATGAATGAATTATATGGTGGCAAATTCTGAGACTTTAGGGCATCCATCACCCAAGTAGTGTATGTTGTACCCAAAATGTAGTTTTTTATCCCACATTCCACCCTACCCATTGTGAGCTTCCAAAATCCATTATATTACTCTGTGTGCCTTTGCATATTTATAATTTAACTCTCTAAGTGAGAACATATGATGTTTGATTTTCCGTTCCTGAGTTACTTCACTTGGAATAATAGCCTCCAGCTCCATCCAAGTTGCTGAAAAATACATTATTTCATTCCTGTTTATGGATGAGAAGCATTGTGTAGTGCATATATATCACATTTTAAAAATCCACTTATTGGTTTATGGGCTTTCAGATTGGTTCCAATCTTTGCAATTGTGAACTGGGCTGCAATAAACATACACGTGCATGTGTCTTTTTCACATAACTCCTTTTATTTTGGGTAGATACCCAGTAGTGGGATTGCTGAATCAAATGGTAGGTCTACTTTTAGTTTTTTAAGGAATTGCCATACTGTTTTCCATAGAAGTTGTACTAATTTACATTTCCTCCAGCAGTGTGCAAGCATTCTCCTTTCACCACAGCAGTGTGTAAGCATTCTACCTTTTAATAATGGACATTCCTACAGGAGTAAGCTGGTATCTCATTGTGGTTTTGATTTGCATTTCCCTGATGATTAATAATGTTGAACTTTTAAAATATATTTATTGGCCATTTGTACATCTTCTTTTGGGAAATATCTATTCATGTCATTCTCCAACTTTTTGATGGGATTATTATTTTTTTCTTGCAGATTTGTCTGAATTCCTTGTAGATTTTGGATACTAGTCCTTTGTTGAATGCATTTCTCCCATTCTGTGCATCCTTGTTTTGTTCCAATTCTCACGGGCAATGCTGTCAACTCTTTCCGTTCAGTATGATGTTGGTTGAGGGTTTTTCATATTTTGAGGTAAGTTCCTTCTATGCCTAGTTCGTTGAGGGTTTCTGAACAGTGGGTTTTACTTTTTGTTATAGCAAATTGTCTTTAGTGATTTTAGATGATGATATCATTAGAAAATATTTTTTTAATATTTGAAATAAAAAACTCAGACAAAAAATTTGGTTAATAAATTTGTATATGGGTATAATACATTGTATATATACATATGTGTATGTGTGCATGTGTGTGTGTATATACCAAGGATTACATATGAAAGAATTCAGGAATCAGAAAATGTATTTTTCTATGTGCTACAAAACCTGATTTGTTTCTAAAATTTTCACAAGATAGACATCTGACCTCAACCAACCCACGTAATCCCTCTGGATCAGTTTCTTCTTACCAAATGTAAATTGCAGCATGTAATTGTTCACAAAATATTTATTGAAAATCTATTATATGTCAGGTACTGTTGTAGGTTCTGAGGTCATAGCAGTGAACAAAACTGACAAAAAGGACCCGCTGGCACAGAATATATATTCTTGTGAAAAAGAGACAATAAATAAGAAAGAGTAAAATCCCTTAAAAAAAAGTCTGTGATGAGTGCTAACGTTTTTAGAGAAACTATGGAATGAGAGTAGAAAGTGATATAGTAGCAGGTTGATCAGTAAAATAGGGTAAGTGGTGAAGGGCCTGAAGTTGTTTCTTAGGAATGTCAAATTCTATTCTGGAGAATACATTCTAGGGCTTAAATATTCTGCCTGAATTTTTCAAGTAAATAACTGTATTTGTGAATGATATCAATTAAAACAGGCAAAGTAATATTTACTGTGTTTAATAAATTAGTTTCTCAACTGAATAAAAATAGTCTTTCTCAGAGGACTCCTTATTATTCAAGTTACCACAGCCCAAACCCTCCAATTATTTAGAATATTATATGCTTCAAATAAATTAAATTATTGTCTAAAAATCTTTGTTTAAATGTGTATATTATACATATATATTATATTTTATATTATTATACACATAGTAGTATATATGAAAAGCAATTAACATTTTATTTTCAGTTCTTCAATATTTGGAACTAAAGAGAAAATTTGCTTTTGCAGCAAGTCACTGTTGAAAATGATATATGTGGCTAAAAGTTTTAATCCTCTCATATTTTCTTTTAATTTTCAGGCTGTCAAATTAATGCCAATAAAAAATTCCCCAATTGATAGTCTGTGAGAACAAATTCCTTCATACAGTTCCTATCACTGAAGGCTTATTTAACCTTCACATAACCCCTTTAACAGAATTACTGAGCTCTTCAATAAGAAAATATAATTCAGGTAAAAAGAATGAATAAAATTGTGACAGGTGACACTGGAAACAGATTTGAAATGACAATGTGTGTTGTGAAATTATTATTTTTCCTGTCACATCTTTATTTCCTAAAGCAACCTAGAGTTTTCAGTTTACTCATAATTCTTATTTATTTTGACTTAGAAACACTAACAATGAATTTAATTAATTATGACTCAAGCATTATTGCTGCATTTCAAAAAATAACATAAAATAAATATTTAAACTGTGGTGACCTTCACTTGCATGTACCAAAATATGAGTGACTATTTATCAGATAATTCTTATATTTAGGTACATCTAAATGCCTTCTATTAAGGTATATTATATAATTGTTATATTTAAGCATTAAGATTTATAGAAATATTTCAGGAAATGTAGCCATCTTTCTAGCAATAAAGGCATTTCATAAACCCGTGCAGACTGTCATCCCAAGACTGAATAGGTAAACAGGTCCAACTGACATCATCAGAGTCAGCAATTAAGAATTTTAGATTGCTACAGCCTTGTGACTTCTCTAGTTTAATTCAATTACAACAATATAATTAATAAGCACAGAGGCACATATACAACCTTGTTTGTCTGATCTATTCTAGTTGGCACCCTTACTTGGGGGAAAGTCACAGAAGCCCACATCAAAATAAGATGGAAACTCCTAGTGTCTTGGTCAAGATTTCCTGGAATTGGAGAAATTGTAGCAGACAATTATTTAAATTGCCCTTCCTCTTTCACCACAATCATTTTTTGCACCAATAATGTTTAGGGGTCCTACCTTCAGTTATTCAAGATATAATTTATAATTTTTAGTATATCATTCAGAGCCCTTCATGATTGTTTATTGGTTCATTTTTTTCATGCTAATTTCTAGCTACTCCTCTGTAAAAACCTTGAATAAAAGCCACTGCAGTATGTCTGGTTTCAGAAGAAATATTTTCTCTTACTTTTGTGCTTTTATTCATCTTCCTGGAAAGTTGTTTCTTAACTTCTATATCTGGCTAACTCCCAGTCATTCTCCAAAACTTATCTCAGGCATTACCTTTTCTGAAATATTATTTTCCATGTGACACTGTGGATTAGAAGTTTTTCAGTGTATCCCCACCATAGCATTATGTATTTTCTCCCATATTAACAGTTGCATTCTGTGGTAATTGATAATATAGAATCAATAGAGGCATAGAGAATATATATTTGGAAAAGTAGATTTTGGGAGGTCAGGCTAACCTGGATTCAACACTATCCTTAAGAGTTGAACAAGTTAATGAATCATATTTAGTCTTGTGAGGGCTAAAAGTTTATGCAATAAAAGAAAGTTTTGACAATAACTTATCTATTAATTCATATATATACATACATATATATACATCTGAATAAATAAATGAATAAAGGAAGAGAGACAGAAACATAGAGACAAAGAGAGGAAGAAAATCTGAGAATAGAAAATGGCGTGATTTATACAGCATAGGATTTTGCCATCTAACCTTAAAAAGAAAGTGAAGAAAATTTTTTTTTCTGACTTTGGAAATTTAAGACTTAAGAAATAAAGACAATAGAAAAATAATAATTCAAGACAATGTGGCTAAATTATTGGAATAAATGAGCAAGGCTCATAAAATGTTCTTTTCAGAGAGACTTTTTAAGTTTATAAATTTCAGACAATAGTAAATTCTGGATAGAGCCATAAGAGTAGTTTACTTAAATGAAGTAAAAGTAATTCTCTAGTTATGAAAATTTATATGCTTCAAATAATATAATATATAATTACATAACATACGTGTTTTACTAAAGATGTTTTTACTAAAACTTCTATAATAACTTAAGGAGTTCATATTATACTATTTTATAAAAGTGTATCAAAATTTATTCTATCAATCACATGGGTAACATTTTGCTCATTTCCAGTTCCACTATTATAAATCACCCATTATATACATATGTGTGTGTATAAATGTTTATTTATAATTTTTTATCTGTATTGTGCATTATTTTTCCTGAAAAAATTCTAGAAATGTAATTTTAAAAATTATGACTGATATTCATGTACAAATTGTCAAATATCTTTACAGATAGGGTTAGGCCACATACAAATGCAATCTCACTGGTATAGGATAGAAAACTTCCATGCATTACACTTTTCCCATCATTAATTCATATTACTTTTGGACAACTTGCGGTAATTTGAACAACATATTAATTACTTTCTTATAGATTATGTTATTCTTATATAATGCAAGTTTTTAATAACTAAATATATGTCTTTTAAATATGTTTTCTTGAATGTCAAGTGCATTTTTGGTCCATCTAAATTGCTTAATTTTCCAATGATAGTCATTTGAAACTATTTTTCAGGAACCCCAATTATTCTTATTTTAAATCACATTCCTCTTTAATTCATAACAAAGCCTCTTCTCCATCATTTTAACCATCATTTCTCACTGTCTATTCAAATAAAGGCAACCCAAATATCAGTCTTTAAAAATCACTGATTAAATCTTCATCCTCAACTCATGTCTTTCTTCCTTTAAAGTACTTATTGGATTATGGTTTGGCTTTTGTTTCATTCATTCATTCATTCATTCATTCATTATCTATGCATTCATTCATATAATTCAAAAATCAAAATATTTGAGAATACATATGTGATGAGAAGAATTGTACCCTTTCGAAATTCATATCTTGAAGGCCTCATTCACAATGTGCTGGATTTGGAGATAAGGCCTTTAAGAAAGTAATTAAGGTTAAATAATGTCATAAAAGCGGGCCTCTAAATCTTATAGGACTAGTGTCCTTACAAGAAGAGTTAGAGACACTGAAGATCTCTTATTTCTCTGCGCATACTCACAAAAGAAAGGTCATGTGAGGACACAGTGAGAAGATGGCCATTTGCAAACTGAAGACAGAGTTCTCACCAGAAACTAACCCTACTACCATCTTGATCTTGAAATTCCAGCCTCCAGAACTGTGAGAAAATAAATTTCTCTTTTTTAATCTACTCTGTGGTATTTTGCTTTGGCAGCCTTAGAAAACTAATGCAACATGCAATATAAACTCTCCCCACCCCACCTTCTAGTCCCCTAATTCATTTACATAGAGGCAGCAATTTTATTAATTTTAGAGTTCTTCTAGAAATATTTGTTGCGTGTATAAATAAACACACACAATTCATATCTTTTCATTTATTTTTTATAAATGATACAACATACTACCTATACTGCCATTCACATTGTTTTTTATTAAACTGTATAAATTAGCCACCATTTATAACTGTAAAAAAAGCAGATTTCTCATTAATTTTTTTTTTTGAGACTGAGTTTTGCTCTGTCACCCAGGCTGGAGTGCAGTGGCATAATCTCAGCTCACTGCAAGCTCTGCCTCCTGGGTTCATGCCATTCTCCTGCCTCAACCTCCCGAGATTTCTCATTAATTTTTAAGTGGCTTATGAAGTCATCAAAATTTATTCAGACATTCCTCCAATAATAAAATTTTATTTTCAGTATTTTGCTACTAAAAATTTGTTAGACTGCAAAAATTGTATGTGCATCATTTCCTACTTTGCAAATACATCTGTAGTATAAACTTCTAAAAGGAAAATTGTTTTATCAAGGATTTTAGTACTCACACTTTTTATAGAAATTGCTAGTCTTCTATATGGGATTATCTTAACTTACACTTTCTCCAGAAATATGCAAAAATTTCTTATCACAAACACTTCCTGTTACTAAACTTTTAGATATTTGAAAACATGTGAAATGTAATAATTTGTGTGGTATTTATATTTTTATTACTCTTAGTAAGGTTGAACATTTCTGTTGAAGAGATGGAAATAAAATTGTTGGCTGGGCTTTTCTCCCTTTTCATATTTTAATATGCTATTCAATATTTTCCTGCATAAAACATTGTCAAAAAATTCATCTGTCTTTCATTTTCTTATGAATAATATGACCTTTGTGGTTTGCTTGCTCATTTGTTTTTTATGTATAGCTATTTTAGCAGATTAGTTTCAATTGTATTTGCTTTAAGTTTATTGTAGAATGCCCTTTTGATACAAACTTTCAAATGTTTTAATTCTTTACAAAAAGTCAAATATTTTGAAATGTAGTTTTTAGGTTGCTAGTATTTGGGCTGTTTCACTCTGTTTTCTTATACATATATAATGCGTATATATATATTTCTTATATATACATGTATAACTTTGGTATACATGAATTGGCTTTTGCTTGCCTAACTTCTCTATTTTTTCTCATTTCTTATTGTAACTTTTATTATTTTTTTAAAAGGTTTCATTCTTTCACCTTCTAGCGTCTTATGCCATTTTTCTTGATCTTTTTAAAAAATATTTAATTTCTCATTTATTCTTCATTTCTGGAATGTTTCCGTTTACTATTTTATAAATATTTTTTGAAGTCTCATGTCTGTTTTCTGAGTTTTTATATTTCTGACTTTGTTGCGTTTTTATATTTTTTATCTGTTTTTAGTTTAATTTAAAGATAATTTTAATATATGTGGTCTGGACTTTCTGACATCTTTTCATTGTCTGTAAAGATGTTATTCTGTTTTTATACTTTGAAAAAAATACTTCTGAATGGAATTCTTGATCTAAATTTTTTTCTGTTACTCATTATTAAGCTAGGTTTATTTTCTTGACCTTTCAAATAAGATAAATTGGCCAGGGAAGCTTTTATAGTTTCATTTCTCCAGAAATTTCTGTTGCTTTCTAAAGTGATTAAAAAAAAAAAAAAAACTCCTATTTTCTGACATCTCCCAACTTTGTTATATATTCCCCTCTTATGTGGTCTTGTTCTTTTGTCCCTATTGCATCTGCCCTGATTAGTTAGGAAACTATCACTAGCAGTTTCTCCTTAGTGTGAGACTCTTTCATGGATCAGCTAGTTAGTTTTCAAAGTTCTTTTTTTTGTTTTTTTTTTTTTTTTTTTGTAGATGGAGTCTCGCTCTCACTCTGTCGCCCAGGCTGGAGTGCAGTAGCGCCATCTCGGCTCACTGCAAGCTCCGCCTCCCAAGTTCACGCCATTCTCCTGCCTCAGCCTCCCGAGTAGCTGGGACTACAGGCGCCCGCCACCACGCCTGGCTAATTTTTTTTTTTTTTTTTTTTTTGTATTTTTAGTAGAGATGGGGTTTCACTGTGTTAGCCAGGATGGTCTCAATCTCCTGACCTTGTGATCTGCCCACCTCGGCCTCCCAAAGTGCTAGGATTACAGGCATGAGCCACCGTGCCCAGCCAATTTTCAAAGTTCTTAAAGCCCAAACGATCCCAAACCTTCAAGCATGATTCCGGATCACCAGTACTTGACCAAAATTTAAGGGTAGATTGCTTCTCAGTTAAATTGTCTGTTTTCAAATTGCCCCAGTGTACATCCTAGTGAATATCTGTATGATATTTGGGGCAGGATGCCGTTCTTTCTATTCCCTCCAATATGTCTTCATTTCTGTGATGATTTAATGTTTATAACTTTTTTTCTGTTTTCCTTCTTCAAATTTCAGTATATCCTCTTGTCTTTGCATTTCTTTCCTAACTTTGTGTGTTTCTACAATGTGGATTTGTTTCTCAACTACAATCATCTTGTTACATTTTTATAAAATTGAAAGAAAACTATTTGGTTTTGGTTTTCATTTTTTTCCCTTGGAATTTTTTTCTTGTGAATATTTTTTGTTTATGATTTGCTTTTCCTTTGCTCTGACAGTGTATTTGTAGATACAGTCATATTTCCTGAAGAAAGTAGGTTTTTCTGTTTTTTAAGACTCTGACTCCCTTTACAAGCAATGCCGTCATAGTAGAGAATTCTCTATTTAATAACAGGCTGCCCTCTATTTCTACGTTAGGGCTTCACAGTGAAAAATAACAGAACTCATGTTTTAACCTCATGCTTGCTGTCTGCTACCAACAGCTTCATTAAATTTCTAGATTCTTGCAAAAGGTTTATTTTTGCAGTCTTCATGTCAACTGTAATTTTTCTGTTTACTGTTCTCACAACAGAATAAAATACATCAAGGAGAGCTTGCCAGGAGCTATGTTAAATGAGAAGAATTTTGATAATTATTTTGTAAACCATGTTTTGGAGAGAGTTGTGTGCCAGTGAAATATTCATTGAGTGCTTGTTTGTACCTAGATAAAGATACAGACTAACATTGAATATAATAGTGAACAGCAAAGAAAAAATTTTAATATTCAAGGATTTTATATTAATGGGAGAAGAGATATATAAAGAAATAAACAGTTAACTAAGCTGCACTTCAGAAAGCTACTTAGAGAAAAATTAACCATGGTAAGTGTGATAGGGAAGCCCTGGAGATTGATTAGGATTGCTGTTTTATATAGGGAAAGCAAGAAAAACCTCAGTAGTATATTAAAAGTTGAGCAGAAACTGGAAAGAAGCAGAGGTAGCCATAGAAACAACTGTTGAGGGCTTACAGCTTAGGAGTCTAAATGTACATGGAACTTAAGAGCTTGGTTCTACTCTACCTTTAAGGTATGTTTATGTGTGTCCTGTCATAGAATTTTATAAACTTACTATTCTTAACCTTTTTTTGCTTTATAATTTAATTGATCGTTTAGTTATAGGTTTCATGGTTTTCTACTCTTATATTATTTTAATACTAGATTTAGATTGATACTTTTTTTCCAGTTACAATATGATTTTCTGTATTACTATGGAAGCTTTCTGATACATTATCAGAGAGTTCCTAAAATATTATTTAAACAAATTTGTGACAATTATTTATTCTCTGTTATAGGTTGAATTGTGTCCCTTAAAAAGAGATGTTGAAGTCCCAATACCCAGTACCTGAGAAATGGGCCAGATTTAGAAATAGGATTGTTGCTAATGTAGTTAGTTACAATGAGGTCATTAGAGTGGGTCCTAATTCAATATGACTGTTGTCTTTATTAAAGGGGTAAATTTGGAGACAGAGACAGACTTGAATAGAGGGAAGACAGTGTGAAGACATACAGGGAGAAGGTGACCATGTGACAGGAGGGGTGCTCCTACAAGCCAAGGATTGCCAATAAACCACCAAAAGCAAGAAAATTCAGGGCAAGATCCTCCTCCAGAGGCTTCAAAGAAAGCATGGCCCTGCCAATACCTTGATTTTGGATTTCTAGCCTCCACAGCTGTGAAAGAATAAATGTATGTTGTTTTAAGCCACCTAGTTTTTGATATTTTCTTATGACCTTTCCCTAGGAAATTAGTATATCCTTGTATGTCTTGCATTTTCTTTATGCCCCACTGAGCTATGCCAACATAGAAAAAGGCAATTTTTTAAATTTTTATTTCCATCAGCTTATCAAATCCCTCCTCCTTTTATTTTACTTATTTCACAGCTTTAGAAAGGTCCCTGCTTCCTCTGAGCCTGCTACAGATATAGCGAGAACCCACTGGATGAGGTGACCCATGGCTTTCACCTATAACTGGAATATCTTCTGGCTGGGCCCATGGAGGAATACTCCCTAATAACCAAATTCTGAGGCATTCATTCATTATCTTTAAAGCAATGCTTCCCAAACTGTAACATATAAATTAATATAAATTACCTATTGATCTTGTTAAAATGCATGGTCTAATTGAGTATTCTGATTGAATATTTTATATTTCTAATAAGTTACCTAACAATGCTGATGCTCTTGTTCCAAGGACTACATATTGAGACACAAAACTCTAAAACTTGACCCAATAACTCAAGTCATAAACCCAAGTATTATTCTTAGCTTCCTCAGCCAAAACTACTTCCAGGTTAAGCAGCAGTTTTCTGCATTTTTGAAAAATGATACATCTCTAGATGTTGAAACTTGAAAAAGATATTCTATTGGTGAATAAATTAAAAATAGATGCCCCACTTGGATGGATATTTCAGGAGACAACACAGCTTCTGTTGGAATATATAGTTCTAACAGGACTCAAGGACTCGCAAATTAAACAAGAGCTGCATTTCAGTCTCCACTTTCCTTTTACTCAAATGTCTTTAAAAGGCACAACCTGCAAAAAGCAAGGCCTATCCCTTCTCCACCTTCCTGCTCATCAAGAGCAATCAAGTTATGTCAAGCATAATTCAAATATTCTCTTTAATCTATCTTCTCTTTCCTCCTTGACTCATTCAGACATTAATCACATGTAATCTAATTACTTATCTTCAATCACTTACCCTGGAAAAAATATTTTCTTTATTGCAACCATATTTACCCTTCTAAAACATAACTCTATCTTCTTCCTCTCCTTAAAAATGTATCAAGAGTACACACCGTTATTAGTCCATTGTCACGCTACTGTGAGGAAGTACCCGAGACTGGGTAATTTATAAAGGAAAGAAGTTTAATTGACTCACATTTCAGCATAGCTTGGGAGTGCTCAGGAAACTTCTAATCATGGCAGAAGGCATCTCTTCACAAGGTGACAGGGGAATGAATGCCAGAGAGGAAATCCCAGACACCTATAAAACCATCAGATCTCATGAGATTCTTACTATCATGAGAACAGCATGCGGGCAACAGTCCTCATGATCCCATTACTTTCCACTGGGTCCCTCCCAGGACATGTGGGGATTATGGGAACTACAATTCAAGATGAGATTTAGGTGGGGACACAACCAAAAGATATCGACATCTTCAAGGTGATAACCTACAAATCCCTCAGCATGACTTAGAAGAGGTTTTAAGGTACTACCCTAACTATGACTTAAGGTTGTCTGTACTTCTTTGGTTTCTATTTCCCTATATCTCACCTGTGTATTTGCCTAGAGTTTCTGGCCACTATCATGGCATACCAGGTGCAGTGGAACTTAAATTTATCAAGCTCCAGACTGGGTTGGCAAACAAAACAAGCATACTGTGGTCCAATGGAGAGAAGCTTGGCTACAAGTGAAAGCTTGCATGTAATAACAGAACTTAATACTAACCTTCAATGTAGTTATTCATTAGATTTTGTTAAAGTCTTAACACAGTTCACAAGTAAAAACAAACAAAAACATGTTTACCTATGATACTGTAAAAGATAGTATCTGTGACTCATTAAAATGGGTAATGTCTTCCTGGGCACAGAGCCAGACTCCATTTCTTATTCTCACTTCTACATAAGTATAGCCATATATCTAAGTTCTAAATGATGTGTGCTATGCTACATTGTTACAACAATGCCTCCTAGTGAATTATATCTCTGTACATCTCCATTGCTTTACAAGGTGACTTTACAACTCTTCATATCAGACGATGGAGTTCATTTCCAACCTCTTTTAATTCAGACTGTCCCTGGGACTTGTTTTGAGCAACAGAATATGGCAGGAATAATGTTGTGATCTCTGAGGTAGGTCTTACGGGTCTTGCAGCTTCTGTTTGCATCCTCCACCTTCCACTTGCATTTTAGTAGTTCATTTTAGGCTTCTCCAAAGCATAGGCATTGCTTTGGAGAAGCAATTGGGAAGCAGTTGGGACCAGGTCCCAACTGATCCATCAGCTGAATGCAGCCAATGACTTAGCCAAAACAAGACTAGCAGAAGATCAACTCAATCAAATCATGAAATTGTGTGTATCAGGGGAAAGACTGTAGTTGTTTTGGGACATGGAGTGTTGGAGTGATCTTTTACACAGAAATAGATACAGAAAGTGACATTTCCAAAAATAATTGTACCATTTCCACAACTGACCCAAAATACTCTCCTCCTTTTCTCGTTAGCTAGAATGGAGATGATTCCCAAAGGACCTTACAAGGCATTTACTGAAGATAGCAAAGCCTCCCAGAGCCTGATTTCTGAATGATTGTCCATTGCCATAGTCACCAGGTAAGTTCAGATACACTGCAGGAAATAAAAAGTATATTTTAGTCATTTTACATTTTGAGTTTTAGTACAGAATTTAACTTACACTAAGTAATATACCAGCAGTAATACCATTAATATAATCTTTGGCATTTGTTTAGCTAATGTCTAGCTTCAGAAGCATTTTATTTATAAACGAATAGCTTTTGTGAAAAATTATTGGTTCTTATTTATATATAATTTGCAATATAAATTAATTTTTTCACACTAAAACATTTTGGTAAAATAGAGAAAAATTCAGGATAGGAAAGCATTTACCTATAATTCCAATACTTGCATGTTTTATTTCTTGCATATGTACATTTTTAACTAAATTTATACTTTTAAGCTAACATTATATTACATGCAATTTCTGTACTAATTCATAACTTTTTAAAATGGTTGCATCACACTCCATCTAGTGGATGCAGCATAACATTTCTTATGTCTTTTTATTAATAATTTAAGTTCCAAATACTCAGTGTTGTAATTCTATAATGAGCATTTTTGTAAACATAGCTTTTTCTTTTTTATGTCACTCCTTTATTTGCTACTCTTAAACTCAACATTTTATTACCTATGTTGAGTTATTCAAATTATTTAGTGCACTTAATTCACTACACGTATTATTTGCTTTATGTTATGGTTATTTAAATGACAATAATATTAATATAATATTGAATTCTTCTTTATCAAACAACAAAGTTTCCCCTCAATTTTCAAGCTTAATCACTATAAATAATGATGATTACTTCTTTCTCCCCCCAAAATGTTTGGGCTGTTATTTCCCAAAAAATGGCTTAATACTTTGAATGCCTTTTTTTCCTATATGATTAATAATAGTTATTTTCCAAAAACCAAGAACCAAGAACACTTTTGTTCTACTAAACCATGTTCTCCATATTATATTACCCCCAAGAAACAATGATTTCATGTAACGCAATAAGATAACCATACCTACCACCCTATCATTGACTTCTTCACATCTTCTTCTGTTTATCTCTACTTGAATACATAGCTGACACCTGAAATGTAAAATTTAAAACAACATAAATTACATTATCTGTCAACACATACTTTTCCCAATGTTTCTATTACTTTTAAAATGTTGTCAACATCCTCAAGCTTACCCAGAGCTTTCCCCTGCTATTCAGACTTCTGTATTTTTCATTAGCTGGCCCATAGGCTCCTGAAAAATAATATATGTCCAAAATGAAACCAATCATTTTACTTTTGCATCTACTTCGCTTTCTGATTTTTCCCTCTCTGTGAGTAGTAGTATCAATCCAAGTCATTCAAACCAAAAACCACAGAGTCATACTCATGCTACCAAAACCCTTCTTAACTGACCACTCTTTTTGTTTGGTTTTGTTCATTTTTCCTTGTTAACATTTTTATTGACATATAAAATTTATGCAGAAAGTACAGAAATATTAAACGGCTTTATGAATTTTTACCAGCCAAATACATGTTTTGGTATCAAGATGATGCTGGTCTCATAGAATGAGTAGAGGAGAAGTCCCTCCTCCTCAATTTTTTGGAATAATTTTAGTAGGAATGACACCAGCTCTTATTTGTACATATGGTATAATTCAGCTGTTAATCCATCAGGTTTTGGGCTTTTCTTTGGTAGGCTATTTATAACTGATTCAATTTTGGAGCTCATTACTGGTCTGTTCAGGGAATCAATTTCTTCCTGGTTCAGTTTTGGGAAGGTGTATGCTTCCAGCAATTTATCAGTCTCTTCTATGTGTTCTAGTTTGTGTGCATAGAGGTGTTCATAGTAGTTTATGATGGTTATTTTTTATTCCTTTGGGATCAGTGGTAACATTACCTTTGTCATTTCTAATTGTGTTTATTTGTATCTTCTCTCTTTTCTTTACTAGTCTGGATAGTGGCCTATTTTATTAATGTTTTCAAAGCTAACTCCTGAATCTTTGATCTTTTGAATGGTTTATCTTGTCTTGACTTCCTTCAGCTCAGCTCTGATTTTTGTTATTTCTTGTCTTCTGCTAGCTTTGGGGTTGATTTGGTCTTGCTTCAATTAATTCTTTCAGTTGCAATGCTAAAAGTTGTTAAATTGAGATCTTTCTAGCTTTTGATGTGGACATTTAGTGTTATGAATTTCCCTCTTAACACTGCCTTAGCTGTGTCCCAGAGATTCTGGTATGTTGTATTTTTTGTTCTCACTATTTTCAAAAAACATTTTTATTTCTGCCTTTATTTCGTTATTTACTCAAAAGTCATTCAGAAGAATGTTGTTTAATTTCCATCTAATTGCATGATTTTGAGCAATTTTCTTAGTCTTGACTTGTATTTTTATCTCACTGTGGCCTAAGGTTGTGTTTGGTATTATTTTGGTTCCTTTACATTTGCTAAGGATTTTTTATGTCCAAGTACATGGTTGATTTTAAAGTATGTGCCATGTGATGATGAGAAGAATGTGCATTCTGTTGTTTTTGTGTGGAGAGTTCTGCAGAGGTCTATCAGATCCATTTGGTCCATTGTTGAGTTCAGCTCCTGAATATCTTTGTTAATTTTCTGCCTTGATAATCTGTCTAATCCTGTCAGTGAAGTATTGAAGTGCCACGCTATTACTATGTGGCACATTTCTCCTTGTATATCTCTAGGAACTTGCTTTTTGAATCTGGGTGCTCTTGTGTTGGGAGCATATATATTTAGGATAGTTAGGTATTGTTGAATTGAGCCATTTACCAGTATGTGATGCCTTTTGTCTTTTTTGATTTTTGCTGGTTTGAAGTTTGTTTTGTCTAAAATTAAGTAAGCAACCCTGCTTTTTTTCTGGTTTCCATTTGCTTGTTTGATTTTCCTCCATCACTTTATTTTTTGCCTATGGGTGTCATTACATGTGAGATGGGTCTCTTGAAGACAGTATACCATTGGGTGTTACTTTTTCATTCAGCTTGCCACTCTGCCTCTTAGGTGGGGCATTTACCACATTTACATTCAAGGTTAGCATTAATGTGTGGATTTGATCCTGTTGTTGTACTGTTAGCTGGTTATTATGTTGCCCTGTTTGGTTGGTTGCTGTCCAGTGACCCTGGTCTGTGTGTTTAAGCGTGTTTTTGTATTAGCTGATAGTGGTCTTTTCTTTCTATATTTATTGCTCCTTTCAAAATCTTTTGTAAGGCAAGTCTAGTGGTAATGAAGTCCATCACCATTTCCTTATCTGAAAAAGATCTTTTTTCTTCTTCACTTAGGATACTTAGTTTGACTGGATATGATATTCTTGGTTGAAGATTTTTGTTTTCTTTAAGAATGTTGAATATAGCCCCTGAATCTCTTCTGGGTATAGGATTTCAGCTGAGAGGTCCTCTGATAGCCTGATGGGCTTCCTTTGTAGGTGACCTGCCTTTTCCCTCTAGCTGACTTTAACATTCTTTAATGTTGACCTTGGAAAATCTGATAATTATGTGTCTTGAGGATGATCTTTTCATGTAGTCAAGTAGCCAGACTGTTTTCTGCAGTGGTCCCTGACTTTGCTACATCTCACTGGGCAGCACCTCCCTAACTGTGTTCCCAGCACAGTCTCCCTATTCCTACCTTAATTCTCTAGCCAGTAGCAGCCCTACATTTCTCTGGGATGAAGCTCCCAGAGGTAACAGAGACACTTGCCATTTTTCCTGTTGCTACAACTCCTACCTCTACTCCCCTAAGGCTGGTAAAGAGTGAACAACCTAGGAGTATCACGGGCCTCCAGGACACTGAAACTCACTCATGCAAAAGTGGCCAGACTGTTTACCACGTGGATCTCTAACCCTGCTTATTCCTCATTGGGCAGGGCTTCTCAACCAGGGCCCCCAGCACAGCTGCCCTGATGCTGCCTAAACACTTCAGTTGGTGACAGCTTTGAATTTCTCTAGGGAGGAATCCCTAAAGACAACCCACAGCCCTCTGGCGTTGTAGCTGCAACCATACGACCTTACTGCCCTTGGTCTAGGGAAGAAACTAAGAGCCCGGTTGCTTCACTGGCAACTCTAGCATGCCACAGCCACCATACAAAAGGGAGTGCAGTCTCTCTTCCCTGTGAGATCCCACCCATTACTCTTCATCAAGCATGGCCCCTGTCTTGGGCCTGCAGCACAGCCACCTCACCCCTTGCTGAACATTTCCATTGACAGAAGCACTGTGATTCTCTGAGGTGGGGCTCCCAGAAATAATTGACAGCCCTTCTGCCATGCCACTGCAGTGATACTGCCTTTGCTGCCCTCAGACTGGGAAAGGAACAAACATCCTGAGTGCTTTACTTTAACCTCCAACAGGCTGCAACCACTCAAAGGTGAAGAGACCAATATTTGTTTGCTGCTAGCCCTCTTCCCCTAATACTTGTCACCAGGGAGGGTCATTGAGCTTAAGCCTGAAAGGCAGCTACCCCACCTGTTAGTGACCATTCCAATTGGCAGTGGTTCTGCATTTCTCTGGGATGGAATCCCAAGAAACAAGTGAAAGACTCTCCGCTACTGCCATTGCCATGTTCCTCACCCCTTCTGTGCCCAAGTTGGGAGACAACAAAAACCCTGAGTTCTCTCAGAGCTGCATTGCACAGCCTGGGTGTACCAAGCAGAGATCTTCAGCTAGCATTCAACTGGGAGAGAAACCCACGTCCTCATAACACTGAAAGTGAGCACAACTGCAAATACAAGCAAGTATACAGGAGCAACGTGGCTGAGCAAGATCCCACCTACCAGCCATTACACTTAAGGGCCAGATACTGTATTGCAGCCAAACTAATATACCCCCCTGTGAAACCAATTACAAGAATTCAGCCACAAATAAAGACCCTCACACAACTTCCATCCTGTAAAAATATCCAGGAGTGAAGCCAAATGACTATAATCAAATTACACAACAGTTAAGGGAACATCAGCTTACCCAGGTGAGAAAGAATTAGTGCAAGAACTCTGGCAACTCTAAAGGCCAGAGTGTCTCCTTACCTCCAAGTGATGACACTAGCTCCCCAGTAATAGTTCTTAACCAGAAAAAAAAAATGGCTGAAATGACAGAATTCAGAATCTGGAGGGCAACAAAGATCATTGAATTTCAGGAGAAAGTTGAAACCTATTCCAAGGAATTTAAGGAATCCAGTAAAATGCCTTAAGAGTTGAAAGACAAAATAGCCCTTCTAAGAATGCATGAAACCAAGCTGATGGAGCTGAAAAAACTCACCAGAATAATTTTATAATACAATCACAAATATTAACAGCAGATTAGAAGAAAGAATCTTAGAGCTTAAAGACCAGCTCTTCAAATTAGCTCAGGCAGACAAAAATTTTAAAAAGGATTTTAACAACTGAGCAAAATCTCCGAACAATATGGGATTATGGAAAGAGATCAAATCAAAGAATTATTGACATCTATGAAGAAGAAAGCAAGCAACTTCAAAAACATATTTGAGGATAACTTCCATAAGGACTGTCCCAACCTTGCTAGAGAGATACACATGCAAATTCAGATAATGTAGAGAACTCAGGCAAGATATTATATGAGAAACCATTCCCAAGATACATAGTAATCACATTCTTCAAGGCCAATGTAAAAGAAAAAATATTAAATGCATCTAGAAAGTAGGAAAAGGTTACCGACAGAGGGAATCCCCATCAGGCTAACAGCAGACCTTTCAGAAGAAACCCTACAAGCTGAAAGAGATTGGGGGCCTATATTCTGCATCCTTAAAGAAAAAAAAATTCCAACCAAGAATTTCACAGCCAGCCAAACAAAGCTTCATATACAAATGAGAAATAAGATCCTTTTCAGACAAGAAAACACTAGGGGAATTTGTTATTACTAGGTGTGCCTTAGCATTAGCCCTTGAAGAGTGCTACATATGGAAATGAAAAACTGTTACAGGCTACCACAAAAAGGCACTCAAATGGATAGGCTATTGACACTATAAGCAAATACACAATCAAGCCTGCATAACAACCAGCTAACAACACAATGTCAGAACCAAATTCACACATATCAGCATGAACCTTGAACTCAGGTTAAATGTCCTGCGTAAAAGGCACCAAATGGCAAGTTGTACAAAGAAGCAAGACCTAACTCTAGGCTGTCTTCAAAAGACCCAACAAGAAACTGAATCCTTCAACAGACCAACAACAAGTTCCAAAATTGATTCAGTAATAGAAAGCCAACCAACCAAAAAAAGCTCAGGATCAGACAGATGTACATATGAATTCTACCAGATGTATAAAGAAGAGCTGGTACTATTACTACTGAAACTATTGCAAAAAATTGAGGAGGAAGGATTTCTCTGTAACTCATTTTATGAGGTCAGTATCATCATACAAAAACCTGGTAGAGATAAAAGAAAAATAAAAAACTTCAGGCCGATATCCTTCATGAACATAGATGCAAAAATTTTCAGCAAAATACTAGCAAACAGAAATTAGATGTGCATCAAAAAATAAATCCACTATGATCAAGTAGGCATTATTCCTGGAATGCAAGGTCAGTTCAACACATGGAAATCAATAAATATGATTCATCAATAAACAGAAATAAAAGAAGTCACAATTTTCTCAATAGATGCAGAATAAAAAAAAATCTTTCAATAAAATGCCACATGTCCTCATGTTAAAAACCCTCAACAAACTAAGATTCAAAGGTATGTACCTGAAGAGTGATCACATCCACAGCCAACATTATACTGAAGAGACAAATGCTGGAACCATTCCCCTTGAGAACCAGAACAAAACAAGGATATTCATCCACTCCCAGGACTCCTATTTCACATATTAATGGAAGCCCTAGCATGAGCAATCAGGCTAAAGAAAGCAATAAAAGACATCCAAATAGGAAAAGAGGAAGTTAAACTAATACTAAGAAAAAAACCAAGGTATCATTATTATTAATAATTGAGACAACTGAACATTTATGATATTTTAAATATTATACTTTTTATTTTGTCTCTTTGTTGTTCATTGCCTTCTTTAGTCCTTTAATGAGTAACTGAATACCCAAAAACTTAGTTACTTAAAACAATGATTTCTATTTCTCATGATTTTGCAAGTTTCCAAGGCAGTTTCTGCTGTGGTTTCAGCTGGGTTCACTCATGCTGCTTCATTTAACAGAATTGACAATGCTGTGCTGGAGCTCACTCTTAGCAACATAGGAGAGCTGATGGTTTCAGAAGTTCTGTAAACCAGATACCATCATATTAATGGCTTGAAATTTACCATGATTGATGTCTTTAGAGAGAAAATGCCAAATGCTACAAATTAGGCATTTTTCCTTCCCATAGACCTGCATTGTTCAACATTTATCAGCACACCACCTATTAGAGGACTGGCTGAACTAAAAGTTTCAAGATGACTTCACTAGATGTTTTCACTAATTTCTGTCAGCTGATGTTGGCAATTGTCTGAGGAACCTCAGCTTTCATCCATAAGTCTGATTATTTAAAAGTGTGTGGCACCTCTCCCCTTACTGTTGTTATTATCCTCTTCTTGCTCCTGCTTTTGCCATGTGACATGCCTGCTCCCCCTTCACCTTCCACCATGATTGTAAGCTTTCTGAGGCCACCCTAGAAGCTTCCTGTAAAGCCTTCAGGCACTTAAACCTCTTTTCTATATAAATTACCCAGTCTTCGGTATTTCTTTACATCAGTGTAAGTATGGCCTAATACAGTCCACATGACCACTCACACTCCAGAAGTCTGAGCTGACTTCTTTACCTCGCAGTTTCAGTGCAACACTCTAACAACAGAAGTAGAAGTTACTATCTGTCTTAACAAGTCACATAACATTACTTCAATCACATTCCATTGGTTACTTATGTAGCTTCTCTGATGCCTAGTTTCCTTTATCTATAAAGTTAATGTAGCTTACTAATAGCTTTTATAATAAGAGTTAAGTAATAAAACCCTTATGAAACACTTATGACAGTAACTTGTACATTAAAAATATTCATAAATGTCAATTACTATTATTATTTTACACTTTACATCCTTAATATGTCTCATATTGGTCACATTTTTAACCTCATTACCACTGTCTTTGTAAAAGATGCCCTACTTAATTCCTTAACTGTACCTAGTCTATAGTAATTTGGTCTTAGCACTCTTAACTGTAAAGAAATAGTTGTTCATTTGCCAGATTCCCACTTTTAAACTATAAACCATGGGAGGCTTAAACTCTGGAAAAATCACTCCATTCAATAAATATTTTTTGAATTAGTTTTCTTTTAATACTATGAGAATGCTTAACCTGTTACTCTTTTTCCCATTTTCCCATGTTAATCCTTTCCCTGTTTTCCCTGAAAATACACACTGGCGGCACTTGCTGCTGCAGCATTTACCCTGAGATAAGTGTGCCACAAAATATCTCACTTTTATTATTGTTTTTGGATTGCTCTCAAATATTGACTTTAGAAACAAAAGACATCATTCTATTTACAGCATTCTGTTTTTTAGTAGTGGTATTTCTGTTTGCAAAATATAGTAATTCTCAATTGATGAAAATGTCAAATCCTATAAAACAATATTTCTATATGTGATATTAATGCCATTCTTGAACAGTTGTTACCCAAAGATTCATTTGAATCCAATTTTTCCAAAAATCAGAATCCATTAGACAATTCTGATGATTCATACAATTCTGATGTTAGTTCTGTTTAGAAATAACTCCAATAACAGTTTTTATATTTTATTTTCACATTGAAAATTGTTCCGATTTGCTTTAGCTTCATAGAGCATGTTTATATAAAATTAAATGCACACAGGCAGCAAGCTGCACATTTTTTCTAAATGGGAAAAGAGTTCAGTTTTAATTTTTATCATATTGATACAGATATGACAATACATTCTTGGAGATAAAATTAAGAACAGTATTAAATAAATAATTGAATGGTAAAATAATTAAAATACCTTGAGTGATAAATATATACTATTGGTCATTTTAAATACTGTGGCCAATAAACAAGTGTCAGAATGTGAGAGAAAGTATTTTACAGTAGTTAGGTAACAGACTCTTGATACAGGTTGACTGTAATCAGATGTCAGCTCAACAGCTTTTGCTGTGATTTTGGTAATATACTTGAACTTTTTGTGTTTTAGTTTTCTCCTGTGTAAAATTAAGATAAGAATATTTGTATCTTAGACCATTATCATAAGCATTTAATAAGTTAGTACATGTAAAGTAATAAAATACTAATTGTCACATAGTAACTTCCATTTAAATTTTCTTTGTTATTTATCATATTTTCTGACACTCTGTCCTCAGAAATCTTTGTTCTAAAAATATCATAAATATTACAGATTCAATTAAATTAGAAAATGTATCATGCCACACTTGAAGAAAGTTGAGTATAATGCAATTATTCTATAGTTTTCCATTTTTGAAAAATGAATCACTATAATACATTTTAATGACATTTTCACTTTAAATATAGGATAATTACCTATGTCTGTTATGCTGTTTTTTCTGTATTAGTATCTGACAAATATTAACATATATGGTTTGCCTCATGTAAACATGTGGTGTGCATAAAAATACTACAAAAGTAAGAAAAATTAAATCATATCCTATAATCTCTTGCATTTATTGAATGTCTCTGAAGAACTCTGGCATAGTAGCTCTTATGTAACTAAATTATTTCTTTTGCTTAATCTTGCTATTTCTACTGTTTGTCAATTATCTTTTCTATTTTAATCCATTTAACATCTCTTAGCTTTTCTTTTGTTTTTCTTTTTCAAATTTATCTATTACAACATTAACTTAGCTTTCAACAGAATAGCTTGTTTTTGACCACCATATAACACTAAAACTTGTTTTAGTAACTACTTTGTACCTAAACATTTTTAATACAGTAATTTCCCTAAGCTCCACTTTTACTTTAGACTGCCTCCAGCTACATTTTCATCTCCATGTTAGGTTATTCTTGCATCCCTTTAAAGAAATACCTGAGGCTGGGTAATTTATAAAGAAAAAGGCTTAATTGACTGACAGTTCTTCAGGCAATACAGGAAGCATGATGCTGGCATCTGCTTGGCTTCCGGGGAGGCCTCAGGCAACTTACAATTATAATGAAAGCAAATGGAAGTGAGGTGTCTCACATGGTGAGAGCAGAAGCACGGGGTCGGGGGAGGTGCCACACACTGTTAACAACCAGATCTCATGAGAACTCAGCATCACTGAGGATACCTCCAAGTGGCATGCTCTTAAATCATGAGAACTTCCCCCATGATCCAGTCACCTCCCACCCAGCCCCACCTTTAACACTGGAGGGTACAATTGAACATAAATTTTTGGTGGGCACACACATCTGAACCACATCCTTCTTCCCCTTGCCCCTCCCACATCTCATGTCCTTTCACATTGCAAAATACAATCATGTGTTTCTAGCAATCTTCCCCAAAGCCTTAACTCATTACAGCAGTAACTCAAAAGCCTGAAGTCCAAAGTCTCATCTGAGACAATGCTACTCTCTTAAGCTTATAAAGTCAAAATTCTTTTAAAAAAATCTAGTTACTTCCAAGATACAGTGGGAGTATAGGCATTAGGTAAATACTCTCATTCCAAAGGGGAGAAATCAGCCAAAAGGAACAAGCTACAGGCTCATGCAAGTCCAAAATCCAGCTGGGCAGTCATTAAATCCTAAAGCTACACTATAATCACCTTTGACTTCATGTCCCACATCCAGGGCACACTGATGAAAGAGGTAGGCTCCCAAAGGCTTAGGCAGCTCTAGTCCTGTGATTTTTCAGGGTTCAGCCACTACAGCTGCTCTCACAGGCTGGCATTGAGTGTCTGTGGCTTTTCCAGGCACAGGATGTATGTTAGTCCACTCTTGCTTTTCTATAAAGAATTATCTGAGACTCGGTAATTTATAAGGAAAGAGGCTTTATTAGATTGTGGTTCTGTAGGCTGTTGAGAAAGCATGGTGGCATCAGCTTCTGGGGAGGCCTCAGAGTACTTAAAATCATAGCAAAATGTGAAGAGGAAGCAGACACATCTGTCTGGAGCCGCAGGAAAAGAGAGAGGGAGGAGGTGCTACACAGTTTTAAAGAAAGATCTTACGGGAATTTTATCACAAAAACAGCACTAGGGGGATGGTACTAAATCATTCATGAGAAACTGCCCCTATGATCCAATCACCTCCCACCAGGCCCTACCTCCGACAATGGGGATTATAACTGAACATTAGATTTGGATGAGGACACAGATTCAAACCATATCAATCTTCTTCTTCTGCACTTCCATCTAATCTTAAATCTACTATTTTGCCTCATACATGTTTCCTTGACTTTTAAAGACAGTACTTGAAATTTACTTGTGTTTCTTTGACTTTTATGGATGCTGGTTAAATTTACTTCTTTTCTGTGTAGTACATGTTGTTTCAACAGATGATAGTATTTATCTTTTGTATGTATGTCTTACTTCCTCTGTGCCACAAAAAATTACCTTGTTCCTTTTTCTTAATTTATTTTTTGCATCTATATTTTTCTCTTTACCATTAAGGAATTGGGAGTTATCTTTTAGTCTGATATTTCAGAAATAAGAAATACTTCAGAAATAAGATTTTTTTTAGAATTTTCTATTTTGAACTGGTATGTGTTTACAGACCATTTTTAGGGCCAACTATAAAACTTGTTAACAACGTAATCACTGAGCTGGTTATTTGTCTATAGGCACTTAGCTCTGCTCTAACCTTTTCTGATTTCCCTTCCCTGCAGGAAGCTGGAAGCCTAAAAACTTTATTTCCACTGATCCTTTACCATCTTGATTATTTAGATTCTGCCACAGGGAAGTAATAATGAATCGGAAGGTGGGAGTAAGAAAGGAGTCCTTTATTCTCTGCATATTGTGGTGCCTCTGGAAGGGGATCGATGGAGACTGAAATATCTCTGATGGTTTCAGTGTTTCTGAATGTACACTGACTGAGCTCTCCAGTGCAATCAGAAGTAGCCCATGTATTCCACAATATACTCATCATTCCTACCATTATAATCAAGCAAAATAGCCCATTTCAGCCTCACATACTTGCCTTTAATTTAATCCAGTTGATGTACAGTTTTGCATTTGCTGACAGGAAACAGAAATAGCCCATTATTCACTGGCAAAAAAGTCACAACTTTCAGATGACAAATAGATTAACAAACTCACATTCCAAGCCTTGAAAGCCTATTTCTGAGTTTGCTTCTTTAACAAATACCAAAGCAGCCAAAGTTTAGTTGGGAAATAAAAGCCTCTCTGGTGATATCAAACAGATAGGAATATAAAGAAATAAATTGATGGCAGAGAGTTCTAGAGAGTTAAAGGAAGGGGTTTTCTGGAGAAGTGACTGGAGATTATGAAGGGGATGGTGAGCAGCTGTTGGAGAGTGTTATGGTCACTTGCCTTAGTCCATAAGGTCACACTTACCCCCAACAAGCTGAGGGTGATGTCACTGCCTTTTCTTCTGTTGCTATTGCTGCTTCCTATGAACGAAGCTGCCCTCTCTGCTCCAGATACTGTTGACACCACCACTGACTCTGCTGAAGCCACTGTAACAGTCACTGTGTAGGCAATACATGAAGCAGCAAAAATGTTTTTTTCTTTCCTCTTGCCAGTGCACTCATTGTAAAAGCTGTCTCCTGGTAAACTGCCCTGAAAGTCTGTCCTTTGGAGTTAACAAAAATATACTTTGCAGGCTTTTAGTCCCTTAGAAATATAGAGGAAAGCATGGAATGACAATAGGAACTAAGAGACAAAAATAAATAAATAAATATTACGCAGAGAAGAGTTTGCATGATTTAGCACTTTGGCAATCCCAGTAGGAAAAATTCATCTTTGCATAGATTATCCCATTTGGGACAAATGTACTGAATTAACTTCTAAACCCAGTGTTAATATGCCTCTTTCAAGAGAAGGAAGAGCCTTGATTCTTAACATCATTTGTCGATTAAAATAATCATTAAGACAGCAAAGAACTTTACTGCCAAGTAAAAACTTTCTCTGGGGCTACTACTATCTCCACCAAAAGCTGCCTATATTAAGTACAACTACACAGTCATCTGAATTTTCAGGTCCTATCCAGATTATTAAACATTTCCTGCATCAAAGAAGACTCTCAAAAACTGCTCCCAGCTACTACAGGCTTTCTGTTAGGAACAGGAAGATGTCACTACTAGACCTGTACACTACTACAGGCTTTCTGTCAGGAAATCTTGAGTAATGACATTACCATTGCTATGACATCTGCTAATCTGTAGTAACGAAAGGCATTCTAGTTAAAATACTTGTTTGGAATCTCACAGCCTGTCCCTGTCAGCCATTTTCCTGTCAAGGCAATTCATGGGATATAGGCTCTCTTCTGGTTTATCTGGGAGGAAAGACATGTTCTTATTTCAAAGGAAAGTTTTGAGATCTAGGCTGGTGGGTCCTTTAATTTCAATCTATTTCTGCTGTGTGTAGTAGAAAACACTGAAGTCTGAACTAAGATGGTTCTGTTGCCTTGCTTTCAATTCTAATGAACAGTTTTCCCTGTTTTGTATTTCCTGTGCCATTCAGGTGGAGAAAAAGATACATCAGTTTTCTATTGCTGCTCTAACAAATTACCACAAACTTAGTTGCTTAAGTGATACAAATGTATTTGGCTGACATTTCTGTGGGTTGGAGGGCCAAGGGATTCACTGAACCAAAATCAAAGTGTCTGAAGAACTGTATTCCTTTCAGGAAGTTTTAGAGGAGAATCTATTTTCTTTTTCTTTTTTTTTTTTGAGACGGAGTCTCACTCTGTCGCCCAGGCTGGAGCACAGTGGCGCAATCTTGGCTCACTGCAAGCTCCGCCTCCCTGGTTCGCGCCATTCTCCTGCCTCGGCCTCCGGAGTAGCTGGGACTACAGGCGCCCGCCACCGCGCCTGGCTAATTTTTTGTATTTTTAGTAGAGACGGGGTTTCACTGTGGTCTCGATCTCCTGACCTCGTGATCCGCCCACCTCGGCCTCCCAAAGTGCTGGGATTACAGGCGTGAGCCACCGCGCACGGCGAGAATCTATTTTCTTGTCAGCTGCTAGAATCTGCCCTCACTTTCTGGTTCATGGGTCTTTTGCCCCATCTTCAAAGATGACAAATGCAGGTCAGCTCCTCATATCACATCACTTTTACTCCCCTCTCTCTCTCTCTCTCTCTATCTCTTCATACCTGAGAAGGTTTCTATGCTTTTAAGGACTCACATGATTATATTGGCCCACTACAATAATCTCTCAAGGTCCAGGATGCCAATCAGATTTGTAAAGTCTCTTTGGCCACAAAAGATACCATATTCACAAATCTCAAGAATTGGGGCATGGACATTTTGGGGGAGCCATTATTCTGCCTATTACAAAAGAGTATTATCTCTTACTCCTACTATCTTTTCCTCTTTCCTTCCTTTCTTCTGTCCTTCCTTCTAGAATGACATTTTCACTACAACTTCCTAATATACTGCAAAGAATTTGAGTACAAAAATCTGTCTTAATTTTGTATAACCCCAGGACCTAGTACAGTGTCTTGGCAGTGAAATATAGTGAAAATAACAATCCCTAATTTATCTTAAAATATCTTTCTTACACCTACTCAGGGCTGGCGATTGTGCAATGTAGTAAAGACAGAAAAGTAAGCAAAGTATAAATGTTTATGGATCTTGGGGAATAGAGATAGTAAACACATACTTCTAAGTGTCAGAGTGCAAGGGAGCCAGCAACACCTAACTGCTAAATAGCCTCTCTAATTTTCTCCTTCAAAAAATAAAAATAACCCAATAATATCTACCTTCAGTTTTTTTTTGTGAAGAATAAAGAGGCTAAAATATCACAAAATACTTTACAAACTATAATGTCCTGTATTGACCAAACAAAAAAAGTGTTATCATTTGTGAAGGCACCAAATGTTACTTCAATTGTTGAATTAAATTTTCACTAAAACTCGAGGGACTGCCATGCTAGTCTGTAATGGGCAAATATTTTAAATTCATACCAAAATGGAAGCACTGCCTTTACTGCAATCTTTTGATTTAGTCTTTAAATAATGATCATTAATCTCCTCTATGCTGATGTGATTTAGAAGGAAGTGTGTTCATTTTTCCCACCTAGCATTTAGATTAATGCCATTCTGGCATTTCTTTGTGCAGGATAATTCAAGGGACAGCCATATCGCAGAGATGGCTATTTTATAGTACTCTGTCCAGATTACTTTATCTACTTGTAGGTACTAGAGTCCGATCATTCCTGCCTAGAAAAATTGAGGAAGGGACAAGATTTATTTTCTCAAGTATTTTTCTAAGAATCTAATACACATATATAAAACACTGCACTAAATCCTGGTAATACAAATATACATACAATCATGTCTCTCCTCTTAACTTGTTCACTGTTTACTGTAAAATATATAAAGTAAACTGATTGTCCTAAGGAATGTGAAGAATCCTATGAAAACAACAGTAAATCTATTTTATATATAATAGGTTTTCAAGATTTTGTAATTTCTTCCAACACCCTGGAAAATTAGTGCAATTTTCATGCCCAATAGAAAATCTTGGAAAAAAAAAATGGCACCATTTCCTCTACCCTGGGCAACGGATCTGAAAAAAAGAAAAGAAAAAAAAAAAAAAAGATAAGTACATGGGAAGTTTTGCATCCTTCTCTTTCACTTGCTAGAAGAGACTTGCAGGACTCAGAAGGAAAACAGCAATAAGAAAAGAAAATTTGAGCAGGGAAGAAGTGAGGTAAGGATGTGAAGAAAAAAAAGACCCAGCCATCTTTCTCAATTGAATAGTAATTTCAGTTTCTATTGCAGGTCCTTATGAAAAGCAATGAATTTTAGTTTTTAGGAGTACATTTCTGTTTGTTCTAGGTCAACTTTTTTAAGACAGGGAGAATTCTTGCATTCATTTTCCAATTTAACTTACAGATTTTATAATGACATCTGAAAGGTGTTAATAATTATTAGAAAGATTAACCTCTTTTTTTTAACTTAAACATTGGTTTTCTCTACTGGACACTTATGCTTTTATTAAATATTTCTAAATATAATTCTCCCTGGCTATTTTGAGAATATTAAGTAACATTGAAATTTAACTAGAATTCCTAAAAGTATGCTAATGCTTTTCTTCAAGCAGTTCCAATTCCGAATGGAGTGCAGAAAACGTTAGGTGGTAATGGGAGGTGAAGGGATAGTCCACAAGTGATCACACCACACATGTCTTAACTGTCAAAGTCTATAGCTCGCCAAACTGAAATACTCATGAAATTCTTCTGTAAAGTATCAAGTACCATACTAATATTGCAGCTCTTTTTTCAGTCCTAACTAAAATACAATAGATTAAAGACAGACAACATACACTTAAGCTACATTTTTAATGCATAAAGTTTGCCTGTTTTGACTATTTTGACCAAGGTTGATACTTTGAGCCACTTTAGAACTTGGCTTTGATGATATGTAAGTGATACAAATCCTTTCATTGTAAGAAAGTTTTGATTATTTCAAATTAAATATATTAAATGTATTTATATTTATTATATTGTACTTCTATAATGAGATCACTAACTTTTCTTGTTTTCTAAGAAAATATTGAAACTTCAGCTTTAAATTTTTTGCTTGATGATCTTAGACAAGTTTCTTAACTTCTCTTCTTTTCAGTCTCCAATCTGAAAAATAGAATCCAGTATATCCATTTCACAGGGTGATAGAAAATGTATGGAACATTAAAGATTACCTGGCATAGTATATTTATCAACTTCTAAAAATCATCACTAGGCACCTCATTAATTTATATCTGTATCATGGAAAATTTACAGAGTTATTGCTTTGTAGATATTTTAAATTATTTTATCTTAAGCATGTCTTAATTCTTATGAAAGAATAAATTTTACTTGATGTTTAGTAATTACACTACTAGACTGAAAAACAAAAGGCATAATATTTTAATAGACCACAGCTGGCATAGGTCTACACCATCACAGAACTACATACATTTAGGGTTAATTATTTTCATCTTCTGTTAGCTTCTGTCAGGATCTCTAATAATAGGTTATTCTACTACTCTTTCACTAGAAAAAATAAACTGGAAAGGACACAAAATAGAGTAAAAACAATTCTGGTTTGTATTTAGATGACCAGTTTAGGATCACTCCTTTATAGTTATTAGATCTATGGCACTGAGCAATCATTATCCTTATGTCCTTTTTCAGGGATTTTTCAACAGTCTGTTGAGGAAGCCAAAGGACCTTCCTAGTCATTTATCATGCACTGATGTCACTTTCATCTGTGAACATATGGACTCAGTTACTTTCATTAGAAAAATAAAATTGCAGGGTTTAAACTGTTGTATTCCTACAAGACAATTTCTTACAAAGGAATGAACACATACAAAATATTTTTCAGTCTTTATATCTTAAAGTATAACATGAGAATGTATTTTATGCATTATTCTTAATATGCATGGTAGAGAACAGAAGCAGCTCTGTTTTTCAGTGCCCTAAATAAAAAAGGAAAAGTTATAATTATATTTTAATTTCTTCACATATAAGCATATTGGGCAGCAAAAGGAAGGCAGCCCAACCTCAGGACAAGAAACATTGGCAAGTTTTTGTACATGAAATGAGATTGGTGGACAATTTTGTCTGCCACTTTTAAGACAAAAAAAAAAAATTTAAATCTTAAAAATTGTTAAATTTTGTCCAGACATTTGAAATAACTCAGATAGAACCTTCACCACCAGAAAGTTAAGAAACCAGTGTCTGTAATATTTATTGAAAAATATTACTGGATAAAAATGGAAGGACTTTGTATTCTCTTTGAAGCTCATGAATTTAAATTTCACATATTTCATTTACTGACTTAAAATTAATTTATTAACTACTCTGTGGCCTGGAAAGAAGACAGACTTTTCCCATGATTTGGGTAAAAAATTTCCTAAGACATGAAATGTGCGATGATAAAATATTAACTGAAAAATACTTAAGCAGAATCAAATTAATGTTTCACAAGTTTTAATGTATGAACAAAATTATCCTTAAAAATCCTGCAAGTCACCCTGAAACTGATTTTGAACATTTTGTATATACATACAATTATTTTGCATGTACAATCTATGTCTTTATATATGTATAAATGTATTATTTGCATGAATTAATTTTATACATATTACATTTTATACCCACACAGCCTCATGAGTCTATTGTTATTAGTTTCATTTAATCAATAAGGCTAAGCTGCAATGGCAACTGGACCAAGGTTACCAAGTAGAAAGTTGCAGAATCAAAGTCTATTAAATAATTACTAAGGGGAAAAAAATCCATATCTTTATAATGCACACTGGGCCAATCAAAGGTTACTGATTTAATTTAAAATATCTAAGTATTCCAACAGTGAATGAAACATTCTCTCTCTCTCTCTCTTTCTTTCCATGCCTTAAAAAGACAAAAATACAAATTATATTCACCTCAAAGAAATTTTTTTAAAAAAATGCCTTGCTTTAAGGGATTAAAAACAAAGAATAATAAAATCTCATTGAATAATGGAAGGTAGAGAATACAGCTATCATATACCCAGAAGTAAGGATGCCTCCTTTCTCTAAACAAGAGCATCTAGAAACCCTTATTTTTATATTTGATTGGCCAATGCTAAAAGACTTAGTTCCGAGGTTCTCAAAGTGTGGTCCCGGAACCAGCACATCAGCATCACCTGTAAACTCATTAGAAATGTCGGTACTCTGCCTCCTCCCCAAACCTACTGAATCAAAAACTCTGAGGGTAGGGCCCACTAGTCTGGTTTAACAAGCCATGCAGGTGAGTTTTATATACTAAAGTGTTGAGAACCTTTGGCTTACTGAGACTATGTGTTTTATTTTCTCCCCTCAGGTGTGGTGAAACGAGGCTTCACCCCTGAGTCTACAACCTTAGACAAGTTTCTCCACAATGCTACTCTGAGATCAAGATCTGAACTGTATATCCTGGAGACAACACAGCAACACAAGGGAATAAAATATTATACAACTGTCAGAGGTATTGTGGAGTTCAAATTAGATGATATAGAATGACACCAAGGAGAATACATTGTGAAATTTGACGAGATTCTGAACTCAAAAAGAGATGCTGCTCTATTCATTTCAAAGCAACTCACAATAAAAGTGTTCCGCCGGGCGCGGTGGCTTATGCCTGTAATTCCAACACTTTTTGAAGCCGAGGCGGGCGGATCACGAGGTGAGGAGACCGAGACCATCCTGGCTAACGCGGTAAGACCTCGTCTCTACTAAAAAATACAAAAAAATTAGCGGGGCGTGGTGGCGGGCGCCTGTAGTACCGGCAAGCTACTCGGGAGGCTGAGATGGCGTGAACCCGGGAGGCAGAGCTTGCAGTGAGCCGAGATCCCGCCATTGCACTCCAGCCCGGGCGACAGAGCGAGACTCCGTCTTAAAAAAAAAAAAAAAGGCCGGGCGCGGTGGCTCACGCCTGTAATCCCAGCACTTTGGGAGGCCGAGGTGGGCGGATCACTAGGTCAGGAGATCGAGACCACGGTGAAACCCCGTCTCTACTAAAAATACAAAAAATTAGCCGGGCATAGTGGCGGGCGCCTGTAGTCCCAGCTACTCAGGCTGAGGCAGGAGAATGGCGTGAACCCGGGAGGCGGAGCTTGCAGTGAGCCGAGATTGCGCCACTGTGCTCCAGCCTGGGCGACAGAGTGAGACTCCGTCTCAAAAAAAAAAAAAAAAAAAAAAAAAAAGTTTTCCAACTTAGCTAGTTTCCGGCATTAACTAATCACAACTCAATCTCACTTTTATTTTCGCTCTTCTTGTTTTCTTAACTGGCACCTGGAGCAGGTCAGTCACATTCCTCATTTTTCAGGGACACCTTCAATGTCAGATTCTTTTCGCCTTCCGGTAAGATTTTTTAGTATGTTGGCCATTTAGGGGGAGGGAGGATAAGAAATAAAGGGACAGTATTATAGCGTGAATAAATTGTTTTTTGTAAATACCTTTTAGGATGTTCACATGTAGTGCTTCTTCAAGATTTCTAAAAGTATCTACGTACGGCTTCACTCTATCATTGTAAGCCTTACTAGGATTCCTGAATTTTGACATATATTTATTTTTTCTCCTGACTCAAGGTTTGAATGACAAGAATACTGTCATGTTTTCTATATTTTCCACAAAGTAGAATAAAATACCCATCAACTGTCTTTACACATATACTTTTTAATAAATTGTTTAAACTACTCACATCTCCAATGGCTAATTTGGGATGATACAGAAATGCACATGTTTTTAAATATATAACAAGAGAATATTAAACAATTCTACAGCATAGATGAATAATATTGTTACCAATGAAATTTATGCTGTATCCTAAAACAAATAGCCAATATTTGACATAATAAAGCAAATATCCTTTTACCTTTACTATCAGTTTGGGGGCTGTTAAATTATTGGGGAAGTGGCAAGTAAAATTTTCTTTTTATCTTTCCTGAAAATAAAATAATTTGGTTATGTTCCAGGTCAGTATACAAAGAGCTTTTCTAATTTATGTATAAATTTTTAAAATAAAGTACAATAGAGCAAAAAGCTCACCAGCATTTAGAACTGTCCTGATAACAGAATGCCAGGGCCTGGGCTTGAATTTTGTGTAAAAAGATTGTGGGTGCCAAATCATCTCCATTTCTCATATCATGATTACTTCTCCAGAGAATTATAGCAGGTACACAAATTAGAAGAGCTCTTTGAATGTTACTTTCAAATTTGAAAATGTGTATTGTTTTGCAACATAGCTTTTGAATTAATGTGTTTTTAATTTATATTATTATTCTGACCTAATATTTAGGTATTATATATCTGAAATAAAAACACAAGCCACCATCACATTAAGCATGACATGAAGTACCTGGCATATTCTGAGTTATGTGTACAGGTAATTAGTTCTAACTCAAGGTAATGTTCTCGTAAATAGGGAACAAATATTACCAAATTCATTAATTAGTCATGCTTTTACTTCTGTCATTTGGAATAATGTGTTTGTTTGAACTAAGGTTTCCTATTTATTAGAGTCATTAATGACTGTCAGTAAGATACAGTGCTCTAACATTTCACCAATTATTTGAGAAATGCACAGGTATTGCATTTCTTAACAGGGGACTAGTCTTATTTTATATCTTTGTGGAATGACAACCATAGTATTTAATTCCCTTGGCCTATTTCTGCTACTTTCCTTTATCTCATTCATCCTACTGTGCTTCCTCTACCATTTTTATTCTTGTAACACATATATCATTGTATCATAATTACTTGTTTGCATTTCTGCCTTCCTCCACTAAAGCACACGAATCATTCTGCTTCTCATAAGTATCCTCATTTATTGTTTAATGAATTTAAACATTCACTTATAAACATATATTTCAATAAAACTTTCAAATAAACTATTTTAACTAAATTAAAATATTTTAGCTGTTAATATACATATGCAGTCATTCTTCTATGAATATATACCACACACATTACTTTGCATTATATATATAAACACAAACACAAGGACTATTGTATTAGTCCTTTTTCATGCTGCTGATAAAGACATACCCAAGGCTGGGTAATTTATAAAGAAAAAGAGGTTTAAAGGAATCACAGTTCCATGTGGCTGGGGAGGCCTCACAATCATGTTGGAAGGTGAAAGTCACATCTTACATGGCAGCAGCCAAGAGAGAATGAAAACCAACTGAAAAGGGAACAAGAATAAAAATATATATCCATGCTAATGGGAGGTTGCTTATAAGACAGTGTCTTACATATATGATTTATTACAAGTTATTGATTCCAATATTTTAAAAATCTACCACAACACATTATCAACAAAATAAAATAAAATCACACAAAATCATGTTAAATATTTTGTTATGATATATTATGCAGCTTTTTAAAGCATATATTATTTCACCTAACTAAAACATATATGAATAATATTTCTACATTTTCATAATGAACTAAGGTAGCATTTCCCAAAGAGTGTTTCAGAAAATATAAGTCTTTAGAGATGTTCTTTTTAAAAAAATGAATTAATGTTATGTAGATTAAAAATAAGTATATGAAAATGTTCTCAACAACATAGGTCATCAGGGAATTGCAAATTAAAACAACGAGATACCACTACATACATATTAGAATGAATATAATAAAAAAAAATCTAAATTCAAATTGCTGACAAAGATGCAGAACAAGAGTTCTCACTCATGCTGGTGAGAATATAAAATGGCACAGCCACTTTGGAAGACCAGTTGGCTATTTCATACAAAAACACTTTTCCTATGCAACGTAGCGATCATGCTACTAGATATTCATCCAGCCAAATTGGGAATGTATGACCACATAAAAACCTATATGTTAACGTTTATAGTGACTTTATTCATATTCAGTAAAAATGGGAAACAGTCAAAATGTCTTTCCATAGATGAATAAACTTGACACATTCATATAATAGAATATTATTCAGCGATTTAAAAAATGAGCTCTCAAGCCATGAAAAGGCATGAATAATTTTTTTTTTTTAAAGTTCTGGGATACATGTGCAGAACGTGCATGTTTGTTACATAGGTATATGTGTGCCATGGTGGTTTGCTGCACCTATTAACCCATAACCTAGGTTTTAAGCTGCACATGCATTAGCTATTTATCCTTATGTTCTCCCTCCCCTAACCACCCCCCACAGACAGGCTGGAGTGTGTGTTGTTTCCCTCCCTGCATCCATGTGTTCTCATTGTTCAACACCCACTTATGAGTGAGAAAATGTGGTGTTTGGTTTTCTGTTCCTGTGTTAGTTTGCTGAGGGTGATGGCTTCCAGATTCATTCAAGTCCCTGCAAAGGACATGATCTCATTCCTTTTATGGTTGCATAGTATTCCATGGTGTATATGTACCACATTTTCTTTATCCAGTCTGTCACTGATGGTCATTTGAGTTGGTTCCATGTCTTTGCTATTGTGAATAGTGCTGCAATAAACACACATCTGTATATATCTTTATAATAGAACGATTTTTACTCTTTTGGGTATATTACCCAGTAATAGGATTGCTGGGTCAAATGGTATTTCTGGTTCTAGATCATTGAGGAATTGCCACACTGTCTTCCACAATGGTTGAACTAATTTACTTTCCCACCAACAGTGTAAAAGCTTTACTATTTCTTCACAGCCATGCGAGCAGCTGTCCTTTATTGACTTTTTAATAATCACCATTCTGACTGACATGAGATGGTACCTCATTGTGATTTTAATTTGCATTTCTCTTAATGATCAGTTAAGCTTTTTTCAGCCACATAAATATCTTCTTTTGAGAAATGTCCGTTCAAGCCCTTTGCCCACTTTTCGATAGTGTTGTTTGTTTTTTTCTTGTAAATTTGTTTAAGTTCCTTGTAAATTCTGGATATTAGATCTTTGGCAAATGGGTAGAATGCAAAATTTTTCTCCCAGTCGTAGGTTGCCTGTTCACCCTGATGATAGTGTTTTGTTGTCATTGTTGTTTGTTTCTGTGCAGAAGCTCTTTAGTGTAATTAGATCCCATTTGTCCATTTTAGCTTTTGTTGCAATTGCTTTTGATAATTTCATCATAAAATATTTGCCCATGCCTATGTCCAGAATGGTACTGCCTAGTTTTGCTTCTAGGGTTTTTATGGTTTTGGATTTCACATTTATGTCTTTAATCCATCTTGAGTTAATTGTTGTATAAGGTATAAAGAAAGGGTCCAGTTTCAGTTTTCTGCATGTGGCTAGCCAGTTTTCCTAGCACCATTTATTAAATAGGGAATCATTTCCCCATGGCTTGTTTCTGTCAGGTTTGTCAAAGATCAGATGCTTGCAGATGTGTGGTCTTATTTCTGAAGTCTCTGTTCTATTCCATTGGTCTATACCTCTTTTTTGGTTCAAGTACCATGCTGTTTTGGTTACTGTAGCCTTGTAGGATGGTTTGAAGCCAGGTAGCGTGATGTCTCCAGCTTTGTTCTTTTTGCTTAGGATTGTCTTAGCTATGCAGGCTCTTTTTAGTTTCCATATGAATTTGAAAGTATTTTTTTCTAATTCTATGAAAAATGTTGGTGGTAGTTTAATGGGAATAGCATTGAATCTATAAATTACTTTGGGCAGTATGTCCATTTCACAGTTTCCATTCTTTCTATCTGTGAGGATGGAATGTTTCTTCATTTGTTTGTGTCCTCTCTTATTTCCTTAAGGAATGGTTTGTAGTTCTACTTTAAGAAGTCCTTAAAATCCCTTGTTAAGCTGTATTCCTAGGCATTTTATTCTCTTTGTAGCAACTGTGAATGGGAGTTCATTCATTATTTGGTTATTTGTTCGTCTATTGTTGGTGCATAGGAATGCTCATGATTTTTGCACATTGATTTTGTATCCTGAGACTATGCTGAAGTTGCTTATCAGCTTAAGGAGATTTTGGGCTGAGATGATGGGGTTTTCTAAATATACAATCATGTTGTCTGCAAATGGTGACAATTTGACTTCCTCCTTTCCTATTTGAATACCTTTACTTCTTTCTCTTAGCTGATTGCCCTGGCCAGAACTTCCAATATTATGTTGAACAGCAGTGCTGAGAGACGACATCTTTGTCTTGTGCCAGTTTTCAAAAGGAATGCTTCCAGCTTTTGCCCATTCGGTATGATATTGGCTGTGGGTTTGTCATAAATACCTCTTATTGTTTTGAGATATGTGTCATCAATACTTAGTTTATTGAGAGTTTTTAACATAAAGGGATGTTGAATTTTATTGAAGGCATTTTCTGCATCTATTGAGATAATCATGTGGTTTTTGTCGTTGGTTCTGTTTATGTGATGGATTACATTTATTGATTTCCATAGGTTGAACCAGCCTTGCATCCCAGATATGAAGCTGACTTGATCATCATGGATAACCTTTTGGATGTGTTGCTATATCTAGTTTGCCAGTATTTTATTGAGGACTTTTGCATCGATGTCATTAGGGATATTGGCCTGAAGTTTTCTTTTGTTGTTGTACCTCTACCAGGTTTTGGTATCAGGATGATGCTGGCCTCATAAAATGAGTTAGAGAGGAGTCCTTCCCTTTCAATTGTTTGGATTATTTTTTGAAGGAATGGTAACAGCTCCTCTTCGTACTTCTAGTAGAATTTGGCTGTGAATCCATCTGGTCCTGTGCATTTCTTTGGTTGGTAAGTTGTTTATCACTGCCTCAATTTCAGAGCTTGTTATTGTTCTATTCAAGGATTTGACTTTTTTCTTGTTTATTCCTGGGAGGGTGTATGTGTTCAGGAATTTATTCATTTCTTCTAAATTTCTAGTTTATTTGCAAGAGGTGTTTATAATATTCTCTGATGGTAGTTTGTATTTCTGTGGGGTCAGTGATAATATCCCCTTTATTATTTTTGATTGTATTTGATTATTTGTCTAGCTAGCAGTCTATTGTATTATTTTTTCAAAAAAAATCAGCCCCTGGATTCATTAATTTTTTTGGAGGACTTTTCATGTCTCAATCTCCTTCAGTTCCATTCTGATCTTAGTTATTTCTCATTTTAATTTCCAAAACATCATTTTGACAAGGTAAGAACTATTTTCTAGGCTTCACTGCCTACTAAGAACTAAAGAGAACTGATAACCCACCATATTCACCAACAGTAACATTCTCCTCAATTGATTTCTGGTTGTTTCTTCTGCTTTTCTTTTTCAACTTTTATTTTAGGTTCAGGGTTACATGTGCAGGGTACATATATGTTACATGGGTAAATTATGTGTCATGAGAATTTGGTGTACAGATTATTCCATCATCCTGGGAATGAGCGTACTACCTAATAGGTAGTTTTTTAATCCTCACTCGCTACCTCCCTCCACCTTCAAATAGACCCTGGTATCTATTATTTCCTTCTTTGTATCTATGTGTATTCGATGTTTAGCTTCAACTTATAAGAGAGCACATACTGTACTTGATTTTCTGTTCTTGTGTAAATTTGCTTAGGATGATG
The DNA here is from genome assembly GCF_028878055.3 of Symphalangus syndactylus. NCBI lineage: Eukaryota > Metazoa > Chordata > Mammalia > Primates > Hylobatidae > Symphalangus > Symphalangus syndactylus. The sequence continues at coordinate 68,542,920 of NC_072439.2, forward strand.
GCCTCCAGTTCCATACATGTTCTGCAAAAAACACATTATTATTCTTTTTTATGATTGTATGCTATTCCATGGTGTTTATGTACCATAATTTCTTTATCCAGTCTACCATTGATGGGCATTTAGGTTGGTATTGTGTATTTTTGCTATTGTGAATAGTACTATAATGAACATAAGCATGCATTTGTCTTTATGGTATAACAATTTATATTCCTTTGGCTATATATCCAATAATAGGATGGCTGGGTTGAACAGTAATTCTGTTTAAGGTTCTTTGAGAAATCTCCAGATGGTTTTCCACAGTCTCTGAACTAATTTACATTCCCACTAGCAGGGTATAAGTATTCCTGACTCTCTGCACCTTCACCAGCCTCTGTTATTTTTTGACTTTTTAATGGCCATTCTGACTGGCATGAGATGCTTTTGATTTGCATTTCTCTAATGATTAGTGATGTTGAGCACTTTTGATATGCTTGTTGGTAATGCACATGTCTTTTTTTGAGAAGTGTCTATTCACATCCCTTGTCTATTTTTAATGAGGTTGTTTGATTTTGTTTGCTTATTTAAGTTTTTTCTATATTGTAAATATTAAACCTTTGCTGGGTGCAAAGTTTGCAAATATTTTATTTTATTCTGTAGGTTGTCTGTTTATCTGTTGATAGTGTCTTTTGCTATACAGAAGCTCTTTAGTTTAATTAGGTCCTACTTGTCAATATTTGTTGTTGTCGTTATCGCAATAGCTTTAGGGATCTTTGCCATGAAATCTTTGCCAGGGCCTGTGTCCAGAACGGTATTTCCTAGCTTTTCTTCTAGGGTTTTTATAGTTTTAGGCTTTATATTTAAGTCTTTAATCTGTCTTGAGTTGATTTTTGTATATGGTAAAATGTAGGGGTCCAGTTTTAATCTTTGGCATCTATAGCTAGCCAGTTATCCTAGCACCCTTTATTGAATGGAGAGTTCTTTCTTCATGGCTTGGCATTGTCTACTTTGTCAAAGTTCATAGGGTTGTAAGCATGCAGCTTTATTTCTGCTCTTCTGTCATCAAGAGCTCTACCAATGATCTTCATCAGGAACACTTGTTTCAGTGTTTTAGAATCACTTGACAGTGATTCTAAAATAACACAAGATAATGCTAAGCTACAGAACTACATGTATATATACATTGTGATATAAATTACACACCTTACCTTTATTGCCAAAGTAGTTTGCTTCAGTTATCTATTTTAGGTAATCTGAGCAAAATTACAATGTGAAATGTAAAATAACAAATAGAAAAAATAGCTATACAGCACTTAAATTAATGAGCATTATGAAAATAAATAATTGTATTGAGTGATATAAGTCTCAGACATTTTATATCTCTGATTCAGCTTAATATTTATCACAAATGGCTTAAGGAAATTGCTATGACCTCCAATGTAGAAAAGAGAAAACGGAGGCCTAGATAAGTTTTCACTTGTAGTAAAATTAGATCTTTTGTATTTAAACAAACATAAGAAAGTTTCATTGCTTAATCAGTAAAAATATACACATCTAATGATTTCAGTTATTTAATATAGCCACACCTAAAATTATATTCAATCAATGTGAAATTTATAACTAAATGTACTCTTTTATTTGATCTAGAGTGTTTATGCCATCTATTATGTTAACAACTTTAAATTATCCAATTAAATTGTAATATTAAGTGCTTAGTGGTATACAAAATAATAAAGGCAATTTCTTTTTTATTGTGCGGGCATTCTAGTGGAAATTTGTTTACATTTCACAATGTTTGCATAGGCAATAATGCCGCTTTGTGAATTATGAGTTTATGTTTTAAATGAGAACATTATTTTAATTATAGAATATCTTAAATGGAATATAAAGGCTAGCAATGTAATTTTATTTTAATGATCTCGATTTAAAGAAATACAGCTATCATTTTCTAAATGCTAGTAGGAGTCCCATCATTGTGCTTCCTAACACAAAAGCATTCACATTTGAATTCAAAAGCATTTTAAAAAATTTTTCTGCTTCTTTCCCTGTAGACAAAAGAAAATTATTGGAGCAGTAGTAAGAGAGATCAAACCCAACACTTTACAGAGAATGAACAATTATCTGTCTCATTTGACCAATCCCTCAAATTTAGCTTGGTACATGGTCATAAAAATCAAGAGTCTACTCAATTTCAGTGAGAGACTAAACCTTTCTGTCTACCAGAGTAAGATCCTGTTCTAGTTTTCACAATAGCTAAAATTACACCACTGGAAATGCTTTGAAAAAAGTAAAATCATCTCTTTTATAAATGACAGATGCTTTTGCAATGTTGTACAGTATTTTCACTAGCATTTTGACTTAAATGAACTTAATATATTACTTTGTGCTCTTACACAAGTGACTTAGATCAATATGAAGTTGTCTTGACTACAAGGGAAGTGGAAATGGAGAGAAAGAAAAGGTCTGCACCGGATGAGATTCTTTTTCACTGACTAAAATCAAAATTGGAATACCTTAAGCAAAAAGGGAAATGACTTATAAAGGTAATGAGGTGTCTCATAAACTACCAGGAAATCAATATAACTGGGCCCTAGGATTTAATGCCAAGTCCCGTTCCCCATCTTCCACATCTCCTATTCTCTAGGCATTTGTTTTATGCTCTCTGAAGACCCACAATGTGGTTCACATGGCAGAAAACTTGACAGCAGACAGCATCTAGTTTAATATCTTATATAAATAGTTTAAACAGCTTCAGCTTTCAGAAAGACTACAAGATTTTATCTCTATCTCAAGGCTTATCTTTTTAGGAGATCATTGTGGCTTCATCTTGAGTATAGAATCTAACTGTGATCAGTTGCACATATATTTAGTTCTAGTGCAAGACTCATGCATTCTTCCAGTCGTGAGGATTATAGAATCACAGAATATTAGATCTAGGTTTATGTAAGGTCCTGTAATCCAGTCCTTTCATTTTACTTATAAACAAACTGAAGTTTAGAAAGCAAAGTCAATTTTTTGAAGAGAAGCAGCAGAGACACTGCTCATGCCCCAGTGTCATCAAGAGCTAAACTTATTCTGGGTACATATATGAATTGTCAGAACACAATGGATACTATATTCTTTCAGTGACCACCACTCCCCCCAAAATTATTTATCTTAATTTACATATTTAAATTTCAAAATTAATTCAAGTCCAACAGGGCATAAAGGAGAAAAAATTCAAAATTAATAAACACATAAATTTTAAAATAAACTATATAAAATATAAAAGAAAAAAGGCAAAATTCTCTATTAATACACTTCTTTCCCAGAGGCAATCAGTACTAATAATATCCACTTTGCAATATCCCTAATTATGTTCTGTACATCATTTGTGTGTATGTGTACACATCTGTGTGAGCTCACTTATGTAAATATGCATCAATACAATTTTCAGCATAAATTGCCTTAAATGGATAAATGATTATGAGACTTGCTGTTCTTACTTAACATCTTTACATTCATTGCATATATGTTTAACTTTTTTAACAGCTACATGACATTGCAATAGTATCTACCTACTATCATTTATTAACTGTCTATTTATTGAGAGATATTTAGGTTGCCTCCAAAATTTTATATGATAAAAAATAACAAGACTGGTAGCAGCTCTGTGCTTCCTGGGACAGAGCTCTGTCCCAGGTGAAAGGCCCTGGGACGACAATACCTTGTTGTTGTTGTTATTGTTGTTGTTTTTAATTTTGTTATTGTTATATAGGTCCGGTGAGATTTATACTTTAAGGAGGTTCTATTTTGGTGTAATTCTAGGATTTGTTTCAAGATTTAGAGCTCCTTTAGCAGTTCTTATAGTGCTGGATTGGTAGTGGCAAATTATCTCAGCATTTGTTTGTCTGGAAAAGACTACCTTTTCTTCATTTGTGAAGCTCAGTTTCACTGGATACAAAATTCTTGGCTGATAATTGTTTTGTTTAAAGGGGCGAAAACCAGGATGCTAATCCCTTCTAGGTTGTAGGATTTCTGCTAAGAAATATACAGAATTCTTATGGCAGTTCTTGGAGCAAAAGTTTATGATACGAGTCTCCACACACTGCTCTAAGTGGGAGCTGCAAGCTAGTCCTGCCTCCTGTCTGCCATCTTAATCCCATCCTCAATATACTTCCTAACACTAACTACAATTAATATTTCTATTGTTTTACCACAATAACATGGCATTTTATCTGTTTTCATTTGCATTTTTTCAAATACAAGTAAAATAGAAAATTTCTCACTACTCTGTCAAGTGTTCCCAAGACCACTCTGTGTGGTTCTTATTACTGTGTCAGGAGGCATTAAGATGTGTTAGAAGGACTCATAGAACTCAGAAAAGTTGGGGGGGGGCCAAGATGGCCAAATAGGAACAGCTCTGGTCTACAGCTCCCAGCGTGAGCGACCCAGAAGACGGGTGATTTCTGCATTTCCATCGAGGTACCGGGTTCATCTCACTAGGGAGTGCCAGACAGTGGGCGCGGGACAGTGGGTGCAGTGCACCGTGTGCGAGCCGAAGCAGGACAAGGCATTGCCTCACTCGGGAAGTGCAAGGGGTCAGGGAGTTCCCTTTCTTAGTCAAAGAAAGGGGTGACAGACAGCACCTGGAAAATTGGGTCACTCCCACCCTAATACTGCACTTTTCTGACGGGCTTAAAAGACGGCACACCAGGAGATTATATCCCGCATCTGGCACAGAGGGTCCTACGCCCATGGAGTCTCGCTGATTGCTAGCACAGCAGTCTGAGATTAAACTGCAAGGTGGCAGCGAGGCTGGTGGAGGGGCGCCCACCATTGCCTAGGCTTGATTAGGTAAACAAAGCAGCTGGGAAGCTTGAACTGGGTGGAGCCCACCACAGCTCAAGGAGGCCTGCCTGCCTCTGTAGGCTCCACCTCTGGGGGCAGGGCACAGACAAACAAAAAGACAGCAGTAATCTCTGCAGACTTAAATGTCCCTGTCTGACAGCTTTGAAGAGAGTAGTGGTTCTCCCAGCATTCAGATGAAGATCTGAGAACGGGCAGACTGCCTCCTAAAGTGGGTCCCTGACCCCCGAGCAGCCTAACTGGGAGGCACCCCCCAATAGGGGCAGACTGACACCTCACATGGCTTGGGTACTCCTCTGCGACAAAACTTCCAGAGGAACGATCAGGCAGCAGCATTTGTGGTTCATGAAAATCGGCTGTTCTGCAGCCACCGCTGCTGACACCCAGGCAAACAGGGTCTGGAGTGGACCTCTAGCAAACTCCAACAGACCTGCAGCTGAGGGTCCTGTCTGGTAGAAGGAAAACTAACAAACAGAAAGGATATCCACACTAAAAACCCATCTGTACATCACCATCATCAAAGACCATAAGTAGATAAAACAACAAAGATCGGGAAAAACAAAGCAGAAAAACTGGAAACTCTAAAAAGCAGAGCACCTCTCCTCCTCCAGAGGAACGCAGTTCCTCACCAGCAACGGAACAAAGCTGGACAGAGAATGACGAGTTGAGAGAAGAAGGCTTCAGACGATCAAACTACTCCAAGCTACAGGAGGAAATTCAAGCCAAAGGCAATGAAGTTAAAAACTTTGAAAAAGAATTAGACAAATTTATAACTAGAATAACCAATACAGAGAAGTGCTTAAAGGAGCTAATGGAGCTGAAAGCCAAGGCTCGAGAACTACGTGAAGAATGCAGAAGCCTCAGGAGCCGATGCGATCAACTGGAAGAAAGGGTATCAGCAATGGAAGATGAAATGAATGAAATGAAGTGAGAAGAGAAGTCTAGAGAAAAAAGAATAAAAAGAAACAAACAAAGCCTCCAAGAAATATGGGACTATGTGAAAAGAAAAAATCTATGTCTTATTGGTGTACCTGAAAGTGACAGGCAGAATGGAACCAAGTTGGAAAACACTCTCCAGGATATTATCCAGGAGAACTTCCCCAATCTAGCAAGGCAGGCCAACATTCAGATTCAGGAAATACAGAGAACGCCACAAAGATACTCCTCAAGAAGAGCAACTCCAAGACACATAATTGTCAGATTCACCAAAGTTGAAATGAAGGAAAAAATGTTAAAAGCAGCCAGAGAGAAAGGTCTGGGTACCCACAAAGAGAAGCCCGTCATATTAACAGCGGATCTCTCAGCAGAAACTCTACAAGCCAGAAGAGAGTGGGGGCCAATATTCAACATTCTTAAAGAAAAGAATTTTCAACCCAGAATTTCGTATACAGCCAAACTAGGCTTCATAAGCAAAGGAGAAATAAAATACTTTGCAGACAAGCAAATGCTGAGAGATTTTGTCACCACCAGGCCTGCCCTAAAAGAGCTCCTGAAGGAATCAGTAAACATGGAAAGGAACAACCGGTACCAGCCACTGCAAAATCATGCCAAATTTTAAAGACCATCGAGGCTAGGAAGAAACTGCATCAAATAACGAGCAAAATAACCAGCTAACATCATAATGACAGGATCAAATTCACACATAACAATATTAACTTTAAATGTAAATGGACTAAATGCTCCAATTAAAAGACACAGACTGGCAAATTGGATAAAGGGTCAAGACCCATCAGTGTGCTCTATTCAGGAAACCCATCTCACATGCAGAGACACACATAGGCTCAAAATAAAAGGATGGAGGAAGATCTACCAAGTAAATGGAATACAAAAAAAGGCAGGGGTTGCAATCCTAGTCTCTGATAAAACAGACTTTAAACCAACAAAGATCAAAAGAGACAAAGAAGGTCATTACATAATGGTAAAGGTATTAATTCTACAAGAAGAGCTAACTATCTTAAATATATATGCACCCAATACAGCAGCACCCAGATTCATAAAGCAAGTCCCGAGTGACCTACAAAGAGACTTAAACTCCCATACAATAATAATTGGAGACTTTAACAGCCCACTGTCAACATTAGATCAACGAGACAGAAAGTTACCAAGGATACCCAGGAATTGAACTCAGCTCTGCACCAAGCAGACCTAATAGACATCTACAGAACTCTCCACCCAAAATCAACAGAATATACATTTTTTTCAGCACCACACCACACCTATTCCAAAACTGACCACATAGTTGGAAGTAAAGCTCTCCTCAGCAAATGTAAAAGAACAGAGATTATAACAAACTGTCTCTCAGACAACAGTGCAATCAAACTAGAACTCAGGATTAAGAAACTCACTCAAAACTGCTCAACTACATAGAAACTGAACAACCTGCTCCTGAGTGACTACTGGGTACATAACGAAATGAAGGCAGAAATAAAGATGTTCTTTGAAACCAACAAGAACAAAGACACAACATACCAGAATCTCTGGGACACATTCAAAGCAGTGTGTAGAGGGAAATTTATAGCACTAAATGCCCACAAGAGAAAGCAGGAAAGATCCAAAAGTGACACTCTAACATCACAACTGAAAGAACTAGAAAAGCAAGAGCAAACACATTCAAAAGCTAGCAGAAGGCAAGAAATAACTAAAATCAGAGCAGAACTGAAGGAAATAGAGACACAAGAAACCCTTCAAAAAATTAATGAATCCAGGAGCTGATTCAACAAAATTGATAGACTGCTAGCAAGACTAATAAAGAAGAAAAGAGAGAAGAATCAAATAGATGCAATAAAAAATGATAAAGGGGATATCACCACCGATCTCACAGAAATACAAACTACCGTCAGAGAAAACTACAAACACCTCTATGCAAATAAACTAGAAAATCTAGAAGAAATGGATAAATTCCTCGACAAATACACCCTCCCAAGACTAAACCAGGAAGAAGTTGAATCTCTGAATAGACCAATAACAGGCTCTGAAATTGAGGCAATAATCAATAGCTTACCAACCAAAAAAAGTCCAGGACCAGATGGATTCACAGCTGAATTCTACCAGAGGTACAAGGAGGAGCTGGTACCATTCCTTCTGAAACTGTTCCAATCAATAGAAAAAGAGGGAATACTCCCTAACTCATTTTATGAGGCCAGGATCATCCTGATACCAAAGCCAGGCAGAGACACAACCAAAAAAGAGAATTTTAGAACAATATCCTTGATGAACATTGATGCAAAAATCCTCAATAAAATACTGGCAAACCGAATCTAGCAGCACTTCAAAAAGCTTATACACCGTGATCAAGTGGGCTTCATCCCTGGGATGCAAGGCTGGTTCAACATACAAAAATAAATAAATGTAATCCACCATATAAACAGAACCAAAGACAAAAACCACATGATTATCTCAATAGATGCAGAAAAGGCCTTTGACAAAATTAAGCAACTCTTCATGCTAAAAACTCTCAATAAATTAGGTATTGATGGGAAGTATCTCAAAATAATAAGAGCTACCTATGACACACCCACAGCCAATATCATGCTGAATGGGCAAAAACTGGAAGCATTCCCTTTGAAAACTGGCACAAGACAGGGATGCCCTCTCTCACCACTCCTATTCAACATAGTGTTGGACGTTCTGGCCAGGGCAATTAGGCAGGAGAAGGAAATAAAGGGTATTCAATTAGGAAAAGAGGAAGTCAAATTGTCCCTGTTTGCAGATGACATGATTGTATATCTAGGAAACCCCATTGTCTCAGCCCAAAATCTCCTTAAGCTGATACGCAACTTTAGCAAAGTCTCAGGATACAAAATCAGCGTAGAAAAATCACAGGCATTCTTATACACCAATCACAGACAAACAGAGAGCCAAATCATGAGTGAACTAACATTCACAATTGCTTCAAAGAGAATAAAATACCTAGGAATCCAACTTACAAGGGATGTGAAGGACCTCTTCAAGGAGAACTACAAACCACTGCTCAATGAAATAAAAGAGGATACAAACAAATGGAAGAACATTTCATGCTCATGGGTAGGAAGAATCAATATCGTGAAAATGGCCATACTGCCCAAGGTAATTTATAGATTCAATGCCATCCCCATCGAGCTACCAATGACTTTCTTCTCAGAATTGGAAAAAACTACTTTAAAGTTCATATGGAACCAAAAAAGAGCTCTCATCACTAAGTCAATCCTAACCCAAAAGAACAAAGCTGGAGGCATCATGCTACCTGACTTCAAACTATACTACAAGGCTACAGTAACCAAAACAGCATGGTACTGGTACCAAAACAGAGATATAGATCAATGGAACAGAACAGAGCCCTCAGAAATAATGCCGCATATCTACAACCATCTGATCTTTGACAAACCTGACAAAAACAAGCAATGGGGAAAGGATTCCCTATTTAATAAATGGTGCTAGGAAAACTGGCTAGCCATATGTAGAAAGCTGAAACTGGATCCCTTCCTTACACCTTATACAAAAATTAATTCAAGATGAATTACAGACTTAGATGTTAGACCTAAAACCATAAAAACCCTAGAAGAAAATCTAGGCAATACCATTCAGTACATAGGCATAGGCAAGGACTTCATGTCTAAAACACCAAAAGCAATGGCAACAAAAGCCAAAATTGACAAATGGGTCTAATTAAACTAAAGAGGTTCTGCACAGCAAAAGAAACTACCATCAGAGTGAACAGTCAACCTACAAAGTGGGAGAAAATTTTTGCAGCTTACTCACCTGACAAAGGGCTAATATCCAGAATCTACAATGAACTCAAACAAATTTACAAGAAAAAAACAACCCCATCAAAAAGTGGGCAAAGGATATGAACAGACACTTCTCAAAAGAAGACATTTATGCAGCCAAAAAACACATGAAAAAATGCTCATCATCACTGGCCATCAGAGAAATGCAAATCAAAACCACAATGAGATACCATCTCACACCAGTTAGAATGGCCATCATTAAAAAGTCAGGAAACAACAGGTGCTGGAGAGGATGTGGAGAGAAATAGGAACACTTTTACAATATTGGTGGGACTGTAAACTAGTTCAACCATTGTGGAAGTCAGTGTGGCAAATCCTCAGGGATCTAGTACTAGAAATACCCTTTCACCCAGCCATCCCATTACTGGGTCTACACCCAAAGGACTATAAGTCATGCTGCTATAAAGACACATGCACATGTATGTTTATTGTGGCACTATTCACAATAGCAAAGACTTGGAACCAACCCAAATGTCCAACAACGATAGACTGGATTAAGAAAATGTGGCACATATACACCATGGAATACTATGCAGCCATAAAAAATGATGAGTTCATGTCCTTTGTAGGGATATGGATGAAACTGGAAATCATCATTCTCAGTAAACTATCGCAAGGACAGAAAAACCAAACACCACATGTTCTCACTCATAGGTGGGAATTGAACAATGAGAACACATGGACACAGGAAGGAGAACATCACACTCCGGGGACTGTTGTGGGGTGGGAGGAGGGGGGAAGGATAGCATTAGGAGATACACCTAATGCTAAATGATGAGTTAATCGGTGCAGCACACCAACATGGCACATGGATACATACGTAACAAACCTGCACATTGTGCACATGTACCCAAAAACTTAAAGTACAATAATAAAAAAAATAAAAAATAAATAAAGAAAGAAAAGCTTAATGGTAAAAAGAACTCAGAAAAGTTTTTAGACTCTCAATTATGGTTTATTACAACAAAAGAATACAGGTTGAAATCAGCAAAGTTAAAAGGTGTATAGGGCAGAGTCCAAGAGATACTAGGCCCAAGCTTCAGTTGTCTTCTCCTAGTAAAGTTGTGTGAACAGCATTTAATTCTTTTAGCAATGATATGTGTCAATACATATGGAATATTGCCTAACAGAGAAGCTCACCTGAGCTTTATTCTCCAGGGTTTTTATTGCAAACTGCCCACATAGGCATGGAGCAATCACGTGGTTGACTTTAATTATTCTGTCTCCAACCCTTCCAGAAGTCAAACTGATGCATTATGACCCAAATACCCTCTCGTAAGTTTCATTGTTCGCATAAATGATCTGCCATGGCCAAAGGAACTTAGACATATGAATACAGTCTTACCTGGAAGAATAGTCCAAAGACGTAGAGATTTTCTCCCAGGAGCCAATGAGGACAGAACTTTTTTTCGAAATGTGTGGGGTTTGATATATCCCAGACCTGTTGAGTTAACTCTTTCCTAAACAGGCCACCTCCCTGGTCCTGGACCTAACCAGATGACAAAACTTGATTTAGCTTTATCTTAAAATTGAAACATTTTTCTATAATTTATTAAAATACTCCTTGACCTAGTATTTTTGTGCTGTATCTATCAACCAAAAAAAAACACTGAAAATATATAAACATAAAAAGTTAAGTGATTAAAACTGATAAAGGTTATAGTTGGAAAGTAATTGAACCTATAAATCTTATGCTTTTGCCTGCTTAAAAGCTGCCTATATTAATGAGCTTTGGGAATTTTTTATGCTTGAAAAAATGGCCCTCCAGTTCGCATGAATCTACATTTTGATCTCCCCAACAAAGACATGTGCCAGAGACCTCAGAACGCAAGCTGTGGACCAAAGCAGCTGTGGGCACTGGCAGCTAAGGCAGTGGGAAGATTATGGAAATTCTGATCCAACAGGGTCCTTGCTCTGCCTAGTATGCACCTGGGGTATCCTAAACCCTGAGGAAATAGCAGTGCCCAGACCCATTAAGATCACCCAGCAGCTGGGGAATCAGGCCATCAGGCCAGTGACTTCCACTGGGGACCCCAGGCTGGCCAGGTTTAGATGGTTATATAGGCCAGAGTCTGGGCAAGAGCACTCCACTAAGGGGAAAAGATGAGAATGAATTCTAGCCTGAATCCCACTTGCCAAATCTTACGTTCTGGCATATGGGGTGCTATCTGTTTGGAGGAAGGTTCATCTTTTTCTGATATTCACAAAGTTACTATGTGCTAATGATGGCATATCCCAGTAAATGTGGCATCTTCTTAGGCTTCTTCAAGTTAACTAGGAGAGTAAGATCATCTCCCTCTTCTTCATAGTATCACTGTTGAAGAGACCAGAGGTTGAAACCAAACTACCCTTGTGAACTAGAAAGTAAACTAATGCTAAATTGATGCTAAAAGCAGTAGCAGAATTTTGATATTTGCCCTCAGTGAAATCATCATTCCATGCAATACTTTTGAATATCTGCTAATGTCCTAATGCCCATGAGCACATTAAGAAAGGGCCAAAAAATTATCAGGATTCTGAGGAAATGTCACATTTACTGCCAAATTAACAAAGGTCTTAGTGTAAACATAAAGAAGTCAGTTTGTGTTGCAAAAGGTTTGGAATCTAATCCGATGTTCATGAATTTATTGGTGGAGTCCTGTCAATGTGGGCCGTAAGTATTAACAATGTTCAAATGTGGCAAATCATTTTGTGTATCCCTTTTGTTGTCTTTTAAAGTGGTCATTATATTGATATTAGATACTAATTTCTATAGATATGTAAAACTTTGTGATCATACTTATCATGGCCTATGCACAATAATTATTTTTTGTTTTAGCAGCTTATTTCCACAAGGACTAAGTCTTACATTTCGTTTTGTTTTCTTCAAAGAAAATTAAACTACTTCGAAACTCATGCTAGCAGGAATATTTTTAAAGCCCAATTATATGACAGTTATTTTAATTTTGGTGATCTTATGACATAAATTTATCATTTTGTGATATAGCATAAAGCATTTTCTGCATTATTTTACATTTTGAATGATTTCAGTCTGCATCACAGATTTTGTTAAACTTTAAAATTAAATTTACCTATATTCTCATTTAATAATTATCAAGAAAAATTGTGTGGTTCTGTAAGTAACTTATAACCTACTTAAAATATTTGAAGTGATTTACAAGTTAGAGCAAATGCCAAGTAGAATAATTATGGTGAAAATATAGAAAAAAATACTACAATGTGCCAAGGACTGTGCTGTTTTCCGTTTTCTGTATTCTTTAATTCTCATAACAATATTGTGCTTTGAACATTATTATCTCCATTTTACAGAGTGGAAACTAGGGCTCAAGGAATTTAAATGATGCATTCAGGATCATGTGACCAGAATGTGCTAGAAACAAGGCCCACATGCAGTTCTCTAACTCTAATGCCTACTCCCGAGCCACTGCATTATACTGCCTCAGAAACCATCGTAAAACAGCATTTTTAAATCCCTTTACCCATAACATAGCATTCGTATTTTCTTTTACTATGATTTGAAATTTTAAACTACAATTAGTTTCCTGATTAAAATAAAAATTAGCATTTCTCAAATCATAGTCCATAGGCCACCTACAACAAAATTATCTAAAATCATAGTCCATAAGTCACCCACAGCAAAATTATCTAAAATTATCAAAAGTCGAGCTACTAGGGTTCTACTCCAGAGGTATTAAATATATTTCTCCATTTCTTGTGGGGGAGTGGAGTTAGGGAGAAAGAGTGTGGAGAGTAGGTATGTGACTTTTTAAAAAGCTTCTCCAGATGACTTTTTTAGATGCCAAATTCTGAGACACACTGTTTGTTTGTAAATGATAATCTAACAGAGAACCCTGAAGAAATGCAACTGCCATGTATCTTTTCAGTAAAATTCAGCAAGGACTGCATGCAACAACAGTACTTCTAATTTTGTCAGGTTCTATATTTCTATGTTGATATGTTCCAATCCCATATCATCAGAAATTGTTAAAGGTTATCAACATTGTGACTTTGATTTTACTGTATGCTATCTGTTTATTTCTTGCTAGTATGAGAGTAATATCGAATCTTTTTCTTTTTACACTATTTCTCTTTTCTCTTAAAATGTTTTGTGCATAAATAGTTCTACTGAAATTCTTCAAGTTTATTTATGCTATCTCTGAAAATATTCACATTTATTTCTTATCTCTTTTCCTTAGAAGTAAATACTAGTCATGAATAATTCTGCATTTTAATTTTTTCATTTGGCTACTCATTTAATCTAAAATGGATTTTATATCACATAGCCTTAAGAATCATCATTATTATTGAGATTATAGGCCTACTTAGAAAAGAATTAAGTGAACACTAGTAAACCATAATAATATTTCATTATCATTACCAGAGTATTAGTATAAATAACTGAATATCACAGGGTAAAGTAATAGATAATATTTTTAGCTATATGTTTTCAAACACACACACGTACATACACATATATACACAGAAAGTCAAAGTCAAAATATTGGTTACAGAATCCTGATCAGATTTGTGTTGCATCACTGACTATGCAGAAACAGCCGCTCAGCGTCCAGCTTCACAACTTTCCCTACAGAAAAGCAAGCATCATGCCCCACCTGCTATTTTAATACCCATGGGGAAGCACAATCTAATCAGGCTTAGGCAGCTTTGGCCAGGTTATCCAAAATGAGGGCATAACATTAATTCATAATTCGGTGAAGCTGTATCTGTAGGGGGCAGAGATAACACAATCCATTTACTTTGCTTTGTGATGATCCAGTTTGATATAATGTTAGAATTTGGATCTAAGTAAATTAAAAAGCAGTGTGTCCTTTTCCCTAGTTTCTCAAATATCAGATGCTTTAAGTAAACTGTTGATAAATTCCAGGTTACCTCAAATTCTGATTTAATTTTTCAAGTCTTTGTGGTGTAGTATTTATATTTTCAAAACAATGTGCATAGATATTAAGTAATAGTGTAGACTACAGGTATATTGAGATAACTTAGTAGTTAGCCTGTTTGAGACTAAGCATGCTCAGAAAGTTGTATCTGAAGGTTTATTAAACCTGATGATGTTATTGATAATGTAATAATAGAACCACAAACATAAATTCAAAAGGTTAGCATTTCTGAATCTTTATACTTGATTTCATAGCTTGATACATTGCTGTACATTTACTCTGATCTGTGTCCAAGAATACCCTTAGTGTTCAAAGAAATATTATTATTTTCCACTTTAACCTTTAGATTTTACAACTACATGTCATTAGTGCATAGAAACATTTCTTCCTGGAGAAAGCCTCCAAGGAGGAGAGAAACAACCTGAATAATGTGAAGAGATTCCAAAATAAGAACTTAGCAAACTGGAGTTCGAAGACTTTACTATGGCTTCTCATATAACATAGCGTTCAAAGTAGCCATATCTGGGATTTAGGAACATAATTTTTTGACTATGTTCCTCCTCCTTGCATCTTTCTTCCTTTAGCATAGCATGGCTACATCCTCTCTCCTATGTGATGTTTTTCTCCTGTCTTTCAAACCTAGTACTGGGATGTCTTTGATCATCTCAAACGTGATGTAGTATCACTTACCCTTTCTGTGCTGCAGTCTGTTTATTGGGTTTACTCTTCTTAGTATCTGTTGTCTTGTCCTCCAAATTCCATCTTTTTTGTCTGAAACAAATCTCACATTAAGCTCTTTGTTCAAGGCAACTGGCAGATTTTATAAAACCTAAAGTTCATGCAATTAGCAAAGAAACAGTAGACTATGCAGGGTAAATGTGGACTACTCCTAGTATGAGAAGGTCTACAAACCCTGTAGGTCATTATCAAACTGCCAGGTTTCAACAAAATAATCAATAATTGACAAATAAAAACACACTGAACCAATAATGCCAGTGAGAGGGAAGCAGATCAGAGATCCCTGTCTTTAATAAACATTAGAGAGAATTAACTGATTGATGAATTATTAACATCTTTCATTCATTTAAATACTGTTAAGTCAGAACTTGGCGAAGGGTGACAGAAAAAATATGGGTCTTGTAGACTGGTTATTTGCTTGTTTAAAACTTCAGCATATCCAAGAAAATCAGTTTGACTTTAACAAAGGTGAAAAAGTATCAGAAGATACTCTTCAGCTAAACAGTAGCAATTAAGAAACTTTCTTCACAGGAAGTGAAACAAAAAAGAATCATTAGTGTTGGATACGGTGTTTCTATTTTTATGAGATTAATGGATACCCAATTTATTTTCTTGTCTTAAAATTTCTTTTGAAAATGAGCTAAAAATCAACCCAATTATTTTTGACTGTCATGATATAAGAACAAATACACAGAGTTGTTTGATCTTGGTTTCTAGGGAGCTGGGATCAAAATCATACCCACCCCTTAGCAAACCATATTCTTTATTGGACAAATCAGTAAACTTATATCATTGTTTGTGAAAGAGGAAAGAAGATAATATGTTTTAATTTAATGGGAAGGGATATAGCATAATATCTGCATATAATTGGAAGCTCAGTAAATAGCTTTGAAACTGGTCATATAATCTGTTGAGGCATTCCCTTCAAGTCCTAGCTTGGTTTTACATGGAATAAAACAAAAATATTTATTTTATTTTAAATAATCTTGCCATATTATTCTTCATCTTGAGTAAGCATCTAAAGAGATTGAAGAACCACTGCAGATGATGTTCGACAAGTTACATTATGGATCATGCATGGATACAGTAGGATAATTTTTAATTTACAGAGATTATATGAATTAAACAGCAATGTCTTTGTTTCATTAAATAATTCCAATGGAGCTGCATAGATCTAAATATGAGGGTATTATCTCAGTTGTGATTGTCAATAGTTTTATTATTACCTCTTTCTTTTCTCCACAAATTAGAAAAACCTCAAGAATAGTGCACAAAAGTGCAGATGCCACAGTTTAAACCTTGGCCCTGCTGCATAATTGCTGTGGGACTTTTTGCCTTCACCAATTTCTCTGTGTTGTCACAGATAATGATAGTATATTCCTCAAAAGACTGATGAAATGATTTAACTTTACTAATGATTAACACATATTCAAAAACATTCCTGGCCTGGCATATTAGCACAGAAATATTAGATCTATGTAAATTGAACATTATTACATTTTACAGTCAATATTTGTTTCAGTTAGTTAACCATTTTAAAAAATATCTTCAAACTCTACCTTCTTTCACCTCTGATCTTCAATTTGGGATAATTTCCCTTAAAGACTTTCAAATCTTTAAATAGAATATATTACAGATAAACTCTCTGGGTTTATTTTTTTGACTAAAATCTATCTTTACTTTCCCTTCCTTTATAATATGCAATGCTTCTGGATGCAGAACTAAAGTTTGTATTTTCTGACAACATAAATGATATTATCCTAAGGTCTCAGGGCTTCTATTTTTACTGTTAAGAAGATCATTGTCAATCTAATTGCTTTACTTTGGAGATTCTCTCTTTTTATCTTCCTCACCCACCCCCATTATACACATACAATCACTTTTTCTTTCTTGAATTCTTTTGTTTTAATTTTTAGGTTTCAGTACATGCATCTAGGTGTGATTTATGTAGCTACCCTACTTTGGTGTTTCCTCTGCTTGGAGCCCAGTGAATTTGCAAGGTTTGAAGATCAATGGCTTTTACCAATTCTTGAAAATCAATAGCCATGGTCTCTTCAAGTCCTGAACTTTCTTTTTTTTTTCGTTTTGTTTTCTTTTGCTAGAAAGTTTGGTAGTTTTTTGTTTTTTTTTCCAAGTATCTTAGCTTTTTTTCATATTTTCTATTTTTTAGTTATTTAAACTTTAGTCAGAATAATTTCCTTAGACATTTCTTCCACATCACTATTTTTCCATTTCACTATATATAATCTGCCACCTAACCTTTTTAAGTTATAAATTCTTAATAGTGAAGAAAGTAGTTTTTAATGAACACATAATAATTGTACATATTTATGAGGCACAATGTAATACTTTAATATGTGTGCATATTTTGCAATGATCAATTTAGAATAATTAGCATATCCATCATCTTAAAGAGTTACACTTTCTTTGTGATTAGAACACACAAAACCCTCTTTTTTAGCTATTTTTTATATATGATACCTAATTTTTGGTTGTAGTTACACTACTGTGCCATAGGACACTAGAAATTATTTTTGCTTTCTGATCGTAACTTCGTATCCATTGACCATCCTCTTTTCATCTTCTTCTTCCTCCTTCTTTCCCCAGTCTCTGATAACCACTGATTTATTCACTACTTCTATGAGATAATTTTTTTTAGATTTCACATAAGAATGAGAGCATACTCCACTTGTGTTTCTGTGTCTGGCTTATCTCACTCAACATCCTCAAGATTTATCCATGTTGTTGCAAATGACAGGATTACATTCTTCTCCATGGCTAAATAGAATTCCATTGTGTGTATATATATCACATTTTCTTCATCCATTTAACCATTGTTGAATATGTAGATTGATTCCATAACTTTGTCTGTGAATTGTGCTGCCATAAACATGGGAGTGAAAATATCTCTTTGACATACTCATTTCATTTCCTTCAGATACATACTCAGCAGTGGAATTGTTAAATCATATGACAGTTCTATTTTTAATTTTTTGAGAAAACTTTATACTGTTTTCCATCATGGCTGTACTAAGTTACAGTCCCACCAACAGTGATAATGATCTCCTTTCCTCTACATCTTCACCCAAACTTGTTACCTTTTGTCTTTTTGATAATAGCTATTCAAGTGGAGTCAGGTGATAGCTCATTGTGGTTTTGATTTGTATTACTGTTATGATAAGTGATCTTGAGCACTTTTTCATAAAGGCCTTTAGTCTGAGCCTTAAGCAGATTACTTTTTGTTGTTGATTTGTTTGAGCTCCTTATGTATTACAGACGTTAAAACTTTTTCAAATGTATAAAGCATATAAATGTTTCATCTATTCTGTAGATCACCTCTTCACTCTGTTGATTGTTTTCTTCCTTGTGGAGAAGTTTTTCAGTTTGACGTAATCTCATTTGTCTGTTAACTGCTTTTGTTGCCTATATTTTTGAGGTCTTTTTTTAAATTTTGTTATTATTATACTTTAAGTTTTACGGTACATGTGCACAGTGTGCAGGTTTGTTACATATGTATACACGTGCCATGTTGGTGTGCTGCACCCATTAACTCGTCATTTAGCATTAGGTATATCTCCTAATGCTATCCCTCCCCCCTCCCCCTACCCCACAACAGTCCCCGGAGTGTGATGTTCCCCTTCCTGTGTCCATGTGTTCTCATTGTTCAATTCCCACCTATGAGTGAGAACATGTGGTGTTTGGTTTTTCTGTCCTTGTGATAGTTTACTGAGAATGATGGTTTCCAGTTTCATCCAGGTCCCTACAAAGGACATGAACTCATCATTTTTTATGGCTGCATAGTCTTCCACAGTGTATGTGTGCCACATTTTCTTAATCCAGTCTATCGTTGTTGGACATTTGGGTTGGTTCCAAGTCTTTGCTATTGTGAATAGTGCCACAGTAAACATATGTGTGCATGTGTCTTTATAGCAGCATGACTTATAGTCCTTTGGGTGTAGACCCAGTAATGGGATGGCTGGGTGAAAGGGTATTTCTAGTACTAGATCCCTGAGGATTTGCCACACTGACTTCCACAATGGTTGAACTAGTTTACAGTCCCACCAATATTGTAAAAGTGTTCCTATTTCTCTCCACATCCTCTCCAGCACCTGTTGTTTCCTGACTTTTTAATGATGGCCATTCTAACTGGTGTGAGATAGTATCTCATTGTGGTTTTGATTTGCATTTCTCTGATGGCCAGTGATGATGAGCATTTTTTCATGTGTTTTTTGGCTGCATAAATGTCTTCTTTTGAGAAATGTCTGTTCATATCCTTCACCCACTTTTTGATGGGGTTGTTTGTTTTTTTCTTGTAAATTTGTTTGAGTTCATTGTAGATTCTAGATATTAGCCATTTGTCAGGTGAGTAGGTTGTGAAAACTTTCTCCCATTTTGTAGGTTGCCTGTTCACTCTGATGGTAGTTTCTTTTGCTGTGCAGAAGCTCTTTAGTTTAATTAGATCCCATTTGTCAATTTTGACTTTTGTTTCCATTGCTTTTGGTGTTTTAGACATGAAGTCCTTGCCCATGCCTATGTCCTGAATGGTATTGCCTAGATTTTCTTCAAGGGTTTTTATGGTTTTAGGTCTAACATGTAAGTCTTTAATCCATCTTGAATTAATTTTCGTATAAGGTGTAAGGAAGGGATCCAGTTTTAGCTTTCTACATATGGCTAGCCAGTTTTCCCAGCACCATTTATTAAATAGGAAATCCTTTCCCGATTGCTTGTTTTTGTCAGGTTTGTCAAAGATCAGATGGTTGTAGATATGCGGCATTATTTCTGAGGGCTCTGTTCTGTTCCATTGATGTATGTCTCTGTTTTGGTACCATTACCATGCTGTGTTGGTTACTGTAGCCTTGTAGTATAGTTTGAAGTCAGGTAGCGTGATGCCTCTGGCGTTGTTCTTTTGGCTTAGGATTCACTTGGCGATGCGGGCTCTTTTTTGGTTCCATGTGAACTTTAAAGTAGTTTTTTTCCAATTCTGTGAAGAAAGTCATTGGTAGCTTGATGGGGATGGCATTGAATCTATAAATTACCTTGAGCAGTAGGGCCATTTTCATGATATTGATTCTTCCTACCCATGAGCATGGAATGTTCTTCCATTTGTTTGTATCCTCTTTTATTTCATTGAGTAGTGGTTTGTAGTTCTTGAAGAGGTCCTTCACATCCCTTGTAAGTTGGATTCCTAGGTATTTTATTCTCTTTGAAGCAGTTGTGAATGGGAGTTCACTCATGATTTGGCTCTCTGTTTGTCTGTTATTGGTGTATAAGAATGCTTGTGATTTTTGTACATTGATTTTGTATCCTGAGACTTTTCTGAAGTTGCTTATCAGCTTAAGGAGATTTTGGGCTGAGACAATGGGGTTTTCTAGATATACAAGCATGTCATCTGCAAACAGGGACAATTTGACTTCCTCTTTTCCTAATTAAATACCCTTTATTTCCTTCTCCTGCCTGATTGCCCTGGCCAGAACTTCCAACACTAAGTTGAATAGGAGTGGTGAGAGAGGGCATCCCTGTCTTGTGCCAGTTTTCAAAGGGAATGCTTCCAGTTTTTGCCCATTCAGTATGATATTGGCTGTGGGTTTGTCATAGATAGCTCTTATTATTTTGAGATATGTCCCATTAATACCTAATTTATTGAGAGTTTTTAGCATGAAAGGTTATTGAATTTTGTCAAAGGCCTTTTCTGCATCTATTGAGATAATCATGTGGTTTTTGTCTTTGGTTCTGTTTATATGCTGGATTACATTTATTGATTTGTGTATGTTGAACCAGCCTTGCATCCCAGGGATGAAGCCCACTTGATCATGGTGGATAAGCTTTGTGATGTGCTGCTGGATTCGGTTTGCCAGTATTTTATTGAGGATTTTTGCATCAATGTTTATCAAGGATATTGGTCTAAAATTCTCTTTTTTGGTTGTATCTCTGCCAGGCTTTGGTATCAGGATGATGCTGGCCTCATAAAATGAGTTAGGGAGGATTCCCTCTTTTTCTATTGATTGGAATAGTTTCAGAAGGAATGGTACCAGCTCCTCCTTGTACCTCTGGTAGAATTCGGCTGTGAATCCATCTGGTCCTGGACTTTTTTTGGTTGGTAAGCTATTGATTATTGCCTCAATTTCAGAGCCTGTTATTGGTCTATTCAGAGATTCAACTTCTTCCTGGTTTAGTCCTGGGAGAGGGTATGTGTCAAGGAATTTATCCATTTCTTTTAGATTTTTCTAGTTTATTTGCACAGAGGTGTTTGTAGTATTCTCTGATGGTAATTTGTATTTCTGTGAGATCGGTGGTGATATCCCCTTTATCATTTTTTATTGCATCTATTTGATTCTTCTCTCTTTTCTTCTTCATTAGTCTTGCTAGCAGTCTATCAATTTTGTTGATCTTTTCAAAAAACGAGCTCCTGGATTAATTTTTTGAAGGGTTTTTTGTGTCTCTATTTCCTTCAGTTCTGCTCTGATTTTAGTTATTTCTTGCCTTCTGCTAGCTTTTGAATGTGTTTGCTCTTTCTTTTCTAGTTCTTTTAATTGTGATGTTAGTGAGTCAGTTTTGGATCTTTCCTGCTTTCTCTTGTGGGCATTTAGTGCTATAAATTTCCCTCTACACACTGCTTTGAATGTGTCCCAGAGATTATGGTATGTTGTGTCTTTGTTCTCATTGGCTTCAAAGAACATCTTTATTTCTGCCTTCCTTTCGTTATGTACCCAGTAGTCACTCAGGAGCAGGTTGTTCAGTTTCTATGTAGTTGAGCAGTTTTGAGTGAGTTTCTTAATCCTGAGTTCTAGTTTGATTGCACTGTTGTCTGAGAGACAGTTTGTTATAATTTCTGTTCTTTTACATTTGCTGAGGAGAGCTTTACTTCCAACTATGTGGTCAGTTTTGGAATAGGTGTGGTGTGGTGCTGAAAAAAATGTATATTCTGTTGATTTGGGGTGGAGAGTTCTGTAGATGTCTATTAGGTCTGCTTAGTGCAGAGCTGAGTTCAGTTCCTGGGTATCCTTGCTATATTTCTGTCTCGTTGATCTGTCTAATGTTGACAGTGGGGTGTTAAAGTCTCCCATTATTATTGTGTGGGAGTCTAAGTCTCTTTGTAGGTCATTCAGGACTTGATTTATGAATCTGGGTGTTCCTGTATTGGGTACATATATATTTAGGATAGTGAGCTCTTCTTGTAGAATTGATCCCTTTACCATTATGTAATGGCCTTCTTTGTCTCTTTTGATCTTTGTTGGTTTAAAGTCTGTTTTATCAGAGACTGGGATTGAAACCCCTGCCTTTTTTTGTTTTCCATTTGCTTGGTAGGTCTCTTCCTCCATCCTTTTATTTTGAGCCTATGTGTGTCTCTGCACGTGAGATGCGTTTCCTGAATACAGCACACTGATGGGTCTTGACTCTTTATCCAATTTGCCAGTCTGTGTCTTTTAATTGGAGCATTTAGTCCATTTACATTTAAAGTTAATATTGTTATGTGTGAATTTGGGCCTGTCATTGTGATGTTAGTTGGTTATTTTGCTCGTTAGTTGATGCAGTTTCTTCCTAGCCTTGATGGTCTTTACATTTTGGCATGTTTTTGCAGTGGCTGGTACCAGTTGTTCCTTTCCATGTTTAGTGCTTCCTTCAGGAGCTCTTTTTGGAGGTCTTATCCAAAAGATCCTGGCCTGTCCAATGTTATAAAGCATTTTCCTTATGTTTTCTTCTAGTTGGTTCATAGTTTTGGGTTTTACATTTAAGCTTTTAATTCATTTTGAGTTAATTTTTGTATCTGGTAAAAGATAGGGGTACAGTTTCATTTTTCCACTTGTGGATATCCAGTTAACCCAGGACCATTTATTAAAGAGACTATTCTTTCCCCAGTGTGTGTTCTTAGAACCTTTTTTGAAATCAGTTGGCCACTATTGTGTACACTTATTTCTGGGCTCTCTGTTGTGTTCCATTAGTGTCTGCTTTCATGCCAATACAAGGTTGTTTTTGGTTATTACAGATTTATAGTAGGTTCTGAAGTCAGGTAATGTGATGTCTCCAGTTTTTTTTTATTATTTTTCTAAATGTCTTTGACTATTTGGGTATTTTGTTATTCTATATAAATTTTAGAATATTTGTTCTATTTCTCGGGACAATGTCATTGGTATTTTAATAGAGAATGCATTGAATCTTTAGACTAATTCAGGTGCTATGAACATTTGTAGAATATTAAAGCTTCTAATCCATGAACATGGGATATATTTTCATTTATTGTTTCCTCTGCGGTTTATTTCATTAATGATTTATTGTTTTAGTGTAGAGATCTTTTACCTCCTTGGTTAAATTTATTTTTGAGCATGTTATATATTTTTGTAGGTATTGTAAATGAGATTGTTTACTTCATTTCCTCTTCAGATATTTTACTATTACCATATAAAACCACTGTGATTTTTCTATGCTGATTTTGTATTCTGCATCTTTATTGGATTCATATGTCATTTTTAACAGAGTTTTGCTGATTTTTTTCCTTCTATATATAGACCATGTCATCTGCAAATACAAACAATTTGAGTTCTTCCTTTCCAATTTGGATGCCGTTTATTTTTTTCTCTTGCTTAATTTCTCTGGCCAGAACTTCCAGAGCTTTGTTGAATATAAGTGAGAAAATGGGGCATCTTTAAATTGTTTCAGTTCCTAGAAAAAAAAAAAAGGTTTTAACTTTTTTCTTTTTCCTCAGGACATTAGATGTGGTACTTGTTTTGTGTTGCCTGTATGGTGTTGAAGTACATACCTTCTATATCTAATTTGTTGAGAGTTTTCATTAGAATAAATGTTAGGTGTTTGGTAGAATTTATCGGTGAAGCCATCAAGTCCTGTGCTTTTCTTTTGATGGGAGTTGTTCTTTATCTTTATTTAGTACTTATTCAACTTTTCCATTTTTGATGATTTAGCTTTCTATTTCTTCACAGTCATTTTTGGTAGGTTGGATATGTCCATAAATTTATCCATTTCTTCAAGATTATCAAATTTTTTTGCATATAATTTTTCATAATAGTCTTTAGTGATCCTTTGTGTTTCTGTGGTATTGGCTGTATTGTCTCCTTTTTCATTTTTTATTTTACTTTTTTGAGTTCTCTCTTTTTAGCTAGTCTAGCTTAAGATTTGTCAATTTTGTTTACTTTTATAAAATAAACTTTGTTTATTGATATTTTACATTTTGTTATTTTGTTATGCTCTTATATTTATATTCCACTATTTTTTATTTCAGTTTGAGCTCATTTTTCTGGTTCCTTGACATGCAGTGTTAGGTTATTAGCGATCTTTCTACTTTCTTGATGTAGGTGTTTATTACTATAAACTTTCCTCTTAGAACTTCTTTGCTGCATTCAAAAAGTTTTGTTCTGCTGTGTTTCAAATTTTTTTTAATTTCTCAGCAAATATTTAAGTTTCTCTTAATTTCTTCTTGACCCATTAGCTATTTAGAAACATGTTATTTAGTTTTCAGGTATTTGAAAGTGTCCAAAGTTCCTCTTCTTACTGATTTCTAGTTTTATACCATTGTGATCAGAAAATATACTTGATATGATCTCTGGGTTTTTAAATTCGTGAAAATATGTTTTTTGTCACAATAAGTGATTTGTCCTAGAAAATGTACAATATGCAGTTGAAAAGAATATGTATTCTTCAGTTGCTGGATAAGATATTCTGTCAATGTTTGGTAAGTCCTTTTGCTCTACAGTGTAGTGTGTATTCACTATTTCTTTGTTGCTTTTCTTTATGGATAATCCATTGTTGAAAATTGAGGTGTTGAAGTCCCCTACTATCATTGTAAAGTCTATCTCTCCTTTTATACTTAATAATACCTTCTGTATGTATTTGGATGCTTTCTTAGGGACATATACATTTATAATTGTTATATCCTCATGGTGAATTGGAATTTTATTATTATATAATGACCTTTTTTGTCACTTTTTACAGTTTTTGGCACAAAGTTTATTTTATCTGGTGTAAGTATAGCTACTCTTGATTGCTTTTGGTTTTCATTTTCATGGAATGTATTTCTTCAACTCTTCATTTCTTGTCCGTGTACATCTTTACAGGTGAAGTGAATCTCTTGTAGGCAACAAATATTTAAGTCTTTTTTAAAAATTCATTTAGCCACTCTGTTTGCTTAGTCTATTTACATTCAAGGTTATTATTGATAGGTGAGGGCTTATTCCTGCCATTTTGTTAATTGACTTTCTGGTTGTTTTGTAGATCCTTTGTTTCTTTCTTCCTCTCTTGTTGTTTAGCTTTGTGGTGCTAAGCTTGTTTTATTTGTTTTTGTCTTTGGGTACTTGTTGAAACTCCTTTTATTGTGGTTTTTATGAGAATAACATTAAAATTTTGTAGTTATAATAGACTAAGCTAATAACTTTAATCAAACAAAAATATTCTCGAGTTTTACCCTTCCTCTCACAATTTAAATTATATTGATTAAATTGACATCTTCGTATACTGTGTGTTCCCTACCAACTAATTATAGCTGTAGATATTTTTTACCACTTTTACTTTTAACTATTACACTAGAGATTTGAAAGTTTTACTTAGCACCATTACAGTATTGAAGTATTCAGTTTGATTACAAGTTTACCCCTACGAGCTTTATACCTTCATGTGTTTTAATGATTATAATTACTATTAGATTGCTTTCAATAGTAGCACTCCCTTAAGCATTTCTTCCAAGGCCAGTCTAGTGGTGATGAAGTTCCTTAGCTTTTACTTGGAAAAGATTTTATTCCTCCTTCAATTCTGAAGAATAGTATTGTTGGGTATAGAAATTTTGTTATTGAGTTTTTCTTTTTTTTTTTTCTTTTTCTCTTATCACTGAATTTATCACCCTATTCTTTCCTCACAGTTTGGTTGTAACATGCCTAAAAGAGAACCTTTTAGCATTGAGTCTATTTGGGGACCTTTGAGCTTCCTGAATCTGAATGTCCATCCATCTCTTAAGATTTGGCATTTTAAAATTATTTATTTATTTATTTATTTATTTATTTTTGAGACAGAGTCTTGCTCTGTCACCAGGCTGGAGTGCAGTGATGCAATCTCGGCTCACTGCAACCTCTGACTCCCTGATTCAAGTGATTCTTCTGCCTCAGCCTCCAGAGTAGCTTGGATTACAGGTACACACCACCATGCTTGCTTAGCTAATTTTTGTATTTTTATTTTTTATTTTATTTTATTTTATTTTATTTTATTTTTTTTTTTTTTTTTTGAGACGGAGTCTCGCTCTGTCGCCCAGGCTGGAGTGCAGTGGCGCAATCTCGGCTCACTGCAAGCTCTGCCTCCTGGGTTCATGCCATTCTCCTGCCTCAGCCTCTCCAAGTAGCTGGGACTACAGGCGCCCGCCACCACACCCGGCTAATTTTTTTTTGTATTTTTAGTAGAGACAGGGTTTCACCGTGGTCTCGATCTGCTGACCTCGTGATCCGCCTGCCTCGGCCTCCCAAAGTGCTGGGATTACAAGCGTGAGCCACCGTGCCCGGCCTAATTTTTGTATTTTTAATAGAGATGGGGTTTCACCATGTTAGCAAGGATGGTCTCAATCTCTTGACCTCGTGATCTGCCCACCTTGTCCTCCCAAAGTGCTGGGATTACAGGCATAAGCCACTGCACTTGGCTGCATTTTTTGTTATTATTTTGACAGATAGGTTTTCTGTGCCTTCATCTTCTATCTCTCTTCCCTTTGGGATTCCCACAATGTTATGATTTTGTCTGTGTGTGTGTGCAATGGCATCCCATAAGTCCCATAAACCTCTTTCAATTTTTTTATTGTTATTTATTTTTTACCTCTGACTGGGTTATCTCAAAATACCTACCTTCAGGTTTAAATATATATATTTTTGTATTCTGCTCATTGTGGTCTGTTGTTAAAACCCTCAATTTTATTTCTATTTAATTTACTGAATTCTCCAGTTCTAAGATTTCTGTTTTGGTTTGTTTTTGTAATATCTACCTTTTCATTGAATTTCTCATTCAGCATGAATTGTTTTTCTGACTTTATTGAATTATATATTTGTTTTCTGTTATATCTTATGGAATTTTCTTAAGATCATTATTTCGAATTTATTTTCAGGCATCTTATACATTTTCTTTTCTTTGGAGTCTGTTACTGGATAATTATTATGTTCCTTTGGAGGTGTCATGTTTCTTTGCTTTTTCATGTTTCTGTGTCTCTTTATAGGTATCTGTGCATCTGGTAGAAGAGTCACTTCTTCTAATTTTATGAAGTAGCTTTCATAGGTAAAGGCTCATTCCTGTATATGAGTTCCAGGATGTTGGTTGGGTGAAGTGGATTGGGCTTTGGTTCTGAATGGATGTAGTAGTGTAGTCTCTGTTCAGTTTCTTCAGCTGTAATCCATATCAGCAATTTCTTGGAGTGTTTAAGTAGATGAGGCTGCATGAGTTTGTGGCAGTAGTGCTGCTGCTTTGTCAGGAACAAGCTTGTTGGGCTGACTCTCAGGTTGGTAGCACATTTCTGCACATGGTAAGTCAGCAGGTTCAAGGACTCGCTTGGCTAGAGTGAGGTTGTTGGGTTTTTTTTTCAGGTCAGTAGCATAAACACAGGGTGTCAGCAGTTTCAGGGACTGGCTCACTGGAACTGAGTTCACCACAGTGTTTTGCTGGTTGAGATCATGGACACACAATGAGTGGTTCAGTGGCTCAAGGATGGGCCTACTAGGTGTAAGTCCACCAGGCTGTTTCTCTTGCCGGGGATGTTGGGCGGGCTTGCTGGGGGAATGTCTACCAGGTTATTTCTCCCTCCAGGGACATGAGTGTGCTGTGGTTCAGCTAGCTTGTGGGTGAACTCACTGGGAAAGTTCTGTCAAGCTATTTCTCAGGCCAGGGACATAGGCATATGGCATTGTGCTTAGGAGCTATGCAAGTCACAGCTGTTTTGGGGCTCAGGCTCAAAGCAGCTAGTGTCATGCATTGTGGCCACCTGTGTGAGTAAAGTAAAATGAAGGTGGAGTTTAAAGATGGACAGAGGCAGTGGCAACTGGCCCACAGAGCAGAGTGTGCTCCAGCAGCAGCTCTGGTTTCAAGATGGTGCCATGCTGTATTAGCTTGCATCATAGGAGTGGAGAGTGCACAGCATGAGCTCCTACCCTGGAGCAATGCCACCATGTGAATTCCAGGCAGTTCCCCAAACTGCATTTAGGGACTTTAACAGCTGCATAGTTCTCCTGTAGCAAGAACTGCAAGTGCTTTCAGTGGTAATTGAGGATATTGGGGGCCTCCTGCCTACTTTTATCCTGCAAAGGAAAGTCCTTTCAGGCTCCAGGTTGATCCTGGCAAGGGAGATAGTGGAGGAGAGTCCGGGTGCTTTGCTCTTCTCTCTATGCTGCCATTCTGGGTTTGTGTGCTCCACAGGTTTTACTACTCACTTGCTGCACTCCAGCTCTCTCCTTCAAACTCTCTACTCAAACTTGTCTATTTGTTGCTTTGGTTCTTTTCATTTCTTTAGCAGATCACCTGCAGATACTTCCATCCTCCTTATTTAGGTCCAAAGTAAACATAAAAAAAATTCATTCTGTAATAATTTTTTAATGAGGTTTTAAAATCCTATAGCTAGTCTTAATTCAGAAAAAAAAATCCCTAGGTAGACCAGATTATATTTTCAAATTATTGTAGATAATATTCATCTATTCAGCACCTTCTGTTTTATATTAAATAGTTAGTTAAATGATGAGGTCCACATTTTAATGTAGGGACTTTTTACTATACTTCACCTTTGATGACTTCTAGAGTTTATGATCTGTTGTCCATGAAGCCATCAGAGTGGATTCCAAGAAGTGAATTGGATCTCTGAGTACAGGCAAATGAAGTTGAACTCAGAAAATGGAAGAAGATTCCAGGAAAAAAAGTAGATTTTAGAGATCACTTTCCTCATTTTCATTCACTTACCTACTTTCCCAACAAATGTGTCTTTGCAGATTCCTTATTACCATACCAGTTCAGCAATGCCTTTTTATGTTTCACTTAACACATTTATTTCTTCTCATTGGGGAAGATCATTCCTGGTATCTAGTCAGCCATATTGAAAAAGACATTAGCTGATATTTATTTAATTTATTTATAAGAAAAATGTCACTTGAAACTCTCCTTCATCCCAGGATTTCTGTCTAAAAACTGTTTCTGTCCTACCTTAGAATGTAGTTCTAAAAGTGTAGTTGTATTTTGGAGTGGCCAACTTAATTGAGATGGCCAGGGAGATCTCTGAAGAACTAAGAAAGGGCAAAATCATTTTATTCTTTATGTTAGTGGAGGCATGTATAGACTATTCTCCCAACTATTACCTGTTTATATTTCCACCTCCTCATCCTTATAAAATAAAAATCATAAAATTAAAATTTAAAAGAAATAATCAAATGATGTACAAGTTACCACCATGAACTGAGGTAAAAAGACTAGAGTTTATTAGGATAAACACAAATAAATAAAACCGATACGTTGGCATTGTTTGGGAAGGGAGCTGGTTGTGATTTCACAAAAAATCAAGGCTAGTATTTCTAAGGCTGCATGAACAGAAAGCCATAAACTCAAACTTCGGTGAAAAAAAAATTCTTTAAGTCGTGGTACCTAAAGAAACTTTAATCAGTACATGTTGGTTCAATTGGATTTTGAGCATGATTGAAAAACACACACTCGGGGGCCCTATTCATATTCCAGAGCTCATTGTGTTTTCCATTTGACTTAATCTGATGAGAGACTGTGCTTGGCCAGCTGCAAACAGCATGTTAAGAATTATTTTCAACTTAGTTGATAAGGTACATTTGGGGGTGGGGAAAAGAGATACTCAGGCTGAGCTTACATGAGATCTATCACCTGCTAAGCTCCACGGTATAAAATAACACCCCGAGCAAAACACTAACCTTTTTTTCTTCACCAATTTTATGCCTGTCATCCCTCACAAACAAACATTTAAAACTTACCTCATTCAAGTAATCCTACATTTGGTCTTTTTTTTTTTTTTCTAGATTCATTGTAGAAAAATAGAGTATTATTCAGTTTTCTTTTCTTTTTGTTTTCTTTTATTTTCTTTCTTTTTTTTTTCCCCCCCCCCAGATGGAGTCTTGCTCTGTCTCCCAGGCTGGAGTGCAGTGGCACGATCTCAGATCACTGCAACCTCTGCCTCCCAGGTTGAAGCAATTCTCCTGCCTCAGCCACCTGAGTAGCTGGGATTACAGGCACCTGCCACCACACCCGGCTAATTCTTGTATTCTTAGTAGAAACAGGATTTCTCCATGTTGACCAGGCAGGTCTCGAACTCTTGAGATCGAGATCCACCCGCCTCGGCCTCCCAAATTGTTGGGATTACAGGCATGAGCCACCATGCCCAGCCCTATTCAGTTTCCATTCATGCCTTCTCAGACAGTCTTTATATGTTTATGGTCTTACCTCTAACTTGACTTTAACTTTTCTGAAAATAGACAAAAAATAACTATGTGTGTCTTGTCTATCAATTTATGATGTCTGATATATCATGCATTCCACAAATTTTGTTGACCAATAACATAAATATGAATCAAATTCGTATCTTGTTTTTATTACATCAATGTTTAAATGTCCATATAAAACTTTAAAAATTAACATAATATAGATAATTAAGGTTGGAAAGTACATCTTCCAAAGCATGTTATACTTTCTAAGTAAACTCTTAGACATGTAAATTCTAATTAAAATGAGAAAAAAATGTTTCTTCAAGGCTTTGAAATTTTTAATTAATCTTTGTATTTAAAAACTGTTAATAATCACTTTATGCAATTATTTTTAACAATATTTTCAAATTAGGCAATTAACTTAATGAACCAATTTAAATTACGTTTAGCATAAGTGGTCTAAAGTAATGTCTAAAACAATGTTATCATGCATAGTGATAAAATTAATAATCATAAATATTTCTAAAATCTGTTATATTATGTGTGGGAAATTATAAACAGACCTGGAGCAAAGGCTGTGGGATATAGAGGGATGATAAAGCTAGATAGATGGGGCAGTTGATTGATGAAGATCTATGCATGCAATGAATTCCTAAGATGTTTCAGCAGCTTGTGTTCATTGATGGCCTCTTATATTAGAAATTTTACTAACGTAAATATGCAAGAGATGTAGGCTTAAATATTAAGAAAGGGAATATCTTGGTCCACACAGGCTGCTACAACAGAGTACTATAAGCTGAGTATCTTATAAATAATAAAATTTACTTATCATAGTTCTGGAGGCTGAGAAATCCAAAAATAAGGCAAATTTGGTATCAAGTGGGTGCCTCATAGTTCTGGAGGCTGAGAAATCCAAAAATAAGGCAAATTTGGTATCAAGTGGGTGCCTGTTTTCTTGTTCATGGGTGGTACCTTCTCACTATGTCCTCGTATGATGCAAGGAGCTAGCTAGCTGTCTGCAGTCTCTTGTGTAAGAGCTCTAATCCCAATCATGAGGACTTTGCCCTCATGACAGGACCTCCCAAAAGCCCCTACTTCCTAATAACATCACTTTAGTGGTTAGCATTGCAACATATTAATTTGGGGAGCCTAAATATTTATACCACAGCATGAAATGACTTAATTAGTTTTAAAATATTTATCTAGAAACCATTTTAAAAATTATTTAAAAGCAACTGTAGAATAAAGATTGACATTAGATGAAAGTAATTAGCCTATTATAATATTTCTATTTAAAGGATAAATTAGTCAGTAGCTGATAGAATTGTATAAGTGCCTTAGGTTTAAAAAGCATTCCAGAAATAGAATGGATAGTGCTGGTTGACTGATTTCAGATGGGCAAAATGATTTAGACTAAGATTGATTTCTTAGTGCTAACAGCAAGAATTATGACACAATAACATATTTTTTCAACCTACCCAGAAGAAGTTGACAAGCTTCCAATACATAAAAGGAGTAGACTGTTGATGAGTTGTGATAGATTTGAAGTTTTCTATTTTTTATCAATAAAATTCTATTTTTTCAAGTAAAACCTAGTGAGTAAAATAGATAAAACAGTATTTTATTAAAATAATTTTCTTATATGCATTCAAATTTGCTTAAAAAACAATTAAGAATTTACATGTTTTATTAAGAAACCTGTAAAATACTAAAATGAAAATTCATTAGCTATAATTGAGAGATGACCAGATACAATAAAGCAAAGTATCAGCAAACTTAAATGTTGGCCAATAGTATTTACTCAAGTCAAAGTAAAAAAAAAAAAAAACAAAAAATAAATACTAAAAAAAAGCAGATCCTAGATTACCTCTTGGATTGTATTAAGCTTCCTGATTGATATATATATAACTGGAGTCCTAGAAGAAAATAAAAATAAGCAAAGGGCAGTCAAAATACAAACAATACAGTAGTCAAAGTTTTTCATACTGTAAATAGACACTATTCACAGATTTTGGAAACTCAGCAGAATACAAGCAAGATAAATAGAGAGGAAACCATTCCTAAAAGAGAAGAGAAAAGCCAAACTGCTAAACCATAAAGATATGGAGACAATGTTAAAATTAGCCAGAGAAAAAAGGTACATAATACACAGGAAAACAGCTACAGAGAGTAGAACTGAAGATAGTAGGACATCTTTAGTGTTCAAAAAATAAGAAAAAAAACATAGAATTTTTATCTTTAAAAAGCGTTTTGTTCAAAAGTAAAGAAACTTCCTGATAAATAAAAACAATGAACATGTGCTGCTCAGGAAAAATACTAGAAAATATGTGATAGATATTCAAATATAAAGAAAGAAAAAAAGTTATAACGTGCAAATGCCACACCTAAGAAAGCTGATGTAGCTATGCTAATATGAGAATGGCAGACCTTAAGATGAGTTATATTGCCAGAGTTAAAAATGGGTAATTTCATAATGATAAAAAATGCAATTCATCAGGAAGAAATCAATTCTAAATTTTTATACTCCTAATAATAGAAGTTTAGAATACATAAAACCAAAAGGAACAAAAATAAAAAGGGGGAGATAGACAAATATATAATTATAGTTAAAAGTGTTAACACTCCACATCAGTCATTTATAAAATGAGTGTCCTCAATTCAGTAAATGTTTAAAAGACTTGAAAATCACTATGAACCAACTTAATTAATATTTATTACACATTTCGCCCAACAACTGCAGAATAAACATTGTTTTCAAGTTCATAGGGAATGTTCACAAAGCCAAGTTCCATGCTGGGGCATAAAATAAGTCACAATAAATGTCACGTGATTAAATCATATACAGCACATTTTCTAACCACAAAAATATTTAATTAGAAATATAAAGAAATGCATGTAAATAAATCCCAAATGCTTAAAATTGTTATAAAAGTAATAATATACTTAAAAAATAATACTTATGAATCAAGAAAGACATCACAAAGGAAATTTTTAAAATTGTTTAAATCAAATGGTAATAAAAATACAATATAACATAATTTGTTATATTGCATATATATTATATATTATAAATATACATATATTAAACATATATTAAATATACATATATATTAAAAAGCTATATCTGTTATAGAAATTAAATTTATAATTTAAAATACCCTTACATAGATAATTTCAGTCCCAGTTTTCCCCAATGAAAAATGATATCAAACAAATAAGGAACAAAGGAATATTCCTCATTTGATTGTTTTGAAGCCATTATAATTCTGATTCCAAAATCTGAAACAATATTACAAGAAAAGAAAATTACAAACTGATATAATTTATAAACTTAGGTGCAAAAAAATAAAAAACCCCAAAATGTTAGCATGTCAAATATGACAATATATTTACAAGACTAAAGTTTAAGACACTAAATAGCAGCAAGTTTTATTCCAGGAATTAAAACTTGGTTTAACATTCAAAAATCAATTTAATCGGACATCAAGTAATACAGGTTGGATGTCCCCCTCCAAATCTCGTTTTGAGATGTAATCCCCAGTGTTGGAAGTGGGGCCTGGTGGAAGATGTTTGGATAACAGGGATAGATTCTTCACTTCTCATAATAGTGACATACTGAGTTCTTGCAAGATCTGGTTGTTTAAAAATGTGTTCACCTCCTCCCACCATTGCTCCTGCTCTTGCCATGTGACATACTTGCTTCTGTTTCACCTTCTGTCATGAGTAAAAGCTCCCTGAGTCCTGCCCAGAAGCCAAGTAGATGCCACTGCCAGGCTTGTATAGTCTATAGAATCATGAACCAGTTAAACCTCTTTTCTTTATAAATTACCCACTCTCAGATATTCCCTTAACAGCAATGCAAGAATGGCTAATACAGAAAATTGGTACCAGGAGTGGAGCATTACTATAAAGAGGCCTGAAAAAGTGGAAGCAGCTTTGCAACTGGATAACCAGCAAAGGTTGGAAGAGCTTGGAGGGCTCAGAAAAAGACATAAAAATGAGAGAAAGTTTGGCCCTTCTTAAAGAATGGTTAAGTGGTTGTGAACAAAATGCTGATACTAATAGATAAAGTGAAGTCCACCGTGATGAGATCTCAGATGGAAATGAGAAAGTTATTGAGAACTAGAGCAGAAGTCACCCATGTTATGCTTTAGCAAAGAGCTTCCCTGCATTGTGTTCATGTCCTGGGGATCTGAGAAAGTTTAAACTTAAAAGCGATGACCTAGAGTATCTGGCAGAAAAATTTTCTAAGCATCAGAGCATTCAAGATTTGGCCTGGCTGCTTCTTAGAGCCTGCACTCAGATACGAGAGAAAAAAAAAATTGACTTATAGTTGCAATTTATATTTGAAAAGGAAGCAGAGTGTAAAAGTTTGGAAAATGTGCAGCTTGGCCATGTGGCAGAGAAAGAAAAAGCATTATCAGAAGAGGAATTCAAGCAGGCTGTGGAGCAACCACTTCTTAGTGAGACTGGCATGATTAAAAAGAGCCAGTACTGATAGCCCAAACAATGGGAAAAAGGCCTTGAAGGCATTTCAGAGATCTTTGTGGCAGCCCCTCCCATCGCAGGCTTTAAGGCTGAAAAGGAAAGAATGGTTTCCTGGGCCAGGCATAGGACTTCTCTGCTCTGCCCAGCATCAAGACAGTCCTCCTTGTGTCCTGGCCACTCCAGCTCTAGGCACAGCTCAAAGGGCTCTAGGTTTAGCTCGGGCCACAACTGCAGAGGCTGCAATCCATAAGCCTTGACAACTTCTACATGGTGTTAAGCCTGTAGGGGCAGAGTTCAAGTGTGAAAGAGGCTTGGAAGCCTCTGCATAGATTTCAGAGGGTGTATCAGAAAGTCTGGGTTCCCAGGTAGAAGTCTTCTTCAAGGGCAGAGCCCTCACAGGAAACATCTACAAGGGCAGTACAGAGGGTAAGAATGGGTTTCGGGGCCCCACACAGAACCCTCACTGCAGCACTGCCCAGTAGAAATCTGGGAACTGAGCCACTGTTCTCCAGATCACAGAATGGTAGATTCATAGGCAGCTTGTACGCTGCACCTGGAAAAGACGCAGGTGCTCGACACCAATCCGTGAAAGCAGCCATAGGGTCTATACCTTGCAAAGACACACTGACAGAGCTTCCCAAGGTCTTTGGAGCCCACCCCTTGCAGCAGTGTGCCTTGGATATGGGATATGGAATCAAAAGAAGTTATTCTGGAGCTTTAAGATTTAATGACTGTCAGATGAGTAGATTGCAAAAATTTTCTCCCATTCTGTAGGTTGCCTGTTCACTCTATGGTAGTTTCTTTTGCTGTGCAGAAGCTCTTTAGTTTAATTAGATCCCATTTGTCAATTTTGGCTTTTGTTGCCATTGCTATTGGTGTTTTAGACATGAAGTCCTTACCCATGCCTATGTCCTGAATGGTATTGCCTAGGTTTTCTTCTAGGACAAAGGGCTAATATCCAGAATCTACAGTGAACTCAAGTTTACAAGAAAAAAACAAACAACCCCATCAACAAGTAGGTGAAGGATATGAACAGACACTTCTCAAAATAAAATATTTATGCAGCCAAAAGACACATGAAAAAATGCTCATCATCACTGGCCATCAGAGAAATGCAAATCAAAACCACAATGAGATACCATCTCACACCAGTTAGAATGGCAATCATTAAAAAGTCAGGGAACAACAGGTGCTGGAGAGGATGTGGAGAAATAGGAACACTTTTACACTGTTTGGTGGGACTATAAACTAGTTCAACCATTGTGGCAGTCAGTGTGGGGATTCCTCAGGGATCTAGAACTAGCAATACCATTTGATCCAGCCATCTCATTACTGGGTGTATACCCAAAGGATTATAAATCATGCTGCTATAAAGACACATGCACACGTATGTTTATTGCGGCACTATTCACAATAACAAAGACTTGGAACCAACCCAAACGTACAACAATGATAGACTGGATTAAGAAAGTGTGGCACATACACACCATGGAATACTATGCAGCCACAAAAAATGATGAGTTCATGTCCTTTGTGGGGACATGGATGAAGCTGGAAACCATCATTCTCAGCAAACTATCGCAAGGACAAAAAAAACAAACACCGCACGTTCTCGCTCATAGGTGGGAATTGAACAATGAGAACACATGGACACAGGAAGGGGAACATCACACATCGGGGCCTGTTGTGGGGTGGGGGGAGGGGGAGGGATAGCATTAGGAGATATACCTAATGTTAAATGACGAATTAATGGGTGCAACAAACCAACATGGCACATGTATACATATGTAGCAGACCTGCACATTGTGCACATGTACCCTAAAACTTAAAGTATAATAAAAAATATTAATTTTTCAAATTTAACTATAAATTCAGGGCCACCACAGTTGATACCACAATGCTTTTTTGTTGTTGTTGTTTTGTTTTCATTTGGCTTTTTAGAGGCATTTTTAATTCTATTCTAAGAATTCTATGAAAATAAAAGTTTCTAAAACATCTGCTCTAAAAAAGGTGGAGCAAAACTTCCTAACCCTTAAGTGGCATGGGTTACACATAGTGACATTCATTCAAAGAGTACTCCTTGAAATTAAAACTCAAAATCTGGGTATAGGAGAAACATAATATAATAAAAGCCATATATGAAAAACTCACAGCTAGTCATGTGATAACAGGGATAGATTCTTCACTTCTCACAATAGTGACATACTGAGTTCTTGCAAGATCTGGTTGTTTTGTTTAAAAATGTGTTGCACCTCCTCCCACCATTGCTCCTGCTCTTGCCATGTGACATACTTGCTTCTGTTTCACCTTCTGTCATGAGTAAAAGCTCCCTGAGTCCTGCCCAGAAGCCAAGTAGATGCCACTGCCAGGCTTGTATAGTCTATAGAATCATGAACCAGTTAAACCTCTTTTCTTTATAAATTACCCACTCTCAGATATTCCCTTAACAGCAATGCAAGAATGGCTAATACAGAAAATTGGTACCAGGAGTGGAGCATTACTATAAAGAGGCCTGAAAAAGTGGAAGCATTTAGCCATACTAAATGGGGGAAAACAGCCTTTCCCCTAAAATCTGGAACATAATAAGGATGCCCACTGTCACTTTTGTTATTCAACATAGTACTGGAAGTCCTAGTTAGATAATCAGACAACAGAAAAATACAAAGAGCATCCAAATTAAAAAGTAAGAAGTCAAATTGTCCATATTTGCCGATGACATAATCTTATATTTGGAAAAAAACTAAGGATTCCACAAGAAAACTTTTAGATCTGCTAAGCAAATTCAGTAAAGTTGAAGTATACAATGTCAGCATACAAAAATCAGTAGCATTTCTGTATGCCAAAGCCAACAAACTAAAAAAGAAATAAAAAGTAAGCTTATTAACAGTAGCCCAAATAAAATTAATAACAAGGAATTAACTAAAGAAGTGAAAGATATCTGAATAAAAACTGCAAAACAATGATGAAAGAAATTGAAGAGGACACAAAAATGGAAAAATATTCCATGTTTATGGATTGAAAGAAGGAATATTGTTAAGATGTCCATATTATCCAGTGCAATCTACAGATTCAATGTAATCCCTATCAAAATACCAATGACATTCTTTATGGAAATAGAAAAAAAATCTAAAAATTATATGGAACCACAAAAAAAAAAAACTCAGAATAGACAAAGATACTCTAAGCAAAAAGAACAAAATTGCAAGAACCACTGTATCTGATGTCAAATTATACTGCAGAGCTATAGTAACCAAAACAGCATGTTACTGGCATAGAAGCAGACACATAGACCAATGGAACAGAATAGATAACCAGGAAACAAATCCACAAACCTACAGTGAACTCATTTTCAACAAGGTGCCAAGAATATTCACTGGGGAAAGAAGAATCTCTTCAATAAGTGGTGCTAGGAATACTGGATATTCATAACCAGAAGAATGAAACTAGACCCATATGTCTCACCATATACAAAAATCAAATCAAAATGGATTACAGACTTTAATCTAGGACAACAACTGGATGAAACTGGAGGTAATTATATTAAGTAAAACAAGCCAGGCACAGAAACACAAGCATCACATGTTCTCACTTATTTGTGGGATCTAAAAATCAAAACAATTGATCATGTAGAGACAGAAATTAGAACAATGATTACCAGGGCTGGGAAGGGGAAAGAAGGGAGGGTGGAGGTGGTGTGGAGATGGATAAAAGGTACAAAAAGTGGAATAAATTAATGAATAAGGCCTAGTATTTGATTGCACAGGAGGGTGACTATAGTTATTATTTAATTGTACATTTTAAAATAACTAAAAGTATAACTGGATTGTTTGTAACACAAAACATAAATGCTTGATGGGATAGATACCCCATTCTCCATGATGTGCTTATTTCACATTACAAGCCTGTATCAAAATATCTCATGCACCCCATAAATATGGAAAGCTACTATGTACCCACAAAAGTTAAACATTAAAAAAAACACTATATTGAAAGATAGAAAAAAATGTGTAAATTTACAGTGGAAAAACCTGATAATTATTAACACTCAGTTGAGAGACATTTTATAAACTAGTTGGCCAGCAGTCTAAAAACTGTGAACATTTTCCAAAACATGAGAAGTCAAGAAAACTATCACAGTCTACAAGAGACTAAAGGGATATAACAAACAGATGTTATGTAGCATCATGGACATTATCCTGAAACATGACAAAGCAATTAGATACATCTAAGGAAATTTGAATAAAGTATGAACTGCAGTTAAAAATGTATGTATCAATGTTAGTCCATTAGTTGTGATAAATGTACTGCACTTATGTACCATGTAAACAAAAAATTGGGGAGTGAGTATATGAGAACTATTACTCTGTGCAACTTTCCTGTAAATCTAAAACTATTGTACAATTAAAATGTTTCATTGAGCAGTGGTTTGTAGTTCTCCTTGAAGAGGTCCTTCACGTCCCTTGTAAGTTGGATTCCTAGGTATTTTATTCTCTTTGAAGCAGTTGTGAATGGGAGTTCACTCATGATTTGGCTCTCTGTTGTTTGTCTGGTATTGGTGTACAAGAATGCTTGTGATTTTTGTACATTGATTTTGTATCCTGAGACTTTGCTGAAGTTGCTTATTAGCTTGAGGAGATTTTGGGCTGATACAATGGGATTTTCTAGATATACAGTCATGTCATCTGCAAACAGGGACAGTTTGACTTCCTCTTTTCCTAACTGAATACCCTTTATTCTCCTGCCTGATTGCCCTGGCCAGAACTTCCAACACTATGTTGAATAGGAGTGGTGAGAGAGGGCATCCCTGTCTTGCGCCAACAAATGGAAGAACATTCCATGCTCATGGGTAGGAAGAATCAATATCGTGAAAATGGCCATACTGCCCAAGGTAATTTATAGATTCAATGCCATCCCCATCAAGCTACCAATGACTTTCTTCACAGAATTGGAAAAAACTACTTTAAAGTTCATATGGAACCAAAAAAGAGCCCACATTGCCAAGTCAATCCTAAGCCAAAAGAACAAAGCTGGAGGCATCACACTACCTGACTTGAAACTATACTAAAAGGCTACAGTAACCAAAACAGCATGGTACTGGTACCAAAACAGAGACATAAATCAATGGAACAGAACAGAGCCCTCAGAAATAATGCCACATAGCTACAACTATCTGATCTTTGACAAACCTGACAAAAACAAGAAATGGGGAAAGGATTCCCTATTTAATAAATAGTGCTGGGAAAACTGGCTAGCCATATGTATAAAGCTGAAACTGGATCCCTTCCTTACACCTTATACAAAAATTAATTCAAGATGGATTAAAGACTTACATGTTAGACCTAAAACCATAAAAACCCTAGAAGAAAACCTAGGCAATACCATTCAGGACATAGGCATGAGCAAGGACTTCATGTCTAAAACATCAAAAGCAATGGCAACAAAAGACAAAATTGACAAATGGGATCTAATTAAACTAAAGAGCTTCTACAGAGCAAAAGAAACTACTGTCAGAGTGAACAGGCAACCTACAAAATGGGAGAAAATTTTTGCAACCTACTCATCTGACAAAGGGCTAATATCCAGAATCTACAATGAACTCAAACAAATTTACAAGAAAAAAACAACCCCATCAAAAAGTGGGTGAAGGACATGAACAGACACTTCTCAAAAGAAGACATTTATGGAGCCAAAAAACACATGAAAAAATGCTCATCATCACTGGCCATCAGAGAAATGCAAATCAAAACCACAATGAGATATCATCTCACACCAGTTAGAATGGCCATCATTAAAAAGTCAGGAAACAACAGATGCTGGAGAGGATGTGGAGAAATAGGAACACTTTTACACCATTTCGTGGGACTGTAAACTAGTTCAACCATTGTGAAAGTCAGTGTGGCAATTCCTCAAGGATCTAGAACTAGAAATACCATTTGACCCAGCTATCCCATTACTGGGTATATGCCCAAAGGACTATAAATCATGCTGCTATAAAGACACATGCACACGTATGTTTACTGCGGCACTATTCACAATAGCAAAGAGTTGGAACCAACCCAAATGTCCAACAACGATAGACTGGATTAAGAAAATGTGGCACATACACAACATGGAATACTATGCAGCCATAAAAAATGATGAGTTCATGTCCTTTGTAGGGACATGGATGAAGCTGGAAACCACCATTCTCAGCAAACTATCGCAGGGACAAAAAACCAAACACCGCATGTTCTCACTCATAGGTGGGAATTGAACAATGAGAACACGTGGACACAGGAAGGGGAACATCACACACCGGGGCCTGTTGTGGGGTGGGGGGAGGGGGGAGGGACAGCATTAGGAGATATACCTAATGCTAAATGACGAGTTCATGGGTGCAGCACACCAACATGGCACATGTATACATATGTAACAAACCTGCACGTTGTGCACATGTACCCTAAAACTTAAAGTATAATAATAATAAAAAAAGAAAAAAAATTAAAATGTTTCTTTTTTTAAAGCTTTGAATAGTCATAACAATATTCAAAGAGGAAAAGCACTATGCATGATTTCAGAGTTTACTCTAAAGGTACATTAATCACACTGGTGTGGTATTGGCATAAGGATAGATACATACATCAATGGAACAAATAGAGAATACAGAAAAACATCCACACAGATATAGTCAATTAATTTTTGACAATCATGCCAAAGTAATTGAATAGGTAAGATATAGTATTTTAAATTACAGTGCTGAAACAAATTGCTATCCACATATAAAATAAACAACATTATTTCGATCTCTACCTGTAACATTTGGAACAATTAATTCAATATGGATTGTAGAATCAGATGTATAAACTAAAATTATAAAGCTTCTGCAAGTAAACATGAGAGAATTTCTTTATAAACTTTAGGTGGAGACATGTTTCTTAAAATTCAAAGCATATTAAACATAAAAAGTGGATAAATATGACATCTTCAAATCTAAGTAATCTTTTATTTAAAACATATTCTTAAAGAAAAAGTCATCTGCCTACTGGAATTAAATACTCACAATGTTAGTCTGACAAAGAATTTATTTCTAGATTATATACTAACTCCAACAAATCAATAATAAAATGACAGACTTCAATTTAAAAACCGCACAAAATTGTTTAATATACCTGTTGTAAATGAAAATAGAGAAATGGCTACTGAGTTCATGGAATTAAGCTGCACATAGCTAGTTATAAGAAAAATGCAAACTAATTAATTGGGCATAGTGGCATGTAGTCTCAGCTACTCAGGAGGTGAGAAAGGAGGATCGCTTGAGCCCAGGAGTTCGAAGCTGCAGTGAGCTCTAATTGCACAGCTCTACTCCAGCCTACACAACAGAACGAGGTCCTGTTTCAAAAATCTCAAAAATGAAAAAAAAAATAGAACATGACAATGTCAAGTACTGCTGAAGATGTAAAACAACAAAAAAAAATGTTGCTTGGAACTGTCCTATAGAGTCAAATACATACCAACAATAAACCCAGAAATTCTAGTTGGAGGTATTTACCCAAGAGGAATGAAAACACACAAATATGTGTACATAAGTGATCAGAGCAAGTTTATTCAGAATGGTAAACAAAATAACCAAAATGGTTATTAAAGGGGGAATAAATATAAAAAAGTTATTCTCATAAAATGGAAATCATATTTAGCAATTAAAAATAAGCAGCTACTAATACATTATTTTGAGTGAAAGAAGCAAGAAAAAAGTTGTGTATACCTTCTTCTGTTTATATAAATTCCTACTAAGCAATAGCGATAGGAAAATAGTTGTTATCGTGGAGGATAGATAAGGGTTGACTAGACAGGAACATGAGTACTTTCTGGGACAATTGTAATCATCTTTGTCTTATTTGGGATGTAGATTTTGAAGTTATAATTATGTAATCATATAAAATGTGTACATATTTGTCAAAATCCTAAAAAACATACACTTAAAAATGCCTGTATGTCATTGTACATACACAATGCCCAATTAAAAATACTAAAATTAATTTTAAATGCTCTTAATTGGCTTTTACTTACATTTAATTATAGATTGTGTTGAATATTTCAACTATATTTGTGTTGTAGTTTATCAGTGAATATTATGTTATTATACTTGGTGCTTAT
Organism: Symphalangus syndactylus; assembly: GCF_028878055.3. Lineage (NCBI taxonomy): Eukaryota > Metazoa > Chordata > Mammalia > Primates > Hylobatidae > Symphalangus > Symphalangus syndactylus. Next base: position 68,586,156 of record NC_072439.2, read on the forward strand.
ATATTTTTTCTTTTTTATTTCTATGATGTCTTAATAGATATAATAACTTACCATTTATTTAACTTATTACTACACATATTTTACAACTGTTATTTTAACTTTTTAATATATTAAATCTTTATGTTCATTTTATTGTGATTTTTTTTTTTGTAAGCATAGAAAGGCTTTTTCCATTAGTGGTTAGATAAATATTATTTTCTAGTTCTTCCAGCATTTTTTAAATTAAACTTGTTAGTTCCTTTGTAATTTACTTTTTTGTCTGTTGAAATAAAGAATATCAATTTTTTTTTCTGATTTCTAGTTGATTATAGCTTTTTTTCTTTTGCATAAAGCATCTTGAATAAAATAAAGTATATTTCTGGGCTATTTTAATTATCTCTCTGGTGTAATAAAATACCACATATTTTAGCTTTTATAATGTATTTATATAAGAAAGTAATTCTCTCATTACTCATCTTTGGTCAGAATTTACGTCTATGGTCCATTCTATTCTCTTGGAATAACTCTAAAGTCTATATATCAAGGTAAATAAATGACATTGTAAAATTCATTAAAATTTTATTGTCTACACATTGATTGGTGAATTTCTGACATCTTAGTCTATTTTTGTTCCAATTAAGGAAAATGAGACTTTCCTTCACTAATTTTTTTTCGCTTTATGTAATTTAAGAACATTTTACCTTTCCATTTATATCTGATTTAGACTAGTTTTATGTATTGTAATTATATTGTTACATTTGAGTGAAAATATTTTCATTTTAATTTAACCAGCTTTTAATGTTATATAGGAACTATTTGTGTCCAAATACTATAATAGTGCCTCATATAAGTAGTAATCTTGATTTATTGATATAGAGTCACAGTTTTTATTAACTTGTTATTTTATTGTATATCGGGATACATTTTCTATGATACTTGCTTTGAAAGGATAATTAACTGAAGATTCTTCAAAGCTTAGTATATGATGTTTTGACATTAGATTCCCATATTTCATTTAATGATTTATGATACAATTATATTTTTAGGACGTGGAGTCCTAATAATTATATTTTAGAAATATAAAGAGAACTCAAAAATTTAGTTTTAGTTTATCCCCAAGTCCTATTTATATGACTGTAGAAAGCATAGTGAACAGTTTAGAGAATGCTAAGAACTGGAAAAATATGTCATAAGAACAGCTAAGGTTTTAAAGGGTTTCTGAATAGCACACAGATGATATTATAGTAACCAAAATACTAGAACATGGTCAATGACATCTCAGAGCCCACCAGTGCTAAGGTGGTAGTCAAGATAGGGATCATTTTTCACTGACAGCCTTTTCCTGAGAGCTTGCCAGTACAATGATGATCAGAAGAGGAAAGAAGAGGGAAATAACCAGTGTGACTTGTTGAAAAAAAAAAAAATGGTCCTATAGCCTTCCAAATCTCTTTCCATCCAACTTTATTCCAAATGTGATGTTTTATCCTGGACTGAAAACAGAGAAATTCTCTCTAGTAAATTAATTTTCCTGAAAATCTTTGGACTTGTAGACTGGGAGTTCAGCCCCAGACCCAAGCCTCATAATTTTGTCAGCTGGGAGGAGAGAAAACTGAGCATCTGTCTGTTGAAGTGAAAGTTGTCAGGTCATGAGATCTGCCTGGAAACAAACCTATATTAAAGGAAAAGCCCAGCAAAGGCATATGAAAACCACAAAGCCACCTATGGTAATCAAAGTCATTACTCATTATAAATAGAAAAAGAAAATCAAAGTACTCAAAAATAAGAATCAATGTGAAATTGATATACATGAAACTTCATGAGAAAAAGAAGTACTTGAAAAGATTCCAAATTAGCACCTTCAGTGATATTTTTTGGAACATAATCCACCTATAAGAATTGATTGGTTTTAAAAAGGAAAAAAAAAAAATACTATTCAAAACAGAAGAATAGGCCAGGCGTGGTGGCTCACACCTGTAATCCCAGGACTTTGGGAGGCCAAGGGGGGCAGATCGCGAGGTCAAGAGATCAAGACCATCTTGGCCAACATGGTGAAACCCTGTCTCTACTAAAAATACAAAAAAATTAGCCAGGCGTGGTGGCGGGCGCCTGTAGTCCCAGCTACTCAGGAGGCTGAGGCAGGAGAATTGCTTAAACCCGGGAGGTAGAGGTTGCAGTGAGCCAAGATTGCACCACTGCACTTCAGCCTGGTGACAGAGCAAGACTCTGTCTCAAAGGAAAAAACAAAACAAAACAAAGAGCAGAAGAATAATTATTGACAATTAAAAATATGATGACAATTGACAATATGACAATTAAAAATATATTTCACTTTTAAAAGTGAAATAGAACAGTGATAAAATTGAGGAACCGAAGGAAAATAAGATAGATAAGAGAAGAAAGCTAAGAGATTAAGGATTAATTCAGAATGGCAAATATCAATCAGAAAGTACTTCTGATTGAAATTACTTCTAGAATGAAAAGATGTGGGAAATAGATGAAAGATATCAATAGGTATTAAAAGATTTTCTCTTGTTGCCCAGGCTGAAGTGCAATGGTGTGATCTCGGCTCACCACAATCTCTGCCAAAGCGATTCTCCTGTCTCAGCCTCCTGAGTAGCCAGGATTACAGGCATCCGCCACTAAGCCTGGCTAAATTTTTGTGTCTTTAGTAGATACGGGGTTTCACCACGTTGGCCAGGCTGGTCTTGGATTCCTGACCTTGTGATCCACCCGCCTCAGCCTCCCAAAGTGCTGGGATTACTGGCGTGAACCAAGGCGCCTGGCATAAAAGATTTTTTTTTCAAAATGGAGAGTAAAAACAAATCTTCACGTTGAAAAGACTTGATGAGTAATAAGAAAGAGATGCAGAGCTAGAAATACCTAATGTATGACACACTATAAAGAATTTTTTTAAATCTAAAAATATTCAGAGAAAATGTACAAAGCTTGTAAGTAAAGTTGAATACTAGAAATTTCCAAAGAAGGAGAACAATTTGTTTCTACAACTTTATGTCCTATTAGATTCGAGTGAAATAAATAAATAAGGCATTTTAGTTACAACACTATTTAAAAAGTCGCCCCCACACTCCACCATGCATCTTTTCTGAAAAAAAAAATTTTTTTGGATATACTTTAGTAAAACACAGACTAAACTCCAGAGGAAAACATTGAATCCCAGAGACAGGCTATTAACGTCCTAAGACAAAATTTAGAAAGCAATCATTCTGAAAGTTATGGCTATACAACTGGCCTGAAAAGTAAATACTTAACCAAAATATAAATAAGAAGTTGAATTATTCTAGTAAATAATAAAAATGCACTTATGTCTTCCTTCACTAAAAGAGCATTAATTCTTGAGGACAAAATGGTTTAAAACTAGAAAAAGTATAGTCTAAATATAAAGCATCTTATAGTAGAAATTTGAGTATTTGAAAGAGGAAATTTGAAAGAAAGAGGAAATAGATAAGCATATATATATATATATATATGGCATGAGGACCTAGGGAAAGTTACAGATCCTAAAATACCCTTTCACTGAAAATACATAGAAATACTGGGGGTGGGGGGGCGGGGAGGAAATCCCAATTCATGCTTAACTGAACTCAGAAAAAAGGGGAAAATCCACTCAGACCGATGCATTAAGAGGAAACTCCTAACCAGAGTAATAAGATGACACTGAAACCTCAAGGTCCATCCAAAAAGATGCAGAAACCTCTGATTTCAATGCAAGAATTTTAACAAGAATACCTAACAAGAGAAAAGGCCTTGGCCTCCCTGAGGAGATAATAACTGCAGAAAACTGGATAATGAGAACTGAGCCCTATAAAAATTTGAAGAAAGTGTTCTGAGAAGAGAGAGCAGTACAAAACCCCCAAAGTAGAAGGGCCTTGGGGCAGTAAGGCTGTGGTCTAGTGAGCAAGAAAGAATGTAGTAGAAGTAGAGATCAAAGGTTTAGACACAATCCAGGTATGTAAGACTGTAATTGTGATAAATAGCTTTGATTTGAAACTAAGCTCAATGGAAAGCCATTAGAGGGTTTCAGGAAGGAGTGATGAAATCAGATTTAAAATAAAAATTGGATGTTGCTCTGGGTGAATAAAATAGATAATGCATAAGTGCTTAATCCAGTTCCCAACATAGAATAAGCACTACATAATAGATAACTGATTCTTCAACAGAAGCAAATATGTAAATGGTCAATTTGTTTCTTGATTATTTTCACTAGTTACATCATTTCTGCCAAATTTTTCATATTTCCCTTTCATTTCTACATATATATCTTAGGGCTAAAATCAAAGCTGATCTGAAAGTTTTTGGTGGATAATAGGGATAATTTTGGCTTAAGGAACTAAGGAATTGTCTAGGTCTTCACAGAGTTCCAAGAAAGAAGAGGTTACCACATTGCCTAAAGCAAAGAGATCAGTGATTCCAGAAAAAAACTGCTACATTACCTAAAAGACAGCATCTATTAAGGCTGTTGTGCCCATTAAATGCAGATTAATGGCATGAGGCTAGCAGAAAGGAGGGGAGACAAGAAGAGAACTAGGCCTATTGATTTTTTTCCAAGATTGTAAATTGAATACAATATGAGAGATGAAGAGTTCTAAATCGTCCATGTTTACTTATGCAGCATCTCTTCACATTCAGTAGAATATCACTTTGATTACTTTAACGAATGCAAAAAAAATGTCAAGTGCTAGCATCTTTAATTTCCTTCTTCACAACCAGAATTTGTTTTGTTTAGAGGCAAGTCTGGTTATCTCTGCTTGGAGTCAATTCTTCTGGCTTTCTTCTTGATCATTTACAGAATGAAGATTTTTTTCTAAGAAAAATAAGCATGTTTCACTTTTGTTTAGCATCTTAGTCTTTTTCTCATCTGAAGTTTTGCTGTATCCAAGTGTGGTTAGATTAATATAAGTGATTATTTTAAGATTATACTATAATATGGGAAGTATTATAAATTGCTTTGTTTTTGAAATTCAAAATTGTTATAGTAGACAGCAACCTGCTATTTCCAGGTTAGTTTTAATAGTAAAGCATCACATAAAAAGCACACTTTAGAATCAATAAAAGATATTTCTGTTTCTAATTTGACAAATGGAATTTTAGTTATGACGCTGAAACTCCATTATCACCGTCATTTAAACATACTTAATGTGGACATGCTGGGCACATGCTGCTAGCATAAACACATCTGGCTCATATGTAAGATTTAATTTCATCTCAAGTTTGGAAACAGAATTCCAGGCACAAAGCCTCAAATTGCAATGACAGGTTCTATGGAACACTCCTAGGTATGGCTCCACAGAGTGATGAAAAGAGGTGGTCCTGTGATAGGTGGATAGATAGGCATGAGCAGGGCAGGAGAGGACTCTTCCCCCAACACACTAGAAATGTCAGGTGATAGTTTGGCAATTATCACATTGCCTCTCTAAAAGTGATAATTGGGAGCCTGCACCGGGAGAGGCCATTTCCTGATGGTCCACACCTGTTAACATTACAGTGTTAATTAAAGGCAGACTCCAGGGAGAAACAACTTCCTGCACATGCACATTGTATTGTATATATAATGGAATATATATATATGTATATAATGGAATATATATATGTATATAATGGAATATATATATGTATATAATGGAATATATATATATATATATATATATATATAAAAGGTAGTTCATTAAGTATTAACTCACATGATCACGAAGTCCCACAATAGGCCATCTGCAGGCTGAGGAGCAAGGAGAGCCAGTCTAAGTTCCAAAACTGAAAAAGTTGGAGTCCGATGTGTGAGGGCAGGAAGTATTAGCATGGAAGAAAGATGTAGGTTGGGAAGCTAGGTCAGTCTCTCTTTTCACATTTTTCTGCTTGCTTATATTCTTGCCGCACTGATGTTAATCTCCTGTGGCAACACCCTCACAGACACACCCAGGATCAATATTTTGTGTCCTTTGCTCCAATCAAGTTGACACTCACTATTAACCATCACAAGTCCACCCCTTGTCAAACTTGAACCCGTACGAGATCATACATGATCTTCAAATAAAGACAATAAAAAGGTCATAATTACACCTTAGATAATACAGCTATCCTTCATACAACCAGAAACACACCAACCCCCACACAAATACTATTACATAAAGTTAATAATACCTAAATGCTGATGTGAGGTCAGTAAATTTTATGTCACATGATAAAGGAGAAAGAAAATAAAATGGAGATACTTTCTTAGTACAAGTGTATACATGCACAAACATGTTTTTAACAAAAGAAGGAGGAAATACTCATGATGATACAGTGTACATTTCTGCAGCTGGTCACATGGTTATAGCTGATATTGACAACTACGTTTTTCTACTATCCGTTCTGTATTCCTTTTGCCTTCAGCAAACACCTCAGCAGGTCGTGGTTTTCTTTTTGTTTGTTTGTTTTTTGCTTTTTCGTGGTGGAGTGAACCAAACTTTCATTCCTGAAGGGTCTGGGTCATTTGTAGTTTTGCCTGGATTGGGCTGTTGTAGTTTCCCATTGACCTTAATCACAGGGCATGCTAATACTAAGAGACACCCTAATGGATCTCTTATATTCCATGCATATTCTTTCCTACCTCAGTTTTGAAGTAGTAGACTGATTATTTCCTGATAGTCTGAGTCAATCACCCCAGCCAACACCGTAACTCCCTTCTTAGCCTCTTGACTTAAAAGTAGGAGGAACCCAAACTGTCCAGGTGGCAATCTTAACTTTGAGTTTAATGGAATCATTGTTGTGCCTCCTGCTGGCCCTGTTCCTCAATCTGGAACTACAACCTCTAGGCCAGCAGAATGTAATGTTGCAGGAAGAGAAAGCAAAAATTTTTGCTAGTGGATCAGTAGGGGTGATGGTGCCATGGCCTTCTGGAGAACTTTGCCCCAGCCCTGCAAAATATTGTCACCTAGTTGGCATTGTAATTGTGACTTCAAAAGGCCATTCTACCTTTCTATCAATCCACTGCTTTAGGATGATGGGGAACATGGTAAGACCAGTGAATTCCATGAGCATGAGCCCACTGCCATATTTATTTATTTATTCACCCATAAAGTGAGTGCCTTGGTCAGAGGCAATGCTGTGTGGAATATCATGACCATGATGGTGGATAAAACATTCCATAAGTCCACAGATGTTAGTTTTGGAAGAAACATTGCATGCAGAATAGGCAAACCCATATCTGGAGTAAATGTCTATTCCAGTGAGGACAAACCTCTTCCCTGTCCATGATGGAAGAAGTCCAATGTAATCAACCTGCCACCAGGTAGCTGACTGATTACCCCAAGGAACAGTGCCATATGAAGGGCTCAGTGTTTATCTCTGCTGTTGGCAAACTGGGCACTCAACAGTGGGTGTAGTGAGGTCAGCCTTGGTGAGTGGAAGTCCAGGTTGCTGAGCCCATATGTAATCTCCATCTCTGCAACCATGGCCACTTTGTTCATGGGCCCACTGAATGATGACAAGGATGGTTGGAGAAAGAGGCTGAGTGGTGTCCCTGGAACGGGTTATCCTATCCACTTGATTATTTAAATTATCTGCTGCTGAGGTCTCCTGATGGTAAGCATTCACATGGAATACAAATATCTTTGCAGTTTTTGACCACTCCAAGAAGTCTATCCAAATACCTTTTCCTCAAATTTCTTTGTCATCAAATTTCCAATCATGCTTCTTCCAAGTCTCTAATTATCCGGGAAACCATTGGCAACAGCCCATTAATCAGTATATAATCACACATCCTGCCATTTCTTCGTCCATGCAAAGTGCACATCCAGGTGCACTACTTGAAGTTCTGCCCGCTGGAAAGATTTCCCTCCACTGCTGTCCTTCAGGGTTGTCCTAAAAAGGGGCAGTAGTGCTGCACCCATCCACTTTTGGGTTATGCCTGCTTATTGTGCAGAAACATCTGTAAACCAGTCCCTAGTCTTTTCTTCCTCTGTCAACTGATAATAGGGAGCTCCCCATAAGGCCATCAGTGCAAGCTGGGGGAGAGAAGGCAGGGTGGCAGAAATAGAGACCCTTAGCATTTGAGCCACTTCCTCATGTAACTTACTTGTGTTTTCAGAACCTGCTCGAGCCCAGTCACATATAGACCACTTCCATTTGATGATGTAATGCTGCTGTGCACAACCCACTTTATGGCTAGATGGGGTAGAAACCATGCAGTTCATGATAGGCAGTTCAGGTCACATGGTGACTTGATAACCCATAGTCAAATGTTTGGTTTCTACTAAGGCCCAGTAACAGGCCAAAAGCTGTCTCTCAAAAAGAAAGTAGTTATCCACAGAAAATGGCAGGGCCTTGCTCCAAAATCCTTGAGTCCTCTGCTGTGATTTACCTATGGGGGCCTGCTAAAGGCTCCAAACAGCATTCCTATCTGCTACTGACACCTCAAGCACCATTGGATCTGCTGGGTTATATGGCTGCTTGCACAGCAGCCTGGACCTGTTGCAGAGCTTTCTCCTGTTCTAGACCCCACTCAAAACTGACAGCCTTTCAGGTCACTCAATATATGGGCCAGAGTAACACACCCAAATGAGGAACGTGTTGCCTTCAAAATCCAAATAAGCCCACTAGGCGTTGTGCCTCTTTCTTGGTTGTAGGAGGGACCAAATGCAGCAACTTATCCTTCACCTTAGAATGAATATCATGACAGGTCCCACAGCACTGGACCTCCTGAAATTTTACTAAGATAGAAGATCCTTGAATTTTAGTCGGATTAATTTCCCATCCTCAGGCATGAAAAGGTCTCACCAATAATTCCAGTATGTTTGCTACTTCTTGCTCACTGGATCCAATCAGCGTAATGTCATCAATGTAATGGACCAGTGTGATATCTTGCAGAAGTGAAAAGCGATCAAGGTCTCTCCGAATAAGATTATGAAACAAAGCTGGGGAGTTGATATCGCCCTGCAGTAGGACAGTAAAGGTATATTGCTGGCCTTGCCAGCTGAAGGCAAATTGCTTCTGGTGGGCCTTGTAGACATGAGTGGAGAAAAAGGTATTTGCCAAGTCAATGGCTGCATACCATGTACCAGGAGATGGGTTAATTTGCTTAAATAATGAAACCACATCTGGTACAGCAGCTGCAATTGGAGTCACCACTTGATTAAGCTTATGATAATCCACTGTTATTCTCCAAGATCCATCTGTCTTCTGCACAGGCCAAATGGAAGAACTGAACAGGGATGTGGTGGGAATCACCACTCCTGAATCTTTCAAGTCTTTGATGATGGCACTAATCTCTGCAATCCCTCCAGGGATGCGATATTGTTTTTGATTTACCATTTTTCTAGGTGGAGGCAGCTCTAACGGCTTCCATTTGGCCTTTCACAACATAATAGCCCTCTCCCTACAAGTCAGGAAACCAGTGTGGGGTTTTGGCCAGCTGCTTAGTGTGTCTATGCCAGTTATGCATTCTGGTAGCGGGGAAATGACCATATGTTCCTTCCACCATTATTCCACACCCTTAATATCCATTCCCATGTCTGTTCTCCAGATTTCTGTTTATATAAATCAGAAAACTCGAGCAGTTCTTTTCAAGCATAGTGCACATCCTCATGGGTCACACTCTCAAGCTCGCCTTTAGGTGCCCGCCAGGACTTTAGTCTAGTTATAAATTTAGAAGCAAACAGGGGTGTTGGGGGTGGCTCCTGAGAAAAATCAACATTATCTTGCCTGGCAACAGCCTCAGAGGAGGCCATCAATTTGCCTCAGGAAGCACAGGGTTTATCTCCTCAGACAATGGTGGAAAGGCTGATGGCAGCATAGGTTGGGGAAGGGATGTTGCCAGTACTAGGGATGCAGAAGCTGTTCCTTCTAGCAAAAAAAGGTTCATCAGAGTTTACAAACTCAGTGTCCCCAGCTTCATCAGGGTTCTCCCACACATCCCCATTCCAAGTTACAGGTCCCATTCTTTTTCAATCGATGTCTTCACTTTAACAGTAGACACCTGGCAAGGCTGTGCATGTAACTTTTGTTGCAACTCAGCTCTCATATAATAAGAGCTTGTGTCTGTTCTTCCACAATTTCAGCTTTCTACAGGAGCTAAGACTCTCATTCAGGGCAATCTTAGCAGATTTGAGGCTCAGTATCTGCCTCTGAAGCTGGGAGATAGAATCCTTGAGTTCATCATTTTCTTTCACCATGTTGTCCACTGAGCCTAGGAGCAACAAACTAGCTTCATTATGTTCCATGGTTCTGCACATATGGTCGAAGGTATTATGTATAGTGTCACTAAACTCTTTGCCTCTCATGAGCGATGAAACAGGAGTGTCAAATGCATTTATTTTGCATAACTCTCTAAATAGTGCATGCCAAGGACTATCAGTGTTCTCTATACTATTAGAAGTAGAATCCTTAGCATATAGGAGTCTAATCATATTAAGCAGCCAACTCCTTAAACCCCAAAGCCAATAAAATATCACCATCCTTAATATTCTGTCCCTCTAGACCCATTCCTGGCACCAAAATCTGTATTAGTCAGGGTTCTCTAGAGGGACAGAACTAATGGAATATATATACATACAGGGAGAATATATTATATATATATATTATATATATGTAGAGAGAGAGAGAATATATATAAATCATATATATATAATATATTTATGGGAGTTTATTAAGTATTAACTCACACAAGGTCCCATAATAGGACATCTTCAGGCTGAGGAGCAAAGAGAGCCAGTCTGAATTCCAAAACTGAAGAACTTAGTCCAATATTCGAGGGCAGGAAGCATCCAGCATGGAAGAAAGATGTGGGCTAGGAGGCTAGGCCAGTCTCTCTTTTCACACTTTTCTGCCTGCTTATATTCTAGCTGGTCTGGTAGCTGATTAGATTGTGCCCACCCAGATTAAGGATGGGTCTTTCTTTCCCAGCCTACTGACTCAAATGTTAATCTCTTTTGACAACACCCTCACAGACACATTCAAGATGAACACTTTGTATCCTTCAATCCAATCAAGTTGACACTCAGTATTAACCATCACACACATTAAGAGACAAAAATGGCAAAGGATGATATGGGGACACTCCACTGGAAAAAGGAAGAAAGCCTCAGATGGTCATGTCTATAACTCTCTAAACACACTGCTGTGCTCAATTACCAAGGCCAAGGAGAGCACTGCACATATGGAAAGCCCACTCAAAGGGAAGAATCGTGGGAAAGAGGTGAGACTATAAAGTCCTAGGATCAAGATTAAATGCCCCATCTTTTTCTCTCTTTGACCTTCAGACTCCCACTTGCATCTCTTCCAAGGGTCCTTTCCTTTCTTTACTGTTCTAAGTCTTTTTTTTTTTTTTTTTTTTTTTTTTTTTTTTTGAGACGGAGTCTCGCTCTGTCGCCCAGGCTAGAGTGCAGTGGCGCGATCTCGGCTCACTGCAAGCTCCGCTTCCCGGGTTCACGCCATTCTCCTGCCTCAGCCTCTCCGAGTAGCTGGGACTACAGGCGCCCGCCACCGCGCCCGGCTAATTTTTTGTATTTTTAGTAGAGACGGGGTTTCACCGTGGTCTCGAAGTCTTTTTAGGAAACTTCCACTTCTGCTCTGGAACTTGCCTTGATCTCTTTTTCTGCTCTATGTGCCTCAGTCTAATTCTTTCTTCTGAGGAGGCAAGGGCTGAAGTTGCTGCATGGTTACAACACAGCCCGTAACTCAGGGTAACCAGGATCTCTTTCACGTGTAACAGTTCTGGCAGCAAAATTCCTTTCCATTGTCTACATCTATGCTTAAGGCAATACAAATATTTTTAAAATTGTCTTAAATATTAAGACCATTAAGGTTTCTCTTAAATAAAAAATTTTACAGTGATTCTTTTAAAAGGACGATTTGAATACTATTATTATGTACAATTTTGCAAGGAAAATAAAATCACCATGGCTTAGTGAAGTGCATGCCCATGTAAGGACAGTAGATTATTGAGTTAGAATTCAGGTTCTATTGAAAATAGAAAGCAGGGCTGGGTGCGGTGGCTCACGCCTGTAATTCCAGCACCTTGAGAGGCTGAGATGGGTTGATCACTTGACCCAGGATTTGGATACCAGCCTGGGCAACGTGGCACAATCTGTACAAAAAATACAAAAATTAGCCGGGCATGGTGGCACATGCCTGTTGTCTCAGCTACCCAGGGAACTTGAGCTCAGGAGGTCAAGGCTGCAGTGAGCCATGATTGCACCACTGCACTCAAGCCTGGGTGACAGAACAAGAGCTTGTCTTAAAAAAAAAAAAAAAAAGCAGCACTAGAAGTTATCTATAATTATTAAGTAAACAAACAACACAGTCTCTTACACATATATGAAAGTATAATTTCAGTCATATAATCTTCTTTCAGGAAAGTACCAATAGCCCATTAAATTAAAATTAGTATATAGAATTTTCCACCTCTAGTCTAGTACCTAGTCTGTCCAAATTCATTTCAAGAAGGCCTACAATGTACTTTTCTGACCATAAGCTTAAATACACTTTATCAGTAACCATTTTAAGCGTTATCTACATGTCTCTGAAATAAATATCATTTAGAATAATAAATATTATACACACATATATACACAAATTAATTCTGGTTTCTAAAGAAATATCTTAATATTTGGTCCAAAAATTTCAGTCTCATCCATAATATTGATGCTGCTTTTCTCTCACCAATATAATATATTTTATGTTACATAAAACTTACTGGCAAATAAATTTTTAAAAATCAAGAATGGGATGGAAACAACTACAAATAAGCATATATTGTGTTTGTTTTTGTTGCATTTGGATTCTTAAAACAAATTCTCCATTGATATCCTCAGAACCCTCTTTTTTTATTTTCTTACATAGATTGTCAGAAACTGTAAAGGGGCTTGATTTTAACCTACCTGTAACCTAACAAGTTAAGTTACCAAAGTTTCATGGAGGAAACTGGCAGAAAAAGATAAGAGCTCAGGGTCAGAAACAAAGGACTTTATTTTTCATGGCACAGTAAGCAGCATGAGCCTCAATGTATTTCCAACATTTTCCCTCAAGTTCTCAGGAACAGCAAGTAGGTCCAGATAGATGCCTGTGCTCTCAGTGAGTTGCATTACAGGAAAAGAAGCCAGAGCTTAGGAAACCCCAAATTTTGATACTGGGAAGTAACATGCCTCTTTCTGTGCTCCAGAGAAAGACATTGTTTTTATTATACTGGACAGTAAGCATTCATAATATTTGCGTTGGCATGAGACCTATCTTTTTCTCTCAAACCGTGAGCACACCTGTCCTTCCCTCTGAAAGGAGATATAATTTTTTCTTCCAAGACTGTTCACTATACAAAAATCCTTGAAAAAATAGCCCAGAACAAACAGAATAATAATGCCTTTCTCACAATGCATGCAGAAATGTGAGAGATCTATATTACCAAACATTTATCTATTTTATACTTGCTGACAAGTATTCAACAATATATATTTGAAAAATTCTGCCAGTTGTACTTCAGAGTCCAAGAATCACAGAGATTAAAAATAATTGAAATAATTAATTGAGATCTATATAGAAAAATCAAGCATCAGTTTAAATTCTGATGGTATTGAGCCAAAACTTTAGCAGATTTACAATATCATTTATTTAGTTAGAAATGTAAGGTTCCCTGATTTTCTAGTAAAGTTCTTATGATAATAAAGGGGCTTGTGAGAAAACCAAGATATGCTGGTCTTGCATTCTTGTAGTGACAATAATGTACAATAGAAAATAAGACTCCAATGCTCATTTATCATTTATGATGACAGATTGAGAGCAGCTGCAAGCACAAAGCTGACAATTCTGCCTAGGATGATGTACAGCACAAACCAGAATGATCCTAAGACGCATTAACTTTATAATAATATACAGTGACCATTAGTGATCTCATATGCAAGATGTTTGTGATAATATATGAGGAAAATGGGTGATTAAAAAATCTAGTATATTGTATGTTGACTTAAGACCACAGGATATTACACTTACACAGGAGACTGCCGATTGTGAATTTCTTGGAGAAACATAAAAGTTTAATTTCTTATAAATATATGCAAATGGGGCCAGGCACAGTGACTCAAAGCTGTACTCCCAGCACTTTGGGAGGCCAGGGAGGGTGGATTATTTGAGACCAGAAGTTCAAGACCAACTCAGATAATATGGAAAAACCCTGTCTCTGAAAAAAAAAAAAAATTAGTCTGGCAGTGGCACGCACCTGTAGTCCCAGCTACTGGGAAGGCTAGGTGGAGGATCACCTGAGCCCAGGTGATTGAAGCTGCAGGGAGTGTGATAATGGCACTGCACTGCAGCCTGGTTGACGGAGTGAGATTCTGTCTCAAACAGAAATAAATAAATAAAACCAAATAAATAAACAAATATATGCAAACACATCCATTACCTGGCAAACATTGTGTAATAATGACAGCCCAAGATCAAAACCAGGATATAATATAAATAAAAAGAAAGAATGTCTTAAATGCAACCAATACTTTTTCCTATTCATTAACTCATAGATGCTTGGATCTTATAGACACTGTACACAAATCGTAAGAAACTCTGGCTAACAAAGCTACTTATAAACCCAAAAACAGTAGATGTAACAGGAATCTATTCTGCTTCTAGAGTGAGATGATTTCAAATTTTGCCTCTCATCTGATGTAATTTCACTTGTTCTTAAACATATTTTTAAAGAAAATCATAGAATAATTTATTTTTAAATCTTAAAGATAATCTAGCTTATTATCTTTATTTAATAAATTAGACCGAGAGAACAGATATGTGGTAAAGAAAAACATTAATTGAGTACTACTACAAAGATTATGTTAGGAACTTTATACATATTATCATATTTAGTTATCCCAAGATGCCTGAGAAAAAAAGCAATCTTATCCCATTTTCTCAGAAGGAAACTAAGGACATGATGTTTCAATCCACGTTCCCGTTGAAATGAAGATTTTAAGAGTATTAACATTACAGTAATGTACTCACTTGTTACCATAAATATTTCTTAAACCAAGATCTTACTGAGACAAGAGAGTTCCCTTGACCCCTTCATGGGACTCGTGAAGGAGTGGCTGTCTTACTCAGCCTGCAACTTTCAAACCCCTTGTGGGAGTGGGAGCATTCAGGTGAGTGGGTACAGAGGCTGGGATGAGTGCTTCTGGGCAGCAGGGGGAGTAGAACTCTTTGTGGTTTCATGGCAACATCTAGGGGTTGCCCACAATCCCCAGAACCCTGGAGGAGCCATCTTTTAGCTTTGCTGTCTGTGGACAGCTTAAGTGTTAAAACAGCTCAGTGGAGTGTCACTGTGACAGCCTCTTGTACCCGCACCCAGGTCCTCGTCTG
This sequence comes from Symphalangus syndactylus, assembly GCF_028878055.3. Classification (NCBI taxonomy): domain Eukaryota; kingdom Metazoa; phylum Chordata; class Mammalia; order Primates; family Hylobatidae; genus Symphalangus; species Symphalangus syndactylus. The sequence continues at coordinate 68,601,468 of NC_072439.2, forward strand.
GCATCTAGGAAGAATGAGGCCATGCAAACAAATTGGAGGGTAGTGAATGCAGAGGATTTTTTTTAGTAGTGGAAATGACTCTCAGCAGGATGGAGAGATGAAAAGGAAATGGAGTGGGAAGGTGTTCTTCTCTTGGAGTTCAGCTGTCCCCAGCCAAACTCCTCTTAGACCATTCCTGTATGAACTGCTCTCTTACTGTAGTCTCCTATATCCAGCTGCTGCTTTTCCTCTCAATGTTCAGGTGCTTCTTCTCTTCTCTCCTTCTCTGCCATGCCACTCCAGTGCTCCACCACTCTGCCCATGGAAACTGGGGTTTTTATGGGTACAGGATGAGGGGTGGGGTGGTCTAGGGTGGTTTTGGAAAAGGTAATATTCAGGCAGAAAAACAGGAATCTATGCTCTCACTTAGGGTCAGGGGTCCAGCCTTGAGGGTGGAGCCATTGCCAGGTACCTTGTCCTTTTCTACCTACTATTTCCCTACTTCCTGTCTGTATCATTTCCCCATCTGAAAAGGCACATCTAACTTCCATTAGAATATGGACAACAACCAATCTTAGCTACTTTCTGCTAACAGGGGGTACTGTTTTGGGGAAAATGGCAGTCAGATTCCTCGCACAGGTCTACCTAAGGGTCCCCAGCAAAAGAGAGCCATCATCTGAGGCTCCTGTTGCCTGACCATTTGGTGTTTGATGGTCTCTATATGAGAGAGCAAAAATAAATAAATAAATAAATAAAAGTTTTACAAGGTTAAGTGTGCGTGGGTTAAACATGTGTATTATACAAGGAAAGAATCTAGTGCCAAATTATAGAAATAAGAAAGAAAATATAGTAATTATGCTGAAAACAATATTGTGCCTCGTGGTATAGAACAGAATGAATGTAAGAACAGAAAGCATAGGCAAGACTATAAAAAGGATATCCATGGAAGGTTAATTATTAACACTTATCTTTTGTAATCTTTAGCTTGAGGTCCCTGTGATGCTTAATACTGAGTGTCAACTTGATTGGATTAAAGGATGCAAATATTGATCGTGGGTGTGTCTGTGAGGGTGTTAGCAAAGGAGATTAACATTTGAGTCAGTGGGCTGGGGAAGACCAATCGGGTGGGCACAATCTAATCAGCCAGCAGTGAATATAAATCAGGCTGAAAAATGTGAAGAGAAGAGACGGGCCTAGGGCCTAACCTCGCAGCCTACATATTTCTCCTGTGCTGAATGCTTCCTGCCCTCAAATATCACACTCAGTTTTGGAACTCAGACTGGCTTTTATTGCTCCTCAGCTTGCAGACAGCCTATTGTGGGATCTTGTGATCATGTAAGTTAATACTTAGTAAACTACCATACACACACACACACACACACACACATATATATATCCTATTCTGTCCCTCTAAGAGAATCCTGATTATCCTACCTACAGTCCCTCTGCCACCATGCCTGGCTGATTTTTGTATTTTTAGTAGAGACCCAGTTTCACCATGTTGGCCAGGCTGGTCTCGAACTCCTGACCTTGTGATCCACCCACCTTGGCCTCCCAAAGTGCTGAGATTACAGGTGTGAGCCACTGCACCCGGCCAAGGAGATTATTTTTAAGGCAAGTCTCGCAAGCATTAATGACCTGTTAAACAGTTTGTATCAGGTTTTTAGCTGAGAACAGTCTCTGGGGCAGTTGACAGGTTTTATCCTTACCTAGGTGAAAGGCCTAATGAAGCCTTTTAAGAACTTTCTATTGGTTAGTAGCCAGCAGATGAAGCTTGCCATCCTCACTGTAGTCATCCTGAGGACTGAAAGATGTATCCCCAAGAGGTAGCCCATTCTATTTCCACAGGCGAATATTGAGGTTTTATTTCTCTGATGGAACCCTTCCAGATCAGTGGGGCTTCAAGTGGGTCAGAAATTTGGGCCCCCCTCACTGCTGATTTAGCTGCTTGGTCTGGCCAGCCTATTTTCCTCAGCTATTTCATCCGTCTCTTTTTGGTGGCCTTTACAATGTATTACTGCCACTTTCTGTGGAAGGAAAACTGAGGATAATACTTTATTAATTTCCTGATGGTATTTAATAGGAGACCCATTGGCCATGAGGAAGTTTGTCTCTTTCCAGATAGTGGCATGGGCATAGAGGTCTAGGAAAGCGTACTTAGAATCAGTATAAATGCTGTTTTTCCTTTGCTTAATTTGGGCACCCTCATGAGCGTAATTAGTTCAGCTACTTGAGCACTTGTGCCCAGGGAGAGAGATGTGCTGTGTTAGTCCATTTTCATGCTGCTGATAAAGACATACCCGAGACTGGGAAGAAAAAGACATTTAATTGGACTTATAGTTCCACATGGCTGGGGAGGCCTCAGAATCATGGCCGGAGGTGAAAGGCACTTCTTACATGGTGGCAGCAAGAAAAATGAGGAAAATGAGGAAAAATGAGGAAGAAAAGCAGAAATTCCTGATAAACCCATCAGGTCTTGTGAGACTTATTCACTATCATGAGAATAGCATGGGAAAGACAAGCCCCCATGATTCAATTACCTCTCCCTGGATCCCTCCCACAACACGTGGGAATTCTGGGAGATACAATTCAAGTTGAGATTTTGGTGAGGACACGGCCACACCATATCATGTGCTTTCAACAATATCATTCAGGGTAACTATTATATATCTTACTTTATGGGTCCCTTGTTTAATAAAAGAACTTCCATCCATAAGGACAATCCAGTCTGAGTTCTCTAAGGGGGTTTCTTTGAGGTCCTCCCTAGCCTCATAGGTTTTTACTACTATTTATTCACAGTCATGTTCAAGATCGCCAGCTTCCCCTGGAAGGAAGGTGGCTGGATTTAAGGAGACATAGATTGTTAACTGGGCTGCAGGTCTCTCTAATAGCAGAGCTTGATATCTGATATCTGTTAACCAGAGAATCCCTGTAGAAGACAGTAGTTCTGCCACATTATACAGAGGTACAAATGGTTAAGTTATTCACCATGATTAACTTAGTAGCCTCTGGTACAGCAAGGCTACCGCTGTAACTGCCCTGAGACAGGCAGGCTATGCTTTGCCTACCAAATCAAGCTCCTTACTTAGGTAGCCTACAGGCTTCTGAGATGGACCCTGGGCCTGTGTTAGAAATCCCAGTGCCCTTCTCTTTATTTCTGACATGTAAAGGTTAAACATTTTCTCTATGGGGAGACTAACAGCCTGTGTTAGAACTTCCAGTGCTACTCCCTTTCTTTCTGGCACATAAGGATTAAATGTTTTCTCTAAGGGGAGATTAAAGGCTGGTGCTTTAAGCAAGGCTTGTTTTAGTTGGCCAAAGGCTTTTCTAGCCTCTGGTTTCCAAATTAGAGAGTAAGTTTTAGCTGTCCTAGTCTCCTTTATTGGGTTATATAAGGATGAGCTATTTCACCATACTAAGGAATCCATAGTATGCAGAATGCTATAATGCCTAAGAATCCCCTCAGTTGCTTGAGAGTTTTGGGGAGGGAAAAGGAAGAGATAGGCTTAATCTTTTCTTTGCCCATGACCCTGGTCCCCTCTGACAAGACCAGGCCTAGGTACTTCACTGAAGTCTGATGAAGCTTAGCTTTAGATTTTGAAACCTTATATCCTCTGTTAGCCAGAAAATTAAGAACCTTCTGCCCTCTTGAGAGATTTCCTCAGTTGGGGCACACAGGACAATTTCATCTACATATTGTAAAACTTTAACCCAAGGATAAAGGAACTTGGAGAGGTCTCTCGACAGTGCCTTCCTAAAGAAGTGGGGTCTGTCTTGGAATCCCTGAGTTAACACCGTCCAGTTTAACTGGGTGGTTTTTTAGAGGGACCCTCAAATGCAAACAAATACTGGGAGTTATGGTGTAATGATATGGAGAAGGAGGCATCTTTTAAGTTCAGGACTGTGAACCATTTGGTTACCTCTGGTATTTGAGCTAGCAGAGTATAGGGATTTAGAACCACCAGGTGTATTGGAACCACTGCCTCATTAACAAGGTGGAGGTCCTGAACTAGGCTCCATTTCCTTTTGGGTTTTTGTACCCCCAAATATTGGGGTATTACAAGGGCTGTTGCAGGGTTTAAGGAGGCCCTGCATCTTCAAGTTATCAATGATGGCTTCTAGTCCTTTCTTAACCTCTGGTTTCAGGGGATATTGTTTCTGGTTAGAAAAGGATATGGGATCCTTAAGGTGGATCCAGACCATTGTAGTGGTTGTGGCTTAGTCAATCTTCTCTTCTCTTGAATTGCCCAAACTTCTGGGTTAATATAGGTCTCCACTAGGGGAAGACAAACAGTTTGCCCTTGGGCTATCAGGATGGTGGTCCCCACATGGGCCAGAATATCCCTGCTCAACAGAGGAGTTGGGCTTTCAGGAATAATTAGAAATGAATGGATGAACAAAAAGTCTCCCCACCTACAACTAAGGGGTTGGGGAAAATATCAGGTTAAAAGCCTTCCTGAGATTCCCCTCACAGTTGTGCTAAGGGAGGAGAGGGGGCCTGGATGGAGAGGACAACCAAGAGACAAGCCCCAGTGTCCAAAAAAAGGTTCACTTTCCTCCCTTTGATTTCCAGAATTACTCAGGCCTTCTGGATGGCAATGGTGGTCTGGACCACCAGAGCTGGGGAGAGGAGCCCCAGGATCCAACAGTTCTGCTGCTGGACCATTTGGGAGATTTGTTCTGGAGCCAGTTACCAGCGTTCCCAGGGAGTCTATCCTCCAGTGATCCCCATTGTGGATTAAACAGGGTCAAGGTTGTTTCCTCCTCCTGCCTGGGAAATACTTAAAATGCCCTGGCTAGCCTCATCCGTAGCAATTAGCAGGTGCACCTTGGGAATTCTGGGGTTTGTGGGCTTGCCTAGTGGCCATCAAAGACTCTGTCTCTTTCCCGTGCATCCTGTCTCTCTCCTGGGCCTCCCTATCTCTATTATAAAAGATCTAGGTGGCCACTTTCAGAAGGTTCTCTAAAGTAATATCTGGTCCCAGGACCTGTTTCTGCAGCTCCCTCCTGATATCAGGGCTGCCTAAGTAATAAACTTATCCTTTAGGATCAGTTGTCCCTTGACTGAATCAAGAAATAGAGAGGCATGCTTTACCAAGGCCTGGAAGGCAGTGGGATTCTCATCTAATCCCTGGTCTACAATGGATAGCTTGGTATATTTGAGAGGCTTGGTCATAGTCCTGCATAGGCCTTCTATTATGCACTCCTGAAAGTGTCTCCCCTTCCATTCTCTCATCTTGTCACTGGGATCTCAACCAGGGTTATGCATTGGCACTGATTCTGCTCCAGGTGGATACAGTTCAGTCCTTTCCTTGATGCTATATGTGATACAAAGCTCACCCCCAAATCTCTCTGCTTTCAGAGCAGCCTGCTTCTCAGGGTTCCCCAGGGTCTGATTCAAAAGTAACATAATGTTTTTCCCGGATAGTTCAAATACTTGGGTTAACTTCTGGAAAGCCTCTATCTATCTGACAGGGTCATCTGAAAACTTGCCAAGATCTCCCTTAATTTCATTTAAGTCCTGTAGAGAGAAGTGAACTTGGACCTTACTGGGGCCAAATTCACCAGGCATCTTTTGGAGGGCAAGAGTGAGACTGCAGCTTGTCTAGAATAAGGATTTCTAGGAGAGGACAAGCACGAGAAGGAAGTTGGATAGGGAGGATGGAGTGGACCCAGAGGAACAGGGCTGGAGGGATCTGGCTCTCCTGCTGGGTGTGCCTCTGGGATTAGTTTCTTTAGTTTCCTGGGATTTTCCCTTGCAGCCTCTCCCGAAATGGCAAACAGGAGGGCTGGATCAATCCTACACTATTGGCAAAGGTCTGGATTATCCTACAAGGTAAAGAAAGTCAGCACATATGGGGCCTCAGACCAATTGTCCTCATGTTTACAGAAAAGGTCCAACTGCAGGATGGTATTGAAATGAAAGGCTCTTTCCTGAGGCCAAGCCAGTCCTTCTTGTAAATCATAATTTGGTCAAGCCTTTGTGCAGAGGTCTATGAGGTGTTTTTCCTCCAGATTCTGAGGGTCAAAGCAGTCCCAGTCATTCACAATACACTCCAGAGGATAATAAGCTGCAGGTGGTGAAGATAGCTGGTTGGCCATTCTGAAAGGGGAAATAGGCATCCCTCATTCCCCTTCCTTCTTTCAGTGATAACTCATGGTATGATGAAGATATAGTGGGCATTCCCCCTTTCTCTTTTATCTTTTTATCCCTAAGTCCTGTTGACCTTGGCAGGTGCCATCTATGAGTGCCAATGCAGCTTGCACCCATGAAGCAGGGAGGGCCTAGAGAGTAGGAATTATCCACACTAACCTATGCCTCCATACACCCTGCTGTTGACAACTTTTCAGTTCCCTGGGCCTCATCTGTGCCACGGAGCATGGCATCCTTCCATGAAACGGAGATTTAATTGGCAGGAATTGGTCCTGTGCATTTACACTATGCCTATTGATTGTCTGGTTTTTGAATCCCTCATATCTGTTTTTGGTTTGTTTGTTTGTTTGTTTTTGTTGCTGTTGTTTTACGTTTTTTTTCCCTAGAGTTTCAACTCAAAGTTTAGAATTGAGTTTGGAACACAGGGGTGCATAGATTCATTTAGATTAAGTCCCAGATGGGCCTTGCCAAGGGAAGAATCTATTGCTCTCTTGCTCTGTGGAAATAGGTTTCTTTAATCACTGTATCCCTCCCCAACTTCAAACCCAGGGGAGTAAAAGCTCTGTGAGCATGTGGTAGGAGGGAACAGTGAGCAGGAGACACTGGTCAACTGGCTGCATCCGGGACCCTGGTCTCCATGATTGCCCTGGGGCTCAGGCAGTGTGTGCAGCTTACTCCCACCCCACTTGGCCGTTGGGTGCGGTGCATATGTGTGGCAAACATGCCCAAAGGCCCTAGAAAGGAGGGGAGGGGGAAGAGAGGGGAACGGCTCTGTGCCTGCCTGTCTCTTGAGCATGCCTGCACTCATTGGGGTGAGGTTCAGGGACACACTTCTAGGAACAAATGGAAATCACATTGTTCTGAATTGCACCACTGATGGCTGGGCCAAACGTACATTCTGCCTAGAATCATTGCCTCAGTCTGCAGCAAAAACTTTATCATTATGAAAGAAGAGATGGCAGCCATTTAGAACCATGAAAAAAGAAAGATACCATAAGAAAATCTGGGGTTTTGGCCAACGCCTTGACAGGCAGTCAGGGACTAACCAGGTTCAGCCTTGGGGCCTTCTGGCAACACCAAGGAGTGGTGTGGACCAGATGCCAACAGTTGTCCCAGGACTTTTTCCTGGTCCCACGTGATGGATAATCCTCTGTGAAGGGAAACAGAGTCAACTTTCCTTTCAGCCAAAAGAAAGAGGGATATGGTAGGGTCTTGGAAAAGAGAAGATCTGACAGTTCCAAATTTTAACTCACACTTCTGATGTAACCTGGAGGAGCCCCCAGATAAGATGAGAGTGTTCCCTTAACCCTTTCATGGGACATGTGAAGGGGTGGCTCACTTACTCAGACTGCAACTCTCAAACCCCTTACAGGAGGGAGAGCATGCAGGTGAGTGGGTGCAGAGGCCAGGATGACTGCTTCTGGGCACCGGCAGGAGTAGAACTACACAAGGCCCATGGCAACCTCTAGGGGTTGCCCATGACCCCCAGAGTCCCAGAGGCCATATGTTACAGTGGTATCATTTAGCTTTACTGTCCTGGATTGCTTAAGTGTTAAACAGCTCAGTGGAGGTCAGGTTCCAGGAGGAATGAGGCCATGCCCACAAATTGGAGGTTGGTGAATGCGGAGGATTTTATTAAGCAGTGAAAATGGCTCTCAGAGAGATGGGGAGCTGGAAAGGGGATGGAGTGGGAAGGTGGTCTTCCCCTGGAGTTTGGCCATCCCGGACTGAACTCCTCTCTGACTGTAGTCTCCCATGTCTAGCTGCTTCTCCTCTCTCATTCATACACTTCTTCACTTCTCGTCTTCTCTGTTGCACTGCTCTGCTGCTCTGCCTGGGGAAACTGGGGATTTTAATGGGTACGGGAGTGGGGACAAGGTGGGCCAGGGTGGTTTTGGAAAGGGCAACGTTCGGGTAGGAAAATAGGAATGTATGTTCTCACCTACAGCCCTGGGTCCAGGCTTGAGGGTGGATCCCTCACCAGAGACCCTGACCTTTTCTAACTAGTATTTCTTTGTCTCCTGTCTATATCATTATCGTGATGCAAACTAACTTTTACGAATTTACAAAATAGACGTTTAGTTCAAACATAGCAGACATATTCTTTCTCTTATATGTTGTTTGAATTAATCATCCCATAGGAATCTATAATGGTACCGCTCTAGCTACCACTCTTTTTCTCTTCTTACATTCAAAGTCAGAATTCCTAAAAGAGTAATCCCTAATCACTGCATCCACTTCTTTATATATTTTTCATTAATTCTCTAACCTATTATAGCCTGATTTCAGCTTCTTTCTCCAAACGCAGTAAATGCCTATTAATTACATTGATGATCATTTACTTAACACTCCTGATCACATAACCCTAAAAATCTATAAATTACCTGCCCTCTGTAATGGATACTGTGCCGTATGCCTCCCAGTTTATTTCACCCACATCTCCATTAAATAGAACTTGTTTGGTTGGAGAAATGATTCATGCTCCAGATATAGTCCCTATTAAATCTGAGACAACCAAGGAATCACCCCCAGTAATACTGTGGCATAATAAGAAACATATATTTGCTCTAAGCCCATTTCTGGCACACAGCTCTTAAAACCTTTGGAATCTCCAATATGATATGTCTTTTTGTGTGCTAATAAGATAATTGATGGCTAGGAGCCCCTGGATATCCTCAGGATAGAGGTTAGCTGCCAAGGGAACCAAGCTTATGATTAGAGGGTTGGACTTTCAGCCCTGGCCCCTTACCTTTGGGGAGAATAGGCTGAAGGTTGAGTTGATCATGAATGGCCAATAATTTAATCAATCATGCCTACATAATGAAGCTTCCACAACAAACCAAAAGAACAAGGTTTGGACAGCTTCTGGGTTACTGAAGACATTGACAGGGGCACATGTGAAGAAGGCATGGAAGCTCCAAAGTCCTTCCTCATATCTAGCCCTATGTATCTTTTCATCTGGCTATTCTGTTGTATCATTTAAAATAACCTTTGCAATAAATTGGCATTACTAAGTAAAGTGTTCTCTTGAGTTCTGTGAACTGAACTGCTCTAACAAATTATTGAACCTTGGGAATGGGGTCATGGGAACCTCAGGTTTGTAGCCAAGTAAGACAAAAATTGTGGGTAGCCCTGAAACCTACTACTTGTGATTGACATTCAAAGTGGGACTCAGTCTTGTGAGAGAAATATACAGATATCAGATAGAACTGTGCTTATATATTGTGTGTTGTGCACATTTATACAGATATATAAAAAACAGATAAAACTGATCACAACAGTTTTATCTATAGATGAGACTGAGAATTGAGAGAACTTTGATGTTATATATCGTTGTGCTGTTTAAATTTTTATTACAAACATCTATTGATTTTATAATTTATAAAAGATAAAGCTTTAGGCAAAAAAAAAAAAAATCAGATCCACCCATTCTAAAAGGGAAAGACTCAATACTCAGTGATAACTTTTGCCATAACTTTGTCTAGACCTCATCAATGTTAGCTCAAAGATATATTAATCAATATTGATCTCATTATTTTGCATTCTGAACTATTATTATGGACTTGATATTTTGTAGTTTAAAATAAGCCTTTAGTTCTGAAATTTTGCCTATGCCTTAATTTCAATTACAGTTAATTAATGAATAAAATATATACATTTCATAGGCTAGAAAACACTCAGAAAAGAATTATGGTGTTGTACAGTAATTCAGAAAATATATATAATTTTATATTTACCTGAATAAGTATTGTGAAAATTAAACTGTCAATATTCCAAATTGTCCAATAAATGGAGTGGCATAATGTTCCAATTCTACCTGTTATTTTTATTTTTAAATTAAACGATGTAAATTAAATTTTCAGATAAAGTTTTCTTTAAATTCTCAATTTATTTATGTAAAAATATCTTGGATGAAAGAGTCCCTGTGGAAATTTACATAAATGATCATATCTTTAGGCTGAAAGCAATATAAGGGATGATATAGTTTAGGTATTAATCCCCTCCAAATCTCATGTTGAATCAGATCTCCAGTGTCTGACATGGGGCCAACCTACTGAATGGTGCTGGGTCATGGGGGAAGATCCCTCATGAATGGCTTGGTACTGCCCCACAGCTCTCTTAGTTCATGATAGAACTGATTCTTAAAAATGGCCTGGCATCTTCTTCCCTCTCTCTTGCTCTGTTTCTCTCTCACTGTGTGATATGCTGGCTCTCCACAGCTTTTTGCTGTGAGTAAAAGCTTTTTGAAGCCCTCACCAGAAGCAGATGCTGGAGTCATACTTCTTGTACAGCCTGCAGAACCATAAGCCAAATAAACCTCTTTTCTTTATAAATTACCTTGTCTTAGGAATTCCTTTATAGAAATGCAGAACAGACTAATACAAGGGGTAAATTACAACTTTTCGATTTTATGAAATTTTGAGATTATAATTCAAATCATATTAATATTGCAGGTAAAGCTACTACATAGCCCATAGATGATCAGCAGTAATTTAATACAAAAATATAAAATTGTATTTAGTGACAATGGCCTATATTTCAGCATGAGAATAATTAAAGGAATTGAATAATGAACTTGGGATTTGGGAAGACATGGACCAGGGCTGAAGTTCTAGCTTTATCAGCTAGAAATTTTTGAGCCCATTTTTCCTCATGAGAAATTACTTTATAGCTTGATCTGTCATTGAAGGTGTTTAGTTATGTAATAGATGCTCAGTGCAAAATACATGCAGTACTTATTCAGTAATTAAAGTCATGGTAGTAACAGTTTTAAAAATACTTAATAAACATATGAAAAATGTAAATTTGGCTTACAGTTTCATGAAAAATGAGTTCTGCTTCATTCCTCCTTTTTAGCAAGATGCTTACATCTCTTTGATACATTTCTGGTGTTTTTACTAAGGGTATACCATTATACTTAATTGGTTTTACAAGTACTAAATAATGCCTATTAGGACATCATTTTGTTGATGAGGTAAGTTGAAATTTTAATGTGGCCTTAATCACCTTCTTCTTAGAAAGTTTTCCCAAATCCTTTAGCTTTGTTGCGGTGACACTAGGTAATTAGTAGGAAAGAAGATGGGGAGGTGTATATTGATACCAATTAACCCTGGCTTTTGGTGAATTTAGTAGTTCCATAGAAAATCTAGAAAATAAGAGTAGCCAATTTAAAGAGCAAAATCTTTCCAAATTCCAGGATATTTTAAATTGAATTATTAATTCATCTTATAAATAGTTACTGAGACTTATGTTTTCTTCTTAGAATTTCTGTTTAATGGGAAAGTAAAGTGTTACCTAAATAAATATAATTACAATTTTTTATAAATGCTAGAAAACAAATCTTGAAGTTCTATGTGAGAGTAAAATGGGTCAATTCTATGTGAGTAAAATGGGTGAGTAAAATGGGTGAATTCTATGTGAGAGTAAAATGGGTGAGTTCAGGAAAAGGCTTTCCAGAGTAACTTCTATTTAAGCTGAGATCTGGAGGGAGATTAGCCAGGAGAAGGGTATGGAGAGCATTCCAGATAAAGAAAATAGCACATGCAAAGTCCCTGCTGTGGGAAAGATTTTGGCTCTGGATAAATTTTGGGAAGACTAGCAAGTTAGGAGTGTGGCAAGAAAAGAGGCTGAAGATAGTGGCACAGTAAAGGACATACAAGGATGGTAAATAGGGTATTCAGTAAAATGGAAAGCCGTTGGAGAATTTTAAGTAGAAAGAGTAATAGTATCTAATGATTTAAATTTGAAATATAACACTCTAGCTGCTCTGTGGAAAAATGGTAATAAAATGGCAAGAGTAGAGGCAGGAAACCGTTTTTGGAGGCTGTTGCAGTAATCTAAGCAAAAGATGACTTAGTCTTTTTCTCTTTAAGAGTTAATACATCTTTACATGAATGAATGCTCTTTTTTGGCCCACAGCACCAGAATAAATGCCAAACTAATAAGACCTTGGACGGGCTTCTGAAAACCTCCTCCTCCTCCTCCTCCTCCTCCAGCTTCTCCAGCTGTGTCTTGAGCAGTGAAGAATTTAAGGATGTTCTTCTGTATCCCTATCTTTAGTTCAAAGAACTTTCCTCTTTTTTTTTTTTTTTTTTTTGAGATGGAGTTTCAGTCTTGTTGCCCAGGCTAGAATGCAATGGTGCAATCTCGGCTCCCTGCAACCTCTGCCTCTCAGGTTCAACCTCTGCCTCTCGGGTTCTCTTGTCTCAGCCTCCTGAGTAGCTGGAATTACAGGTGTCCACCGCCACGCCTGGCTAATTTTTTGTATTTTTAGTAGAGATGGGGTTTCACCATGTTGACCAGGCTGGTCTTGAACTCCTGACCTCAAGTGATCCACCCACCTAGGCCTCCCAGAGTGCTGGGATTACAGGCATGAGCTACCAAGCCCTGCCAGAACTTTACTTTTTAGAGTGGGAATAAAGCAAAAAAGGAAAACAAAACAAAACAAAACAAACAAACAAAAAACCTGCATCTTGAGCCACATTCACAGATAGAGATATATACCTCTGTGAATGTGTTCTAATGAAAAGTTATTGCTTTTTTATATTGTGATCTCAAGGTGTTCATTTCAGTTATACTTAAAATGCAAGATGTCTCATCCTGTTCTCTTTTACCTCTATTGATATATATTTTTAGAAGATGTAGGCTCTAGTTTTGGTTCTTTACCTGAATCATACGACAAAATCTTTTGGGGTTTTCACTTTAGTTAGTAATGTGAAATATAGATTTTAGTATTGTTTATTATTTTTGTGACACTGGAATTGCCATTTAAGTCCTCTAAGGCCTCCCTTCCCTCATTTGCGATAGGAAGATAATATCTACCTTTGAAGATTCTTCTGAGGAACATCACACACACACACACACACACACACACACACGTGTGATCAACTCATAACATCAGATCCTCAAAATTTAGTATCTGCCAATATTGTTTTAAATAAAAACAGTATATTTTCTCCTGCCTTGGAAGAATGTTTGTGAAATCACTTTGAGATACCAATATTTTAGATTAACATTTCATTCATTCATTTGTTCATTCAATCATCTTACATTTAACTAGTCATCAGTTAGTCGGGATGCAATACATATGAAGCATGCATTGTGAGAGATGCATTGTGTTAGGCTCTGTGGAAAAAAAATGGAAGTCAATCACCTCCAGAGCCTCAACCTAGCAAAGTTTGCAAAATGAAGATATTAGAAATGAAGATGAAGAATTGGGCATTTCCTCTCTGGAGCAATCAGTGGTAGCCACTTAGAAGAAATGAGTACTAGAGATAGACGGTAGAATACAGATATTCCAGCCAAAGGAAAAGGTCCAAAGAAAAGTGAAAGGGCTGTTTGTTACCAGTAGGTTATGTTTTGGAAGGCAGAAAAGAGGCAAATAGCAGCCTATTTTATATCTTACATAAAAGAAAAGTTATAATCAGAAACAAATCCTTACAATCATGTTTCCATATAATTCTTTATCTATTAAGCATTAAATGAATTAAAAGCCTTTCTCATTTTTTGTAGATGTTTCTTAAAATTAACTGCATTAGATGACTGGTAAAGGTGTCACTACTTAGGATCATACCCTACAAATAAGTTAGGATGCCTCAATACAATCTGTCTGTTCTATTTTGGTGTTATGGAGAAATCATTCATTATATCCTCAAGTCTATCCTCTTGAAAGACACACTTGGCCCAGTACAATGGCTCCTTAACACACTCCAGATTAACCCTGAAGAAATGAATTGGGTTTCCCCAAGACAGCTCTGTCTCATTGCTTACCCTAAATGAAGTATGAGGAATGTAAAGCAGCACGCTGCCTCTTGATTCTCCCTTTGCTAATATGGCATATAAATTCTCATGGCTCTGTGCCACAGTGTTAGAGGAAGAGCTTTGATATTCTAGGGTTCTCAAGACTATGCCAGCTCTTTGTGTTTTGTTGAATTGTTACTCAACTTCAAAAAGATAGTTTATGATATGATTATGAGTTAAATTATCATCACCATTGCCACCCTGTCTATCCTTTCATAGATATATAAAAAAAAAAAACGTTTAAGTCATCCTTTCTATGAGAAGTCAGAGGAGCACAGGGAAAATGCAGCTCATTGGAGCCATTTGAACAATGACTGTAAAAATAACATCTGCTCCTTGTTTTCATGCTAAATGTATTTTTTAATTCACTGCAGGGGACACCATTGGCAACAGTCAGTGTAATTTATCTAAGTCTTTCATATGGCATATTTTATGCAGGAACAGAAATATATTTGCTTTCTAAAGAGCATCAAGAGTAAATGTTAAGGGATTCTTTTTAATATTGTAGGATTATGAGCAGGTATTGAAGCAATCCATTGTGAATGTGTAACTATCCATCATTGCCATCATTAAATGAAATTGCCTCTGCCATATAAAAAGGGGCTTATATGAATGTGAGGGATATCTGTGGGTATGGATGTACATAGGTACATGTGGACATTAGTTGGTTGTAATATATAAGAAACATTAAAGACACTGCCTGATATAAAAGGAACCATTTAAAAATCTAAAATTCAACAAATACATGGGATATAAAGTTTGGATGTGAAAAAATGATTCATTTTATATCGAACTCATGCAAAAGAAGTCTACTCACTTTTTTCTTAGCTCAGTGAAGTTTACCAATAGAAGAGGAAGAGTTTTCAGAGATGTTTCTATTTCACTAGAATTTTAGGCTTTTTTTTTTAGCTTCTCAAGCCCCTCTATTCAACTATTTTTATGTGATCTTTTTTTCAACACAAAATCTCCTAAAGGAAACCTTTCTCTTTACAGTGACATGAACATTAACGTCAAATCTAAATGACTCATTTTCTCTTGTTCTACAATGTCTTTTTTACTTTTCACTATCAACTAAACTCTACCTATCTTTTATTATTCAGTTCATGAATCAAATGACTCATTCGTTTCTTCACTGACACAAACAATATACATTAAGTAATTACTATATTCCAGGTGTTGAGACTTGAAGAACAAACTTTTCTTGGCAGTTAAGCATAACAAAGAGAAAGAACTATTAATAGTAAAAGTTAAGCTACAAAAGCATAAGGAAGAAAGGCTGGCTAGAGAAGACAAATAGTGTGACAGGAATGACTGGAATGGGGCTTTCAAATTAGTTACATGAGGATCAGAAACACATGTTTGTTATTTTTAATTTGTGATCATATTTTTTTGTTAATTTCCCTGTTGTTAATCCTATACGTTTGAAAACTGTCATTGTTTTGATTAGTATTACACATAAATGTAGTTTATGTATGTAAAGTTACAGGCAAGCAAAAAGAAAAATGGCAAAAATCAACCAAGGAAAGCCACTGTTAGTTAACACTGTAGAAGATATTATTTTCCATGCATGTACTTGTATATATGTACATACTTGGTTGTTTTACAGACACAATATCCTATTTTCCAAACTTTTTAAACCTGTATTTTTTTTTTTTTTTTTTTTTTTGAGACAGAGTCTCGCTCTGTTGCCCAGGCTGGAGTGCAGTGGCACGATCTCGGCTCACTGTAAGCTCCGCCTCCCGAGTTCATGCCATTCTCCTGCCTCAGCCTCCCGAGTAGCTGGGACTACAGGTGCCCGCCAACACGCCCGGCTAATTTTTTTGTATTTTTAGTAGAGACGGGGTTTCACCGTGTTAGCCAGGATGGTCTCGATCTCCTGACCTTGTGATCCGCCCGCCTCGGCCTCCCAAAGTGCTGGGATTACAGGCTTGAGCCACTGCGCCCGGCCTAAACCTGTATTTTTTAATTTAACATTTTGTACCTAGTTTACAATATGATTAAGTAGTCTTTTATATCTGGTCCTTGTATTAGTCTGTTTTCATACTGCTATGAAGACACTACCTGAGACTGGGTAATTTATAAAGGAAAGAGATTTAATTGATTCACAGTTCTGCATGGCTGGGAAGGCTTCAAGAAACATACATTATGGCAGAAGGCAAAAGGGAAGCAAGGAATGTCTTACATGGTGGCAGTAGAGAGGGAGTGAATGAAGGGGGAACTGCCAGCACTTTTAAAATCATCAGCTCCTGCGAGAACTCACTCACTATGAGAACAGAATGAGGGAAACAGTCCTCATGATACAAACACCTCCCACCAGGTCTGTCCCCCAACATGTGGGGATTACAATTCAAGATGAGATTTGGGTGGGGCCATAGAGTCACCCATATCATGCCACCTTTGGCCCCTCCCAAATCTCACATCTTTCTCACAGTTCAAAACCAATCATGGCTTCCCAACAATCCCCCAAAGTCTTAACTCATTTCATCATTAACTCAAAAGTCCAAGTCCAAAGTCTCATCTGAGACAAGACAAGTCACTTCTTCAGCCTATGAGCCTGTGAAATTAAAAGCAAGTTAGTTACTTCCAATATACAGTGGAGGTACAGGCATGCATAAATGTTTATATTCCAAGTGGGAGAAATTGGCCAAAATGAAGGGGCTATAGGCCCAGTGCAAGTAAAAACCACAGCAAGGAAGTAATTAAATCTTAAAACCCCAAAATCTCTTTTGACTCCATGTCTCACATCTAGTGCACCCTGATGTAAGGGGTGGGCTCCCACAGGCTTGGGCAGCTCTGCCCCTGTGGCTATGCAGGATACAGTACCAGCCATTGTTTTCACTAGCTGGCATTGAATGCCTGTGGCTTTTCCAGGTGTATGGTGCAAGCTGTTTATGGATCTACCTTTCTGGCATTTGGAGGACAGTGGCTCTCTTCTCACAGCTCCACTAGGCAGTGCCCCTAGTGGGGACTCTGTGTGGAGTCTCCAACCCTAACATTTCTCTTCCTCACTGCCTTAGCAGAGGTTCTACATGAGGGCTCTCCACCCCTGAAGCAGACATCTGCCTGGACATCCAGGCATTTCCCTGCATCCTCTGAAATCTAGGTACAGGTCCCCAAACCTCAATTATTGCCTTCTGCAAATCTGCAGGTCCAACACCATGTGGAAGCCACCATGGCTTGGGACTTTCACCCTTTGAAGCAACAGTCAGAGCTATACCTTGGCCCATTTTAGCCATGGCTGGAGCTAAGCAACTGGGATGCAAGGCACCAAATCTGCAAAGCTGTGCAGAGCAGTGGGGCCCTGGGCCTAGTTCACAAAACCATTTTTCTTCCTAGGCCTCAGGACCTATGATGGGAGGAGTGCTGTAAAGGTCTCTGACATGCCCTGGAGACATTTTCTCCATTATCTTGGCTATTAACATTCAATTCCTCATTACTTATGCAAATTTTTGCAACCAGCTTGAATTTCTCCTAAGAAAATGGGTTTTTTCTTTTCTACCACAGGTTCAGGCTGCAAATTTTCCAGACCATTATGCTCTGCTTCCCTTTTAAACCATAAGTTGCAATTTCAAACCATCTCTTTGTTAATGCATATAACTGAACACTTTCCAAATTACCCAGGTCACCTCTTGAATGCTTTGCTGCTTAGAAATTTCTTCAGCCAGATACCCTAAATCGTCTCTCCTCTCTCAAGTTCAAAGTTCCATAGATCTCTAGGGCAGAGGCAAAATGCCACCAGTCACTCTGATAAAGCATAGCATGAGTTACTTTTACTTCAGTTCACAGTAGGTTCCTCATCTCCATCTGAGACCGCCTGAGCCTGGATTTCACTGTGCATATCACTATCAGCATGTTGGTCAAAACCATTCAACAAGTCTCTAGGAAGTTCCAAACTTTCTCACATCTTCCTGTCTTCTTCTGAGCTCTCCAAACGCTTTGAATCTCTGCCTGTTACCACTTCCACAGTTGCTTAAATATTTTCAGATTATCTTTATAGCAGTACCCCACTCTGCTGGTACCAATTCTCTGCGTTAATCCATTTTCACACTGCTATAAAGATACTACCTGAGACTGGGTAATTTCCAAAGGAAAGAGGTTTAATTGACTCACAGTGTCCCATGGCTGGGGATGCCTCAGGAAATTTACAGTCATGACGGAAGGTGAAGGGGAAGCAAGGCATGTCTTACATGGTGGAAGCAGAGAGAGAGCAAGCAAAGGGTGAACCACCAAACACTTTTAAAACCATCAGATCTTAAGAGAACTCACTCAATAGCACAAGAAAAGGGGAAACCATTCCCATGATCCAATGACCTCCTACCTGGTCCCTCCCCCGATGCATGGGGATTACAATTTGAGATGAGATTTGGGTGGGGATGCAGAGTCAAACCACATTAGCCATGTTACCTTTTAAGAAATTGATATTTTAAAGTAGTGTGTCCCATTCCCCTTTAAAAATAATATACAACACAAATATTTATGCACAAATAATGTATAGCTTAAAGAGGTATAATCCCTAATAATATCAATTCTTGAATTCCTACATAAAACCCATGATTGCCCAATACCATTCTTAGTGATTGCTCAATATTCTGCAGACACACACACATATGTACATATGTTCATACACACATACTGTACTTGACTTTTATGAGGCCACATATTTGTATACTTTACATATGGATATAACATATTTATACATATTTATGGTGAATAGAAACCCTCAAATAACACTGAAACTGGATTAAATGCACCTGCCTTTTCAACTCAGTTGCTAAGAATCTCAGAGCCATATTGAATGGCCTCAAATTGCAAATTTATGGTGTTAGAATCTCACAAGTCCACTCTTTTCACTAGCTTTAAACAGAAGATATTACCTTAGGTTCACATGGATGGGTTTCATAAAGTTGGTGAAATCCCTGAAATTCTACGTATATACATTCTCAAAAAAGGTCTAAAACTTTAATAAGATTCTCAAAGGGGTATATAACTACCCATCATTAAGAAATAGAAATTTAGAGTGAGGTACAGTGGTGCACACCTGTAGTCCCAGCTACTTGGGAGGCTGAAGTAGGAGGATCACTTGATCCCAGGAGTTCAAGGCTGTAGTGCACTATGGCCAAACCTATGAATAGCCACTACACTCTAGTCTGAGCAACATAGCAAGACCCCATCTCAGTAATAATAATAATAATAGAGCTTTAGTTGGTCTCTGTTCTGGCTGCATTGCTAATTGCTTTATTTTACATTATCTTCAATTTTGGAACCTAACGTAAATATATCAGAGAAGAAATAAAATTCACATTTTAAATAAATTAGTTAAATGTTTAGAGTAAACTGTCATATTACAAACTTTTTTTATTTTCTATATAACATATTATTTCCATTTGAAATGGTAACTAAAATTTCAGATCTCCCTAATTTCTTACCAGTATCAAGCCACTGATATTTAAATATTGGCATGTTTGTTACACTATCTCTAGATTCTTTCCACCCATAATTGCATGGAAAATCCTGTGTAGTTTATTCGGTATTCATGGCAATGAGGAGCTGCTGAAATAATTGTAATACTCAGCATTCACTTAACTATACTCAATAATTTTAAAATTAGACTTAATTGGCTGGGATCCAGTAGCACTTATTAAAGAAGCTGATTATGCTTATGATCTGTATTATGTTTTCAATTTAATTATTTATTTATTTAATGGTTGACATAATTTTATCAAGGAATATGGTCTCAGTTCAATAGGTTTCTAGAAATAACAGAGTGAGGTTATAATGCTCTTCTGTAATCTCAAACTCCACTTTGTATACCTAATTGCCTGTTTTCTGTACTCTGGTCACTAAAGTAGTTTCAATCATAGTGTTTCTGTCTCTGGTGTTTTTTTCCCTACTATTCTTTGCTAAAAATTATTTTTGTTTTCAAAATAGGACAGCATCAGGTATTTATATCTTCATTTATTTGAGCTTAGACCAAAATATCTGCTGTTGTACCACAGTAGTCCCTGTTTCTCCATCTTCATTTTTCCATTGAGTTTACTCTTTTTGACATTCAGAGAGAAAAAGCTTTAGCATAGTTATGTAATGAGAAATATATTTCCAGATAAAGTTTAAATTCTATATTGAGATTTCCAGGCACTAAAACCTTCCCCTACTACCTTCCCATTTATCATTCTACATGACAAATTCTTAGAAATACAGTTAAAAAAACATTTCAGATATTTGGAGTGGTTTCAACAAACCCCACATTGGGTAGATAAGTTTAAGAAAGAAAAAAAAAGATAAAGATAGGATTAAGAAAGCTCAAACTAATGGCTTCCTTAAACTAAAACCATATGTCTCAATGAGAAATATTGGTCACATACACAGATAGCCCTCAGTTAAGAGGCATTGAAGGCACGCAATCAGCGAAATAGAGCTGGACTGGTCAGAGAGATGGTAGAAGTTAGAGGAGGATGAAAAGAGCGAACAAAATGAGCAACATATAGTAGAGATGCCATATGGGATGAAGAGCAATAAAAAAAGATAAGCAGCAGGGACAGGGAAGAGAACCATTTGAGATGCACAAGTATACAATACCAGGAAATAAACTGCTGATGGCAGAAAGAGAATCTAGGTCAAGGCCTTATATTGATACTTATAATTGTACTTGATACTTGTGCTTGAGTATTCTTTAGGCATTTTTTTTTTTTTTTTTTTTTTTTTTTTTTTGAGACGGAGTCTTGCTCTATCACCCAGGCTGGAGTGCAGTGGCCCGATCTCGGCTCACTGCAAGCTCCGCCTCCCGGGTTCACGCCATTCTCCTGCCTCAGCCTCTCCGAGTAGCTGGGACTACAGGCGCCCGCCACCACGCCCGGCTAATTTTTTTGTATTTTTAGTAGAGACGGGGTTTCACTGTGGTCTCGATCTCCTGACCTCGTGATCCGCCCGCCTCGGCCTCCCAAAGTGCTGGGATTACAAGCGTGAGCCACCGCGCCCGGCCTCTTTAGGCATTTTTTACTTGTGGTGCAAAGTACCAGAGCTTGCATGAATCAGCCTTAGGTCTGCTGATCTTACTTTATATTGCTTAGGTTAGAGCCCCAGAGCAAGAAGGTTTTTCTGTTTCAAATATCGTACCTACTGAAAATCAAGAAGTGTGAAATACTAAACAAATGACTCTAACTTCCAGTTCCGTGTCAGAAATGAAGATTCCATCAACACGGGTTCGCTGGGGGAGCTGAGGATAATCCATGCTCTCTAACTTCACATTAAGTCTGTTAAAGTTCTTTGGGCAAAATTAGACACACATACTTTTTTCTTCGGTCCTAGTTTGTTTTGTTTTAATCAGCATAATACCCAAAGGAAAAAAGTGTGAAAAATGACAAAATTAGAGATAATGGGGATACCTAGAATAAAACAGGTGTCTTTGTAATGAAAACTTTTAGAAAATATTGTTTTATGTGTCAATAAAATACAATTTTCAATGTAATGGATAGCTCTGTAGAAACTAGAAATTACCAAAATTTCCAAAACAAAAAATTTAAAATTTGAATAAAACCCAATGTTAAAAGAAAATCTTTAGATAAGTTAAATTTAGCAAAGTTTATTTGAGCAAAGAAATGATTCATGAAATGGCCAGCACCCTGAACCAGTAAAAGTTCAGACAACTCCACCCAGCAATGTAGGTAGGTATTTTAAGACAAAAAAGAAAAGTGACATACCATAATAGCCTGATTGGTTACAGCTCTACCTTTGCCTTATTTAGACACATATGAGAAGTTTGCAGTCTGTAGTTGGCTGAATTTCAACTACTGTGATTGACCAACAAGAACACTTAAAACCTCAAGCTAAGTTGCAGTTTGTTCACATATTGTTATTTTATAGTTTGCTATGTAAAGAGGCTGTTTTAGACCTAATTTAACTTAAATTTAACGCCAGTAACAAGGAAGGAAATTGAGAAAGTCACTGAAGGATTATTCTTTAAAACTTGTTCTGTGTTTAGAAGGTTTTATCCATAAATGCTCCTAAATAATGAGTTTTCAAAATGAATGAATTTTCAAATATTCAAAATATTTTGAATTTGAAAATATTCAAAAATGCAAATAATGAATTTTCAAATATGAGCTTTCAAGAACATAGAAATAGCTCAAAACCTATTCTATTCTGCTCATATAGCATACACAATAGATTATAAGAACTAACAGTTGTAGCACAGAAAAGTAAGTTACAGACAGGATAATTTTAGGCACAAAATGTGAAACTAAAACAAAAATTAGAAAACATCAATGGGTATGAAATTTCAGTTATATAAGATAAGTGGGATATAGAAATCTGCTGTATAACGTTGTACCTACAGTTAACAATACTATCCAGTCTACTTAAACTTTTGTTGAAAGTAAAGCTCATGTTAAGCATTCTTACCACGATAGAAACAAAGCAGAAAGCAGCATTCAATAGTGCATTTTAAAAGTCACTATTATCATGCAACTTTTATGTGATGAATAAAACTGTAAAGAAAATTTTAGGAAATGTAATACTATAACTCATCACATCAAATAGTAATACAAATATATTAATAACAAAAATAATGTGAACAGTTGAAAGACATCAAGGAATCATTTAACCAATTTTAATATTATTGCTGAAAAAATAATGTTAATTAGAATTTGAAGGAAACATCTGTTATTATTAACTTTTTTCCTACTCATTAATTTGTGATACCTTCTTTATTACTTATTATTACATATCAGAGATTATATTTTGGTGATATAGACTTTTTTACTCATTAATTTGTCCTTCCTTAAATAAGATATTGTTATAGATGCATATAGTATACATATTTGGAAAAGGTGTTTATTTTTTAGGCATTTCATATAATTGGAAGTATAATTTTTATTATGATGATTTAGGAAAAATATCCTAAGTTTTTATTTGCTTCTTTCTTAAAACAATATCTTTTGGAGACTTTGGTGTGTGTGTGTGTGTGTGTGTGTGTGTGTACAACATTGAATAAAAGTATGTATTTAAAAATTCCTAGAATTAATTTTAGAGTACTAAATATTTCTTTCTAGGAATATAGTATTGCATAGTATTAAAAATTGTTTTCAGACCTTAAAATGGTTTGGTATTTGATTTTCTATTAGTTATACTTTTTTACTTCTAGGTATTTTAAATGTTTTTCCTATTAGTGGCATTTCTTTGGCACAGCATTTTAAAAAATTGGAATAAAATTTTCTACTGAATAGGTTTTAAATATCCATATTTTGTCTGGCCCTTTTACATTCTACTTTGCTTTTAATTCACATTAAAAAATATTATGATTTCTTATTTATTTCATTTTTTAAATCATCCACTAATCTGGCGTTTGTTGGTGTATAGTGAGGGATCTAAACTGATTTTCTAAAAATCTAATTTGTTATCAGTTATCCCGCTATTTATATATAAAAATATATATAATATATATAATATACTATTTACATATATATTGATGCAAACTGGAAAGTAAATATAACAAAACAGAATGGATGACTGTCTTAATCAAAAAGGTATTAAAATGAAATAACCACAGTTCATAAATAAAACATTTCAAATATACAGTACAAAAAGAGAATGACTAAATTATTGTAGCTAGACTAGACAGGAGAGAGCTGCCAACAAAGGCAGGGTAGTCAGAGAGAGCATCAATGAGGTCAGCTGCTCAGGTTTGCCAGTCATTGAACAAGAGACTGATGATCAAAGAAGAATACAGTTTATCAATTTATTAAACAAATAAGACTAGTGAAATAATCAGAAATATATAAATGGCTACATTTTACGTTAAAAGTGATACAAAATATCGACTTGCATTGTGGTTATGATAGAATAGTTTGTACTCAGCTAACATTCCTAAAAAGAAAAAGCAAAAAAATCATTAAAATTTTACAGGCCGAGCGCGGTGGCTCATGCTTGTAATCCCAGCACTTTGGGAGGCCGAGGCAGGCAGATCACGAGGTCAGGAGATCGAGACCACGGTGAAACCCCATCTCTACTAAAAATACAAAAAAAATCAGCTGGGTGTGGTGGCGGGCGCCTGTAGTCCCAGCTACTCGGAGAGGCTGAGGCAGGAGAATGGCGTGAACCCGGGAGGCGGAGCTTGCAGTGAGCCGAGATTGCGCCACTGCACTCCAGCCTGGGCGACAGAGCGAGACTCCATCTCAAAAAAAAAAAAAAAAAAAAAAAATTTTTTACAAATTTTGTTGGAATGCATCAGAAATTGATAAAGCAACTATGGCTTAAGATGAAGCTTACTGAGATGATCTCCATTTTTTGCCTCATCTTTCCCCTGAGGACAATGGTTAATTATTGGAAGATAGCAGGAGATCAAGAGCTAGACAACAAGTTTCTACTAAGATTAGAATAGACTACAGAGCTATCAGTATCACTAACTCACACAGCCAGAAAGA
This sequence comes from Symphalangus syndactylus, assembly GCF_028878055.3. NCBI lineage: Eukaryota > Metazoa > Chordata > Mammalia > Primates > Hylobatidae > Symphalangus > Symphalangus syndactylus. The sequence continues at coordinate 68,625,819 of NC_072439.2, forward strand.
AAAAAAAAAAAAAGAAATCTATGGTGCTATGGGAGCCTGGATTTGAAGTGATAGAATCCAGAGAGAAGACAGACTTAGAGAAGTCAGCTCAACATTGGGCATTGGTTCTTCCCACAAGACATTTATGGAGTAAGATGCACAAGACGAGGATAAAAAGGGGCAAGGTAACTAAAAATCAATGCACAACTGTTATGCTGCATTGCTTGGGAATCAGAAGTTATATTTCAGGTCCTAGCAATGAGGGTATATCTTAAGAAACCCCCAACTCTTAGTTTGAAACCTTTGAGAGCTGTAAACTAGGAGTGGGAAAAATTAGAGAATAATCATTACAAAGATGGTCATATATTCTGGCTCTACGTCCTCACCCAAATCTCATCTTGAATAGTAATCCAAATTGTAATCACCACATGTTGGGGGAGGGAGCTCACTGGAGGTGATTAGATCATGAGGGTGGTTGCCCCATGCTGTTCTCATGAAAATGAGTGAGTTCTCATGAGATCTGATGGTTTTATAAGGTGTTTTTCCCTCTTTGCTGGGCACTCATTCTCTCTCCTGCTGCCCTGTGAAGAGTTGCCTTCAGCCTTGATTGTAAGTCTCCTGAGGCCTCTTGAGCCAGGTGGAACTGTGAGTAAATTAAACCTCTTTTCTTTGTAAATTACCCAGTCTTGGGTATTTCTTCTCAGCAGTGTGACAACAGACTAATACAGATTGTAACTCAGCCCAGAGTCAATTCAGACTAGAGCCAATTCAGTCTCTGATTGAATTGAAGTGCTCTGCTCCTCTGCTTCCTGCTGGAGAACAGGGTAAACCTGCTCTGCAGGAAGATGGCATTATTTAAAGTATATTCAATGTTTTATACAGATGGCTATTAATTTAAGCCAAAGTTGACAAGCATACCTAAGAATACCTAAGAATAAGACTAAAAGAAAATACAAAAAAAGAAACCATAAGTGACAAAGGTTTTGAAATTTTAGTCATGAACTTTAAAATAACTGTAACTAAGATCATTTTAAAAATGGAAAGTTTTACCAGAGAACTAGAATCAATAAAAAAGAAAAAAGTGGAATTTCTAGAATTGTAGTGATTGAGCTTAGGAACTGAATAAGTTGGATAGTGCTAAAAATAAGACTAGTGTGTGGGACTATATGAGTTCATGGAATATATCCAAATTTAAACATGAAGAGGAAAGAGAAAGGGTGAACAGTACACAAAGATTGTAAGGTCTTGTAAGGTCTACCATAAATGCAACTTTATTCACAGAAGGAGAAGAGATAAATAATAGGGCAAAAGCAATTTTTGAGGAGACAATGGGCCTAAAATTTCATAACTGATAAAATATACTAATCTACAGATACAGAAAGTTCTAAGAACTCCAAGCAATATAAATATAAAGAAAATTCATTTAGCTACATTATAACATAACTGACCAAGGAGAATAAGGAGAGTAAACAATGTGTTTTTAAATCTTAAAAATATTGAGAGAAACAAGACACATTACAGCCAAAGGGGCAGCAACAAGACTGAAAGCTTACTTTGCAAGAGAAATGATGAAAACCAAAAGATATTAAGTTGATGCTTTTAATGTGCTGGGGGAAAACAAAAACAAATATTACGAGCCTCACATTCTACAGCTACCAAAAATATTCTTTAAAAGTGAAAGCAATTTGAAGACATTCCAGTGCAAACATAAACTGAGAAAATATGTTGTCAGCTAGACCCACACTGAAGACAAATCACAGTAAAGAGAAGTCTTTGGATGGGAAGAAAATGATACCAGAAATGTGAAACGTAATGAAGGTCAATAAAAGGGTAAATATGTGGTAAATAAATAAAATATGTCTGATTTTCTATTTGTAGATATTTTATACATGGTATGATAAAAATTGTAAATTCATATTTGCAAGAAAAACAGGAAATAAACCAGTATCACCACACATTGCAATACAGGTTTGGTGAAGTTACACAGATGATGCAAGGGAGACAAGAGAAGGGCTTGTCTTAATCAATATCTATTGATTAAATGTTTTAATCCCTATGTAGATTCAAATGGTAACTATGCACCCAATCAATTCTTGCTTGTAGCCGCCCTAGGAGCAGATGTTAGAATTTTGTTTATATGAATTTAGGTACAAACTAAAAAGTCGTTTACTCTTTCTGTCACTTTTAAGGAGGACTGAAGGTTATTGTGATTGAGTCAAACAAGCCTCAACTTGCAGTCTTTTAAATCCAACTCCCAATGTCTAATGCTGAGCAGGCAAAATCTCTCAATACTGTGTGTCAAATGTCAAGAATAAGAAAAAATAATACACTCAAAATTACTTTTTCCTTTAACATGAGTCACAGGGGAATTCCAAACAATTATACTTTTTTTTGATATTAATCTTCCTATTCAGATATCTATTAAATACAAGAAAAACACTACTAAAATTGAAATTATATTCCAGCCATGTACATTCTCTGTTCTATAGAGCATGTGTCCTAAATCTTTTTATTGTTTCTTGTCCTGAAGAATTGAAGTTGGCAATCTAGAATGCACAAAATAATTTCTCTTGATGATAACCCTTAATCATAAAACAATAATTATCACCAGTGTTGTTACTTTTTGTTTCAATCAAGGCTCAACTTAAAAAATATTTAATGTTAAATAAATGTAGTAATGTAATAAATCACTACATGTTTACCATAACCATTAATGCAACAAATATATATAAATTAAAAACAATATTCCTCCACATTCTATGTTATTACACTGACATGTATCCTTTTACACCTTTATCTATGCTCACTCAAAAATATTTACACATATGTAAAATCCTGTAATTTTCTCTTTCAAACGTGGGGTTATACAGAGTAAGCTGTCAAAGATTTCTACATGCACACTTGCACCCAGAATCTTCCATATTGCATCTGGCTGTAATTTGATGATCTCTTTATTCCTTTCACCAAAAGTTTCAAACTCTCTTTTGAATTTTAAATCTTCACTAGTCATCTAAAGGGAAAATATACAAGTTCATACTTGTCAGCATTTATTTAATGAAAACAAGTTGAGATTTTATCCCATATTTACTGGAGGACAATCAATACTTTTAAACAGAACACCAACATGATTTCATCTGTGTCTTACTGGGATATATTTGTTAGAAAGGGGATAATCTAGGCCAGGCACGGTGGCTCACGCCTGTAATCCCAGCACTTTGGGAGGCCGAGGCGGACGGATCACGAGGTCAGGAGATCGAGACCATGGTGAAACCCCATCTCTACTAAAAAGACAAAAAATTAGCTGGGTGCGGTAGTGGGCACCTGTTGTCCCAGCTACTCGGGAGGCTGAGGGAGGAGAATGGCGTGAACCAGGGAGGCTGAGCTTGCAGTGAGCAGAGAGCTCGCCACTGCACTCCAGCCTGGGCGACAGAGCAAGACTCTGTCTCAAAAAAAAAAAAAAGAAAGAAAAAGAAAAAAAGAAAGACTAGAGGAAGAAAGATGAGACATTAATATGGCAACATTGAGTGACAAGTCATGATATGGTGAAGGCCAGGCCAAGTAGGGTAAAAGCTATGGGAAGGAAGAACAGAGATGGCAGATATTTTCAGAGAAGGAAATATGAAGGACAAATACGAGTGTTTTAGATTCTCAGTTTAGAGTTTATAGTGATAAAGTTCAACAGGCTAAAGAATACAGAAAGGGGATTGGTTTTGAAGTGGAAATTGAGGTCCTGTGTATGTTGTATTTGAGCGTCTATGGAGCATCCCAGTGAATAGTGACTTACGAGGAAATGCAAAATTGTATAATTATCTCTTCTTCTCCAACACTTAACATTTTAGCTTAAAGATTTTCCAATTTTGCTTTATATTCTTCACAATTTTGGTTTATGGCTGAAGACAAATTTTACAGAGTAATATCAACAAAATTTACATTTTTAAATTGTTGGACATTCGGACAGCTTCCAAGATTTTTTATCATAGTAAGAAACCAACGAATATCTTAATATGTATAACATTTTCTTCTTTTAATTACTTTCTCAGATTATATATTCCCAGAGGTTTTATTTACCCAAATCATAAGAATATTGAAAGTCATTGTTCAAAATGTTTTTAAAAAAACTTTTATACATATGTGTGTGTGTGTATACATGTATATATGTGTGTGAATGCATAGTGCATACATAGTGTAAATATATGTACATATATGCAATACATAGTGAATGTGCATATATGTATACACACACACACATGAATATACACAGTTGGCTCTATATATCCTGGGTCCCGCACCTATGGATTCAATCAATCACCAATTGAAAATACTAGAAAAAAATGGCATCTGCACTCAAAATGTACAGTTTTTTTGTCATTATTCCCTTAACAATATAGTATAACAACTATTAACATAGCATTTACATTGTATTAGATATTATAAGTAATCTAGAGATGATTTAGAGTATACAGGAAGATATGTGTAGGTTATATGAAAATACTATACCACTTTATGGATTTTGGTATCTATAAGAGGTCCTGGAACCAATCTCCCGCTGCCCCCACCTCTCTCTCATTCTCTCTCTCTTTCTTTCTGTCTCTATAAATATACTCTTTTTCTCTCTCTACACACACACATACATATACACATACACACACATATATACACATACACATATGTATATGCATTTGAAATGCTTAAAATATAAATATATAGGTAATTATATCTATAGGTATATATAACTTTTAAAAATACTAAATATTAAATATTAAATACTGATGCTTTATTCTGCAGCATAAAGCAGGTCTCCAAATAACTATGCACACACAGATATATGTTCCAGGACCACATAGATTCCAAGAAAAAAAATGTAATGAAGCATTTCAAGATTCCTTTTTACTAATTTATAGCTCCTCTTGCAAAATGATGAATAAAGAGAAAACAAGTGCAAAACAGCAGTTTACCTACTTCAGCTACTGAGTGCCGTATGTTCCCCTTTCCCTCTGCATGGACTTCCTCAGAGGCAAATTAACAAAATCACAGGTGCCTTCTGGAAAAAGTGATTAGACTATTCAGAACTCCCTTGTGTTCTCTTAAAGGCAGTTTAAAGTTAACTGAACATTCCACTGTGTTGTCAGATTTACAATTGATTCATTTCCAGTGTGCAACATATTCGACAGACTGCTGGAAAACAGATACCCCTTTCACTCGGCATATGATTCTGAAGAAAAGCTATAAGAAGAAAACACATCAGCTGCAGCAAGAACATTACAATTCCAGTGGCTGGTTTCAAAAATGGTTTCTAATGTGATATACACTGAAAATAAGGGACTGGAATAAAATGATATTTGTCTCATATCACACTAATACTGTACATACTTCTACCAATTTCTTTTCATTCTTCTAAGTTGGAATTAAAATCACCTCACTAGAGATTTTTTTCTGATCTCCTTAAGTGGCTTCCAGATTCACTTCTTATTATTCAAGCCATTTCAGTCATTGGTGGCATAAGACACTATGTAATTATATATGCATTTTTGCTTACTTGTTATTTTTCTGTAATTCCCACCATCCATAATCTCCTTGAGAGGAGAAGCTGTGTCGATTTCTTATGCAAAATATTTCCAGTTCTGAACCAAGTATCTGACACATAGTAGGTATTTTTTAAATATCTGGTTAATGAATAAACTAAGTGAATAAAACCTTAAGTAAAACTCACAAGAACCAACCCCAGATTAGAAAACATCGTCCATTTGACAGTAGTAGTTTTTGGCTACCTAAGTGAAGAATATCTGTTTATCTGAAAATATTTCAATATAGACATTCATATAGTAGTTGTTTTCAAGAACGGCATCTACTCTTAAACTGAAAAGAACCTTAGAATCAAAGGTGATAATTCTATCTTAAACAACAATTACAAGACATGGCAACTTGAACCTACATCTTATGAGAATAGGTGTCTACTGTAAAACTCAATCAGAGTGATGGATATGAAGATACATGACATGAATATAGATGCTGAAAGTCAACATAAAATATATCATCTGTAATCTTTTCTGTGTTCAATTAGTGTTAACACTTATTAATTGCCTAATAAATGTAATGCTCTGTTCTAGTCATTTGTAATACAATTGCATGACAAAATTTCCATTAAATATATTAGTATGATAAGTATAAATAATGATAAATACTTTGAGAAAGATGGCCTAATGAAGATAAACAGGTATTGAGAAAGGAGAGGTTTTTTTAAGATACGGAGTAACCAAGAAAGACCTTATTGAAGAGGTACCATTTGAACTAGGTCCTGAAAGATAATGAGGCAGCCCTGTCAAGTTCTGGTGGAAGAGTGTCCCAGGCACAGAAAAGGTACAAAGGCCAACTGTGGAAATAGGTTATCATACTAATAATTAGTCTTGTTGAGAGATGATAAAAAATTAAAAACGTAATTAACTAATCACCACTAACTTACTAATAAACATCACATTTATCTTTTGCCACTACTGCCCTAGAATATTTTACTTCAGTAGTTCTGCCTTTTGCTATAGCAATGTTTGCATTAAAAACAAAGGACTGCTAGATAATCCCAACTGAAATTTCAAGTGGAGTCAAATAAAAGTTCCATAGCTAAACATTTTATATCTTTACATCTGAAAGAAACCTGAAAAGGTCATGCAATCTCTATGACTCAAATATCTGAACAGCATCAAATAAAATTTATCACATTTTATGACTTTTCCAATGTAGTTTGAATGAAATCACATTTGACCAAGGTTAGAGATTCTTGTGCTAGAGCCACAATCATTATTTTGTATCAAAATCAAACCATGGGATGTTCAATTAGGACTTCTGTCCTTACTGTAGCTTTTTACATTTTATTATTCTTAAAAAAGATCTTAAACACCAAGGGTTAATGTTACATAACTATTGGGGGGATTTTATTCACCAAATAAGATAAATAATTCAGCAAATAGTGCTAATTTAATTATTCAAATTTGTATCTCTCTCATGCCTTAAATGATACTTGCAACCTACAAAGAACGTAGAACATATACCAACAGTTCTCCTAAAACAAAATAATTTCTTTTTGCCTGTATTATGCTTACAATAAAGAATTTTGCTGAATTATTAGGCTATTTTTTCTTGCTTTAAAAATATACAGTAGCCTTGGGCTCCAGGTCTTATCAGCCATTGGTCAAGAACCTGATTAGAATTTTGCATCAAAAATAGACAAGAGAACATGATACAACTCTTTATCCTCCAGAGATAAAACATAGAAGGATTATTCAGATGAAGTTGTAAAGTAACAATTTTTTCTGAGAGTACTTTTGAAAAGAAGGAGGGAAGAGGTCCTTAGGTAGGTTAGCACTAGCTCTGTGCCAATGTCTGTGCCAGGCTCTGAGCATAGAGGTGGGATCCAGTACTTGCCAGTCATTCCCTTCACTACCATTATTTGATTTTAAAATTAATTTTACTATGTTAAGAGGAGGTCAGCTCTTATGGCACCTGTAGAACGATGTATGTCATAGCTAAAAGGTATACTTTTTGTTAACCACAGAAGTAGCAGTATAGGGTAACAGAAGAACTTTGAGCAGAAACTTGGTGTATTAGCTCTGGCTGCCCTAACAAAATACCACAGCATGGGTGGCTTAAATAACAAATTTTTTTTTCTCACAGTTGTGGAGGCTAGCAGTTCAAGATGAAGGTGCCGGGAGGGTTGGTTTATTGTGAGCTCTTTCTTCTTGGTTTGCAGATGGCCGCCTTCTCTCTGTGTCCTCACATGGCTTTTCTTCTGTGCATTTTACTTCTGATGTTCATATAAGGATTTTAGTCCTTTGGGATTAGGACCCCACTCATGATTTTGTTTAACCTTAATTACCTCCTCAAAAGCCCTGTCTTCAAATACAGTGACATTGGAGGTTAGTGTTTCAATATACAAATTTTTGGCGTGTGGGACAAAATTAATTTCACAACGTTGAGAGACCTTGGTGTCATCTCTTGGTTATAATACTATCTTGCTTGGAAGATCTTTCCCTCTTTATGCCTCTTGTTTTTTCTTTCTTTACTTTTTTTTTTTCCATGTGTAAAATGAAGTTGAAGTACATGATCTCCATATATCTGACAAAAGAAACCTGGCTTTTTCTCCAAGAAAACAAATTTAATGACCACTATTTCAAGTAATAAATAAGACAAAAATGACTCCTTGCAGAACTTGAGTACTAGAATGGTTTATAATTATTAACTAATATTTAGTGTTTATTTTATTCTATTAAATTGTCTCCTAAATTGTCTTAATCCACAGAGGAATACAAACTAAAAGGTTGTATTAAAAGACACTCTATGAGCCTGTAATCGACTTCTCTCACTCTCAAAAACCAACATCTTAAATAATGCATCATAAAGTAAAACTAGCAATGCATTCTAAGATCCAGCCTATTTAAACATTTCAGACGCATTATTTGTTGACATGATGGTTCATCGTAAAACATTAATATGGTAAATGCCTAGGGAATTTATAAATGCATACACATCAAAATGTTAATTAATTAAAATGAATTAAATTTAGTAAAACTATTATTATCCATGCCTGGCAATTTAGGCAAAGAAAGAATTAGGTCCTGTTCACACTGCTGCTTGATGAGTAGAACACTGGATTAATTATCAAGAATCACAGACAGATTGTTGTTGTTTACAAATATTACTTAGAACGTCAGATTTCTGGGCACAATAGATATGAACTTCAGCTATAATGTTAAGGTAGCAGGTGATTAAGCATGATTAGAAGTCAGGCTTCATCTGCAATCCAGGGTTCACATGAAAGCACAGTACATATTTTCTAGCATGAAGTAAGGTAGGAATGGAGGCAGAAATAAGATTAAGATTCAGAGACAGGAAAGGAGATACACAGAAAATGAATCAAAGAGCTGCCAAACCCATTTCCATCACTCCTTTTGACTACAAATGCAGCAGCTGTCTTCTTGGGATGTTTGAAATGTGCTCCTTCAGCCTCTGTCAAAGAACATTAGGTACCATAATTTTGCTAATATATGCTCATGACTTTGCTGCCTGAACTTAAGTAGCACATTCCAGTCTATAATTTCAACTAAGAGCAAAATGAACAAGAGCCCCACAGACTCAATCCTTACCCTTTAGAAGCTCGTAATTGGAAAAAGTGGCCATAATGAAGAGCCCAAAAGAGGAAAATGTAATTAACCAGGAGCTGTGTATAGTGTCTAATTTGATTTTCTTGGCTTGTTAGCTCAGCTGGTTGGAGTGTGGTGTTAATAACGTCAAGACTGCAAGTTCAATTGCCATATGGGCCAGTTAGTTTCATTCAATTCTATGGCTACGGACCAAATGAGTTCTATTGGTCACAAGAGGAAATAGATAAGAGAGGGTGGATTGGAGAAAATCTATTAATACCACTGTCAAACAAACTCAAAACACTACTGTCAAGGGCAGGGTTGCAGTGAAGACTGCATTTTAATTATTTAAAATTGAGAAAATGTAAAATTCTGAGAGGTGAAAATTGAGACAAAAATTTAGACTTTCTGAACCCTGTAATTAGTGTCCTTTATCAAATCAGGAGAAGTTTGCTTGATAAATATATTTTAGTTGCTTCTTAACTGAGTTCTCAGACATCTAAATTCTAATGTGACTGGGAATATGGATTTCAGCTGAAGTGGATTAGGTATGTAAGATGAGAGAGATTCACAACAGAGAGAGAAATAGTCTTTAGGGCTGACTGGGGAGGAAAGCAGAAATAAGGAAAATAAGGTTGGCAATAGAAACACAACGTTAAAGAATAGGAAATTGCTTTGTCATTTACTCAATCTGAAATAGGTCCAGTGTCTGGACAGACTCACCCAATCTTATGATTGGGCTCTAATCCCCTCTTAGAACTGTGATCTATTTTAAGTTAAGCAAAGGTGAAGTCCTAAACAAACCCTGGCATAAACCAATTACAAAAGATTGCAAAGTACATCTACATAACTACCTTAGCCCAGGGGAAAATGTGCAGGCAATTCCTCTTTATCCTAAGATCTTAAAACCACAGACACACATCTACAACTGAGTGCTATCATACTTAACACATATGTAACATGCAATAGTCACTTTGCTATATGAAACCAACATGTCTGGAACTGTTTTATAATACTCCCAGAGAAATATGAGAGAAAAAGTTTGACCTAAATTAATTTGCTAGCAAATCCTTATCATAATGACACAGCTGATAATCTGGAGTATGAGTATTGAATAAATCAGCTCTGGGGAGAGGAGCAGTTTCTTTAAGAACCAAGAGCAAGTATGCAGCACCGTTTGCAGGTCACCTGTTCCCCCTTTAACCCACAAATCTGACTTCTCCCCTCTTTCTATCTTACTTCAGCCACAAGGAAAATCATTCATATCTTTGGTCTTTCCATTCTTAAGCAAAACAAGACCTTTCTGGCACGTTTTGTGAGAATCCCAGATAAAAGTCATATTTGTAAAGTTCTACAACTTGCCTGAAAGTTCTGAGGACTCTTAAATTTCCTGGTGGGAAGCAGGGAAAAAACCAAGTACAACTTCCCTCCTCAGTCTCTCCCAATAAATGCACCAGTAAGCAACATTTGATAGAAAATTAAAGACATAATTCTCTATTTGACATTATATGAGTAAAAACAACTGGCATACTATTAGGTTTCTTTTGAATGGTGATTCATTCTAGAATTCAGCCCCAAACTTTCTTGTACTCTCCTCTTTAAACGTTTTCTTTCATAATAAATAGCAGAGACTAAAGTGTTTCTATTGTGAAGTGTGAGAGTGAAGAGATATACAATTAACTAGTGGTCTACTCAGTTACAGGAAAAATGCCTGACCAGCATTGTTATCTTGCAATAATGGGGCCATTTATGTGCGTCACATTTTCATTTTCAGCTCTGTGTTCATTTAAATTATTTTCATTTGAATTCCCAATCTTAACTTTTTCCCCTACACATGCCTGGCTAATCAAAATGCTTGATTTATTAATATTGCAAAGAGTTACAGCACTTTATTAATAAACTAAATTTCAGCAACTAGATCTAGTAAGGCAATTACAAATACTACAGCCAGCTAGAATGATATTTTAAGTGTCTTAGAAATGTCAGATGAAAACTGTTGTTATACCAGACAAGCACCAATGACAGTTAACTGTAGTGTTCTCATGCCCCCTATTGGTTACTTACTTGAGAATCGCATTGAAGCTAAGTCATTTTGCAGCCGGAGAAAAAATGTCCAATGTTTTCACTTGAATCTGGTTTAGATCATAAACTAAAAGGTATTTACACACACACACACACACACACACACACACACACACACACACAGACGAATGTATCCCTCTGGTTTCATGTTTGAATTGAAGCTAAAAAAAAAAGTGAGATTTAAAGAGAGGGTGAATTTTGCATTGGGTGTGAAAAACTCCCACATCCACTTACACTCAGAATTGGTGGTGCCCTCCATGTACTAAGTATTTTCTCATGAGATTTTAACATTTTGGTATAGCACAAAGAGCATGAACTTTTAAACTATATAGTCCTGAGTTCGAACCAAGTGAATTTATCTTCCTTATCAATCATATTAAACCATATAAACATGGAAAGTTATGTTTTTGTCTTGAAAATGATTTGAGTTATAATTCTTATTACACATGGTTGGTTTGAAGATTAAAAGATAAATGATTTGTCTGAAAGTGCCTACTAAGTATATGTTAAATGCTAAGTAAATGTTCGTTTTTTTTTTTACAACTCTCTGATGTAAACATTATCTATATCTCATTTTTTAGATAGAATAATTGAGGTTCAGGCAGATAGAAAAAAGCGGCCAAGCTTTTGCAGCTAGTGAATGATAATGCTGGCATCAAAACCCAGAACATTTTGCCTCTAATGCAAACACATTTTGTGATATTGTTTATGCAACTTTATTATAACTCAGTGTTACAAAATCAGGTCTATATAAGCTACTGTACCTTGATTTACATCTTATAAAATTTAATAAGCAAAATGCAGAAAAAGAAGGAGTGGTCTTATTTAAAAGGTGTCCTGAACAATATTCTAACAAAGATTTGACTTTTGAAAAATAAAATCAGAGTATTCTCAAAATAATCACTGACTAATGCTAAAATATTATTTGACAACAGTTTACTCTCTTTGTGAACATAATATACTATCTCTTTGCATTTTGCTACTACTTCTCCTATTAGAAATACCAGCTTCCAGGAAGATCTCATGGGTTTTTATATCTGCTCTATAAATGAATGAAAAGTTCTTACAGATTTTGATTACCACATGGATGTCTATAAGCAGAATTAAATATTAATGTAAGTATAGATGTTTAATTATCAAGTAGAATTGATAATATTCTCAACACAAGACACCTAAAATAATTTTATTTTATACTCAGAAATTAACTGTCATCATTTATTAATTGGTCAGACTTTTTTTTTTTTTTTTGACGGAGTCTCGCTCTGTCGCCCAGGCTGGAGTGCAGTGTGGTCAGACTTTTAAAATAATATAATTAGAAATAAATTTGTGTTTTCCACCAGTGATTTAGGTTGCAAATTATTCAAAGTTACTGAATCATGTCCAGATTTCTAATTGTTATAATAATTCTGTTATAACAGAAGAGGAGCCACATATGTGAGTCATTAAATACACACTTGTTTCTATTTTAGGGTAATGTGGAAAAGCCTAGGGACTTAAATGTCTGCCCACTCGTGTAATTTCCTGGGTAGATCATAAATCAACGTTAATAAGGCCAAAGTATCCATTTTTGATGGATCTGGAATTTGTACATATATATTTAATAATGAATCAGTGTAGGTCATTTCTTTATCAGCAAAGACATGTGCCATTATAATTGTACTAATCGTAGTGTAAAGTGCTAAGTTAAGGTCATACAAGTCAATTAAGCTTTGTTGAATGGGATAAACTAAAACAAATAATTATATACTGGTACTACAATGATGCGTTGGATACAGAGTTACATCATTCTTCTAAGTCCATTTCTTGATCTATTCATTAATAAGTATTTACTGGTAAAAGACAACTAGGTGTAAATCTGTTTAACTACTTGCTAACTAACAGGCATACGGCAAGTACCTCATAGCTTCAAATCTCTCTTATCTTTAAATTAGTGATAAAAAATGCCCAACTTCACAAGATTGCTGTAGAATTCAAAATACAGTAAAAGTGGCATTTAATATCTCTGCAGTAAATATTATCTCAGTCTAAACACCTCTCTATAAAGGGTTTCTTGAACCATAAATTACTGGACAAGAATACGTTTTACATCCTTTCTAAATCTAACCTTTGATAGTACTACAAATTCACCATGCCTAAATGTCAGAACTAGATATTGGGGTATTGTTCCAGATTCTTCTTTGCAATGGATGTTTCTAGAATAAAATGTGTATCAACCTTATTCCATAATTTTAATCAAAGTAGTGTGTGGAAACAGATAATGTTTCTTAAAAAACTTTTATATTAAGTTCAGGGGTACAAGTGCAAGTTTGTTACATAGGTAAACTTGTGTCATGGGGGTTTGTTGTATAGATTATTTCGTCACCCAGGTATTAAGCCTAGTACCCATTGTTTTTCTTGATCCTCTCCCTCTTCCCAACCTTCACCCTCCAAAAGGCCCTAGTGTGTGTTTTTCCCCTCTATGTGTCCATGTGTACTCATCATTTATCTCTCACTTATAAGTGAGAAAGTCTGGTGTTTGATTTTCTGTTTCTGTGTTAGTTTGCTAGGGATAAGGGCCTCCAGCTCCATCCAAGTCCCTGCAAAGGACATGATTTCATTCTATTTTATCACTGCGTAGTATTCCATGGTCTACATTACTACATTTTCCTTAGTCTATCATTGATAAGTATTTAGATTGATTCCATGTCTTTGCTATTGTGAATACTACTGCAATGAACATACACATGCATGTGTCTTTATAATAGAATGATTTATATTCCTTTGGGTATATACCTAGTAATGGGGTTGCTGGGTCAAATGGTATTTCTGTCTTTAGGTGTTTGAGGAATCACCATAGTGTCTTCCACAATGGTTGAACTAATTTACACTCCCACTAGCAGTGTAGAAGTGTTCTTTGTTCTCCACAATCTTGCTAGTGTCTATTATTTTATTGACTTTTTAATAATAGCCATTCTGACTACTGTGAGATGGTATCTCACTGTCATTTTGACTTCATTTCTCTAATGATCAGTGATGTTGAGATTTTTCATGATTGTTGGCTGCATGCATGTCTTCTTCACAAAGAGTCTGTTCATGTCCTTTGCCCACTTTTTAATGGGGTTGTTTTTTATTTAAATTTGTTTAAGTTCCTTATAGATGCTGGATATTTGTCAGATGGATAGACTGCAAAAATTTTCTCTCATTCTGTAGGTAGTCTGTTTATTCTGTAGATAGTTTCTTTTGCTGTGCAGAAGCTCTTTAGTTTAATTGGATCCCATTTGTCAATTTTTTCTTTTGTTGCAATTGCTTTTGGTGTCTTTGTCATGAAATCTTTCCCCATACATATGTCCTGAATTGTACTGCTTAGGTTGTCTTTCAGGGTTTTTATAGTTTTGGGTTTTACATTTAAGTCTTTAATCCACCTTGAGTTAATTTTTGTATATGGTGTAAGAAAGGGGTCCAGTTTCAATCTTCTGCATATGGCTAACCAGTTATCCCAGCACCATTTATTGAAGAGGGAATCCTTTCCCCATTGCTTGGTTTTGTCAGGTTTGTCAAAGATTAGATATTTGTAAGTATGTGGTCTCATTTCCAGATTTTCTATTCTGTTCCATTGCCTTATGTGTCCATTTTGGACCAGTACCATGCTGTTTTGGTTACTGTAGCCCTACAGTATAGTTTGAAGTTGGATAGCTTAGTGCCTCCAGCTTTGTTCTTTTTGCTTAGGATTGCCTTGGCTATTTGGGCTCTTTTTTGGTTCCATATGAATTTTAAAATAGTTTGGAAACAGATAATGTCTTACAAGAAAAAAAAAAAAAAAAACAGCCAAGGCTTTAGCTTCAATTCAACTATTCTGGTCTACTTACAAGAAATTTTCCATATATGTATCTTTTTTTTTTTTTTTGAGACAGGGTCTCACTTTGTCACTCAGGTTGGAGTATGATGGCATCATCTCTGCTAACTGCAGCCTCTTCCTCCTGGGCTCAAGTGATGGTCTCACCTTACCCTCCTGAGTTGCTGGTACTACAAGCTCATACACCTATGCCCAGCTAATTTTTGGTAGGGAAGAAATTTCACCATGTTGCTCAGGCTGACCTTGAATGCCTACCTCAAGTGATCAGCCTGCCTCAGCCTCCCAAAGTGGTGAGATTACAGGCGTGAGCCACAGTGCCCAGCCCATATGTGTATCTCAAAATGTTTCATAACAGTGCATAAACAATAGGAAAGGAAAAAATGTAAATGAAAAACATGTAGTGTTGTTTGAAAATGCCCCCTTCATGCAGTAACCTTGAAATAAATTTTGGTTCATGCCTAAATCTGATAAAAAGAAAACAAATCTCTAATAAATGTAAAAATGAAAGCAGACCAAGCACCATGACTTACGCCTGTAATCTAAGCACTTTGAGAGTCTGAGACCAGCAGATGGCTTGAGCCCATTTGTTTAAGACCAGCCTGGGCAACATGGTGAAATCCCATCTCTACAAAAATACAAAACATTAGCTGGAGGTAGTGGAATGCACCTGTAGTCCCAGGTACTCAGGAGGCTGAGGTGGGAGGATCACCTGAGCCTGGGAGGTTGAGGCCGCTGTGAGCCATGATTTCATCTGGGTGAAGGAGTGAGACCCTGCCTCAAAATTAATTAATTAATTAATTAAAATTAAAAAGTAAAGAAAGTGGACAGTAATACCATAAAACTGAGAATGTTCTACTCACAAAAATCATCCTATAAATAGTTGTTTCCAAGATGCTGCATTTTCCTCACTGAAAGCTGTATCTTATTTATTTATTTATTTTTACAGACATATAAGCAGTGCAAGTGCTAATGATTGTAGAGATAGAAAGAAATAGATAGAAAGAGATAGATAGAAAGAAAAGAGTGTTATACAACTTTTAAACCTTGTAGGAGTCTTAATTTTGAGGGTGCTTAGGCTGCATTGAAGAACTCTGGAAATAGTTTTGACAGAAGTTTCTTCTTTGTGTCTTCTAGATCAAGGAGGCCAAAACTTGTTAGATTTCTGATTGTACAGCATTCAAATGTCCTGAAAAATTCTCAGGAAATGACCCTCCTTAAAGTTGCTTTACTGAGGGTCAACTGAAGTAAAGAAGAAGTGTCTTGAATGTCAATTCCTTTAGTTGGGCCCACCTCTTAGTGGCAAAATGGCTGTGATAGGCTGGCAGCAGGGATGAGGAAAAGAAGAGGAAAAATAGACAAAGATAAAAAGAGTTCCTCTATATTAATGTTTTAAGGACATTGAGGATACTGCCCATATACTTTCAATCTTATTAAGACCTCAGCCTCAGCCTTTCCTACAAATTTGCCTTTTTGTCTTCTGTTTGCTACAAGTTGAAAAAAAAAAAAAAACACACCAAAACCAGCTATCAGAGGCAGGAGGAAAAGCAGCAGCATAAATGTACAGATTCCTTCAACAAACAATTAGAAAGCATATGCTGCAGTTTCTTCAAAAAGGGTAAGAGGAAAATGAATGAGTGGAGCTCAGAGACTAGGATAATCAGTCAATATCATGTTATTTTAGGTATATCCACCTAACAAAATATATTATTTTGGTGATGTCAATAAATATTCAAGATTCTTACTGTAAAATATCCGTTTCAAGATTAAATTTGAAATGACATCTTCCTCATCTGTTAAAATTAGACCTTAAATAAATACTATGTACAGTCAAATGAGGGTAAAATCAAAATGCTCTGATTTACATACTAGGAAGTAGAGATTAATTGCAACTAGTGGAAGAGATGGAGAAAGCGGGTATGGCTATTAGAGTCATTTGGAGATTTTACCAGGTATATACACGTTCCCTGGAGACGTTAGGAATCACTACCATAGTAGACCATTATCTATCCCTCAGACATGTCAGAGGAAAAACTACATTGAGCACCACAGATCCTGATCATCCATCCAAATAACTTTTAGTTTAAAAGATAGAATGATACATATCTATAGCAATAGCATCTGAATTACTTTACCAGAATGCTGTACAGTTTGCTATAATTCTGTAAGCATCTACGATTAGCCTGCCACTGCCTTCAGCAGCTACTTATGTCTTATTTACAAATATCTTATTTAATATTATCCAGAAGAAAGAACAATAGTAGGACAAAACCTCTTTATCAGGTGACAAAATGGAGTCTTAGAGAATTAGAATAGTTTATTCAAGTCCACACAGCTTGTAAAAATCAGAGAAGAATTAGGACCCAGATGTGTTTAACATCAAATTTTACACATTATTACCACAGAGGACTTCCCATCCTGGGCATTGTTTGTCAATTTGATCCAAGGATGTGGTCAGAATGAGACTTAATGTTCTTTATAACAGTGCATGGAAATATACTCACTTATTTCCTCTCCTTATTTTAAATATCTCTCAATTAATTAGGATTCACATTACTTCCCTACATGTAATTTTTCTCAACTCTGCAGTAATTTTAGTCACTTGCCCTGTTTCATAACAAAGCACAATGTTCTTGAAAGATCTGCATTCTTTATTAACAGGATGTTATGAGAAAACATCCCCTAAGTTGGAATGTACTTTATGAAGGCAATCGTCATACTGACTTTCAATGATTTTAGTTTCATCATTCTCATAATAAGTTTCTCTATACCTATAAAAGCAAGTATCCGCTTAATTTCCCAAGTTCTATTATGTGATTGCAATGTATGCAGTGCAAAAAGCTAGGTAGACAATGTGTTACAAAATAAAGCGAAAAAGGAGAGAGAGAGGTTCACACTGGTAAAGATCGGTGTTTCCAAATTCTAAAAGAAAAATGACTAGTCTCTGCAAACATTTATTTTTTCTAGCAGACATACTTTAGCCATGAAATCTCAAGTCTATATTTAACTATAAAGGTTTTTTTTATATACATCAAGTTCAAAGAGAACAATCTGTGCCTGGCACTGCAGATTTGAAAACATTCCAATATGATATTAAATGATAATGATCAAATCCTAAGAGCATACTCAACCTAAATAACTAGTTGAATTACATGTGGTTTCCTTTTTAAAATATGATATGCCGCATACTTTTTATACCTGGTCCTCCACCCAACTACCACATTGCATCTAGCTATCTGAAATAAAATATTTAAGTCTTTATGTCTACTTATCCTAATAATGAAAGGTAATTCCGTTGGTATTTTGCATGTTAATTCTGACAATCTCCAAATAGAATTATACAAAATTCAAATTAAATACATTTAAATTAAAGAATAAGACATTTTAATCTTTTAAAAAATTTAGGAGCCCCAGAATGTTATCTGGCATATTCATGTTATAACAGAAATATAACAGGATTATTTCCCGAAATGGAGGCTAAATTTTCTGGGAGCAAAGCTTTTAATCAAGCTTACTGTATTCATACAAAGAGATTTCTGAGAGAGAAAGGAGGCAGCATTTTTATTACTAAAATAAATGACTTTTTCTTAGTTATAAAATTGATTAATGGAATTTTATTTGAGAAACCTGGCCATTATTAAAGAATATAAGAATTAAATCTCAATGGTGGTTGTACAACATTATGAACGTATTCATTGCCACTAAATTGTTCACTATAAAATAGTTAATTTTATGTTATGTGAATTTAATTTCAATTTTTAAAAGTGAATAAATGTTATGTTTAATTTTGAAAAATGAGGTAACTTTACATAGACATATTATATTATTGTTGAGTTAAAAGAAAGTTTCAGGGCTGTGTATCTCATATATACTTTCTGTGTATAGACAACCACAAACCTTCACACACTTGAGTCTTCCTTATTGACAGAGTTTATGTTTCAACTTTTGGTGTGCAGAGTTAAGAGGATCCCTTCCTCAGCCCAGTAGAGAGACACGATTGATATATTTAAATTATAGACATTCTCATTCTCCTTAATAATGATTGAGAAGCAAGTTTGTTTGTAGGCTTCTAGGAAAGCTTTTCCTTACTAGTAAAAGGAGACACATAAAAAGAAAAGCCTTTTTCTTCCTTGCTGGATTCTGTGATATCTGTTTGTGGCACTTGGAACTGTTTCAATCATTCTGCGGCCATGAAGGGAGACGTTGTACCATGCTAAAGAAAGCATAGTGTTAAAGGCATTACTGTGCCATTCACTTAACTTCCAATCTACTGGAAAATGCTAAATCTAGATCTTTCTTATGTGAATTAGTAAATTTTTCTCAATGTCAAAGACAGTTTAATTTGGGTATTTTATTACTTGTAGCTGAAAACTTCCTCCTATTCGATACAGTGCAATTCTAATTTCCTTTTTTTTTGCATATGGGAAAATCATGGTATGAAAACTATCTGATTAAACATTACACAGTTTTATATGTATATAAAAATACATATCTCGGTCAACTGGTATTTCTGGTTCTAGATCCTTGAGGAATCGCCATACTGTCTTCCACAATGGTTGAACTAATTTACACTCCCACCAACAGTGTAAAAGCATTTCTATTTGTCCACATCCTCTCCAGCATCTGTTGGTTCCTGACGTTTTAATGATCACCATTCTAACTGGTGTGAGATGGTATCTCATTGTGGTTTTGATTTTCATTTCTCTAATGACCAGTGATGATGAGCTTTTTCTCATATGTTTGTTGGCCACATATATGTCTTCTTTTGAGAAGTGTCTGTTCACATCCTTCACCCACCTTTTGATGGGTTTTTTTTTTTTTTTCTCGTAAATTTGTTCCTTGTAGATTCTGGATATTAGCCCTTTGTCCGATGGATAGATTGCAGAAAGTTTCTCCCTTTCTGTAGGTTGCCTGTTCATTCTGATAATAGTTTCTTCTGCTGTGCAGAAGCTCTTTGGTTTAATTACATCTAATTTGTCAATTCTGGCTTTTGTTACCATTGCTTTTGATGTTTTAGTCATGACGTCTTTGCCCATGCCTATGTCCTGAATGGTATTGCCTATGTTTTCTGCTGGGGTTTTTATGGTTTTAGGTCTTACGTTTAAATATTTAATCCATCTTGAGTTATATACCCAAAGGATGATAAATCATTCTACTATAAAGACACATGCACACTTAGGTTTATTTCAGCACTGCTCACAATAGCAAAGACTTAGAACCAACCCAAATGTTCATGAATGACAGACTGGATAAAGAAAATGTGGCACATATACACCATGGAATTCTGTGCAGCCATAAAAAAGGATGAGTCCATGTCCTTTGCGGGAACGTGGATGAAGCTGGAAACCATCATTCACAGCAAACTGACGCAGGAACAGAAAACTAAACACCACATATTCTCACTCATAAGTGGGAGCTGAACAATGAGAACACATGGACACAGGGAGGGGAACATCATGCACGGGGTCCTGTTGGGGGGTTGAGGGCTATGGGAGGGATAGCATTAGGAGAAGTACCTAATGCAGATGATGGGTTGCTGGATGCAGCAAACCACCATGGCACATGTATACCTACGTAACAAACCTACACATTCTGCACATGTATCCCAGAACTTAAAATTACATAAAAAAAGTTTTCCTGATAATTTAAAACAAACTTGTTGTGGCTTCTGAATTGCAGAGCATTCCAGAGTAGCCATAGCTAGTAATGAAAGGGAGCCTTCTGCCATATACACTTTAAATTTTGTATTTGTACATGAATTATGTATGCTAAAAGAAATAATAATTACATAAAGCAAATATATATATATGGAGATATGCTAAAAATTTCTTAAAGATTACACACATCATTTGGTAATGACAGCCTAATGAATGAGAGAAGGTATAAGGAAAAGGACATCACTTATTAATTCATAGAATTCTTGTTTGAATTTGTTTTACAGTAAATGTATTTTACTTATTCGGATTTAATAATAGATGTGACATGGTTTCGCTGTGTCCCCACCCAAATCTCATCTTTAATTGTAGCTTCCGTAATTCCCATATGTCATGGGAGGGGCCTGATAGGAGGTAATTGAATCATGGGGGCATGTTCTCCCCATGACGTTTTTGTGATAGCGAATAAGTTTCATAAGATATGATGGTTTTCTAAAGGGCAGCTCCCCCACACAAGCTCTCTCTTTGCCTTCCACCATGTAAAATGTGACTTTGCTCTTCCTTTGCCTTTGCCATGATTGTGAGGCCTCCCCATCCCTGTGGAACTGTGAGTCAATTAAACCTCTTTCTTTTATAAGTTACCCAGTCTTGGGTATGCCTTTATTAGCAGGGTGAGAATGAACTAATACAAGATGAAAAAAGAAAAAGTATATATTAACTACCATTCATAATAGGGGAAAATGGCATACTCATGTTTTGGGAGATAAATATGCGTTTATTAGAATTTTTACATTTTTTCAAAAATTTTGTTCACCTTCTGTACTAATTAAGACTTTCTTGATTGCAAATAAGTATATCTTTCTCAAAGTAACCAATCCAAGATGGGTAGGATTAGAGCTTACTTTGTAAAATACTAAAACCAGGAACAAATAGAGTCAGCCCTCTTCGTTTTCTTATCTCGTCATGTTGCTTCTCTGCTGATACTGGCCCATCCCCATGGAAAGGGTAACTGGCAATTCTGATCAACTCCAATACCAATTTGAAATGTCTTGTAAGCTTGGGTGATGTGCCCATCACTTTGACCAATCTTGGTGACAGGGAGTAAGGCAAAATTACTGCCCTAACTTATATTTTGGGCCTTCTTATATCTAAGACACTTTCAACAGACCTGGCTCTTGGATTGTCACTGTGAGGAGAAGACTGCTTACACGTCATCTGCCATAGGGAGTGGTAGTTCTCTGGCACTTCCCCATGCCTACCATGGGCCAGAGAGTGTGAGAGTAATTTTCCTGTATTCATTGGTTAATCATCCTGATAAACTTCCCATTTTAGTTATTATGAATGCCAAAATCAAGGTCTTAGGATTTAAAATAATTTGTCAAAATCACAAAGATAAGAGACAAAGCCAGGATTTGAACAAATGTCTATATTTCACTACAGTCTGGGATATCTTCAGCAAGCCACTCAAACCACTCAGAATAAGAATTGGCTTTTAAAAAATGTTAATCACATACAGTTCATTATAATTGTCTTTCTGCATTAAATGACAGAAGTCATATGTATATAAATAAAGAGTTTTTCATGAGAACTGGAATAGCAGCTACACTGGCTGCACTTAGGGACAACTCAATGAAGAAACTCTCCGGGCCTCAGAGGGTTTTTCAATGGATATCTTTGGGAGAAATATGCGTTCATTCTGATCTGAAAATGTTCCCATTTTCCAGACGTCTAGGTGAAGCTGAGAGAGCCTAATTAATTGCCTAAAGTCACATAAGAAGTTCAGCTGAGGTCTGGTACCAAGTGTCTGATTTTTTCCCTGAACCAAGCAGTTATCTTCCTGTGACACAGGAAGACCATTTACCATGACTGGGGCCTCTGGTGCTGAGCTGCTGGCACAAGGGATAAAATCCCACATATTGGGAGAGCTTTACAAAGTGCATTTTCCCCCTCACATTAACTTCAGACATGTGATAAGGGAAGCATTAGTATCCATATCTAAACAAGCAAGGTGAAAAGATCAGCCCAAGTTCTCGCTGCTGGTTTGAGACTGAGTCAAAACGAACACAGATATCCTGCACTAGGGCTGCTTATGTTGGAGAAATCACATCCAATGGGAGGAAAGGACCCAACAGCCCTGAAGTAGCCCAAACATAACTTTCCCAGATAGAGCAGTGGTTTGGAAACATTCCTGCTGTTTTTAATTATTAGATTTGAAAAGCACATTTTTCCCAATTTGCTATTAACTTTTAATTTAAGCATTTTATCTTTTTCCCTTTACAATGAAGGTCAAATTCAAACTCCATAAAGGTGAATTAAGCACTTCTTATTTCTTAGGCACTTTTACATACCGTGTGCCAGTTAACCCTCTTAATAATTCCATGGTACCAGAACCATGAAATGGAAACATGAAGGTTGAGTTCCTTTTTGTTTCCAATAAACCTAGGTCACTGGGGTTGACATGGTTCACAGTATAAATATTTACTAATCTGTAATGTTATGGGATTTAAACACAGATCTCAAACTACAAACAGAAAGGGAATAGGTACAGTGTTAAGGAGCTCAAATAATTTAGATACGTGTCTCACCAATTTAAAACATAAACTACCCATTTCCCCATCAAGAAAAGTTGTGCACTGTAAATCATATGAAGTTTCTAGCGATGCCCTTATATAATTTATAATAGAGTACTTACAATACACCAGGCATGGTTCCAATACATGTATATCTATGAATTTACTTAGTCATCACTGCAATCCTATGATATAGGTATTAATGTTTTATATATGAAGAAACTGAATCATGATCACAGAGAATTTAGGTAACTTGCATGAAGTCCCCACAGCTAGTAATAGTAGAACTAGTATTCAAACCCAGGTTTAAGAACAAAGCCTTTCATAACGACTCTTTACTACTTTTCTATGTAGAAAATGTGGTAAACATATAACAACATAATAGCCCCAAATTGCTTTTTGTATTCCTTTTTTTTTTCTGTACTAGTTTTCCCTTACTTCAGTGTTTCATAGTGCAGCTGAAGAAATTATCATTCTAAAACACAGATCTAAACGCAAGACTTAATTGTGTAAAAGTAATTTAATGGCTCTTATAACTAACTCCTTAATATGTAAACAGTTCCTTTCACAATCTGACCCAGTATACCTGTCTTGCTACATCCCTTTGAGAGGTGGTGCTATTCACTATCCCAGAAGCAAATTAAGGAAGTAAATGATACAAGCCCAGTAAATTGAGAACCTATTTGTTCCAATGCTGGGCTGAGAACTTGCAGATCTGAAGATATTCCAGCTCTAAAACTTCACTTTGATTTTGTTACAGGGAAAGACACACAGCCTTTCTGTTTTCTCCACCACGGCAAAGATTTGCTGTTTCTATCTAGTGCAGTTTAGACTCCTAATGATTTTCAAATACATTTAGATTAACTCTCAAAATTAACCAGACCCAGTCACCCAGTTGCTGATAAGTTTTTGTGTTGTAAATTTCCAAAACGGCAGTGTGTGTGTGTGTGTATGTGTGCGTGCGCACATGTGTGTGTATACCTGTGTATTTGTGTTTGAAACAGTGAATCCAATAACTGGAATGCTTACCACATTCCCAGCACACTGCTAAGGCTTCACTTACTGTATTCCTTCACAGCAACCCAATAAAGTATCATTATTCTGATTTTATGAATAAAAAAAAGTAAAGCTCTGAGTTTCTGAGATAATACAGAGAAGACAAAAATGTTACATGCCAAAGACTTAAAAATGTTCACAGTCTTTAAATTATACACAGGTTCGTTAGTGATGACTAAAAGTGTCAAATGATGTTGTTAGCAACTAATAGTTTCCCAGAGACTTTCGGTCACCTCAAACAAACATTCTTATCACAAAATTTGGTAATGTAATATTAAAGCAGCAAGACAATACTCAAACAAAAGGCATCTAAAGATGCTGAGGTAAACATCTGTATTTTAAGCAAGCTTGAGATTTGCCATTAATAATTGACAGAGCAAGTAATTTTACTGTTTAATAATTTAATTTAGAGTGCATTTCTGTTTTTAGGTTTTTCTATTTTGTCAAACAGTTCTGTAGTCTTTTAACGACTTCCATTAAAACTATTTCTGTGCACATAATAGGCAGAGGGTTTTTCAAAATGTGCAAAGTAAAGCACCCCTCTACCTGTTATTTAAGCCGGTATGTTCTAAAGCACCTCTCATTCTCTTTGATGCTACACTGCAGTGTATCTCATAGAACAACCTTTTAAAAACCTTCAGTTTCTTTGGTCAGAGATTAGAGCATTTGATGTCATATATAAACAATAAAATCCTTTTTATCTCAGTGGTATTTCATTATACTTTGTGACTTAGAAACAAAACGGGCTTATATCAAGCCAAGACACATCTTAAAGATTGCTATGATAATGCTAATATGCCCTTTAAAATTGAGGCCAGCTGGGAAATTGAAAGGGTGACAAGTGGAACCAACTTGCATCAAACTGGCATGACACCAGACATTGGCATGGCCTACATGACAGCTGCAGCATCTGGGGAGAGCTTGATAAGAAAATCCTGTTATAATGCGGAGCTGGTTTCCCTTAAATTATATCTTATACAATTTCATAGGTGCTATATTTTATTTTAGAACAAAATGCATTCCTTTTTGAAACAGAAATACTCTTGTCCTTAAGCAAATGTGAAGGAAGTGGTATTTGGCTGTCCTTTGGCAAAGGGAAAAACCCATGTATATTTAATTAGCCCCTTTACCTGAGGGATTTTCGTTATGAGAACAGAGTGTGAGACCATAACTTTGAGTAGCAATGTAAATGCTATCAGGGCATTCAAAGCAAAGAGTTCAACAAAAGAGCTGCTGTCTGTGTCAGTTGTAACAACACACTGAGAGCTCTTGGGCAGCAAATGGATGAAGCAGAACCTGATCTCAGTTTCATTCCCAATTGAGTGTTGTCTTTGGACAGAAAATCAAGAGGATAACTACCCAGGTGTTCCAGTTTATTGAGCATGACAAGGAGGCCCTCTGCCATCCTAACTAAATTGCAGGGGGAAATACTCTAAGCAAAGACTGCTGTCCTGTCATCTTAGCCTACAGCATCAGCCTGTGGATTTGAGATGAAGGACGTGGTTCCTGTTTAGCCTATTTTCCAGGGGACATAAAGGACAAATTGTCTGTTCTCTATTCTTCATTCATTCAATACATTCTTATCAAACAAACACTTTATGACAGTCATTGTGTTTCTGTGATTTGTGCTTCTAAGATATAAAAATAATGTGATATAGACCCTTCCTCAGCTCACAGACTAATAAAAAGACACCTGTATAAACAAACAATTGAAAACTGGCATGAGAGCATAAGAAATGTACAAAGAATTATTACCATCACAGCCCCTCTTGGCTTTCCTGCCATGTGGAAAAATGCGTACTCTAATTTTTGAAGATTTCAAATCTCTTTCCAAATTTCAGAGTGAGTGACTTTTCCTTAAAAGCATGCAAGCAACTATGGTCTGTGACTCTCTTTAATTTTGACGGATCCTCTAGAAACATTAAGATTTGATCTATCACTTCTATAAAACAGTCCAAACTCAGAAATTAGGAGCCATGCAACTAAAAGAGGAAATAAAAAAGAGCCTGGAAAACTTCTACTCAGTGACATGACATATTTTATAAATTTTTAAAATTACAAATTAAGTCATAAAAGAGAAGTCATACTGTTGAGAACACATCAATTTATGTTAGCTTTCTTAAATATTTTCTGAAATAAGGTGGAGCATACAAAAAAATCAATGGTTACAGGGTTAAGGTATGATCATTGCACTCGTGGAAAAATGATAAATAAGGAAAAGAATGTAATAGGAAAGAAAGGTTAAAAATGAATTTTTAGATACGGTGTATGATATTGGCAACAAATTATCAGCTTCTAGCAGCAGTTTACCCCAAAACCAGAATTGATACTAATTTCTGATACAAATAATAGCATTTAACAATGACAATATCATAGACATATTATCATTCAAAGAACTATAAGTGTACAAAGCTGGTGTCATGTTGGTCATTTAGTATAATGTCCCAGTGAGGATCCCAAAAATTATAGCCTCAGAGGTGAGTGTCACCTTCTCCTCTTGGCTCTGCTTCTTCCCCTCTACTGTCTTGGCAAAGATGCAAAATTTCAAACAAGGTTCCCTATCTGCTCTACATCCTCCATTTTTAAAAAGTTTAATGATGCTTACCCAACTAACTAGTTGATCCAAAAATACAGTACAGCAATTAGAACCAACTCAGAAAGAAAAACTGCTGTCCATCTGCTGGCCTCCACCACCACCTGAAAGGAAGCCCCTCTGCATTGTAGCTATTATACTCAAAGGATAAAGGAGCATTTTCTAGACACTTTGCTAAAAAGCCTGATATTTAAACCTATTTCACAGATGACTAACTAGGAATACTCCCCTATAAAGTATTCATCATCTACTGCAGAAATTTATTCATTTTAGTATGTCATAAAGGTATTGCAATTAGACATTTTTCTTTTACTAATATTTCCTGTTTTTATACTGTGGACTTGAAAAAAAAGAAACAGCCTTATAGAAAGAGAAATAGAGAGGCTTCTTGCCATCTCAATATTTATAAATTCCTGACTGTTAAATTCTGCTTCCGACTTTAATTAAGGCATCTTCTAGATTGCATATTTTGTCAGCTAGCTTGGACATCCCAGCTCGGCCACGAGTGGGTCATAATGCGTCCCAGGGCTTGCATTAAATTGCATGCTGAGAAAATGAAATTCTTGGCACCTGAAGTTTTTCTCTGCCCTCACCATTCTCATTTTTTCTTTGTTATTTTTATTTTTATTAAAGAATCGTCTTGTTATACCACCAATGGGACTTTTACATTGGAACAGCAAAGGAAGTACCTATAAGATAATGCACACTGGCTAAGCATGAAAAAAGCATCAGCTGAGTTAGGGATATTATCCTGATCCCTCACTGTGACTTAGTCTCATTCATTCTTTTGTCCTGAGCCAATTACACCCTGCCTGAGCTTATGACCAACTTGCTCTCTTGACCAAGCTCAATGCATATTGCATGACTCCAACCAATTTTAGCTGGTTGTGTCCCCAGGCAGAATCACATATTATTTGTTCCTTTGGATGAATGGCCATTCAGCAATCATTACCCAGTGCTTTAGTAGTGCCCGAGGACAGGAATTACATCCAGAAATAAGTATGGACATCCCACACGCTGCCAGCTGTTTATTCACTACATGATTACAACACTGCATGCTCCAATCTACCATGCCAATTCTAAAAGAGTTTAGTCATTTTAATAAGAAAAAAAAGAAAAAAACGCTGGTTTAATGATTGTTAGCTAGCTAGCTAGAGATTAGAGATTATAGATTTTATATATATTTAAGTCCCAGTGTGGCATTATTTGTTGCCTAATCAACAGCCATTCCCAATTATTCTCTCTAATGGGCCCAAATTCTTTTCTGTGATCAAGTAGCTATGACCTTATGAGAATTCAAGGTTTCCCAAGATCCTGGACAGGAATGTGATTGGTTCATGTCAGTCATGGTGACGTTTGCCTTGATTATGAGTATTTGAGTCATGGGCACCATATTAGTCCAATCTCACACTGCTGTGAAGAGATACCCGAGACTGGGTAATTTTTAAAGGAAAGAAGTTTAATTCACTCACAGTTCACCATGGCTGGCAAGGCTTCAGGAAAATTACAATCATGGTGGCAGAGGAAACAAACACATCCTTCCTCATATGGCAGCAGGAAGGAGAAGTTCAAGCAGGGGAAATGCCAGACACTCATAAAATGATCAGATCTCATGAGAACTCACTCATTATCCTGAGAACAGTGTGGGGGAACCACCACCATGATTCAGTTATCTCTACCTGGTTCTGCCCTTGACATGTGGGGATTATTACAATTCAAGATGAGATTTGGTTGAGGACACAGCCAAACCATATCATTTCACCCCTAGCTCCTCCAAAACCTCGTATCATCACATTTCAAAATACAGTCATGCCTTTCTGAGTGTCTCCCAAAGTCTTAGCTCATTCCAGAATTAATCCAAAAGTCCAAGGTCAAAATCTCACCTGAGACAAGCTAAGTTCCTTCTGCCTATGAGCCTGTAAAATCAAAAGCAAGTTAGTTACTTCCTTCATACGATGGGGATACAAGCATTGGGTAGATACACCCATTCCAAATAGGAGAAATTGGCCAAAACAAAGAGGCTACAGGCCCCATGCAAGTCCAAAATCCAACAGGGCAGTAACTAAACCTTAAAGTTCCCAAAATGATCTCCTTTGACTCCATGTCTCACATCCAGGGCACGCTCGTGTAAATGGTGGGCTCCCACGGCCTTAGGCAGCCCTGCCCCTGTGGCTTTGCAGAGTACAGGCTCCAGACCCAGCTGCTTTCATGGCTAGCATTGAATGTCTGCAGGTTTTTCAGGTGCATGGTGCAAGCTCTCAGTGGATCTACTACAATTCTGGGGCCTGGAGGATGGTGGCCCTCTTCTTACAACTCCATTAGGCAGTGCCGCAGTGGGAACTCTGTGTGGGGGCTCCAATCCCACATTTCCCTTCCACACTGCCCTAGCAGAGGTTCTCCATGAGGGCTCCACCCCTGCAGTAGACTTCTGACTAGACATCAAGGCATTTTCATACATCCTCTGAAATCTAGGCAAAGGTTCCCAAACCTCAATTCTTGACTTCTGCATACCCACAGAACCAAACCATATGGAAGCTGCCAATGCTTCAGGCTTGCACCCTCTGAAGTGATGTCCTAAGCTGTACCTTGGCCCCTTTTAGCCATGGCTGGAGCAGCTGGGACACAGGGCACCAAGTCCCTAGGCTGCACACAGCAGGGGAATCCTGGTCCCACCCCACGAAACCATGTTTCCCTCCTAGGCTTCCAGGCCAGAGATGGGAGGGACTGCCGTGAAGACCTCTGACAAGCCCTCAAGACATTTTCCCAATGGTCTTGGTGATTAACATTCAGTTCCACATTACTTACACAAATTTCTGCAGCTGGTTTGAATTTCTCTCAGAAAATGAGATTTTCATTTCTATCATATCATCAGCCTGCAAATTTTCCAAACTTTAATGCTCCAATTCCTCTTGAATGCTTTGCTGCTTAGAAATTTCTTCCATCAGATGCCCCAAGTCATTTTTCCCCAAGTTCAAAATTCCACCAATCTCTAGGGCAGGGGCAAAATGCCACCAGTCTCTTTGCATAGCAAGAGTGATATTTACTCCAATTTCCAACAAGTTCCTCATCTCCATCTGAGACCACCTCAGCCTGGTCTTCATTGTCCTTATCACTATCAGCATTTTGGTCAAAGCCATTCAACAAGTCTCTAGGAAGTTCCAAGTTTCCCATATTTTCCTGTCTTCTTCTGAGCCCTCCATACTATTCTAACCTCTGCCTGTTTCCAAGTTCCAAAGTTGCTTCCACATTTTCAGGTATGCTCATAGCAGTCCCCCACTATCTTGGTACCAATTTACTGTATTAATTCATTCTCATGCCGCTATAAAGACATTCCCAACACTAGGAAATTTATAAAGGAAAGAGGTTTAATTGACTCACAGTTCTGCAGGGTTTTGGAGGCCTCAGGAAACTTACAATCATGAAAGAAGGGGAAGCAAACACATCCTTCCTCATATGGCAGCAGGAAGGAAAAGTACAAGCAAGAGAAATGCCAAATGCTTATAAAACCATCAGCTCTCAT
This sequence comes from Symphalangus syndactylus, assembly GCF_028878055.3. Classification (NCBI taxonomy): domain Eukaryota; kingdom Metazoa; phylum Chordata; class Mammalia; order Primates; family Hylobatidae; genus Symphalangus; species Symphalangus syndactylus. The sequence goes on from NC_072439.2 coordinate 68,656,233, forward strand.
GAGTACTCACTCACTATCACAAGAACTGCATAAACGAACTGCCGCCATAATTCCATAGTCTCCACCTGGTCCCATCCTGGACACATGGGGATTATTACAATTAAAGATGAGACTTGGATGGGGACACTGCCAAACCTTATCAAGCACATAACACAATTCTGGTTAATTGAAGCTGAGGGCTCTGCTGTGGGGTTTTTGAGAAAGAGTTCCTGGTTGAGAAGATGAGCTGTATAGAAAGAAAAGTTTCTCTTCTAAGTATATGTCATCCAGTCTTCATGGGATGCCTGGAAGCACTTCACCCATTATCTAATCATAAGGAGAAGCTTACTGACACACTGATAAGGGAGAGTGGAAAATATGGATACTGCCAGCACTAGGATCCCTGATGAGGTCCTTGAACTGCTGAGTTAACCAACCATGGATTCTGCTGACCTCTGATTTTCTTATTACATAAGACGATAGATGGCCTATTTTGAGTCACTTTTAGTGGGATTTTCCATTACTTGCAGCTAGAAGCATCCTAACAGGCATAGCCTACATTTCTAATTTACACTACATTTTATTCTTTGATATAGAGTCTATTCCCCTTCAAATCTCATGTCAAAAATGGATCCCAAATGTTGGAGGTGGGGTCAGCTGAGTGGGAGGTATTTGAGTCATGAGAGTAGATCGCTGATGAATTGCTCAGTGCCATCCTCAAAGCAATGCATGAGTTCTCAGGCTATTAATTACTGTAGGATCTGATTTGCTAAAAAAGAGCCTAACACCTCTTCCTCCTCTCTTTCTTCCTCTCTGTCACACACGTGGCATGCTTGCTTCCCTTCCCTTTCACCATGAGTGAAATCTTCCTGAGGCACCACAGAAGCAGATGATGGCACCATGCTTCTTGTCCAGCTTGTGGAACTGTGGGCCAAATAAATCTTTTTTCTTTACTCAGCATCAGGTATTCCTTTGTAGCAATGCAAAACAGACAAATACATTTTCCTATTTTCAAAATCCAATCATTCTCATGGTAATGAGAGTAAATTTGATCAATTGCCTACTCCTCTAAATTTTATTAAAGAAACACTATGTTTATATCTCCTCTCATATTATGACAGCTAGAATTTTTTAAAAATCTTATTCATGATAGTATTTTATGAAATCAGAGTATGAAAAATAGAATAAATCACTAGGGAAAATGCAATAACTGTGTCAGAAAAAATTATCAAAATAAGCCATTTAAACAAGAATATCTGAAAAAATTGCTAAAGAAAAATATCCTAGAGGGGTCAGAGAAGTCATAATTACAAAGAACAGCAAGGTGAGAATATCATAATAGCTAGAACATAAAAGGTGCTCTGATACTGAAATGGGGAACTGAGAAGGATTAGCTACATACTTTATTGGTCTTCATGTAAAGTGAAAAGCTTGGACCTCTTGTTCAAAACTTAAGAGTTTTAAGACAGAGACAGTGGGGCGCTAAACCAATGTGGTCTTAAAAGTACCCTCAGAAAGGGTGGGTCCTGAGCAACTGCATGTGTTGCATACCCATGAAGCCAGCCTGACATCCAAGAATTATGATTTTTCCAGTCCACATATAAAGATTGGAATGGAGTGGACATGGTAATGAGGCTATTGATACAAAGTGAGGCTGGGTCCCAATAAGACCTCCCTGGACAGAGTTTAATTTCAGTCCAGAGCAAAACCTAAAGAGATTGTGGGAAGAAACCATTCTAGAGTTAACCCTACAATACACCTCTTCATATTTCAGATGAAAATAATAATACAGAATATTATTTAAATAACAGGGAAATGCTTAATGTATAATTTTTTTTTTTTTTGAGACTGAGTCTTACCCCAGGCTGGAGTGCAGTGGTGCAATCTTGGCTCACTGCAACCTCCCCCTCCCCGTTCAAGCGATTCACCTGCCTCAACCTCCCAAGTAACTGGGACTACAGGCACATGCCACCATGTCCGGCTAAATTTTGTATCTTTAGTAGAGATGGAGTTTCATCATATTGACCAGGCTGGTCTCGAACTCTTGAACTCCAGTGATCTGTCCACCTCAGCCTGCCAAAGTTCTGGGATTATGGGTGTGAGCCACTGTGCCCGGCCTTAATGTATAATGTTTACAAAGATAGTTGTACATAAAATTATGCACATATAGATGTACATATGGGGTATATATATAGACTTAAATGAAGTACTTCAAAATATATCATGTGTATTACTGGATGCTATAGTAAAGTACCACAAACTGAGAGGCTTAAATAATAGAAATTATTGTCTCACACTTCTGGAAGCCAGAAGTCCAAAGTCAATGTACTGGGAAGGTTGGTTTCTTCTGATGGCTGTGAGAGAAGGATCTGTTTCTGGTATCTCTCTTTGGCTTGTAGAAGGCTGTCTTCATGTTCACATGGCATTTTCCCTATATGCATGCCTCTTTCTAATTATCTTTTCAAAGATAAGGACACCAGTTGTGATATTAGGGCCAATCCACTGACCTCATCTAACCTTGATTATCTCTGTAAAGACTATCTCCAAATAAGGTCACATTCTAAGGTACTGGGGTTTAGGAATTTAACATATAAATTCTGGTGTGGGAGAGGAAATAATTTAGCCCATATAATAGGTTAACTCTATGGTGGAATATCATATTTTCTTTATATATTTTCATAGTTTCTACAGCTCAATCAGTTTTATAATCAGAAAAAATAGGAAAATATGAGTTTAATAATACTCTAAATTATAGGCTAAAGAAAATGACAATAATGAGATACTGTACTGATAGAAGAGTCTTGGGAAAATAACATTTGAGGCATAAGAAAAGTCTGTATCGTGCAGGAAAAATCATACTTGCTCTGCCTACATAAGTAGAACCTCAAAGTAAAGGATTTTTACTGAAATAATGTCACACCCTTAAAAATAAAGGTCCCAACTCCCAACCTTTACCATTTCCCACACAACTTCCCTTCCTATAATATTGATTTAGGATTCCAGGTCTACACACAAAACTACACCAAACACTCATCCATTCCAGTTTCAGCAACCCAAACTAAGTGCATCCAACAAATTCTAAGGGACAGCCTCAAACTCTGTTTAGACTAAAACTGACAGGACCCACATCCATTCAGAATTATATCTTATTCTTTACTATGTTTTACTAGTCTGATAAACCTATATTTTCACAGAACTTTTTCACTTTGGAGCTATAGATTCGTAATAACTACTCTGCACGATTGTTGCAAAAACAATATCAATTATCATTATTTCCATGTTTTATTCATCCTGTCAAATTCATTTTTATTCAGAACCCACAATGTGAACAAGACAATACAGGATGTATTTGTTTATGAGGTTTTGAGTGAGGCAACCTGTGACTATATTCAAGGCAGTGGCTCAAAAGTTAGGGAAACTGGCCGGGCGCTGTGGCTCACACTTGTAATCCCAGCACATTGGGAGGCCAAGGCAGGAGGATCACGAGGTCAGGAGATCGAGACCATGGTGAAACCCCATCTCTACTAAAAATACAAAAAATTAGCTAGGCGTGGTGGTGGGCGCCTGTAGTCCCAGCTACTAGGAGAGGCTGAGGTAGGAGAATGGCGTGAACCCGGGAGGTGGAGCTTACAGTGAGCCGAGATGGCACCACTGCACTCCAGCCTGGGTGACAGAGTGAGACTCCGTCTCAAAAAAAAAAAAAAAAAGTTAGGGAAACTAAGTAAGTTTTACTCTATTCCATTTATACAAACTCAATACCTCAATCCCCTGTTGACCATGTGGAATCTTAAGGAAACCAACAACATGACCCAAGAACATAAGATACTCTGTCAGCTCACTATTATAAGCCCTAGGAAGAATTAAGCACACACACGTAAATATACCAGATATATGAAGTTTCAACCAATATCAAGATCACTAAAAAGCATTTTGGATACATTTCAAAGGAAGTAACAAGAATATGTTAACCATCAAAATCAAAACACTTAGCCATCACTAAAATTTCATAAGACAAATTGGAGCTGCCAAAATCTAGAAATTTCATTCACTTCATGGATGAATATAGTGTTTGCATTCCTGCTTCACTTAACAACAAAAATATAGATGGAAATTATAAACACAAAGTTAGACTCTTCTAAGAGCTTAATTGCTCAGCATTATGATTTTCTAGATATTATATATTTTAGCTGACAACAACAGTTTACTTGAAATTGTAATTTGTAATACAAAGCAGCAATTATAGTTTTAGGTATCATATATTAAATCATATCCTGACAAATGGCAGACTTATTTGTTTGCCATCATGAAAGATTATGTTTGCTTATTATGATTTTTTTACAAATATGAGAATAGGAGAGACAATGTATATTCTTCATAGCAATGTGGTAATAAAGAGGTTGAGGTGCCTCCTATATAGATTTTCAATACTTATAAAGTCAGAAAATGCTATTGTCTTTAGAGTCTGAAGTTGGCTGACATATTCATTTTGAATCAATATAATTTACTTTTCAATGAGGTTTAAGTGGCTACCATGTATAAAGCACTGTTAAATATTCTGCATGACTTAAAAATACACAGTCAGTCTCCATTCTTCAATAAAATCATAATCTAAGAGCATGAATAAGATACAAGGAATTTACATGACCAGATAATATAATTGGTATGCAATTGATGCAAATAAATAAGAAGATTTAAATGATGGCGAGCACTTCTCCATACAGTGCGATTGAGAAAACCTTCACACAGTCCTAGGTGACACTGATCTTCAACTCCTAACAAATGGAATATTTTTAGCCAATTCATAGGGGGAGCAAAGTACAAAAGTGTTTGAGAAAACACCAGAATTATACTTGAACTAGAAGGAAAGGAGGCTAAAAATTAGGAAAACCAAAATCACAGGATAGGAAAATAGGAGAGAAAGTGAAAGGCCAAGGAATGGCCAAAGCAAAGGTAGACATACACACACACACACAAAATGTGTCTAGCCTGAGCACTCTTCGTTCTAGTATTTGGTATATTTGCATCTTGGTTTTCAAGGGAGACTGGGGCTGGTCGGAAGAAGTACTGTTGACAATTACTTATGCCTTATGTTTTTTGAAAAACAAGGAATCTACATGCAAATACCCAAAACTTCTCCACACATATCTTCCTCAGAAGCACACAGATTTCTGAAATTTAAAAACTGTGATTGCTTTATTCTCTAATAAAAACATTCCATAACAAAACAACATTTTATTGGTCATCTTGGTGAAAATCAATATACTAGTCATTTGTTTTTAGAAATGGGATTTTGATCTATATTATAAACGAGATAATAATTGAAATAGCATAAGTTAAAACATCTGCTCACTTTTATTAGCTCTGATTTTAGAGAGAAAATCTTACATCTAATCTTCTAGACTTAAAATAAGATTTTCAGAATTTTAATTATGTCCTCTGTCTCTCTCTCACACACACACACACAGAGAGAGAGAGAGAGAGAGAGAGAGAGAGAGAGAGAGGAAGTACTGCTGTTACCATTAATTTGTTTAAGAGTTGAACAGGGCTTAAGAAAATAAAGAGGTTGAGCCCTATTGCCAAGATGGCCGAATAGGAACAGCTCCGGTCTACAGCTCCCAGCATGAGCGGCACAGAAGACGGGTGATTTCTGCATTTCCATTTGAGGTACTGGGTTCATCTCACTAGGGAGTGCCAAACAGTGGGTGCAGGACAGTTGGTGCAGCGCACTGTGCATGAGCCGAAGCAGGGCAAGGCATTGCCTCACTCGGGAAGTGCAAGGGGTCAGGGAGTTCGCTCTCCTAATCAAAGAAAGGGGTAACAGATGGCACCTGGAAAATCGGGTCAGTCCCACCCTAATACTGCGCTTTTCCAATGGGCTTGGAAAACGGCACACCAGGAGATTGTGTCCCGCACCTGGCTCGGAGGGTCCTATGCCCACGGAATCTCGCTGATTGCTAGCACAGCAGTCTGAGATCAAACTGCAGGGTGGCAGCGAGGCTGGGGGAGGGGCACCCGCCATTGCCAAGGCTTGCTTAGGTAAACAAAGCAGCCAGGAAGCTCGAACTGGGTGGAGCCCACCACAGCTCAAGGAGTCCTGCCTGCCTCTGTAGGCTTCACCTCTGGGGGCAGGGCACAGACAAACAAAAATTCAGCAGGAAACTCTGCAGACTTAAATGTCCCTGACAGCTTTGAAGAGAGTAGTGGTTCTCCCAACATGCAGCTGGAGATCTGAGAACGGAGAGACTGCCTCCTAAAGTGGGTCCCTGACCCCCAAGCAGCCTAACTGGGGGGCACCCCCCAGTAGGGATAGACTGACACCTCACTCGGCCAGGTACTCCTCTGAGACAAAACTTCCAGAGGAACTATCAGACAGCTGAATTTGTGGTCTCACAAAAATCCGCTGTTCTGCAGCCACCGCTGCTGACACTCAGCCAAACAGGGTCTGGAGTGGACCTCTAGCAAACTCCAACAGACCTGCAGCTGAGGGTCCTGTCTGGTAGAAGGAAAACTAACAAACAGAAAGGACATCCACACCAAAAACCCATCTGTACATCACCATCATCAAAGACCAAAAGTAGATAAAACCACCAAGATGGGGAAAAAACAGAGCAGAAAAACTGGAAACTCTAAAAAGGAGAGCACCTCTCCTCCTCCAAAGAAACGCAGTTCCTCACCAGCAACGGAACAAAGCTGGATGGAGAATGACTTGACGAGTTGAGAGAAGAAGGCATCAGATGATCAAACTACTCTGAGCTACGGGAGGAAATTCAAAACAATAGAAAAGAAGTTAAAAACTTTGAAAAAAAATTAGATGAATGGATAACTAGAATAACCAGTGGAGAGAAGGGCTTAAAGGAGCTGACGGAGCTGAAAGCCAAGTTTCGAGAACTATTCGAAGATTGCAGAAGCCTCGGGAGCCGATGCGATCAATTGGAAGAAAGGGTATCAGTGATGGAAGATGAAATGAATGAAATGAAGTGAGAAGGGAAGTTTAGAGAAAAGAGAATAAAAAGAAATGAACAAAGCCTCCAAGAAATTTGGGACTATGTGAAAAGACCAAATCTACATCTGATTGGTGTACCTGAAAATGACAGGGAGAATGGAACCAAGTTGGAAAACACTCTGCAAGATATTATCCAGAACTTCCCCAATCTAGCAAGGCAGGCCAACATTCAGATTCAGGAAATACAGAGAACACCACAAAGATACTCCTTGAGAAGAGCAACTCCAAGACACATAATTGTCAGATTCAGCAAAGTTGAAATGAAGGAAAAAATGTTAAAGGCGGCCAGAGAGAAAGGTCGGGTTACCCACAAAAGGAAGCCCATCAGACTAACAGCTGATCTCTCGGCAGAAACTCTACAAGCCAGAAGAGAGTGGGGGCCGATATTCAACATTATTAAAGCAAGGAATTTTCAACCCAGAATTTCATATCCAGCCAAACTAAGCTTCATAAGTGAAGGAGAAATAAAATACTTTACAGACAAGCAAATGCTGAGAGATTTTGTTACCACCAGGCCTGCCCTAAAAGAGCTCCTGAAAGAAGCACTAAACATGGAAAGGAACAACTGCTACCAGCCACTGCAAAAACATGCCAAATTGTAAAGACCATCGACGCTAGGAAGAAACTGCATCAACTAATGAGCAAAATAACCAACTAACATCATAATGACAGGATCAGATTCACACATAACAATATTAACTTTAAATGTAAATGGGCTAAATGCTCCAATTAAAAGACACAGACTGGCAAACTGGATAAGGAGTCAAGACCCATCAGTGTGCTGTATTCAGGAAACCCATCTCATGTGCAGAGACACACATAGACTCAAAATAAAGGAATGGAGGAAGATCTATCAAGCAAATGGAAAACAAAAAAAGCAGGGGTTGCAATCCTAGTCTCTGATAAAATAGACTTTAAACCAATAAAGATCAAAAGAGACAAAGAAGGCCATTACATAATGGTAAAGGGATCAATTCAACAAGAAGAGCTAACTATCCTAAATATATATGCACACAACACAGGAGCACCCAGATTCATAAAACAAGTCCTGAGTGACCTACAAAGGGACTTAAACTCCCACACAGTAATAATGGGAGATTTTAACACCCCACTGTCAACGTTAGACAGATCAACCTGACAGAAAGTTAACAAGGATATCCAGGAATTGAACTCAGCTCTGCACAAAGTGGACCTAATAGACATCTACAGAACTCTCCACTCCAAATCAACAGAATATACATTTTTTTCAGCACCACACCACACCTATTCCAAAATTGACCACATAGTTGGAAGTAAAGCTCTCCTCAGCAAATGTAAAACAACAGAAATTATAACAAACTGTCTCTCAGACCACAGTGCAATCAAACTAGAACTCAGGATTAAGAAACTCACTCAAAACTGCTCAACTACATGGAAACTGAACAACCTGCTCCTGAATGACTACTGGGTACATAATGATATGAAGGCAGAAATAAAGATGTTCTTTGAAACCAACGAGAACAAAGACACAACATACCAGAATCTCTGGGACACATTCAAAGCAGTGTGTAGAGGGAAATTTATAGCACTAAACGCCCACAAGAGAAAGCAGGAAAGATCCAAAATTGACAACCTAACATCACAATTAAAAGAACTAGAAAAGCAAGAGCAAACACATTCAAAAGCTAGCAGAAGGCAAGAAATAACAAAATCAGAGCAGAACTAAAGGAAATAGAGACACAAAAAACCCTTCAAAAAATTAATGAATCCAGGAGCTGGTTTTTTGAAAAGATCAACAAAATTGATAGACTGCTTGCAAGACTAATAAAGAAGAAAAGAGAGAAGAATCAAATAGATGCAATAAAAAATGAAAAAGGAGTTATCACCACTGATCTCACAGAAATACAATCTACCATCAGAGAATACTACAAACACCTCTACGCAAACAAACTAGAAAATCTAGAAGAAATGGATAAATTCCTCGACAAATACACTCTCCCAAGACTGAACCAGGAAGAAGTTGAATCTCTGAATGGACCAATAACAGGCTCTGAAATTGTGGCAATAATCAATAGCTTACCAACCAAAAAGAGTCCAGGACCTGATGGATTCACAGCCGAATTCTAGCAGAGGTACAAGGAGGAACTGGTACCATTCCTTCTGAAACTATTCCAATCAATAGAAAAAGAGGGAATCCTCCCTAACACATTTGATGAGGCCAGCATCATCCTGATACCAAAGCCTGGCAGAGACATAACCAAAAAAAGAGAATTTCAGACCAATATCCTTGATGAACATTGATGCAAAAATCCTCAATAAAATACTGGCAAACCGAATCTAGCCGCACATCAAAAAGCTTATACACCATGATCAAGTGGGCTTCATCCCTGGGATGCAAGGCTGTTTCAACATATGCAAATCAATAAATGTAATCCAGCATATAAACAGAACCAAAGACAAAAACCACATGATTATCTCAACAGATGCAGAAAAGGCTTTTGACAAAATTCAACAACTTTTCATGCTAAAAACTCTCAATAAATTAGGTATTGATGGGAAGTATCTCAAAATAATAAGAGCTATCTATGACAAACCCACAGCCAATATCATACTGAATGGGCAAAAACTGGAAGCATTTCCTTTGAAAACTGGCACAAGACAGGGATGCCCTCTCTCACCACTCCTATTCAACATAGTGTTGGAAGTTCTGGCCAGGGCAATCAGGCAGGAGAAGGAAATAAAGGGTATTCAGTTAGGAAAAGAGGAAGTCAAACTGTCCCTGTTTGCAGATGACATGCTTGTATATCTAGAAAACCCCATTGTCTCAGCCCAAAATCTCCTCAAGCTGATAAGCAACTTCAGCAAAGTCTCAGGATACAAAATCAATGTACAAAAATCACAAGCATTCTTGTACACCAATCACAGACAAACAGAGAGCCAAATCATGAGTGAACTCCCATTCACAATTGCTTCAAAGACAATAAAATACCTAGGAATCCAACTTACAAGGGACGTGAAGGACCTCTTCAAGGATAACTACAAACCACTGCTCAGTGAAATAAAAGAGGTTACAAACAAACGGAAGAACATTCCATGCTCATGGGTTGGAAGAATCAATATCGTGAAAATGGCCATACTGCCCAAGGTAATTTATAGATTCAATGCCATCCCCATCAAGCTACCAATGACTTTCTTCACAGAATTGGAAAAAACTACTTTAAAGTTCATATGGAACCAAAAAAGAGCCCGCATTGCCAAGTCAATCCTAAGCCAAAAGAACAAAACTGGAGGCATCACGCTACCTGACTTCAAACTATACTACAAGGCTACAGTAACCAAAACAGCATGGTACTGGTAACACAACAGAGACATAGATCAATGGAACAGAACAGAGCCCTCAGAAATAATGCTGCATATCTACAACTATCTGATCTTTGACAAACCTGACAAAAACAAGCAATGGGGAAAGGATTCCCTATTTAATACATGGTGCTGGGAAAACTGGCTAGCCATATGGAGAAAGCTAAAACTGGATCCCTTCCTTACACCTTATATAAAAATTAATTCAAGATGGATTAAAGACTTACATGTTAGACCTAAAACCATAAAAACCCTAGAAGAAAGCCTAGGCAATACCATTCAGGACATAGGCATGGGCAAGGACTTCATGTCTAAACACCAAAAGCAATGGCAACAAAAGCCAAAATTGATAAATGGGATCTAATTAAACTAAAGAGCTTCTGCACAGCAAAAGAAACTACCATCAGAGTGAACAGGCAACCTACAGAATGGGAGAAAATTTTCACAACTTACTCATCTGACAAAGGGCTAATATCCAGAATCTACAATGAACTCAAACAAATTTACAAGAAAAAAACAAACAACCCCATGAAAAAGTGGGCAAAGGACATGAACAGACACTTCTCAAAAGAAGACATTTATGCAGCCAAAAAACACATGAAAAAATGCTCATCATCACTGCCATCAGAGAAATGCAAATCAAAACCACAATGAGATACCATCTCACACCAGTTAGAATGGCCATCATTAAAAAGTCAGGAAACAACAGGTGCTGGAGAGGATGTGGAGAAATAGGAACACTTTTACACTCTTGGTGGGACTGTAAACTAGTTCAACCATTGTGGAAGTCAGCGTGGTGATTCCTCAGGGATCTAGAACTAGAAATATCATTTGACCCAGCCATCCCATTACTGGGTATATACCCAAAGGACTATAAATCACGCTGCTATAAAGACACATGCACACGTATGTTTGTTGCGGCACTATTCACAATAGCAAAGACTTGGAACCAACCCAAATGTCCAACAACAATAGACTGGATTAAGAAAATGTGGCACATATACAGCATGGAATACTATGCAGCCATAAAAAATGATGAGTTCATGTCGTTTGTAGGGACATGGATGAAACTGGAAAACATCATTCTTAGTAAACTATCGCAAGGACCAAAAAACCAAACACTGCATGTTCTCACTCATAGGTGAGAATTGAACAATGAGAACTCATGGACACAGGAAGGGGAACATCACACTCCGGGGCCTGTTCTGGGTTGTGGGGAGGGGGGAGGGACAGCATTAGGAGATATACCTAATGCTAAATGATGAGTTAATGGGTGCAGCAAACCAACACAGCACATGGATACATGTGTAACAAACCTGTACATTGTGCACATGTACCCTAAAACCTAAAGTATAATTAAAAAAAAAAAAAAAAAAGAAAAAAGAAATTTAACACAGACCGGGCACGGTGGCTCACGCCTGTAATCCCAGCACTTTGGGAGGCCAAGACGGGCGGATCACGAGGTCAGGAGATCAAGACCATCCTGGCTAACACGGTGAAACCCCGTCTCTACTAAAAATACAAAAAATTAGCCAGGCATCGGGGCAGGCGCCTGTAGTCCCAGCTACTTGAGAGGCTGAGGCAGGAGAATGGCATGAACCTGGGAGGTGGAGTTTGCAGTGAGCTGAGATCGCACCACTGCACTCCACCTGGGGGACAGAATGAGACTCCGTCTCAAAAAAACCAAAAAAAAAAAAAAAAAAAAAGAAATTTAACACAAATAAAGTAAGCAGTTAAGTTACAATGAAGGATACAAAATATTCACACTTCTCTACTGTACTACCTTTAAATCAATATGACAAAGTCATTTTGTCTTTATGCAAACAATTAACTTGATATTTTCATACAGTAACAGAAAAAATGGGCTTTGCAGACGCCGCTGCCGCCAGGAGCCCTCTACTATCAGCTATTGTCAACCCCACCGTGTTCTTCGACATCGCTGTTGACGGTGAGCCCTTGGGTGGCATCCCCTTCGGGCTGTTTGCAGACAAGATGCCAAAGACACCAGAAAACTTTCATGCTCTAAGCACTGGAGAAAAAGGATTTGGTTATAAGGGTTCCTCCTTTCACAGAATTATTCCAGGGGTTATGTGTCAGCGTGGTGACTTCATAGATCATAATGGCACTGGTGGCAATTCCATCTAAGGGGAGAAATTTGATGACAAGAACTTCATCCTAAAGCATGCAGGTCCTGGCATCTTGTCCATGGCAAATGCTGGACCCAACACAAACAGTTTCCAGTGTTTCATCTGCAGTGCCGAGGCTGAGTGGTTGGATGGCAAGCATGTGGGCTTTGGCAAGGTGAAAGAAGGCAAAAATATCGTCGAGGCCATGGAGCGCGCTGGGTCCAGGAATGGCAAGACCAGCAAGAAGATCACCATTGCTGACTGTGGGCAACTCTAATATGTTTGACTTGTGTATGATATTTTATCTTAACCACCAGACCATTCCTTTTGTAGCTCAGGAGAGCACCTCTCCACCCCATTTGCTCCCAGTATCCTGGAATCTTTGTGCTCTCGCTGCAGTTCCCTTTGGGTGCCATGTTTTCCTTGTTCCCTTCCATGTCTAGCTGGATTGCAAAGTTAAGTTTATGACTATGAAATAAAAACTAAATAACAATAAAAAAGAGCAGAAGAAATGATTGGTAATTGACTAGGGACTTTAGAAAAATGTTTAAACTCTGTAACATTTCATTCTTTATCTTGCATTCTTATTAGATATCACTTCTACCAGATACCATTAACAGAATTAAGGATAAAAAGCATATGATCCTATATTCCTAATACTCTTTATACCAAATTAGTTACTTAGAAAGAGCTCTATGACCTTGGGAAGTTATATAAGTTTTCTCAGCCTTGGTTTTCCTATTTGCAAAAAAAATAGCAATACTATTTAAATGAGCCATTCCATGTATCATTGCATGATTCTGAATTTCCATATTTTATCTTCCTTCTATGAAAAATGACAATCTCAGTTGCTCCTTTTAGTATCAGATTGTGCCATTTTGTACATTATGATAATTAAAGTAATGATCAGAGACTAGATTTTCAAGTGCACATTTTGGTGTGAATACATTTCTCAGTCGTCCCCTTCTGGCTTGGTAGGATGCACCAGCCCACTCATGCCAGCCACTGAGGTTAGGATGCATTCTGCCTGTGAAGATCCCAGATTTTCACATCACATTGGCTTTATCAGCTTCCACAGCTGCTGGAGAGTGCAAGGTCCTAAGAGGCTCTAAGAGACACTTAGACACCTGTCAAACCAGGTGCACTGGGACAGCAACTGCCCACTAAACATCCAGGCTGGCATGCAGCCAACTCCTTCTCTACCCTAATAATTTTTTTTAAAGGCCAACATAATCACATTTAAATAACACAACACTTTCCCATACAGAAATTTTTACAGGCACTGAAAAGAGAGAAAAGTGTGCTTTTTAAAAAATCTGAAGCAAAGTTAGGACAGAATCCAGAAATGAAGCTTACTCAGCCTGTTCTGAAATGTAACCTGCTTGTTAATCATTAATGAGACGTTAAATTTATGAAACCTTGAAGTGAAACACAAGACTAAGATTTTGGCATCAGGTTTCATTTGAATCAACTTTCTGGAGAAAAAAAACAGCTCAGTAAGTTGAACTGCAGGCTGCAGGGGCTACCCCAGGGCATCAGTGTTGTTCTGTAAAATCACACTATATCATCAGCACACATGTGCACAAGGGAGAAAACACATTAGACTGTAAGATAATCGTCAAGCAGAGAAAATAAAATATGCCCTCAGGCGTCCCATTTGTAATTCCCTTGAATCCATGTTCACAAGGCTTTCTTTTCTATACAATTTGACAAGTTAATGCAAACCACTTTATGTAGTCACTACAAGGCCCCAAATCCCTGAAGTTTTGTAGGGATAATTTATGGTCAGCTAAAGCAAATGCCTTAGAGAGGTCAATAGAAATTGCTTCTATCACACAGTCTTCATCTATTGCATTGGAGATAGTGTGGGTACCGTATCCTGGGTGATTGGTTTGCTGTGAAGCCTGACAAGAAAGGAGTCAGCAAGTCCTTTGGCTGTAGATAGTTTGAAATGTATACGTGTACATTTTTTTTAACAGGTAGAGCCAAAATAGCTTTCTGCTGAATCAAACCTCTTAATTTCCTTTTTGTGGAGGTGAACTATACTGGCAATGTCTTCAGACTTGAATGAGGGGAAGACCTCAGAACGGAGATATTTTCTTTGCTATTACCAGAATTGGCAAGTGAAGAAATGCAGGCTCTTCATAGATACTGTATTACAATTTAGTATTCACCAGGAAATAACTCCAAATTTTCCAGTGCATAAATGAATCTCTCTCGTAAAAATCCACATTAATCCCTCTGAGTGCATTTATTTGTTTGAAGGCAAATCCCTCACCACCATCACCAAAAGACATTGGTAAAAAAGATAATGACATTAAGAATCTGGTGTTTGTCAGTCTTACTGTTTTAAATCTTTACCGTTGAAATGGTTACAGTTAAGTATTTTAAAATATTTTTCACATATATGTATGTGTGAATAAGGTATATATATATATTAGGAATGATCTCTATTCTCAGAAAAAATTCCAGATGTTTCCAGAGATTAATTTCCTAGTTTTTTTATATATGTATATATTTCATATATATAAAAAATATATTATTAAATTAAAGAGCAGGCAGATCACAAAGTATTTCTCAAAGAACAATATAACATTTTTAAATTTTATTTTTTATTTGTTCATTTTAATCTGAGTGTTTCTCTCTTTGACTCTGTAGTACCTCTGGTCTACCAGCACAGGAGAATAGAAAGTAGGGTGGCCTACCATTCAAGAAAGAGTACTGGATAGGTTCTCTAACTTATCCAAAGCATATAACAATCTTGTCTTCTACACATCTATCATGTATAGATTCTATCATGTATATTTGCTCTCAAATAAGGGGAAAGATTTTTGTAATAGTCAATGTTTGGTCATGAAAATAGAAGCTATTTTATTATTCTAAGTATGAAGGATTTCAATAGAAGAAACTAAAAGTTTTACAAAACCATTGTATGGATCAGAGAGTAAAGAAAGGGAAGCTCTCACCAATATTTCCAGCCTATGGCACTAAAGTAGATGGTTCTTAAAAATTCCTCCAGAAGTCACTGAAATCTCAAGAACTGCTGAGTGGCTTCCACTGACTATTTGAATCTGCAATACCAAGGAGAACAATTCTCCAGAAGTCACCATGAGCTATCTAAGCTATACAAAGCCTAAAGCAGGTGAGATGTAGGATGTTGTCAGCAAGCTGCTGTGAACTTCTTGTCTGTTATCTATCCACACCCTTGGCTTCAAAGGCTTCTCAAGAATAATTCTCTTTTTTCTTCTACCTTCCAAATCTCAATTTAGTTCATCTCATTGGCAGACTGTGACCTAAACTATGGGGAAAAGATAGATTGAAGAAATGCATATTCAGGCTTTCTTTCTGTAATAGAAGTTAATAGTGATTAATTTTATAATACCCTAATCAGATGTGTGTTACAACTGAAAAATATCAGCAATGCAACTTTAAAAACTTTATTAAAACAAATCACATTTGTGTATGATTAATAAAATGGTAGGCAGTCACTTAAGTCATGGCTTTCATCTTTACAAGAGGAAAAAGCCGAACCAACTGAAAATATCCCACTTTTCTTGGACTCTTCAGAGAAGTGAGGTCACTAGGAAAATTACTCCCTCAAAATCTGAAAAGACAGGTGAATCTGAAGAATTACAGCTGGATTTGCTTATCTGGAGCAGAAGCCATGGAAGCCATAAGCCCATAGGAACACATAAATGGTAATTCTGATGAGTAACTACAGGCAGAGTGAAGACTTGTGTGATGGGAGAAACACCTGAGGATGCAGTCTTGAGGGGCCCCACACTTCCATGAGGGCCTCACCATGTTGTCCAGTAAAGAGCTGGGAAAGTTCCTTTCATGAACCTTACTGGGGGCAAGGAAGAATAATCACTGTGAAACATACCAAGCAGGCCGGGCATGGTGGCTCACGCCTATAATCCCAGTACTTTGGGAGACCGAGCAGGTGGATCATTTGAGGTCAGGAGTTCGAGACCAGCCTGACCTATGCAGTGAAACCCCATCTCTACTAAAAATAAAAATAAAAATAAAAATAAATTAGCCAGGCATGGTAGTGGATGCCTGTAGTCCCAGCTACTGGGGAGGCTGAGAGAGGAGAATTGCTTGAACCTGGAAAGCAGAAGTTGCAGTGAGCCAAGATCATGCCACTGCACTCCATCCTGAGCGACAGAGCAAGACTCCATCACAATAAAATAAAATTTTATATATATACATATATACATACACACACACACACACACACACACACACACGTATATATATAGAGAGAGAGAGAAAGAGAGAGAGAGAGCACATTCTTCCTAAAGGGCTTTATAATCTAAAAACAAAAAAGACTTTACCAGAGCCTTTTCCCACTTGGCGGAAGGGCATAGTTTTCCCACCACAGTCCCTTCTAGCCTTCCTATTTCACCCAAGGAAGGAAAATAAAAGCTAAGACATGTTTGTGAAAGTTAAAGTTCAGAGATACCTATTTCCTAAAACACTGAGATTAAATCATAAAATGCTGAAGCATGTCCCCCCCCTCCACGATTTAGCACCACACCAACAGAGGATATAAACAAAGGATTATAGCTGAAAGAGTTGCAAGATCCAGACTCTTAGGAGGAGCAGTTAAGGAATTCCAAAGTCAACAGGAGATACGAAAATAGGACACAAGAGGAATTTGAAACCCCTGGCACCTATAAATGCAGCAAACATTAAGCGCAGCCTAAATTCTGATCAGAATAACATAAAGTCTCATGTTAAAAGCCAATTAGGCCAGACACACTGGCTCACATCTTTAATCTCCACAACGCAGGAGACTGAGGCTGGGAGAACACTTGAGGCTGAGAGTTCCAGACCAGCCTGCAGCCTGGGCAACATAGTGAAACCCTCTCTCTAAAATAAATAAATAAATAAAATAAATTTGCCAGGCATGATGGCATGTGTCTATAGTCAGGTACTTAGGAGGCTGAGGCAGGAGGATCAATTGAGTCCAGAGATTTGCGGATGTAGTGAGCTATGGTTGTGCCACTACACTCCAGCCTGGAACACTAAGTGAGACCCTGTCTCAAGGAAAATAAAAGCCAATTTATCTCAGTTTCTCTTACTTGATACATTATGCCTGGCCTTCATCAAAAATATTAAAAGACATGCTAAAAGGCAAAAAAAAAATAGTTTGAAAAGACAAAGCTAGCATCAGAATCAAACTCAGAAATAACACAATTTTGGAATTATGAGAGAATTTAAAATAACTATGATTAATATGTAATTCCTCTAATGGAAATGAAAGCAATGTGAAGAAACAGAAGGGTAATGTAAGGCTCATTGTAGACTGGTCATGCCATAAGAAAGAATCAGTGATATTGAATATAGGTCAATAGAAGCTTCCCAAACTACAAAGAGAAGAAATAAAGGAAGGGAGGAAGAGAGAGAGAAAGAGAGAAAAGAGATTTCAAGACTAGTAGGACAATTTCAGAGGTGTAACATAAATGTAGTTGGAATACCAGAAGGAGAAGAGAGAATGGAGAAGAATAAATATTTAAAGTAATAATGACTGAGAACTTTCCAAAATTAAAAAAAGACACTAAAACCTCTTGGTTGCTTCCAGTTCGGGACAATTATTAATAAAACTGCTATACAGTTTCACATTCTAGTTTTTGTGTGGATATCAGTTTCTACCATGTTCTGTTTTGTAAGAAATTGCCCAAATGTTTTCCAAAATGGTTGAAGATAATTGAGATATTTATATATTATATAATGTATAGTTATTTTGTTTTTATATTGTAAGTCATCTGGAATTTTATTTACATATTCAGGGTGTGTACACATGCACAACTTTATTACAGATTTTTAAATATCTGATCGATTCTTACTTTATTGTATCAACCATATTAAATAGTCTTCCTCACTTCCAACTTTTTAATTTTAAAATTTTGGTATGTGTAGACACAGTCCCAGGTGTGACTTATTTTGCCAGTACATTTGTTTTATAGATCAAAACGGAGTTTTAATCAGAATTTCCCCTTTTATATAAATAAGATGAGATGGTTTCTTCTACATTCCAAGTCTACTGTGTTTGCTTTTTCATTTCATTTGAAATTTATGGAAGTTAACATAGTATCTTTTCCTTCCTTCAATCACCCTCCAGTTTCATAGATATTTTGGTAAACTCTATAGCGGATTTAATTCTACGAGATGTCAAGAATTCTTTCAGGATAGCCCCAGTATCCATAATTTCTTCTCGACAATTTACGCCAAATTTTACCATCTTTAACTTTTCTCTCACCACCTCAAGCATCTAGAAGTTTTCTTCATATATTAAAAAAAAAGAAGTGCCATGTAGTTTTCTTATAGCAGGAAAGCTATAGGAAATACTATATCCTTCAGAAGCAGACAATTAGCTCACCCAACTTTATTCATAACAAGAAGATAAATAGTATGAACATCAATTTTATTCCTCACTAAAGTTGTAGCTTAGAGAGATATAAATAATAATATGTTGTTTTTATATAGTAGACACCTATAGTATTTCCAACTAAATATCTTATGAAATGAACAGCGAAATATTATTAGGCTCATAAATAAATGTGCCAGAGAGAATGATAAATGAAACTGGGAAATGTACACCATTTACAATATCAAAGCAATGTGCCAGGTATTCATCATTAAGACAATGTGGATTATGATAAAGCTGAACAACAAAATGTTTAAATAATCACTCAAAACAACTATAAGAGATGACATTTGAAATGTACACATGAAGACTGCTGTAAGAAAATTATAGAAGGAAATTATCACTTCAGGCTAAGGTCATCAAGAGGAGGGCCAAGAATTTGAATTTGAGCTTATTCTTGTATAACATTAAATTTATACAGAAGCCAAAGTAAACAAGGAAGTGGAAATAAAGAAAAATGATGGCTATATACAAGATTTATTTACAAAAAACAACACAATATGATAGATGTAGAAATGGAGTCAGATGATAAAAATCATATATAAGTGGTGGAAGTAACTGGTTATAATAGCTCCAAACAAAGTCACTTAAGTAGATAAATGGGTATTAGGAAATTTAAAACAAAAAAATACAGAAGCAACTTGAAAAAGATTAAAAGCTTGACAATCATTAATAATTTTAAGAAGGGAGGGGGGAGGGACAGCATTAGGAGATATACCTAATGCTAAGTGACGAGTTAATGGGTGCAGTACACCAATATGGCACATGTATACATATGTAAAAAACCTGCACATTGTGCACATGTATCCTAAAACTTAAAGTATAATAATAATAAAATTTAAAAAAAGAAAATAATTTTAAGAATTCCAAGCAAAATCTTCAATGAATTTTCTTATTTTTTATACAACCCTTGCAGTTTCAGTGGGACTGTGTTGCCCATAAGAAGCGGAGGCTACATCAATTATTCCTTAGCTAATATTCTTCTTCTCTATTATTTCAGAAATTGATTTCTATAGAATTGCATTAATAATTCTATCTATCAGTTCAGTAAGGAATCAAAACTCTAACTCCAGTTTCACCTAGAATAGTATTTCACTTTAATTAAAATACTAGAGCAGCAAGCAGATTTTATAGTTTCACACATCTGGCTATTTCAAAGCTAGATTGTTCTTTGCATATTGCTTTTGGACACTTTGAATAGCATCCTTTTCCAAAGGAAACTTGTTTTCTCAAGTTTCTGTAATTGGTATTTTGAATCACAGGATGTAGAACTCTCAAACCCAATATTGGAAATTCAGCTCTCTAAACTGGTATTGACTTTTGTTGTAATCCTACAGTGTAGAAAGCTTGCTGAAATTACCTCATGAGGACAGTACTTTGAGAATCTGAGCATAACTTTATTTTTCTTCATTTACTGTATTTTTCCAAAGAAATTATGCATTTAATTTAATAATATCTCAGCACCATTCACATATATTCAACAATTTTCAACAACACGCATGCAGACAAGAAAAGCATAAAATATATTGACTCTTGGACACGCATTGCTTTTTACCAGTTTAAAGAAGTAAATTATCAGTTCAAATTAATATGTACAATTGCTTAGAACACAATATAGTGTATACCATAAGTCATCACAATGGGCTATATCTCATATTATATTAAAAAAAAGTTTATCTTTAAATCACTCTATATTTTAAAATATTACCAATTACATTAAATTGGAAATATACAGTGAGATTGATTGATTGTAGGGGATGTTCAACATTAGTAACGAATGTTTGAATAGTGTTTGTTTTTACATACAATTTTCAAAGTATTTCCCGCATCAGAAAATTCGCAACAAGTTCTTCAGCTGTTTTGTGTACAGGTGATATCTCCATCTTAAACAATATTACTGAAGAAAGACACTATTTTTAGTCCTGATTCTCTTCTACCATCAAAATTATAGACTTTAAAATATCATAGAGATATATATCTTTTAAACCCAGAATCGCTCAGACCACTTATTTCGATAGAATATTTTATCTTTTCTTATAAGAAGCAAAGTTCAAATCTACTTGGGTTTATCTGAATAGAATCAAGGCATCTGGACCTCAATGGCCCTGGAAATACCACAAAAAAGTAAATTTTACAGCATATACATGAAAAGATAGAACTATTGTCTAGGGGTTTCTTTAAAGTAGAAAACATCATGTTCTTTGTTAGCATCAGATACTGCCATAAGTGTGTCAAATAGTCATTATATGTTTTGTGATTTATCTATATTTTTATTGATAGCCTCAAAATATAACTCCTTAATTTCTAGTGAAGGCAGAAAGGTCTGAATAGGAATATAAGCCAGATAAAAAACAAAACAACAACAAAAAACACTAATCATTCTCTGCATGCATCTGTATTAAATCTCCTGAATACAGTGAAGCAAATAATCATAATACATTATAATAAATAAGCAATCCATCACCTGTTTATTGTTATTATTTATAAAATGCTAAAAATTAAATCACTCTCAGCATAAACATTAGTGAAATTTTATAAAGGCAAAAACCATTTCAGAACTCTCATATATTTTTGGTTGGAGTGTAAAATGGCATAATTACATTGCAAGATAGTTTGACAGGTTTTTATAAGGCTAAATAAACACCTGATTGACTAGTATATTTAAAATGAGATCATCTTAGTGTATTTAAACTATTTCTCGATAAAGTTAATTTTAAAAGTTTAAATTCAATTTTTCAAATAGATTTTGGTTTCTTTTCTTTTCTTTTTTTTTGTTTTTTGTTTTTTGCTTTTTTCTTTTGAGACGGAGTCTCTCTCTGTCGCCCAGGCTAGAGTGCAGTGGCGCAACCTCGGCTCACTGCAAGCTCCGCCTCCCGGGTTCACGCCATTCTCCCGCCTCAGCTTCCAGAGTAGCTGGGACTATAGGCGCCTGCCACCACGCCCGGCTAATTTTTTGTAATTTTAGTAGAGACGGGGTTTCACAATTCACAGGATGGTCTCGATCTCCTGACCTTGTGATCCGCCTGCCTCGGCCCCCCAAAGTGCTGGAATTACAGGCGTGAGCCACCGCACCTGGCCAGATTTTGGTTTCTAACAACTATTTTCCAATAAATAGTTTAGGAGAGCTGGTTGATTTCAAGTTTGGAATATCTCATAGGACCAGAAAATAAGAAAAGTTCAAAAAGAAAGAAAGAGATAAAGAAGGAAGGGAGGAAGAAAGAAAAAAAAGAAAGAGGAATAAAAAACAACCTGAAATATTTCATGGTAAAAGTTTGAATTTAAGCAAGAAAATAAATATCATTTTGAATACAGCCCAAATAATTTTTTAAGATTGACTCCATGTTGAAATAAATAAACAATAGACAAATAAGTGGGCTATATGTGGCAGCTCTTTCCTACAGAAGAATTCCAATTTATAAATATAAAAGGAACAGGGGAAATAAAAAATATTTATTAGACTATCACTGTAATAATTGTCATAGGCACTATAAAGTGGTAAACTCTAAAACAAGATAACAAAAATGTAAGATATTTGCATAGCCCAAATATAATAGAAACCAGATATTTGCATAGTCCTAAATTCTGTCTTCAAAATATTTACTAATTCCAAAGGGAAAATTTGTGTTTATAGCTAAGAATTCTGGCGGAGACCATCCTAGCCAAAGAATCAAGAATAACATCGTTGGGATAAAGAGATTCCAACATCATATGCCTTCTTATGTGATACACTGAGAAAAGCATCTCACCTCTGTAATATCCTTCCCAATAATGAATAACTTCCATCTAAATGCAGTAAATCATAAAACAAGCACAAATTGAAGAGCATTCTATGTAATAACTGACCAGTACTCTTCAAAAATATCAAGGTCGTGAAAGACAGGGAAAAGCTAAGGAACTGCCAGAGATCAGAAAAGACGAATGAGACATGACAACTAAATGCAGGAATCTGAATTGGATCCTGGAACAGAACAGAGGTATTAGAAGAACTGATGAAATCTGAATAAATTTTGTACTTCAGTTAATAGTATTGTTCCAAGGCTAATTTCCTAGTTTTGTTAAATTTTCTATGGTTATGTTAAGAAGTTGACATAAGGACAAGCTGGGCGAGAACATAAGAAAATTCTCTATATTATTTTTGCAACTCTTCTGAAAGACTAAAATTACCTCCAAGTATTTGTTTAAAAGTTTAAAGTATTATTGATGATATTTTATGTTTCCAAAAATATGCAGAGAACTGGATCCCAAGCAGTGTTGGAATTTTTATCTTTGAGTCAAAAATTAATCAAATTAAAATTATAAACTGAATTATTGCTCTATGCTAAGCACAGACCCAATTTCCCATGGAAAGGAAGTAAAACACCCAAATTTAAAGAATATTCTACTAAAGTCCATTCATTCAAAAGTTATCAAACATTTACTATGAAAAAGTACTAGGTGAAAATATATATAGCAAAGCTAGTTTAAAACATTAACAAGTACAATAGGACTTGCTGTGTCCCATGTATGTCATTAAAAAATAGCCATAAAAATATTTTTTCCTATAATGTTTTCCTGTTGCTTTAAGAAAACTGGTTTTTAAGTTTATATAAAATTGTTATTAAAATCATTGTTTTACTCTAAACAAATGCTTGGCCATATACATAGTGAATTATTATTATTATTCTCACCAATTTATACTACTTGAAAGAATTTCCACTTGCTAGGAATTAATTTTTAGAAATACCTTGACATTTTATGTAGCTTTAGTTAGAAAACATCAACCTGACAAAAATAATAACTGCAGAAGAAAAAAAAAGTAGGGCAAAGGTGAGTGCTATTAGCTCTTTTAAAATCAATAAACTTGAAGTGTCACGGAAACTCAACTGCTTCTTTTAAGTGCTTTTTTCTAAGTGTATTTCTTGTATGTAATAGATAATTGGATTTTATTTTTTAATCCAAACTTACAGTCTCTGTCTTTCAATAGAGGATTTCAGACCATTTGTATTTAGTATAACAACTAATCTATTTCTTTCAAGTAAAAGTATTTTATCCTTTTTTGTTATTTCTTCTTTTTAAATGTTTACTTTTATGACTTCTTGAATGTTGAGTTCTTTGCCAATGAAACGTGAATACAACAACAACAACAACAAATAAAATGAAAAACCACTTTGTATCTATACACAGCTATTTTTAAAATTTTGAGCAATAAGAAGGCTTGAATTAAACAGCTTGGAATTTTACTTTTTGATTTGTTCAAAACAAAAGCATCCTCACTGCAGTGTCCCATTATGCTGTTTACTCTATTATCAAACAAAAGAAATAACACCCTATGTTATGTACCCTGGGAATAAGTTGAATTTGTTCATGTCTTTGAGCAGAGTAAAACAGAAGCAGCTATGTCTCTGTATAATGCCATCCGTGTTAATATCTCTAAAGTTTCTTCAATAACTCTAAAGCAAATTACCAAGGAAGATGGTAACTGCCGTTTTTCTACATTGGACAATAATTTGAATCTACTGGTTTCTCTCAGTCCATCTGTTACTGGTTGAAGGTGCCCAGGTTCTTGGCATCTTGAACAAAGAATTGGACAACACTCACAAAAAAAAAAAAAAGCCAGGAGAGTGAAGCAACAAAAGCAGAGATTTAAGATTTTCTTTTTGAAAATGAAAGTACTTTCCATAGTGTGGGAGTGGGCCCAAGCATAGGGGCTCAAGAGTCCTGGTTACAGAATTTTCTGGGGTTTCAATACTCTCTCGAGGTTTCTCATTGGTTACTTGCTGTATGCCCTATGTAAATGAAGAGAATGAAGTCAAGTTACAAAGTCATTTACTTAGTAGGTGCCCTATGTAAATGGAGAGGATGTTGCTTGGTGCCTGTGGCCTACGTAAATGGAGAGGATGTAACATGGTGCATGTGGCCTTTGTAAATGGAGAGGATGAAGTGAAGTTGCAAAGCCATTCACATTTATGTCATTGCTGAAGTGTTTCCATTTGATTTCGTTCTAGTAAGTCAGCATGAACCAGACTCATGTTGCCTGCCTCCAGACCCTATTCTCCTGCATCACATCCACTTCCTGAGTTTAGTGCATTATGTGCTGCTGATGCAGTCACAAAAGCCTGACTACTTTTAGGGCTCCTGTTTGAAATTTTAGATTGTCAACCTCTTCAAAATTGTCATTTGTGTGTGTTAGTGTTAGCAGCCACATTTGACTAGGAAAAAATTCTCAGTACTCTGTAAAGACAGGTCTCTGTAATAACATCTGTTTTTTCTGGTTTGGTAAAAAAAGAAGCTTCATGCTTCATTATTTCTCGATTTCATGCTTTGGTACCAAAGACTCTGCCAACATTTCTGAATCAAATTTATACACTGCTCAGAAAGGATCCAACTTTATTGAAAGCAGAGCTTACCCAAATCACTTTTTCAAGTTTTGTCTAGAAATCATAATATGAAGATCTTCCCTACCACATGAAAGTGTATCATTAAACTATTATCAGAAATAGTATTGCAATGGGAGAAAAGGGGAACCCACTTTCAAAGCAATTTGAAACAGAGGGATTGATTCATGACCTAATTTTCTTAGTAGATATTTAGTAAGATCTTATATAATTCAAAGTGAAATTATTAAATCAAATTTCTGAAATCATTTGAGACATTGAGAAATCATAAGATTATTGGCTATATTGCTCTAATGTATTAAATATTGCAGGCAAACAGTTATGTGAAATTCCCAAAGCTCAAAAAAATTTTTTTCTGATAGGTTGATATGTAGGGTGACAAAGCAGTGTCCATTTCTCCCCAAGTGAAAATACATAGAACTTATAAATGCTGAAGAAATTTTACTTCTGTTCAAACAAAATTAAAATTGAAATATGGATTTACAATCATTTTCTTCTTGATCTAGAAAGTCCCAAGACTTTCTAAACATAATGTCATTGGCTTACAGCCAAAGAGAATTGTTTAACATAAATTCATGGCTGAGAATTAAAACCCAATGTCCATTAGCACAAGTCTCTTCGTCTAGCAAAGTGGGCCATGTGAAATTTGGGGGACATTTTTTCCCTATATATGTAAGGGTTTACAACAGTGCTTGTTATAATCAAAATGCCAAGTTAAAATTTATGTGATTTCAAAAATGCTAGATAAAAGATTGGTAAAGAATTTTGACTCTCTGTGTCACTTTCTCCAACGCCAGGTGTCTCAATCTTCCCTGATACCTCTAAGGAATGTGAGTTCTCTAATCTTACGTAGGAATTAGTTTCCAGTCAATCACAGGTATTGCAAATCTTGATTTATTTATACTGGAATGACAAAGTAGTCAGTGGAAGAAGAAACAGGCCTAGAGTAACCCAGAAGTTACTCAAATACACAAACTTGGATATACATACTTATACAATTTTTTAAAACTCTGCCTTCTCTTTTAATTTAGACAAGCCACATCAGAACACCTGTATTTTAATCATTTCTCTTTTTATTTGCTACTCCCTTAGGGTCATATTTCTCTCCTACCATGCAACTGCCTCCATGTTGTCTCACCATGGTCTAAAAGTTCGTATCAAATTACACTCATAGGTCTATACCTTTGTTACCACATGATTAAGGAAATGAAGAATAATTTGCTGTCTTCTTCATTTAACGCCTGCGTAATCCTTAATAATGGTAACCATAAAGCTACTTGATTTTCTTCCCTAAAGCTCTTGATCTTCTGTATAAACAGTGATTCTATTTATTTGTAATATATATTCAAATTCAAACGTTATTAAAATTTTAAAAATAAATGAAAGTATGCTTTAAGTAACTTATTGTCATTTTATCTGATAGACAATTTGTATTAAATCAAACTGCCCATTTTTTTCACTTAAATATTTTATTCTGTTTTGTGCAAACTATAAGTCTACTTTTTAAAGTAATTCACATTGTATGAATATTATTATATTACATGAACATATTCATGCTGTCTTAGTCCAGTCAGGGCATAAAATTGGTCGCAACAGATGCCATACAATTGGTCGCTTATAGGCAGCAGAAATTTATTTCTCACTGTTCTGGAGGGTAGGAAGTAGAAAATCAAGGCAGATTTGGTACCTTGTGAGGGCCTGTTCTCTGGCTGATACATGGCACCTTCCGGCTGTGTCCTCACAAGAGGCAAACTGGCTCTCTGGCATCTTTTTTATAAGGGCAGTAATCCTAATCATGAGGGTTTTGTCCTTAGGACAAAATCAACTCCCAAAGGCCTTGCCACTTAATTTCATCACATTGAAGGCTAGGATTTCAATATATGAATTTTGGAGGGACACATTCAGACCATAGCACATGCCAATATACAATGTTGTTAAATTATGCTCCTGACCATTTTACTGACCCCAAATTCCATATTCTCTTCATGCTAAATAACAATATCTTTATTATTGTAATTTACTTTTGAGTAGAATTAATGTTTAGGTTTTGGCTTGTTTTCACAGTTTGAATTTAATTTTATTCAAAGAATTCCCATTGTACTTTCCTTGAAAAGTGAGAGAAATCTAATTCTTTGTATTTCTTTTATACCCTACCTGTACAATGGAAAATATATTTTAGTTTTGTTATGAGAATTTTTTAAGTCAAACCTTTTTATTTTACTATTTACCATGACAGATATGTCACTGTTTTTTAAAATTTATAATTTTAATTGGATGTATTTTCTTATTTCTCTTAGAAAAAGTTAACCTCCATCAATAGAAAAAGAGAGAATCCTCCCTAACACATTTTATGAGGCCAGCATCATCCTGGTACCAAAGCCTGGCAGAGACACAACCAAAAAAGAGAATTTCAGACCAATATCCTTGATGAACATTGATGCAAAAATCCTCAATAAAATACTGGCAAACCGGATCCAGCAGCACTTCAAAAAGCTTATCCACCATGATCAAGTGGGCTTCATCCCTGGGATGCAAGGCTGGTTCAACACACGTAAATCAATAAATGTAATCCAGCATATAAACAGAACCAAAGACAAAAACCACATGATTATCTCAATAGATGCAGAAAAGGCCTTTGACAAAATTCAACAACCCTCCATGCTAAAAACTCTCAATAAATTAGGTATTGATGGGACATACCTGAAAATAATAAGAGCTATCTATGACAAACCCACAGCCAATATCATACTGAATGGGCAAAAACTGGAAGCATTTCCTTTGAAAACTGGCACAAGATAGGGATGCCCTCTCTCACCACTCCTATTCAACATAGTGTTGGAAGTTCTGGCCAGGGCAATCAGGCAGGAGAAGGAAATAAAGGGTATTCAATTAGGAAAAGAGGAAGTCAAACTGTCCCTGTTTGCAGGTGACATGATTGTATATCTAGAAAACCCCACTGTCTCAGCCCAAAATCTCCTCAAGCTGATAAGCAACTTCAGCAAAGTCTCAAGATACAAAATCAATGTACAAAAATCACAAGCATTCTTGTACACCAATCACAGACAAACAGAGAGCCAAATCATGAGTGAATTCCCATTCACAATTGCTTCAAAGACAATAAAATACCTAGGAATCCAACTTACAAGGGATGTGAAGGACTTCTTCAAGGAGAACTACAAACCACTGCTCAATGAAATAAAAGAGGATACAAACAAATGGAAGAACATTCCATGCTCATGGGTAGGAAGAATCAATATTGTGAAAATGGCCATACTGCCCAAGGTAATTTATAGATTCAATGCCGTCCCCATCAAGCTACCAATGACTTTCTTCACAGAATTGGAAAAAACTACTTTAAAGTTCATATGGAACCAAAAAAGAGCCCGCATCACCAAGTCAATCCTAAGCCAAAAGAACAAAGCTGGAGGCATCACGCTACCTGACTTCAAACTATACTACAAGGCTACAGTAACCAAAACAGCATGCTACTGGTACCAAAACAGAGATACAGATCAATGGAACAGAACAGAGCCCTCAGAAATAATGCCGCATATCTACAACTATCTGATCTTTGACAAACCTGACAAAAACAAGCAATGGGGAAAGGATTCCCTATTTAATACATGGTGCTGGGAAAACTGGCTAGCCATATGTAGAAAGCTGAAACTGGATCCCTTCCTTAAACCTTATACAAAAATTAATTCAAGATGGATTAAAGACTTACATGTTATACCTAAAACCATAAAAACCCTAGAAGAAAACCTAGGCAATACCATTCAGGATATAGGCATGGGCAAAGACTTCATGTTTAAAACATCAAAAGCAATGGCAACAAAAGCCAAAATTGACAAATGGGATCTAATTAAACTAAAGAGCTTCTGCACAGCAAAAGAAACTACCATCAGAGTGAACAGGCAACCTACAAAATGGGAGAAAATGTTCCCAACCTACTCATCTGACAAAGGGCTAATATCCAGAATCTACAATGAACTCAAACAAATTTACAAGAAAGAAACAAACAACCCCATCAAAAAGTGGGCAAAGGACATGAACAAACACTTCTCAAAAGAAGACATTTATGCAGCCAAAAAACACATGAAGAAATGCTCCCCATCACTGGCCATCAGAGAAATGCAAATCAAAACCACAATGAGATACCATCTCACACCAGTTAGAATGGCCATCATTAAAAAGTCAGGAAACAACAGGTGCTGGAGAGGATGTGGAGAAATAGGAACACTTTTACACTCTTGGTGGGACTGTAAACTAGTTCACCCATTGTGGAAGTCAGTGTGGCGATTCCTCAGGGATCTAGAACTAGAAATATCATTTGACCCAGCCATCCCATTACTGGGTATATACCCAAAGGACTATAAATCATGCCGCTATAAAGACACATCCACACATATGTTTACTGTGGCACTATTCACAATAGCAAAGACTTGGAACCAACCCAAATGTCCAACAACAATAGACTGGATTAAGAAAATGTGGCACATATATACCATGGAATACTATGCAGCCATAAAAAATCATGAATTCATGTCCTTTGTAGGGACATGGATGAAACTGGAAACCATCATTCTCAGTAAACTATCACAAGGACAAAAAACCAAACACCACATGTTCTCATTCATAGTGGGAATTGAACAATGAGAACTCATGGACACAGGAAGGGAAACATCACACTCTGGGGACTGTTGTGGGGTGGGGGGAGGGGGGAGGGACAGCATTAGGAGACATACCTAATGCTAAATGACGAGTTAATGGGTGCAGCACACCAACATGGCACATGGATACATATGTAATGAACCTGCACATCGTGCACATGTACCCTAAAACTTAAAGTATAATAATAATAAAAATAAAATAAAATAAAATAAAATAAAACAAAATAAAATAAAATAAAGAAAAAGTTAACCTCCTATATTTATGTATACTTTTTAAAGTAATTTCACTTGCATTATTTCATTTGATATTGACAGTGAACCGAT
Source organism: Symphalangus syndactylus (assembly GCF_028878055.3). Taxonomy (NCBI): domain Eukaryota; kingdom Metazoa; phylum Chordata; class Mammalia; order Primates; family Hylobatidae; genus Symphalangus; species Symphalangus syndactylus. The sequence goes on from NC_072439.2 coordinate 68,686,481, forward strand.
AATAGAGTGGACCAGTCCTTCACTTGATCAACCCTTCCCTCTGCATCCCCCAACTCTCCAACTTAAAATTGATGTCACAAAATCAAGGATACTAAGAAGTTTGTTTTATGGGTATGCAGCTTCTAAAAGAGGAGATAAAACTAATGTTTATCCTCTTGAGATAGAATATTCCCTCCCTCATGCCCTTTGTTATTCTGTGGGAAAAGAGAAGGAATAGGGTTCTTTTTTTTTTTTTTTTTTCAGACAGTCTTGCTCTGTTGCCCAGGCTGGAGTGCAGTGGCGCAATCTCGGCTCACTGCAAGCTCCGCCTCCTGGGTTCACGCCATTCTCCTGCCTCAGCCTCTCCAAGTAGCTGGGACTACAGGCGCCCGCCACCACGCCCAGCTAATTTTTTTGTATTTTTAGTAGAGACGGGGTTTCACCGTGGTCTCGATCTCCTGACCTCATGATCCGCCCGCCTCAGCCTCCCAAAGCACTGGGATTACAAGCGTGAGCCACCGCGCCCGGCCGGGTTCTTTTATTCATTAATTGACTCAGCATATCAAATACTTCCCCAGAGTGAATAAATTAATTACTCTTGATATCTATTAAAAATCTACCAGTACTACAAATTAAGGAACTAGAAGGGCCATAAGATGCATTTTTAAAGTTTTAAAATTCTAATATATTTCATACATAAAGTCAAAATCCTTACTTTTCCTCTTCTCTGGAAGATAAAAACTATTTTGCATTTAAATTATCAAAATTAGGTCAAATCTTTATTTCCCCAGCCTACATATGTGATTTAGTTAAGATAATGTTTCCGCAAGAAACATTTCATCCTCTAGATACTTTATCTGATTGAAAATATTTTATTGATTCTTAAACTATACAAAACCATTGAAGACCAAGTCCAGAAGATCATTCTAAGAAGATTTTTTGAAGTCTCTGCTATCAGGCTGCATTTACATTTTGATTCTTTGGTATTTAATAATATTTTGCATTAATATATAGCTAATTCTTGGAGGTTATTTTTGTTGGTTAGAGAATGAGAGGTTTGTTCTATTGACTGGCTGAGTTGTTTTGGAAGTGGAATGAACAGACGACTTTTATCCTATCATTTTCACTTATTATTGACAGGCTGCAGAGGTCAACAAACTTTTTCTGTAAAGTCAGTAGTAGGCTTTGAGAACGGAAAGGGAAAATCAACAATATTATGTAAGTACTTATACAATCATTTAAATGTAACCATGTATTTACAAATGTAAACACCATTCTTAGCTTTCAGATACAAACAGTAAGCTGAACTTGGCCCACAGTCACAGTTGGCTGGCCCCTGCCTTAGTCAACTGAGTAAATCTCTCTGACCCCAGTTTTCTAATATGTAAAATAAAAGGATGAATAAGGACCCTCTGAAAGGAAGGTGGGAATTTGAAAGGAGCAGGAGATTAAATACTGCTTCCACAGATTAATAGCTAACCTATTCTCAATAAAGACTCCTGAATTCTCCCAAATTCTCCTTGTTACTAAATCCAGGGCTTGCTTCCACTTCCAGTCTGATCTCTAGGCAGGTTTGTTTTTGTTGTTGTTGTTGTCGTTTTGTTTGTTTGTTTCTTTTTAGACAGGGGTCTTGCTGTGTCATCCAGGCTAGAGTGCAGTTTCACATAGTTCACGTCAGCCTCAAACTTCACATGATCATCCTACTTCGGCCTCCTAAGTAGCTGAGACTACAGACACATGCCAACCTGCCTGGCTAACTTTTGTAGTTTATTTTTTGTCGACATGAGGTCTCACTGTGTTGCTCAGGCTGGTCTCAAACTTCTGGCCTCAAGCTCTAGGCAGCTTCTCAGTCCACTGATACACCTTTTTATCCTTTAAGAGCATTCCTGGCCGGGCGCAGTGGCTCATGCCTGTAATCCCAGCACTTTGGGAGGCCGAGGCGGGCGGATCACGAGGTCAGGAGATCGAGACCATCCTGGCTAACACGGTGAAACCCCGCCTCTACTAAAAATACAAAAAATTAGCCGGGCGTAGTGGCGGGCACCTGTAGTCTCAGCTGCTCAGGAGGCTGAGGCAGGAGAATGGCGTGAACCCGGGAGGCGGAGCTTGCAGTGAGCCGAGATGGCGCCACTGCACTCCAGCCTGCGCTAAAGAGCCAGACTCCGTCTCAAAAAAAAAAAAAAAAAAAAAAAAAAAAAGAGCATTCCTTTTGTGGAGTCTAAGTCACTTTCTTCTATATCCATAGAAACCCATTTACACACCCCACCGTAGGCCCCTCTTCCGATACCCAGCCCTTAAATAGTGGTGTTTCTCCATGTTACTTTCATCCCAGAGCCTCTCTACAGTCCCTCCTTCCTTAACAATCTTACCTACTTCTCACAGCAACAGTCATCATCCTTATGTCTACTGGTGACTTCTAAGTTTTGTTCCTCTGTCCGGGTGCCAGGCACTGGACCACCAAGATGTCCCAACAGGCTATCAAGTTTTGCTTAGGACTGAAATTGTTTCTATTTCTGCCTCCCAAATTACTTCCCACTACTTTCTCAAGTTGAAAACTTTTCTCCTTTATTCAATCACCCCTTAACCATTTGGCTTCTTTACTCCTGATAGCTAGTTAATTACTGTATTAGTCTGTTCTCATGCTGCTAATAAAGACATACCCAAGACTGGGTAATTTATAAAGGAAAGAGGTTTAATTTACTCACAGTTCCACGTGGCTGGGGAGGCCTCACAATCATGGCTGAGGGTGAATGAGGAGCAAAGTCACATCTTACACAGCAGCAGGCAAGAGAGTGTGTGCAGGGGAACTCCCATTTATAAAACCATCGAATCTCGTGAGACTTAATCACTACCATGAGAACAGTATGTGGGAAACCACCCCCATGATTCAATTATCTCCACCTGGCCCCATCCTTGGCATGTGGGGGTTATTACAATTCAAGGTGAGATTTGGATGGAGACACAACCAAATGATATCAATCACCAAATCTGGGGACTCTTCTTCCTGATTATTACTCCATCTCAAGGTTCTTGGATCAGGACACATCTTCATTGGAGCTGCAGCTTGAATTTTAATTAATACAGTTAGATTTACAGTCTCTTTTTAATTTCCTGTAAAATTAGCTCTGCAGTTAAAAGACATTAGTGAAATTTTCTTCAGGCTTCTCATATATATTGTAGAAAGAGCATTTTTGTTTATTTTTCCATATTATTTGATATGTCAAGTTTCCTGAAACAGAATCTCTGTATTCATTTTCTTATCATTGAAAAGTATATTTCATTTATTGCACATAAATTATTGCCACCCTTTTCACCCTATAATACCCTTTTATTCTCTTTAACTATGTACTTATTTACTTATTCAAGGAGGCTCAATCTGAGTGGTCTCCATAAATTAACTTAGTCCTTAGGAAAATTCACAATTTTTGCCACTGCAAACTTTGGAAATTAAGCTTCTCCCACCACTGCCCTCCTTTTACAGGCTGTCATTTTAAGTTCTTTCACCAGCCTGTATGACACAGGCACAGGAACTCCAAACAAGTATCCATGCAAAGTTCTTCCAAAAATCTCTAGTCCTGCACTGACAATAACAAGAAGCAGGTCCGAATTGGAGTTTTAGAAGAAAAGCATTTTCTGTTTGAATGCACTTTCACTTGAGGCTGAGTACAGAAAGAGGACCTCATCCCATTTCCCAGAGCACTCGCTACTCCTAAAAATTCTCTTTAAAGAAATCTCTTCTGGTCTGAACTTCTAGGCTTCTGTAATACAGGCTGAATATGGGCTAATGATGATTCAAGATCCAACTTATTAGCTTTTAGTAAATCTCATGGGGATGCCATGACCTTTGGAACTTTGTGTCTCCCTCTTATAGAGACGCAGTAAAGCATCTTCATATGACACAGAAGACTTACGTCATTTTAGTCAGAAACATAGTGTTGTAATTGCAGTTATGTTGAAGTTCGCGTATCTGTAGAAGAGTGTGTGTGCCCGCTCAGTAGCCAGACATTTGACTGTAGGTACTTGCTATCAACTCAGTTGCCTCCCGCTTTAAACTCACCCATCTAGGCTGAGGCTTGGGCTGGAACTCTGCAAACTATTTCTCTTTGGACTGCTGGCTTTCTGTCAGGCTCTGACAATGGAGAGCACTGAAGGAAGACATGAAGCAATAGCAGCCGTTGATTGCAGGCTTCAGCTTCTTTGCTATTCTCAGAACCAGCCTCACTGCAAAATCTCTAACAGCACCATCAGCCAGCAGTACTCCTCCTCAAAGGTCTGAGGTCAAGCTCCACTGGAATCTTCCTCTAAAACTAGGTTCTAAGAATTACAGTCTGTTTCCTGGGGGTGACAGTTGCTTCCTGCTATTATTACCCTCATGTTCCCTTTTCACCCTTTCAGCTCTCCATACCTATGTTTCTATAGTTCCTTCTATAAAAGTTCTTTGTTGAAATGTCCAGTGTGGTTTTTATTTTCCTGTCACAACCTTGGCTGATAGAAAGAAAAGGATAGACTTTAGTTTAATTAAGGTTGTAAGCAGATTACTAATGGAAAATATCAAAACCATAGTAGATATTTTGAAAGTAAAGAAGCTCAGAGCAATAATCATAATTTCAAAAATAAGCTACACTGTTGAGTGTCTGTGATGTCCAGCGTTGTAATAAGAACTTTATTAAATCCTCACAAAACCCTTGCAAAGTACCATCACTATCTCCACTTCATAGGTGAAGAAACTGAGGATCAGAGAGTTAAGTGACTTGCACAAAATCACAAAGCAAGTATGTGGCGGAGTGAATATGAAAACCCTATATTATGTGATTCCAAATTATTCCACTCTGCCTCTCATTAGATGGATAGGCAGAAGGGCTATGAATGTGCTTAGTAAATAATACCACATAGCTAAATAGGATGGAAGACTAAAGATAAATGTCAATTTAAAAGGTTTGCTTCAGAATAATAATAAAGGAGGAGAGAGGGGCTTTGGAAGGTGAGAGATATGTTTATGATCTTGATGGTGGTGATAGTTTGAAAGGTGTATACATTTCCTCAAACTCACTGAGATGTATACATTAAATACGCACAGCTTTTTATATGTTAATTACACTTAAATAGTTTAAATAAATGATTTTGCTTCTATGACAGTATGTATATATAACACGTTTGGAAAAAGCAAAAAAATGTACCAGTGGAGACTGTGAGAATAGAATTCTGAAAATGCAAGGAAAACACTTGAGATCAAAGGGACATATCCTATTTGGGACATCTATTTGAGTCAATTTGAACAAGTAATTTTGATTTTAATATTGGCTACCTCTGGCAAATTCACTTTAAGTCATATATTCACGTTACATTAGAAATAATTTAATTTTTAGGTGATTTCTCCAACTATTTAGAGCTCCAACTATTTGGTCAAAAGAGCTGAATTAATCAAGAGAGAAATGTAATTCCTAACCTGAGATCTAGGATTTGAAACTTGGACGCAGAATTTGGGCATCAGTTGTGGTGACAATAGTAGGAGAACCAAACAGGATAATGGTTATCAAAAATAATGGCTGTGGAAGAGCCATTGTAGGGCCATTGGAAGTGGAAAGAATCAGAGCATTTTCCAGAATTGTCACTGCATTGGATGGCAGTATGTTTGACATTTAAGGACTTGGTTATTCCATTGTCTACTGTGCTTCACAAGATGTGATATAATAGGAGTTATTTTCGAGTCTAGATAAAGCCTGTTATACTGTCACACATCCTGTACTCTGGCTGTATTTGACCTTGCCCCTAAGTATCTGATGCATCATGGGCTCACTGTAAGCACTCTCTAAATAGGATGCTATTACCAAATCCTCCATCTGAAAAACTTTTACTCATCCTAAATGCCAATTCAAATTGTATCTGTTTGATGAAACAGTTTTAGGAGCTATCAAAGAAGTTAATGACTCACTTCTGTGATTCCCTAGCATGTTATCTAAGTCTCTCTTATTCTGCTTACTTCTGTGTGCATGCTCAATTATTCCTATATCTTCTTCCAACATCTCAGCTATGGACAGAAAATTTGTTTTTTTTTTTCACTTTCTAAAACCATTTAAAATGGTGGCTTAAAATAGGTGCAAAATAAGGCAGGTGCAGTGGCTCACACCTGTAATACTAGCACTTTGGGAGACTGAGGCAGGAGGATCCTTTGAGCTCAGGAGTTCAAGACAAGCCTCAGCAACATAGAGAGACCTCTGTCTTTAAGAAAAAAAAATAAAGGCCGGGCGCGGTGGCTCACGCTTGTAATCCCAGCACTTTGGAAGGCCGAGGCCGGCGGATCACGAGGTCAGGAGATTGAGACCACGGTGAAACCCCGTCTCTACTAAAAATACAAAAAAAAATTAGCCGGGCGTGGTGGCGGGCGCCTGTAGTCCCAGCTACTCAGAGAGGCTGAGGCAGGAGAATGGCGTGAACCCGGGAGGCGGAGCTTGCAGTGAGCCGAGATCGCGCCACTGCACTCCAGCCTGGGTGACAGAGCGAGACTCTGTCTCAAAAGAAAAAAAAAGAAAAATTAGGGGATGTGGCGGCATGTGCCTATGGTCCCAGCTATTCAGAAGGCTGAGGTGGGAGGACTGCTTGAGCTGGGGTGGGGGGAGGCTGCAGTGAGCTGTGATCATGCCACTGCACTCCAGCCTGGGTGACAGAACCAGATCCTGTCTCCAAAATGAAATAAAATAAAAGCCCAAAATAAGGTAGAACTTTTCCTTCACCAACAGTTATTGAGCAAATTAATAAGAAAAATTAATGTTAATTAAATACACAAATATAAGTTGATTATTTGATGAGGAAGAACAAACTATTCTACTGTCAAGTAAACATAAAGTTAAATACAAAGGAGTATGAATAATCACCAAAACCAGAAACAATTACTCTAAATGTCATAATTTTATAGTTTTAAAATATATCAATTAAAGCAGTGCTATACATTAATGATTTCTGGTAAATTAAACAACTTAGATATTCAGCCATGCTGTTTAATTACCTGTGTTCTTAAGTGTTACCAATTATCTATCCTTTTTATATAGAAAAAATATGGCTGTAAGTCAGTAATGCATTACTCTGGACACGAAAAGTGGGTAATTAGTGAAGAAGATAAAAATGTTTCTTTTTGGATGAGCAAAGTGGCATTCTGCAGCACCTAGAGTATGGACTGAGAAATAAAACTGAGTAAATCTAATAAGTTAGATTAAAAGTCTCTTGCACTAGCGAATTCTATAAATTAATAACAAAAAATGTAGGCTAATATATACTTGGAGATGGGGGTAGACAGTGTAGGAAACCAAACAATTCTCAACTAAATGTAGTTTATATGTATGACTTTTGCAACAACTAAATATCCTTTCTTCCAAGTTTTTAACAATATTATGGAATGCCAGTGTTCTTGTTACTCCCAGTAACTAATGTATGGAAACCATGAAGTTTGTTCAGTGATTCTTCCTCAGTTAATTCTTCTTTAATTTTGAATAATTTGGCCCTATTCACATATTTTAGTTAGCAATATTTCCCCTTTTCTTGAAAGCTTAGATTATAAAGTTTATCAAACACAAAGAAAATAGGCTGAATAATTAACTTTTTTTGACATTTACAAATAAAAATAAGCTTTAAACTACCAACCCTTTCTTCCTCTTTGTTCTCCTGCGTCCTAAATCTTTTGGCTTCTAATTTAGCAGTAAGAAATTTGTGAGATTAAAGGTTTTCCTTTCATAATAATGATGTATGAGTGAAGAGGCAAATATTCTGACAACTAGTTATTAAGTTGATGTTTAGCTAGAAACTATGAAGTTCTCAGATGCAATTAAACTCTTACCTTGCAATCTTGTCCAATGATGCATCCATACACGAAGCTTTTGTTGAGCATCTAAAAAGCTTAAGAGCCAGTCGCTGCCAGAAAGGAGCAGCATGGTAGTGCAAAAAGAGACAGAGTGGTAAAAAGCACCAAATGTTGGCTGAAGAGAATGAAGTGGTAGAATCGTTTACCCTCTCCCAGGATGTTTGTTTTAGCATCTAAACATAGGAGTATTAGCATAACTTTTACAGGGTGTTTTGTGGGGGTTAAAGATGATAGTATTTGTAAAACACTTTATTTGGCAGATATTGTAACATCATAGTAGCCATTTCCTCCTGGGCATTCTACCTGTCCCAGCTTTCTATGGAGTTAGGTGTGGCCACATGCTTATGTTCTGGCCAATGATGTTAAGCAGAAATACTGTGTATGATTTATGGAAAATGTCCTTTCAAGAGGTATACTTACATTTTCCTAACATGTTAAGTGATACACTGTTAACTGTTAATGTAAACATATTGAATAAGTTCAAGCAGCCTCTTGGATCATCAGGTTGCTCATGAGGGAGAGCAGAACAACAAAATGGAAAGAATCTAGTTCTCCATAGGCATGAGATTGCCAAACCATCCCAGTGGATGGATCCCTTATATGTTGGATGGATCCCCTACTTCTGGACCCCTTATATGTTTAAGAATTAAAAAAAACCTTTATTTTTATATTTGCATGCTTTTATATGCTCATTTCTTTGTCCCTATATGTTCAGCATAACCTAATCTGAATTGATGCAACTGACTACTATTATTTCAGGGTGATATTAAAAGAACAGAAATTGAAGGCATGGAGAACAGATATGAGACTCCTACTCTTTTTTTTTTTTTTTTTTTTTTTTTTTTTTGAGACGGAGTCTTGCTCTGTCACCCAGGCTGGAGTGCAGTGGCGCAATCTCGGCTCACTGCAAGCTCCGCCTCCCGGGTTCACGCCATTCTCCTGCCTCAGCCTCTCCGAGTAGCTGGGACTACAGGCGCCCGCCACCACGCCCGGCTAATTTTTTTGTATTTTTAGTAGAGACGGGGTTTCACCGTGGTCTCGATCTCCTGACCTCGTGATCCACCCGCCTCAGCCTCCCAAAGTGCTGGGATTACAGGCGTGAGCCACCGCGCCCGGCTCGAGACTCCTACTCTTGTTGGAAATACCTAACCTAAATACTTAAATAAATAAATAAATAAATAAATAAATAAATAAATAGATAACCTAAGTCTGCAAATTGTAACAGTGGCAGTGGAATTAGAAGGTATGTAGCAAATGAAAAAAATATTGAAAAGTGAGAAGAGACCCACATTTCCCTTTAAAGAGGCTAAAATGATGATATGGAGCAACATATAACTGAGATTTTATCCAGAGTGTCAGGAAATATATGGTAATATTAATCAGAATAGGGAATTAACATTAATGAAGCTGTTGTGGAAGAAAATAATAAGTTTGATTTTAGACATTTTGAGTTTGGTGCCCTGGCACACTATCTTGGGGAAATGTAAAGCAAATATTACAACAGTCTTATACTTCTGCCTGCTGTGAACATAGCTTCTAGTGGGTTTATTATAATTTTTCCTTAATTTATTCAAAAGATTTTCTTAAGCATCTACTTTATACCAGATACTGTTTGCGGCCTTTGGTATTCAGCAGTGGATAATACAAAGTCCTTGTCTTTATTCTAATAAAGAACACATTTTATCCTCTTCTAGGACATGAAAAAGGTAACTTCGCTCTACAGATTTCTTCCGTGTTATGATAGCACAGTAATTGAATTGATACCTTAGCATTATCCAGTATCTTAGCCAAAACTTTACTTTTTAATGTAATTTCATTTTATTGTATTATACAATAAAAGAGCTAGCTGCTTAACCTTGAAATTTTCAAAATGAAAGAGTAATAGAAATAAGGTATAGAACAGAAACTAAAGGAAAACAGTCTTACGCATTCCACTGATTCTAAGCAATAATTTTCTGAGTAAAATCTGGAGCAGCACTTTGAAATTGTAGACATTAATAAAGCCCATTTCTTCCCCTTGCCAGCAATTTGGAGAGTATACCTGTATTATTGCAAGCATAAATTCAGCTACAGAACCATGTAAACAGCTCTATTAATATTTATTACCTTCTTTCTTTGTTTCATGAGGCTTCAGCAAAGGTCCTTATTTTGGTCATGGGAAAAATACTAAAAGTATATAATTCTGAGATTACTGAAAAGCCAATGATTATTCTTCAGTAAGATGCACATGTTTATATGGATTTTATTAATCACCTCTAACAATTTTTACATTCTTTAACTATTTCAGCTATACAGAATTCTTCAAACTGAGAATCACTAATATTATTTTGCTGAAATTGTACAACAGAAATATTAAACTATAGTTTAGGACTAGCTTCTGACTAGATAAATGGTTTTGAACCAAGTCATAAACTTCAGATGACTGAGCAGCTCAGTTCTAAAATACTTATGTCTGGCATTAAATGTTCCATAAAAATACCAACTTTGGTTTCCCGAACTCTTCTAACATTTTAAAGGTTTACATACCAGTTGCTTTGGGGAGCTTTCAGCAAACTTTTTTTGGTAATGATCTAAGTTGCTTATTTCACACACAAAGCACAGGTCATCAGGTTCACTTATATTAATATAATACTATCTCACTATTAAGTTGCCTGTCTTGGGTTTGAACAATTAGGAGCAAGTTTAAGATGAATGGACTCTATTCACTGATTTAGATCGGCAAGAAATCTCATCATCTGTGGAAGGACATCATATAAGTTTGCATTACATTATATAATTGTAATTGCAATACCTGCCATTTATAGGACAAACAGCTACAGTCACAGACATAACTAAGAACTTCATTCTTAAAAATCTAAAAATCTTATTCATTATATAATATTTTATATTACTTATGCAAATAAGGATGTGGAACCTATTTTTACTTAAATATGTTTTCTGGGATACATAATTTAGGTTATAATGATCCTTTATATCTACTTGATATGTCCATTCAGCAGTTAGAGGCTTTAAAGCAAGTGTATAAATTATGCATAAGCAATATCGACTTTTAAAAAACTTCAAAATGTAGGATCACAAGTCAAAAATCATTAATTTGTGTATATGTTTGCTTAAGATTGATTTGCTTTATAATAATTTACTGAATTTGAGGGGGCATGATTATGATAAAATAGTCTGTATTTTGTGAAGTCTGAATAATAGATCAGGCTTGAGTCATGAGGGTAATTAACACATAAGACACTGAATGAAGGGCTGGTAACTTTTGTTCAAGTCTCAGCTTTGCCGTTTACTAGCTAAATGACCTTGAGCAATCTTTCAATAATTAGGGGCACCGGTTTTCTTCTTTGAAAATACATTTCTGCCTATATCCAGGAAAAATATAGGATTCACATGTGATAATTTATATCAAAGCACCTTAATTTTACTCAGATGAAAAAAATAAATGCTTAATATTGGTGGTGTGTTGTCACTACTGCTTTGTGGATCGCTGGAGAGTGATTATATACCATGTGTTCCAAGAAGGACAGTAAAGCTCATCTCTACTCATTGCTCTGTAAACTGAATCTCCTCATCCATGACATCTCATCCTACTTATCTTCTGTTCACACATTCCTGGCCTGTCTTTATAGTACTTGTCAGGAAGATGACAAGTAAGTCAACTTCCATGGATCCTAACAGTGATTCTGCTCCAAAACTTCAGTTCTAAGGTTTGGGGTGGCATATCTGAAGCTGTTTTCTGGAATATATTCTCTAGAAGCCTATCAAGGAAATTAGAAATAGACTTAAAAACTGAGATGGGTTTACAACCCAGCTGTGATTCACCGTATCCGTTTTGTCTTTTGCTATTCTCCTCATATTGCTGCTAGAAGTTCCCTTTTATTGCCATCATTTTTTGATATATATCTGTGCTTGTGTTAATCGTGAAGGAAAAGTTAAGACGTCCATAAATTCTAAATATATTCTCTTCATTAGTTGTCTCACTACTTCTGCTTAAAAGAAAAATAACTTCAAGAGAATTGTCCAACATTGTTAAAGAACATTTAGTTAACATTATATTTATTAAGTATGTCATATGTACCTCATAAAGATGTACAAACATTAATATTATGTACCAATAACATTTTTAATTAAAAAATGGCTTTGGCCCGTTTTTTTTTCATCTTTGTTGTTGAGAAAATATCAGAATTTCAGTTCTTATACAAACTTTCAGATCTTAGATTTCTTCAAGGTATTCCTATCCAGGATTTTTCTGAAGGATGTGTTTATCAACTGATTGTTTAACAAGAAATCAATAACATCTATAGAAATAGTCAAATCATTTTTTAATTTATTTTTATTGTTTTGTAATCGTATATCACTTAACTGTCATTTTTTTCTACCTTAATTTTTTTCTACTCAGCTCCTCCACTCTCTTCCTGAACCAAGAGCTCTCGTGTGTGTGTGTGTGTGTGTGTGTGTGTGTGTGTGTGTGTGTGTTTGTGTGTGTGTTTAAACAGCAGACATATATTTCTCAGTTCTGGAGGCTGAGAAGTCTAAGATCGAGATGCTGGCAGATTTAGTTCCCGAGGGCGCTCTTTCTGGCACAGATGGCCACCTTCTCACTGTGTCCTCACATGGCAGAGAAAGAAAGAGAGAGAGAGAGATACAGAGAGAGAGATTGAGAGAGAGAAAAAAACACACACACTCTGGTGTCTCTTTTCTAATAAGGGACACTAGTCCCGTCCCCGGGCCCCACCCTCATAATCTCATCTAAACCTAATCACTTCCCAAAGGTTCCACCTTGAAATATCATCACATTGGGTATTAGGGCTTCAAAATATGAGTTTTGGGTGGACACAAACATTCAGTTCAACAGCTCTTTTAATTCATTCCAGTGCCTATACCTTTATCATGTTCCTTAGGCCTTTAATGCAAGATGGCAGTAACCATTTTAAAAAAATTAATGAAAGTGCACAATACATAAAACATTTTTTCTTTATTAGCACTAAAATAATTTGGGAATGCTGAAGGATAATAAAAGACTGGTTTGTGAATTATTTAAGATATTTCTATTTAAACATATGAATGTATTCTTTAAGCATATTTATGTTCCTTACGTATTTGTTTCAAGGAAAATCCAAAAATATTCATTCAATATTTTTATAACATAGCTTTGGAACATTTAATATTTTATGGGGCTGTACTGCTTAGGGAATAAAACGGATATAGCAAAACTGCAAAATATGACCCTTGCCATTTGAAATGTGCAATATAAATGGAGATAATACACAAGCAGACACATTCACTCACATAAGATACAGGAACTATGACTTTTAGTTACTACTTCCTAACGTGATGCCCAAAAAATAGTAAATATTCAGTAATGATTTTGAATTGAGTAAATACATAAACGTCACAAAAGAGTGGGGTTAACTGTGTGGGATCTACAAAGAAAGAAAAAGGAAAATGTTAGTTATAGCAATTAAAGCCACAAAATGCTACATGCAGAAGGTGAAACACTCAATTTTAAAGGCAGATAGTCTTTGTCTAGGTGCAAAAAGGCAAAATGCATTTCAAGTGAAAAGTGCTTCAGAATCTTGGGAGATGGCAAAGTGTTCCTATCCCATTTGTATCAGTCAATGAAGTTTTACCCCACCCCAAATAATTATTTATGATAAAAAAGGTGAGGAGCCATTGGAATATTTTATGAAAAGCAATTATATGTTGTAAAAACCAAGAATAGTGACTGATTTAAAAGATTGTTGACAATGCTCATCTTATCACGAGACTAACAGCCTTGTTGTTTCGGACTTTATTCTTTCCATAGAGAAGGAAGGAAAGAAGAAAGAGAGGAAGAAAAAGTTATTAAAGTTTATGAAATCTTTTTTCTAGTGATCTTAGTCACAAGTGTGGCATCTGAAGGGGAAAAATAAATTATATTTAGAGATGTTTTAGAACTGTCAAAAAAAGATATAAACTACATTGTGAAGCAGATGTTATAATTCTGTATTATGTGATGGTGATGAAATCACTATTTTCCCTTCAAAATGGAACATTTCAAAAAATGTTTATTGGGGGAATTTCTGTGAGGCACTATCCTGTATAGAAATCAAAATAGTTAAGTCAAAGTTTCTGTGCCTACATTCCCTCTACTGACCAGCTGACCCACACGCTTTTAAAAAAAAAAATAAACGTTGTGCCTATATCTAAGAGACAGAATCGTTTCCTCAAGTTTTTCCTAAAATGACCCATATGACATTTTGGTACAATACAAATAATATAACCCCATAGAAAGCCAGTCAGAGCCACAAAGGACAGTCATGTTTTCTGTTACATACTCTTTTTTTGAAATTGGAAGTGTGATTGGCATCATATGCTATGATCCATATGATATGTATTCCTCCAGAGACATGTTCAACAATAGCTAGAAAGCAAATACCTAAAGAAAACTATGTACAAATGTCTTAGTTGGTCCTTTTCTCAATGTAAACACGAAAGCATTGCTGCTTAAAAAGAAGCATTTTTATGTTGTGTAAAGTTGGTACCATCTGAGAGTAAAATATAGTGCCCATAAAAACTCAGTAATTATCCTTATCTCAATTTCCTCCAGCAGTCATGAAAAATAATATTGCTTGAGATAATCCATGTCACAATCACAGCAGGATATCCAGGTGCTCACTTTTCACTTTCTCTGTCATAGCAGAACATTAATAATATAAGATAAATAATTCTTAAATGTTGATATGCCTCTAATGTAAGTCAGGTATAGATGAAGCTTACTCTCTTCTCATTCACAACAAAAGCACTTTAAATCTCCCATGAGAAAAAATTGCAAATAATTTATGTAGACATTTCATCCTTAAGTAGAACATAACTCCCTACTCTAAGTCTATACTGTGCATAGTGACTTTCACCCAGAAAGGACAGTATTAAGAAGGAAAAAGATGTAGTAACTTTATAGTAGAGAAACTTGCAAGTTATCTTTGCCACGTAATTAACGTTTTTATCAACAGTACCCTTGACATGATGGAATCAGAGTGGCACTTTCCCTCTGTGGTCTTTCTCTCAAAAACGTACACTCTAACTATGAGAAAAAAAAAAAAAAAACACATTAGAAAATTCCCAAGTGAGGGACAGTCTGCAAAATACCTGACTAATACCCTTCAAAACTGTCAAGGTCGTTAAAAACAAAGAACACCTGGCAAACTGTCACAATCAAGATGAGCCTAAGGAGACGTGACTAACGAATCTAATGTGCTAACCAGGATTGTATCCTGAAATAGAAAAAGGACATTTGTGAAAAACTGAGGAAATCTGAATATAGTACAGACTTCAGTTAAAGATTTTGCATCAGTATTTGTTCATTGCTTGTAACAGATACATCGTATTACTAAGATGTTAACAATAGGGGAAGCTGAGTGTGTGGTATATGAGAATTCTTGTACTCTCTTTGCAATAATTTTGTATGTCTACATAAGACTGTTGTAAAATTAAAAGTTTATTTTAAAATTAGGTATAGTTTATCTTAAGCCCATACTAATTATGACAAAAGACCTGGAGACAGGCATATGAGGGATGTGTTCTTTGAATATCCAAAGATTAGGTTACTTGGGAATATATACTGCTTAAGGAATCATCAGTATATTCAAATGAGAATTTCAGGATAAGATTCACAATTTGGGAGTGATAATTAAACCAGAAGTAAAGATTAGAGTTATAGAATTTGAAATATTGAGAATAGAGAAGAATTAGGGATAAATGAGATAATAAGGAAGTTCAATGAGCAAAGAAAAGAGAATGAATGACATAGTCTGGGAATTGCACTCATTGGGCCAGCAGAAGAAAGAAGAGAGACTGAAGAATTTCAGAAAAGAAGGAAAGAAAGGCATGCTAGAATAATATATAGGCACAGAAGTAAAGACAAGAAGAATGCTAATCAGGATCACGAGCTGAATAATCAAGGAGTTATGTTAAGGATCATGAAAAGCTGCTAATTCAAAAGTCATTGCTATATTCAAAAGACTGGTAGAGAGGACACTTGATGCAAAGGGCTGAAAAGTGAAGAGAAAATAGAAAAGATTAGGCAGTAATTTAGTGAAGTAGTGTCTTAGTTAGGACCACTATAAAAACAACAACAACAAATACAAAAACACTATATCCTGGGGTGGGGGAAGAGGGAATTTGGGAGGCTTAAACAGCAAACATTTATTTATTATGATTCTAGAAGCTGGGAGGTCTAAGTTCAAGGTGACAGTTGACTCTGTGTAAGGTGAAGGCCCTCTTCCTGGTTTACAGATAGGCCCTTTCTTGCTGTATTCTCACATGAAGAAGAAGCGAGATCTATCTCATGTTTCTTTTTCTCTTTATAAAGGCATTAACTCCATCTTGAGGGTCCCACCTTCATAAACTAACCTAACCCTAATTACCCCCCAAAGGCCTCACTTCCAAATCCCATTATGTAGGGTATTAAATCTTCAAAATTTGAATTTTACAGGTACACATTCAGTCCATAGTACATTGTGAGAGTTTTGTCAATAATAACTTGAATTTTTCTATGCGCACTGTACCATGGACCAGCTGCATCAATGTCACCTGGGAGCCTGATACAAATGTGGAAATTCAGACCCATCTTATACATCTGTGGTCAGGATCCGCATTTTAGCAAGATCCCCTGCTGATCCGAATGCACTTCAAAGGCTGAGAAACATTGGATTATATTATTATTTCAAGAATTTGGCAATACCAAGATGGGGGAAAATAATAGTTTAAGTAAGAACGGCATTTTAAGATTTTTTTTTTTTTTTTTTTTTACTGGAAGAAAGGGCACATGAGTATATATACAGGTGAGAAGAAGCAGAAACAAGTGAGGAAGCAGACATATAAAGAAATGAATACTGGGCTTAAAATAAGGCTTATGATATTGCTCATCATAACTGTCCTTTTCCATCTTTATTCATCATATCACGACCTGTGACTTTGCTATTTACAGTAACTGAAACTGGGGATTCTGAGGGAAAGGGGGGATCCACCAAATCTTTTGACAGGTCATCCAGGATCTGTTAATTCCCTTTAGCTTTGGTTTCCCTTCCACTCTCCTAAAAATGAGAACACTGAACAAGAATCTGTATAAGGAATTAAAGTTCAATAAAAAAGTTTTCTAACTTCGATGGCACTTAGTTAGCATTAACTAAAGAAGCATAAAAAAGACAGCTATTCTGTTTGAACTCTCCTTATAGAATGTACTTTATGGACTGACTTTCCCAATTAATTGTAATCTTTTATGAGTCCCCCAAGAGATACACAGAACTGTCCTAATCCGCTAATTAGGAGGCCAGCAATGTACTGCTAGGCTTTTTGGAGTACATTCCCTGAGGAAGTGTTACTACCAAGTGTTTCTCTTGGGATGGTCTGTAAATAATTTTTAATGAACAAGATATTATTCTTAATGATCTTCTGGAGACTTGACAAGCACTAAGATACTTTAAGAAAAAGCACATTTCCATCAATAGCCATTGATATGCCATTGGTTTGACTTAGAAAAAGGAGCAAGAATCTTTGCATCAACAATTGAGAAACCAAAGTTATCAGCTTAATTCTATGGCTGTGCCCTTTTATTTTCTTTAAGATACAATGTTCTCATCTGTAAAATGGGAAAATGAAACTAACATGAATTAGCAAGTTGGAAACTCTGGAATTAGATGTGGCCCACATGGGTATTTGCTATTGTTTGCATGTTTATGTCTAGCGTAGCACACAGGCCAGTTTAGTTGGCCGTATAAGATTTGCTTTGTAAGCTCTATAGCACTGTTTAAATATAAGGCCTTATTATTAGCACTGTTGCTAATCTGCTCAAAATAAACTAATAAGAGTCAGCTCCAGGAAATTTATTCTAGAAGCAAACTCATTGTGTGGAATCAGTAATATTGTCCCTATATTTTCAGCAGAGTTTAAAAAGAAACATCTGAGCCAAAAAAAGAGTCAGAAGCTCCCTCTGCAATGGAACTTACATACACTGTGATTTTGAGTATTCAAAATTGAATATATATATACACATATATGTATATATGGATAAGGAAATAAGTTTAGATTGTGCTACCCCCAAAAAATGTTCATCACCAGAATAGTGAAAAAGATAAAATGACCCAAATCTTTAGCATAAGAGAATCAGTTTGGTAAATTATGTCTCTCCCACAAAATGAATTTTTATGTAGCCCTTGAAGTTATATTTATAAAGAAAACTTCATGACATAAGCAAAGAAAAAATAAGATTAAAAATTGTAATTTGTGCTATATGATTTCAACTTGTTAAAATAATAATTCAGAAGAAGCTGGTACAAAATGTGCCAAGCTTTTAAAACCTTTGTATCCTTACCTTTAAAGTGTTATAATAACATATTTTTCAGGGCTACTGAGAGAACCAAATGAACCAGAAAGCCAATACAGCACAGAGGATGTATCCTCAGAGCCCTAACAGGAAACAGATGGCACACTCAAATTGGACAATCAGAGACAATTTGATAAAGGAACTATTTACCAAAGTGTGGCAAGGGTACAGAAAAACATAAAAGAAAGAATAATGCAGGACTAATAAAAATTGGGGTATGATTATCTACCCTGGATATGAAGGGGCAGTTAGTTAATCCCAGAAGCAGAGAGCTCTCTGTGAAAAGGATTGGTTCACAGAAAGCTCTGATCTTCTGTCCAGAATGGAAGTCAGGCTATAGCAACCCAGCAGAAAGGAAGTCAGGGGTGTAAAGACTCCAGTAATACTCTATCCCTTCTTTCCATATAAGTCTGCCTATCAGAGTAGAAAGTAGGATGGAGAATGGTGGAAGGAGGCCTGGTGGGATCAATGAGTTATTCTACCCAGTTGATCTCCTTTGTCCTTTTGCTTCCACTCTTGTCCTTCCACCAGAAAACATGTATCCACAACACAGGGATCATACTAAGTTCTATCAGGTAATTTATCTGTAGACGAGATCCAAACTGAAAGTTAAGGTATATGAATGGTTACATTGAAAAAAAATGAACAAAAAAGGCAATTTCATATTTGAAATACATGTCCATCCCTGGAATAAAGGAAGGGTTCCAATATAATCAATGTGCAACCAGTTGTTTGGGGAAGATAAAAAAGCTTAGCAAACAAGCGATAATGAGATTTGAGGAAGGGAAAAATGTGAAATACCTTGACTCTCCCAACAGAGTTGGCATGGCACGGCTGAGTCACTTGCCTAAGGCCACAGGTCCTGTTACACAGCTCTATCCACTGGGCACTCCCAGTTTTCAGATTCCAATAACCATTCTTTTTTCTTATTTCTTCAGCCCCAGTAATGACATGAACCATCTCTTGTGAGTTCTCAAATGCCCTGTGCAGATGACATTAAATAGACTTTTAATCAAACTCCTCTCAAATTACCTAATTTGAGTTTAACATCTGATTATCTTTTACAGTGCTAACTGATAGAATAATTGGAATCATCACTTGCCTCAGGAAAGAGTGTCAAAATGCAATTCTGGGATTGAGTTGCTTGTATGTTCAAGGAGTGAAGGGATATTCTTTCTGGTAGAAGGAAATGAATAATGAATAATCCATGGCAGGTGGTAGTATGGATAATAATTCAAATTACCACTAGTGGTGGCTTTATGTCTTGGTCTGCTTAGGCTGCCATAATAAAATACCACAAGCTGGGTGGTTTAAACAACAGAAATTAATTTTCTTACAGTTCTTGAGGCTTGGAAGTCCAAGACCAAGATGTCAGCACGGTCAGTTTCCAGTGAAGCTCTCTTCCTGGTTTGCAGACAGCCACCTTCTCACTGCGTGCTCACATGACCTTTCCTTGGTGGTATGCACAGAAGGAGAGAGAACTCTGGTTTCTCTTCCTCTTCTTATAAGGACATTAGACCTATGGATTAAGGACTTTATGGCCTCATTTAACTTTACTCACTGCCTCACAGGATCTATCTGTAAACACAGTCACAGGCCCTATCCTCCAATACAGTTAGGACTTCAATATATGGAACAGGGGTGGTGGGGGAGCACATTCAATCTGTAACTTTTGGAATGAAGTGCACAGTGAATGCAAGAAGTAATGAAATCAAATATCTGTGGCTCTGAGTTGCTACTGCAACAACAATAACCAAAATATTGATTACAAAGATGCCAATGATGATGTTATGATCTAACTTTTGAACTCCTGGAAAATGTATAAGAGATAACAGAGAACTTGAGATGTCTGACTGTCCAACAGAGAATGAAAGTGGACAATTGGAAAGCTTCTTCACGAGCTTTGAAAAGCCCTTTATTTCCTATAGTTGGGAAGCTGACATGGCTGAGAACCAAGCCCAATGCCTGATTATAATTGCTTTTTTATTATAATCTTGTGAATATTAAATGTGGTAATACGTGCGAAGATTGTATTATCATCTGGAAAACAATATAGGCTGTTCTTGATAACTATTAGCTACTATTATCATGTATATGAAATGTACAGTGGGTATAACATCACAACAATTTTGCCATTGATAAGTTATGGTAGAAAATGTCTCGTACCATTGCTATAGTAAAAATGCAACTTTTAATATAAATTATTAATATATTGAAAATTGGTAGAAATATTGAACTCTAAAAATTTAGTCAAGACATTTTGTCTTCTTAAGTCTACTATTAAAAATAAACTTAAAATAGGTGGCCATTAAAATTATGTATATTGATAAAGAAAGATGATTATGAAGTACTGTTTGGGAGGAAAAATGCAAGTTGCACATTTGCAATGATAATATGATTACATTTATATAAATATATAGGTATACAGAGAAGGAGTGAGAGATTGTACATATCTGCATCTATATGTAGAAAATAGTCTCGACCCTTTTCAAAACATGCAGCCAACAATCATATGAAAAAAAGCTCAACATCACTGGTTATTAGAGAAATGCAAATCAAAACCACAATGACATATCTCACAGCAGTCAGAATGGTTATTATTAAAAAGGCAAAAAATAACAGATGCTGGCAAGGTTGTGGAGAAAAAGGAACACTTACACGCTGTTGGTGGGAGTGTAAATTAGTTCAACCATTATGGGAGACAGTGTGGCAATTCCTCAAAGATGTAAAGACAGAATCACCATTTGATCCAGCAATCCCATTACTAGGCATGAAGCCAAATGAGTATAAATTGTTCTGTTATAAAGATATATGCATGCTCATATTCATTGCAGCACTATTCACAATAGCAAAGACATGAAATCAACTCAAATGCCCGTCAGTGGTAGATTGGATAAAGAAAATGTGTGACATATACACCATGGAATGCTATGAAACCTTAAAAAGAAATGAGATTATGTCCTTTGCAGGGACATGGATGGAGCTAGAAGCCATTATCCTCAGCTAACTAACACAGGAACAGAAAACCAAATACCACATGTTCTCGCTTATAAGTAGGATCCAAATGATCAGAACACATGGACACATAGAGGGGAACAACACACACTAAGGCCTATCAGAGGGTGGAGAGTGAGAGGAGGGAGAGAATCAAGAAAAATTACTCATGGGGACTAGACTTATAACCTGGGTTACCAAGTAATCTGTCCAAAAAAAAAAAAAAGAAACCATGACACAAGTTTACCTATGTAACAAAAATAAAAGTTTTTTTAAAAGAAAATCATCTAGAAAAATGCACTGTAAATTTTAATTATGTCTATCTCTGGGGATTAAATTAAGAAATATTTGTATTTTGTTTGATATATTTCTGTACTCTTTAAATACATTGAAACAATTATGGTTTATGTGCATAAAAACATATGATTTCTTCTGTTGTAGAATAGGTACATTTTTATTTAGCACAAAACTCTGAAAATCAAAGTGAGCAGATAACTGAGCTGATATGTGCACAGTGTATTATACTTTGATATTTCTATTGTTTAAAAAATAGTTTTTATATATAACCTACCAAAAGTTTTGTAAATACTAAAAGACCCAGAAGTATTATATTCCAAGACCTTTATTTTAATTAATCCTCAAAACACATCCTATCTGTTTGGTTGGTTCTTGTCAACAATTTTTCAGAGTTCTAGGTAAACAGAATAATAATATTGACTAACAGAAAGATCTTTGTCCATGGAATGTTCTTTACAGGATGGCTCTGGCTTAGGATCCCTTATAGTCAATAAAACTAGAATAAATAAATAAAACTAGAATAAAACTAGCTTCATAAATAAAGCTTTGCTCCATGGACAATGTTACATAAGCTGTGGCATAAAATGGAGATAACTAAAATTCTCCTGCTGTGTGAGGGAATAATCTCTCATTTGAAGACATGTCAACTCTTGGCCAGGAAGAGCACGTCCACTGCAGGAGGAAGAACTTAGGGAACTGCCTTTAATGCCCCAGACAACTGCCCATTTTCCTTCAACAAACCAATGGCCTTTAATAACAGGGGAGAATTTTGATTCATGTGAGTCAGATTTAAGGATATAATCTTTTGTATTAGCTCAAAAACAGAGTAAACAAAAGAAGAAAACAACAAAATTACATGCTTATTAATGCATTTCTCCAAATAATAGTGATTTTAAAATGCAAAAGTTAATGAATATTTATGTAGAACTTACCATGTACCAGGTGCTTTCCCTATGTTATTTTGCTCTACTATCTACCATGCGAGGTATATAGAAACACTCTCATTTTCAAATAAAATTAGTAAGACACGAAGAGATTTTTTTACGTGCAAACTTACCCAGCTACTAAGTGAGGGATCTGGCATTTCAACCTAGATCCATCTCCTTACCACCTACTACTACATATGAGGAATTTAAGTCTTTGACATTCTTTCCATGGGTTGAATTCAAGAACCAGTTCTCTACTTTAGAACCTGATGTGAAATTCCAAGTGTATTAGAAAGCATTACTTTCTATATTTGCAGCCCTGAATCTATCCCCCTCTAAGCCTTATATATCCAACAAATAACTTAATTGCCTTTGGTTAGATGTCCAGAGCTAAGGTCTGAGACTCAGATGAAATGATTCTCCATCTAATAAAAGTTTCTTTGAATGGCACTCAGGACCCACTCTTGAAAAGTCACTTCTAATTACACTTTGACATTTGTTTTGCTTCACAACAAAGAAAGAAATAAATAAACCCAATGACTTTTAATAAAATGGATATGAGTTTTGCCCTGGGAGTAGGTCAAAATTGAAAGAAGTCATCTATAAAGCTTTTGAAAGAGTTTGAATGGAATTACTTCATTTTTTTTCATCTAAAACTAAAGCGATACTTCTGTGCTCCATAGGCAGAAATATTTATTCTTTTTTGACATATGATCCAGGGATTTTTAATGCTTCTCTAGAAAAATGAATTCTAGAGAGGCTAAGATGATGAATAATTACAAATAACAGAGTTCTCTTCTTTTGATGTTATTCCCAGTTACTTTTTATTTTGAATAAATGAATATTCCTGTGAAAGAAGGGCAGTTGAGGAGTAGGTGCAGGTAGAAGTGTGTCGTGTTATACAACCCTAGGATTCATCAGCAGGTGGGCATCATGACATGAAACCAAAACTCAGGTGAATAGATGGCATCCCCCCAAAAGCAAGGTCATTTGGGCCACACATTTATAATTACACTCACCATATATACTTCACATAAGAAAAAAGATAATTCTTTTGTTGCTCCATGATTTTCACTATTTTTCCAGCATTCACAGAGTCCCTTGGTGAAAGAAAAAAAAGTCAAAATATCACAAATGACAGAAAATTAAAGCAGAGGTGAAAAAAATATATAAACGCCGGATGAAGTAGTCTAGATCCTTTAACAAGAACTGTTTCTATGACAAAAGTAATTGTTTTTGCTGATGTTGTTGTTTTCACATGAATTAATAGTGTTAATAGTGCCAGTCATTTCATTCAGAACAAGCTAATTTGTTTATTGATATGGTTCTTTTAGTGAAAAGTGGTAAGAGAAGAAGTTCCTGGTTTCATAACTTCCTACCCCAAGGGTATGATGGAATGCATTCACATGCTGTAAATTATTTTAGAAAGATCAAAGTAATTGACTCAATTAGCTATGATAGCATGTATGACTTGCTTTTATAAATTGAGGAAGAAAGTGTCTCTGCACTTCAGAAGCTGAGCAGAGCACTATTGGGGCAGATACACAAGTGTCTTCCCTGTAGTAATCTACCTTTTATAGTTTTTTCCTTGTATAGATCCTTAAAGTGTGGTATTTTCTCCAAATTGTTTTTATCACAATCCATTCTAAATTTGCGCCAAGTTGAAAAATGATGAAGAAATACACGTTGCTCATATTTGTCAAATTAATATAAGTAAAGTTATATAGATGTGAAGTTATGTGTGTGCATACACACACATATATGCAGAAAGGGATAGAGAAAGAGAGAGAGAAAGACTGAATCTTGTTCAGTGCTTTTCTTGGTAAATCAAAGAAAATTCAGGCCACACTTCTCTCAGGCAATGTGGTCAATCTCTCAACATGCCTTTTTCTGTATTCCCTGATTTTCCTGCTGCCTCAGTCCCTATTTGGAAATAAAATTAGCTACTACTGAACGTAAATATCAGCAACCAGATAATCAGGCTTTCCCACTGCTTTTCTGGGGACCCATCTTAGACCAGAAATGCAAGAAAAAAATTGATACACATGCTGAAATAAAGTTTCTATGTGAGTTGTCTGGTTTGAAGAGAGCAAGTGAAGAGACCATAGAGATTGAGGATAATGGGAGAAAATGATGGAACAGGTATTTTATTATAAAAGTCTGAATAATGCTATTTATTTTTTATGAAAATTAAACAATCTAGAAGCCTTCGCGTTTCTAATATACTAGTCAAATCAGACTCTCCTCTCTCTTTCAAAATCACTCCATTCTCCCTAAGTATTTTTTGTTGAAATTCAGGGAGTCTAAGACTGATTTATCTTACTCCCATAGTCTATTTCTTCCTCAGTTATCACAACCCAGTGAAGGATATAACCATTGACTCAGACAACCAAAGGATCTAGAAATTTCTAAATACCCTTTGATTCTTCTTTCTTCCTCACATGTAACATTCAGTCACCAGCTAAGTCCTGTGTGTCTAGTTCCTCCATGGCTCTTCATATTTCTCCTTTCAGCCCCCACTGCGTAATCTGTCTTTCAGCCCTTACCACTTCTCACCTGGACTAAAACAACAGCCCCTGAACATGTATCTCTGTATCTTTGCAATC
The DNA here is from genome assembly GCF_028878055.3 of Symphalangus syndactylus. Classification (NCBI taxonomy): domain Eukaryota; kingdom Metazoa; phylum Chordata; class Mammalia; order Primates; family Hylobatidae; genus Symphalangus; species Symphalangus syndactylus. The sequence goes on from NC_072439.2 coordinate 68,711,498, forward strand.
TCTCTTTCCCTTGGTTGCAAGAATAATTTTTCTAAAATCATATTCTGTTACTTTCTTTAAAATAATGTAGAAGTATTAGAGCACTCTCTCCCTAAAGTACAGATTGTCTTATATGGTATGAATTATCTTCTGGGCTCTGGCTATCCTCACAGGCTCCATTGCTCGAGGGAAAATATCACTGTAAATTGGCTTATCTTTGTAGCAAACATACACTGTAAAGAAAAGTTGATTCTATATATGTGAATCTTAGCCCTCTTTCATAGGTTGTATGAAACAGATTTTGAGACTGTAAGATTTTCACACAGGAGGTACTAGGGATGGAGAAACAACATGTATGAAGGATGAATTTAGCAGGAGGAGAGGTTGAATTATAATGCTATCACAATAGAGCCTTAGCCAATCCTACAGAGAGTTTTGTCCTTCAAAGATTTCATACTAAGGTGAGAGGTCAAGTTTAGATCCCCCTACATGGACCAGTCATTGGAATATTGGCTGCACTGGGGAGAGTTATGGCCTGGGTAAAGCAGTTTTCTTCCAACGAAGGTAATTCATGGAAAATAATTCAGCTTTAAGTCATCAGCTGTCCATACTCCCAACAGCTAAAAAATGAGTGCCTAGGTCCCAAAGGGGCACCTGGGTGGAGCATCCCAGTGATTACAACTTTTACCAGAATGTGTTTATTTCAGCAGTCATTGTTATTTAAACTTATTCCTAACAGGATATTAATGAGAGCCAAATTCTAAATTTAAAAAATTAGGATACATGATAAAGATGATTATCCTAAAGCTTTATATAGCTTGACAATGATTTCCAAAATAAACATTAAGAAAATAAAAGTGTAAATTGAAGAAACAATATATTCATGTTCAGCTGTGTTGACCTCTGGATGTCGCTTGTTAAATAGGTAAATTATTTCCTAATTTCCTCTTTTGGTAGGATTTCTATAAATGTAGAATAAAAACTTGGACTTTCAAAAGGTAATTGAGAAATCGGAACATCTTCATTCTTTGGTCGATCTCATTACGGTTACATAACCCCGTTATTGCGCTCCACAAGATATTTTCTGAGTTAGTTAATGTTACTTTTAAGTTACAAAAATTAGCCTGGGCAATACAATGAGACCTCTTCTCTGGAAAAAATAAACAAAAATCTGCTGGGTGTTGTGACATGCACCTGTGATACTAGCTACTTGGGAAACCGAAGTGGAAGGATCACTTGAACCCAGGGCGTTGAGGCTGCAGTAAGCTCTAATTGTGCCACCACACTCCAGCCTGGGCAACAGAGCAAGACTCGGTCCAATAATAATAATAATAATTAAAATAAATAAATTACAGAAATTGATCAATATTTTAAAGGTAATTTTTATTTTCTGTGCTGAAGTATTAGCTGAAAATTAACAAATAAATATGACATATTGATAGTTATTAACTATTATAATAATTAACATTATATTATTATTATACCCATTGAAGTAAATGCAATTAGAATTTAGGTAGATTTATTCACCATTCATATAACTTAAGCTAAACAGACTTACAAAGAATGCAGAGAATTGTCCCTAGATGATTGTGCAAAAGACAGCGTGAATGAGGGAAGCCCCCTCACACACACACCATGCTCTTACAAAGAGGAAATGCATAGTTAGTCCCCAGTACTATAAGTGACATAGAAAGTAAAGACTGCTTAGAGTCTCTATGTAAAGACAGTTACTAATGAAAATGAGTGCTATAAAACTGCAGCAAAGGAATTTCAGAAAGCAGAATTTGTGCAGATTTTCTAAAGGTCTGTCATCAGAGCTGACACGATATTCTCTAATTTTTTTAAATAAGGGCAAAAAAATACCTTAAAAAATTTTCAACCTATTCTAACACTCACAGTCAAACATACATTTTTACCACAATATTTAACTTATATTTGTCCATCCCTCATTAGCCTATATTTCCATCCTTTTATTGTCTGCTGACTTCTTCCTCACAGTGTATAAATACCGTAAAATCCTTCTCAGATAAAGAAGCCTTCCTTACTCTTTTGTCTCTACGTGCCTTTCTTAACCAAGATCTTCAAAAGAGTAGTCCACAATTGATAGACTCACTTGTTCTCTTCCTATTCACTCATTACATTATTAAAATCAGGATCTCATTCCACGTACTTAGTATAGCCATTCAGACAAAAGTCACCAGTGACAACCTAACTTGTAAATCCAATGAGCTTTTCTACACGTTCATCTTATTTTACCTCTCTAGGGAATTCAACACTATGAATGTACATATAAACACACTTATTCACATCCAGGCACACATAATATATGTGTTTTGGAAAGAATATATAACAATGAAACTTTTAAATTAAATGTAATATTTGAGTAATGAGCATGTTTTACTTTTGTAATTTAAAAAAATTTAAAAGCACCCCAAACAGATTTTAAACCCTGGGGAAAATGTTATAACCTCATGTTCTGCTGTGAGGACTGAGCTATTTTATTACTGTATTTAGTTTGAGCTTGACCTCCACATCTTTCACAATTAGATCAAACTTTCAAAGAAAGCTGCACCACAGTCAGTGATGAAAAAAGAGAAAGGCACTCGATTTGATGTTATATACCCAGAAGTTCTTATTCACTCTATGGATCACTGACCGAAGGCCACAAAATTTCCAATTTGAAACCATGAATGAGAAGAAAAGTTAGCCGCTGACTGGAGCACCTTCGTCCTGATTCACAGCAGCCCCTGCCTCTCGGGTTTGATGTGCCTCAGCAATGTTATTTTGGGTTAGTTACTAGGCAACTACATCTGTGAGTCATAGGAGAGCACTCGGCAGCACCATCATCTGTGTCATCTTTCAATAGATTTCACACAATAGCTAAACACTAGTCACCTTTTTCTCACAAAGGCCCATGTCAGAAATCAGGACGGGAACCTGGGCTGCGTAGGATGGTTTTATACTGTAGGACTCATAATCAGCTTCCATGTAATTTCAGAAATAAACACCATTACAATTTTTTAAATAAATGGCTTACTAAAAGGGAGTCAATAATAAGGAGTATAAAGTAAAAATAAATATCATTCCCTAAGGTGGGATGGTCAATAAATAAGACACCTCTGGAAGATTTATTATCTCTCTCAAGTCTCCTCCAGGTTACAGCTCGAGCAATCCATTACTGTTTTCAGTGTACTAAAATAGACAGCTAGATTCTTCTCTTCTCAGTGTTCAGGACAACATACCCTATAATCTGGTGGAGACAAAAGCCTTCTCTCTATTACTTTTAAGGGACTCAATTATTCTTTTGGCTTAAAATTTTGTTCCATCCCAAAATATAAAAGTTACTAGAGACTAGGGTGTGCACCTGAGATGAAGCAGGTGGATAATGAAGGAAATAAATACAGGTTCTTCACAAGCAAATATTCAACTACACACTGAACTCTTCTGATCAATATCCCTCATATACGTGAATATCAACATTTCAAAGTTTACCTAATTCTGCTCTTCTTTCCAGATCACTTTTTTGTTCACTGAGGGTATCTGCCACCATCTAACCACTCAGGCTGAAAATAACCCTGATCTCCTCCCTCTGCCTTCATCAGGGCCAGCTTCATGGGCATGTAACTTATGCACTCACACAAGACTCCATTCACTGAAGGACCTCATACTTCATTAAAAACTTAATAATTTATAAACAATGTGTCCTGTGTTTTCATTTTGCAATAGACTCCAAAATTATGTAGCCTGCTCTGCCTTACATTTTTCATGTCAAATTAGCCATTAATTCTGTCCATTCTACCTACTAAACTAACCTAAAAACCTATCAATACTGTATCTCACTTTCATGGTTTAGGCCTTCAGCCTCCTAATAATGAAATCTGATTTTGGAAACGATTTTAAGGAACCTGTCTCATTGGCAGTAAACAGGGTCATGAGTAGGAGTTAGTAGAGAAGAGTTGTAAAAGAATATTCCAGGCAGCAGCAACAGCAGTGGACCATTCTGAAGTGGGAAAGAGGATGGTAGGTGGATAGAGTGAGGTGTAGAAATCCTAGATGTCCTCTGTTTATTCTTGCTCCACTTCTCTGAGTCTGCCCCTACGTGTTATCCAAGCCTAGGACTTCTGGTTATTATTTCTCACACCTGGCCCAGTGCACATTTGGATCTAACATGAGATTTTATTACTGTTGTTTTTAATCTGTTGCACTGTCTCTTACAAACAGTTCATCAGGTATCCTCAGGATCGCTCTGTCTAAACACTTTACTGTTAGGCCTACCTTATCCTCTATAGTAGAGGCTGGAGGTTGGACAGTTTCATTTCTTAGCACTTTTATATACATTCTCTGTAATATGATCCAACCACAACAACCTATGTGTCTCTGTACCTTTGAACAGGGTGCTCTCTTGGCCTATAACTCCTTACCTACTCAATTACCCAGAAGAAAAACCAGCACATTTCCAGCAATCTTTTCAGATAAATTTTATCACCATTTCTTGGAAAGGCTGAAGCTCTGGATAGTATTATCCTCTTCCTCCTCATCTTCATGTAGCTGCTTTGCTTGTTTCTACAATAGAACAAGTCACATGTGTTGGATGTTTAAGGGAAGGAAAGAAAAGAGAGAAGGGGCTGGGCGTGGTGGCTCATGCCTGTAATTCCAGCACTTTGGGAGGCCGAGGCTGGCGGATCATGAGATCAAGAGATTGAGACCATCCTGGCCAACATGGTGAAATCCTGTCTCTACTACAAATACAAAAATTAGCCGGATGTGGTGGTGCGCACCTGTAGTCCCAGCTACTTGGGGGAGCTGAGGCAGGAGAATCACTTGAACCTGGGAAGTGGAGGTTTCAGTGAGCCGAGATTGTGCCGCTGCACTCCAATCTAGCGACAGGGCAAAGACTATGTCTCAAAAATAAATAAATAAATAAATAAATAAATAAATAAATAAATAAATATATAAAATAAGAGAAGGATGAAACAACAGTTCTGGACTCGTCAGGAAAAAGTCTACAAATTAGCAAGTGAGGGCATTTGAAACAAAAACACGAAAGTCACCAAAGACGGCTCACCTACTTCTTAATTTTCTCTACATTTTTTCACCTCTGGAAATCACTAAGGTTTCCTTAAATGGGTTGGTGCCAGTTTGAACTGTGCCAGCTTTCTCAAGACAACAGCCTGAATGCTTTCCTTTCAGCCCTATGAGAGGTAATAAACCAGAAGTCAGTGAGCTCATCTACCCTAGCCTCCTGCATTCCTATATGCTCTCTGCATGCATAAAGGAAGTCTCAGTGTTATCCCTTCCTTTCCCACTGGAAACAGTGCATTGGCATTTATGCCGGTTCACTGATTCTAAAGGGTCAGGATAAGAAAGCCACAACTTCCTCCAATTACCTAGAATAGCTGAACTCAGCAGACACTGGAAGACTCCCTCCACAAACCCTTTTTCAAGCAGCTGCTGTAATCTAGCCATCTATTTATGTACAAAAGACTAAGTTATTTTCAGAAAAACAAAAACAATACAGGTTACACATGAAAGATCTCTCTATTCCTTACCCCTTCCAAGTAAACTAATTCCAACTAGATAAGCTGCTCTGGAATCAGGAATTCAGATGTATGATCAAATAACATCAAAATAATATGTTATAAATTTACTCACTGAGTCAATACATGAATACTTTATTTCTAATCACATTGAAATGCATAAGAAAAATAATTTCACATTATTTCCACATTTATTTCATAATATAATATATATGAGAATGTTCATAAAATTCCAAAAAATAATATTGGGAAGAAAAGACAGGGTAATTACTTCTCCCTATTTAATTTTTACTCTGAATTTATAAATATAAAATATTAATACATCTGGCATGTTAACATTCAATGTCAGTAACAACATTACCAGACTTCTGTTATGTCGGTGTTCTTTTAATTTCTAATTCACTTTCAAATTATTTTTATTTTATTATCTCTACTCAGTTTAAATTTTTGATTTTCATTTCCTGTTTTCAATTTGTTTCTTCTGCCAGACTTTATTATTATACAATTTATAAACCATGGCATTCTGTGGCTGATAAGTAAGTACAGCCAGAAGCCAGTTTTATTTTTCAGAAATGAAGTAATACACTTATTACAAAAAAAAGACCTTAATCATACTTTCCTTTATTTTTATGGTCATACCACTTTTGACAACGCAAAGTGTGTTAAAATGCAACTGCAGTATCATATACCATTAATGATTTAATATTAGAAATGTATTCCAAAGAAACAGAAATACTTTCATCAAGTGCAACTGCTTTTGAAATTTCCTTGACATTTAACATGTGCTAGTGTTAGGAGAACTTTGGGGTGTCACCTTTCTGGCCGCAAACCTGTGGCCAGTGGCACCTTTGCTCGAGTTTTGCTCCAAACCACTGGGCTCATTCTGCCCACTGGGCCTGGCAGGCTGTGCTAACTCACCTTACCTGCCTGGATCCCACACCTCCAAGGGAGATTGCAAGTCTGGCTTTGAGCAGCAAAGGGTTGTGACCCAGCATGGGGTCAGGCCACTGTGCAGTCAGACAAGCCAGCTGCTGCTATGAGGCAGGCAGCTCCAGGTGCTAGCATGGGCGCTGGCTCTCTGCAAAGCTGCAGCTGGACCAGGCCCACCACAAGCAGCTTCCCTGGCTGGCACCGGGGAATTCAGTGACACCTGGTAACTTGGAGATGTCAGCAACTGCAGGGTCCCAAAGAGGGAGTCACAACCCTGGCTGGGGGAGCTCCCAGGTCTAAGCTTCCTGAAGGGCCACAGTTCTTTTCTCCTTCTCTTCACCTGCAATGTGATGAGCAAGGGGCATGTTTTTTTTTTTTTTTTTTTTTTTTTTTTTTGAGACGGAGTCTCGCTCTGTCGCCCAGGCTGGAGTGCAGTGGCGCGATCTCGGCTCACTGAAAGCTCCACCTCCCGGGTTCACGCCATTCTCCTGCCTCAGCCTCCCAAGCAGCTGGGACTACAGGCGCCCGCCACCACGCCCGGCTAATTTTTTTTTTTGTATTTTTAGTAGAGACGGGGTTTCACCGTGGTCTTGATCTCCTGACCTCGTGATCCGCCCGCCTTGGCCTCCCAAAGTGCTGGGATTACAAGCGTGAGCCACCCTGTTTATGTTTCAGCTGTCTTAGCCTGGCGACAGGGCCTAAATTCTTGTGCTGCGACCAGGAAGAATGAGGAACACAGACAAGTGGAAGGTGAGTAAGATGAAGAGGAGCTTTATTGAGTGATAGAAGAGCTCAGAGGAAACCTGCAGGGGGGTAGCTCCTTTCTGCAGCAAGGGTGAGCTGATGAGGCAAATCGTCCTGACAAGTGTTCAGCTACCAGCAGAGAAGGTGGCTCCTCTCTGCGGCTTGTCCTCCCGACATCTTCAACTATCAGTGGAGAGGGCAGCTCCTCTCTACAGCTGGTCATTGGTTGTCTGTTCTGCTCTAGCTGAGCCAGGGACTTTTATGGGTCTCTTAAGTGAAGAAGTGCTTGCCGATTGGTCCATGGGCGGTGGAAAAGGCACCAGGTTTCCACTCGGACTGTGGGACTGCTGCCTTCAGGACCTCCCTGGTCTGAAGATGAGGACTCACTGGGGACTGTCCCCTTCCACCCAAGAGCCTGTCTGTCTCCTGCCATCGTCCATGGCGCCCAGGCTGCTTGCACCAAGGGGCACCTGCAAGTCAGCACCCCCACTGTCTTTCCCGCCATCCTTATTGGAGCCCAGAGTTTGGAGGGGGGCTGAGGTGGCAGAGGGCTAGTGTGTCAGCACTGCCCGGAGTTTGCACACACCCCGCCAGGCTGTGTCAGCCTGGAGCTCAGCCCTAACCCTGTTTGGAGATCGGAGTGGGCATGGGGAGCAGGAAGAGGCCAGATGGTGGGAGCAGACATCCCTGATCCTGTAGGGGAAGAGGGAATCTTTCCAGGCTCCCAAGAGTGCAGAGTGCAGAGACCCCTGGCAGTTCCAGCCATGCTTCCCTGAAGCAGCAAGAGCAAAGACGCTGCAAGCTCCCTCCGTGGCCTCCGTGCCCAGGGGCAGCCCAGGGCTCCCCTTTGCCCAGCTCGTGACCCTGTCAGTAGCGGGGGCGCCTCTGGGAGTGAATCCTGAACCCTGGCCTGGCTGTCAGGAGTGTCAGACTCGGTGATCAGCCTGATGCAGGGACGGGGTCCCAGGCGCCCTGCGCAGAGCCACCTCCCAAAGCAAAGGAACTCAGTGCCCTTGGTGGGGTGAGCCCGGAGCCCGCACCACTCCCACTTCCTGCCCCGGGCCCTCAAAGCATAGACCCAGCTCTGTGCCCTGGGCCTCTCTTTGTCCGACCACACTCCCCGGCTGGTGGGCAGCTCTGCGTGGCCCCATGGCAGCAGCTCCCAGGGCGGCGGGCTCTGGGGGCTCCCGCTTGTCCCTGGATCCCGCCAGCTCCATGGAGTGCAGCACTGCCCCTGGCCCAGCTGTGCCTCCTCCCCGCACCCTCCCTGTAGGGTGGTGAGTGATAGTAGTGACGTGGATTCACGGTCTGGAGCAATGAAGGCTCTCGGCCTGGGAGCAGGCTTCAGCCTGCTGCGGGAGGATGGCCAGCTGCACAGTAGGCCACCTCAGGGACGTGGCACACAGGGGACCCACCGCTGCCACTGCCACTCTCACAGACCCTCCTGCCACCACCGCCCGCGCCTCCCCGCCACTGCCATCACCAGTAACTTCTGTGAAGACAATGTGCACACTAGTTTTAATGGCATCATTAATTCAGGATGATTGAAATAAGCACCACACCATGCTCAGCATATAATAGTGTATGCCTTATACTAACTCCTGTCCTTATCCATGTGGGGCAGCATAATGTCTATATTATCTAAATTCTCCTAAAATTAATAAAATAACTCAGTTAATGATAGCTTAAATTATTTATAGAAAAGCTAACTCTCATATAGATAACTTGCAAAGTTAGATTTAAAGAACTGAGATGTAAAATTTTATCTTTTTTTCTACTTTGTACTTTCATGAAGAAAAATGACTTCAGTAACACTGCACTAATTTCCTTATTACTAGTGTTCTTTAAAGCTCATCCACAGCGCCCAAAACTCCAAAGCGTATTCATTTTGCCTTTTTTTTTTTTTTACAAACAGAATGCTTAACTTAATTCTAAAGTATAAAGAAATAAAGTGATGGTAGTACTAAAAAATATAGCAATAATAATGTCAATAAGATAGCAATTAACATTTATATAGAATTAAGTATGTGCCAGACATTGATCTAATCCTTTTACAGGTATTAACACATTCACTTGGCACCATAGATACTTATAGAGTTTCCTGATCAAATTTCACTCTTTAAGGAACAATTAAAAACTCACCACAGAAGGTCTGCTATTTCTTCCACAATCTCACCACAAAAATCAATGCCTGCAATCAAGATTTCAAATGGTTCTGCAGTTTTACAAGTATTGCTCATCACGTTGCACCTGTTAGAATGCCCATTCTCAACAAGCCAAAAGATTACAAGTATTGACAAGGATGAGGAAAAAAGGAAACCCTTGCACACTGTTAATGGGAATATAAATTAGTACAACCATTATGGAAAGCAGTATGGAGGTTTTCAAAAAATTTAAAGTAGAACTGACATATGACCCAGCAATCCAACTACTAGTTATGCATCCAAAGAAATGAAATCAGTATATAGAGAGATACTGGCACTACCATGGTCATTGTCACATTATTCATAATAGACAAATATGAAAATGACTCATAGTTATTACCACATTATTCGCAATAGACAAATATGAAAGCAACCTAAGTGTCTATCAACAGATAAATGAATAGCAGTGCATATACACAAAATGGAATACTATTCCATCATAATAAAAGAAGAAAATCCTCTCATTTATGACAACATGAATGAACCTGGAGGATATCATGTTAAGTGAAATTAGCCAGGCACAGAAAGAAAAATATCACATGATTTCACTTATATGTGGAATCTAAAAAAGTTGATCTTTTAGAAGTAGAGAGGAGAATGGCAATTATCAGGGGCTGGAAATTGTTGGGAGGGTGGGGATGTTGGGAAGATATTGGTCAAAGAATATAAAATTTCAGTTAGATAGAAGGAATGAGTTCAATATATCTTTTATACAACATAGTGACTATATTTAATGATATACTGTATTCTTGAAAAATGCTGAGAGAATGGATATAAAGTATTCTCACCACAGAAATGATAAATATGTGAGGTAATACATATGTTAATTAGCTAGATCTTATCATTGCAAAATGTATATATACTGTAAGACATCATAGTGTACATGGTAAATACATATAATTTTATCTGTCAATTTTTTTAAATGAAAGGTATCTCTCTGTGGCCAAATACAGCTATTTCCCATTAGACATGGCTAACTCTACTCAGTTTTACCCTCATCCGCACTATGCACCACACCCCATGCAGACACAGTTCTCCTGAGAACATTTACTTTCACTAGGACAGTTACTTCTCTCAGATACCTCTGCCCCTGTGTTGGAACTGCGGGCTCCCTTAGAACATTAGCAGTGGAAAGTTACATAAGACTACATGAACTGCCAGAATTCATATGTTGAATTTGTGTCTAATTATATCTACACATATATTATTCTGGACATAGGGTTTATTTTATTAAAGGTTAAGAAATATTGCACAGTATAGTGGCAAAATGGGTAAAATTCTTTTCTCCTGCCTTCTTTGTAGTCCCTTAGCAGAAAGCCAAAGTATGGTAGCTTGTACCCCAATATTTTACAGGGTATTGATACAAAAAAGTCTTTTCGGTTTCTGTGTATATTTTCCCTCCTTCCCGCAGATCATAAATATTAGCATAGGCAACCCTTAGATGACAGTCAAATTTGAGAAAAAACCTTTGCTCTTCTCCTAGAAGCTCCTCCTTCTGAAGCTAAAAGTTTCTTTATTTGGCCAGATTTGCAGATTTATTCCCTCTCCCCTTAGGGTTATTTCTCAGGAAGTTTCCAGGTCCTTTGGAAAACATCATCCCAGAAGAACTATCTCATCAGTTCACAGTATATGATCACACATCTTCAGCCAAGAGGTAGCTGTGAATTAGGTCTCAGTTAATTTCATTGTATCCAAATATTTATTACTCATTATTATAAGAATGGTTTTCTCAAAGCCAGTTAGAATCTATGCCTACAAATTAAGAGTTATTTAATTTGACATTTAACCACTCTCCCTGGCATGAACTATGGAGCTCACCAAATATGCCTTCTGCTCCCCATTATTTCCTTGTTCTCTTGCATTTAAGCTCAGTTGTTCAATTACTTCTGGACAATGCCTATGAGTAGAAGCAAAGGCATAGAGGAGTTATGCACAACCTTCTAGATTCTCTTTACCTGCCATTAATTGAAGTACTATGGTACAGGTAAAAGATAGTAGAATTTGCATCAGAATAGAAACCTGATTTGTAGGATTTGCTGATTTCCATGGTGTAAATACTCCCAACATGTCCCATGTCAAGCTATTCATGTGAAATTACAAAATGGAGAGGTGGGACGATCCACAAAGAATTGGTTCTCATCAACCACTATACACCATCTCTAGCACACCACTGTAAGCTCCAAAAGAAGAGGACATACGTATAATTTACAGACAGAGGCAGAAAATATTGCCTTGTGTAATTGAAGTACATAATATTCAATGTATGCTTGGTTGAGCTCGGACATCTACATATGTAACACTGTCTAAGGAATTAAGATGGTATGAAAATGCGTTACATTTAGACAGGGAATCTATTAAGGAGGTGTTTCATAAATTCATTTAAGGATGACAGGTAATCCCACATCCTGCCAAAGTAACCAGTGTAAACTCAGATTCAACCAACATTTTCCTGAATGAACGTTATACACCAAGAAGAATGTTAGTTATTTTTACACATGTTGCCCCATTTCACCGCAAACTCCTTTATCTTAGTTCTATTTTGCAGATGAGAAAAATGAAGTGTATGCAATTAGCAAGAAATGAAAGGAAAATTTGAATCCAAGCACTCTGACTTCAAGCTCAACGTGATGATTCTGGATCATATGGCATAGTCTCCAAAATAAATAAATAAAAGTAACTAGAAGAAATAAAGCTTTATTCTGCTTAAGAATCTCATAACTTCCTGAAGACAAACATGGCCAAAGAGGCTAGAGGTCACAAAAAGGTAATTAAATATTTGAGGTATTTTATTTCTTTCTCTAAATTCAGTGAAGTCAGTAAATATTTCAGAAGCTACTACATGCCGCATGAGGAAGTTGACTCTCAATAGACAATATTTATTTTTAATTATAGATACCTCTAGCTTGAAGAATGATTTTTCTAGTCATTGCAGTTTAATAGAAACATCTCTTTTAAAAATATAAATTTGTTCCATGTTCATTCTAAATTCATGGGATGCTAATTATACTGCCCGACAGAAAGGAGATTTCCTTAGCAAATATCAAATATAGGTAATCTTGCAAGATATATGTCCCATTACAATCTAATAATCTGTAGGGCTATTTATACAACATCTTATCTCTTTAAGATGTTTCTGTTGTATACATAATCCGAAAAGTGATAATATCCAGAATACTTTAACAAAATAGATTTTCAGATGTTCGAAAATTTGGAAGCCAGTTCCTAGAATTACTCTGGCCCACCAAAGGTCTCTTTTTTCCTATATATCCCATTAGCAGTAACTAAAGTTTAACAATAGCTAACTATAAAGACATGCTAAAAGTTAATTTAAATTTAATTAACTTAATTTATTTTTAAGTTAAACATAGCCAATTCACAGAATTAAACTGACAACTGAATTAAATTTTCTGGAAGAATAGCTGATTTTATTCACCCCTGGTATTAGAGACATTTTCACAATGTCTACCAAGAGCATCATTTTACAATTTGCAGAAGTGCCCTAAACTAGTTTCATTTTCAAATGCAAACAGATGAAGTTTTCCTATTCCCCAAACTTTTTAACTTCAGCACACCAAATAGAAAATTAGTCTCACATATAGGCAAGAAGACAGAATGAGCAGTGGAAACTTCATTAAATTGTTCTTTTTAAAGTTCTTCAAGGTAAAGATTATACAAGCCTGCCTGAAAGTAGGATGACTTGATATTAAGTTGAAACTGAATTTAACAAAAGAATGTAAAAATCCCTTTGCCATCTATTCAGAGTTTATATCAGATGTTGCTTCTGAATTATCTCTTCCAAAATTTTTTCAGGCTTTAAGGACTCCAACCTACGATCCCTTTCAAAAGATTACTGTCATAACCAAATATTTTTTTTTGAATGGCCACTTACTTTCTGTTTACATGTTTCCAATAGGGACTTCCTCAGGTTGAAAAACAACTCACCTAGAACAAAACTGATATTCAGCCTCTTAGATCCCTGATCAAATACATCTTAACATCTCTCCATCTTGAGCAGAAGGTTTTACTCTTTAAATAACTTTTAATAATAGCAAATGCCATCAGAGCAACAATTCTGCTATTGTCAAGCTACCCTAAGAGGGTATATATGAATGAGAACATAATCTAATTTCCAAATAGAGTTGAAGGCTTGAGATTATTAAAAATACGAGGATTAACAATCAAGAGTTTTTTTATTTTTGGTCTCGATTTTGGCATCATTTATTCCCTGAGCTTATCTAATGTATTCATCTTTCTAAGACTCAGAGAGTTCCCCGACATACAAAATAAGAAGGTTGAATTGAAATTTCTTTCATACCTGAAATGCTAGTAGTTAAAAAAAAAACGATAAAGGGGAAACAAATGATTTATCTAGGAGTGAATTAGACCAAAGAATTCTAATCCATTTGTTAACTGAGAAAGAGCACCAGCTACCAACCTACTCCTCAACCATGCACCCTTCATGAATACATTTTATTCACTCTCACCAAACCCACAGTAACCCTCACATTCAGTAGAAAGGACCAATAAGTGGACAAATCACCATACTGTGGAGGAAAATCTCATGTACTAACCAAACTAGTTCATCATAATCATAAATATAATAAACAAATATAGATCACTGGACATTTGAAGAGACTCAGTATCATGTTAGAAAAAGACCAGGATGAGCAAACAAAATTCATGACACTGAAGGAAACAAGGCTAATCTAGAAGTGGAGGAAATTTTCATAAATTCTAGTTTAATAATTTTAAAGATGTTACAGAAAATAGTCTATTAATGAAAATATAAACTTTTAAAAAGAATGTTATATAACAGAAGTAATTCATTAAAACAGAGAAAGAAGTATTTTCTCCTTCTCATTTACCTCCCTGCCCTACCCAATAATTCCTTTCTACCTAGTTTTGAATATTTGATAAAAGTGTCTTAAATCCCTTACTGGATAGCAATCTCCTGTTGGTACGTTTTGTTAAACATTCTTTTCACTCATCTATAACCTCCAATTCCAGCAAGTGGAAAAAGTTTAATCTATAATAGGAAATATTTATTGAATAATAATTAAATAATTTAAGGAAAAATTTTAGAGCCAAAAAGACACAAGTGTTCAGACTTATTAAACATACCCATTATCAAACACAGTAAGTGGTGGGTTAGAAAAGATTATACGAGGAAATATTTTGGTAGAGATTCATAGTTTATAATTCAAAATATAAAAAGGTATTTTAATAATTAATAAATTATTGGCTATATCATGAACAACATTCAGAATGATAAATAAAATCAATTTGTCACTAAGAACTTATCTCAAAAAAATTATCAGGCATATATGAGAGCATTTTCAGGCATGTAGTAAAATTATAAAATTTCCTGTAACAATAAATTGCTCAAATATATATTCCAGAATAAAGAACAAGAAACCCATATATAGACATGACATGAGATACAAAAATTAGTGGCAATATGACATCAAAGATATGTATAAAGTTTTATTTCTTTGATTTTTTTTCTGATCAGCAGGTTCTGTTGGAACAATACTTAGACTATTATTTTAAAGAAAAATAATAACACAAGAATATTTTATCCATCTAATCATCCTACTAGAGTGAAAAATATGTATATAATCATAACATTACAAGTAATATGTTGAAGTTTTCTATTTTCAGAATTTCTTTACACATGAAGGACATAATAATTCATTCAAATTATAGAACACAATGTCACGTCCACAGCTTTGACCAACTAAAAAATAATAATATAACAAAAGTTAGAATAGGAAGCAGAAGAGTTAAAAAAGATGGTAGATGTGTTCGTTACTTTATGTTTCAAAATAGGAGTCAATAAGGACTATCTAAATTAGACAAATCAAGAAATAAAGATTTAGAAAAATTTGGTAAACAACCTCAAAAAAACTAAAACTAAAAATACATACATCAAGAATCATGCTCATGGATAGGAAGAATCAATATCATGAAAATGCTGTCCCCATCAAGCTACCATTGACTTTCTTCACAGAATTAGAAAAAAATACTTTAAATTTCATATGGAACCAAAAAATAGCCTGTATAACAAAGAAAATCCTAAGCAAAAATAACTAAGCTAGAGGCATCACACTACCTGACTTCAAACTATACTACAAGGCTACAGTAACCAAAACAGCATGGGACTGGTAGCAAAACAGATATATACACCAATGGAATGGAACAGAGGCCTCAAAAATAATGCCACACATCTACAACCATTTGATCTTTGACAAACCTGACACAAACAAACAATGGAGAAATGATTCCCTATTTAATAAGTGGCGCTGGGAAAACAGCCTAGCTATATGCAGAAAAATGAAGCTGAACCCCTTCCCTACACCTTATACAAAAATTAACTCAAGATGCATTAAAGACTTAAACATAAGACCTACAACCATAAAAATCCTAGAAGAAAACCTAGGCAATACCATTTAGGATATAGGCATGGGCAAAGACGTCATGACTAAAACACCAAAAGCAACGGCAAAAAAAGCCAAAATTGACAAATGGGATCTAATTAAACTAAAGAGTTTCTGCACAGCAAAAGAAACTCATTAGAGTGAACAGGCAACCTACAGAATGGGAGAAAAATTTTGCAATCTATCTGACATAGGGCTAATATCCAGAATCTACAAGGAACTTAAACAAATTTACAAGAAAGAAAGAAACAACCTCATCAAAAAGTGGGCGTAGAATATGAAGAGACACCTCTCAAAAGAAGACATTTATGCAGCCAACAAACATGTGAAAAAAAGCTCATCATCGTTGGTCATTAGAGAAATTCAAATTAAAACCACAATGAGGTACCATCTCACGCCAGTTAGAATGGTGATAATTAAAAAGTCAGGAAATAAGAGATGCTGGAGAGGATGTGGAGAAACAGGAAAGCTTTTACACTGTTGGTGAGAGTGTAAATTAGTTCAACCATTGTGGAAGACAGTGTGGTGATTCCTCAGGGATCTAGAACCAGAAATACCATTTGACCCAGCAATCTCATTACTGGGTATATACCCAAAGGATTATAAATCATTCTCCTATAAAGACACATCCATACATATGTTTATTGCAGCACTATTCACAATAGCAAAGACTTGGAACCAACCCAAATGTCCATCAGTGATAGACTGGATAATGAAAATGTGGCACATATACACTATGGGATACTATGCAGTCATAAAAAGGATGAGTTCATGTTCTTTGCAGGGACATAGATGGGGCTGGAAACCATCATACTCAGCAAACTAAGGCAGGAACAGAAAACTAAACACCTCATGTTCTCATTCATAAGTGGGATTTGAACAATGAGAACACAAGGACAGAGGGAGGGGAACATCACAAACTGGCGCTTGTTGGGGGGTGGGGGACTATGGGAGGGATAGCATTAAGAGAAATACCTAATGTAGATGATAGGTTGATGGGTGCATCAAACCATCATGACACGTGTATACCTATGTAACAAAATGGCACATTCTGCACACGTATCCCAGAACATAAACTGTAATTTAAAAATAAATAAATAAACAAACAAATAAAAAAAATCATGTACTCAAGAGGAGTATGGTATATAATCGAAAGATACCAAATTTCTCATATTTCATGGTGAAGAGTCAATAGATGAGATCAAAGTTGATCAATCACAGTGCATGTCTATTATCAAATTAATGATAATCACTAGAAGCACTCAGTTCAGAAATTCTTGAAAATAGTTGCATCTGAAAACTTGGGAGAGGAAGTATGAATGGGAAAGTGGGGAGTATGATCACTCTTATTTACCCACTTTTAAACTGTTTGGTATTTCTTTAACATACTTTATTTCACAGTGTATTTTGAGTAAATGAATATCCATGATAGGAGAAATCTAACATGATTTTGATAATCTTAATAGCTTATATTAGTGAATTACTTAGAGTTTATAAAAATACTTTCAATGAATTATTTTATTCATGCCTAACAATTTTTAAGAAAGTTTTTATTATGTACAATTGAAGAAGAAATGATTGATTAGAGGGAAAAAAATGGACTTGCCCAAAGTCACACAGCTATTAACTAACATGCTGAAGCATGAATCCAGGTCTCTCCTACTGTCAACATTTTTTTTCCATTCTAATTTGAATCAGGCTAACCACCATTTGAATGAATTGTTTTATTTTAGTTGTTTTGTTTTGTTTTCAAATTTACAACATAATTTATTGTAACTCTTTCTTATTTGTGTTCCCTCAGAATCAAATTCCGGGGCAATGACTCAAGTACAAGTAGTTTATTAGAAAGGAGATTCCAGAAAGCAGCAGTGCTGGTAGGGAACTGAGACAGAGAAGGAAAACAAGAAAATAAATGATGTGTTATCAAGCAAGTTATTACTGTGGAAAACTAGAGAGGATTTTTTGAGAGGCTTAGGAAAGAGTGAAATACCCACTTAAGACTTCCTCCACCTCAGGGGCAAACTAACTTTCTTCATTCTTTGGTTTGGTGCCCTTAGTGAGGGAGGTTAGGTTGGAGACAAAACTTGGCCATTTTCTTTAGACCCTTCTTGCAGAACAGGTTTCAGTGACTTCAGGTGGAAGCTGGGGTTGCATGCATAGAAATGGTAGTGAGAAGGGCATATTGGTGGGACATTGACAGGATTGACTACAAATCCCCAACTAAATTGTAGCATTCCTTATAAGCAGAATTCATACTTTGCTCTTTATTTTTACCACCTGTTATGGAACTGACTTTGAGTAAATATATCATATTTCATTCGGTTTAGAATATCCAAGCATTGTGAACACATGACTGGTTTAGCATGCAATCTCATTTTAGAAAAAGCGAAGTTTTGTACATATTCTGCCACCAAATAAAAAAATTTTACTTATAGCATTGATTCCCCAAGTGCTGATTTACAGACCAGTGCTGACCTAGAAACAATTATTTAACAATCTATGGCAAATAAGAAAACATGATAAATTTCAAACTTTTGTGAGATATGTAATTGTTGGATTAAAGAACTGTGATTTGAAATTATCTCTATTCTGTATTTTTCATAATAAAGTATTATTTGTCTTATGAAACTATAGCATGAATAAATTATGCTCTATTTTCCCCTTTCTATGCCTATGTGTTCCCTTTATTTTCACTTTATATCTTTGGTAATTTTGCGCAGGTGATCAGATGTTGTGATCAATTGCTAATTAAAATCACACTACTTTACAATATAAAAACATGTAAAATCACTGAACTATAAGCTACTTCTTAATAGCATTTGGTGGATCCAAATTACCCCATGAGTGATTTTCCAAACTTAAAATAGCCTTAATATAATAGATGTGATTTAACAAGGCAAATAAATTTACTAGCACCTCTAAAAACAATAAATGTCATACTTGTTTACTCATAAAGAAACAAAAAAATGAACATCTGCTTAGCTATGCTAAGATTACATGGTTAACAAAGTAATTCTGTTTACTTTGTGATTATCTTTACTTCCATACCATGTAAATAAAATATTTCATTTCAAACATGTTACATACACATCTATCGAGGGAATGATTTACAAAATAGGGCATACATTTCTTTGAGGAAAAATTATCTTTATTATGTAGTCTTACTTAAAACGTTCATATGTGCAATATAAGATTAAAATAGCCATATTTTCTAAGTATAATAAAACCATTAATGACTGTAGTTTTGTCAACATTTATCAATCTTCCTGTAGATAGTTAAATTCTTATTTAGTTTATTTTTATTCATTAAATGATGAATAACGTTTAAATAACTTGGCTGAACAATTTGGAAAAGTTATTAATAACAATTTGTGTAATATTTGGGAATCTGGCAGAGCCATTTCTAGGTAAGTGATGAAGCCAGGACCATCCACAGATGTAGGCAAGTCACACCATGAGGCTCTGGCCAAACACACACAGGTAGATTTAGGTTAACGTAACAAACAAAAATAAATTTTGAAAGAAGAAGATCACCACAGGGTAATATATAGCTTAGGAATATGTCTTAAAAGGCAGGAAAAAAGAAGCCCAATTTTGTGTTTGTAAAGGGACATACTCAAAATCTCCTTTTCATTTATTGTTAATATTCTTGATTTACTACTAAACATTCAATCCAGGTTTTGTCATCTTTTAGCAAATGTTTCATAACTTGTCTGATGTGCCTTCTTTCTATATTTTCTATGTCTCTATAACTTAACCACAAGGCAGTGAGGAGATATTTTTGTCAGGCAGAGCTTTAAGGGCATATGATGACTTGGCATCACTTCTGTTTGTCTTTCAAATATCTACAGATATCCTTTTCTTTATACCTCGTATTTGCTATGAACTCACTGAGTAACATCAATGACTGAGAACAGTCACTGAATTGTGTCTAAGCCACTTCCATATAATAATGTTAATGTACAAATTGACATGTGGCCTTATTTGTATGGGGGTGTAGAGTCCACTATTGTTATTATTCTTACACTAATTGGCAAAGTCATCTAAAAGATTTAATTATCTTTCTAATACATACCTTACTGCAAAGATAAAAAATTTAGAGACTATTTAGTTGTAAAATAATGGATTTTTAAACCCACAAAAAAGTACTTGAATAAATAGATATTTCTTATGAATATTCTAATAAGAAATTATGCTAATAGCAATTGCTAAAGCTAAAAATGGTTGATAAGATTAATTACTTATATGCCATGAGCAACATGAGACAAAAATAGACGATTCTTCAATCTTTAATTCTCAACTATCTTATTGATATATTCTTGATGAGAAAGGAAATAAAGATTAACCTTCTAAAGTTTAGAAAATTATTTATTTTAAGAAGAAGCAATTAAATAATTTTTAATATGTGTATAAATGTATGGTTTATCTGTAACAAGTGCTATATGATCTATGAGATGCTTTTGTGGAAAATCATGAGTTGGTTGTAAGCCATAAACATTAAGAAGAAACAGGGGACTTTACTAGATATCAAGATTAATTATAAAGCTGATTTAATATATAAGGTATTGTTGCAAAGATAGATAAATAGACTAACAGAACAGAAAAAAGCGGTTCAGAAACAGACTCACACTTGATACTTGGTTGATGATAAAGACAACACTTGATTGACTAGGCAATAGCAAAGAATGACCTTTTCAAAAGATGGCATTGGGCCAAACGTATATACACATGTAATAAAAAATAAAATTGGCTCCTGCTTTTGAACACACATAAAAATTAATTCCAGGTAGATTGCCATTCTAAATATAATAGATGAAACATTAAATCTTCCTTAAGTTAGCATTTAAGAATATTTTCATGAAATGAACTGGGAGCAGGCAAGATTCTCTTTCTTTATTATCATCATAATGGACAAAATTGAAATTATACTATATTAAATCAGAACTTTTCATGTAAATACACTATTAAAGAAAATGCAAGCCACAAAGTGGAAGAAAATATTTGCAACACATGAAATCAACAAAGGGCTTGTATCTAGCATATATATTGGAAAAAATCTTCAATAAGTCAATAAGAAAAGACAGGTAATAAAATAAAATGGACAAGAGACTTGAACAGGCATTTCAAAAAAGAAGATATTTAAATGACCAATCAGCATATGAAAATGTGATTGACATCACTATTCATCATGAATATGCAAATTAAAATCACAACTACATATACACCAGACTACATCTACATCAAAATGGCTAAAATTTAAAGCAGACAATGATACTCAAAGGTTAGTGTTGCTATACCTGTCATATATTGCTTGTGAGAGGAGTAAGAGAAAACTGAATTCTTAAAACCACTATATAAAATTGTTTGGTAGGGGGTGGTTCCAAGATGGCCAAATAGGAACATCTCCAATCTACAGCTTCCAGTGTGAGTGACGAAGAAGACGGGTGATTTCTGCATTTCCAACTGAGGTACCAGGTTCATCTCACTGGGGCTTGTGGGACAGTGGGTGCAGGACAGTGGGTGCAGTGCACCGAGCATGAGCTGAAGCAGAGCGAGGCATTGCCTCACCCAGGGAGCACAAGGGGTCAGGGAATTCCCTTTCCTAGCCAAGGGAAGCTGTGACAGATGGCACCTGGAAATCGGGTCACTCCCACCCTAATACTGTGCTTTGGTCTTAGCAAACTGCACACCAGGAGATTATATCCTGCGCCTGGCTTGGAGGGTCCCACACCCATGGAGCCTCACTCATTGCTAGCACAGCAGTCTGAGATTGAACTGCAAGGCGGCAGCAAGGCTCAGGGAAGGGGTGCCTGCCATTGCTGATGCCTAAGTAGGTAAACAAAGTGGCCGGGAAGCTCGAACTGGGTGGAGTCCACCGCAGCTCGAGGAGGCCTGCCTGCCTCTGTAGACTCCACCTCTGAGGGCAGGGAATAGCCAAGCAAAAGGCAGCAGAAACCTCTGCAGACTTAAATGTCCCTGTGTGACAGCTTTGAAGAGAGTAGTGCTTCTCCCAGCACACAGCTTGAGATCTGAGAACGGACAGACTGCCTCCTCAAGTAGGTCCCTGACCCCCGAGTAGCCTAACTGGGAGGCATCCCCCAATAGGGGCAGACTGACACCTCACACGGCTGGGTATCCCTCTGAGACAAAACTTCCAGAGGAACGATCAGGCAGTAACATTTGCTGTTCAGCAATATTCGCTGTTCTGCAGCCTCCACTGCTGATACCCAGGCAAACACGGTCTGGAGTGGACCTCCAGCAAATACCAACAGACCTGCAGCTGAGGGTCCTGACTGTTACAAGGAAAACTAACAAACAGAAAGGACATCCACACCAAAACCCCATCTGTATGTCACCATCATCAAAGACTAAAGGTAGATAAAGCCACAAAGATGGGGAAAAAACAGAGCAGAAAGGTGAAAATTCTAAAAATCAGAGGACCTCTCCCCCTCCAAAGGAACACAGCTCCTCACCAGCAATGGAACAAAGCTGGACAGAGAATGACTTTGACGAGTTGAGAGAAGAAGGTGTCAGACGATCAAATTTCTCCAAGCTAAAGGAGGAAGTTCAAACCCATTGCAAAGAAGCTAAAAATCTTGAAAAAAGATTAGACGAGTGGCTAACTAGGATAATCAGTGTAGAGAAGTCCTTAAATGACCTGATGGAGTGGAAAACCATGGCACAAGAACTACATGAAGAATGCACAAGCTTCAGTAGCCAATTCAATCAACTGGAAGAAAGGGTGTCAGTGCTTGAAGATCAAATGAATGAAATGAAGTGAGAAGAGGAGTTTAGAGTAAAAAGAGTAAAAAGAAATGAACAAAGGCTCCAAGAAATATGGGACTATGTGAAAAGGCAAAATCTATGTCTGATTGGTGTACCTGAAATTGACAGGGAGAATAGAACCAAGTTGGAAAATACTCTGCAGGATATTATCCAGGAGAACTTCCCCAACCTACCAAAGGAGGCCAACATTCAAATTCAGGAAATACAGAGAATGCCACAAAGATACTCCTTGAGAAGAGCAACTCCAAGACACATAATCATCAGATTCACCAAAGTTGAAATGAAGGAAAAAATGTTAAGGGCAGCCAGAGAGAAATGTCAGGTTACCAACAAAGGGAAGCCCATCAGACTAACAGCTGATCTCTTGGCAGGAACTCTACAAGCCAGAAGAGAGTGGGGGCCAATATTCAACATTCTTAAAGAAAAGAATTTTCAACCCAGAATTTCATATCCAGCCAACCTAAGCTTCGTAAGTGAAGGAGAAATAAAATACTTTACAGACAAGCAAATGCTGAGAGATTTTGTCACCACCAGGCCTGCCCTAAAAGAGCTCCTGAAGGAAGCACTAAACATGGAAAGGAACAACTGCTACCAGCCACTGCAAAAACATGCCAAATTGTAAAGACCATCGATGCTAGGAAGAAACTGCATCAACTAATGAGCAAAATAACCAGCTAACATCATAATGACAGGATCGAATTCACACATAACAATATTAACCTTAAATGTAAATGGGCTAAATGCTCCAATTAAGAGACACAGACTGGAAAATAGGATAAGGAGTCAAGACCCATCAGTGTGCCGTATTCAGGAGACCCATCTCACATGCAGAGACACACATAGGCTCAAAATAAAGGGATGGAGGAAGATCTACCAAGCAAATGGAAAACAAAAAAAGGCAGGGGTTGCAATCCTAGTCTCTGATAAAACAGACTTTAAACCAACAATGATCAAAAGAGACAAAGAAGGCCATTACATAATGGTAAAGAGATCAATCGAACAAGAAGAGCTAACTATCCTAAATATATATGCACCCAATACAGGAGCACCCAGATTCATAAAGCAAGTCTTTAGAGACCTACAAAGAGACTTAGACTCCCACACAATAATAATGGGAGATTTTAACACCTCACTGTCAACATTAGACAGATCAATGAGACAGAAAGCTAATAAAGATATCCAGGAATTGAACTCAGCTCTGCACCAAGTGGACCTAATAGACATCTACAGAACTCTCCACCCCAAATCAACAGATTATACATTCTTCTCAGCACCATATCCCACTTATTCCAAAATTGACCAATAGTTGGAAGTAAAGCACTCCTCAGCAAATGTAAAAGAATAAAAATTATAACAAACTGTCTCTCAGACCACAGTGCAATCAAAGTAGAACTCAGCATTAAGAAACAGGGCGACAGAGCAAGACTCCGAATCAAAAAAAAAAAAAAAAGAAACTCACTCAAAACCACTCAACTACATGGAAACTGAACAACCTGCTCCTGAATGACTACTGGGTACATAACGAAATGAAGGGAGAAATAAAGATGTTCTTTGAAACCAATAAGAACAATGGATTAAACTGGAAAACATCATTCTCAGTAAACTATCGCAAGGACAAAAAACCAAACACCGCATGTTCTCACTCATAGGTGGGAATTGAGCAATGAGAACTCATGGACACAGGAAGGGGAACATCACACTCCAGGGACTGTTGTGGGGTGGGGGGAGGGGGGAGGGACAGCATTAGGAGATATACCTAATGCTAAATGACAAGTTAATGGGTACAGGAAATCAACATGGCACATGGATACATATGTAACAAACCTGCACATTGTGCACATGTACCCTAAAACCTAAATTATAAAAAGAAAAAAAAAAGAACAAAGACACAACATATCAGAATCCCTGGGACACATTTAAAGCAGTGTGTAGAGGGAAATTTATAGCACTAAATGCCCACAAGAGAAAGCAGGAAAGATCTAAAATCAACACCCTAACATCACAATTAAAAGAACTAGAGAAGCAAGAGCAAACACATTCAAAAGCTAGCAGAAGGCAAGAAATAACTAAGATCAGAGCAGAACTGAAGGAGATAGAGACACAAAAAGTCCTTCAAAAAAATCAATGAATCCAAGAGGTGGTTTTTTGAAAAAAACAACAAAATTGATAGACCACTAGCAAGACTAATAAAGAAGAGAGAAGATTCAAATAGACACAATAAAAAATGAAAAAGGGGATATCACCACCGATCCCACAGAAATACAAACTACCATCAGAGAATACTCTAAACAACTCTATGCAAATAAACTAGAAAATCTAGAAGAAATGGATAAATTCCTTGACACATACACCCTCCTAAGATTAAACCAGGAAGAAGTTGAATCCCTGAATAGACCAATAACAGGCTCTGAAATTGAGGCAATAATTGATAGCCTACCAACCAAAAAATGTCCAGGACCGGACGGATTCACAGCTGAATTCTACCAGAGGTACAAGGAGGAGCTGGCACCTTACCTTCTGAAACTATTCCAATCAATAAAAAAAGAGGGAATCCTTCCTAACTCATTTTATGAGGCCAGCATCATCCTGATACCAAAGCCTGGCAGAGACACAACCAAAAAGTAGAATTTTAGACCCATATGCCTAATGAACATCAATGCAAAAATCCTCAAGAAAATACTGGCAAACCAAATCCAGCAGCACATCAAAAAGCCCATCCACCATGATCAAGTGGGATTCATCCCTGGGATGCAAGGCTGGTTCAACATATGCAAATCAATAAACGTAATCCAACATATAAACAGAACCAAAGACAACAATCACATGATTATCTCAATAGATGCAGAAAAGGCCTTTGATAAAATTCAACAGCCCTTCATGCTAAAAACTCTCAATAAATTAGGTATTGATGGGACATATCCAAAAATAATCAGAGCTATTTATGACAAACCCACAGCCAATATCATACTGAATGGACAAAAACTGGAAGCATTCCCTTTGAAAACTGGCACAAGACAGGGATGCCCTCTCTCACCACTCCTATTCAACATAGTGTTGGAAGTTCTGGCCAGGGAAATCAGGCAGGAGAAAGAAATAAATGGTATTCGATTAGGAAAAGAGGAAGTCAAATTGTCCCTGTTTGCAGATGACATGATTGTATATCTAGAAAACCCCATCATCTCAGCCCCAAATCTCCTTAAGCTGATAAGCAACTTCAGCAAAGTCTTAGTATACAACATCAGTGTGCAAAAATCACAAGCATTCTTATACACCAATCACAGACAAACAGAGAGCCAAATCATGAGTGAACTCCCATTCACAATTGCTTCAAAGACAATAAAATACCTAGGAATCCAACTTAGGGATGTGAAGGACCTCTTCAAGGAGAACAACAAACCACTGCTCAGTGAAATAAAAGAGGATACAAACAAATGGAAGAACATTCCATGCTCATGGGCAGGAAGAATCAATATCATGAAAATGACCATACTGCCTAAGGTAATTTACAGATTCAATGCCATCCCCATCAAGCTACCAATGACTTTCTTCACAGAATTGGAAAAAATACTACTTTAAAGTTCATATGGAACCAAAAAAGAGCCCGCATCACCAAGTCAATCCTAAGCCAAAAGAACAAAGCTGGAGGCATCACACTACCTGACTTCAAACTATACTACAAGGCTACAGTAACCAAAACAGCATGGTACTGGTACCAAAACAGAGATGCAGACCAATGGAACAGAACAGAGCCCTCAGAAATAATGCCACACATCTACAACCATCTGATCTTTGACAAACCTGATAAAAACAAGAAATGGGGAAAGGATTCCCTATTTAATAAATGGTGCTGGGAAAACTGGCTAGCCATATGTAGAAAGCTGAAACTAGATCCCTTCCTTACACCTTATACAAAAATTAATTCAAGATGGATTAAAGACTTACATGCTAGACCTAAAACCATAAAAATCCTAGAAGAAAATCTAGGCAATATCATTCAGGACACAGGCATGGGCAAGGACTTCATGTCTAAAGTACCAAAAGCAATGGCAACAAAAGCCAAAATTGACAAATGGGATCTAATTAAACTAAAGAGCTTCTGCATAGCAAAAGAAACTACCATCAGAGTGAACAGGCAATCTACAGAATGGGAGAAAATTTTTGCAATCTACTCATCTGACAAAGGGCTAATATCCAGAATCTACAATGAACTCAAACAAATTTACAAGAAGAAAACAAACAATCCCATCAAAGGATATGAACAAAGGATTTATGGGCAAAGGATATGAACAGACACTTCTCAAAAGAAGACATTTATGCAGCCAACAGACACATGAAAAAATGCTCATCATCACTGACCATCAGGGAAATGCAAATCAAAACTACAATGAGATACCATCTCACACAAGTTAGAATGGCCATCATTAAAAAGTCAGGAAACAATAGGTGCTGGAGAGGATGTGGAGAAATGGGAACGCTTTTACAATGTTGGTAGGACTCTAAACTAGTTCAACCATTGTGGAAGACAGTGTGGTGATTCCTCAAGGATCTAGAACTAGAAATACCATTTGACCCAGCCATCCCATTACTGGGTATATACCCAAAGGATTATAAATCATGCTGCTATAAAGACACATGCACATTTATGTTTATTGCAGTACTATTCACAATAGCAAAGACTTGGAACCAACCCATATGTCCAACAACGATAGACTGGATTAAGAAAATGTAGCACATATACACCATGGAATACTATGCAGCCATAAAAAGTGATAAGTTCATGTCCTTTGTAGGGACATGGATGAAGCTGGAAACCATCATTCTCAGCAAACTATCACAAGGACAAAAAACCAAACACCGCATGTTCTCGCTCATAGGTAGGAAATGAACAATGAGAACACTTGGACAGAGGAAGGGGAATATCACACACTGGGGCCTGTCCTGGGGTGGGGGGAGAGGGGAGGGATAGCATTAGGAGATATACCTAATGTAAATGACGAGTTAATGGGTGCAGCATACCAACATGGCACATGTATACGTATGTAACAAACCTGCACGTTATGCACATGTATGTACCCTATAACTTAAAGTATAATAAAAAATAATAATAATAATGTCAAAGGGAAAAGTCCAATTAAAAAAGATAAAATCTGAAAAAAAATAAAGTAAAATTGTTTGGTAATATTGACTAAAACTTAACATACACAAACCCAGGGACCAAAAATTCCATTCGAAACTAAATATCCAAAATTGTGTGTGTGTTTGTGTGTGTTCACGTGTGTAACAATCCAAGTGTTCTCCAACTGAAAAACAAATTATGCCATATTCATACAGTAAAATACAACAATGAAAATATATGAACTGCTATATGAAACCACATGGATAAATATAACAGCCATAATGCTGAACAAAAAGCTAGATATAAAATGCATACATAAAGATTTCATTTATATAAAGTTATATGAAATTATAGTATTATAACTCAGGATATTTTTTCTTTTGCCTTGTTTTGCTTTGTTTTGTTTAAGGAGGAGAGGGAAGGAAAGTTATTAGGTATCAGTAATGTTCTTTATTTTTACTTTATTAGTGGTTACATATATATGATTATATTATAACTCATCGAACCGTACACTTAACATTTTATGTTTTTTTATTGCGCTTTGTATGTCAACAATAAAATTCATTTAAAAAAATAGAGCCTTTGACTTTTCTGTCTCTGGTCAAAATATGGCAACAGGGACAGTATTTACCCTTCTATTTGAAATGCATGAAAACAGACAAAATAAGTGAAACAACAATTTTCAAGGCACCACACATCAGGCAATGAAGTACTATGATCCCTGAAAGAGAGCAAATAAGGTGAGCCCTACAATTGGCACAACTTACTAACTGAACAGAGCTTCCAAAAAGGGAGAATGCAGCAGATGCCCTGAGTTGAAGAGTTGAATGTGTGGGGAAACCAAAATGGCTATAACTGATATCCAGAGTACCAGAGAGGAGAGAGCAATACCAAAACAGAACCACAGATATCTGTAAAGGATTACACTATAGTATTCAATAGAGTATGGAACAGAGTGTAGTATTTAATAGAGTATGCAAAGAAACTAAGGCCAGAAAGAGAATCATCTGTGAAGATTGGGGTTTGGTCAGGCATGGTGGCTCACACCTGTAACCCCAGCACATTGGGAGGCAGAGGTGGGCAGATCACTTGAGGTCAGGAGTTCGAGACCAGCTTGGCCAACATGGCAAAACTCCAACTCTACTAAAAGTACAAAAAAATTAGCCCAGAATGGTGGTGTACACCTGTAATCCCAGCTCCTCAGGAGGCCGAGCAGGAGAATTGCTTGAACCTGGGAGGAAGAGGTTGTGGTGAGTGGAGATCCTGTCTGCCACTGAACTCCAGCCTGGGCAACAAAATGAGACTCTGTCTCAAAAAAAAAAAAAAAAAAAAAGAAGAAGAAGAAGAAGATTGAGGTTAACAAGGTGCTCAAGAAGACCCTGGGAATAATGCCTGTTTCCACCAGTCAGAATGGAAACTCTCAGGATTCATAGGATATTGCTGCGATGTTCAAGAGTCTTGCCTCAGTAGTGGGAATAGTTATACTTAAAGTTAACGCAATTTTGATCCTTAAGTATTAAAATTAAGATTTAAAATAATCAAACTGTTTATAAGTAACTTAAGATAATTCAAGAACAAATCTCAAAAAAAGATTTAGGAATATAATAATACAATACCCAGGAACCAACAAGGTAAAATTTAAAAAGTTTGGCATCCAATTAAAGATTATCAGGCATGCCAAGAAGTAGTAATGCAACCCATAATGGGGAGAACTGAATGTAATCAATTGAAACTATTTAGAACTGATCCATATGTGAGAATTAGCACACAAGGATACTAATGAAAACAATTATTACTATAAAAACATGTGTCAACAGTTCAATGGAGATATAAAATACATAGAAAAGACTCAAATTGTACTTAAATAGATGAGAATGACAATATCTGAGATGAAAAATATAGTGGATGGGATGGGATCAAGATATATTAGACATGGGATAGAAGGTATTAAGGAACTTGAAAACAGAGCAATAGAAACTATCCAAAATGAACGGCAAAAAGGAAGAGCATCAATGGCCTGTGGGAGACAACTTCAAGACTCATAAAATATGTGTAATTGGAGTACCCAAAAAGGGCAAGAATAGAGAAACAAAATATGAAAAGAAATAAAGACCGACACTTTTCCAACTTTGACAAAACCTATAAACTCGCAGATACAAGAAGCTCAATGATCCCCTAGCACAAGAAGTATGAAGAAAACTGCAAGGCATATCGGACTCAAATTGTTCAAAACCAGATAAAGAGAATATCTAAAAAGTAGTCATAAAAATAAGACATGTAATTTAGCAATCTCGCTGCCGAATATTTAGCCAAAAGATTTGAAATCAGTAATGTCAAAGAGATGTCAGCACTCCTGTGTTGATTATAGTATACTGTTCACAATAGCCAAGATGTGTAATCAACCTAAGTGTATATCAACAGATGAATGGATAAAGACAACGTGATATGTATACACAACAGAACACCATTCAGCTTTAAAGAAATTTTGTCACTGGCAAAAACATAGATGAAATTGGAGAACATTATGCTAAGTGAAATAAGCCAGGCACAGAAACACAAATACTGCATGAGAGAACAGATAAATAGTTAAAATTTAAAATACTTGAACTCAAAGAAGCAGAATAGAATTGTGGTTAACACAGGCTAGGGGTGGGAGGAAATGGGGAGATGACAGTGAAAAGGGATCATTAGACAGGAGGCATAAGGGTTTATTTTTTCTTTGAGGTATATTGCACAACATGGTGAATATAGCAAACAATACTATATCATACATTTTATTTCAAAATTGATAAAATTTCAAATTTTCTCACCACAAAAACATGGCAAGTATTTGAGTGATGAATAGGTTAATTAGTTTGATTTCATTATTCAAGATTATATTTATAAATCAAAGCATTACTTTGTGTGTGTATATATATATACACAACTTAATTTATCAATTTACAATTTCAAAAATTATTTTAAAACACATGCATATTCACCAAAACAAAGATAAGAATGGTAGCATATTACTTCTTATAAACAATGTAAGCAAAAAGATACTGGAACAATATCTTTAAAATACCAAAAGAAAAAAATTTTCAAGCTAGAGTTATATAAGAGTAAAAATAACTTTCAGAAAAGAGGGCAAAATCGACAAAGGAATTTTTTGAGGGAGTGAAGAAAATATTCTGAATAGATAATGTTTACAGTTATATCATTTTGTGACTATACTAAAATCCATTGAATTGTACACTTTAAAAGTGTGGCCTTTATGGTATATGAATTGTAGTGAGTTGGTAATGACTCCCCAAAAGATATAGCCAAGTCCCAACTCTGATATTTGTGAACATGACATTATTTGGAAATAAGACTTTTGCAGATGTAACTAAGTTAAGCATCTCATGATGAGAGCATTCTCAGTTGAGAGTGTGCCTTGCATCCAAAGACTGGTGTTTTCATATGATAAAGGAAAGAAAGATTTGAGACACTTGTATGCCCAAGGTAGAAGGCCATATGAAGAAGATGGAGGCGGAGACTAGAGTTACAGTGCAATAAGCCAACAAATGCCAAGGGACGTTCAGCAGCCAAGAGAAGCTAGGAGGGAGACAGGAAACAGATTTTCCCTTAGAACCTACAGAGGAACCAAACCTGTTCACAATTCATTATGAACTTCTGACATCCAAAATTATGACAGCATAAATTCTGTTTTTTTGTTTTTTGTTTGTTTTTTGAGATGAAGTTTCACTCTTGTTGCCCAGGCTGGAATACAGGTATGATCTCAGCTCACTGCAACCTCCATCTCCTGAGTTCAAGGATTCTCTTGCCTCAGCCTCCCAAGTAGCTGGGATTATGGGAGACTGCAACCATGCCCAGCTAATTTTTTGTATTTTTAGTAGAGATGGGGTCTCACCACATTGGCCAGGCTGGTCTTGAACTCCTGACTTCAGGTGAACCACTCATCTCAGCCTCCCAAAGTGCTGGGATTACAGGCATGAGCCACCAACCCCGGCCAATTCTGGTTGTTTTAAGCAATAGTTTGTGGTAATTTATTACGGCAGTCCTAGGAAGCTAATATATCACTTAGATATCAATTTAAAATATTATGTTTAATAAAATTATCCAAGTAAAATAACAGTATAATGGGATTGGATTATAACATATAAAAGTAAATGTATGAGAACAATACCACAAGGTCTATAAGGGAGAAACGGAAGTATACTAGAATAGATTCTTTAAAAGTTCCATGTCCTTTCTGGAACCTCAGATTATGACCTTATTTGAAAATTGGATTATTAAAGTTTTAATTACTTAAGATAAGATGAGATCATATTAAAATAGAGTATAGCCTTAACACTATATGACTGATGACTTTATAAGCAGAAAAGATATACAAGGACAGACGTATTGGAAGAATGTCATATGACAACAGAGAATGGAAGGATGCAGCTACAGAACAGGAAACAGCAAGCATCTAGGGCCATCACCAGAAGCTAGAAGGAAGCAAGGAAGGATTTGACCCAGAGTGTCAGAGGAAGCATAGCCCTACTGACAATCTGATTTTAGAATCCTAGCCTTTAGAAATGCAAGAAAAGAAATTTCTATGTGTTAAGACAGTTTATGGTACTTTTGTTAGAAAGTCCCTAGAAAACGAAATACAGTTCTTATACTAGATGTGAAATGATATAATATCACCTGAAAGTAGACTGTGGTAAGTTAAAGATGCATTCTATAAACTTTAAACCTCCCTCAGAAAAGAAAAGCATTTGATAAAAATTTAACATTTATTCCTGTTAAAAACCCTCGGAAAACTAAGAAGGGAACAAAAACATTCTCAGTCTAATAAAGGTCATACATGATAAACCTACTGCTTTCATCACGCTCATGGGTGAAAGACTAAAAACTTTCCCCCTAAGATCAGAGACAAGTAAAATATGCCTGCTATTACTGCTTCTATATTTTTATTTTTCAACTTTTACTTTAAGTTATTGTAATCAACATTATACTGGACAGTCTGGCCAGTGGCATAGGGGGATAAAAAAGCCCCCTACTTACATAATAAAGGAAGTATTGAAAATATCCTTATTCACAGACAATAAGATCATGTATGCAGAAAACTGATAAAAACTATAACAAAAAAGCTACTCAAACTAACAAGTGGGTTTAGCAACTTAGCAAAGTTCGTTGGGTTTCTTGGTTGTAGACACAAGATGAATATACACAGATTAGGTGCATTTCTTTATACAAACATCAATTGGAAACTGAGGATCAAAAAAGAAAAAATATTTAAAATAGCACCATAATTTGAAATACTTAGGGATAAATATGAAAAAACATGTTAAAGATCTGTATACTGAAAACTACAAAATGTTGCTGAGAGAAATTTTAAAAGACCTAAGTAAATGGAGAAATATACCTCATCATGGGGTATATATTAATATTAATAACAACTATACTCAATATTAAAGTCAATTCTTCTCAAATTGACTATAGGTTCAATATAGTACCAATCAAAATTATAACAGACTTTTTATAGAAATTGACAAGCTGATTCTAAAATTCACATAAAAATTTAAAGTACCTAGAATAGTCAAAATAAATTTGGAAAAAAGAAGTTGAAGAACAATCATTACTTGATTTCAGGACTTATCAAAAGAATACAGGAATCAAGAAGTTCCAGATATTGCCATTATGAAAAACAGTATGGAGATATCTCAAAAAATTAAAGATCGAACTACCATAAGCTGCAAAAATCCAACTTATATAGCCTAATAAAATAAAATCAGTGCCTTGAAAAGATATCTGCACCCACATTCACTGCAACGTTATTAACAATAGCCAAGATACAGAAACAACCTAAATGTCTATTGACAGATGAATAGCTAAGGAAAATATTATACACACGCATACACATGCACGCACACATACATACATATACACACAATTAAATATTATTCTGACATAAAAAGAAGGAAGTCTTGCCAGTTGTAACAACATGGATGAACCTGAACGACCTACGTTAGGTGAAATAAGCCAGACACAAAAGGACAAGTACTATATAATATAACTTATATTTGAAATCTTAAGCAAAAGTCGGCCGGCTGGGTGGCTCACGCCTGTAATTCCAGTACTTTGGGAGGCCGGGGCAGGCGGATCACGAGGTCAGGAGATCGAGACCATCCTGGCTAACACGGTGAAACCCCGCCTCTACTAAAAATACAAAAAATTAGCCAGCCATGGTGGCGGGCGCCTGTAGTCCCAGCTACTTGGGAGGCTGAGGCAAGAGAATGGCGTGAACCCGGGAAGCAGAGCTTGCAGTGAGCTGAGATCGCATCACTGCACTCCAGCCTGGGCAACAGAGCGAGACTCTGTCTCAAAAAAAAAAAAAAAAAGCAAAAGTCAAACTTCCGTAGAAGCAGAGAGTATAACGGTGGTTGCCACGGGCTGGAAAGATATTGGTCAAAAGGTACAAAGTTTCATTTAGATGGGATAAGTCTGGAGATCTACTATATAGCATGGTGACTATAGTTAATACTACCAGTGTATGCCTGAAATTTGCTGAGAGTAGATTTTAAATATTCTCACACACACACACGGTAACCATGTGAGGTAATGGATGTGTTAATTAACTTGACTGTGATAATCATTTCATTATATATATAATATAGATACTGATTTCTGAAAAAAATGAAAGTCAGTTCAGTGGAGAAAGAATAGGTTTTTTCAATAAATCATGAATTTGATATGCACATGCAAAAAATTCAATTTAATTCATACATTACACCATGTAAAAATTAACAAAATTGACCAAATCTCTAGATACGAAATTATGAAAATAAAACCATAAAATTCTAAAAGAAAGAGAAAATCATGATAAATTTGGGTTAGATATCACAAGCATAAAATATAAAAGGAAATAATTGATAAATTTTATTTTAACAAAATTAAAAACTTTTGCTCTTCAAAAGATACTTTTTTTTTTTTTTTGAGACAGAGTCTCGCTCTGTTGCCCAGGCTGGAGTGCAGTGGCGCGATCTCGGCTCACTGCAAGCTCCTCCTCCCGGGTTCACGCCATTCTCCTGCCTCAGCCTCTCCGAGTAGCTGGGACTACAGGCACCCGCCACCACGCCCGGCTAATTTTTTTGTATTTTTAGTAGAGACGGGGTTTCACCGTGGTCTCGATCTCCTGACCTCGTGATCTGTCCGCCTCGGCCTCCCAAAGTGCTGGGATTACAAGCGTGAGCCACCGCGCCGGGCTCAAAAGATACTTTTAAGAGATGGAAATGACAGTCCATAGAGAGAGAAACAATAATTTCAAAACGACTTTTAAATACATATGAATAACTTTAAAAACTCAATCTTAAGAAATGACAATCTTTTTAAAGAATAAAAAATGTAAATGAACATCTCAGTAAAGAAGATATATCGGCAAATAAGCATATGAAAAAATGCTCAAAATCATTAATAATTTGGGAACTGCAAATTCAAATTATAATGAAATGTCACTACAAACCTATTAAAATGACTAACATTAAAAACACTGGCAAATATGTGAAGAAAATGAAATTCTCATACACGGCTCATGAGAATGTTACTCACTACACCCGCTTTGGAAAAGAGTTTGGCTTCTCAAAAAGTTAAACCTATACCTACTTCATGAACCAGCCATTCTCTTTTTTTTATTTTTGGCATTTATTTACCGAAGAGAAAGAAACTATATGTCTATGCAAACTATACAAAAACTTACACACAAATGTTCATAGCAGCTTTACTTGTAAAAATTCAAACTGCAAAAAAAAAAAATGCCCAAAACAGGTAAAAGGATAAACAAACTCTAGTATATTCACATCATGGAATATAGCTCAATGATAAAAAGTAATGAACTACTAATACATACTACAAGATAGACTTGCTAAGTGGAAAAAAAATACAAATGAGACGAATGCATACTAGAGTATGCCATTTATATGATATTCTAGAAGATGCAAACATTCGTAATAATAGAAAACAGATAAGCAATTGCCTAGTTGGGGAGGGAGGAGAAAGAAGGGATTATAAGGAGCATAATGAAAACTT
The DNA here is from genome assembly GCF_028878055.3 of Symphalangus syndactylus. Taxonomy (NCBI): domain Eukaryota; kingdom Metazoa; phylum Chordata; class Mammalia; order Primates; family Hylobatidae; genus Symphalangus; species Symphalangus syndactylus. Next base: position 68,747,286 of record NC_072439.2, read on the forward strand.
TAGTGGTGATCAATATGTTTACTCTCTATTGTGGTGATGGTTTCATGGATGTATACATATGTCAAAACATTAAATTGTGTAATTTAAACATGAACACTATAATGTATGTCATTATGCCTCAATTTTAAAAAGACTTTCTTAGTTATATCTATGTAAATCTGCATCTATATTCTCTAGGGTTGATTTGTTTATCTGGGCTATTGCCTGCTTCTTTATATGACCATATGTTCTGAGACTATATATTCAGTTGCCGAAAATAATTTCCTATTTGTAGCTGTACTCTTCTTCAACCAGTTATAAGTAGCTTCCTTCCTCAATCAGAGCTACTACTCATTCAAAATATTGTGCTCCTATCCAATAGATGTACCTTAAATATTTGAATTGAGAATGTTATTGGACCCTTCAGTCTCTATTCTTGAATTCTATACCAGCTACTCTTGCCCATCAATGGGAATAAATTGTTCATTCTAAGAGACAGTCTGAGTAACAGAAAAAATATCACATCAGGCAGACAAAATTCCGCATTTCCTCGGCTCAATTTATTAAGTAAACATGGACAGCCCTTTAACTGCTCTGATATTCAGTTGCCTATTGGAAAAATTAGGACATCAATTTCTGTTAGAACTATTGCAGATGCAGATGATTTGTTAGGAACACTTTCAGTTTAAACAGCCACAACACTGTATATCACCATCAATTTAAAATTGAACTTTTTAATAAGTCAAAATCATACAAACAATTATTTTAGGAATAACTTAAAATAGACATCAATTATGTGAAGGTCCATGGAAAATGCTTTCTATTTAGGAAACCTCTTTCTTTTATTAAAAGACTATAATTTCTCTTAATGTTTATTTTTGTGCTTCTTTCAGTGAAATTATATAGGAGACATATGCATTTTAATTTTTAATTTTTGTGGAATATACATGCATTGAAAAAATATTGACTAAGAATTTTTCCCTGGTAACATTTCTAAAAACCACTATTCTGCCAAAAAACACACACACATATTTAGCAAACATTTTCAGTTGATATCCATAGATTTTATAGCATTTTGGACAGCACAGGACCTTGGAGATCATGCTGTTTCAGCCTTCTCATTTTAATGTAGAGAAAAAGCCTGAATCCCAGAGGACTAAAATGACAAATCAGAGGTACTCTGCTATATGGCAGAATTTGGCGTGATGTCCTAATATAGAGAGAATTCATAGAGCAATGAAAACCCCTATTCGTCCTGAAGACATGTTCAGATAAAGATATTTAATTTTCCTCCCCTCTAAAATAAAAAAACTGCCTCACAGAAATGATCAAATTAGAATTGTTTCCATGGCCATATTTGACTATTCAATAGAGATTCATATTTGAAATATATGATCTATTGTTAGATCTGGCCAAAAATTTCCTAAATGCATCTTTTCACTGTTGTCTTTGTAAATAGTTTAAATCCCATGCATTGGTATCTATGAGAACAGAGAGATATCACCCACATCAATCCAATACAGGCAGATAATCTTTTAAACTAATACCATACCATTGTATCCAATACTTTTTCATGTATTTCCTGGAAGCTATTAGTAATTACAGTATTTTATTCTGTCATATTGAAAAAAAGCATTTAATACAAACACTAAATATGTTAATGTGCTGTAAAATACTAGGAATGATAGCTAGTTCGATTTTTCCAAGATATACTCATATATTTCTGATTAATGACTCTAACCTGACTAGTATTTAATGTCTTATGAGATGACCAGAGATAAAGTAATCATGGATAACCATTAATTGCTCTGTTGCTTTCAAGACCCTTAGAAAAAATCAAGTTACTTGGATCACTGCTTCTCATAAATTTTGTTAAGCCAAAATAGTCGTGCACAAATTCAGTACCTAATGCATGGTCAATTTTTTAAAACACAAATGGCACTACTGTCCATCACATGTCGGGTAGTCCAGCAGACATTTTGTCTTTATTTTTCTGTGCAAATGTAAATGCCACAAAGATCTCAGTATTTGCCTGAAAAGCAGAGCCTTGTCTGTTTCTGTCAAGTTCCACAACAGAAAATCTTTTGATATAGTGAAAAAGGGGAAATAGTCTCCTCCTAAATTGCTTTGAAGATATCTGCTCTATTATGCCTGATGTAATTTGTGATATTCACCGTGAGGTCCACTGTAATGAGACAACAACGTTGTTGAATTATTAAGCAAACATGCCGCATGACAACTGTATTCTGAGCCTACAAAAAGCTTGGATTGCAAAATCATCTCAAACTTAAAAATAATCAACATAATTATCTTTTCAAAAGAGTAAATAGATTTTGTTTTACTCTATCTTTTTAAGTTCAGGGGTCCATGTGCAGGTTTGTTACATAGGTAAACTCGTATCATGGGGGCTTGTTGTACATGTTTCACCACCCAGATATTAAGCCTAGTATCCATTAGTTATTTTTCCTGATCCTCTCCGTCCTCCCACCCTCCAACCTCTGATAGGCCTCAGCGTGTGTTGTTCCCCTCTATGTATCCGTGTGTTATTATCATTTAGCTCCCATTTATAAGTGAGAACATGTGGTATTTGGTTTTCTGTTTCTGTGTTAGTTTGCTAAGAATAATGGCCTCCAGCTCTATTCAAGTTCCTGCAAAGGACATGATCTCGTTCTTTGCAAAGGCTACAGAGTATTCCATGGTATATATGTACCACCAATTCTTTATTCAGTCTATCATTGATAAGCATGTAGGTTGATTTTATGTCTTTGCTCTTGTGAATAGTGCTGCAATGAACAATGCATGCATGTATCTTAATAATAGAATCACTTATATTCCTTTGGGTATATACCCAGTAATGCGATTGCTGGGTCAAATGATATTTCTGTCTTTAGGTCTTTGTGGAATCACCACATTGTCTTCCACAACGTTTGAACTAATTTACACTTCTACCAATAGTGTGAAATTGTTCCTTTTTATCCACAACCTTGCCAGCATCTATTATTTTTTGACTTTTTAATAACATCCATTCTGACTCTTGTGTGATGGTGTCTCATTTTGATTTTGATTTGCGTTTATTGCTCTAATGATCCCTGATGTTGAGCCTTTTCTCATATGATTGTTGGACGCATGTATATCTTCTTTAGAAAAGTGTCTTTTTCATGCCATTTTCCCACATTTTATTGTTTTTTTTTTCCTTTTAAATTTGTTTGAGTTCCTTGTAAATGCTGGATATTAGACCTTTGTCAGATTCATAGTTTGCAAAACTTGTCTTCCCATTGTGTAGGTTACCTTTACAAGATTAAATATATTTTAGATTCACATAGTTTTACCAGTGTACAAAAAAGTTTTGTCTTTTTGAAAAGCAATTATACCAATTTCCCAACTCAATTCCCACCCTCAATTCTACAACATAGTATTCTATTTTTCTTCCACCACAGCAGAAAGATCTTTTCATATGTCCTTTCTGTTTAAAACCTAAGATCAGTGAGGGCAGATATGTCTGGCTTAGTCACTTATGAATAAACAAGAAGACAAATGAATCCATGGAGCATGGCTAAATTGATGTTTTAGTAATATGCATTTTATTACAAAGCTAAACTAGACATAAATGTGTGTGCATGTGTGTGTATTTAATTATAAATCACACCTTCACTTTGTAGATGAGAAAATTAAAATACAAAAGCCTAATGTGGTTAATTCTAGTTCATTCTGGTGAAAATGGTCGCCTTCTTAGTACCATTTCCATTAAGTAGCTATTATGCAATCACCTCCCTAATCATCACTAAGAAACTCAAAAAGAGGAATGAGCTTGGTTTCTTTTTTGCAGATTCAAAAATAGAAATCTGAAAGTAGTAATATGTGAAAGGAACATAATCAATAAACAACAGAGAAATGAAGAACACATTTTACAGTGATAAAATGCTATTCATTCTCCAAACACTAGCATCATTCCTACTAATTGATGGAAACTTTTTGCAGAGTTCCAACACTGCATGAAATCCCATTATATTTGTTTTCTGTAGAACCAATATGACAATCATACACTTTCTGCCACATATTGTTACTTAATATGTTTCTTCAGAAACTGTAAGCTGCTTCAGGGTAGAAGCAATGAATTTTATTTACTGGAATATTACTCTCTCTCAACCCACTAGAGTTTAAAACAATGCTAAGTTTGTAGTTGGCATTGAAGAAATTTTCATTGATTAAATTAATTAATAAATGGACTGCACTGGGTTGAGCTAGGCCAAAATTAAATACAAAATACCAGAATAGATTTAGTGGAAGAAGAGCTATTAAAAATGAGAATAAGCTTTATATTTTGCTGTTATGATTCAAACAAACTAAGCTAATTAATTATAATTAGGCAGAAAAGTCTATATCTACTCCAAACTCTATTTTCCTTCCTGTTTTTTCTTTATCAATATTATATAAATAAAAGCTCTGCCTCTTGACTTCAGCAAATTTATGGGTACGTTATTTAATCCTCTCCATATTTCTAAAATTCATACTTACACAATTCTCACAGCAAAAAACTTTTATACAAAGTTTCTTAAGAACTCATCTGGTTTATTTTAAGTTAAATATAAAAAAGCCTAAGGTATTAGACATAAGATAAACTCCATCTCTATAAAAGAGCAAGACATGTTGATTTCTGCATTTCTTTGCATAGAAGAGTAATCTTAAATCAAAATACATGCGGGACCAAGGAGAATTTTTTTATCATCCCCCACCACCCCCTATAAGTTACTGAATCTTATTGTAAGTCACTGGACCTTATTTTGTTGTAGTCATAAGTCCATTTAAGAATCTATTGAAAATTATAGATTTTCTTCATAGCGAAATGCACCTACATACCCAAGTTTTGCTACAATTTGGAAGCATATTCTGATATCTCTGAAGCTCAAGTTAAGCTTCTTCCTTATTCCTTTGGAAAGTCATTCATTTGTAATTGCCAAATATGTGTGGCTCAACATGTTTCTGTCTGAGGCTGACTTGGTCTTATTTTGAAACTTTTCTTTGTTTTCCTTCCCTGTTCCTGTTCCTCCCTGGAAAGCCCTTCTATTTTTTTTTTTTTTTTTTTTTTTTTGAGACGGAGTCTTGCTCTGTCGCCCAGGCTGAAGTGCAGTGGCACGATCTCGGCTCACTGCAAGCTCCGCCTCCCGGGTTCACGCCATTCTCCTGCCCCAGCCTCCCGCGTAGCTGGGACTACAGGCGCCCGCCGTCACTTCTTTAGCATTGCTTTAAGGCTGTATGTCTCTGTTCCCACTCGCCAAAATCCTTTCTTCCTTCCGTCTTTACTCATGATACCTCACGACCCAGGTGCATAACTTCTTATTAACGATAACAAACAAATCATTTACCTTTGAAACGTCAATCTCTTATTAACCTTCATTTCCAGATAGTTACTGGTGAATGGACAAATGCCAACTATCAAAGGTCCCTGGATGCAGAGTCCTAAAATATCCCATGCAGCACAGCCAGTTTCCACTGACCACCCTTAATGTTCTGAAGGGGATATATATTGAATAACAAGGGCCCCAACTTTAGTAGAAAACATTAGAAATGGGAGAAAGAATCAGCCATAGATTCTCCTCATTTCAGAAGTTTTTTTTTTTAAAATGGCAGGGTTTTCTTGAAGTCACTGAGAAAAACATTCATGCCTTTATATTACTGCTTTTTCCCTGCCAGCAAAATGAATCATGAAAGAAAATTAATTGCTGCACCATCAATGTCTAAACCCATCTGTTTTATTGCACTTATTTTACTATTGGAAAGCTCATATTTAAAAAAAAAAGCTTATATTAAAACATAATGAAGATCTCCTGGTGTTAAAATGTTCCTGCGTTTGCTATAAAATAATTTGTCATTACTCTAAGATTAATTTGCTTAATTTCCCCAAACCTCTGCCTCTCAGATTAAAGGAAAATGATAGGTTTGAGCTTTTAAAATATTATGCTTCAATTGTCTTCTATGTTAATTTTATTGATAAATAAACATGGGAATTTTCATGATAAGAAAAGAATCTTAATTCACTTATACAGAGAAGTGAAACTGGAACTGGTTTCAAGCAGAGGGAAATTGGCATCATCCATCTCTTTATGTAAACTGCACAGAAAAATACATAGCCACTTTTGTTTTGGGACACTTAAGTTCTAGATTGATAGAATAATAACTGGAAAAAGACATTTGATATGTCCGTTCAGTACTCATGTTTCAGCTTCTTCATCTGCAAGGTGGAAATATTTGAGGATCTTCCGACTCAATGAGTAGTGTGCAGATTAGTACCATAGGCATAACCTGAGTGCTGGGATTTCAGGCCCAGACCCTTCCAAGACTTGCAGATTCAGAACAGACCTTGATACAAGATCCACAGGTGATTTTAATGTACATTCAAGTTTGACAAGCACTAGTCAAGATGGTTTCACCAAGATTTAAGGGAAATTATACTTAAGAAAAAAAAAAAAAGGAAACCCTTCTTCTGCATTTTAAATCTCCCACCTAATTTTCTGAAGTAATTACAAACTTCATTGTCTGCTTACAGGAAAACACATGTGATCGCTTATGAGTTCCGTTGAGAAATCAAAGACACAGTTTTACAAACAAAATTTTATGTAAAAAAGTAAAGAGGAAAAAATCTGTCCACTTGTTTTTTATGATAGGAGAAGATACAAATAGATTGACTTCCCCAGAACGATAATAAGAAAATTTGCGCCGGGCGCGGTGGCTCACGCCTGTAATCCCAGCACTTTGGGAGGCCGAGGCAGGCAGATCACGAGGTCAGGAGATCGAGACCATCCTGGCTAATACGGTGAAACCCCATCTCTACTAAAAATACAAAATTTAGCCAGGCGTGGTGGCGGGCGCCTGTAGTCCCAGCTACTCGGGAGGCTGAGGCAGGAGAATGGTGTGAACCTGGGAGGCAGAGGTTGCAGTGAGCCGAGATTGCGCCACTGCCTCCAGCCTGGGTGACGGAGCAAGACTCCGTCTAAAAAAAAAAAAAAAAAGAAAAATTTGCTTAAGAGCACAATGTTGAGAATAAGATACAGAAGCAATGAAGCAGAGCATTGACAGGTAACAAGAAAACAAGCACAGTATAGGAAGAATGTTTATTGTAATGCCTGGGAATATGCAGCACTGGTGAGAATCTCAAAATTGATTTTCCTTTCTTCTGAGGCAATAGTGACTTGAGAAGAAAAACAAATAAAAAGGAAGAAAATATCCACAGTCTAAGTTGGACTAAGTACCAGAAACAGCACTACTTGGCAATTGTGTTGCAAGCATAATAATATAAGGACAATGTCCTTTGAAGGATGAAATATTTTCCTTCCACTTGCTGACTCTCTGAAATGTCTATAGGGCTATAAAAGATGTTGTTAATAATGGAGCAGATGCATCTGAATTGGTCAGAGAAAACGTCCCACTACATGTAGCTTGGAAAATTTCAGTTATTTTTTGTCAATATTTTAAATAGAAAAATTCAGTTGAATGCTGTGGTTTGGTTACTAATTCTTTAATATAAGTGTTTTTTATTAATTCTTTAGCTATGTACAGCCTTTGGGCCTCTGAAAAAATAATACTTCCAGAAGCAACCAAAGTGAAAGAAAAAAGCATCCTTGCCAAAGCAAAGGAAAGGGATGCTTTCTATAGGCAGTATTAATTTTCTCTGTCAACAAATATGTTTGTGATAGATGGATGCAAAATACCTTGTCCCAGGATTGCATGCAGATTTTTGCTTCATTTGCCTAAGAAGTTTGGTAAACGTGTTTATACACACACACACACACACACACACACACACACATCAGCAATCTGAGCAAATAAAAAACCTTGGAGAAAGTTCTAAGAAAAGGAAAGTACAAAAGACTAGCTCTGCTACATGTAGGTCAGGCTTTTCCCAAGTAGAGACATAAGCAGCACCTCAAAAATAGCAATGAAAATGTTTAAACTACATAAGAGATGTTTTGGGAATATGGACTGGGAATGTCTAACAAGCCTCTAACATCCCCAGGGGCAATTTCTTAAAAAAATCAATGCTTCATTTTCTAATAAGTTTAGTAACTTTTTGGAAGTCTTTTTAAGAACTGGTACAGGTCATTTGCATAAGTAGAGGATTCTAAGCAGTACGTCTAATAGAATGAGCACCAGGGTTCTATAAGGAGGTTATTCTGAAGAGTGTTTAAAGGGCATAATAGTGAAAACTGCATATGTTAGCCTCTTGGAACAATGAAATTGGAACCATTTTACTCAAATCATTGGTATAGACCCTGGAAACCAATTATCGAAAATATATAAACATGAAACAACAATGCTTTCTTGTAAGCAGGAAATCTTCATTAAGTCTTTTGGCATTGATTACATTCACATGATTCATTTTGAACTCTTCTTAGTAATGTGAATTTAATGCATAATTTCTATGTAATGACTTTTTTTAATTACCACATAATCACGGGTGAAAAAACTGTCTTCCATTTGGTCCATTTTATGAGGTTAAGCAAATAAATCTATAAAATAATTTATTCTGCTAGTTGCTTGGAAACTGTATTGTTGATATGACAACCATGGCACAATAAATCAAATCACTACTTTCTTTCACTTGCATGTAGAAGTCATATATTTTCAAAAGAAAAGAAGTCCTCTTGCTTTTCCCTATGCTACAGTGACATCTACAGAAGGGAATGAAGAAAAATTGAGAGGAAAAATCTTTCTTACTTTCTTTTTTAAGAATACTCTAACATAAAGTGCACTAAAACTCTCGGCTTTCAGAAATAGGTTCAATGTTTCCTATATAGAATATTTTATAAATATATTTAAAATCTCAGAAGGCCTAATTTATAGAAGTTTATAACTTGTGCTTCCTAGAGATCTAGGTAATAACAACTTTGCAAATACATTTTGTCATGATAATTCCAAAAAGAAGTAATTATTGCCTTCATGAAGTTCAGTGAATACTTGTAGTTAGAGGATCAGCACTTGCAGTTACCTATAAATATTCCTTTATCTCTCTAGCTTCTTTTAAAGTGCTCCATCATACATTTTGCCACCCATTGCTGTATATTGCTACAGATGTTTTAAAATTTTTCTACCAATAATATAATTTTAACAAGTGAGTCTTTGTCCTTGGAAGTGGAAGATAATATGAGTTTCACACTAAGCATGCCGATAGTTGTACCAGATCAATTATAAATGAGACATTTTATTTCTAATTCACCAAATATCCATCTCTTCTCTGACAACAGATTGACTTGAAAGAAAAAAGATCTTAATTCCCATGTTCTAGTGTCCGTAAGTTATTCTGCCTGCACCTCATTAAAAAGAACAAGAATAGAAATTATCCTCCTTTTTTTGTCAGGGTCACAATCACAATGGAGACTTTTAAGAGAAAAATGTCATTTTTAGTAGAAACTATTAAAACATCTCCCTTTCCCACAGGGCTTCAACGTGTTCCACAATGACAGATCTCAGCATGACTTCTAAAAGGTAGTAAAGTTATGCAAAGCAGCATGACAGAGTTTTTATATGCATGGAAGGGAATTATTCAAAGATGATGCCAGGGATACTTTCTCATTGACTGTATTTCATTTAAAAACCAAATCAAGGGGCAAGGGGATGATGCCATTATCATCAGCAGCATCAGCAGCATCAGCAGCAGCATCATGTTATATATGGCAGGGAATGTAACTGAATGTTATGGCAGTGATTATTACTCTAAAAACAGAATAGGGTAGTGAGGAGGCTGGTAACTTTGGCATAATCAATTGAGAAATAAAAAAATTAGTTCAAGAAAACAAATTAAATTAATTCAACTGACACTTACAAAACACCTGCTATGTACTGAACCCTGGGTTCACTGGCAGAGGTACAAAGGAAAAAGAAAATGGTGACATTAAACATTAAAAGACATAAAAATTATTCTAAGACATGGTGATATCCTAGAGGACTCAATGCAGATTTGTCCTAAAGAGAGAGAGAAAGAACATTTTTCCTCCACAAAAAAAGCATTTTTTTCTGTGCTTTGTATTTTGTATTTAGCTTTGTAGAAACACATGTAATTCTTAGGAACAGATAGGCTTCATGTTGTTTTATTATTTTAAATGTATAGAATTGGTATTTCTTAGAAAGGATATTGCTTCACCAAAGCAACGTCCTTGGTTTTCTGTCCCTGGCATCACACATTTTAAAAGGGCAAGATTCAATGTCAGAGGCTCTTTCTTTTGAAGAAAATCCCTTAATTCTGCCTTCATCTAAGAGGCAATATGCTCATTTCAGTAAACCCTTCTGGAGTATTCTGAACAATACAGAAAGAAGTCCCACTTTGACATGGCCTCACCACTGCACATTTAGCATTGGTCACAGCAAACATCCCAATGTTTGAAAGACAGTACTAATGAAACTATTAAACAAAGCAAGAATGACAGAATGTGAATAAGTATTGAAGCTGAGGATGAATACATGCGGGATCCATTAAACTATAGCATACATTAGACACTTAAAATTTCTAGAGGACTGTTAACTTCACAAAAACGACTAAGATTCTGATTCTATGATAATTGATCTACCTCACTATTCACTACAAAATTTAAAACACGTTTATAATTAACTTGTACCATTTCTTTTTCTAAGATCACTAGATATTAAATCCAAACTGTAATTCTATATCCAGGTCACACCTGAAAAAAGGAGCTGGTAAATCATGTAGAAATTAGGAATTATCTGTGTGATTGAACTTCTTTTCCAATGACTATCCAACATAACATAGAAAATGGGCTCTAGCACATAGCTGGGAGCATAGGTGTGAGGAAGGTCTAGAACTAGGATAATTCAATAGATATGACCCCACAGGAAATAAACAAAATCAAAATTTTAAACTTAAAATCTTTCCAAAACCTACCCATGCCTGCTTTTTCCTTATTGGCTGTATATAGACTCCTTATTTCCTCACTTCTGTCTCTTCTTGCCTGACCTGCCAATTTGTCACACCAGTTGATCAAGTCCTCTGACCTTTGAACTTGCTATTTCCTTTCTAGTTTATGATCTTAACCTGAATCTTTGCTACATGTTTAGATTTGCACTTGCATATGGGGAGCCCCTGGGACCTCCTTCTCTGAACTGCCTCCTCTTTCATTTCTCTGATGTAAGACCCTGCATTCTGGACTTGCTCCAGTCCTGGCCAAGAACACAGTGGTAGGGCTCTGACAAGTGGCATTATCTTTCCTGAGCACTGCATAAATCAGAAATGTGAACTAATACTGGAGATCTGAATTGTTTTCCTACACTGTCCCTGCACCTTGTTAATTTATCTGACAAGGTCAGCAAACCTCTCTGAATATCAGATCCTCACTTGTGACCCCCAAAAATCAATTTTACTATATATTATACATATTCTAAGCATAAGAGAAGAGCTTTGAAAAAACACAAAAGTAAATATGAGTTAGCAACAAAAGACATCACGTAGAAAGCCACTGTTGAATTCCTACAGAGTTTCTATCAGGTTTGTGGAACAGTCATGGTCTTTGACCTCACTTAGTTATTCTTCAGTTAGACAATTTAAATACATAAGTACAATGTGATGGAGTGCAGTTATAACAAAACAATAGCATATTTAGGCATTCAGATACCATAGCTTGGATTCTGAAATTCATTCATACAGTTATCCAACAAACAGTTATTCAATGCTGATGATCTGCCAGGAACTGTATCCTAGGCATCTGGGATAAGCAGGTGAGCCTGACAGTCAGGGGCACTGCCTTCCTGGAGCTTACTTTCTCTCACTGAGGAGTGGAAAACTGGCTGTGATAAAATGAACATCAGATGAATAACTTAAAGATAATCACTATAAAGGAAAATTATAAGAAGCTATAAGGCTAGAATAAGTGGACCTGATTTTGTCTGAGATAACCTACAAAGACTTTCTAAGGAAAGTGACACTTTTGCTAAGATTTGAAAGGTGAGCAAGATTTAATTAGGTAGGGAGAATAATTGTAGACAAGTTATTTTCCTGGCAGGGGATATCAGCCTGTACAAATGCACTGAAGGAACAATAGGCCTTTGAGGAACTTAAAGAAGACCGCTGTGGCTCGAACACCAAAGACAAAGAGTGTGTCTCATGGTAATTACATATTCCCAGTTGAGATGGCTACAAAAATGATTGAGTGATCAAAGAATCACTGTTTGTGTATAACTTGTGATTGTCTGTATATAGTTACTAAATGTTTTTCGTATCACTACTATTCTAAAATTTAGCTATATGTAGGTCAATTTATATCACCTAAAAACTTGTCTATCAGCAAAATAATTTATTTTCTCATTATGTTATTGATTTTCAAAATCACCTTGAAGTGACTGAAGAATATTTCACCTTGTTTATCACTTTATAATAAGTTACATGTTCTCTAGTTATCAGTACTCTACACTGTCCACTTATTTCCCATAGGCTCCTTGATTTATTGAAAAGAGTTACAGCATTTTAGTTAGTGAAGTAAAATTTATCTTTTTGCAGACAAGTGACCCAATTATAATAGTAACGATAATTCATTGTTTACTTTGTGTTTAGAATAGTGATGTTATCTGAGTACCTTTCTCAACCCAAAACTATAATCCACATTTTCCAAGAGCCTATTTGGTGCTTTTTCCAGCACACCATGCTTCTCTCTCCATCATTAACCTTCATTAAATATTCACTTAGTATTAGTAGAGCTGGACTACCTACAAGACCTAGATGTCAGAGATGGGTCAGAGTGGTGGGAAAAGTTATAAAAATTATAGGGAAAGATGCAAATGTTATTGGAAGGCCAAAAGATTTTGCAAAAGCTTCAGAAGAGGATTTAGCTGAAGGCAGTTAAATTATCTTAAGAGCAAGGGTTAGATAACAAGGGAATGTAAAGGAACTTATCTAGATAAATTCGTTTACTCCTGTCTCCAGAAACCAACCTTTGATCATTCATGCACAATATTGCTCTCTACTCAGGGGGTTGACAATGTTTATTACCCACAAATTGTGTTTGCTCTAAGCCTTTGTCATTAAATCTGTACTAAATAAATGCAAGCGGCCGGGCATGGTGGCTCACGCTTGTAATCCCAGCACTTTGGGAGGCTGAGGCGGGTGGATCACAAGATCAGGAGATCGAGACCATGATGAAACTCCATCTCTACTAAAAATACAAAAATATTAGCTGGGTGTGGTGGTGGGCACCTGTAGTCCCAGCTACTCGGAGAGGCTGAGGCAGGAGAATGGCGTGAACCCAGGAGGCAGAGCTTGCAGTGAGCCGAGATCACGCCACTGCACTCCAGCCTGGGCAACAGAGCGAGACTCCGTCTCAAAAATAAAATAAAATAAAAATAAAAATAAATGCGAGCATTACCAGCTTATCGGTGCTGCACTCTCTCGGCAGCTGCCGGACTCTCTCAATGGCAGTGCGGAGCCGTGTGGTCTCCTAGCCGTGCTGCCAGGCAAAATACCTGTGTCAGTGTACTTCTTTCATCTGTCACTCAGCCAGAGTGTGCAGGACAGACTCGGCACCTAGGAATTTATTTAGCGCCTACTTGTGTGAATTTCAAGTACAAAGTAGAGGCCCACAAGTATGGGGCTTATTCATGAGGGAGACTCCTCGGGGCAGGGCAGCTGGCTCTTTTGTTCTGCAGTTAGCAATACCAAACAGAGATGTTCTGAGACAAATAAAATGCATCCTCTGAAAAATAAAACTGAGCTGCACTATGGCTGTGAGGATCCCAGGAGCCTTTACAAGAAATATATTCTTATTGAAAAGACAAGAAAAAAAAATCATTATTCAGGACTGAATATTTATTCAGTAAATCTAACATTCATGCATATTTCAGACTAGGTTTGCCACAAGAATTTAGGAGAACATAAGTCAAGGTAAATGATTCCTCCAAACAACTCCCCTCTCTGTAAGGAAAACAGAACTGTGGTTATAACTGGTGACATTATTTTTAATTTTAGTTTTAGTTGACAAGTAATAATTGTGTATATCTGCTATGGTTTGAATGTCCCCTCCAAAACTCATTTTGAAATTTAATTGCCATTGTATAGAGAGGTGGGAACTTTAAGAGGTGATTAAGTCATGGGGACATTGCCCTTACAAATGGATTAAGGCCATTACTGTGGGAGTAAGCTAGGTATTGCAATTATTTAGTTATGAACAGGAAAAGTTTAGCACAAATTTTGTCTGTATTTCACACACTCTCACCCTGTCACCCTTCCATATCCTGTGATGTTTTCCACCATGTTACGATGCAGGAAATAAAGGCCCTCGCCAGATGTAGCCCCTAGATCTTGAACTTCCCATCCTTCAGAATCATGTGCCAAATAAAGCTCTTTGCTTTATAATTTATCCAGTCTGTTGTGTTCACTTATGACAAAAAGTAAGACAATATTTTTGGGGTATAATGTTTTGAAGTGTGTATACATTGTTGAAAGACTAAAGCTAAACATATCCATCACCTACAAAATTATCATTTTTTTTGTAGTGAGATTATTTTTGCTTTGTGATATAAGGCAAAGATAGGAAGAAAGTCAGTGCCTCCGATCTCTGTAACAAAAGAAAACAATATCCCACTTGACCTAGAAATGGAGGGGCATATTTATTTGGCAAAAAAGTATGATTTTCATTGAGTAAAAATGTGTCTTATATGTGTTGCACAATGTCATGTCTGAATTGTCATTTGTGCTTCGGATGTAATCATAAAATCAGAAATACAATTTCAACAAGACAGAACACCAAACATGAAGAATTTTCTGTTTCAACTATATGACACACTCTAGAAAGAAGATGAAAATGGACTATAAAATTGTCATTACACCTACAAGAAGCACTTGAAGGGAGAGAAGGTGTTTTTTTTTTCTTTCTTAAAGCAGGTGATGTGCCCTAACACTGTAGATTTAACTGACAAGTAAACAACTTACTTTCCTTTTCTGTGCTAATTAACTACACATCAACTGAAAACTAGCTATTTATTTATTTATTTATTTGTTTATTTATTTTGGAGATGGAGTCTCACTCAGTAGCCCAGTCTGAAGTGCAGTGGCGTGATCTCGGCTCACTGCAGCCTCTGCCTCCTGGGTCCCAGTTCAAGCAATTCTCCTGACTCAGCCTCCCAAGTAGCTGCGATTAAAGGCATGCACCACCATGCCCAGCTAATTTTTGTACTTTTAGTAGAGAAGGGAATTTCACCATGTTGGCCAGGCTGGTCTTTAACTCCTGACCTCATGATCCGCCAGCCTCAGCCTCCCAAAGTGCTGGGATTACAGGTGTGAGCCACTGCACCCAGCCAAAAACTAGTTATTTTAATGAAGTTCTTCCTAAATCTTATGCTTACTGAATCACCTATATAATGACTATTCTACGATCCCGTTTGCATTTTTTCAAACATACCATACTACACATACTTCTATTCATTCATTCATTTTTCAACCAATATATTAGAATAGCATTCAGTAGGCAGTAGAGACACAGTTCTCATAGAGCTTAGAATCTAGAGTAGAATTTCAAGGAGAATTCTATCTAGAGATATCAAATGAATTAAGTAATCATGGAAATACATGTCAAATTGCATCTATGGCAAGCATTTCTAAGCATTAAAATGAAAGATTTTGAGAAAAGAGATTGACTTTCTCAATGAGGCAAGGAGAAATCTTCAGCTTGTACAAGGGCAGAGGATGAAACGTTCCTGGCAGAAGAAGACATCCAGTACAAACACCCTAAGAAGGGAAAACTAAGGGAAATTATGAAAGATGGAGAAGTCAGAAAGGTTGAAAAGAAAAGAGGCAAGGTGAGTTTAGTCACAGATGAGAATGGAGAAGATAGTAGGAGACCAAACTGTTTTGTAAGCCATGTTAACAGAATGAATTTACCCTACGAGAAGCAAGGAAATGACCAGATTTTCACTTTCAAAACTTATCTCCATATACACTATAAATTATATGTAGAACAGAATAGATGCAAGATGAACAACTGTGGCTTGGAGTAGTATGGTTCTTCCCATGATGGAAGAACGGAAACTTTAATGAAATTGTATTCTGGTGACTTAAAAATTTCTGTATCATATTACTCTCAACTAGTAAACTGTGAACTTTTAGGAATTCTTGAAATTTTTCTGAGCCACCACCAGCTTCCCATCTCCTTATCTTCATACATTGGAACTCTCAGCCCAAATAGCTGGCTGCTTTGAGCAGAAATTTTTCTCCTGCTGTTCCCCTTAAATAATCTCAGCTAAAATCATGTAATTCAAACTGGGGATTCTATAACTGCTTTTGCCCACTTTGTAATTTCGCTGTCAGACCTTTTTCATTAAGTGTCCTTAATTCTTCAAGTGAACTGAAATTAAATCATTCTTACATGAAAAGTTGTGGAAATGTGCTTTAAACAATCACGAAATCTGCTTATTACTAATTTCCAAATACTGCTATACATACTAATATACATTCATTTAAAAGTTCTAACCAGTCAAAAGAAAAATGAGAAAAATAAGCATAATAGATAATATGATAAAAGTGAAGTGATAGACCGGGCATGGTGGTGGCTCATGCCTATAATCCCAGCACTTTAGGAGACCGAGGTGGGTGGATCACGAGGTCAGGAGTTTGAGACCATCCTGGCCAACATGGTGAAACCCCATCTCTAATAAAAATACAAAAATTAGCTGGGCGTGGTGGTGTGTGCCTGTAATCCCAGCTACCTGGGAGTCTGAGGGAGGAGAACCACTTGAACCTGGGAGGCGGAGGTTGCAGTGAGCTGAGATTGTGCCACTGTGCTCCAGCCTGGCGACAGAGCTAGACAGTGTCTAAAAAAAAAAAAAAAAAAAAAAAAAAAGTAAAGTGATAAAGTAGCTGTTGGTTTGCTGTGGGACACTTTAAAATATTCCTTTATAGTAAAATAAAACAGTCAACTCCTTGTCAGTCCCCTATTACAGGGATTTTAATGTTTTCCTCTAAAGTTTAAATGCCTAGAAGTCACTGTTTTTGCCCAACTAGTTGACTCATAAGGTTAATCGGTAACTTAGGAATACACAACCTTAAAAATGTTTCTCAACCCAAATTTTGTTCTTAAACTGTTACTGGAAAATATAAAAAGGAAAGAGAGAGTTGAGTCTCATTATTTGTTAAAATTAGCAAAATTTTATTTGTAGAGCTTCTTGGCCCTGAAATAACTGCACGTTTCCAAAGTTAGTCCTCACTCTGTATCCCTATCTGGTTCTGTGGCCTTAGACAGGCAGAGATCCATGGTGTCCCCATGGGAATGCTGGCCCTTCTATATCAAAGAAGCATCATACAGAATAAAAGGTCCCTCAATGTGACACTCGGAAAGTCTGCATGTTGGTTGACTCTCAGGCAAAAACCATCTTGTAATGCATGTGATTTGAATTTCCAGTGTCACCAATTATTTTTCTCTAGTTCCATTTACTTGGCATTCCAATGTTTCCAGTGTAGGTATGAAAAAAATAAGAACAATTAATTTTTACTCTCTCATACTGATGGTAGACTTTTCTACCTGGGAACTGTGTTTGTTCTTGTCATCTGTGTGATATGGAAGTGCAAAATTTTCTTAAAGTGGTACCATGGAAAATAATAGGTTACCCTTTTCTATGAGCTTTATTTGCTTATTTTCCTTGTTCGAAAATATATATTTTAATTTTAATAATTTTAAAAATGTATAGCACATAATTTATTAAATATTTAAGTATCATGTATTTATGTATATATTTATATCTATATTAACACATGCCAAATATACCCACAAAGGCAGATTCTAGCAGTACAAAATTACCCCCACCTTCTCCCAGCAAAAAGTGAATGTCAAACAATGTTCGTGTCACGAGAGAGTCTAACAAAAAATTTATTATATTTCTATGAGTTACAATTGTCATTAAGATCAAACCATTAGCATGTAGAATTTACAAGCTGTATATGTTTTTATGTGAGACAAAAGTATCTCACCAGAATATTTCAAATGCATACACTCTTGAACAATGTTTTGTAATTCATTTACTTAGGAAATCACAGCTCAGATGCAGCATCTGGTTTTCAGTGAGTTCTGGCTTTTTCCCCATTTTTCCATCTGGATTGACTGAGGTACAAGTCAATCAAGTGTGGAGCCATAGGTCTCACAGCAAGATAGAATCTGGTCCAGGAACAAAGTCCAAGAGTTCTCCTTGCAAGCACTGTAGACATAAGTCTTCTTTATATAGAAACATTATTTTATTAATTCTATTTTTAAGGCATAGATGACTGCAATCCTGCTACTGTTAAAGTTGTACATTTGACTAAAGATTGCAGTCATAATAGCCATCATTTTAGAGCATCTGTTATACCACGCGTCCAAGTTAGCAGTTTTAATATTCAGCAGCATGGCTTTATTTGGTAAGCATACCTACTGTTTGGAAGAACTTGCTATGTAATCTAACACTAAAAAAGAGTGACCAGCAAAATATATTCTTCACAAATCAAAAAGCACAGGATTTTGAGAAAGATGGCTTAAACTTAAGACTCAATTTTGCCACTACCTTGCTCTGTGATCTGAGCAGCATCTTGAACCCCTCCAGGCTTGTTCAACATTGATAAAATCGGTAAAAATAATACTACATAAATACTGCATAAATAAAGTAGTGTTATGGGAGAATAAAATTTAGATGGTAGTGTGTTAATATGAAAATATTTTAAATATCATATACAGACAATGACGTTCATTAGATTGGATTAACTTTATGATGTTGCTGAAAATAGATTAGATAAAAAATCATTGGCCAGTGATTGTAACAAGTTGTTACCTGGATGGTTACATGTGGGGTTAGTATTAGGCCAAGAATATATGCATTAAAAATTCAGTGTGTGTGGTGCTTTTTTTATGCATCTGTGGCAGAGAAAGCATTGCATACCAGACAGTTTACAGGTTTTCCTGCATGTCCTAGTCTTCTTGCATTTAAATGGGCCTTTGAGACGAGTTCTGCAAAAAGGGCTTTCAGTAGACATAGCCTTTGACATTTCCAGATGGAAGCATTTAAGATCTGGAACTTCATGTTTCAGGAATGTTTTCCCTTTCTATACTGGTTACCTATTGTTACATTAAAAATTACCCCAAAATCTAGCAACTTAAAATAACACACATTATCTCCCAGTTTCTCTAGGTGATTAATCCCCCTGAAACTGGGTCCTCTACTTCAGAGCCTTTCAAAAGGCTGCAATAAAGGCGTCAGATGGAGCTGGCATCTCATCTAAAAGTTTAACTGGTAATGGATTTACTTCTTATACACTTACATTGTTGTTGGCTAGGTTCAGTTTCTTTAGGGTTGTTGCATAGAGAGTCTCAGATCCTTGCTGGCCATTAGCTAGAGGCCACCCTTAGTTTCTTGTTGCATCAGACTTTCAACATAATGGCTTCCTTCATCAAAGCCAATAAGGGAGGAAGTCGGCCAATAAGACTGAAGCCACAGCATTTTGCAACCCAAGAACAAACATGGCCTTCAATGTTGTAGTCTGTAGGTTAGAGGCAAGTTAATTGAGGGAAGGGAATTGCTAAGGCCATGAGTACCAGGCAATGAATTTTCTAGTGGACTACCTTAGAAGCTGCCTGCAACATCCACCAAAATTTTGTCTAAAAGATGAAATAATCACTGTCAGCTTGACTCCTGAATGACTATGTGGAGCAGAGCCTCCACTCACCTGTGCTGGATACATAGCACAGAGATGTTAGAGTTACATTGTCATCATGACTAATATAACATATATTCAATTTGAACCTTACGGCAAGGATCATTAAATTAGGCAGTAAACTATTCCAAAATACAGCTAAGAGACTAAATTCATAGAGATGAGGTAGTTCATTCCAAGGTAATAAATTAAGTTATAGCAAAATGCATATTCAGAATGTGAGCTTAAAACTAGCGTCACTTTCTTTTTTATTTTTCTCTAATAATGTGTTTGTTAGAATTCCTTTCTCTCCACTATACTGTCACTATGGTTATTTTAAATAGTTTTTAAAAGACATATAGCATTTTTGTTATCTTTCAGAAAACTCCTCCCTTGGCTGTGCTTGCCTAAATAATGAAATGCAAATTTACAGTACAAAGTAATTGTTTTGTAATTCTGTTTCTGATTTGCCCAAGAAAAGTTAGTTGGTGTATCCTCTCCATAGTCCGGAAGTCCATGGCCTATGGGCTTCCACCTTATATCTCTTAACCTTATATACCTCTTAACATCTAATATTACTGAGATAGAGCTTTGTTTATATCTTCCTTTCATCTGGATACTAAACCCCTTGTATTCAGAGGACCTAACTCCTCTTTGTACTCCCAGAAAAAAAGACATAATTCATAAAATGCTGTTTATCTAATCAATACAATATATAGAATACCATAACTTGGATATTTTGGAAGTTACATATCAAGTTCTAACATCAGAATGCACTTTTAACTAAATTTGAAAATAGCAACCTGTGTTGTTAGATCAATCCATGGAGAAAGTAAAAGCTACTTGAGAAACTAGGAAAGATCAAAATAAGTTTTGTTGACTGAAATTTCCTATTGAAGTGCCCTGGTATTTAGTGGATTTCATATAAATTGTTCAGATTTCTTTTCCTCTCAGATGAATCCCCCAATAAAATTGTATTGCTCCTGTAGGATTTACAAATTTTTACTTGCTGATAGTAATAATGATAATGGTACCACAACCTGACATTTATTCAGCACCTACCATGTGCCAGGCATTGTTCTAAGACTATAAAATGTGTTATTTCATTTAATCCCTACTAAATATATGAAGTAACATTATTTACTCCCCTTTATCTCCGGCTTAGAAAAATGAAGAAAATTGCTCAAGGTCAGACTGCTGGTAAAGGCTGAGCAGCACCCTGAGCCAAGTGTGTTTGACAGTAAAACCAATGTTCTTAATCCCATTCTGTGTGGTCGCCACTGCAACATGCAGACCCAAACATCACCTCCACCCATGCATGTTCCTTCTTTCTGATCTAACCTCTGCGTTGAATCAGCAATTCTACCTAACCTAAGTACATTTTTCACACTTAAGCTACATATTCTAAAACAATGTAGTAAAGTATATAAAATTATGATTCTCCAGAATATTCCAAAATTAAAATTTTCATGCCTGATCCTTCTCTCAAGCCACTATCCTAAGCAAGCCCATGTCTTAGTCTGTCTGTGCTACTGTAACTTCACATACCACAAACTATGTAATTTATAAAGAACAGGAATTTATGTCTCATAGTTCTGAAGGCTAAGAAGTCCAAGATCAAGGTGCTGGCAACTGCTGAGGACTGTTCTCTGCTTCCAGGATGCTGCTTTGAAATTCTTTGTCCTCACATGGCAGAAAGTAGAATCTGCCAGAGCCTTGATCTTGGAGTTCCTGGCCTCCAGAGCTGTGAGAAATAAATTTCTGTTATTTACAAGCTACCCATTTTTGGTATTTTGTTATAGCAGCCCAAATGGACTAAGACAGATGTGTTAATAAATACAAACACATTTCCTTCCTAACCATATGTTTTTTTTTCTCATGTATTCCTGTTGTGGCTAGGCAGAGGGCTAAATAAGTAAAAGTGACCTATTGTGGCACTTGAGGGTTATTATTCACCCTCAGTGAGAAAGTAAAGTTGCCTCGTAGGGCTAATCTGGTATGTTAATCTGTTTTTAAGCAGAATCAGAGCAGTAAGAATATTCAATGGCCACCAGCTGGCAGGTAAGAATTTATCCTGCCCTTAAAACTTCCAGCTAAAGAGATCATTTGTGTCCTTCAATATCCTTTAAGGTAAAAATGCTACTTATATAAATGGCTAAATTTTAAATCCATAACTTCCTTTTCAATGTTTAGCGTTTTAGCAAAAGTGTAATATTATGCTCACAATTCCAATGTAACATTCTTTCATAAATGATATACAAATGTAATAATAAAAGCAACAAGCAATAATAATGGCTAACATTTAATGAGTGTTTATTGTTTGCCAGGAACCATACAAAGGACTTCACATGTATTATCTAATTTAATCTACATAATGTATTCTTAAGATAGGCAACCTTACTAGCCCAGTTTTTCAGACAGAGGAATCCAAGCTGAGGGAAGTTAGATAACTTGCCCAAAACAAAAAAATACAGCTCATGGATAAAATTATGATCCAATCACTGGCTCTCAGATTCCAGTCCCTAGTACTAAGTTGCTGTGCAATACCCCTTTCCAAATAAAATATACACTTAAATTTCATGACATTTCCAAAAATATTAGAGCCAGACTAATTTTATGAACTCAGAGATCACATGTTAGAAAGAGACTAGAGATCTCCTAATTGGCCTCCTGCCTTCTCTATTGCACATCTATAGTTATTGGCAACCAGAAGCCAGAATGATCCCTTCACATATAAGCCTGATCATGCCAGTCCTTTGGTTCAAATACTCTCACTTCTTCTTCAGAGTAAAAGTCAAAGTCCTTACAGTGTCACACAAAGCTTTGTGCAGGCTGCTGCCCACCTCCTACACTCCCTCTAATCTCATCTTCTACCTCCCCCCTCCTTCACACCACAGAGAAAGACTGGCCTCTTTGTTGTCCAGAGAACATTGTTCCTCCTCAGGTTGAATTTGCTGTTCCCTCCTTGTGATCACCTGATTTGATATTTCAACTTTTTGAGGCTTTTGCTCAAATATGACTTTCTCAATGAGACCTTCTCTGACCCTCTGTTTAAATTATAACCCACCTATGACTTTTCTTGGCACTCACCGTACCCTCTATTGGATTTCACTTATTATCTATCTCTCTCCACAATAACTAAGATCCGTGAAAGAAAAGATTTTGTGTATTTCGTTTGCTGTTAAATCTGTAGGGCCTTGAACAGTGGCACATAGTAGGTGTTACATAAATACTTAAAGACATAAAGGAGAAAAACTGAGCGAATGGTGCTAATAAGGCTAAAATGCACACCGTGATACCACTACTGACTACATTCTATTAGCAAACTGAGAAATCGATATACATTTGAACTGCAAATTGGAGATTTCATCTATAAATCTATGCAAAATTGAACAGAGACTAAGCTCAAAGTAATTTTAAATAAAAAGGGCAGGAAGATCTCACAAACCCACATTTTTAATTATTAACAGGACAAATTGAAAGTTTACACAAGAATAAAGACACAGGATGAGCCACACAGATACCTCAAATATGAAGTGCTGCAAAAAGAGTAACTAATAAAGTTACTAACACAAAATGTCATATTCAGAAAAATCAAGATTACAATGTCCTGGCTTCATTGTTCCTGTCAACTGAGAAGTGTAGGAAATGAAGTAAAATGTAACCAGTGACACCAATGAACAGAGTGACAAGAAGACAGAGGAATAATAGCTCCACAGTAATGACTCATGCACATTTTAATTCATCTTTACTTTTTACCAGTTTCACGTTAAAACCTGATGGAGAAAAATGAGGCAGTAAAGTAAAGCCACACAACACCTTTAGGAGCTTTTAATATGAACATCAGAGAAATCAAGTCAGAAAGAAGAGAGTGATCCTTAAAGAATTTTGAACAGTCATTAATTCCTTACAGTGCCAGAACTGGCAAGGAAGGCAAACAAAAATGTGACCTGGGGTTGTGAAAAGATTTTTGAAGAAGCTTCATTTTCCCAAACACTCATAGATTTGCTTTTGAACTATCTTTCCTTGGCATCCAAACTAGCCAAACTTTGTAAACTCAGCTCTCTCACCAGATGGAATGTTCTCAAGTTCCTCTCTAATGCTATCTTCTCCAAGTGTAGTTGAAAAAGGCAAATAAATAAATAAATATATATATAAAAATAAATAAAGCAAAAGCTCGGCAGAGGGAACCATTCTTTTTATTTTGGCAGTGATACGCAGCTCCTTGGCAGGCGGCACTGTTAGTTAACATTGTTAGCACTTTGGAATTGTCTGACTTTTGTCATGTGTTTAAGCTGATTAGCCCCCTGGGTGACTTTGGTTTCCAAGGCAGCATTTCTTTTGACAGCTTGCTGAGGGTACAGATGTCTGGACAACAGATAAAGTTCTTAACCCTTATTTCTCATTTGGTTTCCGCTCAACTATTTTAATAGTGCCTGCAGACTTACAAACAGAAGGCGATGGTTTATAAGGTTTTAAGATGTTCACTTAGGGGCTAACCCACTATCGGCTATGGCAAACTTACATCAGGAGCAGCACTTGTGACTCCTCCTTCACTCTCTAACTCCTTTCACATATTGAACTTTGTAGATTGTATCTTTGCAATCTTAAATTAGCTAGAGCCATTTCATTTTCATTGCTACTATCCTTTCCCCAGTTCTATTATTAATGCCTAAGAATGAAACTAGCTTTCTACCTCATTCCTCATGATAGGATCTCATTTTCAGCTTTATATTTCATTATTTCCTTCGATATGGCCAGTGTTCCATCCAAACTAGGATTCTTTTTACTTCCTGGTTATGCCCATGAATTCCAGGCTCTGTGCCTTTGTTCGTGATCTATCCTCCTGATATATTTTTACCTAATCCATTATTCAAAATCTATGTTATAGCCACTATTTTTTGAGAGATCGTAGATAATTTGGGGTTCTAGTACCAGAGCAGCTAGCAATCCAAAAATGAAGGGGAGCTAGACAGGGGTGTTTTTGGCGTGCCTTTCACTGGATAGATACTCCATTTACCTGGCAGATAGCCTAATGCCTGATTAGTTGTCTGGCCTGTGATCCAGGGCCCCTCATACAGAAAACTTGTTTATACTGTCAGATGCCCTTGTAGCTCCTATCTGACCCATGTCCGGTTTACACATGCCTGACCATCTCTCTGGCATTCCAAACCCAACCTGCTGTTCTCTCTGGCATCCCGGGTGAAAATCTTGGCCTGGGACAGCCCCTAGTCCCTGAGATGGAAGGCACAAATGCCATAAAGTACCACAATAGTAAACAAGTTCAAAGATTTTTACCTGTAGATCTGGGCAGGAAGGGTGAAATGAGCACAGTTCTTTATCTCTGGGTCACGTGAGGTCAGAATGAATAGTCAGGCAGAGAAAGAGAGATGAGCACGTGGCAGCTAGTAGTACATATAAGGAAATGTGGTGTGGGTCACTTCTAGTTCACAGGCAAATTCCTGAGTGGTCCATTTAAAGGAAGCAGTGAGAAGGCCAGAAGCCTAGTCTGCCAGGCAGGAGAGATGCCTCTGAGGTTTTATCTCTGACCACTTGCATGAGCCATTTGCCTGTGGTTTAGAACTAGAAGCTGTGTCAAGGGTAACTGAGCCCTATGTCTGGTATGAGAAAGGTAAACTTGTATTCAAAGTGGATGCTAAGGTAACATAAAATTACAAGAATTCACTGAGCACTACTAGCCATCATGATATACCTGATTTATCTTAATGATTCTACCATTTTTAACAAATAACGCCTAGGTGTGTTTTTCAAACACCTTAAGTTATTTCCAAAATATAATCTCCATAAAATCGACCTTATACTCTGCTAACAAAATTCATCTTCCTGGAAAACAAATGCTGATTGTCCATAAAATCATTCAAATAGGCTATATTAAACTCTTTTTTTCCATAATGCTTGTGGTGGCTTTGTTTTCCTGATTGAGCGATGGCTGATACAATATGCAAATTTAAAAGCACATGTTCTTTGACCCTATTATTTTTCTTCTTGTATTCCTTGTATCTATTATAAACAATATTAACCCACATACATGAAGAAAGTAAATAGTATTGATCAATGTTTCATTGTAATAGGAAAAACAAGATAACATTGAAATATCCATCAATAATGAGGTAGTACTATGCAACAATAAAAAATATGTCTACATCTATCAGTGATATTGAAAGTCTATGAGTCTGCATCAGTCAATGACATTGAAGTTTTGTCAATATATGTTGTAAGTGAGAAATAGCAAATTTCCAAAAATACATAAGTGTGTGAAACAACACATAATAAAAACAAACGCATTGAAAAAAGTCTAGAAGAATTTTCTGTAAATTGTTACTTCTTGAGAAGGATGTGTGTTTGAGTGATGGGATGAAATAACTCTTTCTTTTTACTCACTTTACCAATGTATTGTTTAACTTTTTTCAGAGAGAATGCATTCACATGCTATGTACTTATTTTAAACAACATACAGAATGGCAAATATTGATCTCATAGTGGATTGCATAATGGTGACCTGATGTGTTACTGTTTATGTTTATCTTTAGCTTCATAACCACATCAGAGCAAACAGCTTGAGGAGTCTGTTAGAATGCTAATGTAATTTTTAAAAGCGCTGTCAAAAATAGAAAGATCTTCTCAAGCAGTGTTGGTCAGAGTCCTGAACAGGGTATAATCTTCAATTTAGGGTATCATATTTCATGAGAGAAATTAATAACGACTGTGGCTCTGCAGTATAATCAGGGTATAGAATCCATGTGATATTAAGCACTTTAAATACTGAGGATATTCACAATGAACCAGAAAAGAATATGTCATTTAGGAAGATGTTAGCTTGAAAGCAGCAGACTGCTTGCTTAAAAAAAAAAAAGTCTAATATAACAAGATAGCCCGTGGTAAGCACTTTCAGGGTAACTCAGCCAGCTCTCTATGATTATCTTATATTTTCCTCTCATAATTGCAAAATGACCTCGAGAATCATATGCTTTCATGGAAATACCAAAGGCTGAGATGAAGGGTGGAAAAGATCATTTATCCTGCATCACTGGTCAGGTGTCATCAAGCATAACTTCCACCTGTCTACTTGTCAGTCGCTGTGGAGAGAAAATGGCCACACGGCAACACCATATGAACTAATAACCTCTAAAAGCCATTCCAACTCTAAGAGTATCTCCACAAATGAGCCTAATCCACACAAGAAGCAACAATCCAACACTGTTAGAGAAGTAGAGTACAACCAAATTAAAAACAAAAATTAAAGTCCAAAACTTAAAGTCAGGTTATCTAGCTGGTTTAAAAAAAAAAGCAGGTTGTGTACAGGTTGTGTACAGTCATGGAATCAAAATATTATACCTATTTCCTAAGCCACCTGTAATACCAGTGGTGTTTTATTCAAGGTAGAGAAAACATTAATCATTTCATATGGTTGCAAATGTCACTTGGAAAAATAAAATTGCTGAGGACTTTCCATGTAAGTTTTTTGATATGCCAGTCTAAATGTACTGTTACTATAACCTGAGATATAAAATATGTCCTCATAGGAAAAAAAATTTCTGTGTGTTTTGTAAGAACACTTACCCTAAAAAATGGTAAATGTATAATGCACTATTGCTAACTATTGTTACAATGCTGCACAGCAGATTGTTAGAACAAATTCATCTTGCTATTATTTTAAATTATAATCTTTAACATTCAGTACCATATTCTCAGATTCTGTTGTTTCTCTATGTGCTCAGTCAATTCCTTTCTGTCATCATTACCTACTAAGTCGCCTCACTATATGGAGCACTTCATTATTTTCAATTCATATCCACTGAGAAGATGGATTTAGGAGCCAGGTAGTGATTATACCAGAGTAATTTATAAAGGTCTTCTTAGAATTTGTCCATCTTGCATGTGCTAGTGACCAGCCCACTGAGTTTTACATTACTCACTATTATTAAACCTGCAGGGATGTTTCACAAGGCTTCAGCCTTAATAACAATAAAAAGGCAAATGGAGGCACCTATTTATTACACCTCAACATCTAGTTTATTCACTAAGCAATAAGTACTGGCCATTACATTGAGTCACTATCCTTCACCTTACCAAACTCCCAAGACTATCTAATCATTTCTTCATTATTTGCTTATTAATTTTAAATCTAATCATTAGATTTACACTGCACTATTACCACTTCTTAAATCTAAAATGTTGTATTTATTTATTTTCATTCTTTCTATTGCTGTATGCATTATCTGTCACCTGTAAATTAACATGCACTTTCTAACACATTCTTTATGAAGTGACCAGCTTTCTGATTTAATAAAAAAACCACATCTGTCCCTCAGACATTAACACTAATCAACAGCTAGCCTATGACAATTGGTTTGACTTAAATGAAGTGTCTGAGTGATATATGGAGGAGAATATGTTGGGATGAAAACCATTTCTTCTATACCTAATTTAAAGCCTGCTAACAAAATATGCTTCATATTATAATTTTAATTATATTTTTAAATTAAATGGATTTTATTCATTTTTACAGCCTTTATCCAAAATGCTATATTGTTGAATATATCTTTATTCTTGAGTTTTCATTATGAAGTGAAGATTGGGTTCGTGGCATGCAATAATTTCTGATACCAACCACCCAGAAACAGGTCAAACTCTACAGGTTAAGAGAACAATCTTCCACATTGCCCTTATTTCAGACACCAGATGCAAGTTTTGGGGTCCCCAAGCCATTTTCACTTGTAATCTGTCAGCTACAAATTCAGGGGTTCCCACTACCCCCTTAGTTTCAATAATTCACTAGAACAAAACAGAGAACACAATAAAACATTATACTTAATGATTAAGGTTATACTATTGCAAAAGGATAGAAATCAGAACGGGGAGACATGCATAGAGTGAGGTCTTAGAGGGTTCTAAACACAAAGCTTTTATTGTCTCCAGAGATGCATTAACCACTTAGCACATGAAGTGTGATAATATGCAGAGTACTGCCATCCAAGGAAGTTCACCTGAGCTTGGTGTTCAGATTTTTATTGGGATTTTATTACATAAGCATAATTGATTGAATCATTGGCCACCTGGTTGAACTCAACCCCTACCGCCCTAACTCTCCCCAGATGTTAGGCTGGTAGCATGTGGGTCAAAGTCTCAACTCTCTAATCACGTGTTTGGGCTTTCTAGTATGGACAGTTCTTATCCGACTTCATCTAAATCGCATAAACTATCTAGGAGTCCACCTTGAATTATCTAATTGCCTAAACTATTAGGTATTGTTCAGAAAGCACACCAGGAATAACAAAGACATTCCTATCACTAAGAAAATTCTAAGAATCTAGAAATTACTACTCAACTGGCAACAAAATCCAGCAAAATTTTGTATTACAAGAGTTTGGAGGTTACTTCTCAGAAACCAGAGAGAGAGTCCAGCCAAATTCTTGACAAGAAAGGGCAAAAAATTAAATATATATGTAGAGATTTTGTTATGCACATATTTCTCTATTTTACATGAAATTCAAAATTTCTTAGACACATAGAGGAAAGTGTCCTCATAGTACACTAAATGTAGTAAAATAGACTTGATGTTCAACACTCATCACTTTTTCTTATATCACCCATTTCCCAGTAGTCAATAGCTCAGTTTGAAGTCATCCTCACTAGTTTAACAAAAATTCTGGACAGAAATATAGTTATACTTAACCATCATCAGGCTGCATTTTAACCCACTTCCTTGTTGCTGAAAGCCACATAGAACCAGATGCAGATCATTACATTCCCATTGTTCCTATAGATAGAATTTCTGAGGTTAGGGTCATAAGAATTTTGTTTAAGAATTGATTTGCATCCCCATTGTTCCTACAGATATATTATCTAACATTAGAATATTAAGGCTTTTGTTTAAGAATTACTTAAGATGTTTTTCAGATCCCAAATTTCAGCAAAATAGTTGACACCAGAAGAACCAAATCAGCATGAGAATAGAGTTTATTTCCCTGTCTCATGACATCACCCTGTACTCTTTGGCCAATCAATAACTTTATACTTTGACCCACTCCAAAACCCTTTAAAACACTAGCCCCATACTCTTCAGGGAGATGGAGTTGAGATTTCCTCTTGTCTCTTTGTTCAGCGGCTCTATGATTAAACCTCTTTTTCTGCTGCAACTTGGTGTCTCAGTGTATTGATTTGATGCACATATCAGGCAACATATCTATTATGTTTGCAAGTTGGAAGAGGGTAAAAATAAAGGAGGTTTGTGTATAACATGCATTCATTAGCTGGAAAAGCGGCAGAGCAGGGCAAAATATTAGCCCAGCATACATATACCTGCAAAGAGTTCTTTTCCACTGACTTAGTCAAACCTAACTCTTCTCAGGACTTATGTTTTGATAAACTATGCAGGTTTTCCTTACTGTAACAATAGACTATGTTTTAATCCTGTTTATGGAACACACCTCTACCTTCTTTTTTTACTTTTGATTTTTATTCAATGTATTTTCTTCTGGCTTTATGTAAACATTTGAAACATGCCTATCCTAGACATAATAGCCCCCTTCTCCTGCCAAAATAGTCCCCCCAAAACACCATCAAATAACTACAAAAAATTGATCAAATACAAAATATATAGTTTATATAAAATATATTTGTCTTTATTTTTTCAGAAACATTATAGAGCTATGGTTTTTCATGCAATGTATTGTTCCCTAAAAGTATACCCTACAATTTGGAGAGAGCTATCAGTAATTTTATGATCTATATAATGAAAGCCATGGAGATTAGCTTATTTAGACAAATGCTCTTAATAGCTTAGCTGGGTGAACTAACAAGAGTGTTATTCTCTATAATTACAGGGATAGGAAAAACAAAGAGGCATCAAATAATTTATTTGCTGTTTCATTGAATATTCATATTTTGAAATAAACCAAAATACTTTAAGGTTTATACAACTCTAATATTAGACAACCTATAAAAAGTATTAAGAGTGAAGTAAGGCATATTAAGCTGACATTTCTATTGAAATACAATCACTTGAAGAGAAGTAACTCACAAATCTGCATAATTTTTCTTGAAAACTGAAACCCAACTTTTGAAAAAGTCAGCAAGATAAAGACTCTTATCTGAGTGACTATGAGACACATGATTCACACACACAAACACACACACACAGGCACACACACACCCTTGTCAGGCAAATGGAAATGCATTAATGTGGTTCTTTAAGTTATACTTTATATTTGCTAGTCATCACCAATTTAGATGTCTAAGGCCATTTCATTTATTGAATTATTTAAATAAATCCATTTTAAATAGTCATTTATGTTTGGGTCAAATCCCAAGCTGAAGTGATCCTCCACGCTCTCCTTTGAGAATGATGACTTTCATCTACTACAAACAGACTTGTTGGTGGCATATAATGAGAATAAGAATATATTACATTCAGAAATGTTTTTACTTCATGAACTCTCTATTTCACGTTGTTTTTGCTTTCTCATCCCAAAGTGGATCTTATGGCAATTTGTACATACAAATTAATAGAATACTGTGGTTCCTTAATAAATTATAGAATTTTGCTAAAGGAAGAAAATTATGTAGATATGGTCAACATAACTGAAATTATAGAACAAATCTATTTCAGGAAGAGAAAACTCATCATCCAAAATACACAGTGGCTAAAGGGAATTATGACTTTCCAAAGAGACACATTTCAGTTAGCATATGAAATTTAAGTTGGTGATTCTTATCTAACACAGGAGAATTTTAATCCATATTCAAAAGTGAATTTCACTTGCAAACACCATTGTATATTCAACTCTTGCAAATTGTAATTGTTTTTTAAATAGTCAAAAATATACTTCTTGAGAATTACCTGATGTAATATGCAACAATTACCTTTATATTAGGTTTTAATTAGTTTATAGCATTTTCTTCAAAATTATCAGTCGTAAAGAAAAGGCTTCAGCAAAGATTAAACCTAAAAATAGTTGCATTCACATTTACTCAGAAATATGGAAAAATAATTCATTTATGTTTTTCATTCGTCTATATCCAGATGGTTTTCTTGACCTCATTTCCTATGTTGTCTCTAAAGCAATATATCTGAATATTTCCTGATGTTTTATTTAATTTTTACAACACAAAGCTTTCAGTGGTGAACACAGATAGGTAATTATCTAAAAGATATCATTGCATTTGCTTGCCAAAGTCATTTTTCAGAGGTGCTTTGTTGTTACAAATGATAGCCCATTGGAACACTATTCTCTTTTAATTAAAGAGCAGTCTGATTTCTGTGAGACTTCATGATAAGCTTAAGTTAAATAAGACCAGATTTCAAAACTTAACGGCTAAACTGGCAGAAAATATCTAAAACTCTAGAAGATTAAAAATTGTGCCCAGAGTGAAGGGACCAGTTTTGTGGACCCTAAAATTTATACAATTTGTGAGAGGTGGAGTTCTAAGAAAATACAATATAACAAATACATAATTAGGTCAAGGAAGGGGTCAATGAGCGTCCTTAAAACTATATTCTTTAGCTTTACGGTAAACTTACTCTGACCGCCCATTAAAAACATACCTAATATGTTTGTTTTGAAACAGGTAAAATCACTGAATCTATTAATATATTAAATCTTCTATCATATTTCAACAGATAGAAAATTAAGAATTACAACCATTTCTTTTTTTTTTTTTTTTTTTTTTTTTGAGACGGAGTCTTGCTCTGTCGCCCAGGCTGGAGTGCAGTGGCGCAATCTCGGCTCACTGCAAGCTCCGCCTCCCGGGTTCACGCCATTCTCCTGCCTCAGCCTCTCTGAGTAGCTGGGACTACAGGTGCCCGCCACCACGCCCGGCTAATTTTTTGTATTTTTAGTAGAGACGGGGTTTCACTGTGGTCTCGATCTCCTGACCTCGTGATCCGCCCGCTTCGGCCTCCCAAAGTGCTGGGATTACAAGCGTGAGCCACCGCGCCCGGCTGAATTACAACCATTTCTAAGATGAAAAATATGCTAAGTGCTGACAGAGGCCATGTTGAAAAATAAAATTTTATTATGAACCAAAAATCTCCAACTATCATCTCCTCCTTTCAAATCCTTAGGTAAGGGAAGACCAAATAGCAATTTTTAATTTTTGTTGTTGCTTTGTTTTAAAACTAGTCAAGGAAATTAAAATCCACTGGTCCTTCCAAGTGTCAGTAAGTCTATAATCGTACAGTAAAATCTGAGGTAGGCCAGGTGTGGTGACTCACGCCTGTAATCCCAGCATTTTGGGAGGCCAAGGTGGGTGGATCACAAGGTCAAGAGTTTGAGACCAGCCCGGCCAATATGGTGAAACCCCATCTGTACTAAAAAACACAAAAATTAGCCAGGCATGGTGGCATGCTCCTGTAGCCCCAGCTACTCAGGAGGCTGAGGCAGGAGAATCACCTGACCCGGGAAGCAGAGGTTGCAGTGAGCTGAGATCGCACCACTGCACTCCAGCCTGTGTGACAAAGTGAGACTCTGTCAAAAAAAAAAAAAATCTGACGTTACACAAATTTTGAAGTTGTAAAGAAAAAAAGGACTTGTCCCGGAGCTAATTAAACTTAGAGTCAAATTATGATTCTGCTTTTTATTACCTCTATTACCTGGGATATAATTTAATCTTCTTTAAGTTCAGTTGTCTCATCTGTAGAGGGCTCTAAGATCTGTCAACATTCTCCATTTACCTGATTTTTTTCTTAATAACAAAGACTGGAGAATTCCAGGGGGAATATGTTGGAACTATGTGTCCTTTTTCTAATTGTTCAGTAAGTAAGTCCTCTAAAGCCTCCAGTTTCTCTTTACTTAGTGGCTATTGTTCTATCCAAATTGGCTTATCTGTTAACCATTTTAAAAGTATAGGTTCTGGAGACTTAACAACTGCCGCCATCAAAAATGATATCCTAAACCTTGGCAGGAACTTTGTCTTTCCACTTGAAGCAGTGCCTTCAAACCTTGCAAATTTTTTCCTAGTCTCATACCAGGGACATGCCCGATTTCATGAATCATATGTTGAATTTGAGGGCTGTATAATTGCTCTGGAATTAGAACTTGTGCTCTCCATTGTTGTAATAAATCTCTTCCCCATAAATTTATAGGTACAGAAGTTACAATTGGTTGAACGGTCCCAGGTTGTCCATCAGGCCCTTCACAATACAAAATATAACTACTTTGATATACTTCAGGGGCTTTACCAACTCCAACTATGTTAAATTGAGCAGGTTGAATTGACCATGTGGAAGGCTAATGCTGTAGAGAAATAATTGAAATGTTCACTCCTGTATCTAATAAACCTTTAAATTTCTTTCCCTGAATAGTTATTTCACAGATAGGACGTTTTTCAGTAATTTGATTCACCCAATAAGCTGCTTTGCCTTATTTGTGCTTCGAAATCCTCCTGTTCGTTTAGTTTCACTTTTCCCCATTTCCACATACAGCACAATCAGGAGCTGTGCTGTATGCTCTCCTGGCTCTGCTTTCCAGGGAACAGAAGGAGATATAACAATTTGAATTTCCCCATTGTAATCTGAATCAATAACTCCTGTATGTACTTGCACTCCTTTTAAATTTAAACTAGACCTACCTAGAAGTAATCCTACCATCCCCACTGGCAAGGGTCTACAGACTCCTGTTGGCACTTTTTGTAGGGGTTCCCCAGGCAGAAGGCTCACAGCTTTTGTGCAGCATAAATCTACTGTGGCACTACCAGCTGTGGTGGGGGACAGGCCTGGGACGGGCCCCTCATGGTGTTTCCCGAAATCGGGGTCCCATCTTTATCAAACTTAGAATGACACTGATTAGCCCAATGTTTTCCTTTTTTGCATTTTGGACATATTCCAGATTCAGCAGTTTTCTTTTTTCCCCCAACTGGCAGCCTGACTCGCCGATTTTTTTTTACAGTCTTTTTTAGTGTGACCATGCTTCCCACAGTTAAAACAAGCTCCAGGAAACAGAGTAAATCCTTTACCCACTTTCAGTCCTGCCATGGCTTGTGCCAACAAAGTAGCATTATGCAGATTACCTCCAATACCATCACAGGCCTTGACATAATCAACTAAATGCACTTTCCCCCTAATAGGTGGCAGAGCAAACTGGCACTCGGTATTAGCATTGTCAAAAGCTAGTAACCGCAACACTCTATCCTGAGCAGCCAAATCTGCAATCACCTTTTTAAGAGACTCCTGTAACCGAGCTATAAAATCTGCATACGGTTCTTTTGGTCCCTGCTTTACAGCACTAAAGGAAGGGTATTGCTCTCCTCCTGAAGTGATTTTTTCCTAAGCTCTAACACACACTCCTCTAAGCTCTTCTATGGCATCATCCTGCATGACCACTTCTGCATCTAAACCAGCCCAGTCACCAACCCCCAAAAGTTGGTCTGCAGTTATATTAATTTGAGGTTGGGCCTGGACATTGCAAGCAGCCTGAATGGAAGCTTCATCTGCCCACCAAGTTTTAAATTGTAAGAACTGAGCAGGAGTCAGGCAAGCTTGAGTAAGAGCATCCCAGTCAGTAGGAATCATCTGACTGGAAACAGCAACATTCTTTAACAGTCCCATTACAAAAGGAGAACCTGGTCCATATTGATTAATAGCTTGTTTAAATTCTTCGAGTAATTTAAAAGGAAAAGGCTCAAATGTAGCTATATTATTTCCCTGTTGATCTGGGGGGGTGTATCCTAACAGGGAACTGCTATGCCTCTGTATCACCCTCTCATCTAGCTTGCTGAATTCCTGTCTGAATAGAACTGAGAGTGGTCACTCTAGGGGCTGCCCAAACAGTCACTGGGGCCACTACTTTTCACCCAGTGTTCTCTGGAAAAGAAAGATCTGGAGGGTCAGCCACTCTTTTTCTTCAAAATAATGACAGAGTGCAGAAGGGTAGGGACAAACCTCTCCCTCCTTTGCTGCTTTAGCTTTAGCTGGCAAACAAACCTGCTCTGTCACCTCTTCTGTTACTTCATTATACTCTCCTTCCTCCTCATCATCAGTGTGAAAAGGTTCCAAGGTGGAACCAACCAGAGCCCACACTTGTCCCACTGTTACCCTAATGTTTCCAAGCTCCCCTTCTTACTCACCACAGGGATTGCTTAAGAGTACTCGGGTGTCCTCCAGCATAGTTCCACGTTCTCCAACCATTGCTCTGGCGACCCTTTGACCCGGGTTCAAGCCCCACGTATGGGCACCACTTGCCAAGACCAGCTCAATCAGGGAGACCCTAACCCAGCGGCACTAGAGGAATTAAAGACACACACATAGAAATATAGAGTGTGGAGTGGGAATCAGGAGCTGACAGCCTTCAGAGCTGAGAGCCACGAACAGAGTTTTACCCACATATTTATTGACAGGAAGCCAGTGATAAGCATTGTTCCTATAGATTATAATTTAACTAAAATGGGAAACTGGCCAGGCGCGGTGGCTCATGCTTGTAATTCCAGCACTTTGGGAGGCCGAGGCGGGTGGATCACGAGGTCAGGAGATCGAGACCACAGTGAAACCCCGTCTCTACTAAAAATACAAAAAAAAAAATTAGCCAGGTGTGGTGGTGGGCACCTGTAGTCCCAGCTACTTGGAGATGCTGAGGCAGGAGAATGGCATGAACCTGGGAGGCGGAGCTTGCAGTGAGCTGAGATCGCGCCACTGCACTCCAGCCTGGGCGACAGAGTGAGACTCCGTCTCAAAAAAGAAAAAAAAAAAAAACGGGAAACTAAGGGATGGGCTCTGGCTAGTAATCCGCAGCAGGAACATGTCCATAAGGCACAGATCGCTCACGCTATTGTTTGTGGTTCAGGAACACCTTAAGCGGTTTTCCACCCCCGGTGGGCCAGGTGTTCCTTGCCCTTGTTCTCGTAAACCAACAACCTTCAGCATGGGCATCATAGCCATCATGAGCATGTCACAGTGCTGCAGAGATTATTTTTTATGGCCAGAGCTGGGGACCTGTTTATGGCCAGAGTTAGGGGCCTGTTCCCAACAAAAAAGGAAAGTCTGAGGAAACATGAGAACTGATTCTTGGACTTATTTTTAATCTACAGTAAAGACGATTCTGTGTTGTAAAAAGGATACATCTATAGACTAATGAAAATGAATGACGAGTTCAGAAATAGACCATTTTTCTTGCAATTCTATGTTTAATTGATTATCAACAAACACGTGAAGAAATTCAGCGAAAGGGATTGTCTTTTCAACAAATGGTACTAAAAACAAATTGAATATCCATAGGAGAAACATAAATAACTTTCATTTATGCATATGTAAAAAGAAAATAAAATTTCAGAATTTTTCAAATGTATTATGCCAGGAGAAAAAGTTAAGACTTGAAAACTGATTCACGTAACATGGCTGTTTTCCTTTGGTGCATGCCTGTTGCTTCTTGACCTTTGTGTTGAGATGTTATGCACTATCTAGGCTCCCTATTCTTTATTCAAACCTAGGCCAAATGATAGGGATAGTTGGCCAGGCTGGTGTCAAACTCCTTCAAGTGATCTGCCCAAGCCACCCCGCTTGGCCTTGGCAGTTCTTTATAATGCTAAATATGCCCTCATGATATGACCCAGAAACCTTACTCCTTGGTATCTACCCAAGTGAAATGAAAACTTATTTTCACATAAAAACCTATATATAAAGGATGGGCTCAAGGAATAGTCAACAGGAAACCAGTTACATTAAGCAGCCAGGTCCAGGAGTCCTCATAATTCCAACAGGCCTGAGATCCATCTCTGCTACCCAGAGACACCCAGTGTCCTAGCCTGGGAATGTCCTTGCACCCCCAAAGCAGTACCAGCAGGAACCAGTGGGAGCCGCAGCGGCAACAGGTAAACCAAGCAGAACAAAGTAACCAGGCAATTTAAATTTGGTAATACAGCCCATAAAAGTAGGCCAGAATGTGCATGCTACACCTAAACAGGCTGTGTGCCTGCCAAAATAAAGAATTTATATAAGAACCCAAATTATTGTCAGTATCATCAACAATATTGTCAACAATACTCTTTGTGGTATTATACTGTAACTTCATAAAATGTTACAATTAGGGGACACTAGGTATTATTTCTTACAAATGCATGTGAATCTAAATTTATTTCAATTAAAATGCAAAACAAATACCCTATACATTAACGTATATGTAGAAACTTGGTTTGTAATTGTTCCAAACTGGAGCAAACCTAAATGTTTCTCCACTGTAGAATGGATTAAAATAATGTGGTACATCTATGCAATGAAAAATCAATTAGCAATAAAAAGAAAAAAATACTAATACATGCAACAGCATTTTAAAATCTCAAATCTATTATGCTGAGTGAAAGAAGCCAGACCCAAGAAGCTATGTATATAATTCCAGTTATATAACATCCTTTTGGAAGTAAAACTATAGGTCAATAAAAACCAAAGCTGAGGATGGGGACAGTGGTTGATTATTAGAGGCACAGTAAAATTTGGAGGAATAGGAATGGAACTTTTGTGATATTTCATTCCATATTTTGATTGTGGTTCCAGTTACATAAATTTATACTTTTTCAACACTTTTATAATTATAAAATAAAAATTGTGGATTTTTCTATATATAAATTTTACCTTAAATAAAATGAAAAATAGAAAAGAGGTTATATTATTTTGCTTGCTGAATACTGAAGTCCCATTATTATCATCAAATAGATTATTTTTCAGCTTTTTGATAGCACATAAAAACATTGAAACTGCAGTTCCAGCATTCTTTAATATCATTCACAACCTTGCCATTCCAGAATGTTACATTTTTTCATCTTTCCATGTACGGCCTATATATGTTATAATTCTATGACTGAATTCAACACATACTGCTTTTCCACCTACAAGTAAGTATTTTTAATAGAAACATATTCATAATGACAATTTTCCATCTGTACATTAATCTAGGTAGTTAAGATATAATTGGCTTAACCTTTCCTCATTGGTGGACATTTGGGCTATATTAATTTTGTTAGCATTATAAAGAAAACTCCATTGAACATCTTGATACACAGCCAAATTTTCCTTTTTTCCTCTTGGGGTAAATTTCAATATGCAGCATTATAGCAAAGGGGATAAATATTTTATTTTCCTTCATAAATACTACTCATGTTTTTCCAGAAAGATTTTTGCTTATGTTTCTGCTCACAATTGAAATTTTAATAACTTTATTATATCTTATACTTACTGGTAGATAAAAATGGTATATATAATATTTTTAATTAATATATGAGTAATAGAGTATTTTGTTTTAATTTCCATTTTTCTTGCATATTACTGATTATTTTATTTCAAAAGGGGGTTTCCAATTTTATATCCATTTGAAGCATGGTCTATCCATGTCCTTTGTACACAGACAACTAAATAAAATGAAACTAGGGACCAAGAGTTGTTCATAAGCAGCTAACATACTGGCTGCCATAGTGCTATGTACTCAAATATTTGTAGGAAGGAAAGAAAGGAAGGGAGGGAAGGAGGGATGGAAAAAGCTAATTCTCATTGGAAAAGCAGTTATAAACAAGGAGTAATAATTTTAAGAGGCAGATCTGAAAGGATTCTTTCTGAGATAATGCTTAACTTTTGTGCTTCTTATTTCATTTTGGATCCCCTTGGTTTTACTCCCATATTACTTCCATTAGGTACCAGCAACTACATTGCTTAATTCCTTTGCTTCAGAAGGACATTACAAAGAGAAGCACAGATTCAAAATAAATGACAGACCTCAGTAAATTTACATTATAACAGTCAAATATATACATAAAGGGTTTCTGCAACCAACAAAATCAATAAAATGAGCAGAGAAGTTTAAGCTGAAGATTTAAAAAGAAATACTCATGTTCAAATATATTGCTGATACAAATAGAGGAATGAACTCACATTGAATAGGTTGCCATAGTCACAAAGCTTCCGTAGCCTGTTATATTTTGCTGATTTTTGTTGCAGGTATTAAAATGTGTGTCATATTTTTCTCATTTTAAATTTTACCTATTCAGTTTTAAAATGTACTTTTATTTCCAAGGTGAGGATGAAGCATCACCTGCAATAGGAATACTATATTTCTATACAGGAAAAAGTGACAACCCTGAAGTATTTGGCTTTGGGGGCTTTGACCATTTATTTTGCAGAGTAAAAAATTCTAAAATAGGGGAGGTTTGCTACTATAGACCCAAGCAAATCAGCTTTATTTTGTTTGGTTTTGTTTAATTTCCCCTCTCCTATCATTATACTATATAAGATACCAGCCTTGTTAAAATGAAGAATTCTTGTTTGCCAAGTGAAATGGCAAAAGTAACAAGTACCTATCTAGCAGAATAGTGGTAATAGTGAGAAATCCATCTTTGACAAGGAGCAGCAAAATCACAGATTGGTGATTCTATGTGAGAATTTTACTATGCAAAATCTTCTCCCTTCACCCTACCCCAGAAAGAGTAGCTCATGGGATATTGGTGGCCCATCTGGAGTGCTCAGAGCCAATTCTGCTAATGCCAGATAATAGCCTGTGCATCAGAGCAAAGCTGGAATAATCCTGGCAAGTAGAAAAGTGGTAATTTGTGACTGACATTGAAGGTTTTCAGAGGAGCTGGAATCAAACAACGTATTTCTTTTTACTAGGAGTGACAGCACCTTCCATTGTCACACTAAATTCCCTTGTGCTGTAGCTTAGTAAAATGAAAGCAAACATTATTTGGAACATTAGCTGTAAGTCATGCAAAATTCGGCAGCTCCAATTAGCATTTGAATAATAAATTGAAATGAGCCCAATAAATAACATGTCTGAAGCAGATTACTCATGGAAAATATATACTTAAGTATATTACTATCCAAAGTGGCAAGGGATACAAAATGAATGTTGGAGTTGGACATAAAACTGCCCACCTTTTGATTAAACAATATTTATGAAAACTTACATATGGTTTACGATTTTCATTTCCTGAACTGAATCACACAACAGGAACTTACCAGATGAAACAGTTAATATTTGCAATGCATTCTATTGTTATAATAATTGGTAGAATGGCTTGAACTAGCAAACTCTGGAATCCTAGGAATTTCCAGAATTACATATTTTCCAAAGTCTACATTAAAGACAAACAGGAAAATTTGGGATTGTAAGAAAGAAATCACAATAGAGAAAAAATCTTGCTCAGATTAAAGGCAACGTAATTAAACTCCATGGGATCAGTGGAATTACCATAAAAACAATTATTTGGAAGGAAAACATGGGGAAAGAAACCAGATAATTTTTTAACATAGTATTGGTGTTCAGGGAAGATTTTGTTTATTCATTCATTCATAGTTTCAATTATCAAAACATTCATTGAGTATCTACTGCTTCTGACCCTTTAGTAAAATCTTCAGATAAAAGATAGATATAAAATATGTATTTTTAAAGAATCTCACCAATCAGTGGGAGAAGATGACACTTAGATAGTGTAAAACGATGTGAAAATTCTGTAATGGAATTATGTACAAGGGAAACATTTATAACACTTGAAGGGGGGCACTAAAATTTTCTGATAGGCTATGATGTCTAAAATAAATCTTAAAGGATAAATAAATATTATAAATGTGATCATTTTGTGATCAGCATAAGAAAAAAATCTACAATGTAATTTAAAATATTTATCACCATGATACTGAGAGTGAGACACACATCTAATATTTATGATAAGAGGTGTTAAGACCACAAACAAACTTATTTCCTTTTCCTTTTGCTGACTTCAAAGACCTGATGACTTTGATTTGTCATTTATCTACATAATAAGTTTCCTTTATTCATTTACTGCCAGTTGTTTTAGTTAAAACACCTGAATAAGCAAGTCTGATTCTTGACCTTGTCCTAGGTGAGAGTGTCCCAGGTAAACAAAGCTGTGGTGGAAAAGGTAAAGGGTGTAGGCTTCTTCGGATCTGGCATATTACAACAAAGCTGGGGCTTTTTGGCAAAAAGCCTTAAAAGAAGTTATTGAGGAAACCCTGAGATTTTAAAAGACACAATAAGAATCTTCTGGACAAAAGCTACAGATAATTTTCATACTTTACCTATCTTATGAAGGTGAATTGTTGCATTTTGGGATTGAGAGATGTATAGACATGGGAGTGAACTTGGAAAATTCCTACAATTTGGGAGTTGATAAAATATTTGAGAATGTC
The DNA here is from genome assembly GCF_028878055.3 of Symphalangus syndactylus. Lineage (NCBI taxonomy): Eukaryota > Metazoa > Chordata > Mammalia > Primates > Hylobatidae > Symphalangus > Symphalangus syndactylus. The sequence continues at coordinate 68,789,051 of NC_072439.2, forward strand.
TCTTTCTCAGAATTAAGTTTGGTCTAGAGTATCATCTGAAATGCAAATTATGTTAAATTGCCAAAAATTTAACACAATAGGACAAAGTCCCTGTCCGCTATATCCTCAGATTACATGACTCTAGAAGACTGAAAGTCATACAAAGCCTTCAGATATTGGAGGAGAAAATAGATCTCTGTTATCTGAACAAAATATACCCAGTTCAGAAAATCTGTCTTCATATTGGCATCTGGAGACTCTTTCTTACACTCACTCCAGTTAATATGAAAATATGTGCCTCCCAAGTTGTGACGGATGTCAGCAAGCCCAGGACAAGTGTGTGGTGCTTCTCAGAAGTTTGAAAAATAATTCTGAAGTATGCTTAAGTGAAGGCTAGACACGTACACACTCATGTGTACACAAACACACACACACACACACAAACACACCCACACACCAGATTCCCATGAATTCCACATCCCAGAGTAATAACTACCAATAGTTAGGTACAATTCTTTTTCAGAATATTGTCTACTTCATACAGACGTATACATTTTTTAAAATAGACTTCTATTTTAGAACAGATTTATGTCCACAGCAAAATTTAGAGGAACATACAGACTTCCCATATAACCCCATCACAAGGGAATAGCCTATGCCACAATCAATATCCCACACCAGAGTGATACATTTATTATGAGCTGTGAAATTGCACTGATATATTATCACCCAAAATTCACAGTTTACATTATGTTCACTCTTAATGCTCTACACTCAGTGGGTTTTGGGATAAATATATAATGACATATCCACCATTGCAGCAGATAGACAATTTGAACAGATTTTTCATATTTTACATAGTTATTTGAAACTTCCTTTTTCACTAAACATCTTTCTGTCAGGGTCCAGGTAGAGCTACCTTACTTTTTCATAATGTCTTAGAATCACATGGACATATGTATTTTAGTTAGAAATACGTTATTGATAGACATTTAGTTTTCTATTTTCCTTTTTATCACAAACAAGGCTGAAATTACATCCTTTTTCATAAATATTGTCATGTCTTGTATATGCATATGTTTTGGACATTATATGCATAATGTCTAGATAGTACAGAGGAAAGATCATCGTCTTCAGAATCATAAAAAAGGTTTTGTTCAACTACAGTTACATCATTTGCAATTTTAAGAACTTTGACAGAGTGAAACCATAATTTCATCATCAATAAAATAATCTATGGAATTGTGAAGATGAAATAATATAAAATATATAACATTTCTCTTAGGAACTAAAACTTATGTACTTTTTTTTTTTTTTGAGGCGGAGTCTCGCTCTGTCTCCCAGGCTGGAGTGCAGTGGCGCAATCTCGGCTCACTGCAAGCTCCACCTCCCGGGTTCACGCCATTCTCCCCCCGCCTCATTCTCCCGAGTAGCTGGGACTACAAGCGCCCGCCACCACGCCCGGCTAATTTTTTGTATTTTTAGTAGAGGCAGGGTTTCACTGTGTTAGTCGGGATAGTGTCGATCTCCTGACCTCGTGATCCACCCACCTTGGCCTCCCAAAGTGCTGGGATTACAGGCGTGAGCCACCGTGCCCCGCCCATGTTTTTATCACTAGAGATTTTGTGTGGTCATGAGATTATCAACTCGGTTAGCTGTTATCACTCCTCTGACGCAGGCCCATTCACTGGAATTCACACCAAAATGAGTTGAGGTGGGGGCACAGAGTGCTGACAAGAGGATGCCAGTGAGCTGAACAGTCTTTGAGGTGAACTTTGGAACATCTTGGTGCAAAAAGGCTACTAGGGCTCCGAAGCCAGGTATAGGAATTAGGGTCTATGCTTATCTTCACTAAGGCATGGCTCAGTCCCGGCCTGAAAGCTTTAGGACAGCTCCCAGCATTGTCCTGGAGGCAGTGAACACCAAGGGGAATATAGACCCTGCTGGTTCCATCCTGAAAGGGCAAGAGACTTGCAGAGACCTACCAACCTTTCTCTGTTTCAACCAAGTTACTAAAGTAGAAACCCCATTCTAGAGATCTAGGAGCATCCACCCTAAAAGTAAGAATTGGGGAAATCTCAAACAGGTTTTGTCACATCCAGTCTCTAAAGAATCAAGAGAAACAATCTGTCTTTGCTGACCAGGGCACAGGCAATGCGTGTGGCTAACTGTGGAGGCAACAGCAAATTTATAAATTAAGAGCCTCCATGAGCTTCGCCAGTCTGGATGGAATCATCTTTCTCCATTGCCATATTTCTGGATCTTCCACCATCTCAGGAATTGATATTCTTTTCTCTGATATGGTTTGGCTGTGTCCCCACCCAAATCTCATCTTGAATTGTAACTCCCACAATTCCCACATGTTGTGGGAGGAACCCAGTGGGAGGTGATTAAATTATGAGAGTGTTTCTTTCTGGTTCTGTTCTCCTGTTCTCCTGAGAGTGAATGAATCTCACGAGATCTGATGGTTTTAAAAATGGGAGTTTCTCTGCACAAGCTCTGTCTTTGCCTGCCCCCATCCACGTAAGATGTGACTTGCTCCTCCTTGGCTTCCACCATGAGGGTGAAGCCTCCCCAGCCACGTGGAACTGTGAGTCCAATTAAACCTCTTTCTTCTGCCCATTCTCTGGTATATCTTTATCAGCAGTGTGAAAACAGACTAATACAGAAGTACTAGTAAGAGCTCTTGTGATCTTGTTGTGAAGGCCCTCATTTTTCTCTCCTCAAGAGTGATTTTCTCTAGTAGTACGCTTTACTTGTTCTTTTTCATTTCAGTGCATGTATTACTGGTTTTTGCAGTGTGGTTATCATGAAGCTTACAAAAATCATATATATATATGTATATATATAGCATTATATATATAGCATATATATAGCTTATATATATAGCATATATATAGCATATATATAGCTTATATATATAGAATATATATAGCATAGATATATAGCATATATATATAGCATAGATATATAGCAAGCTATTTTGATCAAATGTCAGCTTATCTTAGATAACAAAAAAAAAATCTCTTCATTTTATCTCAATCTCCACATAGTTTGGTTTTACCTTTTATCAACTTACATATTTTTATATTGCTTGTCTCTTGACAGGTTACTGTAGGTACTTTTGATAGTTTTATATTTTCAGCTTCATACTTTTAGTTATGAGTGGATTGCACATATTTATAGTACTAGAATGTTCTGAGTTTGTCTGTGTAACTTAATTTTCCCAGTGGGTTTTATACTTTCAAATGTTTTATTTTCACATTGTTTATTTGTTTTCACATTGTTATTTACTTCTTTCAGATTGAAGGGCCCCCTTTAGCATTTCTTGTAAGATATCTGGTGGTAGTAAATTCTCTCAACTTTTGTTTGTCTAGGAAAGACTTTATTTCTCATGTTTCAATGAGACCTTGCTGGGTATAGCATTCTTGAATAAAAGAATTTTCCTCTTTCAGGACTTTGAAAATGTCCTTTTAATCCCTCCTGGCCTGTATAGTTTCTGTTGAAAAGTCTGTATGCATTTGAGCTCCTTTATATGTTATTTGCTTGTTTGCTGTTGTTACTTTTAGGATGTTCTCTTTAATCATATCCCTTCCTCTTGCTCAGCTCCTTTTTGAACACCAATAATTCTTAGATTTGCACTTTTGAGGTCATTTTCTATATCTTATAGGTAATATTCACTCCTTTTCATTCTTTTTTCCTTTTTTCTCTGACTATGCATTTTCAAATAGCCTGTTTTCAAGCTCACTGATTCTTTTCTCTGCCTGATCTATTTTGCTGTTAACAGCCGCTATCAAATTTTTTAGTTCAGCAAATGTATTTCTCAGCTTTAAGATTTCTCTTTGATTTTTAAAATTATTTTAATCTCTTCATTACATTTCTTTGGAAAATGTTTGAATTACTTTTCTGTGTTATCTCAGAGATCACAGAGTTTACTTTAAACTGCTTTTTTAGATTCTTGGTCAGAGAATTCACATGTCACCATTTTTTCAGAGTCACTCACTGGTTCCTTGCTCTGACCCTTTGAGGAGGTCATGGTTTCCTGCTTGCTGTTCGTTTTTGTGGGTGTACACCTATGTCTTTGCATTGAAGTATTTATTATTTATTCCAGTCTTCTCTGTCTGGCTTGTTTTGGCTTTTATTGTCTAGGTTGGCTCAGAGATTCTCTGTAATTTACCTGTTGGTTGTCTTTCTTTTTTCCCCACTAGGTTATTGTCTACATTTTGGAATTAGATGGCACCTTAAACCCAGATTTGCCTCAGTTCTAGTAAACAATCAAAGTATCACGTGTCCTGAATGGGAGTGGTTCCAAAGGGGCTAACCTGGTAGTGTGGGAAGGCTGTCTAGTAGTTGTGCCCAGGAAATCTGTGAAAACAAACCTTTCACCACATTCTGTTGCTGAACAGCCATTCTGATTTTTCTTCTTTTTGACAGAGTTACAGAGCAGAGATATCAGGGTTAGAGATGTTCATCCTGCCTCCCCTCTTTGTCTCTGGCTCTCCTCAGTGGTATTTCTCCATCTATGTACTCTTAATGCTTCTATTGAGATTGAGACAGGAACAATTGTAGTTCCCTACAATCTTGGGTTCCCTGGCAATGCATGTTTGTTTTTGGTTTTCTGTGGTGAGTAATAAAGTCAGCTTGCTTCTCCACCACCATTTTGGCGGTTCTCCCATGTTCTCCCATGCGAGAATTCCAAAGTTGTCTCATGTTTATTGCAGCACTATTCACAATAGCCAAAATATGGAATTAACCTAAGTGTTCATCGACAAATGAATGGATAAAGAAAATGTGACCTATATAATCAGTGGAAAACTATTCAGCCATAAAAATGAATAAAATCTGGTCATTTGCATCAACACGGGTGAAACTGCAGGTTATTATGTTAAATGAAATAAGCCAGACACAGAAACACAAATATTGCATTTTCTCACTCATATGTGAGAGGTAAAATGGTTGATTTCATGGAAGTAGAGAATAGATTAATGGTTGCCAGAAGCTCGAAAGGTTGGGGGAAGATGAAGAGAGGTTGGTAATGGGTACAAACATAAAGTTAGATAGAAAGAATAAGTTTTAGTGTTCAATAACATGGTAGCGTGACTAGATTTTGTAATAATTTACTGTATATTTCAAAATAGCTAGATGAAAAGATTCAAAATGTTCACAACACAAAGAAATGGTGAATGTTTGAGGTAATGGCTATCCCAAATACCCCAATTTAATTATTACTATGTTTCAAAATAACACATGTCCCATAAATATGTACTAAATATATATGTGTATATATATATGTATGTATATCCATTTTTAAAACTGATTCATGGAGCACAAAACTGTGAAAGCTCAGTTTACTTGCATCACCCCTTGGAATTCAGTCCTCCACACTAGACATAGCCTATGCAAGGTTAGAAGGGAAGATCTGCATTATCTAGTATCTTGTCTATGACTGGGTGAATGAATGAATTCATGGCAAAGGAAGCAGGATGTATTTCAATTTCAAGTCTGAGGTTAACTCCCCAAACTATTTCACAGAGTGAAAGTAGTGTTTTGATCTTGGACTCCTGTGTGTATTTCAGAATTTGGAAGTGAGAAGTATGTAAAACTGAGCAAATATAAAAAAATATGGCAATGATCAGCCAGAGAGCTGTCAATGACAAAATTCTGGGGGCTAAAGCAGAAGATAAACAATGACTTTTTCATTAGACTTGTTTGGTTTCCACTGTCACCACTAGTCCTCATTTTCCTCAAGTGGACAGTTTTGACTATCCCAACTGCTGGCTTGGGGTCCTTAGAGCCACCAGGACTTATCCTTACCTTAGGTAGAAAGAATTTAAGGAACTGTAGTTTGACCTACATGACTAGAGGCTGGTTCACCAAGAAGCTAACGAAGCTCAAGCTTGAGGCCTTTCCCTTGTATAGGAACTTCCCAAGGCTCGGTGTATTCTCTTTCTGGACCACCAGGAGGAAGCAATGACCCTTGACAAGCACCAGAAGCATTGAGTGCTCCTGCCTTCCTGGAAATTACCCTTTAAGGTTTCAGGCCATGAGAAAGATAAGCAAGTTTCCAGCACTATCTTCTACACAGTCCCAGAAACAACCTGTGCCATCATATCTCTCTTAGCAACCAGATTCCATGTTTTACCCCAAGAAGAAAAATTGGTATTAGATGCAACTTCCTCCCTGAAGAATGGTCCAAGTTGAGGAGAAGGTAGTCTTGGGAGGATAATCAGTGACAGCAAAGACCTGGCTGAGATGGAGCAAATGTAGCATCAAAGGTCTTCCCAAGGAACACTAAAGGCCTACAATTCTCTGAGGGTTTTTTCTCAGAGTTAATTTATCACTAACTCAGCTTAACCATTCAAATTTACTCTGGCAATAAGAAATTAGTGTAACTTTCGAGTAATTATAAACAGGAAGGCTTTCTTACTATAGAATAAAATAAAGTATCCCAAAAATCAACATGAAATATACTTTAAAACCTGGAAACAAAACATATGCCAAACTAACCCTTTTCCAAACAATCTTTTACATAGAAATTCAAGATGTGTAGCTGTATTGAACTTACATTTAATCAGCATCAGTCTTTATCAGACTGAAATTAAACGAAACCATTTTTCTTCCTGGTAGGCACAGTAATTCTTATATTGCAGAGTCACACCATCTGCTCTAACATTAACATTTTGGGGATTTCTTTGAGAACAAACATATTTATAAAATCATTGTATATGCTGTTAAAATTGAAGCCAACGGTAGCCTTTAAATGCATCAAATCTGACGTTTATAATGGCCTAAAGAAAGCCCCAAGCCATTTCTACCTGCCAGAATCTATAGCAGTGTTTCCTAGCATAAACTAATCAAAAACTGTCACAAGAGTTTACACCGTCTGGCATCACATAAACCCAAGTCTTCATTTAATGTTGAAGTTCAAGAGTTTCATAATCTCTGTGTTAAATCACTTTGGGATTTCACAGTGAATTCAATAGTAAAACAACATATACACACAGAAATATTTGGGGTATATCTGAAATCAGTAAAGCCATTCCCAGGTATCTTCTCATCCCATTAATTGTTAAAATTATTATGGCCACTATACATTCTTCTGCATGACATATATCACATAGTGATATCATTAAATACCCTAATGATGAGTTTTGCCTCCCCACAACCCATTTCTTTAGCTATTACAAAGGCCCCTTTGATACTGATGTATCACTGTCTGTGGTATGATCAAGAGAACAGCCCTTTAGAACAAACTGAGGACTAGTTCACAAAGAGTCTTGATAAGAATCTACATGCTATCATGTGAAACCAATTCTATTTCATCAAGATTCAAACATCACACTGGTTGTGAAAGAAATAAATGCAATTTATGGAGCAAGAGGAAAATTTAAAATAAGTCTAATCACCTTACAAAAGGTTTTTTACTACTTAAATACTAAAATATACCAATCATTGTATTGGCATTAGAAAAGCTGCTTAGACATGAGTCCATCCCGGCTATATTTAAAATCATCTATAAAACATTCAATAAAATCAATGTGTGGGATTTATATCCCATATTATTCTTATTTAAGCAGATGATTCTTAAGTGAATACATAACTTAAGTGGACTTTTATCTGTAGCCCAGACTTATCAACTGTTAATAATTACTGAGGTAGCAATATTGTGGATGGTAAAATGACTTGTTTGTTCAGTAATACTTCAATTTTAACATCATTCATTTACTAATACTACTGACAATAGAAGCTTCTAGGGTATTAGGATTTCAGGCATTTGCTAAAATATTTTAATTGCTGGCTTAATACAGGACAAACTTATTTAAAACTTATTTAAGCATAAAGAAGTTGTGTTTGGGTACCTAAGTTTTAAAAAAAAAAAATGTATCCCTCTCCTATGCTAACACATAGATATTATCCAATTCATTCAACAAAAAGAATCTCTGGTGAAATAGTACCAAAATGAAAGTAGCCACTCCAAGCATGCTAAAAGTTACACGATTTCTACCATAATTTCTTCCTTCGAGGACAATGACAGCAAAGGGAGAAAATGCCAAAACATCAAGCAGATATTGACATACAGTATATGAGCAGAAACTGCTGGTATATGGAAATGATTGCAATGCACTATTTCTTATCAGTGATGCCTTCCATTTGGTGACAAAGAGGCATTCAACCAAAAGCTGTCTTGGGAGGCACCAGTTGCAAACCACTCAAAAAATGATAATATCCACAGAATAGAATTATAGAAAAATCTACTAGAGCTCTTCTCATTAAGGATTTAAGAATTTAAAATGTAGGCCAGGTGCGGTGGCTCATGCCTGTAATCCCAGCACTTTGGGAGGTCAAGGCAGGCGGATCACGAGGTCAGGAGATCGAGACCATCCTGGCTAATACGGTGAAACCCCATCTCTACTAAAAATACAAAAAATTAGCCGGGTGTGGTGGTGGGCGCCTGTAGTCCCAGCTACTCAGGAGGCTGAGGCAGGAGAATGGTGTGAACCCAGGAGGTGGAGCTTGCAGTGAGCCGAGATTGCGCCACTGCACTCCAGCCTGGGCAACAGAGTGAGACTCCGTCTCAAAAAAATAAATAAATAAAAATAAGAATTTAAAATGTAACTTGTCACTTCAGCATATTAAATTACATAGTTAGCTGCATGAAAATCTAGATTGACAGATATCTTTGAGAGCATATACAATAAGAAAAATTCCAAAAAATACTGTGCTATTGACATGCTGTCAGAATGAGTCATATTCCGAAAGTTGACTATTTTATTTAAAAAATTAAGTTGTTATTAAAGATAATAGTCATCAAATCTTGCTATTCTTGCTACATTATATAGAAAATTGTATTACCTTCTAATGTTGTTTGCACAAAAATTGTATGAAATAATATTGACATATAAGGACTATAGTATGTGTCCAGATATTTGATCCAACAAAATATACAGTCCCTATCTTATCATAGGAAATAGATAAGAAGCCTTGGTCTGAACTGTAAGTACCATATAAGTATCAATGTGCTTACAGGCTATTTTACAAAAATCTATTGATCAACAATGAAGAAATTATTTCCAGGATTCATTCCTTAACAAAAATCAGTTTATTTGTAGGATCTCTTTTAGAAGATTGACATTGATTTTTTTAAATTATCATTTGAGAATTAGCAAGTACCTAAAATAGACAAAACCATAATAACCCTTCTCCATGCATCTTGGTTACTTGAAGAGGTATGTTCTGATAGTGTTATATCTAGTGTGACAGAAACAGCTTCTCAGAATCATACCTATGCTTTCCTTTTTGGTTTACAATATTTTTATAAGCTTAAGTGAATTTGAGTAGAGTTGTTATAAGGGCTTTATTAAACTTAAGGAGCCCTCCTTTTCCTTGACTGTTTTATTGTCACAGACACATGAATATCCTAATATGATAATGTAAAAATATTATTTGTAAAATTCTTGAAACATAGTGTGGCAGAGACAAGAAAATCAACAGTACTTTCACCTGTTAAATTTCTGGATGGTACATTTCTTTTAAAAGTCAATTAAAAATATATTAATATAGATCATGTGGCTATTTCAAACAGAAAAATAAATTAAATTTAAGCCATATAATAGTGATTGTGAAAGAGTCTTGTCTAAATGTTCCCATTTAAAATTGTGCCAAATTTCCAGTCAAATAAAAGAGAAGAAAATACTTATCAGATATGAATGGAAACACAAAGCTTTAAAACCACTGAGTAAATATATAGCTGTTTTTTGAGTTAGGAATTTTGAACAACTCATTACAAGTAAAGCCACTGGATTTGTTAATAACAAACGCACCTGCAAAAGTGCTTTGTAACTATCAGGCATCCAAGTATTATCTTTGTCACACAGGATTCAGAAGTTTGGGTAGGTCTTTAATTCAGTTTAAAAATGAAAGTAAAGGTCATTTGGTAAGAGTGCATGTGGATTTAACCTTTCTGGAAAGCAATTCAATGATATTTATTTTAAAACATAAAGTTTTAAAAATGTACATTCACTTTGTTTTTGTTTGTGTTCTCCCAAAAGTAACAGGAGAGAAAGAAAAACAAATCACTGAAATGAAATTTTAGACAAAAATTGTTGGGTAGGTGATTTCAGGAAACACATAAGAGAATGGGGAAGTGAGATAGAGAAGCAGGAGAAGGCATTAAAGGGTGAGTTGATGAACAGATCACATTTGTGGGCAACTGGGACTCAATCCTGTTGGGGACATCTGAGAGATTGTGAAATATGCCTTGTAATTGAATTGTACCAGTGAGAGCTGATGAATTCACCAGCTCTCATCTTTTGTTGGTTGAGGGTCACTGCAAAGGCATGAACTTTCCAGTTCATCTGGCCCTATTTTGTCAAGTATATCAGCTGCAGCATCTGGGGAATACTTTAGGCAGTGAGACTCTCAGGCAAGTAATCATCAAGCCACATGGGAATTGTGGGCAGGAGACCTCCCTCCTAGGAATTATACGTAGGTCCATAGAAATTCACATACATACATGGAATTGTATGCACATGACTCAGGAAATCACATGTGAAAACTTATTCTTCCATCATGATTCTCACAGTAAGTAGAGGTATACTAGCAGGGAAATTTTTAAAAGGTCTTGTTACATGCACATGGTAATGCAAGAGACCAGTGGATTTTTGTTTAATGTTGGATTCTCTCGAAAAGCCATCTCCTACCACAATCAATTCAAATGTCTATTGAGATTATGGTCACAATACATTCTACGACCATTAGATGTCTAGTAATATGGCTAAATACATATTTTTAGGAGATTGAAGATATCCTCCATAGGGTTTACAGATTTGGCAAATAAAAATACAGAATACCCAGCATGTACATTTTCAAGAGTTACCATTAAAAACTACTACAAACGGAGTGCTTAAAATAACACAAATTCATTTTCTTACAGTTCTGGAGATTTAAAATTTGAAATCAATGTGTCAGGAGGGCTGTGGTCTCTCCAAAGTTTCTACAGAAGGATCCTTCCTTGATTTTTCTAGCTTTTAGTGGTTGTAAGCAATCCTTTTTGTACCTTGGCTTACAGATACATCAATTTAATCTCTGCCTCTGTCTTCATATGGCCCTGTGTGTCTGTCTGTCTATGTCTCTTCTTCTAAGGACATGAGTTAGTTATGAAATTTAAGTCCTACTCTTACCCAGCATAACTTCATTTCAACTTGATTACATCTGCAAAGACCCATTTCCAAATAAGGGTCACATTCTCAGAGTCTAGGTGGCATGAATTTGGCAGAGCAGAGGGAAGCATCATTCAACCCACTACACCTAGTTAAATTTGAATATCAGATAAACAATGAATATTGCCCCAAATGTTACATGAGACATAATTATACTAAATATTTCTATTTGAAATTAAAATTTAACTAGGTGTCAGGTATTTTTATCTGTAAAGCTTTCTGCTAGAGGGCATTTAGTCTTCAGCATCATCTCATTTATACATGCTTTTTGAAGATGCTCAGGTTTTGAAACTGGAGCCTGAAATTAAAGAAAAGTGTCAAAGACTCCCAGAGTGTCCTGAGGCTTGAATTCTAATCTACTTTCTTTTTTTTTTTTTTTTTTTTTTTTTATAGGAAAATCATGATATATTTCAATGGCTAAGGGATAAGACATTTTACATAACTCCATAAAGCAAAAATACGATACAAATTTCAGATAGATAATTCCAAAGATATTTCTAACACTCATAGGCATTTTATGTCTATAAAATATTAAGTTTGTAGTCAACACTCTTCATCAAACACTCTTCTCTTAGCTTCAAGCCATTATATGTATTACAATATTTTGTATATACAAATATAGTATTTTCTACATTTTATTCTTTTGTTACTAACACTTTAAAATCATATCCAATTATAGATTACTTATGTAATGACCTATTTTTTTCACTGATTCAAAAATACCTATTTAGTATCATTTGCAGGTGACTAATATTTAGTATTTTCTTTCATTATATTCTAAGATCTGGAATGAACATCTATGTTTTTCCCCAAAGAATTAAGCAGTTACCTTGGTAGCTTTTTTTTTTTTAAGATATGCACAACCAAGATTAGAACTTATTCTGCAAAAGCTGGGTTTGGTAGACTATTTTATCACATTTCGGCAGCAAAAAGCATTATAAAGTAGATAGGGTTAGCTTGGGAAGAATCCATCCAGACTTTGCTTCATTTACTCACAGAGGTGCTCTCCTCTTGAAATACAGACTTTCAAAAGAAGAAAGGAATGGGAAGGAAGGAAGGAAGGAAGGAAGGAAGGAAGGAAGGAAGGAAGGAAGGAAGGAGAAAAACAAGGCAAGGCAAGAAAAGGAAAGGAAAGGAAAAGGGAAGGAAAGGAAAGGAAAGGAAGAGTGAAGGAAAGGAAAGGAAAGGAAGAGGGAAGGAAAGGAAAGGAAGAGGGAAGGATAGAGGGAAAGGAGGGACGGAGTGGAGGGGAGGGGAGGAGAGTGAAGGGGAGGAGATTGGAGGGGAGTGGAGAGGACTGGAGGGGAAGGGGAGGGGACTGGAGGGGAGGGGACTGGAGGGGAGGGAAAAGCCCAAACTAGAGAAAAGCAGGACAAAAAAGAATAGCATATCTGGCTTCACCCACTGCACGCATCTTTAGAGTTCCATAAAAATCAGTCACCAATAGGATATACGCTGCTTTTTCAGGTGTTGATAGAAATAATTTTTTACATGGTTTTTTTGTGTGTTGGGGGGGCGTAGGGGTTGGGAGCAAAGGCACATAGGGTAGAGAACAGAGAAGAATTTGGTGGGTTTAAATACATTTACCTAGATGATGACTAATGATGTTTTCTTTATCATTACAATAGATTACAACTCCTAGTATGTGTTTTCTGTTCACATTTTCTTTTCTATTTCCATCACTTTTTCTTTCCCTATATGTACTGTTTTATTCTTTTTTTTTTTTTTTTTTATACTTTAGGGTTTTAGGGTACATGTGCACAATGTGCAGGTTTGTTACATATGTATCCATGTGCCATGTTGCTAATCTGCTTTCTCTAAGTAACTGCATAAGCATCTGGATCAACCTTCTTTCTTCTTTATCCCATTCCTCATGGAGTCTGAAGTCATTATTTGAATTCCACTTGATAAATATTTATTCAGTTATTCACAATATATGAGAATATGTGTGAATAATGAGTACAGGCACTTATGTAATAAAGAAAGAGAAGTAAATACGCTCTGTTTCCCCAAAGAGTCTACAGATTAGTTCTAGTAATGAGGATGACATCTCCCAAATAATTACTGTGAGGTAGACAAAGTATGTGCCATCAAAGTGTGCCACAAAAGTGGAAGGAATCTCAACTAATTGATATCCCACCCATTTGGAAGGCTCAGGTCAGATATCATGGAGAGGTAGCTTTGGAATTGGGCCTTACAAGATGGATAAGATGGAAACATGAAATTGCTGGTAAAGAATATCCTAAGTAGAGAGAATAACTTGACCAATGATAGGCATCATGAGCCTGGGTAAGGATGAATGAATCACCTAATTCAGTTGTTCTCAAATTTCTTTATGCTTCAAAATCCCCTGTATGTTGAATTCCTGCAGTTCATCCCAAAGAGTGCTGATTTGATAGACCCAAGATGATTAACGTTTTGAAAAGTTTCCCAGGTATTACAAAGTAAAATGTAGATCCAAATGTACAGTAGGTGAAAGACAGTCGAAGTTTATATTTTGTTCATACAGCAGTCCAAGGTTAATGTGTTAGACTAGGGTTGGGTTAGGTAGGAGTAGACTGAGAACAGAAATCCATCTGGTATATCTACAACATATGTTGTTTTAAATCTATTCAGTGATCTGAAAATTTTATAGCCAAGAAGTTTTTTTATTAACACAAGACCATTCTATCCTTCTTTCCACAATATAAAATGTTTTGCATGTTACTTATTCCTCATTGAACAGTTAAAAAGTCAAAGACTAATTCCCTTGTTCAAACTAATATGTAAATGCCCCATTACCGATGGTTTCCATTAGTCACCTAAAATGAATAATACTGAACTAATCTCCACTAATTGGTTATTTGTTTTAGGTTATACTGATGTAAACAAACCAGAAACTCATGAGGTAAATTGCACTAAAATAGAACTGGCTAACTTTTCATATAAATCACCAATTTCTAGAAATAATCATTCAAATAACTAAAAATAACAGGGCGCGTCAAACTCCAGGAAATGCAGATTACTGCTTGTTGTGTCTCTGCATTTTAAATAATCTTAAAGAAAAAGCTATTCCTCAAAACAGTCAAAATAGAAATGCGAACGTATACAGATACATTGCCTGACAGGATGGAAAATGCTCAAGTTCTTTAAGAAATTTCTTGTTCTCTTTATTTTAGAAAAACCTCACAACAGTTTCATGCCATACACCATCTTCATCTAAACAGACCACCAATGTATGCCTTATATTTTTTAAATGATCAACATAGTTCTCACCTATATGCTAAGTAACAATAATTTCTACCACTTGCAGTTTATAAAGTGCATGTTCCTGCTCTGTTTCATTTGGTCCCTATGAGTCATGGATGGGTAGAGTAGGGGCTACAGGTGGCATTACATTCACCATGTCAGTAGTCAACCTGAGGCATAATCATGTTACTGGAGATATCCAAGGTCACACAGACTCTTAGTGAGAGAAGGGCTTGAACCTGAGGCTCTTGATTAAATATCCAGTGGTCTTCATATAATGGTATAAAGTTCCATTGTTTCAGGAAAAGTTTAGTTTTATTAAATAATGTACAAGAGCAGAGTACTGAGCCACTGTTCTCTTTGCCTTATATTTGTGAGAGGCATTATCAGAATGTGTGTTAAATCGCTGAGAAACAGCTATTAGATATGCAACCTTCATTAGAGTTTAATATCTCTGTGACTTTGTTTTAAAATAATTTAGTAAACTAAACTAATCGATATGATCAAGTAATGGTCTATGAAATTCTATTTTAAAGCAAAGCTATTAGATTTAAAGAATCTAAAGACAATATCTGAAACTAGTAAGTTTCTGCTAGTAATCTCCTTTATTGCTTGAATGAAATGCAAACCCAGTCACAAGTTCAGAAATAAAACCTTTAAAAAGGAAAACTTGAAAGTTGATTATGCAGTTTTGTTTCAAATCAAGTCTTAATAGCTGTGTTTTAAAACCCTGAAAATGGAAGTTTATAATGCACATGCTGTCATAGCAGTTATGAGGTACCACTGCAATGAGCAGCATGTTTCAGTGGAAAAGGTAAAACCTGTTTCACCACTCTTGGTAGAAATAAAATGTCAGCATAATTGCACCCCCAGATTATCAACCCAATAGCTTCCTATTCAGACCATCTGAGGGGCCCATCATTTCATTAAGTCTCAACTTTGAAGGTTCTTTTAGCAAACAGGAACAAAAGCCGAATATCTTACAATAGGGAATAGTTCATTAAAGTGTGATGTTGCCCCATATTGTCATATTACTTCATGAAGAATTTTTATTGACATGGCAAAATGATCATGATCTAATATAAAATGTGGGAAAAGCATGATGCCAATTATATTAGTTTACTAGAACTAACATAACAAAATACCACAAACTAGGTGACTTAACAAAAATTTCTCATAATTTTGGAGGCTAGAAGTTCAAGATTAAAGTGTTGGCGGGCCTTGTTTCTCCTGAGACCGTTGTCTTTGGTTTGGACGTGGCCACCTTCTCAATGTGTCCTTACATGACCTCTCCTCTGTGTGCATTCACCCTTGATGTCTTTTCTTCTTCTGTTTATAGAAACATCAGTCATATTAAGATAGGGCCCCACCCTAACATGCGCGTTTTAATCTTATCACCTGTTTAAAGACCTTATCCTCAAATATGCTTACATTTCAAGGTACTAGAGGTTGAGACTTCAACATATGAATTTTGAGGGGACATAATGTAGCCCATAACACCAATTATATGCAGAAAAAATGTTCTCTGGCTGTATGTGTACGTATGCTAAGACAAAATTGAAGGATGTATACAGAAAAGTTAACAAACAAATAAGCAGGTTAAGTGAAGTATTTTCTCCTTATATTCTTCTTAATTTTAAGATAATGTATGTTTATTTAAAAAGAAATGAATAAAATTACTAGTCATAAAATATCAGGGCTGCTTAAGGAAGCATATAATGGTGAGCCAAAGAAATTCTACAATAACCTATCTTTATAAGCAATTATCTTCCTGTTGTATTTATTTTGTTTCTTTTTATTTTATTTTGTTAAAATTAGAAACTATTTATTTAATAAAAATCTTAGACCATAGCCCAAATGTAATATTGGCAAGAGCAGAACTACTCTAGTTGATGCAAGGTTATTTTCCTTGTAACCCGTAAAGCATTCAGTTGCCCACAATAAATTTTTAAGTACTCTGAGAACACAGACTAAGTCTTATTCATCTTTGAAACTTTTAATCTCTAGCATAATGCTGTCAACTGAACACATAATAAATATGTCAAAAGATAAGACACTAAAATATCTCATAGCTGTTTCTTAAATAAGAAGACAACAGACAATGTACTGAATTTAGTTCAAGGAATTCAATTTAAGTCCTTGTTCTGTTGATTATCACATGGAAAACTCCCAGTCATCCACAGAAGTTCTCTTAAGTGCCTTGGTTTACTTGTAAGTTTATAATGCAGAAGAAAAATCAATTTTTTTAACAGCTGATCCAGATTCAGGGAGAGAATGTCTTTGTTTAGAAAAGGTCTGTGATAAGTACTTGAGATAGAAGATAAGATATTGAGGACAGCAACTCAGACCAAAAAAAAAGTAAGGCTTAGTTTTCTTGCATGAGAAAATGAGATAAATTTGGTTCTTACTATTGATGGAGAGGATGAGAAGAGAAGGAAAAAAATAATGAAGAAATAGGAGGAGGCAGAGAGAGAAGACATGGTGACAGTATGGGGGCACAACATGAGAGATAATCCAGGCATTAGAAATTTCTGTGGCAGAGCAGGAGAAAGATCTAAAATACAATTCAATTTTAAGTTGCTTGTTATGTAGGGTGCAATTTGACCCCTCATCAAAACTGTCAACTTTTCCATAGAAGGTCTATTACACTGAAGAGCTTTATAATGACAGTTGATGGTAATAGTGGGAGATGCAGAGGGAGAAGGAATGACACTATGAGGAGGAAGGAGGAATTACTCAATGGGAAACAGCAAGTTCTCAAGATTGGGGTGAAGTAACTGAGGCCACCATGAGAATGTAAGCCATGAAGAATTCGAAAAGAAAAAAAAAAATAAAACCCTTAAGAAGAGCTTTAGTCTTCCATTATCCATGATCAATCATATAAAGATCTTAAGTGGTTTTGTGATCTCAAGTGATATCTGGGTCATGTGTTAAATGGGATAATTATGTACTACTGCTGACTTTATAGAGTTACTGAATCAATCAAATGAGATAATAACAGCTAACATTTATGCAGGACTTACTATATGCCAAGCACTTTTGGAAGCACTTTAGATAGTTTTACTCTTTCAGCCCTCACAAGAATGTCATGACATTCCTATTGCATATTTTGTATGCATTTTACAGGAGAAGAAATGAAGGCACAGAGAAATAACTTGCCCTTTTTCACAAACCTAATAAGTAATTAATTGGTGGAGCCAAGATTTAAAACCTGTAATAACTACACTATTACATCTCAGAATAAAATAGTAATTTATGTTAATTAATCTGTATTGTAAGCAAATGTAAAGTATTACTTTCTGGCAGTTAGACAGATTGAGCAGTTAGAGTTAGAAAAAAATATATAGTAATTGTTCCACCTCTCTATCTCTCTCTCTCTGCTATATATATATATATATAGCAAAATGAATAATTAATGATCTATCATCTGTATCTTTGTGTGCATGTGTTTGTTAAGAACACCTAAAATCTGCTCTCTTAGGAAATTTCCAGTGTATAGTACAATATTATTATTTCTAGTCCTTATTCGGTTTATCAGATTTTTAGATATATTTATCTTATTTACCTGCAAATTTGTTCCCTTTGACCTACTTCTCATTCTTACTCTTCCCTCCAGTGACCACCATTCTATTATCCATTTCTATGTATTTGACTCTTTTAGATTTTATACATAAGTTAGATCATGTAGTATTTTTCTTTCTGTGTCTGGATTATATCAGTTAGCAAAATATCCTCCAGTTTCATCCATGTTATCACAAATGGCAGTATCTCCTTTTTAAAGGCAGAATAATATGAATATATACATACACACATACATACTATAATTTATGTATTCATTCATCTGTTGATAGATGCTGAATTTTTCATATTGTGGCTATTGTGAATAATGCTACAATGAACATAAATGAACAGATATCTCTACAAAATGCTGATTTCATTTCCTAGGAAAATTGAAGAAGACAAAAATAAATGGAAAAAATGTCATAATTTGGACTGGAAGTATTAATACTGTTAAAATCCCCACATTATACAAAGCAATATGCAGATTCAATGTAATCCTTATCAAAATTTTAATGGCATTTTTCACTGCCAAAAAAAATCTAAAATTTGCATTAAATTGTAAAAGACCCCTAATAGCAAAACAGTCCAGAGAAAAAAAAGTTGGAGGCATCACATTTTCTGATTTCATATTATATCACAATGCTATAGTAAAATATTATGGTACTGGCATAAAATTAAACACGTAGACAAATGAAACAGAATAGAGCACTCATAAATAAATCCAAACATATATAGTTAACTAATTTTCAACAAGATCACCAAGAAGACACAATGGGGAAAGGACAGCCTCTTCAATAAACAGTTTTGAGAAAACTGGATATCCACATACAAAAGAATGAAATGGATCCATCCTGTACCACACAGAAAAATCGACATAAAATGGATTAAAGACCTAAACATAACACTTAAACCAATAATACTTAATAGAAGAAACATAGGAAAAAAAGCTTCCTGATATTTGCATTGGCAATAATTTTTTGGATATCACACTAAAAGTTCATGCAACAAAAACAGATATAAAGTAGGACTGTATCAAAGTATCTGCACAGCAAAGGAGACAATCACTGAAATGAAAAGGCAGCCTATTTGTGAATATTTGCAAATCACGTCTGATAAGGGTCTAATATCCAAAATATGTAAGGAATTCGCACAGCTCAATAGCAAAGAAACAAATAACCTGATTTAAAAATGGTTCAAGGTCCTGAACAGACATTTTTCTACCTTTCTTAAATTAATAATAACTCACAGATGTAAGATAATGTGTTTTCTCCTAGTGTGGTCCCCTCCACTTGAAATATTCTTTAGCTTATTCTATCTCAGATAGTGATTCAGACTGAAATCCAGTGCTGCCTCTATTATCCAAGCCATAGATCTATGTGGCTATATATCCAAAGAAGGCACCTTTTAAAATACCACACTTTTAAAAAATGTGGTGTATATATACACAATGGAGTTCTGTTCATCCACAAAAATGAATGAAATTATGTCATTTACAGCAACATGGATGGAACTGGAAGTCATTATTAAATGAAATAAGCCAGGCACAGAAAGACAATTATTACATGTTCTCACACATAAGTAGGAGCTAAAAAACTTAATCTCATAGATGAAGAGAATAGAATAATAGGAACCAAGGGAGAGTCGGGGGAGCAAGGTAGCCAAATAGAGGTCTTCACCAGTCACCCTCCCCACAGAACAGCAAGCTGAACAACAATCCACACCAAAAAGCAAGTTCATAAGAACCAAAAATCAGTTGAGCAATCACAGTACCTGGGTTAAACTTTATGTCACTGAAAGAGGGACAGAACTGGGTAGGAAAGACACTCTTGAATTGCCTACACCACCCCTCTACCATCGTCAAAAGTGGCCTCATGGTACTGAGAATCTGTGCATTTGGGGGAGGGAGAGTACAGTGATTGTGATACTTAGCATTGGAACTCAGTGCTTCCCTGTCACAGTAGAAAACAACATCACACAGAACTCAGCCAGTGCCCATGAAGGAAGCATTTATACCAGCCCTAGGCACAGGGGAGTCACCCATCCCAGTGGTTGAAACTTAAGTTCTAGCAAGCCAAGCCACTGTGTGTTAAAGTGCTCTGGGGTACCAAAGAAACTTGAAAGGCAGTCTAGGCCACAAGGACTGCAAATCCTGGGCCAGTTCTGGTGCTCTGTTGGGCTCACAGCCAGTGGACTTGGGGACATGTGACCCAGTGAGAAACCAGCTGAGGTGGCTAAGGAAGGGAGGCCACTGCATTAAAGGGAGAGTCCCAGGCCTGACAGCATTCACCACAAGCTGGCTGAAGAGCTCTTGGGTCTTGAGTTAACACAGGTAGTAGCCAAGCAGTACTTGCCATGGGCCTGGGATGGTGGTAGCTATGGGAACAGAATCCTCTGCTTGTAGAAAGAGAAGGGAGGAGTGGGAAGGACTTTGTCTTTTGACTTGGGCCAGTTCAGCCTTAGAAGAATAGAGCACCAGGTAGATTCCTAAGGTTTCTGACTTCAGGCCTTAGCTCTCAGACAGCATCTCTGGACTCAACTGGGGATAGGAGAACTCACCATTCTGAAGGGAAAGACACAAGCCTTGCTGACATTGCTACCTGGTGACTGTAGAGCCCTACAGCCTTGAGTAAACTGAGGTGTTAGCCAGGCATTAGTTCTCACGGGTCTTGGGTGAGATGCAATGCTGTGTTGGCTTCTGGCCTGATCCAGCACAGTCCCAGTGGTGGTGGCCACAGGGGTCCTTGTGTCACCCTCCTCCTCCAGTTCCAGAAAGCTCAGCACAGAGAGACTCCATTTATTTGAGAGAAAGTTAGGGAAGAAAATGAGAGGCTCTGTCTGATAATCCAGAAAATTCTTCTGGATCTTATCCAAGACCACCAAGGCAGTACCTCTATGAGTCTGCAAGAGATAGCGTTACTAATGCACATATAGTTGCAATGACTAAAAACTTAGATTATAAGACCCAAGTCCCTTTGAATACCTAGAAAGCCTTCCCAAGAGGGATAGGTACAAACAAGCCCAGATAGCAAAGACTACAATAAATACTTAACTCTTTAATGTCCAGACACCAATGAACATCCACAAGCATTAAGACTATCTAGGAAATCATGACATCAACAAACAAACTAAATAAGGCACCAGGGAACAATCATGGAAAAACAGAGATGTATGATCTTCCAGACACAGAATTCAAAATAGCTGGCTGGGAGTGGCGGCTCACACCTGTAATCCCAGCACGTTGGGAGGCCAAGGCGGGTGGATCACTTGAGCCCAGGAGTTCAAGACCAGACTGGCCAACATGGCAAAAACCCATCTCTACTAAAAATACAAAAATCAGCTAGGCATGGTGGCATGTGCTTGTAGTCCCAACTACTCAGGAGGCTGAGGCATGAGAATTGCTTGAACCTGGGAGGTGGAGGTTGCAGTGAGCTAAGATCATGCCACTGCACTCCAGCCTAGGTGACAGAGTGAGACTTGGTCTTAAAATAAAATAAAATAAATAAAATTATCTGTTTTGAGAAAATGTAATGGAATTCGAGATAATACAGAGAAGGAATTCAGAATACTATCAGATAAATTTAACAAAGAGATTGAAATCATTTAAAAGAATTAAGCAGAAATTATGGAGTTGAAAAATGCAATTGTCATGCTAAAGAATGCATCAGCATCCCTTACCAGCAGAATTGATTAAAAAGAAGAAAAAATTAGTGAACTTGAAAGCAGACTATTCAAAAAGACACCATCAGAGTAGACACAAGAAAAAAGAATAAAGCATTCCTGTAAGACCTAGAAAACACTCTTAAAAGGGCAAATCTAAGAATTATTTGACTTACAGAGGAGCTAGAGAAAGGAATAGGGGTAGAAAGCTTATTCAAAGGGATAATAACAAAGAACTTTCCAGAAAGATATCAATGTTCAAGTATGAGAAAGCTATAGAACACCAAGCATATTTAATCCAAGGAAGGCTACCCCAAAACATTTAATAATCAAACTCCCAAAGGTCAAGATTAAAGAAAGGATGTTAAAAGCAGCAAGAGAAAAAAAAAAATACAATGGAGCTCCAATACATCTGGCAGAAGACTTTTCAGTGTAAACCTTATAGGCCAGGAGAGAATGAAATGACATATTTAAAGTGCTGAAGGAAAAAAAAAAAACTAAATCTGGAAAAGGCTGAATATTAGAATAGTATATTCAATAAAAATAACCTTCAAATATGAAGGAGAAATACTTTCCCACTCAAACAAAAGCTGACAGATTTCATCAACTCCAGCTCTGTCCTACAAGAAACACTAAAGAGAGTCATCAGTATGAAAGAAAAAGAGTTTAATAAGCAATAATAAATCATCTGGGGGGAGTGGCCAAGATGTCCAGTTAGAAGCAGCTAGTGTGTGTGATTCTCACAGAAAGGAACAGAAGGGGTGAGTAAATAGAACACCTTCAACGGAAACATCCAGGTATATGCATTGGAATTAACCGAGGAAACAACTTGACCCACAAGACAAGACAATGGCCCATCTGGAGACATAATTGAGCCAGGAGATCTTCCCCAGCCCAGGAAAGTGGTAAGAGAATGAGTGGCTCCAGGAAACCATGCGTCTCTTGCAGATCATTGCAACTCTCTAGTTAGGAGATCTTGTGAACCCACTCGCTAGGGCCTTCAGTCTTCATTCAGCCTGACAGACAGAGCTGCGTGGAGTTTCGCAGAGCAGCCACTCAGGCTTGTGTGGAGATTCTGGAGACAGATGCTTGGGCTTTCTGGCAAAAGTAGCTGCAGCTCTGGCAAAGTGGGAGGTCAGACTCCTGTACATACCCCTAGGCAAAAGGTGAATCCAGGGGCCTGAGCAGCAGTAGCCTGCAGGCTCCAATTCCATAGCCCCTCACAAGATAAGACCCACTGGCTTGGAATTCCAGCTAGCTAGCAGTAGCGGCATTGCACCTGCCTAAGAAGGAGTTCCCAGGGGGAGGGACAGGCTGCCATCTTTGCTGTTTGGGTACCTGAACCATTCCAGCCTTCAGGCTTTGGAGAGTCTGAACTGACCCAGGGCAGAAGGAATCCCCCAGCACAGCACAGTTGCTCTACAAAAACATGGCCATACTGCTGCTTTAAGCAGGTGCCTGATCTGTTCCTCCTCACTGGGCAGGACCTCCAAACCAGGACCTCCAGCCACCCTCACCCAAACTCTCCAGCCAACAGAGATCTGAATTCCCTGGGAGAGATGGCTTTCCCAGAGGGAGGGGTGGGCCACCATCTTTGTTGTATGGGTGAGTTAGCCATTCCAGCCTTTGGGCTTTGGAGAGTCTGAGCCAACCGGAGGTGGAAGGGATCTCCTAGCACAGCACAGCTGCGCTACAAAAATGTAGTCAGACTGCTTTTTTAAGTGGGTTCTGATCCCATTCCTCCTCACTGGGTGGGATCTACAAACCAGGGTATCCAGCCACTTCCTACAGGTGCCTTTGGGCCAACAACAGGTTTGTACCTCCCTGGGACAAAGCTCCCAGGGGAAGAAACAGGCTGCCATCTTTGCTGTTTTGCAGCCTTCACTGGTTACACCTTCAAGTTCTGGAAAATCCGATGTGACTAAGGACTGGAGGTGGTCCCAAGCATACCACAGCAGCTCTACAGAAAAGTTGCCAGACTGTTACCTGAGTGTCCATTCCCATATCTTCTCGCTGAGCAGCTCTTCCAGGCCTGGGCCTCCAGCCACCTCCCACCAGAGCCGTTGAGCCAGTACCAACTCAGCACCTCCCTGGACAAAGACTGTAGGAACAACTGAAAGCCTCTCTGCCACTGCCTCTGCAATGGAACTGCCCTTGCCATCCTGGGACTAGTGAAGGAGCAAAGACCTTAAGCCTTATCCACAGCTCCAAAAAGCTGCAGTTGACCCAAGGAGAGGAGGCCAGTCCATCTCCCATGGGACCCACATACCCCCACAGCTTGTTACCAGACAAGGAACCCCTGGCATGGACCCACAGCACAAACCCTTCATCTTGGGCTAACTGCACTGAGAAATTGCTGATCTGCATTTCTCTGGGGTGGAGCCCCCAGGAGTCAAGCAAATGACCCTTGGCTACAACCACTACTAAGATCTCTTCCTCTGCTGCCTCTAAGCTGGGGCAGGAACATAAACACTGAGATTGTTCTAGAGCTGCAGTGGGCAATCCAGAAGTGCCAAGTCAAGAACTACAGCCAGCACTCAAAGGGAAGAGGAACCCACAATTTTAGAGCACTGACGGGGACAATGCCTACAATTGTGAGGAAATATAGAGGAGTCACAGAACTGAGCAAGAGTCTACCACCTGACCAATAAGCCTAAGTGTCACCTGCTGGATCACACCCCAGAGCAGCAACACCAAAAGTATCTCACCAACATACCACCCCTCTGAAACCAGAGACAAGAAGTCAGTTTCAAATAAAGACCCTACACAAAGCCTCAGCCAGGTGAAAACATCAAGATTATATGTCTATTGACTGTGCTCAATCTACACTGCAGTTAAAGGAAAACCCATACACAGGGATGAGAAAGAATCAACGCAGGAATTCCAGTAACTCAAATGGCCAGAGTGTCATATATCCTACAAATGATCACACAAGTTTTTCAACAAGGTTCTTAACCAGGCCAAAGAGGCTAGAATGACAGAAATAGAATTCAGAATATGAACAAGAACAAAGATCACTGAGATTCAAGAAGATGGCAAAACCCAATCTGAGGAAAATAAGAATCACAATAAAGTGATATAGGAGCTGAAGGAGGAAATAGCCTGTAGAAAAAGAACCTAATGGGGGTGTGACCGAGATGAATAACACAATACAAGAATTTCACAATGCAATCACACGTACTAACAGCAGAATAAGCCAAGCTGAGGAAAGAATCTCAGAACTTGATGACTGGTTCTCTGAAATAAGAAGTCAGACAAAAATAAAGAAAAAATAATAAAAACCAATGAACAAAACCTCCAACAATTATGGGGTTACATAAAGAGACCAAATCTATGAATCACTGGCAGCCCTGAAAGGGAGGGGGAGAAAACAACTTGAAAAACATATTTCAGGATATCATCCATGAAAACTTCCCCAACTTTGCTAGAGAGGCTAACAGTCAAATTCAGGAAGTACAGTGAACTCCTGCAAGATTCTACATCATCCCAAGACACATAATCAGATTTTCCAAGGTCGAAATGAAAGAATGTTATAAAGGCAGCTAGAAAGAAAAAGCAGGTCACCTACAAAGGGCTTCCTATCAGGCTAATAGCAGACCTCTCAGCTGAAACCTTACAAGCCAGAAGAGACTGAGGGCCTACAATCAATATACTTAAAGAAAAAGAAAATCTTCAACCAAGAATCTTATATCCAGCCAAACTAAGTTTCCTAAGTGAAGAAGAAATAAGATCCTTTTCAGATAAGGAAATTTTGAGGGACTTCATTACCAGAAGACCTGTTTCACAAGAGATCTTGAAAGAAGCACTAAATGTAGAAAGAAAAGATGGTTACCAGCTAATACAAAACCACACTTCAACACACAGACTAGTGTCACTGTAAAGCAACCACACAAGTAAGCCAACATAATAACCAGCTAAGGGCACAATGACATATTAACTTTGAATGTAAATGCACTAAATGCCCCACTTAGAAGACACAGAGTGGCAAGCAGCACCCAGACCCATCTTACACATAATGACACCCATAGGCTAAAAATAAAGTGTTGGAGAAAAATCAACCAAGCAAATGGAAAACAGAAAAAAGCAGGTGTTGCTATCCTAATTTCAGACAAAACAGACTTCAAACCAGCAAAGATAAAAAAAGACAAAGGACATCACATATTGGTAAAGGTCTCAATTCAACAAGACCTAATTTAAATACATATGCTCTCAACACAAGAGCACCCAGATTCATTAAGCAAGTTCTTAGAGACCTACAAAGAGAAATAGACACCCAAATAAATAATAGTGTGAGACTTCAATATTTCACTGACAGTATTAGACAGATTATCAAGGCAGAAAATTAACAAAGATGTTTAGGACCTGAACTCAACATTAGAACAAATGGATCTGATAGACCTCTGCAGAACTCTCCACATGAAATAACAGAATGCACATTATTCTTATCATCAGAGGGCACATACTCTAAAATCAAACATGTATTTGGACATAAAAAAATCCTCAGCAAATGTAAAAGGACCAAAATCATAGCAAACACAATCTCAGACCAGTGCAATAAAAATAGAAGTCAAGACTAAGAAAATTGCTCAAAATCATGCAATTACGTGGAAAGTAAAACAACATTTTCCTGAATGACTTTTGAGTAAATGACAAAATTAAAGCAGAAATAAAAAAGTTTTTCAAAAATAATGAGAACAAAAACACATTTCAAAATCTCTGGGACACAGTTAAGACAGTGTTAAGAGGAAAATTCATAACAGTAAACGCCCACATCAAAAACTTAGAAAGGTCTCAATTTAACAACCTAACTTCACAATGGAAAAAAATAGAGATGCAATACCAAACCAATCCCAAAGCTAGCAGAAGACAAGAAACAACAAAAATCAGAGAAGAACTGAACGAAACTGAGACATGAAAAGTAATTCAAAAGATCAACAAATCCAGGAACTGTAAAAAATCAGGAAACAACAGGTGCTGGACAGGATGTGGAGAAATAGGAACACTTTTACACTGTTGGTGGGACTGTAAACTAGTTCAACCATTGTGGAAGTCAGTGTGGCAATTCCTCAGGGATCTAGAACTAGAAATACCATTTGACCCAGCCATCCCATTACTGGGTATATACCCAAAGGACTATAAATCATGCTGCTATAAAGACACATGCACACATATGTTTATTGCAGCACTATTCACAATAGCAAAGACTTGGAGCCAACCCAAATGTCCAACAATGATAGACTGGATTAAGAAAATGTGGCACATATACACCATGGAATACTATGCAGCCATAAAAAATGATGAGTTCATGTCCTTTGTAGGGACATGGATGAAACTGGAAACCATCATTCTCAGTAAACTATCACAAGGACAAAAAACCAAACACCGCATGTTCTCACTCATAGGTGGGAACTGAACAATGAGAACACATGGACACAGGAAGGGGAACATCACACTCCAGGGACTGTTGTGGGGTGGGGGTAGCAGGGAGGGATAGCATTAGGTTATATACCTAATGTAAATGACAAGTTAATGGGTGCAGCACAACAACATGGCACATGGATACATATGTAACAAACCTGCACATTGTGCACATGTACCCTAAAACTTAAAGTATAATAATAATAATAATAATAAATGGAAATAAAAAAAAGAAAATGTGGCACATATACACCATGGAATACTATGCAGCCATAAAAATGATGAGTTTATGTCCTTTGTAGGGACATGGATGAAACTGGAAACCATCATTCTCAGCAAACTATCTCAAGGACAAAAAACCAAACACCGCATATTCTCACTCATAGGTGGGAATTGAACAATGAGAACACATGGACACAGGAAGGGGAACATCACACTCTGGGGACTGTTGTGGGGTCGGGGGAGGGGGGAGGGATAGCATTAGGAGACACACCTAATGCTAAATGACAAGTTAATGGGTGCAGCACACCAACATGGCACATGGATACATAGGTAACAAACCTGCACATTGTGCGCATGTACCCTGAAACTTAAAGTATAATAATAATAAAATTTAAAAAAAAGATTAGTAAAATAGGCCACTAGCTAGATTAATTAAAAATAAAAGAGAGAAGATCCAAATAAACACAATTAGAAATAACAAAGGGTGTGTTACTACTGACCCCATAGAAATAAAAACAATCATCAGAAACTACTATGAACACCTCTATGCACACAAACTAGAAAACATAGAAGATATGGGTATATTCCTGGACACATACACCCTCCCAAGACTGAGCCAGGAAGAAATTAATTTCCTGAACACATCAATAATGAGCTCCAAAACTGAAATAGTAATAAACAGCATAACAACCAAAAAAATCCCAGGACCTGATGGATTCACACTCAAATTATACCACACGTACAAAGAAGAACTGGTGCCATTCCTACTGAAAGTATTCCAATAAATGGAGTAGGAGAGACTTCTCCCCAACTCTTTCTGTGAGGCCAGCATCGTCTTGATACCAAACCCTGGCAGAGACCCAAGACAAAAAGAAAACTTCAGGCCAATATTCTTCATGAACATCAGTGCAAAAATCCTCAACAAAATACTTGCAAACTGAATCCAGCAGCGCATCACAAAGCTAATTTACCATGATCAAGTAGGCTTCATCCCTGGGATGCAATGTTGTTTCAACATACAAAAATCAATAAGTGTGATTCATCACATAAACAGAACTAAGGGAAAAAAACATATGATTATATCAGTACAAGCAGAAAAGGGTTTTGACAAAATTCAACATTGATTCATGTTAAAAACTCTCAGTAAACTAGGTATTGAAGAAACATATCTCAAAATAATCTGTCATCTATGACAAACCCACAGCCAACATTATACTGAGTGGGGAAAAGCTAGAAGCATTTCCCTTGAAAACTGGTACAAGACAAGGATGCCCTCTTTCATCACTTCTATTCAGCATAATACTGGAAGTTCTAGCCAGAGCAATCAGGCAAGAGAAAGAAGGGGCATCCAAACAAAAACAGAGGAAGTCAAACTATCTCTGTTTGCATATGACATGATTCTATACCTATAAAACCTCATAGTCTTCATCTAAAAGCTCCTTCACCTGATAAACAACTTCAGCTAAGTTGCAAAATACAAAATCAATGTACAAAAATCACTAGCATTCCTATACACTACCGACAACCAAACTGAGAGCCAAATTAAATAGGCAATCCCATTCACAATTACCACAAAAATAATATATCTAGAATACAGCTAGCCAGGGAGGTGAGAGATCTTTACAATGAGAATTACAAAACACTACTCAAAGAAATCAGAGAAGACACACACAAACGGAAAAACAACCATGCTTATGGATAGGAAGAATCAATGTTACTAAAATGGCTATCCCGCCCAAAGCATTTTACAGATGCAATGCTATTCCTCTCAAGCTACCAACAATATTCTTCACAGAACTAGAAAAAATTCTTTTAAAATTTATATGGAACAAAAAAGGAGCCTGAATAGCCAAGGCAATCCTAAGCAAAACGAAGTTAGAGAAGTCATGTTACCTGACTTCAAACTATACTACAAGGCTACAGTGACCAAAATAGCATGGTACTGGTACAGAAACAGGGATATAGACCAATGGAACAGAATAAAGCACCCAGAAATAAGGCTGAACATCTATGATCATCTGATCTTTGATAAAGCTAACAAAAACAAGCAATGGGAAAAAGATTCCCTGTTCAATAAATGGTGCTGGGATAACTGGTTAGCCATATGCAGAAGATTGAAGCTGGACCCCTTCTTTATATCACGTACAAAAATCAACTCAAAATGTATTAAAGACTTAAATGTAAAATCAAAACCTATAAAAATCCTAAAAGACAGCCTTGGTAACACAGTCCTGGACCTAGGAATGGGCAAAGGTTTCACGACGAAGATGCCAAAAGCAATTGCAACAAAAGCAAAAATTGACAAGTGGGATCTAATTAAACCTAAGAACTTCTACACATCAAAATAAGCTATCAACAGAGTAAACAGACAACATATAGAATAGGAGAAAATTTTTGAAAACTATGCATCTGATAGAGGTCTAATATTCAGCATCTATAAGGAACTTAAATTTAAAAGAGTAAAACAACCTCATTAAAAACTGGGTAAAGAACATGAACAGACACTTCTCAAAGGAAGACATACATGAAAGCCAACAAGCATAGGAGAAAAAGTTCAATATCACTGATCATTAAAGAAATGCAAATCAAAACCACAATGAGATACCATCTCACATCAGTCAGAATGTCTATTACTAAAAAGTTAAAAAATAACAGATGCTGGCAAGGTTACAGAGGAAAGAGAACACTTATACATAGTAGGAGTGTAAATTAGTTCAATCTTTGTGAAAAGTAGTATGGTGATTCCTCTAAGAGCGAAAAGCAGAACTACCATTCAACCCAGCAATCCCATTACTGGACATATACCCAGAGGAATATAAAGCATTATACCATAAAGACACATGCACGTGAATGCTCACTGTAGCACTATTCACAGTAGCAAAGACATAAAATCAACCTAAATGCCCATCGATGTCACAGTGGATTTAAAAACTGTGGTACATATACACCATGGAATATTACATAGCCACAAAAAGAATGAGATCATGTCTTTGGTGAGAACATGGATGGAGCTGGAGCCTAACATCTTTAACAAACTAATGCAGGAACAGAAAACCAAATCTCACATGTTCTATTTTTTTTTTTTTTTTTTTTTTTTTTTTTTTTTTTTTTTTTTTTTTTGAGATACAGTCTCGCTCTGTCGCCCAGGCTGGAGTGCAGTTAGCCAGGATGGTCCCAATCTCCTGACCTTGTGATCCACTCGCCTTGGCCTCCCAAAGTGCTGAGATTACAGGCATGAGCCACCATGCCCGGCCCCTTTGTCACTTTTAACTGGGAGCTAGATGATAAGAACTTGTGAACACAAAGGTGTCTTCTTGAAGCGAGAGGGTGGGAGGAGGGAAAGCAGCAGAAAAGATAACTATTGAGTGCTGAGCTTAGTACCTGGGTGATGTAATAATATGTACAACAAACCCCCATAACATGTGTTTATCTATGTAACAAACCTTTACATGAACTCCCAAACGTAAAATAATAATTTAAAAAATCATCTGTAAGTGAAAACTCACTGGTAAGAGTAAGTACACAGTAAAACACGGAATATTATAACACTGTAATTGGGTTGTATAAATTAATCATATCTTCAGTAGAAAGATTAAAAAATCAACTAATCAAAAATAATAAATACAATCTTTCAAGACATAGTACATTAAAAAATATTAATATAAACAACAATAAGTTAAAATGCCAGGGAATTGAGTTAAAGTGTAAAGTTTTTACTGGTTTTCTTTTTGCTTGTTTGTTTATGCAAACATTCTTAAGTCATCATCAGTTTAAAATAACGGGTTATAAGATATTATCTGCAAGCCTCTTGGTAACCTCAAATAAAAAAATAGAACAGATACACAAAAAAATAAAAAGCAAGAACGTAAAGCATACCACCAGAGAAAATCGTCTTCACTAAAAAAAAGAGAGTGAGAGAAAAGAATAAAAAGAAGACCACAAAACAACCAGAACACAAATAACTAAATGGCAAGATGAAGTTCTCAATTACCACTAATAAGATTGCATATAAATGGACTGAGCTCTCCAATCAAAAGACATAGAATAGCTGAATGAATATAAAAACAAAACTGAACAAACTTTTGCCTAAAAGAAACATACTTCCTCTATAGACACACATGGACTGAAAAATCAACATATGGAGAAAAGATATTACATACAAACAGAAACCAAAAAGAGAAGGAGTAGCTATACCTGTATCAAAAAAAAATAGATTTCAAAACAAAAACTATAAAAGAGAGACAGAGACACAGGTGGTCATTATATAATGATGAAGGAGTCAATACAGCAAGAGGATATAACAAGTTTAATATGCTCACAACACTGGAGCACCCGGATATATAAAACAAATATTAGAGCTAAAGAGAGAAATAGACCCCAATACAATAATACCTGGAGACTTCAACACCCCACTTTCAGCATTACACAGATTATCCAGACAGGAAATCCACAAAAAAATGGACTTAATCTTCTTTATACACCAAATGGATCTAATAGATATCTACGGAACATTTCATCCAAAGGTTACAGAATACAGATTCTTCTACCACATAAATTATTTTCAAGGATAGATCATAAGTTAGGCCACAAAGCAAGTCTTTAAAAGTTCAAAAAAATTGAAATTATATCAAGTATCTTCCCTAACCGTGATGGAATAAAACTAGAGATCAATAACAAGAAGAATTTTGGAAACTACACAAACATGGAAATTAAACAATATGTTCCTTAATTACTAGTAGGTCAATGAAGAAATAAAGAAATTTTAAAATGTCTTGAAACAAATTAAAATAGAAAGAAAACATACCAAAACATATTAGATACAGCAAAGGCAGTACTAAGAGGAAAGTTTATAGCTATAAGTGCCTACATCATAAAAGTAAAAACAATGTAATGATGCATCCTAAAGAGCTAGAAAAGAAAGCACAAACTAAACCCACAATTAGTAGAATAAAATAAATAGTAATGATTAGAGAAGAAATAAATGAAACTGGATTTGAAAAAAATACAAAAGATCAATGAATGAAAGATTGTTTATTAAAAGGTAAACAAAATCAATAAAACTTTATCCAGACTAACTAAAGACCCAAATAAATGAAATCAGAAATAAAGAAGTAACATTACAGCTGATACTGCAGAAATTCAAAGAATTATTAGAGGCTACTATGAGGAACAATGTGCCAATAAATTGAAAAACACAGAAGAATTGGATAAATTTCTTTTTTTTTTTTTTTTTTTGAGACGGAGTCTCGCTCTGTCACCCCAGCTGGAGTGCAGCGGCGCAATTTTGGCTCACTGCAAGCTCCGCTTCCCGGGTTCAGGCCATTCTCCTGCCTCAGCCTCTCCGAGTAGCTGGGACTACAGACGCCCGCCACCACGCCTGGCTAATTTTTTTTTTTTTTTTGTATTTTTAGTAGAGACGGAGTTTCACCGTGGTCTCAATCTCCTGACCTCGTGATCCGCCCGCCTCGGCCTCCCAAAGTGCTGGGATTACAAGCATGAGCCACCGCACCCGGCCGAATTGGATAAATTTCTAGATACATTCAACCTACCAAGATTGAGCCATGAAAAACTCCAAAACTGAACAGACCAATAATAAGTAATGAGTTCGAAGTTATAATAAAAAGAAAAGCCCAGGACACAATGGCTTTACTGCTGAATTTTACCAAACATTTAACTAAGAATGAATACCAATTCTGCTCAAACTACTCTGTAAAACAGAGAAGTAAGGAACACTTTCACACTTATTCTATGAGGCCAGTTTTACCATGCCAAAATCAGATGAAGACACATCAAAAAAAAGAAACTACAGGCCAGTATCTCTGATGAACATTGATGTAAAAATCCTCAACAAAATACTCACAAACTAAACTTAAAAACACATTAAAAAGATCATTTTTCAAGACTAAGTGGGATGTATTGCAGAAATGCAGCAATGGTTCAACATACACAAATTCATCAATGTGATATATCATATTAGCAGAATGAAGGACAAAAACCATATGATCACTTCAACTGATGCAGAAAAAGCATTGGATAAAATTCAACATCCCATTATAATAAAAACCCTCAAAAAGTTAGGTATAGAGGGAGCATACCTCAACACAATAAAAGCCATCTATGACAGACTCACAGCTGGTATCTATACTGAATGAGGAAAACCTTTCCTCTAAGATCTAGAACATAACAAAAATGCCCACTTTACCACTGTTAATAAACATAGTACTAGCAGGCCTAGCTAGAGCAATTAGAAAAGAGAAAGAAATAAAGGGCATTCAAACTGCAAAGGAAGAAGTCAAATTGCCCTTGTTTTCATATAATATCATCTTAAATTTGGAAAAACCTAAAGACTACCAAAAAACTATTAGAACTGATAAACACATTTAGAATACAAAGTCAACATATAAAAATCGGTAGCATTTCTGTATGCCAACAATGAACAATCTGAAAAAGAAATCAAGAAAGTAATCCTACTTACAATAACTATGAATAAAATACCTAGGAATTAACTTAACCAAAGAAGTGAAAGGTTTCCACCATGAAAACTACAAAATACTGATGAAAGAAATGGAAAACAACACAAAAAATAGAAAGATATTGTATGTTCATGGATGAAAAGAATCAATATTATTAATATGTTCATACTATGTAAAGCAATCTACAGATTAAATACAATTCTTTTTTTTTTTTTTGAGACAGAGTCTCGCTGTGTCCCCCAGGTTAACAATTCTTATCAATTTACCAATGACATTTTTCACAGAGATAGAAAAAAGATCCTAAAATTGTTAAAAGAACAAAACTGGAGGAATCACATTACTTGATTTCAAGTTACACTACAGTGCTATAGTAACAAAAACAGCATGGTACTGGCATAGAAACAGACACATAGACCAATGGAATGGAAAAGAGAACTCAGAAACAAATCTCTACATCTAGAATGAACTCATTTTTGACAAATTTATCAAGAACATACATTGGAGAAAGCAATAAACGGTGCTGGGCAAACTGAATATCCATATGCAGAAGAATGAAATTAGACTCGTATCTCTTGTTGACTACGAAAATCAAAAAATGAAGTAAAGACTTAAATCTAAGACCTCAAAATATGAAACTACTACAATCAGAGATTACGAAAAGTCTCTAGGACATTGTACTGGCAAAGATTTCTTGAGTAACATCCCACAAGCACCAGCAATGAAAGGAAAAATGGACAAATGGGATCACATCAATTTGAAAAGTCTCACACAGAAGAGGAAACAATCAATAAAGTAAAAAGACAACCCAAAATTAAAAATAGGCTAAAGATCTGAATAGACATTTTTCAAAAGAAGACATACATATGGCAAAAGGGTATGTAAAAAGATATTCAAAATCACTGATTATCAGAGAAATGCAAATCAAAACTACAATGAAATATCATATCACCCCAATTAAAATGGTTTTTATCCAAAAGACAGGCAATAACAAAGGCTGGTGGGGATGTGGAGAAAAGGGAACCTTCATACATTGTTGGTGAGAATGTAAATTAGTACAACCACTATCGAGAACAGTTTGGAGGTTCCTCAAAAAACTAAAAATAGAGCTACCATATGAGCCATCAATTCCACTGCTGGGTATATACCTAAAAGAAAGGAAACCAGTATATTCAAGAGATAGCTGCACTTCTATGTTAATTGAAGCACTATTCACAATAGACAAGATTTGAAAGCAATCTAAGTGTCCGTCAACAGATGAATAAAGAAAATGTGGCACAGATACATAATGGAGTACTATTCAGCCAAAAAAAAATGAAATTCTATCATTTACAACAACATTGATGGAACTGGAGGTCATCATGTTAACTGGAATAAGCCAGGCACAGAAAGGCAAACTTCATATGTTCATACTTATTTATGAGATCTAAAAATTAAAACAATTGAACTTAAGGAGATAGAGGGTAGAACAATGGTTACCAGAAGCCAGGAAGGGTAGTGGAGGGTAGGAGGTGGGGTGGAGGAAGATGGTTAATGTGGACAAAAAAAAAATAGGTACAATACAATGAATAAGATCTAGTATTTGATAGCACAACAGGGTGACTATGTCAACAACAATTTATTGTACATTTTAAAATACTAAAGGCATATAATTATATTGTTTGTAACACCGAGGAAGAAGAAATGATAGAGGTGATGAACATATTTACCCTGATATATTATTCATTGTATGCCTGTATCAAAATATCTCATGTACCTCATAAATATATACACCTACTATATAACCGCAGAAATTTAAAATTTTAAAAATAATAAAAATGAAACATAAAAAATTTTAGAAAAGGAATGACAGACACCAGAGGCTGACAAGGGTGTGTTTTTGGTGGGGTAGTGGGATAGAGAGAGATTGGTAATGGGTACCAACATATAGTTAGAATAAAGTCTAATGTTTTATAGCACTGTAGGGTGACTATATTTAACAACAATGTGTCGTGTATTTCAAAATAGCTACAAGACATAGAATGTTGCCAACACATAGAAATGATAAATAGTCAAGGTGATGGACAGCCAAATACACTGACTTGATCATTACACACTCTATGCATGTCACATAATATCATATGTACCCCATAAATATGTACAAATATTCATATCAATTAAAAAAAGTCTCATAGCCCAGCAGTAGGTCCTGATTTCTATCTTCCTGACCTGTCAGTCACCTACTTATCATTAGAGACTCCACTTGACTTCCCTGACCACCCACCAGTTAGGCCTTCCCCTCAGAGTCCTCACCCCATACCAATTTCTGGCCTTTTGCTTGAGTTAATCATTATATTATCCACCCATCTTTTATCTAAGCCCCTTGAAGTGAAGGTCTTATTTCTTCTTAAATCTAAAATTCTCTGCATAGTGCTGCAAACATAGTAGGTCTTCAAGAAAATGTTTTTGTTTCTTTCAATAAAGGAATAAAAAGCCAAATAGACTTTTGTTGGGATAGATATTCTGGAAAACTATAAGTCAAACATCCTGGGAGGGATTTTGTGTCAGAGTCTTAAGGGCTGGAATTTAGTTTTAGCTCTGCCTCTAGCTCTATGACTTTGGGCAAATCACTTAACCTTCCTGGACCTCAGGTTTCCTTTATAAAATCATTGAGTTGGGTTAAATTGATCTTTCATGTCAATTCTAGCTTTTAACTTTCTATTAACACTGTTTCTCTGCTGTCAGAAGTATGACTAATGAACAAGAACCCCTTATAAATGATTAGTCAACTTGGAAATTCAGGCAAAAGTTTTGCCTTAAAATCATTATTTTATGGTTTTTTTCGGTCCAGGTTCAAGTATTTTTGTTCTTAAGAATTCATAGCTTTTATGTTGTACTCTTATTTAAGGTGTTCTTAGCGAGCCCCAAGATTCAATTTTTATGTCCTTATTGCTCCACATATAAACTGTGTGGCATTAAAACAGAATGATTTCTCTATGGTAGTTAATTGTTCCTACTTTCCTTTTTTGAAATGTTAAAAAGAAATTAGCAGTAGATGAGAGTGAAATGACTGGGGATTTTAATGCCTGAAGCACTTTAACCTTACCCAACAGCTCAGGTCGATCTGCTTGGCAGACATGCCAACAGGAGGGAACATAGCGGGTGGGAAACAAGATATTAACAGGCTCAACTGCATGCCAATTAGCAGTCCATTATTCCCATATCAGGGCTAGATTGGTTTCCCAATAAGCCTCTGAATTAACCAGCCATCACATTCTAATACATATCAGTTAAAGACATTTTACTGTATTATTTTCAGACTTCTCATAAATAGATTTATACGTGCTTACTTCCATGTATTTTTTTATAAACTGGCATACTAAAGGCTTTATCTTTCTATAAACATGATATATATTACAAAGATGCTGATCAAGGGATACAAAATTACGGTTAGATAAAAGGTGTAAGTTAGGAAATCTCTTGCACAATATGATGACTATAGTTAATGATATATTCTTGAAAAATGCTAAGAGAATGGATGTTGTGTTCTCAAAACAATATGATAACTATGTGAGATAATAAACAGGTTAATTAGCCAAATTTAGCCCATCTACAAGGTATATTCAATACATTTTATGGTATATAATAAATATGTACAATTTTATCTGTCAATAAATAAGTAAATACATTTGGAAAACATGCCATAGTTAATAGTAAAATAAGTTAAAATCATCATTAAAATGGTGAGAGTGGGTAGTTTTAACTCTGACAAAAATATATTTGGAAAATAGTATGGCATAAATTAAATATACAATCATGTGTAATATTTGTTTTGAAGTTTGTCCCTTGTTATAAAAAATCTTGCAAATGGCAGTATTATCTCCCAATTTAACTTAAAACTTGAGTGCCATTTTCCACTGTTCTCTCTCTCATCCACCATAGTCAAGCTCTTCCCAGTCTAGCCTAATATCTCCTTCTTTTTACCACCAGAGATAATGATATCCTCTACAGAATTTACATTTTATCACCTCCCTACAAAAATAACTTCAACAAAATGGCACCCCTCACAACGTTTCTTGTTGCAGGAGGACCCTTTTTGGTTCTTCCACAATTGCAACTTAGCAGGAGGAACTGAAGCAGTGTGTGTTGATATGGAATAGACACAACGAAAGGACAAAGGCAGTAAATTCCAGCAAGTTAGAGAAACTGTGGAATACCATAAAGGTGAGATTGGAGTTTCAGCCAAGTTTAGCCAAATATCAGAAAGAAAGAAGGCCCCAGCTCAAAATTGAGTTTCCAGTAGACATGCGTTTACTGCTGCTGCCGTGAGTTATTTTCTTCTGCACTGCTCCTACCCTTATTTCTTAATGTTTTAAATACTTGCTATGTATTGAGCATTTTGCAAAACACTAAGAAAATAGTGTCTCTTGTCTTCACCATCATCACGAATGGTAGGAATAACAACTAGTTTCCTAAATTATACATGGGATAAACAGTTTAACAGAGAATAAGATGGCTCCAACACATTCTCTACTTTCAGCTCATACCCAGACCCTAAAGCCCCTTGTTGATGGGCTCTCACTTGTTTTGTGATCACTGAAAACACAGTGACTAAGCCTCATTATGTACTAAATAGATAGAAAAGTAATCTGACTTGGATCATAACCATCCCACTAGTCACCAAGACTGATTTGACTATCGGGGGCTCGGATTGT
Source organism: Symphalangus syndactylus (assembly GCF_028878055.3). Classification (NCBI taxonomy): domain Eukaryota; kingdom Metazoa; phylum Chordata; class Mammalia; order Primates; family Hylobatidae; genus Symphalangus; species Symphalangus syndactylus. The sequence goes on from NC_072439.2 coordinate 68,827,499, forward strand.
CTTTCTTTTCTCTATATACTATGCATCTTCCTACTCAAACTACTTCCTCAGTCAGGACCAATATTACCAGGGAACAGGGTGCTCTGCAAGTCTTAAACTCATGCAAACTGGGTAACTTTCGATGCTACCACAATACTCCATCACCTGGGATCTTCCTCTGATGGCTGAGGATCCAGACAGCACACTGGAGATTTCATGGAAGAGTGCAGTTTTTCAGGTGCTTTATTACTAAGATCAGTTGCTTTTCTTGTTGCCTGAATTCAGGTGCACAGGGTTCTAGTTATCCACAGGGTTCCTTTCAGTTATAAAAGGCTATTCAGGTGGATATAGGTCCCTCATGAGGGCATGTAGCTTGTCAGAGTACAGGCTGGATTTTAGCCCATACTCATTCCCTTGGTCCAGCACAAACTGCACAACTATAAATAGTAGCCTTGCCAGTGACTGTGATTAAAAAAAAAAAAAAAAACTCAGAGAAGCCAAGCCTTGTTAGATAATAATGATAAAACTAATAACATCAACAACAATAATAAAAGAGAGCCAGATTTTCAGACTTCCTAAATTTCCAATGTGTGATTCCTTTCTGCAAGACCAGTATGACTGGGCATGTTTCAATTAGACATATACTTAACATACATTTATAGGTCTTTTGTAACCCCCATATAAATACCATTTTATTATATGGGCATGTAAAATGCCATGATAGCATTTTTCTAGACTCTCAGAAACAAATGAGTGATGACATCTTGTCCCTCCCCTTATTATTAAGCAAAGAGTAGTTAATCTGTAGAGTTGTGAGAAAGTTCTTCTCCAGAGACCCATATAACCCAAGGAAACCTGGAAAGGAACATTGTTACCACTTTCTAGTGAAGAATATTGTGGCAGAACTAGCATTTACCACACAAATTTTCTATATAGAAAATCTGTTGGAAACAGATTTTAGATGACATCAATCTTCTTACGTTCCTAGAAAATTCCAAGCTCAATCTTGGCAATGAATGTTATCTCTGAATAGATGCTTTTTTCCTCCTCACCTGATTATCTTTTTCATATAGTCTTTTCTCATGCTTCAGATCTCAACTGAAATACATCTTTACAGAAAACTTTATTTACTCCCTAATGACTACTTTAGTAGCTCCCCAACCATCATGTATCTTTACTTAACCAAAGAAATATGAATGGAAGTGGCATGCCTCTTCTTGTCAGAAGTTTAGAGAGTATGTACTTGCCTTATTCTCTTTCCCTATGCGTAATAATCAACAATGTTACAGGTGGAAGGGATTTCATCAGCCCGTATCTTTGTGTGATGCCAATGTGGAAGCCCCAATCAGGCGACAATGGATATATGATATGAGTTGTGTCTATCCACAAATTTCAGGAAGATGTTTACAATTTTAACATAACCCAGTATGTCCTAACTAATGCAATCTCAGAAGCCAGTTTATTTCTTTAGTATCTCTAACTACAATCTATAAATACTTATTATATTCTTTATAGTCAGAAAATTTTACTAGAATATATGTTTCATAAGAGCTAGAAACTACCATATTCCTGTGCAGAGTCTAGTACATTGTAGGTGCTAAATAAGCATTTGATGAACATAGGAATGAATCCAAGTCCTAGACTATTATAGATGGTGTTTATTGGAAAAGAAGCATCCAGATACCCCATTAGTAAGTCTGGGAGTAAAACTTCTTAGAAATTTCCCTAATTCTGAATAAGAAGAGAAGCCTTTAGGAAGGACAAAGCATTTCATTTTACCTGATTTCCTCTACCTCTCCCCGAAGCAGGAGCCAGCTAACTCTACTGGTAGGCTGATCCCTGCATACATTCTGGGTCTCTCTTATCCTTCCTTGGGAAGCAAGTTTGCTATTCAGATATATCAGCATCAAGTCCCTCTTGGTCTTACTCAAATCTAACCTTTAGTTTCATAAAAAAAATTTTGAAACATTTTCATAGGTGGTCACCTTTAAAACTCTGAAGAAAGGCATGGCCTCTTTCCACAGTACAAAATTATGCAAGTTTACAATTTTACAGGATTCACAAACCCCCTGAAAGTTCTTCAGGGACCCCTTTTCCCAATATTCCAAAGACCTCAAGCTAAGAAATGGACTTCTACCCAGTTCTCTGACCAAGCCTACATGTATCCCATTATTTCTGAGCCCTGATTTGATGACTACATACCCCTGATCTTATCTTGCTGTAGTCCTGCCTTGATCTTACTTTATTTGCTGTCCTGAATATTAGGAACATGGCAGGGGCTCACCAACATTTTCAGTGTGTTGCCTGTAAAGATAGAACAATTTCCTTGTCTATAGCTGGATAATGACTCCTTCCCTGAGCCCCAGTGCCAGTCCCACTCAAGGGAATATATCTTAGGTCTAGATTCTGGGCCCTCTTGATCTCTACAGTTTCACCCCCAAAATACCTTCAAACATGCTCTCTAAAACTAAAAAGAATCCTCTGATATGGAGTATTTTTAAATGAAAAGACTTAAAAATTCTTTTATTTGTTCAGCTTCCTATAACTATGAGTGGATAAAAAGAGGTTGTAGAGTCACTTCATATATTAAAGTGTTTCCTCTTAAATTTCTTTTCAGCAGAGGCCAAAGAGTTAAAGTGCTTCTTAAATTGATAAAAGTGCATCATCAGAACAATGAGTCAGTTTCTGAGTCAAGCTGAGTTTTTCCACCACAAAGTGCTCTGCAGTCCATTTTCTGCATTTGTGCATTATGCTGCACTAAACATGTGCACGGTAGTATTCCACTCAATTAAAATAGCAGTCTCAAGAAGACTCATTTCTCATTATAGTGGACTTAGAACAGTGCTATTTAAACATTTCAGATGAAATATCTTTGATGGACAAAATCTCACACAAAAGAATGACAGGGAAGAGATAGAAGTCGTTTCTGTGACCAAAACTTGAATAGTTGTGGTCCCACAATGCGTTTGCATTCCCTGATGACCTCCACTCCTAGGGGGCTTCTTGGAACCACTAATCCTTTGTGTAGTTTGAAAAGCATTGACATAAAGTATTTATCTGTGTTGAATTCTAAGCTGCATTTGACAATACAGTAGTTAAATATTTCTGAAACAGTTTAGATAATCCTTCCTATCTTCCAAAATACCAAAAAGAAAGACAGCCCATGACCACATCATTCATTTTGCTGTGAGTTCCTCGTGATTGTTTTTCCAGGAATTTGAGAAGCTGAAGAGTTCATCATTGTTTGAACAACATGGGGCTGGCTTCAGCTTGCTCCCATGAATCAGTGGAACTCTAGCTTGCTCTTTTTCCACCCTGTTACCACTATCTAATGTACAACTTGAAAAAATAGACTATGTTGCTTCCTGTTCCTATAGAACAGAAAGGTAAATCCCTAGAGGTTAGAAGGATCTGCTAATCCCTGATGGCAAACCTTAAGATAAACTTAGCAGGTGGAATTGTGCATGAATTCAGTATCTTTCGTCTTCAGTTTACAAATTGCCTAATCATAAAACTAAATGATCATTAATGAACTTATTAATGAGAAGGCCCCAAAGACAATGGATGCCCTCTTCATTTGAGCTATTTCTGCTACATAAGTTTTGTCAGGAGTGATTTTCATTCCCCACCCATCTATCCCAATTGAGAGGACAAAATTTAACTCATTCTTAAGACCCGAATTAAACATCACTTCTTCTGTGAAGCTTTCCTTAATACAAATCTCACAGAGATGAGGTCAATCTGCATTCATTTGTGCAATTACTTTTGTCTCTATTGTCTCTATCAGACTATAAATTGCTTGAGGCAGAATTCATATTTTATTATTTATGCCCCAAAGTCTCCCTCAGGGCCTAACACATAATGAATTGTCAAAAATGTTTATTAGGTGGATGACACTGACTATTGATATAAATAAAGTATCTCATAGAATTATTTTGTGAGTAGGCATACTTCGGAAATATGATGATCCAAATGCTACCTGAGCCTACGGTCAAGGACAGAAAGGCCGCATGCTGGCTTTAGCTTTCTCACCGCCACCTCCCATCCATCAACAAAATTACATCTTCTACCTCTGGAAGAAAAATGACCACTATAATAATAAGAGTATAAAAATTACCACATGCTTAGGTTTTGCTTTTGATATTTTATTCAATCAAGACTTATTGAATATCTACTGGGTTGAGGACAATGCAGGAGATGTATTTAAACAATGTTTTTCAAGGAAACATACTTTAAATAATTAAACCATGACTCACCTGTAATAAGGCCATATTCAGAAATTTTACGAAGACAACCCTAAGTTCAGTTCAAGCAGCTAAAGTTTATATCTTTTCTATAAATCAATAGTAAGCTATCTTTTAAACATTCATTGAAGTGGAAATTATTGCTTATGTTGGCAAGTATAAAATCTGGAATTTGAATGCCTATATTTGTATTGCAGCATCCCCACTTACTGCTCACTAAACTTGGGCATATTATTTAAGCATTTGGTGCCTCAGTTTTTTCATATGTAAAACGAGGACTAATAAACAGTATCTACCATATGAAATTATTGTGAGGCACACGAGAAATGCTTACAACATATTGTAGGTGCTCTACATATGATATGGAAGTTACTATAGAAAACCTTGTCTAGCAGCTGCCCTCTCTAAATCTTTGCAAAGAAAAACAACATTTCTTTATTAAGTTGATATTCAATAAATACCTTCTCTGTGCCAAACACCCATTAGTGACATAGTTATTAATGAGACAACATATCCCATCAGGAAACATATTCCAATAATGGAAAGCACTAGTAAAAAGGTGAACAAATACTTTCTGTAGTAATATTGTAAAAAAAGATGCAAGAGGAGAGAGTGAAACAGTGAATGTCTCCTTTATATATAGTGGCCAGTAAAGACTTATTTGAGAAATATTTAAGATGAAACAAGAACAGTATAAAGGGACATTCATTCAAGAATCTAGGGGGAGAGTGCTAAAGAAGGGAGTCAGTATAAAGGTCCTGAAGCTAGAACCACTTTGACTCCAAACAACAACAAGCAGGCAATGGTGCTCAGAGCAGGGTGAGCTCAAGAAAGAGGAGCAAGTTATGAGGCCCTAGAGTTAGGCAGTGACCTGATCAAGTGAGCTTTGGTAGCGATTGGGATAAAGTAGGCATTAGTTCTAATTGTAATGCAAGGCCAGTGGAGGAGTTTGCACCATGGTGGAATATGATCTTATCTTCATTTTTAAAAGATAACTCTGTTGTATGAAGTGGAGATTTTGGATCAGTGTGAGAAGAATGAATCAGGTCAGGTGGGAGTGGTGGAGGCAGTTAGAAAAGCCAATATTTCACATGTATTTTAAAATAGAGTTAACGAGACTCACTGTAAAATGTATATGGGCCTGTGAAGAAAAAGAGGATTCAAAGGAAACTCCTAGAGTCTTTGGCCTGAGCAATTAGGTAAATAGTGTTGTCAATTATAAAATGGAGAAGACCAAAGGAAAAGCCAGTTTGCCAATGAAAATTTACAGTTCTGTTTTGGGTATGTCAGTACACTAACCCGGAGTTAAGCGTTAAGTGGTGATGTTTAAGGTGAAATATGCATTAGAGGTTTGACAGAATCAGCCAGAGAGATTGTCAGTCTCTAAGAGGACAAAGACTCTTCCCTGAGCATAGCACAGTCAGAGGCTGTAAAAAAGGAGAAGAAATTTCAGACAACACTGAAAAGGAGCAGTCAGTGAAATAAAAACAAAATCATGAGGGTGTGGTGTCCTTAAGAATATGTGAAGCACAATTTTAAGGACAACAGACTGGTCGACCACTTTAAATAATGCTGAGACCCTGACTAAGATGACCTCTGAGAAATATGAAGGTCATTGTTGACAAGATCATTGCAATCAAACAGTGGGAACAAGAGCCTAATTTGAATGTGTCAAATAGAACACAGCCAGTGAAAAAAATCAAAGTGTGTATAGACTTTCTTTTGAGAAATTTTACTAATGAGGTGAGCAAAAATATTTGTGAGAGGAAAAGCTAAAGATACTATTCAAAGAAATCTATTTTGCAGTGGAAGACATGACAGTATGCTGTCCCCTTACTAAGAGGGGCTTTTTGGATTAAGCGAGAGATTGGAATTCTGCCTCCTTTTTAAACAAGTTTTCCCAAATCTGTGGTGGGTATTTTAATAAGGCATTCATTCCAAGAAATTAGATGTTTAACCTGAATTTAAACTTTGTACAGTTGGGAATCCATAAAGAAAATGGAAATACACTTTCATTCTTCTGACATCGCATTTATATTGACCGGTATAGAATGATATAGAATAATTTCTCTAAATCTAATCAGAAACTGAAGCATTTTTACTTCCACATTCCAGAGAAGAAAATACCATACAATGAAAAATTGGCCATTTGATATGATTGTAGTCTGTCATTCCTGTTTGTAGAGAAAGAAAATAAAATTCCATTTACTCAAAGAAGTCTCAGTGAGTCGGATACTTTAATTCATGAAAAGATGGGACATACTTTTTAGAAATATGAAAAATTAAATTGAGGCTGCTTTTTTATTAACTTTATGTCAAAATTGTCTTTTACATAACAGCGCAATGAACTGTGTTTCACTAATACCAAGTAAATGTGTTTTTAATGATGTTATAATAAACCTAAAATCTTAAGAGGAGAGTGATGCAGTCAAAGAATAATTGTTTCCAACTTGGAAAATAAACCATTTACTCCTAGTGCAATGTTTATTTGCAGATAAATGGCTCGTTTTCACCTTGGCATGTATCTGATAGCAGGAAGAGGCACATCCTTGGTAAAAGTTCCATTATCATTATCACTTATTTTAATCACAAGCATCTGTTGGATTTAGTTCCTCCTCCATAAAGAAGAAAATGGGTCCATTTCAAGAGCCAATAAAGGGGAATTTGTGTGAGACAGACTTGAGCTCCCATCAGAATCATCTGGCCCTGGATGTCAGACAAGTTGAGAAAAAGCACCTGCCACATCTGTAATGCCACTTCTGGAAGTCTCTTAGGACTCTCATAGAATGCTTTGCCTAGAGGGGAATTAGGTGTAAAATTTCACTTCAGAGCTTGTTAAATAGACCAGTCCTTGGAAATTAAGAAGCGTCTATGATGATAACTTAGAGAACAAAATCAGAATAAAGCTCCAGGCTATTCATGTCCACCAATGGCTCTTTGAGGATAAAGTGAGAATTATACCCAAATTACATGTGAAAGAATGTCCTTGAAGAGGTCTAGTGAGAACACTACCCTGTTGGGTTGATGTTGGTTTGGGACTAGAGGTATGACCCGAATGGTTACCGTATAGCCAGAGTGGTCCTGAATTGTCACCTTTCCCCTTTTATAAAATGAAAGCCTTTAATACTCTTTTTCCTTGATGTCCCTTTCCTCACATCTACCTTAACGCTTAGCACTCTGCCTTATAAACCTTCCTTTGAGTCCCTTCCCTGAGAATCTTTCAGAGGAGACTATGGCATACCAGACCCACTGCAATATTTAAAAAAAAAAAAAAAAAAAAAACTGCCTTAAGTCATAACCCTGGGCCTGCTGAGGCCATGTTTCAACAACACAAATTACCCATCCTTCTCTCTTCCCCTTCCCTCACCATGGCCTGGCAACAACTGTTTGGAACTGAACCAACTCTGGGCCCTCCTTAGGCTACCATGTTGCTTGGCTCAAAAACTTGAACCGGGAGGCGGAGGTTGCAGTGAGCCGAGACCGTGCCACTGCAGTCCAGCCTGGGTGACAGAGCAAGACTCCATCTCAAAAAAAGAAAAAAAAGAAAAGAAACTAATTACTGTGATGGAGGCTGCAAAGAACACCACTAAGAATTCAAAACCAGCTGGGTGCGGTGGCTCACGCCTGTAATCCCAGCACTTTGGGAGGCCGAGGCAGGTGGATCACAAGGTCAGGAGTTCGAGAACAGCCTGGCCAACATAGTGAAACCCCGTCTCTACTAAAAATACAAAAAAATTAGCCGGGCGTGGTGGCAGGCGCCTGTAATCCCAGCTACTTGGGAGGCTGAGGCAAGGAGAATCGCTTGAACCTGGGAGGCAGAGGTTGCAGTGAGTCGAGATTGCACTGCTGCACTCCAGCCCAGGCAACAGTCTGAGACTCCGTCTCAAAAAATACATATAAAATAAAATAATTCAAAATCGAGGCCTGTGGCATGGGAGGGAGGCTGCTTTACACATGCCTATTTTTAAATGCTCCTGGAGGCATTTAGGCATTTAGATCAGTCTAAATATAGCTCCATTCAGTTCGTGCAGATGACATTTATTGGGCAATACCTGTCTGTGTAACACCCAGAAAACACGTCTGTGGAGGGGCCCATGGTCCCGACAGTAAATGCGTGAGAGGGTCCCGTAGAGCTGGAGTTTTCAAGCTTTAGGGGTTCCCGTGCCGCTTGGGACAGGCCGATTTAGCGGGTCTGGTTGAATGATTTCCAGGTGATTTTAAGACTGTGCTGAGAAATAGGGCTTTTGGGGCCTTGTCCTTCAGGATGAAAGCATGATGTGCTGTGTGGCAATGCAGGCCACCCAGGAACCATCCCAGGAGACAAGCTCTTTGCACCTCATTGTCTTTTTCTGCTTACGTTGGAGCAGGATGCTGGGGGCTGTCCTGGGATGGGGTGTGGGACCTTGTGCTAGTTAAATACTTTTGCACTTGGCCTTCTGCTGAGTGGAGTGATGGTATGCCATCAGCTCAGTTCCAGTGGAGCTGAAGAGACATCTGGTTTGAGTAGTTTTAGGGCCACCATGGCTATCTCTTCAGTGCAGGATTGGCTCTTTCCATCTACTCTTTCATTCATTTGTTTTTGACAGATAGTATTAAATGTTTACCATGTTCCAGGCACTGTGAGGCTCTGAAAATACAGGGGTGAGCAAATCCAGATATCCTCCCTGCCCTCATGAAGCTTGGAATCTATGAGATAGGACTCCCTCCCTATGGAGAAGCCACCAAATGCAGTACAGGGTGACCTGGGGTCAGAGACAGGACAAATGTCACCTCCTCACATTTGTCAGGAGATACTGTCCATGAGATACTGTCACTAGTCATATTGTGGGCAAGAATGTGGCTTACACCCCTAGGGTTAGCAGGATGCCACCCAAGCTTATGGAGGAAGTTGAATCTTAAGTTCCCTTGAAACTTTCTACCTTGGTGGCTTTTCTATAATTTTTTTTTTTTTTTTTTTTTTTTGAGACTGAGTTTTGCTATGGTTGCCCAGGCTAGAGTGCAGTGGCACCATCTTGGCTCACCGCAACCTCTGCCTCCTGGGTTCAAGTGATTCTCCTGCCTCAGCTTCCCGAGTAGCTGGGATTACAGGCATGTCCCACCATGCTCAACTAGTTTTTGTATTTTTAGTAGAGTTGGGGTTTCTCCCTGTTGGTCAGGCTGGTCTCGAACTCCCGACCTCAGGTGATCCGCCCAACCTCAGCCTTCCAAAGTGCTGGGATTATGGGCATGAGCCACTGCACCCGGCCTTCTATAATTTTCTGGTAGTCACAATGGAAACAAACAAAACAGCTTAGAACCAGAGATCGACCCCCTCAAGCAATACATCAATTCCCTTCCCAAGAAACGTCAGGGCTACGTGAGTATCTGTGTTGAATGCAGTCTGAAATGATCCTATGGATTTTCCCGGCTGGTTGCCACTACTGTACAACATTCAGTGCCCACATCCACCCGTGCCATTAAGCTTTTTGGAGACATGAGAGATGCCTCTTCCCTGCTGTATGACATGCATTTGGGAAGTTGGAAAGAAATGACAACATCAGGGAGGAAACATCCAAGCTTCTTACCTGTAGGTAGAATCAGGCCTCACTTGGTGCTTATTACCAGTTATTCAAGAACAATAACAACAACAAAATTAGTCGACATCCAAGAAGCAAATATTAGGACCAAAGATAGCATCAACTGTATTTGAAGGAACTGTAGTTTGCGCATTTTATGACATTTTTATAAAGTACTGTAATTCTTTCATTGAGGGGCTATGTGATGGAGACAGACTAACTCATTGTGTTATTTGCATTAAAATTATTTTGGGTCTCTGTTCAAAAAAAAAAAAAAAAAAAAAAAAAACATGAACTAGAACAATCCAGCTTCTAGAATTAAATATAGAATTAAAAAACAAACTCAGGGGACCTAAATATCTGTCAGAGTGAAGCTGAGAGGAAGGCTCTGAGATAGAGTTAGAGACCTGAATGAAACCAGATGAATGGCTCAGGAGTGAGCAAAAGGTAGAAATGAGCCTAAGAAGCCAGCTAGTAGAAAAAGAAATAGAGCCAGTGAGCCAAGAAAAGCACCCATGATCATCAACGGCCATCCTTAAAAGCCGCTCCAGGTCCCAGAAACTCTTATTTCCCCTTGAGGCCGGCTCGTCTATGGTTCCTTTTCTGAGATTTCTATACAATTTTACTTCTCACTACAATAACCCCCCTTTAAGTATCTCTAGTGGGTATCTGTACTTGAGGAAACAAAAATCTAAATAGAAGTCAGTTAGAAATATAAACAGCTCTCTAAATTTGGGTTATTTCTTGGAACAGTTTTAATGAATTGTGAAGAGGTTATCTTCTCTGTGTGGCTCCCTGGAGTCTGGTTTTATAGCAAAAGGGTGTATATCCAATCACATATCTCAACAATCCTGTGACAACATAAATTCCAGGATATCAGCCTGAGAAGGGGGCCCAGAGACTTCCCAGGGCTTTAGGCCACAGATCTCAAACTGTTATGGTAGAATTCTTTCTTCTGTCTTATAAAGAATCCCTTTATATAAAATATATCCAGGCATTCATGCTTTTGTTCAGCCATTCAGTCTTTCTTCATACTCCTTTCCCTAATCAGGAAACCCTAAGTGTCCCTAGAATTCAGTTAGAAAGCAATTAATCTCTCATTTTTACACAAGGAGTTTAAAAGATTTAAATACTGCTTTATGGGAACAGAATAGTGAGGCTTTATCTCTGAGACCATCTGTAATTCCTGGCTCTACTGTACTAATATTTAACGTTCCTATAAAATGTATTATTTTATATTTGTTCTCTATCTATTTTTGTGAAAATTTCCATCACAGGTTACAAAATACCCTAAATGTTGGAACATTCATTTGAAACAACTATGTTGTATCATACCATTTTTTTACACAGTGCATTGAAAGTCTTTGCAAAAGCAGATTGGATTTGGGCCTTAGCCCAAAGACTGAACTTTAAAGAGATGTGCAATGTGTTTCGAGAAGTCCTAAGGTGAAAACTTGAAGCTGAATAATGAGGAGGTCTCTGTTTGTATCACTAAAAGATGCTTTTATAGAAACATAAAAAGACTAAAAAAGAGGAATTGACTATATAAGAAACTGGATAATTTAAGTGTAATAGCATCTCTTAAATGTGACTTATTTAAATCTCAAAAGAATTGGTTTTACCACATAATTCAAACCACATTAATGGAAAATTCTTGTATACTGGAAACAAGTAGCTATTGATCAGTAATAAGGATAACAGTAGAGACTGTGACAAAGATGCCAGTTGCCTTCAGTATCCACTTTCCTCATCTTCTCTAGGAATACAACCCTAATTTTACTCTAAGAACCAATGTGTCCACTTAATCAACCACATTTTCAAATTCCCTTGCATCTAGACATCGCTAAGTTCTAGACAATAAGATGCAAGAAGTGTTGTTTAAAGAAAGCTACCTTAGCTAGGAGACGCCCATTTTACTCTTCCCACTTCTTCCTTCTTGATGCCTGGAACTCATTGTGATAGCTAAAAAATAACAAACAAAACAAATTTACAGTGAGGTAATCTTGAAGTTTGAAATAACACAGTAATATGTAATTGCTGTAGTAGTCCATGACTGTCTACTACCAGACTTAATTTCCTTACCAGAGAAATACGCTTTTTAAATTTCACTACTCTTTAGTGTTTCTTGGAATATACAATTAAAACAAAACAAATCCTAACTTATCCAGTAGCCTAACCTACAAAGTATTCTTATAGGGCTATGACATAGAAGGTCAGAGGAGAAAGTAAATGTGATAAATATTTTTAAAATAAAATGTGCATTTGCTCATTTCCTGCCTGCACCTCCAGAAGCTGCTTAAGAATACTCATCAACAGAAAGAACAACAACAAAATGTTATCCTATAAAAATTTGACAATATAAAACAATGTGAAATTATATAACAGTTTACTCAAAGACTTATTTCATATTTAAGTATATAAGGCTTAATTAATTATAAAATATGGATGAAGTCTATTTTCCCCCTGGAAATCTTTAAAAGCATTTGTAACTAGAATGTGTAGATATATATAATTTTTCTGGATAAAAATGTGTGTATGTGTATATATATATATATATATTCTTCTGGATAGAAAGCAATACACATATTGATTCCTTCTGGCAGAAGTAAGAGCATATAGATAGTCTTTTCAGAACTATGTTTTCATAACTGTTACTATACATTTGAAAAAAATAAACCCCATCAATCAATTAATTCTTTTCATTTTAAACATAACTGTCACCTTATGGAGGAACATTAAAAATATCATCTCCTTTTGCTTAACTATAGTAGACATTTGCATTAAAATAGGAGGATCTTTATTTCTTTAGAGTTCATCTATGCCTGCTGGTTATTCCCCAGCTAAACTCATAATCCTGTTTGCAACGTCATAATCATTTACCCAACAAACAATCATGGTGTCACTAACAAAGAATTATGTCTTTAGGTAGGGGATAAACTACAGGCACAGATGAACTATGAGGAAATAAACATTGTTTTCATGCAAATGTGGCTAGTAATAAATAACCAGGGGTGAAAATTATGATGAAACAGAATATCCTATAATAACGTATTTTAGGAGGCATAAATAGTATATACGTTTTTAAAATTTCTCCTGTCTGAAAGAATGATGCATAAGGTGTTCATAAAATGCTGGTAAAATTTTAGTATTTAAAACAGCTTTGAATTTACACAGAATAGAAGAAAGCTATAAACAGATGGGACAATGTTTCAGAAATATTTTTTAAAAATTAATTTATATATCTAGCTTTTAACATAAACACCGGCTTTTTACATCATTCAATCTAATTATCCATCTCACTGCAAGCATTCTGTACTTTTGATATTGAATGATTTTTGTGGATCATTTATGTCAACCTGCACCTAAATTCATTTATTTATCCAACATTAGTTTGTCTGTATATTCAAAGATTATAGCATAAGCTCATAAAAAGTGATGATAATACGCATAGCAAAGCACTTTCCAGTTGCAAAAGTGTTTTTGCATTCATTACTTCATTTGATTTTCAACAACGTTCCTTTGAGCTAAGGAAAGTCAGTATCTTTTTCTCCATTTCATAATTAAGAAATATATTCATATTGGTCATTTTCCAGTTAGTAAGTAGTGTAATCTGATAATGTGAATATATACCCTGTTTTTCTCACTACATATGTCATCTTCCTTTGGGAAAATGTAGGGACTGACAGGGCTTTTAAATTGGATCCTGCATGTTCACTTATTTATTCATTCCCCTACTAATGACCTCCTATTCTGAGCGAGGCATCTGCTGGAGGCTGAGTTCTGTGGCAATCAATGTGAACATGATCTGTACTCTGTTGAAATGTATAGTCTAGTTAAGAGGCATACCTTCAAAAATCATGTTTGTATATTAATAATTATAAGTTTTATGAAGCAAAAAGCAGGATGCAACGAGAAAGAATGAAGAAAAAAGGGACAAAAGGAATTAATTTGGATAGAGATTAGATAAATCCTCTTTGAGAAGATACATTTTGAGACTTAAGAGATGAAAAATAGCATGTGCCAAAACAAGGATAAGATGAGCATTGCTCAAGGTCTTTTCAAAAACTGAATAAAGGGACAGAGAGAATTGCTTTTTTCTGAATCAAGATATTATTTAAAATAGCTCAGAAGCCATTTCATAACATTTATTTTTTTCAAGAAATATTTTCTGTGCACTTCACATATAATGCCCAGCATTAAGTGATCTTTAAGGTAACAGACACCACTGGCCTGTGTTATGTGACATACTCAGCATGCATTAGATATGAATTACTTCAATGGATATAAAACATATTAAAACTATTAAATAAAATTTAATGTTAATTTGTCTGCAGCATGTGCATGTCCAGAGCTGTAAAATCATAGAATTTCACATGACTATTACAGCACTAGACAAGTCTGGGTATACACTACAAATTTCAACAAGCATGTAAAATCAGGTGGTCATTTATCCAATAGTTGTTAAAGGCACACTGTACTGACTCCACTATTAGTAATATGGCTGAGGTTCTTGTGGAATATCTGTAACTCTCTCAGTTCCATAGTTAGAACCAGGCCCGTAGCAGCAATTTTAAGCATGAGCTTTAAAATGAGAGAACATATTGAAGCTGCTTCAGGCAAAGGCTCTAATTTTACTTAGTTTTTATTTCCTCATTAGACTAATGGCAATGGAATTAAAGAACTTTCTACATGTGTGGTTATTGGAAGCAAATAAAGGCAGAAGGGGGTCTGGTCTACGCTGCCACAGAGGACCCTCATGTTTAATTTCAATGTCATATTGGAAGTCAAATGACAAATTTTTTATCTCAGATTTGGCCAGAGATGTACTGATGACAATTAATTATCAGCTTAATATTTATTTCAAAATTCTTATATTGTGAAAGGTAGCAGCATCATATAAAATGGTCTTCTGAGCTAGTTCACAAAAGACTCAAGCTACGGCTGAATACACAAGAGAAAACAGTAGTTGTCCAGTCCTTCCCTAACAAGAATAGGACAACACCACATTCCTTGTATCTGAAAGAAGCACTGGTATAAATCACACCCAGAGGAACAATTTGTTTCTTCATCAGAAGGGAAAAGGAAGATGTCTTAGAGCAAAGGAGGGTAGAAAGAGTCATGAACATTAAACCTGAGCAGATATGCTAAAATATGTACATATATTTTTTTCTATGTTAAAAGATGAACAGTAATCCTCATTTTAACTATAGATACTAAAATTCAGAAAGCCAGCAGTGTCAGGACAAGATGCCAAAAGGGCTTTGGACACAAATGATGAAGATTCATTGGTGACTCACTGTTGTCTGTCTACAGGATTGTGACAGAGGACGTGTTAAGAGGGCAGTAAAAATTGTGGAGGAGTCATACTCTTTTAAAAATTATATCTTTTGCAACATTTTATTCTGATAATATTACTTGCTTTCTTGATTGCTTATTGTCCACGTTTGTTAATCAGTTTCAATAGAATGCATTTTTGTATTAAAAGACATGGAAATGGCTACAGGTCTCTTCTTCATAATTTTATATTCTGTCAGTAGACGATGTGTGTGAATTTAGTACAGTTTATTAATGCCACAGAAAAAGTATCAAAGGTAAATTTACACTAAACAACCATCAGTCTTGTATAAGAAGTTACTACCCAGACTCATAGAGAAGACAAAAGAGTTTGAATCTGGAGTCATGGCTACATTGTTGTCAGAGGGTGGCCAACTTTCAGGGATATTTTTCTGTTAAGTCAACAAACTCAAGAGGAAACTGTCCTAAAATGTCACAAAGTGATGACCACAAAATTATCATCCCATGTTTTCTCCTCTTTCTTAAGCCTCGAGTTATAAGATTATAAATAACCATGGACTCCCACCAATATCAAAATCTACAACCACTCAACACCAGCAAAATACTTCCCTTTGTCTTCTTTCTTTTGACTATCACAACAGTCCTTCAAACTGGCTGTATCGGGTTCTCCAGAGAAATAGAACAAATAAGATGTGTGTGTCTATACACGTCTATATCTATATATCTACATCTATCTATATATCTATCTACCTATCAATTGATCTATCTATAGAAAAAGAGAGATTTTCAAGAATTGCCTCATGCAATTGTGGGATTAGCAAGTCCAAAATCCACAGGGCTGGCCTGCAGGCTGGAGACCCAGGGAAGATATGATGCTGCAGCTCAAGCCTGAAGTCAGTCTGAAGAAAGAACTTCCTCTCCCTTGGAGGACCTCAGCTATTTTATTTTTCTTAAGGCCTTTAAACTGATTTCACGAGGCCCACCCACGTCACGTAAACTAATTTGCTTTACTCAATGTCTACTTATTTAAATGTTAATCTAATCTAAAAAATACTCTCACAGAAACATCTAGAATATAATTGACTGTTGAAAAACATAGGTTTGAACTGTGAGGGCCTGCTTATACATGGATTTTCTTCTGCCTCTGTCACTCCTGAGACACAAAACTCATATCCTCTTTTTTCTCGCCCTTCTCAGCCTGCTCAATATGAAGACAATGGTGAAGATTTTATAATAATCCATTTCTATATAATGAATATTAAATATATTTTCTCTTCCTGATGATTTTCTTAGTAACATTTTCTTTTCTCTGACTTACTTTATTGTAAGAATACAGTATATAATACATATAACATACAAAATATGTGTTGACTATTTATATTATAGGTAAGGCTTCCAGTCAACCATAGGCTATTAGTTACATTTGAGGGGAGTGAAAAGTAATACACAGATTTTTGGCTGTGCAAAGGGATGGTGCCCCAAGTCCCTGTATTATTCATGAATCAATTATAAGGTCTGACAAAGTATATGGTGTATTAGTCTGTTCTCACGTTGCTAATAAAGACATATTCAAGACTGGGTAATTTATAAAGGAAAGAGGTTTAATTGACTCACAGTTCAGCATGGTGGGGGAGGCCTCAGGAAATCATGGTGAAAGGGGGAAGCAAACACATTCTTCTTCAAGTGGAAGCAGCAAAGAGAAGTCCTGAGCAAAAGGGGGGACAGCCCCTTATAAAACCATCAGATCCATGAGAACTCACTATCACGAGAACAGCAGCATAGGGGTAACTGCCCCCATAATTCAATTACTTCCCACCAGGTCCCTCCCAGGACACCTGGAGATTATAGAAACTACAACTCGAGATGAGATCTGGGTGGGGACACAGCCAACCCATATCATTTGGGTATTGTAGACCAGTCACGTTTTCACATAAAGCTAATCACTACATTGACCTTCTAAAAAAAAAAAAAAAGATGCTTAGAGGTCTTTACTGTGTTTTGCTAGAGCACAGTATGAAAAGTTTCACATCCATTTTATTTTTGGTCCTCTTTTTTTTCTTTTATTGCAAACTTTTGAAGATACCAGAACTTCTATAAATGTCAAAAACCAGAAAATAAACAGTGTAACTACAGGTTCAATTGATGATACTGACTAGTGTGACTTGGCTGTCAAATGCACACTCTTGTTGATGACATAATTGTTTAAAATATAATTGGACAATGAAATATTACTTTAAGTATAATCATGTTCTGCCCTATAGTAGGTTTTATAGACACAGTTACAACAGTTATTTCTTCAAATTCACCATGTTTTACTAACATAATCTGCAATATAGATTCGTGGTTGACATATAATGTATCATTAGAAGAATAAGCCCTTGAACTTATAATTTTATTTTTATTAGTTTGTTGCCTTGAAACATCAAAGACATTAATAATCAAAATCTCCAGCACTTGGACAGGTAATCACTTGGTTACTTTTCTCAGTTGTTTGCTTTACTCTGGGTACAAAATGGAAAAAGTAATGTACAAATAATCATTAAGTACTCTTTGACCACGGTAGTGTGATGACATGTTGCTTGTTGAGAAAATCTTCCTCCTCCTCATCTGTACTGCTCTCAGAAAGTGACAGCAAAGACTGAATTTCAGTATCTCTTCCGGAACAGCTGAAAATACGTAACAAGATCAATACACAATATACAGAACCAGGTTTCAACTCTTCATTTATCTTCTGATCAATACTACATATGCTGGAGTTGCTGGAGGCAAGCAGATGTGAGGGGGCTGTATCAGACTGGGGCCATAATTTTCAATGTGCCCAATATACCAAGCCTCCTTTTAATGAGAAATTCTCATCATTCTCCCTCTCCCAAGAAACAAAGCCACAGTGGAATCAAGGAGAGACTTTATGGTCTCTGATTGTGTCTTTTGTTGATGATTCAGAGGCACTTTAGAAACCTGCAGAGCCTCAGGGTCATCATTAAGAACATTCATCATCGCATTGGCTGTTTAATAGAATCCCAGTGAATAGACTGCCAGATAAATCACCTCTTTTGTGTACTGTAAATTAGGACTATGTAGATAGCCAGTCAAGATATGCTGAAGCAAAAATTAATGACAGCATTTGTTTGCTATTTTATTTTGTTGCATTTTATTGGTGGCAGCAGCGACACCTTATTCTGTTAGTAAGGTCCCCTTATATTTTTAGTATTGAATGTCATTTGTTTTATGAATGATGAGAATACTTGTAGGTGTAGTTTGTTTTTAATGATTTATCTAAGGGAAGAAAATATCAATCTTATATTGATTCTTTAAACAAATATAAATGATAATAGAAATGCAAAAATCCAGGCTGAGTGCAGTGGCCTGGGTCGTCCCAGCTGTTTAAGTGGCTGAAGCAGGAGGATAGCCTGAGCCCGGGAGTTTGAGACCTACCTAGGCAACATGTTGATACCCTGTCTTAAAAAATTTTTTAAAAAGAGAAAGAAATGCAAAAACCAAGAACAACAACTCAATGATTTCCTCCTCTAGAAAGAATAAAATACTCTTGATTCCCTTTTTACTGCAGTATCAGATTTCAATTAAATTTCAATCAAAGAAATTTACAATACAAATAACTTACTTTATACTTATTTTAGTCTTTCTAGAAGAAATCCTGCTCCTTCTTCAAGGAATTGCAGTGTGTCAATAATAGTCTGAAACAATAGACTACTTTTCTGAAACATTTACTAGTATAACCTACATTCCTTATAAGCTGATCTGACCATCCCTAAATGTATTTTATGCGAGGAAAGAATGATATGATACAAATTAAAATACATTATTATTAATTATCTAGACTTGATTTCAAGAAAGAAACTTACTATTTGATTTTAAAAACCTTATTCACATTGGGTAGGATTCTATTAATGCAAAGTTTTGACATTTATTAGGTTAATTAATTCAAGTAAGGCAATTGTTTTTCAATATAATAAGAAATGCTGAAGGATTATTACATTCCAAATATCTTTTCATTTTTATGATACATATTGTACAGTAGAGAATGATCTCTTCACATTAAAGTAACAACTTTATAAGCCTTTTATTAAATCTTGATAATAGATCAGCAAAGGACCTAAACATTCTATAAAGAATGATCATATAAAGTACACACATGAGGACAATCTTTCTATATGTAATAAAGATAACTAGTTGGAGCTTGTCAAAATTTTACTACATACTATATTAATATATAAACTGCAGGCTTAACTTACCTCAATTCCTCAACTCCACAGGGACCCCTCACATGTGAGGTCTTAAGGAAATCTGTGGAAGTCTGACTTATATTCAGTGATTGACTGCTGAAATCTGGGAACTCTTCTGAGGTTAAGCTGTAAAGCTTTTCTGAAGTATCTGAAATATTTTATTTCATGCATTGTCAAAACATAAATTCAAGAAACAAATATACAGTATATGGTGCTGAATGTTTACCCGGAGTAAATTACAGGCAATACAAAGAAGGTCAGCATAGATTTTTAATTATTCCTCAATTTTCTAACGCTTGTGGAGTAAGTTTGATTTGAGATTCCAAATTGGGGCATGGGTAGCAAGTCATTTTTATCATATTGATTTGTAAATAGACATTACATTTACAACATGTGTCAAATGTCCTGAGACCTCATAAAATTTCAAAAAAAAACCAAATGACCCCCTTTAAAGCTAGAATATTTTGCAGCCACTCAACCTGTTGGACATTTTGTTATCTTTTTTCTTATAAGAAATAAAAGCTTTACTCCCACACAGTCTAAGGGAAAGATTAGCCTTGGCAAAGTTGCTCTTTCTTTTTTGACTTCCTTGCTTTGTTTGAATAGATAATAACTGTTCATATTTGAAAGCAGTGAAGCCTTAAATTTTTCTTTTCATGAAGCTGGCTTACGATTTAGCCTAGCTAAGGACAAATACTGCAAGTTAAATAAACAAAATCTTTAGGCAAAGTATCTTCATATAAACTACCAAAAATTCAAGTATGTAACTAAATATCATTGTATATTAGAAAGGCTACAATGCCTTCTTTTTTCACTGCTGAAATTATAATGAGCCATCTAACTTATACATAAAATTATACTATGATGACTGCTAAAACTGTCAAAATTACTGCTTGCTATTCTTCCCTTTTTTTTTTTTTTTTTTTTAGACAGAATTTCGATCTTGTTGCCCAGGCTGGAGTGCAATGGTGTGATCTTGGCTCACTGCAACCTCCGCCTCCCGGGTTCAAATGATTCTCTCGCCTCAGCCTCCCGAGTAGCTGGGATTACAGGCATGTGCCACCACACCCGGCTAATTTTGTATTTTTAGTAGACACAGGGTTTCTCCATGTTGGTCAGGCTGCTCTCGAACTCCTGACCTCGTGATCCACCCACCTCGGCCTTCCAAAGCCCTTTACTTTTATGACAGGACCAAATAAACCTCCTCCTGGTCACAAGAACCAAACATCAACATACATGTATTCTACAGTGGACTTAACGTTTTTTTTGTTTTTTTTTTGTTTTTTTTTGGTGGTTAGTATCAATTTGACATTTTTGAGCAAATAGAGATTTCCCTACCGAAAGTAAATCAGATTATTCCCACTGAAAAATAGACCTCAATAAATTTACACATGGAAGTGTCCCTAAAATTGTTTACCTCAGTAACTTTGAAATCATGATGCATGGGTACATTCAATAAGCTTGGGATTTGGTTCCTGCTCCCACCATATCCTCAGCAATCAGGACTTTACCTGATCTAAATTTAGGGGCTCTATATAAGATTAATTTTGAAAAAGACAAAAGATTTTTTAGTTAAAATTTTTTAAAACTCCTAATTACTTCCATCTTCACTTAGAGATCAGGGAATTGGGTGCCCATGGAGAACTAATAACTTGCTGAAAGTCACACAGCCATATAGTGGAAGAGCTGAAACTAGAACTGATCTCTGGTAGCTCACCAATATTGTAAATCACTCTGTTCCAGAATTTAATTCTTTAGCTTTAAGCTATTATCTTCTCTCCTATTTTTCCATATGGTAAAAGAAGACCCAAGGCACATTTACATGCCCTAATGAAAGGGAATGCTCCCACAAGAAAGCAGTAAATTCAGGATTTGGAATTGGTAGAATTATAGTACTGAAACCCAATAGCAATGCTTTGATCTAAAGAATACCACCAGGTGAGATATCCAAACTCTATTACGCATTTGAGCTAATTGAATGAGCATAAAGCTAATTCAAGTTGTGCAAATATATTGAGTCTATTTTTCTAGAACTATTTATTCTCAAAATTATATTTCAGAATACCTGTAAAGTTAACAGGAACAAAGGTAATACCACTTGATTTTAGGTAACAGAAAAATCAAGGCAGAGAAAAATAAAACTGCTTATAACAACCCTATTGTAGGTTAGCATTAAACTCAAAAGGTCAATTGTACAAAAATCTGTCTGCTAATTTTTCTAATACAGGACCAGGTAAGACAGGATTAACATTTATATTAGAAAATTTACAACTGGCAAGTCAGCTGATTGTTGAGAAATAAATTATAGTTAAACCTTTTCTATCCCTGGAGTAAAAGTACCTTCTCTGATCATTGAGGAATCTCTTTAAAAACAATAATAAACAATTAGACTAAGGAGAAAAAAATGGATAAAATATACAGTTCTAAGGTGCATTTCTAAAACTGAAGTCATTTAAAACACATACATAAAACTATATTCCATAGATAAATAAGCACTTATTTAAATAAATGAAAGAAAACACTAAAGAAAGAAATATAAAAACTTCAAAGAATGAGAACCAATCAGAGAGGCTATTTCCCAATAAGGAACAACAACAACTCTAAAGGACTCTCTAGAATAGCTACGTATCTACATCCTAATATTAAAGACAGTGTAGGCCGGGCGCGGTGGCTCACGCCTGTAATCCCAGCACTTTGGGAGGCCAAGGCGGGCGGATCACAAGGTCAGGAGATCCAGACCATCCTGGCTAACACAGTGAAACCCGTCTCTACTAAAAATACAAAAAATTAGCCAGGCGTGATAGCGGACCCGGGAGGCGGAGCTTGCAGTAAGCGGAGATCACACCACTGCACTCCAGCCTGGGCGACAGAGCCCTATTTCTAACCTATTTCTAACACTTCAGCCTCCTTAATTTTTATTCTTTCCATCTTCTCTCCCCTCTGCACTATGTCTTGTTTATTTCTCCTTTCCCTATTCTCTCCATGCTTGCATCCCTTTACCTTCACTCTGCCCACACCCTGCCCTTCTTAAGTGGTGATACAGTTTGGATTTGTGTCCCCACCCAAATCTCATGTCGAATTATAATCCCCAATGTTGGAGAAGGGGTCTGATGAATGGTGACATGATCATGGGAGAAGATTTCCTCCTTGCTGTTCTCGTGATAGAGAGTTCTCATGAGATCTGGTTGTTTAAAAGTGTGTAGCACCTCTCACCCACCCCTTCCTCCTGCTCTGGCCATGTGAAGATGTGCCTGCTTCCCCTTCTGCCATGATTATAAGTTTCCTGAGGCCTCCCCAGCCATACTTCCTGTACACCCTGCAGAACTGAGTCAATTAAACCTCTTTTTGTTTTTATAAGTTACCCAATCTCAGGTATTTCTTATAGCAGTGTAAGAATTGACTAATACCAGTGATCACAAAATTGGTATGAAGGTTTCAAATTATTTATGTGGCATTGTTATACAGTGGCAAGACAAAGAAATGTGGGAGTAGCTTTGCCTGGGGTTGTGCCTTGCCTCTGCTATACATTTCGGGGAGACCATGGGCAATTACTGCATTGCCCGGAGCCTCAGTTATTGAATATGAAGAAAGGAAATTAAGAGTAGCATCTGCCCCATCTACTTCACCAAATAGCTGTTAAGATCAAATGGAGCAACATCACATACAAAAGCAACCAGTAATTAGTATTACTGATTAAATGGTGTCATATTCCTTTTATTAACTTTTGAATATCTTTTCACTTCCATGTGCACCCAATTTGTTTTCTGCAATTCAAAGACACACTAAAGCAAAAAGACTGTCATTCTATCTCTTTGTAATTTGGCTGCCTTTTCAAAGGTTATCTAGTTAATTTGTGAACTATAAATCCTGATTAGATTAGCACTTTTACAGTTTAATACATTACTTAATGGTCAACCTATGAACAGAGACTCCAGTTACTCAGAAAGCCACTGCCTCACTGTTTTATTTCACTGACAGTATGGCCTATTGTCTAGTATCTGGTATATTTTTATTATTTCTTATATAAGAAAAAGTGCTTTCGTCTCTTTTACTTGGCTCAGTTAATTACCTGTGAAGTCATACAAACACAAATTGTTGTGGGAACTTAAAGACCACGAAGATTCTTAAACCACAAATCAGATTGAGTTTGAAACAAATAAATCATTTTTAACTATTGAAGAAGTAAGTGCTTTAAAGTACATTATTACTAATACTTTTTCACAATGTGTATTTCCTAAATTTCTTCAGGCTACAGCAACATCCAAAAACTGACAAAGTGTCTTTATAAGTAAGTTATACCAGTATGTTCAGCTCATTAAGGAAGTGGTTATAATGTTATTTATATAAAGCTATTTGTGGAAGGAATAGTAAGTGGCATGAACTACAGCTAACTATAATCCTCAAAGCAGTACAGATGATAACTAGTTCTAGAATGGAAACAGCTTTTAGAGTTTATTAAAAATCGGGTTTACCAAGAACATCTTACTGTATGTAGGAAGTGATACGGACGTATGGCAGGGAAGTGCTGGATAGAGAAAGGCAGGTCCCTGGCTAAGGCTCCACACCACAGACCGAGGTGAGGACAGGTACTCCTGCTTTTGTGCACAAATGTCGCATTTTCTAAGACCACCCTGACCCACCACACCCCCATCCTGGGCCTATAAAAACCTGAGACACTAGCAGACATACAGGTGGCCAGATGTCGAGAGCAGCACATCAGCAGAAGAAGACATGAGTGGTTGGACGGCAAGAGGACGTCAAGGGGTCCTGCTGGTAAAAGAGCACACTGACAGACTCTGGCACACTGGCAGCCCATCAACCAGCGGGTTGAGGCGGAGTTTGGCTAGGGCAGTCGGAGGACAGCTGGGGCCGCCGAGCAGCCCAACTCTAGGGGAAAACTATCTCCCTTCTCGCTTCCCCATCAGTGGAGAGCTACTTCCACTCAATAAAACTTTGCACTCATTCTCAAAGACCACATGTGATTCAATTCTTCTGGTACACCAAGGCAAGAACCTGGGATACAGAAAGTCCTCTGTCCTTGTGACAAGCTAGAGGGTCTAATTGAGCTGGTTAACACAAGCCACCTACAGAGGGCAAACTAAAATGTCACCCTGTAACACATGCCCACTGGGGTTTCAAGAGCTATAAACATTCACCCCTAGACACTGCCGTAAGATTGGAGCCCCACAGCCTGCCTATCTGTATGCTCCCCTAGAGGTTAGAACAGTGGGGTACTGAAGAAGCAAGCCACACCCTCATTGCATGCCCTGCAAGGGGGACTAGGGAACCTTTCCCATTTCAAATGGGAGTTCTGCCAGGATCCTGGAAGAGGAGTGTGAATGAGTGTGAAACTGTCCAGTCTGCCTCTCTTCCAAAACCTCCCACTTCTCTCTCTTTCCTGTGGGTAAGAAGCTCTGTTTCCCTTCAAAATTCTGCCCTTATCAGCCAGTCAAAATCCCCAGACGTCATATCTTTTCTCTCTCATATGGTTTGAAATGACTTTTATCTCTTTCTTTACAATGTTAAGAGTTTTGCTACAGGCTATGGCAATGTTACTAAGTAAAATGAGCAGTAGGTTCAGCTGCCAAAGGTGCAAATCAGATCAATTTTTCCTAGAGGTGCCATGTATGCCTCCACCTTCACAGCCGCAGGCACACACGGCTCAGGGCACCTCTTCTTACCCTTTCCCCTCCCAGCTCGGGTGCCTAGGCATGCCAGCAGCAGGCAAAGGCCAAGCCCAGCAGCCACGAGTGGGTATGGGACAAAGCTGCGATGGTAACCGTGACTCCACAGGGTCAACGGATGGGTGCTTCTCACCCACCGCGCTAATGGAACCTTTCTTTCCCTGGCCAAGGAATTCAGCCTAGTCTGAAGTTGGGTAAAAATATCAGGATTAGAGGGGTCCAGTTGTACTAAGCAAGGGCTTCTTCCCCCAGAATCTTCCCCTTTTTCCTCTTAAACTGTTTTTCTTTTTTTTCCTTTTCTAAGTGAGAGGCGTTCCCCACCAACTCTGTTTCTAATAGGCAAGTTAACAGAGTAATGGCCCCTGCTGACTGATAACTGCAAATTCGACAGGGCACATTTGAGACACTCTAAACAGATATAAACAGCCTCTAAAATACCTTTTCAGTCCCGAACTGGACTCCAAGCTTCAGGCTGAGGCCCTAGAAAGAAAAACAAGGTCTGAAGGATTCAAAGCCAGGCAACAGGTATAATGTAAATGGGCAGAACCAATTCCTGCCAACTAAACCCCCCACCTCACGGAAGGAGGTGATGCTTCATGGCATAAACAGGCTCAGGAGACTCAAGCTTTGCTGAAAGCAGGGAGAAACGGGGGCAAAGTTGAGGGTGATTAATTCCTATTCTCCAGGTTTTCCCTGCTTCGTGGGTACATACTGCATCAGTATCCATGGCCGGCACCTGCCAAGGTCATCGGGCTCAGGGATAAGCAGTGGAGAGTGAAACGAGGACATTCACTTTCTGAGTCTTTGTTGAAAGAAGAAAGGGAATGAGGGATACCTCTATTCACTGTCTTTCAGAATGGGCAACCAGTTATTTTCACCACCCCCAGCTCATACTCCTCTGGAGTGTATTCTGAACCACTGGGACTGCTTTGAGCCTCAGAATCTGGAGGAAAAGTGCCTCTTAGCCCTCTACAAAAAGGTTTGGCCAAATTATGATTTACAGGAAAGAGTGGCTTGGCCTCAGGAAGGAATCATTCATTTCTATACCATCTGGCATTTGGAACTTTTCTATACAGGTGAGGACAGATGACCTGAGACCCCATAAGTGTAGGCTTTCTATAGCTTGCAAGGCAATCCAGACCTTTGCTGACTGTGTAGGATTGCCCTCCTGTTTGCCATCTCAGGGAAGGTTGCAAGGGGCAAGCTCAAGCAATTAAAGATATGAGTCCCAGGGGCAACCCCAGCAGAGGATCCAGCTACCTCTGACCCTGTTACTCGGGGTCCACCCAGACCACCCTATACAGCTTCAGCTTCCCACTTGCCCCCTTCTAAAAACCTTTGCTCTAGACAAACTCCAGTCTCACTCTTAACCCTCCAACAAATGCCCAGTAAATTTGGGCCCAGTAAGGTCCAGGTCCCCTTCTCCCTATAGGACTTAAAGCAAATTAAGGGGGATCTTGGCAAGTTTTCAGATGACCCTGATAGATAAATAGAGGCTTTCCAGAATTACACCCAAATATTTGAGCTCTCCTGGAGAGATGTTATGTTACTTTTGAATCAAACCCCGATGGACACTCAGAAGCAGGCTGCTCTGTCAGCAGCAGAGAGATTTGGAGATGAACTTCCTTTCATATACAGCGTCAGAGAAGGGGGTGAATAGTATCCAACTGGAAGAGAAGCAATACCAGTAAATAACCCTAAATGGGATCCCAATGATGAGATGGAAGACTGGAAAAGGAGACACTTTCAGGTGTGCAAATGGAGGGCTTATGTAAGACTAAGACTAAGCCTCTCAATTATATTCAGTTGTCCATGATCGACTAAGGATTTGATGAAAATCCCGCTGCCTTCCTGGAAAGGCTAAGAGCAGCCTTGATAAAGCACACCTCTATCTCCTGATTCAGTCAAGAACAGCTAATCCTAAAGGATAAATGTATTACCCAGGTAGCTCCTGACATCAGGAGGAAGTTGCAGAAATGGGCCCTGGGACCAGATAGTACATTAGAAGACCTCCTGCAAGTGGCCACCTGAGTCTTTTATAATAGAGACAGGAGGCCTAGAAAAGTGAGAGGAGATGCAGGAAAGAGATAAAAGCTTTGATGACCACCATGTAAGCCCACAAACCCCAAAATTCCCAGGATGTGCCTGCTAACTGCTAAAAGATATGGCAAGAACAGTTATTTATCTTCTAAAGTTTAACCGCTCCCATAAAACATTTAATTTCTTTCACCAGGGTGAAACAGCTCAGGGTAGAATGTTGGTGTTAGTATATTTCACTTCTTATCTCTGTAATCTCTGGCACTAAATTCTTTCCTTGTATAATACACATGTTTAACCAATGCATACTTAATCTTATAAAACTTTTTTTTTTTTTTTTTTTTTTACTCTCAAGCCTAGAAGCCATCAAAATCCAAATGGTCAACCTAAGCCTCGGAAGATGGCTCCCCTTGTCTAGGAACCCTTAGACCTCTAGGAGTCTGACTGCCATTTTCCCCAGAACAATGCCCCCTGTTAGCAGGAAGCAGCTAAGACAGGTCATCATCCATATTCTAAAGGTAGTTAGATGCACTTCTTCAGAGGGGAGAATGATACCGGAGGGGTCGAGGAAGTGCTGAGTACAGAAAGGCAGGTCCCTGGCTAGGGCTCCACTCCCTTGGACCTAGGTGACGACAGGCACTCCTGCTTTCATGCCCAAATGTTGCATTTTCCAAGACCACTCTGGCCCACCATGCCCTCATTCTGGGCCTATAAAAACCCGAGACTTGAGTGGACAGACACACAGGCAGCCAGATGTCGAGAGGAGTACACCAGCGGAAAAAGACACAAGCAGCTGGATAGCGAGAGGACGTTGAGGCAGCACACCAGCAGAAGAGCACACTGACAGAAACCAGCACACCAGCAGGCCACTGACCAGCAGGATGGCATGGAGTTTGGCCAGAGCAGTTGGAGGAGAGCTGGGGCTGCTGAGTGGCCCAACTCCAGGGGAATACCATCTCCCTTCTGGCTCCTCCAGTGGTGGTGTGCTACTTCTACTCAATAAGACTTTGCACTCATTCTCCAAGACCACGTGTGATCCGATTCTTCTGGTACCCCAAGGCAAGAACCTGGGATACAGAAAGCCCTCCATCCTTGTGACAAGGTAGAGGGTCTAATTGAGCTGGTTAACACAAGCCACCTATAGATGGCAAACTAAAAGGGCACCCTGTAACACACACCCACTGGGGACTTAGCATCTGTAAACATTCACCCCTGACACTGTTGTGGAGTCGGACGCCACAGTCAGCCTGTCTGTATGCTCCCTAAAGGTTTGAGCAGTGGGGTACTGAAGAAGCGAGCCACACCCCCATCACACGCCCTATGAGGGGGACGGGGGAATATTTCCGGTATCAAAAGCACTACCTGTTGGTTTCTTATATAACTTAACAGTTTTCTGAGGACTTACTATGTGCTAGGCACTGTTAATTGTGTGTGTGGAGAGAGAGATAAGTTTTCATAAATATAATATATATATAATTTTAATTAATGATCAAATAATTTTATTAGATAGGTTCTATTATTATGCTCATCTTTCATATATAGAATCTGATGCAATGACAGATTAAGGAAGTAATTTGCCCAATATTATGAAGCTAGTAAGCGGTGGTATCATTTCAAACCACACGCCCTGGCAGGGGAACCTGGTTATCAACCAATCTGCTTTCTGTCTCTTGTCTCTTGATTCACCATGATGCTGTGCCTGCAACACACACACACACACACACCTCTGTCCATCCTAGGTACTTCTAGAATGGCACTCTGATATCAGCCACAGCAATCAGAATCCAAGGAGAAACTGTTTCCTTAAACACCTCTGCCCTCCTCAGGTACTTCTAGCATGGCAGTCTGATATCAGTCACAGCAATTTCAATCAAAGGAGAAACTGTTTACCTAATATAGTTATTTTCTGTCTTATTCTCCCAGCTCCTTAACATGGTTATTTTTCATAAAACTTAGAAAGAAGAAGTGGATGCATCCTAGAAATAGCAGAAAACAAGTCAGAGAGGTTGCTGTACACAATAATGCAGCTTTCACAGAGATTTGAACATATTTACATTTGTATAAGCATCCAGGGGTGTGGAGGTGTATGTCTGAGAGAAAACCTCATGAAGTTTTTCCAGACTGCACCATGAGTAGTGAAAGGTGAATGGAATTTTTCTGTCCATTGATGCAAAACAGGGCAAAAAGGCCTTGTGCAGAATCAGTGAATTTTCTACAATGAAGCCTTATGTCACTGTAGCACTTGTCACCTCACTGACTGTTGGTTTGATTAGCCTGATGTGTCATCGTCTTCCTTTCTCAGAGAGACCCTATTCATGAATGGTGCACTCATACAAAGCCAATCTTCCCCAAAAAAAAAAAAAAAAAAAAAATCCATGTGTGAGCTAAGTGTGAAAGTGGTTGCCTTCTGCTGCTGGACCATCAGCAAAGCCCTGGCAGTTCACAGGCTACCGAGTGTGTGCTTGCTTTTGTATATAAAAAGTTATGTGTTCTAGTGAAAATACTGATGTTAGTGTATGAAAAAATAAGTGAACCAGGAAAAAACTGAAGCACATAGGAACAAAGATAATTTTAAAAAATGGAAAAGCTGGAATGGTTGAAAAAAAGACTAGTGTTTGTACACTATTGCATTTCATTTGTAAATAATAAAATGTATCAATTTTTTAAATTACAAAGCTCTTTTTAAAATTAAAAACTGTATGGTTGTCCTTTTAGATGTAGTTCAGACTTCACATACTTTATTTCAGAATTGGCCTGTAATGTAAGAATTATCTCTAGGAAGATTTATGTTTGATTTTTAATAATTCAAGCAAGGTAAATGAATGATGGGTAAATATGGATTATTGATTTTTTTCTCTAACCCCTATTAAATAAATAGAAAAAGCAGAATAATTAAACTCATAAAAAGAGCTAAACAAAGGGACACAACTGACATAATAATTTTGAGAAGAGTCAACCAGATAAAATTTATTGAGGTGTGGCTGGGTGTTATTCCAATACACAGTGTGTACCCAACACACAGACACCAAATGAAGAACAGGAAAGAGACAGTCATAAAAAGAACAGGCAAGTCTCACCAATACCATGTCAATAGGGAGAAAAGTAGGTGAAAAGAAGTAAGGAGGAGACATCTAAAATCCTTATTAAAGCCGCTAATCACCTACCTCAAAATCTTAGCAGAGACAAGAAAATTGCAAATCTGAAGGTTTCCCCACAGAGACAGAACACGGGAAACCAGGTCGATAGAAATTTGGCATTTAATAAAATCCAGAAAAAGACAAGCAAGCCCAGATCTTTCAACAGAGAAAGCTGAGCTCCCCAGTCCTATGCTCCTCCCCATGCCTTGGAGCTAGCAGGATACAGAAAAGAGTACAGTACAGAACTCACAAACAGTAGCTCCACAGAAAAGACTGATAGAGCTCAGTAAGAGTGAAGAGAATTTCAGGAAGAATTTAGTTTCACTATATCGGAAAAGATGGAAGATAGTAACAAAGCCACTCATAATAAGCATAGGCAAGTGAAATCCAAAGAAATGACACAACTAGATATATAAACAAACTAGAATCTTTAGCATGTAACGCGTGAAAAAAATAAAAAAATAAAATTTGGTGGAAAACATAGATCAGGACCATAAGATTTTCCACAAGTCCTTTGGCTACAAAAGAAGTAATGAAAGCAAACTTTTTGAAAAGAGCAAAATTAACCTCAAAGATCGAGCAACAACATGCCAGGCATCAAAGGAAAACTAATTAAATGGTCATCTGTCCCTGGATTGAATCCTATACCAGAAAAAAACAAGCTGTAACAAACATCAATGGGGTAATTTTAAAAAATTAAATATGCCCTGTGGATTAGAAAATCACATTGTATCTTGTAATGTGAGCTTCCTGATTTTGATCATTGTGCTATGGTTATATAAGAGAAAGCAGTTTTTCTGGGACATGCACACTGACATATTTTTTTGTAAAGTGTTACAATGTTTATAACTTCCCCTCACACTGTTCAGAACGAAAGGAGGTACAAAAGGAGGTGTGTATGTGCATGTGTGTGCACACGTGTGTGTATGCAAATAGGACAAAACATAGCTAGTGAACCAGGTAGAATGTATTTGGGGGAAGAGTTCTTTGTACTATACTTGTATTTTGCAAATTTTCTGTTTTAACTTATATCAAAATAGAAAACTACCAAAAAATGTCAAAGTTACAACATCTTTAGAGAACTACTTTTTAAAAAGTCAAGTGATAAAGAGTGCACTATAACTAGGTGAAAATTAAAATCCTGACATGTAGGCAAGCTTGAGAGAATGATAGCAAATACAAAGGGAAATTAAAAACTAGCTAAAACAATTGAAGAAATATAAGTAATACATTTTTAAAGAGGCGCCAACATAAAGAAAATAGGTTTCTCAGCAGGAGAAAGCCTAATGGAACAAAAAGCAATTCAAAGATACAAAAACAGAAAATTTCTTTGAAAAGAAGGGGTAACATACTCTACAGACAGAGAGAGAACCCTGTGTTTAAAAAAAAAAAATGCTGAATTATTGACACTGAAACAAAATCCTGGACCAGTTACTGACTTTCAAGGATTAAGAAAAATTTCTCCAAGCATTCAGTCAGGAAAGAAGCCTGTCACATGTGACAGAGAGAGAGAGAGAATGAGAGAGAGAGAGAGAATGAGAGAGAGAGAGAGAATGAGAGAGAGAGAATGAGAGAGAGAGAAAGAGAGAGAGAGACAGAGACAGAGAATCTAGGAGGCTTCAGATTACTTCACAGCATTCGGAGCCAGAAAATGCCAAATCAGTATATACAAGGTTTAAGACAAAGGCGACCAAATGATATTATCCTCAGCCAATTTGCCAACTAAATAGAAATGTAGCAGGTATTCTCAAATATAAAGAAAACTCAGGTAATAAAACTTCTATAAATTCTACCTGCAGGGAAAAATTATTTGATAATTAAACTGAACTAAACAAAAGTTTAATGGAAAAAACTGTGATAAAGGCCTAACTAGCACCATATTCAGGGTCAGACGACAACAGGAAAATGTCTACTACATGCAGAGGAGAGGAAATTGTGACCTAATAAATACATCTAATGTGCCATTTGGCAATAAGACAAAAAGCAGACGTTATCAAGAATGCTATAATAAAACCATCAAGAGATGAAATCAAGATAAAAGGCTCAGGATTTGGAAGTCATAGAAGAAAATGCTGGTACTAAACATTTAATCCATATTGATTTTCACTAAGAAAAAAACAAAAGGAAAACTTTACAAAATAAGAAACTGTAACTACAACAAGGGATGTATTCAGTATGATCTAGATTAGCATGTGGTTTTAAAAAATAAATGAGCTCTCATCTTTTATTATAGGGAATTATTACTATCTGAAACTAAAGCATATAGTTAGAAATGGCCTCCATTACTCTTTATTTTTACCTTTTCTCTCAATTTTTAAATTTATTTTAAATTTTTGTGAGTACAAAGTAGATATATATATTTATGGGGTACATGAGATATTTTGATACAGGCATGCAATGTGTGATGACTAAATCATGAAAAATTTGGAATACATCTCCCCAGGCATTACGCTTTTGTGTTTCAAACAATCCAATTACATTCTTTATTTTTAAATGTATAATTAAATTATAATTGAGTATAGTCTCTGGGTTGTTCTATCTGACACTAGGTCTTATTCATTCTTTCTATTTTCAGTACCCATTAGCCATTCCCACCACTCCACCCACACTCCCCACTATACTTCCCAGCCTCTGGTAACCATTCTTCTATTTTCTGTCTCCATGAGTTTAATTGTTTTGATTTTTAGATCCCACAAATAAGTGAGAACATGCAAAGTTCATCTTGCCGTGCCTGGCTTATTTCACTTGACAAAACAATCTCCAGTTCCATCCATGTTGTTGCAAATGACAGAATCTTATTCTTTTTATGGCTGAATAGTACTTCATTACGTGTATGTACCACATTTTCTTTATCCATTCATCTGCTAATGAATACTTAGGTTATGCTGTAACAAACATAAGAGGGCAGATATCTCTTGGATACATGGATTTCTTCTTTTACTTTTTAAATTTTTGTGGGCACATCGTAAGTGTATGTATTTATGAGGTACATGAAATGTTTTGATGTAGACATGCAATGTGAAATAAGCACATCATGGAGAATGGAGTATCCATCCCTTCAAGCATTTATTATTTGAGCTATAAATAATCCAATAACATTCTTTAAGTTATTTTAAAATGTACAATTAAAGTTATTATTGACTATAGTAACCCTGTTGTGCTATCAAATAGTAGGTCTTATTTATTATTTCTAACTATTTTTTGGACCCATTAACCATCCCACCTCCACCCCACCCCACCCTACTCCACTACCCTTTCGAGCCTCTGGTAATTATCCTTCTATTTTCTATCTCAATGAGTTCAATTGTTTTGATTTTTAGATCCCACAAATAAGCAAGAATG
The DNA here is from genome assembly GCF_028878055.3 of Symphalangus syndactylus. Taxonomy (NCBI): domain Eukaryota; kingdom Metazoa; phylum Chordata; class Mammalia; order Primates; family Hylobatidae; genus Symphalangus; species Symphalangus syndactylus. The sequence continues at coordinate 68,861,016 of NC_072439.2, forward strand.
TGCTATAATTGTCTTTCTGTACCTAGCTTATTTAACTTAATGTAATGATATCCAGCTCCATCCAAATTGCTGCACATGACTGGATCTCATTCTCTTTTATGGCTGAATGGTACTCCACTGTGTATATGTATCACATTTTACTTTCCATTCATCTGTTGATGGACCCTTAGGTTGCTTCTGAATCTTAGCTATTGTAAACAGTACTACAACAAACATAAGAGTGCAGATGGCCGGGCGCAGTGGCTCACGCTTGTAATCCCAGCACTTTGGGAGGCCGAGGCGGGTGGATCACGGGGTCAGGAGATGGAGACCACGGTGAAACCCCGTCTCTACTAAAAATACAAAAAATTAGCCGGGCGTGGTGGCGGGCGCCTGTAGTCCCAGCTACTCAGAGAGGCTGAGGCAGGAGAATGGCGTGAACCCGGGAGGCGGAGCTTGCAGTGAGCGGAGATTGCGCCACTGCACTCCAGCCAGGGCGACAGAGCAAGACTCCATCTCAAAAAAAAAAAAAAAAAAAAACAGTGCAGGTATCTCTTCAATATACTGATTTCCTTTCTTTTGGGTATACACCCAGCAGTGGGATTAATGGGTTGTATTGTAGCTCTATTTTTAATTTTTTAAGGAACCTCCAAAATGTTCTCCATAGTGTTTGAACTAACTTATGTTCCCACCAACAGTGTGCAAGGGTTCCCTTTTCTCCACATCCTTGCCAGCGGGCTTTATTGCCTGTCTTTTGTATAAAAATTTTATTTGTGGCTATTATAAATGGAATTAGTTTTTTATTTCTTTTTCAGATTGTTCACTGTTGGCACATAGTAATGCTAGTGATTTTTGTATGTTGATTTTGTATCCTGCAACTTACTGAATTTGTTTATCAGTTCTAATAGTATTTTGGTGGTCTTCAGGTTTTTCTAAATTTAACATCATTTATCCACAAACAAGGATAATTTAACTTCTTCCTTTCCAATTTGGATGCCCTTTACTTCTTTATCTTTTTTAATTGCTCTAAAACATATAGTACTATGTTGATTAACAGTGGTGAAAGTGGGCATCCTTGTCGTGTTCCAGGTTTAAGAGGACAGGCTTTTAGGTTCTCCTTATTCAGTTTAATACTAGCTGTGGGTCTTTCATAGATGGCTTTTATTATGTTAAGGCCTTCTATACCCAGTTTTTTAAAGGTTTTCATCATGGAGGGACGTTAACTTTATCAAATGGTTTTTCAGCATCAGTTGGAATGATCATATGGTTATCGTCCTTCATTCTGTTTATATGATGTATCACATTGATTATGGCCATTCTTTCAGGAGGTGGTATCACATTGTGGTTTTGATTTGCATTTACCTGATCATTAGTGATATTGAGCATTTTTTCATGTTTGTTGACCATCTGTGTATCTTCTTTTGAGCATTGTCTATTCATGTCCTTAGCACACTTTTTGATGGGATTGTTTGGTTTTTTTTGTTGTTGTTGTTGTTTTACTGATTTGAGTTCATTGTAGATTCTGGATATTAGTCCTTTGTCACATATATAGATTGTGAAGATTTTCTCCCACTCTGTGGGATATCTGTTTGCTCTGCTGACTGTTCCTTCTGCAGTGCAAAAACTCTTTAGTTTAATTAGGGCTCAGCTATTTATCTTTGTTTTTATTGCATTTGCTTTTGGGTTCTTGGTCATGAAATGCTTGTCTAAGCCAGTGTCTAGAAGGGTTTTTCCAGTGGCCCCAGTGGGTTTTGATTATGGCTATAATCATAAAACTGTAGATGTTGGCATGGACGCGTTGAACAGCGAACACTTCTACACTGCTGGTGGGAATGTAAACTAGTACAGCTATTATGGAAAACAGTGTGAAGATTCCTTTAAGAACTAAAAGTAGAACTACCATTTGATCAAGAAATCCCACTACTGGGTATCAATCTTCTAGGGTTTTTATAGTTTCCCATCTTAGATTTAAGTTCTTAATCCATTTTGATTTGATTTTTGTATAAGGTGAGAAATGAGGATCCAGTTTTATTCTCCAACATGTGGCTAGCCAATTATCCCAGCACCATTTGATGAAAAGGGTGACAGTGATAGTTTGCCTTTGTCTTTACTGATTTGGATGCCCTTTATTTCTTTCTATTGTCTTATTACTCTGGCTAGGACTTCAGTACTATATTGAAGAAGAGTGGTAAGAGTGGACATCCTTGTCTTGTTCCAGTTCTCAGAGGAAATGCTTTCAACTTTTCCCCAGATGGCTTTTATTACATTAAGGTCCCTTGTTTGCTGATTTCGCCAAGAGTTTTAATCATAAAGGGATGCTGGATTTTGTTGAATGCTTTTTCTGCATCTATTGAAATGATCATGTGATTTTTGTTTTAATTCTGTTTATGTGGTGTATCACGTTTATTGACTTGATTATGGTAAACCATCCCTCCATCCCTGGTGTAAAATCTATTTGATCATGGTGGATTATCTTTTTGATGTATTGTTGAATTTGATTAGCTAGTATTTTGTTAAGGATTTTAGCATCTATATTCATCAAGGATATCAGTCTGTAGTTTTCTTTTTTCGTTATGTCCTTCCCTGGTTTTGGTATTAGGGTGATGCTGGCTTCATAGAATGAACTAGAGAGGTTCCTTCTTTCTCTATCTTGTGGAAGAGTGGCAAAAGGATTGGTACCAATTCTTCTTCAAATGTCTGGTAGAATTCTGCTGTGAATCCACCTGGTCATGGACCCTTAATTTTTTGATAATTTTTTAATTACCATTTCAATCTCACTGCTTATTATTGGTCTGTTCATGGTATCTAATTCTTCCTGATTTAAGCTAGGAGGGTTATATTTTTCCAGGAATTTATCCATGTATTCTAGGTTTTCTAGTTTATGTGGGTAAAACTATTCTTAGTAGCCTTGAATGATCTTTTGTATTTCAGTGGTGTCAGTTGTAATATCTCCTGCCTCATTTCTTAGTGAGGTTATTTGGATTTTCTCTCTCCTTTTCTTGGTTAATCTTGTCAACGGTCTATCAATTTTATTTTTTTCAAAGAACCAGCTTTTTGTTTCATTTATCTTTTGTATTTTGTTCATTTGTTTGTTTCGATTTCATTTAGTTCTGCTCTGATCTTGGTTATTTCCTTTCTTCTGCTGGGTTTGGGTTTGGTTTGTTCCTGTTTCCTTAGTTCCTTGAGGTGTGACCTTAGAATGTCAGTTTGTGCTCTTTCAGTCTTTTTGATATAGGCATTTAGGGCTATGAACTTTCCTCTTAGCACTGCTTTTGCCTTACCCCAGAGGTTTTGATAGGTTGTGTCATTATTGTCATTCAGTTTGAAGAAATTTTAAATTTCCACCTGGATTTCATTTTTAACCCAATGCTCACTCAGGAGCAGTTATTTAATTTCCATGTATTTGTATGGTTTTTAAGTTTTATTCCACTGTGGTCTGAGAGAGTGCTTGATATAATTTCAATTTTTAAAAAATTTATTGAGGTTCATTTTATGGCCTATTTTGCTTTTTAACTTGTATTTTTGTTTTCTAGGTCCTGTGTGAATTAAGCTTTAAAGAGGTTCTGTTTTGATGTGTTTCTAGGATTTGTTTCAAGATTTAGAGCTCTTTTTAGCAGTTCTTACAGTGGTGGCTTGGTAATGGTAAATTCTCTCAGCATTTGTTTGTCTCAAAAAGTTTGTATCTTTCCTTCATATATGATGCTTAGTTTCATTGGATACAAAATTCTTCTCTGGCAATTGTTTTGTTTGAGGAGGCTGATGATAGAGCCCCAATCCCTTCTAGCTTATAAGGTTTCTGCTGAGAAATCTGCTGTTAATCTGATAGGTTTTCCTTTATAGGTTACCTGGTGCTTCTGTCTTACAGCTCTTAAGATTCTTCCCTTTGTCTTAACTTTGGATAACCTCATGACAATGTACCTAGGTGAAGATCTTTTTGCAGTGAATTTCCCAGGTGTTCTTTCTGCTTCTTGTATTTGGATGTCTACATCTCTAGCAAGGCAGGGAAGTTTTCCTCGATTATTCCCCCAAACATGTTTTTCAAGCTCTTAGAATTCTCTTCTTTCTCAGGAACACCAATTATTCTTAGGTTTAGTCGTTTAACATAATCCCAGACTTCTTGGAGGCTTTGTTCATATTTTCTTATTCTTTTTGCTTTGTCTTTGTTGGATTGGGTTAATTTAAAGACCTTGTCTTTGAGCTTCAAATTTCTTCTACTTGTTCAGTTCTATTGCTGAGACTTTCTAGAGCATTTTGCATTTCTAAAAGTGTGTCCAAAGTTTCCTGAATTTTTTATTGTTTTGTCTTTAAGCTATCCATGTCCTTGAATATTTCTCCCTTCACTTCTTGTATCATATTTTGAATTTCCTTGCATTAGGCTTTGTATTTCTCTGGTTCCTCCCTGATTAGCTTAATAACTGATCCCCTGAATTCTTTTTCAGGTAAATCAGGGATTTCTTCTTGGCTTGGATCAATTGCTGTGAGCATGTGTGTTTTCTGGGGGGTGTTGAAGAGCCTTGTTTTGTCATATTACCAGGCAAGGTTTTCTGGTTCCTTCTCATTTGGGTAGGCTCTATCAGAGGGAAGGTCTAAGGCTAAAGCCTGTTGTTCAGATTCTTTTGTCCCACAGGGTGTTCCCTTGATGTAGTACTCTCCCCCTTTTCCCATGGATGTGGATTCCTCTGAGCTGAACTGCAGTGATTGTTGTCTCTCTTCCGGGTCTAGCCACCCAGTGAGTCTACCTGGCTCTGGACTGGTAATGGGTGTTGGTCTGCCTAGAGTCCTGTGATGTGAACCATCTATGGGTCTCTCAGCCATGGATACCAGCACCTGTTCCAGTGGAGGTGGCGGAGGGGTGCAATAGACTCTGTGAGGTTCTTAGCTTTGGTGGTTTAATGCTCTATTTTTGTACTGGTTGGCCTCCTGCCAGGAGGTGGTGCTTTCCAGAGAGCATCAGGTGTGGTAGTATGGGGAGGAACTGGCCCTAGAACTCCCAAGATTATATGCCCGTTGTCTTCCACTACTAGGGTGGGTAGGAAAGGACCATTAGGCGGGGGTGGGGCTAGGCGTGTCTGAGCTCAGACTGTCCTTGGGCAGGTCTTGCTGCAGCTGCTGTGGGGAATGGGAGTGAGGGTCTCAGTTCACTGGAGTTGTGTACCTAGAAGGATTATGACTGCCTCTGCTGAGTCATGCAGGTTGTCAGGGAAGTGGGAGAAAGCCAGCAGTCAAAAGCCTCATCCAGCTCCCACACAAACTGAAGGGCCTGTCTCACTCCCACCATGCCCCACCACCCAACAGCCCTCAGACCCAGATCATTTCCAGGTGTGGAGCTATATGGGCTTGAAAACATGCCCCAGGCTACCCGCCTCCCAACTGCAAAAAAAAAAAAAAAAAACGGTGGGGGCTTGGTTCTTCCCCTGCCTGTGGAGTCTGCACACCGGGATTTGCACCCTCCCCCAAGTTCTGGACAGAAGGCTTCTCACCCCATTCAAATGGTTACAAAGTTCAGCTAGAGATTTGCTTATCCCTGTGTAGTTTTACCCCTTGCTCTTTTGGATCCCTGTGGTGCCAGGCAGGAATGGCCTGCTAGGGGACCCAACAAGCTCCCAGGGCCTTTCTGCTTCTTCCTCTACCCCTGTATGTTGCTCGGCTCTCCAAATTAACTCAGCTCCAAGTAAAGTCAGACACTTCTCACGCAAACAGAACTTCAGCTTCTCCAGCGGGGGTGTATGTTTGGAAGAGGGGGTCTCTCTTTCCCACTTCCACAGTTGGGGCACTCAGTTTTGCAGGGGAGTCTCCCAGGTCCTGCAGGAGCAGTCTGCTTTCTTCAGAGGGTCTGTGGGTCCTCTCAGGATTCCTGGTTTGCTCTTGCGGTCCATCTGGAACTAAAATTCACAATGCGAGCCAGCCCCTGCCTGTTGCTCTTTCTGGAGCTGCAATCTAGTCCTGCCTCCAGTCTGCCATAATCTCCCGCATTCTCTAACTCTTTTTGTTGGAACACTTTGAATAGCATTGGTATATGTTCTTCATTAAGTGTTTAGTAGAATTCATCAGTGAAGCCATCAGGTTCTGGGCTTTTTTTATATTGGGAGACATTTTTGGTTTGTTTGTTTGTTTTGAGACAGAGTTTCGCTCTTGTTACCCAGGCTGGAGTGGAGAGGCACGGTCTCAGCTCACTGCAACCTCTCCCTAGGAGACATTTTTATTATGGCTTCAATCTCATTTTTATTGGTATGTTCAGGTTTTGGACTTCTTCATGGTTCAATCTTGGCAAGTTGTATGTGCCTAGGCATTTATCCATTTATTCTAGATTTTCCAATTTATTGGCATATAATTGCCATAGTAGCCACTAATGATCCTCTGAAATTCTGAAGTATCAGTTGTAATGTCTTTTTTTCATCGTTGATTTTATTTATTTGCCTCTTCTCTCATTTTTCCTTAGTCTGGCTAAAGGTTTGTCAATTTTCTTTGTCTTTTTAAGAAACCAAATTTTTGTTTCATTGATCTTTTGTTTTGTTTCCTTCCATTCAAATTCATTTATTTCTGTTCTGATCATTAGTATTTCTTTTCTTCCACTAATTTGAGGTTTGGCTTGTGCTTGCTTTTCTAGTTCCTTTTTTTTTGAGATGGAGTCTCGTTCTGTTGCCCAGGCTTGAATGCAGTGGTGTAATCTCAGCTCACTGCAAACTTCACCTCCTGGCTCAAGCAATTCTCCTGCTTCAGCCTCCCAAGTAGCTGGAATTATAGGCACGCACCACTGCACCCAACTAATTTTTGTATTTTTAGTAGAGACGCGGTTTCACCCACCTCAGCATCCCAAAGTGCTAGGATTACAGGCATGAGCTATCATGCCTGGCCTCTGGTTCTTTATGATACAGGTTTTATTTATTTGAAGTTATGTTGTTTTTATTTTATTTCATGTAGGCACATATTGCTACAATTTCTCTCCTACTGCTTTCACTGTATCCTATAGGTTTTGGTATATGGTGTTTCCGTTATCATTTGTTTCAAGAAATTTTTCAATTTCCTTCTTAATTTATACATTGATACACTGGTTATTTGGGAGCATACTGTTTAATTTACATATGTTTTCCAAAATTTCTCGTTACTGATTTATAGTTTTATTTCACTGTGGTCAGAGAATATTCTTGATATTATTTCCAATTTTTGGATATTTTATGACTTGTTTTGTAACCTTACATATAGTCTATCTTTGAGAATAATCCATGTGCACAGGAGAATATGTATTCTGCAGCTGTTGGATGAAATGTTCTGTAAATATCTATTAGGTCCAGTTGTTCTATAGTGCAGATTACATATGGTGTTTCTTCATTGATTTTCTGTCTTCAAGATTTGTCCAATGCAGAAAGTGGAGTGTTGAAGTCTCCAGCTGTTATTATATTGAGGTCTATCTCTCTCTTTAGTTCTAATAATATTTGTGTTATATATCTGGGTACTCCCGTGTTGGTACATATATATTTATCACCATTATACCCTCTTGCTGAATTGACCCCTTTATCATTATATAATGACCTTCTTCTTACAGTTTTTGTCTTGAAATCTATTGTGTCTGATAAAGTATAGCTACTCCTGCTCTTTTTTGCTTTCCATTGTCATAGAATATCTTTTTTTCCATTCCTTTATTTTCAGTTCATGTGTATCTTTTAGGTAAAGTAAGTTTCTTATGGGCAACACATCACTGGGCTTTATTTTTCCATCCAGTCAGCCATTCTGTCTTTTGATTGGAGAGTTTAGTCCATTTACATTCAATGTTGTTGTTGATAAGGACTTACTCCTGCCATTTCATTATTTGTTTTCTGGTTGTTTTGTAGTCTTCTGTCTTTCCTTCCTTCCTCTCTTCCTTTTAGTGAAGGTGATTTTCTCTGCTGGTATGCTTTAATTTATTGCCTTTTATTTTTTTATATCTCTTGTATGTTTTTCAATTTGATGTTCCCATGAGACTTGCAAGTAATATGTAATAACCCATCATTTTAAACTGATGGCAACTTAACACTGATTGCATAAACAAAGAAATGCACAACATGAAAACTAATAAAAACTCTATACTTTAAACTATGAACCTGCTTTTTAACTTTTTATTGTTTCTCTTTATGTCTTACTGTACGGTCTGTGTCTTGAAAAGTTGTTATAGTTACTACTTTTGGTTGATTCATCATTTAGTCTTTCTACTTAAGTCAGGAAAAGTTTAAACACCACCATTACAGTGTTATACTATTCTGTGCTTTTTTCTGTGTTTATACCAGTGAGCTTTATACTTTCACAGTCAACAATCTCAGCAGTTTACCTGAGGTTCCATTCTACTGCAGCTAAGTTGGCACTCAGACCACAAGACAAAGTCCTTCCCACTCTTCTCTTCCCACAGAGGTCTCTGTGGCCTTGACCACCCCTAGTCCATGGGGATTTCTACTCGGCCACCACCAATGTTTGCTTAAAGCCCAAGGGCTCTTCCATCGGCTTATGATGAATGCTGTCAGGCCTGGGACTCACCCTTCAGGATACTGGGCTCCCATCTGGCCCATGCCAGGCCAAGTCTAGAAATACTGTTCAAGAATCTAGGACTGGACTTGAGGTCCCCACGAACCTGCTTGTTGCTCTATTCCACTGTGGCCAAGCTGGTAGCCAGGGTACAAGACAAAGTCCCCTTTACTTTTCCCTCTGCTTTTGCAAAATGCAATTTTTCATCATTTTCACTGTAGTTGCCACAGCTGAGAATGTGCTGGGTCTCCCCTGAAGCCAGCACATCTTAGAACCCAAGGCCTGTGATGTAATCCCTTGGTATCACTGGAGATTATTCAGAGTCTGAGGGCTCTTCAGTTAGCAGGTGATGAATCCTGCCAGGACTGGGTTCTCGTCCCTTCAAGGCAGCAGATTCCCTTTTGGCTCAGGTTGTGTCAAGAAATATCATCTAGGAGCTAGGACCTGAAATGGGGGACTCACAACTCTGTTCAGTGCCCTCTCCTACTGTGGCTGAGCTGGTAGCCAAGATGCAAGAAAAGCCCTTCTTGCTCTTCACTCTCCTTTCATGATGCAGAAGGAAGGAGTCACTTTTGTTGCTATGAGCTGCATAGCCTGGGGTTGGGGGAGGGATGGTGCAAGCTCTCCCTTAGCTGTGCCAGGTGGTCTCTCTAGGTCATGTGCCATGCTTGTTCACTGACTCTAAGCCCAGCCTAGCACTAGCTGCTGCCTAAGAATTGTAGTCCTTGTGTCCTAGATTGCCTTTCAAGTTTACCTGTGGCATGGCTTGCCAAGGAAGTCAAGTTCTGACCACTGGAATGGATGATTCCCCTCTGGAATGTGGCTGGTCCAAATGCTTCCTCCATGCATGGGCGCTGGCTGAGCCCAGCACAGCTTTATTCTCTGCTGTAACCAGGTAGCACTAAGTTGAATGTGAAGTCCTCTAGTTGATGTGCTCTCCCTCCCCAGAGAGTACAGATTCTCTCTACACGCTCCAGGGTTGCTGCCAGGAGGTGGGGGAGGGGTGGCATTGGTAATTCAATATGTCTCTCTTGCCCTTTTCAATACCTCTTTCCATGACATGAAGTTAAAACCAGGTACTGTGATTACTCACTTGAGTTTTGGTTCCTGCCACAGTGCTTTCCTATGTGTAGACAGTTGTTAAAATTTGGTGTTCCAGTGTTGGGGAGGATAGGGAAATGAATGATGTAGGCTTCTGTTTTGCCATGTTTCTCCTCCCCTTTTTTCTCAACTTTTAAAGGTATATTTGTAAAAACAATGGATTAAACCATATAAAGTTGCCAATATTCTACTGTTTTTGGTCTACAAAAGGGTAATTTCGTACGGTTTGTAAGATACAATGAATCTTTGTGAGTCTCTCTTCAAAAGATTTAGCCTGTTAACTTCCTTACCCTTTGTTCTACAACTTAACTTTCTTGTTTCTCCTTGCCAATAGTTACTATAAACAGCTTACCCCCTTCCCATCAGTTCTAATCAATAACTCACATCTGTTCCCTTGGTTACCTGTACCCATTTTTCCCTTGAAACTGCACATCTCACAAGCTCCACCACTGTACCTCACGTCATCCTCCCTTCCATACTTAGAAAAATATTTACAAGTAGCCAATTGGATCAGCTCAGATTTTGTGGTCCAACCCCAGCCCATGGGGGAAGAACACAGAAATAGGGATCACGTTAAGGGTACAAAAAACTCCCGGTCTCCTGTGTTCAGTGTGCACTTGCAATCCTGGTTGACATGAGTAGCACCCTTTTGCAAAAGTAAATTGCCTTGCTGAGGAAACTAAATTTATATTTGAGTGCTTTTTCTTTTGAGGCATCAGAAATTCATTTATAACAACTTGGTGGCTCGTACAGGGAGCCCATTCTCCTCTGGGGAGGGATCTCCGGTCCTTTCCCATGAGAAGGCGCGCACCACCACCTCACTGCGGTGGCTTCAGGGTGAGGGATCGAGACCCACCCAGTGTGATGAATAAACCTGGACTTTCAGCAACCCGGGAAAGGAACAAGCCAGCAGCTTGGGAAAAGGGGGCTCACATACCGCAGCAACCAGGTAAACTCCGTGCACAGACCAAGATAAGAAAAGTCACAGGGGCGACAGTATTTCCTTGGTGGTCAGGATTCTGGAAGTTGAAAGTGTGTGAATGGTAACAAGTACTACTGCTGTGCAGAGTGAGTAAGTCCAATCTGCGGTTCCACGGTCACCTCATATGGCTTAGGGTGGCCCTTTGGGGGTCCCGTCAGGGGTTTATACTGACCCACCATCCATGCTAAGAGGGACCTGAAATATTCCTGCAAGGGAAGCATCCAGAGTGGATGAAGCTAAAGAAGGGTGCAAGGAACCTTCAGCAGGTGGGGCTAAAGGATAGGCAAGAGATTTGTCGTACAAGGGAATTGAGCCTTAATACGCTGCCAGGGAAGGATAGGCAAGAGACTCCTCATACGAGGGAATTGAGCCTTAATAAGCCTCCAGGGAAAGATAGGCAAGAAATTTCTAATACGAGAAATTGAGCCTAACTAGGACCCAACATGGGAAATATCCCAAGTATTATGAGAAGTGAAAAGGATAAAAATAGCAATAAATATATCCCCCCAGATAGTCCCCTAGGTCTCATGATAAAATATTGGAAAGGTATTGAGAGAACTAAACATAAGAAAAAGCAACAAATGATAAAATATTGCTGTTCTGTTTGGACCCAGAGTCCCCTCCTCAAGCCCTCAATCTTCTGGCCAGTTTGGGTCGAATGAGGATGTAATGTATCAACTCCTAATTCAACATGTAAATGATAAAAGTTCAGTGTTCTCAAGAGAAACTGGACTATGCTCTTTGTTAGAGACAGGGATATGTTCTCCTCTATCCCTTAAAAACAACTAGGGAAAAGCCCGATCTGGCATTCGACAATGAAGACTCAGAAAAGCCGGTTCCCACGGCTAAGGACTCCAGCGCATGGGATCCCCTAGGCCACCTTCCCCCACTCATTGCCCCCAATCCTTCCCCTCAGGCAGCTGCTGCTGCCCCGGATCCTGCCCCAGATCCTTCTTCTGCTTACATTATTCCTCCTTGTTACAATCCTGATTCTTGGGAATCATCATCCCATAAAACTGTTCCCTCTCAGCCTAAGTGTCCCTCCCTGAAGGAACTCCAACATGAAGTAGAACAATGTAAAAGAGATATCCAAAATTTCTCATTTCCCTCCACATCTATGGAGTCAGCTCTGACTCTCTTCCCCTTGAGAGAGGTACCACAAGGAGGAGGTGCTATTGGCTTTGTAAGTGCTCCCTTAACTAGTTCACAAGTCCGGAATTTAAAGAAGGAACTTAAGCCATTATTAGATGACCCTTATGGGGTAGCAGATCAAGTTGATAAATCCCTGGGACCTCAGTTATACACCCTGGGTTGAGTTAATGTCCATTCTAGGCATTCTCTTCTTGGGGGAAGAAAGAGGGATGATCAGTAGGGCTGCTATGGTAATTTGGGACTGTGAACACCCTCCCAGTCAAGACGTTCCTACCGCAGATCAAAAGCTTCCTGGCCAAGACCCCTGGTGGGACAATAATAACCCAGCTCACTGGGAAAATATACAAGACCTAAGGGAGATGATAATAAAGAGAATTAAGGAATCAGTACCTTGAACTTACAACCTCTCTAAAGCACTTGATATATAACAGGAAAAAGATGAGGGGCCTATGAAATTTCTAAACAGATTGAAGGACCAAATTATTCAGGCCTAAACTTAGAAGACCCCCTTGGACAAGGAATGTTAAAACTCCACTTTGTCACTAAGAGTTGGCCAGATATTTCAAATAAGTTACAAAAATTAGAAAATTGGGAAGACCGACCTCTGAGTGAACTTCTCAGAGAAGCTCAATAAGTATATGTTAGAAGAGATGAAGAGAAACAAAAACAAAAGGCAAAACTTGGTAGAACCAAATCCACATACTTCTAAACAAAGCTTCCAGGGGGCCGGAAACTATACAGGGTCCAGACCCCCGTTTAAAAGACCCAAGCCTCCACCTAGAGGACCCAGACCCTCGTCTACCAGACTCTCTAAAGAGTATGGGGGAACAACATTGCAAAGTCCTAGAGCTGGGAGAGAAGAAGGACAAGAGAGGTGTTACAGATGTGGAAGGGCAGGCCACTTCAAAAGAGAATGTCCCAAATTAGAAAGGGAGAAACAAGCCCTTTCCCTCATTACCTCTGAGGAGGAGTAGGGGGCTCAGGGGCTCTGTCTCTTTTACTTCAAGTCCCACTAGGAGCCCTTGATACATTTAGAAGTGGGACCCAATCATGAGCTTATCACCTTTCTAGTCGATTCAGGGGCTGCTCGCTCCTCTGTTTCCCTCTGTCTGACATTGCCTGCTCTTCAGAAGACCTTTGAGTCTCTGGGATAAAAGGGGAAGGGTTTAAAACAGAAGTCTTAGAAAGTACAGCAGTTAAATTCTAAGATTGATTGACTCATATCCAATTTTTATTGATCCCTGAGGCAGGAACTAGCTTATTAGGAAGAGACTTAATGTTGAAGTTAGGCATAGTCTTACAAGTTAGCCCAAAAGGATTCCTTGCCTCATTAAATTTACTCACCACTACAGATGAGAAATGTATTCACTCAATGTGAAGTAAACCAAGGAAACCTTCAGATTCCCACAATCCACATCAAGCTAAAAACCCCAGAAGAAGTGGTGAGGAGGAAGCAATTCTCTATCCCTTTAGAAGGACAGATAGGGTTAAAGCCCATAATTGAAAGTCTCATGAAAGATGGGCTTCTTGAGCCTTGTATGTCTCTTTATAATACCCCAATACTTCCCGTCAAGAAATCAGATGGGTCATACCGGTTAGTACAAAATCTTAGAGCTATCAACCAAATAGTACAAACTATTCACCCTGTTGTCCCTAACCCTTACACTATTCTCAGTAAAATTCCATATACTCATCAATGGTTTACTGTAACAGACTCAAAGGATGCTTTCTGGGCATGTCCCCTAGCTGAAGATAGCCGAGGCACATTCACTTTTAAGTGGGAAGACACCCAGTCAAGGTAAAAACAACAGTGTTGGTTGATAGTTTTGCCCCAAGGGTTCACAGACTCACCCAACCTCTTTAGTCAGGTTTTAGAACAAGTGCTAGGAAAGGTTTCTGTTCCAAAGCACACATGCATGCTCCAGTATGTTGATGATATCCTCATATCAGGAGAGGATGTAGAAAAAGTAACCAGTTTTTCCACACATATCCTTGATCATCTACATTCTGAGGGGTTACAAGTCTCAAAGAAAAAGCTTCAGTATATAGAACCTGAGGTCAAATATTTAGGCCATTTCATAAGTGCAGGCAAACGGAGAATAGGGCCGGAGCAAGTTGAAGGCATCGTGTATTTACCCTTGCCTCAAACTAAGCATGAGCTCAGAAAATTTCTAGGATTAGTTGGATACTGCCACTTATGGATTGACTCATATGCCTTACACAGTAAGCTGCTATACTAGAAGCCTACTCCAGAAAAACCTGACCATCTCCTGTGGACTTCTGAGGAAGTCGACCAAATTGAGGAATTAAAAGAAAGACTTATGACTGCCCTAGTTTTAGCTTCGCCTTCTCTAGAAAAGCCCTTTCACCTTTTTGTCAATGTAAATAATGGAGTGGCTATAGGAGTGCTTACCCAAGAGCACGGTGGCTGCCGGCAGCCTGTAGCCTTCTTATCAAAGGTTTTAGACCCAGTCACTTGTGGATGGCCTCAATGCATCCAATCTGTTGCTGCTACGGCAATATTAGTTGAAGAAAGCAGAAAGTTAACTTTTGGGGGAAAGTTGACTGCAAGCACATCCCACGAAATTAGAGCAATACTAAATCCAAAAGCTGGGAAGTGGCTTACTGACTCCAGAATCCTGAAATATGAAGCTATTTTGCTAGAAAAAGATGATCTAACCTTAACTACTGATAATTCACTCAACCCAGCAGGTTTCTTAACAGGAGATCCAACTCTAAACAGGGAGCACCTATGTCTCAATTTAATTGACTACCAAACAAAGGTCAGACCAGACCTACGGGATACCACCTTGAAAACAGGATGACACTTATTCATAGACGGTTTCTCCTGGGTGATTGAGGGAAAAAGACACAATGGGTATTCAGTAATTGATGGGGAAACTCTTGAAGAAATAGAGTCAGGCAAATTGCCTAATAATTGGTCTGCCCAAACTTGTGAGTTGTTTGCACTCATCCAAGCTTTAAAGTAATTGCAGGAAGTAACCATCTATATTGATTCTAAATATGCCTTTGGCGTGGCCCATACATTTGGAAAAATTTGGACTAAACAAGGTCTTATTAATAGCAAAAGCCAAGACCTTGTTCACAAGGAGTTAATCACCCAAATATTAGATAACCTTCAGTTTCCCAAAGAAATAGGTATTGTTCATGTTCCCAGACAACAGAAAAGCCTTTCTTTTGAAAGCTAGGGAAACAACTTAGCAGATCAGATAGCCAAGCAGGCTGCCGTTTCATCTGGAACACCTGTCTTTCACTTAACCCCTTGTCTTCCTCTACTGCAATCCCTCTCTTC
The DNA here is from genome assembly GCF_028878055.3 of Symphalangus syndactylus. Classification (NCBI taxonomy): domain Eukaryota; kingdom Metazoa; phylum Chordata; class Mammalia; order Primates; family Hylobatidae; genus Symphalangus; species Symphalangus syndactylus. The sequence goes on from NC_072439.2 coordinate 68,876,036, forward strand.
CCAGCCATGGAAAAAGAAAAATTAATAAAAATAGGGGCCAAAGAAAACTCAGAAGGAAAATGGGTATTACCAGGCCAAAGGGAAATGCTATCCAAACCTCTCCTGAGAGAAATCCTGTCTCACCTGCATCAAGGGACCCACTGGGGACCCAAAGCCATGTATGACATAGTTCTCAGAGTTCATGGGTGTATAGGAATTTATATCTTGGCCAAACAAGTCACGGACAGTTGCTTAATATGTAAAAAAACCAACAAACAAGTTATAAAGAAATCTCCCTTGGTGGGGAGGAATCCAGGGCTAAGACCATTCCAAAGTATTCAGAGTGACTACACTGAAATGCCCCTAATTGCTCATCTAAAGTATTTGTTATTACAAATAGTACAAACTACTCACCCTGTTGTCCCTAACTGGATTGAAGCTATTCCCTTTTCAAATGCAACGACCAATAATGTAGTAAAAGCACTAATTGAAAATATAGTGCCTAGATTGGGACTAACAGAGAACACTGACTCAGACAATGGAACCCATTTCACAGCACACATCATTTAAAAGTTGTCCCAAGACCTAGACATTAAATGGGAATATCATACACCTTGGCATCCATCTTCATCATGGAGAGTAGAAAAGATGAATCAAACTTTAAAAAAATCACTTAACCAAATTAGTTCTAGAGACTTGGTTACCATGGACCAAATGTCTTCCTATTTATTGCCCTGTTAAGAATCCAAACTGCACCTCGGAAGGATATAGGCCTTTCTCCTTATGAAATGCCCTATGGACTGCCCTATTTACACTCCACTACCTATATCCCTACATTTGAGACAAAAGATCAATTCCTCAGGAATTACATATTTAGTCTCTCCTTTACCTTCTCTTCTCTTAAAGCCAAAGGTCTCATGGTACAGGTGCCACTCCTAGAGTTCCTGGTCCATTAGCACCAGCCCAGGGATCACATCCTCATCAAAAGCTGGAAAGAATGAAAACCTAAGCCAGCCTGGGAAGGACCCTATCTAGTGCTCCTGACCACTGAAACTGCAGTCCGGACAGCAGAGAAAGGATGGACCCATCACACTCGAGTCAAGAAAGCACTGTCCACCCCGAAGTCATGGGCCATTATTCCAGGGGAAAACCCCCTCAAACTAAAGCTAAGAAAAATTTAACTCTCTTCCATTCTTCTTTTCTCCTTCCAATGCTGACCACCTTGTTATTAATACAACTAAATCAAACACACCCCAAGTTATTACATTTGATGCTTGTCTAGTCATACCCTGTAGAGATATCCAAAGTCAGAGGCAACTCTCAGCCTCAGAAAAGTATCTCTGCCCCTTTAAAGTGAAAGGCACCCCCTACCAAGACTCTTGTTCCTTAACAAATATAGGAAAACAAGTCTGTCACAGCTGGAATGATGTCCTGTGGACAACCGAATATCAAGGCTGGATCTCATCAGCAAGTGGTTGTATATCCTTAAAACCATATATTCGTTTCACTAAGGGGAGCACCGCCCCCAATTGCCAGTATAACCAATGTAATCCCATATAAATTTCTATTCTCATTTCCACCTCTACTGATCCTAAACCTACTTTAAGTCGCTTCTATGACATAGGAGCCAACTTGGCTACACAGACCTCACAGGGTCTTTTGAAATGCGTTTTATTAATCCTTCATTCTCTTCACCCCCTTCCTTCTCTTCTCCTTCTGAGCTTTATTCTAATCAGACTGCCATCTCTTCTATACCTAATGATAATACTAAAGTAGATATTGTAGCAGTAGATGATCTAAAGCAAACTTTAGCAATTGAAACAGGATATCAAGATGTAAACGCCTGGTTGGAATTGATCAAATATTCTGTCTCACATTAAATAAAAGCAATTGTTATGCTTGTGCACAGGCCCTTTCCACTCGGATGGTCACCCAGTCAACTGGACATGGGCTGCATGGTAGCTCTTTTCGAAGATTCCATGGCTTGGGGCAACAAATCGTGGCAAGCTCTCTCTCTGCTATATCCCAAAGTCCAACACCCTGCGGGTCAGCCCCCTAGGGCCATTCAGCTTCAGTCTTCTGCTCATTTCACTTCCTGTCTCTCATGACGGGGAGAACTTAGTGTTCCTTGGAAGCTTAGCAGGATGCAGTGAGCTTAAGCCTTTCCAGGAGCTTACCCATCAGTCTGCCCTTAGTCATCCTCAAGCAGATGTATGGTGGTGTTGTGGTGGTCCCTTACTGGAAACTCTGCCAGGTAACTGGAGTGGTACTTGTGCTCTTGTCCAATTGGCTATCCCTTTCACCCTGGCAGTTCATCAACCAGAAAAGGAAAAAAAACACAATGCCACAAAATAAGAGAAGCTCCTTATGGGTCTTTTGACTCTGAAGTTTATTTAGATGCAAATGGAGTCCTACAGGGGGTACCTGATAGATTCAAAGCCTGAGATCAAATAGCTGCAGGATTTGAATCATTATTTCCATGGGTAACTATTAATAAAAATGTAGATTGGATAAATTATATCTACTATAATCAGCAATGATTTATTAATTACACTAGATATGCTGTCAAAGGAATACTTGAGCAATTAGGACCTACTAGCCAAATGGCTTGGGAAAACAGAATGGCCCTAGACATCATGTTAGCTGAAAAAGGTGGAGTTTGTATTATGATCAAAACCCAATGTTGTGCCTTTATCCCAAACAATACTGCCCTCAACAAAAGCATAACAAAGGCCTTACAGAGATTGACTGCTTTGTCCAATGAACTAGCTAAAAATTCTGGAATTGATAGCCCTCTTTCAGGATGGCTAGAAAGATGCTTTGGTAAATGGAAAGGAGTCATGGCCCCAATCTTCACTTCTCTTGCAGTCATGATAGGTGTGTTTATTCTTGTTGGGTGTTGCATCATACCATGCATCTGTGGGCTAGTACAAAGGCTTATAAAGACAACACTCACTAAAACCTCTCTTAGCTCTCCTCCACTCTATTCAGATAAGCTTTTCCTTTTAGAAGACCAAGTTGAAGAGCAAAGCCAGAACATGTTAAAGAGGTTTGAAGAGAAGAGATTATAAAAATTTTAAGGGGAGGAATTGTAAGATACAATGAATCTTTCTGAGTTTTTTTTCAAAAGGTTTAGCCTGTTAACTTCCTTACCGTATTGTTTGCTGACTTTTTAATGATGGCCATTCAAACTGGTGTGAGATGGTATCTCATTGTGGTTTTGATTTGCATTTCTCTGATGGCCAGTGATGATGAGCATTTTTTCATGTGTTTTTTGGCTGCAAAAATGTCTTCTTTTGAGAAGTGTCTGTTCACATCCTTCGCCCACTTTTTGATGGGGTTGTTTTTTTCTTGTAAATTTGTTTGAGTTCATTGTAGATTGTGGATATTAGCCCTTTGTCAGATGAGTAGGTTGCGAAAATTTTCTCCCATTTTGTAGGTTGCCTGTTCACTCTGATGGTACTTTCTTTTGCTGTGCAGAAGCTCTTTAGTTTAATTAGATCCCATTTGTCAATTTGGGCTTTTGTTGCCATTGCTTTTGGTGTTTTAGACATGAAGTCCTTGCCCATGCCTATTTCCTGAATGGTATTGCCTAGGTTTTCTTCTAGGTTTTTATGGTTTTAGGTCTAACATGTAAGTCTTTAATCCATCTTGAATTAATTTTTGTATAAGGTGTTAGGAAGGGATCCAGTTTCAGCTTTCTACATATGGCTAGCCAGTTTTCCCAGGTGCTGGAGAGGATGTGGAGAAATAGGAACGCTTTTACACTGTTGGTGGGATTGTAACTAGTTCAACCATTGTGGAAGTCATTGTGGTGAGTCCTCAGGGATCTAGAACTAGAAATACCATTTGACCCAGCCATCCCATTACTGGGTATATACCCAAAGGACTATAAATCATGCTGCTACAAAAACACATGCACACGTATGTTTATTGTGGCACTATTCACAATAGCAAAGACTTGGAACCAACCCAAATATCCAACAATGATAGACTGGATTAAGAAAATGTGGCACCTATACACCATGGAATACTATGCAGCCATAAAAAATGATGAGTTCATTTCCTTTGTAGGGACATGGATGAAACTGGAAACCATCATTCTCAGTAAACTATCGCAAGGACAAAAAACCAAACACCGCATGTTCTCACTCACAGGTGGTAATTGAACAATGAGAACACATGGACACAGGAAGGGGAACATCACACTCCGGGGACTGTTGTGGGGTGGGGGGAGAGGGGAGGGACAGCATTAGGAGATATACCTAATGCTAAATGATGAGTTAATGGGTGCAGCACACCAACATGGCACATGGATACATATGTAACAAACCTACACATTGTGCACATGTACCCTAAAACTTAAAGTGTAACAATAATAAATAAATAAATAAAACTTCCTTACCCTTTGTTCTCCAACTCAACTTTCTTGTTTCTCCTTGCCAACAGTTACTGTAAACAGCCTACCCCCTTCCTGTCAGTCCTAATCAATAACTCACATCTGTTCCCTTGGTTACCTGTACCCGTCGTTCCCTTGAAACTGCACGTCTCACACGCTCCACCACTGTACCTTACGTCCCCCTCCCTTCTATATTTAGAAAAATATTTACAAGTAGCCAATCAGATGAGCTCAGAAGGTGCAGTCTGACCCCAGCCCATGGGGGAAGGACACAGAAATAGGGATTGTGTTAAGGATATAAAAACCCCCTGGTGTCCTTTGTTCAGTGTGCACTTGTAATCTTGATTGACACAAGTGGCACCCTTTTGCAAAAGTAAATTGCCTTGATGAGGAAACTAAATTTATATTCGAGTGCTGTTTCTTTTGCGGCATCGGAAATTCATTTATAATAAGTTCAACTTAATATTTTTGTGGTGGAAAAACATTTATTTGAAATGTACAACTAATTTTAATTTTATTTTGATTTTCCTTTTATTAAGTTGGCTAAATATATACTTAAAATATATATTATGGAGTGCATAAACCTATTTCTGTACAATTTTTATCACGTTCCTTCAATCTGTTCATTCTACTAAATATATATTCTTCTATGTATACTTATGATATAAACAGTAATGTTTAAAATGATTCTCACTAAATGTTAATAATGGTTATTTTAAGAGTAGTTAGAACTTGTGGTGGGTTTTTATTTCTTTTTTTGTAATTTTGTATTGCTTTAATTTTTCAAAACAAAGATGTATAATTTATAGAACAATAGCAAATCATTATTCTAAGATCAATAAAGGAAGAGACCACTAACAGGAAAAACAATGGAAAAGCAAGTGGGGAATATATGGGATCAAAGAATTTTCTAGCCTGTCTCATGGATCTGCAGCTGGCTTCTTCCAAACTGTGTGACTGCCTTTATGATGCAAATAAAAGGATTCATTCCCCTGATGTTTTGCTACTGAGCCAGACCTTCACATGTTCAAGAATATGGTCACTATATTGCTGACTATGTCCACTGAAGTTGGAAATAAAATGCACAAGTACAATTTTTGAAGACATGGTTTGCCAACTAGCAGCACTGGCATCACCGGGGTATTTGTTGGATACGCAGAATCTCACCTTACCTGACATACTCAATGAGAATTTGCATTGTGACAAGATCCCTTGAAAGATCTGTATAAACATTTAAGCTTGAAAAGCACTGCTTTAAAAGATTTAATGGCTCAGTTTTCCAATAAGTATATCGAACAGTGGCTTACATAAAGCTATAGAGATTAATCCTATAGTGGGTTTGCAGAAAGGAGAAAAAAATATTTTTTTCGTGCACATGAAATTATTCATTCCACAATTTAGCTGTGTTTTATAGGCTATGGGGACCATCTTTGGTGTGGCTGGGCATCCACACATTTTTAAACATATTCAGAGTGATATCAGGGGATTTCCAGGAAAACAGACACAATGGTTGATGGTTAAAGAAGAAAAGGGAAAGCTTTCTTGTTTGCTGGCTTGTTTTGTTAGAGCAAGATATGAAGAATTAGGCTGAGGGCAGAGTTAATTAGCATTATCTAAAGTGGAAAAAAAATAGCATTACCTGCAAGAGTTCTCAGCACTTGTAATTCTTTTTCCAAACTGTCTAAGGTATGTTGATCAGTAGTGTCATCTAAGGAAAGCTCATTCTGGTCAGTGATATCAATATATTCAATTTCTGAAATTTCAGAAGCAGCTCTAGATAATGATTGAGCAGCTGCACTTCTTGATCGAGGATGAGAGGATGAAAGGCAACTGGAACTTTCTTTAACAGAGTTGGAAAGTGGAAAATTTGCTGTTGAAGGTCTCTGTGATTTCTGACCTAAAATTAAAAGTAAAAAGTTTTTAAATCAACTTTTAAAAATTTGAATGAGTACTTAAAGATACAAAATACCAGGTCCCTGCACACAGAGAAGTTAAGTTCATGTAACAGTTTATGAAAAATTAACTTTGACTATCACCCTTTCTAGCTAACCACATCTTCTTAATCTCAAATTACTTTTCCAATGTCATAAAGGACACTTCTGGGTATTGTTTTTCCTAATTTTCCTACATTCAGAGAAAAACAAACTAATTTTAATATTCACAAAGGAAAATATCTATAAACTAAGTCAACTTCATAGAGAAACAACACACAATTTTATTCCAAAGCCAAGCACCACGACATGTGTCTTAAATTCCAGGACAATACCACACTATACCTTGTAAGAAAAAAACCCTTAGAAAAAGCATCGTGCCACTTCCTAGTGAACCAATTTTACTTGATGATGTGTAATTTATTCTTACATTTAAAAATATGGTAACAAAAGAGACTAATTTACAAAATCTATATGAATATTTGGAAAAACACAGGCTTTAAAGAAATGGAGATCACATCTCTAATTTTCCTAAGGATGAGCTCACTCTCTTCTGGAAAAGTTCCAGAAGCACCCATCTAAGTCAGATTATTACAATTGTTCCTCTAGGACAGTCGCTTCTTTGTCTTCATGTGTTTTGAAAGTTGACTTAGCTGGTTTCTTCAACATGTTTGCTTCTTTCACAGTAGGAAAAAAAAAATCTCTTCAAATCTTACACTAACACAACATAACTAATTTCTAATTTGGTATTTCTCACAAAATATTACTTAATAAGGCCAAGACAGTTTTCAAGGTACATATTTAAAAAGTCATAGGGCAGATAAATGCTTTAATGTAATAAATTATTGTTCTGATTTAGGTAAATATATTTATAGTAAACATAATTATAAGATAACTTTGCACTCCCTTAACACAAACTGGCTTTTTAAAACTATTAGGTGAGTTAATGTGCAATTGTCATTATCATAAGAACCCTAATTTGATGGAACCTATGCCATATAACATTGTTCTCACTCTAGTGACTCAACGAAAAATATAAAATTCAAAAAAGTGACTACAGGTGGTAATCATGTATTAAATATTTAATGACTATTGAGTTCTTTTTGGGGGGTTTGGGGTTTTTTTTTTGAGATGGAGTCTTGCTCTGTCGCTAGGCTGGAGTGCAGTGGCACGATCTCGGCTCACTGCAACCTTTGCCTCCCAGGTTCAAGCGATTCTCCTGCCTCAGCCTCCGAAGCTGGGATTACAGGCGCACACCACCACACCCAGCTAATTTTTGTATTTTTAGTAAAGACGGAGTTTCATCATGTTGGCCAGGATGGTCTTGATCTCCAGACCTCATGATCCGCCTGCCTCAGCCTACCAAAGTGGAGTTTGTCTTTTTTTAACTTAAAAAAAAATCTACTTTGAATGTGTCTAACACCTCAAGAAGACTCTGAATACAGTATGTAATTATTTAAGCAATTAAAATTGGCCAAGGTAAGTCTCAAAGGGTACCAACTTTAGTGAAAATTTCAGAAATCAATTTTTAAAATAATTTTTATTGAAATAAAATTATGAATAAGATAAAATAAGACTGATCTTTTGTGTCTATTTGTGCTCAGATAAAAATAACAGGCTAAAATATGCCTAAGTGTTAAAAACATATATAAATATACATATATATATATAAAATTATCCCTGATAATTATTTTTTATTTTTCTACTATAAGTTAGAAATGATTTCCTCTTTTATCTATAATATGTAAAGAACCATATTTATAGCAATCAAGAACCAAACTCTCCATGTCTACATAAGGAAGCAATTACAGGCAATAACAGTAGCTGCACAAGTCAGTGAGTGTAACAATTATTCACAATATAAATCAAAAGTTCTACTCTATGGGGTAAACCACACTTTAGTATCTGTACTATGATATGTCTCAGTCAAGGTAAAATTTAAAGGAATTTACAACTCTTACTTTAAAAACAAACCAAAGGAAAATGCTATGAGTAAGGACTGGACTTCTGCCAATTCACAGAAATGAAGAAAGAAAAATTTAATATAATGTAGATGCCCTTCAGAAAATCTAGAAGAGTACAAACACTTATAAGAACATTTGATTGCCACAGTATTTAAAGGTAATTGATCCCTATTGAGAAAAAATACACAAAGGACAGGTGAGACTTATGCTTAGCACACAGCAAAGAAACAGACCATCTTTCTTACTGGAAATATGCTCAAAGTGTAATTTAAAGTAACTAAAACACAGAAGGAGATAGAAGAGGCCCAAATTTGGTTCTTTTTTATTATTATTATTATACTTTAAGTTTTAGGTTACATGTGCACAATGTGCAGGTTTGTTACATATGTATTCATGTGACATGTTGGTGTGCTGCACCCATTAACTCATCATTTAGCATTAGGTATATCTCCTAATGCTGTCCCTCCCCCCTCCCACCACCACACAACAGTCCCCGGACTGTGATGTTCCCCTTCCTGTGTCCATGCGTTCTCATTGTTCAATTCCCACCTATGAGTGAGAATATGCGGTGTTTGGTTTTATGTCCTTGCGATAGTTTACTGAGAATGATGGTTTCCAGTTTCATCCATGTCCCTACAAAGGACATGAATTCATCAATTTTTATGGCTGCATAGTATTCCATGGTGTATAGGTGCCACATTTTCTTAATCCAGTCTATCATTGTTGGACATTTGGGTTGGTTCCAAGTCTTTGCTATTGTGAATAGTGCCACAATAAACATACGTGTGCATGTGTCTTTATAGCAGCATGATTTATAGTCCTTTGGGTTTATACCCAGTAATGGGATGGCTGGGTCAAATGGTATTTCTAGTTCTAGATCCCTGAGGAATCGCCACACTGACTTCCACAACGGTTGAACAAGTTTACAGTCCCACCAACGGTGTAAAAGTATTCCTATTTCTCCACATCCTCTCCAGCACCTGTTGTTTCCTGACTTTTTAATGATCACCATTCTAACTGGTGTGAGATGGTATCTCATTGTGGTTTTGATTTGCATTTCTCTGATGGCCAGTGATGATGAGCATTTATTCATGTGTTTTTTGGCTGCATAAATGTCTTCTTTTGAGAAGTGTCTGTTCATGTCCTTCACCCACTTTTTGATGGGGTTGTTTTTTTCTTGTAAATTAGTTTGAGTTCATTGTAGATTCTGGATATTAGCCCTTTGTCAGATGAGTAGGTTGTGAAAATTTTCTCCCATTTTGTAGGTTGCCTGTTCATTCTGATGGTAATTTCTTTTGCTGTGCAGAAGCTCTTTAGTTTAGTTAGATCCCATTTGTCAATTTTGGCTTTTGTTGCCATTGCTTTTGGTGTTTTAGACATGAAGTCCTTGCCCATGCCTATGTACTGCATGATATTGCCTAGGTTTTCTTCTAGGGTTTTTATGGTTTTAGGTCTAACATGTAAGTCTTTAATCCATCTTGAATTAATTTTTGTATAAGGTGTTAGGAAGGGATCCAGTTTCAGCTTTCTACATATGGCTAGCCAGTTTTCCCAGCACCATTTATTAAATAGGGAATCCTTTTCCCATTGCTTGTTTTTGTCAGGTTTGTCAAAGATCAGATAGTTGTAGATATGCAGCATTATTTCTGAGGGCTCTGTTCTGTTCCATTGATCTATGTCTCTGTTTTGGTACCAACACCATGCTGTTTTGGTTACTGTAAGCTTGTAGTATAGTTTGAAGTCAGGTAGCGTGATGCCTGCACCTTTGTTCTGTTGGCCTAGGATTGACTTGGCGATGCGGGCTCTTTTTTGGTTCCATATGAACTTCAAAATAGTTTTTTCCAATTCTGTGAAGAAAGTCATTGGTAGCTTGATGGGGATGACATGATATTCATTCTTCCAACCCATGAGAATGGAATGTTCTTCCATTTGTTTGTATCCTCTTTTATTTCATTGAGCAGTGGTTTGTAGTTCTCCTTGAAGAGGTCCTTCACATCCCTTGTAAGTTGGATTCTTAGGTATTTTATTCTCTTTGAAGCAATTGTGAATGGGAGTTCACTCATGATTTCGCTCTCTGTCTGTTATTGGTGTATAAGAATGCTTGCGATTTTTGCACATTGATGTTGTATACTAAGACTTTGCTGAAGTTGCCTATCAGCTTAAGGAGATTTTGGGCTGAGACGATGGGGTTTTCTAGATATACAATCATGTCATCTGCAAACAGGGACAATTTGACTTCCTCTTTTCCTAATCGAATACCATTTATTTCTTTCTCCTGCCTGATTTCCCTGGCCAGAACTTCCAACACTATGTTGAATAGGAGTGGTGAGAGAGGGCATCCCTGTCTTGTGCCAGTTTTCAAAGGGAATGCTTCCAGTTTTTGCCCATTCAGTATGATATTGGCTGTGGGTTTGTCATAGATAGCTCTTATTATTTTGAGATACGTCCCATCAATACCTAATTTATTGAGAGTTTTTAGCATGAAGGGTTGTTGAATTCTGTCAAAGGCCTTTTCTGCATCTATTGAGATAATCATGTCGTTTTTCTCTTTGGTTCTGTTTATATGCTGGATTACACTGATCGATTTGCATATGTTGAACCACCCTTGCATCCCAGGGATGAAGCCCACTTGATCATGGTGGATAAGCTTTTTGATGTGCTGCTGGATTCGGTTTGCCAGTATTTTACTGAGGATTTTTGCATCAATGTTCATCAAGGATATTAGTCTGAAATTCTCTTTTTTGGTTGTGTCTCTGCCAGGCTTTGGTATCAGGATGATGCTGGCTTCATAAAATGTGTTAGGGAGGATTCCCTCTTTTTCTATTGATTGGAATAGTTTCAGAAGGAATGGTACCAGCTCCTCCTTGTACCTCTGGTAGGATTCCGCTGTGAATCCATCAGGTCCTGGACTCTTTTTGGTTGGTAAGCTATTGATTATTGCCACAATTTCAGAGCCTGTTATTAGTCTATTCAGAGATTCAACTTCTTCCTGGTTTAGTCTTGGGAGGGTGTATTTGTCAAGGAATTTATCTATTTCTTCTAGATTTTCTAGTTTATTTGCACAGAGGTGCTTGTAGTATTCTCTGATGGTAAATTGTTTTTCTGTGGGATTGGTGGTGATATCCCCTTTATCATTTTTTATTGCATCTATTTGATTCTTCTCTCTTGTCTTCTTTATTAGTCTTGCTAGCAGTCTATCAATTTTGTTGATCTTTTCAAAAAACCAGCTCCTGGATTCATTAATTTTTTGAAGGGTTTTTTGTGTCTCTATTTCCTTCAGTTCTGCTCTGATTTTAGTTATTTCTTGCCTTCTGCTAGCTTTTGAATATATTTGCTCTTGCTTTTCTAGTTCTTTTAATTGTGATGTTAGGGTGTCAATTTTGGATCTTTCCTGCTTTCTCTTGTGGGCATTTAGTGCTATAAATTTCCCTCTACACACTGCTTTGAACGTGTCCCAGAGATTCTGGTATGTTGTGTCGTTGTTCTCGCTGGTTTCAAAGAACATCTTTATTTCTGCCTTCATTTCATTATGTACCCCATAGTCATTCAGGAGCAGGTTGTTCAGTTTCCATGTAGTTGAGCGGTTTTGAGTGAGTTTCTTGATCCTGAGTTCTAGTTTGATTGCACTGTGGTCTGGGAGACAGTCTGTTATAATTTATGTTCTTTTACATTTGCTGAGGAGAGCTTTACTTCCAACTATGTGGTCAATTTTGGAATAGGTGTGGTGTGGTGCTGAAAAAAATGTATATTCTGTTGATTTGGGGTGGAGAGTTCTATAGATGTCTATTAGGTCTGCTTGGTGCAGAGCTGAGTTCAATTCCTGGGTATCCTTGTTAACTTTCTGTCTGGTTGATCTGTCTATGATTGTTATTTGCAGGAGGTCAATTCAATAAGAGCCACTTTATCATTTTTAAAACTACAACACATACACTAATTTTTATTTGCATAAAAATTTTAATTAACACTTCAAGAAGATAATATAAAGTTTAAAAAGAAGAAAATCCATTTTATTAGTTTTATATTTATGTCTTAATGGACAATATTTAACTGAATAAAGAATATCTATAACTGATATATATTATGAAATACAAAATCTTATTACAAAATAAAAATCATTAATATATTTTAATTTTAAAAATTTAAAAAGTATATAACAATGCAATATAAAGTATAATTATTTCTACATGAATAAACACATTTGAATACATAAGATGCCTAAGAATATAGGTGACACCAAGATCTAGCTTTCAAAATGGAAACCAAAAAATCATGAAGAGAAGACGGCCGAATAGGAACAGCTCCAGTCTGCAGCTCCCAGTGATATCGACGCAGAAGGCGGGTGATTTCTGCACTTCCAACTGAGGTACATCTCACTGGGACTGGTTCATCTCATTGGGACTGGTTGGACAGTGGGTGCAGCCCAAGGAGGGCAAGCCGAAGAAGGGTGTGGTGTCACCTCACCCAGGAAGGCAAGGGGTCGAGGAACTCCCTCTCCTAGCCAAGGGAAGCCATTAGGGACTGTACCGTGCACTCTGGCTCAGATACTGCGCTTCTCCCATGGTCTTTGCAACCCTCAGACCAGGAGATCCCCTCCGGTGCCTACACCACCAGGGACCTGGGTTTCCAGCACAAAACTGGGTGGCCACTTGAGCAGACACTGAGCTAGCAGCAGGAGTTTATTTCTCATACCCCAGTGGCACCTGGAACACCAGCGAGACAGAAGCCAGGGGGGTGAAGCCAGGGAGCCAAGTGGTCTGGCTCATCGGTTCCCACCCCCATGGAGTCCAGGAAGCTAAGATCCACTGGCTAGAAAGTCTCACTGCCAGCACAGCAGTCTGAGCTCGACCTGGGATGCTCGAGCTTGGTGAGGGGAGAGGTGTCTGTCATTACTGAGGCTTGAGTGGGTGGTTTTATCCTCACAGTGTAAACAAAGCTGCTGGGAAGTCCAAACTGGGCAGAGCCCACCACAGCTCAGCAAGGCCACTGTGGCCAGATTGCCTTCTCAAGAGTCCCTCTCTGAAAAAAAAGGCAGCAGCCCCAGTCAGAGACTTATAGATAAAACCTCCACCTCCCTGGGACAGAGCACTGGGGGAAAGGGCGGTTGTAGGTGCAGTTTCAGCAGACTTAAATGTCCCTGCCTGGCAGCTCTGAAGAGAACAGCAGATCTCCCAGCACAGCATTTGAGCTCTGATAAGGAACAGACTGCCTCCTCAAGTGTATCCTGACTGGGAGACAACTCCCAGTAGAGGCCAACAGACACCTCTTACAGGAGAGCTCTGGCTGGCATCTGGTCCCCTCTGGGATGAAGCTTCCAGAGGAAGGAACAGGCAGCAATCTTTGCTGTTCTGCAGCCTCCGCTGGTGATACCCAGGCAAACAGGGTCTGGAGTGGACCTCCAGCAAACTTCAGCAGACCTGCAGCAGAGGAGCCGGACTGTTAGAAGGAAAACTAACAAACAGAAAGGAATAGTAACAACATCAACAAAAAGAACATCCACTCAGAAACCCCATCTGAAGGTCATCAACTTCAAAGACCAAAGGTAGATATGTCCGCGAAGATGGGGAGAAACCAGTGCAAAAGGGCTGAAAATTCCAAAAACCTGAATGCCTCCTCTCCTCCAAAGGATCACAACTCCTCACCACCAATGGAACAAAACCGGATGGAGAATGAGTTTGACAAATTGACAGAAGTAGGCTTCAGAAGGTGGGTAATAACAAACTCCTCTGAGCTAAAGGAGCATGTTCTATCCCAAAGCAAGGAAGCTAAGAACCTTGAGAAAAGGTTAGTCAAATTGCTAACTGGAATAAATAGTTTAGAGAAGAACATAAATGACCTGCTGGAGTGGAAAAACACAACACAAGAACTTCATGAAGCATACACAAGCGTCAATAGCCGAATAGATCAAGTGGAAGAAAGTATATCAGAGATTAAAGATGAACTCAGTGAAATAAAGCGAGAAGACAAGATTAGAGAAAAAAGAGTGAAAAGAAATGAACAAAGCGTCCAAGAAATAAGGGACTATGTGAAAAGACCAAATCTACGTTTTATTGGTGTACCTCAAAGTGATGGGGAGAATGGAACCAAGTTGGGAAGCACTCTTCAGGATATTATCCAAGAGAACTTCCCCAACCTACCAAGACAGGCCAACATTCAAATTCAGGAAACACACAGAACACCAAAAAGATATTCCTTGAGAAGAGCAACCCCATGACACATAATCATCAGATTCACCAAGCTTTAAATGAAGGAAAAAATGTTAAGGGCAGCCAGAGAGAAAGGTCGGGTTACCCACAAAGGGAGGCCCATCAGACTAACAGCAGATCTCTCAGCAGATACCCTACAAGCCAAAAGACAGTGGGGATCAATATTCAACATACTTAAAGAAAATAATTTTCAACCCAGTATTTCACATCCAGCCAAACTAAGCTTCATAAGCAAAAGAGAAATAAAATCATTTACAGACAAGAAAATGCTGAGAGATTTTGTCACCACCAGGCCTGCCTTACAAGAGCTTCTGAAGGAAGCACTAAACATGGAAAGGAACAAATGGTACCAGCCACTGCAAAAACCTACCAAATTGTAAAGACCATTGACACTATGAAGAAACTGCATCAACTAACGGGCAAAATAAACAGCTAGCATCATAATGGCAGGATCATATTCACACATAACAACATTAACCTTAAATGTAAATGGACTAAATGCCCCAATTAAAAGACACATACTCGCAAATTGGATAAAGAGTCAAGACCCATTAGTGTGCTGCATTCAGGAGACCCATCTCAAATGCAAAGACATACATAGGCTGAAAATAAAAGAAAGGAGGAAATTTTACCAACTAAATGAAAAGCAGAAAAAAGCAGGGGTTGCAATCCTAGTCTCTAATAAAACAGACTTTAAACCAACAAAGATCAAAAGAGACAAAGAAGGCCATTACATAATGGTAAAGGGATCAATGCAACAAGAAGAGCTAACTATCCTAAATATGTATGCACTCAATACAGGAGCACCCAGATTCATAAAGCAAGTTCTTGGAGACTACAAAGACATGTGGACTCCTATAAAATAATAGTGGGAGACTTTAACACCCCACTGTCAATATTAGACAGATCAACGAGACAGAAAATTAACAAGGATATCCAGGACTCAGCTCTGGACCAAGCAGACCTAATAGACATCTACAGAACTATCCACCCCAAATCAACAGGATATACATTCTTCTCAGCTCCACATCACACTTATTCTAAAATTGACCACATAATTGGAAGTAAAACACCTCAGCAAATGCAAAAGAATGAAAAGCATAACAAACAGTCTCTCAGACCACAGTGCAATCAAATTAGAACTCAGGATTAAGAAACTCACTCAAAACTGCACAACTACATGAAAACTGAACAACCTGCTCCTGAATGACCACTGGGTAAATAATGAAATGAAGGCAGAAATGAAGATGTTCTTTGAAACCAATGAGAACAAAGACACAATGTACCAGAATCTCTGGGACACATTTAAAGCAGTGTGTAGAGGGAAATATATAGCACTAAATGCCCACAAGAGAAAGCTGGAAAGATCTAAAATCGACATGCTAACATCACAATTAAAAGAATTAGAAAAGCAAGAGCAAACAAATTCAAAAGCTAGCAAAGGCAAGAAATAACTAAGATCAGAGCACAACTGAAGGAGATAGAGACATGAAAAACCCTTCAAAAAACCAATGAATCCGGGAGCTGTTTATTTGAAAAGATCAACAAAGTAGATAGACCACTAGCCAGACTAGTAAAGAAGAAAAGAGGGAAGAACCAAATAGATAAAATAAAAATGATAATGGGGATATCACCACCGATCCCACAGAAATACAAACTACCATCAGAGAATACTATAAACACATCTATGGAGATAAACTAGAAAATCTAGAAGAAATAGATAAATTCCTGGACACATACACCCTCCCAAGATTAAACCAGGAAGAAGTCAAATCCCCGAATAGACCAAAAACAAATTCTGAAATTGAGGCAGCAATTAATAGCCTACCAACCAAAAAAAGTCCAGGACCAGATGTATTCATAGCCAAATTCTACCAGAGGTACAAAGAGGAGCTGGTACCATTCCTTCTGAAACTATTTCAAACAATAGAAAAAGAGGGACTCCTCCCTAACCTATTTCATGAGGCCAGCATCATCCTGATACCAAAACCTGGCAGAGACAAAACAAAAAAAGAAAATTTCAAGCCAATATCCCTGATGAACATCTATGCGAAAATCCTCAATAACACTGGCAAACCAAATCCAGCAGCACATCCAAAAGTTTATCCATGATGAAGTCAGCTTCATCCCTGGATGCAAGGCTGGTTCGACAAATGCAAATCAATAAATGTAATCCATCACATAAACACAACTAATGACAAAAAACATATGATTATCTTAATAGATGCAGAAAAGGCCTTCGACAAAATTCAACAGCACTTCATGATAAAAACTCTCAATAAAACTAGCTATTGATGAAACATATCTCAAAATAATAAGAGATATTTATAACAAACCCACAGCCAATGTCATACAGAATGGGCAAAACCTGGAAGCATTCCCTTTGAAAACCAGCACAAGACAAGGATGCCCTCTCTCACCACTCCTATTCAACATAGTATTGGAAGTTCTGGCCAGGGCAATCAGGCAAGAGAAAGAAATAAAGAGTATTCGATTAGGAAAAGAGGAAGTCAAATTGTCTCTGTTTGCATACAACATGATTGTATATTTGGAAAACCCCATTGTCTCAGCCCAAACCTCCTTAAGCTGATAAGCAACTTCAGCAAAGTCTCAGGATACAAAATCAATGTGCAAAAATCACAAGCATTCCTATACACCTATAACAGACAAACAGAGAGCCAAATAATGAGTGAACTCCCATTCACAATTACTACAAAGAGAATAAAATACCTAGGAATGCAATTTACAAGGGATGTGAAGAACCTCTTCAAGGAGAACTACAAACCACTGCTCAAGGAAATAAGAGAGGACACAAACAAATGGAAAAACATTTCATGCTCATGGATAGGAAGAATCAGTATCATGAAAATTGTCACATTGCTGAAAGTAATTTATAGATTCAATCCTATCCCTGTCAAGCTACCACTGACTTCTTCACAAGATTTGAAAAAAATTACTTTAAATTTCATATGGAACCAAAAAAGAGCCTGCATGGCCAAGACAATCCTAAGCAAAAAGAACAAAGCTGGAGGCATCACACTACCTCACTTTAAACTATACTACAAGGCTACAGTAACCCAAAACAGCATTGTACTGGTACCAAAACAGATATGTAGACCAATGGAATAGAACAGAGCCCTCAGAAATTATGCCACACATCTACAACCATCTGATCTTTGACAAACATGGCAAAAACAACTAAAAGAAAAGGATTCCCTATTTAATAAATGGTGTTGGGAAAACTGGCTAGCCATAGGCATAAAACTAAAACTGGATCCCTTCCTTACACCTTATACAAAAATTAACTCAAGATAGGTTAAAGACTTACATGTAAGAACGAAAACCATAAAAACCCTAGAAGAAAACCTGGCAATACCATTCAGGACATAGGCATAGGCAAAGGCTTCATGACTAAAACACCAAAAGCAATGGCAACAAAAGCTAAAATAGACAAATGGGATCTAATCAAACTAAAGAGCTTCTGCACAGCAAAAGAAACTATCATCAGAGTGAACAGACAGCCTACAGAATGGGAGAAAATTTTGGCAATCCATCCATTGGACAAAGGGCTAATATTCAGAATCTAAAAGGAACTTCAATTTACAAGAAAAAAAAACCCCATCCAAAAGTAGGCAAAGGATATGAACAGACACTTCTCAAAAGAAGACATTTATGCAGCCAACAAACAAACAAAAAAAAGCTCATCATCACTGGTCATTAGAGAAATGCAAATCAAAACCACAATGAGATACCATCTCACACCAGTTAGAATGGCGATCATTAAAAATTCAGGAAACAACAGATGCTGGAGAGGATGTGGAGAAATAGGAATGCTTTTACACTGTTGGTGGGAGTGTAAATTAGTTCAACCATTGTGGAAAACAGTGTGGTAATTCTTCAAGGATCTAGAACTAGAAATACCATTTGACCCAGCAATCCCATTACTGGGTATATACCCAAAGGATTATAAATCATTCTATTATAAAGACACATGCACACATATGTTTATTGCAGCACTGTTCACAATAGCAGACTTGGAACCAACCCAAATGCCCATCAGTGATAGACAGGATAAAGCAAGTGTGGTACATATACACCATGGAATACTATACAGCCATAAAAAAGGAGGAGTTCATGTCCTTTGCAGGCACATGGATGACACTGGAAACCATCATTCTCAGCAAACTATCCCAAGAACAGAAAACCAAACACCACATGTTCCCACTCATAAGTAGGAGTTGAACAATGAGAACACATGGACACATCAAACACTGGGGCCTGTCGGGGGGTGGTGGGATAAGGGAGGGATAGCATTAGGAGAAATACCTAATGCAGTGATGGGTTGATGGATGCAGCAAACCACCATGGCACATGTATACCTATGTAACAAACCTGCATGTTCTGCATATGTACCCAGAACTTAAAGTAAAATTAAAAAAAAAATCATGAAGAAACAAAAAATTGGAATATATAAAACTAGTAAGGAGATTAAATCCATAAGGAAAATTTGCCAATAATGAAATGTCCTGGACCTAACTGCATCACTGGTGAGTTCTATCACACATTTGAAGAAATAACACCAGTCCTCAAACTTTTCCAAAAGATTGAAGAGGAGGGACATCAACTCACTGATGCTAATGCCAAACAAAGACACTACAAGTAAAGAAAACATCAGAACAATATCATTTATAATCAGTGATGTAAAAATCTTCAAAGTACTAGCAAACCAAATTCGGCAGCACATTAAAAACAGTTATACATCATGATCAAATAAAATTTATTTCTGAAATGTAAGGATGGTTGGGCATATGAAAATCCATCAGTGTAATACACCACATTTATAGAATGAAAGAAAAAAAACACATAATCATCTCAATTTATGCAGAAAAAGCATTTGACAAAATCCAACACACTTTTATGATAAGAACACCCAACAAACTAGGAATAAAAGGGAAATGCCTCTACATAATAAAAGTAATATGTTAATAACCCACAGCAAACATCAAACTCAATGGTGAAAAATAGAACAATTTCTAAGATCTAGAGCAAGGCAGGGATGCCTGCTTTTGCTACTTCTATTCAATATAAGTAGCCAGAACAGACAAGAAAAAAAAAAAATAAAAGATATTTGAATTAGAAAGGAAGAAGTAAAATTATCTTTGTTCACAGATAATGTGATCTTATATGTAGAAAACACTAAAGATTCCACAAAAATATGTCAGAATAAATGAAATCAGCAAAGTAGTAGGATACAAAGTCAACAGGCAAATACCAATTGTATTTCTATACGCTAACAATGAACAATCTGAAAAGGAAATTAAAGAAACAATTCCAGGCCGGGCGCGGTGGCTCACGCCTGTAATCCCAGCACTTTCAGAGGCCGAGGCAGGCGGATCACGAGGTGAGGAGATAAGAGACCATCCTGGCTAACACGGTGAAACCCCGTCTCTACTAAAAACACAAAAAATTAGCCGGGCGAGGTGGCGGGCGCCTGTAGTCCCAGCTACTCGGGAGGCTGAGGCAGGAGAATGGCGTGAACCTCAGGGGGCAGAGCCTGCAGTGAGCAGAGATCGTGCCACTGCACTCCAGCCTGGGCGACAGCAAGACTCCGTCTCAAAAAAAAAAAAGAAACAATTCCATTCACAATAGCATAAAAAAGAAACAAACTTAGAAATCAACATAACCAAGGAGGTGAAAGACTTGTGCAATGAAAACTATAAAACATTGCTGAAAGAAATTAAAGGCCGGGCTCAGTGGCTCAAGCCTGTAATCCCAGCACTTTGGGAGGCCGAGACGGGTGGATCACGAGGTCAGGAGATTGAGACCATCCTGGCTAACACAGTGAAAACCCGTCTCTACTAAAAACACAAAAAAATTAGCCGGGTGTCGTGGCGGGCACCTGTAGTCCCAGCTACTCAGGAGGCTGAGGCAAGAGAATGGTGTGAACCTGGGAGGCAGAGCTTGCAGTGAGCCGAGATCGCGCCACTGCACTCCAGCCTGGGTGACACAGTGAGACTCCGTCTCAAAAAAATAAAAAATAAATAAAAAATAAAAGAAAGAAATTAAAGAAGACATACATAAAGAGAAACATATCTCATGTTCATGAACTACACATTCAATGTGATCCCTATCAAAAGCTCAATGACATTTTTCACAGAAATAAAAAAAACCCATCATAAAATTCACATGCAATCACCAGGGACCCTGAATAGCCAAAACAATATTAAAAACAAGAGTAAAGCTGGAAGAATCACACTTTCTGATTTCAAAACTTATTACAAAGATGCTGTAATCAAGAGTGTGGTACTGGTACAAAGACAGACATATATACCAATGAAATGGGATAAACAACCCAGAAATATATCCTCACATATACAATCAAATTATAATGATTTGAAAAAAAATATCCTTATGGTATAAAACTTATTTTGAAATATGTATATATTGTGGAATTGCTAAATCAAGTTAATTAACATATGTATTATCTCACCAATCATTTTGTGTGTGTGTGGTGAGAACACTTAAAATTCACTCTCTTAGCCAAATAATTTTTGACAAGAGTGCCTAGACCATTCAATGGAGGAAAGAAACGTCTTTTCAACAAATGGTGCTGGAAAACTTGATATCCATAGGCAAAATAATGAATCTGGACCTTTAATACCACGTACAAAAATAAACTCAAATCAATCAAAGACCTATATGTAAAACCTAAAACTACAAATACCTTAGAAGAAAGTATAGGCCCATGACACTGGCTTTGGAAATGAATTCTTAAATATGACACTGAAGGAACAGGCAAGAGCAATCACAAAAGTAGACAAATTGGACTTTATAAAAACTGGAAGAAAAATGCATCCAAAGACACTATCAACAGAGTAAAAAGGCAATCCACAAAATGGGAGGAAATAGTTGCAAATAATATATCTTATGAAGAAGCAGTATCCAGAATATAATAAGGAACACCTACTATTCAACAATGAAAAAACAAATAACCCAACTAAAATAAGAGCTAAGGAACTGAATAGACATTTCTCCAGAGTATATACAAATTATTTATTAAGCACATGAAAAGATGCTCAACATTATTAATCATTAGGAAAATGCAAATCTAAGCTACAATATTGTACCACCTCAGACCCATGAGGATGACTATTCTCCCCCCAACCCTGCCAAAAAAATAAAAGAACAAGTATTGTCAAGAATATGTAATAATCGGAACTTTTGTGCCCTATTGGCAGTAATGTAAAACACCAACCAGACGCTGGCACCATACTACTTATACAGTTTGCAGAACTCTGAGCCAAATAAACTTCTTTTATTTATAAATTATGTAGCCTTGGTTATTCCTTTATAGCAACACTAAAAGGTCTAAAATAACCACACTTCTAAATGCTAAAAATAATCTTTCCTAGTTTCATTATAAGTCATAGCTTCTCACATTCTGATAGTAACCTTAAATGTAAATATATGGCAACTGATACAAGGTTAATAATTTTAGGTTGGCAAGAAGAAAATGATTTTATCCATTGAACAGAATTGCTCAGTATTTCCTAAGATAGGAACAGACTGTTTTGGAAAAATGAGCTAGAAATTTACCTGCAAGTGTATTCCTAGTACTGGAATTGTTGCATTCTAAACGATGAGAAGGAAGTAAGTTGAGTCTTTCACTTGTATCAAAAATAAAGAATCTCTCAGGTCCTTGATATTGGCTTGTTATAGGCTTACTTCTGCAGGCTATTTCTTGTAACAACTAAGAAACAAAATATTCAACAATATGAAGTTTATTTTCTAACTCATTAACACAAACAAGCATATTCATTTATCAGATGCCTACTATATACTTGGCACAAATTCTTCCCTCATCAAGTTTAGTTTCTAACAGTGGAGACAAATAATAACACAGCATTTATATATAGTAAGTTCTAACTACAGTTATAGTAATTCTCTGAAAGTTGATATTAATCCAAAGAGGACAGAAGTTCATGAAATAAACTTTTTTTCTCTTTCCTCCTTTATTTTCATCCCTCAGTGTCTTTGCACATAAATTATACTGGAATACAGAGTTACTTTCACATGCAGTGGCTTTGAACTAGTGTCTTTGTCTATATATAAAATAATTTCAAAATTGAAGGTGAAATACCAATGGGAAATATCTAACCTGACAATGGTCATGGAAAAAAAAAATGTAAGTTAACAAAGCACTCATCATGAAGCAAATACAAAATAGGAAACTGTGGCAAGAGGAAGATAGGTAATTTATGAAGTTTATATAGCTAGAAACTAGCAGACCTAGGCTTTGAATATAGGTCTGCCTGATTTGAAACCTAGACTTATCCTGCCACCCTATAATTCATTTTTACATGTTCTTATTCTAGGATTGAATATAACTGGGATTTTAAAAAACGTGAATCCAGCAGAAACAGATTAGGAATTCATTAGTAAGAGCTCTAGATGACGTTATAGTATAATCAGAGTAGCTATCAGTTTTTAACAATTCCCTAATGAATCTAATGCCCAAATATAGTCTGTTCCGATAAATCAATGTAAAGCAAATTGCTTTAATTTTATATAAATTTATAAATTATATAAATGAGATCATATTAAAGAACAAAACTAGTGACCAATAAAGCATGTCATTCAAAGACAAATCCAAATCCAAAATTCTCAGCACATACTCCCTGGCCCTCCCAGACACTGATAAACAATTACAGAATTCTTTCCACTCTACTGAAGCTTATATTTGAATTATGCAGTTGCAAATCTGGAAGAGTTTTGAATGTCTTGGTTTACAGATAAAAATCCTAAAATAGTTAGGTTTTGTTTACTTTTAGCACAAACTTACAAAGTTAACTATTGATAGGTTTAGAGCCAGAACAAAGGACCCCTGACTAGCCCATTGTTTTCCTAACCATTGCCCTACAAATTAGTACTTAATTCCATAGGAAGTCCCACCTTACACAGAAATCATTTTCTGAAAACTGAAGTACAGAATGAACAATTTTATACTCAATTTGGATGGAGCATAATAGATTTCTAAGTAGTTTCTCCTGATGGAATGACTTCTACTAGGACAGAAAAAGAGTAAAATAGGTTCAACTACAGTTCTTAGGAATGAAAAGAAAGTAGATTCAACCACTTTATTCAGAAGCAGGAACTCAGTCTGCAAACTGTGAAGTACCAATTATGATGGCCACTTTAGAAAGCTCTATTTTACAGCTCCCCTCCACCTGCGTTTCACCTTTTGTTTTGCAACTCTTCAAATTCTCTTGTGATCCAACAACTTAATTCTTTACAGAGATTGGCCATCTCCTGTAATAAGATGCTCAGGGAGAACCTTTGGCACTCAGCTTAAGTCCTGTCTTACCAGTGGTGGAAAACTTCTGTGAAACTATTTACACTTTTTTATTCCTCAGATATAATTACCTAGGAATGGATTAAAACATTCCTTATTTTATTTATAAAAGGGGCAATCCTGGAGTCAGAAACCCACTAGTTTGCTGAGAATTCTTTCAAAATCCTATGACAGATTATTCCTGAAAAAACTTCAAATCTCTCAATCCAATATTCCCCATGAGGAAAAGGCAAGCTTTACATAACACTATTTTATTACTGTCCAGGACTACATTTAGTCTCATCTCATTGAAAAAAACAATAACCATGTAAGCCATTTTACAACAGTCACTGGCTTTTGATTATGTCAGCAGCTTTGAGCTGCTGAGAACTTTATGGATCCTATGCACTTAAATACTCATTCAGATTGTTTCCTGAACTAGCTCTGTCAGAACTATTTTATACTGAGCAATATTTTATACTGAGCAATGGATAGTCTTAAATTGAATAAAACAAGAATGTATCCCAGCCACACACATATTCCCCCCACTTTTTTTTTTTTTTTTTTGAGATGGAGTCTCACCCTGTTACCCAGGCTGGAACGCAATGGCGCGATCTCAGCTCACTACAACCTCTGCCTCCCGGGTTCAATCTATTCTCCTGCCTCAGCCTCCTGAGTAGTTGGGATTACAGGCGCCTAACACCACACCCAGCTAATTTTTGTATTTTTAATAGAGACGGGGGTTTCACCATGTTGGCCAGGCTGGACTCCTGATCTTGTGATCCATCCACCTCGGCCTCCCAAAGTGCTGGGATTACAGGCGTGAGCCACCGCGCCCGGCCTTTTTTTTTTTTAAGTTCAGGGGTACTTGTGCAGGTCTGTTACATAGGTAAATTTGTGTCATGGAAATCTGTTGTACAGAGTATTTCATCACCCAGGTATTAAGCCTAGTACCCACTAGTTATTTTTTCTAATTCTCTCTCTCCTCCCACTCATCACCCTCTGATAAGCCCCATTGTATGCTGTTCTATATGTTCATGTCACACACCTTCCTTTTAAGAAACATCTAAACTTAGTGACACATCTGTTACATTAATTAAATAGGGTAGTATGTATTCACATATAAAATAAGTAAAGGAACCCTGCTGTAAATTATTGGTGCTATGTAAGTCACAGCTATCCTGACAGACTCTGATCAGTTGAGAGTAGACCAGGAAGTCGATGGGATGCAAATCATCAGACTATCTAACTAAACGAAAAGTTCCCTGAGAAAGTGGATTGGATAAATAGGCAGGGCCTGAGGGCAATACATGTTTCCTTATCCTCTCCTACTGAATTGAAGAGAATGGCAGGAAAGAGTTTTCCCAGTGAATTCCTTTGAGTTTATTATTGCTTTGAGTCAGATTCATAGTTCATTAGTTTTTACTTTTTGCTTGCATTTGGGATTATAAATTTCCCAGTAAGTAGTATTTGAGTTTCATCCTATACATTATTTATCTGTGATGTTTTTGCTTACATTCAGTTCCAAATATTTCTACCTTCTATTTTAATTTTTTCATTAACCCAGACATATTTGAATTGTATTAATTTTGTTAGCATTTTGCTATCAATTTATAATTTATTATATTATGGTTGGAAAACACAGTGTGTAATATGATTTCTTTAGCATTTGTTGAAACTTCCTTTGTGGATTTATTTTTGTAATGTGTTGTAACATATATTTTGTAAATGTTCCATGTGTTGTTGCAAAGAACACACATTCTCTAATTATTGGGTATGTGGTTCAAAATATGTTCTTTAAGCCTATTTGTATTGATCAAATCTTCTCTATCTATCTTTACTAATAGAAAATCTTACTGGGTTGATGGATCTGTCAATAATACCATGTGGTTTTGTCCATTTTTGCTACCATATATCTGAGGCTATATTGATAGGTACATACGAATTCAGATTTTCTTTACTCTTCCTATTTAATAGTTGATTTTATCATCTGCATAATGGTCCCCTTTAGCCTGATAATGTTTTATTACCTTAAATTTTCATTTTTTTTTTAAATTAGTGCTTGCCTTTACTCTGAAATTCCTCCCCCACCCCATGTTTTAAGCAGGTTTCTGGTAAAGTAACTATACACACACACACCGTCCACATTTATTCTAATTACTTATATGATTGGATTTATTCCTGTCGGCTTTACTCTTTCTACTTGCTATCAAAAACTGTGAAGCGTCTGGGATTTTACCCTACGTGCAAGCCTGTTATAGTTTCATGGATGCTGGAAGAAGACACAAGACTCCTTGGTCAGAGACAAAGGACTTTATCACTCACAACAATAGCAGTTACCAGAGTATCATCATTTGCACCGATTCCCAGAACCCAGTTTTCACAGGACATCATAAAGAGAGCCACGTGACATCTGCACATACCCTGAGCTGTGTCACAGGAGAGAAATCCTGACCTTAGGAAATCCGATTATTTTATACTGGGCAGTAAGCCTGCCTGACCTTTGCCAGAGGAAAACATTATTTTTATTACACCAGACGGTAAACAAACCTAGTCTTTGCTCTGAAGAGGGACACAATCTGTATCTTTCAAGGCTGTTATCTATACAAGCACCCTTGAAAATATACTTTGGAACAAATAGAGTCAGTGGTTTTGCTCAAAAGATGTGCAAAAACAACATGAGAGACCCAAGAGGAACTGTACACCCAACACTTAACCATACTATTTTTCCTTTGATGCATTTATTTCCTGACTGTTTTAATTAATTGGGTTTTCTATATTCCCCTTTTCCTTTAGTGTTTTGGATGATATACATTGCGTCTGTAACATTTTAATTGTTAAAGTATTTAACATGTTTAACTAAAACACTAAGTCAACAATCTCTACAATGATCTCTACCTTCCTTTATAATACAGAATCTTAGTACTTTTAACTCTAATCATACATATCTAACAGTATTACAAGTTATGGTACATATTATTCAAATTTCTTCTTTTATAATTCTTAAATTGGGCATTATAATAATTATTTTGTAATACATCTAATATATTTGCCATTTTTCCCTCACATCATTATTTCTTGCATCCTACTTCTTCCTTCTGGGTTTAATTTCTTTCTTTTTGAAGTATATCATTCAGATGTTCATCCAAGAGGGGAAATAACTAAATTACCTGAACTTTTGTCTAAACTTGTCATTATTTTATTCCTGGTCTTGAATGACAGTTCTTTAAGCCTTAGAATTCTAGATTATTAGTCAGTTCTATTAGAAGTTTAAATATAATGTTCCACTGTGTTACACTGTTGAGGCTCTTTGTTGCTGTGCATGAGAATTTTACTGTCAATCTAGTAATTGCTCTTTGGAGATAATTTTCTATTGCCTTTTATTGCTTTTAAGATTGTCTATGAGGTAGCTAAAAAATAAGTCATAGTGTGGATTTGTTTTTATTTATTTTGTTCCGGAATTGTACTTTGTTATTTCACAAGCTGTCATATTACTAACTCTTCATATGTCTTTGCTGCAATACAAGCAATTTTTTAAACTTATCTTCCAGGGTAATATTTCTCTCCTTATTTGTATTTAATATGCTGTTTAGTATCCATTTTGTTATAATTTGAATAAATATATTTTGAATGTTAGAACTTTTTATTGGCCTTCATAAATGGAGCAGTTCATACTGTCTTATTCTTAAGTTCTTTTTATTTCTTCCTTTCTATTTTTAAACATTTCAAACATTTTATTTCTTCCTTTCTATTTTTAAACATTTTAAATCTCACAGGATAGAGATTGAGTCTCTCTCTCTAGAGTAAAGAGCAGGTTTGTTTACTGTCTAGTGTAATAAAGATAGTCTTCTTCTAGGACAAAGGTCTGGCAGGCTTACTGCCCAGTGTAAAAGATCGGGTTTCTTAAGGTCAGGATTCCTCACTTATTACACAGCTCACTGTATATATAGATGTCACCTGGTACTCTTCATGTTGCCCTGTGGAAATCTGGAAATTGAAGTTCTTGTTTTCTCTGCTGAAATTCATGCTATGATCAATCGTTTTCTTCACTGGGGGAACGAGAAGATAGGCCCATCTGAAGTGGAGCTTTATCCCACAATAGTGGAATCTATTGTGGGACAAGGTGTAAGCATGTCCTTTTATAAAGTGTTAGTATTTACTTCATTTTAAATGACTTTTAAGCATTGTTAAAAATGTTTGCCTCACTTAAATTCCAGAGAATGTATTATTAATAATTACAATTAGTAAATATTTCTAGTATATAGAATGAAATTCAAATATAGTTTTAAAACTTGGTAACAATGCAATAATGGGCTACTTTACCTTTCCTATGAGAAGAAACAAAAACTACGCCTCTATTTCTTTATTAGCCATCTTCCTGAAAGAATCACCTTCTTCATCTTATACTTACATTAAACCACAGTAACTGGTTCTGTCTAGATATCTGCATTTATTTCATTTTGACCATTGACTATACTATCGTAAAAAACTAGAAATGATTTATTATACTGTATTATTCATAATGAATATCATTTGGAAAAGTAACAGCGCTCTTACTATGCTGCATAAGGTGGGCCTTAAAGTATTATTTATCACAGAAAGCCATTTATTAAAATGGCATTCCTCATATTAGAATTTGTCCTAGAAGTCATTAATGTTCTCTCCCATATGAGTCACTCTTCAACTATCTCATAATAATATAAGGCAGCACATTTTAACTTTAATAGGAAGTAACTTGAGAATGTATTGAGTAACTAAGACATTTTCTCATGAGGTTTCTTATAAAATTTTAATAAACATAATAGAGATTTACCAGTGATGACTTTGTAGTTTTTGAGTCTTCAAAGCTTGGCCTCTTATGCAGATTGCTGAATTCCAAGGATTCTTTGATGTCTTGAGATAATTTCTCCTCAATGGGAGCTTTTTCTAAATCTATACTTAGCAAAGTGTCCTTGCTTTCAAGTGATATACAGGACTCATCAGACTTTTGATTACTTTCTAAACCTATACTTTTCTCTTTTAAATTTCTTTCAAAGGAGGTGCTTTCCTCAATTTTTTCAATGTCAGGAGAATACACATCAGTATCCACAATGTTGTCAAAATCTGTGTTTGAAGTTTCTGCTGTTAAAAACACACAGTTACAAAAGGTACGTAAATAAATTTAAACAAACAAACTGTTAATAAACCAAAAGTTCTGTGGTAAAAAGACTTTATCAATAAACACTATTTCACAAATTCCTTTACTGATGTTTTAGTATTAAAACACTTTTACTATGCTTATATTCATAAATGGTAATCATAATTCACTTATACAGCCAAACAATGAGCTAAACTAGTAAAAGAAGGTAATATTTTATTTTGCAATGAAATCTTAAAATGGATGCAAATTTTATTTCAGCCTGTGGTTCAATTCTCACTTTCCCACCTCCTCCTCCCACTCAAATTTTACAACGGTAATTCATGAGAAGTAACACAGAGGGAACATTTTTTCATTTTGCCATTTTTCCCTAGCATGCCTAGCAATAAAGAGAGGGCACAGGGAAATGTGCCAGATGAAAGAAGAGCAGCAGTTGGGGGCACAGAAAATGTGTAGCAGGGACACCTGCCTCTAGAAAGCTACAAAGTGAACAAGATTGTATTAGTCATCCACCTCATTATGTCTGCTTTAAATAAATCATTTGGTTTACATCACTGTTTTTTAACCTGGTTGCACAGTAGAATCATCTGAAGGCGCTCTTTAAAATTGTCAGTGTATGGGCCTGACCCCAAACCAATTAAATCAGATCCTGAGAGTGAAACTCAGGCATTGGTCTTTTGAACTTCCCCTTGCTAAGTTCTCCAGGTGATTACAGTGGGTAACATAGTACTGAAACACTGGTCTAGATTTTCTGAAAAATAAAAGTTCTTTGAATGTTTTACCATACTACCTTCATTTTAAATAAATGTACACCATTATCCAGATTGAATATAGCTTCTTCTGGTTATCCCTTACTCTGTTCCAAAAACAAATATCTCTATAAGTAGACTACGTAAAATAGTAGAAACTTTGAATAAAACTGTCTCCAGTGATATAAATGCTTTACAGCTTTACAGAGGACTTGCTTGTTACAATCAAATGTTTACATAACTCAACAATTTCAGATAGTATTTAGAACTTCTTTCAACTTCTGCTACCTCTTCGATAGTATATATATTTGGAAAAATAAAATAATCTCTTTTTCAGAGAAACATCTTTAGAAGAAAACCTTTATAAAGGCTATTCAATACAATAAAACTCCCACAATAATGTTGTACTTCCCTCTTAAACCTGAATGGAAATTATCCAATTTGGGGGGAGAAAAAAATGCCATTTCCTATATTAAAATGTCTACAACTGAAGTAGAAGGCAGGATTTGACTCCAGAGGCAGGGCCTGGGCTCCAGACTAGATTGAAGACTAGTGGAAACAAGGAAGTCAAAAATACCTCTCTCCATAATAAGACACACCCACATAGGTGCAGAAAAGTCTTTCGACAAAATTCAACATTCATTCATGTTAAAATCTCTTAATAAACTAGGTATTGAAGGAACATATCTCAAAATAATAAGAACCGTATATAACAAACCCAGAGCCAACATCATACTGAAAGGGCAAAAGTATTCCCCTTGAAAACTGGCACAAGATGAGGATGCCCTCTCTCACAACTCCTATTCAACATAATATTGGAAGTCCTAGCAAGGGCAACCAGGAAAGAGAAAGAAATAAAAGGCATCCAAATAGTAGGAGAGGAAGTCAAACTATCTCTGTTTGCAGACTACCTGATGCTAAATCCAGAAAACCCCATAGGTTGAGCCCAGAAGCTTCTTAAGCTGATAATTTTGGCAAAGTCTCAGAATACAAAATCAATGTGCAAAAATCACTAGCATTCTTATACACCAATGACAGTCAAGCTGAGAGCCAAAAGAGCTCCAATAGCTAAGGCAATCCTAAGCAAAAAGAGCAAAACTGGAGGCATCATGCTACCCAACTTCAAGCTATACTGAAAAGTTACGGTAACTAAAATAGCACGGTACTGGTACAAAAACAGACACACAGACCAGTGGAACAGCATAGAAAACCCAGAAAATAGACCACACCCCTACAGCTATCTGATCTTCAACAAACCTGACAAAAACAAGCAATGGGGAAAGAATTCCCTATTCAAAAAATGATGGTGGGATAACTGGATAGCCGTATGCTGAAGATTGAAGCTGGACCCCTTCCCTATACCATATACAAAAATTAACTCAAGATAGATTAAATACTTAAATGTAAATCCAAAAACTATGAAAACCCTGGAAGACAATCTAGGCAATAACATTCAGGACACGGGCACAGGCAAAGATTTCATGACAAAGATGCCAAAAGCAATAGCAGCAAAGCAAAAATTGACAAATAGGATCCAATTAAACTAAAGAGCTTCTGTACAGTGAAAGAAACTATCAACAGAATAAACAGACAAACTACAGAATAGGGGGAAATCTTTTGCAAACCATGAATTCAACAAAGGTCTAATAACCAGCTTCTATAAGGAACTTAAAGAAATTTACAAGAAAAAAACAACCTCAATAAAAAGTGAGCAAAGACATGAGCAGACACTTTCGTAAAAGGGACATACATGTGGCCACAATCCTATGAGAAGAAGCTCAACATCACTCATCATTAGAGAAATGCAAATCAAAACCACAATGAGATACCATCTCGCACCACTCAGAATGGATATTATTAAAAATTAAAAAAAAAAAAACAGATGCTGGTGAGGTTGTGGAGAGAAAGGGACACTTATATACTGTTGATAGGAATGTAAATTAGTTCAACCATTGTGGAAGACAGTGTGGTGATTTTCAAAGATGTAAAGAAAGAAATATCATTCAATCCAGCAATCTCATTACTGGGTATATACCCAAAGGAATATAAATCATTCTATTATAAAGATACATGTACATGTATGTTCAATGCAGCACTATTTACAATAGCACAGACAGGGAATCAACCCAAATGCTCATTAATGACAGCCTGGATAAAGAAAATGTGGTACATATACACCGTGGAATACTATGAAGAAAAACAAGATCATGTACTTTGCATGGACATGGATGGAGCTGGAGGCCATTATCCTTAGCAAACTAACAAAAGAACAGAAAACTAAGCACTAGTTTATAATTTATAAGAAGAAGCTAAATGGTGAGAACACATGGACACTTTAGAGGGGAACAATACGCACTGGAGCCTATTGAAGGGTGGAGGGTAGTAGGAGGGAGAGGAGCAGGAAAAATCACTAATGGGTACATGGCTTAATAAATGGATGATGAAATAATATGTACAACAAACCCCCATGACACAAGTTTACCTATGTAACAAACCTACACGTGTATCCCTGAACTTAAAAGTT
This sequence comes from Symphalangus syndactylus, assembly GCF_028878055.3. Taxonomy (NCBI): domain Eukaryota; kingdom Metazoa; phylum Chordata; class Mammalia; order Primates; family Hylobatidae; genus Symphalangus; species Symphalangus syndactylus. The sequence goes on from NC_072439.2 coordinate 68,908,253, forward strand.
AAAAAAAGGCATGCCTACCAGTGACATGTCAGTTTACCACTGCTATGGCAACATCTGGAAGTTACCACCTGTTTCCCCAGCAACAACCTGATGACCCAGAAGTTGCCACCCCTTTTCTAGAAATTTCTGAATAACTCGTCTTTAATTTGCATGTAATTAGAAGTGGCTAAAAATATTACTGCAGAGCCACCTCTGAGATGCTACTCTAGGTACAGTGCTTATGGGGTAAACCTGTTACAAAACGAACACTGCCTTTGCTGCTGCTGTACACTGCCACTTTAATAAAACTTGCTGTCTAACACCACTGGCTTGCATGGTGCAAGCTGTCAGTGGATCTACCATTCTGTGGTCTGGAGGATGGTGGCCCTCTTCTCACAGCTGCATTAGGAAGTGCCCCAGTGGTTCCTCTGTGTGGGGGCTCCTACCACACATTTCCCCTTTGCACCACTCTAGAAGAGGTTCTCCATGAGTGCTCTGCCTCTGCAACAGACTTCTACCTGGACATTTAGGCATTTCTGTACATCCTCTGATATCTAGACAGAGGTTTCCAAACCTCAAGTCTTATCTTCTGTGACCCACAGGCCCAACACCGTGTGGAAGCCACCAAGGCTTGGGGCTTGCACTCTCTGAATCCAAGGTCCAAGCTGTATCTTGGCCCCTTTTAACCTTGACTGCACTTGGAGCCACTGGGACAGAGTACCATGTCTGGAGGGTGAACAGAGCAGTGAGTCCCTGAGCCTGGCCCATGAAACCATTTTTCCCTTCTAGGCCTATAGGCCAGTAATGGGAGGGGATGCTGTGAGGATCTCAGGAATGCGCTAGAGACATTTTCCCCATTGTCTTGGCAATCAATAGTTGGTTCCTCTTTATTTATGCAAATTTCTGCAGCTTGTGGCTCGAATTTCTCCCCAAAGAATGGGTGTTTCTTTTCCACCACATGGTCAGGCTGCAAATTTTCCAAGCTTTTATGCTCTGCTTCCCTTTTAAACATAGTTTCCAATTTCATACCATTTCTTTGTGAATGCATATGACTATATGCTTTTTGAAACAGCCAGGTCACATCTTGAATGCTTTGTTTTGCTGCTTAGAAATTTCTTCTGCCAGATGCTGTAAATCATCTCTCTGAAGTTCAAATTCCATAGATGTCTAGGTGGAGGAGGGGGGCAAAATTCTGCCAGTCTCTTTGCTAAAGCATAGCAAAAGTGACCATTACTTCAGTTTCCGATAAGTTCCTCATTTCCATCCGAAACCATCTCGGCCTAGACTTCATTGTCCATTATCACTAGCAGCATTTTGGTCAAAACCATTCAGGAAGTCTCTAGGAAGTCCCAAGCTTTCCCACATCTCTTTTCTTCTTCTGAGCCCTCCAAACTGTTCCAACCTCTGCCTGTTACTGAGTTCTAAACTCCACTTCCACATTTTCAGGTATCTTTATAGCAGTTCTTCACTCTTCTGGCACCAATTTTCTGTATTAGTCCATTTTTAAACTGCTATAAAGAACTACCTAAGACTGGGTACTTTATTAAGGAAAGAGGCTTAATTGACTCACAGTTCCACATGGCTGGGAGATCTCAGGAGTCTTAAAATCATGGCAGAAGGTGAAGGGGAAGCAAAGCATGTCTTATGTGTTGGCAAGGGCTGGGGATCTGCCATACACTTTTAAATCATCAGAGCTCATGAGGACTCACTCACTATCATGAGAACAACATGGGGGAAACCACTCCTATGATCCAATCGCCTCCCACCAGGTCCCTCCCTTGACACATGGGGATTACAGTTTGAGATGAGATTTGGTTGGGAACACAGAGCCAAGCCATATCATAGATAGAAATCTAAAAATTATGTACAAGATCTGTATGAGGAATTCTACAAATTCTGATTAAAGAAATCAAAATTCTAAATAAATAGAGAAATATTCCATGTTCATGGATGGGAAGATTTAATATTGTCAAGATATTTTTTCCCAATTTGTTCTATAGATTCATTGCAATCCCGATCAAAATCCCTGCCTTTTTATAGAGAAACGAATGACCCAGGATAGTGAACACAATATCAAAGAAGAGCAAAGTCAGAAGACTTGATACTACCTTACATCAAGATTACTATAAATCTATAACAAGAGAGTGTGTGGTATGGGAATAAATGTAGACAAATGAAACAGAATAGAGAGTCCTGAGTAGACCTATATAAATATAGTCAACTGATCTTTGACAGAGGAACAAAGGCAATACAACAAAGAAAATATAATCTGTTAAGCAAATGATTCTGGAACAACTAGATATCCACATGTGAAACAATACATATAGACACAGACCTTACACCTTCACAAAAATTAACTCAAACTAGGTTACACACCTGAATATAAAATGCAAAGTTATAAATCTCTCAAAAGATAACATAGGATAAAACATAGATGACATTGGGTTTGACAATAACTTTCTAGATACAACATCAAAGAAAAAATTGATAAGCTAAACTTTATTAAAATAAAAGCTTATACTCTGTGAAAAATAGTCCAGAGAATAAAGGGGCATCCATACACTGAAAGAAAATATTTGGAAAAGATATTTGATAAAAGAGTGTTATGCAAAATATACAAAAAACTCTTAAACCTCAACAATAACAAAATAAACAACCCAATCAAAACATTAGCTAAAAACCTGAACAGATATTTTAACAAAGATATACAGTTGGCAAATAAGCATATTAAAAGATTCTCGATATCATATGTCAACAGAGAATTGCAAATTAAAAAAAAATGAAATATCACTACATAATTGCTAGAATGGAAAAAATCTGAAACACTGACACCAGCTGATGGTGAGGATATGGAGCAACAGGAACTTTCATTAATTGCTGGTGGGAATGTAAAATAGTATAGCCACTTTGGTAAGACAGTTTGGCAATTATTAAAACAAAACTAAACATACCTGTACCATATGATCCAATAGCTATGCTCCTTGGTATTTACCCAAGTAAGTTGAAAACTTAAGTCCCAGTAAAAACCCATACATGAATATTTATAGTAGTTTTGTTCATAATTGCTAAAGCTTGGAACAACCAAAGTATTCTTCAATAGGTGAATGGATAAATAAACTATTGTACAGCCATACAATTGAATATTATTTAGCGCTAAAAGAAATGAGAAATCAAGCTACAAAAAGACATGGAGAAACCTCAAATGCATATTACTAAGTTAAATAATCCAATTATTAAAGGCTATGTACTGTATGATTCTAACTATATGACATTCTGGAAAGGCAAAACTATGAGGACAGTAAAAAAAATCAGTGGTTGCCAGGAGTTGCTCAGAGAGAGGGATAAACAGGTGGGGCACAGAGAATTTTTAGGGCAAGAAGGTATTCTGTATGAAACTATAAGTGGTGAATACATCTCACATTCTACTTTTGTCAAAACTCCTAGCATGTACAATACCAAGAGTGAACTCTAATGTAAACTATGGACACTGAGTTACAATAATGTATCAAAGTAGATTCATCCATTGTAGCAAATGTACCAGTCTGGTTGCAGAAGTTGATAATGGGGGAGGCTATGTATGTGTATGGAGCAAAGGGTTTATAGGAACTCTCTGTACTTTCTGCTCAGTTTTGCTGTGAACCTAAAACTGTTCTAAAAAGTAAACATTTCAAAAATGTGTCTTTAAAGTAACAATTACATGGGCATTTACGTGCATCATTTTCTTAGAGGCAACAGGAACACCACGCACTAGCTTGATCAAACTATACTCATCTTCAGGACAAGATTGGAGTACTGTAAAGTCTTAAATTCCCATGTGGCTGTAGTTTATATTTGGCCATAATAATTTAGTGGTTTAGTATTTGAAAATGTCAAGACCTGCAGGATTTACACAAATCTACCACTGCTTTCTATCTTCTGCTGCCCAATCAGAATGTAATCATCAGTTTTACAACTATTTATTTCAAATATGCCCTCCGATATCTCTCAAAAATCTTATCTTCACATACGATATATTTATTAATTTTTCTTAAAATTCTAGGTAGATCAAATCTAATAGTTAAAAGGAGGCTTGAAAATGATCTAGTTCCTACATTTTTGCTTAGGAAAATGAAGTCTAAGCAAGTAAGTGAGATGTTCAAGGTCAGACAGTGATTTAAAGGCACAAATGGAAACAAAATCTGACTTCTAGGTCAGGATACTTTTTTGTAACTCTCTTTAAATGATCTCACAATCTGGAAATTGAAACCACACATATGCACACAGCATTCTAATCTACAGGTACCTAGGGAACTACTAGTAATAGCAACATAGATATATAAGCAAGATGATTTGTTTTGCTTTGTTTTTTTGAGACAGAGTTTTGCTCTTGTCGCCTAGGCTGGAGTGCAGTGGCATGATCTCGCCTCACTGCAGCCTCTGTCTCCTGGGCTCAAGCGATTCTCCTGCCTCAGCCTTCTGAGTAGCTGGGATTATAGGCACCTGCCACCATGCCAGGCTAATTTTTTTATTTTTATTTTTAGTAGAGATGGGGTTTTGCTGTGTTGGCCAGGCTGGTCTCAAACTCCTGACTTCAAGTGATCCACCCACCTCGGCCTCCCAAAATGCTGGGATTACAGGCGTGAGCCACCGAGCCTGGCCGGTCATTTGTTTTATTTTGGTTCATCTCTCATGTGAAACTTTATATCAGATTTGAATATTTTTGAAAAATATTTAGTGCAAGTGAGGGCAAGAGGGTGCCAGTCAGACTTTTGTCACTAAAAGGCCTTCCATGTAATCTTTTAAATGCTAGCTGAGTCTATAATAACTTTTAGAGTGCCCTATATTGGCTGATTTTTCTTACACATACAAACACTGTTGTCCATTGACTAAATTGCATATTTACTAGAAAATTATATTTTCAACTAATTTTCATTTTAGTACTGAGCTTTTTTTGGTTTTAAAATGAACAGCATAACAAAGCTTTTGTAGACTGCAATAGTAAATTACCAGCATGCACTGTTAATAATATCCAGCAACAAGAAAAATGTTACCTTTTGAATTATCTTTATAATAAGTAGAGCTGTTTCTCAGACAAAGATTTAAGAAGTCTCTCTTTCCCTTATTGAAAACATGATGTTGATGGATGCCATTTTCATATGGAAAGTTATTCTTCTGATAATCATGAAAAGCACAACTTTCACGTGTAGGAACAAACAAAATAATAGAGTTGAAAAAATGATTTTAAAAAGAAAATTTTAAAAGTCCCAAGTCATTAAAACAAATATGGTAAAACCTTAATAAAATAGGGTTATTTACATTAATTTAATATTTATTTTAACCTTACTGTGAACACATTCTCAACTGTAAGTAACTAATAACATTCCAGATTTAAGATGAATAGGTAGCTGGATCAAATCTAATTTAACTGCAAAATTTCAGTTGAAAGTTTGTTTTCCCAAATATCTTGAAATAAGTTTGATTTCTTATATTTTCTTCTAAAAAGGGAGTGCTATCTTTCAAGCTCATTAAAATCTGACGAAATCAAGGCTTTACTACTAGATAAATATATTATTTGTTCATCAATAAGATATGAGTTTAAAAGCACTATGTGATATTTAGGTTTCAAATTTTAATAATGATTACTATCTATATGAATAGTTACAATTTAAATAACATTCTTTATGAACTGAATAATATATTTAGTAATACCTGATATTTATATAAGCTGTACAGAATACCATTATAAAACTTATGGATTATATTCAACCAAAAAGGCCCTCTTGTGTCACTCATGATCCCCAGGAGAGAGAGAAAATTAATGTAGTTCTATGGGCACCTCCAAAACAAAGCTGTAAAACTACTGCCAAACCATGATCAGTAACTTTCTCTGCCTTCTCTGACACCTTACATAGGAGTCAAAGCAAAGACATGTGGTAAGATATATAAAAGAATCAAATTAGACAACAGAAATGCTATTCATTTCCTTAGAGATAGGGTGGTGGATATAAACCTCTTATCTGCTGAACAGAAGGTTGTCTCCTGCCAAAACCCCACTTCCAAAAGCACATTTGCTGCTAGATAGCTGGTTCTGTGTGTCTAAACATGGGATTTTTCTGTTCAGGGGAATCACTCAGGCCCATAGCTATTGCAAAATGCGGACAGGGACCTAAACTGATCTGAATCAAGCATTGGTAGAGGGGATACTTGACAGGAATTTCATTCCACTGTTTATAAATCCTAAAGTTTCAACAGCAAAAAGGACTGAATCCTAAAGTCTCAACAGCAGAAAGTAACGGTTTTAACATTACTAACAGATACAGTTAGATATTATTTTTCATTTGGAAACGAGAAAATTCTACAACACAATTACAAAGTGAACCATTATACTTCATTTGTTTACTTTATTATACATTAAAATCTACCTAGGAAGTAATCTATAGTACAGGAGCTCTTTTAGTCTCTCAGCCTCATCATTTATAAAACCTTTTATTTAGGGTTCATAGAAAACTGAAGAAAATCCAGACCATCTTTAGAGAAAGAAGAAAGCTCATATGAAACATATCAAAGCTGATCAACCATTTCAGAGGATAACAACCCCTAAGTTCAGAAGAATTTATTAAATTATCCAAATATTAGGTGAGAGTACAAACCTATCACTATAGACAGTTTTCTAGTTGCTGAATGTTATTAAATATTAGCAATATTGTATACAAATTTAAGCATGGGTTAAGTAAAATATACTCTAACATTAATGTCACATGTTTTTTCACACCACATATTTCACATTTAAAAAGACAGTTGATTTTGTGTGTGTGTTAGGAGGGGGCTCAATATGCACACAAAGTTAATTAGAAAGGTTTTACCTTTGTTGACTGTCTGCATCAGGTAATTCAACTTTGTAAGGCACAATATTTTCTGGTTCTTCAAATTCCTCTTCATAAGTCTTATTAAATTAATGTTATATAATATTAGTAAGTTCACAAAAATTTATTACACATTAACCAACTTACTTATGGGTGATATTTAGAGTACATTTTTCCTACAAATGATGTTATGAAATCTCTAATTATATTTTATAACACATAAGTTCTAGGAGAACTAAACAAATTCAACTGACATTGGTTGATATGTCAATTACTTTATCACTATTATAATACCCCAATCCAACAATAATAACTTATATTTAAATATGTAACTATTACCAGCCAAGTAGATTAGTGACTAGGAAGTTTTCAGTTCTCTGACTGGCTCATCATAAACTTACTCTGTGTATCAACAATGTAATGAATGGCATGCCCACATGTATGTAGTGTGTGTGTTTTTGTCCAGTCTCTCAAATTTATCCAGAGGAGAAATAAAAATGTTGCTAGCCAAAAAACACAAATAATAAAAATAGCAGAAGCTTTCAACCTAAAGAAGAAAGGAAGAAAGCAGTATTTAAAAGAGGTAAGTTCTCCATTCTAGTCATTTTCTGTAACAACCACAGTAAGAGAAATATCTAGGACAAGCGGCACATTCAGCTACTATATTACTAGAAAGTCAGAAATGCACTGAATGTATCACACCCTAAACCTTCAATCCAGAGCTCTAGCTCTTACTGGGTCTGGCTCTAGTTGATGCCATTGCTGTCTTCTATATATATCTTCAAGTTATGTTCAAGTTATTTTATGAACTTCTTAAGTCTTAAACACTATTTCTACCTTTAAACAGAAAATAATATTAAATGACATTCAAGAAACTAAATTTACACTTAAATTTTAATAGGTGCCATGTAATGAGATTGATATTTGTTTACAAACCTGATAACATAAAGAACTAAACTAACAAAATATCAAACTACATTTCTTTTTTTTTTTTTTTTTTTTTTGAGACGGAGTCTTGCTCTGTCGCCCAGGCTGAAGTGCAGTGGTGCAATCTCGGCTCACTGCAAGCTCCGCCTCCTGGGTTCACGCCATTCTCCTGCCTCAGCCTCTCCGAGTAGCTGGGACTACAGGCGCCCGCCACCACGCCCGGCTAATTTTTTGTATTTTTAGTAGAGACGGGGTTTCACCGTGGTCTCGATCTCCTGACCTCGTGATCCGCCCGCCTCGGCCTCCCAAAGTGCTGGGATTACAAGCGTGAGCCACCGCGCCCGGCCCAAACTACATTTCTATAAGTTAAAATAGTGAAATGTCTTCTTATCTCCCACAATACATTCATCCAAAAAAATGGCAATACCAGTTTAGCTCATAAATTTACTCTTTACATTCAGAATAATATTGTTTTATTCTTATAAGCATATCTAAACCCAAACACTTGTAAATTTCCTATTAAACTATGTTAGTTATTTGAGAAATCTTATTTAAAATAATATGCAGATGTAACTACACATTATGAATTCCCTGTTAAAAAGCATGAATGGTCGTTATGCACTTATGCACTTACGCACTTACATCATCCAGTTCGACTATCTTTAGAGATGGTTCAGGTCTGTCTATGTTTAATGTTTCTACTGGCAATAAAAGAGCTGTGTGTTGTACTTTGGTCTCCTCACCTAGGAAATAAGATTCACAAATAATATCATCAAAGAATATATCTTACTTTATAATTTCTTCAAATAAGATAGCCACCAAAAAAGAAGAGTGTTCTCATGTGTATCTACACAAAAATACAAATACTGTCAATTTTCCCAGTTCAAGTGAAATACACATTTATTAGCATTCAGTTTTTAAATGAAACTATCTAAATCAAGGCAAAGTATATTTAGGGAAAGGGAAAGAAGTGAGTGTACATGATTTTAATCTGAAGATAAAAGATTACATGGTACAACTGAGAATAATCTATTAAAGAAAACCAAAAGCAGATTCTGATTTATGCTTAGTGTATATAACTTGAGATAATACATTTTAAAAATATCTAATCAAGTATGAACTAACCATCACTATCTTCATCGTTTTCATTTTGAGAACACTGTGCATCACCAGTGGTTTCACATGGATATGGGAATGTATCTGGTAGCAGGTTAAAAACTTGCTCCTGTGGAGTTCTACAAAATAAGAAAGAAGCAATTAAGAGACTGAAATATATTACCTGAAACTTTCCCAGAGAAGCTCTTGATTTATTTATCAAATGAGTGAGTATACAAAATTAATGATGAAACCATAACTGTACCTTTAATTCAAAGATAAGTACAATTGTATAACAGAATCTTAATGTACTAAAAAAAACTGTGTAAATCAACTTGACATCACAGAAGATTTTTAAATTGCATATCCTACTGAGTTTTGTTTAAGCTAAAAATCAAAGTTATGCTACAAGTCAGTGTTCTCTCAAAAGCCACATGGAGTCCATTAGAAACACCATGCTACTTAAAAAGCTAATTTATGAATGTGAGTTTTAGTTCACAGTCTTGGCATTGTGTTGATGAGTTCTAAGGGAACCCGAGGGCATTTGTCTAAACTTCCATCATACCAGCAGGGTGGTAACATAGGCTCGTACAATAAAAACGTAAGGAGTTCAGGCTGTGGTATCTATTACTTAATTAACAATGAAGACCACTGCAGCCCATTTCATATGGAAGGCAGTGAAGCCCAGGAATTCACAGAGGTCAAGAGTGTATATTTGGTTTCATAGTATATAACCAAATTATTGGAGAAAAGGGTCACTTTTTAGCCAAGACTACGACCAACTGCATAGCCCTTCCATACCATGCAAGCTCATGAAGTCCCCATGTAAAAGGCAGAGCCTTCTTAATGATATTTGTAGTTAATATGGATACAAAACTTAAAATATACCAGGCTCACTCTAACTAATTTTGGTACATTAAATTTTATTAGATATTAAATAGGCAATAGTATGATCTTAATTTAACAGAGGATGAGAATGAGACACAGAGGGGTGTACCAACTTGTTGAGTCATTCAGGTAGTGAATGCAGAAGAGGAATTTGAACTCAAGCAGTCTGCCTCCCAAAGACCACGTTCTTAACCATGTACTTCCTTTATAATGCCTCTTCTGCAACTTCCAAAGGCATTAAAATTTTGATAATCTTCTGGTAGTCTATGATTATGTGTGTTTTCCCAATAGATGTAATGTATATATAAGATGACTATACAAAATTTATGTATTATTTAACTTTGTGTCTTAACAAATTTGATGAGTATGGCATCCTACATCCATAATTTAATTCAGTGACAGATGAAAATATTGAGTTATATCAAAGACAAACTAGCATCTGCCTACAAGAAACCTCTTTCCAGTTTGACATGGATCTACCAAACTAAAATTCATCATACATACACATAAATATACTGTTCTTTAGACATTCTTTCTTTATGAAGCTTTTTGCTTCATAAGATCACTCAATCAAAGATTTATAGAGGCTAGATAATGAATTATTGGAGCTTACAGGGTTGTATAAATTGTTTGTTCTAAACTCAATATTTTGCAAATGAGAAAACTTGGGCCACAAGAATTGAAGTGATTTTTCCCATTTTTCCCATGAATAAACAACTAGTTAGTCACAGAACTAATTCTGGATTCTGGATATTTAAACCCCAGCACCCGTGTTTTTTTTTTTAAAGATGATGTCACATAAATAAATGATAAAATATATTTCAGATAGCATTTACTTCACCATATCTTCCTCTCTCAAAATTTAGGAAATATTTCTTGAGCATTGACCCATTCAGTTGGTTAAATGTGTGATGAGTGGTTCTAAATCTATTATGTGAAGCAGTGTTAGGCTGTTTGCATCCAAATGGCCAAGGAATACTTTTTTTTATGCTAGGTGTCACACCTATTCTTAAAGACACTAATTTTTAGATCATTCTGGGGTCCAGGAATCAGTAGTGTGAAAACTTGTCCCAGCTGCTACTGATGATTAGCTAGACGTGAGAAGCACACACAATGAAAAGAGTAAGGGAATTGGAATCAGAATATCAGCTAGTTGCTAACATCTGTCTTTAAAATACTCTTAATCCAAAACTTCTGCACTCCTTCTTTAAGCTTTCCCATATCCAAAAGAGCCACACTAGGTGTTGCTACTAAGATCTATCAACACTTTTATGTTATTACAAATGGTAGGATTTTCTTCTTTTTAAGGCCCAATAATATTCCATTATACATATATGATATTTTTAATCTATCCATCCATTGATGAATATTTAGGTTGTTGCCATATCTTAGAGAACATTATGCTATGTAAAATAGGCCAGACACAGAAAGACAAATATTGCGTGATCTCACTGATATAAAAGTCAAACTCAAAAGTAGAGAGTAAAATGGTAGTTGCCAGGGGCTGGAGGTTGGGAGAAATGAAAACATGTTGGGCAAAGGTTATAAAGTTCCAGTTATGCAAGATGAATGAATTCTGGATATCTAATGTACAGCATAATAACTATAGCTAATAGTAGATCTTCAGTGTCACACACAAAAAACTGAAATTATGAATATATTAATTAGCTTAATTAAGGTAATTATTGTGCAATGTATACATATATCAAAATATTGCATTGTAAACCTTAAATATATACAATTTTTATTTGTTATTTATACCTCAATAAAGCTAGGGGATAAAAGGTCTGTCAACATGTCTGTATTGATTGCAGGTAAAATTTTAAAAAACTTTTACTGTCCAAGTCAGTAAAATATTAAAAAAGCAATAGAACATATATTTATAAGCCTATTATATAAAACACAACAATAGGCACAAGTAAAGTCAAAATCATGATCATGGTTATTTACATGAGAAACTTTTCTGAAGCAAAACATCAGAAATGCATCAGAAACCTGTGAATTGCTAATAGATTGCCCTACACTGACATCTATAATCAAGACATAAAGTATTAGCTCAAAAAAAAAGATTACCATTAAAAATAACCATGTAAATAACACCCTAGTGAACATGAATATATTCGCTAAGTATTCTTTTCTGCTAAGGAAACTGGCCAACATGCAGCATTGAGCATAGCTCAGGACCTTGATGTTCCTGTGATGAAACTTTCTTGTATGTGTTCAAGCTCAAATGATAGTTGTCATTTAATAACAAAATTGTGCTTCTTTTATTATATAAGAAACCCGAAATGACCCAACATTGAAAGGTAGCCACCAAAATGACAAGTGACTTTGGAATTACATTTATATGCTAATTGCTAAATTAGAAAAAGGCAATTAACAGATACACACTACTGTTACACATATCCTCACTGACTTTTAAAATTTGAATAAATTTGTGGTGTACAGTTCTGTGGGTTTTTACCAATGCATAAAGTCATATGTCTACCACAGTACCCCCCACAAAAAAATAGCCTGAAGACCTATTATGGGCAACATACTTTAAAAAATATATACAGCCTGGACATTAGTTATAAATGAATTAGCTTAAACCTCTGCCATGTAAGCTACTACAATGAGATACAACTACACACCTTATTAAAATGTCAACCAAAAGAAAAAAAACTGAAAATACCAAGTGCTGACAAGGATTTGGAGCAGCCAGAACTCTCATACATTGCTGGAGCAAATGTAAAATGGTACAATTTAGAAAAGAGTTTGGTGGTTTCTTATAAAAATAAACATGCACTTACCATATAGCCCACCTATCACAGTCCCGGGTATTTACCCAAGGAATTAAAAACCTATATTCAAGAAAAATCTGTCAGGAAAATATTTTTAAAGGACCTAGTGATAATTGCCAAAAACTGGAAACCAGCCAGAACAAATATTGATTCATACAAGAACATGGATGAATCTTAAATGCATTCTGCTAAGTGAAGGACATGAAAGGACACATACTGTATGATTTCATTTATATGACCTTCAAAAAAAGGCATATTTGTAAGGGTGGACAACAGATGAATGGTTGTTATGGACTAAGAAAGGGAAGAGGAGAAAGAGGAAGCTCAAGGGAATTTTTGTGGTTGTGAAACTGTTTTTTGGGGGGGCGGGGGTACTGTGGTAGACACATGACTTTATACATTGGTAAAAACCCATAGAACTGTATACCACAAGTTTATTCAAATTTTAAAAATCAATGAGGATATGGGCAGAACCCAATGAAAGCCATACCAACCTTAAAGGGGGTGAGAAAGAAATGAGCACTATGGCCAAAGTGATGTTGGAAAATATGGTTTGGCCTAGATACCGTAGGCTACAGATAGAAAGTATGACACACAAAGACCATACTCTAGGTGGAAAATTTGTTTCTTTCAGTGATATTATTAATAGTAATTTTGAAACTAATTTTCCCTTGTTTCTCTCAGTGATATTAGTGATTCTGAAACTACTGTATGTATACATACCTATATATTTTAGGGTTAATTAATAAATATAGATAATGAAAGCCAAGTTTCTCACTGTAGGTGAAATAAATTTGTCAAATAAGCAAAGGGAGAATGGAAATGAATCATGTGATGCTGGTTTGGATTCGGAATGCCTGAGTGTGAATGCATGTTACTTTAATAGATATCCAGATGGATAGATACAGAAAAAAATTTATATGTGTGTATGTGGATGTGTGTGTGTGTGTGTGTGTGTGTGTGTGTGTGTGTACTTCCCGGTTTCTTCCTCTGAGAAGGCCTAGAATCGTGGCACCAGAATAGTAATGACCACACCTAGAGTCCAGATCTTTGTTTCTGAGCACCATTCTCCAATAAAGGGAATCAGTATTTTTTTTGGAAAAACAATTCCTTGGCTGGGGCAGGGAAAATGCATCTTGAGTTCCAGAAAAAAAGAGATGTTCAAAGCAAACTAACCAAAAAAAAAAAAAAAAAAAAATGATGACGACAAGTCAAAAGGATGAAGTGTCAACCTGAGAGAGTCCACAATGGCCAAAGCAGAAATAATTTGAGTTGCAAATAACAATAATATTAGATATCAATCCCCAAAATAAAATAAATATTCATGAGTTCACATAAATAACGAATAAAAGTGGGTGAAGGAACACTTCTTTTAAGAAGAATTCCAACTAATAAATTTAGAAGGAACAAAGGAAATAGAATATCAGCAATAGAGCAGGAGAGTAGTAACTGCTGCAGGCAAAATTCACTCACAAATTCTAAAATTAGGAGGTGAAAGTTTAAGGGAAAACAGAGTTGATGTATCATCTCAATGTGTCTCCTCTAAAATATTTATCAATTATAAAGGGGAAGTAGTGATTTTACAGTGGAGAAACTTAGCACCACCTTAACTATGTGATCAAGGTTAATATCATCTGTAATAAGATATATTGACATCATGATCCCAGAATGTCATGCACTGAGAAGGACACATACTCTCTGTGGTATTTTTCCTCACAGTGTATAACCTCAATCTAATTATGAAAAAACATCAGACAGGCCCAAATTGAGTACATTCTATGAAAACCTGGCACTCTTCAAAAGTGTTAAGGTCATGAAAGGCAAGGAAAGACTGAAGAACTGTAATGGATAAGGAGATATGACAAAAAATACAATGTGTAATCCTGGACTGGATCCTGGAATGGGGTAAGTATAACAGTGAAAACACTGATGATAAAATTAAAGTAAAATGTACAGTTGTCAATAATATTGTCCCTACGTCAATTTCCTGGTTTTGATATGCACTATGTTTATGTAAGATGTTACCATTAGAGAAAGCTGAGTGAATGTTATTTGGGAATTCTTTGTGTTATTTTGAAACCCATCTGTATATCTTCTTTTCAAAATAATCCAAAAGAAAAAAATCTAGCACATTAAAAACAGTTGAAGGTGAGTGGTGGTGCAGGTATTAACCTATCTAGCAGAGGCTTCACAGGAAACATGGGGGCTGATTTCAAAAATCTGAAGAGATACCATGGAGAAGAGAAATTAGATTTTATCTGTATGGGCTTAATAGATAGAATTAGAACCAAGTTTAGAAATGAGCTGGAAACAGATTACAGTTCAATGAATATCTCTTCCACAGATGGAATGGGCCACCTCGGGAGACGGTTTTGCATAACTGAAGGTGAAGCAAGGGTGTGATGACCACTTCTCAGGCAAATTCTAGAGAGCTCCTCCACCAACTTGCACCTCAAAAAAAGACCAGAGACCAGCCTCATCCAATCATTATCACCTGGGAGCTATTAGAAATTCAGAAATACAGAATCTCAGGCCTCACTTCAGATCCACGAAAAAATAACCTATATTTTGCCACAGTTTCTAGCTGATTGTATCTGGTGATAGCTCTTTGAATAAAGTATATTTAATTACTATTTAAAAAATTAGAAAAAGGTTTAATTAATTTAAAACTAGATTCTCAAAATTATAGTCTCAAATGTTAATGCTAATGTAAAAAGCTGGTGTCTTCTCAAAGTAGTCTTTCATTTATCACATTATTTTTATTACTATTCTTAAATTCTTTTCTGCATTTGTGCCTTTTCCTCATATACACACTTCCATTTCTCAAGGAAAACCCTAAATTAATGATGCATCATATACATAAATAGAATTAAAATTCTTACTGGAACAGCAACTTCACAGGGATTTAATCTTGCTTTAAAATTATGTATGCAAATATGAAATATACATATAAAATTGCTATAGGAAGGCATGTCATACAAGAAAGAAACATAAATAACTTCCATATTTCCTAATAGTATTATAATTTCAGAAAATACCTCCTGTGTTTTTTAAGCCATAATTTTTCCATATAGGATAGAATGTCTTCTTTAAGTTCAATATTAAGTGGTTCTCTCCAAATTTTCAGATTAGTCTGTACTTCACATTCTTCCAATGAATCTGTAAAAATAAATACAATGTGCATAATTAATATAAGCAAGTTTACAAATTACCATATCTTCTCTTAAGATGTAGAGCTCATTTTTGAGGCATACATGCTTTAATATTTACCTATACAATCAATAGGTTAAAGTTTAAATAATACAAAAGTATTAAATATTGGTAATTTATTAAGTGACTGGACAGACAGTTTTCTTCAACAATCTCTTGAAGGGATCTTATGATTCAGAAGGTTTGTTAAAGCAACTCATTCTTTTAAATAAAAATTATAAACACAAACATTCATTGTACATTATATAAACACATACATAAAGGTATAATACACAGATGTAGAAAGTATTATAGCCACTGACAATAATATTTACACATCATGAGAAATAGGAAATAATTCATAATGACATCTGGAGGAGACAATTTTCTTCATATATTTATATCTACATGGTAATTTACTTCCAGATGTTTTAAGATATTTCTGAAGCACTACTAAATTAAAATCACTATTCAGAGATATTTAAAACTGATGAAGATATCTGGCGAAGAAAGCAGTGTAAATCCAGGATTACTAGTCTCTCCACCCTCCCATGTATCGCTCCTGTCTCCAAACTGAACAACACAGGGGGAAAAAATGTAGGAGAATCAAGGGAAATAGTAAAGATGGGAAAAACATTTTTTTATAAACTAAGACTAGAGGGTGTCCCAGCCTCATATTGTAGACTTTAATGATTAACTGCCAGAAACAGCCATGGGCCAGTAATGGAAACAAATTAAAGTAAAAATAAAGTAAGGAATCCCACTTCTATTCTTCCCAAAGAGTAGAGCAGTGTTGAAGAAAGCCATTGGAAAAAGTTTGGGAAAACACTGATTGGAATCCCTTGAACTGAAAGAGCAGAGTTAAGGACATGAGCAAGTCATGAGAGAAAAGAAATGCCTCCACTATGAGTCCCCCTTTTCATTTTGAAACAAGATTTCTTGACAGGAGAGCTAAAAAGGGAAAAAAAGAAAAAAAGAACTCTTTTCTTTTTTCTGTCTAGATGTTAGAGAAGAGCCACTGTGCTTGAGATACAAACTCTAAACACAGAAGGGTGATGGAGGAAGAAGAAGATAAAGCAGCTGGCCTGTGTTTCACTTTTCTCTTACCAATGGCACAATCCCAAGAAATAAAGATGGCAGGTGACCTGGATTAATTTGTTTGTGAATATGTTGATAACTAGACCTACAGGCAAATGAATTAATAATATTTGCTGGGAGAAGACTCTTTAGCTATATGGTGTATTTAAAATGCTAGCTCTTGTTTAGAATTGCTTGTTGTAAACAAACTTACAGATTTATGAGGCATGGCTCCCTGGGAAATGCCAAATAAGGTATGTAACTTATGTTTTTATTTGCTCCCTTCTTTCATGGTTCACTGGCTACATTGTATAAGAATGTGCATAAGATTCTCCACCCTCAAATTGATGGGATCATGGGTGTTTTCCTTAATAGATAGTGCAAAACTCCTGATGAGAAAGTATGCCTGAAGTGTGTGAAGAACGGCCAGAAGTTAAGAGTGGCTGAAACTAAACTAGCCATGCCTGCAGGAGAGTAACAGGAGATGAGATCTCTGAGATAATGGACTTCAGATCACATAGAACTTTCTAGGCCATTGAAAGTACCTGCCTTTCACATAGAAGGAAATGAGATTTTAGAATACTAAAATAAAACCAAGTTAAAAATCAGTAACAGAAATAACTAGAAAACTAGAAATTTAAAGCATACTACTAAGCTGAATGGTCAAGAAATGTGTGAAAAGATGTTTCATGTAATTTGTAATAAGAGGTACACAAAATCATCTCTACTAGACAAGCAAAAAGTTTTAAATCTCACAATATTAAATGTTAGTGATAATGGAAAGCAAACAAAATCCTTTTTTTTTTCTTTGTGATAGGCTCTCACATTGTCACACAGGGTGGAGTGCAGTGGCGTGATCATAGCTCACTATAACTTTGAAATTCTGAGCTCAGGTCATTGTTGACCCTCAGACTCCCACGTAGCTAGGACTATAGGTTCACATTATCATGTATGACTTTGCTTTAAATTTTGTGTAGAGATGAGGTCTCACTACATTGCCCAGGTTGGTCTTAACCTCCTGGCCTCCTAAAGTGCTGAAATTACAGACATAAGCTAGCAGACCCAGTCTCTTTCTCAATCAAGGGATTCCAGAGCTGTGACCTGCCTTAGGTCTGGGGATTTCATAAAAAACTGAATCCCCAATATGGTGGCTGAAGCTGGCTCTCTGCCCATTAAACAGAAATTTTCTTCTACTATAGGTAAAACAGTAGGCTGCATGACTTTTTCATTCCTAGGTACACCAATTATCATCAGAAATCTCTGTGAATTGAAACACTGATCACTACTCTTCCTTGACCCTTACTTCGGTAATTTTTTCACCATAATTTTGAAGATTGTGTGCCAACACCTGGCCTCTATCATTTCCATTCTTTGAAATCAAGATGCTTGGTCCCATTGAAGCATTCCCCTCCAGTCATCTTCAGCCTATAGAGGAAGGCCACAACAAACCTTTTTAAGTATTACGGTGCTTAATGCCTTGGTAATGACCGCTAAGTAGGTTGCACATTATCGGTTCCAAAATTCCTATCTCCCAAAGCCTTCCAACTTCTTCTTCTACAAAATGGCAGGGAAATTACAGCATCGCAATCTCATAAACTTTAAAACCAAGTCCAGTTTTCAATTAACCAACCCGCCCAATTGTTACTGCCATTCCTGAAGTGCTTGAGACAAAACACTAAGATCCAAATCCTGTGTGAGTACATCTATATTGATAAACACAATCTTATCTAATCTGATTTGTTTTTTATTTCTTAATCTAACACTGTTAAATGTCTTCTTCTACTTGCTTTCCAAACTCGTGTGATACAGTTGAAAAGAGGCAGTGCCTGCTATTTTCACTTGGTATATTAATCTGTTCTCACGATGCTAATGAAGACATACCCGAGACTGGGTCATTTATAAAGAAAAGAGGTTTAATTGATTCACAGTTCCACATGGCTGGGGAGGCCTCGTAATCATGACAGAAGACAAAGGAAGAGCAAAGAGACTTCTTACATGGTGGTGGGCAAGAGAGAGCTTGTGCAGGGAACTCCCATTTATGAAACCATCATATCTTGTGAGACGTATTCACTATCACGAGAACAGCACAGGAAAGACCCGCTCCCATGATTCAATTACCTCTCACCGGGTCCCTCCCACAACAGGTGGAAATTATGGGAATTATGGGAACTACCATTCAAGATGAGATTTCGGTGGGGACACAGCCAAACCATAACACCTGGTATGGATGTGGGCACTGCACTTCTTCATCCAAATTATACTAATCATTTGACTGATTTTTTTGACCTCCACTTAGGCTGTAAGTTCCAGACGAGGTTGCTATTGCTTTTGCACATCATTTGCCCCCCACCACACAGCGTTTACTCAATATTCACTGACAGAATTATTATTGATAGTAATGTTGTATACCTCTAATATGTAAAACATTACTTGTGCCCAAATATTAGCAAATAATAAAAACAAAAGGTAATGACAAAAATAGCCAATATTGTCTACTTCATAAATAACGGTAAAAAGCCAGCTATAATGATAACAATTTATTGTCAACAAAACTGGCTAAAGTTAAAGAACTAGAAAATGTGGGCAAATAGTCATGTCACACTCTACCAGTGAGAGTACAACCAACACAGTAATCTTTTTGGAGGACAGTTTGACAATATTCATTACAATTTTATAAAACAAGTCACCACTGAGGCAACATTTCTATATTTAGAAATTTATTTTAAGGTAACTATGTAAGTACGCAAATAGCTAAGATGCCCATCATAATATCTTTTAACTACTGGGAATTAAAAATAAAATATCCATCAATAAATGTCTGATTAAATCATGTCATATAGAATACTCTACAAGAGTTACAAATGATTGTGTATACCTCTATTTAGACGGCCAGTTGCCCATTACAGAATCTCAGTGAAAATGCAAGTTAACTAATAGTATTTAGTGTTACCTCATTTTTTTGTGTGAGCATGTGTGTATACATAACTATGTTTATTGAAAAACATGTACCAAAATGTTGACATGGATTTTCTCTATATGATGAGACTGAGCTATTTTCATTTTCTTCTTGGTAACTTTTTGTTATAACCAAGTCTTTTAAAATAAGCATTCATTATTTTATCATATGGTTATTTCCATTATGGAGAACAAATTTTAAAAGAGTTACACTTCTGATCTGGTGACTTTTCAACTCGGTACAGTATTATTTTAAATACTATGGCTTTCAAAGTAGACAAAGAAGTATTTCTATAGAATAATTAGTACTTTTCAGGGTTGACAAGTAAACAAAAATTGCATGAAGTAGCAAGTATAAAGCACATAAAATAACACAGCCAATGAGAAATGAGGTGTATACTGAGATATAAACTACTAAGAAGACAGAATACAAATAATGTCCTGAAAATGTCAATGAAATTGATGTGTAATAAAGAAATGTAGAAAAATACTTGAAGAAAATTTATTTAAAAGTTTAATTATAATTAGAAGACAATGTGTGATACTTTGAGATTAGAAATTACACTGTGTAATAAAAGTGTAATAATCAGAAGAGTTTCTCCACTGGAAAAGAATGAAATAAAAATAGTAAAATTGGCAAGTAAGATACATGACTGAAATTTATTATCTAACATTTTATATTAAATGAAAAGCAATTGGAAGACACTACAAGATTCTGAGTAATAAAATTATTAAATTTAATACTTTTAAAACTTATGTTTTCCTCAAGACATACTGGGAAACTTAAACACACCGTTCAGTCATCTAGATCATCAATGTCTAGAATGCAGAGCGAAATTATAAAACAAACAAAAAAAAAAGTAGTTCAAAAAGAAACAAAAACAATGAGAACACAAATCAATTCTCCTCCTGAAGTTCATAGTGGTCCTTAAAATTGTATTTTTAAGTCAAATATTCTAAAAAAAAAAAAAAAATTCTTCTTTATCTCACAGACTCTCCCATTTTATGTGTTACAATTACTGCTCAAAAAAGCAATAGTTGTCCTGGCAAAAATTTCTACCAGAAGAAGAACTGAAAGAATCCAATTATCCATTCATTTGACAGTCTGAATTTACATAGAAAACAAATGCAAATCCCCCTAGTGCCCAATTCAGGGCCTATAAATATTAAACCACTCACCAATGATCACACAGTGCACACTCCTCTGAGGAGTTATAGCAAACTGCTGTCCCAGTGTTTATAGATTTTGAACATCACATTTATATTCACAGAGAATGGAGGTAAATAAAGTCAGCTTCATTTTAAAACATTCATGTTATAAAAATAGCCATACCGGCTGGGCACGGTGGCTCCTGTCTGTAATCCCAGCACTTTGGGAGGCTGAGGCAGGTGGGTCAGGAGGTCAGGAGTTTGAGACCAGCCTGCCCAACATGGCAAAACCCCGTCTCTACTAAAAATACAAAAATTAGCCAGGCATGGTGGCACACACTTGTAATCCCAGCTACTCAGAAGGCCGAGGCAAGAGAATTACTTGAAACTGGAAGGCGGAGGTTGCAGTAAGCCAAGATCACACCACTGCACTCCAGCCTGGGCAACCAAGTGAGACTCTGTCTCAAAAAAAAAATAAAATAAAATAAAGCCATACCTTTTACTGCTGCGTATAAATTCTGTTTCTTGTTGTCATCATGATTTCCGGTTCTCCATTGACTTAACACTTCCTGAAAGGACTGTGCAGAAGCTTCCTCATCGAATGTCCCTTCACACAACAGACTCTCTCTTGGTTTTGTACATTCTGCTCTTTTCGTCATTGTAATTTCTACCTAATTAAAAGGATATATAGGCATGCTTTATTAAATTTTCTGTATTTACCCACAAAAATTGTTTTAATCAAAAAATTTCTGTTTTAAAATACATGTAGAACGAATTATTAGTCATTACAAATCAGACTTTTTTAACTTAGAATATTTTTAAGTTGTGCTTATTTATATGCTTTACTCTGTTCTTTAAAACTCTATTGGCAATTATAAATGGTCTCTTCAGAAATTATGAAGATGAGAGCCTACAGAACTAATGACTTATTATTATGCTGTTCACCAGTGTTCTCTCTGTAAAGGTGCAATTGCCTTGTATCCATTCTCCCTATGCCCCCAATCTCCTACTCCCCGCAACCTTCTCATATCAAAAAAACAGGTTTTTTTTTTTAAATGTAAATCTGATCAGACATTCCCCTGCTCGAAACTTTCTGTTGACTCTCTATGAAACCCCAAGTTCCTACTAGGACCTACACTGCCCTACACAACCTTGTATTTCCTTGCCTTTTACTTTACCTCCTTCTATTCTCCTTTCATTCACCCTGCACCAGCTAGTCTCACATTCTTGCAGTTCTGAGAACCCATCAAGCACATTTCCTCTTCAAGGCCTTGTATTAGCTATACCCAATGCCTGGAATGAGCCTTCTCCATATCTTTACATAGCCATTCCCTCATTTCGTTGACTCAATGAAATGCTCAGATATCGCCTACGCAGAGAGTTCCTTACTACCAATTCTAAAACTAATAGACTCCCTTTCCCCAATTTAATAATTCCTTAACTGTTTTATTCTTCTTCCCATTACTTACTCCCATGTGACTTTACTCTATATGTTTATTTATTGCCTGTCTTTCCCCATTAGTATATAATGAAGTTGTGGATTTTGTCTTTTTTCTTAGTGCCAAGAGCAGTGCCTGGCACAAAGTAGGTGCTCATTAAAGTTAGTGAAATGCATGAAGAAAGTTCATCGATGCATGTAATACAATGCATGCTCTTCAGATTAATGATGGTTGTGGAGAGATGAATTCAGTACAAAATATAAATCCAGTCCAAGCACACAAGAAAATGAAGGTAGTATTTGGAAGCTATGCACTGAATCAGAGAGAACAGCCACATTAGGAAACCCAAGCAAAGTAAAACCCACACCAGTGGCTGAATTATCAAATGTGGATTACCCACAGTGGTCAAATTGCTAAATGTCCATGTGTATCTTTAAAGACATGAGAGTATAAATCTCTATGTTCAGCCCACAATTGAAAAATAAACAGGCAGTTTTTTAGAGTACAATTCAGGGTATATTGCTAAAGATGTATATAAAAAATTTTAAATATGAGCAAAAAGTATCTGAGGACCTGTCGGACGCTAGACACTATGCTAACCGTTGGCCACAGAAACACAGGTTAATAAGTCCACAACAGAAAAAGGTGCAAGAAGCAGGTAAAACTCAGGGGAAATGATGTCTGAATTGGATTTTGAAAGATAAAACAAGAATCCCATAAGCAAAAAGTGCCAAAGGCAGCATTCCAGAGAAAGGAAATGATATGTATGCTAGGACATGGGAGTCAAACTGCATTGGTGGCATGGAACTATAAGCAGTTTGCATTGATGTAGCAAAAAGTAAAGAATGAGAAAATATAAAGGGTAGAAAGGAAGAAGGGGAAGAATATAAAGGGCTCTGCCTGCTGCACAGAGGAACTTAAACCCATTGGACATGTAAAACCATTGTAAAGTCCCACATACCAGTATGTCAAAGAGAGGGAAATTAGAAAATAGTGTCTTTGGCTGCAAGGAAATCAATTGAAATGTTACAGACATTGTCCTATTTGGCCCACATTGACCAACATTACAAATGCATAATTTTTTATCTAGGAGTTTCAGGATTTTATCATACTGATATACTTTTATCTGTGCAAAACCACATTATTCAAAATTATACTTTATATTTTAGCATACACTGGCAAAAGACTCAAACAGCATAAATGCTTATGAGTGGAAGATAGATTTTTAGAATTCTTTTCACATTCAGTAAATGGAATATTTTACAGCCACTACATAGAATGAGAAGGTTGTAGAATGTACTTCTATGGATATAAAAACTACAAAGTTAAGTGAAAAAAATGCAGAGCAAACATGTTTGTAGAGCAAACATATTAACATTTGTGTAAAAAAATACATACAAAACCTGACTCCTAGAAGAGAATGAAATGCACTTTCCATTTACAAACCTTTTTTTAAAGAAGAAATTGCAGTATCTAAAACAGCAATACGGATAGAATAAACGACCAAACATTCAAGAGTTTTTAGCTGGTAGCGTATATGGGACATGATAACTATTGTGGACTGAATTACATCTCCCTGCACAAATTCATATGTTGAAGCCCTAACCCCCAATGTGACTACATTTTGAGATAGGGCCTGTAAGGAGGTAATTGAGGTTAAATGAGATCATGAAGTTGAGGCCTTAATCTAATAGGACTGGTATCCTGTTAAGAAGAGGGAGATAGTTGGACATGGTAGGATGCACTTGTGGTCCCAGCTACACAGGAGGCTGTGGTGGGAGGAACGTTTGAGCATGGGAGGAGGTTGCAGTGAGCTGAGTTCACACCACTGCACTCTAGCCTGGGCAACAGAGCAAGACTCTGTGTCAAATAAATAAATAATAATAAGAAGAAAAGGCATCATATATCTCTTCTCTCTCCTCTCTTTTTTTTTCTCTCTCTCTCTCTGTCTGTCTCCCCCTTCTATATGCATGTGCATACAGAAGAAAGGCCATATAAGAACACAGCA
The DNA here is from genome assembly GCF_028878055.3 of Symphalangus syndactylus. Classification (NCBI taxonomy): domain Eukaryota; kingdom Metazoa; phylum Chordata; class Mammalia; order Primates; family Hylobatidae; genus Symphalangus; species Symphalangus syndactylus. The sequence continues at coordinate 68,932,584 of NC_072439.2, forward strand.
AGAAGGCAGCCATCTACAAGCCAGGAAGTAAAGCCTCACCAGAAACCAATATTGCCAGCACCTTTATCTGGGACTTCTAGACTACAGAACTGTGGAAAATAAATTTCTGTCATTTAAACCACTCAGTTGGAGGTATTTTGTTATGGCAGCCTGAGAAGACTAATACAGTAACCAATTGGATGTGCAGAGCAGGAAGTGAAAATACTATAGAAAATAACTGGCTTTGTTGTCTTGGAAAGCTAGGTAGGGCGCCTCCAACAATAACATTTATAGGTTTTGGAAAAGACAGGAACAATTTAGTTTAAAGATAGAGTCTTAGGAGTATTTGTGAGAAGGTACTTATTGGTATCCAGTAAGCAATATGTCAGTGTATCTATGTATACATGCTACACTAATGAACAAGCATTGAAAACTCAGTGGCTTAATACAAAATGATTTCAACATGCAGCAATTTCAGCAGCTCTCCAGGGAAGCTTCCTTCCAAGCAATGAATCAGAGATGTCAGACATTTGCATATTGGAGTTACACCATTGGAATACCTGGCTTCCACATAGCTGTGGCAGGGTAGAAAAAGCTGGAGGGTTGTATATTAGCTCTTAAATGTTTCAGCTCAAAACTGTGATATATCATGTCCACTCAGAGTCCAATATGACCTTGCCCAATTCTAAAAGAAATTTGAAGACGCACATAGAAATTCAATGCTTTACATTCATTACCCTGTAAGTAGTACATGATATCCCTGTAAGATGCTGTGTTTTAATATCCCCACTTTCCAAAGGAGAAAACAGATCAAAAAAGCTAAGTAACTTGTCCAATATTACAATGCTATAAGAAAAATAGCATCATTATTTCAAACCAGGTTTCAGCTTATAAGATGTAAGCTCTTTCATGAACTCTACCTCTTTCCAAGGATGTGCCATTGGCTTTGATCCATTAAAAAGGCCATAAGAGAGGCATCAGCCATTGGTACTATTTGGCTCTTCTAGCCATTAAATTAAAAATCAGACTCTTGAGCCCTAACCCAGATGTAAATATTTTTAAAAATCCAAATTTGGTGACAGACCCAGGAATGCAAGTTTTTAACAATCTCCAATTCTTATGATGCTTATTACAGTTTGAGGAGCATTGCTCTTTGGCACAGAGGAACACTAAGCCTATGAAGGGGTTAGTCTTCATTGTGTACTCTGTCATCTACAGCAGTGACTCCCAACAAGAACACTCACCAGAATCACTGAGGAGTTAAACACACACACACACATACACACACACACACATACACACACACACACACACACACACCTGAACCCCACCCACGGAGATACTGAACTCAATCATATGTATTTCTTTCATGTTTCTCCAGTTGATTTTAATACACACTCCTGGATGAAATCATTGAATTAATGGTTTTTAAGTTAAGACAATGACACAGACAATGTATACAGCATGCACAGTTACCTATGAAGACAAGAAGAAACATCTAGTGTAAAGATTAATAAATAGCACAGAGGAGGCTACTCTATCACTTTCTGGTAAGGCTAGTTACTTAACCTCTCATCTTTCTTATCTGTTAAATTGGGGTAATAATAGCACAAACCTTACATGGTTATTGTGATTATTGGATAAGGCAAGTAAAGCATTAAGCACAATGCCTAGCATAAGGTGTTCAATAAAAGTTAGCTGCTGATTTATTTTTGATAGGATAAATTAGATGAAAAGGCAGGCATGAAGAAGAAACTTTTAAAACCACAGTCTCTGCAGAGTGGTTAAATGCAGGATATTTGAAGTCAGAAGGTCTGAGCTGAAATCTAAGTTCCATTATCAATTCTACCTTTGGCAATTTATAAAAACTATTCCTTGCCACTATTCTCTCATTTGAAAAAGAGGAATAATTAAGAAAAGACAAAAGGAGATAATGTGTAAAATATTTAGGGCAGTGTCTGGTCTTCAATACATTATTATTATAATTAGAAGGCAGTGATTCTTCACAAAACGTCCTTGACAGGTCTATTAGAAAGCGAAATCCACACAAATATGCTGACACTCCTGAAAAATTCAAGCACACTTCCTCTGCTGAAAATAGGTCCTACTAGCATAGAACACATTTTCTTTTAGGTCTATGAGTGTGGGTTTGGAACGCAACAGATTTAACTTCAACCCAGACTTGGTCAACACATAACAAGCAGCATGACTTCAGCTAAGTTACAGTTTTTGAACTGCAGGGAAAAGGTGACTGGCATCTAAAAGAATGAGGATTATAACATAGATCAAAATTTGAAGTTCATTTCTTGCTAAAGAATCAATATGTCTATTATAAATATATAGACATGAGTTGATAAAAGCTTATCTAGCACATTGTCAGATCAGCAGTCAATCTGAATAACTACCAGAATTTGGTATAAATCTGGTTTTATATAACTGTGCAATTGCCTGTCACTTAAAACTCTGGGCAAGATTTTGTATTTTTAGCTTCTCTGAATGAAGTCCTGACTAACATAAAATTGTTAGGTTGCATTGTGGTTTTTAAAAAAATGTTTTCCCCAAATACTCATCCAATTCCTGACATGGATAAAAATGTCCAGGAAGACATATGGTCAAAAGATCATTCAACAAAAAGAGTAGTGTTCAGTGGAATCAAAGCAATCTTCTTCGAAAGATTTTTATAGTCAAGATGTATTTGGTTAATAAAGAACAAATCCATATGAAATAATAATGTGATGAAATTATCGGCGAAATTCTATAGCTCAAGTTAAGTACATGAATAGCACCTGCCATAGGTACGTATGTCACAAAATGTCTACTATATTTTCCTCAGTTTACCTCAGAGCTGCTCCTTTGGAGAAGTACAGATTTGGGTTTATGCTGAATTTTACTGGTTTCCTTTGTAGAATTATTTTCCTCTTTGGGTTCATCTGGATTAACATCCTTTATAAACTGATGGGCAACATCCAATACACTGAATAATATTTGAGATTTTTCCTATTAAAAAGGTAACAAAATATAATTAAAGAGCCTCATATGTAAACTTAAATAATTTATATACATTAACTCATATTTGTGTTATTCTATGACTCCCAGAATTAAATAAATTCAATTTAATATTTAAAAAGACAAATTGGCATTTGTATCAACCAGAATAATAGTGACAGCTGCCATCTACTGAGGGAACTAGTTTGGGCTCATACAATTCAAACCATCTTAAAAACAATATATCACTTAATCATCAAGGCAATTCTAAAACATAACTATTTTTATCTGTTTTAGGAATTAAGAAAACTAAAGCTCAGGCCAGACATGGTGGCTCACTCCTGTAATCCCAGCACTTTGGGAGGCTGAGGCGGGCGGATCATTTGGAGGTCAGGAGTTCCAGGACAGCCTGGCCAACATGGTGAAACCACATCTCTACTAAAAACAAAGTAATTAGCTAGGCATGATGGTGCGTGCCTGTAGTCGCCGCTACTCGGGAGGCTGAGACAAGAGAATCGCCTAAACCTGGGAGGGGGAGGTTGCAGTGAGCTGAGATCGTGCCACTGCACTCCAGCCTTGGCGACAGAATGGCACTCCATCTCAAAAAAAAAAAAAAAAAAAAAAAAGGAAAAAAACTAAAGCTCAGAGAGTTTAAATAACTTGCCCTTGGTCACAGTGGTGAGTGGGTTGCAGAAGTAGGAAATGACCTCAGGTGTGTATAAGTCTAATGACTCATAAACTTTCCACTATGCACACCCCAAATAGATAGATGTGATATTTTGTGCACATCATAACTAAAGAACTAAATATAGCTAACCTAGTAGGACACTGAATAAGCAGTAATGAGTATTCCTTGGTGATAAAACATCTTTAGAAAGCATTCACTATCCAAAAGGGCACATCAGGAACCACTTCTCTCTGTAGTTCGTTAATAAACTCCAAGTCATTTCTCATTTTGTGCCTTGCTCATGAGGTTCACTCACTAGGAAGGCTTTCTCTCCTCTACCATAATCTTTACCTGGCAGGCTTTTGCTTCTCCTTCTGTATTAATGCCATTACTCCTACAAGTCTAGGAACCCTTCCTTGTACACTGCACTACCCAACTGTACACGGTATTTACCCTCTTTACCCTCTTAATATCCTGCGTAGATCTCTACCAGGCCTAACTATATTGATTTCAGATTTCATCATACCACATAAGCTCACAAAAGGAAAAAACCGTATATATTTTAATGATTTTATGGCCACTACAGTTCCTGGAAAAATAGCATATGGTAAAAATAAGGTGTCAGGGAGGGAAAAGAGCTACAGAATTAAAATAAGTAATTTAGAAAAGGGATTTAAAGAAAAACTTTCCACATGCTGTCAGAGTGACTGACAAAGAACTGGCAAATTTGGGAAGGCCCCATTCTCTGAAGGGTTTTCTATCAGAAACTACCAGAGTCTGCCTAGGGACTGCAGGATTTAGGATCCCATCTGAGTTTGAATTAAACTCCAGGGGAAGATTCAGAATCATCAGATGCTCTATGAGAACTTGGCATGAGGAAGACAGGAAGTAGCTCTTATTTCTCAGCAAATATCCTCCAAACAAGAAAAATTTAGCAGGGATCAGATATAATTATTTTGTACTTTGCCATGAAAATGTTCCTATTTTTAAATTTTCATCTAGTTGCCAATTTAGATAGCTAATATTACATTGAAACTTTTTCAGTTATGACCTTTTGTAAATCTATTAAGATTCATTGCAGTCAGATTCTGGAATATATCAGTGAACATCAAATTAACTAGTGTTATTTCATACTGAATTAATAAAATACCTATGAAAAATGACGAACGTGACCTATGCATACATACTGCTGTCTGTATGCAAACCTGTGGAATCTGCTCCAAATTTTCCCAATGATTCTCAGAAAACCTATATAGGCCTATATAGTCCTTTTATTTTTAAAAGAAATTCAAGCCAATAGTAATGCTTCACTCTTTCAGAAACATCTGTAGTTTTACCAACATTTTTAAAACAGAATAATCCAACCTAAGCCTGATTTAAAATGTCCTAGAATAAAGGTCTGTAGATTTCAGAGGCAGTTAGTCCCATGTTTGGTTTTCATTCTATGTTTTTTAAATATCAAAATCTATAGGATTAATTTTATATAGAATTATTCAAATATATGTTTATTTAAATAACACAAAACAAAGATTATTTCTGCCCTAAAATGAATCCTGCTATCAATGTTACAATAATTGTTATAACATTTTTAGGTAGCATATTAAGAGAATCAGAAATAGTGAAAAGCCTCAAGTTTTATGCTAAAAAATAAGATAAACATCATAGGTAACTGATAAAATAGAATTCCATATTTGAATATCTTAAAGTTCTGCTAATTTAGTACATAACTGAAATCAATACAATGCAAATAAATGGAAATGTTCTTTTCTAGAACATCATACATTTAAACATTACTTTTCTCCATTGTAAGGCTGTGTGTGTATATCTTACTTTTCTTAATCTTAGAACAATCATACAAAGAAAGAGAGCAGATATTATGATCCCCATTACATAGACAAGGAATTTCAAGTTCAGAAAGCTTAGGCCAAAGTCAAATGGCTACAAAATTTCGTGACTTGAAATAGAGTCAAATTATCTATTCTAGCTTAATTAACCTTTTTCCCTACTAGATTTATGTTAGTCTTTGTGATACAGAAAATGTGTTTTACCTTTGATTTCCTGAAACTGAAAATATTAAATTTTGTCTCTAACAGACTTGAACATTGTTCTTTGCTTTAAAAACTCACAAAACTTTAATTCTGTATTCAATTGCATATACAAGGATTAAGGGGTTTAGTTTTGTTTGTTTCTTTGTTTTTAACTTATTTTTGCCTGTTTATTTTATATTTGACCAAGTATATAGAAATAAATCATAGTCATAACATATAAAAAATGTAATAAGTGGAGGTTCCTCCTGTTTTCAAGCATACTTTCTCTTCTGAAAATAGGTCCTACCAGCATAGAGTACGTTATATTTTATACCTATGAGCATGGGTTTGGAACTCAACAGACTTAATTTCAACCCAGACTTGGTCACCACATAACAAGCTGTGTGACTCTGGCTAACTTACAGTTTTTGAACTGCAGGAAAAAGGTGAGTGGTATCTAAAAGAATGAGGATTATAACATAGATTAAAATTTGAAGTTCATTTATTGCTGAAGAATCAATATAACTATAGTTTAACTATATTGACATGAGCTGATAAAAGTTTATCTAGGCTGGGCATGGTGGCTCATGCCTGTAATCCCAACACTTTGTGAGGCCGAGCTGGGAGGATCACTTGAGGTTAGGAGTTCAAGACCAGCATGGCTAAAATGGTGAAACCCCATCCCTACTAAAAATACAAAAAATTAGCTGAACATGGTGTTGCACACCTGTAGTCCCAGCTATTCGGGAGGCTGGGGCAGGAGAGTCGCTTGCACTGGGGTGGCGGAGGTTGCAGTGAGCTGAGATTGTGCCACCACACTGCATCCTGGGTGACAGAGTGAGACTCCATCTCAGAAAGAAAAAAAGTTTATCTAGGACATTGTCAGACTCAGATCAGTAGTCAATCTAAATAACTGCCGATATTTGGTACAAATCGGTTTATAGCAAAATAGTACTCCCCCGAGTAACTACCGTTAACAGTTTTTATCCTGTTGTCTTTTCTTAAATGGGCATATCCTATAATCTTTATCTTTTCTTAAAAGAGCATATCTAGATTTACAACAGAAAACACACTGCCTTTCACTTGATAAGGTAACAATAATCATTTTGAGTAACAACCAGTGAATAAGAATATGAAGGTTATTTTTAGAAAATATTTAAAATAGATAACTATACATATTAAGTATCATAACACTGTACCATATATTAATAAAATATTTTCAAATGTTAAAACTCAACCTAAAGATAGTTTTCCTTCCATTTTCTAAGTATAAAAATTTAAATGTGAAGTACTAATAGGTAACAATAGGAGCAGGAGGAGAAAGAAAATGTATAAAATTACCTGTGCAACTGCTCTATATGCTAAAAATGTTTTAAAATCAAACCAAAACAGCCTTCAAGGCACATAGTAAATCATATATCTCACTCTAGGATAGAAACTAAACTAAAGCCAAAAGATGTGATTTACTGCCAGCATTTCCAGATTCCCCCACATCCTTCACTACACTGTATGATGGTAGGATTTCATCTGGTAACTGTTCTAAATTCTCACCTAAACTTTTTTTCTGCCTAGAATGATATTATCTTTCAAATTACACTCTAGAAGAATTCATCACTCTGACAATGTATCATTAATCAAAGTAAAGAGGGTAGATATTTTATAGCATTTTGGAATGGATGGCACCTTGTAGAAGTTAAAGTCCAAGAATAAAAGTTTTAGTTTAGTTAGAAAAATGATACACTTTATGGTATAGTCAGTGCTTCAAAACTCTAACTACCATCATCATCCAAAACTCTGGCTATCCAGCAATAAATATTAATAATCATGTTGACATAGCCACATCTCCTTAAGTGATCCAGAAGTTCCAGATCAAAAAAAAAGTTCACACATAGTTTAGACATATATTACTTTGCAAGTTTGAGGGGGGAAAGAATGAGAATGTCTCCTTTCCTAGTGTTAACTTGCATTGATTTCTCAGTCACAAAATTTTAGAAGAGATTTATTGTAACCACAGCCTTGAATTAAAAACTGAAAACTCTAAAACTCTGCAGAAGAGTTCTGTTATTTCATTTGAGTTTGTTAGACAAAGTGATATAGAGGTAGAGAGAGAGATACACACATATACACACAGAGAGAAAAAATTGTGTTATAGCAGAACTCAAGTAACATAAACTTATTGGTTGCAGTGATTGTTCAATATGATTGGAACTTGGAAGGCTTTATTTACAAAATCATTTCAGGATGATCAAGTTATGGACTAATGGGAATTTAAAAATTGTTATATATATTATATGAATCTTTTTTGGACTGACTTTTGGAAAACACTTCCTTCTCATATCAAGAATATTTTCCAAAGTACAATTTGTTCTGATTTCTTTGATGTGAATTACCTCATATGCAGTTGGTAAATAGGACAATGATGTCTGTATTAACTGCAGAGTGTTATTGATTCTTAAGGTTTTTTTTTTCCCAACATGTTATTGTTTTGAAGCAATCAGGGGCAAGCTTTCTTACAACTAAAGCCAAAATCTTAACAACATATGAAAACCATAAGAAAAAAACCTGAAAAATATATAAAAATGCCTCCCCTTAGCTTAAGTTCTGACTGTTTTAGGGACTTCAACAACCCTGCATTTCACTACGTTAAGCCATCTAGAAAAACTCTGAGCACAAAGAAGCTGTAAAGACACCTCCTTTGACTTTAAAGCAACAGATAAATAAAGGAGGCTATATCTTGACTTAGATTTTTCATTTTGGTAAAAACAATATCTCTTAGAATTGAATTACTACTGGGAACTACATCACCAAGAAGGAAGAACAAGTCCTCAAGAAGTATGCATTACTGTTTTAACTAGATTTGTTAACTGTTTTTGTTCGGGTTTTGGTTACAAAGCACCATAGGATTTGAGTGGCCTTCTCCTAGCCCTAATCTTCCCTCAAGCCCTGTTAATCAGGTGGGCGATTTTCCAGATGAGAAATGGTTTTTTTGTTTTGTTTTGTTTTTATTTTAAGTTCCAGGATACATGCGCAGAATGTGCAGGTTTGTTACATAGGTGTATGTGTGCCACGGTGGTTTGCTGCACCTCTCAACCCATCATCTAGGTTTTAAGCCCTGCATGCATTAGGTATGTGTCCTAATGTTCTCCCTCACCTTGCCTCTCACGCATTGAAAGGCTCCGGTGTGTGTTGTTTCCCTCCCTGTGTCCATGTGTTGTCATAGTTCAACTCCCACTTACGAGTGAGAGTTGATTGGTTTTCTGTTCCTGTGTTAGTTTGCTGAGAATGATAGCTTCTGGCTTCATCTATCAGGAATCATATATTGTGTTGTGGCAGCAACACATGTATACTGAAGAATTATGCTTTAATTTATAGTAAAATAAATTCTTTTATTAGAAGTCATCAAAACATTTGCTAAGGTTTATTTATCCAAAGAAACCTGCACAGATTATTTTGCCAGGATATTTCTGTTTCCACATTACATGGAATACATTGCATTATGAGTATGAGGATCCTATTATCTAAAATAAATAATAACAAATTCGATTAAATCTCTCTAAGTTTGGAGCTATAAGGAAATTACTACACCAAGTAGATAAATTACTCATATTATCATAGACCTAACTACACCAAGCAGGTACTAGCTACACCAAGCAAATAAATTCCTCAAAGTATCGTGGACCTATGGCAGGATGCAATAAATCCATCAAATTTCCACTTAGTAAAAATATCTTTGCAAAATAAAAGTAATTTTCTTATAAAAATACATAATTTTGAACATCTTAATCCATTAAACAAGAATGAAAAAGATGAGCATTACGTCTCAATTTTTTTACATTATTAAAATATGTTTTCTATTCTTAAAGCAAACCATTATTTTGCTTTTCTTATGGGTCCATCTTTATACTCTTAGACCGAATTTATTCCCTAAAAATAGGCTTTATCATAGTCAAGCCTGAATTCTCTCTGAAAATTGAAGGAAGCTATCCATAAATGATTAGATCAAAGACTACTGTTAGAACCAAAAGAAAGGGTTGGGGGGTGCAGGGGAGTAAACTTTGGGCCAACTGGAAAACGTAGAGAAGCAAAGGGAAGAAATTTCTATATAGAAGACAACTGGAAAAGAAAAGCAGAATTTCAGGAAAAGCCCCCATCTAAATACATAGAGAAACAAGAGGAAAATAAATATTTACTAGATGAAATAAAATTGCAACGGAAGAACTAACAGTAGAATCATGTTCTTAAATCCCGCTCTGCTCATCATATTTCTAAAAACAGATATGGTATTTGCATGAGTAGTGGTACAGAAATATCAAGGGTATAAAAAACTACTTATTGCAAGCTAGACAGAAATCAAATCCTGCAAATGTGAAATTCATGTGGCTGAAATTTATTGCTTATTCCAACATCATATAAGTATTACTTTAAGTAGCACTTAAAAGACTCTTAGATTAACGTTTCCTCTAAAGGTCTGATTTCTATCTGGTTTTATTAATTAAAGATTTATGTATTATTATTCCTCCTTGACCCACAGAGCGGCAAAAAAAAAGCAAGGACCTGGACACATGCTCCTGCTTATGAATGCACCTTATTATTTAATAGATAGATTAAATAAAACTGGACTCAATATATAGTACTTTACAAAATGACACGAAATCTGGACTCAATCTGGACTCAGTATTTAGTACTTTATAAAATAACATGAAAATAATGAAACAAAACATATCTAATCCAGTTAAAATATTTTAAAATAAGACGACATATAAATGTAATAGCTGAAAAAGTAACATATTGTCAAAATGTTTAAAGCACCTGGTCTCAGGAAACATAACAACATTGGATTTTGGTTAAAAAACTGTGCCTTTCAATTTTCATTACATTACAAAATTCTACTTAGAAAGCAATCTCAAAAGTGAGGCAGAATAGCAAAAAGAAAATAACATAAGAAACTCACACCTGTAATTTTGCTTTCCATTTGCAGTTTTGATGCCATATAATTATGCACTATGTTAATTATCTTAGCAAGTACTTGCAATTGTTTTCAAATAATATTACAAGTACATTGCATCCAGATGAGTTAACTGCTTTCAGCAATTATTCATATTTGAGCTACACAAGGAAGAAATTTTATATGCAATGAAATGAACAACATTTTTAGGCATAACAGAATAAACTTACTAACAAATGGCAACAAATAATTTGTCATATTTGGTTTTTAAATATAGTATTGCTGTGATATCACAATTAGATAATTGGTATCCCATAAAGACCAATGAACACAACGTATATTATAGCAAGCAAAACTACTGTAAAATTTGTCAGATTCCATGAAAAAAATCATGAGCTTATTTGAGCTACATAAGGAAGAAATTTTATATGCAATGAAATAAACAACATCTTTAGGTATAGAAGAATAAACTTACTAACAAGTAGCAATCAATAATTTGTTATATTTGGTTTTTAAATATAGTATTGCTGTTATATGACAATTAGATAATTGGTATCCCATAAAGACCAATGAACATAACATATAGCAAAAAAACTACTGTAAAAATTTGTCAGGTTCCATGAAAGAAATCATGAGATAACATAGGTAGCACCTACAAATTACAAAAGTCTCTCAAATATTCTGCATCAACATGATTGACTAAAGGTTCAGAGAGTGGGTTAGACTAATGATCTTTATGGTCCCCTCCAAAACTGAGATTATATTATCCTCTATGTGTGAATAAATTGGAAGACTGTATTTTTATATATACTCTGATAAATTGAGCTCTAAAACTTTTACTGCATGGGTTTTTTAAATACAAAACCCTTCCAAAATATGTATAACTATAATGCTTTTAAAAACACCCCACATGCATGCATCTGTATTATTAACTATAGGTACTATGTTGTACAACAGGTACCTAGAACTCATTTATATTACTAACTGTAACTTTGTACCCATTGAGCAATATCTATTTCCCCTATCCACTAACTACCACTATTCTAATTTCTGCTTCTATAAATCTGACTGTTTAAAATATCTCATATAAGCAGAGTTATGTAGTATTTGTCCTTCTGTGATTTACTTATTTCAATTATCATAATATCTTCCTGGTCCATGGTAAGTGTTATTACCACAAAAAACGAACAACAACAAGGGACACAGGAAACTTTTGGAGGTGACGGATGGGTGTATTACCATTATTCTGGTGATTATATAATGGGTATATGTACATGTCCAAATCCATCAAATTGTGTACATTAAAGATGTGCAATTTTTGTCTATCAATAATACCTCAATAGAGCTGTAATAAAAAAGAAAACAGCCCTCAATACAAAATTAATCTTTTTGTTAATCCTTTGGACTCATCATTAATATTACATTGTTTTCTGGGCTTTAAATGTAGATAGTATAGGAATAGGGTTGAATTTCTACTAATACTGTATCCTGACTGATAAAACCTAATGTATGGAGCACCTTCTATGAGCAGAATACTTTTATAATTGTTGGCATTTAATGTGATTTTCACAATAGCCCCGCAAGCTTCTGAGCTTGCATATATAAATATGATCTTTCAAAATTTCCTCAGCATAAACATCACAGAAACACCCACCTCTCCCTTTAAGGTTGATTCATGCCATCTCTGGGTTAAGCCCCTGTACTTCCGCTACCCTCTCTACCGTGTCAGTTGCTCTGTCATTTGCTGCTGTGATATACTCACTAAGCCACTTACATTCTCCCAACTCTTCATTAACTCTACTTTCCGTTCTCCCTACCCCTTTCAATTGTCTTTATTTCCCCTTCCCTAGCTTTTCTTAGAACTGGCATCTAAAAGTAATTACCACAGATATAACTTCACTAAAGTGCAGGCTACTGAACTGTCCCACATCTAGGTCTTCTAAAAATTCTTGTCAAAATTTATCCCAGGAAGATAATACAAATGGCTACCAAGTACATGAAAAGATGTCTGACATCATCAGTCATCAAAATGCAAACCAAACCAAGATGTGCTACTGCTTCATATTACTAGGATGCTAGACCAAAAAGTCAGATAGTAACAAGTAGTGGCTAGGAGGTAGAGAAATCAGAACTCTCGTACATGGCTGATTGGAATGCAATATACTGCAGCCACGTTGAAAAACAGTCTGGCAGTTCTTCAAACAATTAAAAATGGAGTTACCATATGATCCAGCAATTCCACCACTAGATATCTAGCCAAGAGAAATAAAAACATATGTCCGCACAAAAACTTGTACACAAATGTTCATGGAAGCATTATTTATAATAGCCAAAAGGTGGAAACAACCCAAATATCCATCAAATGATGAACGAATAAACAAAATGTTCTATATCAAACAATGAAATGTTATTCAACCATAAAAATAAATGAAATGCTGATAGATGGCACAACATGGATGAACATTGAAAACATTATGCAAGTAAAAGAAGCCAGTCATAAAAGGCCACATATGACATGATTCCATTTATTTGAAATGTCCAGAATAGGCTAATCTAGAGAGAGAGAAAGTAGTATTGGTCTCCAGAATATAGGGAGACAGGAGGAGGATAGAGCAAAAGGGTATGGGGTTTCTTTTTGAGGTGACAAAAATGTTCTAAAATCAATTATGCTGATAGTTGCACTTAGCTGTAAATATACTAAAATTCATTGAATTGTGCACTTCAAATGAATGAATTGTGTGGTATATGAATTATATCACAATAAAGCTGTTCTTAAAAACTTTTTGTCAATGATTCCTGGACAAGTGTTTTTCATTTGTCTTTTGGCTATCCCACCATTCTATGTTTGAAATTCTGACTCATCAAGGACTTAAATGGCATGCTCACCACAGAGTCTGCCTGTGTTAACTAAACCTTCAAAATCTCAAGACTGCCATCAAATCACTCTTGGCATCAGTCTATTCAGAAGGATGAGGACAGGAATAATAGTTTGCCAGCAGGACAGCATCAGCTTTTCCTTTTTGGTGGTAGTCTTGCAAGAGTTCAAGCAGAAGCACAGCTCAGGTAGATAAGGAATACACCTGATTTAGAAACCTTACTTTCCACCAGAGCCAATCCTCACCTCATAGCTCCAGAGCTAGTTCCACAGTGGATGTTTCAGTTACCAAGCCCATTGCACTCAGGGAGCTGTATCTTCCTTCAAGTATGTATAGTTCCCCTTGTTTAGATGTAATTTGCCAAGTAGAGGTTACACTTACCATAAGTATGTTGCCTAGGAACGTAGTTGACATGACTATCTTTATCTGTTTCCCAGGGAAAGGGCAAGAAAGTTAATTAAAGGTCAAATTCTCACATTTAGGAAGAAAAACTTTTGTTAACCCTTCAGTAATATAACAACTTAGCATACCATAAATCCTTTGAATTATCCAATCCTTGGTTTAAAAATTCCCTTGCTTTCAAAATTCAGAGAAAAATAAATTTGGCCCTAAAATACAGTTTTAAGTTATCCAGGAACTTAATCAAACCACTAAGGACTCATTCACATTTCTATTCATTAAAAAATTGATTTATACAGAACAGGTACAATGTTAAGCACTGAGGATACAGTGATGAACAAAAAAGAGTCCTTCTCACAAGGTCCTAAAATTTATCAGAAGATATGATAGTCGATAGCAACATAGTTTTTAAAATCTTTTGATGGAAGAAATGCCAGGTGATAACAGTCATTGAAGGGCAATGAACATGCACTTGTAGTATAAGGAATATGCATTATTCATATTTAAGAAATAGGTTAAAAATATGACAATATTCAATTGTTCACATATATTTAAAATATTTTATTTTTCTTAAGTATAACATTAACTAATACTTACAAATAGAAAATTCATACATTTTTTCAAAATATTTACATACCTAGACTCTAAAATCATGTGACTTTATGATAATTCCTTTTTGAGAGAACATTTGCTTGTCATCCACATATTTCAATCTTATTGGTAACTCTGAGAGAAGGAACTGTGTGTTCTCAACTCTGCCCCTTCTGTGGTCTCCCATCAAGCTACCATTGACTTTCTTCACAAAACTAGAAAAAACTTCTTTAAATTTCATATGGAACCAAGAAAGAGCCCATATAGCCAAGACAATCCTAAGCAAAAAGAACAAAGCTGGAGGCATCATGCTACCTGACTTCAAGCTACACTACAAGGCTACAGTAACCAAAACTGCATGGAAATTCTACCTCAATTATCTTTTATTTCATTAATACCACCCACCTTCCCAAGGTTTCTCCTTTTCAGTTAAGAAAATTTCCATTCCAATTAAGAAAACATATTTACCATAATCTATTAATGATTTACTTAATCTAACCCCCCTTGTGCATGTCATACTTCACAAATAGAATGCCTTTTGTTTGTTTTCCCTCATCTTCTATTCTCTCTGATTAACATTGTCTCTTCTGTCTGATCTTACGTTGTTAAAAGGAAACAGGAACGCCTGATGTATTAAGACCTCATTTCTCATCTAAAAATAACTTTTGTTTCAACCCTTAGTGTTGAAAATCTTTCTACATGTAGAATTAAAATTTTAATTCTTAGTAATTGCCTCTCATGCATTTATGCTTCATTTTCCAGTTAATTAAATATTTAACAAAGGTTGGAAAAGGCAAAGAAACTTGAAGTGTTTTGAATCACTGCCAAGTACAAATCAATCATAAATCAAAGGAAAGGTCCTTTGAAATTACAATACTAGTCAACATGTAAATATTTGCCTTCAATTTTTCAGTGATCTTAAATAAAACAAAGTATGCTCGTACAAAATGATCCCTATTGACTAAACTCACAGGACCTACTGGGCTGTTGGATAAAGGCTGAAATAGTTTACAACTATCAAAGTTGGCTACACTTTATATTAAGCACAAATGACAGCATAGGTTAAAGAATATAAAGTATAATTACCGTTAGCCTAGAATACTTGCTTTTTATATAGCAATGCTTAATATTTATCTATCGGATGTCTTCCCTAACTTCTCAAATTAGGAATGGATTCAGCAGTCAACAAAGCCTCATGACTTTAATGGTTAACAAAACAATAAAAAACTAAAACCACTACTACATGATTAGTTAATGAGAGCTAAGCAAAAAGAGATATCTGATCAAATGGCCATCAAAGCCAAAGCACAACAACAACAACAACAACAACAACAACTTAATGCATAGGAAAATGATAAAAACAATAAGAGAAAAAAGCACATTGACTGAAAAAAGAAGTGAAAGGTTAAACAGAGACTAGAGATAGAAAGAAAATAGCAGATAGCTACAAGACAATTGATTAAAGTCAAGAAATGATGACAGAGAATGAGCAAGACCAGAATGAAGGAGAAAAATTAAGTACTAATCAGAACAGTGAATTTCTGAGGGGGAATAATAATCATAAACACTATATCAGCTATTTGAGGCCTCTTTCTTATTCTATTTCTTATAATAAAGGTGGTTATTATAATGTGCATGAGTC
Organism: Symphalangus syndactylus; assembly: GCF_028878055.3. NCBI lineage: Eukaryota > Metazoa > Chordata > Mammalia > Primates > Hylobatidae > Symphalangus > Symphalangus syndactylus. The sequence continues at coordinate 68,948,695 of NC_072439.2, forward strand.
ACTCACACATAGTGAAACTGTTCACTGTGCTCTATTTACAGGAGGGAGTATGTAGTACAATTTGAAATAGTTTCTTTCAAAAAACATCTATCTAATTTATTTATCATTGTATATATTTAAAGTATAAAAAATGTACATGATGTTTTGGTATGCATATACATGCACATGACATACATATACATGTAAAATGATAACTACCATCAAGCATATTAACATATCCATCACCTCACACAGTTGCTTTTTTTTAAGTACTAAAAGCACCTATATACAAAAAATGCATTATTCAGCCTTTAAAAAGAAGATATGTTTAACTATGACAACATAGATAAAACTGGAGGACATTACGGTTAATGAAATAAGCCAGACACAGAAAGAAAAATACTACATGAAACCACATACGTGCAGAATCTAAATTTTTTTAAAAAACTTTTAATTTAAAATTTTTGTTTTATGAATAAATGGACAAATTCACTTTAAGAATTAGCTGAACAAAAAAGCTGTCTCCTTCAAAGTACTTTATTCCTTAGCAATTCCGTTAGGTGAAATCATGTTATGAAAAAAGAGAATAACATCATTATAGGTTTAGCTCCCAGCACAGGAGGTCTGTGTATGCTCTTTGCTAGGTGCCAACCTCACAATTCCACTTCCCTAGTAGACAATACACTTCCTAGGACTCTCCCCAACAACAGCACCAAGTAGCAACTTTGGTCTCCACAGACAGTGTGGAAACATAAAGGAGTAACATGAACAAGGAAGAGACATAGTTCTTTATTGCATTTAACTTTAAATTTATATACATAAAAGGATCCCAATATTTGAAGGAACTTTTAAAAGATTCATGGTTCCTTGCCAAGCTCTTTGATTTGTATACATATTACGGAATCCATGTATGCTAACTTTTAGAGATAAATGTATATTCTACAATGAGATGTATTAGAAACTTATATACCATTTTACTATTTGTGGCTTACCAATCTTCCCTCCTCTGCAATCAAAACCAAAGAATGTGATGCTGGCAGTATCTTAAATGTTCTTACCATGAAAGAAGGAAAGAGAGAAAGAGAGAAAAAGAAGGAAAGAGAAGGAAGGAAGGAAGGAAGGAAGGAAGGAAGGAAGGAAGGAAGGAAGGAAGGAAAGAAAGAAAGAAAGAAAGAAAGAAAGAAAGAAAGAAAGAGAAAGAGGGAGAAAAAATGAAGAAAGAAAGAAAGAGGAAAGAAAGAAAGAGAAAAAAGGAAGAAAGAGGAAAGAAAGAAAGAAGAGAAAGAAAGAACGAAAGAAAGAACGAAAGAAAGAACGAACGAACGAAAGAAAGAAAGAAAGAAAGAAAGAAAAGAAAGAAAGAAGGGAGGAAGGAAGAAAGGGAGGGAGGGAGAGGAGAGAGAAAGAGAAAGAGAAAAAGAAGAGAGAAAGAGAGAAGAGGGAGAGAGAAAGAGAAAGAGAAAGAAAGAAAGAGGAAAAGAAAGAGAAAGAAAGAAAGAGAAAGAAAAAAGAAAGAAAGAAAGAAAGAAAAAAGAAAGAAAAAAGAAAGAGGAAATTGTAATGTGAAGTGATAGAAACATTCATTATGTTGAATTTGGAGATTATTTCAAAATGTGTATACATATATGTCAAAACATCAAATTATGCACCTTAATTGTACACATTTTTTACTTGTCACTTATGGCTCAATAAAGATGGAAAGGGAGTAGAGGGAGTCTATAGATTGCCATAAATGTTCTGTGCAAAAGAACTATGTAACCTGAAGGAAGTTGTACAAAATAAACAGTAAACATACTATATATATATATATACACACACACACACACACACACACACATATAAAATGAAGTCTACATTTGGTAGATATTTTCTCACTAATTTAATCCAATCTACATTTGGAATTTTATAAATTTCCAACCTACAATTGTCACTTTTTTCTGTTAAGATATAGGATACATACACTTTAATAATATTAACATAAAACAAAATAATGCTCAATGTTTAGAAAGCATATTGTATCATGTTGCTTTCAGTAACTATGATTTGACTGGTGTCGTATCTGCATCTGGATCACAATAAGCCATATCACAGCAAAGTCTATCTTTTGAAATTATGTGGGAGGGAGAGGAGAAGACAGGGAGGGAGAGCAAGAAGAAGAAAATCAAATTTGGACAAATCTTGAAGCTCAGATACTGAAGGAATGGAGCCACGTCTCATTCTTCTTTGTATCTCCTATATCAGCTAGCACAGGGCTTAACGTCACTGAGTGATAACTCAGAAAATGTGCTCAATAAATCATTGAATGAAAAATTCCTAATGTGAACTCATCTGTGATAATTATATTACAGTATTTATCTACAAAGTAGAATGCCTTTTGTTAAATTCTGTATTATTCATATATTAACAATTAGACTCACTTCTATGTCAATTAATTTTCATTTCTTATGACTATCTGATTGTAATACCATAAGAGAGAGAAGCAGCAGGTTGGCTTTTGTTTTGTTTTCCCTCCATCCTTTCTGCCCAGAAGCTCTAAACATTGAGTGGTCACTCAAAAGTCACTGACTTTGGTGAATATTAGTTAGGTATATTTTATGTTTTGTGGTTATCATTATTTGGGTCATCAGCACCCTTGATGGCTACTGATATTTATCAGTATGTTGAGGTAAACATAAAGATTGAAATCTACCAGTAATCTTTCTAAACACAGGTCCAATTATCTCCATTCCTTTGCCTACAGATAATATTAAAACCCTTAACTAATTAGGAGTAGGATCCTACCATTATTCATCTCTCTAAGGTCACTGCCTAGCACACACCCTGCCTTCTGGAAGGTACTCAATAAATATTTGTTAAATAAATTACCATAAAATGAATAAAATCTATGACAAAGCAATGCATCATTAACTGTAACTAGTGTAATGCCATGTCTATATCTAACCCTATTTATAGCTTAAGTATTAGAATCTTAAAGCCACTTGACAGGGTTTGAGTTTAGGCATTTCCAAAATCAATGATTATATAAGGATAAACAAAAGGTCCTTATATGTACAGAAGGAAAAACAGAAACATGAGAGATAAGCTTTCCTAAATAATAATGGGCAAAGATAAATGAGAAGTAATTTTTTAAAAAACTTGAAAAAATAAGAGATTTATAGCTAAAAACTATAGAAATAATATTTAAAATAACCTATGCGTTCAGTTGAAACCACAATAGATAAAAATATTGTCTAATTTTTAAGTGTCAAGTTCACAGTCAGAATACATAATCTGAAGACTCTAAGCTGTTTCTGCAACTACATTAAAACAGTTTAAATAGTAAAATAGTCTAGATTAGTATTCAATAAAATAATTTTAAGATATACATCAGGCTTGCCTGCATATAATAGAATTTTAGAAATTAGCATAAATCATCCTGAGTTCTAGATAACTAAACACATTTTAAATGTCTTTATGTGGAAACATTTTATAAACACACTACAAGTAAATCATTTTAGAAAGCCATACCTGCAAAAGAGTTGTTCTGTGGAGCTTTAGTGCCCCTTTCTGGTGAATTTTAGCAAAGCATCCTGAACAATAATCTTCTCCACATTCAAGGCATACCTAAAAAGATATTTTTAAAAAAATTATACAATCTTATAAAATGGTATGATTTTTAGAAAGTGTTTGCATAAAGATGTCATGTTTTTAATATTTATTTCTCTAATTAAATACCTATATCATCAGAATTGAGAAGCCTGTCCCAGGCTTCTCAACTAGTCCCTTAACTGGGACTTCTCAACTAGTCCCTTAACTAGTCCCTTAACTGTCCCAGTTAAGACTTAACTCTTTGAAGAAAACTAATTTGAAAACGCTAATTATTCTCATATCAAAATAAATGTAGTAGTTTTAATGTAGGTTTTAGGTGTATATTTTAGATGCATGGATGTATGTGTAGTTTCTGAATAAATTATAAAACAACCAGTAGGCTCAGGTCAAACTTCTTGACCTGGTAAAAACTAAACAGCATTATCTCTGGGTGAATACTCCTTCATTTGTATGAGTTATTTTATCTTTCTGTATGGATTTACATGACATAATTAGTTTCAAGTGATATGCATACTCTTTGCCCTCCAAAATGCCTATACACTTCCCTGGAAGGTACTCCTTTATTGGTGGTTCTCAAAGTATGGCTTTAAAATTTTTCTTGCAAGCATCTCCAAAGGAAAAAAAAAGTATAAGAAGAAAATACTAGATGGAAATACATTACCATGTCTGTGATGTTAATAACTGATAAAATGATTATGGGCAAGTTTATATTTAACTTCCAAATTATGATGTTTAAAAATGTAATTTTAAAATTGTTGGACAAGTTAAATAATATAAAATACTTGTACCTATGATGGTGCCAAGCAAAACTGAAAGTAAAGAGAAAAGGAAATGGAAATTGGATGTCAGATTCAAGAAATCATAGTGTCCCAGAGGAAGCCAACTGAACTGAAGAAAGTCATAGATAAGGAGAGGGATACTGTACTATAAAATATTCCTAATACATTAAGAACTGAGAATTGATCACTGTACATGACAATGTGGAAGTCACTGGTTCACCTTGACAGAAACAGTTCCTGGATAGTAGTGGAGACCCAAGACTGAATGGAGAGAATTCAAGAAAGAATGGGAACCCAGTGATTCCAGTTCTGGGTATACACCCAAAAGAAGTGAAAGCAGGGTCTTAAGGAGGTATTTGTACACTCATGTTCATAGCAGCATTACTCACAATAGCCAAAAGGGGGAAGCAACCCAAGTGTCCACCAATGGATGAATAGTTAAACAAAATGTGGCACATACATACAAAGGCATATTATTCAACCTTAAAAAATAAAGAAATCCTGTCTTTCCACAATATGAATAAGCCTTGAGGATATTATGCTAAGTGAAATAAGCCAGTAACTAAAAGGCAAATAGTGTATGATTTTACTTATATGAGGTAGAGTAGTCAAATTCTCAGAGACAGAAAGTAAAATACCATTTACTAGTGGATGGGGGAAATGGGGATGGGGAAGTGATTGTTTAATGGATACTGAGTTTCAGTTTTGCAAGATGAAAACAGTTCTGTGAATGAAGCATAGCAATGTTAATAATATACTTAATGCTACTAAACTGTATACTTAAAATAGCTAAGTTGACACATTTTATGCTATACGTATTTCACTATAATTTTTTAAATGTTCATGAAATTGGTACCAATGAGAAGTTAAAGAGCAGTCAGAAGTCATAATTTTCTGTAATTTTTTCATTTCACATTATAGCTTTTAAGAGAAGGATATACAGCTTAGGCGCGATGCCTCACACCTGTAATCCCAGCACTTTGGGAGGCAGAGGCGGGCGGATCATGAGGTCAGGAGATCGAGACCATCCTGGCTAACATGGTGAAACCCCATTTCTACTAAAAATACAAAAAATTAGCCAGGCTTGGTGACGCGTGCCTGTAATCCCAGCTACTTGGGAGGTTGAGGCAGGAGAATTGCTTGAACTCGGGAGGCGGAGGTTGCAGTGAGCCAAGATTGCACCACTGCACTCCAGCCTGGGCAACAGAGCGAGACTCCGTCTCAAAAAAAAAAAAAAAAAACAAAAAAGAGAGAATATATGACACTTGTGAGAAAAGAAAAAAAAGACATACACAAATGTCCATAACAGCCTTAAACATAATAGCAAAAATATTGAAACAACCCAAATGTCATTCAATGTATGAATGGATAAACAAATTGTGTTATAACTGTACAATGGAATACTACTCCATAATACAAATGAACACATTACCAATAAATTTAACATGGATGAATCACCATGTGGAGCAAAAGAAGCCAAAAATATATACTATATCATTCCATTTACATAAAGTTCAAGAACAGATATCACTAAATCAATAGTGTTAAAAATCAGGACAGTAGTTGCCTTGGTGTTGGGGACTGATTGGAAAAGGCACATGAGAACTTTCCAGGGTAAAGGTAATCTTCTAGGTCTTGATAGAGGTGGACACATTAATCAAAAGGCATCTGACTGTACATTTAAGTCCATCCATTTCATAGTAAATTATGCCTCAATATTAAAAAATAGACAACAGGTGGATAGAATATGATGACAGCAAGTATAGACAACTCTTTAGTAGAGTTTTACAATAATGGGGTGCAGACTTGGAGGTCAAAAAGAATTGTTGTTGTAGTTTTGGTTTGGTTTTGGTTTTGGATGGGATATACTGCAACATGTTTGTGTGCTAATAGGTATGATTCAAAGGAGCGGGAACAAGGTCTAAGGTGATGTCTTTAAACAAGAATGAGAGGATGAGATTCAGAGAATAAGTACAGGTGTCGGCTGTCCCCAGCAGCATGCATGCTCAACCCACAGTAACAGTAATGAAGAAAAAGTATATGGCTACCAAGCAAGTTAAGTTGGGAGAGGTGTATGAGGCCATGTGAAAGTTCTATTCTAACTGCTTAATATACCTACTATACACTACATGTATATATACTATATAATGCACATACCAGTAGAGCAGCTTTGTTCTCACACTGTCCACAAACTTTCCCATTTATCTTGGGTTTTTCACATTCTGAAGAATTTGCCATTTTATAATTAACTTTTGGTTTCACTGGCTCTGCAAGATAAAAAATAATATTACTCCAATCATTTAAAAATATGTTAAATTGTCCAATTGATAAATTAATGAAACTATGCATACTTCCCATCTCTGTATCAAACTGAAGCCCACATAGAACAAATTCTAAACATTTATAATTATATATATTCATAATAAATATATGTATATAAATATATAATATATATTTCTAAATTTTTTCTACCAAACTATATTAATCATGCAACATTAAATGTGTTTACTATTCTCCAGAAAAACATCTTATTTCCTTGGGAATTATTATAAATTCAAATTATATTTTTGGTTTTGCTATTATTAAATAATTTATTAAAATATAAAGTAATTTTTCTATTTTTAAAATTTTTCTAAAGTGAAATTTTAATTTATAATTTACACTGCTAAATTATCTTCCTTATTAAAACATTACATCAATAAAATTTAAGGAACAGTGCCGTAAAAGTCCTCACTTTTGAAAAATACTATTATTATAATCATGTACTAAGTTTACATTTTTTGACACAAAAGCCCCCCAAACTACCCGAATAAAATTTATGTTGAAAATCAATGTGTCATGATTTGGGGATTTAGAATCTTTATACTGCACGGACAATTCTAAAACTTTAACTTTATTTGTAATTAAAATGTAAAAGGGATGTCTTTAGCATTTAATAACACGGTGATAAATTATTTACCTTGAATCTGTTCCTTCAGCAATTTTAATTTCACTTTTCCAGCAGAAAACTGTATTAATAAAATAGATACTGTTTGTCAGGCATATATTATCTTATTCAATGAAAGTTTAAGTTGCTAACAAAAATATTAGAAAGCTGTAGCTTTGGTGCTTTTTGAACAAAAATTTATTTTTAAAGAATAATATAAAATTAATAGGAGATTATCATTAAAGCATATATGTACCTTTTAATTAATCTAATAGAAATTCATAAAAAAGAAAATAAATTTTAAAAATATATGTAAACCAGTTTTTGAAAACATAATTTGGCTTTTAAACAAAAACCATTATATGTCGTCATGAAATTATTTGCCAGTGTTCAAATATTGTAAAGGTTTAATACATCTTTTCTATTTCTGCTCTTTCTGAGACACACAGTCTAATATTTGTGTAAGCTGAATCTAAACTGAATTGTGACTAAACTATTCTGCTTACATTACTATAGAAACCCATATTATTTTATTCGCCCAATTTAGAGAACTACATGTGTAAGCATCACAGACTTATCCTTCAAAAGTATTATTTGTGATCCCTGACTTTCCTAAATATTAGCCAAAAAAAAATGAATAAATAAGATTCACTGCTAGATATTTCAAATAAATCATCACTTAAAATTTTGGGATTTTAATATTTTAGGAAATAAAATACACTTGCCAACTGAACTTGATTGCCTTGATCTTATTAAAACCAACATTTAAAGTACACAAACGAGAATGAAGGATGGTGTGCATTTATATAGATACTGTCAATTCAGGCCTAGTTTTCAATTTGCAATTTGCATGCTCAATTGCTCAATTTGTACATGAGAATATGAGAACAATGACTGCCTCTATATCTACGGCTGTACCAACTGCAGTCATCTGAAAATGTAGGCATAATTATTCTCAGTGAATCTAGTGGTTTTGCTTCAAAGGGGCAGTTATTTTTCACATTCTTCAAAGTAACTGCTTAGATGCTATGTACCAAACATAGCAGAAAAGAAAATACGATTGAAATCATCAATTTTTCTATGAACCACACTTTCATTTTTAAACTGCTAATGTTATACAAGTTACAGATAATCTCATTTTTCATAACCAAATTATCCAGTATGACTACCTTAATGATACATCTGAATTGAAACATGATCAGTGTGGTTATAGGCTACCCTGGATGGAATGGATAGATATGCCCAAGCAAAATGAACCCATTATTAGGGAAATTGTATAATTTGTTTTTATTATTATGAATAATATTGCTCTGCTCTATGAATACAGTGATATTTATTTCAAGTGATTCAAATTGCATAAAAATATTTCAGTGAACAAACCTCTAGCTGCTATTTTTAGACAAATAGAATTTCCTCATAGGTCTGATTTTTATCTGTTTGGGAAAAGGTTGGAGGTAGGGTTGAACCAAGGATACACATGCTTACACAAACACACATATACACATATAGATGCATGTACATACACATATATAATACATGCATATGTATAAATACATATAGATAGAAAGATGGATATCTGTATATGTTTGTATATACAAATGTCATGAACTTAATATACTAAAGCCTATGCCTTATTAATATGCTGACTCCTCCACCAGTAGGTATTGAAGGGGTGCTATCAGGGGCCAGGAAAGCTTAGTGGATTTACCACACAGACATATTATCTATGCCACTGGGGTCAGAATATGCTGTCATCATCAGCCTCCCTGGCATTCACAAATACCTCCGAACTCCCACCAATACCTTCATCTGCCACACTGAGCCCAAACTTCTCCCACAGTCATCATTCAGACCTTCTCACTGTCAACCCAATTAGCTACTGAAACTTCACAATTCTTTACTAATTGTCCTTCCTTCCAAGCCCCCACTGCCATTCCGTGGAATTTCTATTAAATAGTCACTTAGGTATCTTATGCTTTAAACCTTTCCCAAAAATGTTTCATCAAAAGTTTACATCAACTGAAAGCCACCTTTGCTTAGACACAATCTTCACCAAAGCACTTCCCACAGGACCTAGCTCCTTTCCACTTCCTTTCACATACCAGGAGAGAGAAAATTTTTCTATTTGCTCTTCAGTGCTGCTTCCAGAATATTACTGTGCTACCATGGTTCAGCAAAGGTGCCTCTACTATAGGTCCCCAACATCCATTTATTGCTTGTTCAATATCTAGGGTCTCTTCCACCTGAACTTCAGCAATCTGCTCAGTATTTCTCTCCATCACAATTCTGCTTGACAATCTTAGAGACTTCAATGTACATGTTCACCTGACATCCTCGTTTGAAGACCCTCCAACATGCTGGTTACTGTGAACATCTAAATGCCTCTTCAGCCACCTCACCATTATAACCAAATCTGGCATGTAAGCAGCATTCTGAATAGCCACACCTTCAAAACCTCAGACTCGAAAGTTTTTCAGTGCCAACCTCAATCATCTTATCTCTTCCGTCTGATGCCTCCAATATCTATGTACCATTGTGATAAAAATAATACTATAGAGTCTTCTACAAATCCATGCTGATCAACCTCAATGGGCTCTATGGCTCTTTGGCAATCCATTTACTCATTTGCTGCTAATCCCCAGCCACAATTCCCACAGTGGCTACTCCAAACCTCTTCATTCCCAAGAACTCAAATTCATCCCATTTCCTTTAATTCACCTGAGCAGACGATATTGTCTTCAACTGTCCTAAGAAAGTTGCGGTCTTCCCATTAAAATTTTTCAAAGTCCTACCTCATCACTTGTCAAAAACAATCTCTAAAATTTATTTTCATTGCCACCTGTTTTGTCTTCCACCTTTCTTGTCTCACACACACAAAAAAATATGTCTTCCTTTCCTTGGTGAAGGCCTCTTTAATGAACCACCTCTTCAAAGACCACACACCCAGCAACTGGCACCTTTTTCATCTACATTTTTACTCTTTCCTCTACTAGGATGTCCATCTTTCATTCTACAAACTGGCTCACATCATCTTGACAATTCTAGAAAAGAATATAATAAAGTCTTTCCTTGATTCTATTAAACCCTTGAAAGGTCACCGTCTGCTTTCATGCTGGCTGCAACAATAGTCTTTACTCATTGCTTCCCACCGTTTTCTTTTCAACCAGTTGAAATCTACTCTCTTATTTAATATTGACACAATCATCAAATTTAAGGCTTTTAAATATTTTCATTATCCAGAAATAGACATTTTAATGTAATGTTTAGGTATCATTACAAAGTGGTTTCACATATTTCAGAGTTTTTCACATTGCTCAAAAGCTCTTTGAAGTGGTTAGTAGGTATTATTATGCATGTTTACAAATGTGGTAATAGAGGCTTGGAAAGGTTAAGTGAATGTTAACCTATATAATCTAATACAGAGTTTCTAGACCTCAGCATCACTGACATTTGGGGCCGAATAATTCTTTGTCGTGGGGGTTGTCAAGTGCATTGTAGAATGTTTGCCAGCACCCCTGGCCTTTACTCACTATATATCTTTAGCAAAAAAAAAAAAAATACACAAAAACAACAACAAAAAAAATATACCTCTCAATGTTAACAACTGAAAATGTCTCCAGACATTGTCAAATGTCTCCTGGGAAGCAAAATTGCCCCCTTCAGAAACACTAGTCTAAATAGATACTCAAAACGTTTTTCACTACACAATATATTGGACATTATTGACTTCATATTTTCTAAAAATGTTCTTCTTTACTTTTGTCCTTGTAACATTGAACTACTTCGATTTTACTTCTGCCATCCTTTTTCTTCTCAATCTCTCTTCACTAGAGAGCTGGCAAATTATCTTAGACAAGCCTAAGAGCTTACATATCAAATCTTGGCCCTGACTTTTGACCTTGAGTGAGTTATTTAGTTTTTTTTATGTTAAGTTATTTCATCTGTGAAACTGGAATAATAATAACATCCTCTTAGGAGTGATATAAGCACTTAATGAGATAAGAAAGGAAAAGAAGCGAAACTGTTGACTGGTATTAAAACTTACTGAGCTTATTGAGTGAATATTAAAGTTCTCTTTGCCAATATAGTTTACATGCTGGCTTTCTTTGAGCTTTATTCTTTACAGCTCTCCATGTTTTACAAATCTCTAGGGAGTACATTTACTCCCTTAACTTCAACTATCACTTGAAAATTCAAACAAAACTCTAAATGTATGCCCCGTACTTTTCTAAGTCCTTTCTTTATGCTGTCTCTTAGTCAATCCAGCCTGTAATATCAATTATATGTTTGACTTCCTCTTCTCCTTTCTCACTGTTTTATGGTTCCATATTTTTCTTTATATATGTTTTCCTACCCTTTTAATTTAGCCTCCTTTCATCTGACCTCTAGATTCTTTTAATAGTCTTACAAATAGCCTGTTTCTAGTGAGATAAGTTTTTTTAAATGTTGGGGTCAAAACTTTTATAATTGATTTTTCCCTAAGATAGGGAATGACACTAGAGAATAAAATGCTTTCTCAAAGCCAAAAACCTTAGAAGTGCCAAGTAAGATCTTTGTAGATTCCAACTGACCCAATGAAAGTTTAATGATAGGTACATAAAAAATAAAAACTGTGTAAGTTAATACTTACAAAGTCACGAATCTTGCACTAAAGAATCCAGAAGCAAAACTGTTTTCTTTACGTAAAGACACTTATCTGATTTTTGTCTTAAATATAATATTATATTTTATAGCACACAGTAAAGGAACAGCAACTCTATAGCTGGGAAACTGAAAAGTATTTTTTTCTTGGGCATCTTTACACATGGAATCAACAGTATATGAATAATAAATTATTATTGAAGCAGAATATAAAACATCAAATAAATGTGATATAAAAGTAGGAATAAAGTCTCTCATTTGTTATATTAAATAATATTAGCTTTCACCTTAGTTTAGAAGTATTTAGTTCTATTTTATATACTTTAAACCAGATCCACACTGAATGGAAAAATTCAGTTTGGGATATGGGAAAATTCACTGCAAGGTAAAATTTTGAAATCAGTTTGTAGCTGAAAAACAAAAACATAATTGAATAACGAAAGTTGCATATTACCCTACAAAATAAACCAAAAAGTGAATAATATGTAAAGTTGTTAAAATAAGAAGTGTATATTCCTGAGTATAGAAGAAAATGTAAGACCTAAAAAAGAATATCTTCTTGCTTAGCAAAATGCATAAGAATCAAATAAGAATCTTCTTACCTTAACAACATTTCCTTTATTTTGTGACATCATATATGATTGATTGCCCAATTTGCCCACTTTTCCAGATTTCCAGTAATATTCGCTTGACCTTTAATATATATAAACAAGACAAGATGTAATTACTAAATACATTTCTCCCTTTAATGAAAAGAAATACAGTGTTCCTGTTTCAGAAAATGGAAATTCAGTTGTTAACATGCAACAAACAAGCAAAAAATAAAAAAGAAATATCAATAATGTCACAATATCCTCAGTAATTTTAAAATATAGCTTTATCATATTTGTGACTTTTGTGGAGAAATGAATAAAATGAAATGTCCAAACACAAATGAAGAATTCTATTTCCTTGATATTCACAATGACTAAAGATAGCTTTATTGATTTATAGGAAACTTTACAGGTCTTTATGCAATTTTAAAAGCTAAATGTCCACAAATGTAAAGAAGAAAAGCAAGCAAATCAATACCCCGATATATTCAGTGGATCTTGTAAGTGATGAATTCCTTCTTAAAACCTCTAATGATCTCCCACTTTGAAGCATAACAGAAATTACAAAGGCATACTTTAGCTGTACAGTTTTTAAAGCACATTTACTTGAGCATAACAAAATATTTTGAAGTTATCAAGGCAGAGAGTCCAATTATAACTAAAAATAAGACAAAAAGTTGCTCAACATCACACAGAATAAATAATTAAGATTGGAGCACTAGACTTCTATCTTCCTGGCTAGTGACTGGCAGGTTCTCATTCTGGCTATGACATTTAATAGCTGTGTGACCTCAGAAAACAATGTAACTATTCTAAAAACTCAGTCAAGCTTTAGAATGTTAAGAATCATCTAGAAAAGCTTCCACAGCTAAGAAAAACTCACTCATGAGGGCTGATTCCAGCAACTCTGATTCTCAGATGAGTATCATGATCCATTTAGAAGTCCAAACTAAGTCCAAATCAATGAAGGTAAAAGAATTGGCCACTGGGTCATTAAAAGCATCAAGACACATAATAAACTTTGTCATCCTGGATGACGTACAACATGAGAAGCTCTGATTAAACCAATGCTCTATTCGAGGGAGTATGTATGAGTTATGCATATTTTTCAAAGAATTGGACTTTAAAGATAAATACTACTGAAAGTATAATGAACATATTTGAATTTTCATTAAAGGTTAAGAAGGTACTTCTAGGTATTTGATGGTCATCACTTTGAGGACTAAACAAAAGTTAATTTAATATACAAACAGTTTGGTGATATTTAGTACCAACAAACGGACATGAAACATGCACTCTCATACACTGTAAGAAAAAATTATAAACTTTCGACACCTATTCATAAGACAATTTCTCAATGTCTATCACAATGTAAAATGCAAATAACACATTGACCTAAAATTACAGAGGTAGGAATTTATCCCACAAATAGCTTTGCATATGTAAGCGAAAATACATGAAGAAGCATGTTCATGGCAGCATTTATAATCATAAGATACTAAAAACATAATAAAGATCCAAAAAATAAATACTATTATATCCACACAAAAAATACTGTGTAGCCACTAAGAAAATTAGGCTAATTTTTTTATCACATCAATGCATTCTGATGTGATAAGAGCACTAAGATATATTAAGTAAAATAGTAGGATATGAATTAATTCCCATATTTTTAGATGAACTCATTTGTTAAAAAAAAAAAGGAAAAGACACAATATATTCAACAGATATACTCACTGAAAGCAAAATATGTTCATACACATGTATATACATGCTAGAAAATGGGCTGGGAGTTAGCCTAGAGCTAAGAAGAGAGAATTTCCATCACATAATTGTTAGTGCTGTTTGTTATCATTTATATTATTTTTATAACAAAACAACAAATTCAGTAAAATTAGTACAAATATATAAGCATAATATTAGAAAGTTCTCATTAATAAAATTTCAGCTAACTAGCATTTGCTAAAAATATTTTAAATATACTTAAGAGTTTGAGCAATTCTGATTATATATATATATATATGTAATAGCACTTATTTTTCAGATCTTCATTATGTATATATATGTGAACTCTTGCTCCCAAAAAGCCTTTGAATAAATAAAAATGGCTCTAAACATAAACTGGTGTTTATTTGCTATTGATGGCAATTTTCTGAGAGCAAAAGGTAAAGTGTGCACTGCTGTCGTAAACATTCCAGACCATAAATCAATGAGAAGCAAAAAGTTAAATAAAAAGGAAATAAGAAAGGATAAGACCCAATAATGTTCAGAAACAACAAAAGTAATGGTAATTTTAAAAAGCAACATGCCTCATCTAAGTGGCACAAAAACAAAAAATAGAAGGCCTTTGCTATTGCTCGTTCATCAGGAAAAGTCAGAAATTATCCATCCATTAAATGCTTTTATTGGAATGACAATAGTATATAAAATAGTTCTTTATATAATTTAGTTGATTCATCTAAAATTCTCTAAGAGTTTCACTCACTCTCTTTCTTCCTTTTCTTTGCTTCTTGTGGATCGGAATTCTTGCAGTTTCTTCTCCATCTCTTGGTTCTCAAACTCTAACTGTACTTTCTGCATTCTCAGTTCTTGAGCATTTCTGAAGACATAAGATTTAAATGGAGGAAGCAGAAAAACAAGAAAAGCCAAAATAATTTTATAATTTTGTAATCTTTTCCTGTTAAATTAGAATCATGAATAATAAATAAAATATTTTACCTATTTCTTTTGTACTTCTCTGAAATCTGGTTTTTGAAGTTAGCATTTGCCTTCCATCGAAATCCTGAAGCAAATTATCTCTTCAAATCTTAGACTTTTGTTTTAATTATTACATTGCTAGGGGCTCAAAATTATAATTAACTTCATATATAAGGCATGTTTTTATATATGCACAAATATCTATGACATACAAACAGAAAAAAAAATAAAAATATTTTCTAATTTTCATATTGTTTTGCCTCCAATGTCGTCAAGTAGCTTGAAGCACAGTATTTAAAACAACAGACAAAATACACATTTTTGCTGAACTGGTCACCTCCAAAATTTTAAATCTCTACCTTTATGTCATATATGTATGATGAGGGGGGAAAGGTAGTACGTGTTTCAGACCTATTAAGAAGAAAGCCCCTATTAACGGTTTTGGTACAGGAGATTCCTGTACGAGAGATTTTGATAATATCTGAAACTCACTAAGCTTTTGACAAAAGACATTTTCTTCATTTTACAAAGTCTGGTTATCAGTATTAGCCACCGACTCTTTCTTTCACAGATCTAACCCAAACTAATTCTCTAGCTTTTACTATTGTAAGTCCAAATCTCTTCCTTCAATATTACATTAGTGTTTTACTACAATCAAGCAGTGTGGGCACCCATGGATGCTATGGCACAGAACAAAATCAAGGCATAATGAAGCTCATAAAGGAGAAATCTTTCTAGAGGTAGCAAGCAATTACCAAAAAGCAAGCGGGCCAAGGATATGTCCCAAGTGGACACAATCCAGAAAGATATACAGAAAGTGATAGGAAGGGCTGTCCAGAGGGTTCAGAAAAGCTGGCTAAGATACAGAAAGAGAGGCATTTATTTTCATTGTATCTACTCCACAATGAGTAATGCAGCTACTACCCCAAACAAACACTGCTAGGTGATAGGATGTGAAATACAATGGAGCTTCCGGTATTGAGAGGAATAGACGAGCATAAAGGTATTTGAAATATAGTGGAATAGTGCTGTCATTGGGGAAGTACAGGGGGCTACCTGGGCACAAAGAAAGAGCACATACCCCAGCTCTGTGAATGCGGGAACAGTTCCTGGAGAAGGTGAAGTATGAGCTGAGACCTAAAGGATGAAAGGACTTAGCCAGTCAAAGGGAAGCGCTGAGTGCAGTGTTCCAGAAAGAAAGCAGTGTGGACATAGGTAGGAAAGAGTAATGGGTCAGTCAAGGAACTAGAAGTTCTCTGTGACCAGACATTAAGTGCAGAATAGGAAAAGTAGCAAAAAATCAAACTGCTGAAGTGGACAGGATCATGAAGAGCCTTGTAAGCCATGATGAGAAATTGGGATTTATATTTTATGAACAATGAGGATCATTAAAGGGTTTTAAGAGAATTGATCAGACTTGCATTTAGAAAGATCACTCAGGCTGTATCAAAGGAAATCAGTTAGAGGGTGCAAGGCTAGAAGCAAGACAACCAATTAGTAGACTATTCCAGTAATCCAAATAATAAGAGAATTTGGGCTAGTCTGACTGAGCAGGGGCAATGGAGAGAAAAATGGAGCTTTTGAGAAATTTAAGAAGATATAATTAACAAGTTGGAAACTGACCAGAAGTAGGTGATTGATTAGAGAGGGAACAAGGAAGAAATCTAAAATAATCCCATGTTTCTTATTTGAGCTGTCAGGAGGGCAATGGTGTCTTTTCCTGAAACAGACCATTCTGAAATGGGCCACAGGTACAGTTCAGGATGAGTAACAGTTTTTCTCCCTGCCTAAAGTCTTGACAGCCTACTACACTTCACAAACTGCTTACAGGAAAAGAGTTAAAAGAACAAATATGATTGTGTCACTCATTTGCTTAGAAGACTTCTGACGTTTTTGAAGTCCCACTGTGGTAGAGGAAAAGGTTAAGGCTGAAGAAAAAGAGTGGCCTACTGACCAAGTGGTCAAGTTTATGTAAGGGTGGATTGTATGGATCTCACACATAACAGAGGATTCCTCCTGAAGACAATGTTATACACAGAGCCATAAAGGGAAAGCAAGGCCACTGAGGAAAGCTAAAGTTGATCCTTAGCTTTATTTATTTAATTTATTGTTTAAGAGATTTCTTTAAGATTTCCAAAATGATCAGTTCAGCAAAAATATGTGTGTTGCCTATATAGAAAAAAAAATTGTTATTTTAAATATTATGCATCAAACTACTTGAATATATTAGAGGCAATACAGATGGTATGAAAATTAGAAAATAATTTCTAATCAACAGAACAAATCCAAGGGCTAGAAATAAGACTGAAATGGTTTAGGGGCTAAGAAAGAGGTCAAGAGGACTGGAAGAACACCAGAATGTCAGACAATGTAAAGACAATGTCCAATGAGAACAGGCTTGGAACACGGAAAAAGTGAGAAAGAGAACTCTATGGTAATTACTGTGAGTGGGTATTCCTGTCCTGGTTTTTAATGGTTTGTGGATCAGGGAGACATACAGGCCAGGGAATAGTGATTCCAACTTATTTCCAAACTCTTTACTATGACATACAAGTTAGTCATCATCTAGACCCTGCCTTTTTCTCCACCTTTCTTGTTAGACGGTTGGATATGCCTGAGAAGTCCCCAAAATCATGTGGTCTCTGTGTCTTTGCGTAAGTTTCACCCAATAACTACACAACTAACTGCATCTCTCACTCAGAACTTGGGTACCTCCTCACTCCTGCTCTAGCAGTTTGAGCCATGTTCTCTCCTAGTCCCTTGCCTGTACACATCACACCATGCTTCATTCTATGTTGTCAGTGTAACTGTACTCATTCATATTCTCTGTAAGCTTTTGGAGTGCCAGGACTATGACTTCCTGCTTTTGTAGCCATCATTCCCTAGCACAGTATATAGAAAATGCACGCTTAATAAATGTTTGTTGGCTGAATGTGTATAGGTATAGACACATGGCCCTGAAATATGTCACTAAAATCAAATAATGCATGCCCCTTTTTCTTTTTCTATTAACAAAATTGGTAGTCCTGGCAGTTAGATAGCTCCCCTCCCCATCAAAAACATGGTATACCTAAAAAGGATAATGCCATATATTTTTATAACATTTCCAGTTTACACAATGCTTTTATACCCCATATCTCAAAGGTGAAGAGAGCATTAGAATAGCTTTGAAGACACCAAATAACCACAAAACTATTGATCTGGATCAAAAACTCAGAAACTCAAATTAAAAATGATAATCTGGGCCGGGTGCAGTGGCTCACGCTTGTAATCCCAGGACTTTGGGAGGTAGAGGCAGGAGGATTACTTAAGGTCAGGAGTAAACCAGCCTGGCCAACATGGCCAAGCACTGTCTCTATTAAAAATGCAAACATTAGCCAGGTATGGTGGCGTGCACCTGTAATCCCAGCTACTCCGGCAGCTGAGGCAGGAGAATAGCCTGAGCCCGGGAGGTGGAGGTTGCATTGGAGGTTGCAGTGAGCCGAGACTGTGCCAGTGCACTCCAGCCTAGATGAGGGAGCAAGACTTCATCTAAAAAAAAAAAAGTCTGTCCTCATCCTATGCTGGCTGGCTCTTACTGATATTTATGAGGAAAGCCCTAAGTATTTCCAGTTACTGTAGGTGACATCAAAGACAAACAGGGAGCTATACTCTCCCATACCCCTGCAAGGTCATAAAATTCCCAGGATGCCAGTAATTGTTTGGTTCTGGCTGAATGCATCTCCCAGTCATCTAGGACAGACCTCTCCTGGAAAAGTTCAATTCAACATAATGTCCTTTATGTAAAGGGCTAAAGTATGTAGTGCTTTCTATTTCCTGGTTAGGGGTCTCTCATCCTAATAGTCTCCCTGAATTTCAGGCTAATCCTTACTTAACTTTGAATAAGGGCCATGAAAAATATGTTTGACATTCTGTTGTATTACTTTAATAGGCAATGAACCAAACCTTTATAACTTGTCACATTGGTTCTTGTGGAATAAATATTTTTAATCCTCATTTTTAAACTATTATAGATTTATAGTATTTCAAAGCTATATTCTTATAGATAAAAATACAGGAATGTGAAAAATGAAGATAAGAATTCACAAAATAGTCAAAATTACAATATACAGAAGCTTTGCAGCTATTCCTATTAAGAAATAAATATATATGAACTCACCTATATTTTAGCTTTACAGAATTTCCAGGTTTTCCCCATGGAAGAACTACAAAATCTTTTGTGTTCATGATTACCACCTTAATATTGTCTAAAAGTTATTCTGATTTGTAAACACTTCTGTAAAAGTAACAAAGACAAAAGAATTATGGCAGAGGTGAAGCAGTATAAGTTACAAATGCAAAACTCCATATAATTCAGGAATGTTTTTAAAACTTTATGAGCAAAAAGGCTGAATCAAAATTTAAACAGCAAAAATTATACACTGTTAGCCTTTTGTCCCCTTCAGCCACATATCAACCAGATAATCAAAAATATTAGAATAAAAAAATACAAAAAAAGTACAACTATTTACATAGCATTTACATTGTATTAAGTATTATAAGTAAGCAAGAGCTGATTTAAAGTATACAGTAGGTTATGTGTAGGCTATATGCAAATACTATGCCATTTTATATAAGGAACCTGAGCATCCTTGGATTTTGGTGTTTGCAGGGTGTGAGGGAGTTACTGGAACCAGACTCCTGTGGAAACCCAGAAATGACTGTATTTTAAGTTATGTAACTATTTATGTACTAATAAAGTTAGAAATGTAACATGTCTGATGGAATTAAAATTTCACCAATATTTATGTACAGCTGACCCTTCAACAACATAAGGGTTAGGGGCACCAATCCCTCAAAAATCTGTGTACAACTTCTAATTTCCCCCAAATTTTACTATTAACCTATTGTTCATCAGAAGCCTTACTGATAACATAATCAATGAATACATTATGCACGTTATATGTATGTACATACTATATTCTTTTAAAAAGTAAGCTAGATAATAGAAAACGTTATTGAGAAAATCATAAAGAAGAGAATATATATTTACTATTTATTAAGTGGAAGTGAATCATGATCAGGCGCTTCACATTGAGTAGGCTGAGAAAGACGAAGAAGAAGAGGAGTCGGTCCTGTCTCAGGAGTGGCAGAGATGGAAGTGGTAGACGACATGGAAGGGAAAGCAAGAGGGACAGGCACACAAGTGTAACTATTATTTTTTAAAAAAATATTTATAAGTGGATCTGTGCAGTGCAAACCTATGTTGTTCAAGGGTAAACTGTATAGCAAAAGACTAGGGAAATATTCAACTAAAAGTGAAGGATGCATTCATTAAAACAAACTAAAGCACATATTCTGGCTCTTTCTAGTGCTAAGGCTATAAAAGTATACCAAGTATTTGTTCTATCTAAAAATAATATCCAAGGCCGTGCACAGAGAAATGAAAATAATCTTTGAGATACAATCTAAACCCAATATCCTTTTTATATATATATGGCAATATAAAATGAAAATTAAGGTATGTAATAATTACCCAAAGGCATTCTAATATCCTCATTTATCAAAGAAAGTTTTAATGATGCTCTTTGGCTCAGATCAGAAATTAGCATATTTTAGAAAGAATTTTTCAACAAGAAATGAAACAAAAAGGATTTTCTGCTTAACTTTGAGTTAACCAGAAAATTAAATTATTCAGAACACCCTGTTTCCCAAGTATCCCAATTATTCATGGTTCTATAATAATTTACTCTGTAATGCTGAATTACTAAATCACATGAACAACTATTAGATTTTTATGGGAATAAAAATTTCCAAGTTCTAAGAGCTTTTAAAGAAATATGACTCAATATTATAGTGACCATAGACTTAAATGCCCACACCATTTGATGCTGTCATTTATGTATGTGTTCCTATGTGTGTGCTCATAACCACAATAAACATTTATTAAGGTTTTGCTATATACAAGGCAATGTGCTGAGAGGTATGGAGAGGAGTCAAGGCCCAGGGAGGTTTCTTTTCTGAGCTCAAATGGCTTAGAGTCAAATAGGGCATATAAGACCCTAAATATAAAAGCCATAAAACAAGGTAAAAATTATAAGGGCTATAAAATTTATACATGTGATAATATAGGAAGTGAAAGAAAAGAGAGAATTCAGCTGGCTAGCATTTAAGTAAAGCTTTGAAGGACAAAGGAGGCTTACAGATAAAGACATGGATTAGATGAGCAATCCATACTGTTGGAAAGAATAGCTCTTGAATAAGGGACTAATGAATAGTTACACTTGCTTGGTGTGCGGGTTACATGGAAGAAAAAAATAAACATGAGTTTAGATATAGTGGCTGAGACCCAATAATGAGTGGCTTTAAATGTCAAGTTTATAGCATTTGGAATTTATTCTGTAGCTAATAAGAGTCTAATGGGGATTTAGCAGGGAAAACATAAGTCTAGAAGCTTTGCTCTAAGACTTAAGGAAGGACAGCACCAAAATTGGAGTTACCTAATAAAAGGCTATTGCGACATCAGAGTCTACACAACCAAATGAGTGGTTTTTCATCTTTGTTCCTTTGGGAGACTATCTTATATTTCAACGATGTGACCACTGATTGAAAACATTTTTGGGACGCCTCTTTTGAAACTGTCTAGAGAATCCATTTTATGGCTGGGTGCGGTGGCTGATGCCTGTAATCCCAGCACTTTGGGAGGCCAAGGTGGGCAGATGACTTGAGGTCAGGAGTTCAAGACCAGCCTGACCAACATGGGGAAACCCCATCTCTACTGAAAATACAAAACTTAGCCAGGCATGGTGGCATACACTTGTAATCCCAGCTACTCAGGAGGCTGAGGCATGAGAATCGCTTGAACCCAGGAGGTCGAGATTGCAGTGAGCCAAGATCACACCACTGCACTCCAGTCTAGGTGACAGAGCGAGACTCTGTCTCAAAAAAAAAAAAAAAAAAAGAATCCATTATACACCAACAAACACACAAATCCATTTTGTTGTGCCTCATTTGAAATTAAAAATGATTGTGCAATAGGAGCAACTATTTTTTTTTTTCACTCAAACCTACCTCCAAATTACTTGGACTATCTCCAAAAATTAAATCTAATCTGAAAGGGTAGATCTTCACCATTTCGGAGGAAATTCTCTAAGAATTTATTCTCCGAATATAATTGCAAAATAAAATTACACAAAACAATTACTACATTTTAAATAAGGTAGTGGTTGCATCATGGGACTAGTTATGTTTGTACCTTCAATCCACAAACATGTATTTAACTGTTCCTTTGTGATCCCTATTAGTGGTCCCAGGTATTGAAGTCATGATGGCAAATAAGCCATGGTGTCTTCCCTTGAGGCCCTCACAATCAAGGGGAAATCCACACAAGCAACCACAATATCATGGGGCATTTTGATAGAAGGAAGAATCTACAGGAGGCGTCTCACTCAGACTCAATTTTCAACCACCAAGTCCTGTCTCTCAAAGCTAAATTGAGTGTCAAGGAGAAATAAAGATACCATAGGAATGGCAAACTAAGATTTGGTTTGCTTTTTGGGAGGGAGGTGGTAGCATTTTCAAATGTAATTCTCTTTTTCTCCCTCATTTTTGTAGATAGTATGTTTGTCCCATTTTTATCAAACAGCAGCTACCAAAGGCACCTTTCAAAAACCTCCAGGAATAATCCTGCTTCATAACATGGAATCTGTATTGCTTTCTGATCATATTCAGGGAATCCAAATACTGGCCTCCTGCCTACAATTGATAACTTTGTCACAAAAACTTCCATAATGTTATTATCATTAAAGAGATAAAGTAATTCCCAAAGTTAATCTGTCTGATTATCAAAATAATCTAAATTGCTATAATTTTGCTTACACATTGAGATATATAATTTTATGTGTGTGTACATATATAAAGCTAAACTGATATATGATTGATTTTACTGATACAAAAAATGAACGAACATCTGTAAATCTCATTACAATAAGATGACTCAGATTTATAGCTCTGCTGATAATGTTATTTAACCAATAAATGGTCTTATTTAAGGGGGATTTCACTTCACTGAAAGCAATTAGTAAGGCTTCTTCCCAATTACATATTTTATCTAGTCACCTACATAAGCTAATTTCTTTGTATGAAGAAAAAGGGGAGATTGTAATTCTGAGTCATGTTATTCTGCCTGTTTCCTTTTGTAAAGCCAACAGAGAATTTAGTCACCTTTCATGGGATAGCAAGGATATAACAATGTCAGCAGCAAGAATAGCAAAGCACAAAATTTTGGACACCTAATAAAACCAGAGGAATACAGATAAACTCCTTATTATGCAATACTTATACTTCCTTGTGTCTTTTGGTCATTCAATTTTTTTATAACTAAATACCAAAAATTTAGTAGTGATTTGGAAAAATTTCTAGTTACCTGATTTATTAAACTACATTATTTTTCTGTCTACAACCCCATTTTTCCTCACACATAATACCCAATATAACCCAAAATTGTCCATGATGGTTTGATGATCCTTCTATACATGTTCCTATTTTGAGAAAGCAACCCATACATCAAAACCTACTGCCACAGAATGGAAACAAGGAACGTACAATGCTCTATACAGCTAGAAACTCAGAGCATTCGGCCAGAGGTGCAAGAGAACACCATTGGCAGAATGGGAGGTTTGGGAAACCACTGTTTACAAGATGGGCCACTTTTTGTAATTGAAAACTTATCTAAGGTTAGTTAATTCTTCTAATGACTGAGATCATTTTAGGCACAAGACTTAAAAACCATACCATAAATAGGGATTTTCCCTTACTGTAGCAATATTTTGAAAGGGTCTAATTAGCAAGCAACTTTGGGTGAATTAACATGTTTAGGCATTTAGTACCATAGCACTTAGAAATCAGAGACCCAAGAAAGAAATGTTAAATGAGAATTTAAAATAGTTGCTTTTAATAATTAAAATAATTTTACTTTTAACATTTCCTCTATCTGTAATTATCCTTATTTTAAATATATATATATTTTAAAATATTTAAAAAATTATAAGGCAAGAACTGATAATACACGATTCCTAGAATAGTATCTTGTGCTGGAGTGTCCTACTAAATAAATGTGTGCCACATTCTCATAGCAAAAGCTCTAAAAGTAAAGCAGGTACTGATGTGGTTTGGCTGTGTCCCCACCCAAATCTCATCTTGAATTGTAATCCTCATAATTCCCACATGTGGTGGGAGGGCCCTGGTAGGAGATAACTGAATCATGGGGACTGTTTCCCCCATGCTATTTTCGTGATAGTAAGTTCTCAGGAGATCTGATGGTTTTATAAGGGCCATCCCCTTTCACTTAGCTGTCATCCTTCTCTTTCCTGCCACCATGTGAAGAAGGATCTGTTTGCTTTCCTTTCTGCCATGATTATAAGTTTCCTGAGGCCTCCCCAGCCCTGCAGAACTGTGAGTCAAACCTCTTTCCTTTGTAAATAACCCAGTCTTGGGTATTTCTTCATAGCAGTGTGAGAATGGACTAATATAGGTATTGACTTCAGGTTGCATTCAATCGTTCAGCCAAACAAGATATTTGATAATAAAATACTGCTTCAAGGTGCTAAATGGTACCCAAGTTGCCCATTTTTTACCCTCTATAGGCAGGTTCTCTTGAGAACAACTGAGAAACTTTGCCTTTAGATATCAAGGGACAAGATACCATTTTAAAATACTTTCAATTAAAAATAATAAGCAATATTAAAAGGTACTGAATTGAAGGTCAGAAAACCTAGGTATCCTAAATTCACTGGATTTAAAGTCAGAAGACCTTTGCATGATAGAAATCTCTGAGCTTCAGCTTATCCATGTAGAAAATAGAAACATGAAAAATACAACAGACAAACCAACCAACCAACCCAGCGACAACAAAACAGATCTACCCTGGAGTCATACTTTAATTTTTTCTATTTTCCTCCCTTTCTGATCCTTTATCCCACTTTCTCTTTCTTCCTCTTCCTGCTCCTTCTTCTTTGTCAAATAGACGATTGAGTTATTATCATTGATCCATACAAAGTCCCTCTCTCATTTATTTTCTTTAATTTCCACCCCTCATTTCTATTCCCCGTCTTCCCATGTGCAACCTTCCTAATATGTTTGATATGCATCTTTTTGTTTGTATGTATTTTTAGAAAATGTTTATTGTTTTGTGTGCAAAAAAAAAATTAATAAAAAAAAAGAAAAAAAAAAGAAAATGGTAAGGATCCTCTCCCCCTCTAATTTGCAGGATATTAAACAAAAGGTGTCTGATTTGTGACTTGACTTGTCAAGCTGTGGGCTCCTATAAGACCTATAAGACCCCCAGAGAGCTCATGGTTCAGGGAAAGGGGCAGCCTTAGAAACTACTTAGAGAAGGAATAGCCTTAGAAACTACCTAGAGAAGAAAATGGAGCATCAAGGTTCTGCTTTACCCTTAGCATCTCTGCTTTCATCTTTTTTACATAATGAGCTTTAGTGTTTACCTCTCTGCTCACCAAGTTTTATTCTACTCAATGCTCAATTCGAAGGCCACCTGTATCATGAAGATTTCCTCCATTGAAACCGAGCTTCTCCTCGTATAGAAAGACCATGTTTATTAAACGCATTTGCTATTGTATGTTACCTTGTGTTATTTTTTGCATCTTTGTTTATATAGATTTTGTTTCCCTAAGTAGCCCAAATATTTGAGAGTGGTCCTACCATTGACCTTTGAAACCCCAGCAATCAGTACAGTCCCTACACATAATGTAGTGCCAATAATAATGTGCTAAGTATGTAATTTTTTTCTACTGCTTTTAGTTTTTTGCACAACCTATCCTATGGAAAAAATTAAACACGCCCTCTTTCCCAATTCAACTAACTTTTTGTTTTCTTTTTTCCATGTTTCCTAACGATCTTGATGAGCAATCAACAAATATACATTGAACACTCTCCCTGCCAGGTATCAGGTTAAGCACTGAGGAACAAGGTCAACCAGACAGGTATAATACCAGTCTTCACTGAACTTACACTCTGGTGAAGGAAGTAGGTAAAAATGAAAAAGCAAATAAAATAATTGCAAGAATTATTAAGTGTCTTGAAAGACATAAAGGAACCACTTTCAAACAATTCATTTGTAATACAATTGGTAAAATTATGACAGGTCAGGGCAGCCCTCTGTGTAGACCATAAGATAAGCTAAATTGGAGAAAGGAGGAAGGAGTCGTTACGTTTGCATAAGCATATAGTTTGTGTAATTTTAATCCTGTGTAGTTTCAACTTTACTATATTTTTTTAATGAGCCTTGCTAACTTTAGATTTTAAGTCAAGCTATAAAATATATATAACTGAACCTTATATACCTGAGTTCCTCTACTGCTGATTTTGGGAAGAAAAAATAAACTTCCACATCTTCAGATTTCTCAGGAATCAGGCACCCCGCACCATAGCCTTTACTTGTGAGGAGTAGACTTCAAGAAGGAAGTGGGTGCATGTGAACACGCAGGCAGACTAAAGGCTACAAAAGGGGATGAAAAATATGGTTTCTCAGGGTGCCAAATTTTTCATAAGGTGCAAACGACTTCAAAGGATAAAAGGGGCTAGTATTTGAAAGGGTTGGGCTACAGAAGGGGTACAACTGATTAAGTCCCAAATTTCGCTGTCTGGGGTTCACTCTTGATTCATTTATTCATTAGCATTTTGGGCTGGGAAGTCTTTGGTGTATACCAAAGGCTTTCAACTCCTGAGGCCAGGGCCCCGTCCTGCTGCCTGCAGACCTGGCACTATGTCAGCATATGGCAGGGGCTCAGCAAACACTTGCTGGGCCGGTGCCTCCAGTTCCACCAGAGCTGAGTCTGCTTTCCAGCCGCGCTGCCCGCTCTGCTCCCCGCACCAACTAGCCCGGGCTTGCTGCCCGCTAGGCGGACTCAGAGACCCTCCTCCCTTCTCATCCACCCGCAGCCAGACGACCCACCTGGAGACCCCAGCCTCTCGCGTCACCACCGCCGGATGGCCGCGGATAGCTGCCGGGAGTTTCCGTCTTGGTCTCCTTGGTTACCGCGTTACCTCGGTACCCATAGCAACCAGAAAACTGGGTTCTGCCACTGTCCGCCGGCAGAGGGCGAAAAGGAGCCTGCGAAATGAGAGAGAAGGGTGATCACAGAAAGGAAAGGGCGGAAAAACTCAACAGGCTCTGGAAGCTTTCTGCCAGAGAGGATCTTGGAGATTAGGTATGTGCTAAACCTGAGCACGTGTCATATTCCAAGCACGAATGAGAGACTTATATGTCATATTTGATTCTTCCTCATAGTAAACCAGCTTAAATCTAAAAAAATTAAGGCACAAAAAATTTGACTATCTTAATCTAAAATTACAAAGCTAGCAAATGGCAGACCCACAAATTAACTCAAGGAGTTTAGTCTCAGAACTCCCACATTTATGCTATGTTAAGTGATTTATCAAAGGCTACCATAGGCAAAGTCAATAGAGATTCCAGGTCTCTTCAAAAGTCCAGAACTCTCTTTTCTTTGTACCGAATACATGACCCGTGGAGTCTAATGTATATAAAACAAAAAGCAAAAGCAAATATAAGCACACACACACACACACACACACACACACACACACACATAGTTAACCCACAATTCTCAGCTCAACTCTTCTCTTCCGAACAAAGCTGCACCTGTAGTGAATTTATCTTTGGCTTCCTAAATATGCTGTTTTTTATCTCCCTTTTTAAATACTGCAAGTAGGATGTGTGGTTGGTACTGCACTGTATAGGCTTCTATACTTGACCACATTGCATCTATCTCGGTACCAGACTAACAATCCTAACTATTACAGTTAATGTACTAATCTTTGCACCATTACTTTTGACATTACTATGCCTACCAATACTCACTTAAAAAAAAAGTAATGATTTCACTTGGCATATTCAATTATCTAAGATTATACCCACTATGGATAAGAGAAGACAATGGTAGTCTTCTGGTTATGAGTCTGGGTTTTGGAGTCAGGCAAATTCGAGATTGAGTGTTAGTACTGCCACAACTTACCTGCTGTGTGACCATGAGCAAATAACAAAGCTCAGTCTAACTGCTTAAATGAGATAACAGTACACTTAGTCCATATGTAATGTAGTGTCTAAGAGTAAATGAAACAATAAATATTAGGTATTTAGCTCTAAGCCAGGCCCATATTGAGTGCTTAATAAACAGTAAGAAACAGTGGTGCTGGTGTGGCTATGATGGTTGCTATTATCATGTTCATGGTATAACTTTACCAAGTCCTTCCTTTAACTCTAATACAAGAACGAGTTTCAAGTGGATGTGCGATACTACTGGTTTTCTTGCGCAGGCTATTTCCCATACAGGTGTGCTCTTCAAATTACCAAAGATATTTTCAGCTTTCGTCCATTCACTGATCTATTCATTTATTTATTTATTCGACAAATATTTATTGAAAGTCCATTTCCTAGATCCCAAAAATATTGGAGTGAAGAAATCGTCGAAGCCCCTCCTATTTTCAAACACGTTTTAACAGGAGCAGAAAGGCAATAAACAAATATAAATGCATGTCAGCTGCTATGAAGAAAACTAAAGCCAAATAAAGAAATAGAAAATAATTGAGTTCTATTTTAGGGTAGATGGCCAGAGAAGTGTCTGAATGCAAGGAAAGAGAAAGACATGGGCCATTAGAGCAAGAAACATTCCAGAGAGAACAGTAAACACACGTCAATTATGTCCCAGTAAAGATTATTTTGCAAATAACCTCTCCTCCCTTCTACAAAGGACTTTTACTTCAAAAAATGATTCTTAAAATGCATTTACTTGCACAATAGTAAAATTAAACTCATAAAAATAATGTATAAAATATCCTTGCCCTTTTTGAAAGCATTAAAAGAACATTATCTTATATTTAGAAAAATAGCTTATGCACAGTTATGAAAAGGCAAAGCAGAGACAAAAACTAAGCCACATAGTAAAACAAGAAGTATGAAGTGCTTGTCTTTCAGAATGATGATTAGTGACAAAATGAAATGAAACATGTCAAAACAATTACAGCTCTAGAGAGATGATATTCTCTCCACTGAAGCAAAATGTGTTTAACTGGCACACCAGCAATGCCGCACACAGTTTACCACAACTATATCAAGAGCACGGTATTCCTGAGGGTTTTTCCAAACTCATGCCTCATTGTGCCACTGTGGAGACAAGTTTTGAATACAAGTTTTCTGAACTGGAGATATTCAATTTACAGAGATAAAAATTACCTGCAATGCAGAAATTAAGAGCACAGATTTACATGACTCATTTTACTAAGCTTGAAATAAGGGTCAGGGACTGTAAACAAGTATTATCCAAAACTTAGAAATAAAGTAAAGCCAAAAACGGCATGTCTTTTCAATGCCATACTAGAATACTCTTTAAGATAATCTGAGCATTACATGATTTTCTAAAAAAAAAAAAAAGTGTTGCTTTTCTTATTAACTATTGATAAAGTCTCTGTGTAATGTTATATGTTTATTTGAAGATTTTTTCACCTGCATTTTTCATATCATTTGTATCTAGATATGTAAATAATGTATTTCCTTTAAATAAAATAATTTCAAAGCTAATGGTTTTATTGCACTATACAACTTTAACCAGTTTTGTATCTAACCTAGAAATCTCATACTAATATTTTATCTCAATTCCTGTATACAGTCAGCTACCAAATTTTCTTTGAACCAGCTTTACCATTCTAATAATTCCTTCCTTAATGAATTAAACTGTGTCACATGTATATTCTCCACTTAAAGAATATCTTGTTTTTAAGTATTGCAATTATATTTTGATAATACCAAACCTTTGGAAGAAAATGGGACAAATATCATATCTGCAGCTTTCCAGAAGCATTCTCTCAATTTCCATTTGCTCTTTGGCCCTTCAGATTCTTTTATAGGCAAAAGTTTGTGGGCATTTCAAGGTAGCAAAACCAAATTCCTACCATCTCCTTTTTCACAAGCCCTGAAATGTGGTCTTACTTTTACATGAAGCATCTACTTTCTTTATGCCTTGGTAAATGCTAAATATAACATCCTATTACATATGTATGGGGTTTTTCAACTTGTCAAGAAAACTGAGCTTTAGAGGCAACATAAAATTACAAAAAAGCTTTAGCCAAAACCTGAATTAGTATGATATAAATATATTTAAATGCATCCGAATGGCTAAACTTGAGGAAGAATAAAAAGAAACTTAGAGTTAAGAGGTGACATTGGCCTTTTATAATTTTTCTCGGCTTTGTAATTTCTGCCTATAATCCATGACACAGAATTTCTCAGCAAATAAATTTTCATAACACAAGGCAATTATTACTGATGCATCTCAGTATGTGTATAGCAGCATCTTTCAAGGGTAATTCTGGTGGCAATGTAAAAATAGAGCAAATGGGAAAGAGGAAGACAACAGATACTTTTAAAATATGGTTATATTAGTCCAAGATAGAAATAATAAGTCTTGAATAAATCAAGGCAGAGGGCAGGGGCCAAGTGAAACAGATTCAAAGGATTTTGTAAACTCCCAATAGGGCTTGGAAACCACAGATACGTGGTTAGCTAGGAATATAGAACAGAGCTGCTGATCACTACATTTGGTAGCTTGGTAAATAAGTAGATGATACTGATAACCGGCCCTGGAAGAGCAAGAGAATAAATAAGCTCACAGAGAGTGGGGTCAAGAAGGCGGGGCAGACTGAATTTTTACTTTTGCAATAGCAGTAGGGAGGAATACAAAAATATAACATAGCTCTAGTTACTTAGGAGATAACCATATATATTAGGTTACCATCAGCATGTAATCAGATAGTAACCAGAGCCAAAAGAAAAGTTTAAATTGTCTAAGGAGTCCTCAGAGAAACTACAGAAGACATAGTATTAAGAGAGGCATTCATTCAGCATTCCTAAAATAGACCAATATAAAACTCATATGTGACCTCCTTTATCCAGCAGTGTTTTTACTGCAGGGTCTCTGCAAATGAGGTTGGCAACCTGAATGAATTTATTACCGTAATCATCAATTCTTCTCAGTGTTCTCATGCATTTACCGCAGACAAGCATGCACTACATCAGCTGGTAAAAAAGAACTAGCACTGGTCATTGAAGCTTGCATTGCCAATATCAACATTCCCAATACAAAACTTTTTAAATTGTTAGTGTATATATGGGTCCAGAGAAGGTGAAGATACAATTCACATGATGGAGTCTTTAGAAAGTCAGTTTCAAAAAAACAGAACACTTTATTTGAACATAAATAACATTGTTTTCACTATAACCTCAATTTAATACAATCATATGTTTCTTAATGATGAGGATATGTTCCAAGAAATGTGTGATTAGGTTATTTTGTCATTGTGCAAACATCAAAGAGTGAACTGACACAAACCTAGATGTTATACACCTAGGCTATTTGGTACAGCCTATTGCTTCTAGACTATAAGCCCTTACAGCATGCTACTGTACTGAATACTATACACGACTATAACACAATGGTCAGTATTTGTGTATCTAAGCATATGTAAACGCAGAAAAAGGACTGTCAAAATGCAGTATAAAAGACAAAAAAATGGAATACCTATATAGGGCACGTACCACGATTGGAGTTGGCAGAACTGGAAGCTGCTTTGGGTGAGTGAGTAGATACTATAGACTTTATAAACACTATAAACTTAGGCTACACTAAATTTAAAAAAAAAATTCTTTTTTTAATATAAATTAGCCTTACCTTCCTGTAACTTTTTTACTTTATAAACTTATAATTTTTTTAAACTTTTTGACCCTTTTGTAATGACAAAACAAACACATCGTACAGATGTACACAAAATTTTTTTCCTTATATCCTTATCTATAAGCCTTTTTCTATTTATTCCTTCTAATTTTAAAACTGTTTTTGTTAAAAACTAAGACACAAACACATGTATTACCCAAGGCCTACACAGAGTCAGGATCATCAAGACACCCCCAGGCGATAAGGAATTTTTCAGCTCCATTATAATCATATGAGGCCACCATTGTGTATGTCGTCTGTCATTGACTGAAACTTACGTGGTGCATAACTGTATAAGGTTAGTGTTTCTTAGTTCCACACAAGGATTGATAAGCAGATATGGTGGACAACAATAATCTGCCACTCTTCCTCCTGCCTTCGCCTGCCAACAATCTGTCAGTCTTGGCAGCCGTGTTTCATTATGTGACCCAACCTACCCTTGTAATGGTTTATTGGTCAGGAGTCCAAACTGAACCAGTCAGATACTTTCCTGTGAGAATAAGAGATTCCGATTGAGAGAGAAAATCATGGGGCAAAAATATCCTGTCATTTGGACAGAAGAAAGAAAGAAAGGATAAAAGGTAAAAGGAAAAAAAAAGGAGGGAAGTAGAGGCAGGGAGGGAAGTAGAGGCAGGGAGAGAAGGAAGCAAAGATGAGAGACAGATTTCAGGTTTTCTGGAAATTTTCCCCTTCCTGAAGACTAGCTACATCCAAAAACGATACACTCCTGCATCTTTAAAATAAAATTCCCTTATTAATTACTTAAACTAGAATGGATTGTTTTGGTTGTGCAGAACAGAGAACCTTGACTTAAATGACTACCAGAAGACTCATAAAGTAAAACCAAAGTAACTTTCTTTATAAGGAAACCCCAAAGTATAGATTTCCAGAGAATTCTTTTAAATAGCAGTAGAGCATTGATCTGTAACTCTCATAATTGTAAATTAATATTCTTACATAGGCATATATAGGGGAGTTGTTCTAGCATGCTCTTGAAGTCATCTCCTCAAAAAAAGCTAAAATCTCTTGTTTATTTTTTAATCACTTAAGTTTCCTAGATTATTTGCTTTAAGTTTAGCTGTACCGGTTTTGCTAGCAAACAATAATTTATAATTGATATAGCTTTAGGGAAAAGCTAATCTTAAAAAGAAAAAAGCTGGAATTTCAGAGAAAAAGTCATTTATTTCTGATCCTTGCCAAGTTTCAATAAGTGTATCATACTGTCTTCTTGAGATTTATGCACTGTTTGCTGTACTTCTTTTGGAAAATTTGCATTTTTCTCTTATGCACTCAAGCTGGGAGGCACAAAACAAGAGTTACAAGGTTTGTTTGACATGAGATGTCTAACAGTAATTTTCTTTCATCAACTTTATTCTCTTACAGTTCCAGTCCCCAAGGGCAGATTTTTCATTAGATTTTGTAAAATATTTTATAATAACTGCCTTACCTTTTGGAAAGTTACTGCCACAATATTTCAAAAGATTTGTCGGCCGGGCGCGGTGGCTCACGCTTGTAATCCCAGCACTTTGGGAGGCCGAGGCGGGCGGATCACGAGGTCAGGAGATCGAGACCACGGTGAAACCCCGTCTCTACTAAAAATACAAAAAATTAGCCGGGCGTGGTGGCGGGCGCCTGTAGTCCCAGCTACTCGGAGAGGCTGAGGCAGGAGAATGGCGTGAACCCAGGAGGCGGAGCTTGCAGTGAGCCGAGATTGCGCCACTGCACTCCAGCCTGGGCGACAGAGCAAGACTCTGTCTCAAAAAAAAAAAAAAAAAAAAAAAGATTTGTCACAACTTTGTCCATAAGAAAGGTATCATTCTTATGCCCATTGTGAGTTAATATTACCCATGTACCCATTTTCACATTAATTCAGAAAATTATAATGCTAGCTTTGGTGAAGGTCATGCTCATTCAGACATTCACCAAACACTTATTGAGGACCTACTGTGCTTTAGGCATTCTTACAGATAATGGGCATAACTATGAACAAGAAAGATTTGTATTCTGTACTTGTGAAAAATATAGGCTAGATGAGAGACACAGACAAAAATTCAGAATAATAACTGCTAAAACTGTGAGATTATTATCAGAGAAAGGATACTTGCTCAATAGTTGGGGCTTAAGAAAGACTTCTTAGCATAATCTATAATGATGTTCAATGTAGCATAATGATTTTCAGTCACAAGGATGTTCAATGTTGGCCTAGTCTGTTGCGTAGGAACATCATACTGGTATGGAGTGTGGGTGAAATTAGTGTTCTGGATAGGAAAAAGAATATACAAATTTCCCTGCAGTGAGTTAGAATACAAGCATAGAGAATCTAAAAATTTCTAGCATTACTGAAACATACAAGGGACTCAAGAGAAGTGGAGAAAGACAGAAGAGGTGGAAGGAAGTCATACAATTCCGCGAAGGGAAGATTCATTAAGAGGTCATCGCTGTTGTGTAGGAGATACTAATGGACTAGGCCAAAGCAGAGGAAGCAAAGCTGAAGGAAAGTGAAAGGAGCTATTAGTTATCAAAATCTTATCAATGGACTTGGAATTAACTAGATGAGAGGCTGAGGAGTGAAGGATGACCCACGGGTATTTATGGGTCTGAAGATACAATTTAAAATGATTCAAACTACGCTGAATTAAGGAACATTCATTTATTAATGTAAACATGACATTGGATACCTACCATATGCCAGGTATTGTTTTGGAAGCTGGTGCCTTGAACACAAGTGACAACCTATTTGTTTTCATTAAGTTTCTATTTTAATGGAAAGAAAAATATACACCGGTTTTGGTTTATTTCATCAAAAGAATAAAACAGATCAACAGAGACCTTTCTAGGATGAGATCCTATTTTAGGTAGAATAGTCACAGAAAACCTCTCTGACGAAGTGACATTTGCAAAGAGCCATGTTAAACGAGGAGCAAGCCATGCGAAAATCTGGAATGTTTCTAGAAGAGGAACATCAATATCCTAGGGTGGAACAAATGAGAGTGTGGTTTAAATGTGGTGAAAATGTTAGGATATAAGACTATATGGAGGGATAGGCAGTAAGATAGGAGATGAAGGCCAAAATAAGGGGTTTGTATCCCATGCCAACTAATATAGGCAGTTATGAACAAGCTTTAAACAGAAGAGTGATGACTGATTTATATTTTTATAAGATAACACTGGCAATCAGAGGACATTGTCTATAGAGAGTTAAAGACAAGGAGATCAGTGAGAATATTAATGCAATCTTCCAGAAAAGACAATCACTAAGTTATGGTATTAAGGACTCAATTACTGCATTAGAATGCAGGATGGCTACTATGACAAGATCCAATATAGCAATAGATTAAATAAAATAAACATTGACCTCTCTCTCACTTAGCATGTAAGTGAACACAGTCCAGAATTTAGTTGTGTCCAGAGGGTAAAAGGTACCTAGGATCCTTCCATTGTGCTGCTCTGCCTTTCTCAACATGTCACTTTGTATTTACTGGTCTAAGATAAATGACCCAGCTCCTGCCATCAAGCTAGTGTTCAAGCCAATGAGACTCAAAGAAGAAAGACAGAAAATGAAAGCACACCCTTGTTTGTTCATTTAATAATTAATATGTGAAGATCATGTCTTAAATTTGTATTTCTTTTATAATAAGCTTCAACATTTTCTAATGACCATTTGTATTTCTATTTTTGTTTTCTTTTTTATTTGATGTTCTGGAATACATGTGCAGAACATGCAGGTTTGTTACATAGGTATACATGTAGCATGGTAGTTTGCTGCGCCTTTCAACCCACCATCTAGGTTTTAAGCCCCACATGCCTTAGGTATTGGACCTAATGTTCTCCCTCCCCTTGCCCTTGACCACCTGACAGTCCTCAGTGTGTGATGTTCCCCTCCCTGTGCCCATGTGTTCTCATCGTTTAACTCCCATTTGTGAGTGAGAACATGCAGTGTTTGGTTTTCTGTTCCTATGTTACTTTGCTGAAAATGATGGTTTCCAGCTTCATCCATGTCCCTGCAAAGGACATGAACTTATTCTTTTTTATGGCTGCATAGTACTCCATGGTGTATATGTGCCACATGTTCTTTATCCAATCTATCATTGATGGGCATTTTGGTTGGTTCCAAATCTTTGCTATTGTAAATAGTGCTGCAATAAGCATATGTGTACATGTGTCTTTATAGTAGAATGATTTATAATCCTTTGGGTATATACTCAGTAATGGGATTGCTGGGTCAAATGGTATTTCTGACTGGGTATATACTCAGTCATGGGACTGCTGGGTCAAATGGTATTTCTGATTCTAGATCCTTGAGGAGTTGCCACACTGTCTTCCACAATGGTTGAACTAATTTACACTCCCACAAATAGTGTAAAAGTGTTCCTATGTCTCCAAAGCCTTGCCAGAATCTGTCATTTCCTGACTTTTTAATGATCGCCATTCTAACTGGTGAGAGATGGTATCTCATTTGGTTTTGATTTGCATTTCTCTAATGTCTAGTGATGATGAGCTTATTTTCATGTTTTTGGCCACACAAATATCTTCTGTTGAGAAGTGTCTGTTCATATCCTTCACCCACTTTTTGATGTTTTTTTTTTTCTTGTAAATTTAAGTTCCTTGTAGATTCTGGATATTAGACCTTTGTTGGATGGATAGATTGCAAAAATTTTCTCACATTCTGTAGGTTGCCTGTTCACTCTGATGATAGTTTCTTTTGCTGTGCAGAAGCTCTTTAGTTTAATTAAATCCCATTAGTCAATTTTGGCTTTTGTTGCTATTCCTTTTTGTGTTTTAGTCATGAAGTCTTTGCCCATGCCTATGTCGTGAATGGTACTGCCTAGGTTTCTTCTAGGGTTTTTATGGCTTTGGATCTTATGTTTAAGTCTTTAATCCATCTTGAGTTAATTTTTATATAAGGTGTAAGGAAAGGGTCTAGTTTCAGTTTCCTGTGTATGGCTAGCCAGTTTTCCTAGCACCATTTATTAAATAGGGAATTCTTTCCCCATTGCTTGTTTTTGTCAGATTTGTCAAAGATCAGATGGTTGTAGATACGTGGCGTTACTTCTGAGGCCTCTTTTCTGTTCCATTGGTCTATATATCTGTTTTGGTACCAGTGCCATGCTGTTTTGGTTACCATAGCCTTGTAGTGTAGTTTGAAGTCAGGTAGTATGATGTCTCCAGCTTTGTTCTTTTTGCTTAGGATTATCTTGGCTATACGGGCTCTTTTTTGGTTCCATATGAAATTTAAAGTAGTTTTTTTTTTTTTTTCTATTTCTGTGAAGAAAGCCAATGGTAGCTTGATGGGAGTAACATTGAATCTTTAAATTAATTTGGGCAGTATGGCCATTTTCATGATATTGATTCTTCCTATTCATGAGCATGGAATATTTTTCCATTTGTTGTATCCTCTCTTATTTCCTTGAGCAGTGGTTTGTAGCTTTCATTGAAGAGGTCCTTCACATCCCTTGTAAGTGGTATTCCTAGGTATTTTATTTTCTTTGTAGCAATTGTGAATGGGAGTTCACTCATGATTTGGCTCTCTGTTTGTCTGTTATTGGTGTATAGGAACGCTTGTGATTTTTGCACATTGATTTTGCATCCTGAGACTTTGCTGAATTTGCTCATCAGCTTAAGCAGTTTTGGGGCTGAGACTATGGGGTTTTCTATATATACAATTATGTCATCTACAAATAAAGACAATTTGACTTCCTCTCTTCCTATTTGAATACCTTTACTTATTTCTCTTGCCTGATTGCCCTGACCAGAACTTCCAATACTATGTTGAATAGGAGTGGTGAGAGAGAGCATCCTTGTCTTGTGCCAGTTTTCAAAGGGAATGCTTCCAGCTTGTGCCCATTCAGTATGATATTGGCTATGGGTTTGTCAACAGTAGCTTTTATTATTTTGAGATATGTTCCATGAATACCTAGTTTATTGAGAGTCATTTGCAGGAAAGGATGTTGAATTTTGTTGAAGGCCTTTTCTGCATCTATTGACGTAATCATGTCGTTTTTGTCATTGGTTTTGTTTATGTGATGGATCACATTTATTGATTTACATATGCTGACCCAGTCTTGCATCCCAGGGATGAAGCCGACTTGATCGTGGTGCATAAACTTTTTGATGTGCTGCTGGATTTGGTTTGCCAGTATTTTATTGAGGATTTTTGCATCAATGTTCATCAGGGATATTGGCCTGAAATTTTCTTTTTTTATTGTGTTTCTGCCAGGTTTTGGTATCAGGATGATGCTGGCCTCATAAAATGAGCTAGAGATTAGCCCCTCTTTTTCTATTGTTTGGAATAATTTCAGAAGGAATGGTACCAGCTCCTCTTTGTACCTCTGGTAGAATTTGGCTGGAAATCCATTTGATCTTGGGCTTTTTTTGGTTGGTAGGCTGAGAATTGCCTTTTTGGAACATGATTGATTTTTAATTGTTACCATTGGTCTGTACTGTAAATAAAGTCATCTTTCTTTTAATCAAATTTATTCAGATATATATACTTGACATACAATAAATCACAAATATGTTAAATTTTACATTTCAATGACTTTGATAAATATATGCTGTATATCTGTGTAACTACTACTAGAATGAAGATATATTAGAATTTTATATATAGATAAATCAAGTATATAAATATATAAATCAAGATTTATCTATATCTAAAATCCTATAAAGTTTCTGCCTATCCCATCCAATTGAAATCAATACTCTCACCTACATGAAGCTCCAAGATAAATATAGATATATTTATCTATACATAAAATTTCCAAAAAGTTTCTGCCTACCCTATGCACTTACAATCAATACCCTCACCTACCTGAAGCTCCAAGAAACCACTGATCTGCTTTTAGCCACTAAGGAATAATTTTTCTGGTTTTAGAATCCACTATAAATGGAATCACACAATTTGTACTCTCCCATGTAAGTCTTCTTTAATTCAGCATAATGTTTTTGTGATTTACCCATGTTAATATGTGTATCACCAGTTTGTTCCCTGTCATTACTGAGGACTATTCTATTGGATAAATATAACATAATTTATATAATTACTCTTTAATGAACATTTAATTGTATCCAGTTCGTGTCTATTATTAATAAATATGCTGTAAACATTTATGTGCAAGTCTTTGTGTGGAAGCATTGTCATTTCCTTTGGATGAATTGTTAATTTCTCTTGAGTAAACGTCTAGTAACAGAATTGCTGAGTAGTATGGTAAGTTTATATTTAACTTTATAAGAAACTGTCAAACTGTTTTCCAAAGCATTTCCATCAGCTATGTATAAAGTTCTAGTTGCTGCTCCACTTTTTTAATAAGTATGATCTGAAAGTTGCATGATGGCTTCAGCCTGTATCCCACTGAAAAGAGATTAGTCACTGAACCCCATCTGCCTCCTACAAAAGGAGCTAGAGATATGGTCTGTAGCTGAGATGCCAGGTGCTCATCTAAAACTCATGGTTTCTATTACACAGAAAGAAAGACAAAAAGAAAGTCTTGGTGATTGACTTCATTTGAAGCAGAGGAATTAAAACGGGCTTCTAGATTTTAGGTGGATGTTAATGCTGTTAACTGATTTGACATGTTAAATTTGAGATGTTAGACATCCAAGTGAATGGGTAAGTAAACTGTTTAGTGCACCAATCTGAAGTTCAAGGCAGAGATTAAAGCTGGAAATATAAACTTGGGAATAATCATCATATGAAAGGAACTTAAAGCCATGGGAGGGAATGAGGAATAAATGTAGGATATTGTTTCCATCCAATGATGCAATGATTTCATGAACTCTTTTCAGAGACCAAGATATAAGTATAACTAGAAGAATGTTAGCTAGCCTAAAACAAAACAAAACCCCTTTTTCCCTCTCTTCCCCTGGGCAATGGAGTACACCACTTAAGGATTACATTTTTCAGCCTCCCTTGCAGCAAAGTCTAGCTATATGAATAAATTCTCACCAGTGAAATTTGAGTGACATAGTCTCCGTGCCAATCTGGATGCTCATCTTCAGAGAAACCCTATGTAAAAGGAAAAATTAACTTCTATGTTATTTAAGCCACTATATTTAGATTTTGTTTAGCAGCTTAAGCCCCTTTTAGCATCTTAACCAATTCATGAGGCATATCAAATAATTTCTTATGCTCAAGTAACAAATTTCCATTGCTACTTATTTTATTCATTTTTATTGATTTTAGCAGGATCTTGCTTATTTTTTAGCAAAAATTGCTTATTTGGGTTTATTTTTCAAAGAGTGGGTTAAGTTGCTAGTATTTATAAACTGCTCCAAGAAATAAATAATGTTATCTTGTAGAATGTTAATATTTTCTTCACGTACTTGTGATTCTTTCCAGTCATTGCCTCAATTAGTTCTCGATGCTAGAGTGAAAATAAAAGTTAATGTAGTTGTTTGTGTTTCACTGAAGAAGAAACTAGAGATATTAAATTATTTGTCCATAATAGCAAACCAAGTTAATGGAAAAGGTGGAAGTAAAATGCAATTATCTCATTTCTATTTTATTGAACTATTAGATTACAAGTCACAACTAATTAAAAACATGATACAAGAGCTAAAGCCGCATAACCTTTTTATGGTGAAGATAGCCTAAAAATTGCCCTTCCACATGTTTCACATTTTACATCCATAAAATGTTTCTTGTAAAATTATGCTTATTGAACTTTTTCACTAAGTTTAAATAGATGTAAAATAGATATAGATAAATTAAAATGTAGAGAGTATTTTAAAAGTAGAATATATATTTTATCCAGATTTTCCACACATGCCAAAATCTGTTTATATCTGGATGTATTCTCTTCCAGTCCTTTATTTATATAACTAATACTTTACTTTTTACATAACTATAATTAATTAAGTATAAATTCAGATGGCATTTAGTATATACAGTGTTTCTCAACACAAGTGAAATTCAGCAGAAATCCATTGGGTGGAGTTGTACTATAACTTAACATTTCAAAGGGTTTTTCAGTGTTCTCTTTTTTAGTTTTTCCTCAATCTTTACATAGCTAATGGCTAAGCAACATTCGCTATTTGAAGACTTTAAAAATGTTTTATCCCCACTGGAAATAGTTGGAGATTGTTGGCTTAGTTGTTATTTTCTTTCTAATTGTACCAAGTAGAAGCCACATACATATGGACACAATTTAGGATTTAATAATCTTGACAAAGAATGCAGTTGCTTATTTTCCCCCAAAATAAGCAGATTAGAGAGGTTAAGTAGAAAATAACAATTGGCTTGATAAAAAATGCCGTTCTGTCCTTTCATCTCTCAAACTCATTGTTTTTTCTGCCATTGGGGAGAGGTAAGAATCTAATATTCCAAATCCTCTGAGACAAAATGTTACACGCCCCAAGGAAGCAAGCCTTCATTAATGTTGATTCATTCTAATAGATGCTACAGAAAGCTGCCAAAAACTTGACATATTGAGAAATTAGTTCCTCAATAAAAGGTTTATTCCTGTATGCAAAATCAGGTTAATCCCTCTCTAGCAGTATTTCTGACTTAAGTGCTCATAAATATCAAGGGTCCAATCGTGGAAATTCTGATTTAGTCGATCCGAGGTGGACCTCAAGAATCTGTTCATTTCAGGAACACCTGCAATGGTCCAATGATCATATATGGAGGCACCACCCTGATGGAAGGACAAATTAGATGAGTGAGTTAGCTCTGTCTTGAGAACCATGGAAGGAAATAGAGGCATATTAAAACCAACCTCTGGTTCAAGCATCCCAATTAACTCTAATACACTTATCCTCTGAGAGGAGACCTAACATTTTCTCTTTTACTTTCTAAAGCTCGTTCCCTAACCCTCTCAGAAATGCTCCAGTTATTTATGCCACTAGAAGAATGAAGGCCAAGATTGAGATGGAAAAAAATAATATGGGGATTTATAGATCAAACTAGATGGGTGTTTCCTTTGGCTTTTTAAGAATGACTAAAGTTATTTTTTAGAAGGAAATAATGTTCTTGAATATCCCATGCTTTAATTTCAAGTTTTATGAATAAGAGTTATAGGTTTTGGTACTAACTGGTTTTACTTGCAATACTTTTTTTTTTATGCAGAAATGAGGAGGTGAATGCACTTTTACTGTGTGTACAATAACGGGCAGGTGTGCCAGAATTAGAAAAGCAGCCTAGTACCATGGAAAAATTATAAATAATTCTGAGAACTGAAGTGGAATCCTAGCTCCTCATGCAGCAACAATGGACAGATTCTTAGCATTGATTTATAAAATATCAGCAATAGTGATTTCTAACCTTGTCAGGTTGTGACGAGGTTTACAAGAGTGCACATAATAAAAATACTTTGCAAACTGTGAAGTGTTTTGTAAATCACAATAACCTTGTTTCTAGGTGATGCATTCTCACTTCCAAGTCACTATCAAAAGTACCACTCACCAAAAACTGTGCATATGGATTGAAGGCTGAGGGTTGCCTTCAATTTTAGCTTATTTTGCCTTTTTGTCTATGCATATCATAAACTGCAAATTTGGAAGAGCTAATGCAAGAATAGAGAATTAAGAGAGAAAGCCATGTAGCCTACTTTGGTTTGAGGAATTAGCTTACCTGGCATATAAGGAAACTTCTGCATGACATATACGGAACCTTCTCCCTCTAGCTTCCTGGAGTCTACTTTAAGGCTTGGGTACAAACCTCAGTGAAAGTATTTCTGTGTTTTGTTTTGCCTCCATTGTACCTTACTCAAAAATCACTTGAGGAAGAAGACAGTTGTCATGGCATGATTGCGGAATTCATTGTCTTCCTGGCAAAATTTCTCCTTACTAGTGCTCAGTCTAATCCATGCAAAAATATAGTTCCTGAATAGATCTAAGTTATGCTGATTGTATGTTTGTTTGCCCTCATAACCATCTTTATCTGCCCTACAGTCTTGCAGTGGAGCTGACTGTTGCAGGATACATTTCCCTGGCTCTGTGTCAGCTACTCCTACGTGGGTTCTGTTGTTGAATGTATAAATGAATGACAATGGAAATCTCTTTGCATAGTTGTAAGCCTGGGTGATTGAGAGAATCAGGATTTCTATGCTGTGCAACTCCAAGGGGCAACATTGACCTTGAAGCACACTTGAGTGGCGCATAGAATGGCACAGAATGTAGCTCCTGTAGCCATGTGTAGCAACAAGACATGTGGCAGAAGGTTGCTGGCATTAGATTGAGCACTAGTAAGGAGAAATTAGCAGTAAAAATGGGTAGGTACTTTTTTACCCAGATTGGGCTTATTTTTAAGTTGTAGCACTTCATTTTGTATTGCTTTGTTTTGTTGAAACTAAGCATGAATACTTTGGCATGTGATAAATGTTTATGGTTTATGAATGACAGTATGTAATTGATTAAGTAAAAATAAACTTCTAAAATAGACTTGATGATAATGATACCCTAATGTCTTTAAAGTTTTGTTAATGAACATTTGAATTGAACAAAGTTACTTTAGAAATTTTTCTTGCCCTTTTCTTCCTAAGAGCAAAAATCTGAGGAAGAGAGAGATAGGGAAAAATTACTTCAGGAATATTTTATTTAAGTCCTGTGAAAAGCAGAGACCATTTGTGTCTCCTTTAAAAAATGCTTTTATATGTTTTTCTTTTCACAGGTCTTAAATAAAATATTGCCACAATGTCATATCTGGTTATTGTTATCGGAAAAGAAAGACCAGGGAGTAATGCCCAATGCTCTTGTCTGA
The DNA here is from genome assembly GCF_028878055.3 of Symphalangus syndactylus. Lineage (NCBI taxonomy): Eukaryota > Metazoa > Chordata > Mammalia > Primates > Hylobatidae > Symphalangus > Symphalangus syndactylus. The sequence goes on from NC_072439.2 coordinate 68,992,377, forward strand.
CATGGAAAGTATGGCATTGCTCACTTTTTTCCCTTTTTTAAATTGAAACCTTGAGTATTTAATTTATAAACATAAAGCATTCAACTGCTTACCTTAAGAATTGCTAAGATATTAGTCGTGAAGAAGAGGTTCTTGGTGGTTTAAAAAAAAAAGAAAATCTGGCTCCTTTCTACAAAATGCTTTCTCTTACATCTCATTTGTCTTCCCTGATTGCATTTTCTTTGCATTTTTCTGGGTTTTCCTTACAGCCATCAACTGACTTGCTAAGTTTTGTTTGAATGAAGAAGCCCACCTTGAGTTTGTCAATGTTCACAAGTCACCTCACATACACTGTATGGATGGCCCATGACGTTCTTTTAAAAATAAATAAAATTTTATTTCTATCCCATTCCAGCATATGCACATGCACAAAAACACACTTTTTTCTTTTTCATGTCATGAAAAATATTATCAGAATGGATTATTCCCTTACTTTATCTTCTTTGAAAGATTGCCTGGTCTCATATATTAATATTTCATTCCCAAATGTAACATGTCAAAGTAGAGAGTTGTGTTGACCAGCAAGAAGTCAGAAGGTAAGAAATTTTTCTGCTTCCAGGAAAACTATTGTTAGTACAGTAGTCAATAAATAAGAGAGAAAGGCAGGAGAGAGCCTTTTATGCTGAGAGAAACGCAGACGATGACAAAACTCATAAGGCTGAGAAAAAACAAATCATCTTTGGGAGAACTTTCACTTGAAATGGCTTTGCCTTTCAAAAGGAAAAATGTCCTGCTGAATCAGCTTCATTTGGAGAAATTAAAAAAAAAAAACTCTTACACGATTTTCAAAATACTAAACAAACTCACTCGCAAAAAAAAAAGAGGTTACATGTGTTTGCTTGTAAAAATAACTTTAAGCTCAGCAAATTGCAAATTAAGGAGACAACAATCAAGCAGAGAGGATGGGGGTAAAGAAACAAAGCATGTTTGGGCTGGCAGCATCCTGACATCTAAAAGAAAAATGCACACAGTTGGTAGTGTGCCCATTTTGTTCTGGCACTTTGCTTCATGAATGTGCTACAAGAAGAGAAAAAAAAAATGAACGAGCCTCAATTCTTGTTCAGTCATAGAGCTGTTCAGTCAAGCAAGATTACAGATAATGAATCTCTACAATGGAAAATTGATTTATGGGCTCCCGAATTTTTCATTTTGTTTATGTTTCAGAAATGTGTAGCTGTGTCAGAATGTCTTACCCATTTTTAAGAATATTTTATCACAGCAAAAAAAGGGATAACTTGACTTTAACTGTGAAATGCAAATTCGTTTTATCTTGAAGTGTCAGAGATAGTATTGTTCAGTCTACAACAAATATAAAAAGGCATAAGATTCTTTAAAGGGCCCGATAACATAGTCAATAATGCGCTTTTATTATGGAAAATAAAATATCTTCACTACTTCAGAAAATTATTCAGTCTGGATTTTTATGAACTTTAGAATTACAGGCCTTAAATTATTATATGTATGTTCTATTAGCTAGAAAATATTTTCTATACCTAGTGAATTTTATTATGTAATATATATAAACCTACTATATAAATATTTAATGAGCATTTATTATCACTAACTGGTTGGATTTATTACCTAAAGAATGATGATAGCACATGAAAAAAATTCTTGGATATCTGATATTTGCAACCTCTTAGCAGAATTTTAGGACATGTGTTATACCAGAAGTAAATTGTTCTTAAGTAGTCAGGGCATTATCACAAGATGCTATGATTTGAATATGTGTCCCCTCCAAAACTCATGTTAAATATTAATCCCCTATGTGACAGTGTCGAGGGATGGAGCCAGATTTTTAAGAGGTAATTGTGTTATTAAGGCTCTGCCCTCATGAATGGGTTAATCTATTCATGGAATAATAGATTAATGAAATACTGGATTAATGGGTTATCATGAGCATGGAACTGGTGGCTTTATAAGAAGAGTAAGAAAGAACTGAGCTAACAATTAGCATGCTCAGCCCCCTCACCATGTGATGCCCTATGCTACCTTGAGACTCTTTGGAGTCCCCACCACCAAGAAGGCTCTCACGGAATGCAGATACTGGGGACCTTAAACTTCTCAGCCTCTATTTTGTAAGGAAAAAAAAAAAAATTCTCACTTACTCACTCATGCACTCACTCATTCATTCACTAAACATTTTGTAAATACTTTGTAGCAATAAATTTCTAATACTACACAATAACAACTCCCATTTATAGAGTACCAATTGTATGTCAGGGATTGTACCTTTTCAGTTTCAGAAAATTTAATAAACTTGCTAAAGATTTCAGAACTACTAAGTACAAGCCCAGTCCATTTAAATCCCAGTACATCTACAACTGAAACTAGCGGTCTTTCAACCACTCTAAGCTGCTTCCCTTCTACTATTGTCTACTATTTTCAGTAGCTTGCACTCTGGTGCTAGAGGTAGGGAACATAATTAAAATTAACATACACTGTTATGTGGTAGGTACTCTGGAAGAGCATCAAGAAAATCTGACTGAAAAAAGATTGACTGAGCTGGGTGTTGGAGTATAAGCCAGAGTTTCACAGGTAAAGGAAGGATGGGAATTTTATGCCATGGGGGGAGACTTTAGCATGTACAAGGTCATGGAGGTATGAGAAAATATGGTATACTCAACAAGATTATTATGTATTCATAGTGACACAGAATCTACACCATTGAACTTTTATTTTAGACTCATGGATACACATGCTTGTTTGTTACAAGGGTATATTGCATGATGCTGAGGCTTGAGGTATGATTAAACCTATCACCCAGGTAGTGAACATATTACCCAATAGGTAAATTTCAAGCCCTATTCCCCCTCCCTCCCTTTCTCCTCTAGTAGTCCTCAGCATCTACTGTTCCTGTGTGTCCATGTGCACTCAGTGTTGAGTTTTTTATAACTGTGAATATTCAGTATTTGGTTTTCTGTTTCTGCATTAATTCGTTTAGGATAACTGTCTCCAGCTACAATCATGTTGCTGCAGAGGAAATGATTTCATTCTTCATAGCTGCATAGTATTCCATAGTGTATATGTACTACATTTTCTTTATTCAATCCACCATTCATGGGACCCTAAGTTGATTCCATGTCTTTTTTATTGTGAATAATGCTGCGGTGAACATACACATGCATGTGTCTTTTTGGTAAAATGATTTGTTTTCCTTTGGGTATATACCCAGTAGTGGGATTTCTGGGTCAAATAGTAGTTATCTTTGTGGTTTTTTTTAGAAATCTCCAAACTGCCTTCTACAGTGGCTAAACTAATTTACATTTCCAACAACAGTATATAAGCATTCCCTTTTCTCCGCAGCCTCACCAACATCTGTAATTTTTTGACTTTTTAATAATAGGCATTCTTACTGATGTGAGATGATATCTCATTGTGGTTTTGATTTACATTTCTCTGATGATTGGTGATAAGCATTTTTTTCATATTCTGGTTGGCCACTTGTATGTCTTGAATTGTCTGTTCATGTCCTTTGCTCACTTTTTAATGGAGTTATTTCATTTTTCTTGTTGATTTCTTGCTGTTTAAATTCCTTATAGTACTGTGAACTCCAAATATCTAAGACAGGTATCAGTTAATTTAGAAAGTTTATTTTGCCAAGGTTGAGGGCCCGTACCCATGACACAGCCTCAGGAGGTCCTGACGACACATGCACCAGAGCACAGCTTGGTTTTATACATTTCAGAGAGACATGAGACATCAGTTAACATATGTAAGATGAACATTGATTGGTCCAGAAAAGCGGACCAACTCCAAGCAGGGAAGGGGCTTCCAGGTATAGGTAGGTAAAAGACAAATGGTTGCACTTTTTTGAGTTTCTGAATAGCCTCTCCAAAGAAGGCAATAACATATGCATTTATAAGTGAGCAGAGGGGTGACTTCAAATAGAATGGGAGGGAGGTTTGCCCTAAGCAGTTCCCAGCTTGACTTTTCCCTTTAGCTTAGTGATTTTGGGATCCCCAAGATTTATTTTCATTTCACAACACAATCTACCACTACTTATTGACACTAAATGGATGAATAAAATGTGGTCCTTGGACTCAAATATTGTATTGTCTTTTAGAAAATAAATCCAATAAACAACTAGTTATTTTAAACTAATATAGATAATATTCTAAGATTGTATATCAGGGCCACAACAGAAGAATTAGTTTCAAATGAGAATTTTAATAAAAAACTCCTAAGAAGTAACATTTGAAATGAGTCTCCAAAAATGTTTAAAAGTTCACTAGGCACTTTCTGCTTCCAATTAGGACACAAAAGACCTTAGCTCTCATTGTTACAGGAAAGGGGTGCAGACCCAGACCTCAAGAAAGGGCTCTTGGATCTCATGTAAGAAGGAATTCAGGGCGAGTCCATAGAGAAAAGTGAAAGCAAGTTTATTAGGAAAGTAAAGGAACCAATAAATGGCTACCCTATAGACAGAGCAGCCCAGAGGGCTGCTGGTTGCTTATTTTTATGCCCATTTCTTGATTATATGCTAAACAAGGGGTGGATTATTTATGCCTCCCCTTTTTAGACCATATAGGGTAAGTTCCTGATGTTGCCATGGCATTCGTACACTGTCGTGGCACTGGTGGGAGTGTAGCAGTGAGGACAACCAGAGGTCACTCGTCACCATCTTGGTTTTGGTCAGTTTTAGCTGGCTTCTTTGAAGTAAACTGTTTATCAGCAAGGTCTTTATGACCTGTATCTTCTGCCAACCTCCTATACTTAGAATGCCTTAACTGTCTGGGAATGCAGCCTCATTTTACCCAGCTCCTATTCTGGATGGAGTGGCTCTGGTTCACACACCTCTGACATTATGAGGGCATCAAAAGATAAAATAAAAATCATACTTACATATGGGACTGTCAATGAACCATGAAAGGCTTGATGAATTGATTTCCAGAGAAAGGTGCCCATTATAAGTAAGCAGTGAGATCTGGCAGGTCTGGATGCAGGACAAGCAGAAGAATGCTCAAGACCCAGGACTTTACTGAGTGGAAATGAAGCCATCTGAGCTATTGGCAACAGTGGAGATCATGGGCTACATTACAGTCTGAAAGACTGCCAAGCACAGTAATAATCTGCTCAACACAGTCATTCTCTCTACCTTATCCCAAGTTTGCTGAAAACAATGAAATTGAAGTAAGAACTGATAAGCAGACAGAAATCATTCAATCTGCTGCATCTCCCATATTCTCCCCATACCTGAAATTTAAAAATTCAAAGGTATTACAAGGAATCCCAAATAAAATCCTGATAAGCTCCATTAGACTAGCCCTTCCTTGGAAAACTGAATGTTGGCGATTGGGTTAACAACAGGGAAGCTTCATCTCACTCCCAGATAAATAAACCCTTGGTGAAATCTGAACAATCAACTCCAACTTTAGCCAACAGATGAAAAAAATAACTTGAAATTTCTTGGCAAAAAGAAAATAAAAACCCACTGTTAATCCTCTATCCCTACTTTTCTTCTGTACTTAATTTCTACTATGCAATAACAAATTACAAGACCTATGTAGAGGCAGAAATAGGAGTCACACGCAAGGAAAAAAATCACCAAAAGCAAACCACAGATGATCCAGATACTGGAATTAGCAGAAAATAATTTAAAAGATCTATCTTCAATAGGAAAATATGAGAAGAATAGGTGGATAGGTGGGTAATCTCAGCAGAGAATAAGTAAGAAAAATTAGTTAAAAATTATATACCTGTAAACTACAATATGTAAAAAAAAAAAAAAAAACAGATGAAATATTCAGAAAAATCACTAAAAAATCAAATGGTGAGTGACCTTGAAGACAGGTCAAGAGAACTTATCCAAAGTAAAGCATAGAAAAAAAGACATAAACAAACAAACAAACAAACAAAAACAGAGTATTAGTTGAACTGTTAAACATCAAGCAGTCAAATATACCTGTAATTAGAAGAACAGAAGGGTAAGAGAGGGAATAAGTCAAGGGACAAAAGATCTTGGAGAAAAAATGACTGAAAAGTTTCCTTATATGTTTGAAAATATATACATCTACAAATCCAGGAAGGTCAGTGAATCTCCGGTGGAATAAATTTATACAAAATGCACATAAGTATATTATTGTCAAACTGAAATCCAAAGGGAAAGGAAAAATTCTAATGGGTACCAGAGTAAAGAATGCATCACGTAAGAGGGAGTAACAATCTCATTAACCCAACACGTTGACATTTTAAAGTGCTAAAAGAAAACACCTAAAAAATGATTGTCAACTTAGAATCCTACATCCAGCAAAAATCGCCTTCAAAACTAAAGGTAAAATACATACTTTTTCAGATAAATGAATAAATAATAAATCAAAGCTGAGAGAATTTGTTGCCATCATATCTGCACTATAAGAAATGTCAAAACTTCTTCAATCTGAAGAGAAATAATACCAGTAGGAAATTCAGATCTGCAAAAATAATTGAAGAATGCTAACAATGGTAAATAATAAGGTGAATATGCAAGCATTTTTTCTCCTAATTTGTTTGAAAGACATTTCACTATTTAAAAAAAACATTTATATTGTGAGGTTAATAATATATGAAAAAGTAAAATGCTTAAGAGCATTAAAAAACATGAAATGGGAATAAATAGAATTATAATTTGATGAGTATCCTCTATTATATGTGAGGTGGAGTACATTAATTCAGTATAGAATATGGTAGGTTAAATGTGCACACTTTAGTCCCTAAAGCAACTACTTAAAAATAAAATGAAGTATAATAAAAATATTACAGGTTATATAAAATAGAATGCTACCTTAATACTACTTTAAACTAATACTAGATTAAAAGAAGGCAGGAAAGTAAGATCAAGGAAACAAAAGAAGAACAAAAAATTAAAAATATAAATAAGATGTTAAATTTCAAGTAAATCATATCAATAATTGCATTAAATGTAGAATGACTACACATTCTGAAGAAAAAGCAATATTGTCAGAGGCGAAAAAAATGTCAGTATACTAACAGTATACAGTACACTCTCTACAGAAATTGCATTTTAAATGCAACATGGATAGGTTGAAAGCAAACTCCCAATTGTAAGAGACCTGGTTCAGCTATATGAATAGCCAACAAAGTAAACTTCAAAACAAGTAGTACTACCAAAGATAAAGAGATATTTCATAATGATAAATGGAATTCATTAAAAAAATACATAATATTTCTAAGTGTGCATGCTACTTATAATAGAGCTTAAAAGTAAGCTAAGCAAAACTTTACAGAAGCAAAAAAATAAGCGAATCTACAGAAAACATTAACATTTCTGCAAGTAGAAATAGACAAATTCACAGTTATTGTAAGAAATTGTATTACGAATAACCAGAGGTTTTCTCTAGGTCCCATTGCTCACCACACAGAAAACCAATCACTGAGACAACGAGTATTGTCAGAGAAGAAGCCTTTATTTGGGTGATGTCAGCTGGAGAGGCGGGAGACAAACCCTAAATCCACTCTTCACTCTCCCACTCTCCCCCTTTCTCCACTCCCACTCAAGGGTTTATATAGCTGGGAAGGACAATAGAAGGGACAAGGAAAAGAAGTTGGTCAACAGACAGCAGGTGCATTTCATTATACAAATGTAAGTTTCTCAAGCTTCAGTTCTATAGACACCTGGCTTGTTGGAAAATTGGACTGACTTCAATTTTAGCATTCCTCTGTCAATAATTAATAGAACAATCATTTAGCATGGAAATAACATGACCAGATTTGCTTTTTTCCCCCTCTGGTAGCATTGTTAAAAAGATATTGAAGAATGGAGAGAGAGACAGAGAGAGGGTCTACAAATTAGCAGCCATAACAAGTCTAGTGAAACAAGATGATGGCCTTAATTAATGCAGAAACTGGGGAGGGGGGGTGTAGAATGAAGCTAATAAACTGGAGATATATTTGGTGTTTGAAAATAATAGAAACTGGTCACTTAGATGTTTGATACAGGGGAGAGGTGGCAATAGGAAGACATCTAAAATTGTTAAGGGTTCTTGCTAGAAGACTGGATAGATGCTTTTTATTAAAAACGTTGTGAAGAAGAGGAAGCACATCCGAGAAGAAAGGAAATGAGCTCTCTTTTGGACACCTTTGAAATGTCTGTGAGACATTGCTGAAAATGTCTACAGGGCAATTCAATATGTGCGTATGACATCAGGAAAGAGGTCAGGTTAGAGGTAACTGTAGTGGCTGAAGTCATTGAAATGGTAGGAATACTCCAGTGAGGATAGACAGAAGGCCAAATGCAGAACCCTTGACCTCTGACATAAACAGTGCAGACAGCAGAAGAAGAAACTGCAATGAAGACAAAGAAGAAAAGCATGAGATAATGAGACAGGAACCAGAAAAAGTGTGTCATAAAAACCAAAGAGAGATAGGAATTTAAGAAGATAATGTCAAAGCGAGATAAGTGGTACAGAAAAGGTGAAGACTGAAGCAGTCATTGCATTTGGTGAATAAGAAGTTACTCCTGACTCCAGTAGTTTTCATGAAGAAGTGTGACAGGAACATGGCTGCATTAAATTGAAAACAATAACAATATGAAGGTGAAGAAAAACTTAGTATAGGTTATTCTTTCAGGGAGCTTGATATTTAAGCTAAATAGGAAGTCTTAACCTGATATTAGTAATTGAAGAAGGTATTCCTGGTAAGTTGGTATCACCAGTAATTTAAAAGCCTATTGCTTGAGTTGTAAGAAAGAAGCAGTAGGTACTCTCTTCAGGTTAAGAAACCAACAGGCCGAGCGTGGTGGCTGACGCCTGTAATCCCAGCACTTTGTGAGGCCGAGGGGTGGATCACTTGAGGTCAGGAGTTCAAGGCCAGCCTGGCCAACATGGTGAAACCCCGTCTCTACTAAAAATACAAAGCCCTGGAGTGGTGGCAGGTGCCTGTAATCCCAGCTGCTTGGGAGGCTAAGGCAGGAGAATCACTTGAATCCGGGAGGCAGAGGTTGCAGTGAGCTGAGATAGTGCCATTGCTCTCCAGCCTGGGTTGCAAGAACAAGACTCAGTCAAAAAAACAATTAATAAATTCTTCCCAAATAGATTATTGTAATTTCTTTCATTATTGTAGTTTGGTTGATTTTCAACCTAAGTTACATCTTCAGAGACAACAGTGTTCAATAACATTTTTTATAAGCAGTACTGTCTGTGTGAATGGTATAGGTAAAATGTAAATCTATAAAGAAGATGTGATAAGCACTTAAAGGCAATTTGGACAAAAGCCTACTTATATTTTTCACCACAAACAGTGGTAAGGTTTGGCACAGCGTTCTTAGTAATTTATATACTTGGAGACACTCCCCAGGGAACTTATGAGATTAAACAGTATGTGGAAAAAATGTAAATGGTAGAGAAATCTAAATCACAGTCTTGTAAGATATTTCCAGCTGGGTACAGTGGTTCATGCCTGTGATCCCAACACTTTGGGAGGCTAAGGCAGGTGGATCGCTTGAGCCTGAGTTCAAAACCAGCCTCGGCAACATGGCGAAATCCCATCTCTACCCAAAATACAAAAAAATTAGCCAGTCACGAAACCCAGTCTGAAACAAATAAATAGATAAAAGTTAAAAATAAAAGAAATTTTAAAAACATTTTCTCCTTAGAATAATTCCCTGTTTGAGCACCATGGACATAGCTAGGAAAGTAGGTTACAATTCAAATTTGATCTCAAACGAATCAGCCCTCTCAGTTCTCTACCCATCTCCAGAAATGTGGGTGAAGGGATTGGAAAGGATCAGGGAAGTTGCAAACAAAGAGCCAAATCCTAATTCTATTCTTGAAAATCGGGGAAGAAATGGAAATAGGGCAAACTGGGAAAAATTTTTAATTTGTATGTAGGATTTGGCATTTGAAAAAATAATCTAACTTGAAAGATCAGTTTTGTTTTTTGTTTTTTTTTTCTTTTTTTTTTTTTTTTATTATACTTTAGGGTTTTAGGGTACATGTGCACAATGTGCAGGTTTGTTACATATGTATCCATGTGCCATGTTGATTTCCTGCACCCATTAACTCGTCATTTAGCATTAGATGTATCTCCTAATGCTGTCCCTCCCCTCTCCCCCCACCCCACAACAGTCCCCGGAGCGTGATGTTCCCCTTCCTGTGTCCATGAGTTCTCATTGTTCAATTCCCACCTATGAGTGAGAACATGCGGTGTTTGGTTTTTTGTCCTTGCGATAGTTTACTGAGAATGATGTTTTCCAGTTTCATCCATGTCCCTACAAAGGACACGAACTCATCCTTTTTTATGGCTGCATAGTATTCCATGGTGTATATGTGCCACATTTTCTTAATCCAGTCTATCGTTGTTGGACATTTGGGTTGGTTCCAACTCTTTGCTATTGTGAATAGTGCCGCAATAAACATACGTGTGCATGTGTCTTTATAGCAGCATGATTTATAGTCCTTTGGGTATATACCCAGTAATGGGATGGCTGGGTCAAATGGTATTTCTAGTTCGAGATCCCTGAGGAATCGCCACACTGACTTCCACAATGGTTGAACTAGTTTACAGTCCCACCAACAGTGTAAAAGTGTTCCTATTTCTCCACATCCTCTCCAGCACCTGTTGTTTCCTGACTTTTTAATGATGGCCATTCTAACTGGTGTGAGATGGTATCTCACTGTGGTTTTGTACACCAATAACAGAAAAACAGAGAGCCAAATCATGAGTGAACTCCCATTCACAATTGCTTCAAAGAGAATAAAATACCTAGGAATCCAACTTACAAGGGATGTGAAGGACCTCTTCAAGGAGAACTACAAACCACTGCTCAATGAAATAAAAGAGGATACAAACAAATGGAAGAACATTCCATGCTCATGGGTTGGAAGAATCAATATCGTGAAAATGGCCATACTGCCCAAGGTAATTTATAGATTCAATGCCATCCCCATCAAGCTACCAATGACTTTCTTCACAGAATTGGAAAAAACTACTTTAAAGTTCATATGGAACCAAAAAAGAGCCCGCATCGCCAAGTCAATCCTAAGCCAAAAGAACAAAGCTGGAGGCATCACGCTACCTGACTTTAAACTATACTACAAGGCTACAGTAACCAAAACAGCATGGTACTGGTACCACAACAGAGACATAGATCAATGGAACAGAACAGAGCCCTCAGAAATGATGTCGCATAGCTACAACTATCTGATCTTTGACAAACCTGACAAAAACAAGAAATGGGGAAAGGATTCCCTATTTAATAAATGGTGCTGGGAAAACTGGCTAGCCATATGTAGAAAGCTGCAACTGGATCCCTTCCTTACACCTTATACAAAAATTAATTCAAGATGGATTAAAGACTTATATGTTAGACCTAAAACCATTAAAATCCTACAAGAAAACCTAGGCAATACCATTCAGGACATAGGCGTGGGCAAGGACTTCATGTCTAAAACACCAAAAGCAATGGCAACAAAAGCCAAAATCGACAAATGGGATCTCATTAAACTAAAGAGCTTCTGCACAGCAAAAGAAACTATCATCAGAGTGAACAGGCAACCTACACAATGGGAGAAAATTTTTGCAACCTACTCATCTGACAAAGGGCTAATATCCAGAATCTACAATGAACTCAAACAAATTTACAAGAAAAAAACAAACAACCCCATCAAAAAGTGGGCAGAGGACATGAACAGACACTTCTCAAAAGAAGACATTTATGCAGCCAAAAAACACATGAAGAAATGCTCCTCATCACTGGCCATCAGAGAAAGATCAGTTTTATCCATGTAGCTCCTGATTAGACTGACTGCCTCCTGAAAAAGAACTGGGAGAACAGTCTATTGTTTGGGAAGACTGACTCACCACTGTGAAAGCCACTCTCAGCCCTTGTTTTTCAAGTGGCCACAAAGTCAATGCTTGCCCAGTCTGCTGGGTGGCGCCAGATCATCATATAACTAAAGAATCTCAGCTCCATCCAGCATTTCAAAAACCTCAAATGAATAAGTATAAATATGTGCTTATCACCCTCACCATGCATTTTAAATTTATCTAACAAAATCCAAATAAGGATGTGAAAAATTAAAAAGCATAAAATATCTCAAGTGTAAATATATTAATTTTAAATGATTTTTTGATATTAATTCTAAAATATTTTATATGTAGAAATGTCCAGTGCTAATGTCCATACCTCTATGCCTTTTCCAGTTGGAGAAACAAAAATAGGTGCAATACTGTTTGCAAAAACTGAATATGTAAGTACAGTTGGCCCTTGAACAATGTGGGGATTAGGGCTGCCAATCCCCTGCACAGCCAAAAATTTTCATATAATTTTTGACTCCCCCAAAACTTAAGTACTAATAGCCTACTGTTGAATGGAAGCATTACCAATAACAAAATGTCAATTAACACATTTTTTATTAATACAAAATACAGTATACACTGTATTCTTACCCACAAAAGTTAGGGAAAGGAAAATGTTATTAAGAAAATCATGAGAAAGAAAAAATATGTTTATTATTCATCAAGTAAGTAGGTAATTGTAAGGGTCTTCATTTTTGTCTTTACCTTGAGTAGGCTGAGGAGGAAGAGGAAGAGGAGGGGTTGGTCTTGCTGACTCAGGGGTGGCAGAGGTGAAAGAAAATCTGCCTGTAAGTGGACTCATGCAGTCAACTCTGTGTTGCTCGAGGGTCAATTGTATTCTAATTACTGATGTGCTCACAGACAGCTCTGAGACGATTTTGACTTTGTTATATCACCAGTTCAGTATATCTCTAATGTGTTGCAAGATGATTCCTCATTGTGCCTTCGAGTTTATCTTTAGCTACCAAATTCTTCTCCAAGTTTATTTGAGGTGACTACTGTTTCCATTCTGCACCCAATTCACAATCAGGCCCAATTATCCTGCAGAGTGCCTACCGACTCTCACCCTTTTAAGAATATTCCATTGTGTGTCTCATAACCTTGAGATTTTACTAGAACAATAGCTAATTTATTAAATGGACTATGCAGAAAATGCTGACGTTTTGAGTGATTCTATAGTGGAGACTGCTAGTTGGTTTTCTATCAAAATCCATACTGCTATTCTTCCAGAATACTAGAGTTCAAACAAGGTATGGGGCCACCCAGCTACAGACTCCATTTTCCAGACTCCTTTGCAGCTGTCTCTGGAATGTGACCTAATTATCACCAAGGGACTATGAATGGAAATGATAAGCGCAATTTCTGCTTCATCGGTTTAAAAGCAAATTGCTTGCCCTCAACATCTGTTCTTTTCCCCCGCTGTAAGCCAGAACATGGACATGCCTGCAATTCAACTTTTGATCATGCAGATGAAAACATTTGCTAAGAAATTAAAGATCTTTTAAAACCACCGTATTTGGGATCTACTTTTTTCTTAAATAGCAGCTTAAGCTTTACCTAACTAATACAGATTTTAACAGACCAGTGAGCTTCACCTCCCATGTTTGCATTTTTAACACAGGCAGCATGGAGACCTAGTTACTTAATGACAAGGAGCTCCTCCACTATGAGAATTCTCCACAACATAGCAAGCCAGTCATGTCTGGCACTTTCATCACTCTAATGACTTGGAAGGCCAACACTATGTCTTTCTAGCAGTAGCATTTAGCACAGGTTTTAGTACAATGGTAGATGCAGAATAGATGTTTAAAAATATTAGGAATAGAAAAGGTTTGCAAGCTCTGAAATCAGGTCACAGAAGTAGCCACCTAACCTGCTTACGCAGAGGGTGAGCCCCGGAAACATTAAGCTTTATGAGCACTAACGTTGCTGTGTAGCAAGATATAATATCAAGCTTGAAAGTAGACCACGTGGATAATGCTTAAACTTGGCTTCGACATTTTGGCCTGCCGGAAAATATGGCAGTTCATTAAAAGATCAGTAGTGAGTAATACTGACTTTGCTAACTTTATTGACATCTGAACTGTGCCTTAATATTGGGTGTCATAATATTGCAGAATGGTGAGATATCTCAAGGTTTAATTAATAAAAAAAGACTGGAATTAATTTACCAGATGAAGGATAATAAGAAATTTGAATCTGTAGTATTCATGTTGCTGCTTGAATGCTGTGCAATAGCAAACCTAGCTCTCCCTGTGGCATCATCCCAGACTGTGTTTGTGTAAGTTTGGATGCATCTGGGTTGACACTGACTTCATTGAAGCATTATTTTGTAAAGGGCACTGCTTGAGAGCATTTCTTGGCCTGCTCTACACATAAGAATCTTAGCTGTAGTTGTATGTTTGTCTGCCAAGTGTAGATACCCATGTAGAAGAAGGAACTCAACCTATAGCTTTTTTAACCAAATAAACACCCAAGAAATACAAATAATACCTCAGTGACAATATTTAATGCCTCTTCACTAAGAAATCATAGTCAAGTGTAGACAGAGGACATATCTATCAGGAACCAGCGTAGGTCTTAGACAAGAAATCCTAGAATAATTGGGTTTTATCTCCTGTTCTCTAAGTCTTCAAGTGAACCTTTTCTCCACCATGCTTGTTTGGCAGGCATCTCTTTAGATTTGCCTCCCCTTGCTTTTGAAGATTGAATATAAAGGGATAAAATGTAGGTCTGGGCTTGAGAGAGACATAAACAAGCTGCTCTGCTTGATTTCGTTCCAGTTTAGGCTGCCCTATCACAGGCTGGAAAATGTTTCTCTCTCTTTCTGTCCAGCTTACCCTACGACACAAATACTTTAGAGTCAGGGCAAAAGTTGTATATTAACAAAGCATTTGAATTTTCCTGGAAACTCTTAAGAATCTGGGTGTGCTGATCTCGAACATTTGTGAGTTACTGGGCAAGAGTACAAATGGAGGCCCACATATCATGTATCTAAGTATTTAAAAGTTACAAATCAAGCCAAAAATTTAAAAGAAATATGTCTATTCTTCTATTTCAATAAATAAATCTTTATAATACCTAGAAGGCCAAGTTTGAATTTAGAATTCTTGTATTTGTTGAGTTTCTGAAAAAAAAAAAAAATGGTATCATAATAAGAACCAATTCTTAATCCTCAGTAAGGAATAACTCACCTCCCTTGTCTTCCATCCCTACCTCCATCCCACACAGGAAAAGGCCTGGTTGCATGCCCACCCCAAACTGCAAGTCCAAGTTCTATCTCTGCCACTGTAAACATTAGTCCTTTGCCTATTTCTTGAATCTTGGGATGGGTCCTCTCATAGTACAGTATTTCCTAAAGAGGATGTCCTCTAGGAAATGCCCTACATAAACCTCGGAAGCTGGTTTGGTGCTGTTTTGGAAGCAAATTTTAGTGTTCCATGTATCCAAAGAATGGTTAAAGAGAGAGAGTCCCAAATTCTGAATAGACACAATTCCCTTGACTTTGCAGACTTTTAACTCTTCGGAGAGAGGACATGGCTGGAGGAGGGCCTGCAGAGATTTATAATATGGAACACAGACTCACTTGCTTTGGTCTGAGGGAGACACTGAATCCAGAGCAGCAGCAGGCAGCCAGGAGAAGATTTAAGAGATTTGAGTTCTTGTCCTATATTCTATTACCACCACCTGATGTCAACATTTGAAATAGTATTCTTTTGGGAACACCACTTGTTAGCTGTGTTATACAATGGTATGGAGGTTATCCCCATCAGATCAAGTCCCTAGATCTGTGAAAGACCAGAAAGATATGATTTCTGCGCACAGCTATGATAAGCATTGAGAAGGGATTTTCAATGAATTTTTTTATAAAAAGAACTATCACTGCAGCATATGTCATATTGCCCTAGTTACTAAGTTAGTCTGATTAAGATCAACTTTCCAGTTTCAAAAGTGGAGCTATAGAAATGATTATTCCCCTTTAAATAAGTGAGTATTCACATAGAGACACATATGCACAGATGTTGGCAAGACACAGGCAAGCTTTAATGCCACTTCCAATTTCTCCCATTAACTATAAGGACAAAAGATATGGTGCATGACCAAAAAAGAACAAATGTTACATTTTCTCAGCATTTTCTTATCAGGGTTGAAAGGGAGCAGACTGCATTTCCAAGAAAATAGGCCCATCTTATGGCTGTTCCAGGAAAGTCCTGTTGTTGCATGTGAGAACTGGTGGTGTATGCCTCATGAACTCAGGCTGTTGGGGAGGGATAGCATTTAGGCCTTCCATTGTATGGACGCAATTGGATATGGTTGTAATGTACCAGTAGTGATTAGGTCTTCAAGGAACACTCCAGAGACAGTACTTCAAAATGAATCTCAATGCTAAGCCAACTGCGAGATTCCATTACAGACCTATGCATATCCACAGTTATTTTCTCAGGTCATATCAGCTCCCATTTATATATAGGTTAATTTAGGTGAGTCTATTGCCCAAAGAAATACAGTTTATTACAATATAGCAATTGCTTTGGAGCCCAAGTTTCATAAAGAGAATTGTCCAGGGGACTGCTATCAAGACAGTTTCCTAGAGTTATATGTAAAGAGAGTGTTTACACCAATCACTAAAGCTGTGGTGATTACGTGCTAAAATTACGTTGGCTGAGACACTGAGTAAGGTGACTAAATTATCTAGAGATAACTAGAAATTTGTTGGGTATACTTACATATCTTTTATTGCTACTGAGATGCAATGTTTGTCTAGCTCACAAGTCACTTCTTTGAGAGCTAACACAGTCCTTCATGAGCTTCAGTGTCCCAACACTTCTAGGCAGTAACTACCTTGATCAAGGTTGGACATATACCCTAAATTGGGCCAGTCCGACTATTCTAACCATTTGGAGTCAGAATTAATGATGCTAGCCAACCTCTGCTGGTGGCTTGCCTTGTAAACATGAGAACTTACATGGGTCATATTCAGTCATATGCATGGAGTAGCAAAATAGGCAATCTACAAAAGCAAATGAATTTATCAGGATCCCAGAGAGAAACCAAGATGTTTTTTAAAATCTAGTTTTCCAAAAAGAAGGACAATAACTTAATAACCTTCTGAGGACTTGATGTTGGTCACCTCCAGGTACTGATCCCTCCTGAAGCTTGGTTGTACTTTCTCCCTTGGTAATCAAACACCCCTGTATCCTCAAACAAATTTTTCTTTCTTGTTTAGGTGTGAGTGAGTTTCTGTAACCAAAAAGCCTTCACTAAACATTACTTGAACTTCTTATTTACTCTGTAAAGATTTTTGTAAACACTGGGAAAATGAAATATGTCTTGCTGTTTTCTTAATTTGTGTTCTCTAAAAACAATTTCTATGATTTTATATTCCCAAATGAATTTTTTTTTCAAATTTGCATTGATTCTCTGTGGACCTTCCTATGGCTATATTCTGCTTTCACCCATCTGTCTGTAGTCATATGAAGAATTTTATAGTTATTCTGCCTTCTTTTCTGGTGTGAGGAAAAAAAAGGTTTTGATGCTGTAGTATCTGATATAGTTATCCACATTGCACAGATATCTTCTGTGATGTGCCTGTTTCAGTGTCATACACTCCCAGTTTCGCAGAAGCATGCTTCCACTTTTCCCCCTAGTTACTCATTAAGATTATTCTTTTAATGTTTAACTATTTAATGTCAATGTGGCAGATACATATGTATGTGTGTGTGTGTGTGTGTGTATATATATATATAAAAAATCAGGGTTTCACCAACTTTTTGGTATCAGGATACCTTTCCACACTTAAAAATTACTGGGCATGCCAATTAGTTAAATATTTGTCATATTAGATAATAAAACTGAACGATTAATATTTATATTAATCCATTTTAAAATAACAGTAATAAATTCAATGTGTGTTAACATAAGTAATATATTTTTAAACTGTGTTTTTCAAATAAAAAATCACAGAGTAGCATTTCTTAATACTTTTCATATCTCTTTAATGTCATGTTTAATAGAAAATAGCTACAGAGTCCTATCTGTCTCTGCATTCAGTCTGTTGCGATTTTACACATCTTGTAGCCCATGGAAACTGCACTGCACACTCATGAAAGACTGAAGGTGAAATAGGCAAAAACTTTTTAATATTATGTGAACAGAGAGTCTCAGCCCCCACCAGAAATCCTCAAGCTATACTTCAATAAGTGCTGTACATTATACAGTCACAACTTTAACAACTGAGAAGTAAAAAATATTTTTACCAAAAGAAAATATTTTCTGTTGTGACATTTAACTGAACTGACCAAATTTAGATATTTTGGGCATCCTGTGCCAAAAAAAAATTTGAAGAGGAAATCACATTCCTCTTTTAAGATTGCTAGTGTATAAAACACTGTGGTGAAATTTAAATTGAATCTGAAAGTACCTATCAACCATGCAGTAGACTGGTTTAATTTTTCATCATACTGTATATCACTATGTATCTACTTATAGTATAGACATACTTAATAAATTAGCAACTGACTTTACTTAAATGCCTTATATTCCTAACATTACATTTTCCTTTGAATGCCCACATGTACGATGGGACTATTCTAGCATTTTTCAATTTTAATATTTTTTATCCTAACTTACTGGTCTAATAAAATCTAGTCAAAATCAAATTACAGAATTCTACTTACCTATAAAAGAAAAAGAAGGTATGCAATAATTCGGTATATTTGAGATAGCTCAAATACTCCAACTTACAAATTATCTTTCTTCAATAATCTCTAGATGGTTTGATCAAGTAAAAATTTCTTTTTATAATCTCTTGAAAATGCACCAGAGTAGCACTCATTTAATCATATTCTGTCTGTTCTTAGATTATTAGTTCCATGTCAAATTCAGTGTTTCCCATGATATTTAAAGTTATCTCCTTGCTCTTTTCTCTATTATGGTCATTCACAAACTTCTAAGGTAATATTAAAGATAGGAAAAGCAACTCAAAGAGTTTGCCTGAATTGCACAGGGTGCTGGGAGAGAGTATGTAGCTAATTTTTCCTAGCTGGGGTCTAGATTTTTGCTGTTTTCCATCAAGGAATGATGCTAATGTGAAGACATAATGAAAAAAATGTGTATGTAAAACTAAGTAAGGGACTATTTATACTGACTTTAATAATCAGCGGGAAAAGAAATTGATCAGTAGTTCCCAGAAGTCCTCTCAAGACTTCACCCTTTTACATACAAATCATATCCTTTCATTTCATGTTATCATTTTTTGTATATAGGTGAATTTTTTATCTTTGGCTTTGAAAAGATCAAGTTGATCTGAAAGTAATTTCACTAGCTGCTAAAATAAAACTCAACTTTCTTTAAAGGCAATCAATAAAATTCAGAATCACAATATAATAATAATAGTAATAATGTCCAGCATCCAGACAAAATTCCTACGTATACAAAGAAGTAAAACACGTGATCCACAAATAACAGAGAAATCAGTAAATAGGAAGACACACCTCAAAATGACATTGTTAGTAGATTTAGCTGACAAGAAATTAAAATAGATACTGTAACTATATTCAAAAATGTAAAGGATAACCTTAAAAAAATTGAAGAAAAGGGAAATATATTTTTAAAATAAACCTTCTAGAACTCAAAAATACAATATCTAAAGTGAAAATTTTACTGGATGAAATTAAACAGAAATTAGAACCCACTAACTTAAGGTGAATGAACTTAAAGGCACTACGAAAGAAACTCTACAAACTCATGTACAGAGAAAAACACAAACAAACTACAGTGTTCTGTGGAGGAATGCAATATAATGTATCATACAAGTAATTGAAGACCAGAGAGATGAAGAGAGAAGAAAAATATTTGGAAAAATAAAAGTCAAAATACTCCAAATTTTATTTTAACTAGTTACCCAAATTTTAACTATTTACTATTTATAAATCCAATAAAGACAATAAACCCCAAGCAGAGTAAACACAATGAAAATAACACTGTAGCACATTGTAATCAAATTGATGAAAAGCAGGTAGAAACTGGGCCACATCACCCAAAGGGGAATAAAGTACCCCACCACACAGAACATAGTGCAACAATGTCTTTGAAGTGCTAAATTATCAACCAAGAATTCTATATCCACAAAATAAAATTTCAAAAATTTAGGCCAAAAAAAAGTTATTTTAAGAAGCTGAAAGAATCTGTCATCAGTAAACCTTCACTATAAGAAAAATTTTTTTTAAATTTGGGTGGAAGAAATGTTATACCAAAATGTAAATACACATCTAAATAAAGAAAAGAGCTTTGGAAATGGTAAATACATAGGTAAATATAAAATATTTTCTTATTTTTAAATTCTTAACAAAGTTAATTGACAGCTTAAGGCAAACATTTAACCATATATTATAGGGTTTATATTATACGTGGAAGTAAAATGTATTAGCGTTATTCACAAATAATGGTGAGAGTGAATGGAAGTATACTGTTGTTAAGTTGTTATATTATACATCAAGAGAGAATATTGGTACGTGACAGATGAATGTTGTAAAGTAGAGTAACCACAGAAAAAAATAAATTAAAGAGGTATAGCTAATTAATCTAGACAATAATGTCTGCACAGGCAGGCATGCATCTAACCAATATGCCATATCTGGTGTTCTTTGCTCTTGCTATGTACTGGTCTGGATTCTTCTGGTCTCAGGTAATGGAAAAAAAATGAAGCTTAAATAGAAAGAGAAATGACTGTCTCCTAACTTAAAGAAGATATTGGGTCCTCCACACAGCCAACATTTTTTCCCCAACAATCTCACATCTGTACTTGGCTATATTCTACAGAGGTGCCTTTAGCGGATAGAAATGGCCATTATGGAATCTCAGCCTCACATGCTCTCTATTTAGAAATCTCAGAAGAATGATATTATTTCTTGTTCAACATCCATATAACAATCCAAAGGAAGGAATTTGTTTGGTCCCGCCTAGAATTATTATTTCCTCTGAACCAATCTCTGTGTTTAGGAAACTATGACTGGCTGGGCCTTTTTTTAACTTTTGTTTTAGGTTTAGGGGTACATGTAAAGGTTTCTTACATAGGTAAACACATGTCATGGGGGTTTGTTGTACATACTATTTCACCACTCAGGTAGTAAGCCCAGAGCCCAATAGTTATCTTTTCTGCTCCTCTGCCTCCTCCATCCTCCCTCCCTCCCTCCTCAAGTAGACTTATTTTAAAAAGTCAAAAAATAACAGATAGATGCTGGCAAGGTTGTGAAGAAAAGGGAACCAGTGTCTGTTGTTTCCTTGTGTCTACAAGTTCTTATCATTTAGCTCCTACTTATAAGTGAGAACATGCAGTATTTGGTTTTCTGTTCCTGCATTAGTTTGCTAAGGAAAATAGCCTCCAGCTCCATCCATGTTCCCATGAAAGACGTGATCTCATTCATTTTTATGGCTGCATAGTATTCTGTGGTATATATATAGCACATTTTCTTTATCCAATCTGTCATTTTTGGGCATTTAGGTTGATTCCATGTCTTTGCTATTGTGAATACTGCTGCAATGAACATTCACGTGCATGTGTCTTTATGGTAGAATGATTTATATTCCTCTGAGTATATAACCAGTAACAGGATTGATGGGTTGAATGGTAGTTCTGTTTTTAGCTCTTTAGGGAATTGCCATACTGCTTTCCACAATGTTTGAACTAATTTACACTCCTATCAACAG
Source organism: Symphalangus syndactylus (assembly GCF_028878055.3). Lineage (NCBI taxonomy): Eukaryota > Metazoa > Chordata > Mammalia > Primates > Hylobatidae > Symphalangus > Symphalangus syndactylus. The sequence goes on from NC_072439.2 coordinate 69,013,920, forward strand.
TATGTAAGTGTTCCCTTTTCTTCACAACCTCGCCAGCATCTATTATTTTTTGACTTTTTAAGAATAGCCATTCTGACTGGTGTGAGATGGTATCTCGTGGTTTTGATTTTCATTTTTCTAATGATCAGTGATATTGAACTTATTTTCATATGCTTGCTGGCCGCATGTATGTCTTCTTTTGAGAAGTGTCTGTTTAGGTCCTTTGCCCATTTTTTAATGGGTTTTTTCTTGTAAATTTGTTAAAGTTCCTTATAGATGCTGGATATGACACCTTTGTCAGATGAATACTTTGCAAATATTTTCTCCCATTCTTAGGTTGTCTGTTTACTCTGTTGATAGCTTCTTTTGCTGTGCAGAAGCTCTTAAGTTTAGTTAGATTACACTGATCAATTTTGCTTTTGTTGTGATTTCTTTTGGTGTCTTTGTCTTGAAATCTTTGCTCATTCCTATGTCCAGGACAGTATTACGTTTTGTCAGCTTTGTCAATCAGATGGTGTAGATGTGTAGTCTTATTTCTGGGCTCTTTATTCTGCATTTTAATCAGTACCTTCTAGCCTTATAACACTCACCAAATTTGAAGAGCATTATCTTAAAGTAGTAAAACTCTAAGAAATATTGCTTTTCCCATTATTACAATTAAACTGTAAAAAAAAGGGTAAGAGAGATTGAAAATAAAAAGTCTTGATAAATTGTGCTGCGCTAAAGATAGAATATGGTTTTGTTGAAGAAAATTCAAATACATTAAATTATGATTCTCTAAATATTCCCTAAATATTGACAAGTAGGTAGAACATTAACTTTAAACCAAGGAAATATAGACCATGACTAGAATTTTGATGATATCATGGCATATTATACTCCAAGGTTGAAATACAAAAATCATTTTTATGGTTACATCTTGAAAAGAACGTTAGAAAATTTCTTCTATTCTTTACTTTGGTAAAGTAAGGATTTGAATATTGTGTCAGAGATTATTTGGCATGTTGCCTATCAAATCCCCATCCTTGCATTATCTCAAGTTAAACCCCAATTATTTTCAGCTTTGTACATTGCCTAGCTCTCCCCACACCCCACGAAATTTAGGAGTAAAGATGTGACTAGAAATTGCCAATGTGTTGTAAGGGCAGGTTTTGTATGGGATGTTTTGAAATCTCCTAAAGGAAGGGTATGAACCTTTCTCTTCTGCTTCCACATTGCTTCTTAGAATATTGATTTGATGACTGGTAATCCAAAGACAACCTCAGATCATGAGCATAAAAACAACACCACAGGGATAGTGTTACTAAAGGGGATTGAGTCTCTGATAACTGCCAAACCACTGTACTGAGACTTCTTTTACTTGACAAAGTAAACTTTTATCATTTTTAAGCCATTTTGGGGATCACTTTTGAGTCACTGTTACAGTTGAAAGATGTCCTAACTTATACAGTGATCTATAACTTTTGGGCCCTTATACAGACTAATAAGGCAAACATGTACCTGAATTGGTAAACAAAGTTTTTTATTTACTTTTTTTTTAATTTTACTTTAAGTTCTGGGATACATGTGCTGAACATGCAGTTTACATAGATATACATGTGCCATGGTAGTTTGCTGCACCCATCAACCCGTCATCTAGGTTTTAAGCTCCACATGCATTAGGTATTTGTCCTAATACTCTCCTTCCCCCTGCTCCCCAACCCCAATAGGCCCCAGTGTGTGATTTTTCCCTCCCTGTGTCCATGTGTTCTCGTTTTTCAGTCCCCACTTATGAGTGAGAACATGTAGTGTTTGGTTTTCTGTTCCTGTGTTAGTTTGCTGGGGATGGTGGTTTCCAGCTTCATCCATGTCCCTGCAAAGGATATGAACTCATTCTTTTTTATGGCTGCATAGTATTCCATGGAGTATATATGGCACATTTTCTTTATTTACTTTGTTAAAGAAAAATAAAAATGGAAGCCACAGTTTAGATATACCTCAAAGTCAACTTCCTATAACCATGTAGCCAAAATTTAAGTCAATCTGATTCTCCAAAATGGTATCTTAAATTATAAACACAAAACATAAGCTTTGCATCCTTATCAGCATGATTCAGTGAAACTAAACAGCCCTGTTTGCCTTAAAAAGAATGTTAATGTATAAGTCTATCACAAAAAAACAGTCAAAAATAGTTTTTCCTTTATACTGTAAAAACTGTGCTGTAATTGCCATAAGGCAAGCCTCTTATCAAGTCGTTTGAAATCTCCCAGATCATGATGTATACTTTCTGTCTGACAATAAACTAAGTTTTTCCTAACTTGATCTGATTTTGTTTTTGACAACTTCAATTTGGTAACCCGCTGGTGAACAGTATTTCCAGGATGCATCAGAGTCCTAGATCTTATGGGAAATGTAAAGATGATAAGATCTCATTATGATGTAGTTAAAAAGAAGATATTATTCATTCTTGTCTCATTGTGATATGAGCAGCTCAAAAAATAACTATTATGAAAGAGAGGGAAGTGTTAGAAGAGGTAAAGTTGACAACACCTTGGATGGCTTATTTGGAAAGGAAATATTTAAATTAGGTCTTGAACCCAAATTAGAGTTTTTTCCGACAAATTTTGTAGAACAGGAAAGAAAAGGATCCCAAGGCAGAGGAAGCAGCTTAAACAGTCATCCAACGTGGGAGATTGGGGGTGTGCTGTATACCAAGCACAGATGAGTGAAGATGAGGTCTAGAAATGTGGGATAAAATTATAGAAGGCTTTGAATATTGGCTAAAGAGTCTTGCTTTTATTCTTCATACAATGAGTAATCATCGTCTTCATCATTTATTTACATTCTTTCATATGGATTTTTTTTGGAGACATGATGTCACTCTATTGCTCAGGCTAGAATGCAGTGGTACAAACATGGCTCACCACAGCCTCAACTTACCAGGATCAAGCAATCTTCTCACCTCAGATTCCCAAACAGCTGGGACTATACATGTGAAACACCACACCTGGATAATTTGGGGGGTTTTTTTGGTAGAGACGAGGTCTCACTATGTTGCACAGGCTGGTTTCAAACTTCCAGACTCAAGCAAACCTCTCGCCTAGGCCTCCCAAAATGCTGGGATTACAGGCATGAGCAACCATGCCTGGCCTTATATAGATTTTTAATGCAATCGTTTCTAATTAAATTTGTTTTCATTAGATTTTGTGCTCTGGTGGCTTTTTTTCTATCACTGATTATTAGATCATTTTGAGTGTAGCAAAAAAATTTATATATATATGTGTGTGTATATATGTGTGTGTGTCTGTGTATATATATATATATATATATATATATGATCAGATAAGAGAAGCAGTATACCTCATTTCAGTTGTTCTCAAAGTGTGGTTCCCAAACCAGTAGTACAAGCATCTCCTAGAAACTTTTTAGAAATGCAGATTCTTAGGACACATCCCAGACAGGCCAAATGAGAAATGTGGGGATTGGGGAATAGCAATCTGTGGGTTTTGTTTTTTTTTTTTTGATGGAGTCTTGCTCTGTGGCCCAGGCTGGAGCACAGTGGTGCCATCTCCAGTCTCTGCAACCTCTGCCTCCCGGGTTCGAGCAATTATCCCTGCCTCAGCCTCCCGAGTAGCTGGGATTACAGGCACCCACCACCACGCCTGGCTAAATTTTGTATTTTTTAGTAGAGACGGGGTTTTGCCATGTTGCAAGCCCTCCAAGTGACTCTGATACACAGCAAAGGGTGAGAACTACTGACTTAGTGATTGGAGATGAGATCTTGAGACAAAGAACCAGAGTTCAATGACCAATTCTACCGTTTGTCCTGAAGCAAATTTCCATAGCCTTGTGGAAAATCAATCTCCTCATTTTATAAAGGGTGACAGAGATGTGAAGTTTGTGTAAGACAGTGTATATATTACTCAGAAATGGTAAGTCTCTCAAATTTTAGCTATTGTTAATTACTAAAAAGGAAGCTTATTGCAGAAAATTTGCTCTGTATGTTTTCATGGATATAAGAATATGTATAATGTGATACAAATCATGACACATCAAATGATTCAAATCTAATATGTGAATATAATCTAACAGAAAATCTGTTTTGGTCTCCACAGATGCCAGATGAGAACTTGCTCAGATCAGCTTTTCTTCTGTAATTTTCTGTAGAGCACCAAGCACATGATTTTAAATATCATTGGCAAAACAATGTCTTTATTCCTTGCAAAATTTTTTATATTAGTCAAAAATTTGTTCAAGACAAATATTTTTAAAAGATGCCACTTCACTTCCACAACACACACACACACAGACATACACAGCGAGAGAAAGAGAGAGAGAGAGAGAGAGAGAAATGAGAAGGTAAATGTTGCTTTTTTCTTATGGAAAGAATTTCAACCAAGAGACCTATATGGGGGTAGCCAGCAAAGCATCCCATTAGTGGGGCTATGTTCTGTTTTTTCTTCTCTTTTGATGCAGATACATTATTATTATGGATCTGAGTGATTTTCATAGGCAAATACACTGAAATATCATTCCTGACCTTCTTTCACAGAATTAGGCAAATTTAATAAGCATTCCAGAACTTTGTTTTACCATATCCAGAACTAGGATAACACACACAACATGCTAATATATTTAAAACATGTATAAAGAATATAATTGTGTTACTTATATGAATACTAGCTATCTAGTTCCTATAGCCTAACACCATATGGTGTTTTTCTTGCTGGAATCCTTGGTCAGTGGTGGTGACACAGGGGATAGGATGGATGTTATCCATGCAAACATTCAGGGACCATGGCTAGTGCAGCCTCTGCCACCTTCCATACAGGGCTTCTACTATCACCCTTAATGCTGAAATCCAGCTAATGGAATGGACAAAAGAAAAAGAAAAGTAGGCAAATTCTCTTCCTAACCACTACAACCAGAAGTAACAAATGCCATTTCTGTTTATACTTCATTGGTGAGAACTGGTCAAGCAGTCCACCAGGTTCAAGGGAGATGGGAAATGCAGTCTCTGGCTGGATACTGGGTCAGTATTCACATGGTGTGTTTCCAAATTATCACAGGCAAAAATTTTACCAAATATCTCCACAACTAAATAAACTTTCCTGCCTTCTAGCCTGCTATTTCTTTGTTTTTGTTCTTGTCATGGCTGTCCAACTTCAAATTATGCCACATATTTTGCATTTGTGTATAGAAGCCCCTATTTAAAATATCAAATTACCATCCACTACTGTCACCAAAACAGCTCCCAAAATACCAATGAAAATATAACTTTCTCAGATTAAAGTCCAATGCAGGTATGACTGATTCACTTCAGCCAAAGCTGCATAGCAGCTTTGTGACACACAGAACTAGTAAAAAAAATTCTGTCATCTTCTAACTATGGCTTACAGGGTCACCTTGAGCACTGGCATCAAGCTGGTACCAGAGAAGGGAACAATTAGGGAAGCACACTTGTTTCTTAATCATTTGGGCTCACAAGTGACACATTCATCTCTACTACATTCCATTGATGAGAACCAATTATAAGGTTCCACTTGCATAAAGGCAAATGTAGATTAATAGAATTTCCTGGTGCGCCCACCACTGCCCAGCAACAGCTCTACATTGCAAAACGGCAGTCAAAAAGCTTTACTAGATATAGGTCTCTGACACAAAAGTAAAATTGTATATACATATGTGTGTGTGTATACATATACACATATATGTCAGGCCTCTGAGCCCAAGCTAAGCCACCATATCCCCTGTGACCTGCACATATATATGTCCAGATGACCTGAAGCAAGTGAAGATCACAAAAGGAGTGAAAATGGCCAGTTCCTGCCTTAACTGATGACATTACCTTGTGAAATGCCTTCTCCTGGCTCATCCTGGCTCAAAAGCTCCCCTACTGAGCACCTTGTGATCCCCACCCCTGCCAGCCAGAGAACAACCCCCTTTGACTGTAATTTTCTACTACCTACACAAATCTTACAAAACGGCCCCACTTGTATCTCCCTTCGCTGACTCTCTTTTCGGACTCAGCCTGCCTGCACCCAGGCGGTTAAAAAGCTTTATTGCTCACACAAAGCCTGTTTGGTGGTCTCTTCACATGGACGTGAGTGAAATTTGGTGCCGTGATTCAGATTGGGGGACCTCCCTTGGGAGACCAATCCCCTGTCCTCCTGCTCTTTGCTCCATGAGAAAGATCCACCTACGACCTCTGGTCCTCAGATCAACCAGCCCAAGGAACATCTCACCAATTTTAAATTGGGTAAGTGGCCTCTTTTTACTCTCTTCTCCAACCTCTCTCATTGTCCCTCAACCTCTTTCTCCTTTCAATCTTGGCGCCATCCTTCAATCTCTCCCTTCTCTTAATTTTAGTTCCTTTCCTTTTGTGGTAGCATCAGAGGAGACGCATTTTATCCATCAATCCAAAACTCTGGCACCAGTCACGGACTTGGGAAGACAGTCTTCCCTTGATGTTTAATCACTGTGGGGACACCTGCTTGATTATTCACCCACATTTCAGAGGTGTCTGATCACCACAGGGATGCCTGCCTTGGTCCTTCACCCTTAGTGGCAAGCATTTTTTGGGGGGGCAAGCACCCCCGCCTCTTCTCTCTGTGTCTCTACCCTCTCTTTTCCCTTCACTTTCCTGGGGGACAAGAACCCCCCACCCCTTCTCTCCATGTCTCTACCCTCTCTTTTCTCAAGGCTTGCCTCCTTCACTATGGGCGAACTTCCACTCTCTATTCCTCCCTCTTCTCCCTTAGCCTGTGTTCTCAAAAACTTAAAACCTCTTCAACTCACACCTGACCTAAAACCTAAATGCCTTACTTTCTTCTGCAACACCGCTTAGCCCCAATACAAACTTGACAATGGCTCTAAATGGCCAGAAAACGGCACTTTCGATTTCTCCATCCTATAAGACCTAGCTAATTTTTGTTGAAAAATGGGCAAATGGTCTGAGGTGACTTACATCTAGGCATTTTTCACACTTTGTTCCCTCCCTAGTCCCTGTTCCCAATGCGATTCCTCCCAAATCCTCCTTCTTTCCCTCCCGCCTGTCCCCTCAGTCCCAACCCCAAGTGTAGCTGAGTCTTTCCAATCTTCCTTTTCTACAGACCCATCTGACCTTTCCCCTCCTCCCCAGGCTGCTCATTGCCAGGCCGAGCAAGGTCCCAATTCTTCCTTAGTCTCTGCTCCTCCACCCTATAATCCTTCTATCACCTCCCCTCCTCACACCCGGTCCAGCTTACAGTTTGGTTCTGTGACTAGCTGTTCCCCACCTGCCCCAAAATTTCCTTTTAGAGAGGTGGCTGGAGCTGAAGGCATAGTCAGGGTACATGTGCCTTTTTCTCTATCAGACCTCTCTCAGATCAGTCAGAGTTTAGGCTCTTTCTCATCAGACTCCACTAAACATATACAGGAATTCCAACATCTAACTCTGTCCTACAATTTAACCTGGAGTGACTTAAATGTCATCCTAACTTCTACCCTCTCCCCAGATGAATGGGAAAGAGTTTTTTCTCTGGCCCAATCTCGCGCTGACAACTGCCAGCTACATGAGCCAGACCTCCAGGAAGGCATTAGAGCAGTTCCCCAAGAGGATCCCCAATAGAACTATCAGGCAGATTCCCCAGGTATAGCTAGGCAAGATTACATGATTTCCTGCCTAGTTGAAGGGCTTTAAAAGGCAGCTTACAAAGCTGTTAATTATGACAAGCTTAAAGAAACTACCCAAGGTAAAGATGAAAACCCAGCCTAGTTCACGGCTCATTTGGCAGCAACCCTGAGATGCTTTACAGCCCTAGACCCTGAAGGGTCAGAAGGCCGTCTCATTCTAAATATGCATTTTATCACCCAGTCAGCTCCTGACATTTGAAAAAAGCTTCAAAAATTAGAATCCAGCCCTCAGACCCCACGACAGGAATTAATCAACCTCACCCTCAAGGGGTACAATAATAGAGAGGAGGCAGCCAGACAGCAATGCATTTCTGAGTTACAATTACTTGCCTCTGCTGTGAGACAAAACCAAGCCACACCTCCAGCACATGAGAACTTCAAAATGCCTAAGCTGAATGTGCCTAAGCTGCAGCAGTCAAGCATTCCTACAGGACTTCCTCCATCAGGATCTTGCTTCGGGTGCCAGAAATCTGGCCACTGGGCCAAAGAATGCCTGCAGCCCGGGATTCCTTCCAAGCTGTATCTCATCTGTGCAGGGACCCACTCGAAATCAGACTGCCTACCTCACCCAGCAGCCACTGCTAGAGCCTCTAAAACTCTAGCCCAAGGCTTTCTGACTGACTTCTTCACAGATCTGCTTGGCTTAGTGGCTGAAGACTATGCTGTCCGATCACCTTGGAAGCCCCCTGGACCATCACGGATGCCAAGCTTTGGGTAACTCTCACAGTGGAGGGTAAGTCCATCCCCTGTTTAATTGCTATGGGGGCTACCACTCCACATTACCTTCTTTTCAAGGGCCTGTTTCCCTTGCCCCCATAACTGTTGTGGGTATTGACGGCCAAGCTTCAAAATCCCTTAAAACTCCCCCACTCTAGTGCCAACTTGGACAACATTCTTTTATGCACTCTTTTTTAGTTATCCCCACCTGCCCAGTTCCCTTATTAGGCTGAGACATTTTAACCAAATTATCTGCTTTCCTGACTATTCCTGGACTACAGCTACATCTCATTGTCACCCTTCTTCCCAACCCAAAGCCTCCTTTGCGTCTTCCTCTTATATCCCCCCACCTTAACCCACAAGTATGGGACACCTCTACTCCCTCCCTGGCAACTGATCACATGCCCATTACTATCCCATTAAAACCTAATCATCATTACCCTCCTCAATGCCAATATCCCATCCGGCAGCACACTTTAAAAGGATTAAAGCCTGTGATTACTCGCCTGCTACAGCATGGGCTTCTAAAACCTATAAACTCTCCTTACAATTCCATTTTACCTGTCCAAAAACTGGACAAGTCTTACAGGTTAGTTCAGGATCTGCACCTTATCAACCAAATTGTTTTGCCTATCCACCTTGTAGTGCCCATCCACTCTGTAGTGCCCAACCCGTACACTCTTTTGTCCTCAATACCTTCCTCCACAACTCACTATTCCATTCTTGATCTTAAAGATGCTTTTTTCACTATTCCCCTGCACCCCTCATCCCAGCTGCTCTTTGCTTTTACCTGGACTGACCCTGACACCCATCAGTCCCAGCAGCTTACCTGGGCTGTGCTGCTGCAAGGCTTCAGGGACAGCCCTCATTACTTCAGTCAAGCTCTTTCTCATGGCTTACTTTCTTTCCACCCTTCCACTTCTCACCTTATTCAATATATTGATGAGCTTCTACTTTGTATCCCCTCCTTTGATTCTTCTCAACAAGACACCTTCCTGCTCCTTCAATATTTATTCTCCAAAAGATATCGGGTATCCCGCTCCAAAGCTCAAATTTCTTCTCCATCCGTTACCTACCTTGGCAAAATTCTTCATAAAAACACACTGCTCTGCCTGCCAATTGTGTCCTACTGATCTCTCAAACCCCAGCACCTTCTACAAAACAACAACTCCTTTCCTTCCTAGGCATGGTTGGATACTTTCGCCTTTGGGTACCTGCTTTTGCCATCCTAACAAAACCATTATATAAACTCACAAAAGGAAACCTAGCTGACCCCATAGATCCTAAATCCTTTCCCCACTCCTCTTTCCATTCCTTGAAGACAGCTTTAGAGACTGCTGCCACACTAGCTCTCCCTGACTCATCCCAAACCTTTTCATTACACACAGCTGAAGTGCAGGGCTGTGGGTTAGAATTCTTACACAAGGACTGGGACCATGCCCTGTAGACTTTTTGTCCAAACAACTTGACCTTACTGTTTTAGGCTGGCCATCATGTCTCCGTGCAGCAGCTGCTGCCACCCTAATACTTTTAGAGGCCCTCAAAATCACAAACTATGCTCAACTCACTCTCTACGGCTCTCATAACTTCCAAAATCTATTTTCTTCCTCACACCTGATGCATATACTTTCTGCTTCCTGGCTCCTTCAGCTGTACTCACTCTTTGTTGAGTCTCCCACAATTACCATTGTTCCTGCCCTGGACTTCAATCCGGCCTCCCACATTATTCTGGATACCACACCTGACCCCCATGACTGTATCTCTCTGATTCACCTGACATTCACCCCATTTCCCCATATTTCCTTCTTTCCTGTTCCTCACCCTGATCACACTTGGTTTATTGATGGCAGTTCCACCAGGCCTAATCGCCACACACCAGCAAAGGCAGGCTATGCTATAGTATCTTCCACATCTATCATTGAGGCTACCACTCTGCCCCGCTCCACTACCACTCAGCAAGCCAAACTCATTGCCTTAACTTGGGCCCTCACTCTTGCAAAGGGACTACACATCAATATTTGTACTGACTCTAAATATGCCTTCCATATTCTGCACCACCATGCTGTTATATGGGAAGAAAGAGGTTTCCTCACTACACAAGGGTCCTCCATCATTAATGCCTCTTTAATAAAAACTCTTCTCAAAGCTGCTTTACTTCCAAAGGAAGCTGGAGTCGTTCACTGCAAGGGCCGTCCAAAGGCATCAGATCCCACTGCTCTAGGCAACGCTTATGCTGATAAGGTAGCTAAAGAAGCAGCTAGCATTTCAACTTCTGTCCCTCATGGCCAGTTTTTCTCCTTCTCATCAATCACTCACACCTACTGCCCCACTGAAACTTCCACCTATCATTCTCTTCCCACAAAAGGCAAATGGTTCTTGGATCAAGGAAAATATCTCCTTCTAGGCTCACAGGCCCATTCTATTCTGTCGTCATTTCATAACCTTTTCTATGTAGGTTACAAGCCGCTAGCCTGCCCCTTAGAACCTCTCACTTCCTTTCCATCATGGAAATCTATCCTCAAGGAAATCACTTCTCAGTGTTCCATCTGCTATTCTGCTACCCCTCAGGGATTGTTCAGTTCCCCCTCCCATCCCTACACATCAAGCTCAGAGATTTGCCCCTGCCCAGGACTGGCAAATTGACTTTACTCACATGCCCCGAGTCAGGAAACTAAAATATCTCTTAGTCTGGGTAGAAACTTTCACTGGATGGGTAGAGGCCTTTCCCACAGGGACACTGTGGTCATTTCTTCCCTTCTGTCAGACATCATTCTTTGGTTTGGCATTCCCACCTCTATAGAGTCTGATAATGGACTGGCCTTTACTAGTCAAATCACCTAAGCAGTTTCTCAGACTCTTGGTATTCAGTGGAACCTTCATATCCCTTACTGTCCTCAATCTTCAGGAAAGGTAGAATGAACTAATGGTCTTTTAAAGAAACACCTCACCATGCTCAGCCTCCAGTTTAAAAAGGGCTGGACAGTACTTTTACCTCTTGCCCTTCTCAGAATTAGAGCCTGTCCTCGAGGTGCTACAGGGTACAGTCCATTTGAACTTTTATACGGATGCACTTTCTTGCTCAGCCCCACCCTCGTCCCAGACACCAGCCCTCTAGGTGACTATATTCCAGTCCTCCAGCAGGCTAGACAGGAAATTCTCCAGGCTGCTAATCTTCTCTTGCCTACTCCAGATTCTCAGCCATATGAAGACACTCTAGCTGGACGATCAGTTCTTCTTAAGAATCTGACCCCTCAAACTCTACAACCTTGATGGACCGGACCCTACTTAGTCATCTATAGTACCCCAACTGCCTTCCGCCTGCAGGATCCTCCCCACTGGGTTCACCATTCCAGAATAAAGCCGTGTCCATCAGACAGCCAGCCTAATTTCTCCTCTTGCTCCTGGAAGTCGCAAGTACTCTCCCCTACTTCCCTTAAACTCACTCGCATTTCTGAAGAACAGTAATAACACTTATGAGCCTAATACATTCCTTCATTCTATTAGGTCTGTTTGTCCTTACCCTACTTTTTGCAACAGGGCTTTATCCAGTCACCCCCGCTACTTGGACTGAGCCCCAAAAGCTAGTCATCCCTACTATCTTCTGTCTAGTCATACTCCTATTCACCATTCTCAACTACTCATAAATGCCCTACTCTTGTTTACACTGCCAGTTTATGCTGTTTCTCCAAGCCATCACAGCTGATATCTCCTGGTGCTATCCCCAACCACCACTCTTAACTCCCTCTTAGAGTAGATAGATGATCTTTGCTGGCAGGGCACCCTCCAATACTTTCACCTTGATAAAGTTCTATTCTTTACTTTTATACTCATTCTTATTCTCATTCTCATGCCACCCTCTACCTCTCCCCAGCTATCTCCACCACCCTATCAACCTTACTCACTCTCTCCTAGCCATTTCTAATCCCTCTTTAGTGAACAATTGCTGGCTTTGCCTTTCCCTTTCTTCCAGCATCTACACAGCTGTCTCTGCCTAACATACAGACTGGGCAACATCTCCTGTCACCCTATACCTCCGAACTTCCTTTAACAGCCCTCACCTTTACCCTCCTGAAGAACTCATTTACTTTCTAGACAGGTCCAGCAAGACTTCCCCAGACATTTCACATCAGCAAGCTGCAGCTCTTCTCTGCACTTACTTAAAAAACTTTCTCCTTATATCAACTCTACTCCCCCCATATTTGGACCCCTCACAACACAAACTACTATTCCTGTGGCCACTCCTTTATGTATCTCTTGGCAAAGACCCACTGGAATTCCCCTGGGTAACCTTTCATCTTCTTGATGTTCCTTCACTCTTCATCTCCAAGGCCCAACTACACACATCACTGAAACAATTGGAGCCTTCCAGCTCCATATTACAGACAAGCCCTCCATCAATACTGACAAACTTAAAAACATTAGCAGTAATTATTGCTTAGGAAGACACTTACCCTGTATTTCACTCCATCCTTGGCTATCTTCCCCTTGCTCATCAGACTCTCCTCCCAGGCCCACTTCTTGTTTACTTATACCCAGCCCCATAAATAACAGTGAAAGGTTGCTCGTAGACACTCAGCGTTTTCTCACACACCACGAAAATCGAACCTCCCCCTCTATGCAGTTACCCCATCAGTCCCCATTACAACCTCTGACAGCTGCCGCCCTAGCTGCATCCCTAGAAGTCTGGGTACAAGACGCCCCTTTCAGCACTCCTTCTCATCTTTTTACTTTGCATTTCCAGTTTTGCCTTGCACAAGGTCTCTTCTTCCTCTGTGGATCCTCTACCTACATGTGTCTACCTGCTAATTGGACAGGCACATGCACACTAGTTTTCCATACTCCCAAAATTCAATTTGAAAATGGGACTGAAGAGCTCCCTGTTCCCCTCATGACACCGACATGACAAAAAATGGTTATTCCACTAATTCCCTTGCTTGTCAGTTTAGGACTTCCTGCCTCCACTATTGCTCTCGGTACTGGAATCGCAGGCATTTCAACCTCTGTCACGACCTTCAGTAGCCTCTCTAATGACTTTTCTGCTAGCATCACAGACATATCACAAACTTTTATCAGTCCTCCAGGCCCAAGTTGACTCTTTAGCTGCAGTTGTCCTCCAAAACTGCCGAGGCCTTGACTTACTCACTGCTGAAAAAGGAGGACACTGTATATTTTTAAATGAAGAGTGTTGTTTTTACCTAAATAAATCTGGCCTGGTGTATGACAACAGGAAAAAACTCAAGGATAGAGCCCAAAAACTCACCAACCAAGCAAGTAATTACGCTGAACCCCCTTGGGCACTCTCTGATTGGATGTCTTGGGTCCTCCCAATTCTTAGTCCTTTAATACCTATTTTTTCCTTCTTTTATTCGGACCCTGTATCTTCCGTTTAGTTTCTCAATTCATCCAAAACCATATCCAGGCCATCACCAATCATTCTATACGACAAATGCTCCTTCTAACAACCCCACAATATCTCCCCTTACACAAAAAATCCTCCTTCAACTTGACCACTCCCACTCTAGGTTCCCAGGCTGCTCCTAACCCCGCTTGAAGCAGCCCTGAGACACATCGTCCATTATCTCTCCATACCACCCCCCCACCAAAAAATATTTTTTTGCTGCCCCAACACTTCAATACTATTTTATGTTATTTTACTTATTAATATAAGAAGGCAGGAATGCAGGCCTCTGAGCCCAAGCTAAGCCATCGTATCCCCTATGACCTGCACATATATGTCCAGATGCCCCAAAGCAAGTGAAGAATCACAAAAGAACTGAAAATGGCCCTTTCCTGCCTTAACTGATGACATTCCACCACAAAAGAAGTGAAAATGGCCAGTTCCTGCCTTAACTGATAACATTACCTTATGAAATTCCTTCTCCTGGCTCTTCCTGGCTCAAAAGCTCCCCCGCTGAGCACCTTGTGACCCCCACCCCTGCCAGCCAGAGAACCCCCTTTGACTGTAATTTTCCACTACCTACCCAAATCTTATAAAACAGCCCCACCCCTATCTCCCTTTGCTGACTCCCTTTTCAGGCTCAGCCTCCTGCACCCAGGAGATTAAAAAGCTTTATTGCTCACACAAAGCCTGTTCGGTGGTCTCTTCACATGGACGCGAGTGAAAATATACATAGGCTGTTTTTAACAAATAAATCTCAAACATATAAAGAGAACTATTAATAAAGAATGTAAAAGATCAAGATCTTTGTGAGAAAAACATCTGGAATGTGTCAGGCCTCTGAGCCCAAGCTAAGCCATCATATCCCCTGTGACCTGCATGTACACATCCAGATGGCTGGTTCCTGCCTTAACTGATGACATTCCACCACAAAAGAAATGAAAATGGCCTGTTCCTGCCTTAACTGATGGCATTATCTTGTGAAATTCCTTCTCCTGGCTCATCCTGGCTCAAAAGCTCCCCTACTGAGCACTTTGTGACCCCCATGCCTGCCTGCCAGAGAACAACCCCCCTTTTTCCTTTACCTACCCAAATCCTATAAAACAGTCCCACCCCTATCTCCCTTCACTGACTCTCTTTTTGGACTCAGCCCACCTGCACCCAGGTGAAACAAACAGCTTTATTGCTCACACAAAGCCTGTTTAGTGGTCTCTTCACACGGACGCCAGTGAAATTTGGTGCCGTGATTCAGATTGGGGGACCTCCCTTGGGAGATCAATCCCCTGTCCTCCTGCTCTTTGCTCCATGAGAAAGATCCACTTACGACCTCTGGTCCTCAGACCAACCAGCCCAAGGAACATCTCACCAATTTTAAATCCTGTAAGTGGCCTGTTTTTACTCTCTTCTCCAACCTCTCTCACTATCCCTCAACCTCTTTCTCCTTTCAATCTTGGTGCCACACTTCAATCTCTCCCTTCTTTTAATTTCAATTCCTTTCATTTTCTGGTAGAGACAAAGGAGACACGTTTTATCCATGGACCCAAAACTCTGGCGCTGGTCACTGACTATGGAAGGCAGCCTTCCCTTGGTGTTTAATCATTGCAGGGATGCCTCTCTGATTATTCACCCAGGTTTCAGAGGTGTCAGACCATGCAGGGACACCTGCCTTGGTCCTTCACTCTTAGCGGCAAGTCCCGCTTTTCTGGGGGAGAGGCAGGAACTCCAACCTCTTATCTCTGTGCCCTGATCCCTTATTTCTGCACCTGGACTTCTTATCTTTGCACCCCAACCCCTTATTTCCATGCCCCAACCCATTCTCTGGTTTTCTGGAGGGCAAGAACCCCCCACCCCTTCTCCGTGTCTCTACTCTCTTTTCTCTGGGCTTGCCTCCTTCACTATGGGCAAGCTTTCACCTTCTACCTTCCATTCCTCCTCCTTCTCCCTTAGCCTGTGTTCTTAAGAACTTAAAACCTCTTCAACTCTCACCTGACCTACAATCTAAGCATCTTATTTTCTTCTGCAATGCCACTTGACCCCAATACAAACTCGACAGTAGTTCCAAATAGCTGGAAAATGGCACTTTCAATTTTTCCATCCTGCAAGATCTAAATAATTCTTGTCATAAAATAGGCAAACGGTCTGAGGTGCCTGACGTCCAGGCATTCTTTTACATATCGGTCCCTCCTGAGTCTCTGTTCCCAATGCAACTGATCCCAAATCTTCCTTCTTTCCTTCCCACCTGTCCCCTCAGTCCCAACCCCAAGCGTCGCTGAGTCTTTCTAATCTTCCTTTTCTACAGACCCATCTGACCTCTCCCCTCCTCGCCAGGCTGAGCTAGGTCCTAATTCTTCCTCAGTCTCCTCACACCCGGTCCAGCTTACAGTTTCATTCTGTGACTAGCCCTCCCCCACTGGCCCAGCAATTTACTCTTAAAAAGGTGGCTGGAGCTAAAGTCATAGTCAAGGTTAATGCTTTTTCTTTATCCCAAATCAGATAGCGTTTAGGCCCTTTTTCATCAAATATAAAAATCCAGCCCAGTTCATGGCTCGTTTGGCAGCAACCCTGAGACGCTTTACAGCCCTAGACCCTAAAAGGTCAAAAGGCTGTCTTATTGTCAATATACATTTTATTACCCAATCTGCTCCTGATATTAAATAAAATTCCGAAAATTAAATTCCAGCCCTCAAACCCCCCAACAGGACTTAATTAACCTCACCTTCAAGGTGTACAATAATAGAGTAGAGGCAGCCAAGTAGCAACATATTTCTGAGTTGCAAATCTTTGCCTCCACTGTGAGACAAACCCCAGCCACATCTCCAGCACACAAGAACTTCCATACGCCTAAACTGCAGTGGCCAGTGTTCCTCCAGAACCGCCTCCCCCAGGAGCCTTCTACAAGTGCCAGAAATCTGGCCACCAGGCCAAGGAATGCCCGCAGCCCAGGATTCCTCCTAAGCCATGTCCCATCTGTGCAGGACCCCACTGGAAATCAGACTCTTCAACTCACCTGGCAGCCACTCCCAGAGCCCCTGGAACTCTGGCCCAAGGCTCTCTGACTCCTTCCCAGATCTTCTCGGCTTAGCGGCTGAAGACTGACGCTGCCCGACGGCCTCAGAAGCCCCGTAGACCATCACAGATGCCAAGCTTTAGGTAACTCTCACAGTGGAGGGTAAGTCTGTCCCCTTCTTAATCAGTACGGAGGCTACCCACTCCACATTACCTTCTTTTCAAGGGCCTGTTTCCCTTGCGTCCGTAACTGTGGTAGGTATTGACAGCCAGGCTTCTAAACCTCTTAAAACTCCCCAACTCTGGTGCCAACTGAGACAATACTCTTTTAAGCACTCCTTTTTAGTTATCCTCACCTGCCCAGTTCCCTTATTAGGCTGAGACACTTTAACTAAATTATCTGCTTCCCTGACTATTCCTGGCCTACAGCTACATCTCATTGCCGCCCTTCTTCCCAATCCAAAGCCTCCTTTGTGTCCTCCTCTTGTATCCCCCCACCTTAACCCACAAGTATAAGATACCTCTACTCCCTCCTTGGCAACCGATCATGCACCCTTTACCATCTCATTAAAACCTAATCACCCTTACCCCGCTCAATGCCAATATCCCATCCCACACCATGCTTTGAAAAGATTAAAGCCTGTTATCACTCGCCTGCTACAGCATGGCCTTTTAAAGCCTATAAACTCTCCTAATTCCCCCATTTTACCTGTCCTAAAACCAGACAAGCCTTACAAGTTAGTTCAGGATCTATGCCCTATCAACCAAATTGTTTTGCCTATCCACCCCATGGTGCCAAACCCATATACTCTCCTATCCTCAATACCTCCCTCCACAATCTGTTATTCTGTTCTGGATCTCAAGCATGCTTTACTATTCCTTTGCACTCTTCATCCCAGCCTCTCTTTGCTTTAACCTGGACTGACCCTGACACCCACCAAGCTCAGCAAATTACCTGGGCTGTACTGCCGCAAAGCTTCACAGACAGCCCCCATTACTTCAGTCAAGCGCAAGTTACTTCCTCATCTGTTACCTATCTCAGCATAATTCTCATAAAAACACACGTGCTCTCCCCGCTGATCGTGTCTGGCTAATCTCCCAAACCCCAATCCCTTCTACAAAACAACAAGTCCTTTCCTTCCTAGGCATGGTTGGATACTTTCGCCTTTGGATACCTGCTTTTGCCATCCTAACAAAACCATTATATAAACTCACAAAAGGAAACCTAGCTGACCCCATAGATCCTAAATCCTTTCCCCACTCCTCTTTCCATTCTTTGAAGACAGCTTTAGAGACTGCCCCCACCCTAGATCTCCCTGACTCATCCGAACCCTTTTCATTACACACAGCTGAAGTGCAGGGCTGTGCAGTCGGAATTCTTACACAAGGACCGGGATCGCGTCCTGTAGCCTTTTTGTCCAAACAACTTGACCTTACTGTTTTAGGCTGGCCATCATGTCTCTGTGCAGCAGCTGCTGCCGCCCTAATACTTTTAGAGGCCCTTAAAATCACAAACTATGCTCAACTCACTCTCTACAGCTCTCATAATTTCCAAAATCTATTTTCTTCCTCACACCTGATGCATATACTTTCTGCTTCCTGGCTCCTTCAGCTGTACTCACTCTTTGTTGAGTCTCCCACAATTACCATTGTTCCTGGCCCAGACTTCAATCCGGCCTCCCACATTATTCCTGATACCACACCTGACCCTCATGACTGCATCTCTCTGATCCACCTGATGTTCACCCCATTTCCCCACATTTCCTTCTTCCCTGTTTCTCACTCTGATCACACTTGGTTTATTGATGGCAGTTCCACCAGGCCTAATCACCACACACCAGCAAAGGCAGGCTATGCTATAGTACAAGCCACTAGCCTGCCTCTTAGAACCTCTCATTTCCTTTCCATCATGTAAATCTATCCTCAAAGAAATAACTTCTCAGTGTTCCATCTGCTATTCTACTACTTCTCAGGGATTATTCAGGCCCCCTCCCTTCCCTATACATCAAGCTCAAGGATTTGCCCCCGCCCAGGACTGGCAAATTAGCTTGACTCAACATGCCGTGAGTCAGGAAACTAAATAACTCTTGGTCTAGGTAGACACTTTCACTGGATATGTAGAGGCCTTTCCTACAGGGTCTAAGAAGGCCACCACGGTCATTTCTTCCCTTCTGTCAGACACAATTACTCGGTTTGGCCTTCCTACCTCTACGCAGTCTGATAGTAGACCGGCCTTTATCAGTCAAATCAGCCAAGCAGTTTTTCAGGCTCTTGGTATTCAGTGAAGCCTTTATATCCCTTACAGTCCTCAGTCTTCAGGAAAGGTAGAATGGACTAATGGTCTTTTAAAAACACACCTCACTAAGCTCAGCCACCAACTTAAAAAGGACTGGACAATACTTTTACCTCTTTCTTCTCTCAGAATTCAGGCCTGTCCTTGGAATGCTACAGGGTACAGCCCATTTGAGCTCCTGTATGGAGGCTCCTTTTTATTAAGCCCTAGTCTCATTTCAGACACCAGACCAACTTAGACTGTGCCCCAAAAAACTTGTCATCCCTACTATTTTCTGTCTAGTCATACTCCTATTCACCATTCTCAACTACTCATACATGCCCTGCTCTTGTTTACATTGCCGGTTTACACTGTTTCTCCAAGCCATCACAGCTGATATCTCCTGTTGCTATCCCCAAACTGCCACTCTTAACTCTTGAAGTAAATAAATAATCTTTGCTGACAGTACTATGCTGAATCTCCTTAGGCACTCTCTAATTAGATGTCCTGCCTGGGTCCTCCCAATTCTTAGACCTTTAATACCTGTTTTTCTCCTTCTCTTATTCCATTTAGTTTTTCAATTCTCACAAAACTGTATCCAGGCCATCACCAATAATTCTAAATGACAAATGTTTCTTCTAACAGTCCCACAATGTCACCCCTTACCACAAAATCTTCCTTCAGCTTAATCTCTCCCACTCTATGTTCCCATGCTGCCCCAATCCTGCTCGAAGCAGCCCTGAGAAACATTGCCCATTATCTCTCCATACCATCCCCCAAAATTTTTGCTGTCCCAACACCTTGCCATTATTTCATTTTATTTTTCTTATTAATATAAGAAGACAGGAATGTCAGGCCTCTGAGCCCAAGCTAAGCCATCATATCCCCTGTGACCTGCATGTACACATCCAGATGGCCTGTTCCTGCCTTAACTGATGGCATTATCTTGTGAAATTCCTTCTCTTGGCTCATCCTGGCTCTAAAGCTCCCCTACTGAGCACCTTGTGACCCCCACTCCTGCCTACCAGAGAACAACCCCCCTTTTTCCTTTACCTACCCAAATCCTATAAAACGGCCCCACCCCTATCTCCCTTCACTGACTCTTTTTGGACTCAGCCCACCTGCACCCAGGTGAAATAAACAGCTTTATTGCTCACACAAAGCCTGTAGTGGTCTCTTCACACGGACGCCAGTGAAAGAATGTACTTTTGTTTTTTGTAAAATAACTGCTTATAGACAATAAAAACTCAAAAGACATTATTTCAAAGATATGTCTTTGAGGAGAAGCCCAAGGTTTCCCAAGATAGAACTTTGGAATAAAGACTTGAGATAGGATTAGTCCAACCAACCCTTCATTTTATAGGTGAGGGCATTGAAGCTCCAGAGAATTGATGTGACAAGCCAAAAATTATAATGTTGGACAGTGAAAAATATCTCATCTTTTAATTCCTTTATATCATCAGGGTTGTCACTTGAGGAATCAAAAGGAGAAAGAAACTAAATTATTGACATTTAGAATTTCAGGCTTCAGATTTAGAGATTATCATATGAGGAGCCATGAAAATAACGGGAGGAGGGAATCACAAAACCAAGTGCTCTTGCAAGCAAACAAATTAAGTAGGCCCACGCTTCTCCCATATGCTTGTAGTCAGACTCAGGCCAATCCATGGCTCAGGGGGTTGGTCCTTCATAGAGTATGCTTCAATGATATAATGCTACACAGTGAGGAAGTATCTTATTTCCAGAGGTCCAAGGCACAGACTTTTAATGAAACCTGCCTAAAGTTTTCTCTGTACCTTTGAAGGTTTCCATGTCATCATTACCCAATTCAGGAGATTTTATAAGCCTCTCCAAAGAAAGAAATTGTTCCTTTTCTTGGGTCTTTGGCCTTTCAGTTGTGCTGTGTGATGTGGCAGACTCTGAGATGAAGCAGGGATCCCTCCTATGGGCCTGCCACCCCCAAAGCATGGAAATAAAGGAAAAGTTTGAGTTCCTTCCAGGGAAATTCCAGGCACCAACCTAGCCCTGAGAAGTAAATGAGCAACCTGATAAGCAAGAATGCAGTAATAGCTGAAAACAATAGCCAAGGAAGCTAGAGCCACAGAGTTTGCTTCTCTATAGAACTTAAAGGTAAAGTCTTCACATATGTCCCTGAGTTGTTTTTCAGAAACCTGGACCCCTCACCACATGGAAAAGCCATCTGCTGGCACATAGATCTCAGATAGGGTGGAACCGAGGGCTAAATTCTGTCATTCTTTGTTCTAAATTTCTTCCTGAGGGCCCTGAAGGAAATTATGCTCACAGGCCAGAGCTCAACTCTCCTTTCTGCTGACGCACACTTTTAGACAAAGCCAAACCAATCACAAGTCAGAAAATATTTGAATCCACCTATGATCTGTGGGCCATGCCACCCTCCCCACTCACCTGCTTTGAGATGTCCCACCTTTTTAAGCCAAACCAACGTATAGCCTCCATGTATTGATTTATAGCTTTGCCTGTAACCTCTGCCTCCCTGCCTTTAAAAACTCTTACAGTTAAGCCACTGGGTAGTTCAGATCTTAAGCATGAGCTGCCTGATTCTCCTTGCTTGCCGCCCTACAATAAATGCCTCACTTTTTCTTCTTGCAAATCCCAATGTCATTGTTTGGCCCTGCTGTGCCAGGCAGGCAGACCCAAGTTCAGTCCGGTAACAACTCCTCTAGAATAGGCCATGAATTATAGCTACGTGAAGTCAATAAAACCCAAAGTTTCCAAAAGAAATACTACTATTTTAATAATTATTTTGCCTCCATGAGGAATAAAAATATTTCCTATATATGATGTACTGGAGTTTTACAAGGGGTATTGACAGTAATTTTATCCCGTATTGATTATGGACTGTTGTGAATTCTACAGATTTCATATAGTTTAGCGAAAAAAATTATTTCATACTTATTTTCCTTCATAAATAGATATATGTTTTGTAAATGTATTCCAGACACTTGTAACCTTTATGATACAAACTTGTAATAACTACTGAGTTACTTATAATTGAAGGTAAAAATTAAATGTTTTAATTTTGGAAGTGGTTTGGCAACTGTATTTCCAAAACATGGTAGAAAATGGTGTTTTTTAGCTTGAATCCACACCAGAAGGCTACTCATTCTTCCACAAAGAGCTTATGGAAGACACTCCCATTTTTAAGCCAAATGGAAGAAGAACATGAAATCAGAAAAATAAATTACCCAACTTCTGTATAATGCTTTCAGGATCCTCAGTAGGGAACTCACAGCAGACTTTTAGCAAATCTTATTAAAGAAAACAAATACATTAGGAACACATTGTAAGAATATGTACTTAAAGTGAAACTTGGGTAGTGATCTTATTACATTATCTCAATTATTGAATCCCTCTTATTTTCTTCTTCTGCTTTATTAATGTCATCAGTTATTACCATTTGAAATTACCTTATTTTTGTATTTGTTCACTGGTTTACTGCTACCAGTAAAATGTCAGCTCTATGAAGACAAGGACCTGTCAGATTTGCTCACTAATATATCCCTTGTGCTTAGAAAACTACCTGGAACATAGTGGAAGCTCAATTAATATTTGTAGAATGAATGAATGAATCCCCAGAGCATGACATTTAATGCATGAAAGAGGATCAGAAGAATTCAGCCAACCCAAGAGAAACAGGAATCTGGACCACACCTGAATAAAACTACTATCCTCTTAACTCATTATTCTCTCCTTCCTGAATCAAAGACTCATATTTTTAAAACAGATATGTTGTGAGGAATTTATGCCACACATGCATATTGCTAACATATAGATTAGTATTTACTGTGTTATATCTAAGTATGTTCAAATTGAAAGTAGAGTAATGAACATTGCTTTCAATTATGTTATGATTTTTAAGCAATCACAATTCATTCTAAAGTTGGCTTCATAATGTCTTGAGTATTGCTGTAGGTTTTGCTGTAGATGGATACCTAGACTTTGAAAATTAAAATAGAAGGTGAAGGGCAGCAGCATATGCCACCCCAAAAGATGGCACTTTAGCATAAGGATTATTTTGAACTAAAGACAACTGAGAAGAAGTAGATACAGGAAAAGTTATTTGCCTTGCCTAAACGATTTGCCTAAAAACAGAATACAAATTCACAAAGTTATCCCTCCTCCTCTCTCTACCAAGTAGGACAGAATTTGATCACTGAAGATGACTTAAGACGCTTATCATCCTGGAGAGATCACCACAGGAATCTACACAACAAATTTTACAAAATAGCCTTTATCTACCATATATTTGCCTTCCTACAATTTACTGCCCTTATAAATCCAAGGTCCTTTCCTTTGTCATTTCTTCAACCACGTATTGTTCTTTGTCGAAGATGCTATATAAGCCAGAGTTCTAAGCCACTTGTTTGAGATTTACTCATTTTTTCCTGGGTATCTTCTATGTGTACATGTGGTATACATGTTAACAAATATCTGTTTTTCTCTTGTGAATCTTTTGTTTTTTGAGAAAGGACTCACTCTGTTGTCCAGACTACAGCAGAGTAGCATAATCATAGTTCACTGCAGCCTCAACCTCCTGGACTCACGTGATCCTCATGCCTTATCTTCTCAAGTAGCTGGGACCACAGGCATGCGCCACCACACCTGGCTATTATTTTTAATTTTTTTTAGACAGGATCTCACTATGTTGCCCAAGCTGGTCTTGAACCCCTGGCCTCAAGCGATCCTCCCACCTAAGCCTCTCAAAGTGCTGAGATTACAGATGTGAGCGACCACACCTGGCTATCCTGTCTTTTATTACAAGGGATACTAGCTCAAAGCTATGAGAAGTAGAGAGAAAATTACTTTTTCCTTCCCTGCAAAGGGAATATAACTCAGTAATTAAGGTCACAGACTTCTAGCTTGAGTAGTTCTGAGTTCAAATCTACCCACCATATTTATCAGTTATGTGTCTTTGACTAATTTTGTAACATTTTTGAATGTCAGTCTCGAGTAGTTCTGAGTTCAAATCTACCCACCATATTTATCAGTTATGTGTCTTTGACTAATTTTATAACATTTTTGAATCTCAGTTTCTTTATCAGGAAGTTAGGTAATGCTGTTTCATAAAAATTTTAGTACATTTAACATAAGGTAAAAAGTGCTTACTTCAGTGAGCCCAACACAAAATTAGGGCTCAATGAGGTGTAGCCATTATCATTAAGCTCTCTGCCAAAATTGCCAAGACAAACAAACAAAAAGGAATTTTACATCATTAGCTTGAAAGTGGAAAAACTGTGAAACATGCTATATGAAGTAATATTGGAATGTAGTTTTAGCTTTTGATATTTAGACGTGATGTTTCGGAGTATTCAAGGGAAGGGATCTGCATTTAATCTTTATAGTGCACAATCTTAACTCTAACACTTCCTTGGCTCAGTATTGTAACATTGTGGAAGTTCAGCTTCCTGAGTCACACTAATTATGCTGCCACTTTCACCTATAAAAGGAGGAATGCTTTACAAAAGTGCTCAGCATTTCTATGTTGTGTACATTTTAAAACCATAAATCAGTAGAAAAAAAAACCTGGTATGTTTCAAAAGGTACTGAAACAACATAAATATTAAATGTAACATGTCAAATAACAAGTGAAGATTAATGAAATACCCAAAGCTCCTCTACTGCAAGGAATACTGGATCTCTGTGTCTTAAGTGACACCCCAGAGAGGCATGTATCATGGCCACGGTCTCTTGACCTTACTTCCCCATGGCTAGATAATGGTGCTATGCCTGAGTCTAATAGTCCAGTATTTTAGGGAATAATAAATTTGATATCTAAGACAAGAATTTGATATTTAAGATATTATAGACAGGATTATTCTAACATACGAATGGTAATATTTTATGTACGCTCAAGGTTTTAGATGCATATAGATTTTCTAAAACATACAGAAGGAACAGAAACAAATGCATACCTAATTTTACTTATTCATCAAGACAGATATCTATTACTACAGGCACAGTTTAAAACAGAAAAGACATAAGATATAGAGCAAATATTGTCAAGATGATGATATTTTGCCAATCAACTATTTTTGAGAAATCATCTTTTATTCTTTTCATTCACAGTGAATCTAAATCTCTTCCTTTAATCTCCTGGGTGTCAGGATTTGTCACTCTTCCCATAAACAAAATTGATTCTAGGGAAAAAAACAGATATACTTTAGGAATTTCAGGAGAAAACAACTGACAATAGTTAGTTTTCCTTAATACTTAACATGTCATTTGGTCTTTTTTCTCTGTAAGATAAATAGGCAGTGTCTAATAGCAAAGCCTTCTCCTTTGTCTCAAATTCATAATTATATCATTATTAATCATTTTCTGGTAATTTATGAAGTAAATTAACACCCACTACAGCTTGTCATGGAAAAAGCATTAATCCTGTTTTTCACAGAGGGAAGCAAAAATAAAGTGACAGAGAGGTGTTCTTCTAAACATAGTGACCCAGTCCGGAGACCATAGCATAATAAAATGGTGATGAGCATGGTAGAGTTTTAAATTTAAGGCATTAGCAATCATCATTTTATGGATGTAATGTAAGCCTTCAGGGTTAAAAGTGCAACTTCCCAGTTCTCCTTTATCAGCTCTGAATCAAAGCTTACTTTACTGCCAAAGACAGTATTTTTATATCTCTAGTACTTTCAAATCCTCACCAAGGTGATACAGTATACAGCATAAATGCAAATACCTGTTTTTAACCATTGTGTGTTTGCAAGTGAAAAGGAACTAAGAACTAAAGGACAAAACAGAAAGAATGATGTGCCAAAATCTATTCACCTTTCTTTCCAGCTGGGTTAAGAGAAGTGGCCTCAATCAATCAATGTCAAATGTTGCCTTAAGTTCCTTATGCTTGGATGTAATAAAGGTTAATTTCAAAGGTGATAAATTTTGCATAATTTTAAAGCTAATAAAATGATATTTAAATGTATTTGAAATAATAGCGGGACGGCCCTTTTTTATTAACTCTGCTATTCAGTCCAAAGACACACTCTTTGAAGAACAAATAACATGGAAATAGACATAAACTCCGGCACATTTTTATTTTTTTTGTTTGTTTTGTTTTGTTTTTTGAGACGGAGTCTCACTCTGTCACCCAGGCTGGAGTGCAGTGGCGGGATCTCCGCTCATCGCAAGCTCCGCCTCCCGGGTTCACGCCATTCTCCTGCCTCAGCCTCCCTAGTAGCTGGGACTACAGGTGCCCACCACCACGCCCAGCTAATTTTTTGTATTTTTAGTAGAGACAGGGTTTCACCATGTTAGCCAAGATGGTCTCGATCTCCTGACCTCGTGATCTGCCCGCCTCAGCCTCCCAAAGTGCTGGGATTACAGGCGTGAGCCACCACGCCCGGCCCAGATTTTACTTTTTATTATGAATAATTATAGCCAACAATGTTTTGTTTCAAAATATTAAAATAATTCTGGAAAAAAACCAAATACCCCAATATTTCAGATAGATAAAGATACATAAATACATTTCTCAGAATAGATATTACATTTAGTCACAATAGGAATAAGCAGCGACTCCTACATCTTCATAATACTAATGCCATAATGCTATGGCATTAAAATGCTCATCAGAATAATTTGTCTGGAAAAATTTTAAAGTAACTTCTATAAACACTAACTTATAATTGAAGACAATATCTTAAAATTTTAAATACCTAGAAGTGTAGAATGTTACATAAAACCCATTAGTCCCAGCCTTTTCAATCTGTCTTTTTCTCCAGGAAGAATCACACTTTGAATTGAGTCTTCATGCCATCATCAATCTACTCACTACTAAATTGGGCAGATTAATAAAATCTCCCTTGACATAATAGTGAAGAATTTAGAGGCAGACTGAAGCAAAAATTATTATTTTTTTATCTTCATCTTTCCTTCCTAAATAGGTACCCCCATATTTAATCAATATATTTATACAACATCTTCATCAGATGGAAGCAACTTTTACCTCCTAATATTACAATACAATAGCATTACCAAGCTAATTGTTTGTTAGGCAAGAAAAAAATTCTTAATGGATATTCTGCAATCTGCTTCTCCCCTCAACACACGACCCAAAAGAGTTCTAAACGCAGTAACTTTCATTATGTCTGGAGTCCTGTCAATTTCAAAATCATAATTCACTATTCTTTCAGGAATGGTACCTTTCATGAGTATCTTTCACAATTTTCTTCTCAAAGCCTATAAAGTTGGCCTACATCCCCAACCTTAAAAAGGTGCTTTATTGTCCTAGAAGTTTAGCTTAGTAAGGGCTTTAGAGGAACATACTGCAATATAAAATTCATCTGATAGGAAAATCCAAATAATGGATAGATTTTGCACAAAAGGACTGTTTGGATCAAAGAAAATTTCCAAGCTATGTAAAAATTGATTGTACTAAACCTAAAATCATTCATCCTTATACTTCAGAAATCAACAGAGGCCGGGCGCAGTGGCTCAAGCCTGTAATCCCAGCACTTTGGGAGGCTGAGGTGGGTGGATCACGAGGTCAGGAGATCGAGACCATCCTGGCTAACATAGTGAAACCCCATCTCTACTAAAAATACAAAAAAATTAGCTGGGAGTGGTGGCAGGTGCCTGTAGTCCCAGCTACTCGGGAGGCTGAGACAGGAGAATGGCGTGAACCCAGGAGGTGGAGCTTGCAGTGAGCCGAGATCGCGCCACTCCAGACTGGGGGATAGAGCAAGATCCGTCTCAAAAAAAAAAAAAAAAAAAAAGAAATCATCAACAGAATACACTTTATGTATACTATGAAGCCATTTAATAGTTCACTATAGTGATGCTAAATCACTATCTTCATTAATCTCAATGATTTCTTGAGTTCATTTGTGAGAGAAAAATTGATAAATCACTAAATATGTATTGTCTTAAGATAACAGCCCTTTCTACATTTTATACGACAACAATGGACAGTCCCTGATAAATGAGTGGCCATTTATTTTAAACAATACTTTAAAGGAGTAACCCTAGTTTAGAAAGTATCATTACAATAAAGAACATAAAACAGTTCAAACTGTCATTAAGATCTGCTAGTTAAGCATTATCACAAATAAACAGATAAGTGGGTTATTTTGGGTTTTGAATTTTTGCTGCTGTTTTACTGATAGCTGTTACTTGGCCTTTGCACATAACAAGTCATCAACCTGGAAAATAGAGTAAAACATAATTATTCTAAATGCCATTATTTACTTGTGCGTTGATGCCCAATGCAGCTTTTTTTCTTTCTGTCTCCACACTACATAATTATATATTAATTGTAAAAAATTAGAATTATCTAAAGATTAGACAAACATATAGATCAAATGACATACGTAGAATACATTTGAACACTGACACATCCATTACTAGAATTGAAGTTGTGTTAATGCAATCTCATCAATTCTGAAACTGTTTCATTGTCTTTAAGATATGACTTTCAAAAGGGTCACTCAGCATTAGTTTCATGGAGCCAAAAAAAAGAGTGATGTATCCCTTACTGGGCCAATAACATCAGTATTGCTAGTTAATCTAATAGATTCAGATTCTGCGATTAACTATGTTTCTTCTCCCTGTAAATGACTTTAAACTTTTTCACTTGCTTTTCTTCTTTTATTCACTCACTCATTCATATTTCTTAATTTATTCATAATGAATCCTTAGTATGTGCCAGTCACAGTGTTACAGGCTTCAAAAATTCTTTTATTTGACTCTATGAGATGAGTACTACTATTATGTTCAAATAAGATATAGGGAAAATGTGGCTTAGAAAGGACAAGCAACTTTTTTCACAACTGTTAGTGAATTCAGCTGGAACTTGAGCCCAACCCAATTTCACACCCTCTGTCTATATGGAAACTGATATTACGTGCAAGACATTTTGCCAAATACTGGCCTGAATACAGAGATGAGTAAAATATAATTTCTACTATCCTGTGGTTTGTAACTCTTGCATGAGCATTATGACTGCTGAAGGATCCTAAACATAAACTTGACAATTTTCCCACTGTGTTCACATTTCTGGCTTCTCTTATTCACAGGAGAAAGTGCTGAAGCATCCATCCAGACAATCTGAATTTCCCTGTGTTGACACTGTGCCCAGTGCCAATCCAATCCACTACTTCTACACTCCCTTTACCTAACTGCATCATCTTTCACTAGTTGCCCAAGTTGGAGATTTGAAATTACCTTTGACTCCTTCCTATCCCTTAGAACCTATGTTAGTCACTTACTGTTTTGGTATCCACCTCTGAATTCTTTCACAACTCCACACCTCTCAATTTCCATCCCCAATGTGGCATCATACACAGACAGTTGACCTTTATTCCCACTCTGACACTTTCTAGTTATGTAACCTGAGACAAACTATACAATCTTTCTCTGAGCTTTTGTTCTTTACTAGTCAAATATCTAATCTTTTGGAGTGGTTTTAGCTTTAGTGATGGTTATATGAAATGGCTACTACATATAGTAGCCATGATGGCAGCTATTATTACCACTGCCCTATTTTAGGCCTCTGTCATCTCTTAAAATACAATACCTGGTATATAAAATGCGCTTAACAAATATCCATTCAAAGAACAAATGACTTCAGATATGTACATTGCAATTAGAAGCTGGAACTAGTTCTGCTTAACATAATCAGTTCCCCCAAATAATTCTCAAAAAAAGGTACCTGTTGGGTTATGCTTCATAATAAACAGAAATGGATGATTTGCTATAAACTGGCTTTGAGCCAGACTCATGATCACAGGGCTGTGTATGCCTATAAAATAGAGACAACAGTTATTTAGATACTTGCGTTAAAAGATCAGTAAAGAAAGTATATTCATAATACATTTTGTAATAGGAAAAGTCATTTTGTGTGAGGAGTTAACATGTGGAAAAATAACTATTTTCTAAATACAGAGGAATTTGCAATAAATTTAAAAACCAAAGTACTGAAGAATAAATATTAGGTCACTCACAGAATAATTCTAACTTTATATTTATGCTCGATGAAGAAGCAAGCCAGATACCAGATTCAATTTAGTGAAAGCAGTTGAAAAAATTTATCTTTTAAACAGTAATTTTCTGTTCACTTTTTATTTGCATTATATGATTTATTTCTACAATGTTTGTAATTCCTAATTCCTATTTAGGTATGTTTGCACTTCGGTTTTATACTTCGGGTTTGTGGTAATCACATCTGAGCTCAAATTAATTTTTTTTTAACTTACTCTTTCAAAATTATTCTGTGAGCTCAGAGCTTTTAGGATTTGTGCAGTGAATGTGTGTGAGATTTTTATTATGAGATTTGAAGCAGAAATTTGCTGCCTTAAAAATTACTTTCTATGATAATTTATATTATGTTGCTCCATTACAGTATTTGTCAATGTTTAGAATGGGAAAATATAAAAAGTTAGATATTTTTCCTATCTAGATTAAATGTTTTATGCTTAATTCAGATACTGTATTTACCAATAATATAATTATTTTGTACTGTTATTTTCAGACCCCAGGAAAAATAAAATCACTATGTATCATTAGAATTACACAACAGTCAAATATAATCTTAGTATGATAACATGATTGGCACTCTCCTATCCAGAATATCAAGGGTATGCTACCTAAATAACCAGTGAATATAGGCTTATGTCTGAATTATTAAGATAAATCCAAAAGCAAGGTCAGTTTTACTCCCATTTCCATTTACAGTGAATACTTGGACTTTTTTGCTTTTGAGCAGTACCTGAGTGGATTTCTGAAAGTCAAAATACTATTCTGAGGAGTTTTACTGTTGATTCATCTGCCTTCTCTTAATGATTGTTACAGAATCCTAGAAAATTTTAGACTTAAAATGAGAGACAGTGGGCAATAACAAAGAGCTCAGAACTTAAAGTCAGGGAACATGAACTGTGTTCAAATTCTGCTGTCAATAATATGGCCTCAGGTAAGCCACTTTACATTGCTGGGCCTGTTTCTTCACCTATATAATGAGATCAAACAATAATCTGTAAGGACTCTCTCAGTACTGTTTGAAAGCAGCTGGAAAATTTGTCTACATGATCCAACCATTTCATCCAAATATAACCTTTTGACTTCTTCACAGATTAATATAGCTCATCCCCTACAATCCAAGTTCCTTGAGCACAGCAATGCAAAATCCTTCAGGAGATGACAAAATTGTAATGGAGTCCAGTGTGTTTCATCCAGGTGTCAAAATCCATTGGCCCAATGCAGCATTGCAAATTAATCAAGAAATTAATAAATATCAATTTTTATATATTTATCAGTAAGACATTTTAATGATAGCTTTTAAATGTTGATTAAAATCCAAATAGTATGAGGAATTAAAATAGACTTACGAGGATTTCATTAAAGTTGCTTGTCCGTTTATAATTGATTTTAGGGCTTTTTTCTAATTATTTTTCAAGCATTATTTATATGCAGCACAGATGCTATTTAAAATGTCATTTGTTCAAGGAAATATGGCCTAGAAGAGTGGTTCTCAAACTAGAATGTACATACAAATTTCCTAGTGATCTTGCAAAATACAGATTCTGATTCAGTCGGTCTAGGGTTTGGATCTGAGATTTTGCATTTCTAACAAGTTCCCAAGTGGTGCTGTCGTTGGTCTATGCACTACATTTGTAATAAAAAAGGCAAGCTGCAAACCACTATGGAGCACTAGTTCTTCGATGCACGTTGGTATCGCTTAGGAAAACCTAAGAAAATTTTGGAGTCTGGATTTCACTTCCAGAAATACTGATTTAATTATTTTGGGGTGTGGACTGGGCATAGGAGTTTTGTTTTGTTTTGTTTGAGACGGAGTCTCGCTCTGTCGCCCAGGCTGGAGTGCAGTGTGACGCAATCTCGGCTCACTGCAAGCTCCGCCTCCCGGGTTCACGCCATTCTCCTGCCTCAGCCTCTCCGAATAGCTGGGACTACAGGCGCCCGCCACCACGCCCAGCTAATTTTTTGTATTTTTAGTAGAGACAGGGTTTCATCGTGGTCTCGATCTCCTGACCTCATGATCCGCCCTCCTCGGCCTCCCAAAGTGCTGGGATTACAGGCGTGAGCCACTGCGCCCAGCTGACTGGGCATAGGAGTTTTTAAAGCTTCCCGGGTGATTTTTACGTGCAGGTTAAGTTTGAGAGCCACTGCCACAGAGATAATAACAAGAATCAAATTAGCAAAGTGGGGACTAACTTGGTGTAGTGAAAGAATGAAATAAAATACAATTATGTAAGGGTGAGCATTCCTAAAAAATAATGATTTTATATTTGAGCCCTAAAGTTTTCTCCACAAGTCCTATCTGCTAATTCGCAGGTAATCCAATTCACAAGTGAGCAAGTATCAGTAGATAGGCCTCAACTCCTAATCAAACCCATTCCCTTCCTTTTTGTATCATGCTGTGACTGAAGAGAAATATGAAGAGCGTATGCAACCATTTCCTTTTTTTCCTCCTGAAGTGTATTAGACAGCAGAAGAGAAAAAGAAGGTTACAATACTTCAAAAGGGTCAGCACCGTAATGTTCATCCCCTCCCCATCTTTCCTTCTAGCTTGGCCAGAAATCATTCACCCTACCAGTTGATGTTGCAGCTTCACTGCCATCTTCATTTATCTCAAAGAAAACTTTTTGCATGACTTGGGAAACATACACTTCAGATGAATCTGGTTAAAAAAAAAATACATAAAAGTGTATTTAAGAGTTAAAATCAAAAGCCATTACCTATTAGATCCCATATTAATTACTTTTTTTTTTTTTTTGAGATGGAGTCTTCTCTGTCACCCAGGCTGACGATCTCAGCTCACTGCAACCTCTGCCTCCCAGATTCAAAAGATTCTACCATCTCAGCCTCCCAAGTAGTTGGGATTATAGGCTCCTGCCATCACACCTGGCTAATTTTTGTATTTTTAGTAGAGATGGGGTTTTGGCATGTTGGCCAGGCTGGTCCTGAACTCCTGACCTCAGGTGATCCACCCGCCTTGGCCTCCCAAAGTTCCGGGATTACAGGTGTGAGCCACCATGCCCAGCATCATTACATTTTCAAATGATCAAAGACAAGGAAACAAATAAATGAACTTTTTCCTATTTAGTCAATTTGCTACAGATAAAGGTTATTTAGGTTTAGCTCTTCCAGAGATGACATATATGCAGAGAAAGAGAGATCAAGTTTTTCTGTGATATAAAAGGTAAATGATGTAAGCCTCAAATCAGGTATCCAACTAAGTGAACTATTTGAAGGGACAGAGAGCTTTTCCTCCTTTAGCCATTGTCTATAGACAGAATGAAAGAGGCTTTCCAGATTTGAATTAATCCCACCCTATATATTTAACCTCAAAGCCAAAGTGCCTTTTATATTGTGTATTTAGTTTTGATCTTAGTTTAAAATAAAATGTACTTGCCTTCAAATCTGGGGAAGCTATGAAATTCTAAGGAACTTCTGTGTCACCTGTTACAAAATCACTTCAGAGATACACTTTAAAACCTGTTAAAATTTTCAGCATAAGATCGTGTCTTACAACGTTTTGTTCTGGTGTGGATACAAGCTGAGAGTGAATGCACCTTTTTCTCCCCTTGGTGGAACTGATGTATACGTGAAGTGTTTCTGGTAGAGTGACTTGCAAGTATAGTCTCCTCAAGAAGGAAGAAGTGAAACCGGGAGCCCAGAAGCCATGTCAAGCTGGTCTTGCAAGACAAGATAGATCTGACAATGTTCCTCAGAAGACAAAGGAAGCATGCTCTAGAAAACTGCCTGGCTCATAATTGGCTTGCAATAAATATTTGTAATATATAAGTCAATAATAAATAAGTCAATGCATTTGAGTATGCCTAGTGATAGAAACCTGTAAAGTGGAGAGAGATGGGCATCCACACTATTAGTGTGAATTAACTGAAATGCAAGAGAATGTTCTCTCAAGGTCCAGCAAATAAGCACCTTCTTCTCCCAGGATTGCCTGGAATAAGACAAATAAACACAGAGGGAATGACCTAGTGGCCCACACCAAGAGGAAAGACCAAAAAGCAGGTTAGGAAGGAGTGAAGAATTTCACCCAGTTTAGCAATGGCGCCAGCCCAAATGACTCCCTGGCTATTAGACTAAACCACTTAGTCTTCTTAGTTCCATCTCACTGCAGACAAAACCCAGTCTTAGGAAAAGAACAGGCCCTGAAATATGATAGGTTAGAAGTAAGAACGTGGACTCTACAAACTCATTCATCATGCCTTCATAATCATTATTTCTCTTAATTTTTAAATGAAAATTCTAAGTACATTGTTATTAAATTAAGAGAACAAGAAAACAATACATTTGCTAGATGTGCAAGTAATATTAATGTGATACTTCTCCCACTTGCTGTTTTATATTTAACTATGCGCCAAATGTTAAACTAGATGATTTACATACATTCTTTTATTTATTTCCCCAGTCACTATATTATCTCACTTAACAGATTAGAATGCTTACACTCAGAAAGGTTAAATATTTTACTACAGGTTACACAAGGAGTAGTAACTGAGTGAGAAGTCAAATATTTTTCTAACAGTTTCCAAAGTAACTCTATAAAAACATTTCATTCAAAACTTATGAACTATATAAATATAAGGTAGTGTCCCTTTCACACAGATGTCCCATAAGACTGTGTTGGGCTGCTTCATAGTAGCCTTTAGTGAATGTTTATTGTACAAATGATAAGTAGAGATAGCAGAGAATTTACTGTGCTCTTAGCTACCAGCAGGGGTATCAGCATTGGCTATGACTATTGTATTCTAGGCAATAAGACAGAACCAAAATGGTTAAAACAGCTCAAATAAGTAACTCAAGAGGGAAAGAACAGAAAATGCTGGACATTTATTCTTATCTGCACTGGGTTATTTTCCTGAATAAAGTCCTTTATGAAACATTTTGGAAGTATTTTCTTTAAAAATCTGCCTGTAACAGGAGATTTTTTAGAAGTCACAAATTACTGGGAATTTGCAGAGCAAGTGGCTGTTTGAAGTGTCTGAGGCATATTGAGTGATCTCTCTATGGCCGGAAAGAAGTTTAAGAAAAGGAAGTGCATGAAAAATAGTTTGGATTATTGAAGGTTGAAGAGGTGGTTGTGTCTCAGGGCACACTTACAGAGCATCCTGTTGCAGTATTTAATGTTGACTATCTCATACCTAGTGCTGACAAAATTGTCAGAAAAGTCAGATCTATTTGTCAGTGTGAGAACGAGTAGCTACCTCATGTGTGAAGGTGATAATGAACATTTTGATATTTGTGACCTCATTCACCTCCTCCATCAGGAAAGTTTTTCATTCTGTTCATTTGCCCACATAACTGATGGGTGATGACTAAATTAACAACACATTTCCAAAGCCCAGATAGCTATATAGAAATAAATACATAAAACACTTCTGCACTATTTCATGTTATGATTTACAACCCCATTAGACAGACAAGCTTAGGCCCCTTTTTATAGAACAGAAGACTGAATTTAAAAGAGGGTAAGTAACTTGGGACAAATTGGCTCTCTTCATCCATTTTTTTTAGCTAGTTATTTTTGAACTAGTGAGCACCACTGAGACTCGAAGAATTCAAAGACTATCTTGGCTTCGTTGTACAAGTGAACGTGTTAACCATGCAGGATTCCCCCGGTGCGAGTTAGCATAACAGCTCCATCTTCTCAGATATGTTGTCAGCCCAAAAGACTCTGTTGCTAAATCTGCAAGCTGTAGCGTTACAATTTCTTGATTGTGTTCATCATCCAGCAGCTTATGGATGACTATTTCATGTGTTCTCATATTAGTGAATTAACATTTGCAAATTGGTTTATAAGAGTTGTATTAGCTCTGCTTAGATGAGAGACTCAAAGTTGTAATTCCCATTATTCAGATGAGGAGATCCAAACAGGGCAGAAATAAAAACCCATATAATACTTTGACTTATGTAGTTTTATTAGAAGTATAGCCAGAGTGCTTATCTAACATTCTAAAATGCTTTTTGACTTTCATTAAGAAAAACTACTTAAACATAAAGTGCTTGTTTACAGACAGCTCAACATGACTATGACATTTATTCACTGTGCGTAGATTTATCAGAGCTGAATACTCTTTCAGTTTTAAGCTCAGCTAGTTAATGTAGTCCTAACAAAACAAATTAACATGATAATATAAGAATTATTTATCATATTACCTGTTATTCCAGAAAGGTCGCAGCCACCACTAAATATCTCGGTTATGTTCAAAGAATACAAAACATCTTTGAAGTCTACTTTTTGTTCTACTTTAAATCTGTTATTTAAAAAGAAAAAGAAAAGTCTTGAAACACTGCACATTTTTGCTATCAATTTTTTAATGGATGACTTGGAGGATAATATATTGTAAAATCTTTTGTTTTTATTATCTCAATTACATTTTCTCACATTTCACACCATTTTCCCTAGCTCCAACAATCAGCTCTGGGTTGCCAATAACTTGCTTCCCAGATAAATGGTTGGAGGAGGCCGGGCGCGGTGGCTCACGCTTGTAATCCCAGCACTTTGGGAGGCCGAGGCGGGCGGATCACGAGGTCAGGAGATCGAGACCACGGTGAAACCCCGTCTCTACTAAAAAATACAAAAAATTAGCCGGGCGCGGTGGCGGGCGCCTGTAGTCCCAGCTACTCGGAGGCTGAGGCAGGAGAATGGCGTGAACCCGGGAGGCGGAGCTTGCAGTGAGCCGAGATTGCGCCACTGCACTCCAGCCCGGGCGACAGAGCGAGACTCTGTCTCAAAAAAAAAACAAAAAAAAACAAAACAAAAACAAATGGTTGGAGGAAAGAGGGAACAGAAATTGCATTTTTTTTTTTTTGAAGTAACAATTACCCAACAAAACTAGGTGAGAATTCTATCTAAGGTCTCAATTGCTTGGCTCCTTTCTAACAAGTCTAAAATTTCCCTCTTATGTATTCAAGATTTTTACACCATCAAAGATGGTTCCTGGCAGATGCCCATGACATGATGAGCAGGGAACAGGAGTCCACAGTCCTTGAAAAAGACTGTTAGCTATTAAGGAACAGAGAAATATTTATAACCCATCATTCATCTCGCCCATTGTCACAGTCAATGAGATGTTCTTCAGTTTATAGACGGCCTAATATCTTCTGAATAGGTCCTATAAAAGGATAAAGGAAGGGGAACCAGATTTCTTCCAAAGGAGATAAAAGACAAAAATTACAGGAGAGGTGGAAAAGAAAAAAAAAAAAAGGAGCTAGCCAGTGCTTCCAACACCGAGCCATAAGTTAGGAGACTAGTGTCTGGCTCACCTGTCTGTGCCTTAATTTGCCTCACCTGTGAAAAGGGAACTTAACCAGATAATCCCAAAAGATTTTCTCAGCCACTGAACTTCTATGATTCCAAGTCAAAAGCAATCACTGAACCTCACTTTCCCATTTAAATAAAAGAGGAGGTGGGGGGAAGCTAGTACTTACTGACTTCATAGATGCTGAAAGCATTAATTTGCATTTTAAATACAGATCAGAAACTTGGTTTATGAAAGAAAAGACACATGTAATAATCTTAAACAGGGAGCTATATATATTTCCTACATCAGCAAAATTCCAGGCAATTCCCACTGAGGAGCTTTGTCTATGCCCTCTGG
This sequence comes from Symphalangus syndactylus, assembly GCF_028878055.3. Classification (NCBI taxonomy): domain Eukaryota; kingdom Metazoa; phylum Chordata; class Mammalia; order Primates; family Hylobatidae; genus Symphalangus; species Symphalangus syndactylus. The sequence continues at coordinate 69,051,568 of NC_072439.2, forward strand.
GCATTGACCCCGGTGCTCCCCAGTTAGAATGCATACACTAGTGCTCAAGGATCCTTGTTCATTCAGCAGGTAGGCCCACATCTGGAGCTAGAAATTAGGTGGGGCAATCAGTCTAATTAGATCACTGTTTTAATTGGCAAATACTGAATGAGCTTCTTAATTATAATTCTCCAAAGCAATGAACATGCTGTGGCAGAACTCTACTGGGACTAAATTATTTCTTGGTAAAATAACATGTTTTTTTTGGAAGATGGTAACTCATTCAGAACCCTATCTACCTGGGAATGGACATAACATGCACATTAAAATCAGCTGATAAAGAAAATAGCTCATTCTATGCCAACTGCTTTCACCTTCTTCCTTGTAACTTCCTACTAAGAAAGATAATATGCAGCATGATGGTTTGGGAGATTGGCTTTTTTCTTGTTTTTATTACCACAGCCTTTAAACTGAATGGAGTATGGGCTTTTAAAGGGTGGAGAATATATGTTCTAATCTACCTATAAATGAGCTATAATAGTCCAATAATTTTAGGATAATGACAAGAATACTGCAAGACTTATTACAACTTCTAATAATGCCTAATTATCACTGGAGAGTCATTTAAGTAACAGACCTGCTCATAATATAGTCCAATGAAACCTACAGCAATAGAAACACATTCAGCCATCTCATGAAAGTATAATCTACAGCCAATTCCTAATTATCCAGAATTATTGGAGCCATGAATAGCCAGGTGTGAAGAAGCACTGCCATGTGTTAGGTACTTAATATAAATTATAGTTTTTAATCTTTACAAAAATCTAAGGAAGTTGGCATTATTATTTCCATTAACGTATAAGAAAATAGAAGCCTGAGGAGGTTAATGTTCAGGCTCAAGGTTAAGGTAGGTTCCAGAGGTATGATTTAAACTCAGGTCTATTTGAAGTCAAAGCTAATGTGCTAACTGCCACTACCTTCTAATCAAAATGTAATTCAACACCACCATATTGGTCAATATATATAATGTCCCTCTTCCAAAGTTTATGAGTCTTCATATTTCTCCCAGTTGTGGTTCATTTTCCCTTTTCCTTAATCCTCCTCTAAAATTGTCAAAAGAACAGCAGGCAAAGGTAAAAGAATGAGCAGCAAAATGCTAGATAAACAATTAGCAACTAAATCATGAATGGCATTTTTAGCATATACAAATAATATCTATTTGTTTAAAAGAGAGTAATTCACTCCCAAATGTAACCACTGTGCTGAAACAGATCTCACATAGGGAAAAGCTGCAGAAAAATGAAAAACAATCCCAATTTTTGTTTTAAGAATGACCTACTTCTGGCCTCCAGGCCCTGTTGGGGAATGGTATTGGCCCTTCCTTTCCCCTTATCCCCAGAGTTCTTGTTTAATGAAAAAAAGTCTTGGATCAATTTCCCTCTGGGTTTGTGTTATCATCTGAAATCCCAGCTTTGGTACAGTGGGCTTGAATCATTCTTGGTGTATTAGGCTATTCTCACACTGCTATAAAGAAATGCGAGTCTCAAAAAAAAAAAAAAAAAAAAGAAAGAAAAGAAAAGAAAAAAGAAATATCTGAGACTGGGTAATTTATAAAGAAAGGAAGTTTAATTGGCTCACAGTTCCAAAGGCTGTACAGGGAGCATGATGCTGGCATTTGTTGGTTACCGGGGAAGTATCAGGAAACTTACAATCATGGCTGAAGACAAAGAGGAATGGGCACATCTTACATGGCTGAAACAGGAGGAAGAGAAACAGGGGGCAGGGGCTATACACTTTTGAACAACCAAATCTTGTGAGAACTCTACCATGAGCACAGCACTGAAGGGGGAAATTTGCCCCATGATCCCATCACCTTCCACCAGGCCCCATCTCCAACACTGGGAATTGCAATTTGACATGAGATTTGGGCGGGGACATAAATCCAAACCATACCACTTGTACTGTTCATAGCTGGAACCAACCAAACCAAATCTTAGGGTTGCTCATGAGGAGAAAAATACAACACAATCTTTGACAATGGTGGCCCTAGATGGTTATGTGAGTACACAGTAAATTCAGGTCACTTTCCAATCAATTACCTCTGTGTGTGTGTGTGTATGTGTGTGTGTGTGTGTGTGTGTAAAATAATTAAAATAATCTATTAACCTCACAGGCTGAATTTAAAATACTTTCACATATGAAACATCTGGATAATGTTTAATGTATGCTTAGTATTCCCATTTTTATCCATGTCCAATAGGTCAAAGTAAATGAACATTTTGTAATCACTACTGCAGCTGGTCACAACGTATCTATTTTCATATCCAGTCTCATTTTCCTTGCCTTCCTCCCACCCACACACAATTTACATTCACCCACTTATAGATCCAAGGCTGGCCAAGCCTAGAATTAATTTCTAGCCAGCAAAAAGATGATCCTTTATGTCCTGTGGTAAGTGTTACATCTTTTGAAAAGTCTCCTTGGTACAGCTACTCCAGATCTCTCATCCTGCTGCTCACCCGATCACTGACTGCTTGTTCTGTTCTGTGCTCCCTCTCTTGCTTGCCCTACAGTCACCTGTTTTCAGACGTCTGGCTGACCTCTTCTAGTATTGGCTCAGCCATTAATTAGCTGTGTGACCACAGGCAAGGTATTTACCTGTCTCCATCTTGTCTGTAACCTTAACATAAAACTAAATCTTTATCAAATTGATTAAGGAATTCAATGAGATATGGGGGGGCCACCTATTACAATGTTGGCATTATAATATATGGCCACTGTTAGAATTAAATAAGTAATAATACAAATAATATTTAGCTAATATTGAGCACTAAAAATTGTATACACATTATCTCATGGAATCCTCACAACACTAAGATGCAAGTATTATCATTACTGCATTTAACAGTACAAGAAAAATCTTAGAAAAGTAATTTGCTTAAAGTTATATAGCAAGAAAGTGGCAGGGCTCTGGGTCTTCAATATTATTTTCAGTAATCTGGTTTCAACAATTGACAAAAGATACTGTGAGGTGCCACATCAGTCAATATTTTTAAAGAATGATACCTCTCACAAAGACTATGGTAATTATTAAGATAATACTATACTTTTGAATAGAATTGTGGTGCTTAACAAGTTTAAAGGCCAAGACTTTCAAAAATTCAGTGAGAACTATAAAGCCTCTCCCAAGGAAAATAACATACATAACCTTACATGCATAAACTTGCAAATAATTTCAGGGCTTCAAGGACTCTTGGAAGTATATTCTAGACCTCTCTAGAAGGCCATGGTGCCCAGGTAAGGACTACTACAACAGAGCAAGAATTCACAGCCCTCTCATTTTCTAGTAAGTTGAGCCTGGAACCCCCAAACAACCTATTTCTTCTTAACCCATATCTAGTTAGTCACACATTTCAATAACTTCACCAGTTCCTTACTATTCCCAGTGAGGCTGCTCCCTTTAAACACTCTACTTAATGTCTGAGTTGTTGCAGTGGTTTTTTAACTAATCTTTTAGGCTTTAGTCTTTCCCTCTTTAACAAATCCGGGATATCACCACTACTCAGTTTAAAGCAACAAATGCTCATTGAATAGCTACTATTTTTTATATACGTGCTTTTTGCTGCAGTCACAGAGAGGAAACATGCATAGCTCTTTCTTAAGTAGCTTATGGGTCAGAGGGGAAGACACACAATTCATTTTACTATAACTGCTATGCAGAAATAAACACAAGGTACCAGGAGAACTTTCCCAATGGGGAGAAGGGAAGATGCTTGTATGATATTGCATGGAGAGATCAGAAAGGCTTTCTAAAACCCAAACTTAATTTTAAGGACAAATAGAAGTTATATAGAAAAATAGGGACCGCTGGCAGCGGTCCAGGGTAAATGAGAAAGAGGGAAATTTTTCAGACAAGTTATCCAGGGTGAACAATTCTGACTACTACATATATCTTTCTAAAACACTGACTTAATCATTTCATTGTCTTACTTGGACATATTCAACAATTCTTCATTGCATATCGGATTTATTCCTCAACTCTTTTAAAACCCAACTCAAGTCCTTCTTTCATGAAGCCTTTATTTACAATTCGTTTCCTGTGCACTCTCCCTTTTTGTGAACCTTCTAATGCTTACTGATTATATCATTATTTAAGTACTTACTGTACATTGCTGTGTAGTCTTAGTGAATTTCTTTTTTTTTTTTGAGACAGAGTCTCACTCTGTCGCCCAGGCTGGAGTGCAGTGGCACGATCTGGGCTCACTGCAAGCTCTGCCTCCCAGGTTCACACCATTTTCCTGCCTCAGCCTCCCGAGTAGCTGGGACTATAGGTGCCCGCCACCACGCCCGGCTAATTTTTTGTATTTTTTTTTTTTTTTTTTTAGTAGAGATGGGGTTTCACCGTGTGAGCCAGGATGGTCTCAATCTCCTGACCTCGTGATCCACCCACCTCGGCCTCCCAAAGTGCTGGAACTACAGGTGTGAGCCACCGCGCGCGGCCGTCTTAGTGACTTTCTTGCGCAAATCTTGTACTATTCCATTTTATCAATAGGTGGTAACCATCTTATCAATAAGGAACCTATTGCTTTACATCTGTCCCAGCCTCTTGCCCACAGTAGAATCCCAATCAATGTTTCTGAACAGGAAATACACTTTCTAATAAGTATCAAACTAATAAGGCTGTGACCCAATAGAAATGAGCGCTAATCCTTCTCTGTCAATACTCATTGAATGGCAATCAATTTATCTTCTCAGTGCCTCAGTTTTCTTATCTGTGAAATGGGAGAATAAGTCAGATGATAAAATCACAACATTTGCTATTAAAATATAAATGCTAACACTTCACAAAGTTAAAAGTTACTTGTTTATTTACCTTATATGTATTAAATTATTATTTTTGCCCATACACACAATTTTTGTACTATATTTTCAGAATGTTTCTTCTACAGAGAAGAATCTGGCGTATAGCAATTACATTTTAGATTCTTCAACCAAAGGAAGTTTTATTACTAAAATATTTAAAGATTCTCATACTACATTTAGACAAAGTAATATGATTATTTTAGCTAACATTCAATTGCCAGATTATGCCCAAAATTATGTATCTAGTATATTACAGAAAATAAATAATGGAAAGCACTCGACTATTTTTAGATGATATCTTATTGGCCTCGATTCTAAACTAGTTATACACAAAAGAGGGGAAGGAGAAGTATTTCTTAAGCAGTAACTATAATCTAAATAGTCACTCACATGCTCCTTTCTACTGTAGCTTAAATATAAACATTCTTATGAGTTTTTTTTTTTTTGCATGTACTAACTTTGCTACCAAAGAGAGATTTTGTTTTACAACAATATAGAATTTATTACAGTTGGTGTTATGGGTTGAATTGTGCATATCCCCTTTCCCAAATTCTTGTGTTGAAGCCCTAACCCCCAGTATCTTTTAATGTCACCTTATTTGGAAATAGGAATGGGCCTTAATCCAGTATGATTGGTGTCGTTATAAGATATGAGAACACCACAAGAAGACAGATGGCTACGTGACAACAGAATAAATAATTGGAGTGATTTATCTATAAGTAAAGGAAGACCAAGGACTTCCAGCCACTACCAGAAGGTAGGAAGAGGCAAGGAAGGATTCTCCTAACGGTCTCAGTGAAAGCATGTTGTGCTGACACCTTGATTTTGACATTTAGCCTCCAGACTGTGAGAGAATAAATTTCTGTTGTTCTAAGCCACCTACTCTGTTGTGTTGTGCTGTTATAGCAGCTCTAGGAAATTAATGAAGTTGATTAAGCTGTTCCAATTTTATCAAAATATTTAGTTATCAGTTTGAAAACCATTACACATTTATTCAGATGTAAAAGAACCACAGCATTCAGTAATAAAATATAAATCTGCCAGTCTACCCCAAACATGTATTGAGCCTACATCGTTTTCTCTCTTCTCTACCAAACACATATTTTAAATGGGTATTTTTCTATTGTAAGGAAATTGTTCCTTTTGGGAGAAATGTATTTCAGAACTTTTAATCCATGATTTTGGTGCTGAGGAAACTTAATTCATAAACGGGTTCTGATAAGTTAAAATTGTTAATGAACTAAATACATAAGCAAATTGTTCCTTTAACAAATCAGAAGACATTAATTTAGTAAAAAAATGAATGCATTTTACATGTAATGCTGTATTAGTGCGATTAAACAATAACAAATTTCTGTCCCCTGAATTTAGAAAAAAAAATCTCACTTCTCCTTCTCCAGAGAGAAATTTTGAAGTAAATGGCTAATGTCCTATTTTTCATGATGCTATGTGTATGGAAAAGAGGGAAAGCTTCATCAGGGTCCCCAAAGAGAATAAATTAGAGTGACTGGAAAGTTGAATTCTGGTTTTTAAGATATTTAAAATTCAATAAAAAGAAATAACATAGGATTTCTTTCCTTGAAAACATTTGTGTAATTTAATTCAATAGCACATGCTATATACCATGAAGCGTGCTATGAACAACAGAAACTAAAATGAACAAGACCTAACCCGCTGTCCCAGACATCACATTTTAATAGGACAGACAGGAATGTGAGCCAGAAATAAAAATGCAATGTGATAAGTGCTATGATGTAAATTTCCCTGAAGTGTTCTAGAAATATAGATAAGGAATGGTTCACTCTAACTAGGCATGTTTGAGTGTGATAACTTCAAGGGAAACCATAGAGGATTAATGGGAACTTATTGGTCAGACACCACAGAGAAGGGCCTGCCACACAGAAGAGAAAGGAGTGGAGTCTGAGAATTCAGGGAAGACAATGTTTCTAGTTTGGTACCGACTGGGCAGGGATCTTCTTAACAAACAAAAAAATAAAATAAAGCCGTCATTTATTTAGCACCTTCTAGTTGCCAGACTTTGTGCTATGAATAGAAGTATGTAATGAGATACTGTAACTGAAACTGCCAAGTTTTTAAATATCATTGGTGGCTGGAATTTGTATGGAAAAGGGGAATACAACTGCCAACTATTGTTTTTGTTTCTATAAAAACGAAGATTCAAATTCAGTTTTTAAGGCAAATTGTTCTTTTGTTTGGGGAAAGCAATACAATGGGCTTTTTCATTTTGCAAGTAGAACCAGTGGGATGGAGATGGAGAAGTTTGAGATGACGAGGGCGTAAGCTATTTTATATGATATGAAAATATTGTTTTCACTGAAATCTCCTGCTATAGATGCTTGTTTTTTTTTGGAGATAGGGTCTTGCTTTGCTGCCCAGGCTGGAGTGCAGTGGCAGGATCACAGCTCACTGAAGCCGAACGCATGGGCTCAAGTGATCCTCCTGCCTTATCCTCCACAGTAGCTGGGACTACAGGCACACACCACCATGTCCAACTAATGTTTTTTGCTTGTTTTGTTTTTTTCTAAAGACAGGGTCTTTCTTTGTTGCTCCTGCTGGTCTTGAACTCCTGGGCTCAAGAGATCCTCCTGCCTTGGCCTCCCAAAGTGCTGGGATTACAGGCATAAGCCACCACATCTGGCAACTATAGATTCTTGTCACAACTGGGAAGCTGGCCTTAGAGAGCATGGAAGAAAATCTGGGTCACCTTCTCTTTATACTGGGAAATGTTGGAGGACTCTGAATGCTGAATAGGAGGGAGGTGTAAAGAAGACTCTTTTGGGTCAAGGTGGGTGCTAGCACTGTTGCAGTGGTAGGCTAAGTATAACAACGGACAGAAGGAGACTCTTTGGTACAAGAAATAGTCTACACTGAAGGAACTATCATGATTGGTACCTGGTTTTAAATTACTTGTTATGTTGTAAGTCCCTTTCACTATCACCAAGATTTCAGTAAAATTTGCTTAAACATTGAAGTTGTTCTTCTTGTGTTAGTTTGCTAGGGCTGCCATAACAAAGTGCCACAAACTGGCTATCAAATAACAAATAGATTGTTTTACAGTTGCAGAGGCTAGAGGTCTTAAATGAAGATGTCAGCAGTGTCGGATTCTTCAGAAGGCTGTAAGGGAAAAATTTGTTCTATGCCTCTCTTGTTGATTTGTAGATGGCTATTTTTTCCCTGTGTCTCTTCACATCATCTTCCCTCCATGTATATCTCTTGTCTAAATTTTCCTTTTTAGATGACACCAGTCATGTTGGATTAGAGCCCGGCCTAATGACCTCACTTTCATTACTCTGTAAAATCTTGTCTCCAAATAAGGAAACATTCTGAATTACTGATTAGAACTTCATCATATGAATTTGGGAGGCGGGGGGATGCAATTCAACCCGTAACAGTTGTGCTTGGAAGAATTAAGAGAGAAGTCTATGTCTACACTGTGGGAGTAGTTGCATGGGAAGTGTGGAGTGCGGCCCTGGAGTGGAGATGCTGATAATAAGGCCAAACAGTTAAAAGTTGTCTACACTGTGGGAATAGTTGTATGGGAAGTGTGGCCCTGGAGTGGAGATGCTGAGAAGAAGACCAAACAGTTTGAAGTTGTCTACACTGTGACAGCTTGGACAGATTTTTGAACTGTGAAACATTCCTCTAAGGATTCCTAAAAATGCTGTCAAAGGAAATTCTGGTGAAAGCCTGTATTTCTTCTTGTCAACTGAGGTTGGGGCTTATGCATTATTATTTAGACTGAAAAATCTGGCAATAAGTATCATTATCCATATTTTATATTGATAAAACCACAACTCAAAATGGTCAAGTGACTCTCCTGAGACCCCACTGGTGGTACATGTCACAGACAGTTTTCAAACTCAGTAATTTTTTTTTGTCTCCAAGAAAGTGATCATTTCAAAGCTAAGAGAAGTAAATTTGAAAATAATTTAATTTCAAAAAATATTATTTCATTATTAGAAGGTAAACCATCTGTCATACACACAATTATACCTCAGTGTTTGGCACAGTAGGTGCTAGAAAAAAATTCTTTGAAAAAAAGAATAATATCAAGTAGAGATATTCAAATGGCTGGGAAATGAAAGAGAAGTTGGGGAGACTCAGACTTTAAAAACCAGAATAACAGGGGATAAATATTTCTCAGAGAGAATAAGAAGAGGAAAATTCTGAAGATAAAACTCTGATAAATATTTTTGCTTGGGAACAGAAGCAAAATAAAAGTCAGTCAAGGAGCAGGGAAAATTTCCAGAAAGAAAGAAATAAGTCAGTAGTGTCCTGGGGACTAAAGGAAGAAAGCTTTTCCAGAAAAGAAGAGATGGTTAATAATACTTTGATCAAGATCCCAGAGTTAGGATGAGAGAAGTAGAGGACACTTCTTTCTCCACAATTATCAAAGAAGGTAAAGAAAGAGAAGATTAATAAAAATTTACATAAATTTTGAGGTGATTTCTATAAATAGAGAGGAGGAAGTTTACCTGATGATAGGTTTTCTTTAGGATATAGGAGACTGGCACACTTGTTGGAAGTAAGAGAAATCAACCTAGAGTAGTAAGTGAAGGAGAGAAGTAATGTCCTGGTATGGTGTGGGTAGGAGTAAAGAAAGTTCTCAAGAGTAAGCAAGGAGTGCTGAACTCTAGTCTTGGTAAGGCCAGAAGTGACTCCTTTCCAGGTTTTTGCTCCAACAAAATCAACAGTTGCAGTAGTTGCAGTAGTTGAAGAACAGGAGCGGCTTTTTTTTTTTTTTTTTTGAGACTGGGTCTCACTCTGTCGCCAAGCTGGAGCACAGTGGCACAGTCTCAGCTCACTAAACACCTCCACCTCCCAGGTTCAACTGATTCTCTTGCCTCAGCCTCCCAAGTAGCTGGGATTACAGGCACCTGCCACCACCCGCAGCTAATTTTTGTAGTTTTAGTAAAGACAGAATTTCACCACATTGGCCAGTCTGGTCTTGAACTCCTGACCTCAGATGATCTGCCCGCCTCGGCCTCCCAAAGTGCTGGGATTACAGTCATGAGCCACCATGCCTGGCCAGGAGTGGCTTGTTGAGTGGACTCAGAATTGAGGGTAGTTGAGAAGAGAATTAAGAAAGGGATAAAGACGAGGAGACAGAAACATTAAAAATGTTAATGAGACTATGACTGAAATAACTAATGACTAGATCCTGGCTGAGTGGAAAAGGAAGTAAAAACCAAGAGGTTTAAGAGACCAATGGCCAGAAACAGAAGAGCACAAAACAATTGGGGCCTGATGAGTTTGAAAGGCAATTTAGAAATAAAACAACAGTATATAATCTATTAGACATAAATCTCTTTTTAAAAGTTTGGGTAAAGTGTGAATTGAGTCATTTGGGCACACCTTTCTCTTTGAAGTTTCTCCTGTCCCTTAGAAGCATGACGTTAAAAAATTAGTTCATAATTATTGCTTCCTGAGACAACCCTTTGCAATTTCCATTTTGTACTAACTACCTAAAATTGACTATAGGATTCTGTTTATAATTCAATGATTGTTAGAGCACTGTCAAAGTGATATAACATATCTTTCAATTATATAAAACATACCATTATAATTATTTTTTTCTTAATAAGAGATAAATATTAAAAATTCCAATCAGGAAAAAAGTGGAGAAAGATAAATTAGCATAACAAAAAGACAATAATTCCTTCTAGTCCCAACATTTTAATTTTAAGACATATACTTATCTTTTACAGAGAAAACTAAGCACTTAAATTCAGTTCTCATGGTAAAGCAATGCTAGCACAGGTAAGCCCTGCTTTAGTATCTAAAAGTAGAGTAAAATTTCCAAATACATTTGTATTTTCATTTGTGTTAACAGACTTTTCAAGTATTTGTTACCTTTCAGCTGACTGCTCAAATTCCTACGTAAGTGGAAACGTAAGAACTCATATAATAAAATAACATCACCAACCTAGGGAGGCGTATTTCCACTTCCTCTTCTTGCATCTCAGAGAGCCATTTTAGGATTTGTTGAGCAGTAATTAGTTTTTCCACTTCTTCTATATCCATACCTTCTGCAGGAAGTATGATAATTAAGCTAAATTCATCACCTTTATAGGACAATTCTAAAACTTGGTAGTTCACGGAAGACTCAGAAAAATAACCTGGAATAGACAAAATAAAATATCAAATATACTTGGCAATTCTCAAGACTATGCTTAGGAACTGTGGTTTCTCACATTACCATATTTTGTTCTCAGAAGAGCCTTCATCATTGGAATTTTGACAGTTGAACCATTTTGCTTAGTAAAATTTATCAGCTGTGTGTCCTCTTTTCTGAATTTCTGTTTCCAATCTCCTTTGAAATAAATAGCATTCACCAGGACAAGCCGAGTCAGAGGGCCAAATTCTTCCCCTGAAAACATGTCTTTAATTTTTCCTAGGAAGTGGGTGGAGGAGGAGGTAAGAAGAAATGTGCAATAGTGATTCAGTGGAATTGCTTTGAATAGAATTAAAGCAAAACTGTCTTTTGCAGATCAGTTTTGGATAGGGCATGTTATCATCTAAATATGGTAATTTTGAGAATAGACGGGATTGCTGTTAAATATTTCATGAAGAAACAGGTGCAAATGGAATTTCACTACAAAATTAGAAATATGAGACTGTTTTAGGCAAACTCGGATATACCTAGACTCTCCAATAAGATCGTTTGTAACCACTGTATGTCAGACATAAAGAATAAAAATATTTCTTCTTCCATATTTACTGGTATTATTCCATCTATTTCAAGGTCTTCTAAAATGTCAGTCATCATAAATAAGTTAATGGTACACCCAAACTTGCCATTCTGACAGCTGCGTCCACTGACCATTGGAAAGGGAAAAGAATGGAGGATACTAGCATGATTCTTTTCCTCCAAATAACTGGTCTCCTATTTCTATGTCCAGTGAGTTTTTCCAAGTTATGAGAAACAGGCATGACTGGGTGCCATGGAACTGTCTAGTGATGTCCTCATTTCCTACAGCTGTGAACATGGCTCACCACGCTTATCTCACACTTTCAACTTATGCTTCCCCATATAAGGCTTCCTATAAGGCATATGTCTTATAACATCATATTTTTCATAGCTGATTAAATAAAGGAACAAAGTACTATTAATTGAGGGCTTGGTATATGCTTGTCACTTCACATACATTATTATTAAAACTCCAAAGAATTCTGAAATATTTTAATAATATCCTCATTTTTAAATGGAGCATAGCTTATAACTTTCCAAGATTTCAACTCAGATTTGTATGAATTTGAATTTACTATATCCCCCTGTAGTCAACTATGAAATTTTTTGCTAGCTTGCATTTAAAGTTTACACTACCTGTTTATGATAGAAATATTAACATTTATTATTAAATATTAACACATTCAACTAAAATGTGTTAATCATTTTCAGCATCTGTGGGAAAGAAGGCATTTGGGATTGACAGATTTAACTTCTACCTGGCCAAAGAGATTATTTCTGCTTTTATGCCTGAAAAATCTATGTTTTAACAAAAATTATTATTAAAATTATTTCATTAAAAATTCTATAAGCAGGTATCTCTCAAAAGAAAATAAAAGAATCAGTATACTTTTCAAAGCAGCTTATAATTTCTTTCCAGTTTTACAATTTAGTATTAATTTAAATAGCTATGAAATGAAATATGATATTTGATTCCTCTGATCCATAGTGCAATAGGAAAATATTCAGCCATTCTTTACTTTAGGATATTAAAAACCATGAATACAATGGCAAATAATAATTTTACGAAAATGGGAAACTTTACCATCTGTTTTTCTTTCTACCCAGGTACTTATCATCTCTGCACAAGCCTTTGCATCTTGAAAATCCACCAGTTTTATAGCACTCTGAAAAAATTCCTTGTTGCCATGGAGATACTGTTCTTTCACAGTGAATCCTTCTTGAAGGTAGAGGGCATTGGCAAGATTAAATGTAAATTCTTGTTTTTTCTCTGAGATGGCAGAGAAAAATGACTTCAGTACGAAAAATTCTTCCCCTAGAAAATAATTTTAATGTATATTGGCATATTGAACAACATAAAAACAACAGCTTTTCAGCTTTGCTATCTAAGTACTCTGATTCATATCACCATTTTTTGCACCCTTAGGTATAACTAACGATCCCTTCAAAGTTAGTATAAATATTTTAAGGATGTATCTCCTGTAGAATATGCATTTTGTAGAGAAATCATCTTTTATGTAGAAAAAAGAATGTCCACGCAAATTTGAAATTTGTCAAAAACAAGAATATGCATTTATAGAAGCTGAAGGAAAGTCCCTCTTGATAGTCACATTTAGCTCATTTTTAGTTATTGAAATTTATGTTTAGAATCTTATTCTTTGCATAATGTGAGCATGTGATACCTATGAAAAGGGAATGCTAATGAATGCTGATGAGGGCATGACAGTGATGAGCAATCCTTTTCAATATTACTTTTATTTCAGCTGAAGGAAAAATTGTTCTCTTATAAGCAACTGCACCTGTACAGGTTTTAAATTTTACAAGGCAAGCTCTGCAATCATCTCTAGAGATGCATAAGAATCAGAATTGCCTATTTGTACAAGTTCATGAATTTATATACTTTGGCTGTCGACATCAACAATAAAAATCTTTAACCATTTTAACTCTAACCACTAGCCAAAATAAGTCAGTCAGAGTCAACTGAAAGAATCACTTTAGGCCTACTATTTATTTTTGGACTGTTCTGACTGCAGTGTTGTCCAGAAGCTACATATGCCTATGAAAGAACTCTACCCTGATATTTGGTTCAATAGCTTCCTGTTCATTGCCAAAGTGTACCAACAGTTTTCATTTCCTTCTGGCTTAATCTTAGAACTCAATCATTAAGTCTTGTAACTCTATTTCAAATAGATTCCTTCTGGACCTTCATTATATTTTCAGATACATACTGCAAATGCCACTTTCATAACCTAAAATTGATATATTCAATTAATCTTTATTCAAGAAAACCGGGTATTACTAAGAGGGACTTACTACTAGATTTCTATTGGAAATAAGGAGGATGTGAGTGTGTGTGTACCTAAGCTTGTGTAAATACATTTTTTTTTTTAATCAGAAAGCTAGCAGCCCATAGGGCATCTTTGTGCAAATAAAAATAGTTCCCTCTGTGGGGGCTGGGCAGCTCCATGGCCTCTCATCTTGTCCAGCTGGGTTACAGAGGCTACATTTCAGTCCCTACTTGCCTTTTTGGCCTGGCATTCTCACAATCTCACAGGAGGCTCTATGAAGTATACTGCATTATATTTCAAACTCCAGGATTCTCTGTTCACTGGTACATAGATATAGGTATAAACAATTTCAGATATAAAAAAACTTACTTCCATATGATTAGATCTGAAGAATTTCAGTAATTCTTTATAACTCTGAAATCCCTTACATAAGGAAGGGAAGAAAGTTAAGTCATTTTACTTATTTGTGTAATGATTTCAGATGTAACCATTTATTGCTATCTGAAGCCTGAAACAAATATCTCAATAGCTGGGAGACTACAGAAAAGGCTTTCTGAGTAAAGACACGAGAGCTTTTCCAAAAGAATTAAGGTCAGAAATGAAGTGACAGAATCTGAAACCAATTTTCAGAAATCTGAAATACATGAACATCTTTAAAGGAATAAAAAAAGAGAGAAAGGGAGAAAAAGTAGTTCCAAATCATTTGTCAAAGCAAATAGATTTATGTCATGTACTTAAGGTCTAAGTCTATGTGACAAACAGCTGCCCTTTGATAAATCGTTGAACTCAGAAGTCAATGAAAAAACTGTCACCAAGTAGTACCAGTTTGGAGAAGAATATAACATTATCTGCCCTATAAATTTTATTTGGTTTCTAGATTAATGACATTTTTAGCACAGATCAAAAATTATGTATCTTCTAATAAGGAATGAGAACAAGTTTATTTCATTTTCTAAAATAGAGCCATGGATAACCCACAGGTCATGGGTGAATGTGGCTCTTGATTTGATTGTACCAGACCTCCAGAAAATGTTCTAAACTTCAGTGCATGTTCTCTTCTGCTAGTAAAAGTCTAAAAACCAATTTTGTGTGCATATGGGAGATCCAAAGATGAAAACAAAGGTAGTCATAGAATTATAGATTATTTCAGCCAAAAGGTCCAAATAAATCACCTAACCTCAACTTTTCTTTTTACAGTGAGGAATCTGAGGCCCAGAGAGATTAAGAAGCTTCACAAGTGACATGACTTGTGCCAAATCACAAGGTCATTTAGTTGCAGAACTGGGACAGGAATTCATGCCCAGTTCTCTTTTCAAAACCCTGTGGAAAAAAGAAGCACATTCAATTTAGCCTTTGATTCGTCATCAGCATTATCAGAGGTAAAGCAAAAAGGAGTATTAACAGATGTTCAGCAAAATGGAGGAGGTAAATTCAGAGCAGATGTTTTGACAATGAAGTAAAGAAGGTGAACTGAGGACACTGAGAGCCTTACATAATATATGAGAATTAATATTCTCATTAATAGATTAGTGAGAATATATTGCTCTTATATTCTTAATCCTCACTGAATTATTTTAGGAATTAGCACTGATCAAATTATTTAATCTTTCTTTGCCTCAGTTTTCTCAGGTTTATTACAAGGTTGTTTACTTAACAAAGTAATTATAAATATTAAATGAGAGAATATATATTAAGCACATGAAACAGTGGCTGATATGCTATCTATATTTTTGATAGTGCATTATTACTATTACTTCATCATGTTCAAAATTCACACTTGTTAAAACTTGTGTTTCTCTATATCATGCATCCATTTAAAGTAATTTAGTTTTCACAGACTCTAATTTATGTATCTTCACAAATATTGCATTACTTTTTCAAAGCTATAACATGTGATTTAAACGTTTCTGGGAGTGGTGTAGTGGGATTTGCTGAAATTAATCAAGACTAAATCTGGAATACATTGGCTTCAGTATGCACTATTTGCAAAGAAAAATTCTTACAATTAACTTCACTTCACTATCACCAACTTCTTTTCTGTATAAAATTGTATTTATTTAAAAGGAAGCAAATAAAATCTTGTAAATAGTATTTTCAGGAAAGCAAATTTCTAAATACTGCCACTCTGTGATAAGAAAAATACACTGAAATTACAGTTGTAGCAACTAAATTCCCAAATCAAAAATCTGTATTTAGAACACAGTATCTCAGAGTAATCCAAAAGCTGAAAATTAAAACAACTATGGAAACTGAGAGCATGAGATAGCTAAGGAGATGAGCAACAACTTTTCTTTTTTTTTTTTTTTTTTTGCCCTGGCTGGAGTTGCCTTGGCTGGAGTGCAGTGGCACGGATCTCAGTTCACTGCAACCTCCGCCTCCTGGGTTCAAGCACTTCTCCTGCCTCAGCCTCTCGAGTAGCTGAGACTATAGGCACATGCCACCATGCCCTGCAAATTTTTGTATTTTTAGTACAGACAGGGTTTCACCATGTTGGCCGGCCTGGTCTCGAACTCCTGACCTCAAGTGATCCACCTGCCTCAGCCTCCCAAAGTGCTGAGATTACAGGTGTGAGCCACCATGCCAGCCGAGCAACAATTCTTTCAAATGGGATGACAGCACAAAAGCACAGTATCCCAGTAAGAGGGATAGACACTATCCCAGACAAACCATGAGGAGACTCCAACAAAACAATCATCATTCACAAGCACAAAGGCCTCTGATTATTTAAATACTTTTTTTTCATTTTCCTTTTAAAACTAGTAACAAATAAGCTCTTAAAATGAACAAATTAATATTTTTTTCTTGGTCTCGTTACAGATGGGGTGCATTTTTTTTTAAGAGAAATGTTGGAAACAACCTACTGAAGAAAGGCTAAATAAGTAATGGTATTTCTATAGGAGGCAATAAGATACAATAATTAAAAATTGTATTTTGAATCAGTTCCATGACATGGGAAAATGTTCACAACATAGTGATAGTGGAAGAATATGTATGTGCATAGATGTATATTTTATGAGTATGTATATACACACAAACACATGCATGCCCAATATAATCTCAAGTAATTAAAACTGGCTAAAACAAACTAAAAGAACATGTACAAATATTTACTTAATTTTACATTTATATAGATGTCAATTTCTTAATAATTTTTGTAACTTTTTAAAAGAATTATAAATGAATGAAAATTACATTTACAATTCTCCATTTTATTACAATTTTGTACTTTTCATGACATTTTCACTTACTAAATTTTCTTTATCCTGAACTTCTAATATTAAAAAATGAATGTGTCCATATCTTATCCAGTATAAGTAAGGAGATGTAAGAGTCTCACCAGCTGAGGTTTCCTGTTGTTTTAAAGTTTGTCTTATCTGCTGCTGTGCTTTTCCTTTGGCTCCCAGTTGTACCATCTCAAGAACCAAAGTTATTCCAAGGGGTGAAAATACAATGTTGTCCTTATGAGATAAGGAAACCTCTTGATAAAGATCCACTGCAAATTCGGTATTTTTTTGAGCTGAGCATCTTGAGGCTTGACTTGCAAAAAACAGCAATAGAAGACTCCACAAGAAGATTGTGTCCATTTTGACTTCTCTGTATTGTTTAAATCAAAATGTATTCATTTTCAAAATAGAGTTTTCCATAGAGAGCTCAACAGAAAACGTTCTACCTATTGTAGCTTTCTATCTTAATAGAACTTACTACCACGAGTGAACTCTATCCAATTAGATTTCTAAGTATCATCTATTTAGAAAAATAGTTCATGTGTTAATGGTATTTCTTACATTATCTTCAAGAACCAGTAGAAAATATACTTGTAGTTTTGTAACAAAAATCAAAAAAGACACTGCAGTGTTGGAATGTTATCAATGGCAATGGTATCTCCAAATAGTTATACAATAGTTTTTTTCTATCTTTTCTCATGGTTTTTAAGTGGGATAACTGTAACTCTGACATCAGGTAAAGCTTCTGTGCAGTCTACTCTACAGTAATTTATAGCTCAAGAGGAAGAAATGGAATAAAAACAGACTTACTCCAGTGTGGTTTTAGACCTATAATATTAGAAAATTAATGTATTCTAAAGTAACTGAGTAATCTGGCTAAGTTTTTACAATTTTCCTTACGCTTTATTTCTTAGGACAAAATAACCCAAAGCCCTCTTCCTGCTTTTCCAAAAGAAGAAAAATGCAACCCAGAAAACCTGCAAAGTTTGAAACAAAATGGCAATCAAATATAAATGATACAATAAAGTACTATGCTCACTACCTGGGTGATGAGATCATTTATACCCCAAACCTTAGTGTCAGGCCATATACCCATGTAGCAAACCTGCACATGTACCTTTTAATCTGTAATAAAAGTTGAAATTATAAAAGAAAATATATAAATAAAATGAAATATAATATCAAAGAATTGACAAAAATACTAACAAACATAAAAGTAGCAGCAATTAAAAACCATAAACAATTCACAAGACTAATAATACCCTATTAAAGTGCTCTCCACTAAAATTGCAGGAAATTCAACCATTTGATTATATCTCAAGCAGAATTAATTTTGCAATATTACCACATATTTGGTAGAATGCTGACTCCAAGGCCTCATAAATTTTAGTAACAATAATTTTACCTTATAAATAATACATGTTAGTAATCCTTAAAAACTTATCCATCAGTAAGTTACAAGGAAGTAACCCTTAATTAGGGGTAAAGATGAAAGCCTTCAGAATAGTGTGTTGTCAGCCTTAAGTAGAGACTTACATTTCTAGAGTGTTTTGTAGATCATTAAGGGTACCATAAATGGTAGGAGTCCCTAAGAACAACAATATTTATATATAAAGATTACTAATAGTCAAATATTCTTCCCAATTAAACTATGGAGTCATTATTTAGATATTTCAAATTATCTTTCAATGTATTTTGTTAAACTGTATTTGTTTAGATATGCATTTGCAAAAGACAAAAACCTCAAAAAACAATCCAAAGCAATTGTTAGAAAATGTGTTGGTAAACTTTAGATCTAGACCTACGTTATTAATATCAAGCAAATGTTTCATTAGGGATTAATTTAGCATATGAGCTTGTAAATGAGAGTGCAACAATAGTTAAAAACCAGTGAGTAAGAGAAGTTTTACGTGCAAAATAAATGTCTACGTATCATTATCTTCTAATACATTCAATTTCTCAGAAGACTTCTGACCAAAATATGTGTTTGTAGATATGTAGTCAAAATGTTATTAGTACCTTTAAGTTATCAAGTGGAAATACATTAGATATAGCTTTATGTATTTGGTTTATATTAGAATAATGAACAGTATTATTAAAAATGTAATTTTTTTCTTTGTGGTAGAATCTCAGTATTAGAGTTTCCTTCTCATTATTATTAATAATCTTAATAATTAAATTTGTATTATTTGAGCATCCATTTTTTCTAGAAAATTTCTAAGCACTTAATAAATTATAACCTCGGACAAATATTGGTTTTAAAAATTCACTTACCTCATTGGGTTTTGGATCATATCTTATCAGAAAGCACAAAGTACTGCTGAACTAAACAACCTGACGAATAGTCCTATAAGAACTGGATCTTCTGATTTGTAGTGAAATCATTTAGGGAGAATAAAAGTGATATGTTAGTTAAATAAATTCAAATGATTTTTACACCAAAGTAAATTGAAATGCCATTCCTTACTTTACTAAACACTCATAGGCAATGTTATTGCATACATATTCAAAAGCTATTTATTTCTAAGGTACTTACCCCAAACTGACTTCTGATTATTCACTGGAATGTTACAACTAAAATATGCTTGCTCGAAAACCCTTGTACATAAATACCTGAGCGATCAAGGCCAACTCCATTTATCTTGAACATTGCTTGATTAATTCCTCTAGAACCAAAGCAGGTGTTCACTACATTTGTATTAAGAACTAACACGATCAGGTTAATGATCAACTGATGAAATGTGCAAGAATTGAGAAATAAAACAATTATGGAATTTTTAAAAATTATTAAGTTTATATTATTATTTTACCTCTTTTAAAAGTTGCACAGAATTTGAAAGGATGTGCCAGTGGTTGTAAATTTGCTAGTAATTAGTTCTTTTTGTTTCTCACAGGACTCCCACATCAGATTACCAATGCACTTTGTCATAAATATTTCAGAATGCCTGTGAGAAAAAGAATAAAGCTAAATCAAGTCCAGAATACAGAGACAAGTTACTGCTGCATTTACAGAGTTCTCAACATTCATCAAATTATACAATAGTCAGAGGAGTTTCCTGTGGATATAAGGTCCATTTGAATCCTTAAGAAAAAGAGTGGATATTGAAGAAATATGTTCTTTATTTTGAGCAAAAAGGCCAGCAAAAAAGATAATGGATTTGCCAAAATATATCAGGATAATACTATTAGCCATAGGTAATTTGATGATAAAAATTGGTGTTACCTTTATGTGATTTTAAAACTCTACATGATTTTCTTTGCAAAAAGGTCATTAATAAAAAATTGCGTAATTTAATGGGTTTCATCTCATTTTTGTAGTTCAAATCAATCACCTCAATGGCAATCAGATATTAAGCACATTGTATTATTTACCTATAGCCTTTGAGAAGAGAAAAAATTTAGTCCAGTTTTAATTAAATATCTGTTGATCCCCAAATTCAATACTATTTCTGATAAACTCATGTAAAAGAAATAAAGTGAGTGTAGATAGCTTTAAATGGAATTCATTTTTAAAAACCTGTCAGAGGACCCTGTTAACATCTTTCCATGTCCTAATATGGCTATAACTTAAAAATAGGCCTGAGAATAGATCATTATAGGCCATAATCTACTAATTAACTAAAATTTTTCATTTCCCATATAGGCATCTCCAAATGTTTTCTAGATCTTGAGTTTTATTCTAATATTACCTACTCAGCATAAGCATACTCTAGTGTAGCTTTAACTTAACACAGAGATAATTTTCCAAAAAGAGTTGTGCAACACAAGAATACTATCATTCTACTTGCTTCACACTGCAATACATAAATATTAAGTCTGAATGTCAAGACTATCATTCAGTCAATGCTTTTCTACCCATTTACTGACACCAGCAAACATATATCACCAGTACCCTTGGCTACCACATTATTATGTCTGTACACTGCTCAGATCACAATGTGATTTATCCAGAAATAGGCCATTACTTTTTGTACCAATGGCAGAGACTATCACTCTGTCCTACTAAGACCATTTAATGAAATTGTTCTGTAAGGACCTTATATTAAAGCAGTTCAGGCAGAATGTTCATTTTCCTGTCTCGAGGAGTAAAAAAGCAATAGCCATAAATTTATTCTCCCTGGTTTAAACTCTTTTAATAGACATTGAAGACAATACAATTGTCCATAAAATATTACTACAAATTTTTAAAATATTTTCCCAAACTGCTTCTTTCTACAATTCTATTTTGCTCCTAGAAAATCAGGGTGGGGGGAGAATTATTCATTAATGAGAGCCAAGGTGTCTCGGTATAAGGTTGATCGCCATTACTGTCCCACTGTAAAGTATAAACCTGGGCATATATATAAAAACCACAGCAAGGGGTTACAGTTATCATCTCATCATTTTTCTTATCCTTTTATGGTTTTTTCAAGTAAAAATGCACTTAATTCCAAACTTTAAAAATGTATAAGCAAATGCCCTCATCAGTAAAGAACTTAAAAGTTAATTCTTCCATTGAAACATGGACTCATTTCAGACAATTTTTTTTTTTGGTGAAGATTGTTTCTAAATTTTGAGTGATAATAGGAAAATGTTCTGACAAAAGAAAACGTTAAATTATATTTAGTGTAAATATAAGTAATACAAACAAGGTAGCCTATTGGAGATTATGACATATCCTATTTTAATGTGACCAATTCCTTTTACCATAGAAAAATGGACAATAAGTAATTGAATCTGAATGTTAATTTGAGAAACAGTTTATAATGCCTTCAGTTCTGTTAAGAGTTGATAGGTGAGATCCTGCTACCTGCCTAGACAATTAGATGCTGTGAGTTACAAAAGAAGAGTAAGACATAGAAAAAAGACATTGTCTTTTTTCTCCTTTTTGTGTTTTTTCTCCAAATTATTAGAAACAGTTACATTAAAAGAAAGTCTCATACCTTTAAAAGTTCGCTTCTCATTGAATATATTTATGAGACAGCTCTTCTTAATTCCTTTTACAGAAGAAGCCCTGATGTTAATTAAAGATGGAATTAGAGTTACAGCATAATACCATACACATGTAGTAGGCTACAGAAAGAAGTTCTGTCTATATGAACCAGACTATCTCAGGCTAACACATCAAACAAAGTTACCTTCAAGGGTAAAAAGTAAAGTATGTCTAGCAAAAGAATTTCCAAATTACTCCAGAAAAAAATATGTCAAATTATGAATTTCCAACTTATGCCAGTTGGCTCATTTAATATTGGCTTAATTAAACCACTACATTTTATATAGCTTCACTTCAGAACGCTGAGTGTAGAAAAGGTGCATTCTATTTATATGTGAACACCTGGTACCTAAAACAGTCTCGTGTATGTGCCTTCAATACTTACATGAGGGATGGATGGATCAGTGGGGAAAAGAGCCTTTGCAAATTATTTGGTACCCGCATTCTACTTCGATAACATCTTAACATTCCATTAAGTTTCTGGGAATGTGGCTCAGATTTCACTCCATTGTACTATCACCAACCTATGATTCATAAATCATATGCTCTGAGTTTGAAATGATGGATTACCCAATCAAGCCTCCTACCCAGCTCAAGAAGTCTTTGCAATATCCCTGTGAGACAGTTACCCAGTGTCTGCTTGAACATCTCAAATAATCTTTTTGTTCAAAAGCAACTTTTTATATTTAAAAAAAATTTACCTTGAAATACCTTCAAATTTACATAAAAGTTGCAGATATAGTTCAAAGAACTGCTATCTCCAACTCCTCCTGTTTCCCCAATTGTTAGCATCTACCGCATGTATGTGTTTCATCTATGTATCTATCCTCCCAATAAACAGATGTAAATATAGATATGTATATGTGTTACCTGTGTGTGTATATACATACATTTTATATATACATATAATTAGTATTTTCTGAATCATTTTATAGCAAGCTAAAAACATAATTTCTATCATACTTAAACATTCTATTATTATAATTTTCTAAAACAAGGACACTCTCCTACATCATCACACCACCCAACAGACAAACAAACATACATGCGCATACACACAGAGACAAATATACTTTTCTCCTGCAATCTTTCCTGCATGTAATTTTCATTCCATGAGGAGGAAAGGCAATATGAATAGAAGTCATAATGCCTAACTCAGAATGCACTTAAATATAGTCAGAATAGGCAGCTGTCTTCTGAAAATCTTTCCATCACCGCCTTCTCCACCAAACCAAAATATTTGCTCCACTGGTGCTGGAAAGTCTAGTATTAGAATTCATTCCATTGACTTTATACTAATAAGAAGCAAGTGAACAGAATGATGAATGGCAAATACCATGGTTTGGGAGTAAAACAGACCTGGGCTCCAATCTCAACTCTGCCATTGATAATTGAGCACTCTCCTAATAGATTCGCATCTCATATTTTAGCTCTAAGCTAATATATTCATATGATTATTGTGTGGTTTAAACACAATGGACATTTGCAGTTGCTATACCAAGTGGTCCCCTACATATTGCAAATTATTTTCCTTTAATACATGTGTTATTGAAAAATTCTTCTTAAACTTTAGCTGGTTTTGAAAGGACTCTTTAAAATATAAATATACAGTAAGTCATTATAGTTATGTAAATGAATTTACCAATTCTTTCTATAGGACACAATAAATAAAGCAGAATAATAATATTGCCTGGAAGATGATTATATTTGTAAATAAAAATGGGTCAACAAACAGAGGCAGTAAGTTGCAGAATCAAATATTTCCCACTTGACTTTCCACATAGAGTGGGTCCTTTATATAGCCCCAGGCCCTTTGATTTTTTTTCAAGACTATTATCTCTTCGATGTGCTATGGCATTCAATTTTAAAGTATAGTATAATAAACTACTGAAGTAGATCATATGCAGTAATTTTCCAATAAGTTTATAGAATGAGTAAAAGCCAGTAAGAATTAATAGGAAGTGGTGCTATTGACAAGGTCTAATCGCCATTATAAGAATCATTTAAAAAGTACTAGAAAGTGTAAAAAAGTGGAAACAGTTTTCTTATTCACATTTATAGATATTTACTGTGTCGGTACTTTTCATATATTTCAATGCAGGTTTTGCAATGAAAATTGATCAAAAATGTTTGCCTATAGGAACAACCAGAAGGGCAACTGGTTAGAACTTTGTTCTGGAATTGTAAAGTTTTTATATAAAAATTCTTGAGAATAAATACCAAGATGTTGCTCCCATTTTAGTTCAACATTTATTTTATTAAGAATACAGAGAAATTGACAGACAATAGATAAAAGCAGTACTAAATTATCCCATGAAGACAAAACTTCCTGAAGTTCAAATATAAAATGAAATAAAAGGCAGAATTCTTGATGCTTTTTCTGCATTTTATATCTGTACTTTATGTAACAGTGAAGTTTTTTCTATTGTAATTACTTCTTATTTTTCTTCACTTCACAACTTTTTTCTTGGCAAAATTGCTTTGCTTTTCGTTCATGATCCAGAATTTCCTTGGGAAACAGGTTTTTCTCATCAAATACAGCTTTCAAAGCTACAAAATGATGAGGAAAATCACAAGTAAATTATATTTGTTAAGAGACCTATTTAAATAAAATAGGAGAAAATTCTCAAATTTTGCTTTTTCTAAAAATCTTTGTTTCTAAAACACAAAGCGTATTTGGGAAAATTTTCTCTAAGCTTCTGCTAGTCTGTTTACTGCAATTTACATCTAAAAGTTAAATTTTAGTAGAGTTTGCTCTTTTAATGCATATATCTTAATAGAAATCCACCATTCTAAGGGTAGAGGATTATAGAAGTTTGTGTTTTCCATTTTTGTTTTTTAATCTACTTAATAGCTATCAAGACATAAAGAGCCAAGAAAAAATTATTCTGTATTGAAATAAGATAATTAAAATAATCAAAACACAGTCTGACTGTCTGCATGAATAAACAAGCGCATCTACAATCACATCCATAGGGGTTTGCAGTTTTAGGAAAAAAAAGAACCAAATTATTTCCATGAGTGGTTATATTGCGCATCAGTGAGAAGTAGGAGGAAACTGTGCCATACATTCTAGAAAATAATTTTGGCATTTTGCATAATTTTATTATTTAAACAAATGCTTATTGAATGTCTATTATACACAATGTTTTGTGTTCAGGCATAAATGAGGCACAAATATGACTAAGTCACGACCTTTCTTCCAATTGGTGGAAACTAGAAGCAGTACCCAAATAACCAAAACATCATATACAATAAGATATCATTCCAAGAGAATATAAGCAAATGCAAATTGTGTATAAACATATAAAAGATATTATAACAATATATAAAGATTTTTTAAAAAGCTTTAAGAATTAGGTACTTACTTGAGGTAGGTCTTGAATTCCAGATAGGACTTTAATTGATAATAAGAAACATGGAGGTGGGGAAGAATTGGCAAGAGTTGGATAGGAATTGTCAACTAGAGGAAACAAGGTGAATAAAGAATGGAAAAACAGGCCGGGCATGGTGGCTCACGCCTATAATCCCAGCACTTTGGGAGGCCAAGGCAGATGAATTGCCTGAGGTCAGGAGTTCGAGACTAGCCTGGCCAACTTAGTGAAACCCCGTCTCTACCAAAAACACACAAAACATAAGCCAAGCATGGTGGCAGGCGCCTGTAATCCCAGCTACTCGGGAGGCCAGCTACTCGGGAGGCTAAGGTAGGAGAATTGCTTGAACCAGGGAGGCGGAGTTTGCAGTGAGCTGAGATCACGCCATCACGCTCCAGCCCGAGCAACAGAGCGAGACTCTGTCTCAAAAAAAAAGAGGAAAAAAAAAAGAATGGAAAAATAATAACTATTATTGGAATAACTCTGAATAATTCCGTACAATTTAAAAGAAGCGTAAGATATGTGAACGAAAGTAAAGTGGAATAAAGTTGGAGCTGGACCTAGAAACACTTTAAACAACAACCAAAGAATATGAAATTTAAAAAATAAATATTGAATGACTTTACAGTATAGTGGCATCTTTATATATTTGGATTAAACACAAAATGAAACAAAATCTTTCCACTTCCAGTATAAACTATACTGTAGAGAGGAAGTTATATAGACCTTGGCTACAAAAGTCAAGATCTTTCCTCTTCTTCTCATGGAAATTACATAAAAGCAACCAGGAAAATGAGAGATAATAACTTTGCAAATAAATTCTACTTTAAGCAAAACTCAAAGAAAGATGTAATCTGCAGTTTACAAAATATAAAGAAGCAAAACAGCTGAGATAGGACAAAAGTTGCCTAAGAAAAAGTGAAAAGTATAGAGAGTATAAGAAGGCCAGCAGCAGCATCTTAGAATGTGCTGGGAAAAATATGATAGTCACTGTGAGTTACAGGCTCACCATGAAGTACAAATGCTTTATCCCTTATATACATGAATGCTAAAAAGAGGTGAACATGGCTGGAAGCAGAAGCTTTCTGGGAACTGGTTTGGATCGGTGAAATAGATGAGGCAGGGCTACCTGTATCACACATGAGGCATTTTTTGCTAAAGCAGTCTGTCCCCATGGGTTGTAAAACTTGAAGGATACCCTGATCTCACATCCCAGCCTCTTACTCAAGGATTTACCACATATTTCAAGTAAAAAAAAAAAAAAAAAAATTCCACCTCATTAAAGCTAATTAATTAAAAGAGGAAACTTTTAAAACGAACACAGCATAAACACAAACTTATATAAGCAAAAACTAAAACCAATTAAATTGAAAAAAGAGCAGCAAAACTAATCAATACATGAGCCACCACCAAAAAATATTGCCATTGCACAAACATTGTTACCAAGCATTTTGACAAAAATTAAATTTTAAAAATTAAAACAGCAGTTGCCTCTATGAAGGAAGATCACAGAGCAGAAGTGAAAAAACTCAGGGAGGAGATGAAGACACAGGAGGAAGTGACGAAATATGAGGTAGCAAAACTCAGAAAAAGAGGGAAAAAAATCACAAGGGTGAATAGAGTTCCTGGAACACAGTAGGAAACCTAGAATATAGAAATGAGAAAAAATATATAATAAAATGAAAATTATAAAGAGAATGAATTAGAAAAATAATAAATGTTGAGGAGAGACGAAAAATAGAAGATCAACAAACATATAATTAGAGTAGGTACTTGTATTAATTTGCTTTCACACTGCTGATAAATACATACCCGAAACTGGGAACAAAAAAAGCTTTAATTGGACTTACAGTTTCACATGGCTGGGGAGGTCTGAGAATCATGGCAGAAGGCAAAAAGCACTTCTTACATGGCAACAACAAGAGAGAAATGAGGAAGAAACAAACATGGAAACCCTTGATAAACCCATCAGAGCTCATGAAAGTTATTCACTCTCACGAG
This sequence comes from Symphalangus syndactylus, assembly GCF_028878055.3. Lineage (NCBI taxonomy): Eukaryota > Metazoa > Chordata > Mammalia > Primates > Hylobatidae > Symphalangus > Symphalangus syndactylus. The sequence continues at coordinate 69,078,981 of NC_072439.2, forward strand.
AATAGCATGAGAAAGACTGGCCCCCATGATTCAATTACCTCCCCCAGGTCCCTCTTACAGCACGTGGGAATTCTGGGAGATACAATTCAAATTGAGATTTGAATGGGAACACAGCCAAACCATGTCGGTACTTAAGAAAGAAAACCAAAGTATAACAAATATTTAAAGGCATCATTTAATAAAGGTCCTCAAATAAAAGTCAACCTGACATATGTTGAAAGGACACATTATGTATTAGGAATAATTGACTTAGAATACTCAAAACCAAGTGATATCCCAGTAATGTTATTAGACTTTAAAGATAAAGAGGAAATATTCTGGCAACCACACAAAATAATCAAGTCACCTAAAAAGGAGAAAAGTATCTTGCATTAGATATTTTACAGGAATGACCAATACCAGAAAAGAGTAGAGCAATGCCTACAAGATAATCAGGGAAAGAATATGTGAGCTAAGAATATGACATACATTTAAGTTGTCCTTCAAATCCAAAAACTATGAATGGTGTCAATATACAAGAAATGTAGGGATTATTGTTCCCAAGAGTACTCTTTGAGGAAATTTCAAAAAGCTAAACTGAAGCCAGGAGCAGTGACTCATGCCTATAATCCCAGCACTTTGGGAGGCCGAGGTGGGCAGATCATGAGGTCAGGAGATCCAGACCACCCTGGCTAACACAGTGAAACCCCATCTCTACTAAAAAAAAAAAAAATACAAAAAATTAGCCTGGCATGGTGGTGGACACCTGTGGTCCCAGCTACTCGGGAGGCTGAGGCAGGAGAATAGCGTGAACCCGGGAGGCGGAGATTGCAGTGAGTCGATATCGTGCCACTGCACTCCAGCCTGGGCGACAGAATGAGACTCTGTCTCAAAAAAAAAAAAAAAAAAGCTAAACTGAGAAATGATTGAGAAAATTTTGAAAAAAATAACTTGGTGGTGATCACTGAATGTATTTAAGTGCAGAAGTAAAATTAAAACAATGTGGAGTTAAGGCTGACAAAAATAGAAGGTAAGGTCCATGTGCCTGACAATGTATAAATGATACAATTGACAAAAATTGTGAGGATAAAGGAGAAAGAAACCTTGTTTATGATAAATCAGAGAAAAAGAATAACACTGAAAACTGACAAATCAACTAATAGCAGTATAAGCAAATTTAACAAAATAAAAGTAAGCATAAAGAAAATCATGTTATGGAATAAAATTGTGTGGTAGAAGGGGGGCAGGAGAATGAGAAAACAAGTTCATTCTATCATCACTGAGCATAGATCTAATAGTGTCTTGGAGAAATGAAGAACTAGAGCAATAAGATGAAAATGAATAATTCTGGAATTGGCATTAAGCAGAGATAAAATGAAAGACAGTACTTTCCATTTGCCTAATACCAGCAGTATGAGATAATGTGGATATCTGTACATCAGCAGCTGATCCTGTCCCATATGATTGCAGATTAGCACTTTAGAATCATAAGCAATTCAGAATGCCTTTGAGCCCTTCTGAAATATATTGTAAAAGCCAGAATGTTACTTCTGAAATTCTGTTTTATTGAGATTTGTCTCTCAACTAGACGACAAATTTTCATTGTAATTGACTGGGTTTCAAGGCCATTAACCCAATAGCTAACTGATAAGTTTTTGTAAGATATTGAGAGAGACGAACTCACTTGGATGGCTCATTTTTAATTTTTTTCTTTTTAGTTAACAAACAGATTATAAAAAGTACATATGCAGGGGTGGATCCCTGTTTCTTGGGCATGAAAGTTACAATCTTGGGAGCTCTCTTTAGAAAAACAGAATATAAAATTATAAATATAAATTTATTTATAAAAGTGGCTATTTGAGATAAAATAAATTTCAACAAATTACCAGTAATTTTTAGAGTTAGGTCCTTTTCTCCTGAGATCTCTTTTTAAAAAGATACCTGAAATGCTTACCTGGAAATGATTGTTGCTTGTAACCTTGCTTCTGCTCTTCACCTAGAACACTCTCAAACTCCTAGCAATTTCTAACACTCAAAGGATCTTTGTAGATGAGGCCCAGAAAACTTAACCTTCATTAGCTTCATTTGTAAATCTATATGTGGCAAAAATGATGTCATTAACTTAACATCTTTTAAATGCATAATGGTAATCAATTCCTCTCACTATTCGTAGTAATATCTGCTAAGTTAATGGCATAATGATTTTTTATGATGATGTGTTGAGTATGTAGTAGATCATAATACACGTAAGAAATTATCATTTATTGAACTTGCTTACAATTATTTTTAAAATGTCTTTAACCTTGCTGTGATGACTTTCTTGATGTATTAAGTTGGCTAGGGTAAAGTCCACAGTTATGATGTCAAATATTAATATAAGTGTTGCTTCGAAGGGACTTTGCAAATGTAGTTCGAGTCCCTAATCAATGAACTTTGGGTAAGGGAGATTATCCCGGATAATCTGGTGAGCCAGACTTAATCAGATACAAGGCCTTAACACTGGGGCCTGTTGTGGGGTGAGGGGAGGTGGGAGGGATAGCATTAGGAGATATACATAATGTAAATGACGAGTTAATGGGTGCAGTACACCAACATAGCACATGTATACATATGTAACAAACCTGCACGTTGTGCACATGTACCCTAGAACTTAAAGTATTATATATATATATATGTATATATAAAAGTGAAGAAATTCTACCAATGAAAGTTTCTGCCTGTGCCCCAGCGTGCCCATGATCTTTTCTTCTTGAGTTAGCACTACATATTTTGAACTTGCTCTGTCAGCCCAACAAACCCATAAGTCAACTTCTTGTAATAAATCTCAATATGGAGTCCTGCTGATTTTACTTCCCTGGTTCCCCTCTGACTGATACACTTTCCATGAAGTACACTATCACAGGATGATGGCAAAAAAAATAAGTGATGTGTTCTTATTATAACAAACAGGCTGATTTATCAAATTTCCTGTGGTTTGTGGCTGGAGATGGTTGAATACCACTTGTAAAAAAAAAAATATGAATCAGAAATACCATTTGACCCAGCAATCCCATTACTGGATACATAAAGGATTATAAATCATTCTACTGTAAAGACACATGCGCATATATGTTTATTGCAGCACTGTTCACAATAGCAAAGACTTGGAACCAACCCAAATGCCCATCAATGATAGACTGGATAACGAAAATGTGGCATATACACACCATGGAATACTATGCAGTCATAAAAAAGAATGAGTTCATGTCCTTTGCAGGGATATGGATGAAGCTGGATGCCATCATTCTCAGCAAACTAACATAGGAACAGAAAACCAAACACCACATGTTCTCACTCATAAGTGGGAGTTGAACAATGAGAACACATGGACACAGGGTGGAGAACATCACATACCGGGGTCTGTCGGGTGGTTGGAGGGAAGGGGAGGGATAGCATTAGGACAAATACCTAATGCATGTGGGGCTTAAAACCTAGATGATATGTTGATAGGTGCAGCAAACCACCATGGCACATGGATACCTATGTAAAAAACCTTCACGCTCTACACATATATCCTAGAACTCAAAGTAAAATAAAAATAAAAATAAATAAATAAAAAGTTAAAAAAAAGAAAATTTATGTCTACTTGAATACACAACTTAGACATAGAATTCAGCATCTGGATGGCAAGGAAGCACAACAAGATTTAGGACAAAACTGAAACCCAATGCAAGGAACCCAGGGAATCCAGTAAAATGATCCAAGAGCTGAAATATTAAATAGCTATTTTAAGAACCCAACTGAACTTCTAGAACTTAAAAATTTACTACAAGGATTTTATAATACAATTAGAAGTTTTAACAGCTGAATAGACCAAGCTGAGGAAAAACCTCAGCACTCAAAGACTAGTTCTTCAAATCAACTCAGTCAGACAAAAATAGAATTTTTAAAAAAGGAACAAAACCTCTGAAAACAATGAGATTATATAAAGAGACCAAATCTAGGACTCACTGATAATCCTGAGAGAAAATAAGCAACTTGGAAAATATATTTGAGGATATAGTCCACGAATATTTCCCCAATGTTGCTAGAGTGGTTGACACACAAATCCAAAAAATACAAAGAACCCTGGCAAGATACTATACAAGAGGGCCATCCCCAAGGCACATAGTTAGCAGATTCACCAAGGTCAATGCAAAAGAAAAAAAAAAAAAAAGGCAGTTAGAAAGAATGGTCAAGTCATATACAGAGAGACCACATCAGGCTAGCAGTAGACTTCTCAGAAGAATCCTTACAAGCCAAAAGAGATTGGAGACCTATTTTCAACATACTTAAAGAAAAAAATTCCATCCAATAATTTCATATCCCTCCACACTAAGCTTCATAAGTGAAAGAGAAATAAAATCTTTCTCAGACAAGCAAATGTTGAGGGAATTTATTTTGATGTGATCAGCCATAATTACAAGTCTCTTAAAGGCATCCTAAATATAGAACCAAAAGAACAACACCTGCTACCACAAAAACACACTTAAGTGCATAGCCCACAGTTCACTACAAAGCAACTATACGATCAAGTCTACGTAACAATCAGCTAAGAACATAATGACAGGATCAAAATCTCACATACAAATGCTAATCCTGAATGTAAATGGGCTAAACACCTCACTTAAAAGACATAGGGTGGCATGCTAGTTACAAAAACAAGACCCAACCATCTGCTGTCTTCAAGAGACCCATCTCACATGTAACAATGCCTACAGGCTCACAGTAAAGAAACAGAAAAAGTTCTCCCATTGAAACAGAAAACAAAAAAGAGCAGGGGTCCCTATTCTTAAATCAGATAAAACAGATTTTAAACAAATAAAAATTAAGAAGGGCATATGCGTATAATCCAACAAGAAGATTTAACTATCCTAAATATACACATACCCATCATTGGAGTATCTAGATTCATAAAACAAGTTCTTGGCCTATGAAAAAACTTAGACAACCACACAATAATATTGACAGACTTCAACACCCCAACTGACAATATTAAACAGATCGTCAAGGCAGAAAACTAACAAAGAAACTCTAGGCTTAAACTCTACACTTGATCAATTGGACCTAATTGACAACTACAGAACACCCCATGGAACAACCAACAGAATATATATTCTTCTCATCTCCACACAGAACATATTCTAAAATCAACCACACACTTTCTCACAAAACAATAAATGTCATTCATTTCAGAATCAGAAAAAACTATTCTAAAATTCACATTGGACCAAAAATAAAGAGCCCAAATAGCTGAAGGAATCCTAAGCAAAAAGAACAAAGCTAGAGGCATCACATTACCTGACTTCAAACTATACCATAGGGCCACAGTAACCAAAACAGCATGGTACTGACACAAAAACAAACACATAGACCAATGTAAAAGAATAAAAATCTCAAAAATAAAGCTGCGTACCTACAACCATCTGATCTTCAACAAGGCCTACAAAAACAACCAATGAAAAAAGGACTCCCTGTTCAATAAATGGTGCTGAGATAACTGGCTAACCATATGCAGATGATTGAAACTGTATCCTTACCTTTCAACATATACAAAAATTAACTAGGATGAATTAAAGATTTAAATATAAGACCCCAAACTGGAAAAATTCTGGAAGAAAATCTAAGACATACCCTTCTTGACATCAGCCTTGGCAAAGAATTTTTGGCTAAGCCCCCAAAAGCAATGGTAACAAGAACAAAAGTTGATAAATGGAACCTAATTAAATAAAAAAGCTTCATCACAGCAAAACAAACCATCAACAGAGTAAACAGACAACGTACAGAATGGGAGAAAATATTCACAAACTATTCATCTGACAAAGATTTGACATCCAGCATCTATTAAAAGAAAAACTTAAATCAACAAGCATAAAACAACACTATCAAAAAATGGGCAAAGGACATGAATGGACACTTCTCAAAAGAAGACATACAAGTGGCCAAGAAACATATGAAAAGTATTCATCATCACTAATCATCAGAGAAAAGCAAATCAAAACCACAATAAAATACCTTCTCACACCAGTCAAAATGGCAATTATTAAGTCAAAAAACAACAGATTCTTGCAAGGCTGTGGAGAAAAGGGAAGGCTTATACACCATTGGTTGGAATGTAAGTTAGTTCAGCCACTGTGGAAAGCTGTTTGGAGATTTCTCAAATAACGTAAAACAGAGCTAACACTTGACCCAGAAATCTCACTACTGGAAATACACCAAAAGGAAAATAGATCATTAAACCAAAAACACACATGCACTCATGTGTTATCACCATGCTATTCACAATAGCAAAGACATGTAATCAACTTAGGTACTCATCAATAATGGATTAGATAAAGAAAATGTGATACACACACACACACACACCATGGAATACTATGCAACCCTAAAAAACTTGAAATCTTGTCTTTTGCAGCAATACTGATGAAGCTGGAGGACACAATCCTAAGCAAATTAATGCAGGAACAGAAAGCCAAATACCACATGTTCTCAATTATAAGTAAGGGTTAAACATTGAGCACACATGGACATAAATATGATAAAAATAGTCACTATGGACAACTAGAACAGGGATGGAGTGAGGGGCAGGGTTTGAAAAACTACCTATTGGGTACTATGCTCATTACCTGAGTGCAATATACCCATGTACCAAACCTGCACATGTGTTCCCTGTATCTAAAATAAAAGCTGAAATTTTTAAAAAGTAAAAAATAAAATAAATAAATAAATACACAGCTTATCTTAAAGCACCCTCAAGTTCCCATATGACCACAAGCTTAGGAACCTCAAGCCTCCAACTTCTTGCCTCCCTGGCCACATAACTTATTTAGAATCCTGGACAGTAGTTTGCTCAGATTAGTGAGAAACACCCAGTGTCTGGATTCATCAGGTCACATTCCTCTTCAAATCCTCTGAAGGCTTCCCTTTATACTTAAACCAAATTTTTTGCCCAGGCAACATGGTCCCACATGACATGACCCCTGAGCCCTCTCTAATCTCATCTGATACCAGTCTCCTCACTCCATTCTAGCAATGGTGACCTCTTTTCTGTCCCTGGAACATGTCAATTTTGTTCTCAGTGGTTTTATACTTGTTTCCTGTGCTTGGGACATTCGGCCCCAACATCTGTGTAGAACTTTCTATCTTAGGATTTAGCTTAAATGTCAGAAACTTCACTGATGTTCTTCCTAATGTCACCTTATTATATTGTTTTATTTTCTTCTTAGCTCTTATCAATATCACTCTCCAAACTTATCATCTTTAACTATTTATTTACTTACTTGTTACCTATCTGTCTTCCTAGACAATAAATTCAGCAGCAGTAGACTTTGTTTGCCTTTGTATACCATATATCCCTAGCACCCAGCATTGTATCTGGCTCATGGAAAAGGGACTCAAAAAGTATATTTGTTGAATATATGAGCGCATGAACGAAGGAACTTTCAGACATGCAAAGGAGTTGGCTCACTCCTCACCCTTTGGAATCCCTGCATTCCAGAGACCTGGGGACCCTATAATATTCATAAAAGGGTGATTCTCCATGTCATATATATATATATATATATATATATACACATCCATTTAACCACAACCAAGTTCTTAAAAATTAATATCTAGTGTTATCAGTAACCACTTACATTCACTATTCCCTACCTGGGAAAATATGACATTTATACACGCATCACTTTACTTTATAGTTGGCTTCCTGACAAGGTTTATTATAATGATAGCCAAAAGCTGTTTTCACAGTGATGAAAAGGAAAGATGTGGTGGTCAGGAAAGTATCCAAAACATTTTCTCTATAATAAAATGATTCAAGGATCTTCACATAGAATAATTGGTTTATATATTGGCTTCTGGTCTTTCCCTTGCCTGCTAATTGGCAACTAACTATATCAGCTGAACAACAGTGGCAAAAGTCACAAAGATACCCTGGCAACAAAGGACTTGGCAGCTATGTAATGTAGTATGCAATGACTACCTGTCTATGATTATACAGCATTCTGAAAACTCTTTCCTAATTCACATTCTTCCTCCTATTCTGTGTCCTATTTTGTGTCTTCTAGACAAATCCTTATTTATCAAAATTTTATGCACATAAGAATCACCTGGGGATCTCATTAAAATACAAATTCTCATGCAACAGATCTGGGGTGGGTCCTGAGATGCTGCATTTCTAAGGAGCTCCCCGGTGATGCCCATGCTGCTATCCACTGCCCACATCTTGATGTCCAGGTTCTGACTTCTAAATCTAAGCTCTAGGTCAGTATTGTCAAATGTCCTTTTATTTCAGCCACCATCCGGTAACAACCAGGCAACAAAGCAACAGGTTGGTGAGAAAGATTGGTGATGATTAATTAAAATACTTTAATAGTTTTCATATGACTCTCAAATAATTGTTGCTTGGGACCTGTTGAACCTTTTAAATATGTTGTTCACATAATGATGACTTCTGTTTTATAGGCCCCAAATGTTGGTGTGTGTGTGTTGTATTTGTGAATTTTGAGATAATGTAGTGTTATGTAAACAAAAATGCAGAGCAATAGGAAGGATTTCTGCTTTTTAAAATGCCCCTGAGTTTTCTGTTCATTCTAGATGTCTAGTATCTAAAAGGTCCTGAGGTGAGCCATGTGTAGCAATCTCTCGTTTATCATATAGTCAATGCATGTATCTATAAATGCTTTCTTCCTGCATTTTAATTATTTGTTCAAGAACTTTTATATAATATCAAAGATTATTTTTCTTCACTGGTGCTAGATTTAAAATTATATTCTAAAACAAAGATTTTACTAAAAGCTTATGTGTATATTTTTCACCTGTAGCTTAAGGGCTAATGTGAAACATTGTGTGTTTCAATAAAACACTATGTATTGTCTCCAGCACACCCTTCTGGGTTGTTAGATTCTAGGTGAGTTCACTGTTTTTGAACTATTTTTGCCCCTCTTTTCAACTTGCAAGCCACTGACGGATATGCAAACTTTGTTTTATCTACTAGAGATCTGACTCCCTCTTCTCGCTGGAAACATCACTTTTGGGATCTACTTGCAAATTGGACTGGTCTGCTACCTTGCACAAATTGTCAACTCTCCAAACTTTTCAATCTTATGTGTTTTTTTTTTTCAACGTTTAACTACAACTTTCCAAACTAACATTTTCAGTTTTTCTCCCTCCCACCTAAGGACATTACCAAGAACTAAAACCTGACATCCCAGATCCCTATACAGACTTTTGGGTGCCTTGCAGCTGTCCCTTTCTCCCAGGATCGTCAGGACTTCAAAACAGCTGACCTTTGCCGCCACTTGGCAATATAAATATATAAATTCAAGTGGTTTTGTAGGAGCAACACCAACAAGAACCCCTGAGAGACTATTTCTGAGACTCTGCTTTGCCCCACCCGGGAACTTTAGGATCACTTCTAGGTTGTTCAGCAATGAGTGATATTCATTTTTCTTAAACAAAAGGGGAATGAGACTGGCAATGCTGAACTTTACCTCAGTCCAGTGCTCCTGGAAAGTGAAGACATTTAAGAAATCTCTCTATCCTTTCCTGTTCTAGAAACAGCTAACCACAAAGGACTCCTCTCCTCTCATATATTCCAAGACCCTCTCTTTCCTTCCTCATGAGTCCTATAAGAATCACAGATAACTTCCTCATCTACCTACCTCTACAAAAGCTCAGACCTTCTTTCTTTTCTTTGAGATGTTCCTGTTTAATGAACTTTCTCCGTATTGCAGTAGGCTGAATAAAACCATCTCTTTAATTGTTTCATACATTTTGTCTTTCACAGAACAACAGCTACAACAAAACAAGTCACCTGAGGTATCACTAATAGAGCATTTCCTCCACACCGTTTCAAGTTTTAAAGATTTTACAGATACAATGTGAATGAGTTCTGGGGAATTTATTGGCAAAACCTGACTCAGAGGCAGTTCTAAGTAGCTTCCAGGATTTCGAATAAGGCATATCAAAGAGGGGTTTCAAGCTGTTTAAGAACCAACTGGGAACAACTTGAAAGCTTAAAGGAAAGTGCGAAGAAAGATGTTTCAAGTTGAAAGGGAAAGAAAGAGAATACAAAAGAACATAAAAAACCCAGCAGGTATGACTCAAACGTCACCTGGGGATTTTAAAGTGTTTGAAAACCGTCCCAAGTTCCAAAGTGATAGTTTAGGACATTGAAAGTGAGACTGGCAAAATTCCTCTCATTGTACAATTGCCAAATAACCTATGCGCGAGGTAATTATGGAGATTGCAGCAAGGTGGAAAAAATGCAGTGCAAAGACGTAAGGTAGACTCTGTAATGATAGTGTGCAGGAGAAATACATTGGTAATTGAGGTTTTTTTTTGAAGTGTTATTTTATAATAATTTGTAAATTCAGCAGTATCCTTCTGAAAAGGAGAGGAACAATTTTAAAGGAAAATAATAAAAATAGGTAATACAATAAAATGGCTGCTTTTAGAAATAAGAGCAAGAATAAGCTACTAGGGAATTTGATTTGAATACTATTTGAACAGGGGAGGCTGAATTTCAAAATATTAATAGCATAAACACCTGAGTCAGTTTTTCAGCATTCCCATCTAGGCTCTACCTTTACTACCTATGTGAACTTAGGTCAATTATTTAAATTCTTTATGCCACAAATTCTTTATATAGAAAATGTGGGGAATAGTAAGTCCCACACTGTAGAACTATTTAGTGGAATAATAATACAGGACATTACCAATAAATAAAATGTATCAAAGTCTTACTGGGTGTCAGGCACTGTACTAAGGGCTTCACATGGGTTATATCATTTAATGTTCACAGAAACATCATGATAACTAAGATGACGCCGATTTTCAGTTGAGGAAACTAAGGCACAGAATGTTTACTTGAATTGCTTAAGTTTACAAAGCTAGCAAGTAGTAGAACCTTGTTTTGAAACCAGTCTTATGCTTAAAATTTCATCTTTAAACCTTTATCGTTTCCATGGTTTATTCTCTTTATAAATTGCAATTCCCACCCCCACCCCAAAAGACATCCGTTATCACCTTATAACTTACTGGGTATAAAACTGTAATTTTGAAGGTCCCAACATGATGTAAAAGGACCAGGAGTGGAGAACAAGCATGCAGAGGCAGATAAGATGACACTATGTCAGTTATCAATGTACTGCCCAAACTTTTTGATGCCTGCTCTGTGATGACAGACTCAAGCCTACAATATGTCTCCTTTGCTAGCTGTCATGATCTTGAGCTCTGTCACTAGGGGGTAATGGAGAGACACTGGAGGAGAAATGGATTTCTCTTCCAAGTTCCAGGTTCTCCGTGTTCCTCTCCCAAGAATCCTGCCCTGCAGTTTCTCCAGCACTAGGCTCTTATAGCATGACTTCTCCAGTACCAAGCTCTTGCAGTGACTTTTCCAACACCATACTCCTGCAATGCAGATAAGGCTTCTCCAGAACCCAGAGCTAGCAGTTTCCCCCGTCAGCAGTATGCCACCTATCTGGTACCACTCCATGAATGGTTTTCCATAATATCCTTGGCAAGCAAGAGGCCAACTGTGTGACTCTTCCCTGTGAACAGCCTTCCCTGTACCCTCTTAATGGTTCTGCAGTGAGTTCTGAGAAACAGCACCTCCCTGTGGATAGTTTCTCCTGGAACCCTGGTGGTAGATTTCTGGTAAGTTCCACGTACAGCATCTCCTTGGGTTTGCCATTCAGTGAGGCATGGAAAACACCGCTCAGCCCTGGGATGGGTGGGACTCTTCCTTCGTCAATATATCTCAGGCATGAGAAGTAGTGGCTGCTCTTTCATTTTCCTATTCCTATATTCCTTAGAGTTCTGTTTACTTCTTACTAGTCAATTTTCTATAATACGCATGTATCAAATCTAAAATCAGAACAAAAATATTGAACTTAATTTTTAAACATGCCTATCAACTGTAGTTTCTTTTCAGTTATCACTTATTCTTTTTCCTTTCTATGATGGCTAGTTTCTCGGAAAGGTGTCAGCTTTCTTTAGTAGGTGTCCCATAGGCACCTCCATCTCAACATATCTTAGAAACTAATGTCATTTTCTAATTCTATCCCATCTTCTTCTGTATTTCCTCTCTCATTGATAGTCTTTTTACCTCAACGTAGTTATCCAAACTAGAAGACTGATCGACATACATGTATTCATCTCTTATTGGGCACATAATCCTTTAAATTCAAACTCCTTAATATCTCTCAAGTTAGTTATTTCCTTTCTAGGTTTTCCTTATCTTCAAAATCATAATAGATATCATCTAGTGAATGGTTAGTGTGCTAGCTATTGTGCTATAATTAACCCACATAACTCCAAGAGGCAGGCATCATTATCCCAATTTTACAGATGAAAAATAAACTGAGACTTAATAGGGTGAATAATTTATTCAGATATAAACGAATAGTAGAAGGCAAAGTGATGATTCAAAAGCAGAGAGCTGACTGCACACAGCAAGTTCCCATTACTATAATATTGCTGCCTTCAGTCTAGCCCCATTATAATGCATCTACCGCAGTTTTCAGAACGCTTTCTAAAATGCAAATCTGGTCATGACACTTTCTTGTTTTAAACATTTCAACAGGAATTTTCTTTCTGGATAGGATTTAATAGGTAGTTGCAGGTTATCATTCTCACTGCACCAGATAGGAAAAAAAAAAAAAAAACAGATAAATTACAAATGATATGTTTAAAGCCATCAGAAGGCTGTGGAAGCAATGATGACCAAAATAACTAAATTCCAGAGATGGTAGGGCCCTTCCTAGATGAGCTAAAATTGCCAAGTATTTTCTTCTTTCTGGGGATTTATTATGTTTTGGCATTGCTAAGAAACAGACCTGCATTCGACTGAGAGACTCTATCATGGGAAAGTAAATTTAGAAGTGTTTTGATGGCTATGTGGGTTGGTGTGATGTATTGGAATCTAGAGAAATGTCACAGCTTTGGCCAGTCTTTCCCATAGGACATTCTCTGAGCCCTGGGGTGGTGTGGGAGACTGTGGATTGGACTGAAAATGCAGAGTAATGTTTTCTGCAGTTTTGCAGTACGTGGGAGACAATACCCCACTAAAAGGAGAAGCCTAAAACAGACATTTGAAATCAGAAGTGGACTAAGCCTAACTAAATCTGTGATGACTGCTCTGTGATGACAGACTCAAGCCTACAATATGTCTCCTTTGCTAGCTGTCATGATCTTGAGCTCTGTCACTAGGGGGTAATGGAGAGACACTGGAGGAGAAATGGATTTCTCTTCCAAGTTCCAGGTTCTCCGTGTTCCTCTCCCAAGAATCCTGCCCTGCAGTTTCTCCAGCACTAGGCTCTTATAGCATGACTTCTCCAGTACCAAGCTCTTGCAGTGACCTGTACCTCAGCACTGACCCGGCTCAAGTACTAATTAGATTAAGGTCCCCAGTGTCTCATTCTCTCTGCTGAATTAAGGAGAGAGTAAACCATTCTCAACAGAAAAGAATATTAATTTTAGTGTCTATAGATCTTTTACATTTTCTGTCATATAATAAAAAATTACAGGACTTGCAGAGGAGCAGCAAAAATGAGACTAAAAACCAAGAGGAAAAAAATATATATTAGAAGCAGACCCAAGGATTATCCAGATTTTGGAGTCAGTCAACCAAGACTTTAAAAATTACCATTATAAACATGTTTCAAAAACAGAGGGAAAAGATGAACAAAATGGATGAGAAAAATTTAACTGAGAACTAGAATCTGTATAAAAGAGATTCAAGTGGCATTCTAAAACTGAAAGTATATAAATATGTGTGTATATATATAATTTCAGATATACATACATATATAATCTGAAACTGGGAACTGATTAGATGGGTTTAAAAGCAGACTGGTCAATATAAAATATACAAACTGAAGCCAACCTAAGGAAATAAAATGTTTTTCCATTTTATTTATTCCATTATTTAATTCCACTTATTAAAAGAGCATCAAAAACATTTGTGATATAATTAAACAGGCTAACATATGTGTAATTGCTATTCCATAACAGAAGAGAGCAGGAATGAGAATAAAACATAATTCGAAAAAAGATAACGGCTGAGAAGTATTCAAAATTGAAAAAAGATGCATTCAATAAATTTCTATGAACCCCAAGTAGCATAAATACACACGCACAAAAACACAGTACTTAGACTCATCACAGTAAAACATCTGAAAATCAAGGCTAAAGAGAAAGATTTTAAAAGCAGCCAGAATAAGATGCATCAATAACATTAAGAGCAGGATTTTAAACGGGAACTATGGATGCAGGGAAATATGTTAACTTTAAAAATTTGAAAAAAAAAAACAAAACAACAAAACAACCCTGACATCTAGAGCTTTAAATCCAATGAAAAATCCTTCCAAAGTCAAAATGAAATAAATTCATTTTTCAGACATGTAAAAGCTAGGAAAATTATTCACAAGCAGGCCCATATTTTAAGAAATTCTGTAGAAAACTCTTTAGACTGAAGGAAAATGGTCTCAGATGAAAGCCTAGTGCCACAAGAAGGAATAAAGAGCACAAGAAAGAGCATTGTAACTTCTAGAACAATCACTTTAAGAATAATGCAAATAAATATAAACATTGAAGAGGTAATATACGATATAAAATGGTATAATTCAGAATGATTTATTACAATATTTCAATAGCTCCCTATTTCTGATTAAATAAATGCCGAGTCCTTAGCATAGTTTACTAGACGCTCCACGGTCTGGCCCCCACCTACCTGTCTAGCTTCATTTTCTTCATGCTCCTTCTAGAACCCAGCCAGTGGGAACTACATGTAGCTCCCTTAGCACACCATATTATTCATACCACCTTAGAGCTGCTTATGCCACTCCTCTACCAGAGTATCATCCCCCGCTTTTTTTTTTTTTAACCTGGCTCATAGCAACTTAACTTTTAACATCTAGCTCAGGTATACTCTGGTTTCCCTGAAAAGTCATCTCTGAATTTTCATGTGTTCCCATAGGATGCAGTACTTATCTCTATCATAGCCCTCATTGTAGAATATAATTATTTGTCTACTTATCTATTTCCCCACTTCGATGTCAAGATCTCTAAAGGCTGGGTATCTACATATTATCTCTGCATCTTTAGCATCTGGCACAAATGCTACTATATGTAATAGCTATCCTAGGAAAAGTTAAATACAAAAATGAACAAACATTATTTCAGTATCTGTTTGTCAAAGACTCTATGATTTCAGAGTGTATATACAATCTGCTTCAATCCTCCAGAACTTTATTTGTAAATAGTGCACCAATACCTCAAACTTAACACATTCCAAACACATTTTACTTTACCTCTACTAACGCGTGTAAAACTCAGTTAATGTCTCAGTATCTGAAGTCATTCATTGTAGCCAACTTGGGTTCATTTTGACTTCTGCTCCTTCCTCAACCTTGATATGTCCTTCCTCACTATTTCCTTGTTTTCTCCCTCACCTTTGACCTCCTATTCATCCTGTAAGTCCCAGTTCAAATGTGACTGAATTCTTTCCCATGCTCCAGCCAGAATGAATGGAACTTTTTTCCTGGCATTTTCATGGAACCTCATTGGTGGTGTCATATGTCATCAATAATTTGCATCATTTTCTCTCACGAATTGGTGAAGCTTTTAAAAGAAAATTATTTTCGCTTGCAGAAAGGACAAGTAAGAGGAAATATTTTCAAAACAGGTAAGTAAAGGAAGAAAAACTGAAGAAAGAAAATAAAAAACCAAAGGAAAGAAAACATCTTTTAAAAACTGTGGGGAAGCTACAGGAAATTTTAATAAGAAATCCAGGGGAAAAAATTCTCTTTGAAAATTTATTAGAGTCTTTTAGGTATTTTGGTTATTTCTGCCCAGGCATTAACCCCACCTCTTCACCCACACATCTTCCCTGCCCATATGAAGAATTCATCTGTGGCTTCCTTCTGCCACAGATTATATAAAAGATTCTTCACAGAAGCAGGAACTCTCACCACTGAAGAGAGGTCTTTGCTGCTCTCATTGTTTACCTGTCTCTCTCGCTTCTTTCCTCTCCAGCTTTTGCATATTCTCTGTCACCTATTCATCTTGCCTCAATTCTGACTCCATTTTCTGTCTTGCTTTCCTCCTGTATGCATACCCTGTATCTGGACTATCTTTACAAATTTGTCCTATGTCTGGATCTTTTTTTACTGGTCGTTCCTGTTTCATGTCTGTTTGTGGCTCACAAAGACAAGATAAGTACTTCCCATATTCATTCTTTTTTTTTTTTTTTTTTTTTTTCCGACAGGCTAGTGCAGTGGTGCAATTTCGGCCTCCACCTTCCGAGTTCAAGAGATTCCCCTGCCTCAGCCTCCTGTGTAGCTGGGAAAACAGGTGTGCGCTACCATGCCCAGCTAATTTTTTGTATTTTAGTAGAGACAGAGTTTCACCATGTTGGCCAGGATGGCCTCGATCACCTGACCTCATGATCTGCCCGCCTCGGTCTCCCAATGTGCTGGGATTACAGGCATGAGCCACCGCACCCAGCCCCCATTTCATTCTTAAAGGTGAATCATCCTGGTGAAAAATGGTGGGATGACAGACTGAAATCCTTATCAGACACACTAAGAGTTATTTAGAGCTGTAGAGAAGTTCAAACCTTCCTTCTGCAGGTTGGGCAATTGAGCTTATTGAAGTAAATTGAAAATACGAAGATTAACAGGGAACAATATACAAATTTATTAATGTACACATAAGCATGAAAACCCCACAAAATATGAGACTCAAAGAAGGGCCTGAGGGTTGAAACTTAAATCCCCTATTCACAGAGAAGAGGGAAATGGCAAATGGCAGGGTGGAGGGGGGAGGGTGAGAGGGGTAGCCAATTTTAGAGGAAGAGTAAATACTTTTTAAAGGAAATGAATGAGCTCAGGGAACAGAAAATAGCCTGGGACAAAGTTTCTCTGTGCTCTAGGGGAGGTGATGACAAGTTTTAAAAGGTGAGGGGTAGAACTGCACTGTGAACAAAGGTTGTCTTATTATGCAGGTAGTCTCTCAGGTTAAAAAAGAGTTATTTTAGAGCTCCCTCCAGAAAAATAGGCAATAGCCTGTTTAGGTGTGGTAATGACTTTTAATTTATCCTCTGATAAATAACATTCCCTGGTTGTTTGATGAGATTCATAGAGAGGGGGTTCAATACAGCTGCATTTCTTTAGGAAGAACCCTCCTCAGATAAGGGAATTTCAGAGAGAGCCCTCCCTGAACTTTGAAAGGAAAATCAGGATAGACAGCAGGAGAAGGTAAGAGAGAGACTGGTTCTGAGGCCTTTCAATCTACTTTGTTCAAAGCACTCAACATGCCAAGTGGCACATTTTGGGGTATCACTTTCTGAGCCCCCAAAAAAGCCCTAAAGTTATGGCTTTGCTTTTAAGAAAAATGAGCAGAAACCATAGATTGCCCTCACAAGGGCAAGCAAAGAGAAATTCTAAGAAAATGGTTTAAAAAAAAAAAACCTGATAATAATTAGACTGTAAACTATGGTAATGAAGTATGACAGCTGTATCTTGCCTATAAGTAGAATTTCAACAACAACAAAAATGTTGACCAGCTGTTCTCCCTTTCCATAAGGGACAAAGCAAAGAGGAGACTCTTAAACTTCCCTAACTGTGGACATAAGGAAACACCTTTCTACTGCAAACGTTATTATTTCTCAAGGATGATGTTGAACCCCAGCTCAGAGGATTTTAAAAGTTTTGAAACCACAGATCTCAGATGGCTTCATTTAATTCTGATTTTTTCTGATTGTTACAAGTTGAAAACTTGAACTTTTTATTAATTATTTTCAATGAGCTTCCCTGCAGTGTCCATATGCTTTCTGAGTGCTTCACTGAGAATCAAGTTGTGTTACCTGTTCTCCCACAGGACCCCTCTTTGCTGGAAGAATTTTTCTACAGAATTATTCCTCAAACTTTTAAGAACTCAGAAGACTATAATAGTCTGAAAAATAAAGAATTATTTTGTACATCGTTTCTACATCTTTAGAGATCATTCACTTATAGTTTCTAATTTAAGCTTTCTTGTCTTCTCATCACAACAGCCTAGCACTGCAGCTGAAAGACTTTAAGACAATACATTTTAAGTCGTCTCTATTTAGAGTGTTTCACATGAAAATAAAACAAGATTGCCAGACACTGTGTTCTAAAGTCGTCTTATGATGGCTTCCTCCAGCATCGGTTTTGAAAATTAAGGTTATTTGGGGAGAGAGATTCTCATCCATGGAAGATTCATGGCTATGTGTTCATGGCATTCTAACTTCAGAAAAGGAACAAAATAAAAATATTCATTTCATATATCCCAGCCTGTTGGCTGTCCTATCTGAGAGCACAGATCAGCAGCTGAACTATAAATCTTAACAGTCAAACCACACTTTCACTGCAAACTACAAGGCAAACACTTGTTATTTTCATGCTTTTCTACTCTATTTTTAAATGATTAAGTTTCCTGAAGAGGGAAAATAGAGGTGTATGATGGCTGAGAACTTACTTTCAAAAAGTGACAGGGCCTCTGGAATTTGGGGACGCTCCTCCTCTGGCTCTTTCCTGAAGTATTTCTCAGGGTCTAGAAGGAAAGCAGGTTTATTCACTTCAGGCAGCTCTTCCAGGGCTCCAATGCTTAATGACCTAAATGTACCTTCACAACGGCAGGTTTTAGAGAGAGACAGGGAGAAAAAGGCACAATATCATTAACTCCTTGGAAAGAGCTAGCACATTTCCAAGTTAACTTTTATACATTTAACCTTCCTGTTACTCAGCTGGTACAGCTGCAGTGCTCTCCAAACCCTATCAACACAGCTGTTCAAAATAAATCCATAGTGCTTTTTATTCAAAGGAACCAAAAGGAACTCAAAGCTTCCCATTCATTTTTTTTTAATTTTGTATTTTTCTGCTATTTTCCCTTGAAAACGAATATTCTGCAGTTTTGGAAAAGCTCCAGTTTTTCTTTTATCTGCAAGAAAATTGTACCCTTTGTGAAATGGAATGAATTTTTTTCAGTGTTTAACAAAACATCTCAAATTTCAAATTGGCAGGTACTTTTTAAATAATGTTATCAAGTAAACCAGAGCTGTGTTACTGTATTTATCATGCACACAATGAGATGATAGGAATCTATGTTAATCATGCTCTTAAAGGCAAAGTCTTGAACAAAGTGAAAAATATTTCTCTTTGCTTCATCTAATAATTGGATAATAGAATGGAAATCTATAAAAGCTTAATTTGAGATAAACTTTTATGTTTCTTTGTTAGTTCTGTGAAGGTAGGAACTGGGTTTTTGTTACGATGGTGGCTCAGAACCTAAGAAAAGGAAACTAATCGGTATTCAGCACCTGCTATGGAAAAAGTCATGTTCTATGTCAGTGGCTTTCAAAGTATAACAGGCATCAGAATCACCTGGAGGGCTTACTAAAACATAGACCGCTATGTGACCTCCTTGGCTTATGACTAATGGAGGAAAGCAGGGATGAGGATCTCATAATTTACATTTCTAATAAGTTCCAGTTGATGCTTATGGTGCTAGGCCAGAGACCACTCTTTGAAAACTAATTTGCTATGTCAAATTAAAGAAGAAATCTTCACAACATGTAAGGTATCATTGTGCCCTTAAGACAGATGAGGAAACTGAGGCTTAGGATGCTTTAGTAATTTGTCTTAGTTCACATAACTGTTAAATAGCAGACCATGGACTTAAGTTGAAATATGTTTAATCCCAAAGGTTATGCTCCAAGGTATAACACTAACAACATTAATAAAAAGATTGTATTGGTTGCTATAATATGCCAGGCAGTAGTCAAAGTGCTTTACATATCTATCTCATGTAATCCTAAAAAAACTCTGTGGAGTAGATTAGTTGATAAACGGGCATCGAATATTAACAAATAATTATGCACCATTTTTACAGCAAAATTTCATCAGAAATTTAAAAATCAACATATCTGCTCTATGAAAGTGTGACATTCTCTTGGACATAAGTTGAAAAGATATTTGTAGTAAGTAACATATTTTCATTATAAAGCTTCAGGAAGGATTCTCATCTATGTTTCTAAGCAATATACCTTAGTATAATAATGATTCCTTTGTTTTAGGTTACTGGTCTTATAATTCTTTTCTGGTCAGTCAACAACTAGACTAATGCGTTGTTCTGTGTGGCTTCAGGATTTCTGAGGGCAAAAATAGTTTTTATTCATCTTCATTTCTTAAATACTTAAGGGAGGGAATAAAAATTCTGGTGCCATCTCTTCTTTTAGAACTGTATTAGGTACTTCACACATATTTTCTGACTAATATAGTTAGGATATTTGCCCCTCTGAATCTCATGTGGAATTGTAATCCCCAGCGTTGGAGATGGGGCGTGGTAGAAGATGACTGGATCAAGGGCATATATTTTTCATGAATTGTTTGGTGCCATTCCCTTGGTGCTGTCTTTACAATAGTGAGTGGGTTCTCACAAGATCTGGTGGTTTAAACTTGTGTGGCACCACCCCCAACTTGCTCCTACTCTCACCACGTGATGTTGCCTGCTTCCCCTTCACCTTCCACCACCATTGTAAGGTTTCTGAGGCCCTCACCAGAAGGTGGGCAAATGTTGGTGCCATACCTGAACAGCCTGCAGAACTGTGATCCAATTAAACCCCTTTTCTTTATAAATTACCTAGTATCAGACATTTCTTTACAGCAATGCAAAAATGGCCTGACACAGAAAATTGGTAACGAGAGTGGGGCATTGCTATAAAGATACCTGAAAATGTGCAAGTGGCTTTGGAACTAGCTAATGGGCAGAGGTTGGAAGAGTTTGGAGGACTCAGAAGACAGGAAGATGAGGGGAATTTTGGAAATTCTTAGAGACTGGTTAAATAGTAGTAGCCAAAATCCTGGTAGTGATGTGGACAATGAAGTACAGGCTGACAAAGTCAGATGGAAATGAGGAACTTACTGGGAACCAGAGCAAAGGTCACCCCTATTATGCCTTACCAAAGACCTTAGCTGCATTGTGTTCATGCCCTAGGCATCTGTGGAAGTTTGAATTTAGGGTATCTAGCAGAAGAAATTTCTACACAGCAGAGCACTCAAGATGTTCCCTGGCTGCTTCTAATAGCCTAGCTTAGATGTGGGAGCAAGAAATAAAGTTGGAAATTATATTTAAAGAAAAATCAGAGTATAAATGTTTAGGATATTTGCAGCCCAGTCATGTGGCAAACAAACAAATTTAAAAAAAGCATTATCAAGAGAGAAATTCAAGCAGGCTGTGGAGCAACCACTTGCTAAAGAGATCTGTATAACCAAAAGAGAGCCAAGAGCTAATATCCAAGACAACAGGAAAAGGCCTTGAAGGCCTTCTAGACAGCCCCTCCCATCACAGGCCCACAGGCATAGAAGGAATACACCACTGTTTTCCATATCCCTGCAGCTCCAGCTCCAGTTGTGCCTCAAAGGGCCCCAGATACAACTCAGGCAGCCACTCCAGAGTGTGTAAGCCATAGCTTTGGTGGCTTCCATGTGGTGTTAAGCCTGCAGGTACATAGAGTGCAAGAGTGAAGGAGGCTTGACAACCTCACCTAGATTTCAGAGGATGCAAGTGAAATCCTGGGTGCCCAGCAAGAAACCTGCTGCAGGGCATACCCCTCACAGAGAATATCTACTAACACAGTGCTAGTGTTACCTGGGGTCCTTGCTCCCAGAGCTCCCAAGATGGTAGCGGGCCACTTCCAAGATGGTGGTAAGCCTCATGTTGTCTGACCTGGGGTTCTTGGCCTCACGGATTCCAAGGAATGGAATCCTGGGCCATGCGGTGAGTGTTATAGCTCTATTAGAAGCTGTGGGTCATGTAAGAGAAACATGGAACCCAGTGACTAGTGTTCAGCTAGATTAGGACGAACCGGGGCACTTAGCTGTGCAGGAACAATGGCAAGCCTTTAGCCCAATTGGGAGCAGCAATGAGTGCCTTGCTGGATCAGGAGCACAGCGGACACCCTGCTGGATCCGGAGGGATGGAAGTCAGCGGTGAGTCTATGAAGGTGGCCAGCAGCAGTGGTGGACGGCTACTGAAAGCTCAGCTCGAGCCGTAACAAACATGGACCAGAAGAGTGCAGTTGCAAGATTTAACAGAGTGAAAACAGAGCTCCCATACAAAGGGAGGGGACCCAAAGGGGGTTGCCGTTGCCAGCTTGAATGCCTGGGTTTATATCCCGATCCTTGCCCCTCCTGCTGTGTTCTCAGGCAATAGATGATTGGCTATTTCTTTACCTCCTGTTTTTGCCTAATTAGCATTTTAGTGAGCTCTCTGATTGGTCAGGTGCGAGCTAAATTGCAAGCCCCGTGTTTAAAGGTGGAGGCGGTCACCTTCCCAGCTAGGCTTAGGGATTCTTAGTCAGCCTAGGAAATCCAGCTAGTCCTGTCTCTCAGTAGTAGAGAGGAAATGTGGGGTTGGAGGTCTCATGCAGAGTCCCCACTGGGGCATGCCTAGTGGAGCTCTGTAAAGAGGGCCACTGTTCTCCATACTTGAGAATGGTAGATTCACTGGCAGCTTGCATCCTGTGCCTGAAAAAGCTGCAGGCACTCAACTCTAATCCATGAGAACAACCACAAGGGCTGTACACTGCAGAAACACAGGGGCAGACCTGCTCAAGACCTTGGGAGCCCACCCCTAGTGCCATTGTGCCTTGGATGTGGGCATGGAATCAAAGGAGATTATTTTGGAGCTTTAAGATGTAATGACTGCCCTGCTGAATTTCAGACTTGCCTGGAGCCTAGAGCCCTTTTCTTTTGGCCAGTTTCTCCTTTTAGAATGAAAATGTTTATCCAATGCCTATGCCCCCATTTTATCTTGGAAATAAATGACTTGTTTTCTATTTTACAGGCTCATAGGTGGAAGCAGCTTACCTTGTTTCAGATGAGACTTTGAACTTTGTACTTTTAAGTTAATGCTGGAATGAGTTAAGACTTTGGAGGACTATTGGGAGGAATGGTTTTATTTTGCAATGAGAGAAGGACATGAGATTTGGAGGTGCCAGGGATGGAATGATATAGCCTGGATATTTGTCCCTGCCCAAATCTCATGTTGAAATGTAATCCCCAGTGTCGGAGATGGGGCCTGGTGAGAGGTGTTCAGGTCATGCGAGTGGATCCCTCACGGTTTGGTGCTCTCATGGTAGCGAGTCCACAGAGATCTGGCTGTTTAAAGTGTGTAGCACCTCCCCCACTCCCTCTTGCTCCTGCTTTCACCCTATGATGTGCCTGCTATTGCTTCACCTTCCACCAAGCAGATACCAACATTACGGTTCCTGTACAGCCTGCAGAACTGTGAGCCAATTAAACCTCTTTTTTTTTTTTAATAAATTATACCGTTTCTGGCATTTTTTTACAGCAATGCAAGAGTGGTCCAACACACTGACTTAGACCTTACACTTTTTCCGCTAGTATTCTGTGGAGCCTTGGACAGGTGACTTAATGTCTCTGTACCTCACTTTTCTCCTTTGTTAAATAGGGTTCACAGGACATTACATTCATGTTTACTAAGGAATAGGAACATTTCTGACACACAGAGTAGACATCTGTATTCACACTAATCTATTAAATAATATTATAAAAATACATTAACAACAGTGACTACTTACTGAATGATTTTTTTATAACTTCACCATAATAAGGTTTTTGTGTTTCTTTCATGCAGGTACTTCTTTCTTTATATTTTATACCTAAATTTATATCTTCTGATAGTCTGACACTGGAAGAAAATAATTCATGATGAAATACATTATTAACCACAGGGATGGAGAAACTCTTTCTGGCTATATGTATCTTTGACCAAAAAAAAAACAAAAACAAAAACAAAAAATCTATTCCTGTGAACCGAAGTAGTGACATTTGTTTACACTATTCAAGCCCTATCTTTTAACAAAATGCCTGCTAGCCAGGTGATAGTAGAAAAGAGTGAGAGCCAGAGTGTCCAAGAGTCTAATTAAGCAAAGATTCTGTCCCCATAGCAACAAGGTTAGAGAAAAAATTATTCAGAAGAAAATTTTACAGAAACACATACATTATCCTTGCCTTATTAATAAATTATATAATGAGAAGTAAGCATCAATCCTTTGTGTCAAAGCTTATTTATTCAGTGTTAGATGTTAGTTCTTTAGTTATGGTTATGGCATCCAAAATGCAAAAAAGTTCAGTATTTTTGAGGCTTTCTCATATGAATCTATAAGAAAACTTCAGCGTAACTTGAATCCACAGAAAGGATTTTAATCAATAAAACATGGGAAATAAAATCATTACATAGCTGTATATAATCTTGTGAGAAAACAGAAAATGATCTCAAATCTATTTAAAATTCACTGTCATAGACTTCAACCTTAACAGCTACAAGTTATGTTTCTAAAAATTATTATTAGTCTCTTCAGAGCACCAAGCCAGAAAACATATCCATCGTCACAAAATCGTGGAGAGTCCTGGGGATCTTGACTCACCCTCTTCCTGCTGCCTCCCTTCCCTGCGTCCCTCAGCCCTTTATAGTTATCATTCTTCCACTCCCTAACTTTTATTCTTACATCTTCTATGGATTTTGTAGCTATAAGACTCTGAGTTTTTTCCCATACTTTCAGCCTCAATTTTCTCCTCAATGTAATGGGACTCTGGCTGTGGATTTAAAGCAGATAAGATGGATGAAAGTTCAGAAATGTACCTAATAAATAATAGCATTCAAGTAATGTTTATTTCCAGCTTTCTTTTTCCTCCACTCTATTTTTACTGTATCTTCCAATTTTAAAAGATATTAAAATATCAATACAAGTAAAAAGTCTATGTATGTCTCTTAAATTTAATATCAGATGCTATTTGCATGGCTTTAAGTAGTAATGTATTAATTGCTTTCTCATATATAAACTTTTCATTTTAAAGGTTTTAGATTTGCAGAAAAGTTAGTAGAGCTCCAGCATACCCCTCAACCAATTTTCCCTATTATAACATCTTACACTACCATTTGTCACAATAAAGAAATCAATATTGGTAGTTTACTATTAACTGAATTCCATATTTTATTAGAGTTTTACTAGTTTTTTCTTAATGTCATTTTTCTGTAATGTCAACATTATATTTTGTTGTCTAACTCCTTAGCCTCTGGCCTGTGACAATTTTTCAGGCTTTTCTTGTTTATTATGATCTTGACAGTATTAAGAAATACTTGTCAGATTTTTTTGGTAGAATATTCCTCAGTTTGGGTTTGTCTGATATTCTTCTCATGGTGAGACGGGTTATGAGTAGTTGAGAGGAAATCAACAGAGGTGAACTTCTGCTCTTATCCCATCAAACCAAGGGTGCATGCTATCAACCTGACTTCCACGGTTGATGTTAACCTCAATTACCTGGCCACAGTTGTATGTGCCAAGTTTTTAGTAATGTTTACAATAGCTACGGTACAGTTACTTTTTCCCTTTTTCCATATGTTACTCTTTGGAAGCGAGTTTTCAAGCATGCTGCACATTTAAGAGGGGATAGGGGGTAGTTAATCATGATTTCCTTGAATCAAGAGAGTATTAACATAAATTACTTGGAATTATAGATTTTTTTTTCTTTTAGGAGAGCTTTGTCATTGGATAGGTGGGCAGTTTTTCCCCAGTTGCACTGGAATGGCATCCCTCGCCATATGCCATCTCACGTGAGTAAGAATTAGTATTTAGCCACTATTTAGGCTTTCAAGACAAGAAATAATGATATCTTTAGAGAGGTATTTTAAGATAGTAAGGGGATCTACAAAAATAAGAAGTTGGTGTTGGATACTGAAAGCATGGAGTGTGGTACAGTTAGGCCTTGCAGTTATTAGATTAACAATACACCTTTTTCTAGAAAAGAATTATTCATGTAAACATGTGCAAAAGATTGAGGTGGCAGGGGCCACGGTAAAGAGGTTTCCCTTTAGAGTAGTTAACAATATATCTTGATTTTTTTTTTTCCAAAATACACTAAACTCTTCTTTGTTTTCAGACCATATGCTTTCTGACTATCTTATCCTGTGGAATCTAAATCAAGTAGCTTTTATATAAAGCAAAACATTTTGCCCATTTCCACTAAAGAGTTTTATCCACAGAGGGAGAAAAGTAGTCAGAGGGTAGGAGAGAATCTCTTGGAAATCACAACAAATTAAGTCAACAATCTATTGCTTCCTTTTCACAGACAGACATCTGACATTTGCAAGAGTGCATCTGAAAATGCATAGGGAACTGGAAAAAGGCAAATATTCTCAAGAGGAGAAGTGATGGATGAAGATAAAGAAGCAGAATAATGTAATACCAGGCTTAAATAGAGTTTTAAAACATTTTGCAAAAATGTCTTAGTAGGTGATGCAGGAAGGCAATCTACTATGGGATCCACCAGCCTTGGCATCAATCCTATGAGAAGGAAAGTCTCTAACTAATCTCACTTCTCCTGGCTCTGGCTGTGGAAGGGAGGTGTAATGACTGTGACAATCACTTGAGTACCCTCCTAGGCATAAAAAAGGAAGTGAAAAATGCTTAGAATAGTGGCTTATACATAGCAGGTACTTGATAAAATATTTGATGGCTTGACTCAGAAACCAATAATTTGTCAATATTTTCACATGATGCTTGTTGGACAGGCAACACAGAACAGTGATAAAGTACTAACTCTGGAGCCTGAATACCTGCATTTGTGTCACTAGTTCACCTCTTGGTTGGTTGAACTTGTGCAAATCACTTAACTTCTCTGCCTCTATTTTTCAAGTTGTGAAATGGGGATGATAATATTAGCTATCTTCTAGGATTACAGTGAGAATTAAATGAGGTAAACACATAAAGACCTTAGAACAGGCCCTGAAATATAATCAGGGCTCAGTTGGTATTGGCTACTATCACTTTAAGCAAGAGCAAGACAATACTTTTCACTCAAAGCAGGGAGTTCTAACATCCCCCTACAGCCAGCTCTAATATTCTTGAGAACTATCAGAATGATCAGACAAAAAGTAAAAAGATGTGGCACTCCCCCAAATAATAATTTGCTGTTCTAGTATTTTTAAAGTTCAAATTTCAAAAATTGAATAGAGTATCACATGCTTTCATTTGTCATACATGGACATAGGATAGTTATTGCTAGATTGTTGGTGAAAGTAGACTGCCAATTCTTCAAGTATTTACATCACATAAAGCCTAATTTAAAATGGGATTTTAATATTTTGTGTAATTTTTCTTATAGCTATTTATCTATTTTCTAATTTAATTTCTCACATGAAATCTACTGACAGAATAATTAGGTAATCAATAGCATTTAAATAATATTAAATATCAGTTCCCTCCTAACAACAATATGGAATTTAAAACATAATTATTTTCCATGTTTAAGAAACATTAATTTGAGGTGTGCCTTCTGCCTTGTATAAACTTACTGGGAAACTAGTGAAATTTTTGTTTCATTTCTCATCTGACTCTTTATACTCATTTCTAATAATGAATCCCTTCCAGATAAGCAATTTTTTAAATGGTAACCAAAGGAAAATGTGTCAGATAATAAAAAATGGAGTAGTTTATGCTCTTTATGCTCTTTGTTGCTCTAGAATAAGAATGAAGATCAATAAGTGAGAGTTCTACAGATGGATTTTACTTAACATTAGAGACATTAAGAATAGCTCCATAATAGAGAAGGGTATCTGTGAGATGTGAGTGTGCCATATAGGAACTATTCAAAAAGGCTGGGATGTGTTTCTCTTAAAGATGCCATAGGAGTTAGTCTAGTAGACTTTGAATATCCCTTTAAAATTTATTTTTGAATTATTAAAGGTTAATAAACCTGAAAAATGTTTACTTTCACAAATAATCAAAAACTCTAGTTTAAAACAATAAGATATCATAGCAACAGTTTTAAGACAGCAATAACATCCATTCTTGGTTCGAAGGCAGGAAAGCAACCATTTGTATTGCTGCTGGAGGGAGAGCTGGCATGTCCAGACAGCAGGATGACCTTTAGCAAGATGACCCAAAGGCCTTTATGCCTTTTGACTCAGCAATTCCTCTTCAAAGAATTTATTCTAATTATGAATTCAATAAGTTATTCTAATATGTGCACATGAAGGTATTTAAAGAACTGTTTTCCCAGTTAAAATTTGTAAACCATCTACATATTTGAAATAAAGAAAATGGTTAAAAAGCTACAAGTCATTATAAATGTTGTTGTCCATGGATACTCATATTAACTAATATGAAAATCTGCTTACTGCATATTTTTGAGTGACAAAACAGGTTATAAACTGTGTCTACTAAGCTCCCATTTTTATAAAATGTACATTTTTTTCATTGTTGTAAGTATGCCTAAAACAAGGTCTTAAAAGTGCAATGCCTAATGTTAACAATGGCTTTACCACAGATATTTTCACCTTTTGCTTATTTGTACTTCCAAATTTTCCCGTAATAAAAATGTATTATTTTTGGCCAGGCACAGCAGCTCACACCTATAATCCCAGCACTTTGGAAGGCCGAGGCGGGCAGATCACGAGGTCAGGAGTTCAAGACCAGCCTGGCCAACATAATGAAACCCCGTCTCTATTAAAAATACAAAAATGATCTGGGCATGGTGGCACCTGCCTGTAATCCCTGTATTAATTTTATAATAAGGAAATATTCTGAAACTGTATTTTCTAAATTATTCATTTTATCTATAATTTTCCTAGATTAGATAATTTTACATGAGTCCAGAAAACAAATAGGAAAAATATATGTCCACTGTACTTTTTTTTTACTATTTTATCCCTTCACTTATTTTTTTTTAGAAGTTTTTTAAAGCTAGTATGAGTTTTGCAGACTCTAGGAAAAGGATAAATCTATTTCTCCATATCAATTGTTAACTTAGAATTAGGCCTCTCTATTAATCTCTTAAATTCTATATTCATCTCCCCAGGACTTAAATTGAAGATAATTCTTTACCATCTACCTACTTCTCACAAATAGTATTATAAAATACTTTCAGCCCTGTGAAAAACCATGTATGTTTGTATAAGCCAGAAGGTAATATACACCCTAATTTTTTAACCTGGAAAGAGACTCTTAGGTGTTAAAATGAGAAAATAGCTTTAAGACACTTAATTTTTTCTTCATATTTCTTGTTCCTTCCATTTTCTTTAGACTTTTTCTGTTTTCCTTCGTCTTTCTTCCTGTGCACCACCCTCCGTCTAAACATACCCCCACCTGCATATACACACCAAGTGTACTTTTTCTCCTGTAGTCTAAATTCTTTCACATTTTTATATTTCTTTCATATTTTTTCATATGGATGAGAGCTAGCATGATTCTCTCCTTGAATTTACCAATCTGACTAGGTAAAGGGGCACATTCTTCAGAACAATATTTCTTAAAAATAAAATGATTTATAATATTTTCTGTATTAGATGGAAAGCTCAAAGGACATTCTACAGCTGACAATTTTATTGTGTTTGTATAATTTCTGCAAAGGATTCCTGATCATATTCCTGGGAGAACTGAAGGATGTACATGATAATCAATTCTGAGGATATGTTTTTAACCCTTGTTTTTATTAGTTTAATTCCTAAATGACATCTTTCTATACTATCTCATTATTACAAAGTCTTAAAATTATATCAATCCAGTCTCATCTGAATTAGATTAAGACAAAAATTTTAAAGATCACAAGTACTTTCTGATGCATTATTTTTTCATTTTACAAAATGCTGTACAGTAGAAATAACTTTGCCTCTCACCCCCAGAAGTCTACCAACGCCTATACAATCTTATAATCAACATGAGAAGATCAGTTTGCTGTACTCCTATTTAATCTGGTAGACAACAAAGCTCCAGTTTTAAGAGAAGTCTGTGAACTATAAAACCTATATATTGGTGAGTGATTGAGCTACCCCCCAGGGAAACCATGTTTTTTCCACGGATCTGTGCAACCCATGGATCAGATCACCTTGTGAGCCCACACCACCAGGGCCTTGGGTTCCAAGCACAGAACTGTGCAGATTCTTGGTGACCGCTTGGGTTGCAGCCAGTGGCAGAACGCTGGAGACTGGCTAAGACAACCAAGTATCCAGCGGGAGGGGCGGTCACCATCACTGTGGCTCTGATCGGCTGTTTTCCCCTGCTGGTGCTGGGGAGACTGGGCAGTTTGGCCTGGGAGAAATTCCCCACAGTGCAGCACAGTGGCTGTGGCAGATCGTGGCCAACTGCTTCTTTAGGTGGGACCTAGATCCATCCCTCCTCTTTGGGTGGGGCCTTCCTGTGGGAACTTCAGTGACTCCAGCCAGGGGTTTATGGGCAGAACTCTGATCTCCCTGGAATGGAGCCCCTGGAGGAAACAGTGGCCATGGTCTCTGGTTCAGTAGACTTAGTTTTTCCTTCTGCTGGCTCTGAGGAATCAGGGCAGTAGAGACAAGTGGAATTCCTGCCAGCACAGCACACCCATTCCACCAAGGGACAGATAGAGTGCTTCGTTAAGAGGGTCCCTGATTCCGTGCCTCCTGAGTAGGTGAGACCTCCGAACAGGGGTCACCAGAAACCTCATACAGGAGAGCTCCACTGGCATCAGGTCAGTGCCCCTCTGGGATGGATCTCCCAGGGGAAGGAGCAGGCAGCCATCTTTGCTCTTCTGCAGCCTCCACTGGTGATAGTTCCAGGTGCAGGAGGGACCCAGGTAAGTGGAGTCTAGAGTGGACCCCCAGCAAACTGCAGAAGAGGGGCTCCACAGAAGAGGGCCCTTACTGTTAAAAGAAAAACAAACAGAAAGCAACAACATCAACAAAAAAGACCCCACAAAACCTCATCCAAAGGTCAGGAGCCTCAAAGATTGAAAGTAGATAAACCCACAAAGATGAGAAAAAAATCAACACAAAAACGCTGAAAATTCAAAAAGCCGGCATGCCTCTTCTACTCCACATGATTGTAACACCTCTCCAGAAAGGGCACAGAACTGGGCTGAGGCTGAGATGGATGAATTGACAGAAGTAGGCTTCAGAAGCTGGGTAATAACAAACTTCACTGAGGTAAAAGACTATGTTCTAACGCAATGCAAAGAAGCTAAGAACCACGATAAAACATTACAGGAGCTGTTAGCCAGAATAACTAGTTCAGAAAGGAACCAAGATGACCTGAAAGAGCTGAAAAACACAACAAGAGAACTTCACAATGCAATCACAAGTGTCAATAGCGGAATAGTCCACGGGGAGGACAGAATCTCAGAGTTTGATGACTATCTTGCTGAAATAAGACAGGCAGACAAGATTAGAGAAAGAAGAATGAAAAAGAACAAATGAAGCCTCCAAGAACTATGAGATTATATAACCAAACCTATGACTGATTGTGGTACCTGCAAGAGATGGAGAGAATGGAAACAAGTTGGAAAACATACTTCAGGATATCATCCAGGAGAACTTTCTCAACCTAGCAAGACAGGCCAACATTCAAATTCAAGAAATCCAGAGAACCCCAGTAAGATACTACATGAAAAGATCAACCTCAAGACACATAATCATCAGACTTTCCAAGGTTAACATGAAGGAAAAAAATTAAAGGGCAGCCAGAGAGAAAGGCCAGGTCACTCACAAAGGGAAGCCCATCAGACTGACAGTGGACCTCTTAGCAGAAACTCTACAAACCAGAAGAGATTGGGGGGAGGAGGGCAATATTCAACATTCTTAAAGAAAAGAATTTCCAATCCAGAATTCCATATCAAGCCAAACTAAGCTTAATAAGCAAAGGAGAAATAAGATTGTTTTCAGACAAGCAAATGCTGTGGGAATTCATCACCACCAGGCCTGCCTTGCAAGAGCTCCTGAAGGAAGCACTGAATATGTATCAGTCAATACAAAAACACACTGAAGTACACAGACCAATGACACTATGAAGAAAACTACATTAATAAGTCTGCAAAATAACCAGCCAGCATCAGGGAGACAAAATCAAATTCACACATAACAATATTAACCTTAAATATAAATGGGCTAAATGCCCCAATTAAAAGACACAGAATGGCAAATGGCATAAAGAGTAAAGACCCATTGGTGTGCTGTCTTCAAAAGATGTGTCTCACATGCCAGACACACATAGGCTCAAAATAAAGGAATGGAGGAAATTTTACCAAGCAAATGGAAAGCAGGAAAAATGCAGGGGTTGCAATCCTAGTTTCTGACAAAACAGACTTTAAACTAACAGAGATCAAAAAAGACAAAGAAGGGCAATACATAATGGTAAAGTGTTCAATTCAACAAGAAGAGCCAACTATCCTAAATATATATGCACCCAATACAGGAGAACCCAGATTCATAAAACAAGTTCTTAGAGACCTACAAAGAGACTTAGACTCCCACACAATAATAGTGGGAGACTTTAACACCCCACTCTCAATATTAGACAGATCATTGAGACAGAAAGTGTAAAAGATATTCAGGGCTTGAACTCAGCTCTAGATCAAGTGGACCTGATAAAGAGTTACAGAAATCTCCACCCAAAAACAACAGAATATACTTCTTCTTGGTGCCACCTGGCACTTACTCTTAAATTGATCACATAATTGGAAGTAAAACATTCCTCGGCAAATACAAAAGAACTGAAATCATAACAGTCTCTCAGACCACAGCACAATTTAATTAGAACTCAATATTAAGAAACTCACTAAACACCACACAACTACACAGAAGTTGAACATCCTGCTCTTAAATGACTCCTCAGTAAGTAATGAAATTAAGACAGAAATTAAGAAGTTCCTTGAAACTAATGAGAAGAAAGAGACCATGTACCAAAATCCCTGGGACACAGCTAATGCAGTGTTAAGAGAGAAATTTACGGCACCAAATGCCCACATCAAAAAGCTAGAAAGATCTCAAATCAACATCCTAACATCACAACTAATGAACTAGAGAACCAAGAGCAAACAGACCCCTAAGCTAGCAGAAGACAAGAAATAACCAAGGTCAGAGCAGAACTGAAGGAAATATAGACACACACACACACACACACACACACACACACACACAAACCCTTCAAAATATCAACAAATCCAGAAACTGGCCTTTTGAAAAAAAATTAATAAAATAGATAGATTGCTAGCTAAATTAATAAAGAAGAAAAGACAGAAGAATCAAATAGACACAATAAAAAAAGATAAAGGGGATATCACCACTGGCCCCACAGAAATACAACCATCAAAGTGTACTATAAACACTTCTATGCAAATAAACTAAGAAATCTAGAAGAAATGGATAAATTCCTGGACACAAACACCCTCTCAAGACTGAACCAGGAAGAAGTTGAATCCCTGAATAGGCCGGTAATGAGTTCTGAAATTGAGGTAGTAATAAATAGCCTACCAACCAAAAAAGCCGAGGACCAGAGTGATTCACAGCTGAATTCTACCAGAGATACAAAAAGGAGCTGGTACCATTTCTTCCGAAACTATTCCAAACAATTGAAAAGGAGTGACTCTTCCTTAACTCATTTTATGAGCTCAGTATCATCCTGATACCAAAATCTGGTCAAGACAAAACAAAACAACAAAAAAAGAACTTCAGGCCAATATCCCTGATGAACATCGATGCAAAAATCCTCAATAAAATACTTGCAAACCAAATCCTGCAGCACATCAAAAAGCGTATCCACCCACAATCAAGTTGGCTTCATCCCCAGGATTCAAGGCTGGCTCAATGTAGGTAAATCAATAAATGTAATTCATCACATAAACAAAACTAAGAACAAAAACCACATGATTACCTCAATAAGTACAGAAAATGCCTGAAATAAAATTCAACATTTCTTCATGTTAAAAACTCTCAATAAAGTAGGTATTGAAGGAACAGATCTCAAAATAATAAGAGTCACTTATGACAAACCCATAGCCAATATCATACTGAATGGCCAAAAGCTGGAGGCATTCCCCTTAAAAACTGGCACAAGACAAGGATACTCTTTCTCACCACTCCTATTCAGGGTAGTATTGGAAGTTCTGGCCAGGGCAATCAGGCAACAGAAAGAAATAAAGGGTATTCAAATAGGAAGAAAGGAAGTCAAACTCTCTCTGTTTGCAGATGACATGATACTATATCTAGAAAACCATACTGACTCAGCCCAAAAGCTTCTTAAGCTGATAAACAACTTCAGCAAAGTCTCAGGATACAAAAACAACGTGCAAAAATCACAAGCACTCCTATACACAAATAACAGATAAGCAGAGAGCCAAATCACAGATGAATTCCCATTAACAGTTGCTACAGAGAATAAAATATCTAGGAATACTGCTATCAAGGAAAGTGAAGAATCCACTTCAAGGAGAACTACAAACCATTGCTCAAGGAAATCAGAGAGGACAGAAACAAATGGAAGAACATTTCATGATCATGAACAGAAAGAATCAATATCTTGAAAATGGCCATACTGCCCAAAGTAATTTATAGATTCCCATCAAACTACTCTTGACATTCTTGACAGAATTAGAAAAAAACTATTTTAAAATTCATATGGAACCAAAAAAGAGCCTGTATAGCCAAAACAATGCTAAGCAGAAAGAATAAAGCTGGAGGCATCAGGCTACCCAACTTTTAACTGTACTACAGGTCTACAGTAACCAAAATAGCATGGTACTTGTACAAAAACAGACACATAAACCCATGGAACAGAATAGAGAACTAAGAAATAAGACCTCACATCTACAACCGTCCAATCTTCAACAAACCTGATGAAAACAAGCAATGAAGAAAGGATTCCCTATTTAATAAATGGTGCTAGGAGAACTGACTAGCCATATGCAGAAAATTGAAACTGGACTCCTTCCTTACGTCTTATACAAAAATTAACTCAAAATGGATTAAAGACTTCATTGTAAAACCCAAAACTATAAAAACCCTAGAAGAAAATCTAGGCAATGTGATTCAGGATATAGGCGCAGGCAAAGATTTCAAGATGAAAACATCAAAAGTAATTGCAATGAAAGTAAAAATTGACAAATGGGATATTAAACTAAAAAGCTTCTGCACAGCAAAAGAAACTGTCATCAGAGTGAACAGACAACCTACAGAATGGGTGAAAATTTTTGCAACCTATCCATCTGACAAAGAGCTAGTAGTCAGAGTCCACAAGGAACTTAAACAAATTTACAAGAAAAAAAACAACCCCATTAAAAAGTGGGCAAAGACATAAACCGACACTTCTCAAAAGAAGACATTTATGCAACCAACAAACAAATGAAAAAAGGCTCAATATCACTGATCATTAGAGAAATGCAAATCAAAACCACAGTAAGATACCATCTCATGCCAGTCAGAATGGCAATTATTAAAAAGTCAAGAAACAACAGATGCTGGTGAGGCTGCAGAGAGATACAAATGCTTTTGCACTATTGGTGGGAATGTAAATTAGTTCACTCATGGTGGAAATGGTGGAAGACAGTGTGGTGATTCCTCAAAGACCTAGAACCAGAAATAGTATTTAAACTACCATTTGACCCAGCAATCTCATTACTGGGTATATACTCAAAGGAATATAAATCATTCTATTATAAAGATACAAGCACTATTCACAATAGCCAATAAATGGAATCAACCCAAATGTCCATCAATGATAAACTGGATAAAGAAAATGATGGTACATATACACCATGGAATACTGTACAGCCACAAAAAGGAATGAGATAATGTCCTCTGCAGGGACATGGATGGAGCTGGAAGCCATTATCCTCAGCAAACTAACTCAGGAACAGAAAACCAAACACCACATGTTCTCACTCAAAAGTGGGAGCTGAACAATGAGAACACATGGACACAAGGAGGGGAACAACACACACTGGAACCTGTCCAGGGGTGGGGGATGGGAGAGGGAGAGCGTCATGAAAAATTGCTAATGCATGCTAGGTTTAATACTTAGGTTATAGGTCAATAGGTGCAGCAAACCTCCATGGCATATGTTTACCTATGTAACAAACCTGTACATCCTACAGATGTACCCCAGAAATTAAAATAAATTTTAAAAAAACCCTATATATCAGCACTGATTTTCATAATACAAAGTTTCCAGGAACAATAGAAAATAAAATTAACTGAAAATGAAGTCAGGAAAGAAGTAAAGAGTTCAAATTGCCAATGTTTGAATCTAGGAAAAGATTGGTTTAAAAAAGTGTTTAGGACGGGAGTGATGGCTCACATCTGTAATCCAAGCACTTTGGGAGGGTGAAGTGGAAGGATCACTTGAACCTAGGAGTTTGAGACCAGCCTGAGCAACATGACAAAACCCCGTCTATACAGAAAAAAATGTGTGTGTGTGTGTGTGTGTGCGTGTGTGCAAACTGGGTGTGGTGGCACGCCTGTAGTCCCAGCTACTTGGGAGGCTGAGGTGAGAGGATTGATTGAGCCAGGGAGGTTGATACTGCAGTGAGCTGTGGTCGCACCACTGCATTTCAGCTGGGCGACAAAGCAAGACAGTCTCAAAAAAAAAAAAAATGTTTAAAGGATAACTGAGTTTGTCATAAGGAATGGGAAATTAGTATATTGGCTGAAATACTCTTAAACAGGAATCTGTAATACTTGCCTTCACTCTGCTATGCATGTGATGGAAAGAGAAAAAAATGATCTATCTGTGTTACCCTAAGGTAACTTCATTTCTTCATCTGTAAGATTGAGTAGGGTAGGTGGGCGGGGACATTTTATCCTATGTAAAGTCTTTCCATTCCCAGCATTCCGTGATTGTACAGAATTGCTCATGCTAGATTTCTAAATTGAAAATATCCTTCTGCCTAAATGTAAAATGCCACTTGACATTTCTGCAAGCCATAATTCAAGGAAATGGAAGAACAAATACCAAAGTAATTTAGCATAACAGAATGCTAAAGGGGAATTTTTTTCTTCTATCTATGTGTCAGCAGAGGTTCAAAAAGTTTGAAAGCAAAGTAATTTATTGAGATGTTTAATACAAAAGTATTTCTACATGCCAAAATGAGGTGGTTAGACTCCTTGTGCACAGGGTCACGTTGCCAAGAAGGTAGCTCCAAAACTGATCTTGTGACACTTAAGCCAACCATCACTTTAAGATATAAACAAAGGATGCGGAAACTATAAGCGATGATTGCATCAGAGAGAGTCTTACGTGTGAATTGAGATTCATTCCCATTGGAGGGGAGGACAGCTTTTCTCTTTTTCATTTCTAGCCTCTATTCACATAGTCCAAATAGCTTAAGGTAGTCCTCTAGGGTAACAATGAGAGGGACACAGCAGACCTGTGTCTCGCTAACACCTGAAGAAGTCTACAGGCAAAAAGCTGTACCTGGAGTTGCAGGGACAGTGGGGAAACAGTGGAAAAGTTGGTGTTGCAAAATGTTTGAGTTTCCTACAGGCCAAGCAGAAGTTAAACCAGGAGTTGTGCAAGAGGGGAGGCTTGGCAATGTGCAGGACTGTAACAGAGAACACTGTGATGTGTATTACAAGGGGCATGAGCTGGAGGAGGTGAGCCATAAGAAACTAGCCAAAGAGTTCATGAGTTTGGAAATGTGCAATGCAGAGATTCCTGAGTGGGGTCATCAAAGAACCCTCAACTATATTCCCAGAAAAAAGAGAATGCTTTGCACATCTGCCAAGCCTCAAGAACAGCAATGCTACCTTTCTCCTTCTTCCCATCCTGCCTTCATATCCTCAATGAAAGGAAAACTGTGACTAGTGAGTTAAAGGGAAGAAGAAAAGACAGTTCTCTCTGGTGTTTCACCTGTTTAACACAGAATGTTACAGAAGCAATGAATTAAAGCATGGTGGGAGTTTTATAGAATGACTATTTTCTTGTCAGCTCTGAGTAAACCCCATTTCTTTTCTTACATTGAACAGATAATAAATCAAAAGCACCAAAATATTTTTATTATTCTCCAAGTAATAAGCTCAGATATCTATCTCTACAAGAATAAAATAGCCATTTAGCATGAAAGGTAAGTTGCGCGAGCATGGTTTAGCAAAAGTACAGAAAACAAAAGAACTAAACTCCTTGACATGAGAGCATAAAAGGAATGTAAATATGGAATCTAGCAGAGTGATATGAACAGAAGAATGTCTGAGCAACATAGAGGGACGAGAAGCCTTAAGGAAGTGATGTCTAAATTCAAAGTTAAGCTCTTTGAACTTTCGTCACATAAACCCCTGTGCACTCTATCAAAACCAAGAGTAAAATCTGATACACATTCTAAGATAGATAGATAGACAGATAGATGATAGATGATAGATAGATAGATAGATAGATAGATAGATAGATAGATAGATAGTTTTTGAAGAAAGGGGCAAATTTTCACAATTAGATTGATGATGGAGTAGAAATAAAAGACTAGATGGCACTTAATACATATCAATAATCAATGTAGTCAAGAAATAAGAACCAAATATGGCCCCGATAATATAAGCCACTCATCCATACACACCTACCAATCCCCCAAATTTTGGAGAAATCTTGAGGTAGTCATTGAACATTCCACAGAGGACAGAAGGAAATTTGGACCAATCTTATCTATGTCTTACCTAGACTTCAGTTGACATCTGGCTAATGTTCAAAATTACTTACTTGTATGTTGAGTCATCTTTGTTTTTCTTATTAAGTAGAGAATGTTCTGTTGGGTCTAAACAAGATTCCTCCTTAGAAAATAAAGAAATTCCCTTTTGAATCTCACTTTCCACTAAATTAGTATCTCTTTTAGGAAGGAAAAGGCAGTTTTCAATATGCCAGTGCTTTGCCTGAAAAAAACGAAAACATCTGTTTTATTTTTATGAAATTTATTTTCTTCAAACATTTACATGTGTTTACCACGTGCTGGATTACTAATTAAAGTCCTGGGGTGGGACACACAAGAAGATGAAAAAGACATGACTCTGGTCCACAAGAAGCTTACAGTTTTAAAGGGGAAATGAAAGAGATTCATGTAACTTTAATAAAGGTAGAAAATGAGATGTGTCATAAGAAACAAAAATTCTCTGAAGAGATAATAATGAACTACAAATAATTTTTTACCATTCCCATTTTAAAATTCTGAATAGCCAAATGTATATTTACTAAAAACAAAAAAAAGCTTTTGTTAAAGAATTGCCACAGTTATTTTTCCCTCAGGTACTTTATTTCTCCTTAAAATGTTTTCAAAAGCCAGTTCAGTTATTAAATATTGTTTTCTAAAAATTATGTGTGTTATATAATAGTTTTCACAGATTTGGCTACACTTCTTAAAATGCATTCATCTAGCAAAAGTTCCCCATTAACAATCTATTTTATGTTTTAAATACAGAGCCAATTTTCTCATCTTATATCAATACACTTCATGCACACAGAATGTTCCTGAGAATGCAGCCTGTGAGATATGAGGGGAACCTTAGGCATCCTGCAGATATTTGGCTGGTCTGCAAATTGATCAGCCTTGTCATAAGTGTTTGCAGAATAAAATGCCTACAGGGCCAGTCAAATAATATCAATGAATGAATTGAACCTAATACAAAAAAATAAATGGGTAATAGTAAATAAAACTCACCCTCAGTATTTAAGGCAATAAAAAAATTCAGGGACTACACTGAATTAAAGAGAACCCATTTTACATAGAAGCCATAGTTACTCTTAAGGAATGACAAATGTTCTTTTTTTTTTTTTTTTCCACTTTAAGTTCTGGGATACATGTGCTGAACATGCAGGCTTGTTCCATTGGTATACATGTGCCATGGTGGTTTGCTGCACCTATCAACCTATCATCTAAGTTTTAAGCTCCACATCCATTAGGTATTTATCCTAATGCTCTACCTCCCCTTTCCCCCACCCCCCAGACAGGCCCCAGTGAGTGATGTTCCCCTCCCTGTGTCCATGTGTTCTAATTGTTCAACTCTCACTTATGAGTGGGAACATGCGGTGTTTGGTTTTCTGTTCCTGTGTTAGTTTGCTGAGGATGATGGTTTCCAGCTTCACCCATGTCCTTGCAAAGACATGAACTCATCCTGTTTTATGGCTGCATGGTATTCCAAGGTATATATGTGCCACATTTTCTTTTTCCAGTCTATCATTGATGGGTATTTGGGTTGGTTCCAAGTCTTTCCTATTGCAAATAGTGCTGCAAAAAACATACATGTGCATGTGTATTTAATAGTAGAATGATTTATAATCTGTTGAGTATATATTCAGTAACGGGATTCCTGGATCAAATGGTATTTCTGGTTCTAGATCCTTGAGGAGTTGCCACACTGTCTTCCACAAGGGTTGAACTAATTTGCACTCCCGCCAACACTGTAAAAGCATTCCTATTTCTCCATGTCCTCACCAGCATCTGTTGTTTCCAGACTTTTTAATGATTGCCATTCTAACTGGTGTGGAATGGTATCTCATTATGGTTTTGATATGCATTTCTCTAATGACCAGTGATGATGAGCTTTTTTTTCATATGTTTGTTGGCCACATAAATGTCTTCTTTTGAAAAGTGTCTGTTCATATCCTTCACTCACGTTTTCGTGGGGTTGTTTGGTTTCTTTCTTGTAAATTTGTTTAAGTTCCTCGTAGATTCGGGATATTAGACCTTTGTCAGATAGATAGATGGATTGCAAAAATTTTCTCCCATTCTGTAGGTTGCCTGTTCACTCTGATGATATTTTCTTTTGCTGTGCAGAAGCTTTTTAGTTTAATTAGATTGCATTTGTCAATTTCAGCTTCTGTTGCAATTGCTTTTGAGTTTTAGTCATGATTTCTTTGCCCATGCCTATGTCCTGTATGGTTTTGCCCAGGTTTTCTTCTAGGGTTTTCATAGTTTTACGTTTTACATTTAAGTCTTTAATCCATTTTGAGTTAATTTTTGTATAAGGTGTAAGAAAGGGGTCCGGTTTCTGTATTCTGCTTATGGCTAGCCAGTTTTCCCAGCACCATTTATTAAATAGTGAATAATTTCCCCATTGTTTGTTTCTGTAAGGTTTGTCAAAGATCAGATGGTTGTAGGTGTGGTGTTATTTCTGAGGCCTCTGTTCTATTCCATTGGTCTATACATCTGTTTTGGTACCAGTACCATGCTGTTTTGGTTAATGTAGCCTTGTAGTATAGTTTGATGTCAGGTAGCGTGATGTCTCCAGCTTTGTTCTTTTTGCTTAGGATTGTCTTGGCTACATGGGCTCTTTTTTGGTTCCATATAAAATTTAAAGTAGTTTTTTCTAGTTCTGTGAAGAAAGCCAGTGGTAGCTTGATGGGAATAGCATTGAATCTATATATCATTTTGGGCGGTATAGCCATTTTCACAATATTGATTCTTCCTGTTCATGAACATGGAGTCTTTTTCCATTTGTTTGTGTTCTCCCTGATTTCCTTGAGCAATGATTTGTAGTTCTCCTTGAAGAGGTCCTTCATGTCCCTCGTAAGTTGTATTCCTAGGTATTTTATTTTCTTTGTAGCAATTGTGAATGGGAATTTGCTCATGATTTGGCTCTCTGCTTGTCTATTATTGGTGTATAGAAATGCTTGTGATTTTTGCACATTAATTTTGTATCCTGAGACTTTGCTGAAGTTGTTTATCAGCTTAAGGAGTTTTGGGGCTGAGACGATGGGGTTTTCTAAATATACAATCATGTTGTATGCAAACAGAGACAATTTGACTTCCTCTCTGCCTATTTGAATACCCTTTACTTCTTTCTCTTGCCTGATTGCTCTTTTTTTAAGAGAAATTTACATGAAATCTATTATTGTTTAAATGTGGGCAACTAAATCAAATTTTAATTATTCACTGGATGAACAGACACAATCAAAGTCACTGGACATCAAATCAATCGGATGAGGAGAGTTGCCAGTACATAAACTCTCTAGCACAACAGTAGTTAGTGCACAAAGTGGGGCACTGAAGAATTCCAAGCATCATTTGAATTTCTTCTTATCCCACAATCACCTGTCAGCTTCGTGGGATAAACATGCATTCATGAATAAATCCTCTTCACTCCTATTTCTCCAACTCTAGAAATAGACATACCATACAACTTTTAAAAATCTAACCTAAAAACCAGCCTAAGGTCAATAGCTATGTTATAAAAGTGATTCTAATTTTTGTTTTTATAAAAAAACAAACAAAAACCCAAACTTCCCTTCTCTCCTCTCTCTTTGCTTTCCCTCTTTTCCTTTCCCTTTCCCCTCCTTTCTGTTTCCTCTTGCCCACACTCTTTGCTCTACATCTGGGAACTAATGGCACCTATATTCAAGACAGCTTGATAAAAGTGAATCCTTTAAAAAAAAAAAGTAGCACAAGCAGAAGGAACTAGAAAACCATTTTCCTCAGCTTTGCTAGCCTTCAATTTGTAAAACTGACCCAGCTCTGATGACTCTTCCCCTGTCTTGAACAGAAGGGAAAAAATAAAATTATTCTCATGAGGGCTTTTTGGGTCTGAAGTCCTTCGAAAAAGCAAGACTTCACAGAAACGACAAATAATATCAATAACACAAAAATAAGCAGTTTTACAAGCACACATTTCTGAATTAAAATAAAATTTAGCTACAGATTATGTTTGGTGGGTGAACCAAACATAATCTGTTTGGTTATACGGCACCTACACCTAGAATGTTGTTATTTCTTGGTTCAAACCCGGATGTCTAAGGAACTTCTTAGGTCACCCACTTGATGACGTTTTGTTTCACCTGTTGTTCAAATCTCCACCTCATCTTGCCACAGCCTCTGTCAGCAATGCATTGGCTTCTTCAGTGGCCCGAAGCAGGCTTCCACCTTCTTTCCTGTCCAGACTGCCAGCCATGTCCCATCCGGTCTCACTCATCACACACCCATATGAGTTCCCACTTAACCGCTTTTTTCCCTGACTGAGAAAAGTCTAGTGCTTGTCTTATTTACAAAATGCAAGAGATTGATACAGCTCCTGAGTGTTACATTGAGACTCTCATTGTCTAGCCAATGTGGGTCCACCTCCCAGATGATTTTCTGATTTACCAGCACTCTCTGCATCCTAAAGGGGTGCTTAGAATTCTTTCCACACAGATTGGCCTCATCAAACTGACTTTACAAATACAGCAACAACAAACCTTGTCTTCCAACACTAGAAGAATTGCCTACACTCCTGGCCTAAGATTGGCACCTGAGGCTCCTAAATAGAACCAAATCAGCTGGCCAAACAGATATTGAGGCTTCACCTTAAACTTATACCAGGTTTGAATAGTACTGGTTGAAACCAATCAAACATATTTTGTCCCCCAAAGCACAAATAGAACAGGAAAAGTTCCCAAGAAGGCAAAAGGAAAAAAGAACAGAAAATATGAGACTAAATATTTCCTTTCATTCATGCCCCCCACTTCCATTCCATTTCATAGGCAGGAGCAAGTTGGATCTTGAGAAAGGGGTTAAAAATGTGAGCTCTGAAGTGACCCAACTTGAGTTAAAAGCAAAACTCTACCACGATTAGCTTCTGTGAGCTCAGGCGATTTATTCAAACTCTCTGTGCCTCTCTTTCCTTATCTGTAAAATGGGAATTGTGAGAGCTGCTCCCTCCTGGTTTGAGCAATTGTGAAGATTAAATGAGTTAAATCTTGAAAAAAATCTTAGAACAGTGCCCCACATACACAAGAAAAACTCAGCAAATGTTAACTATTATTATTTGCAGCAGTAAACCAGATAATGAATAGGATGATTGGATTTTTTTTCCTAAAATTTTCTACATTTTATTATTACATTCTTAGTTAACACTTACATAATCACCTGTCTTTCTAGTATCATTTTATCCACATTGAACTTTTACTAATTTTGAAATTGAAGGAATTTATTTTAGAGGAGAATTTTTTCTCAGAAATCTTGGAATATTTTGAGCTGCACGTTGCCCCCATCTTTTCATGTCTCTGGTGTCTTCTGATTGATACAACTGTCTTGGTTAATGGAAAACAGGACAAGAGTCACCTGGAGCTACTGCTTCGGAAATGTTGTCAGTATTTTCATGACTAATGAACATTAAACAGTTGATAAGATTCAAATCGAAATCAGCCCAAGTTAATACTAAATGTTAAGTAAATACTAGAATAATAAAGAAGCAATATTTCTACCTGACCAAAGATCCAAACAGGAGCATTGCAGACACCAGTCACACAAATACTGCAGTCTGCAGAGGAGGAGATAATCAGTAACTGACCACCTGGCTCACACATCTCTAAGGAACTTATTCGGTCCTCATGAGGTTGGAATGATCTTATCAGAGTTGGGGCCTTGGTGATTTTGTTCTTACTGGAGTTAAGACAGTACTCCTGAATGAAAAGAAATACCAGAACTCTAAAAAATTCAAATATGAAATTATTACAATGACATAACACTTTTAAAAAAAGGCTGATTTTCAAACTTGGGAACAATAACCTGTGATCCAAATGCAAAAGAAAAGTTCATGATAAAAGAGTCTAGAAAATGAAATTACATTAAAAAAAGGTTTCTAATTTATCTGACTACTTGGGAAATAAAAAAAGGAACTAGTGGGGAAGGAGGAAGGAAAGAAAAATATAAATAGTAAAGCCAATTATTTGATAGAGATGAACTTTA
This sequence comes from Symphalangus syndactylus, assembly GCF_028878055.3. Lineage (NCBI taxonomy): Eukaryota > Metazoa > Chordata > Mammalia > Primates > Hylobatidae > Symphalangus > Symphalangus syndactylus. The sequence continues at coordinate 69,123,470 of NC_072439.2, forward strand.
CCACATACAGGTGGTCACATATACAACTTTTAAATATTATTAGAAAATTGAGCAGGTAATCAGTGATAAAAAAGAAAAATCCCAAACTAAGTCGGGGTAGCAATAATGTTAGATAAAGGAATAGTCCTCTAGTATTTAAATTATATTTACAATCTCATTGCAAATAAGGTGTAGCCTCACCCCAGGCAACATAGTGAGACCCTGTCTCTACAAAAAGTAAAATAAAATAAAATAAATAAAATAAAATAAAATAATTAGCTGGGCATAGTGGAACATGCCTGTAGTCCTAGCTACTCAGGAGGCTGAGGTGGGAGGATGGCTTGAGCCAGGAGTTTGAAGTTGCAGAGAGCTATAATCATGCCACTGCACTGCAGTCCAGGTGACAGGGAGATCCTGTCTCAAAATAAATAAATACATTAAAAATAAGGTATATTGTAATTATTTACATTCAGATAATGCTGCAGTGCCTTACTAACAATATTGCATTTCTAAATTGGATGACTTACTTAACAGAAGGTTGTCAATATTGAGAAAAACATGATTTTCCTCATTAATTATTTGAAAGAAGTCTCTGCATGAAACTTGTATATGTTTTACTTAAAACACTTAGACTAAACATTTTTTCCTTTATTTAGGAGACAGACCAGGCTTGATTCATAGTTGCATGCAACAAAGGGTCACCAAAAATCTTAAAGGTAATGTGATAATGTTTTTCAATTTACCTCTATATTCCAGATTTTCAACCATCCATCAAGATCTCCTGTAGTAAGGTATTGATTCATCTTATCAGTAGACATAATAATTGATCCAACTCCACTATGAGCCAAAAATTCAGCCAGAAGTTGCTTCTTATATATATCCCAAAATCTGACATAACCAGATCCTCCACAGGATACCAGGTTAGCACCTCCTGACATGTAAGGGAAAATCTAACTAGAAAACTGAACAACAAATGCCAGAAATAACTTATTCAGTGGCTTTCCCTGTGGAAAGCATATGATGTTGGAGAGGTGAGTAGCCCTGAGATCAATTCCCAGCACCACTTTAATTTTCTCAAATATAAAATGGAGGTAACACTATGATAACCTCACTGGTTTGTGTTGAGTATTAAATGAGATAGGATATTGAAGTGTTCCATTACGTTTCGTTCCCTTTTCTTCATTCATTATTCTGATGTTTTGGGGGTATTTAAAAGTTAGATAGAATTAATTTGTTTCTTCAGATAAAACATGAAATATTAATTCCAACATTATGATAATATTCTCATTATATAAAATTAATCTTCCCTAATAACCCATTGGACATATACAATGAAGTAAAAAGTCCGCATGTACAGATTTGGATGGAATACGTAGTGGTAGCAGAATAGCTATTGACTTCTCCATTTGGCAGCATGCTTAGAATTCTATTTATGAGCTTTCTTTAAACACTTTCGTCAATAATTCATTGTAAACCCTTATAAAACGCCTTTTTGGTGAATGAGCCTAGAACTAACCTTTCCATTTTTATATGTTTTATTGAAGCACATTACCTAAGTTATTCTTTTGTGGCAAGGTTCCTATTATTTGATAAATCTGTAGATGACTTCCAGTTTGCCTCACAAATGTACTGCCAATAAACAATCATATCTATTTAAGGTAGAAATAATAACATGTAGCTGCTTCAGTGAAAACAATCTGGGAATACTGATAACATTAAAATTAGTATTGAGGAAATGAGAGTAATTTCAGGATAATAATTCATATTGTGAGTATAAGCAAGTTCTAAAAAATGGAAAGTTTTAGAATCTAATTGTTTCAAAGTTTATTCTAAACATCCCAGAATGTTTTTAAACTATATCTTTATTGATTCTTAATGATTAAAAATTTCATATGAAAATTATACAGATTTTCATCTGTAAATTAAATATGGGAAACAATAAACATAATTCAAATATGTTCCTTTTCAAATACATAATACATATATTTCTAGTTCCTAATGTTAAGAAAAATATACCTTTAAGATACAATTGTTATTTTAGATGAAAGGTAAAAAAAAAAATACACATTATTCTCCAAGGCAGATTTTCATTTTGGAAAGATGCAGGCTGCATCAACACCATGCTAATATTGCCATTGACAACAAGGAAAAAATTAAGCAAATGGTTATTTCACTTATATAATATCACATAACTACAGTAAATCATAAAATAGCATCAATGTTAGTATACATCTCTGGAGAAGATATAACCAATACTTAAAAAAAAAAGATGAGAACAGAGAAGAGAGCGGGCAGCTCTTGTCCTGGGATTAGCAATTCTTTCAAATTCTGTTACTGTTCTTAACATCCATGCTCCTCATTATTCTCTTCCAGCCTATTTTGATTAGGTGCTCATATAGTCAGTCTCAGACTCAACTCTTCTGCTATATGTGGACTTAAGCTTCGACTTTGGCATACATCTTGCTGTGCCCCTACCGTATTTAAACCTCTTTATGCCAGGTCTGGGACAACAATTCTGATTGTTGCCCGTATCCAATAATTTGTCAGAATTTTTCCTATCCTGATCTTGACATATACAACACTGGATAAATTCGTAGTGGGGTGTAGTCTGGCTCCTGCTCTTGAACACATCCTCCTCAATTCCAACTGCCTTTGCCATGGTCTGTGACCTCACATGACACACTACTGACTGGTTAGCTACATACAGTCAAATTCTACAAGATCTAGCAGAAATACATTGGATTTTCTTTATTGCTCCCTTTCCAACTATATTTAAAATGTAAATATATATTTTACCTGTCACTGCAGTGTTTTTTCTTGCTTTAAGGAAGCAAAGCCTCATAACAGCATTTTTGCCCTCAGTGTCAATCTCAAAGTTGCGGATTCCCATGGTAGAATGGTCTGCCATGGGGTGGGAGGAGTGGCCTCTCCCAGCACTGAGAAGTTTTTGAGGTTTTGTATCTGTGAGGGAGACAAAGCCAAGTATATTAATGAAGAAAAATATCTGCTTTTCAAACTAATGCCTATGAAATAGCAGGCCTACATCTATCACTATCTCCAGTGACTCCAAGTCTCACAATAGACTTCCAGTCAACATCTATCAAGCCTTCTGCTATTTCTCGACCCCAACTTGAAGAATTGTTTGACTTTATTTTTGTTTTTCATGTTCCATACACACTTGCTGTGTTTTCACTTGATATGAATTAAGTAAGAACTTAATATTGGTGTCAATGCTAACATCTTAGGGATCCTAATATGCCCAAGACAAATATAATTCCAATACTGTGGCATTTTCAACTTATTAATCATTAAAATTAATCTTGGAAATATTATAATGAACATGAGCTCTAATGACTATGTTTAATTAAATGAGCCTTTTTAACAATACTATTTGTTAGTGAGTTACTCTGGAGAAGCATACTTCTAAGCATACTTCAATTATCTAATGACATCATCTCCAGGCCACACTAGTAAAAACTCAGAATCTATGAACAGTCTGCCCATAGTTATGAAAAATCTATACAGACGTATTTTCAAAATTCCAAAATAAGAAATCTGTTGCAATGTCTTTCATGTCTTTTAGAAATTTGATATTTATTCACTTTTCTCCTTAATTATCTCTCTGTGTATTCTAAAGCCCAGTGTACAGGAAGAGGCAGAATTTCAACCTCCTCATGGCAAGTTCAAATGAATCCTAAAATGATTAGCTCTTAGTACATAAAGCAGGTCAGAGCTTTGTGTTTGCAGCCAAGTATCCCCTAAATCTCTTGTTTTCCTACTCTTAATAAAATAGCTTCTCAGCTTTTCACCCAAAAAGAAAACTGCATCTGATGACCAGTCCATTCCTAAAGTTCAGTTCAGCCTCTATGAGTTTATTCAGTTGAGACAACAGAACCTCACTGGGCCATGATGAATGACATTCTCATTACCAAAATAAATTAGTCGAAAGAAAAACCTTTAGTATCTAAGGAAACTGAAATAAAATGTGAAAGGCAATTGTCAAGACATTTTACTTAAGTATAAAATATTCATGTGCTCTGCTAAACTCCCATAAAATACAATATACTCCCATCTAATGTTCCTCATCGGTTTCTAAAGCAAGGAATAATTTAAGATTTCCAGGTGGCATAATATTTATTACAAGCTCTAGACTGAGTCTGAACAGCCTATCAAGTGAACATGAATTTCCATTTTCTTACCATAGGGTACCTAACGTTCACTCTTAGGTAATTTGGCAAGGTTTATTGAAAAAAAAAATTAACTACATAAAAATGAGAGTCTTGCTCCCTGCTGTCAGTAGTTCAGAAATGCCGATGTAGCATAAAGAGAAGAAATGGCATGCCATGGAGAATTTGCTAAGCCAAGTAAATCTCGGTGTTCTCTTTAGCTACTTTGGCAAGACAATCATATCCTTAATCCTTCATGCTTATAGCCAATCATCTATAACTTAGGAGCAAGTCGCATCAGGCACATGCATGAACAACCAGGCCTACTGTGATTTGACTAGCCATGTTATTTTAGTTTCAAACTCACACTTACCTAATTTTGACTTTAGCAACCTCTGGTAATCAGGGTGAAGAACATGGTGAGCATTCTCTGTGCTACTGTTCCATAGAACAATTTCTCCATCATAACTCCCTACACAAGACAGGATGGAGAATATAAATTGCCAAGAGGTTAAGATAGAAAATATGAGAAACAGCAATCAGAAGAAGTTACTAGCAACATATCTTACACAGAATATGGCACATAGTGGGCACTCTGTATTTTTAGAAACATGAATAATAATAATTGGTATTTGTTTTAACTTTAGAGCTTACAATCCCCACAGTATAACCTGAGCATAGGTGTGTAGAAATTACTGTTGTTTCCTTTTATTTTTGGTAATAAAGCATTCAGAACAGATGCTTTGCAGATAAAAAACTGGAGCTTGAGTCTTGGTTCTCCCACTTACTGTGTGAGTTTGGGCATGTTATTTAACTCTACTTGATGCTGCCATTTTCTCATCTATAAAAAGAGTTAATAATTGTATTTACCTCATAGTGTTATTGTACAGAATGAAAGTATTTACAATAGCACTGAGCATATTGTAAGTACTGGAAAAAATGTCAATTACCATCCTACTTTTTATTACTGGGTAAAGGAAAGTAAATCAAGTCCTCCTATGTTTCTGTTTCCCACATCCCTTCTTGTGTGTGTATGTGTGTGGGTGTGTGTGTGTATCTTCTCTTCATTCTTTCCCTCCTATATTCTTTATTGAATATTGTCTTCTCCAATCCTAAAGTTTTTCCTCCAGAAAGTCCTTCAGTTACTGCTCTTCACAGAGAACAGAGAAAAGCCCAAATAGCCCAAAAGCCCAAAGTGAGGTGAAGTCTGAGCAACCATGTCCTGTGGAGGAACAAAGCATCAATGCCCAGACCATTGTTCTCAGTGGCTTGGTGAGGACAGCTACCCACTGAGCAGAGTGTCTATGGCAAGGAGAGCAGAAGATTTTGGGTAGGATGTACAAATGGTGACTTTTTTGGGATTAGGGGAGAGGAGAGAGAAATGCACACTAAACTCTGTATTGTCCTAGGAAGAGCAATCTCTCTGGGAGGCCGAGGTGGGCAGATCAGGAGGTCAGGAGTTTGAGACCAGCCTGGCCAACATGATGAAACCCCGTCTCTACTAAAGATACAAAAAAAAAAAAAAAAAAAAAAAAAAAAAAAAACTTAGTTGAGTGTGGTGGCACGTGCCTGTAATCCCAGCTACTTGGGAGGCTGAGGCAGGAGAATCACTTGAACCCTGGAGGCAGAGGTTGCAGTGAGCCAGATTGCACCATTGCACTCCAGCCTGGGCAACAGGGCAAGACTCCACTCCATCTCAAAAAAAAAAAAAAAAAAGAAAGAAAGAAAGCACAATCTGTGCAGCTCACAAATTGAACCAGAGGGCATGGAGTTCAGCTGTCCGTAGAAATATCCATCTTCTCGTATGCTTTACTAGCAGTGATTGACCAAATATTTCCACATAGGATTGATGGGAGGAGAATGAGTGAAGAGATTGTCTACCCACCAATAAAATGGTACTTACTAATACTTTCACAATAACAACCATACCGTTTTACACTTCAGTGCCCATCACATTTCAGGATGTGATCCTCCCTGCAGGGGTGGCCTTCCAGTGGCTGTAAAGCTAATTTACCTACAGAGTTGGCCTTACTAGAAAGTAATTTGGTTACTCCTGAAAACAGAGGAACTTTAAATGTAGATAGATCAGTAAACCTCATATTGTGACACTTCATAGATACCCTGGATCTTTTCCTGTAAGTTTTCATTCCTCTTAATTGATGACATTTTTGGTTCTATAAAAAAAAATTCAGCTGTCAAAATATGGACTTGAAAATTTCATGGTGCAATCTGTCTCTATAAATCGCATTCTTTGGCCAGAAATGATACAATAATTTTTCATTCTCTTTAATATGCCACATCAAAGCATGCCTATGAATCATTTTAAGAGCTTGGATTTGTAGACATTTTGTGAGGACAGACTTTTATCAACATTATCTGGGCTAAATTATGCCAAAGAGTTAATATGTTCACATTATGAAACATCTAAGTGCCACCAATGTGTGATTCGTACCTGACAGCCCTAAAGCTGCTCCTGGAAAATGGACAATACAAATAAAAGCTAATATTTATGGATGAGCTTATTGTGTGCTGAGCACTGTTAAACCCTTGCACAGATAATCTGAACTACAAACCAAAATATAGATATATTATTATCAGCCAGACAAAATTATGATTTAGAGTTTAAATAACTTGCTCATTATCAAGTTGTGGCAATTGGTAGAGCCGTGATGGGAAATCAGACAGCCAGGCATAGGCGCTGATGATCAGAACTACCAATATATTTCCCTAGAAATAAGGATTAAGAAGAGCGAGTGTTGCTTCTTCAAAAATCTATTCATGTCCAAAGTAAACAATCAACAAAGCAAAGAGACAACCTACAAAATGGGAGAAGATAGTTGCAAACTTTACATCTGATAGTATAAGGGGCTAATATCCAAAATATATGAGAAAATCAAACAACTCTGCAACAAAGAAAACCTGATTTAAAAATGGACAAAAGACCTGAATAAACATTTCTCAAAAGAAGACACACAAATGGCCAACAGACATGAGAAAATGTCCAACATCACTGATTATCAGGGAAATACAAATCAAAACAACCTAAGTGAGTGAGACATCACTTCACTTCAGTCAGAATGGCTCCTATCAAAAAATCAAAAGATAAAAGTATCGGCGAAGATATGGGGCAGAGGGAACACTTACACATGGCTGGTGGGAATGTAAATTAGTATAGCCTTTATGGAAAATGATATGGAGGAATTGAAAATAGAACTACCATATGATCCAGAAATTCCACTACTGGGTAAGGAAATGAAATCAGCATGTGGAAGAGATATCTGCACCCTTATGTTTTTTGCAGCATTATTCACAAAAGCCAAGATATAAAATCCACTTAAATGTCCATCAATGAATAAATGAATAAAGAAAATGTGGTATATATACACAATAGAATAGTATTCAGCCATAAAAAGAATAAAAGCTTGTCATTTGCAGTAACATGAATGAACCTGGTGGACATTATGTTAGGTGAAATAAGCCAGGCATATAAAGACAAATATCACATGATATCACTCAGTTGTGGAATCTAAAAAGTTAATTCTCATAAAAGCAGAGAGTAGAACAGTGGATACCAGAGGATGGGGAGGGGAGACAGGAGGGTGAGAGATTGCTCAATGGGTAAAAAGCTACAGTTAGACGGGAGGAATGAGTTTTGGTGTTCTATTGCATAGTAGGATGACTAGAGTTAACAATAATGTATTGTATACTTCAAAAGAGCTAGAAAAAAAGATTTTTTAATGTTCTCATCACTATGATATGATATATGTGTAAGGCTATTAATATGCTAATTACCATGATTTGATCATTGCACAATTTATACATGTATTGAAACATCATGTTGTGCCTCACAAATATGTACAATTATTAATATTATGTGTCAATCATAAGTTAAAAAAGAAATATATGTCCAGGCACATTGGCTCATGCCTGTAATCCCAGCACTTTGGGAGGCTGATGCAGGAGAATTGCTTGAGCTTAGGACTTTGAGATTAGCCTGGACAGCATGGCAAAAACCCATCTCTACCAAAAATACGAAAACTTGGCCAGGCATGGTGGGGCACACCTGTGGTCCCAGCTACTCAGGAGGCTGAGGTGGGAGGATCACTTGAGCCTGACAGGTGGAGGTTACAGTCAGCTGAGATCTGGCCACTGCACTCTAGCCTGGGCAACAGAGTGAGACCCCATCTCAAAATACATATATATTTATATATATATATACACATATACATATATATACACATATACATATATATACACACATATACACATATATACATATACATATATATGTATAAAACAACTGAGAAAAAGCTTTTCTAAAGGTGAGTGAGCCAAAACAAACCAAAACAAACCAAACTTCACCAATGATTGTCAAGTGAAAGTTCAATTTACCTGTAACAAGAGTTTGTGGAGGTAAAAACGCAGCACACAAGATGTCATCATGGTGCTGTATGCCTCCTTTCCATTCTTCAGGCTGGATGAAAAATTGATTGAAGTTTTGGGGTCGAAACACAGTAATAGCCCTAGCAAAAAGGATATAAAATTTAGCTGTGGATCTAAAACTGATGTAGATGTTGAGTAGCCACTATCCACTTGAATGATGTGATCTGAGACTTCTAAAAGACTATGCTGCCGAAAATGTATCCCCACTTGACATCTATAATACTGAGTTTCCCACACTAAGCATTTTTATTACCTCATTAAATTATCTGGTAAATTATAAATTTTTGACAATAGAAGGTTAATTATCCTTTCATAACTGTTAACAACAAACCATGTAACAATTTATCAGATTAATTATCCATCACCACGACCCTAAAGCAAAGTTTCCCCACATGGGTGTCATGAAATCACCGAGTTTTATAGCAATAACAATTAAAACAGGGGGCAGACCTATGAACAAATAATGTTTTGTACTTCAAACAAAGTCAATAAGGTTTTTTTTTTTCCATCAGATTTTCTCAGGACATTTAGCACTCCTTGTGGCATTTTCAAGACTTACCTGATCACAGAATCCATTCTCTTGGAGTCTACAGCATCTTGAAGAACTATAATTTGTGGAACATACTTGGAAAATGCCACCCCAAAGAAGTGGGACATAGAACAGATACATTTTGAACAGGAAAAACAGTATTAGAGAGGTCAGTATCTTGGGGCACTGCTGATAAATTTGAGGACAGGACAGCATGGGCAAAGAATGAAATGCCTTGTGCCTGGTGGGGAAGGGAGGAGTGTAAAGATGCCATTGTTGGGGCATTAATACCACCCCGTTTTCACTTGATGATCCGAGCTCTGGCCATCAGAACATAAGCCTCTTGTTCCTTCTAGAGCCATCTAGATCTCAAGTGAGCATTTGCAACTAAAATTATGGGGTCTTTCACCATCATTCTCTCTTCACCTTCCTGAAATCTTTTATTCCCACCACTCTAAAGGTCTCTTAGTTGTCCTACCAGCGTTACTCCTCAGCCTCAGAGTTTCCAGTATGTCCTGCTTCTCTTCCTGCCTCCTGGTCTTTCTTTCCTCACTCTTCATTTTCTATTCCCTTCTTTCTCTTACCCTTTTTAACATGTGGTATATATACACAATGGAACTTTCCTTATCTTCATTCCTCCCCTTCTCTCTATCCACTCAAACTGGCTTAGAGATCTCATATATCACCATGAGTTCCAATGTCGCTGCTATACAAATGGCTCTTAAATTCTGTTCATTCATAATCTTTGCCAGAAATAGTTTCCATTTGCCAGTTGACAGTTCCGTATAATGCTTCCATCTGCAAAAGATCTCAACATGTCAAAAATCCAAATTTGAAATCTTCCCTCCATACCAGCCCTCTGTCTGCAATTCCCAAATATGGTTAATAGACCAACGTTCCAGCCTCTTTGGATGTCTTTCTCTTCCCTAGTCAAATCAAATACTTAGATTATATCTCTGCAATATGTTACATATTCATTTCTTACTATTTTACTTCAAACAGTCAATGACAGCTTCCTAGTTCTGTGCTAACTACCTCATGGTTGAATTATTGTAACAGCCTACTGACCAATTTTACTGCTTCTAGTCTACCCATCTCTGGCACTTTCTTCATCTGGCTACTAGATTAATTATTCTACTCTGGGGCATTTTCATTTATTCTATAAGAATTTCTTATTTGCCATGTGGAAGTCACTGTTCTTAGTGATGCAGGGTACAGAGCCATCAGCACAAAATGACTAAAATTCAAGGTAAAATGTGGTAAGTGCTAAGGCAGTACTGATAACTGCCATGAAAGGCCACCATAGAAATCAAAGAAGGCTGAGTTGAACACTGATATTTGAACTGGACCATAAAATATGGGTAAGATTTGCAAGATGAAAACTCTCTGGATGGAGAAAACAACATGATAAAAGATAAGGCTAATGCCCCATTAGAAAGCATTTGCTAGTTTTTCATTTCCTACATGATAAAATTCAAATGTGTAGCTCTGTTATTTAAGACCTAATAATACATAGATCTAATCTATGTTTTCAGAATTATTTCCCTCTATTCTTCTATCCTTACTTTTCAGTTATATGTGAATGTCCAATTAAATATTTGACAGAGGCACTGGAAGCCATAGGGTAAATATGGTACACCTTCTTAAGTGTTAATTTTACTCAAAAAGTTTGAGGAAGAATAATTTTCTATTAAAATAAAGATAGATGAATTAATGCAAGAGAATGCAAAGTTTGCCTGAATTTCAAAAAAAGAATTCAAAGTTTTAAATTTATTTTTTGCTTGCAGTAGCTGTTTTGAATTGTTAGGAGCTAAGTTTCTGAAGCACACCTTCTTGTCTAACACAAACAATATTCTTAGTCTTCTGTAGGTACCTCTTACATTTCTGTCTGTTTTGTTTTCATTCATGGTATACTTTTTCATGCCTCTATGAATTTCTTTTTACACACAGACCCACATCTACCTATCCACACACAGACCCACATCTACCTATCCACACACCAACTCTCTAAGGCCCATCTTATTCTGGTAGAATTCCTTAATAACTAGGATTAAAAGAAATAGTTCCTCTTCTGACCTCTTAACATCATTCACATTTAACTTGTAACATTTAATGTTATATAATTCCTTGGCTAAATTATAAATTCCAAAACCATGGATCTTGTCTTAATCTGTAACCTTACAGTAGCAAGCATAGTGACCTATACATATTGAGTGTTCAATAAATATCTGTCACATAAATGAAGAAAAAAATTATCTGCTTAAATGTCACCTCCTCAGGCAAGCCTTCCCTGACCACCCTATCTGAAGACTCTCTGAGTCTCTCATCTCTCACTCTACTTCATTTTTTATAACACTTACTACTGTCTGACACTGTGATCTATATTTATTTGTTTATGTTCTATCTCTCCTATTATAAAGTAAGTTCTAGAAGAGCAAGGATTTTGTTTTTTTCTTCTACAACAGCAGTGTCTAGAATAATACCTACCACATGATAGACATTTAATAAATATTTGCCTAATCAATTTGTAAATTATTCTATGTTTTAAATAATCAGATCCTTTGAATGGAGCAATTGGCTGCTGCAAATTCCATGAGACAGGCGAAAAACTGGTGCTTTCTCAAAAGCGCCACCTCCTGGCTGGGGGCCAACAAACTCAGGACATTACAACAACTCATGACAGAACAGCCCTGCTCCAAGGAAGGAGAAAACGACAGCTAATCCCACTGCCTGTAACATCCTGGCTAACCAGTGGTCCTGAGTCTGTCCATGTGACAACTTCACTGTTAGCATAATGAGCATTCAAGAAAGCCAGCACACTAAATATATCTACAAGGACTCTCACAGAATCTACTTCACTCTCCTGACACCTCCACCAGAGCAGGTGCTGGTACCTATGGCTGAAACAGCTAAAGATGAATCACATCAGAGGACTCTTTGCAGACACTCCCCAGCACCAGCCCAAAGGCTGGTAGTCCCACTGGGTGACTAGACCCAGAAGAGCAGTAACAATCACTCCAGTCTGGTTCGTAGGAAGCCCCATCCCTAGGGGAAGGGACAGTGCACCGCAGCAAGGGATAACCCCACCCCATAGGACAAAATAATCTGAATAGCAGCCCTTGAATTCCAGAATTTTTCACTGAAATAGTCTACCTGAAAGAGAAGGAATCAGAAAAGTAATTCTGGTAATATGACAAATCAAGATTCTATAACACCCCCAAAAGACCACACTGGCTCCCCAGCAATGAATCCAAACCAAGAAGAAATCTCTGAATTGTCAAATAAACAATTCAGAAGGCATATTATTAAGCTACTCTAGGATATACCAGAGAAAACTGAAAAGCAATGAAAAGAAATTTTTAAAAATACAGGATATAGATGAAAAAATGGTCCAGATAAATAGATATCATAAAGAAAAAAACAATCACAACTTCTGAAAATGAAACACACACTTAAAGATATACAAAATGCACTGGAAAGTTTCAAAAATAGAATCAAACAAGTAGAAGAAAAAACTTCAGAGCTCAAAGACAATGATTTCAAATCAACCCAATCAGAAAAAGAAAAAATAATTTCTAAAAAAATGAATACAGGCTCCAAGAAATTTGAGACTATATTAAATGGCCAAACCTAAGAATAATTCGTGTTCCTGAGGAAGAAGAGAAATCTAAAAGTTTAGAAAATTCCTTAGAGGGAATAATTGAGGAAAACTTCCATGACCATTCTAGAGATCTAGACATCCAAATACAAGAAGCTCAAAGAACACCTGGGAAATTCATCACAAAAAGATCATCACCCAGGCACATAATCATCAGGTTATCTAAAGTCAAACAAAGGAAAGAATCTTGAGGGCTATGAAGCAAAAGCATCAGCTAATCTATAAAGGAAAACCTCTCAGATTGACAGTAGATTTCTCAGTAGAAACCCTGCAAGCCAGAAGGGATTGGAGTCCTATCTTTAGCCTCCTCAAACAAAGTAATTGCCAGCAAAGAATTTTGTATCCAGCAAAACTAAGCTCCATAAATGAAGGAGAAAGTCTTTTTCAGATAAAAAAAATGCTAACAGAGTTAGCAACTACCAAGCCAGCACTACAAGAAATGCTAGAAGGAGTTCTAAATCTTGAAACAAAACCTCAAAATTCACCAAAGTAGAACCTCCTTAAAGCACAAATCTCACAGAGCCTGTGAAACAATAACACAGTGGAAAAACAACAACAACAACAATGTATTCAGGCAAAAACTAGCACAATGAATAAAACAGTACCTCACATCTCAATACTAACATTGAATGTAAATGGCCTAAATGCTCTGCTTAAAAGATACAGAATGCCAGAATGGATAAAAATCCACCAGTCAAGTATCTGCTATCTGCAAGAGACTCACCTAACATATAAGGACTCGTAAACTTAAGGTAAAGGGGTGGAAAAAGATATTCCATGCAAATGGACATGAAAAGCAAGCAGGAGTAGCTATTCTTATATCAGATAAAACAGACTCTGAAGCAACGACAGTTAAAAAAGACAAACAAGAGCTTGCAGTGAGCCGAGATCACACCACTGCACTCCAGCCTGGGTGATAGAGTGAGACTCTGTCTCAAAAAAACAACAACAACAACAATAAAAAGAGACAAACAAGAACATTATACAATGATTAAAAACATCAGTCCAACAGGAAAATATCACAATCCTAAATACATATGCACCCAACATGAGAGCTCCCAAATTTATGAAACAATTATTACTAGACATAAGAAATGAGATAGACGGCAACACAGTAACTGGGGAACTTCAATACTGCACTGACACGAGTAAACAGGTTGTCAAGACAGAAAGTCAACAAAGAAACAATCGAATTAAACTATACCCTAGAACAAATGGACTTAACAGATATTTACAGAACATCCTACCCAACAACTGTAGAATATACATCCTTTTCATCAGCACATGGAATGTTCTCCAAGATACAACATACAATAGGTGACAAAACAAGTTTCAATAAATTTTAGAAAATTGAAGTTATATCAATAAATTTTAGAAAATTGAAATTATACCAAGTACCCTCTCAAACTACAGTGGAACAAAATTGGAAATTAGCTCCAAAAGGAACCCTCAAAACTATACAAATACATGAAAATTAAGTAATCTGCTCCTCAATGATCTTTGGGTCAACAATGAAATGAAGATTGAACTTTAAAAATTCTTTGAACTGAACAATAATAGTGACACAATTTTTCAAAACCTCTGAGATACAGCAAAACTGGTGCTAGGGTAGAAAGTTCATAGCAATAAATACCTACATCAAAAAGTCTGAAAGAGCACAAATAGACAATATAAGATCATACATCAAGGAACTAGAGAAACAAGAAAAAACCAAACCCAAACCCAGCAGAAGAAAAAATATAACAAAGATCACAGCAAAAATAAATGAAATGGAAAGAACAACAAAAAAAATGCAAAAGATAAATGCAACATAAAGCTGGTTCTTTGAAAAGATAAACAAAATTGGTAGACCATTAGGGCAATTAACCAAGAACAGAAGAGAGAAGATCCACATATGCTCAACTAGAAATGAAATGGGAGATATTACAACTGATACCACAGAAATATGAAAGATCATTCAAGGCAACTATGAACACCTTTACGCATACAAACTGGACAATCTAGAGGATTTCGATGCATTTCTGGAAATATACAATGCCCCTTGATTAAATCAGGAAGAAATAGAAACTCTGAACAGACCAATAACAAGTAGTGAGATTAAGTAATAAAAAAAATTGCCAACAAAAAAAAGTCCAGGACTGGATGGATTCACAGCTGAATTCTATCAGACATTCAAAGAATTGGTACCAATGTTACTGAAACTATTCCAAAAGATAGAGAAAGAGGATATCCTCCCTAAATCATTCTATGGAGCCAGTATCACCCTGATACCAAAAACAGGAAAGGACATAATAAAAAAAGAAAACTACAGACCAATGACCCTGTCGAACATAGATGCGAAAATCCTGAACAAAATACTAGCCAACTAAATCCAACAGCATTTCAAAAAGATAATCCAACATGATCAAGTGGGTTTCATACCAGGGATGCAGAGATGGTTTAACATACACAAGTTAATCAATGTAATACATCACATAAACAGAATTAAAAATAAATATCATATGATTATTTCAATAGATGCAGAAAAGACATTTGACAAAATCCAGCATCACTTTATTATTAAAACCCTCAGCAAAATCAGCATAGAAGGAACATACTTCAAAGTAATAAAAGCCATCTATGACAAACCCACAGCCAACATTATATTGAATGGGGAAAAGTTGAAAGCCTTAACCCTGAGAATTGAAACAAGACAAAAATGCCGACTTTCAGCACGTCTATTCAACATAGTACTGGAAGTCCTACCAGAGCAATTAGACAAGAGAAAGAAATAAAAGGCATCCAAATCAGTAAAGAGGAAGTCAAACTGTTACTGTTTGCCAATGATATGATTGTATACCTAGAAAACCCTAATGACTCCTCTAGAAAACCCTAATGACTCCTTCAAATGCTCCTAGATCAGATAAATGAATTCAGTAAAGCTTCAGAATACAAAATAAATGTATAGAAATTGGTAGAACTGCTATACACCAACAACAACCAAGCTGAGAACCAAATCAATAACTCAACCCCTTTTACAACAGCTGCAAAAAAAAAAAAAAAAAGTAAATAAACTACTTAGGAATATACCTGACCAAGGAGGTGAAAGATCTCTACAAGGAAAACTATAAAACACCACTGAAAGAAATCATACCTGACACAAACAAATGGAAACACATCCCATGCTCATGGATGAATATAATCAATATTGCAAAAATGATCATACTTTCAAAAGCAATCTACAAATTCAAGCAATTCCCATGAAAATACCATCATCATTCTTCACAGAATTAGAAAAAACAAACCTAAAATTCATATTGAACCTAAAAAGAGCCCACACAGCCAAAGTAAAACTAAGCAAAAAGAACAAATCTGGAAGCATCACATTACTTGATTTCAACTATAAGGCTGTAGTTACCAAAACAGGATAGTACATACAGCAGTGGGACATAGACCGGTGGGACATAGGCATAAAAAGGCAAATAGACCAGAGGGACAAAATAGAGAACCCAGAAATAAAACCAAATACTTAAAGCCAACTGATCTTTGACAAAGCAAACAAAAGCATTAAGTGGGTAAAGGACATCCTATTCAACAAATGGTGCTGGGATAATTGGCAAGCCACATGTAGAATGAAGCTGGATCCTTGCCTCTTAACTTACACAAAAATCAACACAAGATGGATCAAAGACTTAACTCTAAGACCTGAAACCATAAAAATTCTAGAAGAACATGGGAAAAACTCTTGTAGACGTTGACGTAGGCAAAGAGTTCATGACCAAGAACCCAAAATCAAATGCAACAAGACAAAAATAAATAAATAGATGTGACCTAATTAAACTAAAAAGCTTCTGCACAGAGAAAGACATTATCAGCAGAGTAAACAGACAATCCATAGAGTGGGAGAAAATCTTCGCAAACTATGCATTCAACAAAGAATTAATTTCCAGAATCTACAAGAACTCAAACAAATCAGCAAGAAAAATAAATTACAAATAATCCCACCAAATATAATCAAAGGACACAAATAGAAAAATTTTTAACGAACATATACAAATGGCCAACAAACATATGAAAAAATGCTCAACATCACTAATTATCAGGGAAATGCAAATCAAAACAGCAATGAGATACCACCTTACTCCTGCAAGAATGGCCATACTCAAAAACCAAAATATAATACATATTGGCATGGATGTGGTGAAAAGGGAACCCTTTTAAACTGCTGGTGGTAATGTAAACTAGAACAATACTATGGAAAACAGTATGGAGACTTCTTAAAGAACTAAAACTAGATCTACCATTTGATCCAGCAATCCCACTATGGGGTATCTCCCCAGACAAAAAGAAGTCATTACATGAAAAAGACATATGCACACGCATGTTTATAGCAGCACAATTCATAACTGCAAAAATATGGAACTAGCCCAAATGCCCATCAATCAATAAGTGGATAAAGAAAATGTACCATATATATATTATATATTATATATATGCCACTTTATCTGTGTGTATATATATATATATATATATATATATATATATATATATATATATATATGCACCCTGGAATGCTACTGAAATAATGACACTCATAGCAACCAGGATGGAGTTAGAGACCATTATTCTAAATGAAGTAACTCAGGAATGGAAAAATCAAACATTGTATGTTCTCACTTATAAGTGGAAGCTAAGCTATGAGGATACAAGGGCATAAGAATGATATAATGGACTTTGGGTACTTGTGGGGAAGGGTGGAAGGGGAGTGAGGGATAAAAGACTGCACACTGGGAACAGTGAACACTGCTTGGGTGATGGGTACACTAAAATCTCAGAAATCACCACTAAATAACTTTTCCATGCATCCAAACACCACCTGTACCCCCAAAACTATTGAAATAAAAATAAATAAATAATTTTAATATTAATGGTTATATTATTTTAATAATATTAATAAGGCTTCACAAGATAAGGTAACACAAATAAGGTAATTTGAACTTCGGAAATTACGGTTTAATCTCATAGTAACTTTATGTGTATGTATTTTTTATTTTCTCTTTTCCTACTGGTAAGTTTGGTTGAAGAGACTACCCTTTGAGGAGGGAGACAGTGACGTGGCAGTGGGAGAGAGAAGGTCAATCTTACATATTTTGCATTATCTCTCAGCCAAAATTCAATGTCTAATGTCTTTTTGCCAAGATATTCATATTAAATTGACATACTAGGTATAGTCAGAGAATTAACAGCGAAAGCACAAAATCCTTCTTATAACATGACATAAAAAATAGTCTTTCTGATATTTGACCTTGTGTGTCAAAATGTTGAAAAACTAGTTAGCTACTGCTTTCCCCTGGAAACCTAACCTGAAACTTTCATTTGAAATGACAGTTGTCTTTAAAATAATTTAAGAATCTACACTGCAGCTCTTACTTTTTCTATTTCAAAGATAACTGTTTTTAAGTTTATACTTTTGCCAAGTAAAATTAAAGTTCAGAATGAGCCAATTTTAAGGCCATTTTAGGAGTCTAAGAGACTTGTTTTCCTGGCATTGAAGGAGTTTACTAGTTCCAGTACACACTCCACATTTGCCACCCTGAGAGTATCACAAGTACTGCTAGTGAATGATTGTGTCATCTTGTGAAAATGAATCACATCTCTAATTTAGAATTTAGATATGACAACCAATTCTGTGAGAACAAAATTAGTTTACCTGTCAAGTGCAAAAAAAAAATACAAAAAGAAAAATGTTTAAAACCATCTTTTTTCTAGGATGAATGAGCTAGGCAAATAACTTTTTAACCCAAACTTATGATGTAAAAAGTGTCATGGAGAGAGCACAAGAATTCAATTAACTACTTGTTCCCTCAGAAGTTAATTGTTGTTAGTCCTATTGTCATGTCTTGTTAATGCCTGTTCTTCAATTCGTTGCTTTTTAGGCTTAAAAAGGGTATCTCGAAGGCAGAGAATTAGTTTGATATAATTCAGCTTATTTTTAGTCTTTTTCCTATTTTCCTAAAATTTGTAGAGTCAAATTTTGAATACTAGAATAAATATAAATTATATGTAAGAATTATTTATGAATTTCAAAAATACCTGCCCCCTCTTTCCCTCCAATATGGCTATTCTAAAATAAATTGCAACATTGGAATATTCCATTCTGATTCTTATCTTAATAATGGAAACCAATTGAGTCATATAGAGTTATAGTTTCTTAGTAAGGCAATTATTAAGAATGTAATATCTTGTGATATATGTTTTATTTTTGAGTAACTTCAAATCTTTAGTCTCATTTCACTTAAAAATACTTTTAAAAATCAAATTATATCAATAGCTATTTATTGAGTTCCTACTTTCTACAGTGCTCTATGAAGGATGCTAGTATAAATAAAATTGTCAGAATCATGTAAAATTATATGAAAGATTCCATTTTTTATGAACAGAAAAAAGTCTTTTATGTGATAAATGGCAGCTACATATAACCCACATCTAACGTCATGTTTAATATTGAAAGATAGAATACTTCTCATTAAGATCATGACCAAGACAAAGATGTTCACTTTCACCAGCCCTATTTAATATTGTGCAAAAATCTTTACAATTTCAATGAAGCAAGGAAAGGAAACAACAGATACTGAAATTGAAAAGGAAGAAATGAAAATGTCCCTATTCTAGGAGACAAGATTTTCTTTTTTTTTAACATTTAAAATATTTATTTGCTTACCAAAAAACCCAAGATATAAAAGGCTAATTATAAAAAATGACACCAGTGAACAGTTTTTACCCAAGCTAACCAAAAACAGAATAATATTAACAGTGCAAAGAAATGAAAAGAAACTTTAGTTTACATTTTGAATTAAGACGTCAACAAAATAAAACGGCAAATTCATCAGCCTTGCTGTTCACATACACGGCTTTAACATTTGAAGAAAATACAAAAAGCCTTTTCAACTTTGATAATCACTTTTGACTCTTTGGAGTTGACTGAGAAAGGAAACCACATCAAAACTTCCATATGTTAATACAGATTAAATGCATAATTTGAAAATGTGATAATTTTTTAGAGAACACACAAGCCAAATTGTTACCATTCCATCTGAGTACTTTGATAAAACAACTTACAGACTTACTTGTTGTAGGGTCCATTTTCATTTCCAAGCATGGCATAAAATGTTTTAAATGGGACAGTTCTTTTGGTACATTTTACACAAAATTTCTTTCATAGATTTTTTAGGCCTAAAATTAAAGAATTATACAGGATGACACTAATGGGGCAATTTACTGAAATAACTGACATTCTCCACTGACAGCTCAAGACTGGATTCAGATTCCTCGGCACTTGTACAATTTGATTTCTGTGAGCAATTAGATAATGGCACATAGATTACCATAGTCATGTTAGTTAAAAACATTTCTGCCTACATTTATGCTTTGACTTAAAATGAAGAAATATGAAGATATTTTCTTTTGTCAAAAGGGGTAATCACTATATGAGTGGATTGCTACAACTCTCCTGCAATGGGCAGAGATATTTCATCAATACCACCATCTCAACAGTTTCTCGCTAACTCTAAGTAGTCTATTTCATTATAATGTATTAATATCGATCATATCTACACACTATAAAAATGTTAATTGAGCTCAGGTATGATACCAGCATCTTATCTTTCCAGGCTCACAGGGAAAAGATGTAACTAAAGTTGCAATGATATTTATTTTATTTTATTTTAATTATTATTATACTTTAAGTTCTATGGTACATGTGCACAACGTGCAGGTTTGTTACATATGTATACATGTGCCATGTTGGTGTGCTGCACCCGTTAACTCATCATTTACATTAGGTATATCTCCTAATGCTATCCCTCCCCCCTTCCCCCACCCCACAACAGGCCCCAGTGTGTGATATTCCCCACCCTGTGTCCAAGTGTTCTCATTGTTCAATTCCCACCTGAGTAAGAACATGCGGTGTTTGGTTTTCCGTCCTTGCAATAGTTTGCTCAGAATGATGGTTTCCAGCTTCATCCATGTCCCTACAAGGGACATGAACTCATCCTTTTTTATGGCTGCATAGTATTCCATGGTGTATGTGTGCCACATTTTCTTAATCCAGTCTATCACTGATGGACATTTGGGTTGGTTCCAAGTCTTTGCTATTGTGAATAGTGCCATAATAAACATACGTGTGCATGTGTCTTTATAGCAGCATGATTTATAATCCATTGGGTATATGCCCAGTAATGGGATGGCTGGGTCAAATGGTATTTCTAGTTCTAGATCCTTGAGGAATCACCACACTGTCTTCCACAATGGTTGAACTAGTTTACAGTCCCACCAACAGTGTAAAAGTGTTCCTATTTCTCCACATCCTCTCCAGCACCTGTTGTTTATTGACTTTTTAATGATAGCCATTCTAACTGGTGTGAGATGGTATCTCATTGTGGTTTTGATTTGCATTTCTCTGATGACCAGTGATGATGAGCATTTTTTCATGTGTCTGTTGGCTGCATAAATGTCTTCTTTTGAGAAGTGTCTGTTCATACCCTTTGCCCACTTTTTGATGGGGTTATTTGATTTTTTTCTTGTAAATTTGTTTAAGTTCTTCATAGATTCTGGATATGGGTAGATTGTAAAAATTTTCTCCCATTCTGTAGGTTGTCTGTTCACTCTGATGGTAGTTTCTTTTGCTATGCAGAAGCTCTTTAGTTTAATTAGATCCCACTTGTCAATTTTGGCTTTTGTTGCCATTGCTTTTGGTGTTTTGGTCATGAAGTCCTTGCCCATGTCTATGTCCTGAATGGTATTGCCTAGGTTTTCTTCTAGGATGTTTATGCTTTTAGGTCTAACATGTAAGTCTTTAATCCATCTTGAATTAATTTTTGTATAAGGTGTAAGGAAGGGATCCCGTTTCAGCTTTCTACATATGGCTAGCCAGTTTACCCAGCACCATTTATTAAATAGGGAATCCTTTCCCCATTGCTTGTTTTTGTCAGGTTTGTCAAAGATCAGATGGTTGTAGATGAGTGGTATTATTTCCAAGGGCTCTGTTCTGTCCCATTGGTCTATATCTCTGTTTTGGTACCAGTACCATGCTGTTTTGGTTACTGTAGCCTTGTAGTATAGTTTGAAGTCAGGTAGTGTGATGTCTCCAGCTTTGCTCTTTTTGCTTAGGATTGTCTTGGCAATGCGGGCTCTTTTTTGGTTCCATATGAACTTTAAAGTCGTTTTTTCCAATTCTGTGAAGAAAGTCATTGGTAGCTTGATGGGGAGGGCATTGAATCTATAAATTACCTTGGGCAGTATGGCCATTTTCAAAATATTGATTCTTCCTATCCATGAGCATGGAATGTTCTTCCATTTGTTTGTGTCCTCTTTTATTTTGTTGAGCGGTGGTTTGTAGTTCTTCTTGAAGAGGTCCTTCACATCCCTTGTAAGATGGATTCCTAGGTATTTTATTCTCTTTGAAGCAATTGTGAATGGGAATTCACTCAAAAGATTCTCTTTTTAGTATGTGTGTATGTCTAGACTTTTAAGGAGATAAAACCTTCATAAACAAATTTCTCACAAAAGAAAGCAATAAATATATAAGGTGATGGATATGTTAATTAGTTTGATTTAATCATTTCAAGATGTATACAAATATCAAGACATCACCTTGTATACTGTAAATATATACAATTTTTATTTGTCAATTATTCCTGAATAAAGCTAGAGGGAAAAACACAGAGATTTCTCCTTTATAGAAAAGAGAAAATTAAAATCAGGGAAACTAAGAGGCTTTTTTTTTTTTTATTTGAGAGAGAGAAAGCTTTAAATATATTTTAAAATCATAGATTTTGGAGGCAGGATAAAATTTTAAATTCTTAATTTATTTAATTTTACTGGAACTATACATATTATATGCCTACTTTGAACAAATGCAAAGTTAACTGATTATCTAGTCATTTAATTTTAGCAACATAAATATGGCCACAGATTCAACCAGGTATTTTTGAATTGACTCTATGCCAACTCACAACTTAGTTTCTAAGTATATTTTGCTTAAAATAATGAGAAACACATTTCTATGGTTCTAAATTTGGGACTTCTTTTTACTGACAGAAAAATTCTCTAGATATGAATGACTGTATTCCTAAATAGCTAACATGTGCTCTCTAGTTCATTTTGCTTAGACCCAAACATTCATATTTACCATATTCTGCCTTGTATGTATTGACCTGCCATCCATAAAAAAGTGGATGCCTTTGAAACAGGAATCGTGATTCTTTACATTCAGCCTACTTGTAGTTTCTAACTCAGGACTTTCAACCTAGGTGCAATTTAAAAATATATATGGGAAGGAAAGGAGAAAAAAGAGAATAAGCTATATATCTGAGTTGTTGTTAAGTTGCTAACACATGCTTTTTTGTGTGTTTCTTCATATGTACTGACTCATTAGCTTCAATTAAAATGACAAAATGTTCAATTAATCATTTGATTTAAAATGTATAATTGCTGTCTCATGGTGTGATGACTCCATTTGCAATCAGTCCTACCCAGGAGTGGTAGAAAGAGTGTTGACTTTGGCACAGAATTCTAACTCAGCGGCCTACTGTCACCTTGGCCGAGCTACCCAACCTCTTCAAGCTTCGGTAGCCTCCCTTGTAAAAAAGGGTTGCTAATACTTAGACTTCTGATTCATTGTGAAGAGAGAATATAATAGATTTTCGTACCTGTGCTGCTTGCCTCTCACTAGGAATGTGACTGTGAATAATTAATCTCTCTAATCCTTAGTTTCCCTGTCTATTCAACTAACATTTATTAAGTCACTCAACAAATATCACCAAGTATCTAGTAAGCTCCAGGAATGCACACATACACAAATATCCCTATTAAAGAAAATGCAAGAAACTAGAGAGCACAAAGACAAAATGGGGACATTTTGTCTTCTATACTGAGAGTTAAGAGAAATGTCCTGGCAGAGAAGATATCTGAACGAGTCTTCAAATAGGAATAAATGTTAGCCAAATGAAAAAAAGTTTCAGAGGGATTTCTAGATAAGAGGAGAGAATAAAGGCATAAGGGTGTGAAACAGTATGGTTTGTATGTGAACACCCTAAGCAAGCTGCTATTTGATAGAGTTTAGAATATACAGAAAATGGGAGAAAATGAAACTAGAAAATGAAAGAATAGGTCCAGGTCAGAAAGGGCTTAGATTTATTTTGTAGACACTCTGAAAGGTTTTAAGCAAGGACATAACATAGAATTCATTGGAGAAAGAAATCCCTGTAGCTAAAGTGAGCAGAATCTATTTAAGAAGTGAGAGGTGGGCATTAGGAGGACAAAGGACAAGTTAGAAGGCTGTGGCATTCATCCAAGTGGAAATTATACTCTGAATTATACTAATACCGTTGTACAATTTATAGGAGCAGGTTTAAGAAATGTTTAGGGCATAAAACAGATATGACTTAGTGACTTCTTTGTCGTGTGTGAAGAGGGAGAACCAGAGTGGATGACTGGGTCTCTGGCAATTAATTAAAGTTCCAAATAAAAGAGAAAAAGCGCGTTTTGGAAAGGAGATAAATAATTATTTCAGTTGAGAACATGTCGAATTTGAGATTGCAGTCAGACTCATACAGCAAGCAAATGGATGACTGAGCTTAGAGAAATAAGACCTGAAGACAGATATTTGAGGTACCTATAAAATATTGCCTACCTTCCAAGATGATGCTAAGGATTAAATTAGATAATGTGTATAAAGTGGCTAATGCTACACAGCACTGTAAATAAAATAAATCAGATGGCATATTTAAGTACTTTACTCAAAAATGTAATCACCTTTCCATCCTGCACATAATTATTGAGCCAATCTCTGCATTTGGATAAAATCTGAAGTAAAAGTTACAACTTAACCTAATAGACTCTAAAACAAGGTATTGAAGAAAGCTTAATAAGACGACTGTCAATCTTCCAGTTATTTCTTCTCTAATCACTAAACTATTAAGGAGTTGGCTTAATGGTCCATCTTCCTCTAACTATAACTGAACAGTTTCCTGCCCTCTTGCCTCTTTTGTTAAATGCCCCCTGGTAAAAAGAATCCTGTCTTAGATCCTGTAAAATCTATCTTAACATAAAGCCTCTGATTTAGAATATATAATTCTTAAATTCAGCAATATAAAAGTGAAATAATATAACAGAATGTATTAATTCAATTTTCAATTTCAACTAAGGTGTCCAAGTCCTGACAACCTTGAGGATAATGGAAAAGATGAAGAAAGATGGAAAAAGTGATAATTTTTCCTACTCTCATACCAGTTTTTCCAAAGCTTCTTCCCCAAATTATAGAAAGTACCACCCACCAACATAGATAGAATAATAGATGTTCCTTTAAACCACTTTCAGGTGACTCTACATCTAATCTTTCCAATTTTCCCTTGTAAGCAATCAAAAAAATCTGACAGTTGATGCTAATTCCTAACTATGGATATCTAAAAATAAATTAAGGAAATGGCATTGCCAAGTTTTGACTTGAATTGATTATTTAAAAAAATTTCTTCTTGTTATGTTTAAAACTTAAATTGGATCAGCTGGACACCGCACATGGTAGAGAGCTAAACTTATTCATTGCCATTTTCTAATTATAGAGATCATTAGATCATAGACTGTGGAGTGGTTGTGGGTTGATAATGGATCATGAATCCTTTCAGAGATGTGAAGAAGTCTTGTCCTTCACAGATGAGGATGATTGAATTAGCTCTTAATATCAAGTAGAATAATCTGGCTATACTTACTTTCTTATTGTCAAATTACTCCTAAAAATAAGGCAGTGTGTGGCACTAAGTTTGCTGGTCTGCATTTGCACATTTGCATTAGAAAAAACTCTTCCCTGTGATTGATAAAAATCCCCAAATATATACTGCTGGTTTTCTAGGTATAAAGTCTGATTTAATCCGAGCTTCAAAGCATTAAGGTCATAATTCTATAGTGAATAACGTTGGATGATTTCCTATTAGAGCAATATTTTGTAAACTGATGAATTAATGGATAATATATTTTCAAAACGTATCACACTTTAATTTTCTTACTGCTTATACAGTGCCACAGAACTGTTTATGATCCTCAGTTCTGTCAGGGAGAAAAAATAAAAGAAAAGTAATTTTCCTTTCAATGAAATGGAAGAAATGCTCCTCGAGAAGAGTAAGTGCCTTTTGAAAAGCCCTTATCTGCACTGATAGAAAGGAGGAGCTATCACAGGACTCATTTGGCTATTTCCCTCTTGTGTTGCAATTGAAAATAAGTCATGAGAAAAGAGGTAATGAGTTTCCTTTACAGTTGAAGGAATGTAATTTACAAGTTAAGAATTTATTGACTATAAAATTTGGGAAACTTTTGGAACCTAGGAAGTGGTAATACATCCCCATCTGAAATGGTTAAAGAAAGAAAAATTTCCAAAGCCAGAAGAAAACCTAGCAATTCTCAAAGCCACTCAAGCTATGCAGTCTTCTAATATTTTATTCACTAAGCATTCAGTCAATTCCAACTAGGGTATCACTCACCTAGGTCACCAGCAAGTTTTAATGACACAGAGTCAACCAAGATTTTCATGTTCTTTTTTCTTTTAGATTTCAATTAAAATAAAAACATTCTCCTTTTTACCTTCCTATAGTTTTCCATGAGGCATAATCATACCTCTCCCAGCCTGTAACCAGTATTGTCTTCTGAAGAATGAGGATTTGTGAAATATCCACAGTTCCATCTTGCCCAACATTTAGTGTATGGTAACAATATCCATTGAAGTCCCATATCTTTAAGAGAAAAATTAAAACCACCTTTGAGACAGGAAGGTAAACTTTTGTGTTGATATTCTGAACCAGGATTAATTCATTTAGGACATGTAATCATTAAAGAAAATCAACTCATCATTGAATTTTGCCACTGTATTATTCTCATAATATTGTGAAATATCTACTTGGTCTTCATCCCTATTTTTCGGCACAATAACTTTTAAAACCCTCAGACTCTTTCTCTAATGATAAGATAGTATTTAGTATGCTAATGACATGACTCCAGGCTGGGGACCCCTAAATAGCTTCAGGGTGGGGGCCAGTCTCAAGAAACGCCAAGGCATAATTAGAAGGTGGAAATTTCAGCCCCACCCCGAAACCCCTAGGGAGCAGAGAAGTTTAAAGTTGAGCCCATCTCCAGTGGTCAGTGATGGAGATGGGCTCATCAATCATCCCTGTGTAATGCAGCCTCCATAAAAACCCAAAAGTATGGGAGTTGAAGAGATTCTAGACAGCTGAACATATGTGGAGGTTGCTGGTGGGTGAAAAGCCCAGTATGGAAGGGCTGTGGCCACATGCCTTGCATTATGCATCTCTTCCATCTGTCTGTTCATCTGTATCCTTTGTAATATCATTTATAGTTAATGAAAACAAGTAAGTCAAGTGTTTCCTTGAGTTCTGTAAGCCACTCTAGCAAATTAATCAGATGCAAGGAGAGGGTCACAACAATGCTGATTTACAGCCCGTCAGTCAGAAGCACAAGTTACAACATGTGCTTGTGACTGGCATCTAAAGGAAGAAGCAGACTTGTGGGACTGAGCCCTCAACCTACAGGATCTGACTCTATCTCCAAGTACATAGTGTCAGAATAGAATTGAATTGGAGGACACCCAACTGGTGTCCTCTGGAAAATCTACCACAGAATTGGTGTGTGGGAAAAATCTCTACACACGTTTTGGTGACCAGAGGTGTGTATTGTATTTAGCGTGATGGTAGGAGAAACTGACTTTTTTTCCTATATAAAGTCACGCATCACTTAACAGGATACATTCTGAGAAATGCATCATTGGGTGATTTTATCATTGTGCCAGTATCATACAGTGTACTTATACAAACCTAAATGATAGAGTCTACTACACACCTAGACTATATGGTATAGCCTATTGCTCCTAGGCTACAAAACTGCACAGCATGTTACTGTACTGAATACTGTCAACAATTGTAATATAATGGCAAGTATTTGTGCATCTAAACATAGAAAAGATACAGTAGAAATATGGTATTATAATCTTAAGGGACCACCATCGTATATGCAGTCTGTTGTTAACTGATGTTGCTAGACAGTTCATGACTCTATTTGTAACTCTATCAATCTATTCTAATAATAGTTCTTCAAATACTGTAAGTTAATATGTATTCTAAATGGAGAGACAATATAAAATCACGAAGAAAACCATTCTGGAATCTGTGGACATCCTGAAGTTTTCACTATGTCTAAATTTCTGCTTCCTTATCTGTGACACAGGAACTTTACTCCTCAGGGATGCTTGGAGGATTAAACAGCTGATACAGAACCTGAAACAGTCATCACTAGATTTCTCATCCTCTACTGATAAAACCTCCTGTTGATGGTGGGTGCCAGACCCAGTCCTCAAGAGGGCACAAGCAGTTCTGGTTTACCTACTCAGACAGTGGAGTGAAAACTTAAGCCCAATAGGCATACTTTAAGAGAGAGCATCATTAGATTAGTAGCAGTTAAAACTAAGCCCTACTATGAAACCTTGTTGGCACATCATGCACAGAGGTCACATTGGCGCTATCAAAATTAAAATGCAGGCCAGGCACCATGGCTCATGCCTGTAATCACAGCTGTTAGGGAGGCTGAGGCAGGCAGATCACCTGAGGTCAGGAGTTTGAGACCAGCCTGGCCAACATGGTGAAATCCTGTCTCCACTAAAATTACAAAAATTAGGTGGGGCCAGATGCAGTGGCTCATGCCTGTAATCCCAACACTTTGGGAGGCTTAGGCGGGAGGATCACAAGGTCAGGAGTTTGAGACCAGCCTGGGCAATATGGTGAAACACCATCTCTACTAAAAATACAAAAATTAGCCAGGCATGGTGGCACGCACCTGTAGTCCCAACTACTTGGGAGGCTGAAGCAGGAGAATAGCTTGAACTCAGAATATGAAGGTTGCAGTGAGCTGAGATCATGCCACTGCACTCCAGCCTGAGCGACAGAGTGAGACTCCATCTCAAAAAAAAAAAAAAAAAAAAAAATTAGCCAAGCATGGAGGCGCGCACTTGTAATCCCAGCTACTCGGAAGGCTAAGAGAGGAGAATCACTTTAACCTGAGAGGCAGCGGTTGCAGTGAGACAGGATCATCCCACTGCACTCTAGCCTGGGCAACAGAAGAAGACTCTGTCTCAAAAAATAATTATTATTATTAAAAGGCATATACCCTTTAAAAATTTAGCTTCTAGAAAGTCATCCCACAGATGATTAAAAATTGGCTTAAAATTGGGCTTAAAAATTCAGCTTCTAGAAAATCATCCACAGATACATTCATATATGTAAAATGACATATTTTCAAGCATATTCTTGCAGCATTGTTAAAAAGCAAAAGATTTGAATCAATGCAATTGCTCACTAGTAAGTAAGAAATTGAACAATCAGAATAAGGACTATCTATGCAGTAGCATATAATGTAGCCATAAAGAAGAATGAGTCATCTCCATTTTCCTAGTCTCTGCCAAAACTCAACCGCCTATGGAAGCTTGAGCAAGTTGCCTTAACTCTTTGGGCTTCAGTTTCCCCTACTAAAAATACAAAAAAATTAGCTGGGCGTGGTGGTGGGCGCCTGTAGTCCCAGCTGCTCGGGAGGCTGAGGCAGGAGAATGGCGTGAACCTGGGAGGCAGAGCTTGCAGTAAGCCGAGATCGTGCCACCGCACTGCAGCCTGAGCGACAGAGCGAGACTCTGTCTCAAAAAAAAAAAAAAAAAAAATCAGGATAAGAGTACCAACCTTATAGATATACAATTTATGTGTGTGTGTATGTGTGTGTGAAATGCTTAGAATAGTGCCTGGTTCATAGTAAGTATGGAATAAATATTAGCTAACATTATTATTATTGTATCCATTTATAGGAGTCAATATCCAAGACAGAAAAATGCAAATGCAGAACAACATGTATATAGTAGGCTGCCATCAAGAAACAAATGGCCAGGCACAGTGGCATGTGTTTTTAATCCCAGCTACTCAGGAGGAGGCTGAGGCAGTAGGATCATTTGAACCTAGGAGTTTGAAACCAACTCAGGAAACATAGTGAGACCCTGTCTCTAAAAACAAACAAACAAGAATGACTGAATGAAAATAAACAAACAAATGGTGCTTGTGGCTAGAAAGGTGCACAAGAAAACAGTAACAGTGGTAGCCTCAGAGAAGGAGCTGGAAACAGGGATGATATATTTTCACTATATATCCATTTTATATTTCAAAAATTTTATTTTATGCACCCATTAATTATTCAAAACATTAATTAATTTAAAAATAGACCATTCAAAGCCATAATGAATAACATAATAATTTTAAGCCTTTGATTACGTAGGTACTGAATTTGGATTCTAAATTTATAAATTAGATTGGAAAATGTCATTTATTCTTGTTTCTTCACAGAATATGGTCAGAGCAACTCAACCCTGATTTATGTGTCCTACACAGAAGTTGCCAGACTTCAGAATTCTGTTGTGCTCTTGTGATAAATATAAATGCACCTTCAGAAGCAGTTATTATACTACTAAATTCACATTAACTTCTAAGTTGTCAAAGCTCCAGTTGAGACTTGAGGTACACACATGCTCTTCATCCATGTCACTATGTTTTCCTCTAAACATGGCTCTTACCAAGTCCACCTTAAATAATTTCCACAAGTAGTTATTGCAAAGATCTGAATGTCCCCAGGTCCTACTAAGTCCCTTAGCTGGGAATATTTTAGCAGCATCTACAAGGTAAGCCTTACCCTAGATTCTATACCCAGTTACTTTCCAAGATAGAGGTAAATAGAACCTAATCTGTTCACTCCAATGTTCAGTGCATTCTCATGCCCCAGGACTGGTAAGCGAGATACTGGCTTTTCCTATTTGCCTGAATCACTGTCTAATACTCCAGGTCCAGTTATTTCTCTTTTATTTCACCTCAATTGTTGGGATTATGATTGTCCTGGTACCTTCACACATCTTATCAGCTCTCCTGTAAACTAGACTACTTTACTTAAACCCAAATCTCCAGTCCATACCTCATTCCATTAACCTTTTCATAGGCCAACTTCTACTGATTTCCAGAGATTCCCTTTTCAACCCACCATAGCACCTTCCCCACAGTAATGACTGCCAGCTTGTAATCTCCCTGAATACCTAAACTTCTAGGATGTTCTACCTACATATCCAGGTAGCTTTCCATCACTCTCCCCTACAGCTTAACTGAGTGTATCATACACTACGCCATGGAAAGAAGTCTAATACCCAGTTATAGCAGGGTTTGAGAAACATTCAAAGTTTATTCAGGGAATTACCTTCTATTGCCTTAAAATGGCACAAGTCATTTCCAATCAAAGACTCATTACTCTTGGGATCTGAGGGGAGCAGAGAAGATTCACTGGTGGGCATGACTTCAGATATCAAGTATCTAGTTTTTCATGAAAAGTTGACCATTTTGCAAAGGAAATTAGCACCTTCCTCCCAGAAGAAATATATGATAATTATAGAATAAGAAACTTAGAAATATAAAATCATGTAAGTTTAGAATGGATAAGACTATGATTATTCTTTCTACTGTCTGAATTTCACATAACAAAAATTAAAATTACAAAATAGGTTTACTTTTAAATATTTATTTCTTGAAAAATTTGCATCTATGCCATTTTTTAAAGTTTAGTTAAGTGTTCCTGATTTCTCATTTAATCAACTTTCAAAAAGAAAACTAGAGACATTAGCCAAAGCACATGAAATTATCCAGGCATCGTATACCCCAAAGTAGTCCCTATTCACTACACTGAAAAAGGGGCTTTCTGAAATGAGTAAGCCAAGTTATATTTTCATTCTGAATAATTTATTCAGAAAAATTATTTATTCATTTTTCCACAGAGGTTTATTTTTCTAGCAGCTTTGTTATTAGATGGTTGGAGTTATTTCACTCTTACCGTGTCTCATTTCTCTTCTTGCAATACCAAAAAGGCAAAAATGAGAATATCTATAGCCATGTCTTCTGGCATAGTATTTTAGTCTCCTCATATCTGGATAGAAAAGCATCATTGTGTTCGCACCTTTACAGTCCCATCTGTGCTGCCAGTCAAAAGCCGAGTCTCATTTGCATCAAGGGCCATAGTGCTGATTTCTGCGTTGCCATGGCAACCAGTAAACTGTTTGATTTTCTGCCCAATGTCTATCATCCAGAAGGAAACAGTAGACCCTGTATCAGAGCTGATTACCTAAGAGAAAATAACATTTTAAAGAAATTAAATATAGTCTCAGAATCAACCATTTATATTTCAATAAAGATATCCAGCCTGTGCATTTCTAGTCCAAAGATCCCCCAACAGTCAGACACATTTTTGTAATGGACTTTCTTTCTATTAAGCTGATAACATTTCAATTTCGACTAGACCTGAGGTAATGAAGTCGTGATCCTCTTTATCAGAGAAGATAGGAATCTGCTTTCCTTACTCACCATTCAGCTCTAGTGTCTAGAGGCCATTCCGAAATCAAATTCTGAAAATAAACTTACGAATCTTTCCCATTTAGATGAGAAAGCTGATTTTACTAGTCATGGTGCTCTGACACTATTTACTATATGAAAAGAAACATTTTATAATATAGCAGCTTTCATTTAGCATTCAGAAAAGAAGCTCTACCAGCCATTATGGAAAATGTTAATTTCAACAAATTACTAGAGCTGTGCTTTTAATGCCATTAGTCCTTTGCTTTCTTTTTTCCCAAACTACTGTGTGTATTTTTATAGCTAAACACAATTATTGATAGGTTACTAAAAAAAAAGAGCACAGGTTAAATATAAATCTACATGCACACTTTGAGAGGAAGGCAACAAGACAAATGCTAGAAGGGAAAGGATTATATACAGCAGTTCAAAAATGAGAAATTTTATAGTGGCAAAGGGACTGCTAATTTCAGCTCAAGATATTTAAGAGATTCATAGGTTAAAACCACCTAGCTAATACGACTTTGGAAACCAAAATAATGAAAGAAAAATAATAAGCACATAAATGCATAGGTAGGAAGTTCTCTAAAGCAATATGTAGATTTTAAGAAAGCTTAAAGCATTTCTTTTTCTGTTTAGGTATTGATTACCATTGTATAAATGTAAATGTATTAATAATATGTTAAATTTAAATGCTGCATTTTCATAATCAAATGGGTTGAAGTTTATCAAATGTATATTCAGGACTGGCCATATGCATTCATTCATTCATTCATTCATTCATTCTACAGCCACTTGCATAACATCCAGGCTGCATAATGGCAATGGAACTTCACTGGCAAAATCCTGCTCTCAAGGAGTCTATTGTCTATGGTCTACACCTGTACATTAAAACCACCTGGGGAACTTTAAAAAGCATCACTGCATACCAGACCAGAAACTCTGATTCAATTGGCCAAGGAAATGGATTTTTAAAGAGCATCACAGGTGATTTAAATTTACAGCCTGTCCTATGACCTGCTGGTCTAGATGAAGAAACAGACAAGAAACAGATAAATGCTAAACAATGTTTCAAGTTTAGAGGAATCACCTTTGGGTGCTGTGGGAGTACAGAGTGGAAAACCTGAAATCCACTTGCTGGAGTGGGGGATTGGGTTAGGGAGTGGAGGAGCAAGGGGCAAGTCAGGATTCACAGAGAAGGTGATAACTGGTCTGGGATTGAAGATGGAGACATGTATTTATTATGAGGTGTACCCCAAGCCCTTTCACTTGTTATCTCATTTGATCTTCATGAAAACTCTGTGAAATAATGTTACCACCATTATTTTACCAATGATGAAATTGAGTTTGTAATCAGCTAATAATGTCCCCAAACTTACAGGTTTGAATCCTAGACATAGCCACATCATAAGGTCTTCCTCTATTCCCGCACAGTATACCAGATAACTAACAGTTCACTTAGAAAAGTACTTGGAGAATGTTCCAAGAATGAAAAACAATACAAAGTTTAATGGAGCCTGAGTGCAGAGTACTTGAAGGGACAAATACGGTGGGATATCAAATGAGGAGGCAAGCTGAAGATGGAATTTTAGAAATCTCTGGTAAGCAGCTCCAGAGAATACTGAGTAATTATAAAGTCAGTTTTACTGGGAGAGGGCCCACAGCTTTCATCAATTATCACTGGGGGCCAATGATTAATCCAAAAGGCTAAAAACATTATTATTGTTCTTAGTAAGGAAAAGAGTAATACAGTGTTTTTTTGTCAGTTGGCTTGTAAAGATACTTCTTGCAGCAATGTGGAGAACAAACTGGGGTTTTGGGAAGACCATTTGGAGGCTTTGGACTAGTCCAGGTAAGAGATTCTCACCTAACAAAATAGTTCTGGGGGTACAAAGGAGGTGAGCAATTGAAAGAAAGGGCCATGATTTAGCAACACGTGTATCTCAACAAAGAACTGATAATGATGAGCATGTGATCCTTTTAGCCCTTTTTTTCTGAAATTACAACTTCAGTGAGACAATTTCTTAAATGAAGTAAACCTGTATTTATGCTACACATTTTCTCTCAGTGAAATCAAAAGTACCTTAAATATTGAATTGCCATTGTTAAACTACTGTGTAATTTCTAAGACCAAATGATCTGGATCTTTGAAATAATGTAATAACACATTAATTATCATTCCATGTCATTAACTGTGTTTCTATTTGATTGTGTTTGTGCACTATACACGGTGGTTAGGAGCACTGGATCCGGAGTCAGGATGCCTAAGTTTGAATGTCAGCTGCCTCACTAACTATTGTTCTACCTCGGACATTAAGGTCAAGCACATTACTTACCTTTACGCTTCAACTTCCCCTTCTGTAAACCAGAGATATTCATAGTAACTACTTCAAACCATTATTACGATGTTTAAACAAACTAATATTTTTAAAGCATTTACCACAGTGCATGGCATAGCCATACATAAGCCATAAAAGTTACGTAGTGTTACTATTCTATCTAAGCTTTATTTGCCTGACCTCTTACTTAGGCTTGTATCACTGTGCATATCCAAATCAATTTAAGAAAAATAGTATCTTGCTTTCCTCCAACTATGACAGTGAATGTAGACAATTACATTTTAGAAAACTGATTTTAGGGCCGGGCACGGTGGCTCACGCTTGTAATCCCAGCACTTTGAGAGGCCGAGGCGGGCAGATCACGAGGTCAGGAGATAGAGACCATGGTGAAACCCCGTCTCTACTAAAAATACAAAAAACTAGCCAGGCATGGTGGCGGGCACCTGTAGTCCCAGCTACCAGGGAGGCTGAGGCAGGAGAATGGCGTGAACCCGGGAGGCAGAGCTTGCAGTGAGCCAAGATCGCGCCACTGCACTCCAGCCTGGGCGACAGAGAGAGACTCTGAATAAAAAAAAAAAAAAAAAAAAGAAAGAAAGAAACCTGATTTTAGATGCACATTGAAATTTTGAATTATACTTGTGAATTTCTCACAGAAGTGCTTAGGAAGTTGGATTACATTCACTAAAGATAAAATCATGAAAGTATAATTTTCCAAGCTTGTGTGAAAATTTTGATAGTAGTCTTTTAAGAAAAGGTTAAAGATTGTGAAGGATTTTATTATTTCTATTAAAAAGCATTTTTGGATTGATTGATTTGTTTGTGTTTATTATTTTAAATTGACACATAATAACTACATATGGGGTGCCGTGTGATATTTCAATACACATACACAATGTATAATGATCAAACAGGGTAATTAGCATATCCATCACCTTAAACATTTATTATTTCTTTATGTTGAAACATTCAAAATCCACTCTTCTAGCTATTTGAAAATATACAATAAGTTGTTGTTAACTATAGTCACCTTATAGTGCTATAGAGCACTAGAACTTATTCTTCTGATCTAGCTGTACTAAAAAGCATTTTCTGAGCAGCTATTATATGTTAGCCATCTCAGTACCAAAAGATGGTATTTTTTATTTCCCCAACAGAAATAAAAGAGCTATGTTCAAAGAAAAGACTTGATTACCTGCTCAGGGTGGGCATTACCCACATTACAAAGCATCTAATTCACCGCTGTTATCTAATGTAGATATTCAATGAGGAATTAGTAATGTTCACTTTTTGCCATTTTATACTCTTTCCCCTGCCCACCTGACTGAGCCCCAACATACTATTCATCAGTTTTCATCACCTTTCTCTGCTCATTTAACAATTTCTCATGAAATCTAAATCAGTCATGACAACAGCATATAGCCAGTCTGATTTCATTTTATGGCAGTCGGCCTCACAGTGCAGTTTGCAGGAAAACAATGTGTTGAAACTGACTATGTCTCAAACATCCAACAGTATTAACCAGAATCTACTGTCACTATGACAATATTGGTTAACCCATACAAGAATAACAATACAGGGGAAAAGGCGTTCAAAGTTTAGTGAAAGAGGAGTGCATTTAACATTACTTGGCAGATGAAGAAAATGGATTCATTACACTACAGTGGAAATTATTTTTGGCAAGTTGTTTTCATCAGCAATAAAGCCCAGGAATAAGTCTTGGCGTCATATTTCTATGCCACGTTTTAATGATACCAAATCTCTTTAAGTTTGCAGTTTATTTCTGATTATCTCTTATCAGGCTAGACCTCAGCTGATGAGGATGGGGCCCTGACAGTCTGTAGAGTGAAAATGGTGCTAACAACCACACTCCAGGACACATGGGCCGCCTCAGTAGATCGTTGTTCTGATGGGAAGAGTCTCTCTCTCATGTACTTCAGTTAATAACTGTTTAGGAATATGTGTCTCCTTTTTGTTTCTCTCATCTGAAGCTGTCATAGCTAATCAGACAATTCTAAGATATGTGAGGCTGTATTCATGTCACCTAATTGTCTTATTGCTATTCCAAGAACAGTAGGCACTTTAGTTGTCTTTTACGTGCATTTCAAGTCCTGGGTCTAAGAAAAAAAACAGGAATCAAAAATTACAGCAGCAAATGCCACGAGCTAACAGATGGTTGAGATATTTGATTCCATTGCTGTTTATTTTTTTTTTGTTAGTGCTGTTTATGGTCCTATAATATAAAACAGGTTACTTCCTTTATTTCCATTTTGTAGAAAATCTCTAGAACTTACATTTCAGTGAATAGAGAGGTGAAGAGAATGACGATATCTCAGAGTACAGGTACAAATTATTCAAATATTTTAGGGAACCCATTCTTTATTTATAAACCTTGCTTATTTGATTTTGTCTCTTCTTAAATTAATTGGTAATCTGCTCTTTCAAATTCATTATTTGAATGTATTGAATACCTGTAATATGCAAGGCCCTAGATCTAGACACTGGTGATCCAGCAGTGAATAAGTTCTGCTTTTGCATTCTGTCCAGGGACAGAGGCAACAAGATCAGAAAAAAAAAGCAAAATTGGGGAATCTGGGAAGGTCTCCCTGAGGAATCATTTGTAGAAAGACAGAACTGAGATGAAGAAGTAAGCCAACCAGATAACTTGGGTGAAAAGAGCTGCAAAGGAAACAGCAGTGCAAAGGCCCTGAGGCACAGTGTCCTTGGCACATTCAAGGAATAGCAAGGAAGCCAGCAAGGCTTAAGCAGTGTGAGGGAAGGGAGGAGCCATTGCCTGCAGTCAGTGCACAGAGATTCAAAACATTCCAAAACTACCAAACTCCCATAAGAACTAGGCGAAAAATTTTAGAAATAGAAAAAAAAAACTTCGCTCTTTTTCACTAATATTAATTAAGCATTTACCCTTGCTTTATTTCGTGTATCTTTAGATATAAGATCATTTGTTCTTAACAAAAATTCTACAAGGGATGTATTATAATTAGTATTTTATAGATAAGGAAGCTGAAACTTAGAGGAATTGAATCACTCACTGTGTAAAGTACTGAGAACTCTGCCTGACTCTAAAACTCCACCAATTCTCTTATTCTAAAAATCTACTTCTAAAAACAGTTGAGACTGTTTTGATGTCTCAACTGTGATGATGAGAGAGGCTGAGGAAAGGGTCCTCTCCTATGCTGGTTTAGTGTAGCTTTATGGAGAGCATTTGGCAATATTTGTCAAGATTACAGATGTAAATATTCTCTGCCCCAATAATTCAAACTATAGGAATTTATCCTATAGATATTTTCTCATCATTGCAGTTCTGAGCACAAGGTGAAAAACTGCTACATTATTTGTAACAGAAACTGCTGGAACCAACCTAAATGCTTAAACAAAGTTTGGAATATGCATGCAATGAAATACTATGCAACTGTGAAAATGGACAAGGATACTCTTTAGGTAATGAGATAAAACTATCTTTAGGATGTATTGTTACGTATAAAAGCAATGTACAAAGCAGTTTGTACATATAAAATGCTCTCATTTTTGAAAAAAAACGCCTATAAAATAATATATATTCTTAAATATTGAGTTATTAAATATTACATATCTATTCCAAAGAATAAGTTTACCCTGCAACAACACAGGGGTTAGAGATGCCTACCTCCCACACAGTTAAAAATTCATGTATAATGTCGATCCCAAAAAAACTTAAGTACTCATATTCTACCGTTGACCAGAAACCTTACTGATAACATAAATAGTTGATTAACACACATTTTGTATGTTATAGGTACTACATACTGTATTCTTACAACAAAGTAAGCTAGAGAAAAGAAAATGTTATTAAGAAAATTATAAGAAAGAGAAAATATACTTACTATTTATTGAGTGGAAGTCAATTATCATAAGGGTCTTCATTCCTGTCATCTTCACATTGAGAAGGCTGAGGAGAAGGAAGAGCAAGGGTTGGACTTACTGTCTCGGGGTGACAGAGACCAAAGAGGTGGTGGAGGTGGAAGGGGAGGCAGGAGGTCAGGAGAGGCAGGCACACTTGGTGTAACTTCACAAATATATTGTAATTTCTGTCTGACTTCTTGCTTTTTCTTTTCTCTAAAAATGTTTCCAAACAGTACCAATCCCTCTTCCAATATCTGCTTTAGTTTCAGTGCCCATATTGTAGAAAGGTCTATGCCATAAAATAAGTCAAAAGCAGTCTTGAATAATCAGAACACTTCTGCCAGATTGTCTAACGTCCATTTGTGTTCTGGCGCTGCTTCTTCTATGTCTTCTTTCTCAGTCACTGGTTTGAAAGCACTCATCTTCATCAAGTCATCTTCTGTTCATTCCTCTGATTTAGTGTTTATCACATCTTGAATTTCCCCAAAATCCATATCTTGAAACCGTTCACCTCCTCCCCATTCCCACCTTTTTTGCCATGTTCACAGTCTCTTTCATGATTTCCTTGATTGGCTCTGTTGTAGATCCTGTGAAGTCATGTGCAACATGTGGACACAGTTTTCTTCAGCAGGAATTTATTGTTTCAGGTTTGAGGGCTCTCATGACTTTTTCTATAACAATGATGGCATCTTCAATGGTGTGATCCTTCCAGGATTTCAGGATGTTCTCTCTACTCTGATTCTTTTCCATAGCATTGACGGTCCTTTTCATAAAGTAACAGTATCACGTGTAACGAGCCTTAAAGGTCCTCATGACCCCCTTGTCTAGAGGCTGATTTAGAGATGTTGTGTTTAGGGGCAAGTAGATCACTTTGATGCCTTTAGTGTTGAAATCATGAGATTCTGTGGGGCCAGGGGCATTGTCTAATATCAAAAGGACTTTAAAAAGCAGTCTCTTACTGGTAAGGTGCTTCCTGACTTCAAGGACAAAGTACTGAAGGAACCAGTTCAGAAAACGCATTCTCATTGTCCAGGCCTTCATGTTGCACAGCCAAAAGAACAGCAGCTGATGTTCGTCTTTTCCGTTCTAGGCTCAGAGGTTAGCAGCTTCATAGACAAGTGCTGTCCTGATCATAAACCTGGCTGCATTTGCACAAAATAGCAGAGTTGGCCTATCTCTTCCTGCCTTAAATCCTGATGCTTGCTTCTCTTCTTTATTAATAAACATCCTTTGTGGCATTTTTCTTTCCAGAACAAGGCATTTTCATCTGCTCAAAAATTTGTTCAGGCAGCAATCCTTTCTTCTCAATGATTTCCTTAATGGTGTCTGGGAACTCATTTGCAGGTTCTTGATTGGCAGAATCTGCTCCTCCTGTTATTTTGATATTTTTTATACCAAATTCTTTTCTAAAGTTATCAAACTATCCTTTGCTGGCATTAAATTCTCCAGCTTCAGATATTTCACCTTTCTTTTGCTTTAAACTATTGTATAATAACTTCTCATTCTCTAATCATATTAGTCTATAGGTATGCCTTTCTTATAGCAACCAGCACCCACATAAGACCTGTATTTTCAATATGAGGTAAAAAGGTATTTCACAAAAAAAGTATATGGTTTTTGCAACTGCTGGTATAACTACAGCAATGGTTTCATTAATTTCTTTTTCTTTTTTTATGGTGGTCCTAATGCTGGGTTCATTTATATTGAAATGGCAAGCAACCACAGCTGCAGACCTAAACCTATGGTACATATCAAGCAACTCAACTTTTTCTTGCAATGTCATGAGTTTTCTCTGCTTCTTGGTAGTACTTACAGCATCCCTAGTGGCACTTCTTATGAGTTCCATGGTATTATTCAAAATTTATGGTACTGCAATAAACAAGATGAGAAATATGCAAGCAGCTCGAGAGATCACATTTTACTGAGACAGGTAATTTAATGTAGAGAGCAACTGCTCATTTGGAGATGAGTATCACGTGGCATTTTAAACAAATGTAATACTTGACCTCACCACAACAGCAACAGGGGGTGGCTATGAAATCATTGCAGTAGTGCAGTATGTACTACAGTTAATTTTTTTTTTTTTTTTTTGAGACAGTCTTGCTCTGTCGCCCAGGCTGGAGTGCAGTGGTGCTATCTTGGGTCACTGCAACCTCTGGCTCCCAGGTTCAAGCAATTCTCTGCCTCAGCCTCCCGAGTAGCTGGGATTACAGGTGCCCACCACCACGCCCGGCTAATTTTTTTGTATTTTTAATAGAGACGGGGTTTCACCATGTTGGCCAGGCTGGTCTTGGACTCCTGACCTCGTGATCCGCCCGCCTCGGCCTCCCAAAGTGCTGGGATTACAGGCGTGAGCCACTGCACCCAGCCTGTACTACAGTTAATTTTACACAGTTATGATTTAATACTCTATCTTTTTGTTTACATTTCTCTTGACTGCAAGTCTGTTTGGATACGTAAGTTTTGATAAATTTTAACTTTTTATAATATATTTGTGTATATTTTATTGTACTAACTAATAAAATAGGCTAGTGTATACATATCTTTTATGCATTCAATGTATAATATTTTCTTAATTTTTTCATATTTCTAGGCAATTTATCTGTATTTTTTTAATTTTTGCAAATATCCAAAAAAAGTTCCAATATATTCATTTTTAAAAATCCATGTGGAGCTGGGCATAGTGGCTATGCCTGTAATCCCAGCTACTCAGGAAGCTGAGGCAGGAGAGTCACCTGAGGCCAGGAGTTCAAGGCTGCAGTAAGCCATGATCATGCCACTACACTCCAGCCTGGACAACACAGCGAAAAAAAAAAAAAAATCAGATACAAGTGGCCCCTCGCAGTTCAAACCAGTGATGTTGAAAGATCAACTGTCCATATAAAGAAAAATATATATTCACTTGTTTAAGAGTAGAATAGCCCTTAAACATTGCTTTTGGAAGTCGTAAAACTGGTTGCCTACAGGAAAGGAAACTGAGTAGGCAGTGGCAGGGGGATAAGAGAAAATATTTGCCACATACCTTTTTGTTGTTTTGAATTTTTCAACATGTAAACATGTTATTTCTTCCAAACTAATCACATTAAATAAATGTGTATCTGTCCATACATGTATGTGTGCATGTACATGTATGTTTTAGTATAACCTCTAAAACTAGGAACCTCTTATGTTTCCATCAAGTGACCACAGCACACAGCCTCAGAACTGACATACAACCAATTACAGCTTTAAGCTAGCAAAAAAAAAAAAAAAAAACAAACAAACAAAAAAAACACCACAACTGTATTAACAGAATGGATGTCACTTGGTGCCCAGCAAAGAGGCAGGAAAGGAGAAAATTTTCATTTCGTAAATCCGGTTCTGTTCAAAAAAGAAACTCATGGATTTTGCACTAAATGTAAGCCCTAAAAAGGTAGACTGTCTTGTACGATGGAGATAAATTTCCCTTAAGCCTGTCCTCTTTTCTCCAATTTTACAATTACCAAGGGAAACATCAATTGAATTGTTTGGGTTCCCAAATACCCTCAATTTCCAAAAATTATGTGCAGAAAAGAGGACAAAAGATGTGCTATCATGAGAAAATTATACCTCATCCCTCATTTTTTCAATAATGGAAGGCAACATGTTTATTATAATTTTTGGATATGCATATGTATACATAGAGCTGTTTGGACTGCAATAATCTAAGATAAGGTAACTATAAATTGTAAATAAGGTTAAGGGTGGAAAGTTTACTATAAAATTTCGAATATGATGGCATAGATAATAACTTTGTACAGATGCTATACATGTATACATAATGGAATTTTTTAACAAGAAAGTTTTTTTAGTGTTTACCTTTGATATATTTTTATATTGTGTCACAGTAAAGAAACAAAAAGCTGCAATTAAATGATGATAACGCCGGGTGCAGTGGCTCACGCCTGTAATCCCAGCACTTTGGGAAGCCGAGGCGGGTGGATCACGAGGTCAGGAGTTCGAGACCAGCCTGACCAACATGGTGAAACCCTGTCTCTACTAAAAACGCGAAAATTAGCCAGGCATGGTGGTGCACACCTGTAATCCCAGCTACTCAGGAGGTTGAGGCAGGAACCCAGGAAGCAGAGGTTGCAGTGAGCCGAGATAGCACCACTTCACTCTAGCCTGGGTGACAGAGCAAGACTCCATCTCAAAAAAAAAAAAAAAAAAAAAAGATGGTAAATATTTGCTCGTCAGTTCATCTTGAAGCAACCAAAGGTAAGGGCACCACTCTATGGCTGTGACCTGGACCAGCCCCCATTTTTAATAAATAATTTGGCAGTTTGCAGATAGTGTAATAATCAAGTCTCAAGAAACAGCATCACTCCAGATAAAGTGAAGAGGGTCTAGTATTCAAATTTGCAAAGCCAGCATACTTCTGGAGTATGAAAACCCCACAGAGAATCTCAGGAGATCTCTTGGAATAGGCCAGGTGAGCACTATCTGACCTATGTTTTCATGTAACCAAGTATGTGATTAATATATTAGAGATTAGAAGTGGGATAAAAAAGTAAGATTCTAGGGGGCGATTTATCAGATTATCTGATAGTGCATATCCTTTAGCCTAGAAATTTACTCCTAAGAATTTACTCTAAAGAGATATAGTCATAAATATAAATGTATTTATCTAAAAAATCATAATAGTAAAGTCTGCATCAAGGGAAATGGATCAGTAAATTACGATACATATATACAACGGGCTACTATACTGCCTTTTAAAAATGATAAAGTAGTTCTACATTTAGCCGCAAGGAAATATATTCTAACATATTATTGAATAAAAAAGTATGTTACAGAGCCTTATTTATGTAAAATAGTCTATGCAGAGAAAGATGTTTAGAATATGTTGATATCAGCAATAGTTTTGTATTTGAGCTTTACTGCATTGCTTTAATTTCTTACAATAATCATGTAACATTTTGCATGCAATTACCAAAAAAGTTATTTTGATAAGAAAAATTGTAAATACCATTTACTCTATTAAAATTTGATGACACCTAAATGTCTAGCTCGATTATAAATGTGTCCAAGGTTCCCAACAAACTGAAACACTATTTTACAAAAATACATAAACCTACATCATTAGGATGAGAATCATAGTGATAACACAAGTATTTTATCTATTCTAGTTTATATGTCTAGAAATACATGTTTTAAAGTCTCCTAAATTCATGAGTGTTTTTTTGTTTTGTTTTCTTGTAAAAAGCCTCATTTAAGAACTGAGTGCAAAGATGGTTCATTAGATCTGCCTCCAGGATATTGGATTGCTTTAATTCTTTCAAAATTGTACATTCCAGGGAACTCCTTCATCCAGTCCCAACTTGTTCTGCTGCTGGCTGTGAGGGCAAACTTTGCCACGTGAAATAAAGTATATGATTTCCTTTAAAAGGCTTTGCATGGCTTAACACCACTTTCCTAGACAAGGGTATCAAAAGACAGGAAGATAAATAAAAGTCATGGAAATGTCCCAAGCTGCTTTTATATAGGAATTATATTGGGTCCCCACTGAAGTCCAAATACAAGGAAATAATAAAGTGTAGACAACATGTTGAAGTAACAACAGAAGGGAAGGTTTTCATTAAATTCAAGCAAAGGGAAAATGTTCAAGAAAGACACCAAGCCAAATAACCAAAGATCAAGAGACCATGGGCTGAAAGAGCATTGCTTTCTGTTACACTTAGGATGAAAAATGGCAATAATTTATCATGTCTATTAGTCGAGCATTCATTTTGTGCTGAGAACAGTGTTAGGAGCTGTGGGAAAATACAAAAATGGAACAAAAGGATCTTCCCCTCACACCAAAAACATAGGAAGAGAGAGAAATAAGT
This sequence comes from Symphalangus syndactylus, assembly GCF_028878055.3. Classification (NCBI taxonomy): domain Eukaryota; kingdom Metazoa; phylum Chordata; class Mammalia; order Primates; family Hylobatidae; genus Symphalangus; species Symphalangus syndactylus. The sequence continues at coordinate 69,167,778 of NC_072439.2, forward strand.
TCAGTTAAGTGTTTTACGGGGAAAACAACTAAAAAATGCGACCAATGCTCAGGAAGAGAAATAAGTGTGGGTTGAGATAGCTCTGGAGACTTCAGGGAGCTGAGGACCAAAGCTGAGGCTTGCAACTAAATGTTTACAAGATGAAACTGCAATGGCGAAGAAGAGAAGGAGGAGGATAAACAACTTTCCCACCTCAAGGGGCATTCCTGAGGAGAAGCAGGGGTAGGGACAAACTGCAGTTCAGGGTATCCTCCCCTTTCTAATTCTTCCTAACATTTGTCATCGCATGCCACATTGTTAAAGATTAAGGAATCTCAAGAAGTTAATAAGAAAAGGAGATGTCATAAAGCAGCAACATTCGCCCTCTGTGATATGGGGGACCTGAAAGAGTCTTTCAGGGCTGGCAGCATGGGAGACAAGAGGACACTTCCAAAATTTCAGTCCTAACAGAGCAATGCCAGGGAGGCACGTGCTATTCCCATTACTATTCCTACACCCCCACAGACACACACATTTTAAGAAGCTGGCAAACTAAAGCTCAGACAGGCTAAGCAGTCTGTCCAGTATTTGAATTCACATATTTCCAGCCCAGCAGTTCTGAAAACTTTTTGTCTTGGGATTCCTTTGCATTCTTAAAAAGTATTGAAGAATCCAAAAAGCTTTATGTGGAACACACACACACACACACACACACACACACACACACGTACACATATATAACACAAATAGATAGATCTGTATTTTTATACATATTTACCATATTAGATATTTATAGGGAGACATTAAAACACAAGAATATAAGAGCACACGTTCCCTTAGCCATAAGAACAATGCTGTTATCACACAACACACATCATGCAGCCTCTAGAAAACTCCACTGTACACTTTTGAGAGAATGAAAGTTAGAAAGCAAACAATAAATTAATATTATGATGAAAATAATTTTGACCTCCCATATTCCCTGAGAGAATCTGAGTCTCCCAGAGGTCCAAGATCACACTGTGAAAAATGTTGTTTTAATCTCAATTCTATGCTTTATTTTTCCAAGACCAGACAGTGATACATTCAACAAATGGCCGTCAATATGCTCCTAAGATCCCTTTACTGCTTTAACTCCCACGATGTCTGCAAAGTATTCCCAAACTTGCCACACCAAAATAAATCCTCTCTCCAAAAATGCATGGTAAGTGCTCAAGCTTCTTTGCAGGTGCTCACATTGTATCTTCTGTCTAGAACTACTTCCTCCTCCTTTTAGAGATTTTAGCTTTCAGGGCTCTGCTGAAATGTGACCAACACTGGCCCCAGGCAGAATTGATCGCTCTCCATAAAGAGCACTTGGGTTTTACCTCTACTTCGTTTTACTACGTTCTACTGTTTCCTTGTTAGTAATATGTCTCCCTTCCCTTCTTTCACTCCACAATCCTGTAATGACCACCTGTCCAACAATCATCAGCACTATGGGTAGGACCCAGATTTTCCCTTAAAGAGCTGAATCTTCCTGAGCTACTGGGGGGAAGAAACCATAGTTTATTAATCTCTAATTCTTCATTCTTGGCACGACACTTGTTCAAAACTGTGTTCTTTGCTTTGTCTAATTACTCTAAAATGATAAGTTATCACTGGCTGATGGGAATGTGAGTGATATTTTCTTTGTACTTTTCTGCAATACATTTTTATAATTATAAATGTAACACATACAATGTTCGTGTTTCTATAACTTAGCAGCTAATAGGAAATGCTGATGTATGTGATACACAGCTCTATGTGCTTTACATACATATCAATGCTTATCATTATTTGTGTTATTCACAACAAGTAGAGGTGTAAATACTCAACTCAATTGTATAATGATACACCCTATGTCATATACCATATGTACATTGTCCTTTGGTTGCCTATAAGTTGCATGTATGTGAGTTACCTTGGCTTTGTCTTTATGCCCCAAATAAATCCATATCTTCTTTGTGTCTAATTTCCTGAATTTCTCAGGGAATATTGCTCATCTTATGGCCAGGCAACACAAGATTTTAACATCTATGCACAAATTTAGCATTTTAACTTTGCAGATCTCAATTAGGAGAATGTTCTCTTGGAAGCAAATACATCTCTCAGTGGCCACCAGGGAGTCAAATTAACTGGTGCCTTCATAAATTTCAGTAAAACATTTAGCAGGAAATGTTTTCCCGCAGATGGAATTCAAAATGAGTTGTTTTCTAAATGATTTTATCTCCTAGCATAACCAGAAAACAGTGTTTTAAATAGTGACACGACACACTACTCATTACTAACAAAGGGCTTTCCACCCCTTGCACAAAATCTCCACTAGTCATTTCTATGTGAATGCAGAAGCTTCTGCAGAAGGGAAAAGAAAGAATGGATTGGGTTACTGTTTAATTGGCTGTAAGCTGGAGACTTGCTTCTGCTTGGCTCTTGCTGTGCTGTTACCATCAGGCCTGAGGGGATCACTGCAGCAGGCTAACCTCTGATATTGCTTGCTCCCTTCATGATACCCACAGGCTGCCCCACAGTGAGCTCACTGGCTTCACTGGCTGGGCTGCCCTGTCCTCCAAGAAGGGCTGTGGTCTGTGCAGTAACTCTGCTCCAGGGGAGCCCTGCTTCTTCATTGAGATGCAGGTAGTGGTCCCCTAAGCCAAGGCTGCGGAGCGTCATTAAAGTGGTGGGGAGACAAACAACACTTGTGCTGCATACCAAGTGGCATCACGTTTAACTGAATCATTTTATTATGAATACATTCTGGGCTGCCACTGTGAACCACTGGTGTAAAATATGCTGGCAAAATGGATCTCTGCTAATTATGTTTCATGCATATTTCAGAACTTTCCACAGGGATACAGGAAGATGGTGTTCATAAAAGGGAATTTTACAAGCAGGTTCACTTGCATTTGGCTCAAGACTAGCAGATAACAAAGATAAGTTCAATTATATTACAGATTGTTTTGTTTTAGCCGGAATGCTGTGATTCCTTATAACTCTATCACTGCTCCTGTGGTCACCGGCTGAAAATGAAATCATTTTCCAAGTTCACCTGAATGTATATTATTGCAGAAAAGCACATGGCTATTAAATCATTTCTTCCCATATTTGCCTTTACTATATTTGTCTTCCATTTTACCTAGTAAATGAGCCTCTGGACTTGGAGATATATTAGGAGAGTGAAAGAAAAGAAAACATCATTACCTGCTTTAAGATAGAATTGTAAAGAACACAAGTGACTGCTTTCTCATGGCTTTTCACCCTGTTGCTGGCTTCATTTTTCATTGCCAACAATGCTAGCTGGTTATTAAATGAGATGAAAAGTCGTCCATGGGCTTCATCAAAGTGGAAGAGACATCTGAAGTCCTGACTTTTGGGGAAAGAACAAGTTATCCTCTGGATGGACAGCTGGTGTTGAATATCCCAGAGTCTCAAAACCTGGATGAAAAGTGATAAAATCATTTCAATATGTCAAAGATAATTGTAATTTTTTAGCCAATTTTTTTTCTAGCTCACCCTCAATACCAGGCAGACAGTTGTTTCCTCCACAGTGCTATAATTGGTTCTCAAGTCTGCCATAGCACCTATTATTTTGTATTTTAGTCACCTGTTTAAATATCTCCTAAATTATAAGCTCCTCTAGGAAAGGGGTTGGTATAAGGCTTGGCATTCAGTCCCTGGTATAAGGCTTGGCATTTAGTAAGTGTTTGCTGTAGGCAGAATAATAGTCCCCCAAAGATGTCCGTGTCCTAATTCCCAGAACCTGTGAATATGTTATCTTAGGTGGCAAAAGAGATTCTGCAGATATGACTACATTAAGGACTTTGAGATGGTGAGATTGTCCTGGATTATTTGGGTGAGTCCAATCATAAGGGTCTTTAAATGTGAAAGAGGGAGGCAGAAAAATGATCAGCGTGGTGCAATATGAGGACTCTTCTTAGTCTTGCTGGCTTTGAAGAGGGCCATGATCCAAGGAAGCTTGAAAAGACAAAGGAATGGTTTCTCCCCCAGAGCCACCAGAAAGGATGAGACTCATGTCAAATTCCAACCTACAGAACACAAAATAAATTTGTGCTGTTTCAAGCTACTAAGTTTGTGCTCATGTATTACACTAGCAATAGAAAACTAATACAGTTCTCTCTCCCTCTGTCTGTCTATATATACATGTGTGTATACATATATATGTATATATGTGTGTGTAGATATATGTATCTATATATGTGTGGATAGATATATATGTATATATATGTATGTATGTGTATATATGTATATATGTATTTTTGGTAAAATAAAAGAAGTGGCATTAAATGAGGTCAAGTTCATATAACCACAGATATTAAATTCTTATGCAAACACCTTCAAGACACATAAATGACATGAATTTACCAATGGATAGTAGAGGGCAAACACTAAATCGTTGCTCAAGAAATAGGTTGCTTTAGATTCAACAGACATGAAAAATTTTTTTTTCCTTTTCTTCTATTTTCTCATGGCTCCCTTCATTCCAAAGAGGATGAGTCACACTAAGTGTCCCAGGAAGAAAACAGAAAGATTAGCTTTGCAGGTGCAAATGTTGGTGCTATCAGTAGTGGTATAGAATTAACAGAGGCTACTGAGGGAGTGAAAAACCTCTCCAAAAGAGGGTATCAGGCAAGTCATCAAGACCTTGTTTACTTTTAAAAAACATGTAGAATGTATCTGTTGTACAAAATCAAAAAGCACCACAGAGCTTTTATCTTAACCATATCTCTGTAACCTAGGGTCAGATTTCCTGGGTTCTAATCTCAGTTCTGTTCCTTACTAACAGGGGGACCTCCAATAAGTTTTTTTTTCTCATCTGAGTTTTTAATGTAGTGTCTACCTCACCTAATGCTATGAGAATTAAATGAGAGTCTATGTCGAGCACTTAACATAATGACCAGCCTGTAATGTGTTCAATGAATGTTCCTTATTATTACGTCTATTTTTTCATTGTGTAAATATTAGAACCTAAAAGCAGAAAATGTTATTTCAAATAAACTAGTCTATCCAACATGAAAATAATTTCTAAATTATCTATAGAAGATAGTTTCTGTTTAGATGATTCCTTATTACCCCATAAGGCAGGCAACTTTATAGTTTTTAACCTATTTTAAATCATATACTGCTTTGGGAAAAAAATCTATTGAAAATGATGGTTCTATCCCAACCCATCAAATGCCTACAGCCATATATACATACAATTTTACATATAATTTATTTGGGTACATAGACACACCTCACAAACATACTAACAGTTCCCAGGAATCTACAAGATAGGAATCCCTACAGTAATTATTAAATATGTTCAGCCAAAGACATCTTCTTCTACCTTTTCATTCTATCCTACCTTCTTCTCACACCTTCATAAGCTTCCTCTTACCCCTTTTTTCCAGGTTAAATGATCCCAGTTCCTTCAACCATTTCAACATCAGTTTTCAGATCTCACTACCACCTACCATGGTGGCCTCTTGATTCTCTCAGTGTCTTTGTTTCCACATTCTCTCTAGGGGAGGGTAGTCATCCAGCCCTTGTTTACTTTTAAAAACCATAGTAAGATGCGTCCATTGTATAAAGTCAAATAGCACCACAGGGCTTTTATCTCAAGCCATATATTCTACCCCTAGTCCCAATCCTTAGAGATGGCCGCCTTTTACTCTTTTACTCTTTCTTGTTTATGATTTTTTCCGTAACACTAAATAATTGTGCACACGTGTGTGTATATATGTGCGTGTAGTGTATATATTTTTATACAACTATATCTAGTGACTCAGAAAGAAGAAAAATTACTTTTACTCCTTTTCTCCCTTTCTCCTCCCATTTCTCCCGTTAGCATTTTAATTTTTTAGTCCTATTGTTGTTATAATTTTAAATATGTTTATACATTAATTATTGACCCACTAATTTAACACTATCTGTAAGCACCTAAAAATCTTTAAAGATCTGCTTTAAGCAAGTCACCCAGAATTGAGCCAATATTTCCAGTGTGCTCTAATCATTACAGGTGCTATAATTTCTTTAAAGCAGCCTATTTTTGCGTTAGCTAATTAAGCCTCTCCATCATGCTTTTCACTTGCCTTGATGTCTTAATTGAACAAAATTCTATATATTATTCCCAGGAACAAATAACCAAGCCAGATGTCTACTATCCTGTTTCCAAAAATATATTTTTTAATTAAGACTAAAATTTTTCCTATTTTTGATCTAGAGTTTCAAGTGACAATATCATTTTGAATCCTAATTTCCCATGCTGTTCTCGTGATAGTGAGTGAGTTTTTACAAGATCTGATGGTTTTGTAAGCATCTGGCATTTCCCCTGCTTGCACTTCTCTCTCCTACCACCATGTGAAGAAGGCCCTTGATTCCCCTTCACCTTCTGCCATAATTGTATGTTCCTGAGGCCTCCTTAGCTGTGCGGAACTGTGAGTCAGTTCCTCACCATTCCTTTATAAATTACCCAGTCTCGGGTAATTCTTTATAGCAGTGTGAAAATGGGCTAATACAGACATAAGTAGTGTTCAATAAATATTTTTTGAATTAAAGATTGTGGCTCACTCTGTCTATACCCAGATCATTGATGAAAAGATCAAACAGGATATGCCCAAGAATACAACACTCCCACAAAAAAGTCTGCTTCACTTCTACATATTTATTTACCCAATTGCAGATCTCACATAATCCACAATGAAATTTTATGGGACTTTAAAAAATATCTTACAGAAATAATTACGCTTCTAGCATAGGGTAATGTCTCCATTTACTCTAACTACCAGCCCTTACAACAAGCTTGAACTAACCTAGTCAGTCTCTACTTGGTAAACCACATCACCAAACCCTCTGACCCTAAGAATGTATATTCATAGAGAAAATTGGGTTTTCTTGCCAAAGATTTTTATTAAAGAACTCATTCTGGTTTTTAATCATCACTAAAAAAAAAAAAAAATTGTTTCAAACATTCTGGCAGCTCTCCAGGAAATGCTTATCTTAAAAAACATAAATTCTGTTATAAATATAAATAGAATTGATAAGCTTTTATTTTGAATGTTACAGTTATAAAATTAGACACATCTAGATCATTCTCAAATACTTATATTACTAATGATAATCACGTCTTCATCATTCAAAATCCTGTCCTGTTTAGTATGGACCCCTTCTAAGAAATAGAAACTAACTTCATGTCATAATAATAATATAAGGTATAGTTGAATACACATTGACAATAACTCCACAGTACTGATGAACTATAATTTCTCCAGAATCATTTTTCATTGTGTTAAGTAATTTATATTGGATTTGATATTTCACTGACATTTAGTCACATAAATTATCTGATAAATTAAAAACAGGTGAGCCATAACCTGTCTAGTCTACAACAGGTTACTTCTTGTTGTTAGCAATTAAAACTAGAAATATTTTTTTCAGAATGTGCACGTTCGTTAATTTTTTAAATTAATGTTTACTGTTCTTCTTCTTCTGGGGAACCCTAAACTCTCTCAACTAATGATCCCACTAAGTCCACCTTCCATCTTTAATTCTCTAATTTTGCTTTCTGCTGAGAATTAAGCAACAGCATTGAAGTACAGCCATGAAGGCATAAAATGGGTGACGGTATATGACCTCCCTTATGTTCTCAATTTTCCCTGCCAGTGGTTCTTAAACTTGACTTTAGAAACACCTATGATGCTCGAGAAATCTCCTATGCTTTGGCCCTTTCCCAGACCGATTAAATCAGAATCTCTGAGGATGGGGCTTAGACATTAGTATTGTTTTTTATCAGGCATTTCCTTTGCATTATACCTAACTCCTCTGTTTTGTTTTAAGGTCAATGATAATCTCCTTGAAAAAGAAATCTTTCCCTTAGCTTAATTAGTAATATCACATAGCTTGGCTTTAAACCAGATAATTGTATTCCCCTTCTTTTTTAATCAGTCTACATCCTTTTAATCATAAAAGCCCTCACATTAATTCAGTTTTATTAATCAAGTCCTTTGACAAAAATGTCACTTAAATATCTAGTTATTATTTGAGAATCCTGCATTCTCACCTTCTTTTATATTCAAGTTGACTTCTGGAATAGAATTAAACCACAGTTCAGAAAGGAGTATGTTTAATTTCAATTTTCATTTCAGATATCCTAGAAGTGTTTTCTTTATTTTTAGTAGAAAAAACAGATTCACAAACTTTTAAGCTTAAAAATTACAATGGAATAATTTTTTAATTTGTATTATCCACAAAGTTTTATTTAAATTGATCTGTATCTATCTGCATCATTATATCTGAGAACTTGTGATATCTGTCTAAACTCAGACTTACTAAGTCAAGTCCATGAACGGGCATGTTTGGGGGCTCTGTATTTCATCTTCACTTGTAGATTAGCAAGAATAAGCACCTAAGTTTATGATTTTATATTAAGGCAAATAAATTTTACCATAATTAGTAATATCATATAGCTTTTCAAATAATGATAATGACATTTTCTTGCATAATCTTTATATTCTTTTAACTGTTAACCTTTTAATAATACAATATTACAAGTGAATACTGTATTATTTATATACAATAGATCTAGAAATCATGGATTGAGACTCCAGACACCCAATCCTAGTTTTCATCCTAGTCAGTTCAGATATGTGATTTTTATCTTTCCATTTGCTCATCTTTCTGCCGAAGGGCCCCCTACCAGCTCTGGAATTCTGTCAAATTTGTCTACAATGTGGTCAAATTACTCAATCCGTTATCTAAATACTCTAAAACAACAGTATTTCAAACAAGTTAAAAAAGGTACATTGTGAGGATTGAATCAAAGAAATGCAGGACATCACCATGTTTTCAGTCTCGCTTTGCTGAAGAATCCCCTACTCCCTGCCAGAGATGCACAGAATCACTATTATTCACACAGGCATCATAGAACTGTAATAAATCAGTAAGTAAATAATGAAATAAAGCTTTACTTCTGGGCTACGAATATTACATTTTTAAGTGGATAACTTCATAGATATAGGTAGGGGTATAAATAGATGTGTAAATGCATAGAAAATCCATTTTCAGTGCACTTTTAAATCCAAATCAGTATTATTTACATACTAGCAACATGTTTAATTCAAAGTAGTCAGAAAATAAAACAATTTGTAATTTCCTCATAAAGGCATAAAAGTGAAGGAGAAGTAGAAAACAGACTCAGATGACTCCATTTAAAGGAGACCTGCTTGGCTTTATCAAACATCTACTAACTCCTGTTATCCTGTTAGAGACAGATATAAAATAACAACAAGAAAAAAGGGAGAGTGTGTGTATGCCTCCGTGTATGTGTGTGCATGTGTGTGTGTGTGTGTGTATTGCTAGGGAATTTTTGAGTACAGTAGTGCAGCAGCCCAGCTCACCAGGAGCAATCCACACAAATGGATAGCCTACTTGCAGATAATAGGATAACAGGAATGGAGGGCATTGCTTTCCCTGAACACACTTTTATGTACTAACAATCTATTTAGAAGTTAAGCCTCTCAGTAATCCACAAAATCATAATCAGTAAATGCTTAAAGACAATTTTGTTTGACATGATGTATGCTAGCAGAACTATTCTACTGAATACCTTGGCTAACGTTTTTATCTTAAAGTCATATAACATTTCTTCCTTCAGAAAAGATTTTTGCTATTTTTTTTTCCCAAGACTGAAATCAAACTTAAAATACTAGTTTGAAATTAAAATCTTCTCTTCTGCCGTGTATCTTTAAATTGCTGCTATAACTATTATAATAGTTATAATGTTTTTTTTAGTTTTCTTCAACAGAAATGAGAGAAGACACACAGCTCTAAGACTTGAATTTCCACTATGTGTCTGTTTATTCTTTCACAGACCTTAAAAGAGGCAAAACATTTTCTAACAACTCTGAATTGTTGGGCAGAAATCTCACTGATTTCCCAGTTCTAATATGCAATAGGCTGGGCACAGTAGCTTACGCCTGTAATACAAGCACTTTGGGAGGCCGAGGCAGGCACCACTTGGGGTCAGGAGTTGACCTGCCTGGCCAACATGGTGAAATCACATCTCTACTAAAACTACAAAAAAGTAGTTGGACATGGTGGTGCAGGCCTGTAATTCCAGCTACATGGGAGGCTGAGGCAGGAGAATTGCTTGAGCCTGAGAAGCAGAGGTAGAAGTGAGTCAAGATCACTGCACTCCAGCCTGGGCAATAGAGCAAGACTTCGTCTCAAAACAAACACACACACACACACACACACACACTCACACAGAGAGAGAGAGAGAGAGAGAGAAACAAATTGCAATAAATTTAACTAATGCCAACATTTCATTGAAGGTGCTTTCTTTTTTCAGGACAGAAGTTCATTTGGAGAATTTTTAAATCTCAGGTTGATTCTTTGCAATTATCATTATTCACATAACATTAAAATCTTAACAGAATTTTTGCCTTTAAAAATGTCTTTTAACTTTCAGAGATCACAGCTCCTCTTTTAATTTACAATGTAAATTAAAACTCTTTAAATTTTAAAATTCTTTTTTTACTCAATATTTATACTAACAACTTTAAAAAAAAAATCAAAAGCAGCTACAGCATGAGAATTCCGATTAAATTATCATTAAAAACTAGGTTTTTGTAAGAGGTCTTCCTGCTTCAAAGAAATACAGTGCTGAATAAAACATAATTTTTGGCTAGCTGTGGTGGCCACATCTGTAATCTCAGCACTTTGGGAGGCCGAGGTGGGAAAATCATTTGATGCCAGGAGCTTGAGACCAGCCTGGGCAACAGACAAAGACACTGTATCTATAAAAAAAATCCAGAAAAATGAAGCATAATTTCTGTTGCCTTGCTGGGCCTTCAGGGAGTAAGAAGCATTTCCATGGGTCCAAAAAAACAAGGGAAAAAGAAACAAACTTAAAATGGGGACAGTGAACAGTAGACATAAAGGAAAGAACTACAACCAGAAGCCTAAGCCTTGGCCCAATAGCAAGGTATAGCCATTGAAGTGAGACTGTTAAACTGGACAACTGAGATGTAGAATGCAGTAGCCTCAAGACAGTAGTTTTGCACATTTATATCCTACAGAAACAAACAGAAATCTTCTCTGGAAGAAAGCATCAATTTAGTTCCTCAGAATAACTATATATTAGTAACAGTAAAATTGAGGGAACAAGAAAGATAACCAAGCATAAAAGGAAACAAATCACTATGAGGAAGAATCACCAGAATAGCAAATACCAAGTTTAGAACACAATGAACTCCAGATATTCTCATTATAAGCAAGAATGTAAAACATTAAAGAAGAACATAAAGCATTAAGAAGGTATAACATTAAAGAGCTAAAAGTCAGAATCCCCTAAATGAATAAGCAACAAGAGACTATCCAAAATTACAAGAGAGTCAAAAAAAACCTTTTAGAAAAAAAGTTAGTTGAAATTAAAACCCAATGTATAAGTAATATAGAAAGTGGCCTCCTCTGCATTAGAAACAACCTCGAGAAAGTCAAGAATACAATAAGAATGCCTCCTAAAATATGGAGAAAAATATCTGAACATAGAATGGGATGTAAATTAAAGCATGCAATTTTTATGGAAGATAGTGAAGAGTGAATAAACAGAGAAATACTGAGAGCTCTTTCTCAATATTTTAAAGATGTCAAACATTACCAAACTCAATGAAATTTCAGTCCAAATACTGATAGGTCTTTTCATGGGAATGGGACATTTGTATTGATTCTAAAATTTACTTGGAAGGATAATATGTTGGAGGATAGTTCAAATGGAAAAAGAAAAACAATAAGTAGGAATTACCCTACCTGGCATCAAAGTACACAATAAAGAGAACGGTTAAACCATCGTATATTAGCATAGGAAAAGACAAGTAAATTAATGGAAAGAATAAAGCATATACAAACAAATTCATGTATATTTAGTAATTCAGATGATGATAACAATGGCATTTCAAATCAGTGAGAGACAGATTATCCAAAAAATAACCTTAGGCAACCATTTATAGAAAAAAACTACACAAAAATGAACTATAAAGTTAAATGCAAAAAAAATCAACAATAGAAAAAGTATTAGCAGAAAATAAAGAATATTTTTATAATAACTTACAAATAGGAGATGTGGAAGAAGATATTTTGTGTCTAAGCTAGGCACAAAATTTAGAGCCATAAAGAAAATCATTCCTTAGACTCATTTTTTTAAAAGTCCTGACTGCCTTTTTCTTGATTGTAATAGCTTAAAATTTTTTATTATCTTTTCTTTGTTATACACATTGCAAATATTTCACCTCTTTAGAGCACACATTTTTAAACTTTTTTTCATTCAAGAGTTTTAAATATTTATAATATTGAGTCTAAGAAATGTTTTCCTTAGATAAATGGCATGATCAGATATTGCACAAAAATCAGGAACTATAAATGGCCAATAAATATTTGTAAAAGAAATTCACCCTAGTTTTTGTTCATCAGGTTCACACTCAAAAATGAACACATTTTCACTGCTGACAAGAGTATGAGAAAACAGACACTTTCAGATACCCCTGATGAGCACATCTATTGATACAACATTTCTTCACTGTAATAGGCAATATTTACGTAAAGCCTTTGAGATCTAATAGCATAACTTCTAGAAACTTATTACAAAAAAATTAACCTAAGAGATCTTAAAGGGGTGCGTGTGTGTGTGTGTGTGTGTGTGTGTGTGTGTGTGTCATGGCTAACAAAGGTAAAAAACTTAGAAACAATGTCTCCTTTAATCAACAGGTGATTAAGTAAATTACGGCCATCCTTACTAAGAATAGCCATATAGCCAAAAAATACAGATATATGTATATGTATGTGTCTATCTATAAAGATCTTCAAGAGATACTGTTTAGGAAAAAGCAAATTGTAGAAAAATATGTGTCATATGATACCATTTATATAAAAACTAATAATAAATACTACCCTGTATTTGTTCACACTCAAAGGATAATATATATAATAACATTAAAGTTGTATTTTATTATAAGGACATATATTATTATAATACATTATTATGTATAACATATTAAGTATATAGCAAAACAATATAAGAAGATATACATCAAGGGCTGATAATAGTTATTCCTTGGGAAAGAAATGGATTTGAAGGGGAAATATCATAAGGAATATTTACTTTTTGCACTACATGCTTCCTCATCATTTGTAATTTTTATAGGAGGGCATTAATCCATTTACTGGTGTACTTTAAATGAAAATGCTTTGTTTCTGGATGGATAGATGGAAGTCGGGGTGGGGAACAGTGTGGAAAAAAGAAAAGAAGACAAATGGTAAGACAAAAGCCTGATTGTATTGTTCTTACCAACCATAGGTCTACAATATAGAAGCCAGGTTCTGAGAAAAATCAGAACCTCAGATAAAGGATTAAGCCACAAATTGATTTGCTTCTGCTGACCAAATCAGGATTAGTGGCCTCGGGTAGAATAGTTAGGAGTAATGAATAAGCTGAATTAGGCCAACAGGCTGAATGTCAGTCTCCAGCAGAGAGGTTTGACATAGGCTTCAAAAATCTTTTCTACTCCCCATGGTGGTTCCTCCCCAAATGACTAAGTTACTTGCCCTCAGCAGGGCCTTACCACCAGTGACTGCCATCTCAAGAGAATCGGTTTAGGAGTTCAAAGCAAAATACAACTGAACTCTTTAATCACCACTGGAAAATAGCAATAGAGAAGATTTCCAAAAAAGAAATGAAGTTTCAGATCATTTTTGGAGAAAATTTTGTAGATCTAAATTGCTTTGTCTACAGATCTTCTAATTCATCAATTCATTGACCAAAACACGTTTCAATCAAAAGCTCTTGAAAACATAATGTGTTTTCATTTTTTCTAACTTAGCCCCAGTCCTATAAAATATCCAAAAGAATCTGACAGCAATAAAGCAGAGACTTACCCTGGTGGCGGAACGCATTGTTGTTTGTTGTAAAGACATAAAGACTGAGATCACGGTGCATTTATTAAAGTGAAATAGATATAGACTAACATGAAAGACAATATGGCAAGCTTCATTATAATGTAATGCAAACAAAACAAATATAGAAAGGCAAATTGTTTTTGGAAGAGGCCAGGTAGTCTTAGTATTGATGATAGCTGTACATAATCACCTGTGACTCTAAAGACATTGTTTCACTTGCTTTTACATTACAAAACCTCTCGGGGAAGTCTGTAATGATAAAATATCTGATACTTGTTTCATATTTATATTTGATAAAGATTCTCTTATTTAACTACAATTTATTGGGGACCTGGTATATATATGGCATAATTCCAGAAAGACATTGCCTCTAACCTTATGAATCCAATCATTTAGTTGATAGTTATACTGTTTCATATATTATATTCAACATGTATTTAATGCATTAATATTTTCTAGGTCTTGGGAAACACAAAAATAAATTCAACAAATGATCTTTACCTTCAAGCAGTCAGAATCTAATGAAAAATACAATATACATATACAATGCTCTGGTATCCAAGGCAGATTGTGTTAAATTCAATAATGGAAATGAAACAAAGTGCTAAAAGATCTCAAAAAGTAGGCCAGCTAAATCTAACTAGGGCATCATAAAAGGTTTCACTCAAGTTTCTTTAGTACTTTAGACTCAAAGTAATATGTCTTCACTTCAAGCTGTCAACATATAACTATTGAATAAGCACTACAAGGTGCCAAGCACTGTGATAAATACCAAGCATACAAGCTGAAAAGACACTGACCTTTTTTTTTCACTTTTTCTTTTTTGAGACAGGGTCCCTCTCTGTCACCCAGGCTGGAGTGCAATGGCATGATCACGCCTGACTGCAGCCTCAACCTACCAGGCTCAGATGATTGTCCTACCTCAGCCTTTCAGGTAGCTGGGACTACAGGTGTGCACCACCATGCCCACTAATTTTTGTATTTTTTGTAGAGACGGGTTTTTCCATGTTGACTAGGCTGATATTGAACTCCTGGGCTTAAGTGATCCACCCACCTCAGCTTCCCAAAGTGTTGGTATTACAAGAGTGAGGCACCACGCCAGCCCTCTTTTTTATTTTTTCTAATTAATTTTTTTATTTTGGTGGGTACACAGTAGGTGTATATATTTATTGATTACATGAGATATTCTGATACAGATATGCATTGCATAATAATCACATCAGGGTAAATGGAGTAGCTATCACCTCAAGCATTTATCCTGTGTGTTATAAACAATCCAATTATATTATTTTAGATATTGTAAATGTACAATTAAACTATTTTTGACCATAGTCACTCTGTCGTGCTAGCAAATACTAGGTCCTCTTAATTCTTTCTATTTTTTGTACCCATTAACCATATCCACTTCCTCTCCAACCTCCCCCACCACTACCCTTTCCAGCCTCTAATAACCATTCTTCTTCTATCTCCATCAGTTCAATTGTTTTAATTTTTAGCTCCCACAAATAAGTGAGAACACGTAAAGTTCTCTAACTGGCTTATTTCACTCAGCATAATGACCTCCAGTTCCAACCATGTTATTGCAAATGACAGGATCTCACTCTTTTTTAATGACTGAATAGTACTCTACTGTTTATAAATACCACATTTTCTTAATCCATTTATCTTTTAATGGACACTTTGGGTAGCTTCCTAATCTTGGCTATTGTTAAGAGTGCTGCAATAAACATGGAAGTGCAGATATCTATACGACATACTGATTTCTTTTCATTGGGGTATATATCCAGCAGTGGGAATGCTGGATCATACGGCAGCTCAATTTTTAGCTCTATTATAGGGGTTTTACCAATTTACATTCCTACCAACAATGCATGAGAGTACCCTGTTATCCATATCCTCACCAGCATTTGTTATTGCCTGTCTTTTGGATATAAGCCATTTTTAACTGGGGTGACATGATATCTCATTGTAATTTTGATTTGCATTTCTCTGATAATAAATAATGTTGAGCACCTTTTCATATGCCTGTTTGCCATTTGTCTTCTTTTGAGAAATGTCTGTTCAGGTATTTAGCCCATTTTTAATCAGATTATTAGATTTTTTTCCCTAGAGTTGTTTGAGCTCCTTGTATATTCTGGTTATTAATCCCTTGTCAGATGGATAGTTTGTAAATATTTTCTCCCGTTCTGTGGGTTGTCTCTTCACTTTATTGATTGTACACTTTGCTGTGCAGAAGCATTTTAACTTAATGTGATCCCACTCGTCCATTTTTTCTTTGGTTGCCTGTGCTTGTGGGGTATTGCTCAAGAAATTTTTGCCTAGTCCAATATTCTGGAGAGTTTCTCCAATGTTTTTATTTAGCAGATTCACAGTTTGAGGTATTAGATTTAAATCTATAATCAATTTGGATTTAATTTTTGTATATGACAAGATTTAGGTGTCTAATTTTATCTTCTGCATATAGATATTCAATTTACCCAGCATCATTTATTGAAGAAGCTGTCTTTTCTTTAATATATGTTCTTGGCACCACTGTCTAAAATGAATTCACTGCAGATGTATGAATTTATTTCTGGATTTTCCATTCTTTTCCACTGGTCTATGGGTTTGTTTTTATGCAAGTGTCATGCCATTTTGGTTACTATAACTCCACAGTATAATTTGATATCAGTTGGTGTGATTCCTTCACTTTTGTTCTGTTTGCTTAGGATAGCCTTGGCTATTCTGGGTCTTCTGTGATTCCACATAAATTTTAGGATTTTCTATTTCTGTGAAGAATGTCATTGGTATTTTGATAGGGATTGCATGAAATCTGTAGATTGCTTTTAGTAATATGGACATTTTAACAATATTTATTCTTCCAAACCTTGAACATGGAATATCTTTCCATTTTTGTAGCTTCTTCAATGTCTTGCATTAATGTTTTATACTTTTCATCATACAAATCCTTCACTTTTTTGGTTAAGTTTATTCCTAGATATTTAATTTTATTTGTAGCTATTCTAAATGGGATTACTTTCTTGATTTTCGGATTGTTTGTTGTTGGCATATAGAAATGCAACTGATTATGTTGATTTTGTACCCTGCAACTTTACTGAATTTGCTTACCATTCTAATGTTCTTTGGTGGAGTGGTTTTTCCAAATACAAGATTTTATTATCTGCAAATAAGGATAACATGCCTTCTTCCTTTCCAATTTGGATGCCCTTTTTAAATTTCTCTTGTCTGATTATTCTAGCTAGGACTTACAGTACTATATTGAATAACATAGTGGGCCTTCTCCAGATCTTAGATGGGAGGCTTTCAACTTTCTCCCATTTCAATATGATACTAGCTGTTGGTCTTTTATATACGGCTTTTATTATGTTATGTTTCTTCTATATCAAAACTTTCTGAGTTTTTTAAATCATGAAGAGATGTTGAATTTTATCAAATGCTTTTTCGGATCAATTGAAATGATTATTTAGTTTTTGTCCTTCATTCCACTGACATCATGTATCAAACTGATTGATTTGCCTATGTGGAACCATTCTTGCATCCCTGGGATAAATCCCACTTGGCCATAATGAATGATCTTTTAAATGTGTTGTTGAATTTGGATTGATGGTATTTTGTTGAGGATTTTTGCATCAGTGTTCATGAGGGCTATCAGCCTGTGGTTTTCTTTTCTGATGTGTCTGTGTCTGGTTTTGGTATCAGGATAATAATGGTTTTGTAGAATGAGTTTGGAAGTATTCTTCGTCCTTTACTTTGTGGAATAGTTTGAGTAGGATTGGTACTAGTTCTTCTTTTAACGTTTGGTAAAATTCAGCAGCAAAGCCCTTGGGTCCTGGCTTTTCATTGTTGAGAGGCTTTTTACTATGGCTTCAGTCTCATTACTTGTTATTAGTCTGTTCAGGTTTCAAAATTTTTTATGGTTCAATCTTGGTAGTTTGTATGCATCTAGGAATTTATCCACTTCTTCAAGATTTGTCAAGTTATTAACATATAGCGGCTCATAGTAGCCATTAATAATCATTTGAATTTCAGTGGTGTCAGTAATAATATATCCTTTTTCATCTGTACTCTTATTTATTTTATTTGGGTTTTCCCTCCTTTTTTTCTGGCTAGAAAGTTAGTCTGGCTAAGTTAGTCTGGCTAAAGTTTTGTCAATTTTGTTTATCTTTTCCAAAACCAACTTTTCATTTCATTGATCTTTGTATTCTTTCTCATTTCAACTTCATTTATCTCTGCTCTGATCTTTATTTTTTCTTCTACAGATTTGGGGTTTGTTTTGTTCTTGTTTTTTGAATTCTTTAAGAGGCACCATTAGGTTGTTTATTTGAAGTGTTTTCTCTTTTTTGATGATAGCGATAAACTTCTCTTTTAGTACTCCTCTCACTGTATCCCATAGGTTTTGGTATGCCATGTTTCCATTATCATTTGTTTCAAGTAATTTTTCAATTTCCTTCTTAGTTTCTTTATTGACACACTGGTCATTCAGGAGAATATTGTTTAATTTCCATGTATTTTTACAGTTTTCAAAATTACTCTCGTTATTGATTTCTAGTTTTAGTACCTTGTGATTAGAGAAGATGCTTGATATTATTTAAATTTTTTGAATGTTTTAAGACTTGTTTCGTGACCTAACATATGGTATATCTTTGAGAATGATTCATGTAGTCAGAAAAAGATTTTGTATTCTGCAGCAGTGGGATGAAATGTTCTATAGATATCTATTAGGTTCATTTCTTCTATAGTGTAAAATCTGATGTTTCTTTGTTGATTTTATGTCTGGAAGATCTTCTCAATGCTGAAAAACGGGTGTTGATGTCTCCAGCTATTGTTGTATTGTGGTCTATCTCCCTATTTAAGTCTAATAAAATTTGCTTTATATATCTTGGTGCTCCCGTTTTGGGTACACATATATTTACAATTGCTATATTCTCTTGTTGAACTAATTCATTTATCATTATATAATGATTTCTTTGTCCCTTATAGGTTTGGCCTGAAATCTATTTTGTCTGATATGAATATAGGGACTCCTGCTCTTCTTTGTATTCCATTGGCATGGAATATTATTTTTTCTTCCTTTATTTTCAGTCAGTGTGTGTCTTTATAGGTAAAGTACGTTTCTTGTAGGCAATAGATAATTGGGTCTTATTCTTTTTTTATCCAATCACTCTGCTGTGTCCTTTGATTGGAGAATTTAGTCTATTTACATTCAATGCTATTATTGATAAGTAAAGACTTACTTCTGCCATTTTGTTGTTTGTTTTCTGGTTGTCTTGTGGTCTTCTCTTCTTTCTTTCTTTCCTTCCTGTCTTCCTTATAGTAAAGGTGATTGTCACTGGTCATATGATTTAGTTTCTTGCTTTGTATTTTTTGTGTATTCCTTGTATGTTTTTTGGTTTGAGGTTATCATGAGGCTTGAAAATACTATCTTATCATCCGTTATTTTAAACTGATAGCAACTTAACACTGTTCATATAAACAAACCAACAAGCAAAAAGAAAACTAATAAAGACCCTATACTTTAACTTCATCCTCCCACTTTTTAACTTTCTGTTGTTTCTATTTATAACTTGTTGTACTGTCTATGTCTTGAAAGGTTATTGTAGTTATTTTTTATTAGTTCATCATTTAATCTTTCTACTTCAGATAAGAATAGCTCACACAGCACAGTTACAAGGTTATATTCTGTGGTTTTTTTGTGTACTTACTATTACCACTGAGTTTTGTACCATTAGATGATTTCTTTTTCTTTTTTTTTTTTTTTTTGAGATGGAGTCTCACTCTGTCACCAAGCTGGAGTTCAGTAGCACCATCTCAGCTCACTGAAACCTCCACATCCTGGGTTCAAGAGATTCTCTTGCCTCAGCCTCCCGAGTAGCTGGAACTACAGGTGCACACCACCACACCCAGCTAATTTTTGTATTTTTAGTAGAGACGGGGTTTCACCATGTTGGCCAGGATGGTCTCTGTCTTTTGACCTCACGATCCGCCCACATCGGTCTCCCAAAGTGCTGGGATTACAGGCATGAGCAACTGCTCCCGGCCAGATGATTTCTTATTGCTAATTAACATTCCTTTCTTTCAGATTGAAAAACTCCCTCTAGCACTTCTTGTAGGACAGGTCTCATATTGGTGAAATCCTTCAGCTTTTGTTTGTCTGGTAAGGTCTTTATTTCTCCATGTTTGAAGAATATTTTTGCAAGATCTAGTTATTTTCCTTCAGAACTTTAAATATGTCATGCTATTCTCTCCTGGCCTGTAAGATTTCCCCTGAAAATTTTGCTGCCAGACATATTGAAGCTCTATTTTATGTTATTTGTTTCTTTTCTCTTGCTGCCCTTAGGATTCTTTCTTTATCCTTGACCTTTGGGAGTTTGATTATTAAATGCCTCGAGTTAGTATTCTTTGGGATAAATCAGCTTGGTGTTCTATAACCTTCTTGTATTTGGAGATTGATATGTTTCGCTAGGTTTAGGAAGTTCTCTGTTATTATCCCTTCGAATAAACTTTCTACCTTATTTCTCTCTCAACCTCCACTTTAAGTCCAATAACTCTTAGATTTGCCTTGTTGAGACGTTTTCTAGATCTTGTAGGTGTGCTTCATTCATTTTTATTCTTTTTTCTTTTGCCTCCTCTGACTGTAATTCTAAATATCCTGTCTTCAAGCTCACTAATTCCTTCTGCTTGACTGATTCTGCTATTAAAACACTGACACATTCTTCAGTTTGTCAATTCCATTTTTCAACTTTAGAATTTCTGCTTGATTTTTTTAATAATGTTAATCTCCTTGCTAAATTTATCTGATAGAATTCTGAATTCCTTCTCTGTGTTATCTTGAATATCTTTGAGTTTCCTCAACACAGCTATTTTGAATTCTCCAACTGAATGGTCACATATCTCTGTTTCTCCAGGATGTGTTATTGTGCCTTATTTAGTTCATTTAGTGAGGTCATGTTTTCCTGGATGGTGTTGATGTTAGTAGCTGTTCTTTGGTGTCTGGGCATTGAAGAGTTAGATGTTTATTGTAGTCTTCACTGTCTTGGCTTATTTGTAGCTATCTGATATGGTTGGCTCTGTGTTTCCACCCAAATCTCATCTCAAATTGTAATCCCCATGTGCTGAGGGAAGGACCTAGTTGTAGGTGACTGGATCATAGGTGAGGTTCCTCCATGCTGTTCTTATGATAGTGAGGGAGTTGTCAGAAGATCTGATGGTTTAAAAGTGTGTGGTGGTTCCCCTCTCTTGTTCTGCCTCTCCTGCTACCATGTAAGATGTGCCTTGCTTCCCCTTCACCTTCTTCCATGATTTTAGTTTCCTGAAGTCTCCCCAGCCATGGGCAACTGTGAGCCAATGAAACCTCTTTTCTTTATAAGTTACCCAGTCTCAGGTACTTCCTTGTAGCAATGTGAGAACAAACTAATACAGAAAATTGGCACAGGGAGAGTGGAGCGCTGCTATAAAGATATCTGGAAATGTAGAAGCAACATTGGACCTGGGTAACAGGCAAAAGTTGGAAAAGTTTGAAGGGCTCATAAGAAGACAGGAAGATGTGGAAACATTTGGGACTTCTTAGAGACTTGTCAAATTGTTTTGACCAAAATGCTGATAGTGATATGGACAATGAAGCTCATGCTGAGGTGGTCTCAGATGGAGATGAGGACCTTATTGGGAACTGGAACAAAGGTCACTCTTCCTATTCTTTACCAAAGAGACTGGTGGCATTTTGCCCCTGCCCTAGAGATCTGTAGAACTTTGAACTTGAGAGAGATGATTTAGGGTATCTGGCAGAAGACACTTCAAAGCAGTAAAGCATTCAAGATGTGACCTGGCTTTTTCTGAAAGCATACAGTCATATTCATTCCCAAAGGGATGGTCTGAAGTTGGAAATTATGTTTAAAGGGAAGCAGAACATAAAAGTTTGGAAAATTTGCAACCTAATCATATGGTAGAAAAGCAAAACCCATTTTTTAGGGAAAAATTCAAGCTGGCTGCAGAAATTTACATAAGTAACAAGGAGCCAAATGTTCATAGCCAAGACAATGGGGAAAATGTCTCCAGAGCATTTCAGAGATCTTCTCACAAGCCCAAAGGCCTAGGAGGGAAAAATGGTTTCATGGGCCTGGCCCAGGGTCCTGCTGCCTCTGTGCAGCCTCAGGGAATGGTACCCTGCATCCCAGCTGCTCCAGCTCCAGCCTTGGCTAAAAGGGGCAAAGGTACAGCTAGGGCTGTGACTTCAAAGGGCGCAAGCTCCAAGCATTGGCAGCTTCCACATGGTGCTGAGCCTGTGGGTGCACAGAAGACAAGAGTTGAACTTTAGAAGCCTCTGCCTAGATTTCAGAGGATGTACAAAAATGCCTGGATGTCCAGGCAGAAGTTGGCTGCAGGGAGCCTTCATGAAAAGCCTCCACTAAGGCAGTTCAGAGGGGAAATGTGGGGTTGGAGCTCCCACAGAGAGACCCCCTGGGGCACTGACTAGTGGATCTGTGAGAAGAGGGCCACCATCCTCTAGACCCCAGAAGGGCGGATCCACTGACAGCTTGCGTCGTGCACCTGAAAAAGCCACACACACTCAACACCAGCTTGTAAAAGCAGCCACAAGGACTATACCCTGCAGAGCCACAGGAGCAAATCTGCTCAAGGCCAGGGAGTCCACCCCTTGCTTTAGTATGCCCTGTATATGAGACATGGAGTAAAAGGAAATTTTGGAACTTTAAGGTTCAGTGACTGTCTTGCTGGGTTTTGGACTTGCATGAGGCTTGTAACCCCTTCGTTGTGGCCAATTTCTCCCTTTTGGAATGATAACATTTACTCAATGCCTGTTTCTCCATTGTATCTTGGAAAGAACTAAATTGCTTTAGCTTTTGCAGGTTCATAGACAGAAGGGACTTGCCTTGTCTCAGATAAGACTTTGGACTTAGGCTTTTGGGTTAATATTGGAATGAGTTAAGACTTTGGGGGACCATTGGAAAGGCATGATTGTGTTTTGAAATGTGAGAAGGTTGGGCTGGGGACAGTGGCTCACGCCTGTAATCCCAGCACTTTGGGAGGCTGAGGTGGGCAGATCATGAGGTCAGGAGATCGAGACCATCTTGGCTAACACAGTGAACCCTGTCTTTACTAAAAATACAAAGAATTAGCTGGGCATGGTGGCAGGTGCCTCTAGTCCCAGCTACTCTGGAGACTGAGGTAGGAGAATTGCTTGAACCTGGGAGGCAGAGGTTGAAGTGAGCCAAGATCACACCACTGCACTCCAGCCTGGGTGACAGAGCAAGACTCCATCTCAAAAAAAAAAGAAAAGAATAAAGAATTGTGAGAAGGACATAAGATTTGGGAGGGGCCAGGGTGGAATGACGTGATTTGGCTCTGTGTCCCCACCCAAGTCTCATCTCAAATTGTAATCCCCATGTGTTGAGGTAGGGAGGTGATACGATCATTGGGGCAGTTTCCTCATGCTGTTTTCATGATAGTAAGTGAGTTCTCATGAGATCTTATTGTTTAAAAGTGTATGGTGGTTCCCCTACCCCACTATCTTTCTCCTGCTGCCATGAAAGATGTGCCTTGTTTCCCCTTCACCTTCCATCATGATCGTAAGCTTCCTGAGGGCTCCCCAGCCATGTGGAAACATGAATCAATTAAACTTCTTTTCTTTATAAATTACCCAGTCTTGTAGTTCTTTGTAGCAGTGTGAAAATGGACTAATACATTTTTTGAGAGGCTTTCCAGATATTTGAAAGGATTTGAGTGTTGTGATATAGCTGTATCTTCATTAGGGAGCACCCCAAACCCAGTAATGCTGTAGTTCTTGCAGACTCATAAAGGTCCCAGTTTGGAATCTTGGATAAAATCCAGAAGTGTCCAGATTACTAGACAGGCTCTTGTTCTCTCATCTTACTTTCTACCAAACAAATAGAGTCTCTCTCTCTCTCTATTCTGAGCCACTTGGGGCTGACGGTCGAATGATACAGGCACTTATGTGGCCATCACCACTGAGACTGTGCTGGGTCAGATATGAAGCCAGCACAGCACTGGGTCTTGCCTAAGGCCTGCTGTAACCACTACCTGGCTACCACCTATGTTTTCCCAAGGCTCTGGGGCTCTATGGTTAGCAGGTGGTTAAGCAGATAGCCTTGTGTCCTTCCCTTCCAGGCAGTTAGTTCCCTCAGGTACCAGGCAGGTCCAGAGATGCTGTCCAGAACCAGGGCTGTAGTCAAAAACCTTAGAAATCTACTCGGTGTTCTATTTTACTATGACTGAACTGGCATGCAAACCACAGAATTCAGTTCTTCCCACTCTTCCCTCCCGTTTTCACAGGCAGAGGAGCCTCACTTCATGACCACCACCACCACTGTCCCATGGGGAGAACTGCTACACTACTGCCATTGTTCACTTAAGGATTAAGGTTCTTCAGTCAGCTTGTGGTGAAGTCAGCCAAGCCTGAGACTCACCCTTCAGGGCAGTGGGCTCCCCTATGGCTCAGGGCATGTCAAGAAATGCTGTCCAAGGGCAAACGCCTAGAATCATGGACGCGCTTGGTGCTCTATCTCACTATGGTTGATCTGGTACCTAAGGTGCTAGAAAAAAAAAAATCACCTTTACTTAACTTCTGCTTTTCTCAAATAGAAGTGTCTCACTGTAGCCACCACAGATAGTAATATTCCATGTCTCACCTGAAGTCAACATATCTCAGTCTTACCCAAGTTCCACAGTGTACTATCTGGGTATCCCTGCTGGTTATTTAGAGCTCAAGGAAATCACCTTTACTTTACTTCTGCTTTTCTCAAATAGAAGTGTCTCACTGTAGCCACCACAGATAGTAATATTCCATGTCTCACCTGAAGTCAAAACATCTCAGGTGAAGTCAACACCAAGTTCCATGGTGTACTATCTGGGTATCGTTGCTGGTTATTTAGAGCTCAAGGACTCTTTAGTCAACAAGTGATGGGTCCTTCCAGGACTCGGTCCTTTCCTTACGGTAGCGGGTTCCCTTCTGGCCCAGGATATATCTAGAAATGTTATCTGGGAGCTAGGGCCTGGAAGGAGGGCACTTCACAATTCTGACCAGGGACCTATCTTATTGTGGCTGTGCTGGTATCCAAGGTGCAAGAAAAAAGTCCTCTTTACTCATTACTTTCCTCTCCTCAAGTGGAAGGAAGGGGTCTCTTTTGAAGTTGTGAATTGTGCTGCCTGGGGTTGGGGGAGTCGTGGTACAAGCACTCCTTTAGCTGCCCTGGCTGGTGTCTCAGTAAGTCACATCCCCCCACCCTTCCCCCCAAGTCTACTGGCTTTCAGCCCATCTCAGGCACTACAACTCACCTAGGAGTTGCAGTCCTTGTGGTCCATGCCACACAGACACTGTGGTGGGAAAAAAGAAGGGGTGGCATTGGTAATTGGAGACTGTATTTCCTACCCTCTTTGGTGATCCTTTCAGTTAAAACCAGATACTGTGAGTGCTCACCTGATTTTTTTGGTTCTTATGAAGGTGTTTTTCTGTGTGTGCAGATAGTTGTTAAATGTGGTGTTCCTATTGGGGGAGACCATTGGTGGGGCCTTCTATTCCATGATCTTGCTCCATCCCTATTTTACATTTTCAATACTGATGCGTCTTAAGAAAGCAAATTAACAATATCAGTACAGTAGGATACATGCTGTAATGAGAGACACACAAATGCAACAGGAGCACACAGAAAGAAACACCTACATCTGCAGAAGAGACTTCAAAAAGTCTAAAATGTGGAGGATAAATAGGCATCTGCCAATTAATACAAGACAGGGAATTGAAGGCAGAAGGAAGAGCATGTTGCAAAGCCATGAAACTGCATGGTGAGAAAAGATAATAATTTGATATGACTGGAGCATTAAATGAATTTGAAAGAGAAAAGCGGGAAGTGAAGTGGGGCTAGTAGATGGGGGGAGCTTTGTATAAAAGTTAAAAAACCAAGCACCGCATGTTCTCACTCATAAGCGGGAATTGAACAATGAGAACTCATGGACACAGGAAGAGGAACATCACACTCCGGGCACTGTTGTGGGGTGGGGGGAGGGGGGAGGGACAGCATTAGGAGATATACCTAATGCTAAATGACGAGTTAATGGGTGCAGCAAACCAACATGGCACATGGATACATATGTAACAAACCTGCACATTGTGCACATGTACCCTAAAACCTAAAGTATAATAATAATTAAAAAAAAGTTTAAGAATTTTAGAGTTCATATTTAAATAGAGGGCAGAGATGAAAGACTGAAGAATTTTTCTGCAAGCTACTTGCAAATTAGCAGAATGGAGGGCAGAGTAGAGTCAGATCAGTCTGAAAATAGAGAGATATATTAGAAAACCTTTGCAGTATTTTGAGGAAAAGAAGATAAGATTTTGAATTACAGCAGTAACAGCTGAGAGGGAGAGGTGAAACTGATAAACATATTTTGATGGTAAAATCAACAGAAATTGGCAGCTGATTGTTGAAGTTCAAGAAAAACTTTACATGCTAGGTAATACAGTAAAATAAGTAAGTTTGGTAGAATTTACGGTGGTTAATTTTGGTAGAATTTTTGGTAGAATTTATGGGGTGTGGCTAAGGAGTTGAAGATGAATTTCTATGTAATTTATATTTGCATATATTTTAGCATACAACAAAAATTTATATTCACTCAAAGAGTCTCAAAGACTATCATCAATACGCTTTATATGCACCCTCCTCTTCATAACCAACTGTCTTGAAATCTATCATGTTAACTGGATCTTTAAGTTGGGCATTAAGTAAGATTGAAGCTTTACCAAGGAACAAACGTCAAGACTCTTAGAGATGAAGAAATTTGCCTAAGTGGATATAAGTAATAAATAGTGTTGTGAGGCTTCAACTTGGACTCTATGGCTCTGGTGCCATGTTTTTTTTCCACCATATTTAAAATATCCCATCAATATCATAAAACAGAAATGAACTGATACATTTAATTAAAAGGTTCTTAATGTGCTTGATGTTCTTCAGATTAACTTCAATTTCTAATTAACTGAGTCTCTTCAATATCAAAGCAATAATATCTAATTGCCTATGCCTGGCCTTTATCTTATCAAAGCACCATTTCATTTTCTGTTTCTTCTATTGAATTTGTGAGAACATTGGAAGCTGTCAAGGTGCGACATATTGAGAGCCCAATAAAGATTAAATCCCTGAGTACATGATTTGAAAAAATTTAATGAAATACTTTGCCCAGTTGTCTAGGACTACTGTTAAGTAACCATCAACAAACACCTTTTCCAAATATAGAATTCCAAAAACATAAGTAGCTAGCCAGTATATTTTAAAAACTGACACGATCTCTCAGAGAAATTCAGATCCCAAAGTTGATTTGGGTAGGAACCGGGGAAGCAAAACTAAATCAATTAAAAGCGCAATGTTACTTACTTTATCCTTGGAGAAGCTGAAAAGTTGTTTTCTTTCCACAAAGAATTGGACGGCTATTACACTGGCTGAGTGGCCCCAAAGGACACCCACTGGTTTGGAGACAACATAGGGATTCCAAAGGCAAACTTTATTGTTAATGCCAGCAGTTGCTAATCAGAATTAGAAAGAAAAAAATGTTTTTAATAGCATGAATAGCCCACAGCATTTTCTTTGTGAAATGAGTTTACCATATAACTGTAGCTTGATAAATGTCAACTGTAGGTTGACTAATGCACCCTGTTTTGCCATTGTCTAACAAGACCAGGCTAATAGGGCATGAGTTCTGTCAATAGAAATAGTTGAAATGGAGGGAGTAGGGAAGAAAAAATTTGTAAAGGGGAAAAGGCTATGTATGAGGTGAAAGAAAACATATAGTCCCATTTAAAAACCAACCAACAGCCTAACCAGGAGGGGACAGAATCCTTCTTCCTAACCCTGATATTTCCCCTCTCCAGCCAGCTTAGCCTAGAAATGTAGGCAGTGTTAAAGTTATCCCAGGAGTAAGAAAGAAAGAAAACAATGCTGAAAGTTCACAAATTAATTAAAAAGTATAAAAAGACAAATTATCAAATAATCAAGTACAGTCATGCATTTCATAACATTTCAGCCAACAACATACAGCATATACAAATATGGTCCCATGAGACTGTAATATGGTATTTTTACTGTACCTTTTATATGTTTAGATACACAAATACCATTGTGTTACAATTGCCTATAGTATTTAGTAAGTCTCATGCTATAGAAGTTTGTAGCCTAGGAGAAATAGGCTATAGCATATAGCTTAGGTGTGTAGTAGGCTACACCATCTCTTTGTGTAAGTACACTCTATGATGTTCACACAATGGAAAATCACCTAATGATGCCTTTCTATCTCCATCATTAAGCAATGCACGACTGTATGTGCAAGCAAACAAGCAGCACAAATATAGTTTTGACCTGCTTTATTAATGGAATAAGATATATATCAGTTATATTTAGGGAGCTCTTCAAGAGCAGGAAATGTTGTATCTATTCAATACAACACAATACTTTGTTGCTTCCTAGTTTAGGGCCAGTCATGGAGCTGAACTTAATCATCCTTAATTTTTCCAGCACTATAGCAGGTACAAAGTAATTATTATTATACAGAGATCGAAATGATTAACCAATCAATAAATTAAATAGTTTCTATTTGAGTCCTTGCCAAAATAAGTCACCAATTCCTCTATCCTTCTCTAATAAATCTACAGTACTCCTTGAAGATTTGATGTTGGCATATTCATGAATTCATATTCAAGGTATCTGTTACTGTGATTGTTAGGTATTATTTTGGGAATTTTATGGACACAGCTCCTTAGCTAATATTAATAATCTTCATATGAATGACAATTATTGAATGTGAGTTAATATGACCCATTCTGTAGACCATGTGTATGCTCTGTAACTACCCTATTAATTTTTCAATAATACATTTATACTTCATTTTTATAATATTTGAACAAATATCATATATCGAATTATCAGCTTTCAGAATGCCTAAATTTTTAATTTAAATAGTCAATGCCTGAGAAAATTTATATATCCTCAGCTAAAATATACTTTTTATACATCAAAAGAACTCCCTTCTAGTAAACAAACCTAGGATAATCTGAACATTTTCAAAAATCATTAGAGATTGTATTCTGAAAGGTAATTGAAAAACAGTCTACATTTTGCAGTTCTCTTGTGTATGGATGTGTGTGTGTGTTTGTGTGTGTGTATGTGTGTGCATGCACTGGTAGTGGTAGCTGTAGTAGTAGCAATGAAAATATGCATTTGTTTGGGTGGAGCATTTGGTGGTGTTAGGAAGATGGCAGAATGGCAGATGCTGCACAAACTGTCTTCCTTCTCTATATCATTTTACACCCTTCACCAATTGTAATAAAAAAGACTCATTAAAGCATTGAGCACTTTCTCATATTGTTACCCCAATGTAGTTCATATACACTGCACATCATAAGGCATCATTATCAGATATTCTCAGGCAATAACATGTGAGCTGCTCAAGATGGTCTCTCTAGCAATAAAGCAACAAGGTGGAGAAGGCTCCATGCATACAGATATGCATCCCAGACTATTTATGAGGCCCTCATAGTTATCATGATTTATTTTACCTACCAATTAAATTGAGCCGAGAGTGATAATCAAAAGCATGAATGCCCTGGGCAATGTTGAAGGATGTCATATTAAGATGCTTTCTTGATTTCTCTCTCCAAGCCAGCACCACACTATTTGTATTGCTGGTTGTACTGGAAATGATAGCATCTAAAGATGCATTGTAAGTAACTGATAAAAAATTAAAAAGAGAAAAACAATCATTAGTTGATTCTTCGCAAGATATTAGTAAAATGGAGCTGTTTTAATATGGAAAGTTAAAAATTAAACTCAAACTATGATGATAAAAACTAACACTTAAAAAACACCTCACAAACCCCTTCTCCCACCTCCCACAAAAGAATTCCATTGAGAAGTTACAGGAAATTCTACATGCTGACTTTTCCCCCAATCTAGGGATACCTTGAATTTTTAAAAATTGGAACACATGACACGAAACAATGTTAATCACAATAATCATATGGGGTTCTGAAGCTGTAAGATGAGTAATTGGCCAAATTCCTATGTTCCTCCTCCTGGGTCTGGGGCAAACAAACAGGAGCTTATCAACCATCTGCTGCTCCCCAAAGGTCCAGCTCATGCCTAAACAATGGTTTATTTAAATTTTGACTGATCTAAAATGTTGGAGAGTGCAATGGCCAGGACTCAACTCCTTTGCCAAGATTCACAAACACAGCTACAGGCTCAGGTCAAAGAGGCTCTTCCTGCATTCCTGATGAGCCAGTGCCAGACATTGTGGAGCAAATTCACACTTTCCAAGCAAGGATAAAGATCCTACTACCTTTTGTCATAACCTTGCCATTACTCTCAGATCCACAGGCTCCAGAAGGCCAATGAATAGCCATAGCTGCTCTTTGATCGACTTGAAACCACCATGCCCTCTGTGGTTAGGCAGAAGTTCTCTTTGTCATTGTGCTCAATTATTTGTGTCCCACAGTTGGAGGATTTCTGGTTTGACCTCAAGATCAAATTCCTGCCCCACACAAAGAGGGATGTTGTTGCTTTATAAAGCTTAACAGAAGTTTTTTTAGTAGAATGGCTCAGAAATATTTGTGATCAATTTATTATGTAGAATCATAGGTAACATATTCTGGGGAGTCAATTCTCAATGGATTGCTAGCATTTCTGCACTTCTTGTGAAGCTAAGAACTCACTGCCCTTTGTTCAGGATTATCTTTTCAAAGAGTTTTGTTTGCACAGCAAACAGCCATAGAATGTAGAGATAGTGTCTCCCTTTGCCCAGAATAGTAAAGATAATGTCTTTCTCTGGAGCAAAAGTTAGGCATGCCTTCTGTCCAACATAAACGATTCAGATTCCCTAAGTTTGGGGTTCCTTTACTGTAATGGAATACAGTGCATGTGCACTGGGCCCATCTGCATTGCCTCTGTGGACTTGATGGCCAGGGGAACTGAAATAAATGTGATGATATTTATGCTGCTTGCTCTCCTGAGAATAATAGTCTTTTTTTCTCTCTGACATGGAAGTATTATGTCCTCTGTCATTGTAAGATGTTTAACATTTCTCTCTCCAAGTAAGCATCACAATATTTGTATTGCTCATTATGCTGGAAAGGGCAAGCTAACTTGTTAATAGCTAACTTGAAAATAACAAAAGTTTAAACCCTTCACAGTTCTTAACGGGCACTGCTATGGTCTGAATGTTTGTATTTCTGGCCTCCTCCCCACCCCACAACTGCCTAATTCATATATTGAAACCCTCACCCACAAGGTGATGATACAAGGAGGCAGAGATTTTGAAAGGTAATTAGGTCAGGAGAGTAGAACCTTCAAGAATGGGACGAATGCCCTTACAAAGGAGGTCCAAGGAAGCTTGTTTGCCCCTTCCACTATGTGAGGGCACAGGTGGAAGGCACCACCTAGGAAGCACAAAGTAGGTCCCCATCAGACAGCAAATCTGATGGTACCTTAATTTTTGACTCCCAGCCTCCAGAACTGTAAGAATAAATTTCTGCTTCATAAAAAGAGCATCCCTCATTCAGGAGTTAAAAACAGTATCTAGTTTTACTATTTTGGTATAATAACTTAATTTGCTTTGTGTGTGTGTGCATGTGTGTGTGTGTATGTGTGTATACATATACATATGGAATACATATATGCACATATATTTGTAATATGTGTATATATACATATACACACACACATACACAGGTATTTATACATTTCCAAACAATTATTAAAGGCAAGAAAGTTCTGAGAAGCAGGAAAATAGCTCAATGCACTCCTTTTCCTCTGATCTATTCAATTCGGCTGTTTCTAAAGGTAACTAGGATTTATTAATTCAAGGGCTTATATTGATATGTAAATAGCTTGATTTAGAAAATTTCATAACTATCTCCCTAGGAAATAAATGGCTTAACACAACCAATTTATAACTAAATTAATGACGTTGAGGCTATTCAGTGTGTCATTTACAGATATGGTCTCTCAAAACATGGCATTCAATCCTCAAAGATTTATTGGGCATCTACTGTGTTCTGCGCTACGATAAAGATATAAGAAAAGAAATAGACACAGTCTGGACTTCAATTATATGGCCCCAAACTTGAGAGAAAAAACATGTAAATCAAACAATTAGAGACAATTTTAGCACATCATAAAGTGATAAATTGAATGTTACAAAATGTATAATAGAATTTCAAAGAAGAAAGAAATCAGTGTGACTTTCAGGGTTTAAGAGACATTTGTTGAACGTTGACAAAAAGCATTTCAATAGATGAGAGGCCATGACAAATCACCTTGTGGAAAACAAAAGGTAAATTGAGAGCTGAAAAAGAGCTAATCTACTTCTATATCACATAGGTAAAGAAATAGGGATTCATCCACACAGTTTCAGTGATTTGCCAAAGTCAGCAAGTAATTGTCAAACTCAGATCTGAAGTTCTGAGATTAACTCTTAAGTTTGGTGTCATGATATGCAATATTATAAATCGAAGCTTAGGACACTAGTATTCGGCAGAGCCAGAGTACAAATTCAGAATACAGGGCCTGATCTCTTGACTACTGGAACGTGGCTTCTCAAGTTTTTACATTCACACAAATCACCATGTGAAAATGCAGATTCTCATTCAACGTAAACCTGAGATTCTGCATTTCTCACATTCTCATACAGGTGTTGCTCCTGATGCTCTCTGAGAACCACACGAAGTAGCAAAGCACTAGAGTGCAAGTATTGCCATTATCTTATACTCTAGAGAGTATGTTAATACATAGTTCTTAAAATTTGGGAGGTCAAACACCCCTTTGGGAATCTGATGAAAACTACAGACCGTCTCCATCAGAAAGATATGCATGCACACAAAACTGTATAAAATATCATGATTTTGAGAACCTTCTCACTATACTCATAAAGCCCAACCATAATAGATCTGAGGAACTTAGGTGATAAACCTCCAGCTACAGGTAATTTTGGAGTGAGAAATTATTCTTCACCTGCTTCCTCAAGAGGTTCTTAAAACTTCTATTACTAATGATGTACATCCTTTGTGTTAGTCAATACTCATTTTAGGCTTCTTTTTTAAGCTTCTACTTCTTTAATGTAAATGAGTGTAACTGTCCCTTGATACTGGCATACTGCTAATAGCAGAACATAATTTCTAAGAGGAAAATAAGGAGAGAACAGGATACAAAGGAGATGTTCAGAAACGGGACCAGAGTAGAGCTGGCTCACAGAGCTGGCTCACAGAATAATTCACTGGGAAGTGTGTCATGAAACACAAAAGTGCTGCCAAAGGCTAAAATGGTCTGTTTCTCCACTCTGCCTAGAATTTACCTGGATTGTGTTATAAGGGCAGAGAGGACAGTGACCCCTTTCCTCCTCATCATAAGGGTCATGGCCAATACCCCTATAACCAAAGACAGGTTAACAAGAGAAAAGCACAAAAAATTCATTTGATCATAGATTTACATGACACAGGAACCTTCAGAATGAAGACCCAAAGATATACAAGACACTGTCCATTTTTATACTTAGGTTCTACGACACAGGGAAGGCCATATAAAAATATGATTGGAAAAAAGGAATATGAGCTAATGAAAATAGACTGAGTGGAAAACCCAGCAAGTCTTGTCTGCTCAGATTCTTCTTGGCTTCTCTGTATAGCATTCCTTTCTCCTAGGTATGGGGTAGGACCACTCTAGAACGAGGGATGTCATTCCATTCCTTTATGGTCAGGTGTTACACTAAAAGTAGGGGAATGTTAGAATAATATTTTTAGACTTTACGTCTACCTTTGGGGAAAAGGAGTTCTAGCTTCTATGACCTGGCTCAGGAAAGAATAAGCAGGAGAGACAGTTGGGTAGGAGAAGGTCAGAGACAGACTTTGCTCCTGAGGCTGCTTCCAAGGTTTTCATTTTGGGGTATCACTTTCTGAGCCCCAACAGTACATTTCTTGCTTATCCCCCATATGGAATTTCTCTTTGACCTAAGACTACTTTAAATAATTATTAGGATTGTTTATTGAATCCCTCCTATGTACAAGCACCACCCTGGGTGCTCTCACCCTATAATAATCTTTAGTGGGTAAATTATTCCAAGTTTCCTAATGAGAAGATAGCAATCTGAAAGCCAGCTTGCTCAAGGGCATGAAGCTAATTGGAGGTGGAGATGAGATTGAACCCAGTCCTGTTTAGCTGTCAACTCTCCTTTCCTGTGCTATTGCCTCCATCTTTTCTACTAAGCCTCACTGCAATGTGTATCACAGGTCCAGATCTGGGGTTCTTCCTATTACCAACTACCTTTCTGTCCCCATACCCTCAATCCCAAACCAAGCCCCTAATTTATCTTGAGTCTTCCCTTTCCTGATCACTTCACTTTTCTATTGCCTCTGATCCCCACGGGTACAGTATTTCTATGTCCTCCTTGCTTTCTCTCATCCTTTTCTCTCTTTTCTTCTTAATAAAAGGAAGGAAGAAAGGATAAAAGGGAGGGAGGGAGGGAGGAAAAAAAGAAAGAAGGGAGGACGGGAAGAAGTGAAAGAAAGGCAAGGATCTGGGAAGTAATTCGTTCCTATAAAGGAGAATCCTTTAAGTTTTATTAGAGAGCAATTAATTTCAGGAACATAAAGTCACATGATTACCTGCTGCAATAGTACTACTACTGTACTAGAAGTTCCAATAGTATAAAATCTGATGGCAATGATTCTCATTCAGGAAGCAGCCTCACTGAAAATATTCTCTTTGTTTACAAAAAAGGGTTATTATAACCTGACACTCAGTAAAGCAGTATTATAAGATGTAAACTATACAACATAATACTATAATTATATCTTCAAGTGCATGGAAATCCCCTAATATAATTACAATACAATCAAAATAAAATATTCCTACCCAGAAAATTACTTCGTCATGTGTTTCCCCATTATATCCAACTATCATCTTTAGTTTTCGGGTTATAAAGAAAGACATAGAAAGAAGTGTATGCTGCTCTGGCATCCGAAGTATTGCTTTAAGATTTAAATCTGCAGGTTACAAAACGACATTTATGGGCCTGCAGTGCTACATATTGGAGGCTCAACAATTCACACTTAATGTCCAAACCAAGATATAACTTGTTTCTGATTAAACTGTAGAATGCCAGAGTTCCTGAGAATGCCTGGGTAAAAGGTGAGAGAAAAGCCATTTCCTTAAAATCAAATTATCTGATAAATAAAAATGTTTTTCTCATTTCTTGAATTGAGGTAAGGAAATGATAGGTTATGATGGAAAAGTTTTAAAAATATCAAGCTAAGGAATAGGATTAGCTGGTAAAATAAATGATTTCTTGTTAGTATTCTCAGTAAGTTTTGGAATTGGTAGAGGAAAATATTTTTAAATTACTTTTATATAACATTATAGAGAAAAAAACAACTGGATTATATTTATCCATTAAGATGCTAACTTTCAACTCTTTCATTCTCTTGCCACATAGTCATAAAAAAAGACATTAAGGGACCCTGCCATCGATCTTTGTCCTCATGTGTGCTGTCAAAATGACCCTGTGTAACAGCAATTAGTTAATGTGGGAAAGTGATTTGAAAGTGAAAAGCGATACCTAAAAACTAAGTAAGTAATGCTATTAAGTGCACTTAGAGTAAGATAAAATAAGGCACTCTGTAACATTTGCCAACTGATAGACATTGTGGCAGGGTAGGAAAGAAGTCTCCACCAATTCTCCCCTCTACCCCTGCAAGGACACCAAGTTAACAATCTACACATAAAAAAAACACTTTTATAAAAAACAAAAATTAGGTGAGCCCTCATTGTACCTGGTTTTCAGTTCATATCGCTGAAAGAAGCACTGAAGAGATAGAAAAAAAAAACAGTCCTGAATCACCAACGCCCACCCTTCCCCACCCCTAGCAGCAGCTGCGTGGTGCTGAGAGCTTCTCTGGGAACTGGGGGAGACAGAGCACAGCAATTGTGTAGTATTGAACTCTGTGCTGTCCTGGTAGAGCAGAAAGGAAACCTGGACCAGACTCAACTGATGCCTGCCCACAGAGGGAACCTTAGCAGAGGGGAATCACCCAGCCCAGGGGTCTGAACTTGAGCTCCAGTAAACCTCACCACTGAGAGCTACAGCACTGTTTGTCTCCAAATAAACTTGAAATGCCATAAGGCTCTAGGCCATAAAGACTGCAACTCATAGGTGAGTCCTTGTGTGGAACTAGGCCCAGAGACATGGACTGAGGGGGCACATGACATACTGAGACACCAGCTGGGGCAGCCAAGGGAGGGCTGGCATCACCCTCCTCTAACCCCAGACTGCACAGCTCACGGCTCCAAAAGAGGTGCCTTCCTTTCACTTGAGGAGAGGAGAGGGAAGAGTGGGGAGGGCTTTGCCTTGCCTCTAGGATACCACCTCAGCCACAGCAGGAGACAGCATTGGTCAGAGTTGTGAGGCCCCTGTCCCAGGCCCTCAATCCTAGATAACATTTCTACACAACCTGGGCCAGAAGGGAACCCGCTACCTTGAAGGAAAGGAGCCATTCCTGGCAGCATTCATCACCTGCTAACTGAAGAGCCCTTGTGCCCTGATGCAATACCCAGGTATTACATCGAGGGCCTTGGATGAGCCTCTGAGACTTGCTGGCTTCAGGTGAGACTCGGCACATTACTAGCTGTGGAGGCTATGGGGAAAAACTCTTCCTGCTTGAGAAAAGCAGAGGGAAAAGTAAAGGGGACTTTGTCTTGTACCTTAGGTACCAGCATGGCCACAGGGGTGTAGAGTACCCAAGCAGGCTCTTAGGGTCCCCAATTCCAAGACTTGACTCTTGGATGGAATTTCTGACCTGCCCTTGTCCAGAGAGGAGTCCACTGCCCTGAAGGGTAAGTCCCAGGTCAGGCAGCACTGACGACAAGCTGACTTAAGAAACAGTGGGCCATTATGGAACATCAACAGTAGTCTGGAAGTACTCTTTTTGGCCTAGGGTAGCAGTGGCTACAGGGTGAGGCTTCTCTGCCTTTGGAAAAAGGAGTAAAGAGTGGGAAGAACTGCATCTTGTTGTTTGAGTGCCAGCTCAGCTGTAATAAGGGAACACCAGGTAGACTTCTAAAGTTTTTGACTCTAGTCCCTGACTTGTAGATGGCATTTTGGGACCCACCCAGGGGCTGGGGGACCTTGCTGCCCTAAAGGCAAAGACACAGGCCTGGCTGGATTTGCCATTGGCTGATTGCAGAGCCCCAGGGCCTTGAGTGAACATAGGTAGTAGCCAGGTAGTGGTTAAAGCAGGTCTTGAGTGAGACCCAGCACTGTGCTGGCTTCAGGTCTCACCCAGCACAGTCGTAGTAGTGGTGGCCACTGAGGTGCTTGTGTCACTCCACCCCCAGCTTTAGGTGGCTCAGAACAGACAGAAAGACTTTGAATGTTTCAGACAGTAAGGGAGAGAACAAGAGTCTCTGGCTAGTAATCCAGAGAATTTTCCCAGATCTGGTCTGAGATCTGAAATGCTAAGAATACTTTAATCAGAAAGAAAAGGACATTAATGGGCAATGAATAGTCATCTGAAGGTACAAAACTCACTGGTAATAGTAAGTGCACAGAAAACCACAGAATATCATAGCACTGTAACTGTGCTGTGTAAACTACTCTTATCTGAAATAGAAAGACTAAATGATGAACCAATCAATACTAATAACTACGACTTTTCAAGACATAGTACAATAAGACATAAATAGAAACAACAAAAAGATAAAAAGCAGAGGGACGAAGTTAAAATGTAGAGTTTTTATTAGTTTGCTTTGTGTTTGTTTATGCAAATAGTGTTGTTCTCAGCTTAAAATAATGAGTTATAAGATAGTATTTGCAAGTCTCATGGTAACCTCAAACCAAAAAAATATGAATATACAAAAAATAAAAAGCAAGAAACTAAATCATATCACCAGAGACAATCACTATCATTAGAGGAACATAAGGAGGAAAGACAGAAGGAAGAGAAAACCAGATAACAGATCACAAAATGGCAGGAATAAGTCTTTACTCACCATTAATAATATTGAATTTAAATGGATTAAACTCTTTAATCAAAGACATAGACTGGCTGAATGGGCAAAAAAACAAGAAGCATTGATCTGTTATCTTCAAGAAACACACTTCACCTATAAAGGCACACAAAGACTGAAACACAGAAGATAAAAGGGATGAAAGAGATATTCCATGCCAATGAAAACCAAAGAAGAGTAGGAGTCACTATACTTTTATCACACAAAATAGATTTCAAGATAAAAACTATAAAAAGATACAAAGAACATCACCATGTAATGATAAATGGGTCAATTCAGCAAGAGGATATAAAAAAACTTTAAATATAAATGCACCTACCATGGGAGCAATTTGGTACATAAGGTAAATATTATTAGAGCTGAAGAGAGAGATAGGCCTCAATACAATAATATCTGGAGACCTCAACACCTCACTTTCAGCACTGGACAGAACTTCTGGAAAGAAAATCAACAAACATTGGACTTAATCTACACTATGGACCAAATGGACCCAATAGATATTTACACAATATTCCATCCAAGAGCTGCAGAATACACATTATTTTCCTCAGCACATGAATCATTCTCAAGGATATACCATATGTTAGGTATCAAAATATATCTTAAGACATTCAAAATATTGAAATAATATCAAGTGTTTTCTCTGACCACAATGAATAAAACTAGAAACTAATAACAAGAGTAATTCTGGAAACTATACAAATACATAGAAATTAAACAATAGTCTCTTGAATTACCAGTGAGTCAGTGAAGAAATTAAGAAGGAAATTGAAAAATTACTGGAAACAAATGATAATAGAAAAACTACACACGTATGGGATACAGTAAAAGCAGTACTGAGAGGGAAGTTTATAGCTAAAAGTGCCTTCATCAAAAAAAAAAAAAAGGAAATACTTCAAATGAACAATCCAATGATGCATCTTAAAGAACTAGAAAAGCAAGAATAAAACAAACCCACAATTAGTAGAAGAAATAATAAAGATCAGAGCTGAAATAAATAAAATTTTAAAAATACAGAAGATTAATGAAACGAAAAGTTTATTTTTGGAAAAGTTAAAAGGAAAAAGCTTTAGCCAGACTAAGAAAAAAAGAGAGCATATCCAAATAAATAAAATCAGAAATGAAAAAGGAGACATTACTACTGATACTGCAGAAATTCAGAGGATCGTTAATGGCTACTATGAGCAACTATATGCCAATAAGTTGGCAAATCAAGAAGAAATGAAAAAATTCCTAGATGCATACAACCCACCAAGACTGAATTGGGAAGAAATCTTGTTGTGTTAAGCAAAATCAGCCAGGCACAAAAAGACAAACATTGCATGTTCTCACTTATTTGTAGGATCCAAATATCAAAACAATTGAACTCATGAACATAGAGAGTGGAAGGATAGTTACCAAAGGCTGGGAACAGTAGTGAGGGCCTAGTAGGGAGGTGAGGATTGTTACAAAAAAATTTACTTAAAAAGAGTAAGACTATTGTTTAATAGCACAACAGGGTGACTATAGTCAATAATGATGTAATTCTATATTTTAAAATAACTTATAGAGTGTAATTGGATTGTTTGTAAATCAAAGTGTAAATGCTTGAGGTGATGGATACTCCAGTCCCCAGGTTGTACTTATTTCACATTTTATGCTGATATCGAAGCATCTCATGTACCA
The DNA here is from genome assembly GCF_028878055.3 of Symphalangus syndactylus. Lineage (NCBI taxonomy): Eukaryota > Metazoa > Chordata > Mammalia > Primates > Hylobatidae > Symphalangus > Symphalangus syndactylus. The sequence goes on from NC_072439.2 coordinate 69,207,458, forward strand.
CATAAATATATACACCTACTCTGTATCCACACAAAAAAATTTAAATTAAAAAATAAAGTATAACTGTATCTATTCTATCTTTAAAATAAGAATTCAGCACTGCTAAGCATATTTAAAAATAATAATGCAATTAATCCAATTACTTTTCAAAATGCCAAGTAGGCACATGTCCATGATACAAATGAATCTTATTCTTCTACCATGCTACAGAACAAGCTGTAGGAAATAGAGCCCTTCCTCAAACCAAGGCCACTGCTCACAGCGGATTTCAACTGCTTTAAACATAGTGACAGAACTGGCAGGAAAGGCAGCGTGGTCTAGCTAACTCGATAGTGTCTGGAAGACTGATTTAGATGCAGGGAAGTAGAGCCACACACAAGCAAGATATTAAATCTGGCTTCTCTGCCAACTTAGTCCCTATCAATTATAAAGATTCCCTGAGGAGTCTGTATTCTAAATTTTCTGGCACTTGTTCCACTAATTAGTGCAGCAATTAGCAGCCGGGTGTGGTGGCTCACACCTGTAATCCCAGCAGTTTGGGAGGCTGAGGCAGGCGGATCACCTGAGTTCAGGAGTTCGAGACCAGCCTGGCTAACATGGCGAAACCCTGTCTGTACTAGAAATACAAAAATTAGCTGGGCATGGTGGCGCATGCCTGTAATCCCAGGTACTCGGGAGGCTGAGGCAGGAGAATCCCTTGAACCCAGGAGATGGAAGTTGCGGTGAGCCGAGATCATGCCACTGCAGCCTGGGTGACAGAGATCATGCCACTGCAGCCTGGGTGACAGAGCAAGACTCTGTCTCCAAAAAAAAAAAAAAAAAAAAAGCAATTAGTGATTTTGTTAACGATTCAAACTGTTTTGTATCTTCTTCTAGCCCTGGTCAAAGGGCAGAAAACATTTTCAACGCAATAAAATATCAATGATTTTTGTTGCTGGCAATTTCATGCTCATTCTTTCTTTCTTGTTCCCCTCTCCCCCGCCCCGCGATGGAGTCTCACTCCCTCGCCCAGGCTAGAGTGCTGTGGGCAATGGCACAATCTCGGCTCACTGCAACCCCCACCTCCCAGGTTCAAGCAATTCTGATGCCTCAGACTCCCAAGTAGCTGGGATTACAAGGCTAATTTTATTTTTAGTAGAGACATGGTTTCACCATGTTGGCCAGGCTGGTCTCGAACTCCTGACCTCAGGTGATCCGCCCACCTCGGCTTCCCAAAATGCTCTGATTATAGGCATGAGCCACCTGGCCTCATTCTTTCAATATCTGCATTCCCAGACTACAGTTTCCAAGGTTTCCAGTGATACTGTCTATATGAGGAGGAAATTATTAAAAAGGAAAATTCTCTGAAACTCGAGACATTTATATCTTAGCACTATTACACAAAACCTCTATAATTACTTTACAAGCATTTCAGAATGTAATTATTTTTCCATTAAAATATGACACAGAACCACTCAGAGAAGACGAAAACATTTACTCCTTCAAAGTTTTAAATAAGAAATCTGAACCTTATCTTAAAGCAATATGTTAATACTCTTCTGTCTGAAACTGAGTTTTTCCTTTGACATTTCATTTTGACAGATATTTTATCCTTAGCTTCAATAAAAATTATTAACATATTTGCTCATGCGTTTCTTTCTTTCCTCAATTGTATATTCCCTCCTCACCCTGAGACACAAATCACCAAAAATATTTCATGAAGAGTTTTAAGAATATCGAATCATGTTACTGGGGTAAAGAGAATACCAAATTAAACAGTCATTGGTTGCTTGCTCTTGAAAGAGCAAGTCTTGCAGACAAAGGAGCAGAATCCAAAACAACTACAAATCCCATATATTACATTTGAATCCATCCTGCCTTTCCTCTTTCTGCCTTCCTCTTCATTTCAGTCTTCCTGTCTTTTCTTGTATTGAAATAACTGAGCTTCAAACAACAACAGAAAGTCATATTTAAGCTTCTAATGTCTATTGCTAAATCTAAGAAAAGGCATTCTTTCATCGGTTATGACTGAAGTATATTCACCTTTCAGAGGTATTTGAGGAGTATAGCGGTGATCACGGCTCACTGCAGCCTCAGTCTCCTGGGCTCAGGTGATCCTCCTGAGAGGTGACAGCATGCTGGCAGTCCTCACAGCCCTCGCTTGCTCTCAGAGCCTCCTCTGCCTGGCCTCCCACTTTGGCGGCACTTGAGGGGCCCTTCAGCCCACCGCTGCACTGTGGGAGCCCCTTTCTGGGCTGGCCAAGGCGGGAGCCGGCTCCCTCAGCTTGCAGGGAGGTGTGGAGGCAGAGGCGCGAGCGGGAACCGCGGCTGCGCGCGGCGCTTGCGGGCCAGCTGGAGTTCCGGGTGGGCGTGGGCTTGGCGGACCCTGCACTCGGAGCAGCCGGCCGGCCCTGCCGGCCCTGGGCAGTGAGGGGCTTAGCACCCAGGTCAGCTGCTGCGGAGGGTGTACTGGGTCCCCCAGCAGTGCCAGCCCACTAGCGCTGCACTCGATTTCTCACCGGACCTTAGCTGCCTTCCCGCGGGGCAGGGCTCGGGACCTGCAGCCCGCCATGCCTGAGCCTCCCACCCACTCCATGGGCTCCTGTGCGGCCCGAGCCTCCCCGACGAGCGCCACCCCCTCTGCTCCACAGCGCCCAGTCCCATCAACCACCCAAGGGCTGAGAAGTGCGAGCGCGCGGCGCGCGGGACTGGCGGGCAGCTCCACCTGCAGCCCCGGTGCGGGTTCCACTGAGTGAAGCCAGCTGGGCTCCTGAGTCTGAGGGAGATGTGGAGAACCTTTATGTCTAGCTCAGGAATTGTAAACGCACCAATCAGCACCCTGTGTCTAGCTCGAGGTTTGTGGGTGCGACAGTCTGTGTCTGGCTGCTCTGGTGGGGCCTTGGAGAACCTTTGTGTCGACACTCTGTATCTAACTGAGCTGATGGGGACCTGGAGGACTTTTATGTCTAGCTCAGGGATGGTAAATGCATCAATCAACGCCCTGTCAAAACAGACCACTGGGCTCTACCAATCAGCAGGATGTGAGTGGGGCCAGATAAGAGAATAAAAGCAGGCTGCCCGAGCCAGCAGTGGCAACCCACTCGGGTCCCCTTCCACACTGTGGAAGCTTTGTTCTTTCGCTCTTTGTGATAAATCTTGCTACTGCTCACTCTTTGGGTCCACACTGCTTTTATGAGCTGTAACACTCACCGCGAAGGTCTGCAGCTTCACTCCTGAAGCCAGCGAGACCACGAGCCCACCAGGAGGAACGAACAACTCCAGACGTGCCGCCTTAAGAGCTGTAACACTCACTGGGAAGGTCTGCAGCTTCACTCCTGAGCCAGCGAGACCACGAACCCACCAGAAGGAAGAAACTCCGAACACATCCAAACATCACAAGGAACAAACTCCGGACACGCCGCCTTTAGAACTGTAACACTCCCCACGAGGGTCCGTGGCTTCATTCTTGAAGTCAGTGAGACCAAGAACCTACTAGTTCCGGACACACTCCCACCCTTAGCCTCCTTGGTAGCTAGGGCTACAGGCCCATGCCACCGCACCCAGCTAATTTTTGTGTTTTTTATAGAGACAGGGTTTCACCATGTTGCTCAGGCTGGTCTCAAACTCCTAGGCTCAATCTACCTACGTTGGCCTCCTAAAATGCTAGGATTACAGGCGTGGACCACCACTCCTGGCTCTCCATTTTTTTAAATAAAAAGAAATTCTACAAATATTAACCATAGTTTCTTTTGGTATTTCTCTTTTCTTTTGAAATATTTTTCAATAAAATTCACCCAATAATTTATCTAAGACCTTCAAAGTCAAATTACAAGATGGCTGTTTTTGCTCACAATCAAAACATAAAATCCCATAGAGGAAACTAATAGGAATTATTAATTAGAGACACAAGAGAAATTCTTTAAAAAAGAAAAAAGGAAGAAGAAAATTAATGTAATGCTTTCGCAGGACTTCAGATAGTTCATTTTGGCATACACTAATATTAAAATACAGATCAGTTTCTCAGCACCAATAGATAAGCTGCCAGTTCTTCTCTGCCCTTAACCAATCTCAACAAGACACTCACTTCAGCATCCTTTGATAAATAAATTATCCATTGTTCCCTACAATAATTATCACAGAGCTCCTAGTACACAATACCATGTGCAGAAGGATACTTTGTTAAGTGTTACTGACTGGCTGCTTAGTTTTGAGTGCTTCAAAGTGAACATGATAATAAACGTTGAAGTGATTATTTAAAAATCTTCTTAGTTGGATGTTAGAAGTTAAGTTTCTTGGGATGGATCTAGATAACAGAATTCAACTGAAATATGCCAGTGCTTAGTATGGTGCCTATTACATAGTAATTACCTAGCAAATGTTTTTTGGGTGAATATCACATAGAAGCTCCTATCCTTGCAGCTGGTAAAGGGTTGTTAAGGTGACTGAAAGATCTCAACAAAAGAAAGAGGCTAAAGGATCAACAAATATTTATTATATATTCACTATTTAAAAAGCATTGTGCTGGATTTCTGCTTCCAGCCACGATGGCATAACAAGGACTGATTTTCATCTCCCGCCATAAACAACTAGAAAACTGGACAAATATTAGCAACAATATTTTCAGATTTTGACAATAGGCAAAGTAGAACTGTGAACCCTGAGAGAAGAGAAACAAATGAAGTGGGCCCTACAATCGCTCTGACTTTCTTGGAAGAAATTTCCAAACTATTAGCACACAGCAGGAAACCACACAGAGCCTAGCAACCTCCAGAGTTGGAGAAACGAAGATTAGAGTTAGAGGGCCATGAGGCAGCTAGAATATGTGGGACAGAATTCTGGAAAGGCAAATAACTGGATTCCTATTAAAAAAAAAGAGAGAGAGAGAAAGAAGAAAGAAAACTTTGAAAAAATAACAATAGAAAAATGTCCAAGTTTAATGAAAACTACAGATCCAGAAATCCAAGAATTTTAATGAATTTTAACCAGTATAAACACATACACACATATACACACACCCCAAGAAAAACTAAGGTACATCATAATCAAATGGCTTAAAATCAGTGATAAAAAGAAAATCTTATAAAACATTGTATTATGTGTTATAGTGGATACTAAGGTGAATGAAGAATATAGTGCTTGCCCCAAGAAGGACATTTTAATTTCCATTTATATGTAAATGTAATTTTCATGTGAGGCATTCAAATTTCCTTCTAGGCTTGGAAAGGTAAGAGGCAGGACCCAAATTCTAACATGGGTACAGAAATTGGTAGGTTTGGTTCACAGGGTGGGCAGCATTGCAAAGCAATATTTTAAAGAAGAATCCAGGGGAAATGCCAAAATTGAGAACCTTGCAAATAATGCAATGAAGAGTCCATCTGAATTAGACAGAGGAAGAGGCAAAATAAAGAGTTTGATGTAAGGTGAAGTGGCAAAAAATAAAGGATGTTTCAAGAAAAATGTTGGCAAGAAAGACTCTTCTGTGGTAGGCTGGACACAGTGGCTCACACCTATAATCCCAGCGCTGTGAGAGGCCCAGATGAGTGGATTACTTGAGGTCAGGAGTTCGAGACCAGCCTGGTCAACATGGTGAAACCCTGTCTCTACTAAAAATATAAAAATTAGCCAGGCGTGGTGGCACATGCCAGTAATCCCAGCTATTTGGGAGGCTGAGGCACAAGAATCACTGAACCTGGGAGGCAGAGGTTGCAGTGAGCCAAGATTGCACCACTGCACTCCAGCCTGGGCGACAGAGTGAGTGAAAGTCCATCTCAAACAAACAAAGAAACAAACCTTTAAAAACATTTTTTTTAAAGAAAGACTTGTCTTTGGTTGCAGAATCTGGGGTATCTCAGAATGAAGAATCCTCCTCTGGAGGAGAAGATGAGCTGGGAAGAGTCTATGCATTGGGCCAGGTGGGGATCTGTAATCTTCAAATAAAAAATTCCCCAGCTGGAAATGGAAAGTTCTATAAGATGTCCTAAGATGGCTTATCATTCCACATTTTTAGACCTCAAATCCTGAAGATGGTTGCTTCAGAGAGCTGCCTGTTTCTGTCCTTTATCATTTCCATTTTCTAATAATCAAAAACCTCTAACTAGCCAGTCTGATTGCAGTTTCTTTCTCCTCCAACCCATGCTGAACAAACTACCAAATAAACTTTTCCTAAATACTGTCTGCATTGGGTCTGTCCAAGTTTCCTCAAAAGCCTTCGATGTTTCACGGCCAATATCTTCCAACGTTATGTCCCCATTTGACCTATTTGTTTCTATTTCCCTAATATTCAGTGTCTGATCTATTCATGTCTACCTCTCCTTCTGTCATCATTGTGCCTGCTTGTCTAATTTTGCTCTTGTTGCCCATGCTCTCTTTTTCTCTCCCTCATCCATCCTTCAAGTACCACCACTGATCCTTAAAGCTTTTTCTTATGGCTTTTCAGGCTTAGAAACTACTCTAGGAGTCAAAATCTTGTTTATAAGGTTTAGTAGTTAATTTTCAGTACCACTGAACAATGTTCTAATAAGGTGACTTGTGTTAGTTTCTATTTCTTTCAGATATTAAGTTTTCTGAGGGTTGAGTCTATAATTAATCTTTCTTCTATAGTCCCAAATGCCTAAGACCGTTTTAAGACACATAAAAGATCAATAAATAATTGTTGATTGATTGACACTCAAGTCCATAATTCAAATAAACTGTTTCAAGTAAATGTGTGTGTGTGTATTCCTGTTGTTGTTTCAAAAAGTATCTACTTGATTATAATGAATTTTTTTATTCAAAGAACTGAGAAATACATAATACGAATAAGATAGCAAAGATTTTTAACTATATATATGTACATATATATATATCTAATTTGTATTACATATATAGTTCCTTATATATATGTAAAACTTCCCTGTAGCCAATTCCTACTTTGCAGTGATTTGAGGCCAGACTGTGAAACTGTGAAATTGGATTCCTTAGGTCATAAACGTGAACCTCCACTGCTAATACTAAACTAAATTCCCATGTTCTTTTGTCAGTAGAGGTAGGAATCAAAGATCAGAATGACATGATAGACACATGGTAAGTAGCAAATCAACATTGACCTAGAGAACAATCCTTGTCCAGTAACTTAAGAGACAAATGCTATCTGATAGGTTACTTCATTGGTATGGTTGATTTTTTGGGACCCTTAAATAAAATTGAGGCAGAGTCTGCAGTGAGAGCTTCCCCATTCTCTTCCTGAACATGAAGAGTATATAGATATAATACATCATCGGAAAAGACAATCACAATTTAAAAGCCTTACTTGTTATCTCTCCAACCCTTTCTAAGACAGCTTTCTATAGGCTTCTCTGTATTTACTCATATTATTTTAAGGTTATGGACTCAAATAATACATTAAATTTCAGATAACCTACTGGGAGTAAATTTCAAGAGCTATCACTTTATTATTATAATCTAGTCTTTGGCATATATATCTAAAGAACAAATGAATATGAATACAAATAAAAGAATACAATGTTTTTCAGAAGAAGTTGAAATAGCTCCATTCTGTATATTTTTAATACTCTGATTCTTATTTTCATGTTATGAAAACTTAACACATAATTCTGTGCCTGTCACACTTAGCAGATGACCAAAAACTGTCATCTTTTGTTTTTCCTGCAATTAATATCATGCAGAATTTAAAAATGTATAGAAGGTACTAAAGGTATGGTGTGATTTATATCAAAGAAAAAAATGCAGAGCATATAGTTCCTCACATAGGAAATTATTACTGTGGGCTTACATTAAAGAATTAGTTTCAACCTTCTGAAACCCAAAGAGGGTAAAAATACCATAAAAGCCAACAGTTGGGGGGTCCATGTTGACTGTCTCTTCTTCAAACTGTATTAGGAAGAGACCAATAACATTAATCTCATCAAATTTCATTAAAGGCAATGAGATTGTTAATTTTCATTCTTTTCAGTGGGCATTCTTTAATGTAGCAATTTAGAAGTGAGAAAATTACCATACTCCTTAGTATCTAAACAAAGAAATATTAGTGCAGATATTGCACATTTGAATCTTGAACCACCATATAAAATTAAGATATTTTATGAAACTAATTCATTGGTGACTAGGTTTTAAGAAAGTTCTGGTTTTCTATAGTGCTGATTTTATAACATAGTCTTATTACACAAAGAACTGCCACTGAAGTACTCTAAAGAAATTCAGTCATTACATCAAAAAAAAGAAAAGAAAATTAAGACAATTCAATTTTAAGGGCAGTCAAACTAATATGCTTCCCATGAGAACATAAGGAAAACAAAGGAATGGTTTTGAGGGAACTTGTTAAATTCTTTTATTAAACAGCCCTGAATGTAACTAGATGAGATTAGCTAGGATCAGAGTTGAGTTGAAGCTAAATGAATTCTATGACAATGTTTTCCTTTCTCTTAAGATTTCTTGAGCACATTGGTCGCCTGAATTAATTGTATGAGGCATAAATTCAGAAGCAAAAAAAGAAAGAAAGAATCCCTGCCAGCATCTAAGGGATAGCAGAGTCCAGGCCACAACCTCCAGAGAATCAATTATTGGTTTCTAGACTTAAACGTTTTGTGTGAAGCATTTTCATCAAAGAATATAAATGAACAAGTCGGAGGTTACCATTTACTTTCATTACTGTTCAAATTCAATACCTTGCCTGACCCAATCTCCTTGATGAAGTTTATGCTCTAATATATGGCAACACTTGTGACATCCAGAGAGCAGCTCTGCCCAGTTAATGGTCATGGTGGCTTCTCCATCTTCACATGCACTAGCAGGCCGTTCAAACAGGGAAATCAAGGCTGCAGTGAAAGCAATTGCTTGAACCTTGACAGAGACATTGAAAGAACAACAATCATGGACAGGATAATTGTTGCAAGAAGATTCTAGGTTATTTTAGTTTAATAAGGAATAGCTATTAACTTAATAAGAATTTCTCCAATATTATTTAAAGGATGCAGGCTGTTTTACTAAAAAACAGAACAATTATTAGTTTGGTGATACAATTACCAAAGGGCAGTCTTTTACTTGTTTTTAAGACACATTTGTCGTTAAAATAGTAAGAATGAAAAGCTTTCACAATTACAAAAGGAAATTGTTCAAATTAGCCTACTTCAGAGGTCACAGACATATTCTACTTTCATTCAGTAAGTAATAATTTTTCATAGTTCAGGTGAAATTTGATAGGAAGACAGAAATCATTGTATCCAATATCTAGGTTTCAGAGCTGCCCTCTCTAATCCTTTTGTTATATGATACAGGCAATGAGCACTCGCTAGGAAATTGGTACTGAGAAACCCAATACTCTATGTAGGAAAATCAGAACAATAAATTTGAAAGCATTTCGAGGGATAAATGTAATCACTTAATATTAAACATTTATTCATATTGGGATCTAATAAATTAAGCATCCTATGGTGAAAAAGGTTAGCAAGATCTTTTTTTCTAAATGAGAAAAGTGAGACTATACACAGACCAAAAAAACAAACAAACTCACACACACAATTAAGATTTGTTTTTGTAAACAAGAAGACAAACCGTGACCTAATCCATCTCTTCCGTGTCCAATGTGCATATAATCTATAATGTAATTAAATTTGGAGGTCACACGCACTGCATTTTAATTTCTATTTTAAACTACAGTTTGATGATTAAATCCATAGTATTCAATCTACCCTCACTTACCTTTCCAGTTATATCCCCAAAAGAAAGAAGTGATTCATTGGCATCAAGAGGATCATACCAATAATCCATGCAAATTGGTGTTCCTTTAAGGCCTTGGAGTTTGTATTGGCAAGCAAATTCTTCTTTGGACAGCAGATCATAGAAACAAATCTCTTTACTTGTAAAAGCCACTGCTATCTAAAGTAGCAGAGTAGAAAATCAGAAAGTAATTCTGATGGATTTAGCACAATTAATATGCAAAGCAGACATGCCACTCTAATTGCCAAATCAGACTTTGTTCTCTGAGGATCCTTAACAGTATTACAGAAGTAAAGAACAGCGGCACAAATGTACTTTATCCTAACTGTGGAATCTAGTCAAGAAGAAACTTTTCCTATTAGAGGCATTTGAACATGCTTTATTTCCTATCCCTATTCCACACAGTCACCAACATCCCCATCCATGGGAGACTAGACCACTAATCACATAGGAGAGACTAAGGCACAGAGATATAGCAACATACAATCATACCAGAAACTTTACAAACCATGTTTTATGATGCAAGTAGAGACTTTCATGGAAAGCATTTGATACAGACTCTATAAGTAGCTTTATCCGAAGTCAGAGAAAATCCTAAAGGCTATTTTAGAAAGGGGAAAATATTTAACAACATAAAAATAAGTCAATAGAAAATGCCTCTGTGGAGATGCACACATTGGATTTACTAGAAAAAGACTTCAATTCAACTATTATACATATGTTCAAACAACTAAACAAACCAAGATCTAAAGAAGTAAAGGAAAGTATGTGGCTGGGTGTGATGGCTCATGCCTGTAATCCCACCACTTTGAGAGGCCAATGCAGGAGGATTGCTTGAGGCCAGGAGTTCAAGAACAGCCTGGGCAACATAGTGAGACTCCCATCTTTTAAGAAAAAAAAAAGAAAGAAAGAAACAAATGAGAATGATGTCTCATCAAACAGAGAATTTTAAGAAACATGCATAAATTATTAAAATCACCATTCTGCCAATCTTTGCCCTTTAATTGGAGTTGTTAGTCCATTGATATAATTACTGAAAAGGTAAGATTTACATCTGCCATTTTTCTAACAATACAGCCCCATAATACAGAAGCAAAAACTAAAATTATTGAAGACAGAGTAGCCATTTCAATAATAACAGTTGGATATTTCAATACTCTACTTTCAATGATGGATAGAACAACTGAGCTGAAGATCAGTAAGAAAATGAAGACTTGACAAACACTATAAACCAACCAGATCTAATGTGTGTCTAAAGAACACACCATTCCAACGTCAGCAGGATGCATTTCTTCTCAAGTGCACATGGCACTTTCTCGAGAGTAGACCATAGATTAGGTGATAAAGCAAATCTCAATACATTTAAAAGACTTGAAATTATATAAATTATATTCTCCAAACACAATGGAATGAAATTAGAAGTTTCATTCAACAAAATAAAATTTGGGAAATTCACATCTACATGGAAATAAAACAACACACTTCTAAGTAACCAATGGGTCAAAGAAGAAATCACAAAAGACATGAGAAAATACATTCAGATGAATGAAAACAAAAACACAACAGACAAAAAACTTATGGCACACAGTAAAAGCAATGTCTAGAGTAAAATTTATATTTGCAAACATCAATCTAAAAAAAAATTCTGAAATCATAACCTAACTTTCCATCTTAAGAAACCAGAAAAAGAAGAGCAACCTAAACCCAAAGCCAGCAGAGGGAAGAAAAAAATAAAAATTAGTACAGAAATAAAACAAATAGAGAATGAAAAAGCAATAGAGAAAAACAACGAAATCAAATTAGTTCTTTGAAAAGATAAACAAAATTAGCAAAATTTTAGCTAGATTAACCAAGAAAAAAAGAGATGATATAAATTATTAAAATCAGAAATAAAAGAGTGGACAGTACCATCAACATTGCAGAAATAAAAAAGTATTAGTAAGATAATAAAATAATTATATGCCAAGAAATTAGTTAACATTTATGAAATGGATAAATTTCAGGAAAAAAAAAACTATGTAAACCCACTCAGACAGAAAATATCAACAGAACTAAGACGAATGAAAGATTAAATTAATAGTCAAAAAAAGTGTCACAAAGAAAATCCTCAACTAGATGGCTTCACTGATAAATTCTACCAAATGTTTCAAGGAAAATAATACCAATATTTCTCAAACTCTTCCAAAAAATTACAGCAAAGGTAACACTTCCCAAATCATTTTATCAGGCCAGGATTACCCCAATACTGAAACCAGACAAAGACATCACAAGAAAAGAAAACTGCAGATCTATACCTCTTACGAATATAAATGTAAAATGTATACTGAACTAAATACTAGCAAAGAGAATTCAGCAACATACAAAAAAGTTTACACATCATAGCAAAGTAATATTTATCCCAGGAATGCAAGGTTTGTCTAACATACAAAAATCAATCAATGTAATACATCATATTAATGGAATAAAAGGCAAAAGCTATATGGTAATCTTAGTAGATGCAAACAATGCATTTGACAAAATCCAACACATTTTCATGATAAAAACACTCAACAAACCAGGAATAGAAGAGAATTTCTTCAACCTCATAAACAGCATGTACAACAACAACAAAAATCCTACAGCTGACATCATACATATTGGTGAAAAAATAAATACATTCCCCATAAGATCAGAAACAAGACAAGGATGTCCATTCTCATCACTTCTATTTAATATGGCATAGAATTTCTAGCCAGATAAATTAAGCAAGAAAATGAAATTTTAAAATGTCAATATTGAAAAGGAGGAAGTTAAACTAGCTCTCTATATCTATTTGGAGATAACATGATATTATATATAGGAAATTTTAGAAATACTCAAAAACACTACAGAACTAACACATGACTTCAGAAAGATGCAGAATATATTATCATTTTTGAAAAATCGATTGTATTTCTATACAATGAACAATCTGAAAATGAAATTACCAAAGGCAGTGTTAAGAGAATGTAAAAACTGAGATGCAGTTTTTGCAAAGTATCCATCTGATAAACCTATCTATATACATATATAAATATAAATAGAATATATAAAAACTCTCAAAACTCAATAATAAGAAAACAATCCTAATAAAAAATGGGAAAAGATTTGGATAGACATTTTGCAAAAGAAGATGTACAGGTAGCAAACCAGCACATGAAAGTATGCTTAACATTATTAGTCACTAGGTAAATATGAATTAAAGCCACAACAAGATATAAATGCAGGCCTTTTAAAATGGCTAAAATTAAGAGAAAAAATAACTGATCACACCAAATGTTTGTGAGGCTATATCCACAAAATGGAAGGCTGCAGAGCAATAAAAAAACTAGTAGTATACCTCAAAACATGGATAATTCTCAAAATAGTTATGCCATGTTAAAAAAAAAGAAAAGAATAAAAGGAGTACACACAGTATGGTACCAATTATACAAAACTCTAGAAAATCCAAATTTATCTATAGTGACCGAAAGCAGATCGCTGCTTGCTTAACGAAAAAGGGATCGGGGGGGTTACAAAACACTGCAAAGAAAATTTTGAGGGTGATTAATATGTTCATTGTCTTCTTCGTACTTTTGATTTTTCACAGGTCATGTATGTGTTAAAATCTATCAGCTTGGGACACTTTCATATGTGCAGTGTATTTTGTGTAATTATATTTCAATAAACCTGTTTTAAAAAGAAAAAAAAGCAACATTCTTTAAGATTCTATATTGAGTAAGCACAAAAGAAAGGCTAAGATTTTAGTTCAGTGCTGAAAAGAAGAAACAGTGCAACACAAATATTATATGAAAATAACAGAATACTGCACATAGATATAAAAAAATCATCTGGACTAGAACTATCTTTTAATTCATACAAGTTAAATATTAGCACCAGATACTTAGCAAAAAGTAACTGGATCCAATGTCAGCAGCCACTGTGGACACAGCAAAGACTGAAGCACAGGCCTGAAGTTGGGCTGCCTCAGTTTACAAATCTTGGCAACCCTGATTACACCCTGGGTGACTGAGGGAAAATTATACAACTTCTCTCTGCTCAATCTCTCATTTGTAAATTCCCTCTCATTTGTAAAGAGGGAATAATATCTACTCCATGGTGATTTTGAGAGGATGAATAGATCAGGGCATAGGAAGCTACTGAGGATGAGAGTGATTTATGGTTCCAAACAATAGAGCATACGTTTTCCCACTAAAAATAACTTGCCCTTTTGGAGAAATGCTGATTTTAGGTCTGGCATAGGAAATATACAAGATGATTCTGGAACATTTTGTCACACCAGGAAACAAAGAAGTTTTCAAGTGCTGTCAGGATTATAAAAAGACTCAGAAGCCGACTTGCATTGTTCCCACTCTCTAAAGAGGGTACAATTTTTGGTATAAGATAACGATTCAGCAGATTAAAACAAATAAAAAATTTTAAACCCATGATTTTTCAATTATACTGATAATAATAACAATAGCATTCATTGTTTATCTTTACAGAATATTAGAAAACCAGCTCATTATTTTGAAAACTGGCAAACAAAAGTGAAAAATTAGGCATTTATTCTGCCCTTAATTTGTACCACATGATAACTGAACAATTAATGGGGTTATTTCTTTCTTATAGAGGTATTCTAGCTTAAAGGAAAAGGAAACTGTGAAATTAGAATATCATCTTCTGACCCCTAAAAAATTCATGGATCTAGGAATAATCAGCAACAACTGCTAACATCTGAAGAAGAGGAAGAAGCAGGTATTTAATACCTACTGACTGAAGAAAACATAACCACCTATTCTAAACAAACTAACCACTCTGAAACTATGCAAGGCTTTACACTTGACCACTAATTCACTAGAAAAGTCAGGGAATGGCTGGACATATTAAACAACACCAGGTAGACACAATCTGTGAAATCCAGACTGTGGAAAATTCTAAAGGACAAAACTTGGTTTCTTTAACAAAAACATCAACAGCAACAGCCAAAATTTGCAAAAAAAAAAAAAAAAAAATTAAGAAAAAAGAAAAGCACGTATATCAAAATAGACATATTAACCATTCACAATATTTGGACCTTATTCAGATCTTCATCGAAACAAACTATTAATAAGACAATCAGGAAAATATGTACATGACTGGATATTTCATGATCTTAAGAAAATATTGCTATGGATATTAAGTGTGGTAGTGGTATTTTGGCTATGCTGAAATAGAGACATATTTTAGAAATACAGAAATCTTTACAGGTGAAATAATATGATGTTTTGGATCTTAAGGGGGAGGTATAGATGAAACAAGATTAGCCGTGAATTGAAAATGATTGAATACTAGGTACATCAGGTTTCTAATACTATTCTCTCTGCTTGTGCATGCATTTGAAAATTTTCATAGTAAAATCCACCATCTGCTTAATATAAAATATTAGCAATATGGATACTTCAAGCTCCAACCTTCCCCATTAAAATCATTTTACTTACAGTATGTTATCTTTCTGAGAGGTATTGGTATATGAAGATGCTTAGACCGAGTGGGCCCTATCTATTAGAATGAAGACACTGACTAGTACAGTGATCAAAATTAGATAAGCAGTTCCCCTTAATTGCATTGAATCCTGCCATGCACTATAATAGCCTCTCAGCTCTACATATAGATCCACAATCCTGCTGTAAACTATACAGGAGTAAAGTACTTATAAGCTAATAATGAAGCATGGCCTCATTGAAGACAGAGCCAGGAATCTGAGTCATCAGCCACAGTGTCATTACAAGGCACCCAAGAAAACAGCTTGGGAAATCGTGTAGTTTTGGCACTACCTGTTCTCCCTCCAGGTCAGGAGAAAGCCACCAAGAGTAGTGCAGCTTTCTGTTACTGCTAGCCAGGAGCCCTGCCCCATAACTTTTTCCTCTTTTACAAGCAGTACATTTTTTTTATAAAGAGTCTGTACCTTGTTTACATTTTCCAGAGAAACCAGACTTGTCACCTACAGGTGTTTGAGTTTGGTGGCATCTGAAGTGATGGGGAATGTTTCTTGCAGCTTTAAATGCTCTCCCCAGATTGCCAATAAACCTTCTTTACTAATTGTCAGATAATGACTTGAATTTTTTAAGAAAATTACTTTTTGAATGGTGTCCTTGTGTTTTACTGGGAGGAATTCAAGGTCCTTCCACTGGGGCACCACAGTTGCCTTTGCTCGTTCGTCTTGCTCATAAAGCTCTAGCAGTATAAATGAAGTCAGCTTGTCCCAATTAATGAAGCTGTCTTGGGCCACATCCACTTTGTCGAAGAGCTCCCCGTATTCTTCCTTCGTGCCCCAACCAACAATCTCTGTCATCTTCTGCGTGAAGTCTTCTCTGGACATACAAATGATTTTCCTTGGCTCTGGGGACTAGAAACAGGAATCCAAAAACAATAATGAGACAACAGTGAAATCATCATATGCACGAGAGCACTGTGCTACCCACAAAGGTGAATTTAATCAGCAATTCTGCCAACATGAAAAGAAAAATATTTTTTGCTTCATAACAGTAATATACTCAAGTGAACTTAAGCTGGGGAGCGAGTAACTGACAGGACTAGAGACTGACATTCTTAATCACAAAAAGTCAATCACAAAAGTCCTTATATCGGGAAGAATAAGGCAGGAGAATATGTGATGATGGAAGCATGGAATGATGTGAGGCTGCGAGCCAAATAATTCAGGTTACCTCTATTTAAGCTAGAAAAGGCAAGAAATGGTTCTCCCCTAGTACCTGCAGAAGAAAGACAATCCTGACAACCTGATTTTATCCCTGTAAAACCCATTTGGGGCTTCTGTACTCCAGAACTGTACATTAATATATTTGTGTGTTTTAAGTCATGGTTTTTGGTAATTAGTTACAGCAGCAATAGAAATTAATGCAGGCATATCTCTTTTTGTTGCATTTTTCTTTATTGTACTTTGCCGATATTGTGATTTTTACAAATTGAAGGTTTGTGGCAACCTTGCAAGTCTATCAGTGCCATTTTTTCAATAGCATCCCTACTTCGTATCCCTGTGTCACATTTTGGTAATTCCTATAATATTTAAAACTTTCTTATTATTATTATTATTATATCTGTTACGGTGATCTGTGATCAGTAATCTTTGATGTTACTACTGTAATTGTTTTGGGGCACCATGAACCACACCCATACGAGATAGCAAACTTAATTCATGAGTGTTGTGTATGTTCTGATTGCTGCACCAAACAGTCATTCTGCTTTCCCTCTCCCTTTCCTTGGCCTCCCTATTTTTTGAGACACAAAAATATTGAAATTGAGCCAATTAATAACCCTATAATGGCCTCCAAATGTTTAAGTAAAGTCAGAGTTTCACATCTCTCACTTTAAATCAAAAGCTAAAAATGATTAGGCTTAATGGGGAATGCATGTCAAAAGCTGAGAGAGGCTGAAAGCTAGGCCTCTTGCACAAAACAGCCAAGTTATGAATGTAAAAGAAAAGTTCATGAAGGAAAAGTGCTATTCCTTTGAACACATGAATGATAAGAAAATTAACCAGCCTTACTGCTGCTGTGAAGAAATTTTAGTGGTCTGGATAGAAGATCAAACCAGGCACAACATTCCTTTAAGCCAAAACCTAATACAGAGCAAGGCCCTAACTTTCCTTAATTTTTTGAAGGCAGAGAGAGGTAAGGAACTTTCAGATGAAAAGTTGAAAGCTGGCAGAGATTGATTCATGAGGTTTGAAGAAAAGAAGTCATCTCTACAACATAAAAGTGCAACATGAAGAAGAAACTGCTGATGTGGAAGCTGCAGCAAGTTATCTATAATCCCTAGCTAAGATAACTGATGAAGGTGGCTACACTTAACAATACATTTTCAATGTAAATGAAACAGCCCTATTTGGAAGAAGATGCCATTTAGGACTTTCATAGCTGAGAGAAAAAGTCATGCCTGGCTTCAAAGCTTCAAATGACAGACTGTCCTGTTAGGGGCTGATGTACCTGGTGAGTTTAAGCTGAAACCAATGCTCATTTACTATACCCAAAAATCTCTCAGGCCTTTAGAATTATGCTAAATCTGGCTGGGCACAGTGGCTCATGCTTACAATCTCAGAACTTTGGGAGACTGAAGGGGAGGACTGCTTGAGCCCAGAGTTTGAGAAAAGACTGAGCAACGTAGTGAGACTCCATCTCTACAAAAAATAAAAAAATGAGTTGGGCATCATGAGCCTGTAGTCTTAGTTACTTGGGAGACTGAGGTAGGGGTGTCACTTAAGCCTGGGAGATAGAGGCTGCAGTGAACCGTGATTGTGCCACTGCACTCCAGCCTGGGCAACAGAGCAAGGCCCTGTTTCTGTGCTCTATAAGTGAAACAACAAAGCCTGAATTACAGCACATATGTTTACAGCATGGTTTATTGAATATACATGGTTTACTGAATATACAGCGTGGTTTACTAAAGCCCACTGCTAAGACGTACTGCTTTGAAAAAATATTCCTTTTAAAAGGGTGCTGCTCCACCATGTCGCTGGTGGCTCAAGAGCGCCAACAGAGATGTACAAGGGGATTAATATTGTTTTTATGCCTACTAACACAATGTACATTCTGCAGCCCCTACATTAAGAAATAACTTCAACTTTCAATTCTGATTATTTAAAAAATATCTTTTGTATGGTATAGCTGCCATGGACAGTGATTCCTCCAGTGGATGTGAGCAAAGTAAATTAAAAACCTTTTGGAAAGGATTCACTAGAATGGCATCATTTCAGATGCCATTAAGAATATTCATAATTCATGGGAGGAGGTCAAAAAGTCAAAATTAACATGAGTTTGGAAAAAAGTTGATTTCAACCCTCATGGAAGACTTTGAGGGGTTCAAAACTTAGATGAAGAAAGTAACTGCGGATGTGGTAGAAATGACAAGAGAACTCGAATTAGAAGTGGAGCCTGAAGATGTGACTGAATTGCTGCAATCTCACGATCACACTTAAATGGATGTGGAGTTGCTTCTTATAGATGAGCAAAGAAAGTTGTTTCTTGAGGTGGAATCTATTCCTGTTGAAGATGCTATAAACATTGTTGAATGACAACAAAGATGTAGACTATTAAATAAACTTAGTTGATAAAGCAGTGGCAAGTTTTGAGAGTATTGACTTCAATTTTGAAAGAAATTCTATTGGGAGTAAAACACTGTGAAATAGATCTCATGCTACAGAGAAATCTTTCATGAAAGGAAGAATCCATCGATGTGGCAAACTTCACTGTTACCTTCTTTAATGAAATTGCCACAGCCGCCTCAACCATCAGCAACCACCACCCTGATCAGTCAGCAGAAGTCAACATCAAGGCAAGACCCTCCACTAACAAAAACATTACCTCCCGCCAAAGGCTCAGATGATTGTTAGTATTTTTCAGCAATAAAGTATTTTTTAATTAAGATATGTACAGTTTTTTAGATATGTGCTATTGGACATTTAATACCCTACAGTATAGCTTAAATATTTATCTTTTATTTGCTCTAGGAAACAAAGAAATGTGTGTGACTCACTTTATCCTGATACCCACTTTACTACAGTGGTCTGGAACCAAATCCGCAATATCTCCCAGGTGTGCCTGTCAAGTGGTTGATGAAAATTGAGTGAATCCCTGAAGAGTGCTTAGTGAAGCCAGTAAAATTACCCCATGGTGAAACTTTAATCAAAGGGCAATAATTTAACTTCTATACATATGCCATTACAAAGAACAGCGAAGCCACATGCAATTGATTCTTGCTGTTCGTGGTAGCTGTATTCTGTAAAGTCTCTGAGAACACTAAATTAGCAGATACTGAACCATTGCTGTTACGGGAAACACAGGATTAAGTTTCTGCAAACCTCTGCACAACTGCTCACTACATAATTTTGTTTTATGTGTGTTTCTGTTGAAAGACATCTTATTTAATATATTGTTAATTAATCACAATTAAATTCATAGCCAACAGCATCACAACGCGTGCCTGAATGAAGCTAACTTGTGTATCTTCTCAGTAAGACATATCACAGCTTTCTCAGGCTTAGGAACACTAGCCAGCACTCCACCACCACACCTGGGGGCCATTTTAAACAGTGAAATCCGCAACAATAAGCACAACATGTGAAAAACGTGGCGCTAAAGAGATGTTAAAAACAATGAGATCACTTGGACGTAGGGTGGGGAACATCACACACCGGGGCCTGTCAGGGGGTGGGGAGCTGGGGGAGGGATAGCGTTAGGAGAAATAACCTAATGTAAATGATGAGTTGATGGGTGCAGCAAACCAACATAGCACATGTATACCTACATATCAAACCTGCACGTTGTGCACGTGTACCCTAGAACTTAAAGTGTAATAAATAAAAAAAGAAAAAAAGAAATTGCCATATGGTAAAAAAAAAATAAATAAATAATTTAAAAAAGAGATGTTAAAAAGGACGCTTGTTTACAATATGAGAGCTGGAACAAGAAAGCAGAGTGTTGCCTTGTTTGATCTCTGCTTGGAATGTACACATTGGGAGACTCAAACTTTTTGCCACTCTGCACACGTCTGAGAAGGACCATTGAAGTGCCACGAGTATTGATTTGGGGATTAATAAATTTTAGGAAGTAGGCAAATTTGCAAGTATAAAACTCACAAATAATGAAGATTAACTGTATTTCAAGCAAATATTTAGCTTCACATTGATGGGCTGTTTAGTTCAGTGAGATTCATTATGAGAGAATAAACTTTTCCCACCACGTCAAAGCGAGAGTCAGGCCTGGAAGAAGCACTAGAGGCAGCATATTGTGGAGCAGGTCAAACCAATGTAGGTTTAAGCCTGGTTCCACCAGAGATTGTGAGAACTACCGGCAAGGTACTTCACTGCTAAGCCATAATTTCCCATCTGTAAAGTAGGTAAAGCAGTATCAGTTGCAAGAAAATTGTTATGAAGATTAGCTGAGATAACAGAGGTTAGTTTAATGAAGGTTAGTCCAGGCACTTAACTAATTAAAATAACTTTCTGAAAAATAATTGATATCAAGCCCTTTGAACCAGCCACAAGTTAATTATTCTTATCTTTGTTCAGTTACTTGTAGTCTAAAATGTTTAGATAGCTGGACATTTTTTAGTGACCCAGATTTTAAGGGTAGAGAAAGAAACCTGGTCCTAAAAGTGCTCCATCTGTGTCAAAACTGAAAACTATTTCTGAAAAATAAGGCAATGTGGATTTTTATTTTAAACTATTACATAATGGCATCAATCAATCTCTTAGATTGTCTCATCAATAAAACAACATTTAAAAGCAGGATCTCTGTATTTTCTTCCTGTGAGCTGGTGGCTTATTTTTTATTTCTAAGAACAAGAAACTACTCGGACAAATATCAAAACAATTTCTTTTTTACATTTAAGAATGTAGAATTAGAAACAAATTGTAAATGACAAATTTTCTTTCCCAAAGTGATATAAGCAATCAACTATATACTTTTCTACACATTGATAATACCAATATCCACTGGGGAAAGAGACAAGAAATATACTTAGGTTATGAAATTTGACCCAAAAAGTACAACTGTATGATATCCCTGGCAGTTATGTTACCAATTGTTCACCCATTAGCTTGTTAAGTTTGAAAATGAAACTATGTTTTTGCCATACCTCCAGTTAAAATCTAGCAGTTTGTTTTTACTAAAAAATCCTAACTTTTTTCAAGAAGCATGATGTTTTGATTAATATGTTATTAATTCTATCATATGCCAACTTGAATAAATTAGTTAAATGTACAATTAAGGTAATTGATCTTTTATACAAGCTTAAAAGCACAAATGCATTAACTTTTACCACACAATTAATTCTTGTTTTATCAGTGGCTCCCACCCTCTGGAACTGGAATTAATTCATCCATCTCATCATACTATATATATCATACACTGTGGTTGGGAAATTGTGTGGTAGTGAAGAAGGTGGAGCTCTAAGTCTTAGCCCCAATCATGGCACCTCTAAGTAGGAATAATAATAACGAATTCCTAGTGCTGTTATGAGGATCTATTCATAATTTAATGTACATATAGCACATGGGATAATTTAACGTATGGATGGCACATTTATACTGAATAAATATTAATGCCTTGCTAAGGGGTTTAGAGAATAGAAGAATTATAAATTGAGTCATCATGTCAGCAATGACGGTTTTCTGAGAATTTAGCCAAACTCGTGTGTGTGTGTGTGTGTGTGTGTAAGGCTTTGGAAGTGTTCATAATTAATCTCTACCAGGGTGGCTAGCTGCTAACTAGATACTTCTTAGAGATTTCTTAGGAGCCCAGAGAATAGGTGCAGGAGACCGTACCAGCAGAATGGTCTGAAATCCTCTGCTTCTATGACTATTACCATCATAGCAGCAGATGCTAGTTTTTGTCTTAAAAAGAAACAACTGTACACACTGTTTCAGCTGCTCTTCCTCAAAGGCACAAATAGAAAGCTGTCCTAAGTGAGCCTGGTGAGAGTAAAGTTTACCTGTTCCCAGAACCATGGCTCTTTCACATATAAAAGAGCGACATTTCACCCATGTGAGTAAACCCAGCTTCTGTCTTGTCTTTAGCCACTCGTAGTGCTGCTCTGTGAGCCAAATATCCCCATCCTGGACTTGGCAGAAAGTAATTCCACAGAAAGAAAGCAAAGATACCCTTTTCAATCTAAAAAATGAACTTGCATATAGCATCATTTAGTTGCTACAAACTCTTAGTTTGCGTTAGATTCAATACTGAATGGCGAAATAATTTACCATTGAGCTCTCTTTAGGGATATACATACATATGCATACATAGACACACATCTTTAAATTAGTGCTAATTTAGTTAATGTCTGGGTTTTATGCCTGGATTTGACACACAACATTTGTATGCCCTTAAGCCAGTCATGACCTCTCTCAGGGTTTGCATGAAGTACCAACAAGATAATATGTATGAAGGCCATCTTCTTTACATTAGGCAACTCTATTCAAGCATTAATTATTGTTGACACATCTACAACAGTACAAATTCACAAGTATACACTTAATATAGATAGGGAAATATTGGGAATTTAGGAAATTTTACTTCATTATAAAACATAGAGCATAAAATACTTCTCATTTCCTTCAATGAAAAGTTTAATTACTATGGCTTTAATAAAACCTTTATTATTCCAGTAAACAATGTGTTCCCATTCAAATGTAGACTTTCAAATAAAAACTGCTTAATAGTGTTTTAAAGATATATCCTTTGATTCTTATTAATCTGTATTATCTGTATGGTCTTTTTGAGGTAATAATTAGTACTCATGCCTCTGTTAGAACTCCTCTTCTAATAAAGGTGAAAAGTATATGAGCCATTAGAAAACATAACCTCATTCAGCTCTTCCTGGTACAATGTTTGTACATTTATTTTGCTACATCTATTTAACTGCTAAGAAAATAACCAGTTATTAAATTGTCTACAATTGTTGTTGCAAGAGTCAGAAAGCTAATATACTCACAATGTCCAGCTGATTATATCACTAGACACATCTTTAGACCTTTTGAAAATGTTCCTGTCTTCCTGAAATCTTTTCAAAGAATATTCTGAAAATCATTTCCTTTTGCCTAAAAAGCATGTTTTGCAGTTACAGTCAGTTCTAGTGAGCTGCCTGTCTATTTAGAAAAAGCATAAACTCTAAAATTTCATTTAGCTCTGAGCTTTGTAAGATTTGGATTTAGCCATAACTTATATGAAAACTGAGCTCTAACTGCAAGTGCAAAATTTAAAAAAAAACCTTGAAACTTGACAGGGATTTTTGTCATTAAGAAGAGATCGTGTGCCATTGGCAACATGTGAATGTGCCAACATACTTTTACAAATGTTTATTTTTTTGCACAAAAGAATCCATGCTTATTATAGAAAATGAAGATAAGTTAAAATTAAAATCATTTATAATGCCATCAGCCTTTCAGATTTATTTCTAGACAGAAACAGAAATGACCACTTCTTATTTACAAAATAGTGTCATGATGTACATACATATCTTACTATGTTGCTTTTTCCACTTATATCATACCATAAAGCTATGTGTCTTATAATATATAGGTCTTTGTTACTATTTTTAATGCCTGCACAATATTTTATAGAGAAGACATACAATTATTTATAACCCCATTATTTAAAATTTCAATTGTTTCCAATGCGTTACAGTTTTATATAAACAACCCAGCAACATATATATATATTCCTACATACACATCATTGCTAAGCTGTCCAATTATTTCCTAAGGCAAATTCTCTAGAAGCATAATTACTGAATCAAAGAATTTACATGTCCTGACGGGATTTTTTATATATTTTGCCAAATTCTCTTCTGAAAGGTTAAATAAATTTACATTCCCATCAACAAAGTAGGAGGTTGCCTGTACTCAAGACCCTCATAAAGGTGGGGTATTATCCTTCTTAAGACTTATTGATTGGTTGCTAAAGTATAGTTCTATTAATAATAAGCCTAAATATTACATAATTTCTGGAGGAAAAATATATTTCTAAAGCAGACATTTTATCTTTCAAAGTCTGCCAACCCTTAGAAATGTTGTTTATATTTTTTGTCCCCTCTTTCCAATAGCGTATTTCATAATGAAATGAGAAAAGAAATACTTTCTTATCCCCTACTCTGCAAATAAGAACTTGACCAAGACAAGATAAAAGTCCCAGGTTAACACTATTGAGAGAGCACAATCCACATTGGTGTGGGTATTTTCTCCTCTGTCAAAAGTTGGCAGTGGGTTAGCATTTCACTGACCAGAGGTTTACTGCCCTTAAGTCATTGGTGAGTATTTGTTTCCAGATCCTGAAAATAAATGTCAAATGATGAGTTGTAAGCCACTGGGAGAAATATGTCCATCCATCCTTCCACCCATTGATCTACTCATTAATAAATATATATTAAAGATGTATACCATATAAAGCAGCACCACATAGGTATACTTATTAGTTCAGTCAACAAATATTTATTGTCTGTTCCATGCCAAACATTATTCTAAGCACTCACCACTAAATTTTTAAATTTTTTTTAATTTCCATAGGTTTTTGGGAAAGAGGTGGTATTTGGTTACGTGAGTCAGTTCTTTAGTGGTGATTTGTGAGATTTTGGTGCACCCATCACCCGAGCAATATACACTGAACCCAATTTATAGTCTTTTATTCCTCAACCCCTTCCCACTCTTTTTCCCTGAGTCCCCAAAGTCCATTGTATCACTCTTATGCCTTGGCATCCTCTTAGCTTAGCTTCCACTTATGACTGAGAAATACAACGTTTGGTTTTCTAGTCCTGAGTTACTTCACTTAGAATAATAGTCTCCAGTTACATTGAGGTTGCTGCAAATATCATTAATTCATTCCTTTTTATGGCTGAGTAGTATTCTATTGTGTGTGTGTGTATATATATATATTTATATATCACAGTTTCTTTATCTACTTGTTGATTGATGGGCATTTGAGTAGCTTCCACATTTTCGCAATTTCAAATTGTGTTGCTATAAACATGCGTGGGCAATATCTTTTTGGTATAATGACTTCTTTTCCTCTGGGTAGATATCCAGTAGTAGGATTGCTAGATCAAATGCTACTTCTAAAGAATCTCCACACTGTTTTTCATAGTGGTTGTACTAGTTTGCATTTCCACCAGCAATGTAGAAGTGTCCCCTCTTCACTACATCCATGCCAACACGTATTAGTTTTTGATTTTTTGATTATGGTCATTCTTGCAGGAGTAAGGTGGTATCACATTGTGGTTTTGATTTGCATTTCCCTGATCATTAGTAATGTTGAGCATTTTTTTCATATGATTGTTAGCCATTTGTGTATCTTCTTTTGAGAATTGTCTATTCATGTCCTTAGCCCACTTTTTGATGGGATTGTTTGTTTTTTTCTTGCTAATTTGTTTGAGTTCATTGTAGATTCTGGACAATAGCCCTTTGTCAGGTGTATAAAGTGTGAAGATTTTCTCCCACCCTGTGAGTTGTCTGTTTACTCTGCTGACTGTTCCTTTTGTTATGCAAAAGCTCTTTAGTTTAATTAAGTCCAGCTATTTATCTTTGCTTTTATTACATTTGCTTTTAGGTTCTTGGTCATGAAATCCTTGCCTGAGCCAACGTCTGGAAGGGTTTTTCCAATGTTATGTTCTACAATTTTTATAGTTTCAGGTCTTAGATTTAAGTCTTTGATCCACCGTGAGTTGATTTTTGTACAAGGTGAGACATGAGAATCCAGTTTCATTCTCCTACATATGGCTTGCCAATTATCCCAGCACCATTTGTTGAATAGGATGTTCTTTCCCTACTTTATGTTTTTGTTTGCTTAGTTGAAGATCAGTTGGCTGTAAGTATTTGGCTTTATTTCTGGGTTCTCTATTCTGTTCTGTTGGTCCATGTGCCTATTTTTATACAAGTACCATGCTGTTTTGGTGACTATGGCCTTAAAGTGTAGTTTGAAATCAGGTAATGTGATGCCTCCAGATTTGTTCTTTTTGCTTAGTCTTGCTTTGGCTATATGGGCTGTTTTTTGGTTCCATATTAATTTTAGGATTGTTTTTCCTAGTTTTGTGAAGAATAATGGTGGTATTTTGATAGGAATTGCTTTGAATTTGCAGATTGCTTTTGGCAGTATGGTCATTTTCACAATATTACTTCTACACATCCATGAGCGTGGGATGTGTTTCCATTTGTTTGTGTCATCTATGGTTTCTTTCAGCAGTGTTTTGTAGTTTTCCTTATAGAAGTCTTTCACCTCACCTCCTTGGTTAGGTATATTCCTAAGTATTTAATTTTTTCTTTTGCAGCTATTGTAAAAGGAGTTAAGTTCTTGATTTGATTCTCAGCTTGGTTGAAGTTGGTGTATAGGAGTGCTACTGATGCATGTACATTAATTTTGTATCTGGAAATTTTGCTGAACTCTTCTATCAGTTCCAGGAGCTTTTTGGAGTAGTCTTTAGTGTTTTCTATGTATAGAGTCATATCATCAGCAAACAGCAACAGTTTGACTTCCTCTTTACCAATTACTTTGAACAAGATGACAAGATCAATGTTCTTTGAATATGTACACTTCAGTGTAGAGACTAGGTGTGCTGGTTACTAATAACACGTTTTTAGGTTATCGAAAGTTATAAGAAAGTAACAAGCATCACATTAACTATTGTTTTTCCTAATTTTAAATGGAATATAGCCTTTAAGCATGCTGAAACATTCCATTAAAAGGTATCTTGTATGGACTGGATACCTTTCCATAATTTTGAAGTTATCTGATTTTATTGCATATCATTAGAATCTGCAATGCTTTTTCTCTCTACATGAAAAATTGCTCATAATAGGATCTCAAAATTTTATTTTCTTCATAACCTGCTAGTTTTATCAACCACTTCACCAAAATTAATATTTCTTTTGTCAGACATTCAGCATGATTTTTCTTTAATGTTCCATGACAGCGGAATGAGTATACACTATCAAAATGCAGCCTTTTCCCCTATAACTATAATTAAATTTAAAATTAACATGCTAGTTTCTCATGCTTCATTCTGTTGTACTTGCCTCAATTTCCCTTGGTTACAAAGCATATTGGTTATGAATATGTATTAGGGTTTGCTGTCAAACTCTGTGAACGTCTCCTGGAGCAGAAGATTAGATATGTTATTGCAAAACAGATGCATCTGTTTATATCATCCCCTGCAATTTTTACCTACTAATGAACATTTATGAGAAAGTGAACAACAGAACAGAGAAAATTACTCTGCTAGTCAAGGTCCATAGCGCTCTTTTTTTCTTGCTTCAATAGATTTTAGTAGAATTTAATTTTCATTTATACTATACTATCAATTATTCAAGAGCTCACCAATTTGAATAAAGTTAAAGTTTTGTAACTAACAAAGACACAGACCTTGACTGAATTTAAGGTTTAGAACCAAACTCTCACAAGCCAAAAATTCAACATTTCGATTTCCTATCCAGTTGGTGAATTAGAAGTTAATTGAAGCTGAAGGGGGAAAAAATCAATAAATCTTTCTCTTTTAAATAAAGATGATCATCACCCCGAGAAATATAATTGTTCTTATTAATTTTCTCTAAGTCTTGAAATTCTTCAATATATGCTATACATCTAAAGTGATGCTTATCACTATCATCTTTTGTGCCTAGGCTAGAAACTTGGGGGAATAAGCCTGACCAGTGAAATGGTGCAGCCAACAGAGAACTGAGCTTCATTGATTTTCATTTGGAAATCTCAATGTAGTAATACAAAGATATACTTTTTAAAATTGCTGTTCTTTTGTTGGAGACCATGATTATGGCAAAGAAGCTTATGCATCCATAGGATCATAGATTAATACCATGTTGGAGCTAGAAGAAAGTTTAGAGAATCTACACCAAACCTTTCATTTAAAAGGAAGAAACTGATGTTCAGGCTTATTAAGAAAAGATTTCTCTGAGGTCACGTAGTTCACTATTAGCAGAAACAGACCTAGAACCAAGAATTTCCAATTCTTAACCACTTTTACCACAATTCAAATATATTGGCTTCAACAAAATCTGATTTTCTTCAGGATAACACAGTCATCAACAAACCAGAAAAATATGAAGTTGGAATGTATACTCCCAAATAATTTCATACTGTTTTGATAAAAGCTATCTATTTAGAAGCCTAAAGCTTTATAATGATATACTTACATTTCACATATAAACTTTGAATCGATAAGATAAACATAAAAAGTCAGAAAGATTCTAATCCAGGTTCTGAGGGGATCCTTTTCACCAAACTGTCAGCAATTTCTTGCTGTCACATCCTTCTCAAACCAAAGATCCAACTTCAACCAATCTCTGGTAATTATCTTCATTCTTTTGTTCTGCCATCCTTTCATCCCAGATATCTGGCAAAACACAGCACTGGAAAAGCATCCTCTCTGTGCCTATACCCAGGTTGCTGAACACTAATGGATAGGGCAGAATGATGTCACCACAACAAAATACATGATCTCCAACTTCAAATGTCCCTCTATACTACTAGGAGTCCTTCCATGTTTTCTTGCTGAACTCTCACTCTTATTCCCTACTTCTTTCAAACTCCTACTTTATCATTTCCCTTCCCTTCCTAATAAAGAAATTTGACTCCTAACTCACAAGGAAAAGGAACGAAAGAAAGAGAGTGAAAAGGGGGAGAAAGAAATGGAGGAATCAACTAGATAGAAATGTCCTCAATGTTTTTGCACCCACATACATAATGACCTATATCTGCAGCCATCTCCTTCTCCCCTGTGACAGCAGAACTTCTGTGTTCTGGATACATCCTTCTCCCACCACCTGGAGAATCTCTTCTATTGTTATTCTTTCTTGTTCTCTGTTGACTCCTTTTCATCAGCATTTAAACATGATCAAGTCATTCGAATTATTAACCATCTTCCCTCAACATTGCCATCTGTTTTTTGCTACTGTCTCATCCTTCTTTCACAGCCAACTTGAAATAATGATGTTCTCACATTGTCTCAATTTCTTTACCTCCAGCTTACTCAACCTGTTGCAATCCAGCAGCTCCACTGAAGCTGCTCTTAACAAGAAGACCAAAAATCCCGTGGCTAAACATTTCAATACATTTTTTTCTGGCTCTCATCTGATAAAAGTGAAAATGTACCAAGTTAATGTTTGGTGCCAAAATATCTTTGTTTGAGAAAATACCTTGAGATTCCCATTTAGTTGGAAAATGAAAGCTGAGTTATGTGTAACACCCCAATCAAGAAAGAACAGGGATCAAGCTGCTGTAAAAAAGAGGAAAATAATTTGGTATTTGTTTTTATTGCTTTTTTTATTTGATTAGACAGAGGGAGAGAGAAGGAAATGGTGGTTGAAATGGGAGGTGGAAAAGATGGGAGACTCCAAGATGGCAGAGGGTTGCATGGTAATAAAGTGCCATCGAGAAAACCCCACAGGCAATATGGCTAAAATTATTTTAATAATGGAAGTGTCCGTGTGTTTCTGACATATTTCCCACTCCGACCCACACACCTACTTCCCAAAAACCTTCAGTTGCATCTACTCGACTTGTAAATGCTTTCTGAATGGAAAGCCCTGAATAACTACATAAGGAGCTGAGTCTCAGGCATGTGTTAATCTGATAGAGAACAGAGATGGCAGCTGCAATGGAAGGCAGGCAGAGGTGATTTTACATTTGCAGAAATTTGGAAAGGGCTTTGGATTTCCAATATTATGGCATAAGGGTTCGAGCCAATGATTCCATGTCTCCAAATTTGGAAGGCTCCCACCCATGAGTTATGTGTTTTTAATATGTATCTCTGCAGAATTTGCCTCTGTTGACTCTTCCCTACTTCTAAGAACATTTGCTTTCCTTGGTTTACATTGCACTGTGTTTCTCAGCAACACTTCTGATCACTCCTTCTCAGTATCTCTTTTAAGTACCACCTTTTCTGTGGTACTTACAGAAAGGTAAGATAAAGATAAGATAAGGGAAGATAAGATAAGATAGGGTAAGATATTGGTATATCTTAGCTTTTGGCCCTATGACCTGTTCTCTTCCCACATCATATGCCCTAGCGATTCATATGACCCAATTTCTCAGGCTTCAAACATGGTCTAATTGCTGAGAATGCCCAAAGAAATATCTTTATCTAGACCTGTCTTCTGAGCACTAAACCTTTATATCCTATTTCCCTTCTGGATATATTAACTTGGAAGTCCTATATAGATAATTCAAATCAACATGTCTAAATAACAATTCATTTTCCCTCAAAAATAATCTTTCTTCCTCTTTTTCTTAGATTTAAATATTTTCAGAATTAAACACTGGGGGAAAACACAGCTTACAGGTCCATGAATATGACAGAGGTTGAATGAACCAAACTACATTTAACAAAAGAGTATAATACAGCTGTTAAACAAATGAAAATACTCTCTACCAACTTATATGGAGATACATTGTTAATCAAATAGAATTAAAATGCCACAGAGAATAAATGTATGCTACGTTTTATGTGAGAGAGAAGAAAAGGTAAAAAATAATACACATAGACATACATGTATTTAAAAAACAGAACCACAGAAAAAAAATTTCAGAAGTTAATGAAAATGGTTATCAAGGCAGAATGAGAGGATGGGAAGAAAAGGATAGGGAAGAGAGTAAAATTTTTCTAAGTAAGCATTTTTATACTGTTTTGACTTGAGAACTATAAAAATGTTTCATATAGTCAACAAAATCAAAACAGAGATTTTTTTTAAACTCTAAAATTTAATATGTATATATATTAACCTAACCATGTAACAAGCTTACACAACCACACAGTAAGAGAAATTAATTTTAGTATCATCTATAAGCCCAGTTCTCTAACCCATGTACCCGTAATGCAATATAATGCAAAAAAACTGAAAATAAGTCTTGAATTTTACTTTCATCTTTGGAGTAGTGTTGATATAATAGTTCCAAAACTATTTCATATACATTACAGAATAAAGCATACAAATAAATATATTAATGCTGCTAGAACAAAGGTTCAAAATGTGAGAGCATGGAAATGCAAATGATACAAATATGGAGTGACAGAGGGAGGGGAAGAACCCTGTGGTATTTGAATTGAATTGGAAGTATTAGTATAAGTTCATTAGTTTTAAAAATATGTATAGATCAATAAATATAAATATTGATTTAGATAAGTATAGATATATCCTAGCTATGTCAACTGAAAGGACTGGAAGCAATGACACCCCTAATAGCAATGAACACACTACTACCCAGATCCTGTTACTCTAAATACCATTCTCCAATCAATGGAACTGGGGATCCCTGGAGAAATGGCTGGTTCCAGGTCTTGGGCACATCATCTTGTGCCAGAAAGTAAAGCAGTAATAAGAGATTGATGCAAATATGTTAAAAGGATACAAGAGCTGGCTTGAAGGGGTCTCACACTAGCCAAATTTGGGGCATGTTGAGTATCATAAAATAATGACCACAATAGAAAACAGCACATTGAATAGAATAAACGAATCCATAAATCTGTGGTCAGACTCAACGCAGAGAGAGAGAATGAGAGGGTGAAAGAGAAGAGGGGCCGAAGACTCTCTCTTACAGAAAGAAAAATGCCATACTGAAAATGAGTAAGAATCAACAGCATTTAAAAATCACCATTTTTCAACCATCAGTAGAGTCATTGTTTCCAGCAAAGATAATCAATCAATAGTCAAACCAATGGATGAAACCTTGTTGAAGAATACTCACAATATAGTATAAAGTATCAGCCCACAAAAAAAAAAAAGTATCAGCCCACAAGTTCCTTTACAACGGATAACTCTGGTGGAGCCACTTCAATCAAGGGATCCAACTTATAGCATCACCAGTAATGGGACAAATTGACATAATGGGACTCTCAATGCCATACAAGAGGTGGAGATAACTACGCGGTATTCTTTCCAAAAATGGTAAAGAGTCTAACAGTAAAGAATCAATAAGAAAACCCAGATAATGGGATGTTCTAAGTAACTGGCATGAATTCTTCAAAAATGTTTATGTCATGAAAGACAAGAAAAAGTGGGGGACTCCTCAAGATTAAGGGAAACTAAACAGATGAGAGAGATGTGTCAACTAAAGTAAATGTATAATTCTGTATTGGATCTGTGATTTTATATAAAAGACATTACTGGGACAAAAGGGGACATTTTAATATCAACCTTTTCATTAGGTAATGTATAAAGTTGAATTTCCTGGTACAAAAATGGCATTATGGTTATCTAGAAGAATGCCTTTGTTCCTAGGGAAGTTTACTTAAAATATAGCCCTCCATAAAGGAAGGCCTGGGTCTAAGCAGCTTTTAACTGCCACAGGGTAGACATTCAATAAATATCTGTTGTAAGAATGAGTAAATGATAAATATATTGCAAATATTCTCTTCTATATTGAGGAAGAGATATTCATCTATTTTACTGATAATAGCAAGTTTGGGGAGGGGGTCATAATGGTGAATGATGGCCAAGATTATAGAATAATAATGTATAAAATAACTTTGGGAAATTATAAATAAGTTAAAATAGAGTTAAATTGCTCACTAGAGAAAAGAAACAAAAACTGGCTACCCGACCATGTTGGACAATGTTCTGGCTCTGCAAATCACTCAATAGAAAATGACAAATCCCCCCCACCCCTGCTTTTTTATTTGTTTATTTTTTTGGATTTCTGTTCATCACCTGTAAAATCCCCCCACCCCTGCTTTTTTATTTATTTATTTTTTTGGATTTCTGTTCATCACCAGTAAAATAAAGACAGTAGAGTGGTTCTCTATGTTCTCTCTCTTAATGCTAAAATTCAATGGAAGGAAGTTAATGCTTTGAGTAGAAGGACATAGTATCTATAAAAGGCACTGCTTTTAAATTCAGCACTCTTAATTTCAGCATTGCTAGACATACATTTAGAAATAGTACCACAGAGTCTTTAGGTTATGAAGATACACCAGCATTTTAAGAACATTTATGTTTGCATTGAATTATGGTATAGATAAGGTGCCCACAAACCCATTTGCTATAACTTGCCCCACTACAATCACAGTTCTCTTTTTCTATAACCTCTAGACCACATAAATAGGTACATTTTTTATTTTAGAATATGATTATGCACTATTCTGTGATTTTCTTGTTTTCACTGAACATCAAATCTTGGGCAATCTTATATAAGTCTTCCTTATTCTTTTTAATAGCTGAGTAATAGGAGTATACCATAATTTATTTATACATTCATCCAATTCATGAATATTTGGGTTGTAAATATTCTGGTTTGTAAGTGATATTACAATCATAGCTTTGCATGTATTTTTTTCTGTACTTCAGAATGTATTTAGGGTAGCTTGGAGGATTAGAACTGCTGATTAAAAAGTATACATGTGGTACATTTTATATTTGATATATAATGGCAAATTGCCTTCCAGAAAAGCTTTGTCAATTTACAATCTTAGTAAGAGTGCCTATTCCCCTGGTTCTTTGCCATCAGTGAATGTTACTGATCTTTTTAATATTTGCCAATCTGATGATTGTAAAAAGAATGTCTTCTTTCTTGATTAGAGTATCAAATCAAATTCTTAAGAAGTTCAGGTGCCTTTTCACATGATCAGCAGCTATTTATGTAGCATTCTTTCTTGAATACATAAAATATGATAATGTATGCAAATATATTCTACATAAAACAAAGCTACATGTGATATGTGTATGTGTATATATGGATAAAAATGCATTTAAAAAACACCAGAAAATATTAAGAGTAGTTACCCAGGGGAGTATAATGACTGGGGATGGACCAAGCTAAGGGGGAAATTTCATGTTTAGCTTGGATTTTTTACCATGAGAATAATGTGTTACTTATATTTATTTTATTTAATTTATTTAATTTTATTTATTTATTTATTATTTTTAGTTTTGAGATTGAGTCTCGCTCAGTCACCCAGGCTGGAGTGCAGTGGTGCGATCTTAGCTCACTGCCACCTTCGCCTCCCGGGTTCAAGCAATTCTCCCACCTCAGCCTCCCGAGTAGCTGGGATTACAGACACCTGCCATAATGCCTGGCTAGTTTTTGTATTTTTGTAGAGATGGGATTTTGCCATGTTGGCCAAGCTGTTCTTGAACTCCTGACCTCAAGCAGTGTGCCCGCCTTGGCCTCCCAAAGTTCTGGGATTACAGGCGTGAGTCACCATGCCCAGCCTTATTTATTTTAATGATACAAGGATTGCTAAATAGGAATCATAAAAATAAATGAAATTTTATATGGCTGGCTATATCCTCCTTTTTTGTTTGTTTGCTTCTTCTCCTACTTCTGGAAAATAACTCAGCTGCTTTATTTCTTGTACCAACTCCAGTTGTTTCTCCACTGCCTTGAAGAATTTTGTAAGGTCCAGTCTTAAACAGTCTATTCTCTCCTACAGATATCTCCTCTCATGGCCTCTCTCCTCCAGAATCCATGTTGCAATTCTCTCACACACAATTGTCTCTATAGCCTGCCTGGGACTTCTATTTGACTTTAAACAAATAATGGCATTGCACTAATCAGAGCATCTATGATGAAAGCAACCAAAGGAACATATAGGAAGCTATGAGAAGAGAAAACAGGGTCATATTAGGGCACTAATCCCGCCTGCATGGTAAGAAAAGGCTTTCCTAAGGCAGTGGTATTTACACATATTGAGTAGGAGTTAGCTAGGAAATTGTTGGAGATGGGAGGGAAATATTCCAAACTGAGGCACCAGCATCTCGTAGGCCCTAAAACAGGAGTAAGTAAAATATGATCAGCATGACTGGAACGCTTTGGATAATGGTCCAGGTCAGATAATTTTGTGATGGACTCGTTGGAACCATAAATCCAGACTAAATACTTGTGTGTGTGTTGGGAGTTGAGAGGATGGGAGTTGCACCAGAAGGAAGAAGGAAAGATTCCCCTGAAAGGAATAGATCTTCCCATTCTTTACAGTCCTAGGAAGGGAACATGGAAATATAGGTCTTAGACTAGAGTGAAGAGAAATAATTTCTGCTATCTCTGGGGCCAAGAATCAGTTTGGCCTCTGGGTTCTAAGACATGGGCAGTCTGATGTGTTTATAGTGGGACTGAGGAGCTGAGAGCAGCAACTTGGCCACAAATATATGTCGAGAAGTGAGGAAGCAAAACAAGTTAGTACGAAGTCATGAGAAAGGGTTAGAAGCAGCATTGTCCAATGGAACTTTCTGCAATGATGAAAATGTTCTATATTCTTTGCAGCCAGTATAGTAGCCACTAGCCACATGTGGCTACTGAGTGCCTGAAATGGCTGGTGCTTGTGAGGAACTGAACTTTATTTTATGAAATTCTTATTTTATTTAAATAACCAAATGTAGCACATATTGAAGAGTACATGTCTGTAGCAAAACTAGTGTGATAATTTGGCCTTGGGTCTATTGAGAAAATTAGAGAAAGGTGTATGCATGTACACATGGGAAGTGAAGCAGTAGAGGAACATAATGTCTCTGGTAATGCCTCAACAGAGATGTCAGTGCCTAGAGAATCAGGATTTCATAATAGCCACATCCATAGAATGTCGGTGAGACATGATGAAAGGAGAAAAGACCCCAAGGCACTTTTTCCTGCACAAGTATGAGGCAGAGCCTTGGGAAATGGCCAGAAATCACTAAGGGACAGTTTAGAGGATTCCTATTTCTAGCAATAGAGTGAGGGTGTCTTGTGTCATCATTAATATGTTATACTTGGCAAAATGTGACAAATTGAAGCCAAAATGCCACAAATAATGGTTCTTTCATTCTTTTATTCATTTTTCTTGTTTAACTCTCAGGAAAATTTCAAAAGTAGCAGTGCCCTTAGTTCACAAGTCTGGCTAAACTGATGCACTACACATGAACAGCAATAGACATCTTTGCTTTCTTTCTCCCTCTCTCCTCTGTAACAAGCTTTTCTTGGTTGTCTTCACTTCTCCAGTTTTGGCCAACGCTCGAGGTTAAACCACTTGTTTACTAAAAGCACTCTTCATCACACACTGATCCAGATTAATTTTTATAAGTGCCTGTTGTAAAAGTTCGCAGAGAGTTTGGAAAGGCAGGAAACTGTTAGAACTTGTCACAAAATTCAGCACAAAGGCAGCAGGATTCGGGAGGGCAAATTTTTCATTTGTAGTGAGATACAACTTCACTTCCTTGAGTTTTGGTGATGACACCATTTGCTATCATTATTCATGAATTTTAACAAATCAGATAAAACTACCACAGAATTCCTCTGCCATTTCTAATTGTGCCAACTACAGTGGTATTGGATTTGTCTTCATGCTATCACCTTAATGTTTTCTGCTGCCATTAAAAATAGGTATTTTGATTGCACTAAGAGCAATGGGTGAGAAATGCTACAACCTGCTGTCTTTGGTCAGCAGATGATGAATTGACTGAGGCTGCAGAATGCACTTTTTACTATATACAGGTGAGACTAAGCTTCACCTGTTTACCTTCTCACAAGTCTCCATTGAGATGCCTTTAGAAAGAAAAAAATATTTTTTAAAAAAGCAATTGGTTATTATTTCCATTTCATTCTTCCACCCTTTCTCTACATTGATTTCATTGTAGCAGTTGTTGATTATTTGCTGATTATGCATTAGCTCCAAGTTAGCAGAGCACAGGGCCTGTGCACTATTAATTTAACATGGATTTTGTTTAGGAAATCTTTATCCTGTTAGATTCATGTTCCTTAGAGCAACATGCCAAAGGAAGGTTATCTTGTGGCCAGTGGAAGTCATGCCATATATGGACTCCAAAGTTGACAATCTGCCTCTGAGTTCTGGCTCTGCCCATGGGGGAATTCAATTGAATATTTTTAGTCCTTCATCTCCTTATTTGTAAATGGGAAGTAAAAATTTATGCTGTGCCTACGTTTCAGGCTGGTAAAGGATCAAATAACATGATGCCAACATAAGTGCCTTATAAAATCTTACTATACTTGAAAGGTATTAAATTTTTATTCATCATTTTTACCTACACTGATTTCCAGAAAGAATTTTAGTTCATTTGCAACAGAAGATACATAGGCAATAGGACTATTAAAACAAAGATAAAAGAACAAGAATTATATAATAAAAAGAGCAGATAATTGTCCCAGAAAACCTAAGTTAAGCATAGTTGTAACAGTTGAACACTAAATTTAGCTTTGAACTTCCTGGCAGCTAAGACAGAACACAAAATACAGTTAGACACAAAGGTCTCCATAATTTACAAACTGAAGCATGCTGGTTCATTAGGAGAGAAGGAAATTTTCCTTCCACAAAATTCTAAGAGGATCATGGGTGAGATCATTATGTGGGCACACAGCTGTCCCTACTTGCCATACGACTTGAAGTAACTTGAAGTTACATGTAGCCATATGACTGAGTGCTAGCCAATGGGATGTGAGCTGGACCACAAAAAACATTCCCCAGTGCTCCCCACTGCTACTAGCTGATGCATGGCTTGTGCAGAAGGCAGAAGGTAGGGACAGCCTGAGATCTGAATCCCTGCTTGCAACTGCTTACCCATTAGAAATACCTGCTTTTTACTTTATGTGAACAGGAAATAGTACCAATATCATGTTGCAGATATTATATATTTTACACAGTTTGCACACACTATAAAAAAGATTTTCTAATTTTCAACATTGTTGGATAGCATAATACCCAACTTTACACCTTAACAGTTTTATCTAAGAAAAAATTTTAAATGAACTTTATGGACCATTTCATTTTATCAGAGATAAGAACATCTAAAGTTTCTGGGGAAAGGGAATGAAACAAAAATGAGTAATTTTATTTATGTGTTTGGGATGGTGGTGCCTGGGTAGAAAGGAAAGAAGGAAGATACAAGAACAGTTTTGGAGTATGAGACACGTCTAGGAAGACCTGTTCATTTGGGTACCTTAGTAGTGAAGGTACAATGGGCAATGAGAAGGCCTAGAGAAGGATGGGTCCTCCATAAATTTGGAGGAAGCTTGACAGTTTAGAAAGCAGGATAAGTAAAAAAAAGGTAAGAAAGGGCCCATTCTGACTTTCTATATTCCTGTAGAGCCTAGCTTGCCTGGCAGGACATCAACATCCTCAGCTTTGTCTTGAAGCAAAAAAGCACAGTTCATAGACCCTGCTGTAGAATGCTTTCTAAAATCTCCAAGATACTGTTCAGGTGTTTTGGCAATTTTATAAAGATAATCAAGGAGGCCGGGCGTGGTGGCTCACGCTTGTAATCCCAGCACTTTGGGTGGCCGAGGCGGGCGGATCACGAGGTCAGGAGATCGAGACCACGGTGAAACCCCGTCTCTACTAAAAATACAAAAAAAAAATTAGCCGGGCGTGGTGGCGGGCGCCTGTAGTCCCAGCTACTCGGAGAGGCTGAGGCAGGAGAATGGCGTGAACCCGGGAGGCGGAGCTTGCAGTGAGCCGAGATTGCGCCTCTGCACTCCAGCCTGGGCGACACAGAGAGACTCCGTCTCAAAAAAAAAAACAAAACAAAACAAAACAAAAAACAAGATAATCAAGGATGAGAATATCAAAATTCTTTAAATGTAATTGTATTACCCATTAAGCACAATTCTAGAACTTGCAGAATTGACTACTAAACTTCTCCGGTCTTTTGAGATTCAGTTTGAATAAGTGAATTGTGTTTAGATCTCATTCACCTCCAAGACAAATTTGTTTTAAGAATTCTCACCAAACAGTCTCTGGGGCAGTCTTGCTAGGATTTTTACTGTGCCTTTCTTACACTAAACTATTTGGCCCTTCCTACTTTAAGGATAAATACCTCACATTTTACATGTGGCTTAGGAGGTTTCGCTTCTAGTTATAGTTGAAGCTAAAGATTTAGCAGGGCTTGAGCAAATGATAGCATGGAGCTGGCAGGGTAAGGCCAGCCCCCAGCTCTCAGCTTACAACCAGGCCAGAACAGATGTGCCAGGAGAAGATATAGACACAGTTGCTGATAAAGGCAGTTCAGGACCTAACCTGCAGACCCCAGAAGCACAGGGCAAACTATGGTCTCAGACCAAACAGGTGGCAATTAATCTAGGATCAAGGTCTAATGTTAAGCCATCGTTGACATACAGAGATCAACAATGGAGAATGTAAGAAAAGAAATACTCAGACATCTACATAGCCAGACTCTCAGGAGAAGCTCAATAAATATCAGACCCCATGGCTTTCCCAAAATTCCATTTTCCTTAGACCAAAATTTTTACTTCTCACCACTCCTATAAAATCAGCAAACCACAGCTACTCTTCCTCAAACAATAGTTGGCTTTTGGAATTTCAAAGAAAATGTAAAATATGGTTGACATCAAAATAATATGAGCATCCAGAGACCATGTCATTTCTCTAAGTATTGTAAGTGCTACAAGGAAGTTTGAGTAACAACCATTTTACGATTCTATGAATAATGCAAGTTTCTCTCCCTTCAGGCTGATATATGGCTTTTTTGACACCATCACTTAAAGGAAAATGAAATCCACAAGTTACTTTCCTGTCCTTCTACCCAGGTAACTTTTTGTTCCAAAGAAAAGAATCAAGACATCAATTAGAATTTTTGCCTGCTAAGAAAATATGAAATGAGAGATAGAACAATTATGCTTTTGACTCTTCTATGTGAATTTATGTCTTTGCAGCTCTTACCACTTCCTTCCACAACTAATAGGAATGAAGACGCATAGCAGCAAGTGTCACTTGAAGTTTAATTTCCTTTAAGAAAAGTATGAATTAGAATCAAGGTCCTGTCAGAGGTCACATGGTTTAACTTCTACTTACTAAATGAGATAATTAGCACAATTATCTAATGTTAATTGAGCACTTAATCTCTGTGGCATGCACTTTTTAAAGTGCTTTCCAGATAGTACCTCCTTTAATCGTCATGAAAACTCTGTTATCCTCGTGTTAGAAATAAAGGAAACTGAGCCCAGAGAGATTAAGTATTTGCACAGAGTCACACTGTAAGTGGCAAAGCTGGGATTTAAGCTCAGGAAATCTGACTCCTAGATCTGAAACACTGCATGATTCTGATCCATTTGTACCACTGCACAATGAACAAAAGCACTACTTGCTTTATTCCTAAATGTTACTACTACGATCAATATGGTATGTGATATTTTATTTGGAAATGCATGTAAAACATTTACTGCATAATTCAAAGACCCAACTTCCTGTTTTTTCACTTAAGAATTGCCACTGCTATTTAAGGAGACGGACTTCACCTAATATCTGACAACTCTTCAGCCCCAAACAAGCAATCCGTGTAAGAAAAAAAATGAAAATATAAAGGAATCTGGTGCCAGAATCTTGACATTTCTAAGAGCATATTCTTAGTTATTGGACCACAAATCACTGCCTTTAGAGTTCGAAGTTGCAGGAATGCTGTTGAGGGCATTTTGTCCTTTTACAGCAATCTATACCTGTGGCCTCTGGGCCTAAAACTCATGATAGATGGACTGGATACCATTAAAATCATCTAGTGCATCATTCTTCTTGAGGTGGCCATGCTGTGTTTGGAAATCATGGTGGCTCAAAGGTCTAATTTTTAGTACTGGCTGCACGTTTGCCATGGGATTATTCCATTCTCTGGCTGTTGAGTCTGCTAAAATGGATGAACTTCATTTTTTTTTTTTTTTAAGGTACACCTGCGAAGCTCAGTTTCTTTTTTAGAAAAACTGTCTATGTTCATACAAGCTCTGAATTACCTTCTCTTCTCCCCTTTGGTCCATGAGTTCCTGCTTTTCCAACTGGTAATGTAAAAATAAGTGGTCTGGCCTTTGAAATGTTTAACATAAAATAAAATTAAATTAAAACTTGAGGCTGAATTTTCCAGTTTCACTTGGGTTCACTCAAGACTAATCTGTAGTTTGGAAAGAACACCCACCTCTAACCTTCTGAAGCAGTTTCACCAACACATCAACTTTATAATGTAGCCTCTCCTAATAGGCCCTAGCATTCAAATTCTTTGTGTTCTTAGCACCGGAACAAAACTGCCACATTTCTGTTCACTACAGAGTCAAAGCTGTCATAATCCGCTGTTATGTTTTACTGAATGTCCTCAAGCTGTCAAAATGTTTGCTATGTCTATCAAAATATGCCAAATTTACTTGGGGCACTGAGCATGAGCAGCAGCAGTGAAATCTTTCAGACAAATGAGGTTGGGTGAATAGCAAATATATGAAGGTTAAAATGAGAGAAGTGTAGGACAGAGCATGTCTTGCTATTAAATATGATAAGTTCTATTATAAAGAAAAGATTGATACTATTGGGACATTAATTTATCAATACAGGTGGAACCCAACTTGTTATATTCTTTTGTGGATATCTAAAGATAAAAATGTGTGCCTATTACAGGCCAATATATTGTGAGCTTTTATTATATTTTATTAATTTCCAGATGGTATTCCAAAATATTTTCTATTTCAAATTAGTATGGATACTTCAAGCACCCACGGACAATCTTCAGAAGGCCCTATGGCCGGGCGCGGTGGCTCACGCTTGTAATCCCAGCACTTTGGGAGGCCAAGGCGGGAGGATCACGAGATCAGGAGATTGAGACCATGGTGAAACCCCGTCTCTACTAAAAATACAAAAAAATTAGCTGGGCGTGGTGGCGGGCGCCTGTAGTCCCAGCTACTCGGAGAGGCTGAGGCAGGAGAATGGCGTGAACCCGGGAGGCGGAGCTTGCAGTGAGGCGAGATCGCGTCACTGCACTCCAGCCTGGGCGACAGAGTGAGACTCCATCTCAAAAAAAAAAAAACAACAACAAAAGAAGGCCCTAGATCATATTTTAGTAAACATAATATAGTAGAAATGTTGGAGGCTCATGACTACCTAAATTCTACATCATGGAAGAGCACTTCTTTCTACCCATATTTGAAACTAAAAATCACTTTGATGTATGCTATTCATTATGCATAGCTGCAGAATTCAAAATTAATTGACTAAGAGAGAAAGAAAAAAATTATTCATTTATAGTTAAATTTGTATGGCTTATTTTTTATGTAGAGTTAAAATGAAAAATTCTAATTTTGTTTTTATTGGCATTGTTCCAGGATTTACAAAATGAGTGGGAGACTTGTCCCTCATAAGGGATCTTGGGACAACAAAGTGCCAAAATCAGCTTAGAAAAGGAGCTGTGCCACTCAGGGTGAGTGAGACAGGAGGCCATTTTTGCAAACTGGGTACGCATATTTGCATTTCCTGAGTTCTATGTCCATATTAAATGCAAGAACAATTATTTCTGGAGGTCACCTTAGAGATCTGGCTTTCTTCACTCACAACCATAATTTTTTGTTTCCCCAAAATATGTTGATCTCTAAGAAAAAAATTTTTCCCAAGAATAAATAGTTCTTTCTTGATAGTAATGAAATTCAGTGAAGCAATTTCAAACTAAAGAATATTATTTGGCCCAAAGAACTGAGGGGCAAAGCTACCAAGCACATTGTATTAAATCCATGCCTAACCAATTATTTTTCATTCTCTGCTATAACCATTAAGTGTATTTTTTTTTTAATGCTTAAAGAAAAATATCTCTGTGTTTCATTCTAGGCTCCTTCATGGACAACTCAAACTATCTGGTCAATAAGCTTCACACTTACCTCAAAGGCCTTCTGTATTTTTACAAAGTCACCCACGCTGAGTTGGTTTTCAAGCAGGCCTGTACCATAGTCTTCAAATGCAGTTACACCTTCTGTTCTCTCAGGGCTCTTTGGCCCAAGCTGTGACCCTGTGTTTAACTCAAGTGCAGCTTTCTGGCAACTCATAATGGCTTCACCTTTTCTCAGTTGCCTTCAACTATTTCTATAAGGATGGATCTTTTTTTTCCTTCAACAGGTGCCTTTGAAAAGAAACTCAACTTAGCAATAGAATTCCAAAATGAAAGTACAAACCTTTCAAGGCATACAATCAGGAGGCAAAATGTTCAAGCTGAGGTAGGAAATGAAAGCCCTCAACCCTCTCACTTATTTGATTCTAGAGTTTATTTTCAAAATTTACAGTTGAATGGTTTTAAAATGGTATTTTTACCCCTTCCTTATACTCTGTTTAACCTGGCTTGATTAAAAATGTGTAAAGCT
Organism: Symphalangus syndactylus; assembly: GCF_028878055.3. Classification (NCBI taxonomy): domain Eukaryota; kingdom Metazoa; phylum Chordata; class Mammalia; order Primates; family Hylobatidae; genus Symphalangus; species Symphalangus syndactylus. The sequence goes on from NC_072439.2 coordinate 69,250,729, forward strand.
TTCCCCACATTTATAGTAACTGACACAGAAAACAACTTCCAATCCTCATTTTAAATGCATTAGAAAAGCACCTTCCCAAAAATATCTTTCACTAACCTTGCTTCCATTAACATGTTGTAGTTTTCAACTCCACTTTCTTGTCTGGAAGAGTTAGATGACAAAGCTGCAGAGTTGCCCTACCAATGAAGTACTTGACTCTGAAGGCCACCTTCCCAGCAATGTGGAGTTGTTTGTTTCATCTGTTCTGATCCTTTCGTATGTTTCCTGGCAACCAACACAAAGCCAGCTAAAACTTTCCCTTTCACTTTCCCCTCTCCAATTGAAAGTTTAAATATATAATGTAAATGTTGAAATGGTTTTTTTTAAATAAAAGGACAGTTCATTCCACTCATTTTTTATTAAACGACATCTTGTATTATTTAAAGACAACTTTTACCATTATATAGGATATATATTATGAAACAATATGATTAGTCAAAGAAAAAAGCATGAAATTCTGAAATTTTGTTTTATACACAGAAAATATTTTATTCTTATGTAATAGGGATCTGTTTCTTATATTCTTTTTGTCTTAGTTTCTGTGTATATAAAATAGAGATGGTTCAATAAAGCTTCCAACTTGTTGAAAATGTGATTAAAAAAACACAGCATAACATAGTATGATAAATCTAATGATAAAATTGCTTGCAGTGTCATTACTGATTCAGCTAATAATAATGAAAAGGAGGAGAAAAAGAAGAAAAATTAACATTTTTTGAGTATTAACCATGTGCCAGGCACTAAAACTTTATGTTCATTATCTTGTTTAAGCTTCACAACAATCCTACAAGGCAGATATTATCCCCATTTTACTGATAAAGAAGCAAAAAGCCAGGCACAGTGGCTCATGCCTATAATCCCTGCACTTTGGGAGGCTGAGGCAGGTGGATGGCTTCAGCTCAGGAGTTTGAGAGCAGCCTGGGCAACATGATGAGACATTGTATCTAGTAAAAATACAAAAATAATCAGCCGAGCATGGTGGCGCACACCTGTGATCCCAGCTCCTGGGAGGCTGAGGTAGAAGGATCCCTTGAACCTTGGGGGCAGAGGTTGCAGTGAGCCAAGATTGTGCCACTGCACTCCAGCCTGGGCAACAGAATGAGACCCTGTCTCAAAAAAGAAAAAAAAAAAAAAGTAAAGAAAATGCCAAAGGTCACACAAATAGTAACATATGGAAGAGAACAGAATGGCTCCCAAACTTCAGATACTGCATGTATTAGTCTGTTTTCACACTGCTAATGAAGACATACCTGAGACTGGGTAATTTATAAAGGAAAGAGGTTTAATTGACTCATAGTTTCACATGGCTGGGGAGGCCTCAAAATCATGACAGAAAGCGAATGATGGCAAAGTCACGTCTTACATGGCAGCAGGCAAGACAGCATGTGCAGGGTAACTCCCATTTACAAAACCATCAGATCTCATGAGACTTATTCGCTACCAGGAGAACAGTATTGGGAAACCGCCCCCATGAGTCAGTTAACTCCACCTGGCCATGCCCTTGACATGTGGGGATTATTAGAATTCAAGGTGAGATTTGGGCGGGGACACTGCCAAACTGTATCACTGCACTTTAGATGGATGTGCCTGTTGCACTTTATTTTTATTTCTGTAAACTAAAAAGTTGGCATTACATCTTCTCTAGGGTCTCTTCCTGCTCTAACATTCTCTGAGCTGGTGTTCACTAGAGGCATGGTACAGAACAGAGAGAAGAGCATCCTGTGGGAGTTCCTGTACCCATTATAGAAAAAAACGAAGTTTTATTCATGCTTTCATTTATTCATCCATCTCTCATTATTCTTTCAAAAAACCACTTATTAAAAGCCTAATAGGCAGGGCACGGTGGCTCATGCCTATAATCCCACAATTTGGGAGGCCAAGACAGGCAGATCACTTGAGGTCAGGAGTTCGAGACCAGCCTGGCCAACATGGAGGAACCCTGTCTCTACTAAAAATATAAAAATTAGCTGGGCATGATGGCAGTTGCCTGTAATCCCAGCTACTCGGGAGGCTGAGGCAGGAAAATCGCTTGAACCTGGGAGGCGGAGGTTGCAGTGAGCCAAGATCGCGCCACTGCCCTCCAGCCTGAGTGACAGAGATAGACACTCTCTCTCTCTCTCTCTCTCTATATATATATATATATATATATATGCCTAATATATGTCAAGTCCTGAATTGTGACCTGGTGCCTGCCATGAGGGCTTTACAGTCTAGTCAGGGTAATTATCCATCTAGATCATCTTTAATGCCAATTCCAACCTCTTGCTGTTTACAGTGCTGTATTCAGAGCATTCTGAAGCCATAGCTAGGCTCGAAGGGAAAGAGTGGCATTATAGATATGTATATATGTATTGATATGTATCACACACACAGAACAGGGGTGTATTTACCAGATTTGCTTTTCTTAGATAAGCCCTTCTTGTAAGTTAGGAAAACATTTTTAAGCCCTAATATTATGAGTTCCCCTAAGTTATCTTACATGGGAACACAATTTGTCTTCTTACGACCCTAGTTAGTAAGTTAATAATAGTTTAAATCAGCTGGATCAGCCCCATAAATGTTTGTAAAATGTTTTATAGTGATATTCTAGAGAGTTGGGCTTAGTTCAGTAACAGACACTAACGAGGGAAGAGAGAGGAAATAGGAAAAACATTCTGTAAAGACGCACCATGAGAGGTGGGTATCCCACTGGCTGACAATGCAAAATTCTCTAATTATTCTAAGACAGACAAGCTGCCAGGCCTACTTCGCTTCCATAAAGTTGCAGCCCTAAATGTTTTCATTAGTCAAAACAGGAAAGTATAATGAGCAGCTAACAAATTACAGTAGAAGTTAATCAACTGACACAGTTTTCTTGCTATAAAATTATGGCATTAGAAATAATTCTTGATCATAAAGTCTTAAATGGCTCTAACCTTCTCTGTAACTGTGTGGTTAATTTTCAGGTTAAATTCCTGCGGCACTGTAAAATCCATAACTGGTCTCTTGACTGGTGAAATTTTCCCTCTTGTTTGCCATGAATTAATTATGATATTGTGAAAATCAAGATGGTGACAGTTTAATCACCTTTAGAAGGCCAAAAAGCAGATTGACACTTGCTCACTTCTCCTATAGGGATCAGACAACACCTGCCAGTAGTGGAGCCCTAAGCCCCAAGAGCGCAGAGTAAGCTGATACGTCCACTGGGCTTTGACACTTTGGGACTGAATAATTCTCCCCACTGAATAGACACACCCATCTGCGTCTTTATCACAATTCACATTCCACACCCAAATCCCTGCTCTCTCCTTCCCCACAATTTATTGCCACTAACATAAAAATAGACCTTCCTTTTATATTATTTAAGGACTACTTTTTACCATTATATTTTCTACAAAGTAGGATACATATTATGAAACAATACGATTAGCCAAAGAAAAGAGCATGAAATTCTGGAATTGTATGTTTTACACAGAGAAAATGTTTTATTCTCATAGGATAGGAATCCATTCCTTATATTCCTTTTGTCTTAGTTTCTATGTATATAAAATAGAAATGGTCCAAAAAAGCTTCCAACTCATTGAAAATGTGAGAAAAACACAGTATACCATAATATAATAAATCTAATGATAAAACTGGTTCAGCTAATAATAAAAGGATGAGAAAAAGAAGAAAAATTAACTTTTTTTGAGTAGTCGCCATGTGCTAGGCACTAAAACTTTACATTCATTGTCTTAAGATTCAAAACAACCCTACAAGACAGTTATAATCATTATCCCCATTCTCCTTCCCCCCACTCCCACAATTTATCCCCACCAACATATAGATCTCCCTTTTCCTTTTCTTCTAACTCCTCTTCCTTTCTTTGCTCACCATTCACACTGAAGCCTGTTCTTACTCATTAATCTTTGCCTAAATTCTCCCTCCACCTCCTCACTTCAATTGAAACCAGTTTTACCTTACTAACCTCATTTCCAGCCAAGCCTTCGCAAGTCCTCACTGCTCCTTGTTCCAGTCCTCATCTCTCCAGGAAGAGAAAGAAAGGATGTTTTTCCCATCATCTTCTTGCCTCTTGACCTCATGGCTTCCCAGCAAAGCCCCAAACACCCGCTGGCTCTGTGTAAAGGGAACTTCCTCTCAAAGCCTCGGGAAAGCTCTGGCCCTGCCCTTGGCACCTTTTAAGCCCTCAACAGATATTAGTTTCTTTCCTTCTTTGTTCCTTATCTTCCCAGTTAGAATTAATTACTCCTTTCACTCTGCAACCACAGCATTTTTTTCAGACTTTAACCACAGCACTGTTTCTTCCTGCTTTGTGATGTAATTAGTTGCCTGTGTACCTCTCTCTCCCACTAGATTAACTCCTAAGAACAGGGATGATACCTCACTAATGCTGCAGCCTTCCACTGCCCAACACAGCGTGTTGCATAAACTTCTCGACACACAGCAAGGTATGCTCATTTGTAAACAAGGCGGGTAAAGGAGACATTCACCTATAACCTTGAGTTATCAAGCAAGGGTCCTGGGAATAGGCGGCATTGAATCAGAAAGAGAAGCAGAATTCTGTGAAAAAAGAATATCATATGACTCAAAGATCATTAAGAAAAAGAGAGAAAGAAAATTAGTGACAGAAATAAAATTTGAGACAGTATCTTCAAGTCACTTAACAAAATTATCAAGTGCTTTTTGAAAAAATGCATTTTTTCATACAATTTCCGTGTAATATGCAAATATCTGTTGAGGCTTTACTCTGTCCCAGGTGCTGCTTCTGAACACTGGAAAAGCAAAGATAAATGAGATACATCTCTATGCCCACCATTGCTCAGAGACACATGTCACAGTAAATGTTGGCTTCGAATTAATCCTATCTTTTGAGAAAGCAGTTTCCATTGTTAAATTAACAACACTGTAATTTTTTAATTATTTTCTTTCTTTCCCTTTTTTTTTTTTTTTTTTTGAGACAGAGTTTTGCCTTGTCACCCAGGCTGGCATGCAGTGCTGTGATCACAGCTCACTTCAGCATCTACTTTACAGGCCCTTCCACCTCAGCCTCCCAAGTACCTGGGACTACAGGAATGTGTCACCATGCCTGACTAATTTTAAAACTTTTGTGTAGAAACGGGGTCTTCCTATGTTGCCCAGGCCAATCTCGAATTACCGAGCTTACGCCATCCCCCTGCCTCAGCCTCCCAAAGTTCTGGGATTATAGGCATGAGCCACTGCACCCAGACAAAACTGTATTTTCATAACAGCATTTCTCAAACTTTTCAAGTATTTGAACACAGAATTATTGAAATAATGATATCCTAAAACAACTAAATATATAATTTTGCAGTAAATTACATATAATAAAGAAGCAAGCAGCGGTAGCCAAATTTAAAAATAGATGTGGAAAAAGATTGTAAAACTGAGAACATTATTGATTTAAATGTTCTAACTTACTGGAAAAAAGCCCACTAAGACTTTATCAGTAGACACTTAGGATCCACTGAATTTAATATTGAGATCAGTGCTTAAAAGTATTCATGGCTGGGCGCAGTGACTCACGCCTGTAATCCCAGCACTTTGGGAGGCCAAGGCAGATGGAATCACTTGAGGTCAGGAGTTCAAGACCAGCCTGGCCAACATGGTGAAACCCTGTCTCTACAAAAATACAAAAAATAGCCGGGCATTGTAGCACACACCTGTAATCCCAGCTACTCAGGAGGCTGAGGCAGGAGAATTCCTTGAACACGGGAGGCTGAAGTTGCAGTGAGCCAAGATCGCGTCATTGCACTCCAGCCTGGCAACAGAGTGAGATTGTCTCAAAAAAAAAAAAAAAAAAAAAAAAAAGTATTCAGAAGGTCAATCTATTTATGCAAATTCTGATGAGTATTTCCAACAACGAATCACGTTTGTCCCTCTTTGCTTTAACATATCTTCACTTTGAAATCCAGCATCCTTGTTTTCAGTCACACGTGGGTCTCTCAGTCATCAGTAGGGCCTTCGTAAGGGAGCCACTTACTCGGCAATTGCTCTGAACTAGCTTACTAAATTCCTTTCCATTGCCTCTCTGAGAAAACTGCCTGCTATTCTACCTGGGGCTTTAGAACAGTTTGTCAAAGCCACCTAGATATCGAACACTCGCATTCATGTTTAGAGCCACCAGAAAACAGTCATAAATCATTGCATGAAAGGAGTCACTGATAATCCAGTAAGCATTTAGTGATAGCCTCCTTGAAGAAAGACAAAAAGCAGTTAGGTGGGAAATTATTGAGCTCCTAGTATATGCCAAACATTGTGTTAAGCACTTTCACAAATGTTATTTTATTTAATCCTCGTGATATCTCTGCAAGATACCTAATGTTTTCTCTCTTTTTTTGACAGATGAGGAAATTAAAACAAAAAATATCTCATCCAACTTCACACAACTTGCAAATTGTATAATGTAGCAATGCCAATAGAACGACGCTATGCACTTTCAGAACATTACATAGATCAGTTCCTTTAATTTTCCTGGAAATCCTATGATATGGGCACTATTATTGTCACCATTTTTAGCTGAAGAAACTGAGTCTTAGGCAGCGCAAATGACATGTTAGGATCATGCAGCAAGAAGTAGAAAAGCTGGAGTTCAAATCCCAAGTTTCTCCACAGTATAAAGCCCTGTGCAGGGTGGACTGCTAAACACCACAATAAATTCTAACCCAGCTCAGGAGCTAAAACGTGCAAAAAGTAAAGAAATAAGAAAGCCCATACTAGGACATAAAGTCAAATGGGCTTAAAATTTGGAGTCAGAATACCAGGTTCAAGTCTTGTTTCTCTCATTTTCGGCCCTATCATCTTGGGCGGATTGAGTCATTTATCAAAATGAAGATGGCAGAATTGTTTATCTCATAGAATCGTTTCAAGGTTAAAAAGAAAACACAGTGAAAACTCTATGTAAATTTTAAAACATTATGCACATGAATTAACATTAATATTATTACACAGTTGGAAGAAGGTAAATTTCCTGCAACCTTGGGAAAACAAGGTAGGAGTTCACAGAGAGATTGGAATATTAGATTGTAAAACAGAATGAAGCAAAATTATCTACATCATGATGTTTCACATTAAAGCTGAGATTCTGTAATCATTTTCATTGTGTTAGGAAGAAGGTCTTATGTCTAAATCTATCCCAGAGAGCAATGCTATATCAATATTTCAATGTTAGTTATTAAATGCAACGATTGTGTGTGCACACACATTTGTATGAGTTAGTAGATGTGTGGTTTTATCATTTTGAAAAAATGCTGCCGGGCGCGGTGGCTCACGCCTGTAATCCCAGCACTTTGGGAGGCCGAGGCGGGCGGATCACGAGGTCAGGAGATCGAGACCATCCTGGCTAACACAGTGAAACCCCGTCTCTACTAAAAATACAAAAAATTAGCCGGGCGAGGTGGCGGGCGCCTGTAGTCCCAGCTACTCCGGAGGCTGAGGCAGGAGAATGGCGTGAACCCCGGGGGGCGGAGCCTGCAGTGAGCCGACATCGCGCCACTGCACTCCAGCCTGGGCGACAGCGAGACTCTGTCTCAAAAAAAAAAAAAAAAAAAAAATGCTTTCTTCCTTATGATTAGTCAGAGTTAATGTCAACTATAGACATCTTCCCTAAGAGGGCCTGGTCTGTTCGGCACTGTCTGAATCTGTTTTTAATAACAACAGAAATGATATTCAAAGCAGTGTAACTACTGTCTATCATAATGTGACCCTCTTAGACTGTCTGAGTGCCCGAATCCCCCGAATCAGACGTTTTGTTCCTAAAACATTAAACACTCTATTCTAGAAAGAAAGTGGATTTTAATTAAATTTCGTCTCACTGAATGGCCTAACCCCAAAGGAAGAGATATATACATATAAACACATGCGCACACACAGAGACAGAGACACAGAGAGAGACAGAGAGAGGGAGAGAGATAAAGAGAGAGAAGGGGAGACATGTCAGGGCATAAGACTAGAAGTTTCTCAGATAAGTTGCCTCATATGGGGAAACTGTGAGCAGTTACAGTACTTTGGGTAAGCACTGACCACTAACTGGGGTGGCAGAGGTATAAGGTAGCAATAAGAATATCTCTGAAGGGAATAAAATACAATGAAACAGTAATTCTAAATTTAGAGTCAGGAGACCTGGATTTTGGTGCAGCCTCCACCATGTCCATGTGACTCTAAAGTTTACCCTCATTGGGTGTCAGTTTCCACGGTGCTAAGTGAAGATGATTCCTACATGCACAGTGCAAATAATTACTTTAAGCCTAAAACGAAATCGTGTATAGAGAGACATTTTCTAGCCAGAAATGGCTATGTAAATATTTATTTTTTGGTTGGATCATTCATTCATTTTATATGTTTATGTGACTTAACGTGTAGGGCATTACCCTGGTGATACCCAATAGCTATCAGTTATGGGTCTTAATATTAAGGAGCATAAAGTCTAGAAAATGACATAAGCCATCTATATAAATCAGATAGGTAAAAAAAGGGTGTAGATGAAATGGTATGCATGTTAAGGAAAAGACTGCTTAATTATATATGGTTGAGGAGGCATGGTAGATGGAGTAAAAATAGCTTTGGAATTGGTGACATCTGAATGGGTGTTATGGCTTGAACTGTGTGCCCCCAGAATTAATATGTTGAAGTCCCAACTGGGGCTACCCGAGTACCACAGAATGTGACCTTATTTGGAATAGGGTCATTGGAGATGTAATTAGTTAAGATTAGGTTATACTAGTGTGGGCTCTAATCCAATATGACTGATGTCCTTATAAAAATAGGAAATTGTCTATAAACACACACACATACACAAACACACAGGGAAAAGCCATGTAAAGACTGGGGTTTGCTCACAGTGAGATACCATCTCACACCAGTTAGAATGGCCATCATTAAAAAATCAGGAAACAGCAGGTGCTGGAGAGGATGTGGAGAAATAGGAACACTTTTACACTGTTGGTGGGACTGTAAACTAGTTCAACCATTGTGGAAGTCAGTGTGGCGATTCCTCAGGGATCTAGAACTAGAAATACCATTTGACCCAGCCATCCCATTACTGGGTATATACCCAAAAGACTATAAATCATGCTGCTATAAAGACACATGCACACGTATGTTTATTGCGGCACTATTCACAATAGCAAAGAGTTGGAACCAACCCAAATGTCCAACAACGATAGACTGGATTAAGAAAATGTGGCACATATACACCATGGAATACTATGCAGCCATAAAAAAGGATGAGTTCATATCCTTTGTAGGGACATGGATGAAACTGGAAAACATCATTCTCAGTAAACTATCGCAAGGACAAAAAACCAAACACCGCATGTTCTCACTCATAGGTGGGAATTGAACAATGAGAACTCATGGACACAGGAAGGGGAACATCACACTCCGGGGACTGTTGTGGGGTTGGGGGAGGGGGGAGGGACAGCATTAGGAGATATACCTAATGCTAAATGACGAGTTAATGGGTGCAGGAAATCAACGTGGCACATGGATACATATGTAACAAACCTGCACATTGTGCACATGTACCCTAAAACCTAAAGTATAATAAAAAAAAAAATAATAAATAAATTAAAAAAAAAAAAGACTGGGGTTTGCTGTCACAAGACAAAGAACTATCAGAAGCTATAAGTGAAGCCTGGAATAGATCCTTTCCTAGTGCCTTCATAGGTAATATGGCCCTGCCAATGCCTTTATGTCAACTTCTTGTCTCTAGAAACAAGACAATAAATTTCTGTTATTTAAGCCACTGAGTTAGTGGTATTTTGTTATGGCAGCCCATGGAAACTAATACATTTTTTTTATATGGGAACACAGGAAAGAAAGTTTATGGATAGAAATCTATGTTGCTGAAGTTTATTATTATTAAACTAATATAAGATAGAAATAAATACAATCATTATATTGTAATAATATACCTACAATACTAAGCACCTAGCACAGTGCTTGACACATAGTAGGCACCAAATAAATACTGAATGAATGTTTTAATGAACAAAAAGGAGATCACAGAAAGAGGAATGGATTGGCATCGAATATATATGTTTTAATCTGTTTCATACTCTTTTTTTTCTGGGCAAACCCTCTATTAACCACAAAAAAATCAGAAACATCCACATTTCTATGAAAAATGCTACCACTTCACCTTTGTTTACTTTAAGAAATTCTGACTAGGAAAACAGAGAAATAAAAGGGAAAAAGGGCAATAGAAAGGAATTTTACACTTGTAAAAATCAAAGTTCTGAAACAAAATGCACTTTGAAAGATTGAAAGCTATAGTCCCAAGAAAGAATACTGGCACAATAAATATTTCTCACAGAACACAGTGTGCCTCCTGAGCATGGTGCCTCTGATTGAAAGCCGTGAAGACCACAGGCCTCTATTTCTCCACAGCAGGAGCAGCAATCATGAAATTAATATCGGAAGTGCACTCCTAAATCACGTTGTCGCAAGTGTACTCATAAAGAAGACATCTTACAAAATGCAGATGGTGCTGGTGCAATCATTGCCTAGGCCAAATGCTGTCAGAGAAAATGGATCTCAATTTACTCAACACATTTTGGTTTTGTAATTTTCAAGATTAACTCTTGCCATTGTCTGAAACAATATGAGGTTCTTAGGAGAGCTTTAAAAACGCATTCTTGTATGTTGAGAGCAAATGGTACAAGTGATAATTGTTGTGTTCATGTCCACTACACAGGGGTGGGGTGGTGATTAGCTCAGGAAAAAGAGCTCACGTACCTATTGGGAAAATACAGTGGAGGAAATCATGGGGCTTACAACTTTACCAAGGAGGGCATTAATTTAGGGAAGTGAGTCAAGTTTTCACTTAGGAGGAAAATGATACAGATATATGGGAATAAACAGCTTCATGATCTTGGGTAAGTTACTTAACTTCTCTGGTTTCAGAATCTTTATCTGTAAAATTAAAAGAATAAATTACATGGTCTTTAAAGTCTCCTCTAGTACTTATTTTAAGAATGACAGGGAAGGAAAAGTATAAGAATCCTAAGAGCTCTACAGAAAAACAAAAGATGCTATGTCCCAGGTAATATTATTGCATTTATACTGGAAGTACTCAGAACATGACTGTGGACATTTTAAATACTTTTTTGATAATTATAAATGAAATCGTCATATGGATAAATAAGTCGACCTGTCAGTCAAACATCTGTGCCACCTGCCACACACTTAGCCCTGCACTATTTTCTTCTCTTATTGGATTACCAGTGAGGATTTTGGAACTTGGTTATGGCAAATTGATTCTATCAAAAGAATGCAATTTGCATTTATTTGTTTATCCACTCAGTTATTTATTTCCCCATTCGTTCATTGAGCAGCCACAATGGCCAAACATGGTGATAGACACGGATGATGACAGAGACAGGCTGGCACTTCTCCCATGAAGTTTGTAATCTAGTAGGGTAAGATAAGCAAAAAGCAGAAGGTTACTACACATTTTTATTAAAACAGTGATAAGGGAGTCCAAGGAAGAACATGCACAGGCTCCTAAACCAGACGTGGAAGATCAGGTAAGAAAGATGTGATTAAATTAAGTCATATCTATGATGGCACCCAAATGATTAGATATTAGCCAGATGAAGAATAGGAAAAAGAGGGTTTAAGCAGAAGATACAGTGTGTGCTAAGGTCTGGAGGTGGCCAAGCCCTTGGTGGATTCCTGGGGATAAAAGTAGTTTAGTCTGGGTGGCTCTTATAGCATAGGGAAGGAAGGTTAGGGAGAAGGGGCACAAGTGTGACTGGAGAAGTAAGCCTAGATCATGGAGACATAGGAAGGAGCTAGGTGTTCATGCTCAGGACACTGGGAAGCTATTGAAATTTTAAGCTGGGAATGTAACATAATGAGATGTTCATTGACAAAAAATCATTGAATTGCCCAGTGGTTTTCTTCTAGGTAGTTTCATAAATGATCTAGGCAGTTTTTTTCTTTTAAATCCAATAACAGCCCCCTCCAGAAGAATTATTTGAAATCCCTGAAGGTGGAATATAGGCACCAATATATTTTAAAGTTCCTTAAAAGATTTTACTATGCAGCCCAGGTTCGAATTACTGGATTGAAAGAGGGGCAAAACCAGCTAGGAGGCAATACAGGTAATCAAGTTGACAGGTGATGATGGCTTATTTACAGCCTAGAAAAATATCAGAAATACAAGAAAGAGTATCCAATGAGTATAGAGGAGAGAAGAATCAAGAATGGATCAGCACAATTCTGAAATATATTTTTGCAAAGTTTTGAATTCAGAAAACATGTAAATATTTTAAACATTAAAAAATAAAAATAAGTCAACAAAAGTGGGGAACAAATTAAAATTGAATACAAATAGAAACAAGTGAACCTAACCAAGTGCATGACATAACCACAAGGAGGGGAAAATCCAAAGAACTTTAGAGTCTGTGCAAAGAAATTTTGACCTCTAATAGATTTCTAGATTGTGGTGGCATGGGAGTAGAAATTTTGTGCATATTATAGAATTGTACCAATAAATAAACATTGTTTTATTTTAGGAATCAGGGTTTCCATTATAGCAGAAGAGAGATACAAATATGGAACAGAGAAACGCAAGGAAGAACTCTGTGCTAATGGATGGGAATGAGAAGTATCAGTATAAATTTACACACACACACACACATTTATTTTCTAGCACTGACTGTTGAGATATCTCAGTTACAAAGTGACACCTACAGCCCAAGTCTTCATTTCTAAATACCATTCTACTTGTAGAAATGAATGATTCTTGGGTTAATGTAAGAAATCTGGAATGTTTTCTTGCCTAGAAAGTAATAAAATGCTTTTAAAATGATAAGAAAATTAGAGAAACCAAAAAGGTGCTCCCACTGACCAAATCAGGATCATTAAAAAATGTTTTTCAACTTTTTTTTTTTTTAATTTTTATGGGTACATAGTAGGTGCATATATTTATGGGGTACATGAGATGTTTTGATACAGGCATGCAATGTGAAATAAGCACATCATGGAGAATGGGGTATCGATCCCCACAAAAGCATTTATCATTTGAGTTACAAACAACTCAGTTACACTCTAAGTTATTTTAAAATATACATTATCATTGAATATAGTCACCCTATTATGATATCAAAAAGTAGATATTAATTCTATTTTTGTTTGTTTGCTTTTACCCACTAACCATCCCTACCTCCTTCCAACCCCCCTCTACACTACCCAGCCTCTGGTAACCATCCTTCTACTCTCTATGTTCACTAGTTCAATCGATTTGATTTTTAGATCCCACAAATACATGAAAACATGCAAGGTTTGTCTTTTTGTGCCTGGCTTATTTCACTTAACATAATAATCTCCAGTTCCACTCACGTTGTTGCAGATGACTGGATCTCATTCTTTTTATGGCTGGCTGAATAGTACTCCATTGTGTATAAATAGCACATTTTATTTATGTATTTGTCTGCTGATGGACACTAAGGTTGTTTCCATATCTTAGCTTAGTAAACTGTGCTGTAACAAAATCTTAGCTTAGTAAACAGTGCTACAACAAACATAGGAGTGCAGATATCTCTTCAATATACTGATTTTTTTTCCGGTGGGGGATGGGGATATCTATCCAGCACTGGGATTACTGGATCATATGGAAGCTCAATTTTAGTTTTTTGAGGAATGTCCAAACTGTTCTCCATAGTGGTTGTGTCAATTTACATTCCCACCAGCAGTGTACAAGAGTTCCTTTTTCTCCACATCCTTGCCAGTCTTTGTTATTTCCTGCTGTTTGGGTAAAAGCCATTTGAATTGGAGTGAGACAATCATCTCATTACAGTCTTGATTTGCATTTCTCTGACAATCAGTGATGTTGAGCACTTTTTCATATGGCTGTTTGCCATCTGTATGTCTTCTTTTGAGAAATGTCTATTCAAATCTCTTGCCCATGTTTTGATCAGATTACTAGAATTTTTTCCTATAGAGTTGTTTAAGCTCCTTATATATTCTAGTGATTAATCCATTGTCAGAGGGGTAGCTTGGAAATATTTTCTCCCATTATATGGGTTGCCTCTTCACTTAGTTTATTGCATATTTTGCTTTGCAGAATCATTTTAACTTGATGTAGTCCCATTTGTCCATTTTTGCTTTGGTTGCCTGTGCTTATGGGGTATTGCTCAAGAAGTCTTTGCCCAGACCAATGTCCTGGAGATTTTCTCCAATGTTTCCTTGTAGCAGTTTCATAGGGAGGGAGGGAGGGATGGAGGGAAGGAGGGAGAGAGAGAGGGGAGGAAGGAAGGAAGGAAAGAAGGAAGGAAGGAAGGAAGGAAGGAAGGAAGGAAGGAAGGAAGGAAGGAAGGAAGGAAGCAAAGAAGGGAGGAAAGAAGGGAGGGAGAAAGAGGAGAGGGAGGAAGGGAGGGAAGCAAGCGAAGACGGAGGGGAGGAAGGAAGGGAGTAAAGAAATTTTGATAGAGTTAGAAATTCATTATTTTACAAAAAGCTTTAATAATAATTGATTCAGGAAAGGATTATCAATAGATGAAAGTTTCTTAGGAAATAAAATATGTATACAATTTCAAAGCATCTTGTCCACAGATTACTTACAATTACAGAAAGGAAGGGGGTACTTTTCAATGGAGCAAGTTACAGAAGTTAACATCGCCAATAATGGGACAAACAAACATCATGTGTATCCTGATAAGATGCACTAAGAAAAACCAACCATAACTTCTGCAATATCCTTGCCAAAATTCATAACTGAATCTAATCATAAACCAATAATCTGACAAACCCAAATTGATGGAATTCTATAAAACCGCCAGCTGTTCTCTTAAAAAAAAGTCAATGTTATGAAAAGACAAAGAAAAATTGAAACTGAAGATACATGGCAACTAAATCCATGTCATAATCCTAGATTGGCTCCTGAATTGGGGTGGGAGGGTGGGCAGGGGACAGTATTGGAAGGATAAACAAAATTGAAATATGACTCTATATTAGATAACAGTATTAAATCAATATTAAATTTTCTGAATGATTATTGCCCTAAGTTATGTAAAACATATATACTTGTTCTTAAGAGATATATGGTGAAGTATTTAGGATAAGGTCATGATGTCTGCAACATTTAAAATTAGTTCAACAATGATGATAATATATATTATATAACAATGATACATACATATAGACATATTATTGTACAATTCTTGCAATTCTTCTGTAGCTTTAAATTTTTTTCAAGCTAAAAGAAAAGTGCAAATTTCAGGATTTAGGTTTGAGCCGTTGTAGCACCAACAGATGGCTAGTTGAATATGAGGACAACCTCACCCAGGGAAGTCCCTGGCTCTGGGCTATGCCCAGGCGTCCATGACTAGTGTTCATTCTCCATGCTGTCTGTCTGTATCTCATTCGTCTCAAGGTTCATAAATTTCAAGAGAACTTTATTTCTTATAAAGTGTTGGCAGCCTGCAGGGAAGCATAGATACCCTCCAGCAGAGGCCAAAAACAGTCACTTTGGAGGAAAGGTAAGACAGGAATTTGTGCTAGGCAGGTTAGCTAGGTATATATATTCAACAGCTTATAAGAGGAGATATGAATATTGACAAAGAGGGGGACACCTGCATGTGTATTAAGCAAACGTGCATGCATGCATCTTTGGCATAGAGACTTAACATTTAAACGTATTTAGGCCCAATATGTCAAAAGGTGAAGCTCAATACGTCAAAAGGTGAAGCAGCAGAGGCTAAGACACTCAGTGTGCAGCCTCTGTAAACTGGCCAGAACAAGTTCATGGTCAGTAGTCTCTCATCAGCAGAAAGTTACTGAAATCAGTCTCTTGTCAAATCAAAGCTGTACTTATGGTTTGTGGAATAGGGGTGGGAGAGTATCAGTCAGCATCTGGCAGTCAGTGAGCTGCAAATGTTTTAATATGGCTTATCTCAAGGCATGGCCTTAGGGGGCTTGTTTATAATTTGGTGTCATATTGTCACAGAGTCCATTCCATCAGTATTATCATCTCTATTATAACATCTATTACTTGCTAATAGAAACTCCTTTTCCTGCAGAAGAATGTGGTGCCCAACACCAGTCATTACCGAGTACTTCCCGAGATTCCCTAATAAGCAGAAATGACCATGTGACACAATTCTTGCCAATGAAAGCATACATGGAAGACTGTTGGGGGCCCTGTAAAGACTTTCACTTTATCTGGTAAGACAAGAGGATCCCTCTTCCCTTTATCCTGCCTCAAATGTGGACATGAATGAGTAACTGAGGAAAAGCCTATGAAAGTCTCCCAAAGTCTATATTTAAGACACTATCAATATCTGCAACTGCATTATTCTAAATTTCTTGCTTTGTTAAAAAAATTATTTATTTAAACATTACTTAGTTTTGTTGCACACAAACTAATACATTCTTAACAAATACAGCAATTAGGAACATGATAGTAATATTAGGCTTCTGAGAACCAGCTCAATGGGATGTCCAATCAAAAATTGGCTATGTGTATCAAAGTGTGTTTTCTTAAGTGTTTTGTATTTTGGGAGGATGGAGGGAGGAGGGAGTAGAATGGAGGACAATATAAGATCAGAAGATCAGTCTTAAACATTTCAGTTTAAACATTTTGGTACATTTAATAACTAAAGTTTTTTAGAATTGTCATCCAGGACATTTTCCTTCTCCCAATTTTTTCTTTTTTTTATAAAGTGCAGATCAGCATTTTGTTCACTATTCACTGCAGCTATACCTGAAATCATTTGCTGATATTTCTGGTTTTTTTTTGTTGTTGTTGTTTGTTTGTTTGTTTTTGTATTTTGAACACACAAGGAGGCAAAGGAACAGGTAAGTAAGAAATTATGGCACAGCCAAGTTTGATTCTGTTTGGAACTGGAAGGCCATTCTGGAAACAAACCAGAACTGGGGTTTGTATTATTTTATCTCAACAGCAGCCAAGTGAACTTTCATCTCAATGTAACTTAAGCAACTCTCCAGCTGTTTCTCTCTGTGTTTCTATACTCTGCTTTTTCTCTATCAACGGACAACTTACCATTTGATCAATTCTCTCCACCTCATTCTTACTCATGTTTTCTGCTTTCTCTGAATGTTGGCTCTTGTGTGCCTCCTTCTGCTTAAAGTCTCTTTGTATCCTTTCCACTTCCTCTCTCACTGCCAGCCAGTACTTAGAATTACCTGGTTTAGAATCTGGAGCAAGGATGTGAAGTGACCCAGCTCATCATGGTTGAGGAAAGCTATCTCCAAGGCCAGAAGTCACCATTTTTTTTTTTCATTTGGATAAGGATTCTGCTGCTGGTCCAGTTAATCATTGTAGCTGGGAAGGGTCACATAGGAATAGGCCAGATCTCTTTCTTTCTGCAATGACCATAGGTGAGGCAGCTTCCTTCAGAAGGGGACTTTAGAGAAAACTAACGTAACTAACTCATTTAGCACTTTATCATCAAAAAAAGAAAAAGCTGGCCGGGCGCAGTGGCTCATGCTTGTAATCCCAGCACTTTGGGAGCCTCAGGCGGGTGGATTGCTTGAGTTCAGGAGTTCAAGACCAGCCTGACCAACATGGTGAAGCCCCATCTCTACTAAATATATTAAAAAAATTAGCCAGGTGTGGTGGCCAGGGCCTGTAATCCCAGCTACTTGGGAGGCTGAGGCAGGAGAGTCACTTGAACCCAGGAGGTGGAGGTTGTAGTGAGCTGAGATTGCGCCACTGCACTCCAATCCAGCCTGGGCGACACAGTGAGACTCCGTCTCAAAAAAAAAGAAAGAACTAAGAAAGAGTGAGTATACTGGCATGCACAGAATAACTTCCTATCCACACTTGAAAAACCAGATATGTAGGATAATTGTAGAATAAAATTAGATAATAAATAGGTTTATGAATAGCTGGTTTGATTTAGAAAGATGACTCCTATTTCCCTGCTGTTGTATCAAACGACTGGGTTTATTTTCTCTAAGACCTTAGTAACACACGCGTGAAAAAGCTTTTAATTTTTGATTGGAATATAAATATTGAACTGTCAAAATCATAAAAACTCTATAAAACAATTTTTTGGAAAAGCCTAATCGAAAATAGAAATGTATAAATATGATAAAGAGGTCAAATACAAATGCTAATCAAGAAAGTAGGTGAAATAGACCTGTAGTCAGCAGTTTCTCTCCCACAGTAATCTTAATTTCATTTGGAATTTAATCCACAAAATTTCTTCTTTTCCAAATCCCATTTAGAATATCTGTTGATGACAATTTTCAGCTTTTTAGGCAATGTGCCCAGATGAAGAGACATCTTCTCTGAAGTACTGTTTGCCCTCTTATTTAGCATCTTTACAAAACAATAACTAATATCTCAATTATTTCGTGCTGAGTTAACATTTCAGTACATTTATAAGGTAATGTTATTTAGAGTAGTTGTACAGGACATTTTCCTTCTTCTCCTAACTTCTTTTATAAGTCTTATAGCTGAAAGGTATGGTATACAAATTCATTTTTGCATTCTTGTGTGGCTTTTGGTCCCCACCCCGCCTGCCCTGCTCCCCGCCATGGGCTTCCTCTCCTTTCTTTAGTATTAATTTTAGCAAGAGAGGCCATCTATCTTAGGTTTCCTTTAAGATGTCTAAAGGTTCATTAGAATTTTTTGGCATTCTCTTCCCTGATTATTCTTTTGTTTCTCTGCAAGAAAAAACTCGTTTTAACACCTTTAATCTCCTCTTTATCTTTCCTACAGATTTTCTATAAATAATACATATTTGATATTACTGAAGCAAAAGAAGTCTAAAGGGTCATTCCTTCAATATTTTTAAAGTACCTACTAAGTGTTAAGCACTGTGCTGGATGCTTGGCTACATAATATGCTGTCCTTCTTCTGGTCTCTGTATCTTTTTGTGTGTACGTTTTAGGAAGATGACATTCTTCAACATTGTAAGGTCAGTAATCTGACAGATGTAATTTAGTAGTACTGGGGCTCAGAAAATGACACCCCAAAACATGCTGAGTGCTTTGTACAAAGGAGATTACAATGCTCCAGAACGAAGCCTCAGAACCTATGTTTCTCTCTGACCTTCTGCTCCTCCCACAACTTCTCTTCTGAAGTGCAGGGAGGGCCTTTCTCTGAAGTTCCCTTATCTGACTGAGGGAAGGAAGTTCTTCCAAAAGGAGCAGAATGGTCTCGAATCCTTTCCCTAGGAAACTCATTAAGCAACCAGGAAAGATTAATCACCACAGAGGAGATTAATTCATCACTGCAGGCAGACAGTCTATCACTTATTCTTTTGGATGCAGCTCTAAAACAACTTTTATCTGAATAATAAGACAGCCTTTGCTCATCATTTGGTTCTTCCCCTTTCCCTCCCCTAACTTGTTACTACTTCCCCACAATGCTTCAAGCTCGTGTTCCTTTATGCTATTTACGTTTCAGCTATCTGGCCCTTCTCAGAGTCTCACATTTTACTTGGCTCCTGTGCATATTAATAAATCTGTATGCCTTTTCTCCAATTAATCTGTTCATTATCAGTTTATTTCAACAGCCTCAATTGACTCTTCAGAAGGTTAAACTTCTGTAGGCTATTTTCCCCTTAAAATGAACTATATTTCATCTTTCTTTAGGCCTACTTGTTGGTAAGCTATAGAACAAGCTTGTCCAACTTGTGGCCCATGGACCACATGTAGCCCAAGATGGCTTTGAATGGGGCCCAACATAAATTTGTTAACTTTCTTAAAATATTATGGTTTTTATTGTGATAGATGTATTTTTTTAAAGATCATCAGTTATTGTTATGGCCCAAGAAAATTCTTCCAGTGAGGCCCAGGAAAGCCAAAAGATTGGACTCCCCTGCTATAAAGTTTGGCTTTCATGGAGGTAGTGGGGGAGGTGGTCCCAAAATAGACCATTGATTTGCCAAATTTAAAAATTAAGGGTTTTCATATTCAGAACAAAAATTACTGTAAAGACTGACCTCACTGGTGATGTTACAATCACATTTCAAAAACAATAGAATATTTCCTGTGACTTAAATTCTAAATCAAAATTATTTATAGGCCAGTTCTAGGTTGTTTTGCTGTTTCCCTTCCCTCTACGGCAAGTCTTGCCAACAGGATGAGACTCCCTTCTTGTCAACTACAACGATTAATTTTACATGTCGATTTGATTAGGCCACAGAGTGCCAAGATACTTAGTCAAACATTATTCTGGGTGTTTCTGTGAAAGTGTTTTAAGATGAGATTAACATTTAAATCAGTGGCATGGATAGACAGGATTGCTTCCATCATGTGGCTGGGCCTCATTCAGTCAGTTCAAGGCTTGATTAGAACAAAAGGGCTGACCTTCCCTTGACTAAGAGAAAATTCTTTTTGCCTGACAGCCTTCAAACTGAGACATTGCTTTTTTCTTGCCTTCAGACTTGAACTGAAACTTTGGCTCTTCCTGGGTCTTGAGCCTACTGGCCTTTGAACTGGAACTGCAACATTGGCTCTCCTGGTTCTCAGACCTTTGGACTCAGACTGCAACTAAACTATCAGCTTTCTTGGGTCTCCAGCTTGCCAGCTTACCTTGAAGCAGATCTTGGAACTTATCAGCTTCTGTAATCACATGAGGTAATTTCATACATATATTTATATCCTATTCATTCTCTGGAGAACCCTCATACACAGTTCTACTGCCTGTTCTCTATCCCATCTTCTACTGGGAGAATGCAGAGGGAACCAAGAACAAAATATAATGAGGATAGTTTCCTTAAAAGAAAGCAAATAGGGAGTGGGCCAATATTTTGGGAAGAAAGTCTCATATGTGCCCCCAAATTTTATGTGAGGAAACTAAAGCTCGAAAGTTATGATTTATATAAGAGCTCACAGCTAATAAGAACCTGATTAGCTATCCCACCCACAGACAGGTTTTGGGGAAATAAAATTTACAACATAATTTCCATTTATGTATAGCCCTCTGGAAAAGTAGAACATCCTGGAAAAGAAGAACTTTCTATGTCTTTGTATCTGAGTTGCTCTTTTATCTTCTGGGGTCTTTTCAGGAATATCTAATATATTAATATATGATCTTCATTTCTCACTGATTTCTTTTGCGTTATCCCTGCTATGCTGCAGTTCATTAATAAGCACTCACCATTTCTTTTGGCTGGCGTCTCTCGTGCTCTCTGACTCTTTTTCAACTCTTCGTGGAACTCATCTCCACTTGATTGTGATACTTAGCTAACACTATCAACAATACGCTTATTTCTGTTCTTTTTAAGAATACTACTCTTTTCAACCACCAGTGTCAGACTTTCCTTGCCCTGTTAGAATCCTGAATTCTATACTCCAAGCAGGTACTGTCTTGAGTGGTGCTATGGACTGAATTACATTCCCTCAATATTCATATGTTGAAACTCTAACTCCATATGTGATGGTATTTGAAGATAGGACTTTTGGGAGATAATTAGGTTTAGATGAGATCTTAAGGATGGGGCCTTCATAACGGGATTGCTACCCTTATAAGAGATACTGGAGAGCTTTCTGTCTCTCTGTCCCTCTCTCTGCCATGTGTGGGCACAGTGAGAAAGCTGTCTGCACGCCAGAACGTGAACCCTCACCAGAACTCGGCCATACTGGCACCTTGATCTCAGACTTCTGGCTGTCAGAACTGTGAGAAAGTAACTTTGTTAAGACACGCAGTCTATGGTATTTTTTTACGCTAGCCCCAGCAGACTGACATAAATGGGTTTAGCCATCATTAATAACACTGAATTTTACTCAAAATGCACACTATTACATCATTTATCACAGTTGATTTAAATAGTGTCAGGTGACTGGAAATAGTTGTTGGACTTAATAGACGTATTATTTCTTAATTTGAAACCCATGAATATCCCACTTTAGCCAACATGAGCATGCCATTGAGAACTTCCTCAGAAAGATAATTGTGTCCCAAGGTAACCTGCAAGTTAACAGCAAACACACCAGGAAAAGAGAGTAATGGAGCTTATTTCCTACTCTTGTTGCTTGTGAGAGAGAAGGGAAAAGGAAAAACTGAGAAGAGCCAATAACTTTCTGCTGAATCTGTCCCCCCAACAGACAGCACAGGATAGTTTATCTCTAAGGGTCAGTCTTTTAATCCATAGGTTTCAGGAATTACAAATTTCACAAACCAGCAAAATTACTTTAAAAACTGGAAAAGAACCTTATAGCTCTAGAGAACAATGGTAGCTAATTTTGAATTTTCCCCACATCCTACTAAATGAAATGATATATTAACAAAGAGAATAAATTAAACTTTAGGTGACCTATGCATTCAGTATTACTAGGAGACAGAAAACACTGCAGCCTTCAAGTCACCTCTAAGCAGAGAAGAAAAATTCCAACAGAGAGCTCCTACTGCTCCCCTGATGCTGTAAGCCTGTAAGTGTGGACAGCAGGCAAGGGAGTCTTAAGGGATTCTGTGAAAAGGAGTACAGGGGACAGACAACTTAGACAAAACAAAGGAAAAATTCTGCCTAAAAAGGGAAAGTGCAATATTAAAGTCCAAAATTCTGAACACAGGTGAGTACTTGATAGTTTACAACACTACTTACATATTAAGAAGCAAGACTGGAAGTGAAAGCTTTAGTGAAGCACTGCTTCCAGAGGACAATGAGGCAGTGAAAGGGAAGAATAAAATAAGAAGGAAAGATTAAATCTCTGGTGTTATAAAAAGAACAAAGCATGCTGACCTCCTTCTTTTCCCAACATCAACACAATTCACTTCAGCTGATGAAAATCTCCGTTTATCTAAAAGAAATTAAACAAAAACAAAAATACAAGAAGCCAATGAAAACTGTACCAGCATATTCCAACGAAATATTCTCAAGTATATTTAAAAAATTGGACTGAATCAGAAGTAGAAGTACTAAAAACAGAGAATAGAATGCACAAAAATAACAAGAACTAAAATGAGAGTTGATTACATGCAAGAAATAGAAAAATATATATAACAAAAATACAAATTAAATTACAAGGTGCTCCGAGAAGATATTTGGATAAAGTAATAGAGTCTTGAAGAAAAGCAGAAAAACAACCATGAACTATGATCACAAAAATGAGGTAGGCAAGGAGTAAAAATAGCCAGAGATAAAGTGATTGAAATGGATGACAGGCAAAGAGGGTCCAACATATATTTAATTGATGACCCAGAAAGACAAAAACAATGGAATAAAACTAATATTTTAAACTATAATTTAAGAAAACTTTCCAGAAATAAAAGAAGACCTTGGGCCAGATGCAGTGGCTCATGCCTGTAATCTCAGCATCTGGGAGGCTGAGGTAGGCAGATCGCTTGAGCTCAGGAATTCAAGATCATCCTGGGCAACATGGCAAAACCCTGTCTCTACAACAAATACAAAAATTACCCAGGCATGAGGGCATGTACCTGTAGTCCCAGCTACTTGGAAGACTGAGGCAGGAGGATTGCTTGAGCCCGGGAGGTCAAGGCTGCAGTGGGCCATATTTGTGCCACTGCACTGCAGCCTGGGCAATAAAGACCCTGTCTCAAAAACAAAAAACAAACAAACAAAAAAGGAGGAGGAGGAGGAAGGAGGAGGAGGAGTAAAAAGAAGAGAAGGAAGAAGGAGGAGGAGGAAGAGGAAGAGAAGAAAGGAGAAGAACAAAAAAGAAAGAAGACATAAGACAGAAGAAAGAAGAAAGAAGTAGGCCACCTCTATTTACACACAGAACATGTCCATCAAGTAGAGGGAAAACTGATCTGGATTAATCCACAGCGATACATATCCTAACTATTAGACTCTGAAATTAAAGAAAAAATCTGAATGGCTTCTAGGCAAAAAGATGAAACAACTTAAAATCAAGAGAATCAGACTGACAGCAGACTTACCAAAATAACATACAAAGCAGGCAACAGTACAGCCATGTTTTCAAGAAACTTAAGGCAAGAAAATGTGAACCAAGGATATTATAAACAACCACAGTATTCTTTAAGTATCAAGACTATAGGAAAATCATGTTGAACACAAAGGAACTCAAAGAATACTGTATAGATGTGCCTTTCCTGAGGAATCTGCTAAAAGATGAACTTCATCTAACCAATACATGACTAAGAAAACTCTGGCAAAAGGACTGACAGTGAGCACTGCATATATTTAATTGAAAAGTTTAGACTGAAATAACGATAGGAACACAGGTAAAATAATAACATTCGACGTTCTGATGAAGTAGAAAAATGCAATTTAAAATGTAAAGAAAAGGGAGAGAAAAAGAGAAAAGTATGAATGAGAATACTGACTATCATTTAGGTAACAGGTGAGAGTTAAAGGATATGTTTTAAAGACAACATAACTGATGGTAAAAGTAAAAAAAAAAAAAAGCATTTAAAAGACTATAAAATACTAATACAAAGCAACCACTGGAACAAAAATGTAAATCTTCCTAACAAAATGTTGTAAAAAAGCAGAAACACACCAAATCTTGAAAGACACAATAACTGTGGCGTAATACACACAAAAATTATTTTTAAAAATAACAGAATTAAGCCCAAACATGACAGATATATCAATAAATGTGAATGGGTTTAACTCAAGGTCAAAAGATAAATTTCAAAAGTCATTAAATAAAACAAAGGAGGACACTTTTATAACATTAAAATCCACATTTCACATTTAGGATGTAACAGGTATCTATACCACCATACAGCAACACCTACATAAAACAGAAACTACAACAGATGCAAAAAGATCAAAGACAAACATACTACTAAAAGGAGACATTAACACACAATAAAACTGGTCAAGCAAACAAAAAAACAAAGTAAAGACATACAAGAAATAAATAACAACCAATAAGGTAGATGTCTGAATATATACTGAATACTACATCCTAATAATAGAGACTATACAATCTTAAATATACATACATTCACATGTATATTTAAAAGTTCTGAACATATATTAGGGCACAAAGAAAATATCAGCAGGAACTATAAGGTTAAATTATTACAAACAATACCGGCGATTGCAGTGCAATAAAAATAAAATTAAAAATGAAACCAAAAAGGCCCTTCTACTTGTAAATTAAAGATATTCTGTTAAACTTAGCTCTTGGACAAAATAGGAAATATAAACAAAAATTACATAATTTCTGAAAAATAATGGTAATAAATATATCTATGAGATATACTCTAAGCAGTAATCAGAAAAAAAACAGCCCTAAATACCTGTATCAATAAGAACTAAATTCTTAACTTGAAAGAACTAGAACAACAAAATAAAATACAAAAAGTCCAAAGAAGAAAATATTATTACAACAGAAACTGAGATAGAAAATAGAAAAACAGTACATCAAATTAATGAGTAAAGTCCTGAAAAAAACCAAAACAATAAAACAAATGACTTGCTAGTTTAATTTTTTAAAAAAGGGAGAAAGTGCAGATAGAATAAAAAATAACAAGGGAGAAATAACTTGATATAGGGAATTTTTTAAAAAACATAAAAGATTACTTCAGTGGAAATACATTTGAAAACTAAGAGGAAATGGATAATTTCTTAAAAATATACAGTTTAGCAAACTCACCCCTTTAAGCCAAAAAACTTAAAGAAATCAATTTAAATATAAGAAATAAAGTTATCAAGAAATTAATTCCCAAAAACCACCAAACTCAAGATGGTTTCACAGGAGAGTTAATCAATTTGACTACCAAAAAATAAATAAAAAGTTTGCATGGCAAAATAACACCATAAACAAAGTCACAATCAGAAAAAATAGAAAAATAGTCCTTGAAGATGTTTAACTTCATTCATAATATGCAAATTAAAGCTATAATGAGATATTACTTCCCAACTATCAGATCTGCAGAACTTCAAAAGCTTTACAGTATGTCACTGTTAGTGAAGTTGTGGGAAAACAGTCTCACGCATTGCTGGTAGAATCTGAAATGCCACAACCTTTATGGAAAGGCAATATCCAACAAAACGACACATGCAAATATCCTTTGACTTAGTATTCAAGGATTGTAGTCTGAAGAGATACCTTAAACAGAAATATATATGTAAGGCTATTCATTGTAGCATTATTTGTATTTTGGTAAAATATTACAAACTACCTAAATGCCCATAGATAGCAGATTGATCAGAAAAAACTGGCACCTACATGCCATGGAATACAACAAAAGAGAAAGTGAGACAGAGAGAGATCTCTGAATTTACATGGAGTGATTTATGGAAACAGTAAGTGAAAAATGGAATATGTGTAAGAGCATGTATGTGAAACAGCTAATAAACACACACAAAAAAGTTCAACATCATTATTAGGAAAATGCAAATTAAAACTACAATGAGACACCACTTCACACTTACAAGAATGTCTGTAATTTTTAAAAGCCATTAACAAATAGTAAGGATGTGGAGAAACAGGAAACCCTAATACATTGTTGATGGGGATGTAAAATGATACAGCCATTTAGAAAAGTTTGGCCATTTCTTAAATAAATAGAAATTTACCACACAACCCAGCAACTCCACTCCTACCCCAAAATGAAAAGCCACTTTCAGAGACTTGCACGTTTATGTTCATAGCAGCATTATGCATCACTGCAAAAAAAAAAAAAAAAAAAGGAAGTAGTCCAAAGGTCCATCAACACATAAATGGATAAAATATGGTATAGAATAAAATACTATTCAGCAATAATTACAGAAATGCCTATATATGCTATGACACGGATGAACCTCAAAAACAACATGTTATACAAAAGAAGCCAGATTCAAAAGATATTAGATGATTCTGTTTATACGAAATGTCCAGATAAGAAAAATCTATAGGGACTGAAAGTAGACAGTGGTTCCCTGGAGCTGGAAGAGGAAACAAGGGTTAACTGTAACTGAGCATATTTTATAGTAATGATGCAAATACGTAGTATGACTGTGGTCAAGTTATACAACTCTGTAAATTTACCAAGTATCACTGAATAGCACAGACTTAAAATAAGTAAATTTTATGGCATTAATTTATACCTTAATAATGTTTAAAGGGACATATATGTGAATTTTATGGTATGCAAATTATGCATCAACAAAACTGTTTTAACAAAGAATGTGTATGTAAGGTGACCTGTATGTAAGGTGACCTGCCCATCTCAGTTTGCCTGATTGTCCCAGTTTTAGCACTAAAAGTTCCATGTCCCAAGAAACCTCTCAGTACTAGGCAAACTAAGATGGCTGGTCTCCCTTCAGGTAGCCTACCTTTTGTATAAGAAAGAATGGAAGGAAAACATACATTTATTGTTTTCCTCCATAAAAAAGAAGCCTCAAAACCAAAACCAGTGAAGTTGGATACCTACAACAGATGGGAATGGGGCAGAACAGATATGAGAGAAAGTTACACTTCTGGGTATATGTTTTGGTAAGGTTCTAACTGCTAGAGGCATGTTATGGCTCCATAAATTTTTTTTAAATAAAATTAGATCAACAAGAATGGGAGGAGTTTGGGAGAAAGACTTTAAACCTGAAGGCAAATTGAGAAAATGAACTCAATTGTCTTTCAAATAACATAATTAGTGAAGGAGAAAAAAATAATACAAATAATTTATAAATGCACAATGTAGCCATTGTCCTTCATCCTGAGCAAGATATAGGTATAGAACTGCAAATAAATCTTGTTTTTACAGTGATATAGGCAAAAGCAATTCTCAAATTATTTCAGATATATTACAGAATAGAGTGAATAAATTATCGATTTTGGGGGGAATCCAGGACTTTTGAGGAAGGAGTGACATAGAAATATAGAATAGCGAAGGTGAGAAAGAATCCTGTGATAACAGATTGAAATTGGAGGCACTGGTATAAACTCATTTCTGAAACCAAACATAACATGTATATGAGCACATGTAAATGCTATCTGGACATGCATATCTGAGTGTTAATGTAGAGTCATGCCTTGATATCTATGGGGGATTGGTTCTAGGACCCCCCAGGATGCTCAAATCTAAGGATGCTCAAGGCCCTTAAACAAAATGGCATAGCATGTGAATATAACCTATATACATTCTCCCATATACTTTAAATCACCTCTAGATTACTTATACCTGATACAATGTAAATAATACGTAACAGCTGTTATACCATATTTTTAAAATTATCATTGTATTATCTTCTATTTTCTTGAATATTTTCGATCCCAAGTTGGTTGAATCCAGGGATGTGGAATCCACATATGCACAACCCATGGATACAGAGGGCCAACTGTACATACTTGACTTTTCTAGTTCTGTCTGCTGAACAGCCTAGAAACAGACACCCAGTAGCAATGAGTATATCCAGCAACCAGATCTAGGTATCTAATATTCCCTAGGGTTCTATGGAGAAATTGCTGACTCTAAATCCTGGAATATCTTTTATGTAACCTATGAAGTGCTTCAAACGAACGACAGAGGATATCACAAGGACATCGGAGCCAGCTCAATAGTTTCTATTGGCCAAATCTAAGGCAACTTGAGCATCAAAGTAAGTATGGTAAAATTAATTAAAAAGCACTGGAAAAACATTAAAAAGCATGAGTTTATAACAATAACAAATGTAAAAATGAGATGGATACAGATGGATGAATGAATGGATGGATCAGGGGAGAAAGGAGGGCTCCTGCTTACAATAAAATATTTATTGCCAACTGGTACATGTGGAAAGAATGCTGAAGTTGAAGACTGAATAATCAAGAATCATCAATGCATGCTAAATCCTGAATGAAAATGTTGTTAGCATGGACTTAAGAGTCTCCCACAGGTTGCTTATTAATTGCAATGTAAAACACAGTAACTATACATTGGAGAAACTGAACACTGCCTTGAT
Organism: Symphalangus syndactylus; assembly: GCF_028878055.3. Lineage (NCBI taxonomy): Eukaryota > Metazoa > Chordata > Mammalia > Primates > Hylobatidae > Symphalangus > Symphalangus syndactylus. The sequence goes on from NC_072439.2 coordinate 69,279,543, forward strand.
CAGGTGATCAAAATTGGCATCACCAATAAGATGGACATTGTGTGCCCCCAATATCATACCATGATGACATAGTACCATCAACAGAGTATTCTCACCAAGAATGCATAACTTAAATCCGATTCAATGCTATAAAAGACCAAGGTGGCTATGGAAATGATCCAGAGTAAAGGAGACTTAAAGAAGGACAAATGAACAAGCCAACAATAAAATGAAGAGGGTAAAATCTGAATAATAGTTGAGTCTTAAAGGACATACAGATGTTCTTTGCACTATTCTTATGCTTGCAAATTTTCTGTAAATTTGAAATTATTTCCATATAAAACGTTTAAATCAACTGAGACAGCTCAATAATGAGTTGTCAACCTGTTTTGCCTGATTAGGCTTTTAAAAGTCATTTTTTAAAAAATTTACTATTATATGATTTTTTAAAAGTGTGGAAAGACAGTATTTTAAACATCTAAAACAGCAATAATGTCCATGATCCTTTAAAATGAGTACAGTTAGATTTATGAAAAAACAATCACATTGCTCTAATTTTTCTCATTTTCCTGTGGTCCTGGGAGAGGTTTCTCAAACTGGTGTTTGGGAACTAATATCCTAAACAAGACATATTTTCAGTAATAGAGGGAGTACAGTTCAGTGGAAAGAACATGGAATCTGAACACAAATTTAAACTCTGGCCCTAGCAGTTACCAGCTGTGTACCCTAAGCTCTGTCAGTTTCCTCAATTGTAAGATAGCTAAATCATAGGACTGTTAAGAGAATTATGTAAATGTAACTAGTGCCTGACACAGAGAAGGTGCCCAACAAATTTGTTTTCCTCCTCTTCCTTTCCTCTGAAGCCACTTTTCTGTTCTCTGGAAATGAATCTAACTGGGGCCACTCTGGCCTTCTTTTAACACAAACTCAGCCCTGTTGGAAGGATCACATAAGAAACTAAAGTACTCCAAGAATAAACCTCCTTTGTGGAGGAATATTTCATGAAAACAGAAGCCAGAGATAATGGATAGTGGAATGATAATATGGAAGGCTTATAAAAACAGGTGATTTGAGGCATGTCTGGTAACTGGTTGAGTTCTTTTAAGGAGGGTAAAGACAGCAGAAGGAGTGATGATGTTAGATGATGTTAGAAATGATGTTTAAAAAGTCTGCTGCAAATAAAACAGTGTCTTTTTTCTTCATATATCCACAAGTCTATTCGGCAAATGATCACCCATCTCCTTCCAAGAGTGAATGACAGTTTATGCCAAAAATAAATAAAGATCAGTATTCTATTTGTCTTACTGGCTATGTATCTTTGAAGAAAAAAAAATCAAGTCAGTAAAATGTTCATTAATTAAGAGATTTCATTCAATTGTCTATTTTTTTTTGCTCCTTTCAACATATTTTCATTTACATTTAACAGGATGTTTTACTTTTACGGTGCCAATGATAATTCTTTAAAAATCTGTTTTTTAAAATGCAGAAAAAAATAAAATAACTGAGTTGCATTAACAGCAAAAAAAAATACTGCCAACAGAAACTTAGTTTAACATCTAAAATCTTTATAAAAGATAAGCAAATTCTGATTTTTTCCCTTTATTTTATAATTGAAAAATGAAACCACTTAACATGAACACTTGATACACAATTTCCTTAAAACTTCTCTATGGTGAAATAAAACTGTACCTAGTTGAAGAGTGTATATAATGTTAACACTCATGACAATTTCAATCCAACCTTTGATATAGCTTCAAATTACTATTAATTGTGGCTATTTTTTGGGAAAAAATTGTGCAAAGCTTATGAGGGCCCAGCATATCAAAGGCTTAATTTTTAAGAGTCAAATCTACATTTGTCACAAGAGTTCAAAAAGTGGCATTATAGTGCAAAAACACTAGAAAATGCTATCTCTTACTCATAAGTCTTTTAAAACAGGTTGGAAATCATATAAAAATACTCAGTACCTTATAAGTAATTAACAAAAATATTTCCATTGACTACTCTGTGTCCAAAGTGATTAAGGACAAAAATAGAAATTCTTGCTTTATTATTTGATAAACTGCTGATAAGCTCCCATTAGAAGTTTTTTAGACATTACACCAAGTTGTCTTGGTCTTCTGTTCATATATATATATATATATATATACACACATATATATATGCATTTTTTCAAGTAAAGAAATGTTTAACAGATGTAAACTATTTATTGAATATTTGCCACCAAATATTGTTAAATACATTATCTTGCAGCATATCGCTTTCAAGTTAAAATGTCAGAAACAAACACCAATATTTACAATTCTTTTAAGGAATGTTATATAATGACACATTAAGGCGTAAATTCTTTTGGCTTATAATTCTTAAAAGAATGATAATAGCAAAAGTGATGCAAAATCTTCAGTGTGAGATTATGATTAAGCTACATTTTACAAAAATATGGTGTAAGATGGCAATAATCCCATTCAACATCCTGGATTAGATCCCTTCAGGAGGGACTGATAATTTATACAGTCAAACTTTAAAATTTACAGATAAAGGCAGTTCAATACTGCCACTGAGAAGTACATCTCTTAACATATACAACTTTCAGGCCACAGTTTTGAAGGTCTGAAGTATTAAGTTGGTTTGATGAATTAGTCGGTTGGCACTTATGAACACATTTATTGCCCTGTTTAAAAAGAAAAGAATAAGCATTAATTTCATCCAAAAAATTCACCCTTTTAAGATTTATACTATTAACAGTAGCAATGAAATCAATTTTAGAAAAAAAAAGACAAGTTAGTATTATTAAAACTTTTATTCTAATTTAGGATGTAATAGTCTTGCATCATTTTAAACTATCTAGTAATTACTGCCCCCTGGTGGTTCTGACTGGTAATAAAATGTTGGAGGACTGCTAATGATAGATGGCGCCTCAACAACCCAGTTCATTTATAGGTGGAACAAGTTAACTGGCCAAAAGGAGGATTCAGATGCGGTCTCCAGCTGTGGTTTCATAAAAGTTAACAAGTAAAATCTAACAAAGTATCATAATATCAAAATCTGTAATTAATGGACATCATACTCAAGAAAAAGTTAATTATTTCTAATCTGATTCATCCCAATCTCTTATCTCCTTAAAGAAAGGTAGAAATTCTAAACCACAAACTACTACAAACTACTTTTACTATAAACGTACTTTTAAAACAAAATAATCATGCAGTTTCAAAATCTGGGAGCTGACAACATATAAAAATATATTCTTTAAAATTGGCTTTGAGCTAGACCACATTCTCCTAATGGCTCATCTTCATGCAGCTGGGATTCAGAGATGATGCCCTAGTCCCATTGTGTGGCCTCAACAGTTTCCTAGTATCACATCTAGCATGTATCTGCATCCTAGACATTTCTCAAAAGAGAAGGCCCAGGGACTGGACCCGGTGGCTCACACCTGTAATCCCAGCACTTTGGGAGGCCAAGGTGGGCGGATCATGAGGTCTCTTGGAGTGTGAGACCAGCCTGGCCAACATGGTGAAACCTTGTCTCTACTAAAAATACAAAAATTAGCTGGGCATGGTGGCATGTGTCTATAATCCCAGCTCAGGAGGCTGAGGCAGGAGAACTGCTTGAATTCAGGAGCTGGAGGTCACAGTGAGCCCAGATCCAGCCTGGGCAACAGAGCAAGACTCTGTCTCCAAAAAAAAAAAAAAAAAGAGAGAAGGGCCAGGAAGAAATAGCTGAATCAATGCAAATCCATCCCCCTACTAAAAGATGGCCTACAGATCAGGTTCTATCAACAATTTTCTGTTTTCAGGAAACAGGTATAAAACTCAAGCACATTACTGACACACAAAGAACTGGAATTTTAAAAAGCTGCTGAATGCAGAGAAAGTAGCAGCAAGGACACTGAATCCACATGCAGAGTAAATAATTTCAATTAATTAATGAAAATTAGGCTCTAAATTAATGTCTACCTTTTGTTGTGCTTATTCCATAATAGTAATTAAAATCAGAAATAATAATCCCATCATGTAAATTATTATTTTAATGTGTTTTTGATTATTTGAGCTTAGCATAAATCAAGAAAAAAACAAATAAAAGTTTATTTTCAAAACACAAATGCCAGCTTATTAAACTAAGTCATCAAGGAGCATTTCCCTTAGACAAACCTGTGTGTGGAACACCACCACAAAACAAATAATAAAATTTAGCTCGATATCTCTAATTCATAATATAAATGTAAATACTTCAACCTGTTTGAACTGTTAAAAATGACTGAAAATTAACAGAATTCTATCTAATGTATTTTTATCATTTTTAAATATAACTAAAATAATTCTGTAATGATGTGACATGAATATAGAGATCTTAAAACCTGAATAGCGGGACGGCATGACCGAGGTCTCTATTTACTTTTCTGACTTTAAGCACTGTTAAAAAATAATCTTGTTCAAAAAATTCTCACATTTGACTTGAAGTGCAAGTAACTACCTACATGGCCAGACTTTCCATCAGTTTATACATTATACATATGCATGTATGTATGTTAAAATACATAAAATCTCTTGGTTTTCTATAGTGCATCACAACCAATTATATGTAAATTAAAAAATAATGTCCAATTTACATTTTAGTATATTTCCTATTTTATAGAATGATGCTGTGAAAGCCTCTTTCCAGGACAGTGGGTCAAAAACCTTACAGCACTTTAAAAACATCTGAGGCACTTTTACAAAACATCTAAACCCTGACTCCACTCCCAGCCAACTGAATCAGAATCTCTGCAGGTGGGGCCTAGGCAGTGGGAATTTTTTAAAAACTGTCCTCAAGTGACTCTAATGCACAGAAAGGACTGACAACTATTGCTTTAACTTTAGTGCAGTAGTTCTCAATAGACCTGTAATGTCAGTATCATCTGAAAATTTCTAAGAAATGCAAATTCTTGGGCTCCATCCTAGACCTACGGAATCAGAAATTCTAGAAGTGGGACCCTTGAACAATTTGCAATTTGACTGTAACAAGTCCTCCAGATGACTCTGATGCCACTAAAGTTTGAGAACCACTGTTTCAGGAGTGTATAAAGTAGGCCAATGAACTAAAATTCCTTTTACATTTTCAAATGGTTAAAAAAAAATCAAAAGAAGAATATTACATGACAGGTAAAAATTATTTCAAGATACTGAAATCTGAATTTTGTATGAAGTTTTATTAAAACACAGTCACACTCCCTTGTTTGTACATTGTCTATGGCTTGTTTCTGTACTACAACAGCAGAGATGGGTGGATAATGGCAACAGGCCCACCAAATCTAACATATTTACTATCTGACTCTTTTCAGAAAGCGTCTGATAACTCCTGTTCTAGAAAGGAGTTATGGCTAGATTAGCAACCACTCATTTTCTATTGTTAACGGTCTGCCTTCATTATCAGTTGCCTGGAGTACTAAAAGTAAAAGGGCTTAATTTATGTGGTTTTCATATCATATAAAACCACATAATCTATTTAATTTTAAAAGTAAAGGATAAATTACAGTACTTACTTGCCATCTTTAAAATACGTTTTCAGAGTATCACTGAAACTTTTGGAGTATTTTACAAATTCTTTCTTTTGGTGTTCAAGTGCCTACAGCCACAAAATATAATAAGAAATAAAGTACTAAATAAGAGAAATAATCACAAAAGCCAAAGGCAAGGACAAGGGATTATACAGGATATGGGATGCACTTTATATGAATATTACTAATAAGCAATTGTGGAGTATTTACTTTTAAATAAAAAGGCATATTTAAATTCAAGAATAAACTCAACAGTTAATGACACAAAACTATTTCCAACACTCAATCTTATTTTTAAGTCAATAAAACAACTAGGCATAAACCAACATCTAGGATGTCAACTAGCAAGGCTTCTACTAAACGTACCCTGCGGTTCTGGTATTGATATTTCTTGAAGACATTATTCACTGTATCAAGAAGTTCTTTTATTGCACTAGCTATATCCCTGTTGGGAAAAGAATAAAGAATATCAGCTACATTAGAAAGAAATTTGTGAGAGAAAAGAACATCAGCTACATTTGAAAGAAATTAAGCACACTCTTAATCTAATCACAGTACACTCTTACTTATGGTTAAGTGCAATCAGTTCAAGAACAGCCAGCCTTTTTGGCTAGCTAGTTGGAGTGGGGATTTTAGTCTGTACCCCTCTGTAATCCTGATTCTCTTGCACTGCTGACCAAAGGTTGCCAACCAAAACCAACTTTCTCAAATCAATCGCATTTCATTAAGCGTTCCTTACTCAAATTTATAAAAAGATAAACATTATCTATGCCTGTCTTTTCCCATTTTAAAATTTTTCTTTGCTCTGGCTAATGTAGCTATATTCAAGCTACCATGTTCTCTACTTTTTGTTATTTGAACAAGGAACAATTTTATAATATTCTGCATTACATATAATTCAATTCTGTATTTAACAATGCTGTATGCTAGATACCTATTAGTTTTGATGTTTAACATAAAATATTTCCTCCTCAGAAAATATTCCTCCTCCTTTACTTTTTTATAGACACTTTTAGCTTCTATCTAGCAACCAAATATCCTCCTCTTTCAAACACTTGCTGTCAGTCACTATTCCCTTTGGAAAATATAATATTTAAATTACTAGGGGAGACAACATCACAATATTCTTCGACTTTAACCTTCCCAGCAATCATCCTTTGACTATATATGCATCATCACCTCCCTCCCCTTTCTAAAGAAAAAAAAGAAGAAATCAGTAATTCTCATTTGAGTTGTTCTTCCTATCCATGCACCATTTTTTCTGAACTTTTTTTTTGCTTTTCTATCTAGCCCCTTTCGATTTCCACATTTTAACCTCATAGCAATTTTTTTCTGCCAAATTGAACTTTGTGTAATTCTGCATTCTCAAATAGTCTCACATTCTCTACGACAAACCTTCTTTTTCACAGCCATTCTGTTAGATGTTAGTCACAACAAAAACTTCAAATGCAACTGTGAAGAGATGAATAAGATGGAAATCTGCACCATCCTAAACATAACATTTTATTACTAATACTAATTACAAATGCCATATTTCAGTTATTTCCTATCTAAAACATTTCAACATTCCTATTGCAAAGGGAAAAAACCTCAGTGTCCAGGTTTCTGTGTGCATGTGGGTGTTTCCCAGCATATTTTTCAGTAAATAAGCATGTAGAAATTTTAAGAATTAAAAGCATACAGAATTTTGATATTTTTTTAAAAAGTATTTTAGAGTACTCTGAAGTAGTAATTACATTTTCATTGATTATTTCAATAATATTTTACTTATTACCTCTCTCAGGTCAAACACTGGTATTGGGCTGAAACATTGAAACATTACATATTCAAGTAGGACAGTAAGTCTTACATAAATGTTATCTAATTTTTTTTTTGCCTCTGGTTTAGTAACAGCAGTTTTTAATTAGATAACTATTCCTTTCATTTATGGCTTAAGTAAGTTGAATCTCTGTATATTGGTGTGATGGACATAAACCCACCATTGTTTAATAAAATGCTGTCACAGGACTATTCTGTGAGAAAAATTACAATTTCAACAAATAAAAAATGTCAAATCTCCAAAATTGCAAGCTTCTCCAAATCCACAATGGAGTTATTTAAAATGGAATATAATGGAGCAAATTACATAGTGATCAGACAGAAGTATATAGTCTCACTTTGTAGTATATTTCAATATTCTGATAAAGAGGAATAAAATGTGTTTCCGGGGCTAGTCATCAAGATGAACGTATGTTTCATATACAATAACAATGGCTGGATTCTACAAGTCAAAAGAGTGGGTCTGAAACATGTTGCCTCATGCACCTAGGGAGACAAAAAGACAAGGGGAGGAGAAGGGAGGGTTTTGGTGGACAAAAAAAGAGAGACCTGCTGATAAATACTGGAAATCTCTATTTTAAAAGGGGATGGTGGGAGGCGCAACTCCTCAGGTGACTGCTGATGAGTCAGGTTTGAAAACTTGGAGCTAAGGTTTAATGCCTTATTGGAACAGAGCTCTCTGTCAACCAACGCCATTTATTCCTAAGCCTCTGTTTGGACACGAGGCAAAAGACTGTTAAATGCCTACCAAATTGTAGAAAAAATGTTCTCTAGAAACAATCTGCAGCAATGTATGTCAAATATTATGTTATACATATGTACACAGAAAAGTATTTTCATTTATGGCACCAAGGTGTGCACATAGGGAAGCTAAATTATATTAGTAACTACCAGAAAGTTTGTTTCCTACGAGAGAAAATACCAGCACAAAAAAAACACTACAGACAACTAACCAGATAAAGAACTGAGAAAAAACTTGAGGGTAAAATAAATATCACATAATTAATGAATGCAGCTTCATGCAGATGAATTCTGTGATAAGAGGCAGATAGTATGAGTAGAAGAAGGAACTTAGCAATTTACCATCCTAATAGTTAGGGCAGCTTTGCGAAACATACACTGAAAGGCAAAGGCTTCAGATGAAATGTAAACATACATCTTATCAAAAAACTGCATGGAAAAGTAGAGTTTCTAATCGTGCCACCCAAATTTGCATGATACGTATTTATCCAAATATGCTAATGAAAGGGAATCCCTGTGCTTTATGCTGAGTTTGGTTTAGACGGGAAAACTCTGAAAAAAATCTATTCTGAACCCTTCATGAAAACTCCTAACTTAAAACAAACCTTGCTGAATTTTAGCCTAAGAATATGCAAATGCAGATTACAAACAGTAAATAAATGCCTGGCTTTTTTATTTTGGTCTGTTAAATCACGAGTTTCCACTAGTTTTCCATTAGTTGAGATGTACTGGACTTCAAAAAAAAATACAAATTACTTTTATAACATATTTGCATAGCTCAAATGTACTCATGCACACACATTCATTGATCAAAAGGCCTTTTAAAATATTTGCTGGATCATTTTTCCTAATCAACTCCATTGAGAAAAGGGAGGAAAATCCTCATTTCACAATGCTATTATAGCATGTACTGTTGAATGTATGCTAGGTTCTGTGCTAGGCACTTCATGTACATCATTTCTTTCAATTCTCACAAGTCATTACCATCATTTTCAGAGGCACAAACTAAAATGACAGAAGTTAAGCAACTTATATCCAAGGTTACATAGCTAAATGTTGGAATGGAGATTCAAACCTAGGTCTGCTAATATATTCAAAATTGCCTGAATATTTATTAGCTGCCAGGATTCTTTTTTACTTGTACTTTGATACAATCTATAGCATTACCTATAGTACTTGGTGTAATACGTATATGACATACGCTTATTGAAAAATGTTGCTAAAATGAATAAAGGGGATAACTACCTTAGATATAAGAAAGTAAAATATCGGAGAAACGCCTGAAGAAGTCATTTTCTATTTTGGTGCAATTTTATCCACTAATTTGTCAATTAATAGTGGTAAGAACATACATGAAAATGTACCAATATATGACAGTGATACAAATAATTATACTTTACCCTATCTATGCTGTTCATATGCGGCTGAATTTTAGTCTCAGAAATAACATACATATCAACAAACTTGCCAGGGCAAATTATCCCTCCTCAAATGGTTAGGAAGTAAATTTTCATTGCCACCATTACTCTTAATTCGATTGTGCTAAATTAGTACACTCTAGAAAACAGAACTGAAGTATTATCACTCCCTCATAAAGGAAACAACACCCTAAAGAAAGCCTCTGTCAGTGACTATGGACAAGACTCTTAAGCTCAATTTCCTTATGACTAAAATGTGCTGGTAATAATGTGGTTTTCAAACTGCAGCTCCCTAGAGTCACAGATGGTTTAGCAGAGATGCCTCAGGGACTCTGTAGGGGGAAAGAGGATGTCAAAGTGACAGGATGAGGGCTCTGGGCCTACATTTCTATCCCAGCTTCAACCACAATACTGTTATCTCTCTCACGTACCGGCATTCTATGTTAAAATATCCTTTTTCACATTTCTTTCAAATGGCAGAAACTCTATTTTTCAATCTCCAGATTACATCAACATTGGAAGTCTATGATTGGGAAACAGCAGTGAACACCTGGCATTAGATTGCCTGGGTTCAAATCCAGCTCTACCACTTAATAGGTAAGTTCTGTGGCATTACCTAATTTTCTGTGCCTGCTTCAATTTCCTCACTTGCTACTGGGTTGTTGTGATAAGCAAATATATGTAAAGTGATTAAAATAGTGCTTAGCATATAATAAGTCCTATATAAATGATTGCTATTAAGATGACATTGATTGGCTGAGCGCGGTGGCTCACGCCTGTAATCCCAGCACTTTGAGAGGCCGAGGCGGGCGGATCACGACGTGAGGAGATCGAGACCACGGTGAAACCCCGTCTCTACTAAAAATACAAAAAATTAGCCGGGCACGGTGGCGGGCGCCTGTAGTTCCAGCTACTCCGGAGGCTGAGGCAGGAGAATGGCGTGAACCCGGGAGGCGGAGCTTGCAGTGTGGCGACATCGCACCACTGCACTCCAGCCTGGGCGACAGAGTGAGACTCCGTCTCAAAAAAAAAAAAAAAAAAAGATGGCATTGATTATATAAACCTATTTCGATGATCTGAAGCAAAATCTGCTGCAAATATTATTTTAAATGTCAAATCTTCATAGAAATGTATCATGGCTCATCAACAAGTACACAATTATCAAAGCAAACAAAAACTTACCAAATTATTTGAAAACTTTAGAAATAAATAGTCTAAACAACCAAGTTTGGGATCACTGACAATTTATCCTTTTACAGGCCAAACATGTTTACTTTAACTATACAGGGTGAGTATCCCTTAAACAAAATGCTTGAGACCAGAAGTCTTTAGACCCGGGGATGAAGCCCAAGTATAAACATGAAATTCATTTATGTTTCATAAAGTGCATTCATATATGCATATATTTTGTGCATACAACAAAGTTTTGATTGTGTTTTGACTACAACCCATCCATCACATGAGGTCAGACATGGAATTTTCCACTTATGGTGTCATGTCATGGTGCTCAAAAAGTTTTGGATTTTGGAACATTTAGAATTTGATATTCAAATTAGGGATGCTCAACTTGTACTAGATTAAAAATAAAACTCCATAAACAGTTGATTACCTTCCTCCTTCACATATTAAAAGTAGAAACGGAAGCTGGGGCTTTCCTATAGGAAAGTAAAATACAAAACCCTTAGGCCGGGCGTGTTGGCTCACACCTGTAAATCCCAGCACTTTGGGAGGCCAAGGCAGGCAGATCACAAGGTCAAGAGATCAAGACCATCCTGGCTAACACAGTGAAACCCTATCTCTACTAAAAATACAAAAAATTAGCCAGGCATGGTGGCAGGCGCCTGTAGTTCCAGCTACTCGGGAGGCTGAGGCAGGAGAGTGGCATGAACCCGGGAGGCGGAGCTTGCAGTGAGCCGAGATGGCGCCACTGCACTCCAGCCTGGGCGACAGAGCAAGACTCCGTCTCAAAAACAAAAACAAAACAAACAAACAAAAAAACCCTTAGTGTTTGTTGCTTGTGACACAGACTTTGGCTATTCAATTAAAAGCCTTTTTTATATTCCTGGCCCTTAATTATTGTCAAAGAGTAGGGTCATTCCTTGATAGCTGGGTTGCATACCTATCACGAACCATTATTTTCTATGGGACATATTCTTCTCTTCATGTGACTCAAAAGAGAGTATCCAAACTAGCTAGGTATCCAAACAAGCTAAAATAGCATTTCTCAATGTGAATGACAAAGAATACTATTTTCAAAAGATGAATGTTTTCTTTTTCTTTCATAATTGAGATTTCATCAGTTGTGTTGAGGATCAGTACATAGACATTTCAACTTGTACACAATTCTGAACATATGTACTGCAAAATCTAAAAAGCCACATATTATTATTCTTTAAAGTTATTCCAGTGACTTTCCAGCTTACAATTGAGGCAAAATTTCCTTAAAAGGCTATCAAGTACCAGTACCTTCAAATGTTGATAAACTGTCACATACGTCCCACCAATTCACAACTTAATAGCATATACACTATATACTTTAATCTTTCATAGCAGATTAACAAAGTTATTAGAAAAACAGGACTACCATGACCAAAGATGCTACAGAGTGCACACAATTCTGATACGGAGAGCCAGGCTCAAGGAGTGGTTTGCCCAAGGAAACAATTCCACTAAAAAACAACATGAAGAGAAGTAATTTAAGGCCAGGTGTGGTGGCTCACTCCTGTAATCTCAACACTTTGGGAGGCCAAGGCAGGAGGATCACTTGAGCTCAGAGGTTAGAGACCAGCTTGGGCAATGTAGGGAGACATGGTATCTACTAAAAATTAAAAAAAAAAAAAAAAAAAAAAGAAATTAGCTTGCTGTGGTGGTGTACACCAGTAGTCCTAGCTACTCTGGAGGCTGAGGTGGAAGGACTGCTTGAGCCCAGGAGGTTGAGGGTGCAGTAAGTTATGATCACACCACTGCAGTCCAGCCTGGGTGACAGAGTGAAGTAATTAAAAATGTTCAAGACATTAAATGCAGGACTGTGACTCCACTTTGCCATTTAGTATGCTTTATATTATGGGATATAAAAACTAACCACCCATCTATGGAATGTTAAGCTGACACCCACAACAGTCAAGGCTTCCCATAATTCAATATCCAACATTATTTTCTCATTGTACCAAAAAATAACCAGCAAATTAAATTATTTCACCTCTTTAAAAAAAGAAAAAAAAAGGATTTACACTTAAAAAATGGGATGTGGTGGAATTCCCTCCTTAAATGTTTCTAGAGCTACTAAAAAACATGCATTTACAACATAGTTGATAAAAATATTCCCCTGGATTATGTAAGAAGAGAGACGGGGAACCACTGATAAGACATGGTATGTGATATTAATCAGACTGGGCTTCTTTCTCTCCTGCTTCAGAGGCTGGACTCTCTTCAGTTTTAGTATTTCTGTTTTCTGTAGGTAAATCTTTATTCTTAGCCACTTTGGCTTGTTTTCACTTTGCTACTCTTTTCTCTTTTGTTTGCACTCCTTTGCCTGAAGATTTATCCTTTCCTGCTACCTTTTGGGGCTTCAATTTCCACTACTGAAAGAGCAGGTTTAGCTGACAACCACATCAATCTCCTTTTGGGCTCTTCCTTCACTGTCTTATCAGCTGAGCTGACCGTCCTCTTGGGCATCCTGGAAGTGGGGAAGGTGCATATCGGATGCATGTGGGCCATGGCATGCTGAGGGCCTTCACGAAGCTGGGCTGCCTGGCTGCTGCCACTCCTCCCACTGCCCAAGCTCGAAAAGATGAATGTTACTATTTATTCCAAGTGAGTCTCCTTAGGTTCTTCAAAGTTACCACATATGTCACAGCCTCTTCCAGAAAAAGACTTGCGCTAAATCTTTTCTTCCCAGCAATATCTACCTATGGTTTCACCAAAACCATGCATTGATAGTGACACTGCAAGTATTCCCAGCTTTCTTTCTTTTTTATCCACTGAGGCTGAAGAAAATTATCAGACTCTCTAGTTTAAAGATACTTATGTAGGGATTATGTTTTCACTCAATCCCCTACCCTCTCACCCCTCACTGTACTCCAGAAGAGAGTGTCCCTGGTCTGAGAACTACTGCTCTAGGATGACCCTTCTTGCTGCTGCTCACCAGCCAGCCTTATGGCCCCATGCGTATTCTTGGTCTTATTTAACCTATATCCCGCAAAGGCAAGGATTTAGAGGCTATTTGGTCAGTCTTAGAAAACACTACTCATGCCTAAGAGTACATTACTTACCTTAATGACTGCTGCCATTTCTGAAATAAAAACAATTTTGGTATCTCTTACTACCAATCTCTAGGATATATCCAGTTTCTCTATTCATTTATCTGACATTTATATCTTCCCATCATTTATGTAGTTCAAACTACATTCCAGTTTACGCACATTTCATTATTGTTTTTAAATTAAACATTCTAAAAAATGTTATACTCTGAAACCAAATGCCATAAAGTTAATAAAATGTGGTATTTAAAAATTTGAGATTTTATTTCAAATAAGCATTTCAAGTTAATGTCATACCAAAATTTAAAAATGTAGATGAGTAGTTCCTTGGAAGTACTTTTAAGAAAAGAAGAAACAAAACAAATAATTGCTTACTTGATTGTCTGCAGAAACCTCACTCTGTCATTGATCTCATCTGGGATCTTACTGAGAATTTGTTTAAGTGCTCGTGCCTTTTCGTTTAGGTCTTGGAATTCTGGCTCTGGTCGTTCAATCATATACTCTGATAAAATAAATACATAATAAAAAACATCCTGCGACTCTCTGCCAAATTCATCACATCTAAGAATTTCCAATGTTGGTCAAAGGCAGATGGGGGAGGTGAAAGACCAGATAATCAGGAAAGACAAGGTTGCAAAGCAGAATTCATTAGCGTTCGACTTAGTCCAGTAACAACAGCAGGGCTCCCTTCAAGTAAAGTATCACAAAAAGAAAGAATAAATATTTTCAATTTGGGATAAAAGGAAATCCCATGAAATCTTAAAAAAAAAAAAAACAGATTTAAAAGGGAGGCTTAAGTTCATCACTACTCTGACATTACATTTCCCAAGGAAACCTTAAATTAAATAATGAGTGTCATAACTAGTGCAAAGGTAATATATACTTGCCAATTAGAAAGATTAAAAATTTAAAACCCCTATATTTAATATACATTGCTTCATTATATTAAAACCCCAAATAATCGAATAAAATCTTCTACACATTCTTGAAATCTCACTTAAAAACAAAAACACCAGCACAAATCCAACACACGGGCTGGGATCACAGAACACCAATTTTGGAAAGGAGACTTCACCAGATTCACTGTAGACTTGGAAGCATTACAACTCTATCAATTCATCAATATATTATGGCCTAATGGGCTGCAAATGCTCAACTCTAAATAATGATAAGGGCTTTCTTATAATCATGGAATCAGTTAAAATACCTGCTTTTTGTTCTTCCTTAATAATTATGGGAAATTATATGTCCACATTTTTCTAAATTAGTGGGAAAACTGCTACTGAACTTAAGTAAAACCAATGTCTAAATAATTTCAAGTAAAAAAAATAAGAAAAGCAAAAAGGATGGTTATATTGTTCTCTTAAATCTGTGCTTGAAAAACAGATGCTGTACTAAAGTTAAAAAAACAACCAAACAAAAACCTCACTACTTTCAAACTGTTGTTTGCTTAAAGTCAACATATTCCAAATAGCTTATCTTTTAGTAAAACTGAAACTCACCAAACATAAAGGGGGGAAAAATTAAAGCATGAAGCATAAACAAAGTTCAAGTAATTAAATCTCACAAATATAAAAAGCAAGAAAAACCATTTTTCTATTTTATCTACATTAGCTTCCACTATCACCACCACCACCACCACCACCACCACCATCATCATCATAAGTGAAGGGAGGGAGGGAAAACAGTAGGGAAGGAAGATCCTTTAGTCAAATAGTAATGATTTAGAGGAAGTGCTATTCAACAATTGCATAACTTAAACAAGGTTCTTCTGTCTGTTACCTTCTACATCATCAGCTGCCATACGAAGAAGGGACTCCGTGAAGTTAACTTCTACGCTTTTTTTCTCTAAAATTTTCATAATGATGTCTTGTGTGAGACCTGGATTTTCTTTTTCAGCCTATAATAAACAGAAAACTAGTTTTGAAATACAGATAAGGAATCAACATTTTAAAGCCAAAGTTTAATTGTTTAGAATCTGCTGGGAACGTCTTACACTGATAACTTTTAAGGGCAGAAATCTTTGTAAAGCAGGTGTCATGATAGCATTCCCTAAGGCTTTGTTAGAGCTTGTGCATCCGACTCTTCACTACGACTAAGGTTCCATTTTCCATTTGAACAGAAAGAACTTAGTATTTTCTACTCTTCTTTATACTCTTTTGCAATTGAACTAATAACAAAGATAGAAATAAGGATTATATATGTTTTAGTAATCCATCAAATTGCTATTCTCATTACTTTAAATATCTTGAGAATTTAAGCTTTTTTTAATGTGCTAATACTGAAACTCAAGGATCAAGTAATAACTCATCTGACTAGTGTTTTGCATATTCTTTCCATTTATATTTAGAGAATGCCAGGAAAAACAAAAAAGGATTTATTTTGAAGGTTTTACTGAACCTATGTAATAATACCTTAACTATTTTCCCATACAATGATTTTCATTTCCTATTTTATTTTTGTAGCAAGAATATTTCCTTCACTGGTTTCTAGAATATCATTAAACCTTTTACTACCTTTTGAGCTTGTTTCATTGAGTTTGCATTGGTTCTATGTTACTTAGACTCCCCAGGACACTAAAATTTTCTAGCCATTTCAAGACTGGGCATAGAGTTCTGAGTTTACCAAAGCCAGAGTTAATTTTCAGATTTCAGTTTTTCCCAGTAAATTCTGTAATCACACTTGATGTTTGTTTCCTGTAGGATGCCTGCCAATTTTAATCATTATGCTGATGATTTTCTTTCCTTTTTGCCCTAATATTAAACAGCAAAATAGGAACACAATTTACGATCTTAATCAGATGGCAATCTTTTTGTTTCCTTATGTGTCAAGCACACTTAACCTCTGCCTCTTCAATTCCATTGATTATCACTGCAGATACAGTTTTCTTCTCTTCCTATTGCTCTTTCCATTATAACATCTTGTTTCTCATTAGATCTCAAGTATCAAAAACTGAAGGGTTGTGGGATGAAATGAGAAAAGAAAATACTCGCATTTATCCCAATCTTCGGATCATTTTAAATGCTGTCAAATACTATTCAGGAAAATCATTCTGATAGATGATTAATAACAATAAACTGTGTTTGACTGAATCCTGTTTCTTTTATAGCCTATGTTGACTTTTCCTTCCATGGATATATATTTTTAAAAGAATCTACTTTTTAGCCAGGCATGGTGGGGTGTGGCTGTGGTTCCAGCTACTTGGGAGGTTGAGATGGGAGGACTGCTTGAGCCCAGGAGTTCGTGGCTGCAGCGAGCTATGATCATGCCACTACACTTCAGCCTGTGATATAGAATAAGACCTCGTCTTAAAAACAAAACAAACAAAAAAAAACTGTGTTTTTTAAAAAAGGAGTTTCCTTTATAACATGTCCAAATATGGCTTAAGATGTGTTGTTATAGCATTAATGTGAACTGCCACAAAATTACATATAATGTAGCATTCATAACAATACTTTATCTTATCTAGCAATAAATCTTCCTACATAATGTATTATCTTGGGGAGAGGGGGAGCATTCTCTATGTGCTTGTAGGGGATGAAAAAAAGAAAAGCATATATCTGATTAAGTTATAATAAAGTACTGAAAGGTTTAAATGCTGAAAGTCTGAGAATAAAGTTTTCAATACCAAGCTGGTCTGGGACCCCAAAATGCTAAAGCTAGAGCATTACAAAAGTCTCACAAAGGTCCCTAACTTTCTCAGTTTTCAGTGCCCTTGGTGACAAAAGATAAACCTCACAGTACTGTTTATTAAATACTTAGGTCCAAACAACTTAGTAAGTATAGTGTCCTAACTACTTAGCCTTTAAAAAAAATACACATAAATTGAAAAAACCAATTTTTACTCCGTTCTTAAATAACTGTCGTCACTAATTACTGGGATGTGTATGCCTACTGGGCACTTCATAATTTCTCAAACACTGGACTTAGATTGGACCTTGTCCCTCTCATTTCCTCTTGCAGCTATACTTTTTTCTGGTACTTCTGTTAGATCATAGCACTGGCCAAAAAGTCCAGCTTCTCAATGATCTAACACCAATGAAAGCAGTGAAGGACAATCCAATATGCTGAATTACAATCCATCTCAATCTAGGAGTCCATGCAGTGTCAAACAGATGTTGAGTATCACTGTACACCTTCACAATTTTAAAATACTTCGTGGCACCCCTCTGAATTTGCTATGGGCCACCAGGTACCTCAGTACATAGTTTGGAAGGAGTAGTCTTAGTACCTCCTGGCTAAAAACCTGGTTAAGCTAATTCTTATTTCAAAAGCTTCAATTTACCAAATGGCTCTGATTGACAAAATGAATAAATCTGATCTTAAATCAGAGAGACAATCTACAACTCTAGGTTTTCCCTCAGAATACATGAACCCTGTAGGGTGTCTAATCTTTGTAAAGAATCCAGCTGTAAGAAAAAAATAAACCGAAGGGCAGTAACATACACTCTTGTGGATCAGTGATTCTCAACCTGGAAGATGGACAACCAATCGGAACCTCTCAGAGAAGATAAGGGGGAGAGGGAATCAAGTAGAATATAGCTGACCCTTGAAGAACTGGTTTTAACTGCTCAGGTCCATTTACATGCAGATACTTTTCAATAAATATATAGGAAAATTTTTGGAGATCAGCAACAATTTGAAAAAACTTACAAACTGAGTAACCTATAAGTAGTGAAAAAAATAATAAAAACATTTGTTATGTATGCATAAAATATAGGTATCCACTAGTCTATTTTAGTATTTACTATCATAAAATAGATACAAATTATTAAAAAGTTAAAACTTATCAAAACTCACACGCACAGACTGTACATGATGTTACTTGCGGTTAAAATAAATATAAACAAATACACAGATGCAATATTAAATCATAACTGCACAAAATTAACTGAAGTACATATGTATATGTAATAATTTTGAAGCTACCTCCTGTTGCTATTGGTGAGTTCAAGTATTAGTAAGTATATGATTAAAACGCCATGTGACTCTCTCTAATCATCTCCATGTGAACAATTCATCTCTCCAGCAAACTGCACATCCCAGTACAAATACCTCCCAGTCCTCACATATTTTTTTCATCGTATTTAGTGCAATACTCTAAACATGGAATAATACCATGGGACCCAACAAAGTGCCACTAGTGATGTTGGAAGTGTGCTCAAGAAGCAAAGTCATGACATTACAAGAAGGTGAATTGCATGATACTGAATTGCTTGAATACAGCCTAAGACTCACTGTAAGAAAAAAAAAAAAAGGAAATTCATGAAACGAAGCCACTGTTGCAGCTACATCAGCAGGTACAAAAATCTTGCATGTTTTGTGAAATACCTTTTTGTCTGTTGAAAATGCAGCTTTTATGTGGGTGCAGGATATCTATAAGAAAGGCATACCTATAGACCCTAATATGATTCAAGAAAAAGCAAAGTCATTCTATGACAACTTAAAGCAAAAGGAAAGTCTAAAGCTGAAGAATTTAATGCCAGCCAAGGATAGTTTGATAATTTTAGAAAGAGGTTTTGCTTTAAAAATGTCAAGAAAACAGGAGACCCAGATTCTGATGACCAAGAGGCAGCAAATAAGTCCCCACACACCCTTAAGAAAATCTTTGAGGAAAAAAATATCTGCCTGAAAAGGTTTTTAATACAGATCAAAGTGTCCTATTCTGAAGGAAAAAATAGCCACAAAGAATATTTATTAGTAACGCAGAGAAGTGAGCACCAGAACTTAAGGCAGGAAGGGATACGACAACTCTACTGTTCTGTGCAAATGAAGTTTGGTTTATGATCAGGACTGTCCTTATTTATAATGCTGCTAAACCCTCGAGCCTTGAAGGGAGAAGAAAAACATCAGCTTCCAGTCTTGTGGTCGTACAAGAAGACCTAGACAAAGAGAACCCTTGTTCTAGACTGGTACCATCAGTGCTTTGTTCCTGCAGTTAGAAAGCATCTTGGCAGTAAGGGACGGTCTTTTGAAGTTCTTCTGATTGTGTATATATGTCTATAGAGATACCTATATATCTCTATATAGACAGATCTACAGATATCAGATATATAGAGAGATATCAGATATATATATATAGATATCAGAGATACCTACATATACATAAACACACATATATATGTATATGTAGATTTAATTAGAGACAAGGTCTTCCTATGTTGCCTAGGCTGGTCTTGAACTTCTGGCCTCTGGCCTCACACTTCGGCCTCCCAAAGTGTTAGGATTACAAGGCACGGGCCTCTGCACCTTGCCTTTCTTTTATTATTATTGTTGTTCAAAAAAATTCTTCTGATACTGGATAATGTCCCTTGCCTCCCAGAACCCCATGAGTTCAACACTGAAAGGCATCAAAGTGGCCTACTTGTCCCAAAACACCAACCTCTAAATCAGCCTCTACATCACGGGATCAAGAACCTTTAAGGCTCATTATACATGGAACCATAAGGCCTCTACGGAAAGGGCTGTCAACAATCCTAAGTAGAAAGAATACCATGAAAGTCTGGAAGAATTACACCATTGATGCTACTGTTGTTATAGAAAAACCCATGGAGCCTAAAACAATAAATTTCTTCTGGAGAAAACTATGTCCACATGTCGTGCATGACTCCACAGGATTTACAACAGAGCCACGGAAATCATGAAAGAGATTGTAGATATGGCAAAAAAAAAAAAAAAAAAAAAAAAATGGTAGAGGATGAAGGGTTTCAAGATATGGATATCAGAGAAATTTAAGAGCTAATAGACAATGAGGAAGAAGACAAAGGAGTGCCAGAAAACAAATGGACATTAGACAATCCAGCAGAAGAGTTCCGATTATTCAAGGCTGCTTTATGACATGGAACCTTCTCTGATATGAGCACTGAAACTAAAGCAAATGTTGGAAGATTGGTACTGTACAGAAACATTTTTAGAGAAATGACAAAGCAAATAAGTCAGAAATTAAACATATTTCTGTAAAGTTACACTAAGTGTGCCTGCCTCTCTTGCCTCCCCATTCACCTTCTCTACTTCTGACATTCCTGAGCTAGCAAGACCAACCCCTTCTCTTCTTCCTCCTCCTCAGCCTATTCAATGTGAAAACGACAAGGATGCAGACCTTATGATGATACACTTCCACTTAATTAATAATAAATATATTTTCTCTTATGATTTTCTTAATAACATTTTCGTTTCTGTGACTTTAAGAATACAGTATGTAATATATAGGATACACAAAATATATGTTAATCAACTGTTTCTGCTACCAGTAAGATGTTCTGGTCAACAGTAGGCTTTTAGTAGTTAAGATTTTTGGAAGTCAAAACTTATACTCAAATCTTCAACACTGCAGGGGGTCAGCACCTCTAACCTCCACACTGTTCAAAGGTTAACTGTATATACATTAAAATATTCAATAGTATTATCTTGGGAAAAACTCTTTTAATCCTCTTCTTCCTCCAAATAACAAAAACTATGATGAAAATTATTGTTGTTGCGGACCAATAATTGGAAGTATGAATATAAAAGATTTTATGACTGGTGAGGTTTCTTTCATCTTTTTCAAAAGTTGTAATTTAAAAAATACAAACATCTTTACATTTTTAACACATGTCCTCCTTCAATTTCACTTGAAATGTAACAAACTAAATGTGATCATTAAAAATACATCAGTGCATTACTTTGTTTTCTTCCAAAATAAATATCTATGCCATGGACAACAAACTTTATCCATGGATCAAACCACATCTATCACGGTCACATAATTGTACTTAAGTGTTAGATAATTAGCTTATATGTTAGGATGTTACCAGAAAAACCCTCATGAAATTTATTATTTTATTTTATGAATGTCATTGAAGATACTATCTACTCCTTCGGACAGGGTCTTCTTCTCTCTGTTCTTGGCATTGGAAAAGCTGAAATATTGACTTTTCTCTTAGCAATACTACTGTACAGATTACTTTTCCTTCTTCTTTTGGCCACAAAGATGCTTAAGACAGCATCATGCCTCCCTAATGACCAAATATACCACTTCAAAGCCAAACTGACACTCAAAGAAGAAAACAACAACAATAAAAAAAAAGAAAATGATTATGGTGTTGCTTCATTAACCCAATGATTTGGCAGGATGCAATTTAATGAAGCTACTAAATATATATATGTACTCACCTTGAATCACAGAATATTAAATCAAAAAAGCTCTATTCTAACATATGTAATGTAGATTATTATGGTAATATGAGATACCTAGTGACATGACCTGTGCTACCAGAAAAGAGTATTATCAATAAACTTGTGTGACATGGAAGAAATCAAGCAAAATGGGTTTATAGTTTCAACTCCAATTAAAATATAAATGTCTTTCACATTTAAACATTAAAATACTTTACCGAAAACACAGGTTATTTAAGCTACTGATGGGAAGGAATACAAAAATAAAAATTAAAGTTTTGGGCACCATGATATATATTTAGGATGGAGGACCAGATAAAAGTTTTATTAAAGAATGCATTCAACATGTATGGTAAGTCTCTAGAGTAGGGCTGTACAACAGAAATGTAATATCAGCAACAACTATGAGCTACCTATGTAATATTAAGTGGCCACATTTTAAAAAAAGTAAAAAGACACAGGTAAAATTATTTTAATAGTACATCCAAAATATTATTTCAACATGTAATCATTATAAAATACTTATTACTAATCTAGTTTACTTTCTTTTTCTTATATGAAGTCTTCAAAATCTGTGTGTATTTTAACTTGGAACATATCTTGATCTGACCTAGTCTTATTTTAAATGCTCAAAAGCAATATGTGGCTAGTGATAACCCACTGAACAGCTCAGGTCTAAAGACAAGGAAAACATTTATTTTGAGTAACTTAACTGTATATCCTCAAAGTATATTCAATTCACCATATTTGAAGTTATTACTTTCCCACTGAAAAACGTTTATTAGACTCATGTTCTATAATTAAACAACAGAAAGAATACCTTTTCAAGTTACACTTTTACAAATACTTTTAAATTTTTACTTTGAGACAGGATCTTCCTCTGTTACCCAGGCTGGATCACAGCGGCATGATCATGGCTCACTGTAACCTCAAACTCCTGGGCTCTAGCAATCCTCCTGCCTCAGCCTCCTGAGTAGCAAGAATGACAGGCATGCACCACCATGCCTGGCTAATATTTTTATTTTCTGTAGATACAGGGTCTCGCTATACTGCCCAGGCTGGTCTTGAGCTCCAGGTCTCAAGTGATCCTCTCGCCTCAACCTCTCAAAGTGTTGGGATGACAGGCATGAGTCACCACGCCCAGCCATATAAGTTTTCAAAAGGTCAAATAACAGAAAAAAAAAACCTCAAATATATAATCTACAGCTAAGGAGAGAACTCTGAAAAACTCAGTTTCAAAAGCACAAAGTGATGAAAAGATGAATGCTAACGAAATAACATTTGTTCTAGTTCATCTTTTGGAAGTGTTTTAAGCTTTATGGCATACAGTAAAACAGGCATAAGATGGCTAAAAAGGCTTTCCCTAAAAGAAAATAAACTGGCAACTATCACATGTACTTATATTTACAAAGAACATACACTTTAATAATCATAGTAAATTATTTGCACCTCACCTTAATGAAAGCGGCTCTCAGTGTCTGGGCTGCAGACAGATTTACTCGTTCTAGCTGCAATAAAAATTTTAAATTATTATGAATATCAACTTTCTTGGAAAAAGCACATTTCTGAGATTCCATTCTGTAGCAATCACATGAACACATTAAACATTTAATCAACATTCTTGTTAACAATTGTACATTACCGTAATTCTTCAATTAGGCTATCAAAATTTTCAATGAAAAAATATGTCCTTAATTTTTTATAAAAAAATTAAAAGCAACCCATATGCTTTTAATTTTTATATCAAATATGTTACGTTTATAATTTCAAAAGATTAATATCCTTACTACACACGTTAATTCAGTTTTCAGCGAACCAAAGGCACAGAACTTCATAATTTCATAAAAATAATTCCATTTGTAAAGAGTTAACTGCCAGGCTTAAAAAACGTAGCTTCTATTAAATTCTGATTTTTTCAGTCCTTAAGGATTGAGCTAGTTAACTCAATAAAACTCAATTGTATATATTTTTTACTTGGGACAATATTAAATTGGAAACAACGTAACCTATATAGATTTTTACCAAGTAGAATATTTCTACACAAATCTTATGAACATATATCATATTATGCAATAAAGTCTTCCCTTGAGGCAACAAAAGTGTAAGTTTTGCTTCAGAAATCTCCCGTATGGGATCTCTAACACGTTAAATCAATTTATTTTCTAAACAAGACAGTTACAAATGCCAAGAATCTTATCTCCCTACAAATTACTAACTTTAAGCACAAAGCAAAAGCAACAGAATCTGACAAGGTAATTTATCTGCCAAAAAACAATGAACCATTTAGCTTAATATTTAACATGACTTCTAACAAATCTTGTAAAATATAATATTGCCTCAGTAGATAAAAAAGAAGGCATAAAGAGCCCAGTAAACAAATGTAGAAAGAAATAACTATATAAGTAGTTCATCATTAACAAAGATATGTTTCCAAAAAATGAAAAGTTTCCTACTTCCAAGGAATTAATATAATTATAGTGACTATTACTAAGATTAAAATAACAATATAGCTCATTAAATCTCAAGTTCTTGTTATTCAAGAGAGGCAGGGACAGACATAAAGAATGAATGTTTTCATTTTGATAGGAACCCATTTCCTTACTTAGGTTTACACCACACTCTGACCTCTTTTAAAAAGGTCTGAGTCAGCTGTGTGCCTTCAAGTATCAGCGTTATTAGTTCATTCTGTATAGCCCTGAATGGCATGTAAAAGGATTCAGACAAGTAAAAGTGCCCAGAAAGTTCATGAAGCGCTAACAAGATTATCTGAGATAGATATCAGCATCTCTAGATTTCTAGACTCATTTTAATTACGTGAACCTTACAAAAAGAATAAGTCACAGAAGGTCAGACATACACTAAATCAAAAATCTATGAGCTGAGAAGCACTTCACCAAAATTCTGCTGGGAGTCACTTGGAGATACACTGCAGTCATGCATCGCTTAATGATGGGGATGGATAGGTTTTGAGAAACATGTCATTAGGTGATTTCATCATTATGTGGACATCACAGAGTGTACTGACATAAACCTACAGGGATAGCCTACCACACACCTAGGCTGTATGATACAGCCTACTGTGTCTAGGCTACAAACCTGATGTTTACTGAACTGACTACTATAGGCAACTATAACACAATGTATTTATGTAAGCATAAAAGAGGTAATGTGTTGCGCTACAATGAACAATGGCTTTAACATCACTTGGTGAGAGGAATTTTTCTGCTCAATTATAATCTTATGGGACAACGATCATATATGCCATCCATCTACCACTGACCGAAATGTTATGTGCCACATGACTGCATATACCCATAGGCCTTACAATAAAGTCAAAAGGCTTTCTTACTCATATGTTATTGATATATTCATGGTGTCCAGGACAGTACCAGGCATGTATCTATGGTTTGAACTGAATTTAATCTCTTACCCATAAATTTATCTAAACTGTTCTTAAATCTATTGATAATTTCAGCCTGTACTAGTTAGGTAGCAAGATATGTTATCTTCTTCTCCATTTTACAAAGGAAGAAACTCAGTTTGACTCTGAATCCTGTATACAAGCCACTAATGCTACCCTGACTCCCTGTACTCACTCTTCCAGACTGGAGTCCACCCTGTCACTGAATCTCTTCAACCTGGTTCTTTAAGTACTGACATATTCTTGAGTTCCTACCATGTACTTGAGTTCCTACATGTACAACGTAAAGCAGCTATATGAAAAGTGGAGTGACTGCCATCAGTTGAAGCAGAAAGGAGTCTTTATAAACATGGGATTTGAACTGATCTTTAAAAAGTGTGTTCCGGCCTCTTAAAATCATCCTCCTGGGGAGTTCTCCCACTCAGAAATTTCTTCAGGGTTGGTAACACATGGAATGTAATGATTTCACGTAAATTTAGAAAAGAAAAGAATTTCCACCTTGTTTTCAGTCTCTTTAGAGTCCAGCACTTTCTGGGCTTTAGGGATAATGTCTTTGGCTAGGGTAACTTTAAAGAATAAACACAGTAAAGCTGGGCATGGTGGCTCACGTCTGTAATCCCAGCACTCTGGGAGGCCAAAGCAGGCGGACCACAAGGTCAGGAGATCGAGACTGTCCTGGCTAACAAGGTGAAACCCAGTCTCTACTAAAAATACAAAAAAAATTAGCTGGGCGTGGTGGCAGGCGGCTGTAGTCCCAGCTACTCTGGAGGCTGAGGCAGGAGAATGGTGTGAACCTGGGAGGCAGAGCTTGCAGTGAGCCGAGATCACGCCACTGCACTCCAGCCTGGGTGACAAAGCGAGACTCTCCATCTCAAAAAAAAAAAAGATTAAACACAATAACCTTCTTAGTAGTAACTGACAGTGTATACACTGTATTTTGGGTCCCCTGAAGGAGGAATATATGACTGCACCTTGCATTAATGGATACTGCGACAGTGAGAAGCACTGCTTGGGCCTCAGTTATACAGTATGTCCATGTAACCAGTAAAGGAGAGAAAATAAGAGAATCAGAGCGAGAGAAAAGGTATGTAACATACTTCGTCTCTCCTAAAAGAGAAGTAAAAGTGCCTCCTGAAGCACATTTGGAGACAATGGATACGCTGGGTAAGCCTAACAGGAGGTCTTACCTCAACCCCCATTCTGCCTATTGTTTTGTGAACTCCTTCTGTAACTTACTGTTGATAGCCTTTAAGAACACTTACACTTACTGTCAACCACAAACCAGGCAAATTTACTCTGGTCCACTTATAAAAATATTTTAAAAGCTTCCACATAATTCAGATTCCATGGAGAGGACATTTCTTGTTTTGCTCTTTCCAAAAGTATCAGTTTCTTCTACACTTTTCTAGCATCAAGTTTCCTAAAACCATAATTTAAAAAAAAAAAGCTATTTAGCCCTTTGGTTACTCAAGTTTTAAAAGACTCTTGCTTTCACACTTTTGTGAAAGCTGTGTGTTTTGTTGTTGTTGTTTGTTTTAAAGGTCAAAATAATTAGATTAACTGGTTTTGAATTGTGTACGATCTACTTGCTTCCTCAAAATCAGGCAAGGTTTGATTTTTCCATGTTCACGCCCCTCTCCCTACTCGCAGTGAACAGAGATTGTTGATCTTATTTCTTAAAAAGAACTAAACTGGGCCAAGTTACAAGAATAAAAACTTCAAATACATCTCCTGCAATTCAAATAAAAATAAGGTGAGCCAGGTAAAAGTAAATAAGCTTGCTAGAAAGACAGAAGTAATGGAAGCAAGAAGTCACTTTTTAGTTTTTGAACTGTCACAGAGAAAGAAAATGCAATCAGCTGTATTTTGTACATGTGAAGTTCAACACACGCTTCTAAAAGAATCAGTTCTGTGGGCTGCCAAGCTGTCTGGCAAAAAAGGTAAGCAGAACCACCTGTTATAAAAATATTCTATTAAAACACTGCCTACAAGTATACAAAATTGTGACATATATGTGAAAGATTCCTTAACAACAATAACTAACACTTACTATATAAGTAGTACTATTTTAAACACTTTAAATCAACTTACTTATTTCACAGAGTTGCTGAGATAATGAAGTACACCACTGTTTATCCCCATTTTATAAATAAGGAAACAGATAAGATTAAATAGCCTACTAAGAAGAAGAGCAGTAATTCAAACCCAAAATGCTAATTATGATCACTTCCGGATGGTAGGATTGTAGATAAAATCTCTACCTGCATTGTGAAGAATGTTTACTATGCTCAAAGTTTGAGGTCTGGTTTATTTTATCTTAACAGGAAAAAAAAAAAAAAAAAAAACTAAGAGGGGAGGCGAAGCAAGATGGCCGAATCAAAGCCTCCATTACTGGTCCGCTCTGCAGGCATACCAATTTTACCAACTACACACAAAAAAGCACTGCCAAAGAACCAAAAATCAAGTGAGCAATCATAGTACCTAGTTTTAATTTCATATTGCTGAAACAGGCAATAAAGAGAGTGGGAAAGAACATCTTGAATCGCTGATGCCACCCCTCCCCGATCCCGCAATGGCAGCTGTGTGGCATGGACAAGGAATATGTGCACTTGGGTGGAGAGAGCACAGCAACTGGGAGACTTGGCATTAAACTCAGTGCTGATCAATCACGGTGGACAGCAAAAGTGTGCTGGGTTCAGCTAGCAGCCACCCACAAAAGGTAGCATTTGGACGTGACATGGTCAGAGGAGAATCACCGATCCAAGAGGTTGGAAATTGAGTAAGCCTTGCCACCAACCGCTAAAGTGCTCTAGAGTCTCAGATAAACTTGAAAGGCAGTCTAGGACACAAGGACTGCAATTCCTGGGCACATCTTAGTGTTGTGCTTAGAGCCAGTGGACTAGGACAGCATGTAACCAAGTGACCCACCAGACAGGGCGACCAAACCAAGGGAGTGGATGTGTCATTCCTCCCCCAATCCCAGGCAGCAGAGCTCACAGCAATAAGTGACTCCTTCCTTCTGCTTCAGGATAGGAAGGCAACAAGTAAAGGCAACAGGAGTGTGTCTTTTATCTTTTATGCCAGCTCAGTCACAGTAGGATAAGCAACAGGCAGAGTACTGAGACCCCATTCCAGGCCCTACCTCCTGGACGACATTTCTAGACACACCCTGGGCCAAAATGGAGCTCACTGCCCTGAAGGGAAGGATCCAATCCTGGCAGGATTCATCGCCTGCTGACTAAAGAGCACTCAGGCCCTGAATAACCAAGAGCGATACCCAGGTAGTACACTGTAGGCCTTGGGTGAGATTTAGACATGCTGGTTTCAGGTGAAACCCAGCAAATTCCTGGCTCATTGTGGTGGCTATGGTGAGAGACTCCTGTTTGAAAAAAGCAAAAGGAAATATAAAAGCGATTTTGTCTTATATCTTAAGTACCAGTTTGGATCTTGGGGTCCCCGAGTCCAGGCCTAGGCTTTTGGACAGCATTTCTAGACCTGTCCTGGCCCAGAGAGGAGCCCATTGTCCAGAAGAATGAAGCTCAGGCTCGGCAGCAATCACCATAGGCTGACTGAAGAGCCCTTGGGTTTTAAGTGAACATCAACAGTGGCCTAGCAGAACTCCCCATGTGCCAGTGACCACAGAGAGAGGCTCCTCTGTCTGTAGAAAGGAGAGAGAAGAGTGGGAAGAACTTTGTCTTGTGCTTTCAGTGCCAGCTTAGCCACAGTAGGAAAGAACACCAGGTAGATTTCTAAGGTTTTTGACTCTTAATTCCTGGACCCCAGACCGTATCTCCAGACCATCTGGGGCCTGGGGAACTTACCACACTGAAGGGAAGGACATAAATCTGGCTGGCTTCACTACCTGCTGATTGTAGAGCCACAGGGCCTTGAGTGAACATAGGCTTTAGCCAGGTAGTGTTTACAGCAGGCCTTGGGTCACACCCAGTGCTGTGCTAGCTTTAGGTCTGACCCAGTGCAATTCCAGAGGTGGTGGAGACAGGGGTGTCACCCCTCCCCCAGCTTCAGGAAGTTCAGCACAGAGAGATAGAAACTACATTTGTTCGGGAGAAAGTAAGGAAAAAGAACAAGACCCTCTGCCTGGAAATCCAGAGAATTCTCCCGGATCTTAGTCAACACCACCAAGGCGGTGGTATCTCTACAAGACTGAAGAACCACAGCATTACTGGGCTTGGGGCCCAAGTCCCTTCGAACACTTAGAAAGTCTTCCCAATAAAGATGGGCAAAAACAAGCCCAGACTGCAACGACTACAATAAATATCTAACTCTTCAATGACCAGACACCAACAAACATCCAGAAGCATCAAGACCATCCAGAAAAACATGACCTCACCAAACAAACTAAAGAAGGCACCAGGGACCAATCCTGAAGAAACACAGATATGTGACTTTTCAGACAGAGAATTCAAAATGACTGTGTTGAGGAAACACAATGAAATTCAAGATAACACAGAGAAAGAATTCAGAATCCTATCAGACAAATTTAACAAAGAGACTGAAATCATTTTGTAAAATTAAGCAGAAATTCTAGAGCTGAAAAATGCAATTGGCATACTGAAGAATGTATCAACCTCTTAATAGAATGCATCAAGTGAAAGAAATAATTAGTGAGCTTGAAGACAGGCTATTGAAAATGCACAGAGGAGACAAAAGTAAAAATAAGAATTAAACACTCCTACAAGATCTAGAAAATAGTCTCAAAATGGTGAACCTAAGAGTTATTGGCATTAAAGAGGAGGTAGAAAAAGAGATAAGGGTAGAGTTTATTCAAAGTGATAATAACAGAGAACTTCCTAAACCTAGAGAAAAATATCAATATCTAAGTACAAGAAGGTTATAGAACACCAAGAAGATTTAACCCAAAGAAGACTGTGTCGAGGCATTTAATAATCAAACCCCCAAAGGTCAAGGATAAAGGATCCTAAAAGCAGCAAGAGAAAAGAAACAAATAACAAACGATGGAGCTCCAATTTGCCTAGCAGAAGACTTTTCAGTGGAAACCTTACAGGCCATGAGAGAGTAGTATGATATATTTAAAATGCTGAAGGAAAAAATTTTTATCCTAGAATATCCAACAAAAATATCCTTCAAACATGAATGAGAAATAAAGACCTTCCCAAAAAAATGGAAGCTGAAAGAGTTCATCAACACCAGACATGTCCTAGAAGAAATAACAAAGGGAGTTCTTTGATCTGAAAGAAAAGGACATTCATGAGCAATAAAAAATCTTCTGAAAGTACAAAACTCACTAGTAATAGTAAGTACACAGAAAAAGACAGATTATAATATTGTAATTGTGGTGTGCAAACTACTCTTAAGTAGACTAATGATGAATCAATCAAAAATAATAACTATAACAACTTTTCAAGACAAACCGTACAATAAGACATAAAGAGAAACAACAAAAGTTAAAAAATGAGAGGGATGAAGTATAGAGATTTTATTAGTTTTGTTTATTTCAAAAGCTAAAAAATGAAAGCGATGAAGTACAGAGATTTTATTAGTTTTCTTTTTGCTTATTTATGTAATCAGTGATAAGCTGACATCAGTTTGAAATAATAGGTAATAAGATAGTGTTTGCAAGCCTTACAATAACCTCAAAACAAAAAACATACAATGTATACACCAAAAATAAAAAAGCAAAAAATTAAAACATACCACCAGAGAAAACCACCTTCGCTAAAAGGAAGACAGAAAGGAAGGAAAGAAGGAAGAGAAGACCACAAAACAACCAGAAAACAAGTAACAAAATGGCGGGGCTAAGTCCTTACTTACCAATAATAGCATTGAATGTGAATGGACTAAACTAATCAAAAGAAAAAGAGTGGCAAATGGATTAAAAAACAAGAACAATCTGTTGCCTATGAGAAACACATTTCACCTATAAAGACATCTGAACTCAAAATAAAGAGACGAGAAAAGATATTCCATGCAAATGGAAACCAAAAAAAAGAGTAGGAGCAGCTGTATTTGTATCAGACAAAACAGATTTCGAGACAAAAATTATAAGGAGACAAGGTCATTTTATAATGATAAAGGGGTCAATTCAGTAAAACGATATGATAATTGTAAATATATATGCACCCAATCCTGGTGTACCCAGAAATATAAGGCAAATATTATCAGAACTAAATAGACTGAGCAAAATACAATAATAGCTGGAGACTTCACCACCCAACTTTCAGCATTGGACAGATCTTTCGGACAGAAAATCAACAAAGAAACATCAGACTAAATCTGCTCTATAGAACAAATGAACCTAAACAGAATATTCCACAGAATAGCTGTAGAATACACATTCTTTTCCCCAGCACATGGATCATTCTCAAGGACAGATCATATGTTAGGTCACAATACAAGTCTTAAAACATTCAACTAGTATCAAACATCTTCTCTAAACACAATCAAATAAAACTGGAGACCAATAACAAGAGAAATTTTTGAAACTATACAAACACAAGGAAATTAAACAATAGGCTTCTGAATTAACCATGAATATATCAAAAACTTATGAAAGAAAATGAAAAATTTCTTGAAACAACAGAAACACAACATACCGAAACCTATGGGATACAGTGAAAGCAGTACTAAGGAAGTTTATAGCTTTAAGTGCCCACATCAAAAAAGAACAAACACTTCAAATAACACACATCTTAAACAACTAGAAAAGAGCAAACCAAACCCAAAATTAGTAGAGGAAAAGAAATAATAAAGATAAGAGATAAATGAAATCGAAACAAAGAAAATACAAAATATCAATGAAACAAAAACTTGGTTTTTTGAAAACATAAGCAAAATTGACACAACTTTAAACCAACTAAGAAAAAAAGAAGACCCAAATAAATAAAATCAGAGATGAAAAGGTAGACATTACAAACTGATACCAGAGAAACTCAAAGGATCATTAGTGGCTACTATGAGCCACAGTATGGCAAGAAATTGAAAAATCTAGAGGAAATGGATAAATTCCCAGACATATACCACTTATCAAGACTGAACCAGGAAGAAATCCATAACCTGAACAGGCCAATAACCAGAAACAAAATCAAAGCTGTAATAAAAACATCACCCAGTAAAGAAAAGCCCAGGATTCAATGGCTTCACTGCTGAATTCTGCCAAACATCTGAAGAACCAATACCAACCCTACTCAAACTATTCCGAAAAATAGAGGAGGTGGGAATATTTCCAAACTCATTTTACAAAGCCAGTATTACCCTGATACCAAATCCAGGCAAAGACACATAGAAAAAGGAAAACTACAGGCCAATCTCTGATAAATAAATCCTCAACAAAATACTAACAAACCAAATTCAACAATACATTAGAAAGACCATTCATCATAACCAAGGAGCTTTATCCCAAGATGCAAGGATGGTTCAACATATGCAAATCAATCAATGTGATACATCTTATCAATAGAACGTAGGACAAAAATCATATGATCATTTCAGCTGATGCTGAAAAAGCATATGATACAATTCAACATCCTTCATGATAAAAACTCTCAAAACTCTACGATGTGGTAAACGACAAGGATGCCCACGTCACCATTATTCAACACAGTACTGGAAGTCCTAGCTAGAGCAAACTATACAAGAGAAAGAAATAAAGGGCATCCAAATTAGAAAGGGAAGAAGTCAAATTATCCTTGTTTGTAGATGATATGATCTTATATTTGGAGAAACCTAAAGACTCCACAAGGAAACTATTAGAACAGATAAATTAAGTTGCAGAATACGAAATCAACATATAAAAATCAGCAGCATTTCTATATGTCAACAGTGAACAATCTGAAAAAAATTTTAAAAAGTAATCCCA
Organism: Symphalangus syndactylus; assembly: GCF_028878055.3. Taxonomy (NCBI): domain Eukaryota; kingdom Metazoa; phylum Chordata; class Mammalia; order Primates; family Hylobatidae; genus Symphalangus; species Symphalangus syndactylus. The sequence continues at coordinate 69,312,706 of NC_072439.2, forward strand.
TTTACAGTAGCCACAAATAAAATTTAATACCAAGGAATTAAGTTAACCAAGGAACTAAAAGACCTTTACAATGAAAACTATAAAACATTGATGAAGGCAATTGGACACAAAAAAGGGGAAGATATTCTGTGTTAATGGATTGGAAGAATCAATATTGTTAAAATGCCCACCGTACTCGAAGCAATCTACAGATTCAATATAATCCCTAGCAAAATACCAATGACATTCTTCACAGAAATAGAAAAAACGATCCTAAAATTTATATAGAACCACAGAAGACCCAGAATAGCCAAAAAGAATGAAACTGGAAGAGTCACACTGCATGACTTCAAATTATTCTACAGAGCTATAGTAGCCAAAACACCATCTACTGGCAAAAAAAAAAAAAAAAAAAAAAAAAAAAAACCAGACCAATGGAACAGAATAGAGAACCCTGAAACAAATGCATATGCCTACAATGAACTAAATAACAACAAAGGTCCCAAGAACATATACTGGAGAAAAGAGTCTCTTTAATAAATGGTGCACAGAAAACTGGATATTCCTATGTAGATGAATGAAAGTGGACCCCTATCTCTTGTCATATATAAAAATCAAACCAAAATGGATTAAAGATTTAAAACTCAATCATCAAACTATGAAACTACTGCAAGAAAACATCCACAAACTCTCCAGAACAATAGTGTGGGTAAAAATTTCTTACATAATACTCCACATGTACAGGCAACCAAAACAAACATAGACAAATAGGACCACGTCAAGTTAAAAAGCTCTGCAGACAAAGGAAACAATCAGCGAAGCGAAGAGACAACCCACAGAATGGGAGAAAATTGCAAACTGTCAATCTAACAAGGGATTAATAACCACCATCTATAAACAACTCAAACAACTGTACAGGAAAAAAAAATCTAATAATGCAATTTTAAAATAGGCTAAAGATCTGAGTAGACATTCCTCAAAAGAAGACATAAAAATGACAAACATGCATATGAAAAGGTGCTCAACGTCATAGACCATCAGAGAAATGAAAATCAAAACTACAATGAGATATCACCTCATCCCAATTAAAACGGCTTTTAACCAAAAGACAAGGAATAGCAAATGCTGGTAAGGATACGGAGAAAGGAAAACCCTGGTACAGTGTTGGCTGGAATGTAAATTAGTACAACCACTATGGAGAACAGTTTGGAGGTTCCTCAAAAAACTAAAAACAGAGGTACCATATGATCCTCTGGTACCAGCAATCCCAATGCTGGGTATATACCCAAAAGAAGGAAAATCAGTATGTAGAAGAGATTTCTACACTTCCATGTTTGCTGCAGCACTCTTCATAGCAGCCAAGATTTTGAAGCAACCTAAGTGTCCATCCACAGATGAATAGATAAAATGTGGTACACATACACAATGGAGAACTATTTGGCCATAAAAAGAATGAGATCCTGTCATCTGTAACAACATGGATGGAACCAAGGTCATTATATCAAGTGAAATAAGCCAGGTACAGATAGACAGACTTCACAGGTTCTCATTTACTTGTGGAAGCTAGAAAATAAAATAACTGAACTCATGGAGATAGAGAGATGGATGGTTACCAGAGGGTGAGGAGGATAGTGGGGGTGGAGGGGAAGTGAGGATGGTTAATAGGTACTAAAAAATAGGAATTACTATTGATAACACAACAGGGTTACAACAGTCAACACTAAATTGTACATTTTTAAATATTAAAAGAGTATAATTGGATGGTTACATAAAGGATAAATACTTGAGGGGATGGATAACCCATTTACCATGATGTGATTATTATGCATTGCATGCCTGTTTCAAAGTATCTCACGTACTCCGTAAATACATACACCTATTATATACCCACAAAAATTTTAAAAAATTAAAAAATAATAAAAATAAGATTTTATCTTCTTAAAAAAAAGTAGGTAGGTAATGTTGGAGAGGTATTCCAGGTTTCATTTGCTAACTAAGAAAAATTAAGAGTTCCATATCTGCCAATAATTGGCAGAAATAGCTGATTCAGATGCTTCTGAATGGAAACATATTAATTACTTACACAGAAGCATACTTTTGTGTAATTTATTAATAAACAAACATATAAACCTTTGGTGACCTAAAATTCACATTAAGTTGCAAAATTGTTTATTTTTCAAAACATAACATATGTTACTTGAGAAAACAATTCCTCTAAATGGTCTCAGAAAAAGAAAACACAAGCCTTATTTTTTCCTGGAATCAAGAACTGAATCACCATTCTCTCCTCCCCAATATACAAAGAATCACTACAAAGTAATAGTTATGTGAGAACCTGATATGACATGAAATGAGGTTTCCAGAAATCCATTATTCCATAATGCAATCAGGGGACCTATTTCACAGTACATTTACAACACATGCAATAAACTTGGACTCTGAACTCCGCAGCAGCTGATTAAACAAGAAGCCTACTTCTTCTCAGCTGTCCTGGCATAGCTTTATTAAGTCTAGCAAACATCGAGCTTCCAGAATGCCATAAATAACTTTGGCTTGCAAGCTGTAGTAACAGTACGAAAATTTCCCCAGGTGTAAACATGTCCTACTAGCTAGAAATCCTTTAAAAGATGATTACCAGACTACCATTGTAGCTATCATGGATCTAACATTAAGGTGAGAAGGAGTAATCATTTTAACTCTTACAATACACTGTAGACAAGATTTAGTGAATCATTTAGCTTCAGAGTAAAACAGTCATCTTTACTATGGTACAATTTTGCAGATTAATTTGACAACCACTTTCACCTTTAAATCTGCACAGCACAGAAAAAGCCAAACTAAAATATAATTTCCCTATTAGATATATAGAGAATTTCATAAGTAAACTATAGTTAAACACTAACGTTTAACCGATTAGGTATCTTATTTATATGTTAACAAACTAAAACACCAAATAATAATCCTAGTATTTCATTCTTTTTTAACCAAACACCTCATATTTGAAGGAACAATTATTATACTCCACTCCCAACTCAAGCCCTAGATTTCATCTCTATATCAAACAGGAAACCCCAGTAAGTACCATCCCTATTTCTAAAACCCTATACTTCTGAACATGCTTTTGAATACATGACAGAAATAATTTTTTTAAAAGCTTGACACCATGCTGTTAATGTTTGATCGTTAAATTCAATTTGAGAATTAAGCAGGAAAAAGACCACGCAAACTGTTAGAACAAAAACCTTTTCTAATTTCTCTTCATTCACTAGAGGATTAAACTGAAGATATGCAATGTAAATTTCCCTCCATTCAAGTAAAGGCTCAAAATACCAGATAAATACAGAAAATTCTTCCAAACAACTTTGCCCAATAACTTATCAACTCAGAATATAGACATGAAAAGAGAGAGTATCTCTGGGTGGAATTGTGATAATGGTTCCTGGAGTAACTGAGAAGGTCAAACTAAATTGTTACCAAGATAGGTTACTCACTAGCTTATAGGATCTGTCTCCTTATCAAATTTCTAGGGCAAGAATAATTTAAAAATTTACTTGCTTAAATGTCTGTGTTTCCGAATAGATTAAGAACATGCATGCAGCCTTTTTCACACCTCCAGACCCTAACAGAAGTATTCAGCAAACAAATGGCTGGCATTCAGTATTTACTATAAACATAACTGAAGCCACTTGCTTCTAACAATAGCTCCTTGAAATGAATGGGTAAGTATCAGAACAAAAATGGTGAAATTAATTACTGGTGTTGGCTACAGCTGCCAAAGCCAGACATAACCAGATCTAAAAAGTCTAAACACTAAAAAGTGTCTCCAGTGCTACCATGGTGGCAGTATAACAGGAGGTTTTTCAAAAGATGCCTCTTCCTTGACAACAACACTCCTAAATTTCTCAACCCCTTTGTGGCCAGGTTTGGTCATTAGAATTAAGTTCCTGACAAAAAAATTAAGTGTAAGTCTTGTGTAGGCCTTTCAAAAAGGCTACTTTAAGGAAGCAAACTCAGCTAGATGCAGGACCCCACTCTCTGCCCCACTTTTTCCCCTTCCAGGCAACAACTTAGGATGTGATGGGTGGCTCTTCAGCAGCTATCTTGTATGCTGAGGTGACCTTGATTGATAATGGAAGCCAAACGCTAGGATGACAGAGCAGAAGATAAGAACTTGAGTTTCTCATACTGAGTCATAACAATACTAGCCCTGGACCACTTATCTTCAGAATCTTTTATGTGACAGAGAAATAAATTTTTATCCAAGCCATCATTTTGTCCATTCTTCTATGGTTGTCAAACCTAACATTACTTGAGAGACAGTGTTTGAAAATTTAAAATGTTGACTGCATTGGCAACTAAATCTGTGGCTTTCATGGCAACGAGTGTAAATGGATCACTCTCTACTGCCCCTAAGACTTAAGATTATAGAATACAACTGTAATCAAATCCAATAATGTGGAAAAAAATGGTTTTGAAATGCCGAATCTTACTTTAATGAAAGTATTTTACAAAGAGAGACGAAAATTCATTGGAAATGGTGAGAGCATATGGACTATAATAGTAACAATAAGGTTAATGGTACTAAAGGCAAATTAGATTAATAAAATAGCAAAAAATTATTAAAATTTTAAAAGGCTGAAGCCATTAAATTTGAAGTCTGGAGATCTTGATTTGTTATAGGTAATTTTAGGAAAATAATTTCACATATCAGGGCCTTAGTTCCCCATTATAGAAAAGGAATTAAATAATCTCTAAGAAAATTTCAGTTCCAGAATTCTCTACATACCTTAGCATGTTAATATTAATTTAAAAGAAAACCCCAAAATATATCAATATTAAGTCTAGGACAATTCTTCAAATTAAAAAGCAACTACACCTTCTCCAGATACAAAGCAATGATATCTTCCAAATATTGGTTTAAAAAGTTTTGTCACCACTGACAATATCTGATTAAGATCTTTGTGCCTGCTATTCTGGCTACCTAGAATGGACTTATCTCCAACTCTTCAATTAACTCTATTTATCTCTTTTAGATCTCTTTCAGGTCTTAGGACATATGTCTCTTCTTGAGTGAGGCCTGTCCTGACCCCTAGAGTAGGTCCCACCTATTTTCTTTCTTAGCATACTCTGCTTTTAAACTTCATAGTACTTCATCACCATTGTTCATTCATATAATTATTTGTGTTCTTTTATTAAATGTCTTTTTCCCATTATAGCATAATCTCTAGAGGGAAGAGGCATATCTGTTTGGCTTTGTTTTCACTATTTTTTGCCCTGATACAATGCCTAACACACAGATAAGAGTTCATTCATGCTAGTATTTGTTATACAAAAGAACAAGCAGATGAATAAATAAAGCAGGAATTAAAGAATTGCAGAGTTCAAGTAAGAACATGTTTACCCAACTCACCTCATTAAACACAGGATACATGACTGCATAGAGGGGCATAGAAACCATGGATGTGGTCTCAGCTTCATTCTTCATCTCTTCCATTGTCATCCTCATTCAAAAGCCAACTACAGTTGAAAAAGCAGTGCTAAAATGCAGAGGAATCTTCATTCACTGCAATATTTCGTCTCTTTTTTGGTGATAAAAGAATTGGACACAAAAAACACACTGATCTGGTGAAAGGGGAAGAAAGAACAGAGACTTACCATATTAAGGGGAAACAACAAATACCAATAATTTTCCTTTCCAAATTACAGAGTTCCTATCTTATGAAAAGCTATTTTTTAATATATTCTACTTGTGAAAGCAAACCTAGTTGGCAAGAAACTTACCTTTTCCTCCAAAGACTCAACAACTGCCCTTCCCTAAAGTCCTTGGTTAGGTACGACCTCACAAAGCAGTGATTTAAGACACTGCTTAACCTGAACTCAGAGAGCTCTCTATGAAGCACCACGGAATAATGATGTACGTCATGCCACCATATACAATCTAAGAGAACATATGAATAAGACACATACTTATAATATTTATACATAATATAAAATTATTATCAGGAAATGCATGATGTGTAAGGTGTGCAGAAAAACAAATTAAAGAATCAATAAAGAAGAACGAACTGGGGTGTTTTAGCATTTTTATTAAACCCTTTTTGCTACTTGTTTATTGATTTTGTCACCTGAAAATAACACAAACATAACAAGCACCAAATATGTCAGACAAACATAAAATTGAAAAAAATTCTACCAAATGTGATCCACTTGGTAAAATACTTGCTACTTCATTGTGCCAGTGATACCTTTTGGTATTTAGAAGAACTACAGAAATTGTTGTCCGAATCTGACACAAAAACTGAGAAATAAGAAAAACCCAGAGAGGCTGGTAGTTTGGGATTAAAATCAAGAATTCAACAATAAAAGAAATTTTGCCTTGAGGTGTTAAGGAAATATGTTAGTTTTTAAAGAGAATACAACTATTTATTTCCTTTACTATGGTTAAAAAAAAGATCCTAATCATAAAGTGAATAACAGTAGTGACATACCTATATTAAACAAAAAGCCATTTTTTGATTAATTTCTACTACTTGTAAAGCATTTTCATAGCATAAAACATTTTGCATGTGCTTTAAAAAACTGCAATTCTAATTTTACAAGTATAAAGCAGGCTCAGAGATAATAAATAACTTGCCCAAGATCAAACAGGTAGAGACCCAAGACTTGATCCCAGGACTCTGAATACAGATCTTATACTCTCACATACCAAAACCAAACTTGAAGTGGAAATAAAGAACCCCACCTCATCTACTCAAGAAAAGTACCCAGAATTTATTACTCACTAAACATGTTTAGAGTATGTTTAACACCGCTAGGTATGAAATGCAGTTCCTAATCATTAAAAATTAATCTGTGCCAGAATGTGTAAGACCTAACGAGATTGAAAGATACAATCAAAGGCCTGCAGTGACGCTTCAAAAAGCTCCAATAACCTGTTCCATTGGAAAGCTGCTTAGTATTCCACCATATCGCTACCAGTGAAAGGGAACGCAACACCTACGGAAACTGTTTAGTCCCATTTCTGACAGTTCTAAACATCAAAGAGTTTTCCTGTTTCTCACCTGAAACCTACTCCATGACTTGACAGAACAAAAAGAGCAAAAGGCGAGTTCCTGAATTTCGTTCTATGGGGAAAAAGAACACCATTACCTGATTATGTAACTTATTTAAGTAGATGGCTTTGGTCACAGCATGATGGAGAGAATGGAGGAAGAATAACGACAAGGAAAACTTAAGAGACTTAGTATACCTATGTCAGAAATAAACAGGACCAAAATAATAAGCAAAAAGAAGTAGATAAATACCAGTTGTGGCCCTGCTGTTCCTATTTAACTACTTAATGTCACTTGGTAATCTGCTTTTCCGCTTCAAAATAAATTGGGAAAACTTCATAATAAAAAAAACCTGGGGAAAAGGAGGATGGCTAAAATGCAGTGATATCAGTTAAAATGAAACGGACAGAATGAATGCAGAATATAGACAGCAGCAGAAGGCATGGTATCATCAATGAAAAATCAAGTAAGAAATGGCCAAACGAAAACAAGAACAGACCTTGAAGAGCTCTCTCATTATGTGACAGAAAAAAAATTATTTATTTAATAAATATTTCATTGGTTACAAGGAGGCACAGTATTAAATATAGAGCAGTGAACAAGACAAGACAGTCTCTGACTCCATAAAATGTGTTTTATAAAAGGAAAGTCAGAAAACGTACAACTGTGATGCGCACAAAAGGGAGAAGTCAGACTGCTATATCGCTATGGGAGAACTGGAGAAAACCAGCATCACGAAACGAGTTTCAAGCAGAAGAAGGTAGCCAAAAGTTTTAAATGCTACTGAGTGTGGAAAGTAACTTTAAAAAAATTATTTGATTTCTTGATGAGGTTAAAGAGGTAACCTTCAAAGAGCGGAGTACTTATATACTGGGGTGAGAAATCCCTGCAGGGGCTAAGAGAGTGACCTGGTAAGAAAGGAGTCTAAGTTTTCAAGAATCTCGGTATAAAGGAGGTGAAATACTTATGAGAAAAGTAAGCACAATGGAATTACTTTTGTGTTTCACTCTTTTGAACACATACGCATGTAACTGCAGATGTACAGGCTGTCAGAGGTAAAGGGATAAGGTAAGTGGCTAGAGTCACTTTCAGAATTACTGCTGACATCTCTACCTACATACCCCCTATAAACCTACTCAAATACTTAATTTTTACCTTTTGTAAATACTGGCATTTAATATTTTTAAAACTGGCGTTTAATAAATAGTCTCTACAACTAACTTTACAGTACTTGTCAACAAAAAGAACAGTATTTTGTTCTTTTTAGCAGTACTTTTTTGTCAACAAAAAGAACAGTATTTTGGCAACATCATGGGCTACGTAAGTGGCTGGCCTACGGCATACATGCCATCTTTAATACTGTTCTTATGAAAAATGCTCCAAAGAACCAATTTAAAACTGAACTTTTTAGAACACACATTAACAACTGGGGTCACTCACCGTTTTAGTAGCATTTACATGAGATTAAAAATCAACAATTCCAATACGGCTTTTAAAATATTGAATTACTGTCAATTTCAACTTCAAGTTAAAATATGCCTTTGTCATTTCTTCCACATGCTTCTTCATTTGAAATAGTTCAAGGGACAACCTGCAATTACCCCATGCAACGAAGAGCCTGCTATGGAAACAGCAAGGGTTGGCTGAGCTGAGTGAGGTCTGAGTCCCCCTTTGACAAGGTGCCTTCCTTTTAGGATGAGTGTGACCAAGTCCCAGCAGCTGGGTAGCACATTAACAAAATTTCCGCCCTCTAAGGTACACTATTTTCCGGAGCAGGTGCTGATTATGCACATACAGAAAACTGAAGATGACTGACTACAAATCCCACATCTGAAATGGCCTTAAAAAGTTATTTCATCCATCCCACTACCTACAGCAGAAACCGAAGTCCAAAAAGGGTGTAGTGACTTGCTCCTGGTCACAACATCTAGCTAATAACTAAATACATAATAAAAATTTAATGTTGGTATGATGGCAACATAGCAAGAACTTTACATCTCAGATTTCAAATGTGCTGCTTTGTAGGGAAATTTTCAGTTCAAAGTAAGCTTTGTGTACTGTTAGCATCCACAGAATAAAAACCAAGAACCAGAAATGTTGATAAGAACCTAGACAAAAGGCATATTTTTAAAAACACTTTTCTTCAAAAACACCCATTGTGATATCGGGATATCAACATTGAGTATAAGCAATCTTCCCATTTATAATTTCCCCCTCATTTTCTTCAATATTCAAAATAGCACTGCTAATTTTTAACAGAAGATAATCAGCTTTAAATATCTTCCTGAGCTGAAGATAACTATCACTTGCTTAGAGTAAGAAGCCCCAAAACATAGGTATTCGCCATTCCACTGCCAAACTCTTAAATCTTTGGTGTTTCTGCCCTCCCTAACCAATTCGAGTCTGCTCATTTAAAGAGCTACACATGGGTATATCTCAGGGCTCAGAATCAGTATTTCCTGAAACTGCCTTACTTTACTCCATCCGGGACTTGAGATAAGTCTAGAGCCAAAGCTATTTACTATCAAATGAAAGGAGTGGACCAACAGAAGCTCTTGGTACTGGTACAGGCACTTCTTGGTTAGAAAAATGGCTTTTTAAGTAATTCTACACTTAAAATGTTTGTAGGCAGGCAGGTCTTTTTGTCTTGTTTTTCCCTCTAGGAAAATCCAGTACTTAGCCCTCTTGGCCCTAAATTCTTATAATTCCTATAATTTCTCTCTCTAAAAAGGGAAAGATTGATTGATGTATGCTGGATCTCCAACAAAATGTGCATGAACATTCAGTTAACAGAAGTGTGTTCATTCTAGCAGTGAGCAGAATCCTATGTTTATGTTCCCATTTATAAGTGTGTTTCTTCTTCCCAATAGAGACATTAGAGTCAGCATAGCAGGCACATAACAGACACTTAATGTTTGCTGAATGACCAAATTCATGAGTTGAGATGGGCAATTTATAAATTGAATCAGTGTTGCTAATACTTTTCAAATAGCATGCCTAGCAAAATAAAAACACACACAAAAATCAAATTAATTCTATTAACAAAGCCTGGACCCAGCCACATTATCACTGGAACCAAAATTCAGTGATAATAAGACTTCATTATTGTTATCAGCTATACTTTCCAAAGTAATCTAACAGGAATTTTTTTAAGACAAATTTTTATTTAAGCATCATATCATTAAAAATTATTTACAAATTCTAGTTAAGGAGGTCCTCCCCAAGAGTTGGTTAACCCAGGGTTTCAATTAACTGACAATTCCTTGCTTTCTCTCAATAATATAACATAGAGATTTATACTCATCATCTGGGCACGGTGGCTCATGCCTGTAATCCCAGCACTTTGGGAGGCCGAGGCAGGTGGATCACTTGAGGTCAGGATTGTTCAAGACCAGCCTGGCTAATATGGAGAAACCCCATCTCTACTAAAAATACATAAATTAGCCGGGCGCGGTGGTGGGCTTCTGTAGTCCTAGCTACTCAGGAGGCTGAGGCAAGGGAATTTCTTGGACCTGGAAGGCAGAGGTTGCAGTGAGCCAAGATCGCGCCACTGCACTCCAGCCTGGGCAAAAGAGCGAGACTCTGTCTCAAAAAAAAAAAAAAAAAAAAAAAATCACTCATCAAACTTTTAGAGAAAATGGATTTATGCAAAGACTGTAGAGATCGCAGTCTGGCCATTTAACAAAGCTGGGCGGGGTTAACATTTGCTGACACAGTTTACGTACCTTTTTAGGGCTTTCTCATGCCAAAATGCTGTTAGTCACTTCCAAACAAGAGACCAAGATTTAGAGGAGAAAGCTAGGAAAAAGGGAGGCAGAGGAATAGGGTAAGTCAGTGATCCTACTTAGAGTAAAATGAGCTTGATGTCTTAAGGATATACCTACATCTCTCTCCTTGACCTGCAAATTACATCTTCTATAATTCAATGTCTTCCATTTCCAGTTTTCTTAATAAAGATAAGTGGAACCTAACCTCCCTGAACATACACTACTGTCAGTTTAGTACTTATAGAATTTTACACTTAGGGACATGTAGAAGCAATCTCTTGTTAATGGTAAGTGTATATAGCACTTTACCATTGTATTGTTTATATATATATATATATATATATATGCTTTAAAAATATTAAATGGACAATTTGTGCAGAAAGATACAGGGAAAAAGCATAAGCATTTGAAGTCTCAAAGCACGGGCTCAAATTCTGGTCCTGTCATTTATAAACTATCTTTGTCTCTGTACAAGTCATTTCACCTCTCTATCCTTTAGTTTCTTCTTCAATATGTCTGACAACTCTAGGGTACTTAGCAGCACAAGCTTGTGGATCTTCAACTTGGTGCTGCTGAGACTTCCAACTCACCTTAAAAGTTAACTGCATCATGTCAAGTGTATGCACTTACATATTTTGTACAGTACTGTTTCTTTTTTATCTTTTTTTTTTTCTGAGACAGAGTTTCACTCTGTCACCCAGGCTGGAGTGAAGTGGCGTACCTCCGCCCAGGTTCAAGTGATTCTCCTTCCTCAGCCTCCCAAGTAGCTGGGATTATAGGCGCCTGCCACCACGCCTGGCTATTTTGTATTTTTAGTAGAGATGGGGGTTTCACCATGTGATCCACCTGCCTCAGCCTCCCAAAGTGCTGGGATTACAGGCATGAGCCACTGTGCCTGGCCAGAGTACTATTTCTTAATATAGAAATGTATAAAATGGGTAAGAAGTAACTTTTTCTACACATAGATAGACAGTATACAGCAGGAGATAGTGCTCAGATTGGAAGAAAAAAAACCTCAGTTTGAATTTTTGCTCAGCTGGATACTACCATTTCAGTTTTGTAAATTTCTATTTCTAAACTAGTGAGAAACAGAAATACTGAAGTACTCACTTCCCCAGAGTAAGAGTACTAAATGCATATAAAATACTCACTACAGTGGCTAACACACAATAACCATTCTATTCATATTGTTATTAATATTTTAGCCAAAATTCTAGGAACCTGACATGGAATCGACTGCAACTAGGGTTAGGCAAACCAGATGCCTAGAACACAAAATTTTGCTCTGATTTGCATGACTTGGAGAGTTAGTGCTTCTTCAAAGTTTGTACCCTAGGCACATCTCTTGCCTCACCCTAGTCCTGCCCCTGCATAACATACACAATGAGAGTCAAACACTGATACCACAATGTCATAAAGGCCACCTACATAGCATATTTTCAAAATCTTTTATCTCCCATTTGCCAAAATGGATGCATAAATAAACTTAGTTTTGGCTTACATAAATGAATTTGGCCATCAGGTGCATTTTAAAACTTTTTGCCAAGCCAATGTTAAAATTACTTTTTCTAAATGTACATAGATAAACTTAACAAAGGAAACCATGGCCTAGAAGCAGGCTGGGTAGCAGGCTGGGTTGCAGACTGAAATCAAGATGTGATCAAAGCCCTTGAGATAATTCATAAAAGGTTATAATCTGTACAAGATAATCAAAAGTTGACAACAAAATCAAAGAGCTCATTACCTCTGAATTAGCTGATGGGAAATGGAAACAGTAACAAAATAGTAACAATTGGCTCCTACGACATTTCAAAGCAGCTTGTTCAAGGGGAAAAACATACATCTCTTTAGTTGTGACAATCCTCATTTTTTTTTTCCTATGTCTAAATTCTTGGTAAATTCTGATCTGAGTAAAATTTAAATGAAAACACTTGTTGGAAGACAGGAAACAAATCTGTCCCCTTGAATATGTTCATCTTTTGCCCATAAAGTTCTCAACCTAATGGTTCATGAATAATGCCTAGCTGAATAGTTGTTTGGTGTTTAATTGAAGTACATGTCTATTTTCCTTTTTATTAGTATTATTCCTTGTCTTAGTTTCTCCAATACGATGTTAATTAAAGCTTTCCTTTAAAATCCCTTAGAAATTCAACTAAACTTAATTCCTCAGGGTGTTTTTATGTCCTCTCTGCCTAAGGAATTAAAGGAATCTGTACCACCCTGGATCAGAGCTACTTGTTTGTATCACTTATAATCTTAGATACCTAGAATTTAACTTAATGACTCCTAATGGCTTAAGATCCTCTAAAAGATGCAACAGGTACTTTCATTACTTTACACAATTTTTTTGCACCAAAAACACTGCCACAGGGCACTCAAATGTTGATAGAAAGTATTAGCCCCAGACAATAAATAGCCTCTGCCTTATTTAACATTAGGTGCTAATGAGGCCAAGGTTCTATCTTGATGATGCCATTTAACTTTACCTTTAGCTCCCAATTGATCTCAAACACAAATACTATTGCTTACAGGAAGAAATTAGGGCCAGGATAGTATCTGTTTTTACTGCATTTACTATTCCTCCTGTAACCTACACTTTGCGAAAGTGTGATTTATTTTTTAAGGAAGCATACCAAAAATAAGGTAGAACCTCGGAAATCTCTCAAATTTTGACAGTACTGCATAAATGCCAATTTTAATATGGATAAAGACATAGAGAAAGATGTGCAGTTCTCAATAAAAAAAAAAAAAAAAAGGATTCCAAATGCTTTGGAATTAAATGGAAAAAAGCCTAGCAACAATCTAAACTCGTATAGGGTGCAGTTGCTGTCTAGAGGCCAGGTCTGACTCATTTAACATTCCCAACTGGCTTCTGTTGTAGTAACCTTATATAAGTCTGAGCAGGCAGCCGGTGTGTAACATCTTAGGGTTTTGTCATTCCATAACTTCAATTTCAGTTGAATTCCAGTCTATCTTGAAGTAAGAGAGAATGACTGAATAAGACAGGGAGACCCATTTCTGTGCCAGGGACCAGATGGCAGTTAGAGAAACAATCATTTATTTTTCTATCAGCTCTAACCTAAAATTATAAAATGAACTGATGCACATGGAAGTACTTACTATATTAGAAAGACTAAATGTCCATACAATGGTCTTTCAACCCTTTCCCCTTGTATCTACTAAAGTATAAACTCCCTAAAGAAAAGTTGTATCCATTTCTCTATTTCCTAGTATCCAACACAGTATTCTGCATAGTCAGTCTAAGTCAGCAACAGTGTTAGTTGGAGATATGGTGATGAAAAGTTGAACAGCACATACCCTTGAGGGTATGTAGTCTTGCAGGGAAGAGAGACAGTAAAGAAATACAGTGACATGTCACACTCACACTGCCACTTGGCATTAACACTCCAGGGAGCGCACCTGCTTCACATGATACTCTTACCCTATGTAAGTTCAACAGACATGGTGAACATTTGTTTGAAGAAAACAAACAAAAAAATAACTTTATTAAAAATAACTACTGGAGTATGTGATAATTCCATTCCCTATGCAAAAGTCCCAGAATGAGAGAGATAAGAAACACGGACTGCCACTCCCCACACCAGACTGAGAGCCACAGTGAGCTCTCACAAAGAGTAGCTTGCCACACTGATTGTGACTCTTGTATTATAATATACATATTTCTTTTTTCAATATGGTCTCTGCATAACAAGTCAAACACTTCACCTGGTACTCAAAAGAAATCTACTCCAATGCTAGAAAAAAACTGGCTGTGTTGAAGTTGTTAGTCTACAACATGTATTTCCTAACAGGTTTTTTTTTAAAGTTTGAATATTAAGTAATTTCTGCCTGCCACACTGACCTTAGCATTTAAGACATAACTTCTCTGTAACTACAACTCTTAATGCTAATTTCTCTCTCCAATGGAGTTCAATCACTAACATCATTTTTACTATAATGATGAAAAACATGGTCTCTTGAGTCAGCCAGCCTGGATTCAACTCCTAATTCCAAGCAATTTTTCCTGCAACCATAGGCAAGTTCCTTAACCTCTCTGTGCTTTAGTTTCCTCATTTAAAAATTGGAGATAATAGTGTCTCTACCTCAAAGGGTTGTCGTAAGGATTATAAGAGATCCTGTAAAATGCTTAGCATGAGACCTGGCACTTAGTTACTTAATACTCAATAAATGCTAGCTATTATATTAGGTTCCAGTTCATTTCAACGAAGGTTTAAGGCAATTTCACAGGTAATATGCATTCAATAAGTAAACGAATAAAAAAATCATTATTTAGACTAAACTCTGGTAAACTTATTCCCAAGGGACCGGCCTGAGTATATGTTAGTGACTACCACTTAACATGTTCCACTGCTGTTACCCAATAGTTCATAAGCTTGTTAATAAAATTCTTTTCTTTTTCTTTTAACCCTATAGGCAACCTTGATTCTATCAACTGTAAAAGAATGAAACTGAATAGCATAAAATCACTTTTGGGTGATGTTAAAAATGGTTATACATAACCAAAAATGTAAAGGTGAGCTTGAAAAATAAGTGTAATATAATACACTTAAGACACATTTAAATTTTGTAGTTTAAATGACAAAATTGAAATTTCCATCTTCATATAGACAAAATTGAAATTTCCATCTTCATATAGACAAAAATGAACCACCAAACCACAGTGTTTACCTTTCAGCACATAAATTATTTCTAATTGCTATAATAAATGGGCTTTCATTTTCTGCATTGTTTGTGTGTGTGTCCCTAAAGAATAACCCTCTAACACTGCAGCTTACTATAATATTTCAAATGCAGTAACATAGATAACAATGACATTAAACTTCTAAATCACTGTTACAGTTTATATTATGGAAAAAAATTACTTGTCATGTAAGTGGCTTAAAATTCTTAGTAACACCTATCATAATGACCTTAATTGTCCAACAACACATAAAAAGCAGTACTTCAGTTTTATCCTCCACATAGTGGTTATGCTAGGTAAATATGAAAATTTTATCCAAGATTCAAGTAACATCAACACAGACTTTTTAAAAAGTAAGTTTAGGATTTAGCAAAGACTTGTTTTTAATAATAAAATGGATAGTATTACCAAATTTTAAAGCCAAATATCAGCAATCTCTTTTTGACAAGATCTTGTGGAAGAGTAAACTGGTGAATCCATGAAGGCATACAAGACTACAGAAACTCAGGGCTATTGACCTTACTCTATGCCATACCGTGGTACTACAAATGACTGCAGAACTTGTTTTCAAGACCAAAACCTAACACAATTTATCCCTAAAATTCAGTTTGCACGTTTTAAAAATTATCTTTTTATGCTTAAGTCTCCAGCTATAAAGCAAATAAGATTAGAAAAGTATTAGAAAAATTTTCAGGAAACCCAAAATGTAAGTTCCTTTGAAACAAAAACTACTCAATTTTACAAAGCCACCCTGTCTAAATCAAGTGATATTAAAGGTATAATTCATAGGAAAATAGCAAGGTTAAAAAGCAAGAAACAAAACAAAAAAGCAAAGAAAAAGGAATAATTATGGATTTTAGAATACGCAGACAGATCCGGATTCTAACCATGGTTCCAGTACCAACATTCTGGAAACTCTAGCAATTTAATTAAACTTTTTTTAGTTTAATAAGTAAATTTACTTATTTTCTTGATATCTTCTGCTATAAAACAGTATTACTGCTACTACCTAGAAGAAATAAAGGTTTTTAGGGCACACAAGATAACAATAGAGAAGAAGAGTCCATTAGAAGCTTCTTCCAAGTCTATATTTTGTTATAATGAATATCGCTTGCAAAAAGCAGGACAGTGGTTAAGTCTCTAAAATGCCGTGTTACATAGCAATTTTGCTGTAAATGAAAGTGATTCTTTTATCATTTCCACTGAGAAAATTAATCCTGATTTCACACACCTCCAAAAAGAACAAACATTTTTCTACAATTTATATTAAAATTCTGTCAATGACTCCTTTGCATATAACCTAAATTGCCTAAGCATTATGGCTCATTTGAAAGTTCTTATATACTTCAATCCAGAAAGCGTATCCGCTTTATTCATTTCTCTATTTCTATCCCCAGAGAAGTGCTGGAAGCATTGTGCATGAATACACTCCTTCATTCATTCAGCAAATATTTACTGAACCCTTACAATGTGCCAGGTACTACGTAAGCAGTGGGGTAAAACATGACAAATGAGAGGGCCCTGCTCAGGCAGCTTATAGTCCAGTGAGGAGACAGTATTTGTCAAATAAATACAGAAATAATTAAGTTTCTATTATGATGATGCCACACAGGAGTACACAGTACGGTGAATACATGGCGGAAACCTATTCTGATTCTGGGAAGGGGGGCAAAGCTCCCCTGAGGAACGATATTTAAATTGAGACGTGAAAACTGACTACCAGGTGGCCACATTTAGGTAGGTGTGAGGGGAACAGTCCAAGGAGTGAGACGGAATATGTAAAGGCCACCAAGTCAGGAAGCAGCTTATGTATGTACTAACTGAAAGGCATGGTAAATGAGAAAGGCTGGAGATAAGGACAGAGAGCTGGATAGGAGAAGAGATAAATTTTTAGTGTTAAACAGAGTAAGAAGGTAATAGTATTTGAATATTTAAGTCACAGTGTCTTCTCATGTAAATAATCTAAGGGAACTAAGTCTTTACTCTAAAATATTAAAGATCTGTAGTCAGAAGATCTCGATTTTGTCTTACTACCACCAGTTACAAGTCACTTAACCAACTTGAGCCTCTTCATTCTCTTTGTAAATATTATCTTACCTACTGAGACTACAATAATAATCAGCCCCTATTCTTACAGACCTTACATCCTTAAGAGAGAGAGTCAGATGTATCATACACGAAAGACATCCCAAGTCCTCTAAGAAACAATGTCCAAAAGCTGACATAAGGCTCCTGCAAAGTTCAAAATGAGAAGAAATGCAGACACTGATGAGCTGCAAACTACACGTGTACACATAACTCTGTGAACTCTTAATTATCCAACGTGCAGAGATCTAAAGTGACAATACTGCAGCATGTGACTGAAAGATAACAACAATACAAACATTAATCCACCATCCCAATAGAAGAAATATCAAAAACATAATTGGCCTCAGAGATAAAGAGTAGTGGCAGAAATGAACCAAGAACAAACTCTAAAACACGCTGAACAAATGCATTATATTAACTAATTTCCAAAATTTCCTCATAGTTCAAAAGCTCTTTCTGTAATGACAGAGTTACATGCCAAAGGTTAGAACTTATTTCATACCTCCTTCAACAAAAGGCAAATACCTACATTGTCATCTAGAAAACAGATTAATATTCTTGCTTTGCCATCACTGACTCATGTTCAGTTTATGATCTACTTACACCACCGCACCCTTCTTAATCCAGCACAAAGTCAGTTATCACCACATAATTTTCAATTTGTTTAATTGGGTCTTCCTTGTCTGTGTACTACATTACTCATGGTACATTATTCCTGATTTTACTTCATTCTATAGTATCATACTTTTTCTATTTTAAAAATCGTATTAATTTCCAGACCACCTTAATTTCAACCATCAGGGAAGATAACACCTCTGCTCTGAAAAAATGTTTTTGCATTAAAAAGTGAAGCACATTGTTGATAATATAGTAACTGCAGAGTACATTCAAAATTCAGCAGTCTGATGATCAACTTACATATAAAACAGTAAGCTATGATTTATTACATGTTAAGAGTAAGCCATGATTTATTACAGGCTAACCTGTATGGATATAAAGTTATCACAAATAAACTCTGCCATCAATGAACATACTCTTACAATTCTATTAAAAACTTATCCAATAATAATAGTCATGAGTTATAACTGGTCATAATAATTACAGAGGATAAGACTTGCATAAAGGCACTACTTTCTGCAAGATATGAACTATAAGTGTAGTGTTTTTTCATTCCTTAATGTAAAATAAGAATGAATTGAAAGTCACAGTTGATGCTAAGAAAAATAAAAATATGCAAGAGCCCGATTTTATTATTTGCAGACACACACACAAATACAGCCTAGAGTCAAGAAAATGGGGGAAAAGTAAAATCTCAGAAAAGACGATGTTACCTCCAAGAAATGCAAAGTATCTTCTTTTCTAGTAATGGGCAGACTAAACTCTCCTAACACTACATTATTTGAAAAAAGTGTAAAGTTTTGTGAAAGAATTCAAATTCCACTATTATCAGTTTTACAAAATAAGAGTAAAAACAGTCCTAAGGTAGAAAAAGAATATTCTTCTAAGGATAAGATATATTGTTTAACTGTTGTTCTCCCATCCTATTATCTACCCTTAAAAATGAACAGTGAGAGTAGAATCTATCATTTAATACACCCCTAAAAAAAGGGGGAAAATCTGTGAAAGTTGAAACTGGCCATTTTTTTTTTTTTTCAAAAGGTTCTTTCCTTTATTGAGGAATTTCACTCCAGTTCAAGAAACTTTTTATCTCACAATGGCTTCTTAGATATACTATATAAAATACATTTACTTTGCAACTTCCTCCACCCCTTTCAAAAAGCACAACCAACGTCCCTACTCTAGAAGCTGGACTCGAACCGGACTAGATTCAGAAAGTCTATCCCTACGTGTGTGACCTTGGGCACGTCATATAATCCCTCGGTTTCCTCATCAGCATCCCAAAATGAAAGCGCTCTGAAAGCAGTAAAGGAGTAAAAACATACCTTAGGTATGACACCTAAGAGGGTCAAGCCTTTCTGTTTAAGGCAAAATTATCTCCTTAGAGGGCCACATCATTAAACTGGAACTGAATCCGTAGACCCCAACATTTGTCTCTTCCTTCTTCCAGTGCTCCTCTTCCCTCAAAGGGCATAACCCGAGTCACCCCCAAGAGCCGACTCCCAAGCACCCTTTCCTTCCTCCTCCCTTTCTCTTACAAAGCAGGGGGAAAACAGCAGCCTCACCTCTCGGTCCGAAGCCACACCTTCAAAGGACCCCACCCCAGGCACATCCGCCCTCTCCCCACTCCCAGGGCACCAGGGGCCAACCTCGCCCTTCCCCTCCCGCCCCCGCCTAGAGGAGACTTCCTGGAGGCGTTCGGGCCCAAGCCGGCAGGGGGCATTTACAAACCCGCTTTACGCCACTCGCGTAGGGTAACCTCGCTTACGCCCGTAGGGCCCCGCTCTCAGCCCCGTCCGCTCCGCCTGCCAGAACCAAGCCCGAATGCCTCAGCCATGGCCCCTGCGTGACCCTAGACCTCTTCTGCTCGGTGCAGGGCTACGGGGACTGGGACAGAACAGCTACACCTTACCAGCAACTGAGGCACTGACTTCACTTCCCACCTTGCAGCCCTCTTCAACTCCCGGATCAATTCACTCCGGCGACGCCGGAAGGACCCGAGAGGAACCAGGCGTTGTCCGGAATCCTGCCCAGCCGGAGTCGCGCAGAGGCCTATGGGGACTCGTAGTCCCGCTCGCCGGCGTTGTCCGCAATTCCTGCACTCGGAAGACTATACTTCCCGGCAGGCCGTGCGGGGGATCCTGAGGCGATGGGTGGGGACACTTCTAGCCAATAGTAGGAGAGTTCCCTGCCTTTGCGGGAGGAGGTGAGATGAAGAGAGATGGTGCACGGAAAGGAGGGGAAGGGCGGGGCAAGCCCTCACCTGCGCCAATCAGGGTGCGGGGTAGGCCCCGCAGGCGCCTCACCCATTGAGGGGGCGGGCTGACAGAGCAAAGGAAGGAAGGGGGTGAGGGGCCCGTGGTGGGGATCGTGGGGTTGTCGGGCTGAGTATGCTGTGCGGGTAGAGAGGAAGCCTTGGGGAAATCGCCCAGGTGAAGGGAGGGCTTGGTGTGGGGACTTGCACTGGGCAGAGGGGCAGCTTCCCTGAGAGCAGCTAAGCCCCAGGCACACCGGGCAACCAGACACACAAGTCGGGGAAGGATAGGCTGAGCCGGGGCTCCCAGCAGAGACGCCTGGGTGGGGCAGGAGGCCGCTCCAGGTGTGAGCCACAGAGGAGGGGAGAGGGACCCCCAGGGGAGGGGAAGTGGCAGAGCAGCTGCAGAAGTGTAGGGAGCGGGAAGGTACCAGGGCAGCTGCTTTCCGCTGCCTCCGGCCCGGGCAGCTGCAGAAACAGCAGGGGGAGGAGCAACAGCTGCCAAATTCGCCAACTAGAGGAGGGAGAGGAGGAGCTTGGGTCTCTGTAGAAGCCAGAGGCGCAGTCTGGACTGTAGTTTCCCGGGAGAGACGAAAGCAGGAACGAGAGCGGAGCGGAGCACAGTCCTCCGAGCACCAGCTCCAGCATCCCGTCAGGGGTTGCAGGTGTGTGGGAGGTAAGCGTGGGTCCTTCTTCGGGGCGTCTGCACTGCCCTGGAGAAAACGTCTTCCAATAGGAATTACATCAAGACACAGCTAGAAGAGTCCGCCTTGGGTTAGGAAACCGGTGCAAAACCTCTCGGGTGAAAGATTTACATTTTTGGACTTTAAGGGCAAAAAAGCAAAAGGAAGCTTGACTCTGGGTATAAAGGGCGTGGTTAGTGTTTTTGGTTTGAGTTGCAGCAGTAAAACTGTTCTGGGAGATCTGAAGATTGAGAAAAATCCTGCTAATTGAGGACGAGGTGGATGTTATCTGGTGGATGTTATAGGTGCGTAGCCTATAAAAAGCAAAAATTTTGCTATTGATATAGAATGACTTCTGAACTATTTCACTAGGAAAATAACTTTGCATTCTTCTTCAGTGTCTACCCTTTACGTTGGTTTATCAGATTGTCCTGCTACCGACCTGTTATCCAGGGTGGTTATTTTGCAGTTTCCTAGAATTGCAAGAAATCCGTATTAAAGAAGCAAATGCAGGCAGGAATAGTCAGAATAGGATGGGCTCTGACTTAATCTATCAAAAGTATAACTTTTGCCAGCAATAATATAAAAATGAATTTTAATGAGTGGATAGTCAGCTTTCTTCCCAGTGGCTCTGGAATATTGGAACAAAGACCTGGATTCAGCCTACAGTGGAAACATATGGTGTACCTCACTGCTGCTCCTTAGTCTCTCATTTGTGTCCGATAATATGTGTACATTTTAAAAACAAGAGTACATGGAAAGCTGTGTGGGAATCTTTTCTCTGCATAGAGAGTATGTGCTGAAGGACTACCCTTAATACGTGTTATGATACTGGGTTCAGATTTAAAACACATGTAGTGTCATAAAATAATAGTTTATTCTCGGTATTAAACTATATGTGTATTCAAAGCAACGTAATTGTAATACGTATGGATGGAAATACGTTGTAATGCTGGGTAAAGATGAAAGTCTCACCTACCTTTATGTAATTATGACAAAATTACAGCCTTTTATTTTTAGAGAAGTAGTAAGAAGCTATTTTCCTAGTTCATTTTCATTTTGTTACAGAGGTTCCCAGATTACATGGCTTTTAATCATAGTAGCATATTGCAGCAAATTTTGCCCTGAAATGCTTTCATTGTGACAGTTGCATATTTCAGAGTCTGTCTCAATACTTTAATCTATGTTTTTTTTAATAACCAGGGTCAATAAAATGGAGTAATTGTCTTGTTTTCTCCTATTTCTATGCTTTCCTGAGTTCTCGGGATTTTAAATTTTATTTTTGTAATGCATCCCAGATTTCTTTTCGAAAAGAAATGGCTCAAATGAATTCTCTTCCCAGATTAAAGTTCAGTCCTACTGAGTGCTACTACCGATAAGCCTAAGTGACTTATCAGTGTGTATACTCTTCCCTCTCACACTCTCACATACCATAGAAATATATAGACAGATAGATCTTAGAAAAACAGCTGCTTTTTGATTATCCCTAAGCAGATCAGCTAAGTATCAAAAACAGCAAAGAGCTTAGAAGAAAGAAAAAGCAACAGTAGCTGCTAAACTTAACCACTATAAGGATCAGGTTTTATCTTTGCTACAGCACTGGAGAATCTATTAATTCACATAGCTGATATGGCCCTGTGAAAATGATTTTGGGGGTAAAAAAAAGTGGGTATTAGGGTGACACATGGAAAAGATTGTGTTTGCCCTTCTTATTTGTGATTAAGTGATTGTCTTGAATCAGTCTTAGATTCTTTCTCAGACCCTACTACTAATTCATTTTGTAAAACTGAATAATTGCTGTCGCTGGGTTATTTCCCCCATGTAATAATTATAATACTAGCAATGAAATTCTTTCCGAGCCTTGATTAAAAGATCCGTTTGAAAGAGTTTTATTGGGAAACAGTTAATAAGCAAGCAAATGGATAGAAGATAAATATCTAAACAGTTGAAATTAAGATATACTTTGAATCTCAGCTTTTTATAGGTCTTCTGCTCTGAGGCATGGTAAAGGATAGAATCTGATTAGGAATGAATGAGTTTGTGGTATTAAAGTACTGATTTTTTCACCTGTTTCCAAGATTTGGATCCTTTTTACTGTGTCAGTAAAAGACATTGGGTTTCAATATCATTTGAAAAAAAGACCATGTTTTTATATGAGAGAATATCATTGCAATATATGGCATTTATTTTTTACCTTGAACTCGTGATTCATGTTAGTTAATATTCACATTCAATCTCAGGTAATCTGAAGATTTTTCTTGATTGGGGTTGAATACGTTCGTTATATGGCAGTTTATAATTCTGTGTAAAATGCTATCTATGTTATAAGCATATTACTTATTTTGCTCTTTAATTTTACTATTTGTGTATGGCTGTCAGTGAATATGTATGATGAGAAAGGAAAAGCAACAGAGTGCAGAATGTCTGTCTTGAATGGAAATTGCTCTGGGGATGATTGTTCTTTAGCCAAAAACCCTGGTTAATTTCAAATTATGATATCCTTTGGTCTTTAGAGTTCTGATTCTAAGCCTTTTGGGTAAAAATAAGCTAGTATGGATTTCTCTTTAACAGGAAGATTCACTGATGCATGCAGCACAAAAGAGCAAGACTTAAAGGTTCAAGATCAAATGGTTTTGGTAAAGAAGGATACAGGGGAATAGATACAAAGAAAACTACTTGAGAAACACACCTTTAGCAAAAGAGAAAAAAGATTTTATATTTTTTGTTAAATACCTATAATCCATGATTCCATGGCCTTTTCTCCCCCAGTCGTTAATTTGTAGAGGCCTGTATTCATACTGGGATACATTACTTTTCTAAGTAAAATTGAATATTCAAAATCTAATGAATACCAGTCTGATTCCAGTTAAAATGGCAATTTTTACTGGAATAAATTTTGGATGATTAACCTTCCTTTTTTATGCTTTTATAACCCATAAATATTCAAAATCTAATGAATACCAGTCTGATTCCAGTCAATTGCCATTTTAACTGGAATCAAACTGGTATTCATTAGATTTTGAATATTCATAGGTTATTAAAGCATAAAAATCCTACCTGTATACACTCACTTCTAAGTGAAACATTATTTGGACAAAATATCAAAAAGTAAATACCTAAACTGATGTTTTGCCCCTTTAAAATAATAAAGGTACTTGAACCAGACAGTAAGATGAGCAAGAGCCCATTTATTTAATTAAGCAAATTCCAAAGGTTAAACACTGCTTTTGGGATCAGAATTAACATACACAAATAAGGGAGAGATTTTTTTGTTGTTTCTTTTTTTTTTTTTTTTAATCTTACCTCTAAGAATTTAGTCTTTAAAATTTGGAAGGTGTGTTTTAAGTAACTACATTATTAACTCTTAGAGACCATATATTTCTTTTCTATCTCCTGTTAGTCCTGAGCACTTTATGTCATATTCAGCATAAAGAAATTGAGTAACCAGTTACTGAATTAGAACCATTGGACATTGGACAATGCTTCTATAATACACACATTGAGACAATTTGCGCTTTGACAGACAGAGTCAACTGACCTCACAGAATGATTGCTTATACGTTAGTCCTTCTGAGAATGTCTTTATGCTAGTTTGCCTTTGCAAAAGTGTTGATTGAGCACAATTGGATTCACACTGTGTGCGCTGCAAATACATTACAGGTTTGAGTGCCAGCATTTCCAAATTCATCTCAGAGATAGGATATATAGGCGAGGGTAAAGGAGTCTCCAACTGGTGACACTTAAGGTCTGAATTTCACAGACAGGAAAACCCAGGGCTCAACCACCATTTAACCTCGAGGCCCTGGAGTTATACCTTCGTTGAAGCTTATCTGTAGAAACCATATTTCATTGTATAAAAACTGAATTTGCTCTTCTGTTGTTCTAATTATTTCTTCCAAAAAAAAAAGTAGACTGATTTTGTTTAAGCATGTGTGGAGTTGGTCATTAATTGTTTTTTGCATTTGACCTCATAGAAACAAATTAATCTGGTGTTAGAATTCTAAGAATCTAATATAATTTTTACTTCATTATGATAAGACCTATACAATTCTAGTTAATTGTATATAGTTTTTTAGTAGTAAAATTAATTATAGCACATATTTAACTATCTTCTGTTTACTTTTACCTTCATGTTGATTGATATAAATTGGCTTGCTTAGAACTGATAATTAACCTGCTTTTTTCTTTTTTTTTAATGCCTTCTTTTTTTTTTTTTTTTTTTTTTTTGAGACAGGGTCTGACTCTGTCGCCCAGGCTGGAGTGCAGTGACCTGATCATAGTTCACTGTAACCTTGAACTCCTGGGCTCAAGCACTCCTCACACCTCAGACTCTCCAGTAGCTAAGACCACAGGCAAGAACCACCATGCTCAGCTAATTTTAACTTTTTATAGAGGTGAGGGTCTCACTGTGTTGCCCAGGTTGGTCTCAAACTCCTGACCTCAAACAATTCTCTCACCTTGGTCTCCCAAAGAATTGGGATTACAGGTGTGAACCACCATGCCTTGCTGATATTATTCTTAATGATTAGCACTGTGCCTTGTGTAGAGTAAACTTAGTTCATACTATCTTTCTCACCAGATACTTAGTATCTTTAGAGCCAAGTCTGAGTTTCATTGACCTTTGTATTCATTTTGAGAATCCTTTTACATAGTTCATACTTGGTAAGCAGTAACAATTTGGATAACTATTTAGCAATCTATAATGAAACATCATTTTGCAAACAAATAACAACTAGAAAAATGAATTTTTCTTAGACATCTGTGTTAGTACCAAATTCAGCCCTCTGCCAACAACCGTTGCTTATATTACAGCCAAATATAAATATTGCTATCTTTTGTTGGATTTCTAAATGAGTAGAACAAATTTTGTTATTAACTGCAACCTTGCGTGTGTGTGTGTGTGTGTGTGTGCGCGTGTGTGCATGCGTGCGTGCATGGGCGCATGCTTCAGACATGAATTTATTCATTAGATGCTATTTGGGGTTTGTGTGGTCCTTTTCTCTCCTTGCCTCTAGAACTCTGCTGATTTAAAGATGTGCTTTTATGTAATACCTCCCCTCCCCTACACATGATTTCCGTTACTTTTTTTCTTAACAAATAGAGAAAAATAAATAGATGAATGTAATATGAGGCCTTAACTAAAGTTTAACTGGTCGTAAATGTTCCGTTTTCAGTGAAAAGGCTGCATTGAGAGACCTTAGTAAAGCTTATATTGTACCTGAATTATACAGGTATTTGTCATCTCTGAGCCATCATGGGGAACGAATGAGTTTTGAGACTTGGCATTAACAGTGCTTAGTGTTGGCCTTCTATGTATAGCTTGGTGGCGGAAGTTTACAGGGTACCTTCAGTTTCAGCCACTGCTTCGAGGCCCCCTTCTGGTTCTGCCTAGGAAAGAAGACTTCTGAGCTCCTCACAGCTCTTACTTAATGTGGGAAGGAAAACAGATGAAATGTTTTTCATTTAATAACCTTATTTTGTTAAACTATATTGTTTTTCCCAGGTATATCTCGCACCAGGGTTCCCAGTAAGAGTAGCTCAAATGTCACACAGTGATTTCTATAGCACAGCCAGGCAATTCAATGAGTACCTATCAACTTGTAGTCCACTCCTAGCATCTTGGCTTTTCTTGAACAGACCCCAAAGAGCCCACTAAAACATTTCTGATCTTCTACCCACATTGGATTGCTTCTGTCATTTTCTTGATAACCTAAATTTTGTTGCTTTGAGGTCTTTTAACCAGATCTAACTTGAAGAGCTAGCTAATTTTATTGTTTTTATACCTGTTAGTAGTATGCTAGAGATACCACATTGTGGTGTATAATTTTTGCCTTTACTTGAATTAAATCAGTTATTGGAGCATTTAATTGTTGTGTACTTCACGAAGCAATTTAGAATCATTGAAGCAATTAGTGTTTTTGAGATATATTCAGCCTTCCAGTTAAGAAACCTGTACCTAGTCTCCTAAATTGCTTACGGATGTTAAATCCTTTATTCAATGTCTATGGCAGGTTAAATAGTATCTTATATCGTATGTCCTTTGACATACAATACCAGATGAAATTATATAATACCAATAATGTCATAGAATAATTTTTGGCTTTGGTAAATTAGGAAACTTTTTTAAAAAATATGAGATTTTGAGCACAAGGTATATTAACTAAATCTAAGGCAACAAAGTTTGTTTTTGTATTTCAAAGTTTCTGATATGTTCTTTTAAAAATGCAAATAACTAGTTATCTAGATAAGAAGAAAAAGCCTTAAAATTTAAAAAAAATAAATAAGGAATAAAAATTAAAAATGCCAGTAACTTTAAAGGTGTAAATAATAGCTATTTGTTAATATAATAGCAGATTTAATTAATAATTAGTAATATAAAATGGAACATTTTGAAAGGGAGAGAAAGAAATCTTGTCCAGGATTATCTTAAAAGCAAATTTTTCCTCACATTGCGTGGCCCAAAAGTGATTAACAATTTAAAAAATAATTGTAAAGTACAGATCAACTAGAAACGCTTTCAGCTACAAGTTTTATGCACAATGAGATAAAACAATAGGGATTTATTTTTCCAGAACAAGAAGTCTGAGGAGAGTAGTTGTTTGCTTTTTGTTTACAAGCTCGATGTTGTCAGGGTTTTGTCCTTGTGATTTATCTTGTGCTTGCTGTAAGACAGATGCCTCTGTTGATCCACATATCACACTCTCATTCAAAGAAGGAAGAATGAGAAACAGTTGTTCCTGTTGAGTCTTTCTCTTTTAATCAGGAAATAAAAGCTTTCCCAAAGATCCCCAGCAAATGTCCACTGTGCACTAACTGGCTTATGTCATATGGCTGTCCTAGCTTTAATGGAAGTGGAGATATCAAAGACTTTTGGCTTCTGTGGTAGATGGAGCAGGGGAACAAAGGTTTGAGAATGACTTTTGGGTAACTGTCAATAGTTTCAGCCATAGTCTGATGACTAAAACCATGTTTATTTTAAATTTTATTTCTTCTCATTCTTAGCAACTTTGTGCTGTTTTGTGTGTGTGTGTGTGTGTGTGTGTGTGTGTAGAAGTTTAGCAACTGTAACCTTCCCACACGAAGTGTTCACTTCAGTGATTTCCAAATTTTAAGTCCCTGAGCAAAGGCATTCCTCAGAAACTGATGGTATCTCCAGTTAAAAGGCCCTCTAGCTAATATTGCATCTAATATTTTTCCTGTACTTTACATTATAAACACTTTCTGTAAAACTTGATGGTTCTATAATAAATCTTCTTTAAATCTAAAAATATTCAGTAATCTCTCCATATAGACTGCATTAAAAAATATGGGTATAATGCAAATAAAAGAAAAATTGAGTATTAGGATTTCTTTTATGAAGATTTTCTTAGCTGTGTGAAAAAGCAAAATAAGCCATTATTCCCTAGAGGAGAGCCTACTCTAAAAATTTGTTACCCTAGAAAATGGTGTTATTATCCATTTCAAAAACGTGAAAAATATGAACATGTATAGAGTGATTATTACCTAAATTATGACTCATTCATACAGCGACACTTTGATACTCACGGTTTTGGTGAATTATGATTCCTTGAGGTAGGAAAGTCTGAGAAGAAAATTGAAATTGAGAAAATGTAAACAAGTACATTAACTTTTGCCTATAAAACTCTCGTAATCAAACATACTGACTTGGCAAATTGTAGTTGTCTTTGCATTTCAATATCAACATTTTTACTGCCTGATTTTTAATTTCTATCATGTTACCCTAGGTGAATGGCTTTATTGGGATAAAGCTTTCCAGATTACAGTCACATGTAAATTTCTAAACTCTTCTACAAACAATCTCCAGTGTGAGTTTGAATGCTATAGCGGAATATAACAAAATATATAAAATTACTGTTTGGCATAATCTTTTGTCAATATAGTTAATAAAAGAAGGCATTGGAAGACATATTTACATTACAACAAGGATATATGACTTAAGGCTATGATATTACAGCAGTTACTATGGTAGAAAGCCAGAAGCAGAAGAAATTGGTCTATGTGGTAATCAGGAAAGGCTCTGAGGAAGAATTAGGGCAGCTGTTATGTTGGTTAATTGCAGGAGATTGCAAGCTAGGGCCTACAGTCACACTACCTTGTTTTATAAATAAAGTTTTATTGTAACACTACCATGCCCATTCATTTACATCTTGTTAAGGCTGCTTTCTCGGTTCGACAGCAGAGTTGAGTCATTACAACGAAGACGTGAACCACAAGACTAAAGTATTTCCTATCTGGCCCTTTTAAAAAAATTTGTCAAACACTGGTTAAGAATGTCAGCTCTACAGTCAGACAAAACTGGATTCAAATTTTTGTTCCATAATCATTAGCTATATGATATTCAGTATGTTACTTAATCTCTCTAAACCTTGGTTTTGTGATACGTAACTTTACTCAAAGGTTGTTTATGTTGATATAATGAGATTTTACATAGAGTGCATTACACAGTACCTGGTATGTAGTAAATGCTCATTAAATGTTATTTTATTAAATGTTAGGTTTTATTTTATTATAATTTATTTTGTAAGTGAACTATAACTTTTTTTACTCAAATAGGGATTTGCAGCTCTCATTTTAACTCCTCTTCAAACTGCTAAAATAATGTTCAGGACACTAGGAAGGGTATCATCTAATTGTGAGAAATTTAGAAGAGTTGCACAGAATATTGTACTAGGACAGTAAGATTAAGAGCCAAATGACCTAAATGTATGGAAAAAATAATGCTACACTTTAAAATATAGTTAATTAGGACTGAATAGCTTATTGAGTATTGAAGGATGCCAAGCCAGTCAGTTCTTTGTAAGTTAAGATACTTTCTCAGAATTTAGAAGAAAATGATATTTAAAGGTGAATATAATAAAGAGGAGACATCACTACCAGTCTTACCTAAATAAAAGTATTATTGGAGAACACTATGAACAATTATATGGCAAAAGATTAGATAACCTAGATGAAGTGAACAAATTGCTAGAAAGACACAAACTACTGAGACCAACTTAAGAAATAGAAAATTCAAATATAGACTCAAGAATGCTCAACAAAATACTAGCAACCCAATCTGGCAACAAAAGAATTATATATCATGATCCAGTAAGATTTATTCCAGGAATAAAGGTTGGTTTAACATGAAAATCAATTAGTGTAACATACTATGTCAATGAAATAAAAGACACATAATTATCTCAATTGAAGAAGAAAAATACTTGACAAAACACACTTTCATGATAAAAACATTTGACAAACTAGGAATAAAAAGAAACTTCCTCAGTGGGGTAAGTCATCTACAAAAAACATAATTTTTTTTAAAAAACATAGCTAACATATTTAATAGTGAAAGTCTGAATATTTCCCTTTAAGATCAGGAATAAAGTCAAGGATGTCAGTTCTCACACTTTTATTCAACACTGTACTGAAGGTTCTAGCCAGGGAAATTAGGCAAGAAAAAGAAATAAAACGCTCCCATATTAGAAAGGAAGAAATAAATTTCTATTCACATATGAAATGGTCTTGTATATCGAAAATCCTAAGGAATCCACGTGAAAAACTATTAGAACTAATAAACAAGTTCACTAAGGTTGCAGGATACAAGATCAATATAAAGAAACTAACTGTATTTTTATACACTAACAGTGAATATCCAAAATCAAAATTTTAAGATCCACTTAAAACAGCATAAAAAAGAAATAAAATACTAAGGAATAAATTTAACGAAAGTGCAAGAACTTTACAACAAAAACACCAAATGATGTACTAAACATCACTGAAAGAAATTAAAGAAGACCTAAATAAATTGAAAAGTATCTCACGTTCATGAGTTGAAAGACTTAATATTGTTGGGATGGCAGTATTCTCCAAATTAATATGCAGATTTAATGAATCAAAATGTCAGCCACCTTTTTTGCAGCAATTGACAAGTTGATCTTAGGACTCACATGGAAATGCAAGGAACCCAGACATATGTGTCAGTAGAACAGAATTCAGAGTCAAGAAATAATTCTTTACATTTTCAGTCAACTGATTTTCAGCAGGGTGCTGAGACAGTTTAATGGGGAAGGATATTCAACACATGATACTGAGACAACTGGATATCCACATGGAAAAAAAAAAATTGGGCTCTACCTCACACCATATACAGAAATGTTACTTAAAATGGATTACACGCCTAAATGTAAGAGCTGTAACTTTAAAACTTAAAACAGGAGTAAATTATTACCATGAATTATACAGTAGTTTCTTAGCTGTGACACCAAAAGTACAAGAGATATAATAAAAACAAATTGGACTTCATCAAACTTAAAACTTTTGTGTTTCAAAGGACACAAGAATTGAAAAGATAAGCCATATAATGGGATAAAATATTTGCAAATCAGGTATTTGAGAAGAACCTTATATACAGAGCACTTATAATTCAACAATTTAAAACAACGCAATTAAAAGTAGGCAAAGGATATGAATAGACATTTCCTCCTCCAAACAAGATGTAAAAATCCAGGAAGCATATGAAGAAATACAGAGCATTATTAGACACTAGGGAAATGCAAATCAAAACCACAATGATCTACTACTTCACACAAACTAGGATGGCTGAAGTCAAAGAGACAGACACCTATAACAATAAAAAGTACTGGTGAGGATGTGGGAATATTTGAACCCTCGTAAGGTTTTGGTGAGATTGTAAAATGATGCTGTCACTTTGGAAAACAGTTTGGCCATTCTTCAAAATATTAGCCACAGAGTTAGCCTATGACCCAGCAATTCCATGGTAGGTATATGCCAAAAAGAGTAGAAAAAATGTTTATCTACACAAAAACATCCACAGGTGTTTATAACAGCATTATTCATACAAGTGGAAACAACCCAATGTTCGTCATTTAATGAGTGGATAAACACAATGTTGTATAGCCATCCAGTGGAATATTATTTGACGATTAAAAGGAATGAGGTACTGATACTACAACATGGATGACCCTTGAAAGCATACTAAGCAAAAACACCAAACACAGCAGGCCACATTTTGTATGAAATATCTAGAATAGGCAAATCCATAAAGACACAAAGTAGACTACTAGTAAGGGACAAAGGGGAACAGGAAGTGACTGCAAATAGTTACAGGGTTTCTTTCTGGGGTGATGAAATGGTCTAAAATTAGATCTTGGTGATGGCTGCACAGCTTGATGAACCTATTAAAAATCACTAAATTGGCCGGGCACGGTGGCTCAAGCCTGTAATCCCAGCACTTTGGGAGGCTGAGGCAGGCAGATCATGAGGTCAGGAGATCGAGACCATCCTGGCTAACATGGTGAAACCCCATCTCTACTGAAAATACAAAAAATTAGCCAGGCATGGTGGCGGGCGCCTGTAGTCCCAGCTACTCGGGGAGGCTGAGGCGGGAGAATGGCATGAACCCAGGAGGCGGAGCTTGCAGTGAGCCGAGATCTTCCCACTGCACTCCAGCCTGGGCAACAGAGCGAGACTCAGTCTCAAAAAAAAAAAACAAACAAACAAAAACCACTAGATTATACACCTTAAAAGGGTAAACTTTATGATATGTTAACTGTATTTCAATAAACCTGCTTTTTAAGTGAATATATAAAACTTTTTTAAAAATAGGAAAGAGTTATGGAAGATTGAATTATGAGGAACCCAGACTAGCAGATAAAAAGTAATGTAGAATAAAAAATTCATTTTACATCACTTGGCCTCACAGAACACCATGAAAAATTAGTGAAGAGAAACTAGGACCTACCCACACTTTGTTAAAGTTTTTTTTGTGTTTTGTTGCTTTTTTTTTACATTTCAAAATGAAGGCAAGGAAAAAACCTAAGCAACTTTAAGCAGATAAAAATAAAGGAGGCAGAAATATCAGCTTATCGTAATACTTCTTTTTATCTTATTTTTCATTCATAGAAAATATAATACTTAGGAACAAAAAAATGTGATCAAAACAAAAAGAAAAAGAAAAAACTAGAACTTTAAAATAGAATGACATATACTAAACAAATATATTGCAGTTATCAGCAGCTTTAGTCCGTTAATGAAACACAAAATCCGTCATACTGGATAGAAAAAAAACTAATATTTAAAAGACAGAAAGTTAAGCAAAAGAATACTAGTTTAAAAGGATAATGAAGCAATAATAGACAAAAATGAGTTTTAAAATGTAAGGCAGCTATATTTGTATAAGACAAGACAGAATTCAAGGCAAAACCTTTAAGGTCAGGGAAGGTAATTTATATTGATAAAGGTGTAATGCATAGTGAAGACTGATTAGCCATGAGCCTATTTATGTCAGTCACATAGAACTAACGTAGCTAAACCAGTCTGAAAAAGAACTGTAAACATGGCCTTTGGTGCCAGATCTTGATTCAAGAGGGAAAAAATAAATAGTCATGCAACATTAACAATAAGGAAGGGATAAAAAGGGACTTTGGAAGAAATGGAGATGACAGTGTCTCAGAGGTGGTAGCATTGATGATGCAGATTTGAGGGAATTTGAGTACAAAATCAACTAGTTTTGTCCCTGAATTAGCTCAGGGATTACAAAATAGATCAGCAGTCAGCCCATAGGTAAGAGACAGTGTGTGAGAGTGTGTGTGTGTGTGTGTGTGTGTGTGTGTTAACTTATCTAAATGCCAGTTCTCCACAGTGACTACCATGCTCTGTTGTCTTACACTGAGCGCTTTTTGGTCATTTTCCCAGCCTCCCTGGCCTCTGTAGGCATTTGGGTTTGTTACCACTAGTTTGGGATACAGGAGAAACTCATAAAGAGGAGTAAGTAAGTTTTGAGTCGAGCAGCAAGAAAAGAAAGAATAATTGTAGTAATTCAAAATGTAACCATTGCAAATGAGCTGAAAACATAAAGCATTTAAATCTTTACAAGGATTGTATTTATGTACATTCAGTTTGCTTCATGTTATTAAAAATGACTCACTGAGATATTGATATATCACTATTTTGAAATTATCCCCTTGCTTTTATGATTAAGGAAGTCAACTTTCATTAAAATACCGAATCTCATTTCCTCTCTTCTGTGTCTTAAATTTTTGTTTGTGTTTTTTTGCTCTAGTTTACTCTCATACAATGTTCCTTTTATGTCTTACCTTTCTCTAATGGGAACATTTTATTTTTTGGTTTGACTCCTTCTCAACATCCACAAAACATATGAAGACATCTATGCTTTTTACCATCATAAAAACATAATGTTCAGCTAGCTGCCTGGCATGAATAATCCGTCACTGAGGACCATTAACCATACGCGACAAGCTACAGTACAGTAATTGCTATCTTTATACAAGACAATCGTGACTATAAGGCTGATGACTTAAAACCATAAACCCAGTCTCACTTTAAATCTAATAGTGCACCAACTGATATTTTAAGTAGTGTTTTCTTTTCCTCTTTTTAGAATGACTTATAAATGAGAAACTTTAACAAGAATATCTTGTTTATTAAAAGGATCCAGAATTTCCACTGTAACACACCTTAGAATGCAGGAAATAAGCTTACAAACCCAGCCAAATTCCTTGCTGTGAAATTCACCTTATTTATCCATTAGCCTTTATGCAGAACCTGTTTACTGTTAATAAACTGTTTAATTTACTATTGAATGCTATTTATATGTTTAGACAAATTAACAATGACTCGATATAAACAAAAGACGAGAGGGGAAAAAAGCTAAGAAACTAAGAAAGCGTAAGTTGCCTGAAGGGTTCATGTCTTGACCTCAGAGAATTTGCAGAGACATAAGCTGTGGGGCAGTATGTGATGCTCAGTAGATACTGGCTGGGTGAACAAAGGACAGAGCCAGAAAGTTTTAAAAAATGACCTTCAGGCATAAGAAAGAGGATTAATTGTTACATTTCTGCTTTTCTGGAAAAACTAAGTGAATTATACATTTTCTTAAAGTTTCATGCAAATGGGTAAAATAAAAATAAATTTTGGTGCTTAAAAAGTAAATTCACAGCTATTGGTAAAACACCCAGCCAGGATGACTTATTTTCAGAGAAATTAAAGAAACCAAAGCTTTGCTTTTTTTCTGGATGTCACTACATGTATATGTTACCCAAATATCTGAAATGACAGCATTGAAATGTCTGTTTTAGAAATGTGCATATGAAATGATTAATTACTCATTATGTAACATATCTTCTTTCCAGGTTGAATTTAGCAAGCTCTATGAGAAATATTTTTTCAGCCATGCAGTGTAGCATGGGAAAGTAAGAACAAGATGACTGCACGTAGAAATTAATGAAATGGAAAAGGTAACATGGAGCAATGGGTTTGCCATCATGTGTTCATGATGAAGACTATTTGTGTATCACGTGAAGACTATTATTAGTATGTGAAGAGAAAGTGAAAGGTTTACAGGAGGCAGTGGGTGTTGTCTAGAAGGAAGTCCAGAACTACTTCACTGTTTTTGAGACTGAACTTTTTGCTGTGACCTAAGCACTAATATCTTTACATCTATACATTATCGCCCTTAATTTTTATGACAATCCTATGAGACACAAGTACTATCATAATTCTCATTTCATAGATGAGGAAAGTGAAGCATAGAAAATTATATAGGTTATTTCAGGTATCACCACAAAGTACCTAGTTGCATTTGTTTCCAGCCAAAACAGTTCTGCAATATAATTATGACCCCAGAAGTAACCAGAATATTTTGTGTATTTCTATGGAATTGCCCATAGTTACTTCACAGTATTTGTATATTGTACCTTGCATTCTGCAACTATGATCTCTTGCATTCTTAAAAAATTAGACAGCTGCAATTACATATCTAAACCCTATAAAAATAATAAAATCAATATATAAAAACTCTAACTTCAGACAAAAACTAGAGAATGTTTCATGATAATATTAAAAAAAGAATAGAAAATCCACTGCAAGCTTACTTTAAATTAGGCATTTCAAACTGGCAGCTTGACAGACTGAAATCTTTCTGTCTCACCTCCTGCCAGCTAAATTATGTTTTGCAGAGTTTATTATATTAGGAAAAAAAAAGATTTTCTTTGGCTAAGGAATATCCTCTTCAGTTGCCGCAGACTCCACTATTCTCCATTATACTGGCCAATTCACACATTTATATTATCTGCTAAGGAACTGCAGACTTCTGAGTTTGTCAGAACTTTCAATCATGAACCCCTTGGTAAATTTAAAATATGCTATTGAATTATTAACATAGTTTTTGGAATATGTCTACTTGATAAAATGAGGTAGACCTGTAATTACACAAAGTAAGTCAAACTGTATCAGAATAGTTTTTCAAAGCTTAGTCTGTACAAGCAAAGATTAAATTATTAAGCAGTCAACCATATCTGTTAACTTCCTTTAAATGTTTTCTCCACATGGAAAGGAATAGGAAATAAGAGATTTTTCTTAAGCCAGATGAAAAATTTGAGATGTGTTAAATTGCAAGATGTGTTAAATTACTCTGCTAAATATATAGATTTATCAGAGAATAGTGTTGAGGTTATTGACAGAACATGGTGATGGGTTGTCAATGGCATTTTCAGGCTGTCAACTCAACTGTCAGGATGAAACTAATTGGTACATCATATGCAGCATTATCATGTATGATTTGTTCTAATATCTTTTCCAGTATGATATCTAGTATCTTTTCCATGTACCATTATAAAGCCCCCTATATTAGTGATTCTCCTTCATGTGTGAAGTAACATTTTAAAACTGTATACTGTCCCACAATATAAATGGATTTTGTTTCAAATTGTGTTGTATGAAGTTGAACTTTGTGAAATTGCCAATATTTGACTATTTTTGACCTACCAAAAAAGGTAATTTATATGCTTCAACCTAATACAATAGTTATGCCAAATCAGGAAAATGTTTTTCAACAGAAACTGAAATACAGGTTTGTTTTGAGATTAGTAATAAACATGCATTGTGTCCCTGCTTTCTGCCAGACCCTGAGCTCTCAAGGAAGGTAATTTTCTCTCTTCATCCTCCTAAGTCTTGCATGTGTTTGGATTTCCCAGAGCTTGGCCATAGGGCGCCTCTTCTCCACACTCCCCAGAAACTCTAATCCAAATGTGCTCATAACTCCTAAATGTATCTCTAACCCAGACCTACACTCTGAATTTTGACCTCATTTATCTAACTACTTTCTTAACTCTCCAAGTGGATGTCTCATGGGCACCTCAGATTTACCTATCCAAAGCAAAATTCATGATCCCCTATCTCACCCCTCTCTGGTTTTGTTCCAGCCTTCTCCATCTTAACAAAGGACAGCTCCACCTACCCAGCTGGCTGAGTTTAAACCTGGGAGTAATCCCGACTCACCCTTCCTCACTGTTACCTCTGTCTTGTCCAATTTATTTTTTAAATTATTCTATCCATAATCTAACTACCCCTTTCTATCTCCACTGCAACCCCCATAGTCAACTATCTTCTCTCACCTGGATTGTTACAATAACCACCCAATTTCTTCTTGAGCTTCTACTTTAGACTCCCCATACTCTCTCCTGTATAACTTTATAAATTATACTGTGTTTAGGACAAAATGCAACATCCTTGCTGCTTACAAGGGCCTAGATAACCTAGCCCCTACCTCATAAGCCAGCCTCTTCTTTCCCTTTGTTCATTGTATTATTTCAGTTCTTTGATCACAGAGATCTTTTCTGCCATCAGGCCTTCATATCATTCCCTCTGTCTGGAATACTGCTTCCCTCCTTAACTCTTATTTATCCTCAACTCTCAACTTAAATAACACTTGCTTAGAGAGGCCTTCCCTGATTCTCTCCTTAATCTAAAATAGGTCCCCTTTATTCTTTTATATGACACACTATTACTTTTTCTTCGTTGCACTTAACACAGTTTTCAACTAGGTACTTTAATGAATGTGTGTTTGTTTAATGTAAGCTCTGTGAAGGTAGAGCCTTTGTCTGCTGCTTTCACCTCCATGTCCAGGGCCCAGTACACAGTGGATGCTATCTGCTTGAAATGAAAAGTATAGTGTGTATTGGATGTTGATGCTTGAGGAAAGCCAGACGTTCAGAGGAGGATGTGAGGGGCTTTTGGAAATGTGGTATGGTTTCAAATCTCATCTTTGTTTTCGGTGACTTTTCTGAGCCCCTAGATTGTAAGATTTCTCAAAGCAGTTACTTTGTCTATTTTGTGTAGAGGGCACTACTCTTCCCAGTGCCCAAAAAAGTGCTTGATCATTAGGGATGTTCAGTAAATATTTGTTGAGTAAATGAACTGTTTCCTCTTTCACAAAGTTCCTTTCTCATGAAACTATGAGGGTGGTAAATAAAGAAAATATAGTAAGCATCTAATATATAGCAGGTACTCAATAATGCCAGAAACCCTAGTGGGTTTTTCAAAACATAATTCCCACATTTTTTACAAGAGTGATTCTCAGAGGCCTTGGGACCCTATGAAGATTGGGGGTGGGGAGCAGTGAGGTGGGTATCTTAAACTTACCCCTGTGGCCTTTTCCAAACTACCTAAACTTATACTTCATGTCCAGTGCCTACTACAGACTGTCTTTTTTTTGATGAAGAATATATCATATTCCTCAGGTGTGCTAAGGCAAAGATTAAGAAAAATATGTCTAAATCTTGCCTAGAACCAATGTCACAAGAATAATAGCTAATAAAGGAGAACTGCATATCAGAAGACTATCAGTGTTGTTTGACTAAAGTATGTATATTAAAAAAGCAACTGTGAAATAATTATATAGTGATGCTACTGTCTCTCTTCTGGTAAGAAATATCAGAATGTGTGCTTGATAGAGTGTCTCTCTGGGTATATTACCTTGGATTCAATTTTAAAGGCATTTGCTAGCCCTTAATGTTTTTTAAAAGGAGGAGAGGAATCAATTTCTTATTCTCCAAAATCATATATTAACCTTACTTCAAGCTTCTTTTTCAAGGGAAATATTTATACTCCCAGTGACTGGTTGGAAGAGATGCAGTTATGCCACATTTACCTTTGTTTTATCCAGTTTAAGAATTTGTAAGCTCTGTATTCATTTTTATACTGGTTAATTAGGCAGGAAATCCAGGAGGGATAAAGGAATGAAGGTTAGAATCACCACAGGCTGTCACAAATCCCAGAAATAGGGGAAGTGAAAATTCACCAACCAATTGAACCACACATTACATACAGCCAGACCCTGGGCTACAGAGATGCATCTTCAGCAATTGGAATAGATGAAAGTGTCTCTTAAAGCCCTCTATTGATCTATAATTATAAAATGTTTACAAGCATTTTGATTGTATATACAACAAAAATAAGCAACTTTCAGTGCCCTACTTCTGTGGCACATACATTTTCATAAGTTACAGATTCTATTATCTGTGCTTTCTTTAGTATATGGACACTGTTCAAATTTGAATATTCTAAATGTCAACAAAGAATAACATTAATGTTTATGACTTGGCCATAAGGAAATCCACAGTGCAAAATCTGAATTTTCACATCCTTGGAACATACTGGAAGTGTCACTAATCAGATAAATCCATTAGAAGAAAAACTTCTGGTAGAGGTGTAATCCAGAAGGGAAGTTGATTGAATACAACTGCATTATTTGGTTATAGCAGAACTGCCACACTATAGGGTTTCCAGATTCATCCAGGTAAATCCTTTCATTTTCTTCCACTTCAGGAGTTCTCAATCTTTGCTGGTCTGCATGTCCACCATGGAGTTCAGGTTCAAGCTATTTTTGTCCATGTCCTACCCAACCCTGAGTAGGTGCTTGCTTCTTGGATCCCTGCTAGCACTTTTTCATTCCCTATTAACTGACCACCTAGTTGGCCTCCTCTTGCTTCTTTCTTTCTTTCCTGCTGTTCACAAATATCTTTGATAGCTCCTTCCTGCAACCTCAGGCAGCTCAATGAGCTGTTCTGCTGTCTGATCAAAACATTCATTCAACAAATCCCATTCCTTCTTGACTTTTATTCTAGTCTTTCAACAATCCTACCAGGTTACTGGGTCATAGCTCTCATTGTAAGCATTAAGATATAACTCCACAACTACATTTTTTTAAGTTTAGCTGTATGGGAAAGAATCAGTCATATTAATCCATGACCTATTTCAGGATGGTAGTTTAGAAGTATTTCCTAATTAAGAAACTCTGAAAGAAAGCACATGACATTATCATGATCACTCCAAATGGACCTCCTTTTAAAGTCATTTCAAATTTCACCAGCAGTACACATTCACTCCTGATTTGGAGTAGCAAGTGACCAAGGATACTGGTAGATTCAATATTTTAAAACGAACTTAGTAGTAAAAATCAGTTCTTGTTTCAAGGAAATAGATGATGGTCTTATAGTACTTCAAAAGGGCCCATTATGATAGAGCTATGCTTTGTAAAAAGATTTGTTATTTTAGGTTAAGCAATTCAGAGAAAGGAAACCATAAGAAGGCTGTGGTTGGTACTGGAACCTTGTAAAATGCAGATCAAAATCACTGACTGTTCATACTTGAAATTACAATAAATGTAAAATGTGACCTTGGTATTATGGCATAGTCTTTTAAAAATGTCTTTGTTTTCATTTGTTTTTCACTTTCTTCTGTAATGTCTCAGATTCTAGTATTACTGAAATAGTTTAGCTTTGTAAACCTAAAGCCTATATTATTAGCTATTAAAACAAGTAGGTGTTGCTGATTTTTTTTTTTTTTCCACTGGGGTCCGTCCCACAGACCCCAGCTGCATGATGGATGAATAACATACTCAGACACTGATATTCAGTGCAAGAGTGGGCTAGGGGACCAGGCTGCTGACTGAAAGAGATGTAGCAGCCATGACCCTGACTAGCTGGCTCCTCTGAGATTTATTCAGCGCACATTAAATGACAAAGGCTTTGAGTCAGCACCACTAGAGGCTAATT
Organism: Symphalangus syndactylus; assembly: GCF_028878055.3. Lineage (NCBI taxonomy): Eukaryota > Metazoa > Chordata > Mammalia > Primates > Hylobatidae > Symphalangus > Symphalangus syndactylus. The sequence continues at coordinate 69,353,726 of NC_072439.2, forward strand.
AACCTGGTCGCACTTCCCGCCCCCTGCCTCCAACCCCAGAGAGCCATCCTGCCCAGGAATGATCAAAGGTTAGTTTTAGGACCACATGAGTAAACAAGTTATTTAGATAAACTCCTCTACATTCCTAGGTATCCACACCCTAGGCTTTTAAGATAATTCAGCTGCTTTCAGCCAAACACTTTACTGAAGCCATGTAAACCCCCAGGCCTTCCAAGAAGGTTTGTGTTTATTTCCCATAATTTTACAATTTCTCCCACCATCCTGACCCAACCCCCACATTTTTTGAGACAATGTCTCACTCTGGTTGCCCAGGCTAGTGTACAGTGGTGTGATCTCAGCTCACTGCAGCCTTGACCTCCCAGGCTCAGGTCATCCTCCCACCTCAGCCTCCCAAGTAGCTGGGACTACAGGCATGCAGTAGAGATAGATAGAGTTTCACCATGTTACTCAGGCTGGTCTTGAACTCCTCTACTCAAGTGATCCACCCACCTTAGCCTCCCAAAGTGCTAGAATTACAGGCGTAAGCCGCCATGCCCAGACCTAAAATTGCTTTTGTAATTAAACTTCCAAATAAACATGTCTGGCCATTAGTCAAAAGATAAGTCATCTTTATATATTTTGAAAAATATATATAAGCATATGCCCCTTGTAATGACTATGGCAGTCATGCCATAAAAGCAATTTCTCGTCCACCACTGCAGTTATTTAGATTAGCTATTTGATTTCCATTAATCCAAAGAAGACCAGAACATCTAAGTATCTATAATATGCAACCAACTTCCTGCTTCAGACTTTGTAAATAATGTATTCTGTGTCTCAGCTGACTCTTCGTTATGTCACAAGTCTAAGCCACCATGTAAAAAATAGAGTTAGTGACTCTATGTAAATGAGGTTTTCTGCCTGTAGGCAATCAGTTCTGTGAAATTCAGTGAGTATTAAAACAGCTACAAAGGATTTATTAAAGAGAGAAAAGTGCATCTATTACTGATTAGGATATTTTTAGAGAAAGGCACATTGAACAGCAACCTTTAAATAATCAAGTTAGTTAATCACAGTATCAAATGACTTTAGTGCTGGAAGGAATCTGAAAGATCAAAGACCAACCCTCCTGTTTTACTGATGAAGCCTAGAGCTTTTTCTAAGACCAGCTTTTGAAAGGACCTCACACTAAACTGCAAGGTCACTGAAGGCAGTGTATAATGGTTGCTTATATCCATGGTGTTTGTACAGTGCTTGGGATGTATTAAACATTGAAAATATGAATTTGCATGATGAATTAATAAGTGATTTTATAAACAAACATGAGTAAAGGAATTAATATGATCTCCCTGGTGTTACATAGGAATTTCTGTTATATAAATCATAATGAAGGTTAATGGTACCTGTTTTCAAAAAGTACTCATTTTTAAAGGAGCCTCAATTAGTGAGATCTCTCTCTCTCTCTTTCTCTCTCTCTCTCTTTCTCTCTCTTTCACACACACACACTAAATATATTACACTATTAGATATAGTCATTGAACTTGTAATCATACTCCTTTTTGGCGTCTGTATATTCAAATGAACCAGGGATATAAATGTTCCTAAATGTGGCTGGGTGTGGTGGCTCATGCCTATAATCCTAGCACTTTGGGAGGTCAAGGCAGGCAGATCACTTGAGTTCAGGGGTTTGAGACCAGCCTGACTAACATGGCAAAATCCCTTCTCTACTAAAAATACAAAAATTAGCTGAGCTTGGTGGTCTGCGCCTGTAATCCCAGCTACTCGGGAGGCTGAGGCAGAAGAATCACTTGAACCCAGGAGGCAGAGGTTGCAGTGAGCCAAGACTGTGCCACTGCACTCCAGCTGGGGCAACAAAGTGAGACTCCATCTCAAAAAATAAAGGAAAATATAAATGTTCCTAAATGTTCTTCTTGACAATTGTCAGAAAACCAAATCTCCAGCCAGAGAATAAATGTCAGGGGTATTCAGCATTCTGATTTATGTAACACAAATCCCCATTACAGACAGGAAGTAATATTAATTCCTTTACACGGATTCGTATTTTGAATGTCTCCATATCTTTATAAGTCTTTTGTCTTCATTCTGGACCTGCAGGTGTGTGGATCCAGTGCCCTGTATCCCCTGATACCCTACACATTTTTTCTTGTCTAAGCTTACATTTTAATCAAGCTACATTTGTAAACAAGCATTTCTTTGGATGGATTGATTTTAACAAGACATTGATCTATGTGAGTTGGACCATCTAAAAAGTCCATAACAAATCTGGGACAATTTGAAAAATAAGTAATGATAGCAATGTATTATAGCCTGTAGAATAAAATAAATACCTATGAGTCTCTACTGACACAAAAATAATTTTGATACATAAGTAAATGGGAGCAAAGGGACAGCTATTTCTTATATTAGAATTCCAATTGATGAATGTAGAAAGAATGATGGAAATAGAAAAATCACAGCGTGTCAAATACGGCATTCATCATTGTTGCAGATAATCATTAACAGATTAAAATTAGTGTTCAAAGATATGATGAGTAACAGGATGTTTTTATAACCTTAAAGTATCCAACCACATGACACTTTTTCACAGATTGGAGGAGACTAAGGACACGTGGCAACTCAATGCAATATGGGATCCTAGATAACATCCAGGGTCAGAAAAAGATCATTATTGAAAAAATTTAAACAAGGTCTATAGATTACTTAATAACATTGTATCAGTGTTAACTTCCTGGTTTTGATGATTATGCATTAGTTATAAGTGAGATATTAACATTTGGAGAAACTGAATGAAGGATATATGGGAACTCTACTTTTTTTCAACTTCTTTGTAAGTCTAAAATTATTTCAAAATTAAAATTTAAAATGTTTTAAAAATAAATACAAAGGTTATAACACTCTTATATTTGAGTGGCTCTTTATAAAAGAAGCTTAAGAGATACAGATGTTTTCATGATCCACACTGGACACAGGAAATAGATTCTAGTCATTTCAGTGACTTGCCCAAGGCCACCCATTATAGAGCCAGGTGTTCTGTTAGATTCCATTTTCCTCTCTACAGAAACTTCTGGGCTTTACTGTTTCATTCTCGTAACTACTTTACAAAGACAGAGAAGGCATATTGTTCCCATTTTATAGACTTTGAGTTCCAGAGATTTCTCAAAGACCTAAAAATAGAGCTATCATTTTACCCATAATCTGACTACAGATTTTTTTTTACTACCCAAAGGAAAATAAAATAAATCATTTTATCAAGAAGACACCTGTACTCATATGTTTATCACAGCACTATTCATAATAGCAAAGTCATGGAATGAACCTAAGTGTCCATCAACATTGGATAAAGAAAATGTGGTATATATATATATATATATATATATATATATATATATATATATGCCATGCAATACTATGCAGCCATAAAAAAGAGTGAAATCATATACTTTGCAGCAACATGGATGGAGCCAGAGGCCTAATATTATCCTAATTAAAATAACTCAATCAGATACCAAATATTCTCACTTATAAGTCGGAGCTAAACACTGGGTGCACATGGACATAAAGATGGAAATAATAGACACTGGGGACTCCAAAACTGGGGAAGGTGAAAGGGGGTGAATGTTGAAAAGCTACCTGTTGGATACAATGTTCACTATTTGGGTGATATTTTCACTAGAAGCCAAAAACTCAGCATCACACAATATATCCATGTAACCTCCACATGTACTCCCTGAAACTAAAATAAAAATAAATGAAGTAATGAATGAGACTGAGTTCCAGCTAGAGTAAAAAACTGCCATAAATAACACAGATTAGTGAGTAGATAGAAGTTAAGTCCAAGTTTTCTCACTCTTAATCCAGTTTTGTTTTTATTCATATTCTGACAGGTATTTCTGTAGAATTCCAAGAGACAGACATTTCTGTAGTCAAGACACTGCACTGAGCACTATATATACATATATATATATACACACACACACACATATGTATATATATGTATACATGTATGTGTGTGTATATATATGTATATATATATGCCACGTGTCCTTAGTCTCCTCCAATCTGTGAAAAAGTGTCATGTGGTTGGATACTTTAAGGTTATACAAATATTCTGTTTCTCATCATACCTTTGAACACATATGTGTATATATATATGAAAATGGATATGACTTGTTAGGGGTCATCTTCAATGAGATGAGCTTTGAAAGAGGATTAGAAGTTGGCCAGGTGGAAGGAATTAGGAATATCATTCTAAGTAGGAATAGTGCTTAAAATTCTGCTTCTGGCAAGCTTAAATTAGTTATGCTGTCTCATCAATTCCTCTGAGTTATCAACTAGATCTTACCATAGTTGCAATGGTTCTGGTAAAAGAAGTGCCTGCTGCCATCTGGATAACTAATTTCAAATATATATATAATTTCAAATATATATATATATATATATAATTTCAAATATATATATATATATATATATATATATTCCTGACTGGCTTGGGAACTGTGAGATCACATGCTGTTCTGGCACCAGGGCAGCAGCATAAGGCATCTGATCAGAGAATACATATAACCTCCAATCCTCTGATACTATGTCTCTGGGTTGAACATGCTGCCTCAGCTTTAACTGGTGACCTGGTGACAAGAATTTCCTCAATTCTGGAAGCCTGACTCCAAATTGTGGTTGTGTGTGTGTGTGTGTGTGTGTGTGTCTTAACTGTGTTACAACACTTAACCCGTTTAAACACTATGGGTTGTTTAAGTGGAACATCTCTCTGGATTTATCTAATCTGGCCAAAGATTACACAGTTCAGATTATCTGAATTTGTCCTTTCCTTCACTGGTTTCAAAGGTGTTCAGATTAGCCTACAAAGAGGATAAGTTCAACAAGGGAGATATAAGGCATTAACATTTAAGATCAATTCATCACCACAGTTCTGAAAATAACAGTGTAAAGGCAAGTTCAGGCAGAGTAAAATTAAATGATTATTTTCTGCAGGGTGGGTAGTTTTGGATCTTGAGCTTGTGCCATTGTTTTGGTGACAGGCGCAATTTATGCATCTGTATTTGAACAAGATTTAACACTAGTACAACAGCTGTTCCTTAGAACAAATGAACTCTTTGCTTGTATAAGAACCTTTAACCTAAACTAGAGAGGGAGAAAACAGTGCCTCATATGGTTTACTCACATGTGATCTTTTGCCCCAAGCCTGCCTTCAGACTTTCGAACAACAGACTTAATACATTTGGGATTGCAGGTGTTTTTATAAGTGTATCCATTGCAAGACTAGCCACTGGGTTGCAACAGCTTTGAGGCTTGAAGAGCCCAAATAAAAAGATGAAAAGTTTAGTGATAGAAATTTTAGTTTGTTAAACTATTCATTGTCCCCGGGTTAAAAACTTTATGGGCCTCTATTTAATGGCTGATGCCTTTGCCCAGATTCTCTGCTAATAAAACTAAATTCCCAATTGTAACAATTTCTAATTGTATCATCAAATGTAGTAGCATAAAAACTTTAAGCCTTGTTTGCCTTAAAGATTTGATTGATGTGGTGGGGTGGAGGACTAGTGAGTAATACCTTTATTATCTGACTTATGTAGGCTCATTCCACCTTAAACCTCCAACCATTGTATAGTCTACTGATGTTCTAATTCCGTAAGACATTAGAGTAATTTCTGTTGCATAAATGATAGCTTTCATTGCTTATAAAATGTGTTTCAACGTAGTCAATAATGTCTTCTTTAAACTTATATTGCATTGATTACATCTGGCAGCCCCACATGGTAAAGCATAGTTACGACCCTTGTAATTAAATTATTGTTAGAAACTCACTTCTGGGGTGCACCTCAGCAATCTACCAAATTTCTCAGTGACATTCAGAACATGAAATAACTTGGAGAGAATAAATTTGCGATACAAATGGGCAAGAGGAGAAGGCTTTCAATCTCTATTTTTCAAAATTCATTACTTGTACAATTTATTTTCCAAACTAATTCTAAGCAAAGATGAGTAATACTACCTTGGCAGGAGTCTGTGCTTAAGATATTTCCATATGTTTAAGCAGAAATACCTAGTATGGTACTTTTCCTATAAGTAGAATGCCATGAAAAAATGTTCTTAAGACAGGTTCTCCAGCACCTCCTTCCACCCTTGGTCTCTATGACATACCCCATGTCCTATTTCACAGAGAAAAGGGAAACCTTCAGAAAACCTCCACACTCACTACCACATGTTTCCACCCAAAAGCATCTGTACCCACATACTTTACCTTTTCTCCTGTTTCTATAGATGCATTGTCAGTGCTTCTCTATAAGATCAATGCCTCTACTTGTGTTCAAGACTTCATTCCCTCTCCTGTCCTCATGATACCACTCCTGCAGTGCCCTTCTCCAAATAATCCACTTCTCCCTCCCCTAGATCATTACCCCTAGGAAACAAACGTGCTGTTTTTTCTCCTGTCTTAAACAAACTAGAAAACAAAGAAAACTCTTTCTTGACTACTCCCTTCTCCACCCAGCTACTGTTCTTCAAGAGTTTTCTTTGCTCAGTTTCTAAATTTTTGTTCCCCATCCTTCCTTAACTCAGTCTAGTGAGGCTTTCAGTTTCACTCTCCACCTCAGCCTCTCCATTCCACCTGTATTGGCTTCTTGCTGATCTCTGGATTAACCAGACTCATTCCTCAGCATTTGCACTTGCTAATCCCTGGCCTCTGACCCTAGATATGCAGTTTAGCTTCTTCACCTTCCTCCTTGAAACCTTTGTTCAAAAATCGCCTATTCAGTGAAGCTTCCTAATCTTTTTATTTAAAATTGCAATACTCCCTCTCACCTCCTTACTTTCTTATCCCTTTCACTGAGGTTTTTTTTTTTCCAGGATATTTATCACATTCTAATATACTACGTGACTTATTTTCTAAATAAAATTCCTTACAGAGGTTTTTGAAGACTTGAATGATTAACAGGCAAAGTAGATAGAAGTCTCCTTTACGAACAAATTGAATGCCCGGTGACATTCAATTCAAGGAGGGGATGTTGGGAGGGAAGGGGTCTGGACTTTGGAGCCAGACCCGATTGATTCTCTGCTTACTATTTTTCAGCTATGTCATTTTAGGTAATCTACCCAAAGTCCCCAGGTCTCAGTTGGCTCAGGTGTAAGTAGGAATAATATATCTAAATCATTCATTCAGCAAACATTGAGTGCAGACTTGGGCCAAGCAGTGGGTTAGGTCCTAGTAGTCCTAAGTGGGTCGGATGTGGTTTCTGTTCCTCATGGAGCTTGCAGTCTAGGGAGCAAATTGACATTGGGCAATAATGCTAGAAAAAAAAGGTAAAAATCACAGCTAGTAGATTGCAAAGGAATAAGTGATCTGGCTTGTAATTATTGTTCAATTATTTCCTCATTTCCCGTTCTTCTCATGCCACCACTGTCATATTTCAACCACAGTTTTGTGTGTGTGTATGTATTGAGACAGGATCTTACTCTGTCACCCAGGCTGGAGTGTAGTGGTGCGATCTTGGCTCACTGCAACCTCCACCTCCTAGGCTCAAGCAATCCCCTCACCTCAGTCTCCCGAGTAGCTGGAAACACAGGTGTGCACCACCATGCCCAGCTAATTTATTTTGTATCTTTGGTGGAGATGCAGTTTCAACGTGTTGCTCAGGCTGGTATACCACAATTTTACTGACAGGCATATCCTAGTTGGTATTCTACCAGCTCGTTTTCCACACTTGAGAGTGTCTAACAATCACCTGAAATATCCGTTAAAAATACAGGCAAGCGAGGTCAATATGTAGAATTTCGTTTTCAAGAGTTTGGTGATGTGGCCCCCAAACTGGATTTTAACCATCTCCTAGGCAATTCTGAAGTAGCAATCACCAGACCACACACTCAGAAGTGCCAGGTTTGAGAAATAGTTGTATTGTCTCTCTTTTTAATAATAGGTTGTGAAAACACTTTAAAGTCATGTCATTCTGAATAAATTATATTCTCCCATAAGCTATTTAATCTAGAACTTTTGCTTCACATTAATAATATTAATGATCTTTAGAGAGACACACTATTGAATTATACTAGGATCTAAATCTTAACATAACTCACTCCCCAAGGACACCTTTTTTTTCCTGGTATCTTTATTGCAAAAAACACTTAAATAATTTTTAAATTGCATCAATTGTAATGGCTAAAAAGTAAGGAACAGCAAGAGGGCCACAACCAAAAAGAAAACTGACCACAGAGAGCCTTCCTGCCACAGGCAGTGAGGACAGCAATCAACAGATGGTGCTGACTGCTATGATTATTAAGCCAAACACATTTGTATTAGTCTGTTTTCACGCTGCTGCTCAATTCATACCCAAATTTATACAGGGAAAAGGGTTTAATGGACTTACAGTTCCACGTGGCTGGGGAGGCCTCACAATCATGGTGGAAGGGAAGGAGGAGCAAGTCATATCTTACATGGATGGCAGCAGGCAGAGAGAGAGAGCTTGTTCAGGGGAACTCCTCTTTTTAAAACTATCAGATCTCATGACACATATTCACTATCATGAGAACAGCATTGGAAAGACTTGCCCCCATGGTGCAGTTACCTCCTACTGGGTCCCTCCCACAACACATGGGAATCCAAGATGAGATTTGGGTGGGGACACGGCCATACCATGTTATTCCACTTCTGGCTCCTCCCAAATCTGACATCCTAACATTTCAAAACTAATCACGTCTTCACAACAGTCCTTCAAAGTCTTAACTCATTTCAGCATTAACTCAAAAGTCTACAATCCAAAGTCTCATCTGAGACAAGGCAAGTCCCTTCTACCTATGAGCTTGTAAAATCAAAAGCAGGTTAGTTGCTTCCTAGATACAATGGGAGTACAGGCATTGCGTAAATACAGCCGTCGCAAGTGGGAGAAATTGGCCAAAACAAAGGGGCTACAGGAACCATGCAGTCTGAAATCCAGCAGGGCAGTCAAATCTTAAAGGTCCAAAATGATCTCCTTTGACTTCATGTTTCACATCCAGGTCACGCTGATGCAAGAGGTAGGTTCTCATTGTCTTGGGCAGCTCCACCCCTGTGGCTTTGCAGGGTACAGCCTCCCTCCTAGCTGCCTTCACAGGCTAGCATTGAGTGTCTGTGGCTTTTCCAGGCACACAGTGCAAGCTATCAGTGCATCTACCATTCTGGGGTCTGGTGGACAGTGGCCCTCTCCTCACATATCCACTAGACAATGCTCCAGTAGGGACTCTGTGTGGGGGCTCCAACCCCACGTTTCCCTTCCACATTACCCTAGCAGAGGTACTGCATGAGAGTCCCACCCCTACGGCAAACTTCTGCCTGGGTAATCAGGCATTTGCATACATCTTCTGAAATCTAGGTGGAGGTTCCCAAATCTCAATTCTTGACTTCTGTGCACTCACAGGCTCAACACCATATGGTAGCTGCCAAGGCTTGAAGCTTGCACCCTCTGAAGCCACAGCCCAAGCTCTACATTGGCCCCTTTCAGCCACAGCTGGAGTGGCTGGGACACAGGGCACCAAGTCCCCGGGCTACACACAGCACGGGGTTCCTGGGCCCAGTCCATGAAACCACTTTTTCCTCCTAGGCCTCTGGGCCTGTAATGGGAGGAGCTGCCACAGAAGTCTCTGACATGTCCTGGAGACATTTTCCCTATTGTCTTTGGGATAACATTCAGCTCCTTGTTACTTATGCAGATTTCTTAGCTGGCTTGAATTTCTCCTCAGAAAATAGGATTTTCTTTTCTATAGCATTGTCAGGCTGTGAATTTTCTGAACTTTTATGCTCTACTTCTCTTATAAAACTCAACGCCTTTAACAGCACCCAAGTCAATTTTTGAATGCTTTGCTGCTTAGACATTTCCTCTACCAGATACCCTAATTCATCTCTCTCAAGTTCAAAGTTCTACAGATCTCTAAGGCAGGGACAAAATGCTGCCAGTCTCTTGCCTAAAACATAACAAGAGTCGCCTTTGCTCCAGTTCCCAATAAGCTCCTCATCTCCATCTGAGACTACCTCAGCCTGGACCTTATTGTTCACATCACTATCAGCATTTTTGTCAAAGCCATTCAACAAGTCTCTTGGAAGTTCCAAACTTTCCCACACTTCCCTGTCTTCTTCTGAGCCCTCCAAACTCTTCCAACCTCTGCCTGTTACCCAGTTTCAAAGTCGCTTCCACATTTTCGGGTATCTTTTCAGCAATGCACCACTCTACTGGTACCAATTTACTGTATTAGTTCGTTTTCATGCTGCTGATAAATATGTACCCAAGACTGGGCAATTTACAAAAAAAAAAAAAAAAAAAAAAAAGATTTAATGGACTTCCAGTCCCACATGACTGGAGAGGCTTCACGATCATGGCAGAAGGCAAAGGGAGCAAGTCACATCTTATATGGATGGCAGCAGGCAAAGAGAGAGAGAGCTTGTGCAGGGGAACTCCCATTTTTAAAACCATCAGATCCCTTGAGATTTATTCACTATCATGAGAATAGCCTAAGAAAGACCCACCCCCATGATTCAGTTATCTCCCACTGGGTCTCTCCCACAACACCTGGGAATTATGGGAGCTACAACTTGAGATTTGGGTGGGGACACAGAGCCAAACCATATCAGTGAGGAAGGCATGTTAAAAGCTGAGATAGGCCAAAAGCTCAGCCTCCTGTGCCAAGGAGCAAGCCAAGTTGTGAATGCAAAGAAAAAATCCCAAAGTTAATTAATTAAAAATGCCACTCCAGTGAACACAGTGAACACATGGATGATAGAAGGTTAAACAGGCCTATTGCTGATATGGAGAAAGTTTTAGTGGTCTAGATAGATCAAACCAGCCACAAAATTCCTTTAAATCAAAGCCTAATCCAGAGCAATAGCCTAACTCCTAAATTCTGTGAAGGCTGAGGGAAGTGAAGAGGTTTCAGAAGAAAAGATTGAAGCTAGCAGAGATTGGTTCATGAGGTTTAAGAAAGGAAGCCATCTCTATAACATAAAAGCGTATGGAAAAGCAGCAAGTGCTGATGGAGAAGCTGCAGCAAGTTATCCAGAAGATATAGCTAAGATGACTGATGAAGGTGGCTACACTAAACAACATACTTTCACTGTCGATGAAACACCCTTATACTGTAAGACAGTGCCATCTAGGACTTTCATAGCTGGAGAGATAAAGTCAATGTCTGGCTTTAAAACTTCAAAGGACAGGCTGACTCTCATTATGGGCTAAATGCAGCTGGTGACTTTAAGTTGGAGCCAATGCTTATTTACCATTTGGATAATCTTAGGGCACTTAAGAATTATGCTAAATCTACTCTGCTTGTGCTCTACAAATGGAACAACACAACCTGAATGACAGGGCATCTGTTTTGCAGCATGACTTAGTGGTTATTTTAAGCTCACTGCTGAGACCTACTGCTTGGAAAAAGAGGTTCCTTTCAAAATATTACCACTCGTTGACAATGTACCTGATCACCCAAGAGCTCTGATTGGAAATGTACATGGAGATTAATGTTGTCTTCATGTCTACTAACCCGGCATCCACTCTGCAGCCCATGGATCAAAGAGTAATTTTGACTTTCAATTCTTATTATTTAAAAATATATTTTGTAAGTTTATAGAGCCATAGATAGTGATTCCTCTCTTAGATCTGGGCAAAGTAAATTGAAATTTTTCTGGAAGGATTCACTAGAATGGCATCATTTAGTGATGCCATTTGAAAAAATGTTATCTTTTTTGTAAAGAAAATTTTTGATTCACAGGAGAAAGTTAAAGTGTCAACATTAACAAGAGTTTGGAAGAAATTGATTCCAACCCTCATGGATGATTTTGAGGGGCTCACTGAAGTCTTCAGTGGAGGAAGTAACTGTGGATATGGAAGAAATAACAAGAGAACTTGAATTGGATCCTGAAGATATAACTGAATTTCTGCAATCTCATGATCAAATTTGAATGGATGAGCCATTGCTTCTTATGGATGAGCAAAGGAAGTGTTTTTTTGGAGGTGGAATCTACTCCTGGTGAAGATGCTGTGAACATTGTTGAAATTACAACAAAGAATTTAGACTGTTACAAAAACTCAGTTGATAAAGCAATGGTAGGGTTTGAGAGGACTGACTCCAATTTTGAAAGAAGTTCTACTGTGGGTAAAATGCTATCAAACAACATTGCATGATACAGAAGAAATATTTTGTGAGAGTCCATAGGTGTGGCAAACTTCATTGTTGTCTTATTTTAAGAAATTGCTACAACCACCCAAACCTTCAGCAACCACCAGCCTTATCAGTGAGCAGCCATCAACATCAAGGTAAGACCCTCCACCAACGAAAAGCTTATGACTTGCTGATGGCTCAGATGATCATTAGCATTTTTCAGCAATAAAGTATTTTTACATTAAGGTATGTGCCTTATTTTTTTAGACATAATGCTATTCACACTTAATGGACTACAGTAGAGTGTAAGCATAACTTTTATATACACTGGAAAACCAAAAACTCACTTTATTGTGTTATTAACTCACTTTATTGTGTTATTAACTTTATTGTGGCGACCTGGATCCAAACCAGCAATATCACTGAGGTATGCTTGTACTCAATTCAAAACTGAAGAAGACTGAAAAATCTGATTTGTGGGTTAAAAACAAAAGCACATCCGTGATCATGCGTTATTTGTCTTTTACACTATAGCAATATCATAGCTAGCTACAGCCACAAAGAAATTTGTTTTTCTGTGTATCTGAGTTTTCCAGAAAACAGAAATGTATCCTGTTGAATATTCCAATATTGTGTTTCAGATGACTTATGGAATTTATCTAACACATATTATGCACATCCCTGAAGATCCTACTGAATAGAATAGGTTACTATTTCTGAGGTGGTTGAAGGGCGTCATCATGAATATCCAGCACTGGCTGCTGCAGTAATACCATGATCCGCATAGGAAATATGCTTATGGTAAAGGTCCTAGACTTTAAGGCTTTATTTGAGGTGTGCCGAGTTTTTCATTTGCTGCAGACCAGCTTTTTTTATGGCTTCTCCCTAAAGTCAGTATGCCTGTCTCCAGGAGCCCCTCCCTCTAATTTTGTTCTTTTGTTTGTTTGTTTCTTTTGAGATAGAGTGTGGCTCTGTCACCAGGCTGGAGTGCAGTGGCATGATCTCGGCTCACTGCAACCTCTGCCTCCCAGGCTCAAGCAATTCTCCTGCCTCAGCCTCCTGAGTAGCTGGGACTACAGTTGCGCGCCACCATGCCCAGCTAATTTTTGTATTTTTAGTAGAAACGGGGTTTCACCATGTTGGCCAGGATGGTCTCGATCTCTTGACCTCGTGATCCTCCCGCCTTGGCCTCTCAAAGTGCTGGGATTACAGGCATGAGCCACCGTGCCTGGCCCTAATTTTGTTCTTTTAATTGCCAAAGACAGGAAGCCAAAAGAAAACACGCATGTATATTAAGATCATACGTAAAATAAAATTAAACATTCTAGGGTAGGGATTACATACTTCTGCCCCTCTGAGTTAACTATACAGACTTTGATACAAAATATGTAACTTTATGGATTTTTATCTTTGACTATTTAAAGATCTTAAAGTTTTTGCTTATTCTAGTTTATCAGTTGCATTTTGGATAAGAGAAATCATCTAATATTGTGACCTTTGTATAAGTGAGATAGAACAATAAAATCCCAACCTTAAAGATTATAGACATATTCTACAACTTTTAAGAGGTGACTGCTTTTCTGTCCCAGTTCATTTTATTACAAGACATGCCTTAGAGTCATTCTCTAATATTAATAGTGTGACCCTTAATATTATTTTTGTCAATCTGTTAAGTGACTAATGGTACCTCAGTGTAGTTTATTTTAATTAATAATTATTGAAAAGTTTGACCATGTTTTTACATGTTTAAAAGCCATTTGTAATATCTTTTTGATGAAATATGTATTCATATCCTTTGCCTGTTTTTCTATAGAATTTTTGTTGATTTTTTAATTTATAAAAGTCCTTTGTAGAATAGGAAAATTATTCTTTTGTCTGTGATTTAAGATTTTTCAGTTTTTCACTTGTCTCTTGACTGTAGTTATATAGTTTTTTTTTTCCTGTGGATTATTTTTGTTTTAACATAGGCATGTTTACGTTTTTTTTTTTTAATGATGCCTAGGTCTTTGTCACACTTGGGCCTTCTCTAATGCAACCTTATATATTCAGATATAACATATGCATATATATGCACACATATATGTGTTTGTGCATATATGGAAAAGATATGTAGAAATATGTGTATGCATATAGTTACATATGAATATATGTTTTTAAAGTATATGTTTAAAAAAGTTCGTGATTTTTTCCTGGAACTTTTAAGTTTCATTGTTTACTTTTAAAGTCTGATCTCTCTGGAATTTATTTTGATTTGAAGTACAAAGTAATCTTCTTTATTGATTTAACACAAAAATATCGTGTTCTCCCAACACCAGTTATTATTTACTGAATAATCTCTTTTAAAACCACTGATTTGAAGTGCCAAGTTTTATCATATAGTAAATTATATTTTGAACCACCCTATTTTAATTATTGTGGCTTTTTAATTCATTTTAGTATCTTATCACTGTTTTTATTCCTCAAAATTTTCTTTGGTATTCTTAATTTTTTCTACATAAACTTTAAAATTTGTCTAATTTTTTTAAAGCTCTATTTTTACTGAAATTTTATTAAATGTTTAGTATAATAAAGGGAGAACTGACATCTTTTCAATATTGCATATTCCTATTGAAGAATAAGGTATCAATTTCCACTTATTCTAGTCTTTTTCCACAATTGTCTCAATTACTATAAATGACTTTTACAATTTGTTTCAACTGTAAAATAAAGCCCAGGCATAGTAATTTGTTGACATGCATCTCAAATCTCTTAAGCCATCTGTTTCCCTGTTTCTCTAGCTCTCACTGACCTTTGTTTCTATGTTATGTTTGTTGAAACTGATCAACTGTCCTGTACATTTTCCCACCATCTGGACCTTGCTGATGTACCCTCATGGTGTTGTTTATCGTGTTAATCTGTCCGTATTTTGCTAAGAATCCTACTTAAAAGATGAAGGATTCTAGTCTTTTCCGTGTTTATTCCTCAGCAGCATTTTATCTGTTCTTTTGTATAGATCCTTCTTATTTCTGTTTGAGTATATTTTTAGAGTTTTTAATAATATAACCTCTGTAGAGGGCAATTTGACAGTATTTATCAAAATTATAAGTACTTGTATCTTTTGACCCAACAATTTAACTTCTCAGAATTTATCCTGTGGATATAATTGCCCCCCTGTGAAATGCTATATATCTGAAACTACTTGTTGTGGTATTGTTTATGTGGTAAGATTGCAATAATCTAAATTCCCACTGGTAGAAGACTAATTAATAAATACAGTGAAATGTTATAAAGATGATTTTTTTAAATGAAAAAATTCTTTATGTAATGCTAGGAAATAGTATCCAACATATGCTGTTAAATGAAAGTAAAAATGTAAACCAGTGTATATTAATGTATATTATGTTGTCATTTCTGTAAGAAAAGGGACCATACATATACTGTATATACATAAGATATCTCTGGAAGATAACTTTGGTTGGTTTCACCGAGGGAAACTGGCTAAGGCACAAGGGAATGTGGGGAAGAGAATCTTCACTATATACCTTTTTATAACTTTTGCATTTGTGCTCTGTGAGTGTTTTACCTGTTTAACTTTTTTTTAGTTAAAAGTGTTTAAGTACTGTAATGAAATAAATGACAGGTTAACATCCCAATAAATATATTTTATGTTTGAGACCTGTTGTAGAATTATTTGGCACAAGTAGGACCGATATGTTAAATGTCATCCACACTTAAGGAATACCTTGCCAGCAAGCAAGCCAGTTTAAAACTAGATGGACTGTGTGTGCGTGTGCGCGCGCGCGCGCATGCACACATGGAATTTAGCAGAGTCGGTCTTTTACAGGGAATTCTTGCATTAAATTAACAGAAGTGAACCTGATGACCTCTAAATATCATCCAACATGGGCAGCATGGCATAGTGAAATAGTACGAGACTTGAAGACTTCAGATGAAAGTTCAGATCCCCTCTTCACTCCTTAATAAACTGTGTGAACACGATATAGTATAGGTTTCAGTTTCTTAATCTACAAATGGGGTTGCTTCCATCTACCTATAGGCTTGTTATGAGCATTAGCAATAATTTATATTATGTCTAGAAGTTTGGTTCATTATATTATTTTCCATCTCCACAGATCTATGAATGAATGATCCTTGGGGAGAAAATTGAGGTCAAAGGATATATTTTATGGGAGGAACTTCTCCTTTCATTTTGAAACTTAGATATTTCTATCATATTCCTGAATGTTATTAACAATTCTCTAGATCTTTTACCTCCCATCCACTCACCTATAAAATTCTACAAGCAATACTAAAAGTGAGGAAATATGACTGTATATCCCAACCTGTTTGGGTAGCCTGCCTTGCACTTACCTCAAGTTGAGCTTTGCTTCTTATTGGTTTTCTTATTGGGATTTTAAAATTGTATATTCAAATGTAGCTGTATAGATCTGTTACGGAGTAAAATCCATGATGCTCATGGCAACCCGATGTCCATCATGTAGTCATTCTCTGCAGGACTAATTGTCTGTATTTTTAAAAAGTTAAGTCAAAAGAATTGTTTCATTTTATTCTAATTCATTTGTGGACATGTCTTATCTCCATGACAGTCTCTGACACATACCTTGGAGTCATTAAAATATTCTCTGAAATTCAACTGCAGAGGAGTGTACCTATAGTATCAGCTGCTCAGGAAGATGAGGCAGGAAAATTGCTTGAATAGCCATTGCATTCCAGCCTGGGCAGCATCTTGAGACTCTCTCGACAGATAGATAGATGATAGATAGATAGATAGATAGATAGATAGATAGATAGATAGATAGATAGATAGACAGATAGACAGATAGACATATATATACATATATATGTGTATATATGTCTATCTGTCTATCTGTCTATCTATCTATCATCTATCTATCTATCTATCTATCTATTTCCCTGAAGTTTATCTGACACAACTAACTTTAACATTTGGTAGTGCTTAAGACAAGAAGCAAATCAAAAGTTATAAAACCAAAAGACTCCAACACATTTGCCTGCATTTCATCATGACTGTTCTAAGAACTTTCAGTTTTTACCTAAGGAGAGGGACACATCCTAACTATACCAGGGCAGTGAATGCTATTGCTCACAATGTAAGATCCATTAATTACACTTCCCATTCTACCTGTCAAATGATGGGAAAAGCTTTAAGCTGCTATGTAAGCAGCTTGATAAAAGACAGTTTCCTGTTAGTGAGGACTGTTATACTTGGATTTGATACAGAAAAATAAATTAAATCCATTTCTCTCGAGATCTCCAGAAATAAGAGTGGTCGATTTACTATTTTAAGTGCCTTGTGAAGAACTACAATATTTCCCCTACGTTTTTTTTCACCTACACCAACATTAACATTGGCTGATTTCCTTGACACATTTTCTACATACTTCCTGAAACTGTTACTATATTATAAATGTTGTTCCGAAAATTACAAGCAAATGTAACTAGAATACTTTGATAGAGCCTTTTTAAAATTTACTTACGTTTTAGTTGTTTGCCTACACTCTGCAGTAAAAATTATAAGTTGTCTTTTCAGTCATTCACACTGATGAACAGGAACAGGAAACCAAAGTTGCTTTTAGAAATACCTCTATTACAATGTGTGTGGCAGGTTTATAAATAGAATTAACAGGCAGGTATTTTCAGATAGCATTAGCACAGTGTTAGTCAATGTCTTTGTTTTTTTTTTTTTTTTCAGACAGAGTCTCACTCTGTTGCCCAGGCTGGAGTGCAGTGGCACGATCTCAGCTAACTGCAAGCTCCGCCTCCCGGGTTCACGCCATTCTCCTGCCTCAGCCTCCCAAGTAGCTGGG
Organism: Symphalangus syndactylus; assembly: GCF_028878055.3. Taxonomy (NCBI): domain Eukaryota; kingdom Metazoa; phylum Chordata; class Mammalia; order Primates; family Hylobatidae; genus Symphalangus; species Symphalangus syndactylus. The sequence goes on from NC_072439.2 coordinate 69,371,689, forward strand.
ACTACAGGTGCCTGCCACCATGCCCAGCTAATTTTTTGTATTTTTAGTAGAGACGGGGTTTTCACCGTGTTAGCCAGGATGGTCTCGATCTCCTGACCTCGTGATCCACCGGCCTCAGCCTCCCAAAGTGCTGGGATTACAGGCGTGAGCCACCGCACATGTTACTCAATGTCAAGGAAATTTTTTTAAGTTTATGGGAGCTTTAAAAAACAAAACAGTAAAATCACTTTTGACACATTCTTTGTTACTTTGACTTTCGCCACAGTCTATAGTCCTGAAAAAGACTATTTATAAAGTAACGTACGTAACTTAATTTCCCCAGGCTAAAATAAGTGTCAGCCACAAGTATTTTTGTGATTAAGAAAGAGCCACTTAACTTAGGTTGGTGTTCCATATCAGTTAGAGATTTCTTCTGTCAATTTCTAGCATTTCTACCACAAGTTTTTTTTTTTTTAAAAAAAAGAGTTCTTAGAGGAAATAATAAAGATTTTTTTCCAGATATCTAAATTAGTATACATTTTTAAAACATCATAATAACTCTATGAAATATAAAGTAGCAAAACAACATATGAAAGTTCTCATCTTCAGCTTGGCACACAGCTAATGCTTAGTAAGTAGCAGATTGAGGCATATGAGGTTGCCAATATTTGACCACTTGGACTTATAAAAATGACAATTTCATGAGATTCAAGTTAATATTAGTATTCTTCCTTATTTGCATTGGTGTCAGAATCCCATTAGTCTAATTCACCTTACCAAAAGGGCCCTCAGATCTCGAGAAAATTATGGTTATTGGCCAAGATAAAAGTGTATCTGCAGGCTTCAGTAGCTACTGCAGCAAAGTGAACCTATACATTTCACCTCAGGAGAGTTTACAGATGTTCTCAAACCTCATATCTGATCTTATAAAGCAGAGGTCCCCAATCCCTGGGCTGTGGACCAGTACTGGTCAGTGACCTGTTAGGAACCAGGCCGTACAGCAGGAGGTGAATGGTGGGCAAGTGAGAATTACCAACCCGAGCTCCACCTCCTGTCAGATCAGCAGCAGCATTAGATTCTCATAGGAGCCTGAACCCTATTGTCAACTGTGCATGTGAGGGATCTAGGTTGTGCACTCCTTATGAGAATCTAACTAATGCCTGATGATCTTAGGTGGAGCAGTTTCATCCCCAAACCATCCCCTCACCCCTGTCGACTGAAAAATTGTCTTCCACAAAACCTGTCCCTGGTGCCCAAAAGGTTGGGGGCCACTGTTACAAAGTACAGCAAGAGGTTAAAGCTAAAGGAGTAAAATGACAGTTGTGAAGCTGACATTGTAGTGCAGAGAGACACAGAATCCAAAAAAGCAAAAAAGACAAAAACAATCTACAAATATAATACGAATACCATTTAATATGGGAGGCTTTGATGTATACATATGACTAACAGTCCTATATCCTGCTGTCCTGTATCAAGATATCATTATATTATAATAACATATTTCCAGTTCTGCCTGTTCATTATCAAGATAAGTTTAAAACTGTCTTTGAATGCTCTAAAACTCTGTGCGAAGTTTAAGTGTGTGTTCTAAATAACTTCTCTGAAAATTTTACCTGATTTCCCAGCCCTTCAGGGTACAATGAAGTGTCACTTTATTATTATTATTATTATTATTATTTGAGACAGAGTCTCACTCTGTTGCCCAGGCTGCAGTGCAGTGGCGCAGTCTCAGCTCACTGCAACCTCCACCTCCTGGGTTCAAACAGTTCTCCTGCCTCAGCCTCCAGAGTAGCTGGGATTACAGACACCTGCCACCACGCCTGGCTAATTTTTGTATTCTTAGTAGAGACGGGCTTCACCTGAAGTGTCACTTTAACACATGAATGATTAGAGGATGAGTCAGGCTACAACTCTCTTTATTAGCAAAACAATTGGGGAGCAACTTTATATCTGAGTATTTTTAGACTTTCAGGGACACAGCCAACTTTTAAAATTTTATTACACGAAATCATTTTAATAATTAAAAATTAGAAAATGTAATTTCTTTTAAAGTCTACATGAAAAGCTGAATATCTCCTTGAACAATGTAGACCTAGTAGATGAAGAAAAATACCACAAAGGTGGGTTGCTTGTTTCATCCTGTTTTTTCTGTATCCCTAGCACCTAGCTCAGGGGCTAGCACATAGCTGGCAAGAATACATATTTGTTGAATGAATGAATGGAGTGAATGCAATCCTAAGTATTGCATTAATATGTAAGTCTTTAGCTCATTAAATATCCTTTTTGTACAAGAAATTGTTCAGTAAAAATATTCTTTTCTCCACTGCACTCCAGCCTGGGCGACAGAGCAAGACTGTCTCAAAAAAAAAGCGAAAAAAAAATACTCTTTTCTCACCTACAAAATGGGGGGAGGCCTTACAAGGTGTTTCCAGCATAAATATTCCACAGTCTTGTAAACAGGCAAGCCCACTGTCTAGGGAAGAGATCAAACAGTAGGGATTTCTTAAAGCATTAATGGGTAAGTTAAGACCATTAATGCCTGGCTTCGTTCCACAATGGCCTTGGGCCACATGCAGTCTTGATTGATGATGACTTTTTACCCGTCTCTCTGAAACTACTTGCTGATTTTTGTCTTAGGGCTTGTGTGTCACTTGTTTAGCTCTCCTGACATTAATCCAAAGGAAGTCATTCATTGGCAAGTACAAATTCTCCCCAATTATGCCAAAGAGAATTATTCATTACATTTTATGGAAAGCCCAAATCTTATTTCCAGGAGGGCTGGGGACCTGCCAGCGCACTGGGTTTTGTTGGCATTGATTGATTTTGCTTTCCCCAGGCTTTTAACCAAAAGCCTTTGGAATTCCAAATGGAGCCTCTTTATCGTTTGAGATCTCCTGAAGAAAGGGAATTTGTTTTTAAATAAAAATATCTTAGCTAAGGACACATGTTTTGTGGGATTAATGCTACTAATTTTTCTCTGCTTTTGTTTTAAACACTTGAATTACGGGCTCTTTGGTCAAGAACCAATGTTAGGAAAAGTTGATCTGTTTAGCCTACTTCTAGCTGTGTCTGCACTGTTTAATGCAGTAAGCACTAGCCACATGTGACTATTTGATTAATCAAATTAAAAGTTAAGTTCCTTGATTTCACTAGTCAAATTGCAAGAACTCAATAGCCAAAAGTGGCTGTTGGCTGTCTCACTGGAGAAGCACACATATGTAGTATTTCTGTCAGCACAGAAAGTTCTATTAGACAACACTGGCAAAGACTATCTCCTTGACTGGACTTGAGTCAGACTCCTCTGAACTGTCTTCTCAACTAGGCCCTGACCTTGGACTCTGTCCTTGACCTACTTGGTCCAGTTTTAGTAAGAATCTTGCTGAGTCAGTATAGCGAGAATCCCCTAGTCTTGATATATGATAAAATTCCTCATCTTGCCCATCCTACCCCCATCATCCTCCATATCTTATCACTCTGGCCTGCCTTCACCAGGAATCCTGTCAGGTCAGTTTAGGTACGGGCCCCCTTATTCCTGATCTTTCCTCTTACTAATTTTCCATTCACTGACATCCACTCTGCTCCTTGGCTATAAATTCCCACTTGTCCTGGTATTTGGAGTTAAACCCGATCTCTCTCTACTACTGCAAAACCCCCACTGCAGTAGTCCCTCTTGATCAGTCCTCCTTATCATCTTTGACAATGTCATGAGTATTTTTTTCTTTATTGACATTATCTTAACTTCTAAAAGGACACAAAATATTCAAGTATTTTAGCTTTTAATTTTAAAAATTTCTTATTACCTAAGATGGGAAGAGGATTGGCCAGAGATTTATTTATTCAGCATTTATTTATTGAGTCAAAACAGTTTCACGGGAGGTTATTGTAGTTGTGAAATATTCTTGGAGGTTAAAACCCTCTGTCTCCCACTACACAGGTGATGTTGTGGTCCAGGGAAGCACCTAGGGAAAGCCCAAAAGCTTTTTGGAAGTCTCAAACACTGCTAAAGAAAGGGAGTCTTCTCTTCTGAGTCACAGTTCATCTTCATTTCAACCACCCTTCTCTCAATGCTGAGGAATTCAAATTTAATATATTAAATATATAAGAAATTACTTTAGAAATTCTAGGGAGTGTTGGCACTACATATTCTCTTAGTTGTTTCCAAACATTTCTAGGGCTAGATTGTGTTACAGTTTGAATGTGCCCTCCAAAAGTTTATGTGTTGGAAACTTGATTGCTGCTGTAACAATGTTAAGAGGTGGGGCTTTGGAAGTGATTGGGGTATGAGGGCTCTGCCCTCATGAATGGATTAATGCTGTTATCATGGGAGCAGGCTGGTTATTGTAGGAGTTTGGCCTCCTTTTCCTCTCCATACTGCTCACTCTCATATTCTCTTGCCTTTTTACCTTTCAGCCTTCCACAATGGGATGACCCTCATCTGATGCTGGTGCCATGCTCTTGGACTTCCCAGCATTCAGAATCATTTGCCAAATAAACTTCTTTTCTTTATAAATTACCCAGTCTGTGGTTATTCTATTATAGCAACAGAAAAGAGACTAAGACAACTTGTTAGTCCCCAAATGAGCAGGTCATCAGGTCCTACTGTACTCTTGGATGCATGTAAAATAACCAAGAATTTTAGACCTGTGTTACAGCCCAATGGGTTCTTCTTTCCTGCTGCACAGATAAAGCCAATGCACTAAGACAACACTGTTGCAGCAGAGAAAGAATTTAAGTATCACAAAGCAGCTGAGCAGTAGAATGGGAGATATTTCTCAAATTTGCCTTCCTGAGATCACAAAGGCTATGGTTTGTAAAGATAATTTGGTGGGCAGGGGCTAGGAAATGGGTTTTGCTGGTTGGTTGGGGATGAAATCATAGGAGATTCAAACTGTCTTTGGAAGCTGAGTCAGTGTCTGGGTGGGGATCACAGGACCAGTTGAGTCCGTTCCTTTGTGTGAGTCACTGATCTGGGTGGCATCAGTTGGTCCACCTGTATTAAAAAGTCTGAAAAATACCTCAAAGACAAGTCTTAGATTTTGATAATAGTGATGTGATTTATAGCAGCAATTAGGAAAGTTCCAAATCTTGTGACCTCTGGCTACATGATTCCTGAGCAGTAAGCAAGCTAGAGAACAATGGCTGATTATCAGTTAACTATGATTATAGGCTGGCGGAATTCAGACCCTTACCATAATTCTAAACTTGTGGACTTTCAATAGTTTTAGGAAGGCAGTTTCAGTTCCCAAACAAGAAAAGAGTTAGTTTGGGGAAGAGACTATTATCATCATTTCTTTAAAGTTAAACCATAAGCTAAATTCCTCTCATAGTTAGCTTGGCCTATGCCCAGGAATGAGCAAGGACAGATAGCTTGTGAGGTTAGAAGCAAGATGATATCAGCTGTGTTAGATTTATCCTGCTACTATAATCTTTGCAAAGGCAATTTCAACGTAGCACAGCCAGGTCAGTGCTAGTTGCTCTGTGATCAGTAATTCCAAGCTACAGAGTTCTACCAAATCATTTTGGGCTATCACTGATACAGTACAAATTCAAGCAATGATTAAGGAATGTTTAGTAATTAAGAAAAGGCTAATATTCCAGTACCTTCCTAGTCTAATTATTGGATTATTCTATGAAAATACATATTTTTAAAAGAAAAATTTCTAGCTTAAAAAATTTTTTAAACCAATTAAAGGGTAATTATTTTTAAGAAGGTTATAATCTTGACTCTCATACAAATGCAAAATGAACACATATCAAAGATTTTTTTAGCTCAATAATTAATGAGATAGCCAGTAAGCTATTAGAACCGATTCAGGAAAGGATCCAAAAAGCAAATGAATATATAAGCCTTCAGAAATACGAAAATACATTTGGTTAATAGATGCAAACTGGCCAATATCCACAGGGCAATAATCAATTGCATTCCACTATACCTGTATGTTGTGCATTATTATGGACTAGAATCATTTGTCTCATGACCAGTTTTCTACAATACAGAGAGTTGTAAAATTGTTCAAAGAAAACTTCAAAACCCATAGAGTCAGATAACCTAGAAATGTATGTTTTCGATAATACCTAGTTTTCACTGAAGACATCCAGTAATCATCTTGGCCCATTCCCAAGTCTTTCATAATTTTTTTTCTGGTAAATTAACTCTTCATATATTACTCTCTCCATGGTTATGCCCTTTTGATGTACCTGGCCATTTTCTCAAGTTCACCTTATTTGAGAGATATCTGAGGAGATTTCCCTTTTGTTTGATTCAATAGTACAGAAAAAAAAAAAAAAAAACATGTCTCCTATTACAAACTCCAAGTTAAGAGGTATGGGAAGGGTCACAATGAGCTGGGTAGCTAGAGGGAGAGGCAAAAGAAAGAGAAAAAGGAGAAAGGATTAAATCATTTATATCATAATTTCATGGATAGTATTACAGAATTAAGTCTCTTTGTAGTCCCTCATTTCATAGATTCTGGCCCATTGGCTTGAAGAGACATCTCAATTTAGTAACGGTTTTTTGGAGGAGAAAGAAAATTTGAAAAGGAAAAAATATATACTTCTTTAAAAAACAGAGTATATTTATACTATGACATATTATTCCCTCAGTAAACAACAGTTTAAACCTTTTTAACATTCTTCTGAATCACTTTGTCCATCATTTATCATGCATATGACATGATACTTTCATAGTGCATTTCCTGATTGAAACCTTTTTAGCAGCTTTGTGATTGAAAATGTAATCTTAAAGCATTTCAAAGAATACTGGGATATTTTCTACATAATCCACCCCATACTCCTACTCTCTCTACACACTCCAATTTAATTATATACCTGAGGTTACGCAGCTAATTTTGAAAGTTGTAAGGAAGGTTTTGATAGCTTACCACCTAAGCAGTTGTCCTCAGCATAGCATTCACGGGTTATTCACTTTTCCTAGCTTTGAAAACACTGTGATCTATTCTGTAAGACTGACAAATCCTTCTGCCTTTAACTGTGCTGGTTGGCATCCAACAGACAATCCTTTTGGATAACCCAAGGCCAAAAGATTTATTAACTTGCACAGATTTATCTACTTGCATGTGTTTTCTATTCTTGGGTCCTCTGTAAAACATTTAATTGTTATTTTACAAGAGAATCACTTGGTTCATTTCTTGAGTGATGAATATTTGCATCACTTACAGTAAATTTACATCCTCTGGTGCTCTTCATTCTCTTCTGCATACACAGTACTTTTTCTGTTCAGTTCTGCCATCACAGTACAGTACTATTGAGGACAAGCCCACATCCAAGTTTAAGGAAAACTACTGTGAGAGGCAGGACCAATGGAAACAATTCAACTGAGGGAACAAGGATAAACAAACAGCTTAAAGCACACACTTGTCTAGGCTATGGCACATGCACAGGAAATGACAGCTCTGACACATAATTGTCTGTATGATGATCAGCTGATTTCTTTGGACATTGATTATAAGATTTATTAGAATTAGGAAAGGGAAGGAACACTATACATGAGGAATTTGCAAAATGACAGATTTCTAAAATACAGATTGTTTCACAAAGTGTGACCCCCTGTTTTTTTGACAAGTTTTTTTGACAAAGTTCCTAGCTTCATTGCTGCTGATCTAACCGTGCCTTTCTCTTAGCAAATCAGGAAACACAGGCCTGGAAACTTTAACTTATTCCAACTTTCACCAAGGTAGCTAGTATTAACCAAAGTTAAAGCAATGGTTTCCAAACTCCCAGTTTTCCAAACACCTATGATAAAGTTTTCACCAGTCTGTGGCAAAATGAAAAAAACAAAGTAGTGAATTTTTATGAATTCAAAAATATCCACTTCAAGGGATTGTTTTATTTTCATGTTGAAATATTCATTTTTTATGTGATTGATGTATTCTTTATTTTGTATGATTAAAAGAGGCATTATTTTTGTAAATTTTTCTGCCGCCACCCCAATATATTAGTAGAACAAAAATTTAGTAGCCCTATGTAGGTTCTTTCAATTAAAGGAATTACTAGTCCTTTACATACAAAAGTCTGAGAACTAACAGGCAGGGAACTTCTAATACAGTGTTCTTTTTGTTAGGCATCTCTCCCTAGTTATTTCTTGTGGCTTTTTTTTTTTTTTTTTACTGGAGAAAGGGCCTCCCTCAAGCATTTTTCTCAGCTACCAAAGGACACCTCTCTCTTTTTCTCAACTCACAATTATGAAACCATTTTTTATAATTTTAAAATAATTGGGTTATAAAAAAGATGCATTTATGAATAATCAATCCCTTATAAATTAGATGAACTACCAGGGAAGTTGAAAAACACTATCTTTTTTTATAATGCGGACTTTCAGTTTTGTGATTCATCATACCTCAATTACAAGAAGATTTAGTTCCCTTACTTGTTTTAATGAAGTGTTTTCTAAAGTAGTATACACGTATGCACTTATATGCAACTTACTCTACCACTGGTAACAAAGGAGAGAAATGCAAGAATTAACAGCAATTTATTCATAGCTAACCTACTTCTACCTTTTCTACTACCATAGCACTATCTACTACTATTCTGGTACTGCAGCCTCTTGTTGTTTTTATGTAAAGGCATTTTACAGAGTAGCTAGAAAAATAATAAATCTCCAATGTAATTATCTATGTGAGAGTAACTCATTTGAGAATGTATTGATTATTATGAGTAATAGTAGGGCCCTGGCATTTTGTAGACTAATGTTAATATTGTAATGTTTTGGTACCACCTTCTGCGATTGTTCGAGGTAGTGTACTTGTTGTTATATTATGTGTCCAGTCATTGGTGACAATACCACTTTGTCGGGCTGTAAAGATGGAAACACTTTTTCAAAGAGAAGAAAAAATTGAGCTACTACCCCTGGGCTCAAAGTAGATTAGCCTTAATAATTTAGAAGTGACAACTACTCTTGCTGTTCCTTCTGGTACAGCATTATGGGCCTTTACATGTCACACTATATTAATTTAATATTTATTTGGCACCTACTATGTGTAATTAATTAGGTGCTCATTCTGATTATCCTAAGATATACAAAGATGAATATCCTTCCATTTGTGTCCTCAAAAAGCTTAGGACAAGAGATGATCCATGTACGAAATTACCTGTAACAGAAGGAAGCAGTGGTATGTGCTATTGGAGAGGTAGAGGTAAAAACTTGCCAGGATTTCAAAGGAGGGAGGAAGTTGCTGTTTTAATTGAAGAATCAAGTGGGTATTCATGAAGGCGACGAAAATAGAACAGAACCTGGAGAAGTGCTTTGGATTTGAACATATGGAACTTGGGCTAGATTAGTTTCAGAAAGAGAACTACACAAGCCAGTAACAGGAGAGGAAAATTCTGGTGTATCTGATGCAAAACGGAGTCTGGCTAGAGTTACAGGATCCATGAAGGAGTAGTAAGTAGAAAGTTATGCTGCGTCACAGTACAAAGGCTGTGTTATATTCAGGACTAAAGATTTTGGGCTTTGGTCTACAGGTATGAGAGAACTCCTGAGGTTTTGTAAACATAGGAATAGCCTGGTCATAAGGAGTATCAAGACAATTGATCTGGAGGCTCAGCATACGTTGGATTGAAGAGGCCAATAACCAGCAGTTTTTTAGAGAGTGGCTGGGAACCAGAACCGTTGGTATAGTCCTTGAGATGCACTGAGAGGAAGAACTGTCATTGTGGCCATGGGAATGGCCATGGGATGATCAACAGGAGAGGTGCGAGGGTGCAACATGGAATGAGTGTTTGACAATGAATTGACCATGAGGGAAAAAGAGATGGAGGGGAGTCAAATGCTTTGACGTTGAAAGAAAAAAGAGTAGATTTGATCAGATAAGGAGTCCTGTTTAGGCCTCCTTGAATTCAAACTGCTGGCAGGCATCAACGAATAAATATCCCAAGAACAATTACCAATGCATATCAAAAATTAAGATAAAAATGAAGCCAGAGCTATAATTTTACTTATTTAGGAATAATCTTAATAGATATAATACTTGAAGTATCTTTGTTTTGAGAGTTCACCAGTGGGCATGAGAAGTGTACTACCAAGAAGAGAGAAGGGCCAGGACTACATCTGTGGAGAATATCAACATAAGAAAATGTGGCACATATACACCATGGAATACTATGCAGCCATAAAAAAGGATGAGTTCGTGTCCTTTGTAGGGACATGGATGAAACTGGAAAACATCATTCTCAGTAAACTATCGCAAGGACAAAAAACCAAACACCGCATGTTCTCACTCATAGGTGGGAATTGAACAATGAGAACTCATGGACACAGGAAGGGGAACATCACGCTCCGGGGACTGTTGTGGGGTGGGGGGAGGGGGGAGGGACAGCATTAGGAGATACACCTAATGCTAAATGACGAGTTAATGGGTGCAGGAAATCAACATGGCACATGGATACATATGTAACAAACCTGCACATTGTGCACATGTACCCTAAAACCCTAAAGTATAATAAAAAAAAAAAAAAAAAATGTAGAACAAGGAAACCACTCCTTCCAGCCCCCACCCAGCCAAAAACCTAGAAACTAAAAATAACCACCCAACATTCAGGAGAAGTCAGAGGCAGCAGAGGCAAAGGAGGGAGCCAGCAACCAGCAGCAGAGAGGCTAGAGTAGGCTAGCAGAGGTAATTTTGCTTGCAAGCTGGACATCTTGCCTTCAAAAGGAAGAAAGATCACTTAACTGTGGATAGACACGTGTGTTTCCAGAGCAGAGTTCTTTCAGCTCTCTGAAAGAGTTCCCTGACAAGGCCTGCTCCAACAATTCACAGCCACATGGTCCAAATTTCTTGGCAGAATGTGTCATAAGTGGCCTGCTGCCCACTGCCCTGGCAGAGCCCTCTCCCACAAACATAATGGGAGCTCTTTCCAGGAGTCCAGAAGCCCAAAGATACATCTGTGGTTTTGACATCCCGTTTTCCCCAGTAAGAAAAACCTGCAGAGCTGCCGGTCCATCTAACATTGCTTTTTTTCTATCTGACCATCTGTAACCTCTGTAAACCAGAGGTTTTTAACCTGAGGTCAGTGAATATTCTGGCCAGTGGATATAATTTTCTGCTATCCATGTGCGTGTATTTTCCTGCAGGGATGATTTATTCTTCTCATTCTTAAAAAGATCTATTTTCTTAAAGAGCCACTGTCATATTAATTGTACACTCTTGCAAATAACGTGAGTTCCTTGAGGACAAGAGCCTGTCCTTATAAATTTTGATAACCTCATGGTTATCCTCAAGGACTCTATCAGTCTTGGCTGAATAAATGGCTAATGGTGCTACATTAGATGGGCAACAGAGATGATTGTATTAGTCCGTTCTCACACGGCTATGAAGAAATACCCGAGACTGGGTAATTTATAAAGGAAGGAGGTTTAATTGACTCACAGTTCCACATTGCTAGGGAGGCCTCAGGAGACTTACAATCATGGTGGAAGGCAAAGAAGAAGCAGGCACCTTCTTCACAGGGTGGCAGGATGGAGAGAGTGCAAGCATGGGAAATGACAGACGCTTATAAAACCATCAGATCTTATGAAACTCACTCACTATTATGAGAACAGCAATGGGGAAGCTGCCCTCATGATCTAATTACCTCCACCTGGTCCTGCGCTTCACCAGATTGGGGATTATGGGGATTACAATTCAAGATGAGATTTTGGCTGGGGACATAGCGAAACCATATCAATGATAAAAATACTCATTTTGGTTCTCTGGCCTATTGTTTAACTTTAAAAATATAGATACCTAGGAAACATTTTTTCATAATGTCGTCTGTTAGAATAACTTGTGGCTTAAAATGAGTGCTTCACGCCAGGCATGGTGGCTCACACCTGTAATCCCAGCACTTTGGGAGGCCGAAGCGGGTGGATCATGAGGTCAAGAGATCGAGACCATCCTGGCCAACATGGTGAAACCCCGTCTCCACTAAAAATACAAAAATTAGCTGGGCGTGGTGGCATGCGCCTGTAGTAGTCTCAGCTACTTGGGAGGCAGAGGCAGGAGAATCGCTTGAACTTGGGAGGTGGAGGTTGCAGTGAGCCGAGATCTCACCACTGCACTCCAGCCTGGCAACAGAGCGAGACTGTGTCTCAAAAAAAAGAGTGCTTTGCACACTCTCTCTTATTTATTTCCTTAATAATTTTGCAGAGTGGGGATTAATACCTTTATTTCATTAATGAGGATGCTAGGGCTGAGAGAATTCATGTGACTTGCTGAGGGTCAAACAGCATGATCGCCAACGGGACTTACATCCAAGTCTTTGTTCTCCATCTTATATATTGTCCCACTGATCCAAGGACTGGAGAGCCAGGTTAGTTTAGCCAGGTTAGGTTAGGTAAAGCCCTGTAAAGATGGCTTGGGCTCTAATCCTGGCTCTAGCACTTCCTGTATGACCTTGGGCAAGTTCCTAACCTCTGGAAGCCTGCATTTCCATTAATAAAATGGAGATAATAAGTGTCTGTACTTATAAGGTGATTGCAAAGTTTAAATAAGATAGTTGTTATAAGTATTCAACAAATGTTAACTATTATTATTATCATCTCATGGTGCGTTCATTTGTAAACAAAAATGCCTGTGATCATAGTAGATTTTGCCTTGTTTTATGGAATGCTAATTGGTAATAGGTTGGATTTTGTTTTATACAAATACAATATTTTTCTTAGCCTAAAATATGATATTCATGTTAAATGCAGTGGTTTCCAAATAGTTGTGTTATTGACTGACAGATGCAAGTGTCATACAGTAAATTTAATTGCTTGGTCTTACACACTTATTCATTGCATAATGACAGAGATATATTTGAACAAATGAGTCATTAGGCAATTTCACTCTTGTGGCAACATCACCGAGTATACTTACACAAACCTAGATAGCATAGCCTACTACACACCTGGGCTATATGGTATTACGTAGCTCCTCGGCTACAAACTTGTACAGTATGTTACTGTACTGAATATGGTAGGCAGTTGTAACACAGTGGTATTTGTGTATCTAAACATAGAAAAGGAATAGTAAAATACACTATAACCTGCCTTTCCAGTCCTTGGATAAATGGGACAAGATATAAGACTTGGAGAAGATAGGCCAGGCGCAGTGGCTCACGCCTGTAATCCCAGCACTTTGGGAGGCCAAGGCGGGCGGATCACTTGAGGTCAGGAGTTCGAGACCAGTCTGGCCAACATGGTGAAACCCCATCTCTACTAAAAATACAAAAAAAAAATTAGCCAGGCGTTGTGGCGGGCGCCTGTAGTCCCAGCTACTTGGGAGGCTGAGGCAGGAGAAAGGCGTGAACCCGGGAGGCGGAGGTTGCAGTGAGCCGAGATCGCGCCACTGCACTCCAGCCTGGGCGACAGAGGGAGACTCCGTCTCGAAAAAAAGAAAAAGACTTGGAGAAGATAAAATATGATGTACCTGTAAAGGACACTTACCATGAATGGAGCTTGCATGGGTAGAAGTTTTCTGGGTAAATCGGTGAATGAGTGGTCAGTGAATGTGATGCTTAGAACATTACTGTATGTTACCGTAGAATTTATAAACACTGTATACTTTGGCTATACTAAATTTATTAAAAATGCCTTTCTTTCTTCAATAATAAATTAACCTTCACTTACTGTAAGTTTTATACTTTATAAAGTTTTAAATGTTTAAAAAACTTTTTGACCATTTTGTAATGCCACCACGTCTGGCTCCAGTAGTGTACAGCAATATCCTAGGCTTCACATTCACTTACCTCTTACTCACTCACTTACCCAAAGAACTTCTAACCTTGCAAGCTGTGTTGAGTAAGTGTGTGTGTGTAACGACACTTAAAACACAGACACATCGTACAGCTGTACAAAAGCATTTTCTTTCTTTATATCCTTATTCTATAAGCTTTTTTTCTAATTTTCTACTTTTTATTTTTATATTTTTACTTTTTAAACATTTTTGTTAAAAGCTAAGACACAAATACACATATTCGCCCAGGCCTGCACATGATCAGGATAATAAACATCGCTGTCTTCCACCTCTACATCTTATCCCACTAGATGGTCTTCAGGGGCAGTAACACCCATGGAGCTGTCATCTGTGATAACAATGCCTTCTTCTGGAATACCTCCTGAAGGATCTGCCTGAGGCTATATAATAGTTATTATTTTTTTTAATGATAAGAAGTATGGTATAGTAAATACGTAAACCAGTAACACAGTCATTTATTATCATTATCAAGTATTGTGTATTGTATGTAATTGTGCTATACTTTTATACAACTTGCAGTACAGTAGGTTTGTTTAAACATATCGCATGCATCACCACAAGTAAAGCTTCTGCCTTTTCCTGGAATTCTCTGGAGTACAAAAGGAAGTAAGAATGCCAAAGCAGCGGCAGCCCCCCAAAGGTGGCTGAAATCAGTAGACTGGTAGGGCTGCTGTGCTCTTGGCACCTGGCTTTATCCTAATGCTGCATGAGTGACAGAGCCTGCCCCGCAGCAGTGCACTCCATCTCCCATTAGCTGTCATCCCATTAGCAATGGAGGTGGTGAGAGTTCATATTTACAAAGAGGCTGAGACTTACCTTCCTAAACAAGCAATAACTATTTAAACTTGCATAAAAATGCAGGAGGGTGAAGGGGTGAGGGCAGAGGACTTTGGAACTTTTCAGACAAAAAAACGGATGCTTCTAACATGAAAATGTGAAGGACTTACAAAGTCACCAGGCAGTTCTCTGAAATTTGAGTTACAAATAAATGTTACAGGACTGATTAGGATCTTCTAATTCATAAGCCTGTTGGAATCACTCTGCTCTTCAGTTAAATGTGTATGTACTCTGTTAATTGAGTAACGGAGACTATTAATGCTCGACCATAATTAAAATACAATTTTCCAAATGCATTTGCTCAATATCACTTTACATGTTGTTTTAGTGATTTTTTTAAATGATCAACAACAAGTTACTTAATTGTATGAATAAACAGTTTAGCTTTCCAAATGCCTGCAGTGACAAAAATGGGAGAATACGAAGGCAAGAGGAAATCGTGTCCCCAGTGTGCTCAAGTCAGGCTGTTTGTGGGAAGACAGGGCTTCTGGAACACTGGCATGCCAAGAAGCAGAGATATTATTCAGAGATATCTGGGCACTGATGGTGTTTTTTCCTCCAAGAGAGAATGTGGCCTTGATGCCCTTCAATTTGGTTCAAGAACCTGATGAGCTTGATAATTAGAAATATTAATTTAAATAGAAGCACCAGTTTGTTTGGTGTAAGCTGAAATGGTAACATAAGCCTGAATATAAATGGACTGTGTTGTAGCGAGAATTCAGCCTCATTCTCAACTTTGGTAGGGGGTTCCTCCCTGCCCAAAGATTGTCACTGGGAGAGAAGCAGCCTCCTAGGAACCAATATGTGAGGAACAATCACACAAAGATGTGCTGAGTCTGCTCCTTCTCTGGGTTACCACTTCCTGTGGGCTCTGCAACCTGGAATGAATAAACTGGGATTTGAGGCAGGTATATGTCTGATCTCTGCTCACCAGTTGGTAACCCAGCTGCAAGGTGCATTTACTTTATAAATGGGTGAAGTGAGATTTTCAAATGCATAGCGGTGCTAGTTCATCTTAAGCCCTGCAAATATCTTTTGGTTTTTATTATACTTGTCCTAGACCTATGTAGTTTAGTGGAAGCTAGAGTAAGTCCATTCAAAGTCATGATCAAACTGTATTTGGCGAGGCTATGAAAAACTGATAAATTAGTTTCACCAAACATGACTTGTAATTACGTGTTGTGTAAGTAACTATACATACTCTTAAGCCCATGAAGGTGAGGACCATGGTATCTTGTTCCTGGGAGAGTCCTCAGGACTTTGTAGTGTTATTTGTTCATTTGACTATTAATTGACTTTTTAAAAGTAGAACCTCCCAACATATCCTTCCATGATACTTTTTGTTATAGAAATAACTAATAATTAATATGTAAATTATTTTTTTTTAGGCTTCAAACTATTACAATATGGCTTTCCTTGGACTCTTCTCTTTGCTGGTTCTGCAAAGTATGGCTACAGGGGCCACTTTCCCTGAGGAAGCCATTGCTGACTTGTCAGTGAATATGTATAATCGTCTTAGAGCCACTGGTGAAGATGAAAATATTCTCTTCTCTCCATTGAGTATTGCTCTTGCAATGGGAATGATGGAACTTGGGGCCCAAGGGTCTACCCAGAAAGAAATCCGCCACTCAATGGGATATGACAGCCTGAAAAATGGTAAGAGAGATCAGGTTTGATTTCTCAAGACTTTTGAATTTGACTTTGACTCAGTTATGTTGTATTCTTATTCCAGACACAGCAATATTTACACAAGGTAAAAAATAATCTCATCGAAATGGTATGGCTAGAAGGATTAGGAAACCCAAGAAATCTGTTAATTCCTGGTTCCATTTCTGGCTGAATTAATCTAAGGAAATTACATCTTTTAAAAATTATTATGATTTACATAAACTCATTGTGATTAAAAAAAGCAAACATTATTCTGGAGTTTTCAATGTAGAGGGAGAGGCACATATTTATCACACAAATAAATGAGAAATTACAAATATGATGAGTACTACAAAGAAAGACAGCATGGTTTGCTAAGAATATCAGAAATTTTTGTTTAAAATCAGCAGTATCCTCTTGTTTAAATAGCATCCAAGATTTTTTTTGAAGTATTATCTTATAAAAATTCTATGTATTGGGGGAAATTTCTAGCCTAATGGTATTTTGTAATCACTTTGACATGATGTTTGATTTCTATTTTAATGCTCTGATATACATGTGAAGTAGCTCATTAAAAGGTTAAAAATTAAAACTATTTCTAATGGCTTTTCTAGTTTTAAAATTAAAAGATCTACTGAGTAAAATGTAAAGGATGATCTTGAATTTTAAACTAGGTATTTTTTTCTTTTTATTATTATTATTACTATACTTTAAGTTTTAGGGTACATGTGCACAATGTGCAGGTTTGTTACATATGTATACATACGCCATGTTGGTGTGCTACACCCATTAACTCGTCATTTAGCATTAGGTATATCTCCTAATGCTGTCCTTCCCCCCTCCCCCCACCCCACAACAGTCCCCGGATTGTGATGTTCCCCTTCCTGTATCCATGTGGTCTCATTGTTCAATTCCCACCTATGAGTGAGAACATGCGGTGTTTGGTTTTTTGTCCTTGCGATAGTTTACTGAGAATGATGGTTTCCAGTTTCATCCATGTCCCTACAAAGGACATGAACTCATCATTTTTTATGTGTGCATAGTATTCCATGGTGTATATGTGCCACATTTTCTTAATCCAGTCTATCGTTTTTGGACATTTGGGTTGGTTCCAAGTCTTTGCTGTTGTGAATAGTGCCGCAATAAACATACGTGTGCATGTGTCTTTATAGCAGCATGATTTATAATCCTTTGGGTATATACCCAGTAATGGGATGGCTGGGTCAAATGGTATATCTAGTTCTAGATCCCTGAGGAATCACCACACTGACTTCCACAATGGTTGAACTAGTTTACAGTCCCACCAACAGTGTAAAAGTGTTCCTATTTCTCCACATCCTCTCCAGCACCTGTTGTTTCCTGACTTTTGAATGATGGCCATTCTAACTGGTGCGAGATGGTATCTCATTGTGGTTTTGATTTGCATTTCTCTGATGGCCAGTGATGATGAGCATTTTTTCATGTGTCTTTTGGCTGCATAAATGTCTTCTTTTGAGAAGTGTCTGTTCATGTCCTTCGCCCACTTTTTGATGGGGTTGTTTTTTTCTTGTAAGTTTGTTTGAGTTCATTGTAGATTCTGGATATTAGCCCTTTGTCAGATGAGTAGGTTGCGAACATTTTCTCCCATTTTGTAGGTTGCCTGTTCACTCTGATGGTAGTTTCTTTTGCTGCGCAGAAGCTCTTTAGTTTAATTAGATCCCATTTGTCAATTTTGGCTTTTGTTACCATTGCTTTTGGTGTTTTAGACATGAAGTCCTTGCCCACGCCTATGTCCTGAATGGTATTGCCTAGGTTTTCTTCTAGGGTTTTTATGGTTTTAGGTCTAACATTTAAGTCTTTAATCCGTCTTGAATTAATTTTTGTATAAGGTGCAAGGAAGGGATCCAGTTTCAGCTTTCTACATATGGCTAGCCAGTTTTCCCAGCACCATTTATTAAATAGGGAATCCTTTCTCCATTGCTTGTTTTCGTCAGGTTTGTCAAAGATCAGATAGTTGTAGATATGCGGCATTATTTCTGAGGGCTCTGTTCTGTTCCATTGATCTATATCTCTGTTTTGGTACCAGTGAAACTAGGTACTTTTTTCTAACAGTATAAAAGAAGTTTAATTTCATCAAAGTAACCTAGTAATTTGAAAGAAAACAGTCTCTATAGATTGTAGCAAAATAGCAATGAAATAAAAAATAATATCAGTAGTTGATATTAACTTGCAAAACGTTAATTTGAACATCTAGAAATAGTACAAGTATTGGACCATATCAATGTGGGGGAAAGCCTGGCACTTTTCCCCTGGGTGCCTGTTCGGTTCATCTCCCTTGCTGTGCTTTAATGCTCCTCCACTCTCCTTGACATTTCACTGTGTTTGTTCTACAAATAAACTTATCCTTTCTCATCTTTCAGGTGAAGAATTTTCTTTCTTGAAGGAGTTTTCTAACATGGTAACTGCTAAAGAGAGCCAGTATGTGATGAAAATTGCCAATTCCTTGTTTGTGCAAAATGGATTTCATGTCAATGAGGAGTTTTTACAAATGATGAAAAAATATTTTAATGCGGAAGTGAATCATGTGGACTTCAGTCAAAATGTAGCCGTGGCCAACTACATCAATAAGTGGGTGGAGAATAACACAAACAGTATGTCACTTGGTTCCTTTCTTCCTCTAGTAGCTTAGTTTTAACTGTCTTTAACTTCTGAAAGTATTTCCTCCTTGCTCCTTTTGCATTTTGAATGTTTGAGAGCATTTAGTTGGGTATCTAATAATTATTTTGTATAGATTATGGTCTATTTGAGAAACATTGTTATGAATGAACATTTGAGAAAGAAGTTAAATCTTTTGGCATATATAGAATTTGGCAGTGATAATCTGAAATCTGCACTCTGATTGATGAGTTTCCTCTGTAATCTTAACCACTTTATGGAATTTTGCCTGTCCTATTTAATAAATTAGTTACTAGATAGAATGGCAGTTGGCTCTCATAACAATGTCATTAAAATAGAGTAAAAAAGAGTTAAAAATCAGAGTTTATACATGTTTGTTGGCTTTTGAACCAAAGAACTTCACTGGTAATTTAAAACATTTGTATATGATTCATTTTCAAAAGAGCAGCTTATTTTAAGCCCCCCAAAATGGAGAGGAATTAGAATGAGATGCATTCATTCGAAATTTTATTGCTATTTTATATTTTTCAAATGTATTTAGGGTTTCCAAATGTTTCATATTTTAGCATTTTATTTTCCAATTTTACCAGCAAAATAATTGAAATCACAGTCCAAAAATTGAGACTAAATTAAAAGTAAGTTTTTATAGCTGTTCATTAAATGAAGCCATATTTTCAAAGCTACCCAAATCACGTTAATCTTTAACTTTACATTGGAACAGCAACAAAAATAACCCGGAGCAGATACTCAATATCCCTTAATCTCCAAGATGTAGGCATCTTTTACCTTAAGAAGCACCATGATTAATACAATGAGAGAATACAGAGCAAATTTTTGTCTTATGTTTTTTATCTATGAGATTAAAAAAAGGTTACAATAAAAGAAACTTAAATGTAGTCTTTTAATATTCAAAGAATAAATCAAGGGTGATAATCCATATGAAGTAGATTCAACTATTAAAACCCATTTGTTTTCAAACTCCTTTAGACACATTTAGCAAACAGCAAAGACCCAATATCTTTTAAAATAGATTTGGAAAGGAATATTTCAGATGATAAACACTAATGCATCATGATTTAAGCTGGCTTTCATTCATCTGTTTTCACCTACCCAAAAGCAACTGGTATATTGGCAGAATGATGTCCAATATACACAGGGAAGAATTTGAAATTGATAATTTAATCGTGTACATTGTTCAAGAATAAACTTAGGGCTGGGCGCGGTGGCTCATGCCTATAATCCCAGCACTCTGGGAGGCCAAGTGGAGTGGATCACTTGAGGCTAGGAGTTCGTGACTAGCCTGGCTGACATGGTAAGACCCCATCTCTTCTAAAAATATAGAAATTAGCCAGGTGTGGTGGCACACACCTATAATCCCAGCTATTCAGGAGGCTGAGGCATGAGAATCACTGAACCCAGGAGACTGAGTTTGCAGTGAGCAGAGATCATACCACTGCACTCCAGCCTAGGTGACACAGAGAGACTGTTTGTAAAACAAACAAACAAAAAACAGAATAAACTTTGAAGCATTTACTGAGTGTTTACTCTATGTTAAGAGTTTTACATGCATCATTGCAACTAGAAAGTGATTAAGTCTAAGCTCATATTGTATGTGGTTCTGTAGTTTGTGTATCAAGAAGCTACTAGTACTATTTCAGGTGATATGGGTGTTTTGAATGCCCTTAATTGCTTTTATATATTGTGTGTGTGTGTGTGTGTGTGTGTGTGTGTGTGTGTGTGTGTAACTCTTTTCCCTTTGAAAGTAAGATACTTTTTATTTTCATTGTAAATTTGGTGTACAGTTTCTCTGGACCACTCTATCAGATGGTGGTTTGAAAATCTTCTGGTCCCCCTTAATCTTCCAGTTTAACATGAATTTTTATCTATTCATTTTTTCCTAAATAGATCTGGTGAAAGATTTGGTATCCCCAAGGGATTTTGATGCTGCCACTTATCTGGCCCTCATCAATGCTGTCTATTTCAAGGGGAATTGGAAGTCACAGTTTAGGCCTGAAAATACTAGAACCTTTTCTTTCACTAAAGATGATGAAAGTGAAGTCCAAATTCCGATGATGTATCAACAAGGAGAATTTTATTATGGTAAGACATTTTTTGCTTTTATTTCTCTCTTCTTGCAGAATATCAACACATTTCTAAGAAAAACATGAAGTATTCATTACTCAAACTCCTTGTCAGTCTAATTCGGGCTACAATTCAATTTTTTTGGCTCCATTTTAAAAACCCTCTAATTAGCTTCTGAGTGAATCTTATATTCATTGACGGTTTCCAGTGTATTTTCAAATTCATAAGTCGACCACACCTGCAGAGTAGCTTTATTCGTCTGAAAATACCTGACATTGTGTGAGAATGTTCTGATTTACTCCAAAAACTCATTGGGTTTAGGATGGGTTTTAGTGAACCATATGTCCCACGAAGCGCTTGATTTGGGCTCTGTACCACTTTTTAAATTACAAACGTTCTTCTCATACAAGGACTTTTTTAAAAAATTTGATTTTAGACATGTGTATGTATGGCCAAACATAATTGTTTGTTTATACTTTAATTTGTTGAGAGCCTGTAATTTTTAATGTAATTCAATATCTTTGGCATTATTTTCAAAGATGTTTTATTGGACTCTTCAGAAGTTTAGGGTATTAGTCTTTCTTATCCACTATATTGACTTGTAATAATTTGCTAAGTTCATAGAGCACAAAGCCGATTACCTCATTTACCTAATTACCTGATTTGGAGATATCAATATTCACAAATATAATAGCTGAATATTATACAATGCTTAGATTTCATTTTGACTCTGCAAACTTTGCTTTTAAACTTGTAGTTTTTGTGATAATAAAGTGCCAGGTAATAAATGGTCAGATTTTCCCTTCTTAAAAATCAGGTGAATATTGATCAATGTGCTTTACAGTCAACTTGGAGCCAAGGCTTTATTTTTCTAACCAGGGCTTTTTGTTGTTTCTAATGCTACACCTTAGATATATTGAATTATCTCATTTAAAAATAAAAAGCAAGTCTTGAATACATGTTATTACAAATGTGAAATAATTCTGTGGATTCTAAAATAAAATAAATTATACAGGGCTGTGAACTTATTTGAATTTTAGGGCCTATTTTCAAATAAACCTGCTTTTTATCAGATGCTTAATTTCTTTATATTCTATATACTATTTGGGAAGAAAGATATATAACAAATGTAAACCTTTTGATTTATTTTCATTTTTTTAGATTTTATTTCAATACTTTTGGGGAACAGGTGTTTTTGGTTACATGGAAAACTTCTTTAGTGGTGATCTGTGAGATTTTGTTGCACAAGTACTGGAGCAGTGTGCACTGTACCAAATATGTAGTCTTTCATCCCTCGCCCCCAGCTTTTTTTAAGGTTTGATATGCGTATTTTATGGCCTTTTTTTTTTTAGGGGAATTTAGTGATGGCTCCAATGAAGCTGGTGGTATCTACCAAGTCCTAGAAATACCATACGAAGGAGATGAAATAAGCATGATGCTGGTGCTGTCCAGACAGGAAGTTCCTCTTGCTACTCTGGAGCCATTAGTCAAAACACAGCTGATTGAAGAATGGGCAAACTCTGTGAAGAAGCAAAAAGTAGAAGTATACCTGCCCAGGTATGAGGTTCCTGTGTCACCCCTCCCACAGCATGGACGATGGGCTATCAATGAAAATCTGACCCAGAAAAACTCTTGGAACTGCTTTCAAATTATAATTCTTGTGCCACTCTCTTCTTATTCTTGTTCTTCTCCTTCTCTTTCTTCTCCTTCTTTTTCTCCTTCTCCTTCTTCTTTGATTTTCTTCTTTTTAGTATTCTTTCATAGTCATTTCTTTCATACTCATGTGGTCCTTCCCGTAGACACATGCTCACTTATTGGTTCATTCGGTGCTATTCATCAAGACCTAGTTTCAGATATAATTCAATGTTCTTGTCTTTGTTTTAGAAAATTTATCTATTTTGTCTGAATATCATTTGCATTGACAGTCTTCTGTATTTTATTAACACTTAAGATTGATTATGACTGGAGAGGAAACAATCTCTGACATTGCTAGAAGAACTGCAAACAAGTCACTGTGCTAGGTGCTGAGATGCAACCATAAATTAGCAGGAAGATGCAACTCTGCTCAAAATTCTCCCTGTGGCTAAAAGAATAAGATGCGCACAATGCCTTTAATGTCCTGAATGCCATCCCCTTCTCAACCCCATTTCTGGCCACTCACCACATCAAGCATGTTGTAGCATGTTCTGTCCATGTGCTTGTGATTATGCCACATACAACATGCTCTTTTCATGTCTCTGAATCTCCACTTATGTGTTTGCATTGGCCTAAACTGCCCTCCTCATATTTCTTTCCCAAGATAGTGTTGCTTAGCCTTTAGGGTACACCTCTAGAACCAGTTCTTCTCTGAAGCCTCCCATGAACTACCTGGAGCAAGTTACCCTCATTTTTGCTTCACTTATTTCTGTTATTACTTGTTACCATCCCATAATAACATTACCTTTTTGTAGGGCTAGTTTCCTTTCTGTAAGTTCTAGGGTAGAGCCAGTTTTCCTTCTTATAGAAAGAACACAGTAAGTGTTTGCAAAATGAAACTGAACTGAAAATGTTTATTCTATCCTTGAATACCTTAAAACCTAGTAGGAGAACTAGGCCAGTAAACACGTAGAACATGTTTATTAGCATACTATATAAATTTTAGTCTCAAAAACAAGACATCAATAAAAAGAGACTAAATATATATGTATGTATGTATGTATGTGAAAGTACAGTTAAAACACATTCCATATTAAGAAAATTGTTCAAGTATGATTAATTACTGTGAGCATTAAGGTGATAAATAAGTTATTGGTATTAAAGATGAATTATTAATAACTGATTAACCCATTCATATTTATTCTAATTTTAGGAATTATCATTTAAGGATTACATTTTATGTAAATATCAATGTTTCTAAAAACTTAGCTGATAGTTTGTTATGTAAGTGAAGGAGATCTATTTGGAACTATGGAGTTTTTGCCTGGAAAATTATGTTTTATAATATATTCATAATATGGAATATTATGTTATGTCATAATTTATTATATAGCACGTCATGTTATATATTCATAATATATAACTATAAATAATATGTAGCCATATATTTTCTATTTTATATATTTTATTTTATTTTAAGTTCTTGTATATATGTGCAGAATGTGCAGGTTTGTTACACAGGTAAGCGTGTGCCATGGTGGTTTGCTGCACCTATCAACTCATCACCTAGGTATTAAGCCTCGTATGCATTAGCTATTTATCCTGATGCTCTCCCTCCCCACAACACCCTGACAGGCCCCAATGTGTGTTGGTCCCCTCCCTGTGTCCATGTGTTCTAATTGTTCAGCTCCCACTTATGAGTGAGAACATGCAATGTTTGGTTTTCTGTTCCTGTGTCAGTTTGCTGAAGATAATAGCTCCCAGCTCCATCCATGTCCCTGCAAAGGGCATGATCTCATTCCTTTTTATAGCTGCATAGTATTCCATGATGTATATGTACAACATTTTTTTAATCTGGTCTGTCCTTGATGGGCATGGCATTTTGGGTTGATTCCATGTCTTTGCTATTGTGAATAGTGCTGCAATGAACATATGTGTGCATGTATCTTTATAATAGAATGATTTATATTCCTTTGGGTATATACCCAGTAATGGGATTGCTGGGTCAAATGGTATTTCTGGTTCTAGATCTTTGAGGATTCACTGTCTTCCACAATGGTTGAACTAATTTACATTTCCACCAACAGTGTAAAAACGTTCCTTTTTCTCCAGAGCCTTGCCAGCATCTGTTGTTTCTTGACTTTTTAATAATTGCCATTCTGACTGGCGTGAGATGGTATCTCACTGTGGTTTTGATTTGAATTTCTCTAATGATCAGTGATGTTGAGCTGTTTTTCATGTTTGTTGGCTGAATAAATGTCTTCTTTTGAGACGTGTTGTTCATGCCATTTGCCTACTTTTTAATGCGATTGTTTACTCCTTGTAAATTTGTTTAAGTTCCTTGTAGATTCTGGATATTAGACCTTTGTCAGGTGGATAGATTGGAAAAATTTCCTCCCTTTCTGTAGGTTTTCTGTTCACTCTGATGATAGTTTCTTTTGCTGTGCAGAAGCTCTTTAATTTAATTAAATCCCATTTATTAAGTTTTGCTTTTGTTGCAATTGCTTTTGATGTTTTTGTCATGAAATCTTTGCCTGTGTCTATGTCCTGAATGGTATTGCCTAGGTTTTCTTCTAGGGTTATTATAGTTTTTGGTTTTACATTTAAGTCTTTAATCCATCTTGAGTTAACTTTTGTATAAGGTGTAAGGAAGGGATCCAGTTTCAATTTTCTGCATATGGCTATATATAGCCACATATTTTCTTGTCTGCATACAAAAGTCAAGGCAATCATAACCCAAATCTTTTTGGCTAAGATATTTAGCATGCATAAGTTTCCATGATAATACATATATGTAGAAATATTCCATTATAAGTCTATTCTTAAGGAGAGGTAGTTAATGAATACCTGCCAAGAGTTTTTTTGTTATGTATGATAATTGACATTTATATACTAAATATGTAAACAATGTACCTTAATTCCAAAGAACAATTTACTTTTGAACATGAATGATTAAATTTAAATTACTATGTAAATCAGGCCTAAACTTACAAAACATTTAGTCCACGTTAACCCTCATCTAATGACCTTTCACAATTAATTTTGTATTTTTTCTTGCATTTTATGCAGAATTCCTTTTGATAAAATGAGAAATTCAGTACAGTGTTAATGCTTCTCTTATTAAATCCATGAATTAAGTGCAATGCTTCCAAATGCTCCAATTCTGTGAAGATGCAAAGTTATTTAGGAGTATATTAACAGAATTCTAAATGAATGCTTACTAAATAGTATACATTCTAATTCAACCATATTCACTAGAAAATGTGGCCTCCAGGTCCTGTCCACTGAGAAATTGAATGTGGCAGCAGAAGAAAATTAAATTTTCATTTCCTAAGAGATACTCTTCAATTATGAAATAGTTTGGCTGTCTTGCTCATATTAATGCCTGTACTAAATTAGGCACAGGTAATTATCATGTATCAATTTTTCCAGGAGTTCCATAAATTCTCCCTGTACATGGCTAATGCATAGATAGGGAGGCTAAATAGCAAAATAAATAACTCTAGATTCCCCTTTTAACAGAATGGCTCTTTTCAAATACTTATATATTATAATAATCAATGTGAAACTCTCCACCTTCTCCATTTTACAACATTAGGATCCACTAAATGTTTGATAATGGTAATGATTTATGTGACCCATTTTTAGCAAAGGTAAAAATGTTTTTTGTAGCTATACTCTGTGTTTACTCAAGTATCAATTTTAATGGTTTGCATAGTTTTATCCACAGAGAGATATTACTCTGAAAATGCAACTTGCATTTCTGTATTTTGACCACATTCTTGTCCTGCTTGACAGGTACTTTTACTTTCTATTTTGCTAGAATTTATACAAACAGCTTTCAAACACTGTCCTTGAAAACCAAATACTGCATTTTCTCACTTATAAGTGGGAGCTAAATGTTGGGTGCTCATGGACATAAAGATGGCAACGACAGACACTGAGGATGTCTAGAGGAGGGAAGACGGAAAGGGGGCAAGGGTCGAAAAACTATTGTGTGCTATGCTCACTATCTGGGTGACAGGATCATTTGTATCCTAAACCTCAGCAATATGCAATATACCCATGTAACAAACCTACATATGTATCCCTTGAATCTAAAATAAAAGGTTTTTTGAGCTTTTTATTTTTTCATATTAAAATGCCTTTATATATATTTTTTGAACTTTCTCTTTATACTTCAAGTTCTGGGATACATGTGCAGAACATGCAGGTTTGTTACATAGGTATACACGTGCCATGGTGGTTTGCTGCACCCATCAACCCATCATCTACATTAGGTTTTTCTCCTAATGCTGTCCGTTCCCAAGCCCCCAACCCCCCAACAGGCCCCGGTGTGTGATGTTCCCTTCCCTGTGTCCATGCGTTCTTATTGTTCAACTCCCACTTGTGAGTGACAACATGTGGTGTTTAGTTTTCTGTCCTGTGTTAGTTTGCTGAGGATGATGGTTTCCAGCTTCATCCATGTCCCTGCAAAGGACATGAACTCATTCTTTTTTTGGCTGCATAGTATTCCATGGTATATATGTGCCACATTTTCTTCATCCAGTCTATCACTGATGGACATTTGGGTTGGTTCCAAGTCTTTGCTATTGTGAATAGTGCTGCAATAAACATACATGTGCGCGTGTCTTTATAGTAGAATGATTTATAATCCTTTGGGTATATACCCAGTAATGGGATTGCTGGGTCAAATGGTATTTCTGGTCTAGATCCTTGAGGAATCGCCACACTGTCTTCCACAATGGTTGAACTAATTTACACTCCTACCAACAGTGTAAAAGCATTCCTATTTCTCCACATCCTCTCCAGCACCTGTTGTTTCCTGACTTTTTAATGATCACCATTCTAACTGGTGTGAGATGGTATCTCATTGTGCTTTTGATTTGCATTTCTCTAATGACCAGTGATGATGAGCTTTTTTTCATATGTTTGTTGGCTGCATAAATGTCTTCTTTTGAGAAGTGTCTGTTCATACCCTTTGCCCACTTTTTGATGGTTTTTTTCTTGTAAACTTAAGTTTCTTGTAGATTATTATTAAAATAATAAAAATATATAAAATGCTGTCTTTAAGAGGTAAAGGGGAGGATATTTGCAGGGGAGGGTCATGCAGAAGAAGAAATTGCTTTTGTATTTTAGCAATTTTTCCCACTTAACAGTAAGTTCTACAGAAATTAGACGCTGAATTGAAATTGTATTCTTATCCAAAATATAAGAATCTATTCAAGAAAAGCTAAGATTGCTGTACCCATTACCAAATCCAATGAAATACCACAAGATTTATATACATGGTTGTACATCTCTAAGATTTAAATAAGATTGCCAGATCCTTCCATTTATCCATGGTAGCAAAAATAGTTTGTTTCATATATAAAATATTTATGTAAAACACCCAAAAAGCACTTAAGTATAAAATCTGCTACAGCGTAAGCATTATGTAATTATTACCTATTATTAATATTATTGTAATTTGTTTAGTGTACATTTTAAGTCCTGGTATTTACGCTGTGTTAATCTTATAGGTTGCTTTATATATACTTCTCTCTAAATTGAATTTTTTAAACTTGATTCTTTTGAATTTTCTCCTCTTCAGTGTATATGCTTCCTTTTGAGTCTTTACTGATATAGCTTAGATATAAAAAGATTTTTCTAAAGTCAGCATCAAATACTTTAATACTTGGACGCAGATGTACCTTGCTGTGTGTAGTATCAGTCTACTCTGGCTTTGTAGTCTCAGATTTGTCATTTGTGATCAGAGTGTTGGACATCAAAGGATGTGAAGTGGTTCTCTATTTTGTAACCAGAAACTATCCTGATATTTTGAAATAATTGCCTATTAATAAAGCATTTTAGTTTCATGTTTGTAAAGAAAACTACATAAGTCGTCTGTTTTTTTGTTGTTGTTTTGTTTTGTTTTGTTTTTCTTTTAGACAGAATCTCGTTCTGTCACCCAGGCTGGAATGCAATGGCACGATCTTGGCTCTGCAAGAGCACTGCAACCTTCACCTCCCAGGTTCAAAAGCCATTCTCCTGCCTCAGCTACCCAAGTACCTGGGATTACAGGCACGTGCCACCATGTCCAGCTAATTTTTGTGTTTTTAGTAGAGATGGGTTTTTGCCATATTGGCCAGGCTGGTCTCGAACTCCTGACCTCAGGTGATCCACCTGCCTCAGCCTCCCAAAGTGCTGGGATTACAGGCGTGGGCCACCGCACCCGGCCCTGATTTTGTTTATTAACATGAGTGCTTTTCATTAGATTTTTCTACAAAGGGTATGATTGGGTTTTTAATCCTTATATGTGTTATAGTCTCCTACCTAGGAGATATTTGTTATTTTCTAACACTTGTTCTGCAGGTCTTCAAACCTCTACCCTCCATATGCCTCTTCAACTTATGCAGGTAGAAAGTTGCAAATGCAGAAATTACATTGTATGCCTTTATTAAAACAGGCGTGCCCTTTGGCTTTATAAAAGCAGTGTCATGGCTTTTAATGTTTATAATTTATGAAATGTAAAATCTACTTCTAATTTTTTTTATTTTTAAAAGTTGTTGTTGGAATTATAGTGATTAGTTATGTGGGGGCTTGACTATCAGAAAGACCTCCCCGTTCATATCCTCATTCTACATCTATTATCTGTGTGATTAGAGAAAGTTGCTTGTTGCTTAGCTCTTTTAAGCTTCAGTTTAGCCTTCTGCAGCCAGGAGATAATGACACTTATCTCATAGGGTTGTTCGACAGCATCATAGAAATCATTAAATAATATGTTATTTAAATAGAAATCATTAAATAATATATTATTCATAAAAGGATTTGCATAGTGCCTGAAACATAGTAAGGACTCAATATATGGGAGATAATGATTATTTATATTAATATTAGCTTATATTAAGAGGAAATAAATAATAAACAAGTAATCACTATTTTTCAATAGTTTGATGTTTAAAAAAGTCAAAGAATGGACAACTGGAGATTATTTACTCCCTATCTTCAACTTTGAACAAAGTCTTACAAACACCTAGATTTTATTTCATTTGCATCCTATGTGGTTTGTCTTATGCTAGATATTGCAAATATTGGAATAAATAAGACAATAGATTTGGCTAATTTACAGTTAAGGTGGCAGGGATTAATATAGCTATTTAATCAAATTACACCAATTACTACTGGAATGCAAACGTACAACACCCTAACATCTATAATAATGTGACATGTTATACATAACTACAATATAATAAATGGTATTAATGATATCTACTCCTCATTGAATGTCTCCTGCATGCTAGCACCATCCTAAGATGTAACCTTATTTAATCTTTCCAACAATGCTATGAAATAGGTATTATTATTGCCATTTTCCTGTGCCAAAACTGAGCCTCAGAAATTAAGAAACTTGCTGAAGTTCGCCTGGATCGGTCACTCATCATCACCTGATTAACTAGTGTTTCATCACTAAAGTGTGAAACAATCTAAGCTGCTTTTAAGAAGCAAAAAAAATCCCCTACTAATATCTTCCTCCTCTTTCTTATTTTAAATGGATCAGGACAACTGTAATACCACCTGGATCCATAGCCCTGCTTTGCCACTTATTAACTGTATGACCTTGGTTATACAGGTTATTTCATCTTTCTGCTACTCAGTGTTTTCTATTACCTGAGAATAACAAAAATACTTGCTTCAAGGGTTGTGGTGATATTTAAATTAATATCTGTTTTATATTCTTGCAAGTTTCTGGCATATCCTAAGCTCCACATAAGTGTTCAAAAATAAATAGTAACAATAAGCAAACGCATACATACATAAATATTTTAAGCCATTGAATGTATTGTCTAAGACATTCTGTATTTTCTTACTCATTCCCTTTTTTGAGATGGATACCATAGAACAAGTCTACTTCACAATCAATGCCTGCTTTTAGTAGAAAACAAAATAAACAATATTAAGTCAAAGTGCAAAATTTAGATAAAATTTAGCACTCGGTTTAGTTTGTTTCATATACATGTACTCATCTGTCAATCATATTTTTCCATAACTGTGAACCTGCTAAACTGTTTTCCACTAATCATTCCTTTTGTTTACTGCCATCATTTCCTTCTCATTTTCCTTAAAACCAGACATTAGAAATGATGCTAATGAAACTTTTTGTTGACTATCACGGACTTATCTCTGTTAAGAGAACAACCTATGGCCTAAAATTTTATATTTATAATCTGTATTAATTAGGAGGCAACATCTTAGAAAAAGTGAAGCATTTTGTTCCAACCAGTTGTTTTCACTTTTAAAATAAAAGTAATAAATGCCTTTGCTTGTTTAAAAATGTGTTTTTTCAGGCGTGGTGTTTCATGTCTGTAGTCCTAGCTACTCAGGAGGCTGAGGCAGGAAGATCGCTTTAGACCAGAATTTCAAGATCGGCCTCAGCAATAAAGCGAGACCCACATATATACAAACAAATTAAAAACAAAAAATAAAAGCCAGGTGCTGTGATGTGCATCTGTAGTCCTAGCTACTTGGGAGGCTGAGGCAGGAGAATTGCTTGAGCCTGGGGGTTCGAGGCTGCAGTGAGGTGTGATCATGCCACTGCACTCTAGCCTGGGTGACAGAGTGAAACCCTGTCTCACACACACAAAAATGTGTTACTTGATGCAGGCATGCTTGGTGCATGTCTTTCACAAGAAAGTTTGGTGATACAATTCATTAATTTGGGGAAAAGTCCATATTAAGACCAATTTGGCTTGCTGTGGAAACTATTTTTTAAGTTAATATTCTGTTTACGATCACTATATTTATTTTCATTTTGTTTTAAAATAATGTTTTATTTTTTCAAAATTGATACACATATATAATAATTCATAAGGTCAGTTAAAACAAAAATAAAGACCTATGATTCTTTTGTTTAAAAAAACTCTTAAGTATACTAATTTACACTCCCACCAACAGTGTAATGGCATTCCTATGTCCCCACAGCCTCGCTAGCATCTGTTGTTTCCTGACTTGTTAATAATCACCATTCCGACTGACGTGAGATGGTATCTCATTGTGGTTTTTGTTTTCATTTCTCTAACGACCAGCGATGATGAGCTTTTCTTCGTGTGTTTGCTGGCTGCATAAATGTCTTCTTTTGAGAAATGTCTGTTCATATCCTTTGCCTAATTTTTGATGAGGTTGCTTTTTCTTGTAAATTTGTTTAAGTTCTTTGTAGATTCTGGATATTAGACCTTGTCAGATGGATAGATTGCAAAAATTTTTCCCATTCTGTAGGTTGCTTGTTCACTCTGATGATAGTTTCTTTTGCTGTGCAGAAGCTCTTTAGTTTAATTAGATCCCATTTGTCAATTTAGGCTTTTGTTGCAATTGATTTTGATGTTTTAGTCATGAAGTCTTTGCCCATGCCTGTGTCCTGAATGGTATTGCCTAGGTTTTCTTCTAAGATTTTTACGGTTTTAGGTTTTACATTTAAATCTTTAATCCATCTTGAGTTAATTTTTGTATAAGGTGTTAAGGAAGGGGTCTAGTTTCTGTTTTCTGCGTATGGCTAGTCAGTTTTCCCAGCACCATTTATTAAATAGGGAATCCTTTCCCCGTTGCTTGTTTTTGTCAGGTTTGTCAAAGATCAGATGGTTGTAGATGCGTTCCATTGCTCTATATATCTGTTTTGGAGTACCATGCTGTTTTCTAAAACCAGAAATACCATTTGACCCAGCAATCCCATTACTAGGTATATACCCAAAGGATTACAAACCATTATATTATCAAGACACATTCACATGTATGTATATTGAAGCACTATTTACAATAGCAAAGACTTGGAACCAACCCAAATGTCCATCAATGATAGACTGGATAAAGAAAATGTGGCATATATATGCCATGGAATACTATGAGGCCATAAAAAAGGATGAGTTAATTTCCTTTGCAGGGACATGGATGAAGCTGGAAACCATCATCCACAGCAAACTAACACAGGAGCTGAAAACTAAGCACCGGATGTTCTCACTCATAAGTTGGAGTTGAATAATGAGAACACATAGACTTAGGGAGGGGAACATCACACCTTGGGGCCTGTCTGAGGGAGTGGGGGGCAAGGGGAGGGAGAGCATTAGGTAAAATACCTAATGCATGTGGAGCTTAAAACTTAGATGATGGGTTGATAAGTACAGTAAACCACCATGACACATGTATACCTATGTAACAAACCTGTATGTTTTGCACATGTATCTCAGAACTTAAAGTAAAAAAAAAAATTCTTCAGTGTAAAAGCACATGGTTTTTAAGATATAATATTTAACTCACTCTCCATTGATTAATAGGTTTTTGTGTGATGATATCATGAGAACAGGTTTATGTTTTAGAGATCACTATAACCATAAACATACATTTTTTAATGTAGTGCGTTTTATTTTTGCTTTCTCTGAGTTGTAGGGAGCTGAAATGCTAAATGTATTTATTGTAAAACAGAATTTGGGTCTAATTTAACCTTGTCCATGGCATTGATGTGGGTGGGAGTTGCATAGTGGCAGAGGGAAAGGAACATAAATTGACCAGGATACTAAGAAGAGAATGAAATAACCGAGGTAAATGTATGATTAGTCATCTCCAGCTTTTAAAAAAATCAAATATATTACTACTAGGTCAAAGGATTTTGAAAGCTACTCATTTACAAGTTTTACTCAATACTATGATACTAAGTAATCATATGGTAATGATACTTGATCTCAAAACTCATTTGTTGTACCATATATTATAGTTTTGTGTCTATATCATATATTTTCCTATTTATGTGTTTAAATTCTATTTTGTTATGTCAATCTCTTTGACGCCACCTATTTTTCCATGTTCAATCAAATGCTAATTGCAGTCAAAAGCCAGTTTTAGCATAATTTACTCTCCATAAAGCAGACTTTAAATATCCACATATCTAACACTTTGTTCTTGTTCCAGGTAACAAGATGCTGTAACTAAATATTTTTCTCCCTATGTGTTCTCCAGGTTCACAGTGGAACAGGAAATTGATTTAAAAGATGTTTTGAAGGCTCTTGGAATAACTGAAATTTTCATCAAAGATGCAAATTTGACAGGCCTCTCTGGTAAGAAATAAACACAAATTTTTAAAAATGTTATTCCATAAGAGCTTTATTAAATGCTCTTTATTTATGATAAAATCCTCTATTTTATCTATTTTAATCATCTATTTTAATAGATGATGTTAAATCCTCTATTTACTATGGAGTTCTGGGGTAAAATATAGTTACCACTTGCCAAATAAATCTAGCATGAAATATATTTAACCTGTACAAGCAAAACTATAGGTACAGTCTTAACATTAAGTTTATATTATCTGGTTCATACCATATCTTTGACAATAGATTATATTCTCCGGAAGACCTGTCTTAAACATCTTTGGATTCCCCATCCCATCTGACATAATACCTTGTAGAATAGATAATAAACGTGTTGATTGACTATCTCAATATGTCCCATTGTAGTAAATCATGTAAGAAAGAAAGAAGAGAGGATAAATGAGTGACTGCTGTGAGAGCTAGACCAAAGATCCTTTTTAAAAGAATAAAGAATACCCAGTGAGATGGTATAAACATGTTCTAATTCTTTAATAAAAAAATAAATAAACAGTGGGCTGGGCATAGTGGCTCATGCCTGTAATCTCAGTACTTTGGGAGGCCGAGGTGGGTGGATCACCTGAGGTCAGAAGTTCGAGACCAACCTGGCCAACATAGTGAAACCCAATCTCTACTAAAAATACAAAAAATTAGCCACACATGGTGGTGGGTGCCTGTAATCCTAGCTACTCGGGAGGCTGAGGCAGGATAATTGCTTGAACTCAGGAGGCAGAGGTTGCAGTGAGCTGAGATTGCGCCATTGTACTCCAGCCTGGGCAACAACAGCGAAACTCTGTCTCAAAAAATAGTAATAATAATAAATAAATAAATAAACAGTGGTTTTAAAGAAGTAACTTCAAAGTATACCTGGCACATTGGAGTGTCTAGTAATTTATTTTAAATATCCCAAGAAAAAAA
Source organism: Symphalangus syndactylus (assembly GCF_028878055.3). Classification (NCBI taxonomy): domain Eukaryota; kingdom Metazoa; phylum Chordata; class Mammalia; order Primates; family Hylobatidae; genus Symphalangus; species Symphalangus syndactylus. Next base: position 69,406,289 of record NC_072439.2, read on the forward strand.
TCCAATTGAATTATTTGATTCAAATACCCTATTTTTTTTCAGAGTTAAAAAAAATCACAAAATATTAGCAATGTTAAAGCATTTATAATTTGTAGAATAATTTTGGAAGTATTTTTAAGTAGCTAACCCCAAGAAATTTGCCATCAAAAAAAGGCAACAATGAACTTAAGACTGAGTAAATAAGTTATATAAGGATTATTTTTATCATTTCCTTGGAAGAGAGAAAATAAAAATACAATCTGTTTTCTGATGAGATAAAGATAGATATATATTAAGATAAAAGAAACTCAACATGTAAGGCCTCTTTATATGCAAATTATTTAACCCAAATTTCCAAATAGCACTGAGATAATAGATTCCTTAGCAGTTCTTGTGTTAAAGGAGAGAATTTAGTTTTCTTAGCCTGAAGCAGCAGCCTATAGAGAATCAAGCTGACCAAACTATAGCTTCTAAACCTGGAGTGTGAGGGCCCATAGACTGAATTCAGAGAAGCTGATGCCCTCCAACCCTTGAAATTGCATATAAATGTGTGCACACAATGCATCTGCACATATACATGTAGGTGTGTGTGAGAGAGAAACAGTTTGGGGGGGTCATATTAATAGCTTTCGAGAAATTCTCAATGTGTCTGTGATGAAAAAAGCCTTTGTCCTCCCAGATTTAGGATTGAACATGTTGTTTTCTAAACAGCACTCAGCTTCTAGCAATGAGTTGATACTAATGTATTTGGTACAACTTCTACCCCTCGTTCAGAGAGCTTACAGCCCTAAACACTAATAGAGCTTTTCTAAATGTCTACTATATAAATGTTCCTGTCCACATAAGAGAAATGAGCTTTTCCCTGAGTAAATGTTTTCATGGCTTATATCCAAGCTCCTAGGGCTCTGAACTCTTCAGTGGGGTTATCAAAAATGTAGGACTGGTAGAGATTCAAAAAATAATGTGGGATCTGTACCTGAGTCAGAAATATATTCATGGCTGAAGCTTAGCATAATTTAACATTGTCATTCTCTCTTCTTTAGGAATTGAGAGAAATCTGTCTTAACATACTGGCCAAATTCCAACTGGATAATTACATTGTACTTTCTTCACGTGGCTCTATTTTCAGTTTGATTAGTAATTCCTCACTGTCTCACCCAAACGTCTAGGAAGTTATTTCAAACAAATAGAATAGCTGCTGCCTCTCAGTCCTGACGGAGTAGCACTGCAGTGGCAAATCAATTATTGTGGTCAGTGTAGCTTATAATTTCTAACATATTTGGAAGGTTTATAAGGTAATATTTAATTGCCTTTACAGAGACAGAGACAATAGACCATAAATATGCATTATGAATACAGATGGTTTAGAGATTGGAAATATCTTCCAGAGAATTCATACATTCTATATGCAAAGTATCTGTTTGTTTGATCAAAACTTCCATGAGAATTGAATCCTTCTGTGTGTCCTACTCACAGTTGTATTCCTGGTACCTTGTAAAGAACTGACATATAGTTGACACATAGTAAATGTTCACTTAAGGGTAAAAAGGATGAGGGGAAGAAGACAAGAGGTTTATTTGGCCCCACATTACATATGGTATAAGGACTATTTGCCCCCTTAAACATAAGTAAAAAATCCTGGATTTGCCGTTCTCAAATACCACCCCATTCAGGTTTTCAGGATCACTTGATAAAAGATCTAAAGCAAACTTCCCAGTCTTTCAGTGGGAATTCTTTCATTATTATATTATTAGTTTTGCCAGAGTCTAAGCAGCTCCAGTATGCCATCCACCCTAACCAATATGCCCTTACATTCCCCACAGCATGCACACACACATTAATTTATGAATCATTCATTCAAAAATTATTGTTTTAATTATAAAACTTGCCTCCTTGTTTCCTCTAAATTCAATAGCATTTGCCTCTTCACCATTTATTTGAGCACCATATGCTCTGCTTTGTAAGGTTGGTATCATTTTCATATGTCTAGTTTTTTCCTCTCCAAATAACATAACCTTGATGATTAATGTCTATAACTCTTCATAACCCCCATAAATACCCAGGAAAATTATTTGCATGCATTTTGTTTCTACTTTAATGAGAATCTCACGGTGTTTAGGATATATAAAGGCTTACCTCAGTATATTACAGGTTTGGCTCCATACCACTGCACTAAAGTGAATATTCCAATAAAATGAGTCACATGAATTTTTTGTTTCTCAGTGCATATAAAAGTTATGTTTACACTATACCATAGTCTATTAAAGGTACAAAGACATTATGTCTGAAAAAGTAAGGCACATAGCTTAATGTAAAAATACTTTATTGCTGAAAAATGCTAATGATCATCTGAGCCATCAGTGAATCATAAGCTTTTTGTTGGTGGAGAATCATGCCTTGATATTGATGGTTTCTAATAGACCAGGGTGGTGGTTGCTGAAGGATGGAGTGGCTGTGGCAATTTCTTAAAATAAGACAACAATGAAGTTTGCTGTATCCATGTACTCTTCTTTCCGTGAACAATTTCTCTGTATCATGCAATGCTGTTGATAGCATTTTACCCACAGTACAACTTCTTTCAAAATTGGAGTCAGTCCTCTCAAACCCTACCACTGCTTTATCAACTAAGTTTCTGTAAGAGTTTAAGTCCTTTGTTGTCATTTCAACAATGTTCACAGCATCTTCACCAGGAGTAGATCTCATCTCAAGAAACCACTTTCTTTGTTCATCCCTGTGAAGCAACTCCTCATCCATTTAAATTTGATCATGAGATAGCAGCAATCTAGTCACATCTTCAGGGTTCACTTCTAATTCAAGTTCTCTTGCTGTTTCTACCACATCCACAGTTACTTCCTTCAGTGAAATTTTGAAACTGTCAGTTATAAAAGTCAGAATCAACTTCTTCCAGACCCCTGTTAATGTTGCTATTTTGATCTCCTTCCATGAAACATCAGTGTTTTTATTGGCATCTAGAATGCTGAATTCTTTCCAGAAAAATTTTCTTTGCCCAGATTTTGGATCTGGGCAAAGAGGCCAGGAATTCTTCCTAACATCTGCAATGCCCAGGAGAGCTCCTCCACAACAAAGGATTATCCAGCCAAAAATGTCAGTAGTGAAAAGGCTGAGAAATCCTATACTGGAGAAAGCATGTGGAAACAGAGAAGAAAAAAAAATTAAAAGGCAGAATGGGAACATATTAGGTCAAAAGACAGAGGAGTCAAGCATATGAAATGGCTAAAAAAAAAAAGAAAAAGAAGAGAAATTAAAAGATAGAGAACAATATATGTATGTATATAGGCTTTTAAATGACTAGAAAATATTTGAACAATATCTTAGAAAGTGATAACAGCAGTTGCCTCTGGAATACGGGACAGAGACTTTAGATGAAAGAGCAGTTTTCGTTTCATATACTGCTCTGTAGTGTTTGGAATTTTACCTTGTATATGTATTGCTTTTTTAATTAAAATTGTTACTTAAAAATTAGAAAAAACTTTTTAAGAATATCATTAATAGGCCAGGCACAGTGGTTCATGCCTTAATTCCAACACTTTGAGAGGCCTAGGCAGGACAGTCCAGGAGTTCAAAACCAGCCTGAGCAACATAATGAGACCTTGTTTCTTATTAAAAAAAAAAAAAGTCATTAGTAATAGAATTAATTAGTAAATTTGAAATCACCCAGAGAATAATTCAGTAGTATTGTTATACTGTTACTTTCTTAAATTATGTGATAAAATTGTATCTTTCTTCAAAAATAGCATACGTGATTTAGCAGTATGGAAAAATAAAACCTGCTTTGCTTTCTTTTGCTTCTGGAAAAACGGAGTGACTTGAGATCTTTTGCTAAGACCTCTCAAGTCCACTCTTTCATTTTTTATTCCATGGCATCCACTCTTATTTGAGACTCTCATTACTGCTGCTGTAGACTATTTCAATAGCCTTCTAAACAGTTTCCAATCTCTCTCCAATCTAATCTATTTTATCTACCACTGCCAAGATTAATCGCCTTAAAAACTTACTCTTAGATCGTTCCAGTTCCTGTTCAAAGCCGGCCTTCAGTTGGCTGTGCCACATCCGCTGCTCAGCGGGGCATTGAGACCAGGCTTCACTCTGGTTGATTCCATATACACAACTCCTGACCAGCCAAACTAAGTACTCACTCTGTGTCTCCTGTCCCCAGCTCTCTGCCTTTGTGAAGTCTCTTCCACAAGAAAAATCTCCTGTACTGAACCTCAGCTTTAATATCCCCAATTTCATCAAGGCATCATGACTACACCAACCAGAAGTAATCATTCCTTCTTAAATTCATGATACCTTGTGCCTTTCTTTATGGCACATATCTCATTTTATCTCATATTATTGTTATTTATGTGTCTAATATTCCCTGCCAGAATTTAAACCCTCCAAGATTGATTCTTACATGTGTGTCCTATGGTGCCCAGCAGTGTGCTTTCTGCTTAGCACCTATTGAATGAAGAAATGAATAAAATGAGATGCTCAATATTTACTGCATTTATTTTTTATTTTAATTTGATGTCCATTGCTTTTGTTGGTAAATTCCATTAACATAAAACACAGTAAAGCCTCATACAATAAACATGGATTATAGAAAATACTGAGAATCATTTTCTTCTCAGGCTCTATTTAAAATGCTCATCTACTTGCAGTGAGGATCCTGTTATAGAGAAGGTCTATTTTTGTAATGGAAATGGATGACTGTCAGCATTTGGATTAATAGATAATCCTCTTGGAAGGTGTAAGGGGAAGAAGAAAGAGAGTACTAAATCCTTCAGCATCAAGTACAAGCTTTAATAAAGGAGCCAATAAAATAAAGGAATTAAGAAGACACACCAAAAGCCATATTCAGGTCAGACTCAAGTGCTGTTGATTTATGCTGGACCTAGTCTTACCCCCTGCCCTTGTTTGTTCTTTCTCCTTGCACCTGTAAACTACAAGGCTCTATTTCTCTCATTGCCATAATTCCAATTCTACTTTCTTGCCTGGATTATTGCAGCAGCTAACAAAGTTCATCTTCCTGCCCCCAGCTGTTTGCTTATCTGATTCACCCTGCACAGCAGCTGCCACAGCTATCTTCTAAAATCAAAGCGTTGCGTCCCATTACTTCTGGACAAATCCAGGCTCTCTAGCATCATCGTCAAAGCTCTTAAAATTATGTCCTCTCCTATTCCCCAACCTCCTCATAGCTCAGGCTCCAACTGGACCTTCAAGAGATCCCCACTGGGGATGTAAAGTTTCTCTCACTTTACAAATAGAATCTTCTGCTTGGAATGTCCTTCTTGCCTTCTCTGACTTTTCACTCTTACTAATTGTTTAAGAGCAAGCTGAAAGGTCGACACATCAGAGAAGCTTGACCTGACATTCCTCTTCCTTCCTAAATCGTTTACTTTTCCTTATCTGGAATCTGGTAGCACTTTGCACACACCTCTGTTAGCACATGTTTCATTGTCTCCTAGACTATTTGTTTACATATTTGTCTCTGAGCTAAGGGCTATTCAAAAGCGTAGACATCTTTCTGTCCCCAGAACACAGAAGAGAATTTGGGGGGTGGGGGACAGTGTAGATACTGAGTGGGTGAGTGCTGTGAGTAAATGTCACTGTACCCCACCTGGCTACAAGCATTGGGGACTTCTCTCATACTTCCTGCCCTCCCCACTGCAGCCACACAGCCCCTTCTTTGGGTCCTTAATCACACCTCTGCACTAGCTTTTCCCTCCATCTGAAATACTCTCCCTTTATTTCTTCCAGTGGCTGGCTCCTTTGTATTCCTTCAGTCTCAGCTAAGATTTGCCCTCTCAGACCCACCTTTCTGAATAACCTGTGTCAAGTAGCTCCTCTTTGCTGCCTCAGTCACTAAGCAACATATCACCTTATCTTGTTAGCTTAGTTATACTTACTATACCCTGAAATTGTAGTCATTTATTGATTCGCTTTTTTATTGTTCTCTTATTTGATGTCTGCTTTCCTCTCATTAGGAAGGAATTATTTAGTTCATCATAGTATACCTGGTGCATCTGGCTCATAGTAGGTGCTCAGCACATGAATGAACGAATGAATGAATGAATGAATGAACCAATAAATGAATGTTTGCTGGTTTTGTAACAAATCTATCCAGAAAAGCAAACAAAGAAACATTATTCCTATGGTAAGAGAACTCAAATTCTAGGAACTTTTATAAATTTCATGGGTGGGGCTGAAGCTAAAAATATTTTGGCAACTAAAGCACAGAGACACTTTTGGTATGCTAGGGTTCTGTTATAATACTCTCGTCATTTTGTTATTTTGAGCATGCCGTTGATGACGCAGAAATCTATTTAAATTGGCTGAATTTAGGAACAGTGCCACAGAGGAAGTAGTGGCCTACACTTGCATGATGGCCATCCTGAAAGCATGATGTTAATCTCAGATACTGAGAGCCTTTGCAGCCCTGCACAATACCTCATATGTAGTGGGTACTGAATAAATATTTACTAAGTGACTGAATGAATGCCTTTGTAGTCTTGCCCTGCTTTTTTCAGAAGAGCTTGAATTATTGCCCAGTTTTTCTCTGGGGGAACCTAGGGTTTACTGGCCCTGTTCCCATCTCATCCATTGTAAAAATCCTGGCCTCATGCTGCCTGGAGGAAAGTAGGACCAGTCATTTGGCAGCACTGTCTGCTGTGGCCAGAAGGAGAAGGCTGCTTGGTGCCAGCAGATTTAAAAACAAAAAACTATTTGCCTTTGCTTGATTGATTGAGAGAATAGCTAACTTTTCTCTAACCAACAAGACAAGCTCATCAGTGTAAATCTCCTTAATATCCCTTTGCATTCTGATTCAATTCATCAAATATCTGAGTGCATACCTGGTACCTGGCAGTGTGCAAGGTATTGTGGATAAGTAGAACAGGCAAAGTCCAGGCCTTGAAGAGTGTATGGCCTAGCAGGAAAGATGGTCTTGATTGTCTACTGCGTGACATTGCCTGTTTCTCTGCATGACCTGATCTACTTCTAAGATTTTGTGGCTGCAGACACATGCTTGCTTAGACCACTTTCTGCTTATATTTTATTTTAATGAGACTGCTTGAAGTTTGTCTCAAGAAAAAAAGGCCTCATTTTCTTTTTTTCCCCTTAGTACCTGTGATGTGATTTCTTTTTTCTTTTTTGTGAGATGGAGTCTTACTCTGTCACTCAGGCTGGAGTGCAGTGGCACAATCTTGGCTCACTGCAACCTCCACCTCCTGGGTTCAAGCAATTCTCTGGCCTCAGCCTCCTTAGTAGCTGCTATTACAGGTGCGCACCACCACACCAGGCTAATTCTTATACTTTTCTTAGAGACTGGGTTTCACCATGTGGGCCAGGCTGCTCTTGAACTCCTAACCTCAAGTGATCCACCCGCCTCAACCTCCCAAAGTGTTGGGATTGCAGGTATGAGCCACCATGCTCGGCCTTCTTATTTGTCCATTTTCTTCTACTTATGTGTCCAATGGGATGGTGTTTTTCTGAAGGTTGATTGTCCTAAGGTCTCATTTACAGGTGCAGACATTTGCTATCCCTCATGTAGCAATTAATCATGATACGGGAATCCAAATGTTGCATTCAATCTTTGTTTTGCTTTCTCTGAAATAAATACAACAGCACTAGTCTGCTGGATCCCATTCTCCTTACTCTTTTACTCAATCAGATTTTGAAGTCTTTTAGCATGTATGTGGCCTTTGCACTTTTTCCCTCTCTGCTGCTGTTGTCAATTTTCTTGGAACATCTACTTTAGATTATTGTCTTATGTTTCATTTATTACAAGAATAAACTTAAAAAGAATTTTTTTTTGAGATATGGTCTCACTCTGTCCAGGCTGGAGTACAGTGGTGTGATCTTGGCTCACTGCAACCTCAACCTTCTTGGGCTCAGGTGATCCTCCCACCTCAGCCTCCTGAGTAGCTGGGACTACCACGCCCAGCTAGTTTTTGTAATTTTTTGTACAGATAGGGTTTTGCCATGTTGCCCAAGCTGGTGTCCAACTCCTGGGCTCAAGCAATTGGCCCCAAGCGATTGGCCTGCCTTGGCCTCCCGTAGTGCTGGGACTACAGGCATGAGCCACCATGCCTGGCCTATTACAAGAATAAACTTTGTAGCCATAATTATGAACAGAGTTGTGGTCATAGTGCACATCAGATGACACTGAAAGACTTTATATACCCAAAGTCTTATAATATGAAATAGTTAACCACTTTCATTCAACAATTACTCAAATCCTGTCTATGATATTATACTGGGTTAAAGACTGGAAAATTGAACATTACCAGGAAACTCCCTCTAGGGTTTCCTAGAGGTTAGTTCATTCTTTAGGCCCTACTATATGCCAGAAGACAAGGTTACTAAGAAAAATAACACAATCCTTGCCTTAAGGAAGTAGACTGTCCAGGAAGAGGGACGCATCAATGCAAATATGACATTAGAAAGGCTTCAATAGAATTAGTTTCTGGGTTCAATAGGAGAGTGATCAGATCTACTTTAGTGATTTAGGAATTAGAGGAGAGCAGAAAAAGCCTCACAGAGCTAGATGCTGAGCTTCTAAACTAGATTAGGTGTGTGTACAACAAAAGTTGAGGGAGGTTCTAGGGAAACAAAGATACAGAAATGACAAAGCATGCTATGATGAGGCTGTTTCAGTTCATATAATTTGAAGCACAGCATATAGGGTAAAGAATGCTAATTGAAGGGAGCAAAGGCAGCCTGGTGGAGGTGCTTATAGTTTATACTGAGCAGGTATGCAGGTTTGCAATATACTGAAGGTGGGGTGAGAGGGAGAGCAAGCAGGAGAGGGGATGAAGTGTTTTAAGTGGATTAGTGGCATAATTTGATTTGTATTTTGATAAGATCATCCTGGAGGAAGCTTTAAGGTGAACTGGAGGCAGTCAGGAGAACAGTTCTCTATTGCTGAGTCATGACATACTGTAACATCCATTGAAACTCATTCAAAAAGATCATTTGTGTATGTTGCTGAGTTTAATTTTCTGATTTTTAAAGAATTTTATCTTCATGCTAATAGGTGAGTTTGGTCTATGATTTTCTTTCTTATATTTTTTTTTTTTTCAATTTTTACAGCAAAGTGAAATATCTACGGATGAGTTAGATAGCTTTTATTCTCTTTCTAATGTCTAGAACGGTTTTACAAAAGGCAATCCTATCTGTTCCTTGAAGATTTGGTTAAAATCACCTAGAAAACCATCTAGGCTTGGAGTCTTTAATTTCAAGGGTGGAGAAAGTTTTTGTATACTGATTCAATTTCTTTAATGATTACTGGATTATTCAAATATTCTATTTTCTTTCCTTGACTCAATTTTATAATTTATACATTTCTATAAAAGTCTAGCTCATGGCAAATCTCTTCATTTTCAAAATTATTTGCATAAAAAAGAACAAATACTTTTTTAGGGTAGATGGAAATATTTTGTTTTTTTGTTTGTTTGTTTTTGAGATGGAGTTTCACTCTTGTCACCCAGACTGGAGTGCAATGGCACGTTCTCAGCTCACCACAACCTCTGCCTCTCGGGTTCAAGAGATTCTCCTGCCTCAGCCTCCCTAGCAGCTAGGATCACAGGCACCCGCCATCACGCCTGGCTAATTTTTTTGTATTTTTAGTAGAGACGGGGTTTGACCATGTTGGCTAGGCTGGTCTCAAACTCCTGACCTCAGGTTATCTGCCTGCCTTAGCCTCCCAAAGTGCAGGGATTACAGGTGTGAGCTACCATGCCCAGCCAAATATTTTGTATTTTTTTTGTGGAGAAAGGTTCACAGATATATGTATATCTATCAAAACTTATCAAATCATGTATAATAAATAGATATTCATAGTAAATAACTTATAATCTCATAAAGTTAATTAACATTTATCTGCAGAAAATTATACATAGTATTTTTTGTGATAAAAATTATTTTCTGTATTCTTGGATATGTTCTTTTTTGCTCTTAATATCGTTTCTGTGGACAATCTCTTTTTTTTAATGAATTTTGTTGAAAAGTTTGTCCATTTCATTATCTTTTAAATAACTAGGTCTCTGAGAATAACCCTTAGCATCTTTGTTTTCTTCCTCTTTCTGCCATAAGTACGTTGCAATATCCCTGCCACAACTACCACCACCATCATTTTGGTGGGGCAAGTGGGAACAGGCAAGAAAATAGGTGACTAGAGGATATTACAACATTTGGGACAGAGGCTAGAAATAAAGGGATGATTTTTCTTGTTTCAAAGTGCCTACTGCAGCCAGCTGGTCAAGCCTAGTAGCTATTGGAGGCAGTTTCCTATGTGCAAATTGATGTAGTTGGAATATTATGTGGTGTCTTTGAGGAGAACCCCTTTTAGAATTCTTCAGAAGGGCTTAGCTGACAATGTGGATACTCATTACCCTGTAGGAACTGGGTTCTAGCACCTTTGTATTCAAGGTCATAATATTGGCTCTTGATGCTTAACTCACAGACTGATGAAAATGGGCAGCAGAATCTGAAAATAATACAGCATCAAATAGCTGCTAGTTAATATAGTTTACTGTCTTAGAATTTATTTTTTAAATATTTTATTTTTTATTATTACTTTTTAAAATTAAAATTAATATTATTTTATTTTACACAGAGATGAAGACTCACTATATTGTCTAAGCTGGTCTTGAGTTCCTGGGCTCAAGTGATCCTCCTGTCTCAGCTTCCCAGAGTGCTGGGATAACAGGCATGAGCCACTGCGCCCAGCTACTGTCTTGAAATTTATGTGCTGATTTTACCAACTAAATATATTCAGTTACTTAACACAATTTAAATTTTTCTTAAAAAAACACTACTCTTTTGGATTTGAGGGAGCTAATTATACTTTATTACTAAATGTGAAAACCTGATTGCTTTTTTATTTTTCTTCTAGTCAACAAATACATTCTAGAAGTAAACATCATAATATGTGAAATGGACTATTTAATAATGCAGTACTTATATCTTAATACCAAATAAGATCTGAGGAAGTAATATTCCCATTAAAAGTATATTCAGAGATGCCATTGTTAGTTGTCTTGGGGCTTATTCAAAGTAATCAGGTCCTCTGTAACAGATGTAGCAAAATGTTGAAAACCCTTCCATATACATACAAGATAATTATGTGCTTTTCAAAGCTTGAAGGAAAATGTATTTTGTGGGTAGGACTTGATACTTACAAAGTCTAACTAAGCAACCCAATGGGAAATCAATTGTGCTTTTAATGGCGCTGGACATCAGCAACAAAGTTATTTATCTGAAATCTGAATTAGATCTCCTGGAATTGAAAGGAGGGTTATAAATTTGAGTAATTCTTTTTCTTACTCTCCTGTGCTCTTTCAAAAAATGTATTTGAGGCATCTTTTGTTTGTTTTGTTTCTTTCTTAGGGAAAAGTTGAAACCCCAAGATTGAATGCCATTTTATGGTTTGCTAGGGCTACTGTAACAAGTAACAGACTGAGTGGCTTAAAAAACAGAAATTTATTTTCTCACAGCTCTAGAGGCTGTAAGTCTGAAATAAAAGTGTCAGCAAGTTGGTTTCTTCTGAGGCCTCCCTTCTTGGTGTGTAGATGGCCATCTGTCCCCTCTATCTTCACGTGGTATATTAGTCATATTTACGTAATGGCAGTGGTGGCCTGTCTGGAGTGGCCACTGCCATGACCCCGGCTGCAGTAATGGAGGGAGGAGCAGCCAGGGCTTCATGCTCCACGGAGCCAGCAGGAGCTGGGAACAAGTGGAAGCCTGCCCCCTTCTGAGTTGGAGAGGCGGGAGCCCAGCCAACCTGGGCACAGCTGCTGTGGACCTGGGCATCTCTGCACTCTCCAGGCCCAGGAAGCCGCCGCCCACTGCAGGCTCAAAAGTGCCTGCTCCTACTGCCTGGCCTCTCCCTGATGCCGGAGACCACTCTGATTTCTGAGCAAAGTTGTGGCCGAGTCTAGGTGCTGTCATGAGCTGGCTGGCTGTGTACATGCCTGGGGCAGTGCTGACACATCAACCCCCTGCTGACTGGGCCCCCTCCAGACTTTGGGCACTGATGAGCATGGGAGGGAGGCCAAGAGGGGGCTAAACGCAGCTCAGTGCAGGCCTGCAGGCACCCCTCAGCACGGACAGCCTGGATGCCATGGGTACTGTGGAGGACACGCCAATGGTGGCAGGAGGCAGACAGGCTCCTGGGTGGAAAGGGGAGGGTCCCCAATGAAACCCCACCTTCAGGACGGGGATGACCTGAGGCCTGGGGTCCAGGCTGCCAGTTCTGCGGACCAGAATGAGAACTTATACAGTGCTTTTTCCAGGCCACCCGTGGCCACCCATGGACCAATCAGCACATACTTCCTCCCCTCTGAAGCCTATAAAAACCCCCAAACTCTGTCAGACTCGAGCAGATGGCAGGATGACCTGCCTGCAGAGAGGAGCTACCCACTGTGGGTCTCCTCTCTGCTAAGAGTTGGACACTCATTGGGACAACCCGCCTGCAGAGAGGAGCTCCTCACTGCAGTTCTCCTCTGAGCTGTTCTGTCACTCTATAAAGCACCTCTTTGCCTTGCTCACCCTCCACTTGTCTACCTGCCTCATTCTTCCTGGATGTGGGACAAGAACCTGGGACCCACCAAATGGCAGGACTGAAAGAGCTGTAACACAAATAGGGCTGAAACATGCCCCTTGCTCGCCATGTTGTAGGCAGCAAGAAGGAGAGAATAGAGGAGAGAAGTGCCGTGGCCCTTCAGGGAGCCCAGACCTAGTAGCTCCCGAGCCAGGACTGTGACACCCTCTTTGAAGCTCTGCAGTTCCTGGTGTCTCCAAGCTTCCCAATGCCACCACATTTCCTGGTGCCAGTAGTGGAAGCTGCTTGTGGTACTTCTGGTCCAGCTGCAGCCTAGCAGTGAGCCAGCCCCCATGCCAGTGCCTGGAGCTGCCTGCCCCACCGTAGCCAGAGTGCCTGACTGTGTGCAGCAGACAGACCCCATGCTCGCTCACTCACTCACATGCCTCTCACCACTCCACACCTGGCTCGCCCTTGGCAGGTGTGGGATCCGGGCTGGTAGCACAAGCCAAGTGCAGCCTGCCAGGACGAGTGGGCACAATGAACCCAGCAGGCCTAAGCAAAACTCAGGCAAAGGCACCACTGGCAACAGAGGTTTCTGGCTGGTGAAGTGACACCCCAAGGATCCTGTAACATATGTATGTGTAAATATACAAACATATATACATACATAATTAGTCATTATATACATATTTATGAAGAGAGAAAAATTTTTAAAGACTTGGCTCATGATTATGGAGGCTTTGGATGCTCAAAATCTTCAGGTGGAGACCTGGAAAAAAATTGCAGCCCAAAGGCAGCCTGCTGGCAGAATTTTTCCTTGCTTGGGAAGGGCCAATCTTTGTTTTATTAAAGCCCTCAGCTGACTGGATGAGGCTCACCCACATTGTGAGGGTAATCTGCTTTACTCAAAGTCTACCAATGTCAATCTCATCTAAAAGCACTGTTATAGAAACACCCAGACAGTTTGACTAAATATCTGAGCACCATGGCTCAGCCATGCTGACACGTACGGTTAATTAACCATTACACAAGGCCTTCCCTCTGTACCTGTCTGTGTCCAAATTTCCTCTCCTTATAAGAACACTACTCATATTGGATTAGGACCCACCCTAATGACCTCATTTAAATTTAAAATTCTGTCTCCAAATATAGTCAATCTCTGAAGTACTGGGGTTTATGACTTCAACGTATAAATTTGTGTAGAACATAATATAGCCTATAACAGCCATTATCTTAAAACAGGCATAAATAGGGAGGGAAAAATAGTCCTCCTAATGCGAAAAATGTGTTACTTCCTCTTATCTTAGGATAAAGCATGTTTGTGAATCCTCAGATAAACCAATTAATTGTAATGGAAAGTAACTTTTTCATAAATTTACATTATGAATCTAGAAGCCAATTTCATTTTTCTTTGCCAAGGATATTTACATTATCATAGTAATTAAATATTAGGTTAAAAAAGGAAAAAACTTTTTTTTATTCTGGCTTTTTTACCTGTTTCCATTTCATACTTTTAATATTTAAAATTAAAGAGCAATGTGTGAGATATTTTAATCTTGACTTATGAAATAATTTGAAGTCACTATTTTAAAAAATTTCCGCTTTTTCTGAAAATATAAGACATACATATGGGAAAACCACCAATAAAAATGGAAAAGAAAATTAGCAAAAGAATATAAAATGAGGGCAAATTAAAAACCACATCTTCAATGGTCATCTCATAAATGAAATCTTGTAACATTATCTCCTAGGTTTTCTTCAGTATCCCAGTCTCTTAGATCTCTAAAATCCATTTAACAAAAGGCCAAAATATTTTCCTATCTCTGAATGACAAAAAAAAAAAACATCGATTCTCTTTTTGCAGATAACAAGGAGATTTTTCTTTCCAAAGCAATTCACAAGTCCTTCCTAGAGGTTAATGAAGAAGGCTCAGAAGCTGCTGCTGTCTCAGGTACTGTTTGCTAAAATCTTCTCCCCTCTTCTAGATTTGTATTTTTAGAGCAATCTTGAGTGGGGAGTGGGGTCGTTTTCAAAATGCAGCCAAAAAAGTCACTCTGCTCTAACTTAGAAGTCAAGCAAATGCTGAACCAGCCGAAATTTTCTAAATAGAATGTGAAGTGTGAACTCACTCCAGTGCCCCTTTACAGGTAACTCTCATCTTCATTTCCTCTCTAATGAGAGACAGGAGGACATTGGCAGTTCTGCGAAAATAGATTTTTCTGCTGTGCTGCCTGTTTAAATATTTTAAATATTTTCCTGCTACCCATTTAAACATTTTTCTTCCTACCAAATTATTTGCTGAAGTTTATTCTTAATTTTGTCAGCAAAAAGTTCTTATTTTTTATTTTTGTGGTTACATAGCAAATGTATATATTTATGGAGAATATGGGATATTTTTGATACAGGTATATAATGCATAATAATCACATCAGGGTAAATGGGGTATTCATCACCTCAAGCATTTATCATTTCTTTTTATTACAAACATTTCAATCATACTTTTCTAGTCATTTTTAAATGTACAACAAATTATTGTTGACTTATAATCACTTTGATGTGCTATCAAATACTAGATCTTCATTCTATTTAACTGTATTTTCGTACCCACCAACTATCCCAACATACTCCACCTCTTATCACTTTCATGTTAGGATAGTATTTTCAGAAGGAAATAAGAGCATAGTAGCCTCAGGCATCAAGACAGCTTGAAATCTTACATGTAATCTGGACATTCTTTTGACAATTAACTGCAGCAAGTATATATCATCTTATAATGAGGATCTCAGGGGAATTTAGTAGCCCAGTCATAGGATACCTCATTGTATCTCTCACTGTTATATTTTCCCTTTAATCACTGCCATCCTGACCACTTACTAGAAACCTGGTGACTTCCTATGTAAAAATACCCACTTCGGACGAAAGAAATAATGATTTGAAAATATAGAGAAACTCTCTTCAGTTTTTGTTTGGGGATTTTTTTTATTCTTTTTACTTCCTTTTACTCAAAAGTCATTTTAGTAAAGACACACATATTTATGTGAGGCTGAGAATAAACATTTCGTAACAAGAAGAATAAATTGTCCTATTATTTTTAGTGGAGTAGAAGGAAGAAATTGCTTGTTTGTTTTGTTTGTGGTGTGTGTTTGTTTTGTTTCGTTTTGTTTTTTAAAAAGATCAAGTAGAAATGTTAACACCTTTATAATTTTTCTCCAGTTAAGTCTTTAAAATCTTGTTTCCTGTGAATTGTTGTCTTTGTCTTAGGTGGATAGGCATAGAGGGTTTTGAGGAATTACTCATTAGTCTCTGCACATCCACAGACATATAATTACTTTTTCTCTGCACTGTAGGAATGATTGCAATTAGTAGGATGGCTGTGCTGTATCCTCAAGTTATTGTCGACCATCCATTTTTCTTTCTTATCAGAAACAGGAGAACTGGTGAGTTTATTATGAAAACAAAATTTTATTTAATAGGTCACAAAGAATGTCTTTTTTAAATGGAGATTTTTTTTCTCAGTACTCATCATATAATTTCTTTTCACAATTTTATTTATTTATTCTTTTTCCAGAGATTGACCAACTGAATTATCAGATAATTTATAATGTTGAAATGATTTTTTTTAATGAAAATAAGGCTGGTGAGGTGGCTCAGACTTTAATCTCAGCACTTCAGGAGTTCCAGGCAGGGAGGATCACTTGAGGCCAGGAATTCAAGCCCAGCCTGGGTAACGTAGTGAGACCCCATTTCTACATAAATAAAAATTTTTAAAAATTAGCCAGGCATGGTGGCACATGCCTGTTATCCTGGCTACTAGAAGTGTTGGGGGTGGGAGGAATGCTTGAGCTCAGGAGTTCATGGTTACAGTAAGCTCTGATGGAGCCACTGCACTCCAGCCTGGGCATCAGGGCAAGAGCCTTTCTCTAGAAGGAAAGAAGAAAGGAAAGGAAAGGGAAAGGGAAGGAAGAGAGAGAGGAAGGAAGGAAGGACAGAGGGAAGGAAGGAAGGAAGGAAGGAAGGAAGGAAGGAAGGAAGGAAGGAAGGAGAAAATAACATATTTTCATTAATTGTAAGCAAGAAGGAAGATAAATATTTTATTATTTTGTTCACCCCCTCTTTTGTTTACTTCCAAACCAATACAGGTACAATTCTATTCATGGGACGGGTCATGCATCCTGAAACAATGAACACAAGTGGACATGACTTTGAAGAACTTTAAGTTACTTTATTTGAATAACAAGGAAAACAGTAACTAAGCACATTGTGTTTGCAACTGGTATATATTTAGGATTTGTGTTTTACAGTATATCTTAAGATAATATTTAAAATAGCTCCAGATAAAAACAGAAT
Organism: Symphalangus syndactylus; assembly: GCF_028878055.3. NCBI lineage: Eukaryota > Metazoa > Chordata > Mammalia > Primates > Hylobatidae > Symphalangus > Symphalangus syndactylus. Next base: position 69,423,165 of record NC_072439.2, read on the forward strand.
ATGTAAATTATAAGTAACTTGTCAAGGAATGTTATCAGTATTAAGGTAATGGTCCTGTTACGTCATTGTGTTTGTGTGCTGTTGTTTAAAATAAAAGTACCTATTGAACATGTGACTAGATCTATTTTTTTATTTTAGAAGTTGTAGTATAAAGATATCTCTAAGTGAACTTTGGAAACAATGTTTCTGCACATTTAAATCTCTTATAATTATGCAGGATCAAAACATCATAGTAAGATAGCACTATATGCATATGCATAACAAGCAATAACAAGTGAGGTGAAGACAGGTACTCCACAAAAATTCTCACTGTCATTTCTTGGAAATAAGTGTATAGCGTAAGCAAAAGCATACAAACTGGACATCTTCCGTATTGCTTCATGACAAGACCTGTTAGAAAAAAAACAGAGCTATGCAAATCTCAGATACCTATAGCTTATTTTTCCAAATCATTAAAAATTCATTTGGCTTCATATGCCTAAAGGAGTTTACATGTCTGGTGTATCACTGTGTTTTGCTGCTGTTAGTAAAATCCAAGCTACAATTTCCCAAAAAACCCAAAATGAACCACATGAGCAAACTAACAATAAAAATATGCACTTTGGCACGTCACAGGAGAGTTAATTAGAAAAACCATGCTAGCACGTATACTGGAAAATGGCAAGTCACGGGACTGAGCGCTGCCCACAGAAGTGTTCATGTTTGAGCTGCATGGGGCTTTTACATTTTGAATGTCTGTAATTGGAGTATCACGTTCCTTGTTTCTCCTGTTAATTACCTGAGTGGCTACTGGACACATTTGTGTTTGAGATGTGGAGAGAGTTATAAGTAGCTCTCTGCAGAATATATTGGTCTTATTTTCTAATATGATGAATAGTTGATTCCAAAAGTGTCAACTTCAAGGTCTCCAGTAAATTACTTTATCTTTTAATATTTCTTGGAAAAAATATTTGATAAGATCTCATGAATGGAACTATTTCTGTTTAATGCCAAATTTTTAATTCTATGGTGAACAGTTTCAGAAAAAGTTTGACATATTTCAAAATTTAACAAACAGTTTGCATGTTACTTTCTTGTGTATTAGGTATTGTGCTGATTTGGAGCTGTTTACAAGAATTATTATTATCAATTATCATTAACTTTAATTCAGTTCATGAGAGTTTGGGAAAACCAGGCCTGATCTTAGACCTACTAAATTCAAAAACTTGAAAATCCACTTTTTTCCCCAAGCTTTCTTGGTGATTCGGTTACATGCTAAAGTAAAGGGTACATATGGAATACTCACTTACAACCAGTTTTTTAGATATGGTTAATTTATAGAAACTTAGATCAATCAACAAGTGTATTAAATCAATGCTTCTCAAACTTTATTGTGTAATGGAATCACCTGGGGATCTTATTAAAAATTCACTTTATCATTCAGTAGGTCTAGGGTGTGGTCTGAATAGCCTGGAGTGTGTTTCTAACAAACTCCCAAGTAAGGCCTTTCATGTTTGTCCACAGACTTTGCTGTTTCTCACTTTGTTAGCAAAACTCTACTTAATATTTGCATGTTTGATATTTTTATAAATGGAATAGAATGTGTAATTTTTATAGAGTTTGGAGGGATTTGGGGGTGTGGGGTGACAGTATGCATGAAAAAATGCAATATACTTGTCCAAAATGGGGAAAAATAGTTTTACTCTAAAGTTTTTTTTTCTATTACATGCTATGGACAAATGCATAATTCCTCTGCATATTAGAACACTTGAAATATATTTTTTAAAAATATGAAGATATTTATAGGCATTATTCACAAAAGAATTTATGGATGCCCAAGGACATAGTACCTAGCACAATCTTTTACAGCTTATATTTTCAGAAGACTTACAGTTTATTCATAGGTTATTATAGAAAAGTGCTCTTGTTTTCATGTATAATGTATACAGGTTGGGTTAACTGATGTTGTTTCAGTATTGGTATTATGAGTTTGTGGTATTCTTCATTACCATATCACTACTTGTTAAACATTATTTCTACATTTGTATGGCCATTAGTCAATGAAATGAATTACCTACAAGGAAGAGTAAATGTCATTAGGCAATCATGTGGATTTTTTTTATTTTTTATTTTTTGAGACGGAGTTTCACTCTTGTTGCCCAGGCTGGAGTGCAATGGCGTGATATTGGCTCACTGCAACCACCGACTCCTGGGTTCAAGCGATTCTCCTGCCTCAGCCTCCTGAGTGGCTGGAGTTACAGGCGCCTGCCACCACGCCCAGCTGGTTTTTGTATTTTTTAATAGAGATGGTGTTTCGCCATGTTGGCCAGGCTGGTCCCAAACCCCTGACCTCAGGCGATCCACCTGCCTCGGCCTCCCAAAGTGCTGGGATTACAGGCCTGAGCCACAATGCCCGGTCAATCATGTGGATTTTATAAAGCCCAAAATGCAACTTTTATTAGCTGATATAAGATTAAATTCTACTATTCAGAAGGTTTACCTTAAAATATTTTAATACCATTGAGATATCCTTTAAATAAGAAAAGATTCTCCTGTGTTGTTAGTATGCTTGTGGAATGCTTAGGAATAGAGTACTTGATAAACGAAGTTTTTCATTTTGTTTGACTTGGTTTATAATATCTTCAGTATTTTTGTTTGCTTTGAAAAAGCAACATAGTCAAGTTCAATTTCCTTTAAACGAATAAATTAATACACACACAGTGTACAGTTTGCCAAAACTTTTTGCTCTTTGAACCTTTTTCTTAGAGAAAATCAACATAATTATGTAGATTTTGCTTTTATTTTAAATCTTGATTTTACTTTTTATGTATTCACTAGGCTAGACTGAATAGTTATAGACAATATAATCCTATAAATTTTGACATCATCATAGTAACCGAATAATTGTTAAAATCAGTCTTAAATAGAGATGATTATTTCAGCACCAGAAAAAGTTGTGTGTTATAAAAGTAATTAGAATAAAGAAAATATGGTGAAAACTTTTTATTCTCATTAAGTATGTGTGCATTATACATATTATAATTCACTGCCTTTGGTATATAATCAGCTTCTTGATTTATAATGATGGACATTTTTCTTATCTGAAAAAAAAATTCTTTTTTTGTTAACCAAAATGGCTTGGGGCATTTTAGTTATTGGCCAAAGGTTACTTGAAATGCATCTTTGTTAAGTATAGGTCTTTGTTGCAATGTTGAGAAAATAAGATGAATATTTGTAATACAAAAAAAATGGCTGCTAAAAAAATCAATAACTTTACCATATTCTCAAAGGCTCACTACAACACTGTCTGTTACGGAGAGGATTCATTTAGAGAAGCATGCCTTAGACAGAGGGCAAGTTTCTTTAGTTAAACGGCTTCATTATAAGACTGCCCCAAGGTATAGGCTCAATAAAAAATACCCGAACAAGGTTCCCATGTAGCTGTTTCCTTTCAGGAAAGCTAGACTGCCTGTTAATACTTTAACACATTTTAAAAAATATATTGGACTAAACTAAAAACAAATCTCCAGCTTGACTAAAGGGCATCATTAAAAAGAAATCCCAGACCCATATGAGCAGGGACCCAAAATACATTGTTTTAATTCTGTTCTTGTTCTCCAAAAAAAATGCTAGAATCACTAGGGATGATATATCAGGACAGAGAAAAGGATTGTATAAAGGAGTGCAGTTGCGTGGGCAAATCTAAAACCAGCATCCCACAAGTTTTCACCATTTGATAAGTGGAACACACATACCAGCAACTTCTGGCCCACTTCCAGATCATATATTATTTAGAAGAACTTTATATGTTTTTCTGCCTGAAAACTGAACCAGAAAACCACACTGTTCCATTCCATTTTAGGTTCTCTCTCTCTCTCTCTCTCTGTGTGTGTGTGTGTGCATGCACATGCTTGTGTCTGCATTTTTCCTTATTTTTTTAAATGTTTATTTGAATGGCTTACTCTGCACTGAAGATTTTTATCCTCAGTCTGACAATAGATGAGAGAAGTCCTTCCACATCCATCATTATTTACTGGGAAGCAATCCACCCTCCCCCAAGGATGCTTGATGTCATTTTTCCCCACCAAAACTTGAGGAAGCCCCTTTAGAGAAAAAGAGGAAGAAATTTGTTTACAACATGAAACTCATTCACACAGAGACTCTCTGCTCTGTAAAGTGCTTTCCTGTTGAATTTTCCATTCAAATTCCACAGTCTTTAAGATAGAGCAAAAAATATTCTTGCCATTTTAAAAATGTATAAACTGAGGTCTAGATAAATTAAATGACTAATCAAAAATGATATGCAATTAGGTAACTGAAAAGAGACTAATAGTTTATTAAATTATATTACTCTATTTGACACACATATTGAATTTATCAGCCTTTTACCTACCAAATGTCCAGTTTATATGTGAGTGAATGAATGTAATGATTCCTTTGCCAGTAAAAATGTATTTTTAAAATGGCTTTTCCATTAAGCCAGACTTGCTAACAAGATTCATACCAGGCTGGACTGGGTAGCTCATGCCTGATATCCCAACACTTTGGGAGGCCAAGATGGGTGGACTACTTGAGCTCAGGAGTTCGAGACCAGCCTGGGGAATGTAGTGAAACCCTGTCTCTACAAAAACTACCACGCTGGGTGTGGTGGCGCATGCCTGTAGTCCCAGCTACTCGAGGGGCTGAGCTGAGAGGATCACCTGAGCCTGGGAGTTTGAGGCTACAGTGAGCTGTGATCACGCCACAGCACTCCAGCCTGGGAAACAGAGCATGACCCTGTCTCAACAACAGCCACAAAAAAAAAAGATTCATACCAGGTGCTTCTGTCTGTAGTAAGACCATAAAGGGAAATAACCTTCAAAAGAAGTCCCAGTAGACCATAAGCCAATTAAAGTATCTGAAATGTTCATTTTTCCCCTCTCAGTACTATTTAACAAAGATTACATTTTGTATTATGTCTACATAATATGACCCAGGAAAGAAACACTGAAAAAGGCAAACTTGTTGTAAACTTGTACTTTAAGGAAAATGATTAGACTCTTGCACCAGCCTTTGTAACACTGGGAGTTCTTTTTTAAAATGTATTGGTAGTTCTGCAGTTCTTCTATTTTTAAGTAAGGATACATAATGACACAAAGTTCCTAACGAAATTGTACTGCCTCTAAAGTATCTTAAATTGCTATGATTTTTAAAATTTACCTACACCAAAATTCACTATTCTTACTGCACTCTTCAATGCGTTTTAAAACGTGTAGATTGATGTAACCTTCACCACAAACAAAATACAGAACAGTTCCCTCCCTAGCATAAACTCTTTTGTTCTTTTTTTAGTCACAGCCTCTCCCTACCTGCAACCTCTAGCCACCATTCATCTGTTGTCCCTTTTTATGATTTTGTCTTTTTCAGAATATCATATAAACAGAATGATACAGTGTGTATACTTTCCAGACATTGTTTTGTTAAGCAATAATGCTTTTGCGATTCATCCAAGTTATGTGTATCAGTAGTTCAATTTGTTTATCCACTCACCCATGAAAGATATTTGGGTTATTTCTAATTGCTGGTGATTATAAATAATGCTGCTTTATAAATATTTACATACAAGGTTTTGTGTGAATTTGTATGAAACATTTTTGTTTTCATTTCTGTATGATAAAAACCCAAGATTGAGATTGCTGCGTTATATAACAACTGTATGTTTAACTTTACAGGAAACTGCCTAAATGTTGTCCAAAATGATTGTGTACCATTTTGCATTCCTAATAGCAATATATGAGCCAAATGAGATAATCCCAAAAATCCTTACTAGTACTTGCTAGTATCAGGTTGTATATGTGTGCATGTTTTAGCCATTCTAATACTTGTGTAGTGGTATCTAATCATACTTTAAATTTGTATATTCCTAATGATTTGATTTGAATTCCCTAAAGTTGGGAATATTTTCATGTGCTTATTTTTCATATGTATATCTTCTTTGGTAATCTGTTAAAATTTTTGGCCCACTTATTATTAGGTTATTTGTTTTCTTGTCTTTTAGATTTGGGAGTTCCTTCATCTTCTAGATAAGAGTTCTTGGTCAAATATGTGACTTGCAAATATATTCTTTCAGTCGATAGCTTGTCTTTTCATTCTTTTAACAATGTCTTTCACAGATACTTATTCTAAAACATTTTTTACTTCAAAAGTGAAATAATTTTTTTAAGATTGTGTTGTCGATGTTGTATCAAAGAACTGTACCTAACGTAAAGTCATGAAGAATATGTCTTGTTTTTTCTCATAATAGTTTGATGGCTTTTAATTAAAGTATGGTTCATTTTGAGTTAATTTTTGTATAAGGTGTGGAATATAGCTTGTTTTTTGGCATACAGATGTTCAGTTTTTCCAATGTTATTTATTGAAGAGACTATTCTTTCTCAATTTGTCTTTGCTACTTTGTAAAAAATTAGTTTTTTACTGTAAAAAACTGGTTTTTATAGGATAGTGAAAACAATCTTTTACAGTAAAAACCATTTTTAATAGAAAAAAGTTAATTTTTACCATATTGTGTAGATGTATTTCTGGTCTCTCCATTCTGTTCTATTAATCTATGTGTCTATCCTTTCTCCAATATCACACCGTCTCGATTGCTGTAGTTTTCCAATAAACATTGAAATTAGGTAGTTTGAGTGTTCAATTAGGTCAAGGAAGTTGATTATATTGTTCAGGTCATCTATATTTTTGTTGATTTTCTGGCTACTTGTCCTACCAATTACTGAGACATGAGTGTTAAGTCTCCAATTGTAATTGCACAGTTTTCTATTTCTCCTTTCAGTTATATCAGTTTTTGCATCATGTGGGCATTTAAAATAACATTTAAAACGTGTTTCTTGTAGACAGCATTTAGTTTGGTCTTGTTCTTTATATCAAATTAGACTATCTTTACTTGGTATGTTTGGATCATTTACATATAGTGTAATTACTGATATGGTTGAATTTAGATCTACCATCTTATTACTTGTTTCCATTTCTACTTTGTTTTTTATTCCTCTGCTTCCACTTTTTTGTCTTCTTTGAGAATACTTGATTTTTTTCCTACTATTCCATTTCAGTTTACCTATTGGCTTTTCACTGTTTCTCTCTGGATAATTTTTAGTGATGTCTCTAGGGATTATAACTTAAATTTTTATTCCACTTAGTGTTACTATTTCACTACTTCATGCGGAATGTAGAAACCTTATAACCATGCAATTCCCTTACCCTGTCCCCTTATCTGGTTGTTGTTATATGCATTATATGTATATGCAATGGAGAAATCCCATCAGACAGAAATTATAATTTTTGCTTTTAATTGTCATACATATTTTAATGAACTTCAAAGGAGAAATATAGTCTATTATATTTACATAAATATTGACCATTTTGGTTGCTCTTCCTTTGTTTGTAAAGTTTGGAGTTTTCCTTCTGTTATCATTTCCCTTCACCCTAGAGAAATTTCTTTAGCATTTCTCTTGGGATGAGAATACTAGCAAGAATATATTTTAGTCTTTTTTTTAAATCTTAGAATGTATTTCTTTCACTTTTATTCCTGAAAGATATTTTCAGTGAATATAGAATTCTGGGTTGATAGTTGTTTAACTTCAGCACTTTAAAAAAGTTTCATTGTCTTCTAGCCTCCACAAATTTTGGTGAGAATTCCACAGTCATTTGAATTAGTGTGCCATGTATGTAATATGTCATTTGTATCTTTATTCTTTGAAGATTTTCTCTTTGGTCTTCAACACTTTCTTTATGATGTATTTGGGTGACATTTTGTGAAGCTTTTCATTTTGGGTGAGGTTTTCTTTGAGTTGATCCTAAAAAATAAAGTCATCAGAGTTTCATATTTAAAGCCTTTGGTCTCCTGTTTAAAGTCAGTTACATGCATAGCAGTTTAGGGATTGTCCAACACTGTATACTCAACTTTCGGAATCTGTTGATTTTTTTGCAATGGATTTTTTAAAGTTTTCTAAACCAGTGATTCTCAAATTTTAGTGTGTACAAGAATAATGTGGAAATCTTGGTAAAATTTAGATTTTGATTAAATAGGTCCAGGAGTCAATACTGGGATTCTGCATTTCTATGGATAGAAATACAGAATTTAGATTTTGATTAAATAGGTCCAGGGGTCAATACTGGGATTCTGTATCTCTATGTGTCACACTCTGAGTAGAAAAGCTCTAAGTTACTGCTATAAACCTGAATAATATGTCTCACCCATTTTTTCTTAACATAGTTAAAGAAAGTATAATGTCAATATTTCTTGATTTTTATTTAGTATCATCAGGAATTTATCTGATTCCAAAAAGTAAATTTTTCAGGTGTCAGTCTCCCTTTAAGCTTTAACATGCCTCACTTTGACCATTTTTTAAGAAAAGCTTCCCAAAATGTCTTATATTCATTATTGAGTATTTTTTAATATTCTGAACTTAAAAACCTTTCCAGTAATTCCATGTCATCATTATGAGCATCTGTTATTGCACCTGCTGTCATGTAAATGTGCACACATGATTACTGAGATGTTCGATGCTGTTTGTTCAAAATGGTGAAAGATTGGTTGCTTGTTGAGTTTTATGCTTTCTATGTATATATGCAAGCACTTTATTTCCTTTTTTTGGTCTATTTCTTCTTAATTGTCTCTTCTTTTTATGGAATGTATTTCCCTGAACATTTAAATATGCTTCTTTTTATCTGTGGGCCAGAAGCTCACACACTTTGTTAGAATTGGAAATAAGTAAAAGCAATTAGGGCAAAATGCTTTGCATTTTTTATGGAAAGAACATGTCATGTAATGCTCAGATTTTCTGACCGATTATTTGTTAATTCAACTTTCTACTTTTACCTTAATGTTAAGATGATTTTGATTATGCTAGATACATCCTATGTTGTTATAGATTCCATCATAAAATTTCTCCCTAGGAAGAATTGAGGAAAATATTAATCTTCTGCCCTTTCATTTAGGATAGTATTTGCACTATAAAATAGGAAAATAGGATGCAAGGATTTCTAAAACTCAGTTCTCAAAATCTCCAATTTGTGAATAATTATTTGTTTGCTTTTCAAGTATATAGCCATTTCTAATATTGTTGGACAAAAACATTTTTTACAAGAAATGTAAGTTTTAGATTATCTATGCCTATTTCAAACTGTACACAAATTTTGAAAATTTTTTTTATTTGTGCAAACATAGAGAACATGATGTTTAGCATAGCCACTTTGTTTTATGTCTGCCAGCAATGCTATTCTTGAGGGAATGCAGAAGCCTCCATATGCACATAAAAATAGCTTTTAAAAATCTGTCTTATAAAGAAAAAGAGAGAGATTTCCACAGAAGAATTAGTTTAATTTTTTATTAACTGCTTTGGTTCAAAGTATAGAAGATAATTTAACTTTAGTAAGCTAAGAACTTAAAATTGGATCATAGTCATGTTGATTTCTGATTTTGGTGAGATAAAGATTTGTGCAAAGTACATTTACTTAATAGACAAAACTGACCCAAACCAAAAACATACTGCTCTTGGTCCAAATTCACCTTTTTTTATTTTATTTATCTTTTATTTTTTATTTTTTTAGGCAGGGTCTCAATCTGTCACCCAAGCTGGAGTGCAGTTGTATGATTTTGGCTCTTCCAAGGGCCAAACTACTTCCTGGGCTCAAGTGATCCTCCCATCTTGGCTTCCCTAGTAGCTGGGACCACAGGTGCGCGCCACCATGCCCTGCTAATTTTTTCTTTTCTTTCTTTCTTTTTTTTTTTTTTGTAGACACAGGGTTTTGCCATGTTGCCCATGGTGGTCTCCAACCCCTGGGCTCCAGCAATCTGCACGCCTCGGCCTCCTAAAGTGCTGGGATTACAGGTGTGAGCCACTGCGCCTGGCCCAAATTCACTCTTAATTATATATATTAAATATAGATGCATTCTCTTCTCTTCGAAAATTGCAGAATTTTTGTTTCCTTGAGGAAAAGTAAAGTGGTTATTTGTGACATATGGCATGTGCCAGAAAATGTTTCTTCAGCAGTAATCACAGCTTCTAGCTGATGCAGCAGTTTTTTCCCCTCCTCGAATAGGAGACAATGTTTCATCTCTCTTTTCTGGAAGTTTTTTCATAATTCATGCATATATAAAGCTGACATTTGTTCACACAATTGCTCTTTGCTCTGTTATTCAAGGAAAATTGCTGATGGAAAGATTATCCTTTTATATATGATTGAGTGACTCTCTCTCTCCTGGTATTTTTGTTTAACTATTTTTAACCAGATGACTATGGAAAAAAATATTGGTTTGGGAGTGAGATAAAATTGAGTTTAAACCCCAGATTTTCCACTTGCCAGATGTCTGTCCTTGGAGCAAGTTGTTTATTTCCACCTATATATTCAAATAATACCATCTACTTCATAGAATTATACTAAGGTTTAAATGATATAATGCCTATGAAGAATATAAGTAGAGCGGTCATTCAGGAAAGGCTACCTATTATCATTAATGTTACCAGATTTCAGCTCTTTTCAGGCAAATCATTGTTCACACTTTAACATTTATGAAAATGGAAAGGCCAGTTGTGTTGACAATCAGTGGTGGTCAGGTGGCAGCCATGACTTAGCTGCCATCACCTGTGCATGTTGTAATCTTGTTGCATAACCATTTCTAACTGTAATCTCTTGCATGTCAGTCTACAGACCACTTGAGGAAGAATCCTAATGACCATTTGAGGAAGAATTGTAAATCTTAGTCTTTGTAAAAAGAACTTCCATTGTTTTTTCTGTAAGATAAAGTGCCAGTTTCAAAATATTCAGAATGTGTGTCAATAGCTTGAAAGAAAGTCCTTGAGACAAAAGTTGGGGCTCTCTTTGGGCACAGCTGAATCACCAACGTCCTTACTAGCATAGAGGGCAATGGAGTGGGCAAAACCAGACAGCAGTCACTGCATGGAGAGTGACTTGGATCTGGACTCTGTGTTTCAGAAATATTATATTTTGTTTATATTTTTATTTTAAAATATGCATAAGCATTATATAAAATAAAATTTATTTAAATAAGTCTAACAGACATGTAATGCATTTTGAATGAGTTAAAAATAATTATTCTAGTCAATGGTCACAATTTAGCTGACAGTGATTTTCTTCTTTCTTGGTAGCACATAAAACAAAGGAGTATCTAACAATTGATGTCTCAAATCAGATGAAATAGTATATTATTTACGACAAGACTTACTAGAAATCATATTTATCAAAGTACATAGCAAGAAGACACATTATCACCTATAATTTCAAAAAGGATTGCTTTTGTTGGCCATGAGACGGGTCATTTTAAAGTTCAAAATCAAAAGGAGAGGAAGTAGGTGGGAGAGTGAGTGAAGGGAAGAAGGAAGGAGAAAAGATCCCTGCAAATGGTAATGATTTTCAGCAGAATGACTCTGTGTTACCTGAACAAGACTCAAATTGGTCATCCCTAAATCATGATTTGGAAGTGAACATTAATGACCGAAATGTGTGTTTGCAGAGTGGGAGGCTGGAAGTATTAATTCTAGTCTACCGTGTCTTTAAAAAAATTATATATTTTATTATACCTTAAAGGAGTCTCACTTTACAAACTACACTTGCTAATTAGAGGTAGTCCTTGAAGAGGCTAATGATTATCAGACTTAAATTGCAGTTTGATTCTGTTATAGAAAATATTTTTCTTTCAATAAAAATCTTTCCTCAAATAAGATTATTTTAACTAGCTGAATTATAACAATTCTTAGAAGTTATGATGACACAATACTTCCTTAACAGAAAACTTTTAATTTTTAATTTCACTGTCTTTACATGGATTAAATTACAACAGATTTCCAGGGCATTTCCTATGTTATAATGAGGCTGATAGATGAAAATTTAAAATAAATGGTAGATTTAAAAAATCTATTTTATAATTTAAATTATTCGGAAATATTTATTTGAACCAAATAAAGTAGAATGGATTTTGTTCATTTGGCTTCTACTGTAATCAGTAATCAGATTTTTTTTTGGTCAATGTATATTATATTAATAAAGCCAAAATTATTTGGCAACAACTGACACATTCAACTTTTACCTGGTCAGGAATTTTAAAAGGGAAAATTATATGCCACAAGATGTCACTGTAATCTTTAAAAACTGATAAGGGCAGTAGCCACTTTTATTTCAACATTTAAAGAAGTTGGGTGAAAAAAAAAGTATCCTCACGACAAACACAAAAGCAGTTGGTAATATTAGTCTATCCAGATGTACACAAGCTATAAAAAATGCTCCTTAGAATGAGCCTCCTGCATTCAGTGGCAACTTTTAGAGAACAGAATATGAATCTTTCACTTTTTTGATGTAAATAATCTTCATTTTCATGGCACAGTGCTATCTGGCCTATTTCTGATTAAGATTCGAAGTGGCATAATAATTTTGACTCATTGGAAATAAAACCCAAGGTTTAAGAACCAGCTCTTTATAAACATTCTATAATGTCTTTTATGAACATGAAAGAGTCCATTGCCAGCCAGAAGGGAGATAAAATTGTGAGGAAAAGAAAACACAGCTTGGGCTATCAAATAAAAAAAAAGAAGAAGAAGAAAAAATTATCTCTTGGTAAGATACTCTGTGACACGTATTGTAAACAGATTAACTGTGTTTTCTTTATTTTGTTTTTTTGTTTTTTGGGGTTTTTTTTTAAGACGGAATCTTGCTCTGTTGCCCAGGCTGGAGTACAGTGGCGCAATCTCAGCTCACTGCAAACTCCACCTCCCAGGTTCAAGCGATTCTCCTGCCTCAGCCTCCCGAGTAGCTAGGATAACAAGCGCCTGCCACCACGCCCCACTAATTTTTGTGCTTTTTGGTAGAGATGGGATTTCACCGTGTTGGCCAGGCTGGTCTTCAACTCCTGACCTCAAGTGATCCTTCCGTCTTGGCCTCCCAAAATACTGAGATTACAGGCATGAGCCACCACGCCCTGCCCAGACTAAGTGTTCTTGTTAACGTCCCTGTTGAAAGTCTTCTGATTCACATCTTAGAGTCAAAGCACACAGATTAAAGCAGAATCTATAAACCTGTTTTGACTACAGTGACAAACTGGTGGGAAAAGTGAGTTTATTTGGTTCTTCCAAGATCACTTGTACCACTATTAGAAGAGCTAATAGCACACCATTTATTTAAGCTCTTCTGTGTCTTTGAACATGTAAAATAATGTTATATTCGCAATGTTCCTGGGTTTTAGTTACAAGGGGCTAAGTGGTTGGCATACATTGATTTGGAGGAAACTTTCCTTTTTTAAGTTTTGCCTCATTTTTCAAATAGAAAGGGCTTAGTGAAACATTTCCAAAAGCAAATATTTTCGACTACGTACATGAGAGCCTTTGCCACTAGTAACTTTAATGATCACTTTTCCTTTTACTGGACTTTTCCCCATACTTACTCACTTGACTATTACTAATTTGTTATGCACTAGAAATACATGGATTAAATACAGATCTACCTGCCTCCTTAGAATCTAGCTGAAGGAGGCAACTGTATTAGCAGATAAAATTAGGAGAGAAGCTAGTATTGGGTGTAGCCAAGACATTGAAATAGGCAGTTAACTCAGGAGGCTGGTTAAGGAGGTCTAATTCTATACAAATCCCAAATAGGAGACAACAAAAATCTTCAGACAACTGTGTTTTTTTCATTTGTTATGCTCATTTATTTCCCTCTTTACTGGAGGAAAACCTGTCAAAACACATGATTTCAGTTTTCTTTTCAGTTTGACAAGTTTACTTAATAAGACCAACCATTTCTAATTTGCACAACATTGCTAAAAAGAAAGAAATGTAAGAAATTGCTCACTTGAAGATAAAAACATTTCTAAAGAGATGTTTTCTAAAGTAATACTCATGTGGCTGCATAATTATATTGAATTCCACACTTGTTTGCTTCTGCACATAGCTATTTGCAAAAAGAAGCTTATCTATTGATCTACTAGTCTTTAACAAAGGAAAAGGTTTAATGAAAATCACTTTAATGGACAGCAAAGATGTAGCAAAGCCTGTGAGCTTATCTTAGAGGCTAGAAGTTCTCTCCACATTAGTAGAGCATTATTAGGTCCCCAAAACCTAGTCTCTGAAGTTGGGAAAATGATTTCTCATCTCTGGTGAGTCATATCTCTGCCTGCCTGTGGGAAATCCCAGTGTAAACATCAATGGTAGACTCCTTGGCCCTGACTTTCAGGCCTGGGTAAAGGCAATTTCTCCAGGTCTGGAACAGAAAAAAACTTTAAGGTTGAACATGGATATTATTCCAGCATGACAGAGTTCCTAAGCAGTAGATTTATACCATGCACAGATGTATAAGCTGTTTTGGAGTACTGACATGGCTAGAGATAGGACAAGCTTACAGGGAGTTCTCATTCCGCGAATGCTACCAGGCCAGTAACCTTGGCAACCTCTATAAGACAGGCAAGGGAATCCTGCATCCACTCACCCACATCAGGTCTCGTTTATGCCCTTTGCACTGCTTCTTTGCTGTTTGGGAAATAAACGCAAGTGCTGGCACCTTAAATTATGTCCAAATGACTTCCACACTTACCTGCAACTCTGACCAGCTTCTTTACTCTGGTTTTGCACCTGCTATAGCTTTCTCTTAAAGTAAAAATTCGAGACTGCTCAAACAACATATTTTCTTCAGATAACTTTATTTCTTTAATTTAAAAATAATTAGTTTTTAAATAAAAAGGAACTTGACAGTTTATAGAATGAGGAAAAATAAGAGTGGACCTTCAGCAAAAAAAAAAAAAAACAGCTAACATTCCACCACCTTGTCCCGTTTCTCCTGGGCACACAGTGGCTTCATGTCCTAACTTGCCTTGCTGTTGGATGCAGCCAAGGAACCAAAGTCTAGCCAAAGGTATGTGAGCAGACATATATATGTCACTTCTGTGTCCTCCAGCTCTTTCTCTCCCATCACCTGCTGGCTGGGTGCAGCATGCCCAGAGAGAGACGCCTGGGCCCTAGGATTTGGAAGAACCCCAAGAGGGAAGGAGCCTGGCTCCGAGTTGCCACTTGTAGGAGAAATGCCCAGAAGAGCCATGGAACCAGGAATACCTAGTTGGCCTGCGCATTAGCAAAACCTACAGCTTGTACAGTTAAGCCACTAAATTTGAGTCTGTTTGTTTATTATGTCAGCCTATTTTGACCTTTCCAAGCATGCATATAACTAATTTATTCTCATAAGCATGGTTTATACCTTTTCACTTTTTTCTATTTTTCTTTTCCTTTACCTTTTTCCAAATAGTATACTATGTAATATACTTTCCCAAGATAACAATGTGGTCTCCAATCAGTAATACAAATTTATTTTATTTTATTTTATTTTTGAGATAAGGTCTTACTTTGTTGCCCAGGCTGGAGTACAGTCATGTGATCATGGATCACTGCAGCCTCCACCTCTTGGGCTCAAGGGATCCTCCCACCTCAGCCTTCTGAATATCTGGGTCTATAGGCACATGCCACCACATCCAGCTAACTATTTTTTAGTAGAGACAGGGTCCCACTATGTTGCCCAGGCTGGTCTCAAACTTCTGGGCTCAAGCCAACCTCCCACCTTGACCTTCCAAAGTGTTAGAATTACAGGCATGAGCCACTGCACCTGGCCCAAATTTACTTTAAATTAATGCTTGATCTTTATGAGGTTGCTCTCATTAAACATTGTTGAATAATGAAGAGTAAGTCCTAAGAAGGATTTTCAAGCCCTGACATCTCAAGTAGCCCCTTGAGTAGCCCCCATAGGTCAACTGGCAGGTATTGATTAGGTTTTTTACCACCTCTCTGTTTCTGACTCTGAAAACCAAATATTGGAAACAACCTTTTGTTTCCTGGAGAAGTCTGCCCCATGATTTTGCATGCTTTGCCTAATTGCCTCTCTTTGAGGAGCTCTGAACTGCAGTGAAGAAGAGACCTGACTGACTGCCCTCCAACACCCTCAGGCTGAGGCTGCTAAAGATATTGAGGACATACAACCTTATCATCTCCTCCCAGGTCTGAGCTACTAAGAAAAGTAACTAGGCTTATTAATAGGATACACTATCAATGAATGTGTACTTATTCATTAATTTATTCACCACTTATTGAGTACCCACCCAGGATCTGTGAAGGCATAGGGAAGCAAGTGAGCCTAAGCCTCTACCTTGAGAGAATTTACACTCTAGCGGAAGGGGATGGGAGAGAGAGACAGATGTGTCTGTAGGCAGCTAGGATCTTAATGCAAGTTGTGTGATGGAGGGATGCTAAAGGCGGGTATTTGTCAAAATTAATTGAGCAGTGCAAATGGAGGGTTTGTGCATCTTATTGTATGCAATATAATACATTTTTAAAGTACTGTTTAAAAAGAAACCCATTAAACTTACTTTTTTTAAAATAGCATTTATTAGCCAGGTGCAGTGAGTGGTATATGCCTATAGTCCCAGCTATTTGGAAGCCTTAGGTGATAGATCACTTGAGCCCAGCAGTTCAAGTTCAATCTGGGCAACATAATGAGACCCTTTCTCTAAAAAAAAAAAAAAAAAAAAAAAAAAAAAAGCATTTGTTAATAGCCTTCCTCTTCTTCTGTCACAGGACTTTTCTTTTTCATATGCCATTTATTTAAATATTTGTACCTATTATTTCTGATTTTTAGTTTAGGCCTTTATTTTCTTTTGGAAAATCAAGATGTTTACAGATCCCTTATAAACTAACCTACTTTTAGGGTATTTTTGGCATTCTTATTTCACAAGCATAACACAAATTAAAATAGCGCTAAAATACTTTGAAAATACAAAGCACCATGGAAGTTCTAAATTATATCAGTGCAGGTGAGGGAAGAATTGCAGACAAATTTAACAGTTTTGTGTGCATTTTTCCTCCTGGGAAACAAACTGAGTTCAAGTTATTCATTCTAAGAACTTAGTTCTGAAAATAAGTTTCAAAATCCAACAGAGCAGATAAAACTCCAAAACCCAAAATGTCAAACAAAACCAAAGAAACAAAAGCAATAGTCTAAAACAAAGTACCTACTCCAAATACTATAATGGCAGTGATGATAATAGAACAATTTTAAATAAAAGTATAGAAAAATAACAAGCCATCAAATGTGATCTTTGAAATAAACATTTGGAATTGGTTTTCAAAAAGAAATAGTTCTAATTTTTAAGTATCAAAATTCTGACACACTCAGTAAATACTTAATATGATTTGGCTGTGTCTTGACTCAAAATCTCATCTTGAATTGTAATCCACATTATCCATAATTCCCATGTGTCAAGGGTGGGACCAGGTGGAGGCAATTGGGTCATAATCCCCATGTGTCAAGCGTGGCACCCGGTGGAGGTGATTGGTTCATGGGGCAGTTTCCTCCATGCTGTTCTTGTGATAGTGCATGTCTCACAGAATCTGATGGTTTCATAAGCATCTGGCATTTCACCTGCTTGCAATCACTCCGTCCTGTCACCCTGCAAAATAGGTGCCTTGCTTCCCCTTTGCCTTCTGCCATGATTATGTTTCCTGAGGCCTCCTCAGCCATGCTGAACTGTGAGTCAATTAAGCCTTTTTCCTTTATAAATTACCCAGTCTTGGGTACGTCTTTATAGCGGCATGAGAACGGACTAATACAATTCTATGAGTAACATATGCAGTAGTAATTTATCTGGTGTTATTACTGTCTATAAGACATTCCTTAACAGTTTTAAAAGTGGGAAGAAATATAATCAATGATTCCTTCAGCAGTGACTGTTCAGCTTCAGCCCTGACAAAGATAACTTTTTATTGACTATGTTAAAGAAAGAATGGCTGAATAATCATTGTTAGTAATTGGCATAAGTCCCAGGTATAGCAATATAAATGCTACAGAAGCTTAACCTGTGCACATCTCAGGAACAGAATAGCTATCTCAGTGCACAATATTTATACTTCTGACTAGCCCTTAGAGACCTCCTAGCATGTCTAATTTATTCTAAGGCAATACAGGTACAATTGCTTTCTGCTAGAAGTCCCTCCTCATTCCACAAATAATCATTTGTTTACCCTTAATGAGAACCTAGTTCAACCTTCTATTTTATAATTGAGGAAACCGAGACCCAAAGAGATGTAGCTCTGGCCCAACATAACCGTCGTCTCCACTTAAAAATGAGGAAACTGAAGCTCAAAGCAGTTGTATGTTGTGCTCAGGGTCACACAGCTAAAATTTAAGTCCTGGCACTTCTTCAGAGCCACTGTTCTTAATCACTACACTAAACTGCATGTTAGCTGTGGTGCCATAGAACACAAAGCTCGGTACTACCAAGCATTGTCAGCACAGTTATTATTCAGTAATGTCAGCACATTACTTTTAATGGCAAAACCCACAGTTACTTTTGTACCAAACTATTACAATTAATTTGTCATATTTTAGGCACTCAAAAATATTGCTGAGCAAATCACTGAATGAAAAGTAAATGCATGGAACATAATCCTTAAAAGTTGATCAGCAAACAATTTTCACCAGCACATTTAAAAGAATGGCTCCAACCATACAGTAGTTAGACATCAGTTTCACTTCCTTTCCAAATTACCTGACTATATAAATCACTTTTTTAACAGGAAATAAAATATGACAATTAAGAGGGGAAATGTACATTACCTACAAAAATGTTGTAACTTGAAAACAGAACATGGCTGAATTACATAGGTGTGTATATTGAAAAAATCAGAATAAGTATAAACAGAAAATAACTAATGACAAACAAAAACTATAACATTTTAAAAGAATCACTATATATCAACTTTTTGAAATTTCTAGTAAAAGGATGATATATATGATCTGTATATACACATATGTTGTATATATATTTCCCTAAATGAGGGTTGATTTATAAGCTATCATATTGCTATCTGATTCTTCTTCATTAAGGTCTTAATGTCATCTAGTAGGTATTGAGTAAAGGGGTCATCAAGGCAGACAAGAATCTATTATAATTTACCAAAACCAAGTCTCAGATTTTCTAGGATAATACCCATTTAAAGAATGTAATCTGCCCAAAATTTTCATTATAAAACACTCTGAAATTTCATTATAAAACAGTCTGAAATGTCCACATTTGACACCAATATGCCCTCTCCCAGACTTTCTCTCAAAGCCAAAAATCAATACATTCAACATCAATTTATTCCACAAATATTTACTGGCTGTCCATTATTTGCTAGACCCCTGGGATAGAGGGATGAGCATGATTCCCAAATTTGGGTTCAAAAAAATAAGTAACTTTATGTCAACTTAATGGTGAATTGCACATTAATAATCAGTTGACCTTTAAACAAGGCTAAAACTGTCTCTTTTTGCTGGATATGTGATTACCTAGGAAACTTCCATTACAAACAGGTAAAAATAGGTTTCCGTTTTTTCTTTTAAATTCTTTTTAGTCTTTTATATAGTAAAGGGTGTTTAAAAATGGGAGACAAAAGAATTTTAAGTTATGAGTTATAAAGAGTTTATATCTATATAAACAGAACTTATCAATGAATATTTGCATTTTGATGGCAAAGTCAGATAATTCCTGTAAGCTACTGCAGTCAAATATATTCAAATATATTGAATCCCTTCATTTAATATTTTTTCATCACCAACCCAATAATGTTTGTTATTTTTTAAAAGAAATATTGACTCACTGTATAAAATATGAACTAAATGTCCATCAAAACAGAGATGAATGAATAATTATCATAGATTTGCACAATAGAACACTGTATTAGTTAAACAGAGTAAACTAAAGTTTCAGGGATTAATATGAATAAAATCTCAAAAATAGTATTGAGCAAAAAAAAAAAATATATATATATATAGGTTTTAAAAATACTTTTACTATCTATGCATTATTTCTTCATTGGTGCTGCCATAACAAAGTACCATAGATTAGGTGGTGTGTGTATATCTATCTATCTATCTATCTATCTATCTATCTATCTATCTATCATCTATCTATCTATCATCTATTGATCTATCTAGAGGGTGTGATACTATTTTTATAGAAGTACTTTTATAGACTGTTTGTGTTCCTCTGCCCACTCATATGTTTAAATTTTAACTCCGAGTGTGATGATATTAAAAGGTGGGGACTTTGGGAGGTGATTAGGTCATGAAGAGGGAACCCTCATTAATAGGATAAATGCTCTTATAGAAGGAGCCCCAGAGAGCTTACTTTCTTTCTACCACATAAAGATACAACAAGAATATGGAAGTCTGCAACCTGGAAGAGGGCCTTCACCAGAAGCGACTCTTCTTATCTTGGACTTCTAGCCTCTCAAACTGTAAGAAATAAATTCTTGCTGTTTATAAGCCACCTAATCTATGGTACTTTGTTATGGCAGCCCCAAATGTATAGATAGTAAAAGTATTTTTAAAACTGTGTGGATTGATTAAATTAAAAAAAATCCAGGAGAGTGAAGGTGGAGAAAAAAGACTAGAAATGGAATCAAGAAAGGGTATTCAAGGGAGAATATGTCAAATGTGTCTGTCTTGCAGTCCAACAATTATCTCCAGGCAGAAAGTACAGGTGATTCTAGTATTCACCTGCTTTGTTTGCCTTTTCTAAAGAATCACAGTACTAACTATCTTAGTCCAATGTCAGAAAATGATTGCTTCCTATAATTTAACATTTTTTAAGTTAAGGTAAGAAAGTAACGACTGATTCTCTTACTTCCTTATGAAGTGCAAATCTTACTGTACTCTTTTAATTTTGAAAAATAACCAATAAAAAAGGAAAGAAAAAATCTTGAAATCAACATAGTAAATGTTGTTGATATTGGGCACTATTGAGTTTTCCATTCTGGGATATTTCTCATATTATATTTTATAAGTTTCTGTATTTTTGAATTATTTCACAATTTTTAAGGTAAATTTTTAAAAGTAGAAATGAGAAAAAAATGCAAAATTCTGAAAAGCCAAAAGGAGAAAAAAATTATCATTTTGCTACTCAGAAATAACCACTTTTATATTTTTTTGTGTATTTTACAGTTATATGGGGGAAAACGAGATGATACTTCCTCTTACCATATTTAAAAATTGTATTCTAAGAATATTTTCATAATATTAACCATTTATCTTCACGTATTTCCCAAATGAAATTTCATTGTACATCTGTAACATGTTTTATTCAATCAATCCTTCTTTCCTAGAATTTCTTGAAATATAATCTATAAAGTAAACTTTCTGGGTCAAAAACTTTATATAGTTTTTTAGGTTTAAAGTACGTTTTGAAATTGCTAAATTTCAAATAACATAATCCAAAAAGATTATATTAAATTCTACCAGCAGAATATGAGAGACCCCATGCTTCAGAGTAGCATCTATTATTTAAAAAAATCTTTGCTAGTTATATGAAATAGATTTACTCATTTCATTTTTGGAAATTTCTCTTTCATGCCTTCCCCTGTATCTTAACTAGCTCTTTATCTTTTTTCCCTATAGTTCTTCAGGATTCTTATATGAATTATATCAGCCTTTTCTTATGTATTGTGAAAATTTCTTCTGGGTTCTGGTTTGCCTTTAAATTTAGTTTAGGATGTTTTTGATGTCCTGAATTAAAAAAAATTAAATCTATCAATATTTTTCTTTATGTTTTCTGCTGAATATGTATAATCACTTATACAATCTTTAGCATTTCTGTTTCATTTTGCATTTGGATATTCAGCCCATATGGAGTTTATTTTAGAATATTTGGACATATGGTTCTAGAAATCAAATTCCATTTTTATTACGAATTATTACAAATAGTTGATCAGCTGTTTCAAGGGCATTTATTGAATAATCCAGAGAGCCTAAAATACATTAAATTTTTTTCAATATTTAACTTTAAAAATATTTAAGACTGACACATGATAATTGTATATATTTATAAGGTATAACATGTTTCTGTACATGTATTCATTGTGTAATAAAACAGGGTAATTAGCATACCTATCATCTTAAACATTTATTATTTCTTTGTCACGAGAACATTATAAAACCTCTCTTCTAGGTTGGGCACGGTGGCTCATGCCTGTAACTCCAGCACTTTAGGAGGTCAAGGCAGAGTCACTTGAGGCCAGAAGTTCAAGACCAGGCAAGGAGTTTGAGACCAGTCTGGTCAACAAAGTAAGACTTTGTCTCTAAAAAAAAAAAAAAAAAAAGACTGGGCTGGGCATGGTGGCACATGCCTGTAGTCCCTGTTACTGCTACTCCAGAGGCAGAGGCAGGAGGATTGCTTGAGCCCAGAAGTTCAAGGTTGCAGTGAGCTATGATCACATCACTGCACTCCAGCCTGGACAACAGAGCAAGATCCTGTCTCCCAAAAAACAAACAAGCAAGCAAAACAAACATACAAAAACAAAACTTCTCATAACTATTTTGAAATATACAATACATTATTATTAACTGTAAGTCATTCTACTATTCAATAAAAAACAGAACTTATTTCGATCTAACTGAGGCTTCATACCCTTTGACCAGTTTTTCACCATCTCCCGCCTCCTAACCGTCCACATCCTCTGGTAACCACTATTCTACCTCTACTTTTATGAGAACAACTTTTTATATTCTGCTTGTGAATGTGATCATATGGTATTTGCTTGGCTTATTTTACTCTACTTAATATCCCCCAGGTTTATCCACGCTGCCACAAATGACAGGATTTCATTCATTTTTGTGGCTGAATAGTATTCCATTTTGTATTATGCCACATTTTCTTTCTTCATCTGTTGATAAATATTTAGGTTGATTCCATATCTTGGCTATTGTGAATAGTGCTGCAATAAACAGAGGCAGATATCCCTTGAATGTACATTTCCCCCCCACGCTTTGTATACATACCCAAAGGAATGCTGGGATAGCCAGATCACATGGATGTACTATTTTTAATTTTTATAGGAAATCATCATACTGTTTTTTTTCCTTTTTTTTTTTTTTGTGAGACAGAGTCTCGCTTTGTCACTCAGGCTGGAGTGCAGTGTCGTGATCTCGGCTCACTGCAATCTCCGCCTCCCGGGTCCATGCCATTCTCCTGCCTCAGCCTCCCAAGTAGCTGGGACTACAGGTGCCCATCACTACACCTGGCTAATTTTTTTTTGTATTTTTAGTAGGGGTTTCACCGTGTTAGCCAGGATGGTCTCGATCTCCTGACCTTGTTATCCTCCCGTCTCAGCCTCCCAAAGTGCTGGGACCACAGGCGTGAGCCACTGCACCCGGCCCATACTGTTTTTTTTATAATGGACGTACTAATTTACATTCCCACCAGCAGTGTGTAAGGGTTCTCTTTTTTCCAGAACCTCATCAACACTTGTTATCATTTGAGTTTTTGATAGTAACCATTCTGATTGGAGTGAGATGTTATCTCATTGTAATTTTGATTTGCATTTTCCTGATGATTAGTGATGTTGAGCATTTTTTCATATATCTCTTGGCCATTTGTCTTCTTTTAAGAAATGTCTATTCAGGTCTTTTGCTCATTTTTTAATTGGGTTATTTGTTTTTTGTTGTTATACAGTAGTTTTAGTTTCTTATATATTTTGGATATTGTTTATAGATGTTCTATTCTCTTTCCAAACTCAAATAAAAGAATTTATTTTTCCACAAAAATATATTTCTAGTACATTTTAAACAGATCTTAAGAATAAGTTTTCCTAGCATTTACATTGTATTAAAAATTTCAATGCAATCTAAGAGGAGCTGTTGGTTTTTTCTTATTTTTACTCTCTTAAAAATCCTAATCTACTTAAGCCTAGAGAAGAAAAGCATACTGGGACATGATATATTAATTCCTGTCATTTAAAATTATTTTACTTACAATTCCAGGAATTTGAATTTATAAGCAAAATAATTACTTGATACCATGCACAAAGAATTAGCCAATTCTTACTCTTCGCTGGCTAAAATCTTAATAGGAAACCATGAGACTGGAATGTATTATTTTTGATTTAAGCTTCTGCATGTTATTATCCAAGTTATTAAAATGTCAGTTTTATGTCTACATGTCTTATTCCTCCTTGGGTCAGTGAAAATGAATAAAAATTCAACATGATCATAACTTATTCTTATCCTCTTGCTCATCTATGTATAATGAGTACTTGCATTTCTTACATTTACCCTTCTCAAATTACATGAAAAAAACAGTTACTGCCATAGCACAATGAATATATATAACGTATATTTTATTAGATAAGCCTCCTTGAGTCTTAAGATTTACATCTATTGTATTATTTAATTAATTGAGCTGTAAATGTATACAATGTGAAGCTGATAGAAATTTATGGGTGATTTCATTTAATTTTTCCCAAAGAACATGTTTCAGCCCCTATCTTTTTAAGTCTCTAGAAAATTCAACAGCAACTTCATGTTATAGGAATTTTAATATGCACAAACATAGAGAGAAGAGTGGTAATGAACTACCATGTGTCCATTACTAAATTTCACTTACAATAATTATCCGCATTTTATTGCTTTTGTCTCAATAGCCTTTGCTATGATGGTATCTCTTTCCTGTTCTTCTGATAACACATTCCTCTTCCTAGTTTGCTTACTACCCTCTGTCTGCTCCTTCATGAGCTCCTTCTCTTGTCTTTAAATTGTCATTTTCCTCTTGAACTCAACCACTGCCATGGCTTTATCTACCATCTTTGGCCAACTCCTAAATTCTCATATACTGCTCAGATAGCTTTTCTGAAGAATATCAAACTCAATATGATGAAACAAGAACACATTAGCTTTCATATTCTCTTCAACCTAGCTCTGCTTTCACTATATCAAGAAATGATCTATCATTCAACTTTTTACAGAGAATTAGACATATTATCCTTGATGGTCCTGTATTTCACAATAAATCATCAAGTTAGTCAATTTAGTCTTAGTGTCCTTAACCCTTTTAAAATGTGCCTACGTCCTTCCATCTGTATTGTCAAACTCTAGATCAACATTGTCCAATAAATACCATGCAATCCATACATGAGAGTAGCACATATAATCTTAAAGTTTCCAATAATTACATTTTAAAAAGTGAAAAGCAGGTAAAATCAAATTTAACATCTTATTATCAGTATATCCAAAATATTGTCATTTTAACATGTCATCAATGAAAAAAGTTAGTAATTAGATATTTTACTTTTTTCTTACTAAATCTTTGGAATCTGGTATGTATTTTATACTTAAAGCACAACTTTATTTGGACAGGACACATTTTAAGGACTCAGTAGCCACAGGTAGCTAGTGTCTACAATATTGGACAGAGCAGCTCTAGTCCAAGTTGCAACCACCTCTTGTTATTGTGTCTGTTAATGGGTTTCACACATCCCCACCTGGTCCAGTTTCAATTCATTCTTCCCAGGCAGCTAGAGTAATTTTTTTTCAATCCCAATGTGCTCTAATGGCTACCGGCTAAAATCTTTTAGTGATTTTTCACTTTTCTCTTTGGCTAAATCCTGTACATAACCTTTTGTGACCTGACTGCACTTTATCTCTCCAATTTGCATAATACACAAGGCTTATTCTCATCTCACAGCTTTTGTACAAGCTTAAAATATTTTTGTTCCCATCCATCCTTATTCTTAGCATAAGTACCACTTAAATGTTTCCTGGAGATCCATTTCCACTCTTCTATCCCAGAGCAGGTTACGATTCCAATTACTTAGTATTACTGCACAGACTGCTTTTTCTTCATAGGAGAAATTATTTGAGTTATTAATTATTTAATGTGGGCCTACCATTCCAGACTGTTAGTAACTCTTGTTCATCTACACAAAGAACAGTGTTTGATATTAAATAAATATTTACTGAATGTATGAATTTGGTCCTCTCATCATTATTCACATGAGAAAAAGCCAAGGTTACCAAGATAGGCATAGACCAATCACGAGTCATGGGCCTGGGCTAGGCAAGGGACTCTATGTTTGAGCACAAAACTACCTCATTCTTCCACAAAATTAATGTTGTGTTAGCAAGAAACATGGGGAAGAGGTGGCTATTGTGTAGGCCACTAACGTTGTCTACCAGTATTTCCAATTTATCATTGTGATAGACTGCTTATCTACTTGGACTTACATCAGCCCCAAGAAAAGCAAGGCAGAACCATCTGGAGATACACTTGTGGATGAAGGAGTTTTGTTTTTAACTATAAAAGTAAAGGAGAGGAAACATTATTAACCAGGATTCACAAACACTCCTGTACCAACTCATTTGGCTTTCCCAACAATTCTGACAACCTCACTACGTTGGTGTTACTATCATCAGCCATAATTGACAAAGGAGAAATCACAAATCAGAAAGGTTAAGTGATTTTGTCCAAAGGCACTTGGTATCATATGTTAGGATTTGCAGAAGGACATACGTGTTCTGATTTCCAAATCAAAACAATTTTCCCTTCACGAGTGGTACTTAAGAGTATCGGCATCACCTGGGAGCTTGTTAGAGAAAAGCAAATTCTCAGGCACCACCTCAGACTTCGTAAATTAGACTCTCTGGGAGTTTGCCCGGTAACCTGTGTTTAACAAGCCCTCTAGGTGATTCTTTTGCACACTAAAGCTTGAGAACTGCTGCATTACACACTACTGTCCACAATCCTTTCTGCTAAATTGATCACATTTTTTTTCCAGTTGTTATATGGTTCAGCAGAAAAAGCAAAGTACTGCATTTTGCTGAAGTTCAACTCAGGAGTCCCTTTTGGCCATTTGGGAACATCACAAAAAGTCAAAGTTGTCTTTGCCTTACTTCCAGATTCAAAGGGCCCTTGAATTTTGGGATCCATGCATTGGGCCATATTTTCAAGGTTACATTCTTGAATCAAACGAGCAGTGGCCAGTTATTCCTATATACAGCCTGAGTACACAAAAGGAGATACGGCGAATCTGCAACTCAAGAATTTATTTTTATATACTTAACAACGAGTCACACGGTACTCTCTCCTCTGCCAAAATGAGAGCCCTTTGTTCTCTTTTTCTCATACACTTCTGTGATCCAAATGTTTTACCACAAACCCTTCAGTATTTTCTCCTTTCTGACAAAATAAACAAAAAATTTCACTGACTAATAAATATCTCTGACAAAGATGCTCTAATTTTAGCATATAATACATTTGTCTTCTTTCAAATTTGATTCTTTTACTACGTTTTCAGTACTACAGTAATTCTAATCCATAAATAATGGGCCTATCCCTGCATACTGTCTGTTTTCCACATTTCTGCCCTCTTTGTGAGAATGAAAGGATTAATAGACCCAAGGTTCATTTCAGGCCCAATTTCAGGCTGATACATCAGCAACGTCTGTCTCTCCCAGTTTTGGGAACCTGGCATTCTCAGTCAGTAACCTGCTGGATAACTACAGATTTTTCTGCTTCTTGGTTTTCTCAGAGTTCTATAGTCACACTTTACTATATTGTTGTCCCCCAGGAGCAAATCTTACATTGGACATATTATTTCCTAATAAAATTTGCTTGCACACAAGAAGAAAGCGTTGTGCTGACTTTGAAGTCAGGCCAAACTCTATGGCTGATGACCTGAGCAAGCTGCTTACTTCTCTGTTCAGTTCACCATCTATAAAATGGGTATAATTCAGTGGTTCTCAAATTCTAGGGTACGTTGGCATTATTACCTGGAGGTCATGTAAAAAGAGAAAGCAGGCCAGGTGCAGTGGCTCATGCCTGTAATCCCAGCACTTTGGGAGGCCGAGGTGGGCAGATCACAAGGTCAGGAGTTCGAGAACAGCCTGGACAGTATGGTGAAACCCCATCTCTACTAAAACTACAAAAATTAGCTGGGCATGGTGGCAGGCTCCTGTAATCCCAGCTACTTGGGAGGCTGAGGCAGGAGAATCACTTGAACCTGGGAGGTGGTAGTTGCAGTGAGGCAAGATCACACCACTGCACTCCAGCCTGGGTGACAGAGTGAGACTCTGTCTCAATAAATAAATAAATAAATAAATACAAGTAGACTGCTGGGCCCTCCACAGAATTTCTGATTCAATGGGTCTATGACGTGGCCCAATAATTGGCATTTCTAAAAAGGTCTCAGGTGATGGCAGATGCTGCTTGTTTAGAGACCACACATTGAGAATCACTGGCATAATGTTACTAGGATTAGAAACACTATCTGCAACGTTCCCAATTCCAAGTATCCGCCTAATAACTATTAGTCCTCTGTTTTCCACTTCTATTCCACGTCTCCTCAAAGGAAAGGAAATAGATGACAAAAATAAATTGATGACATTGGATTTAAATGTAACTAAGCTAAATGTAATTATTGTTGGACAAGCTTTTCTGGCAGTAAACCAAAAGAGTATTTCTGAGGAAGTAAATGAAAGGGAATATTTTAGATAAATGAACATTCGAAGCTAATGACTGGCACTAGTGAAGGCATCAGGCAAAGGGAAGGCCTATATACTGTTAGCAGAAAAATAAACATATACATAATTTTGGAGAGCAATTTGGTAGTACCCACCAAAATGTGACCCAGCAATTTCACTTCTAGAACTATATTTTTGAGAAATAAACACAAATAAACAGGGATATAGTGCAACATATTTGCATAGCAGCTCCTAAACTCAAGAATGCAAGAAACGTAATTTTTTTCCATAAGTCAACTCGATTTATATTTCAAGCCCATTGCACCAGGTGGTAAAAATAAATCTCATTTATTTCAGGATTCATTCCCTGATATTTTTTCTGCAGTTGCATCTGAAAACCAGGAGGCACATACAGAGCAGAGGGGTGTGTGTGTGTGTGTGTGTGTGTACAGTATTTGGCCTTATGTCTAATCCATTAATGCTGTCATCTGCTGACTTGGCCATCATTCGGTTGGTACTTGATAGATTTTATATACAGATTTCTGCTGCCTCATTGCATGATTTTCTCCTCACAGTCCCAGCCTGTCTGCTTCATGCTCATCACCTGCTGCTTCTATTGTCCCCATACTATCGTGGGCTGCCAGATACTATGGGAGGCTGAGACTCTGATTCCTTTGACATTTTCAGATGCTTAGGATTATTCTGCTGTTTCCATGTCTTGTAAATTCTGAGCTTGTGTGGAACTCTAATCAATTACGTACTTATTTATTTTAGTCCTACGAATAGAGCAGATCAATAAAGTTCAACTACTAGCTTTGAAAGTGTCACAGGTTTCCATTTTGAACCTTGTATTACTTTAGTTTTTATCAGATACTAAAGAAAAGAAAATAACCATTTTGATGGCAAAAAAATCTTGTTTTCAAGACAAGTCCCAGATGTAAGCTCCTTCTTAATCAGTGACTCAGTGATTATAACTTAGCAACATGCAAGTCTGTGTTAACTATATATAGCACTATTTTTGTACGCATTAAAATGAGCCCCTGATGGTCAAAATAGTTTTTTTTAATTTTCAAAATGATAGCAGCTGTTTATCCTTCATTTTGAGAATAATTTGGGGAGTTATGTACTTTACTTTTTGCCCAAAAAACAGAAATGACTTCATTGTTTAGATACAGGAAGAAATATGTTAAATCATCTAACCAATGCTGCTTGGAATAGGCTTCTTTAAAACATATTTGGATTGTGTAACTGTTCTGAACTAAACTTGGCTTGCTAAGCTCTGGATGTTATATAACCTCAGAGAAAATACAAAAATAAGAAATAAAGACAGAATTACACAAAAGACAATGAGGTTGAGGCATTTCAGTGTTCATTTTTTAAGAACCCATAATGTACCAGGTGTTGTGAATACAAAGATAGATGGGGCACAGCTCCTGTTGTTGAGATCTCCAGGTAGGTGGGGAGATAATCAAATAATAGTGACAACAGTAAACACAAAGTACAGAGCCAGAGAGCATTTATTCTACCTGCAGAAAGGCTTCGTGGTGGAGGTAACATTTAATCTGTGGTGAAAGAGGAAAGGAAGCATATTCAAGATTCAAGGACAGAATTTACCAAGAGATCCTATTCATTAGACTATAAGCTTGGTGATAGGAGGAAGAATGTCTGATTGACCTTCTATGCATTTAATGCCTAGAAGAATGCCTGATACATAAGATGTAATAAATATGTATTTGCTGAATGAGTGGAAGCATGATTTCAGGCAAAGGTGGGTGGTTCAAGGTTATTCTATCTGATGAAACACAGAAAGAGTGGGATTAACAGATGAGAAAAGCTAGAAAGGTATGTAAGGAGCAAATGCCATGACTATCACCTTCTGAGAAGTTAGGATTTTGTCTTGCAGACAATGGCATGCCATTAATAGCATTTGAGTAGGGCAGAGACCCAGGTGAGGATTTAGTAAAATGTTAAGTGGATCTTTCCAGGTGCTTGGAACTAGGGTTTATAGGTAAGGACCAATGATAAGTACCTCATATTACAAAGAAAACACTCAATTATCACATCACAGGCTTTACCTTCACTTCGTCTGTACTCCCCCTGCCGCCCCCAACATGCACACACACATGCACGCAGCCCTGTGGATGGCATTCTTGGCGAGGTGAAATGTTCCTTCATTTAGCCAGGGTGCCTGAACAACCCTGCAGCCTCTGCTCCCTAGTCTCAATACCCCTTCACAGGGAGCCATGGGAGTCAAAGTGGTCCTCTTCTTTTTTCCCTGAGGGCCACAGGACTTGGTGTGATGATTCCTCTCCCTCCCTTTGGCTTTTATTCACAGGCAAATTACCAAACTATTATAGCAAAACTATTACAGCAAATCACCTGCCTTCATATATTCCTAGACTAGAAGAAAGGACCTGTCTCCAAGTTCCAGTTCAATAGCCACCTACAAGGTACACACATCAAGCATTCCCAGTAATTCTCTCATCACACTCTCCACTGCAATTTCATGCAGTGTGGTCCCCAGACTTTGCAGCTGATCAAGCATTTAGCCAGGGATGGAACCAAAATGCATAGCTTCACCTCTTGCAGGGATCCTCAAGCTCTTGTTCCTGATCCCTAACCTTCAGGCGTCATCACTGGGCATGGTGGTGGATAGAATGTGAACACAGACAGGTGAGCAGGAAAGCCTCTCTCCACAAACATTGTCCAGAAAAGTTATTGTTTTGTTGAATTTGGGATGGTAGACGGAATAGCTCCTTACCTCTTAGTTTAGAGAGTTGGTAACCAAATCGCTGGCTGCTCTCTTTGGAATGTGGAGCCAATGAGCACTTCTTGTCCTCATCTAGAGATCCGAGAAGCCAACTTCAGGGCAACAGAAAAAATTTCTCTCAACATTCAATATTGGTTTCCAATAGAAATAGAATGTGAGCCACATTATGCAATTACAATTTCTTTAGTAGCCACATTAAATAAGGTAAAATGAAATATGTAGAATTAATTTTAAAATATGTTTCAACCCAATGTAGCCAATTATAAGTAGTGATCAATATAAACATTATAATAAGATAATTGCATTCTTTTTTGACACTAAGTCTTCAAAATCTTGTGTGTATTCTGTCCTTACAGCACATCTCAATTTGGACTAGCCTCATTTTAAGTGCCTAGTAGATTTTTTTTGAATAATAAGATGTAGATAAACTTGTGACCAAAGCTAGCAATGGTTCCTTATTGATCACAGGGTAAGTTCAAATTCCTATTACAAATATATTTGTTTTTAGGGAGCTGTCTTCAAGGGTAGTGGGGAGGTCACCTGACGCAGGTCTCTTCTTACCATAGAAGACCACCCTATTTAATATGGCCTTGATTTCTAATTGATTATTTAGAAACTTAATTTTTTTTTTTATTATACTTCAGGTTTTAGGGTACATGTGCACAATGTGCAGGTTAGTTACATATGTATCCATGTGCCATGTTGATTTCCTGCACCCATTAACTCGTCATTTAGCATTAGGTATATCTCCTAATGCTGTCCCTCCCCCCTCCCCCAACCCCGCAACAGTCCCCAGAGTGTGATGTTCCCCTTCCTGTGTCCATGAGTTCTCATTGTTCAATTCCCACCTATGAGTGAGAATATGCGGTGTTTGGTTTTTTGTCCTTGCGATAGTTTACTGAGAATGATGTTTTCCAGTTTCATCTATGTCCCTACAAAGGACACGAACTCATCATTTTTTATGACTGCATAGTATTCCATGGTGTATATGTGCCACATTTTCTTAATCCAGTCTATCGTTGTTGGACATTTGGGTTGGTTCCAACTCTTTGCTATTGTGAATAGTGCCGCAATAAACATACGTGTGCATGTGTCTTTATAGCAGCATGATTTATAGTCCTTTGGGTATATACCCAGTAAAGGGATGGCTGGGTCAAATGGTATTTCTATTTCTAGATCCCTGAGGAATCGCCACACTGACTTCCACAATGGTTGAACTAGTTTACAGTCCCACCAACAGTGTAAAAGTGTTCCTATTTCTCCACATCCTCTCCAGCACCTGTTGTTTCCTGATTTTTTAATGATGGCCATTCTAACTGGTGTGAGATGGTATCTCACTGTGATTTTGATTTGCATTTCTCTGATGGCCAGTGATGATGAGCATTTCTTCATGTGTTTTTTGGCTGCATAAATGTCTTCTTTTGAGAAGTGTCTGTTCATGTCCTTTGCCCACTTTTTGATGGGGTTGTTTGTTTCTTTCTTGTAAATTTGTTTGAGTTCATTGTAGATTCTGGATATTAGCCCTTTGTCAGATGAGTAGGTTGCAAAAATTTTCTCCCATTCTGTAGGCTGCCTGTTCACTCTGATGATAGTTTCTTTTGCTGTGCAGAAGCTCTTTAGTTTAATTAGATCCCATTTGTCAATTTTGGCTTTTGTTGCCATTGCTTTTGGTGTTTTAGACATGAAGTCCTTGCCCACGCCTATGTCCTGAATGGTATTGCCTAGGTTTTCTTGTAGGATTTTAATGGTTTTAGGTCTAACATTTAAGTCTTTAATCCATCTTGAATTAATTTTTGTATAAGGTGTAAGGAAGGGATCCAGTTTCAGCTTTCTACATATGGCTAGCCAGTTTTCCCAGCACCATTTATTAAATAGGGAATCCTTTCCCCATTTCTTGTTTTTGTCAGGTTTGTCAAAGATCAGATAGTTGTAGATATGCGGCATCATTTCTGAGGGCTCTGTTCTGTTCCATTGATCTATGTCTCTGTTGTGGTACCAGTACCATGCTGTTTTGGTTACTGTAGTCTTGTAGTATAGTTTGAAGTCAGGTAGCGTGATGCCTCCAGCTTTGTTCTTTTGGTGTAGGATTGACTTGGCCATGCAGGCTCTTTTTTGGTTCCATATGAACTTTAAAGTAGTTTTTTCCAATTCTGTGAAGAAAGTCATTGGTAGCTTGATGGGGATGGCATTGAATCTATAAATTACCTTGGGCAGTATGGCCATTTTCACGATATTGATTCTTCCAACCCATGAGCATGGAATGTTCTTCCATTTGTTTGTATCCTCTTTTATTTCATTGAGCAGTGGTTTGTAGTTCTCCTTGAAAAGGTCCTTCACATCCCTTGTAAGTTGGATTCCTAGGTATTTTATTCTCTTTGAAGCAATTGTGAATGGGAGTTCACTCATGATTTGGCTCTCTGTTTGTCTGTATTTGGTGTACAAGAATGCTTGTGATTTTTGTACATTGATTTTGTATCCTGAGACTTTGCTGAAGTTACTTATCAGCTTAAGGCGATTTTGGGCTGAGACAATGGGGTTTTCTAGATATACAATCATGTCATCTGCAAACAGGGACAATTTGACTTCCTCTTTTCCTAATTGAATACCCTTTATTTTCTTCTCCTGCCTGATTGCTCTGGCCAGAACTTCCAGCACTATGTTGAATAGGAGTGGTGAGAGAGGGCATCCCTGTCTTGTGCCAGTTTTCAGAGGGAATGCTTCCAGTTTTTGCCCATTCAGTATGATATTGGCTGTGGGTTTGTCGTAGATAGCTGTTATTATTTTGAGATACGTCCCGTCAATACCTAATTTATTGAGAGTTTTTAGCATGAAGGGTTGTTGAATTTTGTCAAAGGCCTTTTCTGCATCTATTGAGATAATCATGTGGTTTTTGTCTTTGGTTCTGTTTATATGCTGGATTACATTTATTGATTTGTGTATGTTGAACCAGCCTTGCATCCCAGGGATGAAGCCCACTTGATCATGGTGGATAAGCTTTTTGATGTGCTGTTGGATTCGGTTTGCCAGTATTTTATTGAGGATTTTTGCATCAATGTTCATCAAGGATATTGGTCTGAAATTCTCTTTTTTGGTTATGTCTCTGCCAGGCTTTGGTATCAGGACGATGCCGGCTTCATAGAATGTGTTAGGGAGGATTCCCTCTTTTTCTATTGATTGGAATAGTTTCAGAAGGAATGGTACCAGTTCCTCCTTGTACCTCTGGTAG
Source organism: Symphalangus syndactylus (assembly GCF_028878055.3). Lineage (NCBI taxonomy): Eukaryota > Metazoa > Chordata > Mammalia > Primates > Hylobatidae > Symphalangus > Symphalangus syndactylus. The sequence continues at coordinate 69,457,436 of NC_072439.2, forward strand.
AATTCAGCTGTGAATCCATCAGGTCCTGGACTCTTTTTGGTTGGCAAGCTATTGATTATTGCCACAATTTCAGAACCTGTTATTGGTCTATTCAGAGATTCAACTTCTTCCTGGTTTAGTCTTGGGAGGGTGTATTTGTCAAGGAATTTATCCATTTCTTCTAGGTTTTCTAGTTTATTTGCATAGAGGTGTTTGTAGTATTCTCTGATAGTAGATTGTATTTCTGTGGGATGGGTGGTAATATCCCCTTTTCCATTTTTTATTGCGTCTATTTGATTCTTCTCTCTTTTCTTCTTTATTAGTCTTGCTAGTGGTCTATCAATTTTGTTGATCTTTTCAAAAAACCAGCTCCTGGATTCATTAATTTTTTGAAGGGTTTTTTGTGTCTCTATTTCCTTCAGTTCTGCTCTGATCTTAGTTATTTCTTGGCTTCTGCTAGCTTTTGAATGTGTTTGCTCTTGCTTTTCTAGTTCTTTTAATTGTGATATTAGGGTGTCAATTTTGGATCTTTCCTGCTTTCTCTTGTGGGCATTTAGTGCTATAAATTTCCCTCTACACACTGCTTTGAATGTGTCCCAGAGATTCTGGTATGTTGTGTCTGTGTTCTCGTTGGTTTCAAAGAACATCTTTATTTCTGCCTTCATTTCATTATGTACCCAATAGTCATTCAGGAGCAGGTTGTTCAGTTTCCACGTAGTTGAGCGGTTTTGAGTGAGTTTCTTAATCCTGAGTTCTAGTTTGATTGCACTGTGGTCTGAGAGACAGTTTGTTATAATTTCTGTTGTTTTACATTTGCTGAGGAGAGCTTTACTTCCAACTATGTGGTCAATTTTGGAATAGGTGTGGTGTGGTGCTGAAAAAAATGTATATTCTGTTGATATGGGGTGGAGAATTCTGTAGATGTCTATTAGGTCCACTTGGTGCAGAGCTGAGTTCAATTCCTGGATATCCTTGTTAACTTTCTGTCTCGTTGATCTGTCTAATGTTGACAGTGGGGTGTTAAAATCTCCCATTATTATTGTGTGGCAGTTTAAGTCCCTTTGTAGGTCACTCAGGACTTGCTTTATGAATCTGGGTGCTCCTGTGTTGGGTGCATATATATTTAGGATAGTTAGTTCTTCTTGTTGAAGTGATCCCTTTACCATTATGTAATGGCCTTCTTTGTCTCTTTTGATCTTTGTTGGTTTAAAGTCTATTTTATCAGAGACTAGGATTGCAACCGCTGCCTTTTTTTGTTTTCCATTTGCTTGATAGATCTTCCTCCATCCCTTTATTTTGAGTCTATGTGTGTCTCTGCACGTGAGATGGGTTTCCTGAATACAGCACACTGATGGGTCCTGACTCCTTAACCAGTTTGCCAGTCTGTGTCTTTTAATTGGAGCATTTAGCCCATTTACATTTAACGTTAATATTGTTATGTGTGGATCTGATCCTGTCATTATGATGTTAGTTGGTTATTTTGCTCATTAGTTGATGCAGTTTCTTCCTAGCCTCAATGGTCTTTACAATTTGGCATGTTTTTGCAGTGGCTGGTACCGGTTGTTCCTTTCCATGTTTAGTGCTTCCTTCAGGAGCTCTTTTAGGGCAGGCCTGGTGGTGACAAAATCACTCAGCGTTTGCTTGTCTGTAAAGTATTTTATTTCTCCTTCACTTATGAAGCTTAGTTTGGCTGGATATGAAATTCTGGGTTGAAAATTCTTTTCTTTAAGAATGTTGAATATCGGCCCCCACTCTCTTCTGGCTTGTAAAGTTTCTGCCGAGAGATCAGCTGTTAGTCTGATGGGCTTCCCTTTGTGGGTAACCTGACCTTTCTCTCTGGCTGCCCTTAACATTTTTTCCTTCATTTCAACTTTGGTGAATCTGACAATTATGTGTCTTGGAGTTGCTCTTCTCGAGGAGTATCTTTGTGGCGTTCTCTGTATTTCCTGAATCTGAATGTTGGCCTGCCTTGCTAGATTGGGGAAGTTCTCCTGAATAATATCTTGCAGAGTGTTTTCCAACTTGGTTCCATTCTCCCCGTCATTTTCAGGTACACCAATCAGACGTAGGTTTGGTCTTTTCACGTAGTCCCAACTTTCTTGGATGCTTTGTTCATTTCTTTTTATTCTTTTTTCTCTAAACTTCCCTTCTCGCTTCATTTCATTCATTTCATCTTCCATCAGCGATACCCTTTCTTCCAGTTGATCGCATCTGCTACTGAGGCTTCTGCAATCTTCATGTAGTTCTCGAAACTTGGCTTTCAGCTCCATCAGCTCCTTTAAGCCCTTCTCTCCATTGGTTATTCTGGTTATCCATTCTTCTAATTTGTTTTCAAAGTTTTTAACTTCTTTGCTATTGTTTTGAATTTCCTCCCGTAGCTCAGAGTAGTTTGATCGTCTGAAGCCTTCTTCTCTCAACTCGTCAAAGTCATCCTCCATCCAGCTTTGTTCCATTGCTGGTGAGGAACTGCGTTCCTTTGGAGGAGGAGAGGTGCTCTGCTTTTTAGAGTTTCCAGTTTTTCTGCTCTGTTTTTTCCCCATCTTTGTGGTTTTATCTACTTTTGGTCTTTGATGATGGTGATGTACAGATGGGTTTTTGGTGTGGATGTCCTTTCTGATTGTTAGTTTTCCTTCCACCAGACAGGACCCTCAGCTGCAGGTCTGTTGGAGTTTACTAGAGGTCCACTCCAGACCCTGTTTGGCTGGGTGTCAGCAGCGGTGGCTGCAGAACAGCGGATTTTCATGAGACCACAAATTCACCTGTCTGATAGTTCCTCTGGAAGTTTTGTCTCAGAGGAGAACCCGGCCGACTGAGGTGTCAGTCTGTCCCTACTGGGGGGGTGCCTCCCAGTTAGGCTGCTCAGGGGTGAGGGACCCACTTTAGGAGGCAGTCTGTCTGTTCTCAGATCTCCAGCTGCGTGCTGGGAGAACCACTACTCTCTTCAAAGCTGTCAGTCAGACAGGGACATTTAATTCTGAGGAGGTTCCTATTGACTTTTTGTTTGTCTGTGCCCTGCCCCCAGAGGTGGAGCCTACAGAGGCAGGCAGGCCTCCTTGAGCTGTGGTGGGCTCCACCCAGTTCGAGCTTCCTGGCTGCTTTGTTTACCTAAGCAAGCCTGGGCAATGGCGGGCGCCCCTCCCCCAGCCTCGTTGCTGCCTTGCAGCGTGATCTCAGACTGCTGTGCTAGCAATCAGCAAGACTCCGTGGGCATAGGACCCTCTGAGCCAGGTGCGGGACACAATCTCCTAGTGTGCCGTTTTCCAGGCCCATTGGAAAAGCGCAGTATTAGGATGGGACTGACCCGATATTCCAGGTGCAGTCTGTTACCCCTTTCTTTGACTAGGAAAGGGAACTCCTTGACCCCTTGCGCTTCCCGAGTGAGGCAATGCCTCGTCCTGCTTCGGCTCGCGCATAGTGCGCTTCACCGACTGTCCTGCACCCACTGTTTGGCACTCCCTAGTGAGATGAAACCGGTACCTCAAGCAGAAATGCAGAAATCACCCGTCTTCTGTGTCGCTCAGGCTGGGAGCTGGAGACCGGAGCTGTTCCTATTCAGCCATCTTGGCTCACAAAGAGGAAACTTAATTGTTTTTAAAACTCTGAAAGGAATAGTTTTTCCTGACTCAGGTCACTGCCTTAATTAAATACAGCTGAAATTCTAGAGTAACTTTCCTTTGAACTTTGCATCACAGCTTTTAAAAACTGATGAATTTTTTCCTCTTAAAGCACAAATCAAACTTTCCTTCCACAAAGGCAATTCAGTACAGAGCTTTGCAGACTGATGTGTCTACTTCAATGGCCTGGTAACTGAACACAGGCTGGATGTGCCCCATCTGCTCTGTTTCAGATTTATTCCTTCAGACTGAGCAAGAAAGAATCAAGGTAGAAAAGATAGAGTAAAATACTGGTCATTATTTTCAAATTTTATTTTTTATTTTTTTGGTTTGGCAAGTTGCCTCATTCCACACAGACTTTATGAGGCGCTTATGTCTTATTTTTTGAAGGTGAGAACTGTGATCTAATCTGTATTCTATGGGTTACTTAACACGTTGAGAATGCCCAATAAATATTAAACAGGAAGAGTTTATTGAACCACCAAACACCATACACTTCCTGGTTCATCTGTTGTACCAACTTCCAGTGCAGATCCATCATGAATAGATGAGTAGTTGGATAGAATAATGAGTGAATTTACTTGATAGTTCACTGCCAAAATATTGGTACTTATAATTAAATAATATTTCCTTGTCTTCTCCTATGAATCCAAGGAAAATAGTCTCACATTAGTAACAATTCTAAGTTTAAACATTAGTAACAATTCTAAGTTTAAACAAATACATAGTAGCCCTTTGTCTCTGAAAGTTTTAAAGCAGAGGTTAAAGTCCAGTAGCCCCTATTATCATCAATCCATAAAAGTAGAACCCCTAAAATAACCTTCTGGCACCTCAAATTCAAAAAACTTTAATAACACCAGAATATACAATAGTTAAAATATTAACTCTGAATTATTCAAATTGAATTATATTCAATACTATTTTAGTGCTAACTAGGTTTTATTTCTTCAAAACTATTCATTTATCAGATTCAATCATTTAAACAGCAATTGAGTATAGTACAGAGCACCTACTATGTTCCAGGCATGGTTCTAGGCTCTGGAAAACTGAAAAATTCTAGCTTTAATGGAGCCTACATTCTATTAGAGTATTTATTTCAACAGTTACTCAATCAAAATATTTAAAACATTTAATTTAATCAAATATTTTACTTTAATTCAGGCATTTATTGCTTTTAATTCCATTTTTGTTTGAGAGAAAATCCACAAGGCAGATGTCGGAACTATGGCACCAATCAAGGTCTTTTGATTATGAAATTTATGTTCTTTTCATAGCAGTGTGACTGGTATTTGTCTTTCAATTCAATTTGTTCAGGAAAGCCACAAGATCCCTTCTAGCTCTAAGACTGTCTTTTTTCTGATTTTGTAATAAAATGTTCTAATCCAAAGATAACCTCCAGAAAATTGAGTCTCAATTTGAAAATGAAGATAATAAGGCTAAAGATAGTACTGACGATGTAACTCTTTCCTAAAGGGTTCTACAAGGAAGGTTTATGAAAACCTTGAGAATAAAAATAAAGAATAATCATATCCTTATAGATTGTATTAAGACGACAGAAATTGTATGGTGAGTTGAAACTCTTCTATTTTATATTCAAATATATTAACCGCCATTCTTTCAGACTTGCTCTGAAATGTGTTTCTCAGGATAATTAAGAGCTGCTTCTTTGAGGGTAGAAGAGTGGTTATCAGCGGCTGGGGGCAGGTGTTGAGGATAAACTGGTTAAAGGATAACAAATTTCAGTTAGATAGGAAGAATAGGCATGGAGATTATAGTTAGTAACAATGTATTGCATTTTTGAAAATTGCTGACAGTAGATTTTAAATGTTCTTACCACAAAAAAGAGAAGTATGTAAAGTAATGCCTATGTTAATGAGCTCTATTTAGCCATTCCACAATGTATTCCTATTTCAAAACAACATATACATGATAAATACATGCAATTTTTGTCAATTAAAATAAATAAAAAATAAGCTTAAAAAGTAACTCCTTGTTTTCTTATAAGTTACATACTATATATCTGTATTATAAAAGCATTTTAACCTCATCAAATAATATGGTCTTCTCCTTTCCTCGGGAAGCCCCTCACAGCTAAATTGCTTCATATGTTTCTTGAATGCCTATTACTAATATATTTACTTTTTAAAATGTTGACTAAAAGCATGGTAAAGAGAGCAGATAATGTGGGAGACAGGAAGGGGTCTGGGCGAGACAATCCCTTAAATAATCAGAAGCCATCCATGATCTAGAAGATTACTTGTTTTAAAATTCTAAAGGAAATTTTATTGTTCCAGCTCCCTGCCCCATTTAAATAAAGGCTGGCTTCTAGAATTAATTTGTCTTTGAAATTTGCATCACTTTTTAAAAATTAATTAAAACTATTATCTCTTAAATCATCAATCTAGTTTGCTGTCTACTGAGGCAAGTCAAGGCAGCCCACTTGCAGATGAAAGTGAATACTCTCCATGCCACAACATTCAGAGCCCCTAGACCATCTTCTCAGTTGCACTCTACCTTTATAATTGCTTCCTAAATGTTGGCTTTTTCAGGAAGCTGCAGGTGCCTCAGAATCAAAATGATACCTACCAGTTCCCTTTCTGAACTTCCTTTGTCTCTTCATTACATACATTTCAATAACATTTATTAAATAATTTCATGTGCCAGGTGTCTGGGTGCGGAGGCTCATGCCTGTAATCCCAGCACTTAAGATCAGGAGTTTGAGACTAGCTTGGCCTACATAGCAAAACCCCATCTCTACTAGAAATACAAAAATTAGCTGGGAGTGTTGGTGGGTGCCTGTAATCCCAGCTACTCAGGAGGCTGAGGCACGAGAATCGCTTGAACCTGGGAGGCAGACATTGCAGTGAGCCAAGATCGCCCCACTGCACTCCAGCCTGGGTGACAGAGGGAGATTCAGTCTCCAAAACAAAAAACAAAAATTATGTTCTAGGTGTCATTTCCCAGAAATGTAAAAATGAGTGTTATTGCCTGCTCTATATTACTCACAGTATAGCAAGGAAGAGAGATACAAGAAAGAATGGGATTGTTTACTGTGATAGAGACATGCATAGAGTCTAACAGAAGCATCCTAAAAGGGTCTCTAACCCAGATTGGGAACTCAGAGGTTTCCTGGTGAACATGGTGCCCAAGAGAATTCAAAAAAGAAACTGGGATTCCTCAGAGAGGATACAATGTGAAGGCAAATCGTCTCTGTCTTTTGCTGGAATTCATACCTATCATGAAGCTCATCATTAGTATACTGTATCCCATATACTTCATAGCTCCCATTCTAGATAGTGAGTTCTATGAGTCGAGGCCCATGTTTGATACAAATTTCTCTCTTGCACAGGATCTAGAAACTCTGAGTCAAGCAGGCTCATTCTGCAACACACAGGTGACGGGATTAAGAGACCTACAAGTCAAGCATAAAGGTTTCTTCTAATTACACTAGAAATACATCATGCAAGAGCTGAAATTTTTCTCGTATTGAAGCAGATAAAGACATTCGAAACCTTTTAAGGAAAAGCTGAAAAACTCTCAACTTTTATTTGCTTACTAAAGCAAAGGCCATGAACAGCTCAAAGGGAATCATTTCCATTTTCTTCATCATGTGCATTTGTCAAACCTCACAAAGAACAGTGTAGATAACACAAGTGAATACTGAATGGTGCTAAAGAGGATAACTTCTCATACTGTACATCAAAGTGATAGCATTGAAAATTGATGCAAGACAAAGCAATTTCAAGAGACTAAACAGACTGAATTGTAGCTTCCTTTATCCCTCTCCTCCCACCTCCGAAGTTAGTTTTAAGGGTTCACAGCAGTAATTAAAAAATATTGATAATACTCAGTGCTGGTAAGTATGTAAAAATATGTACTCTTAAATACAGCTTGTAGAGGTGTAAATTGATGTATTTTTAGAGAACAACATGAATATTATATATAACCCTAAAAATACATTTCCTTAACAGCAATTCTACTTCTAAAAATCTATATAAATATTAAAAATTTTATCATACAAATCTATAGTAATGGTATAGAAATATATCTAGAATACATTGCTATTTTTTAAAAACCTGGGTTACACAGAGAGTCTATCATATGGTTCTATTTTTAGTAATTAATAAATGCACCAAAAATTCTGGTAAAATGTGGTCCTAAATGCTTACAGCAATTATGTCTGATAAGCAATATTAGAATAAAATCGCTTCTTTACGACTTTTCGAAGAGTCTTCACGTAATAACCCTACTTCCACACCCTCAAAAGTTACCCAACTCTCCACACTGTTTTCAAATATTTTGGAATAAATATGCATGACATTGATAATCAGAAGATCTATTATACTATTAAAGTTCTAATTCTAGCCTTTCTCATGCTGTGTGTATGTGGTGTGTGTCCTGGTGTGTCCTGCAAGTTTCTCTCTGCTCCCATTTGTCACATGCAGGGCATCCTCGTGACAAATTTAAGCTATAAAAGAAAGAGGATATTTGAAATTAGAACTGCTGGGAAAGGCATCTTGTAGTTTATTTGCACACAAGTACTGGCTGATTTTTTTTTTTATTACCACACCCACATTCCTTGAAAAGCCTGACTTTCTTTATGTGGAAATTTCTAAGCCACACATTCTGCATGCAGGCTTCCCAGGCTCCTACACCAAGCAATAGCTTCTCCTTTCTTTGACCTTCAATTTAGGCGATAGCAACCATAACATAATATACAATTTTCTCTGGCTTGTGGATGTTACTTTAGACTGTAAACTCTTTAAGAGAAGGCTTTTCTTTTCCTTTTTGTACCCCTACAGAGATCAGACTGAAGCTGGTTAAGCAAAATGCCCTATTTACTTCCTCAGTTATATGGTAACACAGAAAGCTGAGTAACCTGGGGAATTTGAAAATACCGTATTTTAAAAGATACATTTTGAGTTCTTTTAAAAAATGGTCTAACAAAGCATGTATATACAATAGGCGTTTGGAAATCTTCATCATGATGAATGGAGTACTCGTCAACCTATACTTCATTGTAAACAAAATGGTGATTAAGTGTTTGCTGTTAATGTTGAAATCATGCCATAGAAACAGAATAGACTATGTCTAAAACACAGAAATGTAAGAAAAGAAACAAAAATGCCCCTTCCTGAGCAGTTAATTTCAGCATTTTTGGTAAATCTTGGCTTGCTTACAAAGAATTGTTTCCTTTGCAAGAAGTGAGAGGAACACATTGTTTATCTGACAGGTCACTGTCTTGCAGGAAACAGAGCTACTGTAAGGCGGTGTTTCCTAATGAATTTAAAATATGATGCCATGACATTTTGTAAGATGAGAGCTAATTAGTTCAGGGTCCTGAAAAGAATAAATTCATCATGAGCAAGTCCTCACTTGCTTTCCAACTGAGTGGCATTCACATTACATTCTTCAAACAGCAGAGCCCCCCCCGAAAGAACCTTGAGAACGAAGAAGTTACAATCAGATTCCAGGCTCCAGGCATGGATTAAACAAACCAAGTGTCTCCACAGCAATTCTCAGTCCTGTATACAGATGAAATGTTAAAAGACTCTTCACTTTTCCAGGAACTTAAACCCAAGGAAAAGGCAAACACTGGTAAAACCACACACCACTCAAAGATTTCAGCTTTAAGACACTTTTCTACCCTCTCATGGCCTAATTCTGTTTTTGTTTTGTTTTGTTTCTTACAAACGGAGTCTCGCTCTGTCCCCCAGGCTGGAGTGCAGTGGCACAACCTCGACTCACTGCAAGCTCCACCTCCCGGGTTCACGCCATTCTCCTGCCTCAGCCTCCCGAGTAGCTGGGACTACAGGCGCCCGCCACCACGCCCGGCTAATTTTTTTTATTTTTAGTAGAGACGGGGTTTCACCGTGTTAGCCAGGATGGTCTTGATCTCCTGACCTCATGATCCACCCGCCTTGGCCTCCCAAAGTGCTGGGATTACAGGCCTGAGCCACCGCGCCCGGCCTCACGGCCTAATTCTGACTGGGGCAGAGAGAAAATGGTCTGGTAGGGCAGTGCTTCTCAAATCTGAGTGTGCACACCCATCGCCTGGGGGTCTTGTCTTCCAGGGGATGCTGGCACTGCTGGTTTTAGGACTGAGTAGCAAGTTTCAGGAGTACCATGGGGCACCACGTTGTGTATTGCATCTGTAGCAGGAATGTTCAATCTTTTGGCTTCCCTGGGCTACACTGGAAGAAGAATTGTCTTGGGCCACACATAAAATACACTAACACTAATAATAGCTGTTGACCTAAAAACAAATTGCAAAAAAAATCTCATAATATTTTAAGAAAATTTACCAGTTTGCGTCGGGCCACATTAAAAGCCATCCCGGTCTCCCTGCGATCCGCAGGCCACAGGTTGGACAAGCTTGCATAGGGCTTCAAAGTATTGGGAAATCCCTGTGCTTCTTCAAAGTCAACTTTTTAAATCAATGGCGGATGAACAGGTGTGAGCAGCCCTTGAGGTGGAGGGAGTTGAAAGGAGGCTTCAGGCCCGAATTAGGGCTCCATCCTGTTTTGGGGTACCTGGTACATGCTTGGGCCACATTTGATACAAGCCATGCTCAAAAAGAGGGCAGCTCTATCCCTTCTGTGGCTGGAGGCCAAGGATTCTCAGAGGCACAGCTCAGATGGTGGAGCTTGAATTCACACCTTCCTGGCACAGCATCATGACCTATAAAGACTGTGTTCTTGCTTCAGGGAGAGCAAGGGGGAGAACAGGAGGAAGTGCTAACACCTTGCTTTTGTAGTTTCCTAGCGTCTAACTCTCTAGAAGACATGCGTTCCCTCCATTCCCACCTTCCTGTGGAAGGACAGATCAGACCCCTGACCATCACCTCAGCTCATCATTGCATCATCTGGATGGCTTCCCTAAGCTCCCACGTGGGCCCAGAAAGGAAACGGCTTATGACCTGCAGTCTTTGACTATCACCATCCCCATTCTATTTATGGCCCTGCTGTACCTCTGCTGCAAATTGGGAGAAGGTGACCCTTTTGTGGGGATGGAGGACAGGGACAAACCAGGCCGTGACCTGGCCAGTAAGGTGGGACTGGACTGGCTCCTCGTGGGCTTTGGCAAGGTGTAATCTGCACCATGGTGGTTACTGCTGAAAATGAGAGCCATCAGCTTGCTGAGAATCACTGAGCCCGGAGCTCCACTCTTGGGTGAGGGTGCTTCTTCCAGATCCCTGCCTACCCACCTGCAAGGCTTGCAGGAAGCCTTGAGAAGAACCAAGAATGAGGCTGATGCTCCTAGTTGTTCATGAGCAGCCGATGTGGTAGGCTGATGCCTAATAGTTTCTACCTTCTTCTGCATTTGTGGCTGAGAATCTACCCATGAGCCCCACAGAGCAAGAGCTGCCTGATTAATGCTCCTGCCTATGACATGGAAATTGTCAAAAATAGACCTGAATCCTTGCCAGGCCTCCCCCTGATTTCTGTGTAGTATGACCTTAAATATACTAGATAAGTCAGAAGCCTAAAATAGCTCAGCTCTACGAATAACAGAATTTGGTCCCCTCCCACTTCCGTAAGTTGAATTCTTAATTGCTAAATTTCAGGCTTTTTTTGTTGTTGTTTGTGTAAGATTTTTAAGGCTGCAACTCCATATTTGAAGTAAAGTGATCATAAAGTTAATTGCAAGGTAATTTGCCATTAATAGTTATCTGATTTCTACTTTGATCTAGTGGTTGTTAAGAAGAGTGGTTTTGGTTTTTTTATTCATGATTTTGTTGTTGATTCCTACTTTTATTTGCTGTACTGGAGAAAATTATTTCTGTGGGCCTCTTTGAGGTACAGCACATGACTCACAATTGTATATGTTCTGATAACACAAGAAAATAACATATTCTCTGTTAGTAGAATACAAATACTTAAAAATATACGTTTTTAAATATATGAAAAGGGGGGTCTGCTGATTCCATTATTAATACATTGCATCCTCACTTGGTTAAATTACTTTTGTTTCTGGAGGATTGTTTTGTATATGTATATTTGATGCTGTGTCCCTGGTGAGTTATAAACTCCTTGAACTACAGCTTCTACCATGCATTTGTTATAAATTTTTATTCATTTTATATATATTGATATTGTCAGTCCTCCTTACTTTTTAAAATTTGGATTTGACTTTATAATTCTGCACATCCTTTTCTTTTCAACATTTGCCTTCATTTTTCAAGTGTGTTTCTTATAGACAGCACGTCTGTATTTTTTAAAAACCCAATTCGATATTCCTTGTTTCATAACAGGAAAATTTGGTTCATTTGAATTCAGTGTGAAGATTCATATTTTTGTGTTGTTCTCATTTTATTTGCTATTTACTATTTATTCCTTTTTTCAATTTTTGCCTCTCTTTCTATTCTTGCTAATAATATTAAGCTTTTTGCTAGTCCTGTTGTTTCTCTTTTATCCCCTCATTCTGGTTTTTGAATTAGTGTTATTTTATGATTCCCCATAGCCCTAACTATAAACTTATTCTAACAATATAAACTATTCTAAAAATCATATATAATTTATGTGTCTTTATTTATATGTATTTATTAACACATAAAAATTAATAAGTAAGTGTAACCACTGGAGTATTTAATTTGCCATTCCTCCCGCCCCTTTAAAAAGGAGACATTTCCACTGGCCCCGGCTCTTCCATCCTGAGCAAACTCCCCACCTCCACAGTAGCCAACACTTGGGTTTACAGCAATGGTTTCAGATTTTCAGAGTTTCATATCCTGGCTAACATTTTTGAGATAAAAATTTCTTCTGTTTAGCCATAAGTTCTTAAAATTTAAATATATTCCAGTCATACCATTTTATTAATTCATTTTTTTCTCTATATCTTAAAATCTATGGCATCTCATGGTTCAACATTAGGAAATCCATCACTATGATTCAGTAAGTAAACAAATTCAAGGTGTCACATCATATTGCCTTTTTATGCTTTTGATTTTAGTAATATCCTTTCACATTCATAATCCAGATAGAGAGATAAGCAAGATTGTATCCACCAAGCCTCCTCTTTATTGATCTTCCAAATTGAAAAACATAGCTGCCATTTTAGTCAGCAGTTAAATTTTATTATAAAATATTTTTATACCTTTTCTGCTAACGTTACCTGCAACTCCCATGGTGATGCTTAAATCCATTTGGAAATTCAGCAAACTAGCAGAACGAAATTCTAAGAGACTTGGGCTTGTTGATGTGTCCACGCTTTCCATGGGAACTGACATTAAATATTTCACAAATACCATAACTTCCAGGAATTCACATTTTCTGTATTGAATGTAGAATTGTGAAATCATTAAGAAATAACTGAATCATTATTTCTTGACTCTCTCCTGCCTGTGAAAGCAGAACTATGAAATAGCTCAAGGAAATCAGAGATTTGTATCCATTATATTCAATAGCCTGCATGTGTCCAAATCACAGATGAAAGAATGTGGGCAAATATAAATTAAAATTGAATGTTGCAGAAGTGGTTGAGGAACTTCACCAGGATATATTAATGTACAAACTGAAAACTGATGAAAGGCAAGAGTTTGGTCCTATGTGGTCTAAAGGATAGGAACAGTTTTGTGGACATTTCTTCACTCTTCTCTTTCTGCTTTTCCAGACTTCTGAAGGGAGATTTGCTAGGAGAAATAAAAAGATGTATAAATTTCGGTGATGCTGAAGGTATGTGCAAACAAATTCTTCTCATTAATAGTAAAGGTATAAATTGGTGTGGATTTTCTAGAAGACAATTTAAAGGTACACACTTGGTTTCTAAAGAGTACACTTTTTAAAATATATCTTTTTAATCCCAATTTATTTACAATTTATTACAAGAAAGTATTTAGGTAATTATGCAAAGATGTATGTAAACTAAGTTCACTAATTGTTCTCAATACAAAAAAAGGATGAAATTCCATAAACATCTATTAAGAAAGACTTGGTTAAATAATTTATTGTACCTCCGTATGTTTAGTCATTAAAAATGGTCACTTAAATCTTTGGTGTATTGACATCAAATAATGTCAACAATAAATTTAAAAGGCATAAATATATAGAAAAATATCCCTATGTCTATATAAAGATGTCTACATACCCACCTATGAATACATGGAAACATATCTGCAAGGACAAAGTATAAAACCTTATCGGTAGTGTTTCTTCACAGTAGTATGAAAGGAATACAGTAGAAACATTTAACTCCTTCCAGTAATGGGAAGGAGAGGAAGAGTTCACAAAAACAGAAGGCAAATATTTTTGACATTTTGATATTTTAAATGTCATCTCTTTTCTTCATTTTTCTGGCTACATATATTGATTCAACACATATTAATAAGCAGGATGTAATATTCAATAAAAACTTCTGTAATTGCATTAGTTCCAATTTATCGTATAAAAACTATTCATTTTACATATCTCTTTCTATTAAACTAACATTTAGCATCTAAGGCACAGTTTTATTTTTGAAATTATTAATAAATTAAAATATTAGTGACAAACAAAAACTCTTGAGCTTTACAATAGGTTAATGATAAAGAAGACAGCCAATATTAGATGGAGAAATGCTTCATAAAACCCACAGGTTAGAGAAAAATTGCTAGCCATTTAATAAATGATAGATCCTTAATATTTTGCTGCACAAAAACCAAAAATGAAACCTTTTTTAAGCATGTTCTCAGCATGCATTTCAAATCGCATTTTTGAAATTTATGAATTTATGATTATATAGGGGAAGAAAAAATTCTTTGTTTCTCCACCCATCTTAGATCTATTGGCTGGAGCTCTGCAATTTAGACTGACAAAAGATGGATTAAACAAGAGAAAAACAGAAGTTTATTAACATAGGCACAATACATAAGAATGGGAACTGTCACTAATGTATAACTCAAATGAGTGGTTAGACCTTAGGGTTATATAACAATCTGAACAAGGAATAATAAATATGTTGAGAAGTGTCAGGACAAAGGAAAGGAACTTTGGGCTTCTAGGGGCAGCAAATTGTGGGAAGGTAAATTTTTGGGAAAAGTTAATGGAAGATGTCGGGCACAATGTCTCACTCCTGTAATCCCAGCACTTAGGGAGGCCGAGGCGGGTGGATCACCTGTGGTCAGGAGTTCAAGACCACTCCAGCCAACATAGTGAAAGCCTGTCTCTACTAAAAATACAAAACATTAGCTGGGCATGGTGGGGTGCACCTCTATACCAGCTACTCCGAAGGATGAGGCGGGAGAATTGCTTGAACCTGGGAGGCACAGGTTGCAGTGAGCCAAGATCATGCCACTACACTCCAGCCTGGGTGACAGAGTGAGACTGTGTCTCAAAAAGAAAGAAAGAAGAAAGAAAGAAAGAAAGAAAGAAAGAAAGAAAGAAAGAAAGAAAGAAAGAAAGAAAGAAAGAAGGGAGGGAGGGAGGGAGGGAGGGAGGGAGGGAGGGAGGGAAGGAAGGAAGGAAAAGAAAGAAAGAAAAAGAAAGAAAGAAAGAAAAGAAAGAAAGAAAAGGAAAGAAAGAAAAGAAAGGGCCGAGCGCAGTGGCTCACGCCTGTAATCCCAGCACTTTGGGAGGCCGAGGCAGGTGGATCACGAGGTCAGGAGATCGAGACCACAGTGAAACTCCGTCTCTACTAAAAAAATACAAAAAAAATTAGCCGGGTGCGGCGGCGGGCACCTGTAGTCCCAGCTACTCCGGAGGCTGAGGCAGGAGAATGGCGTGAACCCGGGAGGCGGAGCTTGCAGTGAGCCGAGATCGCGCCACTGCACTCCAGCCTGGGCGACAGAGCGAGACTCCGTCTCAAAAAAAAAAAAAAAGAAAGAAAAGAAAAGAAAAGAAAGTTAATGGAGGATGAGGTCTAGTTAGTAGATTTGTTTTATATATTATGTAGATTCCTCTCTGGTGCCTTCCTTGGGCTGGTAGACTTTATAGCTGTTTCTGGTGATGTAGAATCATCCTGCCCTTCCTGATGGGGTGGGGGATAACAGAGAGTTTTTCTCGTGTCTTCTTTTTTTTTGTTTTGCTTTGTTTTGTTTTGTTTAATTGCCTTTGACTCAAAATAGTCCTTAGGCCAAAGTGACATATTTTGGGGTGACATCCTCTGAACCTTTTCAAATATAAGGTCTGCCTCCTTCTTTCTACTTCGTTACATAAAGTCTTCTTTCTCTTCCATGAATATTACAATTCCTGCCTGAGTCTTACAATGCCCTCCTCTTCCCTGTAGGTCAGGACACAATTGGTCCTTTGAATTGAGGTGTGGTAGTAGCCAAGCTTTCAGGAGTGAGATTTCCACCTTTCATCTGGTTTCTAAAAGTAAGTATTTAGTAAATGATAAAACTGTGTTTTTAGTTGTAAGTCTATGGTGATTGTATAGCACAGAATGATTCTAATGTATTATTTTAGCAACGAAGACAAAGCAGATTTGATGCAGAATTCCTTGTCATAAGGACCCAAAATATTTATGTTGCCCTTAGGGGACAGATATTGAATATATCTACCCATATTAAACTTTTTTTTTTTTTTTTTAAAGAGATGGAGTTTTGCTGTGTTGCCCAGGCTGGCCTTGAACTCCTGGACTCCTCAAGCAATCCTCCTACCTCAGCCTCCTGAGTAGCTGGGATTACAGGTATATGTCACTATGCCCAGCTTACCCAAATTAAGCTTTAACAAATCTTCTCAATAATGTTTTCCTGAATTATTCTTGAATACAGTCATGTAGAACATATAACACCCAATTATGAAGTTTTAAAAATTTATAATTTAGGAAATTTTGAATTAATAAAAACAAAGGAAACTTTTTTTTTTTGAGACAGAGTCTCATTCGGTCTCACAGGCTGGAGTGCAGTGGCATGATCTCGGATTCAAGGGATTCTCCTGCCTCAGCTTCCCGAGTAACTGGGATTACAGGCCTTGCCGGGAAATAAAGGCAATAAAAAGTCATTGCTAATTATCTGCTCTAGGTTTAAAAAGCTCATCTAAACTTTTCAAGTATCTTTTTTTTCCCTGAAGCCTACATTTTGTTATTACTTTAGTTGGAAAATGACTCCAGTCAACAACTCCTCATTCCCTCACCATTCTGACATGCATTCCAGCATCCCTTTGCCATTATTTCAGCAAAGATAGATATAATATGCTATGGAAGAAAAACAGTAGCAACCCCTAAGAGTTGAGTTCCTACTGTAAAATAAAGACATTACTGAGACTGGGTTTCAAACAAATATATTTTTAAGCTCCACTCCTGTGGGTTTTTTTGTTTTGTTTTGTTTTGTTTTGTTTTTATCTTGGTCTCTTTGTTGATCCTGTCAGCCAATGGTTTCTCACTTGCCTGTCAGAGCTGAAGGGTCCATTCCTTGTCAATTCAGATGCAGAGTATAATACATCATCAGTTTTGAAGTGGAACAAACATCCTTTAGTAACAAAACCAATCCGAAATGAAAAAGGATATGTTACTGCTGACTGTGGTGGTTGTCAATAAAGATGTTTTCATAGTAACTATTCCTTCAAAATACAATGAACATCTGCAATAGTCTTTTACCTAAATGACAAATTTCTTTCCTACTAAATCATGTCTTTACAAAATTAGAAGGCTCTATTTTAAACCTTGATTTACTTGACATTGAAGGTAATGCTAATTACAATAAAATCTCCCACTTAAATAATTATTAATTCAAATTTGCACCTTTTTCCTGAATTTTACCTGCTTAGAAATCCTTATGGTGCTAATGATGAACATAATGATTAAGAATTTTGTTGCTGAAACCTCTCTATGCCTCAGTTTAACCATGTTAAAAATTAATAACACTTAATTGATAGAAATTGTGATAATAAAATAACACCACAAATGTGATTACAACAGAACATGCCAAATAAATGCTAGCTACATTTTTAAATCATGGTTTAAAGATACAATTTGTGTTACTTTGAATAATTGATAAATAGTTTTCTTGCCTTGACATTAACCTTGAGTATTCACATTTCTGCAAGTAGGAGAGGAAGGATGTGATGCCTTTCCCCATCCGTCATAAGGGTCATGGCCAACACACCTATAACAAAAGATAGGCTAACGAGAAAAAAGCATGACAAATGTATTTAATCATACTTTTACATGACAGAGAAGCCTTCTGAAAGAAGGCTCAAAGAACCAGGGAAAACTATCCATCTTTATGCTTAGATTCAATGGTGTGGACAGTTGTGTAGAAATGTGATTGGACAAAGGAGGAATTATCTAATAGTAATGGACTGTGTGTGGAAACCCAGTAAGAACTATATATTCTGATTCTTCTTGGCCTCTCTGTGTGGCATTTCTTCCTCCTGGATATGGGGCAAGACTCCTTCTGGAATTATGGTTTGATGACCTACTATCAAATAAAGGGAGGTCAGAGAATGTCTTTATGGCCAGCTCCTAGATAGAAAGGCAGTACAAGGTTAGAGTAAGAATTCTAGCTTTTATTTTTGGCTTTGAGGAAAAGTGGATATGGTTTGTATGACCCACCTTAGGGAAGAGGAATTCTAGTTTCTATGGTTCACCTTGAGGGAGAATGAGGGGCAACAGACATCTGAATCCTTCACTTCAGGGTATCATTTTCTGAGGCTCAATATGGGCAAGTATTTATAACTAGGTGCTTAATACGGCCTTTTGAGATACACAGTTCCTATGCTGCAAACTCACAGGCAATGAATGGTCTTTATAAAAGTGTGTTAAAGTTGAAAAAAAAGCAACAAAGCAAACAAAAACCTGAAGAAATATTCCTCATTGAAGGTCCAGCTTACATTAAAAAGAAAACTATAATAATTTATTCTCATGAGAAGGGTTGTATAGCAAAGGAAAATTCTTGAATGTTCCCTCTGCTTGCCCCATGCATCAATTCTATTGACATTAAAATAGGCCTAGCAAATGTACTTCCATTCTCACTGACTCAGTCTTTATAATTCACCACCAATTCTGAAAAATAATTAGAAGTTATTTCAGTAAAAAGCTCTTATAAGTGCTACATGCATAACAATATTTCAATATCAGAAACTTCTATCCCATGAGAAGATATTTTCAACCTAAAATTTATTATAAATGACCTAACAAAGAACTATTTTTTCAGTAATTGGCTATTATGGTCCAATCTGTTATACCCAATTTACACCAGAAACTATCCTATATTTTCTTGTTGCCTACATAAAAGTGGGCATGAAAAGATTGAACAGTAAACTTCCTGACTCATGCCAGCCAAGGGAAGACTACAGGTGTTACCTATGAAGTGTCATGGCATTCTCATTTCTGTTTAATGAGGGAAATCTGCTTTCAATACAAACCCCCATAAGAAAGTCACTCTTCCAGACAAATTAAGCTAAATAACCCGTCATGTCAGCTGAAAAGACAATGTACAAAATCTCAGTGGAGGCCAGGGAGAGAAAGGCAGAGATAGACTGTAAGAGCTGCAGCATGATGCAAATACTGAGAAAAGACATTCTCCGTTACTGAGAAAAGACATTCTCCGTTAATACAGCTCTTAATTCTAGGCGTTTTTTACAGAACGTATTGAGAGTGAAGCAAAGCTTCCTTAGCAGTACTCTGATGTCTTCTTGGTAGGATAATGTAGGGTAATTCACAGTGAAGGCAAGGGGTTAGGAAAGTCACAGCCCTAAAAATCAATGGGCTGCTTACAGGGAAGAAGGTGCAACAGACTTGGAGAGCACAGAAAAGAAGAGATGAGCAGCCTGTATTGAACAGAAACCAAACTATTAATTAGATATATCTAGCAAAGCCATTCCACAAGTTCATTAGAGAGTAGGTGCCAAAAGCCAACTGTAAATCCTAGATACTTGTACATATGCATGCTTATATTACTTATATTTTAAACAGTCATATCCTCAAGCTATATTATGAGTTCAGTCATTCTAAAAAGATGCTTCCATTGTCTTCTTGGCACTTGCTCAGAATCTTCAGTTATCTTATTCATACTGTGTGCTTACTGGTTGTCTCAACAGATGAGGGCATGGGCCCTGTCTTATTCAGCTCCATATCCCCAGGATATAGAATAGTGCTTGGCACACAGCAGGAACTCAATAAATATTCATACTATTTTGAGTCCCTTAATCCTCATATCAATTACAGGATTTAGGCTCTATTGTTATCTCCATTCTACAGATGAGGAAAGTGAGGAACAGAGAAATTAAGTAATTTGTCCAAGCTATGCACGAATAAGTGGCAGAGTCAGGATTTGAAGCCAGGCAGTCAATTTACACTCCAACAACTACTGCCTCTAGTGGCTATATATGTATTTATACACGTATATATTTGCAGAAATAATTGAAACTTATTTCTGCCTAGGTGCATGATATATTAAAGCATCACTAAATCCTTCTGAATATAATTCAAACTTCTTCCTACCATAGACAAAGTAATGGCCTATAATGGACATAATGATTATCCCATCATACACCTTGTACTGTATTAGTTTTCTTTGCAATCTCAATTACACTTGCATTTTTATTGTCATGGTTTTATAAAACTTTATGACTGGAAAGTACCATATTCATAAAGAGTTGTGCCTCATATATGTTAGACATTCATGCATTTTTATTAGTAATTATAAGTTTTATGCAGCCAGAGAGCCCCAGGTTTATGATTCCACATTTTGTGTTGTATCATCTTTTGTAGCTAGTTGATATTGTAATGTTTGCTGACTTAATTCATTCAGTATTAATTTCTATAAACTAGAATTTAGGGGACATTTTAATGGACTATGGAGAGAAAATAACTGAAAATTGGAAATTAAGAGCATCTGAGAAAATCCAAGTTGTTTGTACATCCTGGACATAAATCTCAGGAAGACTGACATATTTTCCTTCCTTGTCAAGTCATACAACCAATGCTATCACTAAAACTGGTCTAACATTTAAACATTCAGACACTCAGTTTAGTCAATGCTTCATTAAGTTTACTGAACTACCAGTTTCTTACCAACTAGTTACAGAACAGTCACAGCTGAAAATGATCTATACGTTGTATTATAAATGGGATTAATTATTCTGCCAGACAACCCCAGGTGTGCCAAATAACCCAGTCCCTTCCTCCAAGACCCTCATTGAGAAACTAGACAGCGTCTGAGCATTGTAGGAACAGACACTGAAGTAAATGGATTCTAAATCCCTTTGAGTTCTAAAATGCTATAGAGATCTGAGAAGCCCACAAACTTGTAACAGCAGTTATAAGTTTTAAGTGTAATCTATGTTTAAATTTATTACGCTTAAAAAGCAACATACTTTCAATTGATTGATAAACCCCTTTTGTTGTTCATTTAATGCAAATAGGTTTTAGGGCTCAATTCACACTTTTGTGAATAAACTTTGGTATACATTGAAAATATTTGATTCAATGGTTATATTTCTGCCTAACATGAGGAAATTATAGAATCTATTAACCTTAACAATTTAATTAGCATGTCCCAGACGTAATCACTCACTAGCTGGGTAGAATTGGCCCAATTAGTTAACCACTCTAAACCACAGTTTCCTCATCTGTAAAATGGGATGGAAAATAATAACAACTCATAGGGTTGTTAAGAGGAATACATAAATTATTCATGTGCCCTGTCTGGCACACAATAAGTCCTTATTAAATGAACCAGTTGTAGAACTGTATTAAGAACAAGTAGTAGTAGCTTCCATATTTAGAGAGCCATCAATTCTGTTTTCCAATAGCTCCATTAGTGAGAACTGTGCTGTGTGTTCCCCCCACCCCCCCCAAAAATTGCATTGCTATATACAAGGATGTAACTTCTGTCTCTAAAACTATTCAAATAGTGAGCCGGGGGAAAACAAACTTAAGTCAAAAGAGTTTGACAAAACTGGCTGAGAACATTTAAGTTGGATAAAAATAGATGTATTTTGTTTGTATAAATAGATTTTCATCATGAGAAAGAAATAAAGAGGTTCCTCTCAAAAGAAAGCCTGATTTAGCAGTCAGCAAACATTGGGGAGAATCAGCAGTTAACTTCCCCATTGTGTGGAAGAAACTGCCAAAAGCCCATCCAGAATTAGGTGTGTGGGAGGGAAGAACAGAGGAGAGGCAAACAAGAAACTGTCACTATTCACCACTTCTACCCTGAATAACCTTTAATTGAAAAATAAAGTTGCCAAAACAAGGAGAAAAAGAAAAACTACTATTTTATTCCCTCCTTGAGATTGAATTAGAGGGAAACATATAGACCACAGTAATCCCAAGGTTGGACTCACATGATGGCAAATGTCACTTAGCTCTAAAGCTCTAATTAGAAACAGGGCTGAAGTTTTAGCCAGCTCCTGCTACTAGAGATAAAACATGAGGCAACAGCAACCCAAGCCCTGGACACCCCCTGACAGTGAACTCTAAGATGCTTTCTGAGTGAGTTCAGTATAAAGCTGACAGAGCCTAGAGAATTCATACCTGAGCAAATATTGGGAAAGAATAAACTGGGTCAGTTACCACCTGTTTCTAGATTTTGTTTTTTTCTAGACTTCAACTAAGATTGTCTTTCACATTAATAAGAAGAACGATGAATATAATCTATTCCTCCAACTTCTACATTCCAGGCATAGTATCAACCACTTTATTACATTTTATCTTCTATAATATTCACAATGTTATTGGGTAGATTAATCAACTTGCCCAAGTTCACACAACTGGTGACTTGCAGAAATGGGATTTGAACTTATTTGATGCCAGGTGAGGTGTATCCTTTAATATTTTAGAATAACTTATTTATTTCATTATATTTTATGACCCTTGAAATATGTTTATTGTAAAAAAAAAGCAGAAAATACAGATAGGCAAAATAAAATGTGTCTTTGCATTAAAAGATTTATTTTGTGAAAGAACAGTTGTTACTTTAAAATCCTACCCAGTAGTTTTTCGTATTTCTCTTCCTATGTAGGGTTAATCTCATGAGGACTTTCTTTTATCCATCCACTGCTTGTGGGACAATTCTTCGCACATAATGGGCACTTAAATGTATGTGGATCATATTTGTCCAAGAAAAAGCTGCTTGTTGGGGCTACCAAGCCAGTGTGGTAACACCTCGCAATCACCCTTTCTACCTGCAGTCACATTGTTCCCAGAGTGGGGTGGTGATACTTGCCAGCTAGCCCAAGTTTCTGGATATAGACGTTTAACAACTTCACAAGTACCCTTAGAAAATTCCGTTAAGACTGAACATGGACATGCTTGCTCCATTTTTTTCCACTCTCAAAATATCCTTGAGCAGTAACTTATTCATAGAAAAGCTTTTTCTCTTCAGTTTTTTCTTTTCTTTTTGAATATTCTTTGATTTTAGCAGAAATAGGCACTGCAAAAGAAGAAAGAATATAATAGACAAAGAACAAAATTTATCAGATTTAGAAAGTTCATGTTAGAGAATTGTACTCTTTAGGTAGATCCTTATTTAAAGAATAATTAGAAAGAGGAAAGAAAACAAAAGATAAAAGTGTACAAATGAGATTCCTGAGCAGTTTTTTATTTTGATTGATAAACTTTTAAAATGTGTTTGAATTACAGTATTTATATATCAGGAATATGAAAGTTTTAATCACAAAAATTACATAATATTCCAACATTTTCCTCTTGTCATTTTCTTCATATCTGTAGTGGAGAATTACCCTCTGTAGGCAAGAAGTCTTTATTCTCTTCGGAAGCTGCTCCTCTTGCCCTCCAAAATATAGTTCTGATGGAAGCTGCCAATCACATTATCCCATTCCCAGAATAGGCATGGTACCAGACTGGGGTCAATCATATACTCCACCTTCTTTGTCATGGAAAATAGCCTAGGGATACTTGTATGACTCAGGGCAGTTGGAGTAGTTTCATGGAATTTTTTTAAACCAGAGCTGACAGGAAGTAGCTCTGTTCCTTGTTAGTTGCAAATGCTGCAAGCATATGACCCCAGAGTTATCTGTTGCCAGTTGTTGCCTCATGGAGATCATAGGCTTAAGATGATGAAGGCAGCAATCAGCAATAAGCAGAGGAGTGCTTGTGTGTGTGTGTGTGTGTGTGTGTGTGTGTGTGTGTGTGTGTGTGTCAGAATGAGAGAGAGAGAGAAAAATTACTGCTTCTGAAACCAAATCCATTTCCAAGGTGTGGTTTTAGAAGCAAATAAATTGCCAATTTCAGAGCTGATTCAAGTTGAATTTTTGTCCTGTAACCAAAAGACTCCTGACTAACAGCCAAAACTCAGGCTGTTAAGTAAACATAATCTGTAAGAATCTGCTTTCCAGCCTCCATTCCCCTTGACATCTTCCTGAAAGAAGATTTGTATAGGAAATGCTGACGTCTCTTTGGCAACTGCATAATAATTATTGTATTCAACAAATTTATTATATGTCTCTTTGTGGCCAGGCAGCTTGCTTGGCACTGGAAATTGGCTAGGGAGATTGGGGCAAGAAAAATACCTCTCTCCATGGTGAAGGCATACATAAAAGCCGATTGCTAATCACAACTTCTTTTGATTAAAGAAGTGCTTTAATCAAAGCCTGAAGAAAGTGTTGTGGAAACTCAAAGGAGTAAGCAAAATGCTTCACATGAAAGTTTGACATTTGAGTCAAAGAATCATAGGTTTTTCCAAGCAGAAAAGAAAAGAGAGGACATCATGGACAGAGGAAATAGCATGGTGCAAAGGCATGGTATGAAAAAAATATACAAAACAAATTTGTAGAATAACAGAACTTTTGATGTGATCACAGCATAATGTGGAGTTTGGTAACAGTGAGGGATTAGGCTAACCAACTTGGCAGAATCCTGACTAAAAATTCTTAAATGCTGTGCTAAGTTGTTAGAACTTTATCTTACAGGTTTTGAGAAGCCATCTGCAGCTCACAACCAGATGAGTGACACAATCAGATGTGTGTATACAGGTAGGTAATGAACATCCATGTAACCATCACCCTGAGTCAATCACTATCCCTTCATGGGTGAAGTTGGGCAACTGTTCATATGGTTGACAACAATTGGCCGGGCACGGTGGCTCACACCTGTAATTCTAACACTTTGGGAGGCCAAGGCGGTTGGTTCATTTGAGGTCAGAAGTTCGAAACCAGCCTGGCCAACATGGGGAAGCCCTGTCTCTACTAAAACTACAAAAAAAAAAAAAAAATTAGCTGGACATGGTAGCAGATGCCTGTAATCCCAGCTACTCAGGAGGCTGAGGCAGGAGAATTGCTTGAACCCGGGAGGAGGCAGAGGTTGCAGTGAACCGAGACTGCACCACTGCCCTCTAGCTTGGGTGACAGAGCAAGACTCTATCTCAAAAAAAAAAAGAAAAAAAAAAGAAAAATCCTTTTTTTTCATTATCATCAATTTTCTGCAGATCAGTCCATTTTACTATAGAGTTCCTGGCATTTTTCTTCTCAATCTTTAAAACTTTTTATGTTTTATGAATATCTTTGTATTGAGTATCAGTATTACTAACTTTTCTGGTATAGTTTGCAAGATATTTGTTCCCATGCTATGATTTGTATTTATTACTTTGCTTATGTTATATTTCTACTGTGAAAAATTTTAATAATTATATAACAAAATATATGTTATTTCTGTTGTGTCTTCTAGATTTTGAGTCATATTAAGGAATGTTTCTCCATTTTCAGATTATAGAAGAATTCATAACTGCTTTTTAAAAATACATGCACAGTTCCTTTTTAAAGCCTTGATTTAAATATCTGATCCATTGGGAATTTATCCTGGATTATGGTGTAAGAAATGGATCCAATTTTATCTTTCTCCATATGGCTATCCAGTCAACTCAGCAATGTTTATTTAACTGTCCATCTTCTACCCAGCAATTTGAAATGCTACCTATAAAGCACACTAAATGTTCACATGTGATTGTATCTATTTCTGAAATTTCTACCTTTTCATTAGTCTGCCTATTCATGTACTAATATCGAACTGTTTAAATTATAAAGTTTTTATAGTACTTTCTAAAGAAATCTGATATAGTTTTTTCTTCCAGCTCTTGTCCTGAACATTGCTTTTCTTTTTTAGAGTTTATCTGCTTTTTCTTACTTGTTTTTAAATTCCTAATGAACTTTATAATCAACTTGTTTAACTCTAGAAAAAAGCCTAGAGACATTGAACTAAGATCAAATTAAATGTATTAAGTAAGTAAGAGGAACTAACGTCTTTATGATATTTCCTTCTCTCTCTCCCAGATGATGGTATTCCTTTTCATTTATTTGTGACTAGTTCTTTCAAAATCACATTATAGTTTTGCTCTTATAAATATTAAACACTTCTGATTAAGCTGATGCCAAGGTGCTTTCTTCTTTTTTCTCTATTTTCTATCACAAATAGATCTATTATTCATTTATATATTCTCACTGTTTTTGTTTATATATATGTATATGTATATACTTATATATGCTATTGATTTTTACATGCCATTTTATAACATTATTTTATCGAATTCTCTTATTGTTTATTATATTTCCCCATGGATTCTTTTGAGATTTCCAGATATATAATCACATGTTCTCTTAATAAACAGTTTTACCTCTGTTTCCCAAACTTATGCCCGTAATTGCTTTTTCATGCTTGATAATTACATTGGTTAGTGTACCAACATACACAAACACTGAATGTTTGTGTCCTTCCAAAATTTATATATTAAAGCCCTAACCCTCAGTGTTGCCTATTTGGAGTAAGGAAGCAATTAAGATTAAATGAAGCCACAAGAGTTGAGCCCAAATCCAATAAAATTAGTGTCTTTATGAGAGGAAACACCAGAGAAATATACTATCTAGCATCCCCCTTCACTCCCCCAACAAACACACACACACACACACCCCTCTCTCCCCGCATGCACACAAAGATGAGGTCATGGGAACACACAGTGAGATGATAGCCACCTGCAACCCAAGGGGAGAGCCTTTATCAGGCACCCACCCTGCTGGCGCCTTGATCTTCCAGTATCCTGAACTGTGAGAAAATAAATTCGATTGTTTAAGCACTCAGTTTAAGGTATTTTGTTATGGCAGCTCTTGTATACTAATACAGTTAGTGTCTGCAATATGCTAAATGTTGTGGATATAGTAGGTATCTTTGCTTTGTTCCTGCCTTTCAAGAATAAATATTATAATGTTAAATATTAAACATTAAAGTTTCCAAAGCTTTTGGGATGATGTAAATATATTGTAATATGCTAAGAGAGTTTACTGATTATTTTTAACATGAATGGGCATTACATTTTGTCTAATGCGTCTATCGCATTAATGAAGATAAATAATTTTTCTCTTTAGCTCGTTAATTTAATGACATAATAATGGATTTCTTAATATTAGACTATCTTTGAATAACTTAACAACTTAAATAGATATGATTTGATCATGTCTATTATTTTAAAACTGGGCTTTTAGAGTATTTTGGATAGTATTTTAAGATTTAGATTTAGTTTTAAGGAGAAAATTCTGGGAATTTTTTTTAATTATACTTTTAAGTTTTAGGGTATGTGTGCACAACGTGCAGGTTTGTTACCTATGTATACATGTGCCATGTTGGTGTGCTGCACCCACTAACTCGTCATTTAGCATTAGGTATATCTCCTAATGCTATCCCTCCCCCCTCCCCGCACCCCACAACAGTCCCCGGTGTGTGATGTTCCTCTTCCTGTGTCCACGTGTTCTCATTGTTCAATTCCCACCTATGAGTGAGAACATGTGGTGTTTGGTTTTTTGTCCTTGCGATAGTTTGCTGAGAATGATGATTTCCAGTTTCATCCATGTCCCTACGAAGGACATGAACTCATCATTTTTTATGGCTGCATAGTATTCCATGGTGTATATGTGCCAGGGGAAATAAAATAGTTTACAGACAAGCAAATGCTGAGAGATTTTGTCACCACCAGGCCTGCCCTAAAAGAGCTCCTGAAGGAAGCACTAAACATGGAAAGGAACAACTGGTACCAGCCACTGCAAAAACATGCCAAATTGCAAAGACCATTGATGCTAGGAAGAAACTGCATCAACTAATGGGCAAAATAACCAGCTAACATCATAATGACAGGATCAAATTCACGCATAACAATATTAACTTTAAATGTAAATGGGTTAAATGCCCCACTTAAAAGACACACACTAGCAAATTGGATAAAGAGTCAAGACTCATCAGTGTGCTGCATTCAGGAGACCCATCTCATGTGCAGAGACACACATAGGCTCAAAATAAAGGGATGGAGGAAGATCTACCAAGCACATGGAAAACAAAAAAAGGCAGGGGTTGCAATCCTAGTCTCTGATAAAACAGACTTTAAACCAACAAAGATCAAAAGAGACAAAGAAGGCCATTACATAATGGTAAAGGGATCAATTCAACAAGAAGAACTAACTATCCTAAATATATATGCACCCAATACAGGAGCACCCAGATTCATAAAGCAAGTCCTTAGTGACCTACAAAGAGACTTAGACTCCCACACAATAACAATGGGAGATTTAACACCCAGATTCATAAAGCAAGTCCTTAGTGACCTACAAAGAGACTTAGACTCCCACACAATAACAATGGGAGATTTTAACACCCCACTGTCAACATTAGACAGATCAACAAGACAGAAAGTTAACAAGGATATCCAGAAATTGAACTCAACCCTACACCAAGCGGACCTAATAGACATCTACAGAACTCTCCACCCCAAATCAACAGAATATACATTCTTTTCAGTACCACACCACACCTATTCCAAAATTGACCACATAGTTGGAAGTAAAGCTCTCCTCAGCAAATGTAAAAGAACAGAAATTATAACAAACTGTCTCTCAGACCACAGTGCAATCAAACTAGAAATCAGGATTATGAAACTCGCTCAAAACCGCTCAACTACATGGAAACTGAACAACCTGCTCCTGAATGACTACTGGGTACATAACGAAATGAAGGCAGAAATAAAGATATTCTTTGAAACCAACGAGAACAAAGATACAACATACCAGAATCTCTGGGACACATTTAAAGCAGTGTGTAGAGGGAAATTTATAGCACTAAATGCCCACAAGAGAAAGCAGGAAAGATCTAAAATTGACACCCTAACATCACAATTAAAAGAACTAGAAAAGCAAGAGCAAACACATTCAAAAGCTAGCAGAAGGCAAGAAATAACTAAGATCAGAGCAGAACTGAAGGAAATAGAGACATAAAAAACGCTTCAAAAAATCAATGAATCCAGGAGCTGGTTTTTTGAAAGGATAAACAAAATTGATAGACTGCTAGCAAGACTAATAAAGAAGAAAAGAGAGAAGAATCAAATAGACGCAATAAAAAATGACAAAGGGGATATCACCACTGATCCCACAGAAATACAAACTACCATCAGAGAATACTATTAACACCTCTAAGCAAATAAACCAGAAAATCTAGAAGAAATAAATTCCTTGACACATACACCCTCCCAAGACTAAACCAGGAAGTTGAATCTCTGAATAGACCAATAACAGGCTCTGAAATTGTGGCAATAATCAATAGCTTACCAATCAAAAAAAGTCCAGGACCAGATGGATTCACAGCCGAATTCTACCAGAGGTACAAGGAGGAGCTGGTACCATTCCTTCTGAAACTGTTTCAGTAGAAAAAGAGGGAATCCTCCCTAACTCATTTTATGAGGCCAGCATCATCCTGATACCAAAGCCTGGCAGAGACACAACCAAAAAAGAGGATTTTAGACCAATATCGTTGACGAACATTGATGCAAAAATCCTCAATAAAATACTGGCAAACCGAATCCAGCAACACATCAAAAAGCTTATCCACCATTATCAAGTGGGCTTCATCCCTGGGATGCAAGTCTGGTTCAACATATGAAAATCAATACACATAATCCAGCATATAAACAGAACCAAAGACAAAAACCACATGATTATCTCAATAGATGCAGAAAAGGCCTTTGACAAAATTCAACAATGCTTCATGCTAAAAACTCTCAATAAATTAGGTATTGATGGGACGTATCTCAAAATAATAAGAGCTATCTATGACAAACCCACAGCCAATATCATACTGAATGGACAAAAACTGGAAGCATTCCCTTTGAAAACTGGCACAAGACAGGGATGCTGTCTCTCACCACTCCTATTCAACATAGTGTTGGAAGTTCTGGCCAGCGCAATCAGGCAGGAGAAGGGAATAAAGGGCATTCAATTAGGAAAAGAGGAAGTCAAATTGTCCCTGTTTGCAGATGACATGATTGTAATCTAGAAAACCCCATCGTCTCAGCCCAAAATCTCCTTAAGCTGATAAGCAACTTCAGCAAAATCTCAGGATACAAATTCTGGCAATTTTTGACAGATACGGTAGAAAGAAGAGAGAATGAAAAATAATGTTAACAATCTAGGTGAGGAATTGCTGAGGAGACAAGTTAAGGTAAGAGTTATTTGCAATTTCTCTGTTTTATGTCAGCCTTCTTTTCAGTAGTCTATAAATCCAGGGAGAACAGGGCCTCACTGCCTTCTTCATTAGCATGTCTACAGATCCCATTACAGTTGACGATATATTCGCTCAATTAATGAATGGATTTAAACAATCTTAAGGAATAGGAATTAACTGAAGAAGATAAGCCTAGGTGATACTTACCAGGTAGAGTCAACAGGATGTAGGGACTAAATAAATATGAGAGATTAGAGAGACAAAATTACATACTATTGTTGCCACTAACTTGAGCAGGGAATTTAGGAAAGAGAACTGATCTGGGGATAGGTAAGTGAGGTATTGATTCAAAAGATTTGGATATATTGTCTTCAGGTTTTTATAAGACATCTGAGTGGAGACATCCAGTAGGCCTGGCTCTATTTTCTAAGAAAGAGCCCTACATGGAATAATGTATTAGGTTTTCACTTTTTTGCCAGATACTGTGGTAAATGCATTATGAAAATTGCTTTATTCTAACCTAACAAGATGGCAGGACTATTAACATTCTCAAATTACAGGACAGCAAACTAAGACAATGAAGTTAAGTAATTTATCAAGATCACCTATGATTAAATGGTGGAACTAGCATTCAAACCCAGGCAGTCTAATGCCAGAACCCAACTATAGCCATATGAACTCCTAGGATTTGAAGAGAGACCAGTGTATTCACTGTAGATGAAAGAAGTAAATTATCCTTCAAGAGTGCATACAGCAATAGTAAAGTGTGAGAAGCAAAAGAGCTGAGAGCAAAAGAATTTAAGAAACAGGCAGAAGAGGACCTCAAGGAACAGACTGAGAAGGAGCAGGTAGAGAGATGAAAGGAAAACCAAAGAGCGAGCATGTCATGTCATGTGTCTCAGGAGTGATGGAGAGTTCGGGGAGGAAATCTGGTTTATCTTCTGATCCTGATTCTTTATTTTTAAGTTCCAAAATTTCCTTTTGCTAATCAATTCCCATTCTTTTAATTTTTACCCATCTTCCCCCGCAAAAAGTTATTGGGTATGAAATATTGCAAGATATCAACAGCTACTTTAATAAAAAAAACTTTCACAAAATTATCAAACAGCAAGAATGCCCTTAATTATTATTAGGAAAGATCAGCATGCTTGTAATCCCAGATACTTGGGAGGCTGAGGAGGGAAGATTGCTTGAACTCAAGAGTTGGAGGCTTCAGTGAGTTGTGCTTTTGCCACTGCACTGCAGCCTGAGTGACAGAGTGAGACCCTGTCTCTAAAAAAAGGAGAAAGATCAATGTTTCTTGTGCTTTAGGGTATTTATAAACTTAAAAGGATTCTCATTTTACAAGCTGATATTGCTTTCATATTGCCATATAAGGAGTAAGTAACCAACATTGTGATCAAATGAACAAACGATATGTCAACATTTTAAAAATGTAATATAACTAGTACAATACAGAAGTAAATACATAGTTTTGCTTTTTGATCTATATGTCATTTCCTTCCTTGTAAGATATAAGATGCAGCATCAGTGGGGTTATCCATTTGGTCTTGGTTGAAAACATTCCAGTGCAACATTGCCATTCATCTTCATAGTCATTTAAATGCAATTTGTTATCCAGTTTTGTGATTCTACTTTATATTTTATGGAGTTGGTAAGTCTCAGAATTACTTTCAGAATCATCCATCTTATATATAGGGGAAAGTTTTAATCCTTCCATCTCTAAGCAAGGAAAACTGTCATAGAAATCCGACCCCAAAATGAATTCTTCAAGAGCAGGAAGGATGGAGAGGATGAATCAATCGAACTTTTTTTTTTTTTTTCTCTGCAACTTGTTATTCTAAACGAGCTTATAAACAGTTTTCTGTGAGGAAAGGGTTTCTTGACTATGGTAACATCTGCCATCTAGTGGCTGACTTGAGCTACTATATGATTAAACTAGAAATTTTTATTTTTATGTAAACAATAACATGGAGGTGGGCAAATCATTGTACTTCATCTCTCTCTCTCTTTTCATGTTGCAGACAAAGTAGGAAAACGTAGATTTTTCTTTGATGAACTATTATTTTTAGCACCAGATTTGATCTAATAATTCAATCCTTTTAGTGTAGGCATCTTCAAAGTAAAGGAGAAAAATAAAAAGAAAGAAAAGAAGAAAAAGAGAAAGAAAAATAAAATAGTATGTTTACCTGCCACAACAGAAGACATAAACAAAGTATAATTATAGTTCTTAAATTATTTCAGTTCTAGAGTGATTCTATTTTGTCATTAAACAAAAGTTAATTTATTTGTACTTCAGATATAGTTAGAATAAATAAAACCGATATCTTTAAGTGAAAATGTCACAGGTAAAAGT
Source organism: Symphalangus syndactylus (assembly GCF_028878055.3). NCBI lineage: Eukaryota > Metazoa > Chordata > Mammalia > Primates > Hylobatidae > Symphalangus > Symphalangus syndactylus. Next base: position 69,489,734 of record NC_072439.2, read on the forward strand.
GAATGTATAATACCTCCTCCCTTATTTTTACAAGAGTTAAACTATTATGCACATATACTTTACCATCTAAGCTGATAGAATTAGCTTAATTAGATAGTCTCCATGCCAAGAACAATGATCAATTATGAGTCTTCATCTCTCTCAAGTCTCACCAGCATTTGACACAGTTGACAGACCTTTTCCCCCATCTGGAAAGCACTTTCTTCACTTTCAGGACACCATACTCTTCTTGTAGGTCATAGTTTGTGGGGCCGGCCAGGTACAGGATGAGAATGTGGGGCTCCCTTGTGCAAAAAATCAGAAAAAAATATCCTTAAGGTACATATAACTTATGTGAATTACATGATAAATATTTTGTAGTTCATACTTGCATATGTACTTCATTCTTCCCAGAAGAGTAGAAATATTGCCCAAAACTAACTCAGCTATTTTATTTCACTTCTTGATACAGTAAATACCGTGGAAGGAAAAAAGAAAGGAAGAAAGAGGATTGGATGGAAGAATCTCCATTTCTCAGTAATTCGTTTATTTACTTTATTAGTTTACTTCCATGTGATTGGCATCTAAATTATTATTTTAAAGTTAGATGACTTTTGCTAACATCCTTGTATTTAAATTTTTAAAAATATATCTTGTTATTCTTCTAATGTGGTTGGAAATTAGTTTTATTGGAGGTGAATAGGATTAGGACTTAAATTGTAAGATTTTTTTCTTCTTGCTCTTTTACTTCTACCTTTGATTTAACTTACTAAAAAAGAAAACAGACAAAATATATTTAATTCTATATTTGGTCGTAATAATTTCACGGACAAAATTCAAAATGAGATTTGAATTATACTTTGTTGACACGTATCTGATTGCCCTATAAATATCTCGATGACATTTCATTGCCTTTTTTGTTAAATATGACATCATACTTTTGTCTATGATGCATGAAAATTGATAAAATCTAATTATTACAACTTTTGAAAAATAAGCATTTAGTAGATCTCTTTAAGTGCAATAAAACAATATTACATCTCAACAAAACTTACCCTGTACTAACAGATGCCCAGTAAATAAATAGTGAGTAAATTTGAATTTGCAAGCCTTTTTCACTTATAATTCTGAATATACAGATTTAATGAAATAGCTCTCTTATTACAAATAGACTCAAAGAGCTGGAAAGGAAATACAAGAACTAAATGTAGATGAGTTAGTTTGTAGATATAGTTAAATGGGTGTAGTTACAATAAAATTTGTTTTTACTTGTTTTTTTTGTGTTAGAGCAATCTCTTTCTGAACTACCACTTCACATTGAATTATAGACCTTCAGGAATAGTTGCCTCCTTTTGCATTAATTCAATAAACATTTACTAAATAGCTCACATCTATGGCAAGTCCCATGCTAAGACTTGGGGATATAATCATGAACATTTTTTGTCTTCTGAGGCCTACAGCCTATTGGGAAAACTAACAAATAAATTATTATTTCAACAAACGTACAATACAGGGATACAATGAAGATAAGCACAAAACAATAAGGGAGCAATGTGGTCTAATTATCTTGAAGGACCAAAGGGACTGAGTGAGGTAAAGAGTTAAAAGTGTGGAAAGAGTTACAGAAAGGGGAAAAGGAATGAGACAAGACACACATATTTAGGAAATTGCGTTCTGGCTTCTGCATTAATGTCATTACATTTGCTCTTACAAGATTACTGGAGGCAGTCACCTCGTATTAATGCCTCCTGCAGCTTTTGATGCTTTCCTGTAACACTCTTCCTCTGGTATCTGAGGCATCCTACTTGGTTTGTTTCTATCTCTCAAGTCATTCACAGTCTTGTTTATGGCTCTCTTTTTACTCTCCTCTTTATCCGTTAAAGGTTAGTGTTCCTCACAATTTGGTCCTGACCTCTCTTCTTTCCTTACTCTTCACATTTTCTACAAGCAATCTGATCCAGTCCCACGGTTTCCATTTTCAAAAATCTTTTGAAACCGCTAAAACATCTGTCCCTAACTTCTCTCTCTCTCTCATCTGGGTTCCAAACACATAATACAGTACATTTGCCTGATAGTTCTATCTGGGTGTTCTTGAGGGTCCTCAAGCCCAACATGTTCTGAAGTAAAGGTTTTCCTGCCCCATCGCAGTGCATGGTACTACCATTTTCCTAGTTGTCAATGTCAGAAATCTGAAATGACATTTTTGATTTTTCCTCCCCCTTAATTCTCCATGTCCAATTAGTTATGCCAGTAATAACTTCTAAAGAGTCTCTCAAATTCCCCCATGCTGTATCCTCTTGGTATAATTATTAGACTTTTGCAAGACTCTCCTAAGTTGCCTCCAGCCTCCAGTTCTCCTCCCTTCAATCCATTTTCTACAATGCAGTCAGGTGATCTTGGTAAAGCACAACTTTGATCATATCATTCATTCTCATTATTAAAACCCCCTAATAATTCTCATTTATATAAAAATCAAGTTAAACTTATTCATAAAGTGGCACGTATCTCCATTTGCCTGAGACAATTAAGTTTATGATTTTAGCTCCAGGATCTTCTGCTAGCACCCCCTCAACTCTCAAAAGGGTCTTTGTTCAGATGATAACTTACATTGTCACCCTACGTATAAAATCTTCACAGATTTCTGCTTGTGTCTTCAGCCTCATCTCTGTTACTCTCTTTTTCATTCTAAGTCCTAGCCACCCTGAACTACCAAAGGTACTCAAACTGCAATGCTCTCTCTCACCTCCAGCCTTTGCCTTTTGCCTGTATTGTCCTTTCTCCTGTTTCCCTTTCTTTGCCTCTCTCCTACTTAACCTCCAGGTGTCAGATTGGATAATAGTTCTTCTAGAAAGCCTTCTCTGATTCTCTTCCACCTCAGCTGATCAAGTGTCCCTTCTAAGGGATTCCATACTGTTCTAGTTACTTTTATTGTAACACTTTTTCATGCTAATTAATAATTTCCTACTCTTTCTTTCACCTTCACCATATTTCTTCCTTGAATAAATCTGACCTGTTCACTACTGTATTTCTACCACTTAGCACAGTGCCTAACACACACAGTAGAAGCTAAAGTGCTAAAAGGCCTGTGAATGGTGATAGAATTTTTAACCAACCTGAACATAGTTTTGTTTAGACTGAGATGAAAACTCTTCATAAAAATTGATTTATCTTATAATTTAATAAGCAATGACCATTTGGTATTTTGGCCTCATTTATCTTATTTATGTTATCAAATTTTGCCAGTGGAAAATAGAGTGAACAGTGAACCTTGTAATTCACTGAATAAAATAATAATAAATTATTTAAAATACAATTTTGGGGTTTTGTTTAGAATTTATCATAATAATCTTTTTTATTCATTTCTCTCAGAGCTGCCAGTTAGTTTCAGGTAATTAAAACGATTTCAGATTCAGTGAAATTACTTGTTTGCCTTTAGATTGATTTCTATCAGCCCAGATAGCTCACATTAAAATATAAAGCAGGTGGTAATCTGAAAAACATCCAACACAACAAAGTCACAAATGGAGTCTCGTTGTTAGGGATTATAAATAAGCACTTAGCAGTGATTTTTCTGGTTATGACAGGTTAACTGACTTTAAAAAGGAAAGTAACAAAAACATGATAAGTTTCTAGGAATAAATGTTTTTTGAAGGTTGATGTGATATAGGCGAACATCGGTATTATTGACTAGAATTTGGAGATTCAAACTAGAGTGCAATAAAAGAAGTCTAAAGTAGGCCGGGCGTGGTGGCTCACACCTGTAATCCCAGCACTTTGGGAGGCTGAGGCAGGCGGATCACAAGGTCAACAGATTGAGACCAGCCTGGCCAACATGGTGAAACCCCATCTCTACTAAAAATACAAAAAAAATTAGCTGGGCATGGTGGCATGCGCCTGTAGTACCAGCTACTCAGGAGATGGAGGCAGGAGAATCACTTGAACCCGGGAGGCGGAGGTTGCAGTGAGCCAAGATCCTGCCACTGCACTCCAGCCTGGCGACAGAGAGAGTCAGTCTCAAAAAGAAAAAAACAAAAAAAAACAGGGAAGTACAGAGTAGAGAGCAACTTCATTACATGTTGAACATTTATTAAGCTCCCTTCCTGTAAAGAAGGCCGGGAAGCATCAGAGATTTAAATAGCCTTTGGCAAAACAAAATGAAACGCTTAGCAAATATTGCATCATAGTTTTTGCAAATAAAAATTTTAAAAAGTGAGTTTTCTTGGCATTTGGATAGTTGCCATTTCCACTGTAGACAGCAAAATCTTTAGAATTTATCAATTAGCTTGTGTTAGTCTCAACAAGATTATATCTGTATAAGAAAAATTTTAATATTCCAAGAATCAGCAGTGCTGTAACATCAGATTTGGGCAATCCTAAAAATCCTTTAGTTTATTCTCCAGCACCTTTTAACAAAACCATTCTGTATTCACATTTTAAGTCTTCACAGTAGACCTGTTGTTAATTTATGCCATTACTTATCTGAAAGCAAGAAAACTGTTTTTCCTATCTCACATAAATCCTTTGCATAGGCATGATGTTATCATACCACAACACATGAGTTACATTAGTATGATGTGCCTTTTTGCCCTCTGTGGGTTTCAAGGATGATAAATCTGCTAAATAAATAGAATGTTCCTACTTCAGCGGCCTGTTTCTTTTCTAGAATGGACTCCAGAGCTGTGGCTGCCGAAGTCCCAAAGGCTGGTCCACAGTTAGCAATGGCAAAACCAAGGGAAAACAAGGAACACAAAGAAAACATAGTCGAGTTTCATGATGAGACATTATGTTACTTTAAAAGATCAGCCTTTATTTTAAGATAGTGGTTTTTTTTATATTTGGATTAACTAATATATCTTTTCATTTTAGAAGTGGATGATGAAATATATAATATTTCTATTGTTTTAGTTACCTTATTTGGAAAATAAGAAACTGTAAATTTGATGTCAATTAATTTTCTAAAATTTTGCATATTTATAAAATTGGAAACTACTGCTTTTCTACAGTGAATTTGTAATAAGTTAATTGAGTTAAATCTTGAAAAATCTGTGACTAGATTTTATACATACATATATAAACATGCACATGCAAATATATGTATATATAATTATTTATGTTATAAAATTTCATATAAAGAAAGGATATTTAAAAAATGTAAAATGACAAGCACTTGGTCCACCTCATACTTTCCATCAGTTGTTATAACCTGGTATCAATTACCTAGTAACAATATTTACTGAATAACAATTTATGATTACCTAACAATTTCTTCCAGTTCAAGTTTTGATTTCTCTTAGCCTGCTTTTTTTTTTGAGTTGTGTAGCCCTTTATTAGCAACTAAAATAGAAGGTATCTCTTGTACAACACAGGTAGTAATTGACTGTAACTGGAGATCTATTATATTCTAATACAGATCATCTGTAAATGCAATTTCTTTATTAAAAATCTTCCACCTTTTTTGTTTGTGTACAGTTTGAAAACTACTCTGAAAGCGGAATATATGTGCATAAGTTTGCAAAGAGTGCAAATTTAGGATATGGTAAATGCTTTACCAGTTACTTTCCAAAAACTGTCTGCCGCAACTGAACCTTTACATTGTCATCTTTTTTGATCAAAATATTTTGATGCCAGCCTTCCTTCTACTGCCTAAACTATAAAACATTTTTTAATGAGTTGAAGGTTCTGCTATAGTTACTATGATGAATACCAGGGGGAGATTTATAGATCCATTGAACATCTAGATAAAATGGGTATGAGTATTACAGAACAATTAGATCTATATCTTTTAGTAATTACATGAAGAAATATCATAATACTATATGTGGAAGACTTCCCATTTGGGTGTTTTTAAATGCTATCACAGAGCTCCAGAAGAATGGAATGAATATGAGCTTTTCCTTTTTGAATTATGCCCAGTCGAGCCAGTGTAGAAACTGGCAAGACAATTCAATGAGTTATGCAGCTGGAGCACTCATGGTCCACTGAAGCTCTGAATCCTGAGGGATGCCACCTGCACATTCTCATACTCTGTCCAGGGCCCCAACCTAGCCTTTACCATGATACCGGTCTTGGTTTGGGGGGATTTGAAACCTCAAACTAATAGAAATTTCTTTTTTTTTCTAGTAGGTGTAGTCCTTCTTAGCCTGCTTTTTAATGAGTGCTACTAAAGCCCTTAGCCTGCCTGTTTACCCTTGGAGCTAAGATCTTCTCCTCTGATTAGAAAAGTCAATCTCCCCAAGCATTTCTGCTTCATTGGTTTCACTCTACCACTGAATGGCTATTATGTGCCAGGCCTTGGGCCAGGTACTCAAAACTCTGTTAGACCAAGAACATAACTATTCATACCCTGGGGGAAAAAAGGGAAAAACTTTAATTTATCTCCAATTTAATCTTCCAAGAAGAAAATAAATGCTTTTTCCTTGATTATTTTCTCCCCGAAGATTGGACTATAAGGCAGGATCCATACATCTATGTTACGAATGTACCATGGAATTTTTCTCAGTTTGTGTCTTGTTTCCCAACCAGTTATTCTTCACACTGTTACAGGAAAAATCTCACTTCTTCTTCTGAAGCTGCCAGGTCAAGGAGGAACTGAAATAAATTTCCACTGAAAGAAGCCTCTTGAAATGTTTTCTATAAGTAACTCATATGTAAATGCACAAACATTTCCCAGTAGTTAACTCTGTGAAGTGTTCTCCAGCTTAAGAATAATTTCTCCTGCCAGGCGCGGTGACTCAAGCCTGCAATCCCAGCACTTTGGGAGGCCAAGGCGGGTGGATCACCTGAGGTGGGGAGTCCGAGACCAGCCTAACCAACACGGAGAAACCCCATCTCTATTAAAAAATACAAAATTAGCCAGGCGTGGTGACTCATGCCTGTAATCCCAGCTACTCGGGAGGCTGAGGCAGAAGAATCACTTGAACCTGGGAGGCAAAGGTTGCTGTGAGCCAGTATTGTGCCATTGCACTCCAGCCTGGGCAACAAGAGTGAAACTCCATCTCAAAAAAAGAAAAAAAAAAAAAAGAATCATTTCTCAGCTGTGAACTGTTTCCGTCTTCCACGTCAGCAGGATGAGTTTAGATATTTGTACTTTTACGCACTTATTTAACTAATACTTCATTCATACTTATGATACACCAGACTCTGTGTTTGACATGAGAGATACCAAGTGGTGAACAATACAGACAGGGAACCTACTATGGTTGTCAGTCACTTGGTAGTAGGTAATGACCAATGTGAAGAAAGGGTAGAAGAAAACGAATTAACTAGCCATTTGTTTGGAGAAGTCATTTTTTAAACTTCTAAATTAGATTAGGCCCTTTTCCTACAATAAGCTCTTAAATAAACACCCAGTATACCTGTATCATAATAGACATAACAGCTTTAATCAATTAGTTGTGAATTTGATGTAAGTTAGCATTAGATGCCTGATCTGTACATAGTGTCAGGAAGATACAGGTTGCTTCTGTGTGTTCTCCACTCTGTTCTCAGGACCCAACACGATGTCTGGTACCTTGTAGTTACTCAGTAAATGTATATTAAGTTGATGGTAAAATCTTAGTCCCAGGAACAATAATATTTGGTTTCTTATATAGCACCTTCACTACCATCTGTCCAGTCGGGATAAGTAAGAATCATTTTACTACTTACTGTCAGGGTCTCAAAACAGACTGAGACTTGGAATTGGGAGAAACATGAAGTTGAACATTTCAGAGCACCTGGCACCTGCCCCCCAAACCAAAGCTATTGTCTAATTAGTCTGGTTGACATAAAACTAGATTTGCCACTGCTCTGTAAAACTGCTTCATTTCAAACAGATTACAAAAGCAGCAGGCAGTGATCACAGAAAAATTGGGAAGTTTAGAAAATTATGTATCATATGTGTTTAAGACTCTGGTAGAGGTGTTTAAGGCCACCCCTGTAGCCTTGCTTTGTAGGTACTCATTATTGAGCACCATCTCATGGACTCTTTATGCATGCTTCACTTTCCCAGTGCCCCTTGCTTCTCACTACCCTATTCTACAAATCAATCTGCCCTTTTTTGATACCATGTTCTGAATCTTCCCTTCCCCCACCCTCAACCGTTGGTTTTCATTTCCATGGGAATTACTAATGACTAACTGGCTATTGTCAATCTAACTCTTATGCAGAAGCCCATTTACAAAGCTCATAAAAGCATAACTCTGTCTAAAGTGTTGAGAGGGTCTGGGGGCTCAGAAGAAAGGTATTTTCTTGCCTTTTCCAGCTTCTAGAGGTTTCCTGCATTCCTTGGCTCATGGCATCCTTCCCTCTTAGAGTTAGCAATGACCAATTGAGTCTTCCTCCATTACATCACTCTGACACTGACTCTTCTTTCTCCCTTTTACACATTTAAGGACACTTGTGATTACATTGGGCCACCTGGAAAATTCAGGAAAGTCTTCCTATTTTAAAGTCAGCTGGCTAGCAACTCTAATTCCGTTGGCTATCTTACTTCTCATTTGCTGTGTAAGGTAACACAGTCACAGTTTCCAGGTATTTAGATGGGGACATCTTTGGGGAGCCATTATCCTGCCTAACACAGGAGGGTTTGTGAGCCCTCTAATATAGTTTTTTCTACTTTGCCTTACAAGACCTCAAGATTTTCCTTTCTTTTCTTTTCCTCTTCACCTCTGCATTAGGCAGGGTTCTCCAGAGACAGAATCATTAGGATATATACATATACATAAGCAGATATAGATACCCTAAGAGGTGATGTGTTAGAGGAATTGGCTTAAGAAAGTATGGAAGCTAAGAAGTCCCACAACTAGCCACCAGCAAACTGGAGACACTGGGATGGAGGTAGCCTGGCTCAGTCCAAGTCTAAAAGCCTCAGAATCAGGGAGGCCAATAGTGTAACTGTCCAGGCCCAAGACCTGAAAACCCAGGAAATCACTGGTGTAAGTCCTGGAATCCAAAGTGGAGTTCTGAAGTCCAAGGGCAGGAGAAGAGTGTACCCACTTAAAGCCAAACAGAACTTGCCTTTCCTCAGCATTTGTATTCTATCTGGGACCCCAGCTGATTAGATGGTGCCCATCATATTGAGGGTGGATCTTCCCCACTTAGTCTACCAACCCACATGACAATCTTCTCAGGAAACACCCTTACAGACACACCCAGAAGTAAGGCATTACCAGTTCTCAAAATATTCCTTAATCCAGTCAAGTGGACACCTAAAATTAACCATCAAAACCTCCCAGTTGCGAAAGAGTATGTCTCACTATTTTTTTTTTGCCTTTATTCTCTCCCAAAAGCTGTGTTTCAAAAAAGGCCCCTTTATATCAAGCCTGTGCTTTCACATCTTGCATACTTTGAAGTCTCTTCCCTGTAGCTCATGCTCTGATTTGCCTGAACACTTTCCTGGTACTTTCTGATAGTTTTAGGTCGAGTTTAGGCCTCTTTCCTTTCCTGTCCTCCCCATAGTTTTCCTTGGTTTGCCCTAGTCTTCCTGTGGGATAAGGCTGAAGCTGGTGCACGCGAGACATACCAAACGTTTAAATTCACGGTTATTTTGAAGTTTTACTAGTCTCTGTTCTCAAGATCTACTGAGTGCTTGGTTTTTCCATAGATATACTTTTCCTTTCTTTTTTGTTTTGTATCATTTTTGAAGGAAGTATAATATTAGGAGACTGCTAGGTAGGCCACATCCACAAGTTCTATATTTTGATTTGATTTCACAATATTAAGAACATACTCTACAAGAGGTATTTGTAAATGGTAGCCTTTATTTTTAACAGCTCATGTTCCAAATTCCTTATTTTAACAGATCCTAAGACCTAAGAGAAACCAAAAAAAAAGTATTTTTGTCTAACAACATGTACCAACTGCTTAGCTTTTCTTAACTGATAATAGTCAACTTGGAAGTTGTGCAAGAACTTTAGTCAATTTAAACCTTGATTGTTTTGTGGTTGTTTCAAAAGTAGCTTACAATTTTGAGATAGGTATTATTTAAAAAAAATCAGACACATTGGTGCTTTGTAGTCCATTGTACGGATACTGTTCTTTCTTTGTGTGATGGGGTACCATTGAAGTATTTTAATCAGAAGAGTGACTTGCATTTAACAGAATCCCTGTGAGTGCTATGGAGTATAGACTATAGGGAGGTATGGCCTGAAGCAGAAGACCAGTAAAGCAGCTGCTGTAATGATACTAATAAATGTAGGGGTCTCATAACAGGCTAGCCATGAAGGGAAGGGAGGTGATCAGATTCTGAATACATTTTGAAGGTAGAGCTCATAGGATTTCATGAGGGATTGGACGTGGGATTTGAAAGAAAGAGAGTAGTTGAGGATAATTCCAAGATTTTTGGCTTGAATAGACAGAAGATATGAAAGCAGCTGATTTGGACAGGAGGTTTAAAGGTATATTTCTGGAAGATTAAGATTGAGATGCATCTAAGACATATAAGAGGAATTTCAAGTAGGCAGGTGAATATATGAGTCTGAGATTCAAGGGAGAAAAATCTAGGATGGAGTTATAAATTTTGGAGTCATTAGCATATAGATGGTTTTTAAGGCCATGAGACTGCATAAGATCATTATCCAAATAAGACTGAGTTGAGAGAGAAAGAGGTTTAGAGGCTGAGCTCTGGGCATACTGAGGTTAGGAGCTGGTGGGGGATGAGTAGGGAACAGCAAAAGGGACTATGAAGTAAAAAGACAGCTGGTGAGGTGTAGAGTCCTAGAAGCCAAACGAAGAGAGTGCTGAAAGGAGAGAGTAACTGTACTTTTCAAGTAAAGGAAATAAGGACTAAGAATTGACCATTGAATTTAGTAACCTGAAAATGATTAATGATCTTGCCAACTGTAATTTCAGTGGAGCAATGAACTGAAGATATTTGAGTGAGTTCAAAAGAGACTCAGAAGAGAAGAATTGGAGGCAGCAAGCATAGACAGCACTTTTAATGCTTTTCTCATATGCTGGAAGACATTAGAGCAATCTATTGGGATGAAAGCTGAAAGGAGAAGTGGGACAAGAGAGGGTACCTTTTGTTTTTGTTTTCAATGGGAAAGTTACAGCAGGCTTATATGCTGTGGGAATGATGCAGTAAAGAAGAGTTATTAATGATGGAGAAGGAAGAGACTTTCTTGTTTAACGACTTCGAGTACAGATGAAGTGACAGACTCCAGTCCACAAATGAAGATGGAAGCGCTGATAAGGCCTACTTGTTAGAGGGGAAAGTAGAGTAAGTGAGTAGGTAGATGTGAGTAGGTGGATACATGCATGATAGTACCCTGTGCAAATCCTTTTCTGATTGTTTAGGTGAGAGTAGGATAGAGGCAGAAATAAGGGAAATTAGAAAAAAAGGAAGAACAACTGAAAATCATCTACTAGACTGGGTGGGACGGGGGCAGGTTGGAGAATGCTTCTGGGAATTTAGTGTGACTGCCAGACAATACCTTGAGGTGAGTGGTTATATATTTTGGAGTGAGACCAGTCAGCATAATGGTGCGTTTTTCTTTTTGTCTTTTTCTTTCTTTCTTTTTTTGAGACAGAGTCTTGCTCTGTCAACAGGCTGGAGTGCAGTAGCGCTATCTCGGCTTACTGCAATCACTGACTCCCTGGTTCAAGAAATTCTCCTGCCTCAGCCTCCCCAGTAGCTGGGACTACAGGCACCTGCCACCATGCCCAGCTCATTTTTGTATTTTTAGTAGAGACGGGGTTTCACCATGTTGGCCAGGATGGTCTCGATCTCCTGACCTCAAGTGATGCGCCTGCTTCGGTCTCCCAAAGTGCTAGGATTACAGGCATGAGTCACCACGCCCAGCCTAATGGTGTGTTTTTCTTCAACCACATTTTGCTCCACAGAAGTAGGTACAGGTAAGTGAGGAGTTGAGAGTGTATAATAGGAACACTTTAAAATATTATGAATGCCTGGGCCCCACCCACCTTCAGATATTATTTGTTTAGTTGAGGAAGGGCCTGGACACTGGATTTTTTTAAAAGCACCCGAGATAATTCTAAGCAAAGTCAGAGTTGAGTCACTGGAGTATTACATAGCTTTTGCCTAAAGTAGTTAGGAGTATGGATCAATTGTTGTGAGTTATAAAGCTAAAAAGGTAAGTTTAGTTGTGTTTTATTCATTTTTGGATAATCTTGGTCTAGAATTTTTGGACTTGGGAAAGTTCCCAGGATGCTTATAAAAGATAAGAGTAAAGAAAATGTATGACATTGGTTCTGTGGTTTATAGGCACATACACACACACACACACACACACACACACACACACGACAGAGAGAGAGCGAGAGAGAGAGAGAGAGGAAAAGAAAGGAAAATGTCTAACGTTTGTCATCTCTGTCCCTATCATGGGAAAAGTATCCAGAAAGTTTAGATGTAATATTTTAGGCATTTGAAAATTTTTAAAAATTATACTAACTTGGGCCAGGCATGGTGGCTCACGCTTATAATCCCAGTACTTTGGGAGGCCGAGGCAGGTGGATTACGTGAGGTCAGGAGTTTGAGACCAGCATGGCCAACATGGTGAAACGCTGTCTCTACTAAAAATACAAAAAAATTAGCCAGGCATGGTGGCGTGCACCTGTAATCCCAGCTACTCGGGAGGCTGAGGCAGGAGAATTGCTTGAACCCGTGAGGCGGAGGTTGCAGTGAATAGAGATCGTGCCATTGCACTCCAGCCTGGGCAACAACAGTGAAACTCCATTTACAAAAATTATACTAATGTGGATAGAAACAAATCAATGTATGAATCTTTAGCAAATATGTTAAATTATATTTTTTGACATAGAAGATTTTTCTGCTAAGTTTCACCCTGAAGCATTTTTTTTCATTTTTGTTATTACATTTGGACCTTTGAGAAACATATACCATCAGATATACCACTATTCAGTAAAAACCTATTCTAGTTTTTGGGAAGCATATGTGTCACAAAGTATCTCGCTTCTAGTCTCCACGACTTTACTAAGAGTTTATCAAAAAGGTGGGCTCTGATCTATGGGATCCTGAGCCTTGAGGTTTTGAATGTTCTGATTATTGTAAAACAATTTCAAGTGGATTAACTTAATTCCCAGCTGTTTTTCTTCTGGAATGGGCTAGTTTGAATTATCTAGTCCATTACAAGAATATTAAATTCCTTGAGCTTTGTGATCTATTCTGTCTTTGGAAAAACTGGTAAAAAAGTAATTTTTTTTCTCTATAATAAGGATGGATTTACCAGAACATACCCAATATTAATCATAACAAAAAGCAGTATAGATGATGTATATGTGCTGTGTTCACTTTAATGACCATTTCATAAGTAACTACTCTAACTGTGGGGACTATTTCTGGATCAGTAAGATCCAAGTGTAGTTAGTTGCAGGCTACACTCAACTTCTTAACACAACTCTTGGTATCTGACATTGATTAAAAGTAAAAAAGGGTAAATGAACGAATACATACTCATACATGATCACGTTTTAAAGAAGCTACCCTTTGCAGAAGTAAACAAGAGAGGAGAGTTTCAGGAAGCTATTGATGGGGATTGGGAAGGTTTAAAGCTATCACCTGAAGCATTTTGTATGTAAAATTTAATTCCTGACAGAAACAAAGTAGAGGAGAATGTATTTTCAATTTTTGATATGAAACACATTAATAAGGTTACTGAAACATTTTTAGTCTATAGATAGATTACTACTGAACAGAAAAAAATAATAAAAAGAAACACGATGCTTTTTCCAAGGTATGCAAATTATCTTGTTTTGAAACTAGATTTTGAATAAAATGGTTTCCTAAATATCTTTTTCTCTGAAGCAGTAAAGACTGTGGGAGAGTTTACTATGATTTGGGCAGACAGCAATTTCTTAGTACACAGAAACACAGCTACATTCTTCTATTTTTGGGAAAGGAGAGATACAACTTTCAAGTTTAGAGGACATTCATTTTATCAGCTCATGAAGTTAAAAATTCACAATGCTATCTATGTACATAGCAGACACTCAGAGCAGGATAGTTGGATCAATAAATGAGTATACATATACTCCTTTTTTTTCTGAAAAGTTGTAAAAAATTTGCTTTGAAATAAATATCTATTATTTATTTCTTGTTATGAACAAGGCAGAATTCCCGGTCTTCAAATCATAGGAGTTTTATTTGAGCAAACTTCAAGCAAGAATTAGGTATCTTCCATTTTGCTTCTTTTTCTACAGAAGAGAAGCAAGAAACCAAATACTGGGGGATATATTGCACAAGTATAACTTCAAGAAACCCAAGCCAGTGCAAACAATTCAAAAAATAATGCAACCGAAGACAGCGAACCTTCCAGGGATGCTATGGACATTTATCCCCTCTGCTAACATTTATGTTTCTGTAGTTGAGGTTCAGTTATATCACAGTTTAGACAACTCCCTAGAAACAATGATCCCTGTTAAAGCTGCTCCAGGAGCACAGGAATTCCTCTGATGAGCTCTGAGAGATTGGTAACAATACCTCCTGAAGGGCTGTGTTGTTAGGTAACAGCTTGTTTCCTTGGTCACAGTGAATCCATGGAAGACCCCCAAAAGAGGCTGCAGATTCTTGGTGGACAGCTCTCATATCCCCTCCAGGGAACATGATGAAAAATGTCTTCAGAAAAATAGCTTTATGAAGGTAAGAGGACTTTTTGCACCTGCCAGACATGTCTGAAAGGTAGGAAAATTAAAAGTAACCTTCGTCATTAGTTGAGGGAGAGAAAAAAGCCAAACAAACGTAGATAGTGTTACCAGATTAAATTTCCTTTACAGACATAAAGTCATGCAGCCTGCATTACTGATTATGGTTGCCTTGAGAGAGAAGCAAACTCAACTGCCACCGTCTCCCCTAATACCTGGTTACAAATGCAATGCAGTTTCTGCGATCATTGCTGTGATGGAGAGAGGTGGGCTTACTCCTTTAGTAATGGTATGTCTGAAAGACATGGGACTCTTCAAGAAAGCATTTGTGATTTTCATGAGAAACATACGCAAGATAGCTGAAAGGTAATATCTATTAGTGTTTCAGTTTAAATGAAATTACTATCATAAAAACATGACTTATACCAGCTCATTAAAGCCACAAATTAGATTAAATAGAGGCCCAAACCCAATATTTGTTTCCTCACTCCTAAATTTCATAGCTGTCTCGTAACTGTTTCTCAAACATGCTGATAATTAAACAATATACAATTGGGGATTTGCAGGTTTCTTGAAATTTTTTTTTATATTAGTATATAACCTGGCTCTCACTTTTTAAAAACTGATATTTGCATCTTCAATTTTCAAGATTGAAAATTGGTTTCATAAACGTGTACAAAACTTATTTATAGCTTCCATTTACTACTACCTATAATTAAGAAATGAATTGTGTTTAGGTAAGGGATTAGAATATCAAAGGAGCGATAGAAGCTCTATTTGTTTAGCCAACTCTGTATATCTCAAACAGCGTCAAGATACTTGATTTTAATATTAAAAATTAAATGTGTATTAATTTGGAGAAATTAGCATACAAAACAATAGTTTAAAATGGATAGTAGTTCTGTGCAGAATTGTAAACTTCATTTTTTCTCTACTTGCTAAAACTCTTAGTACACTATAACAAAAGGTTTATTTGTTCCATATGAAATAATCTTTACTTTCAGCATTGTTATTTTTCAACTAGTAAATCTTTATAAAATGATTTTAGAGACAGCCTAAAGAGTGATACCCAGGATACGACTTATTTTTATTTATTTATTTAATTTTATTTTTTATTTTTGGATACACAGTCTCACTCTATCGCCCAGGCTGGAGTGCAGTGGTGCAATCTCGCCTCACTGCAACCTCTGTCTCCCAGGTTCAAGAGATTCTCGTGCCTCAGCCTCCCGAGTAACTGGGACTACAGGCCTGTGCCACTGCACCTGGATAATTTTTGTATTTTTAGTAGAGACGGGGTTTCACCATGTTGTCAGGCAGTTCTTGACCTCGTGAGTTCAGACAATCCACCCACCTCAGCCTCCCAAAGTGCTGGGATTACAGGGGTGAGCCACCACACCCAGCCTACACCCAGGATACAACTTAAACTTTAATCTTCAAATTGTGAAATGCAAAAGAAGGGAAGGAAGGAAGGAAGGAAGGAAGGAAGGAAGGAAGGAAGGAAGGAAGGAAGGGGAAGGGAGGGAGGGAGGGAGGGGAGGGGAGGGGATGGGGGAGGGATAGAAGGAAGGAAGCAAGGAAGGAAGGGAGGGAGGGAGGGAGGGAAGGAAGGAAGGAGGGGAGGAAGGAGGGGAGGAGTGGAGGAGGGATGGAGGGAAGGAAGGAAGAAAAGGAAGGAAGGAAGGAGGGGAGGAGTGGAGGAGGGAGGGAAGGAAGGAAGAAAAGGAAGGAAGGAAGGGAGGAGGGGAGGGAGGGATGGGAGTAGGGAGGGAAGGAAGGAAGGAAGGAGTGGAGGAGGGAGGGAGGGAAGGAAGGAAGGAAAGGAAGGAGGGAAGGAGGGAAGGAGAGAGGGAGGGGAGAGAGGGAGGGAAGGAGGGAGGAAGGAAGGAAGGAAGGAAGGAAGGAAGGAAGGAAGGAAAGGGGAGAGTAAGAGAGAGGGAAGGATAAAAGAAAAGTTTCCTCGATGCCAGTATTTCTTCAATCACATTTCTGCACATCATGAAACAAGAATCTTATTCATCCCACCTTCCTAAAACACTGTCAATTTCATTTGGCATTTTATAGTTTTGTTTCTGCTAGCAAGATCTACCTCAGTCACATATTTTCTTTTAGTATCTATATTCTTCTAGCTCAGAGTGTTGTATGTGGTTAAATTTTCAAAGCTGTAATAATATAGGGAGTAGTAGATATTCCTCAAGTATTGAAAACCACCTAAGCTGCAGCTATAAATGTTGTTACAATAAAGCTCTAAACATTTCTAAATATAATTTCATAGTGGGAACATAGAGATAGTTCAGTCTATCTTCATTGGTTTTGTTATTTGAATATATCTTTTGCTTCTATAAATGTTAGTGAACCAACTAGTAGCTATTGAAGTTTACAAGTTTTACCTCTAGAGAAGTATTATAGGTGTTTGTTCTTTTACTTTTGTTGCACCTTAGTTTGGTGGCCTATAAATGTTTATAAGAATGTTTATGGGGCTAAAATAATAGGGACCTGCAAAATTTATAAGAATAAAAATTGGGTCACATAAAATCTGACTCATTCAGACTGAGGTAGAGAAAAAGCAATTGCAATTGTGTATTTTTCAAAATTGAAATTTATTCTTGTATGCTTTTAGAATCAACAATGTAAACCATTTAGGACACATCCGTTGAAATCCTAGGCTTTGGGATAAGTGAAATATTTTTGGAATATCTCTAAAACACCTAGCTTTTCAGAATAGCTCACTGATAAATAATTATTTACTCAATTTACATGTTTACTTCCAGAAACTCAATTTAAAGCTATCAGTATATAGTAATAAACTTCAAATTAAAAAATCTAGCAAATTTGCCAGTGTAGAAATTAACAACTTATAATATCAAATTTCTTCCTGGCTTTATGATAACTCCATTGAGAATACTTTCAGTTTTCTCATTACCATGTCTGGCATATAAAGAGCACAATCATGACCCATTTTACAAACAAAATACAAGCATAGAGAGGGCAGAAATTCTGGCTTTTACATATTTTAAAAAATGGTCTAAGAAATCAAAGAGGCTGAAATCACATTTCCTTTCATCCAAATGTCATGCTATGGAGTTCATAGTAATTCTATTCTAGCCCATGCCTCAGAAGTACCTGGCTTTGGCGAGATCCCACTGAATTTGAGACTCTAGCTCAATATTTTTTTGGAAGGAGAAGGAGGCTGAGAGATTGGAAAGAGTGCCCTTTGCTAACTGAAAAATAAAGTTGAACATGCTTTCCTTCCTTCCTCCTAAATACAAGCCCTCATGTTGAAGCAATGAGTATAAATGGAACATTTAGAAACTGAGTCACATGCTATACTATTTTGACAACACTACATGTCTTAAAGGAGCCCATGGCCTGTGTATGATGTGTGCTCAACATACCTTTATGCAACTTAAGAGCTCAACTTCACCTTAGAAAGTGGGCCATCTGTCACTTCCTCCTTCACTCACCTTACAAAGTTACATAATCACCAACTTGACATTTTAATTAAGCAGATAGCAACCATTGCTGCAGACAATTTATGAGGCTTATAAATTTGTGATTGTAAAGAACATTGCAATCTTCTGATGAAAGGGCTCATGAATTGATAAGTTATATTATTGTTGTTCATCCAGCAGTCTCAGCTCACCTGATCCATTTTGTTAGCCTTTCTACACCGTTTTTCAACCAAGACTAGATGGCCAATTCGGATAACACCAGCTATTTTAAAGACACTATAAATCATGGCTGACAAATGCTGTACCGTTTTAGCCATGGCATCTTCTCCAAGGCAGCTTTATATTGGAACATTAATAAAATTAATTCCTCTTTCATAAAGGTTTAGATTTGTAATTTATGATAACTGTTTGTTCACTGCAGGCAGAAAGATTAAAAATGAGTAAACCAATATACCAACTAAACTGCATTTGTCTGGTTTTATTTTCTTTTGGGGAGGAGAGGTGGGAGCATTTAAAAAACAGTTTGATGTTATCTGGAATGGCGTTCTCATAGGTTCTACTACTGAACGCTTAACTTTTGTTTTCAATAAATAATAACTGCTTGAATTTACATGTTCTATTAACTAGCACAATTATTTATATGTGTTTAAGTGAAGTAATTAAAATAA
The DNA here is from genome assembly GCF_028878055.3 of Symphalangus syndactylus. Classification (NCBI taxonomy): domain Eukaryota; kingdom Metazoa; phylum Chordata; class Mammalia; order Primates; family Hylobatidae; genus Symphalangus; species Symphalangus syndactylus. The sequence goes on from NC_072439.2 coordinate 69,508,431, forward strand.
GAAAAATCAATATTAGTGATTTTTCTTAATAACAACTGCACCCTAATGGTGATAGATCTCTTCAGTAATTTAAGAAATGACAGTAGTTATCTGCATCTTGTATGAATTCTAGCAGTTAAGATCACTGGTCATTTACTAATGTAACTTGAGCAAGTTACCCTGTCTCTCTGTGCCTAAATTTCCTCATCTTTAAAGTTGAAATAATGTTATTCATTTCACTAGGTGATAGGAATGATATTAAATGAGTTAATTCACGTAAATCTCTTAGTGCCTACCACATAGTAAATGTCAATAAATGTAAACTGTAAAAGTATAATTTTAGTAATAGCAGCACTTGTCATTATAGCAGTAATATTACAAAACAAAACACCCTATCCCTGAGGCACAGTCCACATTATCACCTGAATATTAAAGATACAGAACTGAGGATCAGAGATTATGCTAAGTGCCTTAACGAGGGTCATAGCAGTCACTGTTTTTCAAATTCCTAGGACTTGCAGGTCTTGCCATTTTGACTTCAATGATGTACACATTAAGGCAGTTGTAGATGGAGGAGAAATTTGAGTGAGTTATGTAATCTGGAAGGTTTGCTATTTTTTATTTTGTTTTTAAAACTAAATGATCAGAAATGATCTTGTTTTGCTGAAATTTCTCCAAAGGAGCAGACTGAAGAAAAATTCCATATGAAATTTATAATAGAAGTGACAGAACTAAGATTCTGAGAATGTCCCAGAGGTTTTTAACACAAGCTCCTCCCAGCACACTGCCCTTTATCACTGTACCCTGGTGTGGTGTCTGGAGTAATATAAGAATGTGAGAAAAGGATGCAGACTTTGGGGCCTACAAGCAGATTTCACACTCAAAGACAATCAGACTAGTCGTCTATTGAGTGGAATTTTCTTAGATGAAACACAACCATTCTTCGATTAATTTTTCTGTCCATTCTGAAAAAAATGAAATGCATTGAGACAGAGAAGAAAGAGAGAGAGAGAGAGAGGGAAGGAAGGAGAGGGAGAGACAGAGAGAGAAAGATGGTAAGGGTGTTTAGCTGCCTACTTACTTGTATTACTAAAGTTTTAATTACCTTCTATTATTAATAAATGCCTGGTCATTACCGGGATAATGCCATAAAGAGTTCTAGTTTAAACCAGAAAGAAATCTAGTGTAAACTAAGATGATGAGATAATTTTCACTTATACTTTAAAACTTAATTTCGCCTTGAGGTTGTTATGCTTAGTCTTGCAAAACTACACAAGAAGGTACAATAAAAACCTAATCAACTGGATCTTTCTTGTCAGATCTTGTAATTATATGAACTTTATTTTCCTTGTTTCCTACTTTAAGGCGATTATATAAGCAAGATAAAACCATGTCTCATACTTTAGAGGGAGACTTACAGGTTATTCTATTAACCCAACCCCTCATTGTGTAACCATCGTTGGAGTTTGTAATCACAAGACACAAGTCACTGAAGAAAGATTTATCCATATTCATTGTCCTTATTTTTCTTATTTTATTCTGGCATAAAGTGGCTAGCATATTTTAGTAAAGACAAATGAACCCAAAAGTCAGTTAAACTTTCACTCCTGTTAATCCTCTGATATATTATTCTATTTCCCCTCAATTTTTTCTCATAATTACTGGCTAAAACTCCAGTTTTAGATGGCAGGATTTATCTGCTTTAGGAATAATAAAATTCAGAAATTTTGAGTTTGTTTCTGTAATGTTTGTTAATTTGTTTTTATGACACGATGCTTTTTGATAATTTCAAGAAACAATATCCAAACTGTTAAAGAATTGCTCAAGTGAGACAGAAATGAGATGCATATATGTTTTAATTTTTTTACATAATTAAGACCAAATTCTTGACTTTTGAATTTAGTGGCAGATAGAGAAATAATTTTCTTCTTGATCATAGGTCATTTAAAAAAATTTAATGGCATAGTAATGATATTTTTAGAATATGAAACTTTTTAAAGAACGATGCTATTTTAGAATATAATTGTGCTCTTCTACTGTACTAGCTCAGTTATAAGTGAAAAATGAAAGATGTTTCTACATTGTACTTCATGAAGGCAACCTTAATAAACAAGAGGTGTGTAGTTTCCTATCAGTGAAATTGCTATTAGTCATAATAAATGTGCTAAAAATATAGAATACTTTCTCTTAAGATTCTTGGAGACTGAAAAATAATCTACCAAGAGAAAAAAAGAGACCGTAACTATGGAAAGATGTGATTTCTAGTTTTACTTCACACGCAAAAAATATTTAGATTAAAATATTTTAAAATTATTGGCTTAACATAATGTACAACATCAATTACAGAAAGAGAAACTTACCACCATTTCTAAGGAGAAAGGGAAAAGTGTAAGAATAATAATAAATAAAAAAACAGAGAATTAGTATAACATATATTTTACACCTCAGTGGTATAAATACAGGAATACAAGGAGAATTGGACTGTTATTATGTGAAAGGGTTGAGTGGCATTCCAAAGTGAGTAAAATTGATTAAAGAATCTGACTTTTTAAGTCATTTGCCGCCAATCTGAGGAAATATAATAGGCTTGGGGAATATCTCGGGAAAATTTAAGTTCCAGAATCATGCAGAGATTTTAAGGATGGCTGTACATGCCAGATCTGCAGCTGTAGCTCTACTAGGAATGATGTTCCAACATCAACATGAGGGCTGTACTCCTTGGTATCTTATAAGCGAGTGTGTGTGTGTGTGTGTGTGTGTGTGTGTTCGTGTATACTATTAGATGCCTTTTTCTAAGACACACAGTCTATGTAGACACCCTTACCTTTGAAGGGAATTTGTCTTAACAGACCATTAGCCATAAAAATTTGCTTAGAACTATGAAAAGAGGTAAAAATCCTTCTAAAATCTACGGTATTATCTTTCTTTTAGGGGAAAACTTAATGCTTATAATTTGTTGTTGGTTGTGTTTTTTTTGGTGTTTTTTTTTTTTACTTTTAGACGGAGTCTCTGTTGCCCAGGCTGGAGTGCAGTGGCACTATCTCAGCTCACTGCAACCTCCACCTCTCGAGTTCAAGGGATTCTCCTGCCTCAGCCTCCCAAGTAGCTGTGATTACAGGTGCACACACCACCACACCCAGCACATTTTTATGCTTTTAGTAGAGATGGGGTTTCACCATGTTGGCCAGGCTGGTGTCGAACTTCTGACCTCCAGTGATCCCCTGGCCTCGGCCTCCCAAAGTGCTGGGATTACAGGTGTGAGCCACTGTGCCATGCCTGTTGTCGTTTTAAACAAGGATGCTTACATTAAAAAACTTTAAAACACATATATGAACACTTTAAGAGTTTTCTTTTACTCAGCTCCTCAGCTCAAAACACAAGTAGTCAAGAGATTTGTCCATCTAATTCATCATACTACTCTGATCCAAGTGAGACCCACACTGGGTCAGCTCCATCAAGGAGAAGAACATTCTACCCACGTTTGGATTCTGGAATATCATCCTTGGTAAATATTTTTAATTAACTCTTTACCTGATGATAAGTTTATAGAACATATTTTATTTGATATTCAACGTTTCAAAATAAGTGTATTAGCTGTTTATCCCTACCCTTGTAATTGCGAGAGGAGAAATGAAAAGTTGACACTCTCAGTTACAATTCAAAGAGTAAAAAAGAAGGAAGTTGGATTGCAGGAAGGAAGATCAAAAAGGAGGAGAAGATGAGTAGAAAAGATAATGACCATTAAAGCCAAAATGGCACTCCTTCCTTTCTCCTGCTGAGTGCAAATTCCCTCTCTATTCTGAGATTTACTTTCCTTTCTTTCTGGAATTTCCTTTGTCTGCAAGATACATTTTTCTTATCTCCTGAACCCACCACTTCTAAGACATTCTCTCTAAGCCATCTAACCGGAATCATACACGCCTTTTCTCCCTTCCCTTCATACATAATTATTCTAGGCATCCCTCTGGCTTAAGGTGAGTTATTCAAATGTCTACCTACCAGATTACAGAAAATTAGTTTTTCAAGCACAATTATCATGTTTTATTCAACTTTGTATCCCCAGTGTTTAACAGAGTGCCTGACATATAATGTGGTAATATATATATTTGAATAAAATGTGATGAAGCATGCTAGCATCAAAAAAATTTATTGAACAATACATTAATCAATTGGCCCATCAGAATTAAAAAAAGGAAAAATTACAGGGCAAGACACAAATATTCGCTCTTCCTTTAGGAAGAAACAACTGTCACACAGCTGCACCACTCTGACAACCTTACATAGAAATACATAAAAACATGCAGCAGCTCATTTTCCTACAATGTCAGAAGTTCCAAAATCAACCACTTAGCTCCTTAAAAAAAAAAATGGGTTTTTGTACAAAAGTAGATGTCTGGTGAAAAATGAAAACTTTCCTCTCAAACACAGCTTTAGCTTAAAACAATTTTTCTTTTCCCAGCACAAGCCTCATAAAATAGCAGAGAGGCAGTGGGTGTGGCAGTCCTAGATAACTTAACTTCCAAGAAATTTTTATTCTATAATAGAAGCAAGAAAAGAAAAATTCCAAACTCACGTAAGGTGTTGGGAAAGAGGCTTCCATAATTATATAAACCGAACAGCTAAGAGTAGGTTGTGGGCTGTATTCCTTAGTAATCTAAAATGTTTTGTGTTTATTGTTTTCCTAAAAGAATAGTACAAAAGGATGAGTTCATTCCTTGAAAGCACGTTAGCAAACCCTCAGAATATCTCCAAGAATGGCTCAAGCATAAGTTAACTTTTTAGTGTTACTGATAGCAAGGTAGACAGCTTTTGTTACTAGTTCTATTTTTAAAATGAAGATATTTGGATATTTATTGGAGCATGGCCAAGGTCATTCAGTGAGTAAGTAATGCAGCTAAAATATCAAAGTTAAATTATTATTAAAAAGCCAGCACTTCTCAACTTATTTTGGGGCAGCACGTGCCAAATTCTGCTCTAAAGAACAGAGTATTTGTTCCAAATACTTAACATTTTTTAAACTAAATATTCTGAGTTTGTTTGTACACGTGTTTAACTTTGGCTAACAGAAGAATGAATCTATGGTGTAAATATTTAACATAATATTCTTTTCAAGTAATATGCCTTTTGTTTGTGTTAACCTTGAAATAATAACAAGTTATATAAAACACTGGAATTTTGATCGATTACAATCCCAATGTTAGTAAACAATTAAAATTGCCCCAAATGTGATCTTGGCACATGTTTTAGTCAGTAATATGCTGTCCAGAACAAGATGGCTGTACCTGAAATATTTCATTCAGTTTGAACTACACATTTTCAGAGCAATGTCAATAAGTTGAAACTCTTTCCAAGAATAACCACCAAAATATTTACTAATTTATAGACCATTATCTATGAATAATAATTGAATAACTTAGGAAAAGAATGACAACTATAATTAAACATTTAAAACAGTAAGCATACGTGGAGGTATTCTCTGTGTAGCCTTAAAAAAATATAACTAGTACAATTGGAGCAAGTTAGAGGGATTATGTAATACACAGGGTCCATGTCATGAAGACATTTTAACAAGTAGAACTGTTGTAAATGGAATGAGACTGCTCATGAGATATTAAAACATATTAAAGGATGATTTATATAAATTGGTCTAAAGGGGATCATGAATGGGTACATATATTTATTCATGCTGTCATTTACCATCAAATGTAAATCAGTTGCAGGTGTTGGAGATGCGAAGTTGAATAAGAACACATAATTTAGATTGGATAAGATGATTTCCATGAGCACACCATTAGATATTTGGAGTTCAATTTGGCTAAGTGTTTGGCATGGATTTGCATTACTTTTACACATGGAAGCAAAAGAACTACATATTGCCAGATGATACAGTGTCTCTCTTCTCTCTTGTTTTAAAGCTTCCATCAGATTCTTGTAAGTACCTCACTTGGCACAAGGTAGAACAACATGACGTTCAAGGAAGTCAACCACGTTACCCAAGAGTAAGAGAAGGTAAAAGAATAAATGTGTGCCTTTTTCGTGTACATGCTCTGAGTAGAATTTTTTGTGGATTAAAAGACATTACTTGAAGAAGAAAAAAAGACACCATTTGGAGGTAAAATTTTCCTTTTTCAAGACCATAGAATTGTTGATAAGTGAAGCCACCTTTGAAAGCATATTCTTATAATTGATTATATAAATAACTAACATTCAGTAATAAATACCGGAAAACACTGAAAGATAAAGAAGAACCCGTAACTGACTATTCAGAATAACCACTGTGACTTTTATTTCCATTTACTTTTTACACACACATACATATATGTAATTTTTATTTCTTAAGTTTTTTCACTTAACAGAATAATATTGTCAGCATTTCTTCCATGCCATTAAACATTATCCAAAACATACTTTTTAAAGCTTGCATAATTTTCCATCATATTAGTATCATTAAATATGTTAAATATATTTAACCAATAATCTTTGTTGGAAATTTAGTTTATTTACTATTTTTTATGATAACGAATAACACTGTCATTTCAACTGATGACTTTAAGTTGACTTAATTCTATATCAGTTTTTTCCAACAACATCAAAATAGAATCTAAATGTGTTCATCAGGGTTCTCCAGAGAAATGGAACCAATAAAATACACCTCTCTCTCTCGATATATACATCTCTCTCTATATATATACATCTATACATCGAGAGAGAGAGAGAGATATCTAAAGAGATAGATGATAGATGATGATAGATAGATGATAGATAGATAGATAGATAGATAGATAGATAGATAGATAGATGAGACTTATTATAGGAATCACATGATTATAGAGACTGAGAAGTCCTACAATACGCTGTCTGTAAGCTGGAGAAACAGGGAGGCCAGTAGTATAATTTGGTATGTGTGTGAAGATCTGAAAATCAGGAGAGATGATAGTGTCACTCCATCAGGGTCTATTGGGGCCTCAGTGGGTTGCGTGATGCCTGCCCACACTTGTGAGGGCAAATCATTGCTCAGCCTGCTGATTCAAATGTTCATCTCTTCCAGAAATGCCCTCACAGGCTGTGATAGATAATTTTAGGTGTTACATTGATTGCATTAAAGAATAACTAGATAAGCTGGTAAAGCATTATTTCTGGGAATGTCTGTAAGGGCATTTCTGGAAGAGATTGGCATTTGAATCAGTGGATTGAGTAAGGAAGATCTGCCCTCACCCAGTGTGGGTGGGCACTATCTAAGTGGTTGAGGACCCAGGGGGAACAAAAATGCAGAGAAACAATGAATTTGCTTTCTCTTTTGGAGTTGGGACACTGATCTTCTCCTGCCCTTGGACATAAGAACTCAAAAATCCCTGGCTTTTGGACTCTAGGACTTACATCAGCAGGCCGCCAGATTCTCAGGCGTTCTCAGGTCTTCATCCTTAGACTGAGTGACACCGTCAGCTCTCCGGGTTCTAAGACCTTCAGACTCAGACTGAGTTACACCAACGGCTTCATGGGTTCTCCAGCTTGCAGACAGCCTGTGGTGGGACATCTCAGCCTCCATCATTATGTAAGCCAATTCCCATGATGACCCCTCTTCTATCTATCTATCTATCTATCTATCTATCTATCTATCTATCATCTATCTATCTATCATCATCTATCTATCTCATATTGGTTCTGTTTCTCAGGAGAACACTGACTAATACACAGACATACCCAGGAGTAATGTTTCACCTGTTATCTGGGTATCCCTTAATTCAGTCAAGTTGATATCTAAAATTAACCATCACACTAAATAAACCAGGTAGTCTCATTTTACATTTTCACACAGCACGTTAAATTTGGTGGAATAACTATGTTTTGCTATTATTATTTTATTCTATCAGGTTTTACAAGGGTAATAGTATAATAATCTGAATAACCGCCATCTGCAGTCTTTCATGTACATAATGTTTGATTTCAATAAGAAGCTTTCAATAGATTATAAATTCTGTAAGAACAGAGGCCATGCGTTTCTCATGCCTTTTTTTGCATCCACAAAAGCCAGTGAAATAATATTAGACATAATTCCTGCTTCAGTGAGTGTTTAGTCTCTAGGAAACATCAAATCTTTGCTATCTTCCATCTATATTAGCAGATTTGCAGTAATATTGTATATTGCACAATTTTACTGTTGATTTAGGAAAAGTGGCTTTAGGTCTATTCATCTGCTCATTTTCCCTCTCAGTGGATCCCCACATGATGCTTGTCTTCTTTCACTCAAATTCAGTTGGCAAAGGAAGGGGAACTAAAATAGCATAATTTTCTTATACTTTGAGTAAAATATGTTCTTATGCTTTAACTCTGTCAGCTCTATTTGTAGCCAAGCACTGACTCCTATTTTTAAAATGTGAGTAGATAGTACCACTAGGGATAAATTAGAGTTGTCCTTTGAGGACCTTGGGAAGATTTTTTTTTTTCCAAGAGTGAGAAATTGTGAAGAATTAGGAAGGAAGGACACCAAGAGAAGTGGTGGCTGAGTGTGTCACATGTGTCAGGAGTCCTCTAGCAAAAGGAAGAGAGAGCTACGTCACAGGCTAAAGCAGGAAGGATTTAATTTAGTCCCTAAGCTTTAGTGTGTGAACAAATCATCTTGAGGTGTGTGAAAAGTCAGATTCCTGGGCCCTGCTCCCACAGAATCTGATGTAAGGGATGGCTCCCAGAATCCAGATTTGTAAAAAATTATCACAAGGAATTCTGTTGTAGATGACTTGAAGGCCATACTATGAGAAACACTGGTTTAAGAGGTATGAGGAAAGGGAGAGAAGAAAGAAATTTGAATAGGAAGTGAATAGACTGATAAGTAAAAATGCTGGCATGAGTGTGTGAGTGCAGGGGCAGGTGGTTGACAATTGTGGCAGCCATAATGAGGCAAAAAGAAATCGAATTCTGAGCACAAGTGCTGGGTCGGGGTTTAGAGAGAACTACAGAAATTGGAGATGACAAGGAAATAAAATGTGAGGGTAAACTGAAAATAAGCCTGTGCAGAGAATGTCCAAAGGTCTCCTTCTCTCCCTGACTTAAGTGGCCAGGTTATGTGCTGAGGTCATCACTCAGCAAAACCAATCCAACGTAATGACCATGGTGGCCATTCATGCAGAGGACATCATTGCTCTGCAGAGATAAAAGCATATTTTCCTTCTATAGATCATTAACAACACCCAATCTCTTGTAAGTGACTAGTCATAAAAGGACCAGATCATGATCTAGGGGATGGAAAACATTCGAAAAAATCCCATCACCTCAAACCAGGGAGAAATAGATGTCCCTCCTTCATTGCTCTTAATTTGGTTTAAGTTTGTTTTGTGACATGGAGAACAAATGCTTTTCAAAAGCACTTTGAGAAGAATTACCCTCCTTCCAAATTAGATCTGGAAACACCCATCAAAGCTACTTCAGTTTATCTCAATTGCCTCAATTGTACATTCAGGAAGAGCTCATAAGACAGGAAAGGTTATCTGGTGTGTGATAAATAGCAATTGCCTAAGGCTTTGATTGCCAGATCAAGACTGACTTAAATTTTCACAATTAAGTAAAGCAAAAAAGTAAACTGCTGGCAGAATTCTTTTAAAGAATAGATTCTTTCCATTAGAAAATATCCCGGGAAGTTAATTCAGTGACTGCTATTACATGTTACAAATCCAGTGAGGGGACAAAGAACAGGCTGAGAGGGAGCAAGTGAAAGTCAACATCCCTGAACTGTCAGGTATTCCAGACTGTAGTTCAGCTGCTAAGATATATCTTCAATTACCAACCAAGTCTGAGAAAAAAAAGAAAAATCCAATTTAATTCAACTCCTCACAGTGGAAGTGAACTTTGGCCCCCAACTTCAAAGAAAGCTTTGAAAGCTACTTTAAAAAGAAATAATTAAAGAGCAGAAGATCAATAACACTCAAACAAACAATACAGGGAAGAGTTTAATAACTCTGGGTTATCTGGTGCACAGAGAAAGCTGCCAAATTTGAAGTGGGGGTGGGTGAAAGACAATACAGCCTGAGGGTCTCCCTGTTCAATTAGGTGATTGCTCCAGTTTTCCACTTCCATGATTTTTAAATCCAATCATCCTCATCAATAAAGAAGAACATTTCCTAACATAAGGATATTTTATGTGTAAGTCGGTTGAGATACTGCCTCATTCTGGGTCAAAGGATTTCCTGGGTGATAACAGTAGAGTTCATTACCAGAGAAATGACTGAAAGGGAAGGCTACACCCTGGCCTCCACCTGCCCCTGGTGTAAGAACTGATGTTTGTGCCGAAATAATAAAATACTGGACTCCCTCTTATTGCCTTCCATAAACTCTTCACAAATGAACTTATTACTTTCTATCATAGTCCACAAAAGCCCACAGGCCACAAAAGCAAAGTTTGTTTTTGATGTCCTCGGTGTCCTTTTCCTTTATTCTTTTACCTTTGAAATGAGGGGAGTCATGCATTCCAGAAAAACAGAGTGGGGAAAGTGCGTGCAAATGGTACCAGATGTGACTCCTAGAAATACACCATGATAGAACTGGTAGGGAATTGAAGTAATTTAGTGTAGGGTTGCTTTCAGGGGCCTGGTCGACGTAGTATCAGAGTGAAGTTGACATAATATCAGAGGGGAAGCACAAGAGAGTGTAGGGCCCTATGGCAATTAAAAAAGCCTATATTGTCCTTAAAGTACTAGAAATCAGTATTTTTATAAAGCACTATACGCGCCAAACAAACATGTTTTCTCACCAAATTCAATTCATGGTCAGCCCTTGATTTAGGCCTTCCCCCTATTTTTTGCAGACATGAAAAACTGAAGATCAGGATATTAAAATTAGTCATCTGGAGTCCCACATTTACCTACCAGCCAACTCCAGACTGGAAACAGGACATTCTTTCCCTAACCCTGAAAGTTTTGTGCAAACCTTATTTGAAGGATGATAATGTTGGAAAATAGTGAGAAATGAGTTCAGAAATGGAAGTTGAGATAAGATTGTGGAAAGCCTTATCTGACAAGCTGGGATTTGTAGGCAAGAAGAAATTTCCAAAATGTTTTGAGTAGTGAGTCCTGGGGTAAAAGCTGTGTTTAGGAAGGTTGTATGGTAATGTGCATCGTTTATATTGGAGGAGAGAACATTGCAAGCAAGAAGATTCAAGAGAAAGTAATTACAGTTTAAGTAGGAAGACATGAGAACCTGGACATTGAAAATGAAGGGACAGATTCTCAAAGGGAAAACTGCTAGGATAAGGTGACTAACTGAATTGAGACACAAAAGAGAAAGAAAATCAGGAATGACTTCACAATCCCCAAAGAGAAAATTATATGAAGATGAAATCACTATCCTAGTGATTGTTCTCACTTGACTGGGCCAGAAATATTTATGTATGGTTAAAAGTTAATTCTAGGCCAGTAGCGGTGGCTCAAGCCTGTAATCCCAGCACTTTGGGAGACCGAGGTGGGTGGATCACCTGAGGTCAGGAGTTTCAGACCAGCCTGGCCAACATGGTGAAACCTCGTCTCTACTAAAAATACAAACATTAGCCAGGCGTGGTGGCACACGCCTGTAATCCCAGCTACTCAGGAGGCTGAGGCAGGAGAATCGCTTGAATCTAGTAGGCGGAGGTTGCAGTGAGCGAAGATGGTGCCACTGCACTTCAGCCTGGGCAACAGAGCAAAACTCCATCAAAAAAAAAAAAAAAAGTATTTTCTACCATTAATAGAAGTAACTCCCTTCTCCTTTTAATAGTTCTAGAAAGCAATTAAATTATCTGTGAACCTTGAAATACATGCCCAGAATTTAAGGTATAAAAAATAGAGATATTTTATATTTTAACTGTCACATTTTCACAGTGATGTGCTAAATCTGAATAAAAAATAAATCTATGAGTGAAATTTTAAGCTAAAGGTAAGTCAGTCATCTGTAGAAACTTAGACCATGGATAGTATAAAAAAGAACAATTTAGGCCAGGTGCAGTGGTTCACACCTGTAATCCCAGCACTTTGGGAGGCTGAGGCGGGCAGATCACGAGGTCTGGAGATCAAGACCATCCTGGCTAACACAGTGAAATCCCATCTCTACTAAAAATACAAAAAATTAGCCGGGCATGGTGGTGGGCGCCTGTAGTCCCAGCTACTCGGGAGGCTGAGGCAGGAGAATGGCATGAACCCGGGAGGCAGAGCTTGCAGTGAGCCGAGATTGCACCACTGCACTCCAGCCTGGGTGACAGGGCAAGACTCCGTCTCAAAAAAAAAAAAAAAGAACTATTTAAACAACCTAATAACCTTATAACCTATATTATAGCCTTAATATAGTTTTAAAAAAACTTTCCTTTGCTTTTTAAGCAAAGAAGATGAAAAAGAAATAAAGTTGCTGATTTGTTTCATATTTCCCCTTTTTTGTATCACTCATCTTGTTTTGAGAGGGCTCGGTAGTAAGCCTCTCACACAGCCACAGGCCCCTATAGCAGAAGGATAATGAGAAAACTGAGTGGTTCAGATATTTAATTGTCATATTTTGATTAATTTATTATTGTCATAACTGTGAATCTGATTTAGTGTTGTCAAATAAGAGGTTTAGCTCAATTTTCCTTAGAAGATATGAGAGGAAAGTTAGTTGGCAAAATTTGAAAAAAATGATTTTCAACTATTAGAAAATGAAAAATGTGGTGAAGTCCTGGATCTTTCCCTGTCTTCAACCTTTCCCCCAGCCAGGTTAGGAAGACAGGAGTGGGTTAAATCATTTTATTACTGCTCACACTATGTGGGTCAAATCATGCTTCCCCCAGTTGTGATATCTAGTGGGAGTTTCAAACAACTGACCAAATAGCAAGTGAAGATGCCAGTCCTGCCCCCTCAACATACTTCCAAAATCTCAACTTCTGGTTCTTATCTAGGACCCTCTGAAGAAGAGCAACTTTTCAGACAAGTAGAGTGTGCCTTGCCCCCAAGGAAAAGAGTTCTTGAAAAAACAAATTGGAAACATGGCTACAAGAAAACTGGGAAGACTGCAAGGTGAGACCTTTTTTTTGTTTTTTTTTAAAAAAGTCTATTTTTCCATTGATTAAATTGTGACATCTGTTTTTTTTAAAGGGCATAAATAACACAACTTTTTAACATCTCTTCAGAGCTTTCTGTAAAACTCTCGGTGTTTGGGCTTCTCTGTTTCTTTTTCCCCCTTCTTTTCATCATAATACGTTACATATTTTCTAACCTTCATTTTAACCTGATGTTGCTGAACTTTGAGAATAAGTTTAAAATATTTGAGAAGAACAAAATTGTTGTTAATAATAAAAATGTCAAATGTTGGACAATAATCCATATCAATGAGTTTACGATGCAATCTGGAATCCTTTGAACGATGCATCAGGATGAAACTTTTGAGCAGCCAGCTCAAACAAAGCTATCCTGGAATAAATCAAATTTTTAACCAGTGAGGGAGCCGGATTTTCATTTCTTGGTGCAGAAAATCACCCTGCTGACTGAGCCACTAGCATTGAAACATCCCCCGCAGTTAGTCAACCTGACCACTACAAAGCTGTGGGGCTGTGACTACTCAAGCTCCTAACTCCAATTGGATCAAGTCATGCTTAGGCAGAGGATTGAAGATTTAACTGGGACAAGTGTTTCTGGCAACAAAAGAATAAGTCAACTTCCTCACAACAGAGTGAGAGGCTAATATTTTTGTATTTTAAAGGGATAAAATTATACTTGAAAAGTTTAAGAAGTCTTCCAGAAATGAAACAGAGCCTAAAACTCCTTGTTGAGGACTCCTGATGCCTCCTTTGCTTCACAGACTTACATACCACAGAATTACAAAATTAGGGGATGAGAAGGAGCTTCACATAGGGTCTGGTTTAAATGTCTTATTTTCAGAAAGGAAAAGGAAATCCAGGAAGAGAACTGACTTGCCCAAAGATAAGAAAATAGAAGACCTTGTCCCAATATGGTTCTTTCTTTTCAAATTAATTTTAAGTTATTCATATATAAAGAATGGATACAATCTAGTACAAATATAAACAACACATCCACTTATTTATTTAAAAAATTTAAACAATACATCTAAGGCTTTGACATCCATTCCCAGACTCTCTTTAGGGGTAGTCATTTTGGTGTCTATATTCATTCCTTCTTTATACTTGCAATTTTAACCTTGGGTATACTTTAAGGTCAATGGAGCCTTGCTAATAAACTGTCATAGAAAAATTGATTGTCCTTTCAATAACTATACTGTGAGAGAATGGCTAAACAAACTAAACTATCATAGAAAACTTAGTTGGGAAATAGTGGTAAATTTTTTAAAAATCTTTTCTGGGGAGATGATTTTAATGCACAGGTGATACACATAAACTTTTATCATTTCTCAAGTTTTATTTTAAAATAAAGACCTTGTATGCTTTTGGAAAATAAAATTTCAAGTATCAAATTTTATAAAGTATAATATCTAAAAATATCAATATGTTAATAATCTTTCTAAAGATAATGTCTACATTTCCTTAAAAACAGCAAATTATTTGTCCTCAAATTTTTAAAAAAGGGATTGCCATTCTATTCAATACTTTTATTGACAGAAATTGATGGCAAAATATGGAAATAAAAAATTAAGTTGACTTTTAGGAATGCAGTTTACAAGAGCAATGTGACCACTGAGAGTGGTAGCAACATATTTTACACCAAAGTGGACTGATATTAAAAGTGAAAATAAAATATTCACTATCTCTGAAGCACACCAAGTCATTTTTACGCATGTATCTGTAGTTACTTTTAACAAAATCATAGTTTTCATCTTCCAAATGATGTTATCTTACTCTGAAAATTTTATAAATGTGATTTCTGAGAATTTTCAAGTGAGGCTAATGATTACTGATCATGTAAAGCAGTCAGAAGTTTATCCCTTCCATTCTACACACCTAGAAAATCTGAGAATCTGCTTGAGAATCCTGTCCTTCTTCCTCCATACACCCGTGCAACCCTCCCAAACCCTGTATGCTGCTCACTAACTCTGATCAAGATCTTCACCCTCCCTATCTTGAAAACTGCTACAACGTAATTGTGTTTGGATGTATAATTCATATATATAATACATTCTAAATGAATAACTAAAGTTGACAAAAACCTTACTTTTTTCTTTTTATTTGTTTTTCCTCAGAATTTTAACATTTCATTTCAGGATTTGGGGGATCCCTACCAAGTTGAAAATTTTAACAGAATTCTTAGAAGACTAATTCGAATTGAAACCCTCTGGTTAGTGGATAATTCTCTGGTGGACTTAAGTGCCATAAGATTGCCAAGGTATCTGCTCTGTAGCATGTCTAGTTAACAGGCTAAAGTTAAGTCTTTTCTATTTGGATACATGTGATCATTGGCTGTATACACTGCACCTGGCCCCATGTGGTCAGGTCTTGAAGGTGACACTTTGCACTAAAGTGGCACATATGGCAAGGCCTGAAGAGAAATTTATATATCAGAATGTCATAGTTTAGAGGGAAACATCTATTTTTTTTCAAATTAATATTTTATTGCCAATTTTTAGGAAAGTTATTTGTATGAGCAGAAAAGTTTGCCATTTTCCTTGTGTTATAAACTAGAAAATGCAATGACATGACGTATACATTGTGGTTTAAGAAATTAATTTTTAGTTAGTCATATTTATTGAACACCTATGGGGAAAGACTTTACAAGGTAGTTGTCAATAGTAGCCTTTAGGGTAACATTCTGTTATTGGAGTGGAGGCTGGTTATCAGATTAAGGACAGAAATAAACTAAAACTAAAATATATATATAGACTCTTTGGTCTCTCAAGGATTCCAAACTCATATTGTTAAAAATAATCTCTTTCTACTCAAGGATTGCTAGAGAACCCTTTTTACAGAGAGCTGCTATTTGCTTCAGCAGGCAGAATGGGTAGATGGAGTGAGCTTTGGTGGCAATGAGAGGGGCCAACAGAGGTCCTCAGGAGTGAATTAGATGAAGGAAATTGAGCATCCACAAAAAGGAAGGGTAACTTATAGAGCAGGTTAAGATATAATTCTGAGCATTGGCTGAGAGAAGGTCTCAGAAAGAGGCCATTATAGCGGTACACAAGAGGGAAACAGTCCAGCAGGCAGGAAGTGCCAGGACAGAGAAAGTTGTGTCACCACCCACTTGCTTTGCCCCCTTCTCTCCCCTAACATTTCCTACCGACTGGGGCAATCTGTGATGTGGTGAATCTGAGATACTGAAAGGATAAAAGGATACCCATGAAAAAGTGAGAGCATGACTGGTAAACAAGAAAATAACAGATTTCAGAGGAGAACGGGGAGAGAGGCAGGGGTCAGGAACTCCTTGGGCTGGTTTTTCAGTGAGAAATTGTCATAGTACTGAAGTGCTCCTGAAGTCTGTATGAATTCTGGTAAGCAGAAGCCAAAAGTCATCAAAGATAAGATGAGATTTATATAAAATATACATATGGAGAGGGACTGAAAGGAAACAAGAAAAATAAAAATAATAGATTCAAAAAAATTACAATGATATCTGGGTGGTTCAAAGGGATTTTTTTTTTCCCTGATGCTTCTCTGTTGCAGTTCTCTCTTTACAGCACCCTCTTTCCCATTAGCAATGACCATTTACCAAGTGTCTTTGTGGGGCCCAAGGCCCATAAATATGTACCCTGTATTTATCTCATGATATTAATTCCTAACTTACACATAAAGGAATTTTTCCTTAAGGCAAGATGTCAGTGATAGATTTTGAATTATTTTCTCTATTTGCACAGTCTTGTACAGTTACAGTTTTAAGGCAAACACATTGAGAAGCATTATCTATCAGGAAAATGTATTAAATTTAAATGCCTAACACATTTTACTGTTTCTAAGGGTATTTTTAGTTTTCTTTTATATTAAAAATGCCTCTTTTCTGATTTAAAGTGCTATTTTCTCAATATAGAAGTTTTTAAATTACAGAAAGGTAGTAAGAAAAATAACTATAATTTCACTACTTAGAGGCAGTATTTTTCACAAGTTGTTATTTTTGTTGTGTCCACTTTTATATTGCTGAGATGATATGCAGCTGTTCATCCTTTTATTCAGGACATATCAAGAATCCACCATGGGCCAAGTCAGGTACCAAGCACATTTATTGGAAAAGAAAACAGATTCCTGTGCTCCACAAACTTATGGTCTCATATATCTTGCTTATTTTCTCTTAATATTCTAATATAAATATTCCTTCTTTTTTTTGCAAACCGTATTTGTCACATAGTTTGCATGTGACCATCATGACAGTAACATCACTGTTACTTTGTTGAGGGGTTATTATCTACATAAGGCATGCTAGTCCTATGTTAGATTTGGTAGTTAACCATTCTTTTTAGGAGACAAGTAACAAGATGTTTATCTTTTGTATCCAGCTGCAGAATTTTAAATATGAGCAAAAACCATTTCATGTCTTTCAAACAATTACCAAAGATACCTCAGATACAGCATTTATCTTTGGCCGAAAACCACATTGAGACTCTTACTGGACTCTCCAGTTTATGGTGCACTCCACTGGAATCCCTTATTCTCAAGAGGAATCCTTGTGAGTTCCACCAAAATTACAGGAAGCAGTAAGGCCCCAGACACCCTAAGTCATCTTTTGCACTTCATTGAATATTATACTTTTAACTATATTTTAAAATATCATTCGTCTCTTGCTCAAATTTACCAAGCAAATAGTTATAGAATCTGCTCTGTGTTGAACACTTCATGCTTCTGATCTCATCTAAAGACTTTTGAACTAATCTTTCTTCATCTTTTTAAAATTTTTTCTTAATACACTCTTTTCTCTTGGTTAATTTATAGTTGCTGTGCAGATTTTTAGGCTCCTTCTGTAATGACTTTACCTATACAAAGTTGTTTAGTTTTAGACTTTCAAACTCCACACATTTTCTCCCACATGTTTAATAGATATTATGTCTTTTAAAAAATCATACATACATATATATATATTATTAAGTTCTATGTGACAATTTTATAAATTGTTTATTCTCTGGTTTTACTTTCACTCTTTGGGCCCCAAGGGCAACATTAAGTGAATACGAAGAATTCAATTTACTCCAGTGCTTGAAAGAGCTCAAAAACCTGCCAAGAAGAAACCATTTTTATTACTTTGTCACAACTGGGAACATTCCTAATGATAATAATGGAATCTAAACCTTCAAGTGTGCACCCAGTAATATGCCCACCTATTTATCTCCAGCTAATTCCCAGTACCACTAATTAGTGTGCTTACGGGAATTAAAAGGATAAAAACAAGAAACTGAATTCTACAACCTGTATTTGCACCCATGACTGAGGTCATCTCTCCTCCCAGGCGAATCTGTCAAAGAGATCATCTCCAGGGTCCATTTCTATTCTATGATTACAATCTTTTGTTTACTTCAATTTCAGTTAAAGACATAGTTTTCACCGTCTTCTTTTCTCACACTGCTCTTTTCCCATGAACAGCAACTGTATTCCAGAAGCCTACATGATGTTACACTCTTCAACGCCTGATGTACAACGAAAATTTGTCAAAATAGAAATTCTAATCTCTGTTGTTACATAAATCTCATTACTGCAGTTGTCTCCCCTATGACTGGAGTCTGGAAGCAAAATTTCATGTCTGTGATAATAAATTCTTAAATTGCTTTCAAATAACAGTGAAAACTAGCAGCCCACTTGCTATAATATTGAGCTAATATTTAACCATAATAATATTTGGAGGTTTAAAATTATATTTCCTATAATCAGAGGAGGTTTAGCTGGACATTTCAAAATCATTCATAAGAAAGCACATTTCTAGTCATAGGGATAATGTAATAGCATTGTATTTCAGTTTTGTTAATTCATATGTGGGGTTTTATAAAGCATTTTGGTCCCAACTCAGCCACTTGCCTCTCTTCAAAGAATGCCTTACAATAATAGTATTAAGATGAATTGTCTGAAATTGGATATGCCCTGAGGTCTTACTATAATTCCGTCTGCAAAATTCATGATGTGGTATAGAGTTATGTAGGAATGAGGGATATAATGAGGTTTTTCTGTTTTTCCAGTATTAACTCTGTTGGATTGAGTCCAAGGTGTATATACGCTGACTTTCAAGTTAGAAAAAGCCAGGTTATATTAACTTAGGTAGTGCAGGGTTACACTGAACGGAATGATGGGGTCATTTTAGAGTATGAGGAAAAGGTTTAAGCATCCACTCATGCTAAGGAACTAAGTTGGAGTCAGAAGTTAATTCAAATATGGGTTCAGTTACCCAGCCAAAAATCCACACCTTGAAGATTATAACAGCTTTCATTTTGTCACTGGGTATCTGTGTTGAGGATTTGGGCCAGAGCTTCAGATGACTCTTTTTATACACCATGCTCAGAATTATTTAAGGTACAAGCTTTTCTTGACCATTATCACCTAGAATTGTGATTGCTTTCCCTTCCTCCTTTGTTTCAGATCCTCCAATAAGAAGACAGCACAATTCAAAAGAGAAAGGACTTAATGATAGAGCTAATAGTGTAAGTCCCAGTAGGTTAGAAGGTGGCCCCATTTCTGGGACACCTACAGGCAAACTTCTCTGTCATTCTCTTGGAGTCAAACATGATATCAGTTCATTATTGCGTGACTTAAAATAAAATCAGTGGCTAGAAATTCTTGCCAGCTAAGTATGAATTTTGAAGCCAGAAGACATAGATTTTAATATTTGCTTTGTCACCTACAGGCCTTACGATTTTGAAGAAGTTACTTAAAATGAGGGATAAAAACCAATCTGACAGAGTTGTTGTGAGGATTTAAAGAAATGCACAGGAAGCAATTAATGTTAAGAAAATCATGCAGCCAGTGGGGGCTTTCCAGGAGGTCAGTACCATCATTAGCTGATTTAGCATATCTGCTAAGAGGTTTCAGTATCTTTCACGCAGCCAAATTCAAATGCCATAGATTTCTCCCAGCCAGAGCCCTCAGAATTCCCAGATCTAGAAAAGCTGTCATTCTAAAGAAAATGCTGCTTTTTAATGCCACTATGTATATGACCACTGTTAACTGGATTGAACTGAAGGATCTGTTTCTGAACATAGAAATGACTCCCTGAATTTGAAATATGAGCTTTAGTAGTGCTCTTTCAGGAAAAAATAACAGCACAATATTATTTCCCACTCCCTCTTTTATATTTATCAGCCAGAATTCTTCTTTAACTATCACTGAATATTGTGGGCTTGCTTTACTTTCTCTCTCTTTCTGAACTTTTAACTTTTAATGAGCACATATATCATGATCTCATTCTTTCTCTCATGGTTAGTTGGCTATATCCACTCACTGATTTTTTTTTTCCCCTTATAAGACTGTAAAAACTGGAATGAAATTCTCTTACAAAAACAGGTTGTAGACAGTCCCACTTCTCTGATCACTATTTACCACCTGCTGAAAGATCTGTTAGATCCCTGAAAGGGCAAGCTATGGCAAGGTCATCAGATGAATTAATATGAATAATATTTTATTTTAGCTCCGCTGCAAAGATAAGTAACACAGAATGAAGTGATAGCCATTCATCTTCCTTATAACAATAGGCAAAGTCCATTCACTTATAAAGAGAATAAGTGAAATAAAATGCTTTTGTCAATATGGTTTTTTTTTTTTTTTAACTTTTGCTTTAGAGTATTCTCCTGTTTGCCAAACTTAAAAATGCTGGATGGAATCTTGAAGCTACCAGGAAATTGTGCATCACCAGAAACCAATATTTTTTCAAAAATATGTCTTGTATCCTAATGCAGTCTGTATAGAAAGAAAGCAATATCATTGTGGCTAAAAGCTAATAAACACAAGAAATGCATGATTAAATATTGCAGTTTATTTTATATCTTTTTGCTTTTCTAAATCAAGGTAGGAAAATATTTTCTGTAAAGGACCAGATGGTAAATATTTCAGGCTTCCCGGGCCATATGATCTGTGTCACAACTACTCAACCCTGCCATTGTAGTGCAAAAGCAGCCATTGATAATATGTAAATGTATGGGTGTGTCTATGTCTCAATAAAACTTTATTTACAAGATGATGTGGCAGGCTGTAGTTTACTGATCTCTGCTCTAAATTTTGATGTCACATGGTTGATTGCACTACTCTTCACTAATATCCATGTGCCTTCCTTGGAAGAGGTGTATGATTCCCTCACTATTGAAGTCACTTATGTCAAGCAACTTGCTTTGAGCAGTGAAATATGAATGATATTGGTCACTTGCAGGCAGAAATTTTGAGAAACAGTTTGTGCTTTGTCACACCTTCTTTCCTTGTGCCATACCAGTGGGCAAATTTCCAGATCAAGGCCTATCTGCCTAGGTCCTGAGGTAAACCTGGCATGGAGCAGAGCCAGCCACAGTCATTCTATAAAAGATGGATAGTTAGAGAGTAAACCTCTGTTATCATTTGATGTTGCACCATAGCCTACCCTCTCCCTACTAACACACCTCCTTAAATTTACAGACTGCAACATAACTCATTCAGTGATGTATTTTTCCCCCAAAACAGGATAGCAGGCACTTGGAATGTGGAATGAATGAATAAACGGCTATTGTAGGAAATTATTAATGAGTGGCAGAATTACCAGGTAGGATACAACTTCAAAAGTTTAAGTGAAATGGATACCACATGTTCTTACTTATAAGTGGGAGCTAAACATTGGGTCTCATGGACATAAAGATGGCAACAACAGACACTGAGGACTACTAAAGGTGGCAGGAAGAGAAGGGGAAAAGGACTCAAAAACTAACTATTGGGTACTATACTCAGCACCTGGGTGACCGAATAATTCAAACCTCAGCATCATGCAGTATACCCAGGTAACAAACCTGTATACGTACTGCCTGAATCTAAAATAAAAGTTGAAAAAAAAAAGCTTAGGTGAAATATATTGAAAACTTTAGGGCAACAGTGTTGGAAATCGACATTATAAGGACATAGGAAATTGGAGAGTTACGACAGCCAACAAATTATTTTATTGTTTAAGCTACTTTATGTTGGGTTATCTGTTTCTTGCAGGCAAAAACATGCTAACTGACAAGAAAATCATGGGTTTTATGCAAGGATAACAAGTGCTGGGTTGCTTAGCTATGAAGAAGGCTAGGCTTACTGGTAAGGGTCTCAAGATGTAGATCATGCTAATCTGAAGATGTGTGTTGATGTTGCAATCTGACGTCTTGTACAGGTTCTATGAGCAGTGTGGCCCAAGTTGGTGATATCTGTCTATGCCAGAGTGGGACTGATTAGGAGACCTATAAACTGAATAACATCAAACCCCAAAGTTGAGTCTGTCTACTCACTGTAGCGGTGGTAGTTCCACCAGTCATCAATGGTGACCCATAATGACATATCCAATAATTGCATTGCTGCAGTTTCTAGTATATCTGCTCGCTTGACTTTTGTAGTACTTTCTTTCATCTTCTATAATGCGCAGAGATCTGAGCCACTCTCTCCATGGTTTTAGCATATCAGAAGATGTACAGTGTTGGAGAATGCAGGGATTTTTATCAGCAATCAAACTATATTTGTGGAAATTTTGTGCATAAGTGCCAAAGATGGCTGACATCTGACCACATTCTATTTAACTCAACTGAATGACACCAAGCTCTCATCCTAAAACTTATAGTTACATCCACTCTTCTGAAATATTTAATTATTCCCCAATACACTGGAGGTAATAGATATAAAAAGAATGTGCATGTGCAACTTAGCATCTCATATCTAATTTTGTGTCCCAAGTTCATTCTTCCCCTGGAAGTCCCATGTCTACCAGGTGCAGGATTATCTGGATGGATCAGTTCAAAACAATTTCAGGGAATAAACTGTGTAGGGGATACAATTTTCTGAGACAGAAACATAACGCAAATAACTTCTTTGTTAGAAAATAATTTCAGTGACAGAAAGCCTTTCTGTTCATAAAGAAAACTTACATATCAACAAGCCTAGCTCCTCACCGGTCCCAGTGAATGCTTACATCAATCAACTCTACAATATCCAGTAAAGGACTTTCCAATTCCCCTTTGAATAAACTGAGGTATTGGAAACATCTAAACAAATGGTTTTTAATTCCTCCTAATCTTCAGGGAGTTCTTCCTTATACTGAGCTGATATCTGCCTTCTGTAACTTTCAACTAATTATTCAAATCTCTCAAGTGATTATAATTAATTCCATCTTATAAGGAATTTTTTTCAGCTTCCGGGCTCTCGAAAATACCCTGATATTTTCTCTAATATTCCAGTGGAAATGTAAATGGATAACGTAAGAGCCTGTGGGGTTAGGAGGGTGGCGGAAAGGTAAGGGAAAGCTAATGAGAAATAGCCAAAGCAAGAAAAAGAATTTTATTTTCTTCAAGTTCTTTATACATCCAAAGTGGAAGATTCCTAAAATAAATTCCCCATACCAAATTTTAAAAATTAAGTTAGCAAGCTTACTTTTTAATTTATTTAAAGCCAACTACTTTCGTTAATTATTTCTTTCCAGAATAGAGCAATTATCACTAATTGTTTGTCATTATAATGCCAAACTATGTTAATAGATGCCTATTTTTTTTTAAGACTAATTGCAATCATGAAACCAAATACCTAATTAGTTTTAGAGCTTTGGAGCAGATGCATCAGTATTTGAATCATTCAGGTGTATATTTGCTTATCTGCTTTTTTTGTCTCTTCTAAAGAAGTATTATATGTGTTCTGTTTATAATTTCTAAATGGTCATTTCAAAACCGATTATACGAGTTTATACAAATCATAGTGAAATTTGTTGCTTAAAAAATCTTCATTTTTCTCTAAGCTCTCAGTATCCTTGAGCTATATATATTTTATGGCAATTTTTACTTAATAGTTTGTATGCTAGTTATTTTTGACAATGACTACTAAAATGCAAGTTTCTTCAAGGGCAGATTCATCTTAGTTCTTCTTTATACCCCTCAAAAAACTCAGTGTTATTCTCAAAGAGTATTGAGTAGGTGAGTGAACTTTGAGTGTATACTCCTTGAAATTATATTTCTGGAGCTGGAAAACTTTAAAAAAATGTATGTTATGAGTCTAAAGAAATAAACGTTATATGGCTGAAAAAATATTTTGTGAAAACCAAAAATCTCACAGAATCATGAACTTATCTATGGGACAGATGTTAGCCTTGAGGTTGTTCTGGGCTTCTTTTCTACCTCCTTTCCATGACCAAATCAGCTGAATAGTCAGCAGTTCTATCCTTCCTCTCCTTCTCCTTCCATCTAAGGAGCTAGAGCTGAACTGCTTGGCCACTGGTTGCTGACATGCTGAGTTTTCTACAGCTGGAGTTTTCAAGAGGGCTTTGATTTTGCTTTCCCCAGTTTTCCTTCTTCCACACTTGAAAAGTGGTAAGGGTATCAGCTTTCTGTCTATCTCTGACTCTCTCTCTCTCTTTCACACACACACACACACACACACTCACACACACACACACACACACACTTTTTTTTTCTTCCACCCTCCTGCACAGCAGGAGACCTTGCCTTGATCTTTGAAGGTCTACAGCAAGTGGTCTAGGCTAACTCAGTGCTGGGCAAATGGAGCAAAAACTCTTTTCTGCTTCCTTGCCTCCATGTCTTTCGGAGCTAGCAGATACAGCTTTTGTTCTATGGGAGTGATTCTTTCTAAATGTCAGCTCAACAGGATGATGGTCACTCTTGTATATCACTTAGGCATGAGTTCTATTGAATCCCAGCACAATTTACCAGACTTTGTCAGTGGCTTTTGAAGTAGCAAAGACTCGATTTTTAATAAAGTGTTATTTTGTTTAGCTGGTCACTGTCATCGTCACTTATCTCTTTCCAGAAAATTGTGAGAGGTATTTTTCTAGAGAAAGATTTTGCTATTCCAGAGTCCTGTGGCTAAAATGTCATGCTAATCTCAACTTACTCTCAATATTAGAGTATTTGGTTACATATGAAATACAAATATGCTGATTGTTTCAAATTGAATATTGTAACTTCTTTGACCTAAGTCAAAACCTACTATAAACCATCAAAGCAATATCTTGAATAAGTCTCATAGATTCCAGTCATCTGGATTCTCAATCTATTGCCAATACGGTCTTAGATAGGTAAAAGATGTTCCCTATGCATATCACATTACACAAAAAGCTAATAATATAGCAATCACTTGTTACCCAAATGAAGGATTAAAATAAGGAACTAATATAAATGTATATTTATTGTCACACAGAGCTATAAAATACAAATGAATAGCTGAATATTGGTCTGTATTATTCAGAGTAATTATAGTCTCTCTGTTTTTGTTTTTCTAAAATAAAAATAAAGACAAGAAATTGATCACCGAGTAAAAGATCTAAGAGGCCTTTCAAATGAATTTGTACCAAGTATCCACAGAGTACATTGTCCACCATATTTTAGAAGTAAAACTCATTCTGATGAAGAATTGTTTTTAAATGTTTATTTACTTCTTTTTGCAAGCAGACACCTGTTCAATTATTACATATATTTTCTCCGCTTTTAAAATCATTATCTACCCATAACACATTTTAAGAAATCTTGATGTCATTTTTTCTTAGTAAATTACTATGCATAAATGCAGAAAATAACTCACTGGTGAAAGAACATAAATTTGTAGAGAAAATTAATTTTATTATGCGTTATTGTTCTAGTACTCAAAACTTTGACGGATAGTATCTGCACATCTCTGCCCATGTTCTTCCCCATACTTAACTCTCCCCAGCTCTTCCAACTACACAAAATACATTACATAATCTGCTCCGATTTAAAAGCTATAATAGCAGGCGAACCATTAGATACGAATCAGAAACTTTATTTTTTACAGATATCTATATTTTGATAGATAAATATTTTTTCCAGGGCAACTAACATTTATTTAGCAGCTGCAATATTCAAGACGCTGAGTAACCTTTTTCTGTCCTGTGCTATTCTACATGTAGCTTCTCTCCCCACTTAAAAAAATTCTAGTAGGAAATAAAGCTTTAGGATATGTGGATCCTCATGTTGTCCCTCTGGTATACAAAGTTGTCTCCTATAAATCATTTTGCATTTTGACCCTAAAATCCATCTATGAGCAGATATTCTTCCTCCTTGAATTTTGGCTGGGGCACAACAGAAAGGAGAGAGTAAGAGATAGGTTTGGCAGAAGTGTTACAGTACAGTACGTAGCTAGCCAGGTATGAGTGGGGCAGGAGATGCCTCCCCCTATGCCACCAGGAATGTCAGGCAACCATCAGGTGATAGTGAGGTGTCAGGTGATTGTCACACTACCTCTCTAAAATAATAATTGGTTTTAGCCAGAGCCAGGGCAAGGCAGTTTCCCAATAGGCAAAAATGCCTGTAACTGGTGATCAGCAGCTTCCAAATGAGATTTCAGGAATTGTGTGAGTGGGCTTGAGCATGTGCATTAAGAGGCAAAATGGGGGAGTTTAACTGGTATATGACCTTCCAGGGACATTTCACTGGAAGAGGGAAGAACACCTCAGGTGAATACGTGTACAACTCCAGTAAACACACTGCTCATGCTCACCTCTCAAGTACTAGCAGGCCACCATGCATGCAGGCAGCTTACCCTAAGGGAAGAATCAAAGGAAATGTGATTCAAGACACTAGAAGTATGCCGGCATATAAAACCCCAAGTCAAAAGGTTAAATTCTGCACTTGACTTCCAGGATGCCCACTTGGCCTTCTTTCCAGTGTATTTTACTTTCTTTTCATTGTTGCTCTAAAGTTTTTTAATAAACTTCCACTCCTGCTGTAAAACTTGCCTCCATCTCTTCTTCTGCCTTATGCCCTTCAGTTCAATTCTTTCTTCTGAGGAGGCAAGAATTGAGGTTGCTGCAGACCCGTATGGATTTGTGACAGGTAACAGAAGCACAACTGGGCATATACTAGGTGTGATGGCTAATTTTACGTATCAACTTGGTAGGGTAACTGTACCCAAAAATTTGATCAAACATTATTCTGAATGTTTCTGTGAGGATATTTTTTGGATGAGGGTTACATTTAAATTGGTGAACTTTGAGTGAAACAGATTGCTCTATGTAATGTAGGTAAGCCTCATCCAATCAGTTAAAGACCTGAATGGAATAAGACTCCCCTGGCACCCTCTTCCTCCTACATGAATAAGTCTTTCTAGAAGTTGGCCTTTGGACTGGAACTGCAACACTGGCTCTGCCCTGGGTCTCCAGCCTATAAACTGACCCTGTAGATTTTGGATTTGCAAGCCTCCATGATCACATTAGTCAATTCCTTAAAAATTTCTCTCTCTCTGTCTCTCTGTCTCTCTGTCTCTCTGTCTCTCTCTCTCTCTCTCCCCTCTCCCTCTTCCCTATTGTTTCTGTTTCTTTACATCAGGTAGCCAGCCTAAGACACACATCTTTTGTTTACTTCCAGTTTTCTCTAAGAAAGTAGTCATCATTAATGTTTTACGCTCATTTCTGTGTAGTTGGAGATGCCTCTTTCAACATAGCCTGATATTTTCCTTTTATGTGGCTCACTTATACTCCATGTCTGAGTCCAACAGCTTCTGACTTTTGATACTAGAAAGAAAGATTTTGGAATTTAGAAAAGCCTTTTCTCTCTCAAGAGCCTTGCCCTTGCCATGGAAAGTCTAGCTTTCAAATTCTTTTTGCTAAACACTTTTTAAAGTCTATTTCGAAAATCAAAGGTGAACAATGACTTTTTTGCCCTTGGCTTTTTCTCTATCACACCCTAAGGCAATAGATGCTTCAGCATCAACACTTAGAGAGCAAAGGCAAAAAAACTGAATCCATCAGCTAATATTTGTAAATATTTTTACTCTGCAAGAGACTGGCATAAAATGCGACTCTCAGCCCTGGCTTCATAGTAGAATCATCTGAGGAGCTTTTAAAAGTACAATGCCCTATACCCACACCCCAGAGATTCTGATTTAATTGGTCTAGAATGAGGTTCAAGTGTCACTATTTTTTTTTGCTTCAGGTGATTTTTTTTTTTTTTTTTTGAAATGGATTCTCACTCTGTTGCCCAAGCTGGAGTGCAGTGGCACAATCTTGGCTGACTGCAACCTCCACCTCCTGGGTTCAAGCGGTTCTTCTGCCTCGGCCTTCCAAGTAGCTGGGACTACAGGCATGTCCCATTATGCCTGGCTAATTTTTGTATTTTTAGTAGAGATGGGGTTTCACCATATTGGCCAGGCTGGTCTCGAACTCCTGACCTCATGATCTGCCCACCTCAGCCTCCCAAAGTGCTGGGATTACAGGTGTGGGCCACTGGGCCTGGCCTCTTCAGGTGATTCTAATGTGCAACCCGGTGGGGGAACCACTGGTGTAGAGAAAAAGCCACTGGGCAGGGCTCTAGAGCCTGGCTTTGCCATGAAGTAGCAGGGAGAGCCCAAGGCATTGATTTCACCTATCTGTATTCAGTTTTCTCATATAGAAAATGTAAAGTTCAGTTTCAATGACTTCGAATAAACTTTGTAACACTAACATTCTGTAAATCAACCATTGTGACAACTAAAATAGTGACTTTGTTCAGTGACTGATTCCAATATCAAAAAAAGAATTAGTCTAGACATACAAATAAGATTTCTACTTTGCTCTAAAGAAATATATGGTGACTGAAAGAACCCAGTGCTCCTTTTAATGTGATGGTCGTTCCTTGTTTCACACTGTTGGACTGTTTAGGCATCAATTTAGAACCACCACCATATGTAGTTCCACATCCTTAGCTGCTTGGCTATGCTCAATGAGATGAGCCCCAAGTATTTTCTATGTTGAAAATATGTGTCTCTAAAAAGAGTAGAAAAATTGGCCAGCTCTCACTAGTAGAGCATTTTGAAAAATGTGGACCACGTACAGGGAATTTCAAGTAGTACATTAGATAACACTGAATTAAGTGGGTAGAACTTTCTCCTTTTTAATTGATTTCTTTTGGTGAGTCAAGAATAGTCTTTAGTGTTGAGATATCTTCATTACATTGTTAAAACTAATGTATTTTAAGAGAGAGTAAAATTTCAGACTAATAGGCTCAAGCAGGCAATGGTATTTAGCTAGTATTTAAAAACAATGTTTTACTTTCATTCTATTTAAGATATGGTACATATCTAAAAAGATTTATATGAAGACAAGATCTTTCACCAGCAAAAACATTATGACTCACTGAGGCTCAGATAATTGTTGGCATTTTTTAGCAATAAAGTATTTTTAAATTAGAGCATGCATTTTTTAGACATAATGCTACTGTATACTTAATAGACTACAGTGTGGTGTAAACATAACTTACATGCACTGGGAAACAAAAAGTTCATGTGATTTGTTTTACAGCGATATTCACTTTATTGTACTGTTCTGGAACCCAGCCTGCAATATCTCTGAGGTATGTCTGTAAAACCATAGAGAAAGATGTGATATGCAGGCAATGACCAAAAAAGAGCTGGAATGACTATACTGAGTATATGAAAAATAGACAAATTTAATGACAAATTGTTACTAGAAACAAATAATGGTATTTTATAATGATAAGCGGCCAATCCATCAGGACGGGTATTAATATTAAAAAGAGGTTTTTTTATTTTTTTGAGGAGTTACATGTTCTGATGCTGCTTATCCAGTTATATGTAACACTTGTTTTTAAAGCAATTCAGTTATTCTTACCCAAATTATTTATAGTGAATGGGAGGGCTTAAGTAAGGTTGTGGTACTTTGGTATAAGCAGTTTATTGGCATATTCACCAGTGTCTAGACACAATCTCTGATTTACACACAGTCCAGGAGACTCAAAGAAGACAATCTGAATCTAGTGTGTATGGAGTGACAAGAAACAATAGACTATAGAAAGTCCCAGTGGGTATGCTGAGAGAACAATCCACATACTTGAGAAAAAAAAGCCTGGTACGATAGATCAGGTTCAGCAATATAGTCTGTGCCAAACAAAACTGCAGTAGATGGAAGTGGGATAAAACCGCTGGTGTGTGAGGGGCATGTCTGGAACGCTGGAGAGGATTGTGTAGTAAGTCTGTGAAAACTTGCTCAGGAGACACCTAAACTCCTCCAGTAGGAGATCCTGTCCCTCTTTCTATAGAGTATAGTATTTTCTAACCAGCTGGCGAGAAAGAGGTAAATTAGACCCAGAGACAGGTCGGGGAGACAGGGAAGACAGCAGATTCCTCAGGGGGATCAGGGCCATGTCGAAAAGCGTGAGTGAAGCCTGAGCCTGGGCAGCCTGAAGCTGTGTACATAAGCAACCAGCTCACAGCAAGAGCAGACTCCTGAGCAGAGAAAAGGCAGATGCACTGGAAAGCATTCAAATTAAATGTGAAATGAGTCTCCTTGGAGAACGTGACAAAGAGATTCAAGAAAATTTTAGAAATGTCAGGAAATGTCTAGAAAATCATAAGAAGTTCAAATAAGGCCATTTCCTATTGAGAGCTACTAATTGATCCAGCAGCCTTAGGAATAAACTGCAAGATAAACATGTGAGTAAAATGTAGAGGACCTATTACTGTGCTGTTATGTATTTGAATACACTGTGTAAAAATTTCTTCTTGTATTACTGCATGTAATCATCAAAATGTGTCCATGAAGTGATATTATTTCCCTTATATGGTTTGGGAAACAGACTCAGCGAGGTTAGAGTGACTTCCCTGGTATCATCCAGCTAGTAAGTGTTGGAGCTAGCTCAATCTCAGGTCTTATGACTACAAAACCAGAGATCTAGCTACACACTTCTAGTTTTCACAACTTTCAGTATGACTCTACTGTGACCCTATTAAAGTCATTCTCCAGAAGCCCAAACTGCATTTTGATCAGGCAGGGTGGATACAATAGACCCAGTAGGTAGCTGGTCACATGTTGCTGGTAAGGCAAGAGTGTTGCCCAAAATAGTCTCTTTGACTGTACCTGGGGCCTTAGACAAAGTCATCAATGTCATCACAGATACATAAAGCCCTGACACTGCCATTTCCTGCTTGAATCATCTCAATAGTAAAAGTCTTTTAAGCCTACAAAAGTGCAAATACCTGGAGAGATGCATTACATACTAGGGCAACTAGAGGGAGGCAGGAGAGAAAGAGACAACTGTGTGTGGTGCTGACTCAAGATAAAATGTGGAGATAGACCTTGTCATTCTCTAACCTACAGAACTCAACAAAAATTTACAACTATTACTTGTTTCAGATTCACTAAATATCAGTATTTCTGACATGTCTGGTACATATTACTAAGCTAGGATCTGACCCCATATATCTGAACTGATCAAGAGAGCAGGTGACTATTTCTTCTTAGTTCCAAAAAGTAAGGACTAGAGAGAACCACATTTATTGGCAGTATAATCCTTCAAAGGTTTGTACAGGCTTGCTAAATGAGTAAATGAATCAGTTTTGTTTTTTTTTTTTTTTTTTTTTTCCTGCAGGTCTCAGATTGGAGAACAAGCAAAGAAAAAAGGGGTAATTTGGGACAATAATTTGTACATAACTGTAGTTGTTGATGAGCCAGAACATCTTTCTCCACTAAAATGCCATTTTAAAAGCTTTTGTGGCATTATACCAAGATATCTCAAAAGATTAAATGCCTCACTTCCAGTGACAGAATCAGATGGTGCCCTTGAATGTAAAGTTTGCTGTTCCAGGAAGAGGACAAAAGAGACACATAATGTAGATTTTTAAATTAGAGTGATCTACACCAGCAACATAAACATCACCATCATCATTATCATCACCATCATGATCATCAAGGATTCTAGGCACATATGGCAGAATGTGTTTACAGGCTGGACGTAGTAGCTCACGCCCATAATCCCAGCACCTTGGGAGGCCGAGGCAGATGGATCACCTGAGGTCAGGAGTTTGAGACCAGCTTGGCCAACATGGTGAAACCCCATCTCTACTAAAAATACAAAAAAATTAGCCAGGCATGGTGGTGGGCACCTGTAATCCCAGCTACTTGGGAGTCCGAGGCAGGAGAATTGCTTGAACCTGGGAGGCAGAGGTTGCAGTGAGACGATATTGTGCCACTGCACTCCAGCCTGGGTAACAGAGTGAGACTCCATCTCAAAAAAAAAAAAAAAAAAGAAAGAAAAAGAAAATTGGATTTACCAAAAAAGAAGAATGCCAAAAAAGGAATGCTTTTAGGAGAGAAAAATAATTAATACTCAGTTACATATGCTTTATTCATGCTACCTTTAATCTTTTGAGAAATTAAACAGGGGATTCAAGTAAGGAAGAACAAAAGAATGGTAATAATTGCCTACGTAATAGATGCATATCCATATCCTAAAGCAAACTCACCCCATGCCTCACTTTCTCTCTCCAAAAATATCCTATGGGAATTTTATCTAGCTGATGTGCTTCATCAAGATCACCTGCTTCATAGATAATTGCTCAATTGTGAGACATGCAATAACAGTAAATACAAACTGTTCTTCCAAGCTTCTGACTTTCATTTTATCCCTTCTTCTTGTCTTCCATTGGGAAATACATTACATTCTTTTCTTGCATGAAAAAAATTAAAAATCATTAAAAATGCCACAGATATAAGAAAAATAAACAAGTCTAGCATTTTGTGGAAGATCTTTAAAAAGTTCGGAACAAACTGTTCCAATATTGTAGAGGCTGGGCCTGGTGGCTCACAACAGCACTTTGGGAGGCTGAGACAGGAGGATTGCTTGAGCCCAGGTGTTCAAGATCAGCCTGGGCAACAGGAAGAAACTCCTGTCTCTACAAAAAATATGAAAAATACAAAAAAAAAACATTAGCCAGGCATGACGGCATGCACCTGTAGTGCCAGCTACTTGTGGGGCTGAAGTGGGAGGATGGCTTCTGCCTGGGAGCTCGAGGTTGCAATAAGCTGTGATCACACCACTGCACTCCAGCCTGGGTGACAAAGAGAGACCTTGTCTCAGGAAAAAAAAAAAAAAAAAAGCATATTGTAGAAATATGAAGAGTTTGTTCTTGATAGAGTTTTTCCTCTTGACAACCGTCTATGTCAGCATACCTAGTTGTTGTTTACAACCAGTTTCTTTATTATATAAAAAGGAAATATTCCTAAATTTATAGTATTTGCCTTTATATAATTCATAATTTTTACTACTTATCTTGCTATTCAGTTTAGCTTACTTTTTATCCCCTTTTTTTCCTAAAGGCAAGACTTTATCAGTGTTGGAAACGGTGAGTTAATCTACATGTTGGGACAAGCTCCTTGATCTAGGTAGCTACTCTGGATTATTTTCCTGCCATTACAACTATACCATCAGAATTTTTTCCCATACTAAACAAACCCTGGACCACACTCATTGACAGAATAATCGCCATCATATTTAAATCACATACCTATGAAAGAACTGTCATGTTAGCAATATCTGTGCATTTATCACATTGTGTTGAAAAATACTTTGCTAGCTTTCTTTATTCTGACTTTGTTTTCCGTGTCATTCACCAGTTCCAGAATACATTAAGCTGTGATATCATTGTAAGGTAATTAAGCTACCTTCTCTGCTGCAAAATATCCCAAAGTTTCCAAGCAAAAATCTCTTATACATTCTTTTGTTTAAGATTCAGCATTTGTATGTATTGTTACATTACAGGTAATCTGTAAAGCACTAATGTTTATATGTGAAATGGTGAACATCTACTTCTGCTGGCTTTTTATTTCAATATTTTTTCTTTGGAAGAATTATTTTAGATTTGAACATTTCTTTATGCTATGAATGCAAGTTCTGCTTAAGTGTTCATGTTATTACTTCATTAGCCAGCGTATCTCCAAAAGTATCACACTGTGGTATTAACACATTTCTCCATCAGCGGCAACCACAAAACTAAACTCTCTACCTGAGGCATCAGATTTCCAGCTAAAACTAGTATGGATTCTTTTGATCTCCCATTCTTGGAATCACACACTTAATTGCCACATTCAGAAAGAAGTTTTTCTCCTGATTAAAAAAAAATCAAATGAACTACATTTAGAAAAAGGCCATATGCATATTGGAATTAAATACAAATAATATGAATTTTACTTCTGAATCATAGCTAACAATGTTACATTGTAAAACTTTAAATTTTGAATTAAAAAGTAAAATAACAAGTTATAAATATTTAATGCTTATTTATTCTCAGATTTTAAAATAATTGTGGGTTCTAATTAACAGAATAACTTTAAAATATCACACATGAATAGTACACAGGTGAACCACACACAAATCCCCCTCATAAATGCGAGTTCAACAGTATCCATACTGATCTATGTCCTACCAAACATGATGAGTTCACTGATCATGAGGTTGCATACCATGGTATGTCAATTGTGATAATGGTTTCTAAATGCTTACTCCCATTTTCTATACTTTTTTGGCATTATTTTGCTGTAAGCTGGTAATCAACAGTTTGCACACTGGCATCAAATGGAAAGCCCACTTTGACACTTAATCATACTATCATTTCAAATGTATGAGTTGGGGTTCTCCAGAGAAATGGAACCAAGAGGATCTATCTATCTATCTATCTATCTATCTATCTATCTATCTATCTATCTATCTGAGATTGAGATAAAAATTGCGTTAAGAAATTGGCTCTCTCAAATGATTATTGTAGGGGACAGAAAGTCTGAAATATGCAGAACAAGTCAGGAGGCTGGAGATTCAAGTAAGGGTTGATGTTGCAGTCTTGAGTCCAAAGTTCTGGAAACTCAGGCAGAATTTTTATGTTGTAGCCTGGAGGCAGGATTCCTTCCTCTCTGAGAAACCTCAGTCTTTGCTCTTAAGTCCTTCAAATGATTGGATGAGGCCCTCCCACATTATGGAGAGTCATCTGCTCTACTCACTGTAGATGTTAATTTTGTCTAAAAAAATACCTTTATAGAAACATCTAGACTAGTGTTTACCAAACAACTGGTCACTATAGTCTAGCCAAGTCGGCACATAAAATTATCCATCACACTGAGTCAAAGAACCATCTTGAAACAAGTATGTGGGAGCTCTATTTCTAGTAGTCAAGCCAGGAACCTCCAGAGTAAGAGTCTGTGATGGAATCTCTGTTCTGCTACTTCATTCAAGCTCAGTCCAATGACTGGAACAAAACTAAAGCAAAGACTGAGAATTCGTAATGAATTGGGAAACAGCTGAATACACAGATATTAAAACAAGAAAGTCCGCATAGAGTATCAACTGTCTCCATTATATTTCATATTTTAGAGTATTCTAAAAAACACACTTATGGATATAATTGTAAAAAAATATTTCCCATTTGCACATGATCTAGCAAATTATTAACCTTAAAACACTTTACCAATATTTTTCCCATTAAAATACATTTACTTTCATGCTACAAACATCTGTTGTTCTGCTACAATGTAACTTTTGTCTGCATTATTATCTCTCATTTTATGTTTTCCAAAAAAACTTTGTATAAATTAGATTTGTTAAGCCATTATTATTATTTAAAACCTAATATTGGCTGGTCACAGAGGGTAATACCTGTATCCACAGAATATTGGTAGGCTTAGGCAGAAGGACTGCTTGAAGCCAGGTTTTCAAGACCAGCCTGGGCAAAAAAGTGAGACTCAGTCTCTATAAAAGATAATTTTAAAAAATTATCTAGTTGTGATAGCATGTGCCTGTAGTCCTCTATACGTGGGAGGCTAAGGCAGGAGGATTGCTTGAGCCCAAGTTTGAGACTGCAGGGAGTCATCAACAGGCCATTGTAGTCAGGTTGAGGTGACACAGGGAGACCCTGTCTCTTAAAACCAACCAACCAACCAACAACAACAACAACAAAAAACCCTAATGTTCTTTTTTATTTCAAGAAGTGTACCCTGGTAGGCTTTTCATTTATCCCTTAGCAAAGCCCCTAAACTCACCTCACAACTATCCTGTAGCAAAACTCACTAAGAAAATTATTTCTTAGGTTTTGAATATGTTTTTAAACATATATTTTAAAAATATTTTCTTTAAAATGTTTTTTCAAAGAGAAAATCTGACTGTTTCAGCATCTTTTTCCCATCCTGCGTGAGAGAGACCAACATTACCTTTTTAAAGGCTTTCAAGCAGAGATTACAAAGGATTCTTTCAGAGAAGAGAAGTTGGTAGCAGCCCTTGGGAGAAAGAGAGTCCCTGGATTCCAAATGGGAAGGTAATTGCGGATTTTGTGAGAATTCGGAATTTATACCCCATTCCCTTGCTAAAACCATGGAGGGTAGCAAGACTGCAGGAAACACAGTGCCACGATGAACCTAGGAAGCCTAGACTCAAGACGACAAGGCTCTAAGCCTTGGCAAGGACACAGCTTGTCAAACCTTGGCAGAGATGCAGAAGAGCAGATTGCCTCCAAGGCAACATGCAAGTGTATCAGTGATCATGCCAGGGGAAAGAAACAGAGGGCCCTTGCCAAATTTTCTGGGCCTCATTAGCTTCCCAGGACCTGTACGCAACTCTGACAAAGGACAAAGCAGCCAGTGATTAATAATATTGAGTTATCTCCCATTTTGTGGACCAAATAGGGACTCCATGAAAAAATATGACTTAGAGAAATAAAGAGCTATAGAATTTGCAAGTAACACTCACCACACACTCAAATTTCTAAAGAATAACAGCTAGTAAAAACGTTTCACATTCAGGTGATTTATAAAAGGTTTTTGATGCTATTGGCTTTGTGACAAGCAATTTCAACACACCCAGCTTCTAGACAAATCTTTATAGTATTCATTCAATTATTTGCTCGTTCACCAAAAGTATATTGAATTCCTTCTATGTACTAGGAATTGTTCTAGATGCTGTGGATACAGCAGGGAACAAAATAGACAACAGCCACTGCCTCCATGAAATTTCTATTTTAGTGGAGAGAGAGAGAAATAATAAACTAAGGAAGCGCAGCTCATAGCATATTAGAGAATAAGTCCTAAAGAAAAAAATAAAGCACTAAAGTGGAATCTGGGTTGTCTACACCTTTCAATTTCAAGTGGGTGATCAGGGAGGAGTCCATTAGAAGAAGACTTTTGAGCAAAGCCTTGAAGGAGGTAAGGAAGCAAGCAATATGAATATCTGGAGGGAAAGTGACCCAGGCACAGAGAACAGCAAGTGTAATAGTCCTTGTTTGGAGAGATTTCCGCAATGTTGGAGGAAATGCAAAGCGGTTACTGTGGGGAGCACAGTGAATAAGGAAAGAATAACTGAAGATGAAACCCCATAGGCAATGGAAGGCCAGATTATCCAGGGTCTTTTAAGCCATTGTAATGATTCTGGCTTTCACTCTGAGTAAGGTAGAAGCGATTGGAGGGTTTTGCACAGAAGAGTGACAGGATTTGACTTATGTTTTAAAAGGTCATTGTGGCTGCTGGGTTGTGAAGATACTGCAAAAAGTATTTTTCTTGGACAATGTCCAGCTGCAAGGAAGTAATTACACAATAGAAGGAAGTTTCATGACTTAATTCTTTTTCTTCGCTGTTATTTATTAAGTAAATAGTTAATGTTTATTCAATAAATATTTACTACAATTATGTATCCATTTCTTTCTTTTTCCTTTTTGGTCCATCAACACCGCCATTATTACCACTATATATTATATATATATATATATATATATATATATAAAATAAGGAATTGTCTCACAGGTTATGGAGGCTGAGAGGTCTCATGATCTGCAGTCAGCAAGCTGGAGACCCAGGAGAGCCAATGTTATAGTGCTAGTCTGAATTCAAAGGCAGGAGAAGACTGATGTTTCAGCTCCAAGACAGTCAGGCAGAGTGAATTCTCCCTTACTCAGCATTTTTGTTATACTCAGGCCTCTAACACACTGGATGAAGCCTACACACAATGGGCAAGGCAATCTGCTGTACTTGGTCTACCAATTCAAATGTTAGTCTTTTCAGAAATACCCTCACAAATGCACTCAGAACAATGTTCACCCAAATATCTGGGCACCTCCATGGCTCAGCCAAGTTGAAACACAAAATTAATCATTAAACCATGTTTTATTGAACAATCTGCCCAGAATAGTAAATGAAATCATAGTCATTCAACAAATTTGATAAGTATTTAGTAGATCTTATTATGGATGTGTTCCCAGTGTAGGCTCTGGGTTTAGAGTAGTGATTAAAATGGATAAAACTCCTGTCCTCATGGAGGTGACATTAAGAAATGTAGTGGCTCACGCCTGTAATCCCAGCACTTTAGGAGGCAGAGGTGGGTGGATCACAAGGTCAGGAGATCAAGACCATCCTGGCTAACACAGTGAAACCCCGTCTCTACTAAAAATACAAAAAATTAGCCGGGCGTGGTGGCAGGCACCTGTAGTCCCAGCTACTCAGGAGGCTGAGGCAGGAGAATGGCGTGAACCTGGGAGGTGGAGCTTGCAGTGAGCCGAGATTGTGCCACTGCACTCCAGCCTGGGCGACAGAGAGAGACTCCGTCTCAAAAAAAAAAAGAAATCTAGTTCATATTTCATAGGCAATGACCTTCCTTCAAATGGTCTATTGAAGAATCTCTAGGCTGTTGCAAAGTTGTCTCACTGGAAAGCATCCAAGCATTTGAGCAATTTAGTCATTTAGTCAACAATTACTTGCTGAATGCATGAATGTTAGCCTTGTTCTTCTTTTCTCATTTCTGAGGCCTGTGTTGTATCTATGTAGTCACATGAATGTGTCTTACACCTGTGAACATCCAAGGCTCAATGCTGACCCAGCTCTTGATGGTCACTGCTGCCATCCTCTAAGATCCTTGAAAGGCCAAAGGGATCTTTGTTCCCTAGAGTCCTCAGATTAGGAAAGACATTCTATATTTCATGCAGAAGTGGAAATGGATAGATGGGGTTTGAGTGCACACCCCCCAACTCTCACTCTTTGATGTTATGCTATGAAGCACAAGTAAATAGAAAGGGCTGATTCTTTCCAAATAATTTAAAGAGCTGTTTTTACAGGTTTATGACAAAAATTATTTATAATACCTGAATTAATCTTCTCCAGAGAAACAGAACTAATGGGATAGATAGATAGATAGATGACAGATAGATAGATGATAGATAGATAGATAGATAGATAGACAGACAGACAGACAGATAGATGAGAGGGGATTTATTATGAGAATTGGCACATGCAATTGTGGAAGCTGAGAATTCTCACAATATGCTATCTGCAAGTTGGAGAGCCAGGGAAGCCAGTGGCATAGCTTACTCTGAGTCTGAAGATGTAAGAGCCTAAGGGGCTGCTGGTGTAACTCTTAGTTCCAGGCTGAAGGCTAGAGAATCTGGAGTTCTGGGGGCAGAAGAAGAAGAGAACTGCAGCTCTAGAAAGGAGAGAGAAAGAATTTGCCTTTTTTTTTTTTTCTGCTTTTTTGTTCTATCTCTGTCTTCAGCTGAATGGATGGTGCCCACCCACATTGGGTAAGGGTGGCTCTTCCTTACTCAGCCCACTGATTCAAATGCCAATCTCTTCTAGAAACACTCTCACAGACATACCCAGAAATAATACTTTACCAGATATCTGAGTATTGCTTAACCCTGTCAAGTTGACACCTAAAACTATCACAATTCCTAAAATGTATACGAATGCTAGAAAATTGGAGGAAGGTTGAGAGGCTGAGAATCTAAGTAACATAAGCCATACTATCTTCAAAATTACCTGTCAGGGGACATAGTCTTTGCCATTGAACCAGCCCCATATAACTGATTCCTCTTCCCTTTAGGATGATTTACGTCCTGGGAGGTGCTTCATTCCTAATATAAATAGATTTCTGGTGAACCGTCTCACTTGTCCTCCAGACATGCCTGGTCCTGTTTTAGCTCCAGCAGGGCACTCAGCTGCAGACCACACTGGCACCCCCACTACACACATAACCCGCTTGAATCTGCACTACCATCTCCTTGAACAAATCAATAATAAACTTGTTTTCTCTCCCTGAGGTTTTAAGACAAATATGTTCAGTGTCTTGACATATGAGTAGAAAATTCAATCTTGTGAGTCATAAAGGATCTGAAAAGTTGGTGTCTTTAGAGGCCTTTAATTCTGAGAAGTTCATGATTTGAAAAATGTCCTCTGAAAATCTCTGCATCAAGCTTCCTATGTGACCGAAATGTAAAACGTATATTTCTAGACTTTTTAATGAGCCATACTACCCCGGCAGTATTTAAAGGCCGCAACAAAGAGAAAAGTTTCAAACTTGGTATCTCCCTTTCTGCCCATCACACAAAATCTGACTTGCAAAGCTCATAGCACAGAATCTCCTAATGCATGATGCAAAAGAAGTGTGACATTTCAGTCTCCTTTCTGGCTTGAGCAAACTGCTGAAATTGTCCCTGCTGCTTTTTGGTTGTAGATGCTCCACTTGTGATAAGTTAACTTAGCACTTCCAGATTTGTAACAAATTTCTCAAATTCTTTTCTTGCTAATGAGTTAATCTCTCCTAGTTATTTTGTGCTTACATGTTCAGTTTTATTGTGTTTTGTCTTTGTACTGAATTATCAACAATTGTCATTAATGAGAGCTAGGCATGGTTCTAAGACAATTTCTCTGATCTGCATAACAGCATAACAACTTGCAAGGCAGATGTTATTGTCTTGATTGAAAAAATGTAGCTAAATAATAACTTTACTCACTTTCCCAAGGTCACCCAACCAGAGGCTATAAATTGAGGTTTAAAAAAGTTTTTGCTAAATATCTCATAGTCCCCGTATGTCTGTAATACTTAATGCAATAATCGATGATGCCATTACAGCACAACTGCAGTCAGAAAGAAAGAGCGAAATGTTGCGGTTTAGTTAATGCTTTGGAAAAAATGTTTTTAAAACCGGCCTCCACCCAGTTTCCTGTGTTCAACTTGCTGATACTGTTACTTCAGTTGGTTCATCGTCTTAGTGATCCTCTTAAATACATTTTGTACAGAGTGCATAGCCCTTTAATCCATTTTTATTCTTTAAGCAGTCTCATTTTGGCATTTAAAGAGTCAGTATCAATTATTCCTAAAATTCTGCCTCTTTATCTAATATAATGTTCCTCTTTCCCTTTTCCCCTTTTTAGGCTGTCTAGTTCTCATGTGACTTGGAAAAGAGGCATCATCTGCTTACATCCAGCTTCTTTGTGGTTTCCTCCAGCTTCTTTGTGGTTTCCCCTGCCCTCTCTGCTATTAGGCAGGAGGAAGGTTGGGGGAGGTCATTTATGATGGCTCAGAGACAGCTGGAAGCCCTCGTTTGTTCTTTATCACTGCTTCTTAACACTGTCTGGCCAACTGATTTCCATAAGAGTCTGGTTTCTAAATATTGGCTTTATCATGGGACACAGGCTTCCTACTTCCCTCCCCTGCTCTAGGTGTTCCAGCCAGTTTGATCTCGTCCTCTGTCCCTGCTGTTCATTCTGCAATCTATTGCAGACGTGGTCTGAAAAAAATGGCTCTCTAGGATGGGAGAACTAATGGAATTAATCAAGTCCATGATATTTTGGTGTCCAGTTCCTACAAAGGACCTCATTAAAATGACTATTATAAAATGACAATCAGGAAAACAACAACTAGAACATTTCAAAGACATACGTTTCCAAGAGAAAGAGACAGGAGAGGAGACAATAATAGAAAAAGATGGCAACAAATTTTCCAAGAAACAAGGTAACTCAATCTGTAAAACCCAAGACATGCATGAATTGGAGTCATCTGCCTGATGGGAAGTGTTCAGAGTGGGGCTAAAAGCAGGTGGATCTGTGGAAAGCATTTAGATGTGGCACTTAGACCTTCGCACCAAACCTATATACTGCATAACCAGGCATATACTCCCTTCCTTTCCTTGGCA
Source organism: Symphalangus syndactylus (assembly GCF_028878055.3). NCBI lineage: Eukaryota > Metazoa > Chordata > Mammalia > Primates > Hylobatidae > Symphalangus > Symphalangus syndactylus. The sequence continues at coordinate 69,550,132 of NC_072439.2, forward strand.
GAAAATTCAAGGTTCAGCCTTGTAGAGATAAGACAACAGATCCAAGGACATTGTGTACAACCAAGGCAACATAAGAGGCATGAAAACATTATATTAAAAAGAGTGGTACTAAGAGGAAGACATAGATACACACTGTATTAGTCTGTTCAGGCTGCCATGAAAAAACACCACAGAGTAGGTAGCTTAAATAACAGAAATTAATTTTCTTACAGTTTTGGAGGCTAGAAGTCCAAGATCAAAGTCCAGAATGGTTGGTTTCCGGTGAGCCTATGAATATAGAGGAGACACAAACATTCAATCCATGACACCCTCTAACCCGTTTCATTTGCATGGCTCTCAAAATACCAGAAATAAGCCTCATCCCCAAGAGCAAAGCAAGAAAGATTCCCTTCTGGGGAAACTCAGTAGCCTAACAAAAAAAAAAAAAAAAAAAAAAAAAAAAAAAAAAAAAAAAAGACCTATAAATACTCACTTTTGGAAGGCTTCTGATGCACCTTATAGTAAGCTCACCTGTAGATAAGTCCCACCTATACATGCAGAACTTCTAATCAATATTCTAGTGATTCTTTCTTAAATATGAGCAGACATTAAAGGCTTATCAGGTATTTATGCCTCTGATGCAAAATAAAAAAGCCAAAACAAACAATGAAATTCTAGGAGAAAGAGACAATTCAGGGAATAGAATAAAATATAAAAGGAAAAAATGTATAATTAACTCCCACATAGATATAAAATAAGTGTTTATAAAATAAGAGCAACAAGCTACCACAAAGAGATATGGAGAAAATAATAAAAGAGCTTTAGAAATAAAAAATATACGCATATAAAAATCTGTATTGGTTTGGGTTCTTCAAAGAAACCAATAGGAGATACACACACACTTTCACACACACACACACACACGAAGATATTTACTATAAGAAATTGGCACACACAAATACAAAGGTTGGAAGGCTGAGAATTTTCAGGATCTGCAGTTGGCAAGCTGGAGACCTAGGAAAGCCAATAGTATAGTTCCAGTTCAAATCAAAGGCCTGAGAACCAGGAGAGCTGATGGTGTAAGTTTTAGCTCAAGTCCAAGTTTGAAGGCAGAAGACCAATGTCCCAGCTCAAACACAGTTAGGCAGAGAGAGCAAATTCTTTCTTGCTTAGCATTTTACTCTATTCAGGCCTTCCACACATTGGACAAGACCCACTTACACTGGGGAGGACAATCTGCTTTACTCAGTATATTAATTTGAAAATTAATCTCATCAAGAAATACCTTATGGATAACCCAGAAATAATGTTTAACTAAATATCTGGCCAACCAATGGCTCAGTCAATTTGACATATATAATTAACCAAATACATATACATACATACATATATATATACACAATATATATATGTATGTATGTATAGATATACCAAAAATAAAAATTTTAATACAAATTCTGGAAGATAGAATTAAGGACATTTCTTAGGATCTAGCTTTTTTTAAAAAAAATACCAGCTACTCGGAGAGGCTGAGGCAGGAGAATGGCATGAACCTGGGAGGTGGAGTTTGCAGTGAGCCGAGATTGTGCCACTGCACTCCAGCCTGGGTGACAGAGCAAGACTCCGTCTCAAAAAAAAAAAAATAAAACTAGGGAGAAAATTGAAAATTAGAATATGGGTATAAGAAGTCTAATGTTCAAAACAGCAATACTCAGAAATAGAAAATGTAACACAAAATTTCCAGATAGAATGCATCTCCTGAGTTTCCAATATAGCAAATGAAAAAAGATCCACACGAAGTAGAGACTTAAGAAATTCCAGAACACCGGGAGCAAAGAAGTAAACATAAAAGCCTTGCAGAAAAAAATCATTATTTTATTAAAAAGATCAGAAATCAGCCTGGCATTGGTCTTATTAATAACAACACAAGGTAGAGGAAAATGGAAAACACATCTTCAAAAATTTAAGAGGAAAAATATATTCAACTTAGAATTCTTCGCCCAGCCCAAATTAATCAGAAATGAGGGTTAAACAAAGAAATTTTCAGATTTGAGGTATCAAAAATTGTACCATCCATGTATCTTTTCACAGAAAGCTATTGGTGAATCTAATAATGATCCCCACCAAAATAAAATAAGGATGTAAATAAAGAAAAAGGATAAATGGCATATTTGTCAAACTGAGATCTTACACTCATGGAGATCTTACAAACTGGGTGAAAAGATAAGTTTGATAAAGGGATGATAGGGTAGCCTGAGGCTGGCAACTGTGTGAAGCTATTACAATCATTAGTCCTAAAAAAACAGGAACAGGAGCAATTACCAAAGATGTGAGTTTTCCAGGAAAGTCTACCTGGCAAGAGATGCGGCCTTAGCATAGGACACAGCCAACCTGTAGTCACCTCTCAGGGCACAAGCTAGAAAAGCAAGTGCCTCAAACTTACTCTTTTCCAAGCTGCCAGCTCCAGCCAGCATCCATCATTGACAGAACCCAGCAAGAAACCATAGAGGTCAGTACCCTGGGCAAAAGCAAGAGTGAGAAAAGTTTGAAAATAGACCCAAGGGGACAAACAGAAAATATCTCATATATACCAAGAAACAGTCAATCATGCAATAAAGACTTCCCAGGAAATGGTGAAGAACAGTCCCAGGCAGGTTCACTTTAAAATGTGTGTGGTCTGAGACAAAAGTACATTTAACCTCCACAGCTGCACCCCAACTCACAAGTCCAGTATTCCTCCAATACTGTGTTCCATTTCCTGCATGATTTTTTAAGTGGAGAAGAAGAGAAATCTGAACATTAAAATAGAAGGCCAACTAGTATAACTGGAAGGAATGATAACTAAAATAATTCATACCACAACTAATGAAGCAAAACAATATCATGTACCTCACTGAGAACACAAAATCATTTTTATAAAATTTTTACCACAAAATATTACCTGAATCTAATCATGAGAAAACAACAGAGAAGGCCATATTGAGGAATATTTTACCAAACAACCAGCCTGTACTATTCAAAAATATCAAAGTCATAAAAGACCAAAAAAAAAATTAACCAATACTGAGGAGAATTATCTATTGGCGGTGACTAAAAAGCAATTATAAGTAAACACAGCACATTATCTTGGATTGAATTTGGACCAGAAGAAAAAAGTTTGATATAAAAGCATTATTGGAGGATTCTAGCGAGGTCAATTAGGTTTTTCTAGATAAAAAGTAAGAAGTAAAGTTATTTCTATTTGCAGATAATATTCTGTACAGAAATATAGAACAATATATAATTTTCTGTATAGAAAATTCTAATGAATATACTAAAAATTACTCAAGCTAATAAATGAATTCAACAAAGTTATGGCATACAAGATCAACATACAAAAATCAGTGATATTTATATGTATTAGTAATTAACAATTTGAAAATTAAATTAAGAAAACAATTTCATTTGCAATAGCATCAAAAAGAAAAAAATTTTCAGGGACAAAAGCAACAAAAGAAACACCAGACTTGTACACTGAAAACTATAAAACATTGTTGAAAGGAATTGAAGGACATATAAATAAGTGAAAAGACATACTATGTTTATGAATCAAAATGCTTAATATTAAGACGGCAAACCTCTCTAAACTAGTCTACAGAATCAATTCCAATCAAAATCTTAGCTGACTGCTTTTTTTATTCTTTTTTTTTTTTTGCAGCAATTAACAAGCTAATCTTAAAATTCTTCTGGAAATACAAGAGACTTAGAATGACCAAAACAATCTTGATAAAGAACAAAGTCGGAAGATAAGCACGTCCCCATTTAAAACTTATTATAAAACTATGTATGTAATTAAGAACATGCGGTTCTACCATAATAGCAGACATATAGGTGAATGGTAGAACTTAGGGTCCAGAAATAAATATTTGCATTTATAGGCAATGGGCTAACAACAACGGGGCCAAGTAATTTAATGGAGGTGGTGGGGGAACAGTCTTTTCAACATATAGTACTAAGACAACTAAATATTTGCTTGCCAAAGAATGAAGTTGGACTTTTACCTCACACAGTAAATGAAATTAACTCACAATGGACCAAAGACCTAAATTTAAGAGCTAAACTATAATACACTGTGAAGGTGTAAATTTTGAAGACCTTAAGTTAGATAATGTTTTCTTAGGCATGACACCTAATACACACACACACACACAAACAAAACAAAAAACAAACAAAAAAAAAACGAACGGAAAAAGTAGGTGGACTTCCTCAAAATTTTAAAATGTGCTTCAAAGGGCACTATCAATACACAAAGAACTATTGCATAAAACTGAATCCAACAGCACATGAAAAAGATTATACACCATAATCAAGTGAGATTTATCCCAAGGATATAAGGACACTTAAACATATGCCAATCAGTAAATGTGGTATATCACATCGACAAAATGAAGGACAAAAATCACATGATTGTTTCAATAGATACAGAAAAACTATTTGATAAAATTCAACATCCGTTCTTTATAAAAACTCTCAATGAATTAGGGATAAAATAAACATACCCAAACACAATAAATAAAGGCTGTATATGACAAAACGACAGCCAATATTACACTACACAAGAAAAAGCTGAATGTTCTCCCTTTGAGAACTGAAATGAGGGCCAGGTGCAGTGGCTCATCCGTGTAATCTCAACACCTTGGAGGCTGAGGAGAGAGGATGGCTTGAGCCCAGGAATTCAAGATCAGCCTGTGCAACATGATGAGATCCCGTCTCTATGAAAAATAAAAAGAAAATATCTATTGTGGTGCACACCTGTAGTCCCAGCTACTCAAGAGGCTGACAGAAGATCGCATGAGGCTGGGAGGTCGAGGCTCCAGTGAGCTGTGACTCCAAGCTGGGCAACAGAGCAAGACCTTGTCTTAAAAAAAAAAAAAAAAAAAAAAAAAACCAAAAACTGGAAAAAGACAAGGATATCCACTTTCACCGCTCTTATTCAACATAGAACTGGAAGTCCTAGCCAGAACAATTAGGAAAGACGAAAAAACAAAGGACATTCAAATTGGAAAGGAGAAAGTCAAATTGTGCCTGTTTGAAGATGATATGATCTTGTATACAGAAAAACCTAAACACTCTACAAAAAAAACCTCTCAGAATTATAAAAGAATTCAGAAAAGTTGCAGGACACAAATAAACATACAAAAATAAGTAATGTTTCAATAGACGTGAACAAGAAACTACCTGAAAAAGAAATCAAGAAGGCAATCCCATGGACAATAGCAATAAAAAAAAAATACCCAGGAATAAATTTAACCAAGGAGGTGAAAGACATCTACTAGAAAAACTACAAAACACTAATGAAAGAAATTGAAGAAGATACAAACAAATGGAAACACATATCCCATGCTCATGGATCAGAAATATTAATATTGTTAAATGACCATACTACCCAAAGCGTTTTACAGATTTAATGCAAGTCCTATAAAAATACCAATGACATTTTTCACAGAAATAGAAACAAATTTTTAAAATTTGTATGGAACCACAAGATACCTTAAACAGCCAAAAATTCTTGAGCAAAAAGAACAAAGCTAGAAGCATCACACTAACTAATTTCAAAATGTACTATAAAGCTGTAGTAACCAAAACAGCATAGTACTGGCATAAAAACAGGCATGTAGACCAATGAAACAGAATAGAGAACCCAGAAATTAATCCATAAATCTACAGCCAACCAATGGTGCCAAGAACTCTTATTGGGAAAAGGCCGACCTTTTCAATAAATGGTGCTGGGAAATCAGAATATCCATATGCAGAAAAAATGAAACTAGACCCCTATCACCATACACAAAATCAACTCAAAAAATTCAAGATTAAAATGCAAGACCTTAATCTATTAAAGTGCTTGAAGAAAACATAGGAGAAATCCTCCAAGACATATGTCTAGGCAAACATTTTATGGTGAAGACCTCAAAAACACAGGCAACAAAAGCAAAAATAGACAAGTGAGATTATTTCTAACTAAAAAGCTTGTACACAGTAAAGGAAACAATCAACAGAGTCAAGAGACAACCTGAAGAATGGGAGAAAAATATTTGCAAAACATTCATTGGATAAGGGATTAATATTCAGGCCAGGTACTGGAACTCAATAGCACAAAACCAAATGATCCTTTTTAAAATTGGGCAAAAGATCTAAGTAGACATTTTTCAAATGAAGACTTACAAATAGCCAACAGATTCATACAAAAATGCTTAAAATCACTAATCACCACGGAAATGCAAATGGAAACCATAATGAGATATTATATCACCCCAGTTAGAATGGCTATTAGCAAGAAGACAAAAGACAAATGCTGTTGAGGATGTAGCGAAAAGGGAACTCATACACTGTAAGTGGGAATGTAAATTAGTACAGCCATTAATGAAAACAGTGTTGAGTTTCCTCTAAAAGCTAAAACTAGAACCATATAATCCAGCAACCCCTCAACTAGGTACATATCCAAAGGAAAAGAAAGAAGTATGCTAAAGAGATATCTGCACTCTCTTGTTTATTGCAGCAATATTCACAGTAGCTAAGATATGGAATCAACCTATGTGTCCATCCACAGATGAATAAAGAAATCGTGATAGACATATGGAATGCTATACAGCCTTAAAAATGAATGAAATCCCATCATTTGCTGAACCCTGGAAGAGCATGGAGGGCATTATATTAAGTGAAATAAGTCAGGCACAGGAAGATAAATACTGTATGGTCTCACTCACATGTGAAAACTAAAAAAAGGTTGATCTTATAGAAGTAGAAAGTAGAATAGCGGCTACTAGAGTCTAGGAAGGATAGGAGAAAGAGAGGATGGAAGAGTTTGGATAATGAATACAAAATTATAGGTAGATAGGAGGAATAAGTTCTAGTATTCTATAGCAATGTAGGGTGGCTATAATAAACAATAATTCATTGTATTTTTTCAAATAGAAGAGAGAATTTTGAATGTTACCTACACAAATAAATGATAAACGTTTGAGGTGGTAGATCCTCTAATTACCCGGATTCAACCATTATTTATTTTATGCAAATATCAAAACATCAAAATATGCTTCATAAATCTAAATGATTGTGAGTCAATTAAAAATATGTATATTCTTAAATTGTTAAGAGGAACTGTTGCATATATAAAAATCTCATAACTTACATAGAAATAACAGAATTTTTAAATGGGCAAACAATTTGAATAGAAGATATTCAAATTGTCAATAAGAACATGAAAAGATGCTCAACGTCATTAATCATTAAGGGAATGCAATTCAAAGTCACAATGAGATACCCCTTCACACATGCTAGGAAGGCTACAATAAAAAAGACAAAAAATAACCAGTACTGGTGAGGATGTAAAGCAATTAGAACACTCAAACAGTGCTTGGTGAGAATGTAAAATAGTGCAGCTCCTTTAGAAAACAGATTGTGAGTTCCCCAAATGGTTAAACATAGAATTACTAGATGCCCCAGAAATTTCATATATGCCCAAAAGACATGAAAACTTATATTCACACAAAACTTGTATAGAATATTCAAAATAGACAAAAAGTACATACAACTCAAATGTCCATCAACAGATAAAAGGATATGCAAAATGTAGTATATCTATACAATGGAAAATCATGTCCCCATTAAAAGGAATGAAGTATGGATAGGTGCTACAACATGGATGAACCTGAAAACATTATGATAAGTGATTGAAGCCAGGCACAAAGAATGACATATTGTGTAATCTATCTATATGAAATGGCCACAATCAGCAAATCTACAGACATGGAGAGTAGACTGTAGTTAGCTAGAGCTAAGTGGGGGAAGGAGGAGAATAACCAATAATGGGTGTAACGTTTCTTTAGGGGGTGATGGAAGTAATCTAAAATTAGATTAAAGTGATGGTTGCACTGCAAATGTACTAAAAATCATTGAATTATGAACTTTTAACAGGTGAACTTTATGATAAGGTAAACCATATCACAAATCTATTAAAAATAATATGCACATATAGAGAAAATGGTAAGTTAAATGTAACACAAGGTTAATAACTGAGGAATCTTGTGATAGGTATATAGGACTTTTAAGTTTTGTAGTTTTTATGGAAGTGAAGTTTATTTCAAAATAAAAAGTAAAAATAAGCTTCATGGTGATGATTTTTAAACTAAATACATGTATCATGGTGATAACATTAAAGATACAAAACAAATATGGGTTTAGAATGGGGCAAAAGATGATATGGTCTATTGAGGACCACTCCAGAATTCCAAGGAACATCATTTAATACTAATCTAATGGCCAGACATTCTCTACTTAATCTGTAGTTTTAAATTCAATACGCGCGGTCCATGTGGCAAAACAGGCAAAGCTCTAGCGTCAGCCATGGGTTCAAATGTCAGTAAATTTTAGATGTGTTGCCTAGGAAGGTTATTTATGCCATCAGAGTGTAGCAGGCAGAATTATTACGTCACCTGCAGTGAACCACTCCCTGTATAATGTTCTGCTCCTTGTGTGTGGATGTGACCTGTGAATGTTATAGAATAATCACTCCCATGGTTTAATATAGCACAATTGACTTTAAGAAAGGATGAACCTGACTTACCACATGAGCCTTTTAAGTCTGGGTCTAGAGGTCCGAGACAAACAAAGTCAGAGATTTCTTTGTCAAGAAATTTCTACTGGTGGAGCCAAGATGGCCGAATAGGAACAGCTCCGGTCTCCAGCTCCCAGCCCGAGCGACACAGAAGACTGGTGATTTCTGCATTTCTGCTTGAGGTACCGGTTTCATCTCACTAGGGAGTGCCAAACAGTGGGTGCAGGACAGTCGGTGAAGCGCACCGTGCGCCAGCCGAAGCAGGGCGAGGCACTGCCTCACTCGGGAAGCTCAAGGGGTCAGGGAGTTCCCTTTCCTAGTCAAAGAAAGGGGTAACAGACTGCACCTGGAAAATCGGGTCAGTCCCACCCTCATACTGCGCTTTCCCAACGGGCCTGGAAAACGGCACACTAGGAGATTGTGTCCCGCACCTGGCTCAGAGGGTCCTATGCCCACGGAGTCTTGCTGATGGCTAGCACAGCAGTCTGAGATCAAGCTGCAAGGCAGCAGCGAGGCTGGAGGAGGGGCGCCCGCCATTGCCCAGGCTTGCTTAGGTAAACAAAGCAGCCAGGAAGCTCGAACTGGGTGGAGCCCACCACAGCTCAAGGAGGCCTGCCTGCCTCTGTAGACTCCACCTCTGGGGGCAGGGCACAGACAAACAAAAAGTCAGCAGGAACCTCCAGAGACTTAAATGTCCCTGTCTGACTGACAGCTTTGAAGAGAGTAGTGGTTCTCCCAGCACGCAGCTGGAGATCTGAGAACAGACAGACTGCCTCCTAAAGTGGGTCCCTCACCCCTGAGCAGCCTAACTGGGAGGCACCCCCCCAGTAGGGACAGACTGACACCTCACTCGGCCGGATACTCCTCTGAGACAAAACTTCCAGAGGAACTATCAGACAGCTGAATTTGTGGTCTCACGAAAATCCACTGTTTTGCAGCCACCGCTGCTGACACCCAGCCAAACAGGGTCTGGAGTGGACCTCTAGTAAACTCCAACAGACCTGCAGCTGAGGGTCCTGTCTGGTAGAAGGAAAACTAACAAACAGAAAGGACATCCACACCAAAAACCCATCTGTACATCACCATCATCAAAGACCAAAAGTAGATAAAACCGCAAAGATGGGGAAAAAACAGAGCAGAAAAACTGGAAACTCTAAAAAGCAGAGCACCTCTCCTCCTCCAAAGAAACGCAGTTCCTCACCAGCAACGGAACAAAGCTGGATGGAGGATGACTTTGACGAGTTGAGAGAAGAAGGTGTCAGACAATCAAACTACTCTGAGCTACGGGAGGAAATTCAAAACAATAGCAAAGAAGTTAAAAACTTTAAAAAAAAATTAGAACAATGGATAACTAGAATAACCAATGGAGAGAAGGGCTTAAAGGAGATGATGGAGCTGAAAGCCAACTTTTGAGAACTACATGAAGATTGCAGAAGCCTCAGTAGCAGATGCGATCAACTGGAAGAAAGGGTATCGCTGATGGAAGATGAAATGAATGAAATGAAGCGAGAAGGGAAGTCTAGAGAAAAAAGAATAAAAAGAAATGAACAAAGCATCCAAGAAATTTGGGACTATGTGAAATGACCAAACCTACGTCTGATTGGTGTACCTGAAAATGATGGGGAGAATGGAACCAAGTTGGAAAACACTCTGCAAGATATTATCCAGGAGAACTTCCCCAATCTAGCAAGGCAGGCCAACATTCAGATTCAGGAAATACAGAGAACGCCACAAAGATACTCCTCGAGAAGAGCAACTCCAAGACACATAATTGTCAGATTCACCAAAGTTGAAATAAAGGAAAAAATGTTAAGGGCAGCCAGAGAGAAAGGTCGGGTTACCCACAAAGGGAAGCCCATCAGACTAACAGCTGATCTCTCGGCAGAAACTCTACAAGCCAGAAGAGAGTGGGGGCCGATATTCAACATTCCTAAAGAAAAGAATTTTCAACCCAGAATTTCCTATCCAGCCAAACTAAGCTTCATAAGTGAGGAGAAATAAAGTACTTTACAGACAAGCAAACGCTGAGTGATTTTGTCACCACCAGGCCTGCCCTAAAAGAGCTCCTGAAGGAAGCACTAAACATGGAAAGGAACAACCGGTACCAGCCACTGCAAAAACATGCCAAATTGTAAAGACCATCAAGGCTAGGAAGAAACTGCATCAACTAATGAGCAAAATAACCAACTAACATCATAATGACAGGATCAGATTCACACATAACAATATTAACTTTAAATGTAAATGGGCTAAATGCTCCAATTAAAAGACACAGACTGGCAAACTGGATAAGGAGTCAGGACCCATCAGTGTGCTGTATTCAGGAAACCCATCTCACGTGCAGAGACACACATAGACTCAAAATAAAGGGATGCAGGAAGATCTATCAAGCAAATGGAAAACAAAAAAAGGCAGGGGTTGCAATCCTAGTCTTTGATAAAATAGACTTTAAACCAACAAAGATCAAAAGAGAAAAAGAAGGCCATTACATAATGGGAAAGGGATCAATTCAACAAGAAGAGCTAACTATCCTAAATATATATGCACCCAACACAGGAGCACCCAGATTCATAAAGCAAGTCCTGAGTGACCTACAAAGGGACTTAAACTGCCACACAATAATAATGGGAGATTTTAACACCCCACTGTCAACATTAGACAGATCATCGAGACAGAAAGTTAACAAGGATATCCAGGAATTGAACTCAGCTATACACAAAGTGGACCTAATAGACATCTACAGAACTCTCCACCCCAAATCAACAGAATGTACATTTTTTTCAGCACCACACCACACCTATTCCAAAATTGACCACATAGTTGGAAGTAAAGCTCTCCTCAGCAAATGTAAAAGAACAGAAATTATAACAAACTGTCTCTCAGACCACAGTGCAATCAAACTAGAACTCAGGATTAAAAAACTCACTCAAAACGGCTCAACTACATGGAAACTGAACAACCTGCTCCTGAATGACTATTGGGTACATAATGAAATGAAAGCAGAAATAAAGATGTTCTTTGAAACCAACGAGAACAAAGACACAACATACCAGAATCTCTGGGACACATTCAAAGCAGTGTGTAGAGGGAAATTTATAGCACTAAATGCCCACAAGAGAAAGCAGGAAAGATCCAAAATTGACACCCTAACATCACAATTAAAAGAACTAGAAAAGCAAGAGCAAACACATTCAAAAGTTAGCAGAAGGCTAGAAATAACTAAAATCAGAGTAGAACTGAAGGAAATAGAGACACAAAAAACCCTTCAAAAAATTAATGAATCCAGGAGCTGGTTTTTTGAGAAGATCAACAAAATTGATAGACCGCTAGCAAGACTAATAAAGAAGAAAAGAGAGAAGAATCAAATAGATGCAATAAAAAATGAAAAAGGGGATATCACCACTGATCCCACAGAAATACAATCTACCATCAGAGAATACTACAAACACCTCTATGCAAATAAACTAGAAAATCTAGAAGAGATGGATAAATTCCTCGACAAATACACCCTCCCAAGACTAAATCAGGAAGAAGTCGAATCTCTGAATAGACCAATAACAGGTTCTGAAATTGTGGCAATAATCAATAGCTTACCAACCAAAAAGAGTCCAGGCCCTGATGGATTCACAGCCGAATTCTACCAGAGGTACAAGGAGGAACTGGTACCATTCCTTCTGAAACTATTCCAATCGATACAAAAAGAGGGAATCCTCCCTAACACATTTTATGAAGCCAGCGTCATCCTGATACCAAAGCCAGGCAGAGACATAACCAAAAAAGAGAATTTTAGACCAATATCCTTGATGAACATTGATGCAAAAATCCTCAATAAAATATTGGCAAACCGAATCCAGCAGCACATCAAAAAGCTTATCCACCATGATCAAGTGGGCTTCATCCCTGGGATGCAAGGCTGGTTCAACATACGCAAATCAATAAATGTAATCCAGCATATAAACAGAACCAAAGACAAAAACCACATGATTATCTCAATAGATGCAGAAAAGGCCTTTGATAAAATTCAACAACCCTTCATGCTAAAAACTCTCAATAAATTAGGTATTGATGGGACGTATCTCAAAATAATAAGAGCTATATACGACAAACCCACAGCCAATATCATACTGAATGGGCAAAAACTGGAAGCATTCCCTCTGAAAACTGGCACAAGACAGGGATGCCCTCTCTCACTGCTCCTATTCAACATAGTGCTGGAAGTTCTGGCCAGAGCAATCAGGCAGGAGAAGGAAATAAAGGGTATTCAATTAGGAAAAGAAGAAGTCAAACTGTCCCTGTTTGCAGATGACATGATTGTATATCTAGAAAATCCCATTGTCTCAGCCCAAAATCTCCTTAAGCTGATTAGCAACTTCAGCAAAGTCTCAGGATACAAAATCAATGTACAAAAATCACAAGCATTCTTGTACACCAATCACAGACAAACAGAGAGCCACATCATGAGGGAACTCCCATTCACAATTGCTTCAAAGAGAATAAAATACCTAGGAATCCAACTTACAAGGGATGTGAAGGACCTCTTCAAGGAGAACTACAAAGCACTGCTCAATGAAATAAAAGGGGATACAAACAAATGGAAGAACATTCCATGCTCATGGGTTGGAAGAATCAATATCGTGAAAATGGCCATACTGCCCAAAGTAATTTATAGATTCAATGCCATCCCCATCAAGCTACCAATGACTTTCTTCACAGAATTGGAAAAAACTACTTTAAAGTTCATATGGAACCAAAAAAGAGCCCGCATCGCCAAGTCAATCCTAAGCCAAAAGAATAAAGCTGGAGGCATCACGCTACCTGACTTCAAACTATACTACAAGGCTACAGTAACCAAAACAGCATGGTACTGGTACCACAACAGAGATATAGATCAATGGAACAGAACAGAGCCCTCAGAAATGATGCCGCATATCTACAACTATCTGATCTTTGAAAAACCTGACAAAAACAAGAAATGGGGAAAGGATTCCCTATTTAATAAATGGTGCTGGGAAAACTGGCTAGCCATATGTAGAAAGCTGAAACTGGATCCCTTCCTTACACCTTATACAAAAATTAATTCAAGATGGATTAAAGACTTAAATGTTAGACCTAAAACCATTAGAATCCTACAAGAAAACCTAGGCAATACCATTCAGGACATAGACGTGGGCAAGGACTTCATGTCTAAAACACCAAAAGCAGTGGCAACAAAAGCCAAAATTGACAAATGGGATCTAATTAAACTAAAGAGCTTCTGCACAGCAAAAGAAACTACCATCAGAGTGAACAGGCAACCTACAGAATGGGAGAAAATTTTTGCAACCTACTCATCTGACAAAGGGCTAATATCCAGAATCTACAATGAACTCAAACAAATTTACAAGAAAAAAACAAACAACCCCATCAAAAAGTGGGCAAAGGACATGAACAGACACTTCTCAAAAGAAGACATTTATGCAGCCAAAAAACACATGAAGAAATGCTCATCATCACTGGCCATCAGAGAAATGCAAATCAAAACCACAGTGAGATACCATCTCACACCAGTTAGAATGGCCGTCATTAAAAAAGCAGGAAACAACAGGTGCTGGAGAGGATGTGGAGAAATAGGAACACTTTTACACTGTTGGTGGGACTGTAAACTAGTTCAACCATTGTGGAAGTCAGTGTGGCGATTCCTCAGGGATCTAGAACTAGAAATACCATTTGACCCAGCCATCCCATTACTGGGTACATACCCAAAGGACTATAAATCATGCTGCTATAAAGACACATGCACACGTATGTTTATTGCGGCACTACTCACAATAGCAAAGAGTTGGAACCAACCCAAATGTCCAACAACGATAGACTGGATTAAGAAAATGTGGCACATATACACCATGGAATACTATGCAGCCATAAAAAATGATGAGTTCATGTCCTTTGTAGGGACATGGATGAAACTGGAAAACATCATTCTCAGTAAACTATCACACGGACAAAAAACCAAACACCGCATGTTCTCACTCATAGGTGGGAATTGAACAATGAGAACTCATGGACACAGGAAGGGGAACATCACATTCCGGGGACTGTTGTGGGGTGTGGGGAGGGGGGAGGGACAGCATTAGGAGATATACCTAATGCTAAATGACGAGTTAATGGGTGCAGGAAATCAACATGGCGCATGGATACATATGTAACAAACCTGCACATTGTGCACATGTACCCTAAAACCTAAAGTATAATAAAAAAAAAGATGAAAAAAAAAAAACAATAAGAAGTAAAAAAAAAAAGAAATTTCTACTGTCTTCTTTAAAGATGAAAGGGCCACATGGCAAGGGCACGTGGGCAACTTTTGGGAGCAGAGTGACCCCCAGCTGACAGCCAGCAAGGAACCGGGGTCTTCGGTTCCACCGTCTCCAGGAACTAGATTCTGCCAACAACCTGAAAGAGCTTGGAAGTAGATTCTTCCCCAGAGGCTCTAGATGAGAACGCAGCCTAGCTGACATCTTGATTTTTGCATTGTGAGATCCTGAGAAGAGAACCGAGCCATGTGGCCCCTGGACTTCTGCCCTACAGAACTATGAGCTATTAAATGGCTGTTATTTTAAGCTGTTAAATATGTAGTGATTTGTTATGAATAAATAGAAAACTGATACACAGAGTATCAGTTTCTTCACATAAAATGAAAGAACAGCACTATCTACCTCATAAGATAGTGTATCCTTAACAAATAAACAGCCATATAGTACATGTTTAATTTAGGTTAGCTCTCATTACCATTGTTACTACTATTGTTATTGAGATTAGGTAAAGCAAAATCTCAAAAAGAAATCGGAATCGGAAATACACAGTCAACAATTTTTTCATTAATATGCCAACCAAGATATTTTGGCGTACCCAGGACATTAATAGTATTCCTAAAAGCTTTGGCTTTTATTCAATATCTGATTCATCCCAATGGTAGCATTTCTTAGTGAAAGACAATGTTCTCAGTCTTTTAAAGTATTCATCACAAGGCTACCTGTCGAGTTTTGATGATGGGTGGAACATGATGTAGACAGCAGGGAACACTCTTACAAATGTCCCCTGAATATGGCATTTAAAGTTTTATATATTAACTGTAAAACTGATGTACTCCTGAAAATGAAAAGAGCCAAGGTGATACTTATAAAACAGACAAACCAAACCACCCAGAAAAAAAGTTACACTTGTAAAATGGACTAAATAATTTTGTGTCATCTAATCCCAGCTGTGGGCTAACACTCAGCATAGGTGATGCCCATATTCTGAAACTGACAGATTGTAAATGTGCACTTGTGTTTATGTGAAGCAAAATAGCACTTACTCCCAAGAGTTGTTTATCTATAGCAATGAAGCAGAGAAATTGTTAACCCTTATAATCTTAAGCAAAGATAGCCTTACCTCAGACATCATAATTTTTATTGATGTTTCATAATATCACCAAAATTGCCATGAAGTAATCCTCTTTATTACCAAGTAAGGACTTCATCCACTCCTTGGTCCTCACTGTCTATCAAATTTAAAACAAATTTAAAAGATACTAGTATTTTTTAATCTCTGGAATTGACAGAAATGTATCATCCAATTGTCAGGGCAATAGAGAATGGCATACCTTCTAAAGTATGCCCAAAGTTCTGCAGTAAAGCCATTAAAAATTTAAAAATTGCTAGAGAAATGAAATAGAAACATACCTTTAAACAAGGGGAAACTGTCATTAAGCTGTATGACTGTTTTTGAGGAGAGTCATAATTTTGAGAAAATTATTAACCAAGAGGCATCAGATACCTGCCTATGATAAATAATTTTCAATAACTGGCATTTCTGCTAAGAAGATTAATTTTAAAATTTATTTAAAATCTCATTCAGCTCCCCTCATCTTAGGCATAAGTCTATTCTAACCTACTGAAGTCATTTCATATGGCATTTTATATATTTTTAAAATTGTGATCTGTTTTTTTTAAATTATTTTAAGTCTTATGGTCACACATAATTCATAAATTTGTGTATATCTCCTCTACTTCATTCCTTCTAATGAGTTGAAAATCACCATTACCAATCATGCATACACAGTTCTACCATTTTCTGTGCTTCTGAATAGCTGTTAAAAGACAATTCTAAATTATAAGTTAGTCTGACTTAGTAAAGAGCTCAAAAGCAAAGTTTAGCATGCTGCTATTTCTTGTCACACTGACTTTTAAAGGCATCTGACCTTATAGATTGTCTGTAAAATGGGAGAAGTGTTAGATATTCTTTACGTGATATTATACATAAACCACATTAAAATGCCTTTCAATAAATAAAATGCAGCATTTTAGATTCAGATAATTCTAATTAGATTGGCATAAAAGTCAAAAATGTAAAGCAGACATTGCTACCTTATCTTCAGCCCTTGCCTTTAACAGGCTGATGAACACAAATTAAAACCCGAGTAAATCATGCTTGGTTCTGAGACAGTGAACAAATTTCCCCAGTATTTAAATACATTCAGTTATATATTATTATCATATGTTTATATATAATATACTAATTTATCTATATTTATTATAATATATTTATTATTATATTTAATATCATTTACTCTATTTTATCGTCTTTAGATTTCTATGACAATATATTTAGTCATAGAAATCTAAATATAAAACCAATCTCCAATAGGTTGTGAGATGACGTTCCCCCATCTCTGTGAAAGGTTGAACAGTACTAATTAGGTCTAATCATATCTTTAGAAGGAGAAAAGAGTAATAGCATTTACTTTTTTTATGTTTTTATAAGTGGTTATATATGTTTCTTTAAAAAAAAAATGGTGGAGACAGCGTTTCTTCAAAGCCCAGGGCAATCGGCAAAGCTTATTCTTGCGAATGCAGAGGCCTCACTTCCATGCACTGAAATGCTAAATCTATGGGTATGAGGTAGCCTCTAAGAAGAAAACCAGCCCATGCTGAGGTGCATTGGATTGTTGTATCTGATATTCAAAACAACTTCAAAGAGGTTTGTACCTAAACTAAGTTTAAAAAAAATTTTCCATAGGTTTTTTGGGGAACAGGTAGTGTTTGGTTACATAAGTAAGTTCTTTAGTGGTGATTTGTGAGATTTTGTGCATCCATCACATGAGCAGTATATCTTGAACCCAATTTGTAGTCTTTTATCCCTCATCCCCTTCCCATCCTTTCCCCCTGAGTCTCCAGAATCTACCGTGTCATTCTTATGCTTTTGCATCCTCATAGCTTAGCTTTCATTTATGAGTGAGAACATAGGATGTTTGATTTTCCACTCCTGAGTTACTTCACTTAGACTAATAGTCTCCAATCCCACCCAGGTTACTGCAGATGCCATTAATTCATTCCGTTTTATGGCTGGGTACTATTCCATCGTATATCTATACCAGAGTTTCTTTATCCATTCTTTGGTTGATGGGTATTTGGGTTGGTTCCACATTTTTGCAATTGTGAATTGAGCTGCTATAAACATGAGTGTGCAAATATCTTTTTCATATAATGACTTCTTTTCCTCTGGCTAGATACCGTAATTGCTGGATCAAATGGTACTCCTACTTTTAGCTCTTTAAGGAGTCTTCACACTGCTTTCCGCAGTGGTTGTACTAGTTTACATTCCCACCAACAGCGAAGTGTTCCCTGTTCACCACATCTGTGCCAACATCGATTAGTTTTTGATTTTTTGATAATGGCCATTCTTGCAGGAGTTAGGTGGCATCACATTGTGGTTTTGATTTGCATTTCCTGATCATTAGTGATATTGAGCACTTTTTGATGTTTGTTGGCCTTTTGTATACCTTCTTTTGAGAATTATCTATTCATGTCATTAGCCCACTGTTTGATGGGATTGCTTGTTTTTATTCTTGCTAATTTGCTTGAGTTTGTTGTAGATTCTGGATATTAGTCCTTTGTCAGATTTATAGATTGTGAAGATTTTCTCCCACTCTATGGGTTGTCTGTTTACTCTGCTGACTGTTCCTTTTGCTGTGCAGAAGCTCTTTAGGTTAATTAAGCCCCAGCTATTTATCTTTGTCTTTATTGTGTTTGCTTTTGGGTTCTTGGTCATGAAATCCTTGCCTAAGCCAATGTGTAGAAGGGTTTTTTTGATGTTATCTTCTAGAATATCTATAGTTTCAGGTGTTAGATTTAAGTCCTTGATCCATTTTGAGTTGATTTTTGTATAAGATGAGAGATAAGTATCTAGTTTCATTCTCCTGCATGTGGCTTACCAATTATCCCAGCACCATTTATTGAACAGGGTGTCCTTTCCCCACTTTTTTTTTTTTTTTTTTTGAGACAGAGTCTCACTCTGTCGCCCAGGCTGGAGTGTAATGGCATGGTCTCATCTCACTGCAACCTCTGCCACCTGAGTTTAAGCAATTCTCCTGCCTCAGCCTCCTGCGTAGCTGGGATTACAGGCATGCATCACCACACCTGGCTAATTTTTTGTATTTTTAGTAGAGATGAAGTTTCACCATGTTGGCCAGGCTGGTCTCAAACTCAGACGATCCACCCACATCGGCCTCCCAAAGTGTTAGGATTACAGGTGTGAGCCACCAGACCCGGCCCTTTCCCCACTTTGTGTTTTTGTTTGCTTTGTTGAAGATCAGTTGGCTGTAAGTATTTGGCTTTATTTCTGGGTTCTCTATTCTGTTCCATTGGTCTATGTGCCTATTTTTATAACAGTACCATGCTATTTTGGTGACTATGGCCTTATAGTATAGTTTAAAATCAGGTAATATGATGCCTCCAGATTTGTTCTTTTTACTTAGTCTTGCTTTGGCTATGTGGGCTCTTTTTTAGTTTCATATGAATTTTAGGATTGTTTTTCCTAGTTCTGTAAAGAATGATGGTGGTATTTTGATAGGAATTGCATTGAATTTGAAGATTGCTCTTGGCGTTATGGTCATTTTCATAATATTGATTCTAACTATCTATGAGCATAGGATGTGTTTCCATTTGTTTGTGTCATCTATGAATTCTTTCAGCAGTGTTTTTGTAGTTTTCCTTGTAGAGGTCCTTCACCTCCATGGTTAGGTATATATATATATATATATATATATATATATGTGTTTGTGTGTATATGTATATACACACATATATGTATATATACGTATATATGTGTGTATAATACACACACATATATACACATATATATGTGTGCATATATGTACAGATTTTATATATATGTGTGTATATATATATATATAGCAGCCATCGTAAAGGGAGTTGAGCTCTTGATTTGATTTTCGGCTTGGCTGCTGTTGGTGTATAGGAGAGCTACTGTGTGTACATTAATTTTGTATCTGGAAACTGCTGAATTCTTTTATCAGTTCTAGGAGCTTTTTGGAGAAGTCTTTAGGGTTTTCTAGGTATACTATCTTATCATCAGCAAACAGCAACAGTTTGACTTCCTCTTTATCAATTTGAATGCCCTTTCTTTCTTTCTCTTGTCTGATTGCTCTGGCTAGGACTTCCAGTACTACATTAAAGGGAAGTGGTGAGAGTGGCATCCTTCTCTTGTTCCAGTTCTCAGAAGGAATGCTTTAAACTTCTCCCCATTCAGTATTTTGTTGGCTGTGGGTTTGTCATAGATGGCTTTTATTAGATTGAGGTATGTCCCTTGTATGTGGATTTGGCTGAGAGAAAACAGTGACAGCATTTACTGATTAGACTTGTTATCAATTTTTTAAAAACTAATCGTATTTATTTAACCACAAGCCAGTCTTACTTAAATCAGTACTCCCCAACAAAAATATCCTGTCAGTCATTCATGATCTGGATTCCGGTGTATGAGATCAGTTAAATTACGGTACACATAAAAAAATCACGAGACATTTCTTTTTTGTAATAAAGCAATGGCCAATTATTACATATCAGTAACTTTTTTGAGATAAGCTATCAAGTCTACTCTTTCTGTCTTCTTCTAAATGCCAGTGAAGATCATTTTTGTTCCAGAGATGTACTTCTTGGGATTCTCCAAATACTCCATCAGTGTCTCCTCTCCCCAGCTGATGTCTTTGTTTTTGTTGGCATCTGTATAAGAGAATGCAGCAGACTGACCTGTCTTCTGCCCAAAAATCATGGAGATATGGCCCAGTCTTGTGCTTGCCCCTCTTTTCCATGGTGTGACACTGGGGACACTTCTAAACAAAAATCTTCTTGCATTCCTCAGCATCACTCATATTTAATTCTATCTTTTCATGCTTGTACTACGAAGGTTCCTTCTCAGAAGCCAAACATCTTTCTCTCTCTTATATTTTGAATCCTAACAAAATCTAACATCCTTGAAACATTACTAATTTTTGGAGCGAAGTTTATTCATTATCTTTATGAAACGCTTTAGCTTATCATCAAAAAGAATGCCCACTTACAAGATTATTCTATTATATGTAATTTATATCTTAATTATTTATATGAACATCATATTCAAAGCACATTGCTAGTTGAGCAGAAAGGCACATCAATAAATGAAATCCAAACTAAATCCTGATATCTGAATGCTGATAAAGGGCACATCTCCATATATCAAAACAGAGTGGAGTGGAAGAAAGATTTTCTACATTAAAAGACTCAAAGCGACTTAACTATTTAAAACATTTGGTCAAGTCTTGTTCTCAAGCATTGGGGTTTTCGCAAAGATGTTCTTGTCTGAGGATAGTTGTTAGTTAAACTTTCTATTGGGAGGAAGTAGTGAAGCCTAAGACTTCCTATTCTGCCATCTTGCTCAAGTTTAATCTTCTTGGTATAACACCTTTACAGAGTAATTGACAATATTTACGAATAGATATTTACATTTTTATTTTAAAAACATTAAAAATATATTTATATATACTTATGTAAATATATATTCTTATATATTTGTATGTATATTTCATATATATAATGTCCATGTGGACACCTGCATGGATCACAGAACTGGATGAAAGTTGCATCAGAAGGTTTCACTTTGATGATACCACTCCTCCCTCTCCCCCAGATAGGCACAAGGCCACATGGAAAGGATTCCCCTAAGCCTATGTATTCTCCAAAAGGAAAAGAGAACTGGAGATGCATATCCAGCTTCCCCAGCATTCTGAGACACTTCCCGGGAAGCCCACACTGGTCCACATTGTATTTAAAAATCATAACATCACTTTGTACCCCATAAATATATACAATTATAAATCATCAATTTAGAATAAAAATTACACTGAGTTATATTCTTATCACAGAATGTGAGTAGGCCATTTAGTTTTATTCTTTATCATTTTATTTTTTCTAATTTTCTATGAACAGCATTTATTTTCTTAAAAGGAATCATAATTAAAAAGAAAATAAGCTTTTATTTTCTTGATCATTCTAAAATTTAAGTCTAAATTTGAAAATTACTGATATCATTTAGACTACAGTACTATTTTTTTCATTCATTTATTTCAGTACCTAATTTATAAAGATTGTTATTTCAATGTCAATCATTAATTTACTACCAAGTCGAGACCTTACAACATGCTTACTGGAGCAGAGAAATTAGAAAGAAAGGCTTAACTAGTTATCCAAGGTCAGTTTTGCCTTATAATTTTCACAGAGTAGAGTGACAAGAGTTTTTAAAATAATAAATAATATTGATTTATTAATCATGATAATTTATTAATAAGTCAATATATCTGCCTCTCATTTGGCTCTTTTAGCTAAAACCTGGGGGGTTGGGGAACATATTAAACTTTTAAGAGTACACAAAATAGATTTTAGTTTCTAAATTTGGAACATTTAGGAGCAGCTAATAGATGAAAGGAGTTAGGAATTTTTTATTCAGTTTTAAACTTCACCTTATTGCTCAATAAGTGTGACTGACTTTGATAATGTGTTGTCCGTCTACAAGCATTATATTATTGACCCAGAGTCATGATACTAAGCTGCTTATTCAGACTTGTTGATAAACGGCTGTGACTCATTCACACACATGTGCATCTCACCTAATTGAGATTACGGTAAAGTTTATGTCAGCACAAAAACATTTTTGATGTGAGGGGAAAACAAACCAGTGGCTGTAATAGAAACTGGACCCTTCTTTATTGCCATGGTGCTCCAACTGAACTAATTGATCCAGGGACAAGAGTCAGTGTTTCCTTCTAAACAGTTCAGTTCAGGACAGTTCCTTCTAACAAATTTTTATAACCACTGAACTTCAGATCTGCATAATAACAACTTGTAAATAACCAAATAGAAAATCCGTAAGGAATAGAAGAAACGTCCCACCTTAATCAACATCAAAGGATACTTTTCAATGCCATGCAAGCAGTGCGAAAAGGTGAGAACGACCCCTGGACCCACCAAAGCTCATGTAAAGCTGCATCCCTGCAGCCAGTACCTATGACTCGCAGCTATTGACACCATGCCCAAGAAAAAGGCTGAAGGATGGACCAAGGTTAAGAACAGACCACAGAAAAGATCCACAAGATTGTCTGCTAGACCTCCTTCTCCAAGGCTAGAGCCCAAGCCAGAAAAGGCCCCTACAAACAAGGGAGAATGTTTATATAAAGAGAAAAACTTATGTTGGCAAGGATGAAATAACTTTGCAATAAACAAAGATGTCAAAACAGACCAGGCACAGAAAGTTAAAGGTGTTGTGAGATGACAAGTGAAGTGTGTGCATTTTTTGATAACTCTGGACTTCTGGAGACTGTAAAATTTGAAATACTGTTTTTTATCAAGTTTTATAAAAATGTAGAATTTAAGCTATGCTGTTAGCTCGCAGAACACTTTATTGTTTTTCGGAAAGGGTCATATGTCACTAATAGAATGTCACTGAAGCTGGATTGATGTGGGGAAAACATCTTTCCCTTCTAGTTTTGAGACTTCCTCTTAGCTCCCAAAAGAGATTCTCTGGCGTTGACACACGTATCCAACTTAGCACAAATGCTCGTGGTGTAGAAAAACAAATTCATTTTAATGTTTCTTCTCCCTTTCCACCTTCAGCATAGGCTTAACTCCCTTAAATCCAGTCACCTTTTGGGACCTGACCCTCAATAATTGGTTACCAGTCAAGCAATCTGGACTTGCTAGTACCCCACAAAAGAGCAGCAATTGCATTTCTAGACTGTAGGTCTTCAGATAAATTCTGCCATTTTCATTTCACTTCCCAAAAGTGAGGGTCAGCTTGGGAAAAGTTGTTAAACAACATGCTAAATGGGAGATGTCAACCTTCATTCTAAACTTTTCCTGTTTAGAGCATCAAATAAAGACTTCATTGCATTTTATAGTGGCTTTCTGATTTTGGTAGCCCATTGAAGAAGGGAGTTTGAAAGTTGTTGCATACTGTTAATGATTGTCTGCCCATGTCCTACCTGAAATACCATGATTGTTTATGAAAAATACCTTTAATAAAGTTGGACACAGTTTGGCTTGGAGTAAATAAATAGATGCTCTGTGCATGTAAATCCTGCCCTCAAGGAACTTGAATTTTGCCTAGCAGGCAAGAAGATTAAGAGAAAGAGGTAAGCCAGGAAATATAGCAATTTGAGTAGGTGTTATGTTTAGAGTTAAATCTTATGATGCTTCACCTCAGTGTTATAAAAAATTATAATGAACCAGTACCTTTGTTGGATGAGCAAACACAGTGAGATAATGAGAGAGCTGTCAAATCTCAGTTGGATTTCCCAGATGAATTAAATTCCTCTGCATGGTTGATCCTGATGCTCATCCCAACACCTAGGTGATCCTTGCACTCTGTTTTTTTAACTTCCTCCTCTAATTAACATACTTAGTTCTACTCAGATTTCTTCATTCTTTTTTTTCATCTTTTCTCTAGCCTTTAAAAAGTTAACTTTCCAAACTGCGAATGCATCTCAACCTCAAGTATTTGCATGGATGAGCTTCAAAAGGCCTATATGTTTCTTTAAAAAGGTTTTTATGAGAGAAAACTTTTTGAATTTAAGGTATTGCCCTAATCTTAACAAGAACAGGGCACTAATCAAATCCCTTGTTGGTTAAAAATCAATATCCTTCTTGTCTTATTTAAAAGTGTCTGCCAAAGACATTGAAGGCATTATTGTAAAATTTTCAGATGAGTTTATTAAAAGATGTATTCTTATATTTACCTTTCCTCTGTGTATATTTTTGTCCCATTGTTTACATCAATATCTTTTTCCGTGCAACTTCCATTCTTTATTTTTTCACTGGGACAGTACTACTATCACATTGTTGAACCTGGTCAACCAAAGATTCGCTTAATGACTTAACTCTATAGACATTGATTAAACACCTTCTCTAAGCAAAGTAAAATGGTAGCCACTCAGGTAAATACAAAGATAAATTATCAAATATCCAATTCTCCTAAAGTTTACCATCAAGTGGAAGAGGTGGTGATAACACACATAATTCAATGCCTGTGTAAGATATTGAGAAAAAAATAGAGGAGGAGAGTAAAATCGAGATGCCAGAATTTCTGGCAATAAACTAAAGCATCAAAGAAGTCTTCATAACACCTGTAAATCTCAGGATTTCTCTGGTAGATTTTGTTAGAAATGACAATATTCAAAACAGTTTTCATCCTCCCAGCTGGGAATAGCTATCAAATCATAAGTCCAAGTTTTCTCATAGTTCACTAAATTCTCTTGGGTCTTGAAGAAGAGAGCCAAAAAGCTATCAATTAATATTCACATTATTTTGATGGTATGTAGAATATTTCATAAATTTGGCATAGTAAAATATTTAGCTGCTTTTAATGATGGCAAAATATACTTAGATATAAAAATACTCGCTAAAAATGTAGACATCTGTTATACCCACTTTATTATGGCCATGAGTTAATAATTGATTTGTATGAAATAAAAAATTGAAAGATAATTAACAAGAGAAATTGATTCTTTTTATTAAAAGGAGACTTGCTGCTCATAGAAAAATCATACGGGAAAAAATATATTCAATTTTATGCCCAAATGATCAAGTACTGAGAATTTAATAAAGAATTTGCAAAAGTGCAAGGACTCAAAATCCCATATGTATGTGTTCAAGAAGTAATTATAAGATGTGTCCTAGCAAAATGTGGTAGAAAAACAAGAAAGAGGTATATTTGTATCCAGAACATAGACGACCAAACACAGAGAGCTACAAAGTGGAGTTTTACCAGGACAGCCATGACTTAGGCTAGAAAGTAACCAGTATAGGTCAAAGCAGGAAGAACAAAGACTCCAGGGATATCTTAATTTATTTGGGCTGCTACAACAAAAAATGCTGTAGACTAGGTGGCTTGCAAACAAGAGAAATTTATTTCTCATGGTTCTAGAGGGTGGAAAGTTTAAGATCAATGCCGTGGTAGATCCAGTGTCTGGTTAAGGCTCTCTTCCTGGTTCATCAATGATAACCTCACTTGGTGGAAAGGGAAGAGGAGATCACTGGGGTCTCTTTCATATGAGCACTAATCCCATTCAGGAGGGCTCCCTCTGCCCAAATGAACTATTTATCTCTCAAAAGTCTTACCTCCAAATAGCCTCACATTGACGATTAGGTTTCAATGTACGTATTTTGGGAGGACACAAACATTTTGTTCATAACAAGAGGTAAGCTTTACAAATTATTATAGTTATTTGTACATTTGAGGAAATAATAGTGGTGAGTTTGGTTGAAATGACACAGGATTTGTAAAGGTATATGGAAATTCAGACAAAACAAGAAAGAGAATAAAGCAGTTATGAATTCCAAGAGTAGCAAAAGACTGAAAAAAAGTAAAATACAATAATGGTATACTACTTAACTCATTAATAAACAATATGTACGTAGTAAATACTGACAATAACTTAAGCAAATGTTTGATAGGATATTGAGAAGATAGAGGAAAGGAAGACAGGTTAGTGCAAAAGAGAAATTTGTAAGTCAATAAGTAATATCTACATGTGATAAATCAAGAAAAAGTGATGTGCATATATAATTTATATATGGAAGAGGGAGAAATGTCAGAAGACTCAACTAAATTTGTTATGTCTCTGGGTAATGGCACTGGAAATGAAGAAACATGGGAATGTATCTGATGTTTATTATAACCTTTTATTTTTAGAAAGCTATATGTATATTATTTTGATTAAAAATCTTTGGCCAGTCACAGTGGCTCATGTCTGTAATCCCAGCACTTTGGGGTGCTGAGGTGGGTGGATCGCTTGAGCTCATGAGTTAGAGACCAGACTGGGCAACATGGTAAAACTGTCTCTTCAAAAAATACAAAAATTATCCAGGTGTGGTGCCGTGTACCTGTAGTCTCAGCTACTTGGGAGGCTGAGGAGGGAGGATGGCTTGAGCCTGGAAGGCAGAGATTGCAGTGAGCTGAGATAGGGCCACTACACTCCAGCCTGGGTAATAGAGGCAGACTTTGTCTCAAAAAAAAAAGAAAAGAAAAAAAAAGAAAATCCTCAATTTATTTTTATTAATTTGCAAAACAGAAAGTACATCCTGCCTAATCTAAGTAGGAAGGAATTTGTTAAAGAATATAGATGGAGCTAAGGAAACAGAACTGAACATCCAAGAGCACACAGAGATTTGGTCCAACAGAGAAATTTCTACCACCAAAAGTTGCATATTCCAGCTAACTCACTTTCCAGAAAAATGGATGCTACACTTTCAGGTTGCTTACTTTTGAATCAGTCTTCTAGAATGTGAATGTTATGTCCTCAGCTGAGAAGCAAAGGAGTCTAGAAAAGTGAATTTTCTGGATCCTCCTTCGAAAAAGCAAAACTTTAAGCGTGGAGAATTATCAAAATATAGACAAGGAGTTCAAAAAATACTGGGCATCCAGAAATGATACAGTTTAGTACATACAGATGCATAATTCCTCTCCTAGAATGTATGTTTTTCTCTATGATATCTGACCATTTAAATAAAAGCTTCATTAATAATTCTAAAAAAAAATCCTAAGAAAATGTTGTAATTCTGGATTGGCTACTTCTGGCGACTCATATGTTGCGATGGGCTAGATATAACTTAGCATAATCTAGTGAGTATAGATTCTGGGCTGGAATTTAACAAAGCAAGTTTGAACAACAGCTGAAACATTTTGTTATATGGAAAGGTACAGACGACCAGATTTAAACATTAACATCTTCAGAAAATAGTTATGAATGGCTTTGTACTGCAAACTTCATTTCTTCTACACACTACACATTAAATATTCTTTTGACTTTAGCTGTAAATTGGCCATCTTAAGTACAAGTCTCGGTGACTGAATTTTTCTTTAGCTAAAATTATCAAAAATTACTTTACTTATTAGCAGTGATTATGTGATTGTCAACTATGTTAAGAAGTAAACATGCCGATTCATCTTCAGGATAATTATCTCTGAATAATTAAAGGCAAGTGAAGACATAAAGAACACAAGAAAATCAAGTCCAAATCCATTCTATAATATAGAACAAAAATTGGAATAGTTACTTGATGAGATGAGTGCCAGTTTCATTTGCTAATCTGAGTCAACATAACATTAGGAAACTAGGCTAGCCCAACAATTTAAATATTATTTATATATCCAGAAAACAACTCCTAGGAATATAATCACTCCAAAATTCTTCAGACACATGAGTCCCTCAAGATGGAATCACAGATAGTAGATATCACGTGATAGCATCCCATCAATTATGTTCTGCCTCTGGGAAAGATGATAATAGTCATTGATTCACAAAATGTATGTGGTGGGAATAAATTTAGAGTTGATCTTATATATATCAGGCTCATTTTACAGATCATAAAGCCCACGATGTTGGAATTAAAAATAATCACACCTTCATTTTGCATGTGAAAAGAAAAACTCAGAAAGTAAAAGCAATAACATATGTGGCAGAAAATGTTTGGAATACAGATTTCTTGATATCAAAGAAGTAAGGAGCTAAGAAATCATGTCAGACAGTGTACACACTCTTAACTGCTACACTATACTGCCCCTTGACGAAAAAGGAAAAACAGTTAATAAACATGAAAAGTCCAATTTTAACAATAATAAAGATATGCAACTTAAAACAAGAAGAAATCACATTTCACATATAGTTGATCTCATTATTCACAGTAATTATGTCCTATAAAGTTGTTGAGAATACTAAAGTAGTGAGTACTGAGTCATTGCTTTTAAAGGAAATATAGGATAAGACTCCTGTAAGATTTCAGTGACAACATTTTTGTCAAATGATTAATATATTAATATAATTTAATTTTATTATATACAGTAACTGAGAAGGGTTTAACATTTTCCTAACCCTGGGTGACATGAACATAAATTTCTTTGACATTTAGCATCACAACAAGGCTATCTACTATTCTTTGTTTACTTGTCATCTTATAAATCTACAAAGTTCGCTGCTTTTCCATCTTTTCCATGTCATCAGCCTGGACTATATATGTTACTTGAGCATTTTTCCAGAGCTGCCTCATATACAGATGAACAAATTGTCACTTGCTTTTTCTGGATGTAGCATAGCGTTGATTTATTAACATTAACCTCATGTTCAACAGCACTGTAACTCAGCCCTGAATGAAGCTTATTGGACATAAGCATTTTCTCCAGAAGACACATTACAGCTTTCTTACATATAGGAACACTAAACAGCACTTTAGCACTGGGATTGGGGACCATTTTAAACAGGAAAACCACTAGCAAAAGCACAAAAATGCAAAAATTTTGGCACTAAATTGACCTAAAAGCAATGCTCGTTTACAATAAGAAAGTTGAAACAAGAAGGCAGATTGTTGCCTTGTTCAGCTTTAGCTGGAAATGCGCCAAATTTTTTGCCCAACTCATTCATTCATGAATGCTCATGAATGACCAGGAAAGTGCTTCAGGGTTTCAAATACATCTTAATGACCAGGCAAATTCAAGAATACAGAATTTATGAATAATGAGGACTGGTTATATATTGACAAAGAATTGGATAAGATTAGTGTTGGCAAGGATGAGGGACAGTGGACACACTCCACTGCTGGTGTGTGCCTTTTGAATTAGTACAGAATTTCCAGAAGCCAACTTGGAAATACGAATCAGAAACCTTAAAATTGTTCACAGGCTGTGATGGTTCATTTTGTGTGTCAATTTGACTGGGCCACAGGTTGCTCAGATGTTTGAACAAACATTATTCTAGACGTTTCAGTGAGGGTGATTCTGGATGAGATTAACATTTAAATTGCTAAACTGAGTAAAGCAGGTTGCCATCCTCAATGTGTGTGGGCCTCATCCAATCAGTGGGAGGTCTGACTAGAACAAGAAAGCTGATCTTTCTCTGAAAAGGAAAGAATTCCTTTGGCCTAATCACCTTCAAACTGGAACATCAATTTTTTTCCTGCCTTTGGACTCAAACTGAAGCATCTACTCTTAATGGATCTTGAGCCTTCAGATGGAACTACATTGGCTCTCCTTGTTCTCAGGCTCTTAGACTCAGCCTAGAACCTACACTGTTGGCTCTCCTGGATCTCCAACATGCTGAATCATCATGAAAATCTGGGGACTTGTCAGCTTCCATAATTGCATAAGCCAATTATTTATAATAAATCTCTTTACATACATATATAAACACATGTATATGCATTCTATGTACACACACAAATTGTGTGCATACATGTGAGTATATGTGTGTGTCTATATATATGCGTGTGTATTGGTTGTTTCTCTAGCAAGTCCTGAGAAATACACATGCTTTATTCCTGGAATTGTACTTCTAGGAATATATCCTGAGAAATTAATTGGACGGTATGCAAATAGATAGATAGCTGTATATGTACAGTATATGAGACTGTATATAATATATACAATACCATATATAATAGCTGTATATCTTGTACATAATGAGAGGCTCGTGGGAAGAATATCTATAATGGCAACAAATTAGGAAGAAAATAAACATCCACAATAAAGTTTTTCTTATATCCCACTATGCTATTATATCAAAAATTATGATATAGACATTTATTTATGTGAAAAGGTACTTAGAAAATACTGAGTAAAAATTTGCTAACAACCAAATTGCTAATGACCATACGTAGTAGAATCACATTTTAAAAATGTATATGGGATGTATCATACAGAGCAAGATGGCCAAATAGAACCCTCCAGTGATCACTCCCCCTACAGGAACACCACATTGAACAGCTATCCACACAAGAAAGCCCCTCCATAAGAACCAAAAATCAGATGAGCAATCACCGAACCTGGTTGTAACATCATACCAAAGGAAGAGGCAGTGAAGTGGTAGGAAAAACAATCTTGAATTGCTGACACTGCCCCTCTCCCATTTTCCAGCAGCAGACACCTGGTGTGGAGAGAGAATATGTGTGCTTGGGGTAGGGAGAGCACAGTGATTTTAGGACTTTGCATTGAACTTAGCATCGTCCGTCACAGTGGAAAGCAACACAGGGCAGAATTCAGCCGGCACCTATGGAGGGAGCATTTAGACCATCCTCACCAGAGAGGAATCATCCATCTCAGCAGTTAGAACCTGAGCTCCAACTAGCTGAACCTCTGCAGACTGAAGTGCTATGGGGTTCTAAATGCACATGAAAGGCAGTGTAGGCCACAGGGATTGCAAGTCTTTGTGCTTGCAAGGCTTGGAGCCGGTGGACCTGGGGTGCACATGACCTAGCGATACATTACCTGGGGTGGAAAATGGAGTGCTTGTGTCACCCCTCCCCCAACCCCAGGCAGTGAGGTTTGCAGTTCTGGAAGAGACTCCTTCCCTCTGTTTGAAGAGAGGAGAATGAAGTGTAAAAAGGACTTTCTCTTAAAACTTGGATACCAGCTCAGCCACAGCTGGATAGGGCACGAGGCAGAGTCCTGAGGCCCACATTCCAGGCCCTAGCTCCCAGATGACATGTGTAAACATACATTGGGCCAGAAGGGAACCCATTGCTTTCTGGGATTTCATTCTGGCCCAGGGAAGGAACCAGTTCTGGTAGGATCCATCAACTGCTGACTAAAGAGTACTTGGGCTTTGAATAAACATCAACAGTAGCCAGGTAGTACTTGCTGCAGGCCTTGGGTGAGATCCAGTGCCATTCTGGCTTCAGCTGTGACTCAGAACATCCTCAGCTGTGGTGGTCATGGGGAGAGACTCTTTCTGCTTGAGGAAGAAGAGCGATGGGTAAAGGGGACTTTGTCTTGCAGTTTGGGTAGCAGCTGGGCCACAGTGGGTTAAAGCAAGAAGTGGGTTCCTGAGTACCTTATTCTAGGCTTTGGCTCCTGGAAGGCATTTCTGGACCCACTCTGGGCCAGAGGGGAGCCGACTTCCCTGAAAGTAGGGACCTAGGCCTGGCAGCCTTTACCACAGGCTTACTGAAGAGCCCTTGAGCCTTGAGTGAACATCAGTGGTAGCTAAGCAGCACTCACTGTGAGCCTGCGGTGGTAGTGGCCATGAGGAGAGACTCCTTCTGCTTAAGAAAAGGTGAAGTAAGAGTGGGAAGAACTTTGTCTCGTGGCTTGGGTGCCAGCTCAGCCACAGTAGAAAAGAGCACAAACCAGATTCCTTAGGTTCCTGAAACTAAGTTTATAACTTAAAAAAAGGAAAGCCTCAAAAAAAAAATATAATGATGCATCTTAAACAACGAGCAAAGCAAGAGCAAACCAAACCCCCAATTAGGAGAAGAAATAATAAAGATCAGAGCAGAAACAAATGGATTGGAATGAGCAAACAATACAAAAGATTAATGAAACAAATATTGGAGCTTTGAAAACAGGAATAAAATCCACAAAACTACAGCCAGACTAAGAAAAAAGAGAGCAGACTCAAATAACATCAGAGATTGTTTTCCTTAAAAAAAGGGCACATCACAAATGATAGTAGAGAAATTCAAAAGATCATTAGAGGCTACTATGAGTAACTAAATGTTAATAAATTGGAAAACCTAGAATCAATGGATAAACTCCTAGACACATGCAACCTACCAAGGTTGAACCATGAAGAAACCCAAAATCTGAATAGACCAATAATAAAGGATGACAGCTAAGTTTTAATAAAAAACGTCTCCCAGCAAAGAAAAGCCTGGAACCCAATGGCTTCACTGCTGAATTTTATCAACCATTTAAAAAAGAACTAATATTAATCCTACTTCAACTATTCTGAAGTACAGATGATGGGGGAATACTTCCAAACTCATTCTGTGAGGCCAGTATTACCCTGATACCAAAAAAACTTATTATAGAAGAAGTATACCTCAATACAACAAAAGCCATACATGAGAGATCCACAATTAGTATAATACTGAATGAGGAAAAACTGAAAGCCTTTCCTCTAATATCTGAAACACAATTAGGATGCCCACTTTCACCAATGTTATTCAACGTATTACTTCAAGTCCTAACTAAAGCAATCAGAAAAGAGAAACAAATAAAGGGCATCCAAAATGAAAAGGAAGAATTTAAATTATCCTTGTTTGCAGGTTATATGATCCTATATTTGAAAAAACCTAAAGACTCCACCAGAAACTATTAGAACTCATAAATAAATTCAGTAAAGTTGCAGGATACAAAATCAACATACGAAAATAAGTAGCATTTCTATATGCCAACAGCAAACAATCTGACAAAGAAATCAAGAAAGTAATCCCATTTGTAATAGCTACAAATAAAATACCTGGGAATAAACCCAACCAAAAAAATTTTAAAAATCTCTACAATGAAAACTATAAAACGTTGATGCAATAAATTAAAGAGGACGCCAAAAATGGAAAGATATTTTATGTTCATGGATTCCAAAAATTAATATTGTTAAAAGTCTATACTACCTAAAGCAATCTACAGATTCAATGCAATTGCTATAAAAAATTCCAGTGACATTCTTCACAGAAATAGAGAAAATAATCCTAAAATTTATATGGAATCACAAAAGACCCAGAATAGCCAGAGCTATCCTGAGCAAAAAGATCAAAACTGGAGTAATCACATTACTTGACTTCAAATTACATTACAGAGCTATAATAACAAAAACAACATGGCCCTGGCATAAAAACAGACACATAAACCAGTGGAACAGAATAGAGAACACAGAAATAAATCCATACACCTACAATGAACTCATTTCAGACAATGGTGCCAGGAACACACATTGAAGAAAGAACAGTCTCTTCAATAAATGATGTTTTAAAAACTGATAACCATATGCAGAAGAATGACACTAGACCCCTATCTCTCATCAAATACAAAAATCAAATAAAAATAGATTAATGACTTAAATATAAGACCTTAAACTATGAAAATACCAAAATAAAACACTGGGGAAGTTTCCCAGAAATTGGTCTGGTCAAAGGTTTATTGTGTAATACCCCACAAGAACAGGCAACCAAAGCAAAAACAGACAAATGGGATCACATCAAGTTCATAAGTTTCTGCACAGCAAAGGAAACAATACAAAAGTGAAGAGATAATCCATAGAATTGGAGAAAATATTTTCAAACTATCCATCTAGCAAGGAATTAATAACCAGAATATAAAAGGAGCTCAAACAACTCCATAGGAAAAAATCTAATAATCTAATTTAAGAATGGGCAAAAATCTGAACAGACACTTCTCAAAAGAAGACCTACAAATGGCAAACAGATACATGAAAACATGCTCAACATCACTGATAACTGGAAAAATGCAAATGAAAACTACAATGAGATAGCACCTCACCACAGTTAAAACTGGTTTTATTCAAAAGACAGGCAATATTAAATGCTGATGAGGATGTGGAGAAAAGAGGCTTCTTGCACACTGTTGGTGAAATGTAAATTAGTGTAGCCACTATAGACAATAGTATGGAGGTCTCTCAAAAAACTAAAAATAGAACTACCATATGATCTGGCAATCCCACTGCTAGGTATATACCCAAAATAAAGGACATTAATATATCAAAGAGATATCTACACTCCTATGTTTATTGCAGCACTACTCACAATAGCCAAGATTTGAAAGCAACCTAAGTATTCATCGACAGATGAATGGATAAAGAAAATGTGGTACACATACATATTCCCAAGGTGGTATTATTCTGCCATTAAAAAAATGAGATGCAGTCATTTGCAACAACATGGATGGAACTGGAGGATATTATATTAAATAAAATAACCCAGACCCAGAAACACATGCTTTTTGTGTTCTCACTTACTGTGGGAGCTAAAATTTAAAACATTGAACTCATGGAGATAAACTAGAACGATGGTTACCAGAGGCTAGGAAGGATGCGCAGGCAGGAAATGGGGATCGTTAAGGGGTAAAAAATATATAGTTAAATAGAATAAAGAAGAACTAGTATTTGAGCGCACAATAGGTTGAGCAAACAACAATTTATTGTACATTTTAAAATAATTTAAAAAATAGAATTGAAATGTTTGTAATATAGACAAATGATAAATGCTTGAGGTGATGGATACCCCATTTACTCTGATGCAATTATTACACATGGTATGTCTGTATTAAATTATTTCATGTACCCCATAAATATGTTCACTATGTACCCATAAAAATTAAAAAGAAAACATGTATATGAATATATGTGGATAGAAAGACATTTAGCAGAAGTCTTCAGAGAAGTTTCTATAATGAATACATGGTGTTGTGTTGTTGAAGAAAAAAGCACATGATGGAAAAAAGGCTATGTGACATAGTAGAAGCAACTCTAGATTTGGTGTCAGGTAACCTGGGTTCTAAAGCAGCTCCTCATTAATTTGATATGGTGACTAAACTACTCTGGTCCTTCTTTCCTTGTCTATAATATGGCATTAAACTAACTAATCTCTAAAGTCTCTCCCAGTACCAAAGTTTCTTGGGACCATGTTTCTTTGGATTTCTTGGTAAAGTTTTTAAGGGTTTGTAAGCCTCATGATCTCAACTCAGGAATATAAGGAAACACACCATGAACAATTTCTCTGCACATTAGCTGGTGGGACATTCCCCATCGATGGCTCTAATGCTAACTCTAACTTGGCTTGATCCTGTTTTCGTGATACTGAAATGGAGGGACACAGATGAGATGTGGGCTTTGCTTTGTCTGGTTGCATTGTCCTAATGTCCTAGAGAGAGGAGATAGTATATAGTAAAAAGAACATGGATGGCAGGGTTTGAATTCTTACCCTAACACTTACTGATTCCGAGGAATGTTTTACACATCAGAAAAAAACAAAAATCTACTGGACAAGAGTTTTTGTGAGCTCCAAATTCACTAAGGCAGGTAAGCTGCATAGCGCACAATAAGCATTAGAAAAAAAAGTACCCCTAATTTTTTTCTTCTTCTTCCTTTCACAAATGACATATTCCAGAATCAGGTTGATTCTGTGAAAAATGGGAAAAGAGAGATAAGTTTTCTTCATAATTGGCTTAGGAGCTAAAGGTAATCTTGTTTTACTCAATGGTTACGTTATAGACAGCTGATAAATTGTAACTTACAATGAATATATTGTCATAGCAGTAAAAAAAAAAAAAAACGCAAGTTAAGCAGTAAGAGACAGGAAATAAGGATTTAATTTTGAGATCAATTTAGAACACAATTAAGGTGATGTAGGAACCTAATATTTCATTTGTCTAATAAAATACCTAGGCTTGCAAGTGATTATATGCAGTCATTTCCTGTCCCCTCTAATAGATAATAGCTCTGACACTGTGTCCTTTAACAAAGTGTCAAAGAAACAGTTCAATATACTCCAAGAGGAAAACAAATCAAACCCTGCCAGACCTACATTATTTTGAGATTCTGCCCACTGAAGTAGTAACATAGCCTAACCTTTTTTTTTTTTTAACTCAAGAAATCTGATGGTATCTTGGGAAAAAAGGTTATAGCTTTACCCTGAAAACTAATTCCATTATTTAGAAAGGACATCATGCAAACGAATTTTGATGCATAACTGGGAACAAATGATAAGTCCTCTTAAGACCTCAAAAAACTTAGGTTTTTATAGTGAGAAATTCAAATGGTTAGACAAAGAGATAATCTCCTAAATGCCTGTCTGTTCCCTGATCCCATTTTGATTTCTGATTACCTTCAAACTCTGTAAAGCTACAGTTTCCCAACTATGTGCCAAAGCACCTCAAGGTGATGCAGAAAATCCATAGAGAGTACTGTGAAATGCTTTATATTTTTAAGGAAAGCACAGTGGTCTTTAGCACCTGTCAGATGTTCCATGAATTAATTACAAGCTGAAGGTAATTCGCAGATTGCATACCATTCCTCTGCATGCCATCATACCTTTTAGAAGCTGGGTTTTTCACAGATTATGTAATAAAAAGCAAGGACTGCACAAAAAGTAATGTGGAACAGGAAGCGAGGGTAGTGGTCTCCAAACTGACTCCGAGGTTTGAGAAGCTGTGCAGTGCCCAGTGAGTGCATGCTTCTCATTAGGAAGTAATTGTGGTTATTCAAGAATGACATAAAATATTTTCTCTTTAAATTTATGTGGATTATTTTAAGCAGCTACTATTAATAATTTGCTAGGACTTAAATACTTATTAAGTTGTTTGGACCTAACTACTTACTATACTGAAGTGTCAGATATTTCCTTTGGCCTGGGATGCTGTGGAATAATAAACACCAAGGGCCACCTGAACAGAGAAAGTTTGGTAACTCTGCCTTGCAGCTGTCTTCCACCTTGTCAAGATAGCACAGGTCAATGTTTTGTCTTCAGCAGCATAGCTATAACAATAAACTGCCTGAGAAGGCTGGGAAGTTTGTACTCCCTTTCATTAAAGCAGAGAAAGCGAAAATAAATTTTCAGTCATTAAGGTCTTTTCAACCTACTGAGAAATGTCTGCGTGCCTCATGTCAAACATTTGTCACCTGAGGACAGCCATCTGTTCATTACAATTTTCATTTGGCCATAACCTCCTCTCCCCTTGCCAAAAGTATTAGAAGATTGATGGCTTGCTGCACAAAATCAGGACGCTTTGGAATTGCCTATTGGATGTGCTTATTTGTAGCAATATTTATTTTATCTGACCTACTTTCTGCATTTCTCAAAAGATTCACATCTCATAAATATACTATTTAATTTATAATCGTGTTCCAAACTGCAAGCACCCTAACACAATTATTTTATTCTTCTGCTTAAATTGGAAAGCTGGAAAGTAAGTATTCAGACATTACCACTTACTCACGTAAGAAATGGCACAGAAACCCCAATCTACAATTGCTTAGAAAAGATTCCAAAGAATATGTTTGAAGACCTCTCTCTCTTTCCTCTATATTCTCTCTCTTTGGTGGAACTCATTCCACCTCATTGCTAGCACAGGATAATATCCATCAGGTGGCTCCCAAATTTCTGTCTTCTTCTGAATTGTAGCCACACATTTCAAATTGCCTGGATATTTCACAGGCCCCACAAACATCATGTGCCCCAAAATGTACTTACTAGCTTTCCTCTTATACTGCTTTTTCTCCTGCCTTTGTTTTTATGGCCGTCTCATACTCCAAATCTGTTACCTTTTACTACTCCTTCTTCCTTGTCCACAACAACCAATTGGTTGTCAAATCTTGGCAATTTATCTCTTCCATTCATCCTCCGACCCCACTGCAACTTCCCTGGTTCAGGCCATTAATCTCTTCTTACTCTAGTTCGTTCTTTGCAAAACAGCTGGAATGATCTTCACAAGATTCAAATAGGCTCATGTAAGCTCCAGACTTTGGTTTTGTATAATTTGACCCCGGCTTGTTTTACAAGTTTCATCTCAGGCTTCTTATCATCTCCACTAAGAGCTGTGGCCTTCTTTTGGCTTCTCAACTATTTGTAGCTCCTCCCCAACTCAGAGCCGATATAATGCTATTCCCTCTACCTAAAAAGTTCCTACTTTGGCCTCTCTCCCCTTCTTAAAATTTGGGGTCATTTTAGGCTTAAATTGATCTTCACCTAAATTCTATTCTTTTCTGGAGGAATTTTGATACGAGGAACCATATCTGCTGCCAGCCACTACTGCTCCCATTCCACCTCCAGGCCAAAAAAAAAAAAGCTGTCAATTTAAGTTGCACACAAGCTGGCTCCAAATTTGGAGGACACAACAGCCTAAATAAATATAAACTAAGGTGGTGCAATGACCTATGTTAGCCACAATAGTGAAAAACTCAAGTGTGTATTGATCATAAGAAAAAAAATCTTAAAAAGTAGTTGAAGAAGGCATGAGCAAAATCCTTTATTAGTTTTAAGTGGGAAAATCTTTTTTACCATGATTTACAACTTAGAAACCAAAAAAGAAAATGTTAATATATTTTCAGAAAATATTTGCTTTGTATGTACCATAATGTATATTCAAGTGTCTACCTATTTATTCAATCATTCAATACGTATTTATTGAATCTCTGCTATGTTCTAGGCTTTGTGCCAGCTGCAGAATTGACCCATCTAGAGGCAAGGGGGCTGGTTTTCCTCATTCTAATATCAGCCAGTGATTCACTGTGGGTTTTTCCCAGGTTGAAAGGTGCAAGTGTTAGGGCCAGGCGCGGTGGCTTACACCTGTAATCCCAGCACTTTGAGAGGCCAAGGCAGGTGGATCACGAGGTCAGGAGATCGAGACCATCCTGGCTAACACAGCGAAACCGCGTCTTTACTAAAAAAATACAAAAAAAAATTAGCAAAGCGTGGTGGCGGGCGCCTGTAGTCCCACCTACCTGGGAGGCTGAGGCAGGAAAATGGCATGAACCTGGGAGGCAGAGCTTGTAGTGAGCCGAGATTGTGCCACTGCACTCCAGCCTGGGAGACAGTGAGACTCTGTCTCAAAAAAAAAAGGTGCAAGAAGGTGCAAGTGTAACTTCCCAAACAAGAAGCTCCTGTTTCCCCAAAGTCAGTACTTAAAGAAGACCAAGACTATGAGCTCTTAGAAGTCAGTACTCACACCAGCTGTGGGGGAGGCACACCAGCCTCGTAAAAGCTATATAGGATACCAACAACTTTTATTTAAAAGTAAAAATAAAATAATTTTAATCTTGGAAGCACAAAATGGTACAACTCTCTCTAGGCATGGGTCTGATTAACACAAGCATTGTTGTAGGAGTGGACAAGGATGTATTATGTTGCAGATAACTAGTTTTAACAGTGACATAGTGTGACAACACCAGAACTAATGGTATCCTCAAATTGGGGCCAACTATTTAATGGATTGATCTGTTCCTATCATTGCTTTTCCTTGAGGCATTTGAAAGAAAGATTCGCTTTCTTGAATTGAGTAAGCCAGGTCTTGATAGATTTGGGGAATAGAAAGGGATAACAAACCTTTTGGAAATCTATTATATGAAGAGTACAAATGATTGCATTTTAAAAAATTAGATATGTGACCATATGTGTACCCGTAAGCTAGCGAAGAGCACTTACAAAGTATGGGTTGGAGAGGAGAAGATTATGGGTAAGTGCAGGAGATGCACCCTAAATCTCTGTTTCTCCCCTCTAAGTGGGGCTGAGAGCTAATAACTTTGGAAATATATAGTTATGCAGTGTATGAAGCAAACATTTATAATTAAATGCATAACTGTTTTATCAGTCATTTCAAAGTGCTCTTATGTGTTAGAGAGAAATAATGTTTTCTATTATTCCTCAGTAAATACAAGATGGATACAGGTTGCCATTGTTTCGTTAAGTGAAAAGCCTTCTTCAACTAAAAATCTCTTCTACAATTTCTTTATTCTCACTAGTAGTGTTTTGTGCAAAATGGCTTTACTCAAAACTCTTGGGAAAAAAAAAATCTTAAAATTCGACACAAGAGAAATCTTTTTTGTATTCACTTCTTCAAACTCCTTTTCTATCTCATTATTGCCAAACACACAAAAAAGTCTGAAATGATGTGGAGAACTTAAGTAGGCAGCGATTTATCAGAAAATGCAGAAGCATGCATTTAAAATGCTCATCTTCAAGAAAAAGAAGGAACAAATTTTCAAAAAATGACTTTATGTCTAACAAAATAATCAATATCTGGTTTTTGAAGGAGAAATTCCTAGTGAAAATAAAATCATTCACCTTTGTAGCTTTAAACAACAAATTTTTATGCATAAGGAGAAAGGGGCATTTTCTAGAGAACTTAAAAAAAATAAGTGGAAATTACTCATGGTCTATTCTTTTAAAAGACTTGTTTCATGAAAATGAAATAATGCTCCATTCCTAATGCCCCAAAGCCTTAAGTAATTTCTCACAGAGTTTACTAAATAGACAAAACAGAAGCACATTTTAGCTAAGAAAACTTTTAAAAGGGAGTGTGTCTGCATTTCATAAAGTATTATTTCACTTGAAGATCTCATACAGGCAAAATGCCAATGGAGTTGTTAATAAGCTTTCAAAAACTACAAGCAGTAAGAAAAGATACAAACTGTTTTCTTTAAAGGACATAAGGTGAAATATAAAGAGGGAAAAGTCAATCTTTTATAATCACCACTACTAGCCTTTACTTTGTGTCCCCTAAACCTCTGATTTAGCCTTATTTGGTGTTTTGAAAGACTACCGTCTCTTAAGAGACAAAGATACTCATAGCATTCGCTAACACAAGCTGTTGCATTTCTTGCATCTAAAAGCGTTTCCATATATACTCAGATGAAAACCCTGCCTGTTGGGTCTCTTAATCATGTTTTTCGGCACACTGACTCCGGAAATCTATAGCCCTCAGGACGAGAGCAAAGCTCACATTTACTCACCAATTGTACAAGATTCCTTTTACTGCAGCATGTGTTCACTTCCTCCCTTTTGTGCATAAAAATGTGTTTGTGAGGCCGGGCGCGGTGGCTCACGCTTGTAACCCTAGCACTTTGGGAGGCCGAGGCAGGCAGATCACGAGGTCAGCAGATCGAGACCACGGTGAAACCCCGTCTCTACTAAAAATACAAAAAAAATTTAGCCGGGCGTGGTGGCGGGCGCCTGTAGTCCCAGCTACTCGGAGAGCCTGAGGCAGGAGAATGGCGGGAACCCGGGAGGCGGAGCTTGCAGTGAGCCGAGATCGCGCCACTGCACTCCAGCCTGGGCGACAGAGCGAGACTCCGTCTCAAAAAAAGAAAAAAAAAAAAAAAAAGAATACCAAAAATGTGTTTGTGAAAATTACTTTGGAGCAACTGAACCACCGAATGAAGTTCAGAAGCAGGAAGCTGAAAACACAGATCTGAGGCTCAGATACATATAAATGAGTAATTCTACTATCGAAAGTTCACCGTTAAAATGTAGGGTGAGGCAGATAATCTTGTTTGTACCAGATAAGACAGCAGAACAGTAAACGATGGATAGAAGGAATGTTTGTACACTTATGAATGAAAAGAGTGAGGAAACGGAACAAGAAGCAAAGTTACATGGTAAACCAAGAAATGACTTACAGAACAAGACTGTGAACAGGCTATTCTAGAAAAGTGATCTGGTCAGGTGACAGTCGCTGCTGTGTGTGTTATCAAGAGACTTCCAAGTTGTAAATCCACCTACACAGAAAAAACACGGCAAGGAATACACCTGTGTGTAGTGGGAAGGAGAGCATTGCATGGTCAGTCATCTTGTGTTTGGCATGCTGGTTCGGAATCAAAATGTCTTTTAAAAATTGTTTATTCTTTCACTGATTTGCAGCTGAAGCACAATAATCATGCCACTGGTATTCAGTAGAAAGATTGCACATCTGGGAGACCTGTTCAAAATAACAACTCAGAAGACAGGGTGGCGAGAACATGTATCTAGGGACCTCAGCCAAGGATGCTAAATATAGAGGACAAGGTTCATTTAGGAGAAAGAATCCTCTAAAAAAATTGTTATTTTAAAAGAGATGTTGCTTCCACACTATGAGGAAGCCATTTTCTCTGTCTAGCAGGAAGTTGAAAACACAGATCGGAGGCTCAGCACTTATATATGTGGCACTCTTCAATGTAAAGGACACAGTTGAAACATGGAGTGAAGCAGATACTCTCATTTGGTTCATGCAACATTCATTCTGACACATATTATGTTAGTCCTCTTGTACCGTAGATGAAAAACCTAACCAAGTCATTTTCCAGGCACATTTCCAAGTAGAGCTCTACATGTGGCCTGGTCCCATCAAGTCTTGTGTGAGTTGAATGTGAAAGTGAGCAACAAAGGCAGCTGGCAGTCACAAGGACAAGTATTTCCAGATGGGCAGGTGTGGTGGCAGAGGCCCCTGGTTCTCCTGGAATAGCTGTGGCAGAGTTTCTAGCCTCCCCTGCCCAGCATCAGGAATCTACTGACGAGCCATGGTGACTGTGGTTTCCACTGGACTTTTCTGCTGGCTGCATTGCTGTTGGTTTTATATCTCGGCCTAGTTCCCTGAAGTTCATGTGAGTTTCCCCATGTTTTATGAGTCTCTTTATGTTTACATTATGTTTACATAAGATTTCATGGTTTGCAACTAGGAGTAAATTACCTAAGGCAACAGAAAAATAAGAGATCCAAGGTAAAGGCATTGGACACATTGGGGGGGAAAAAAAAACATATCCAAGAGGAGATGGTGAAACAAGAGAGCACAGGGTCCTTCTTCTACCCCCAGGTATGATACAAGTTTATATACTATTCTGACATTAGAGAAGAGATGAATGTCAGCCCTAGTTGTTCTTTGGCCAGGGTGTCTCAACTCGATGCAGCCTCTCTCTCTCTTTCCCTTGCTTGGCTCAGGAAAAGACATTCTACACAACTATCTGTAAGGTCACATCTGGTATTGGGGGTATAATTTGCTACTGATAATATCAGATTTGGCTACCCCTGCTGATTACAAGGTCTCTGCCTTCTGTGACCTCCTGGTCCTAAGCCCAGTTTTCTTCTCTTTCACTGCCCCTCTCAGCATTTCCAAGCCTTTTGTAGGCCCAGAAATTCTCAGTGCTTCTTCCACCCTTCAAAGCCACCCTCAAATCCACATCCCAGGAATCTCTCACTGCCCCTGCCACCATGCCATGTGGAATGCAGAGCCATGTCAAATTGGGAACTCTCTGCAGACTTGTCATCTCAGCAGAAAATGGCCAGGAGTGAGCACCAGACCTGATATTCTGTTTGAGTGATAGTGATAATTCCATTGTCCTCACCCCTCCCCTTTCCAGAATTTTAACAGACTCTAAAAAGTCTAGTTTGAAGAATTCTGATATATTTCCAGTTGGGGGTGTATATTATTGCCACCTCTATGAAGGGTAATTTGGCAATATTTAACAAATTTTAAATACACATGGCCTTAAACAGCAAGCCCAACTTTAGGTATTTATACTACAAATAAAATCATGCTCTCACAAAATGGCCTTTTTATGAGGTTATTCATTGTGGGACTGTTTGTAATAGTGAAAGATTGGGTAAATGTCCCTCAATACGAGATTAGTTAAATAAAAATTGTAGTGAATTCATACAACAGAATATTCTCCTTATTCTCCAATAACATTTGTTGTCTGTGCAGAAAAGTAGGTGAATAAGGTTCAGAAGAGGAAAGGAGAATTTTCACCAGATATTCTTTTATACTTCTTGAATTTTGAACCATGTGAATACTATAAATACTTGTACATGCATTTTTAATCTTAAAAATTACATTTAATTTTTAAAAATCTACCTTTTTCCTTAAATCTTATATAAAAATACATAATTATATTTAAAAATTACTCTATACTCTAAAAAGCAATTACTTTTTTGTTCTTTGGATTTTCCATATTCTTCCTAAAGTTAAGATTGCTTCAGCTTTAATGATAGAAGGGCTTTAGGTCAAAGAGAAGCAATCTTAGTTCTCCAGAATAAGCAATAACTGTTGACTAGAATTTGAAATATATCTATATAATGTTTTCAAAAAATGCCATCTCTCTAAACACAGTCAATAGTTGGAATTTTCATCATTCCTCACTTAGATTTTTGTGTGTTGACTTTTTTCCTTTGTTCATCTCCATGTTTACATTAAAACATTCTAAACATGTCATTCTATAGTTTTGTGTAGATTCCATAAAATTATATCCCTTGCATGTAAAATAAAAACCATGGGCCGAGTGTGGTGGCTCACGCCTGTAATACCAGCACTTTGGGAGGCCGAGGCGGGCGGATCATGAGGTCAGGAGTTTGAGATCAGCCTGGCCAACATGGTGAAACCCCGTCTCTACTAAAAATTCAAAAGTTAGCCAGGCGTGGTGGTGTGCGCCTGTAATCCCAGCTACTCAGGAGGCTGGGGCAGGAGAATCGCTTGAACCCAGGAGGCAGAGGT
The DNA here is from genome assembly GCF_028878055.3 of Symphalangus syndactylus. Classification (NCBI taxonomy): domain Eukaryota; kingdom Metazoa; phylum Chordata; class Mammalia; order Primates; family Hylobatidae; genus Symphalangus; species Symphalangus syndactylus. The sequence continues at coordinate 69,594,788 of NC_072439.2, forward strand.
TGCAGTGAGCCGAGACTGTGTCATTGCACTCCAGCCTGGGCGACAGAGTGAGACTCCATCTCAAAATAAATAAATAAATAAAATAACAGCCATTAACCAATCTTGTGGTGGTTCTCATATAATGAAAAACAGCTAGCTGACTTAAAGAGTGCACAGTATATATCAAACATTTCCTAGGTTCTTTCTTTCTTTGTCACAATAACCCTATTAAGCTGGTATTTTTTAATTGCATTTTGTAGATGAAGAAACTGAGGCACATAAAAGTTTGCCAAGGACACATAGATAAGATGTGATGGAAGGAGGATTCAAATGCGTAGATCTTGCTCCATTCATGATGATGGTTCTACTAACAAGTGTCTAGGAAGCAGTAACTGTGTGTCAGTCGCTGCCCTAAACACTTCCATGGATTAACAGTTTTTTAAGGGCTTATTCAATTTAATCCTTACAACAAAGCTATGAATAGGTACTTACTGTCTTCCAATTAGATATGAGGGTATCAAGACAGAATGTTTAAGAAATTTATCATGTTCTTAACCGCTATATTATAGTATTTTGTCATCCAAACAAACCCATGATGCAAATAAATTTATCTCTGGCTGCAACTTAGTTCACATAGTAATGAGAGATGGAAACGGGTTTAAATCTAGCCCATCTGCCTTCCACAATCTGGGACCTGCCTCTCCCTAAAGAAAGATTCCTGGACTACATGGCAGGCAGCTCTGGCACTAACTAGCTACTTGCTTTGTTCATGTTTTCTAAGCTCTCCGGATTCTAATGGGCACATTTTAATGGGAGAGGGGAGAACCAGATGGTCACTAAAGGTCATTACAACTATGGAAGTCTCTTCTGCTCAATATTTCTAATCTATCCCTTTAGAAATCCTATACAAAGAAATCCCCATTTACCTTTCATGTCCTGATTCTACAGGATGCAGGAAAAATGTCTTATGGCTAAATTTTGAGCATTTAAGCACCAAGTTTGGAGTTCCAAAACAAATTCACATTTGTCTGATAGACCCAAGTTTGAATCCAGGCCTGGTTTTAAGTTGTGGCTCTCCTGTGTATGAGCTGCTCCCAATTTAAACCCTCAGGGTTCTGTGCCCTTTGTTTCTGTTATTCCTTCTCCTTCCCTTTTTACTTTGAGGGCCCAAATCCAAAATATTCTTCAAGTTCCATTTTAATTGCCTTCTCCTCTAAATCCTCCTTTGATGGTTAAATACTTCCATATGGTGAGATCATTTGACAATGAATGTCAAAAGGACAGAGAACAATGAAATTTTATTTGTTTTGTGCTTTCATATAACAATTTTTCTGGTCAAGAAATTCTTTATTATCCCAAGTTAATTTTGCCTTTGTTAATTTTGCCTACACTAGAAGCCTGTCTTCTTCTTCTTGGTTCTTCTTCTTCTTGTTGTTCTTGCTCTTCTTCTTCTTGTTGTTCTTGCTCTCCTTCTTCTTCTTCTTCTTCTTCTTCTTCTTCTTCTTCTTCTTCTTCTTCTTCTTCTTCTTCTTCCTCTTCTTCTTCTTCCTCTTCCTCTTCTTCTTCCTCTTCTTCTCCTTTTCTTCTTCTTCTCTTTCTCCTTCTCTTTCTCCTCTCTTTCTCCTTCTCTTTCTCCTTCTCCTTCTTCTTCTTGTTTTTACAGGTGAATCCTATGACATGGAAATTTATTGAACAAGCAAAATGATCCAGCTCCTTTGATCTTTTCTAAAAGGGCATTTCCTTCCCTGTTAAATATCTCGGTCTCTTTTCTGTGTCTCTCTCCATCCTCTCGCTCTGTCTTTCTTCTTACTCCTCATTTCTTCCTTTTTAAATGTGTAAATTCAATTCAGTTTAATAAGATTAAAGTTCAGCTATGTACAGGACTTTATCATTAGCATTCTAGAGGTTAGAAAATTTTAAAATAATTTCTCCCCTCAAAGATTTAAAACATATTCAGAAAAAAATGCAACTACTAATTATGACACAATATACTTTAAGAAATGCTTGGGATACAGAAGATTTATCTTCATTTAAAACAAATAATGCAATTCACACACATAAAACTAATTTGAAAGCAAACTAAAGAAACTTATAAACATTTTTAAAATGTTGTTATTAATTTTACTAACAGAAAGCTCAAGACACAAATTATGTGTAATTTGAAATTTCTACCAACTTTAATAAAACAGAAAACAAAGTACATTTTTATTGTTGGTATGAAAACTAATGGGATAAATTTATATCTAAAAGATCAAAGCAAGGAGGGGAGGAGCAAGATGGCAAAATAAATGGCTCTGCTGATCTCCCGCTGCCAACAAGGACATCAATATGACAGCTATCTACACAGAAAAAAGCACTTTCATAATAACCAAAATGCAGGTGAGCACTCACAGTACCTGGTTTTAACTTCATATTGCTGAAAGAGGCACTGAACAGGTAGAAAAAACAGTCTCAAATCACCAACACAACCCCTCCCGCACCCCCCAGCAACAGTGGTATCTGGAGAGCATTTCTGTATGCTGGGGAAAGGGAGAGCATAGCAATGGTGAGACACTGAACTCAGTGCTGCCCTGTTGTAGCAGAAAACAAAATTGGACCAAACTCGGCTGATGCTTGCTCATGGAAGGAGCATTTAAACTAGCCCTAGCCAGAGGGAAATCAGTGATCCTAGTGGTCCAAACTTGAGTTCTCGCAAGCCTTGCCACTGCACACTAAAGTACACTGGGACCCTAAATAAACTTGAAAGGCAGTCTACGCCACAAGGACTATAACTCCCAGGTGAGTCCTAGTGCTGAACGTGGCCCATAGCCAGTGGACTGGGAACATATGACCTACTGAGACACCAGCCAGGGCAATTAGAGGAGTGCTGGCCTCTCCCCTCCATCAACCGCAGGCTACACTGCTCATGGCTCCAAAAGAGACCCCTTCCCTCCACTTGAGGAGAGGAGAGAGCAGAACGGGGAGCAGTTTGTTTTGCATCTTGGATACCAGCTCAGTTGCAGCAGGATAGGACATTGGTCAGAGTTGTGATGTCCCCTTTCCATGCCCTAGCTCCCAGATGACATTTCTAGACACACCCTGTGCCAGAAGGGAACCTCCTGCCTTTAAGGAAACAGCCCAGTCCTGGCAGCATTCACCTGCTAACTGAAGAGCCCTTGGGTCCTGAATAGCCAGCAGCAATAACCAGATATGATGTTGAAGGCCTTGGGTGAGCCGCTGAGACTTGCTGACTTCAGGTATCATCTGGTCCACAGTGGAGTAGAGCACCAACCAGGCACTTGAGGTCCCAAATTACATGATTTGGCTCTTGGACAGGCTTCCTGGACCTGCCCTGGGCCAGATAGGAGCCCACTGCCCTGAAGGGTGAGTGCTAGCTAGGCCAGGCAAAATCCACCACAAGCTGACTGAAGAGCGCTTAAGCCTTAAGGGAACGTCAGCAGTAGTCTGTCAGTATTCCCTATGGGCTTGCAGTGGTGGTGACCATGGGGTGAGGCTCCTCTGCCTTTGGAAAGGAGAAAAAAGAGTGGGAAGGACAGCATCTTGTAATTTGAGTGCCAGCTCAGTTGCAGTACAATAGAATATCAGGTAGACTTGTAAGGATTTTGACTCCAGTCAGCGGCTCTTGGATGAACCCTCTGGACCCACTGGGGGCCTAGAGGAACTTCTCACCCAGAAAAAAAGGAAACAGGCCCAACTGGCTTTGCCATCTACTGATTGTAGAGTCCCAGGGCCTTGAGTAAACATAGGCCATAGCCAGGGAGTGGTTACAGCAGACCTTGAAGACAAAAAATATACAATAGATACACATACACAAAATAAAAAGCAAGAAACAAAATCATATCAGCAGAGAAAATAACCTTCACTAGAAGGGAGACAGGAAGGAAAGAAGAAGGAAGAGATGATCACAAAACGACTAGAAAACAAAATGACAAAATGCCAGAGTAAGTCCCTATTATCCATCACATTGAATGCAAATGGACTAAACTCTCCAATCAAAGGACATAGAGTGGCAGAATGTATACAATAATAAGACTCAATGATCTGTTGCCTAGAAGAAATTCACTTCACCAATAAAAACACACATAGACTGAAAATAAAGGAATGAAAAAAGATATTCCATGCCAAAGAAAACCAAAAAAGAGCAGGAGTAGCTATACTTCTAACAGACAAAATAGATTTCAAGGCAAAAACTATAAGAAGAGAAAAAGAACGTCACTATATAATGATAATGGTGTCAATTCAGCAAGAGGATATGACCACTGTAAATATACACACACCCAACACTGGAGCACCCTGAAATATAATAACATTTCTTAGCCCTAAAGCGAGAGATAAACCCTGATACAGTAATAACTGGAGACTTCAACACCCTACTTCCAGCATTGGACAGATCTTTCAGACAGAGAAAACAAAGAAACATTGTACTTCATCTGCACTATAGGCCAAATGAACCTAATAGATATTAGCAGAACATTTCATCCAATGGCTGCAGAATGTGCATTCTTTTCCTCAGCATGTGGATCATTCTCAAGGATAGATCATATATTAGGTTACAAAACAAATCTTAAAACAGTTGAAAAAATTGAAATAATACCAAACATCTTTTCTAACCACAATGGACTAAAACTAGAAATCAATAACAAGACGAATTTTGGAAACTATACAAATACATGGAAATGAAACAATATGCTCCTGAATGACAAGTGGATAAATGAAGAAATTAAGAAGGAAATTGAAAAATTTCTTGAAACAAATGATAGAAGAAACACAACATATCAAAACTTATGGGATACAGCAAAAGCAGTAATAAGAGGGGAGTTTATAGCTGTAAGTGCCTACAACAAAAAAGAAGAAATATTTTAAGTAAACAACCTAATGATGCCTCTTAAAAAATTAGAAAAGCAAGAGCAAACCAAATCCAAAATTAGTAGAAGAAAATGAATAATAAAGATTAGAGCAGAAATAAATGAAATTGAAATGAAGAAAATAATACAGTCAATGAAATAAAAATTTGCTTTTTTAAAAACTAAACAAAATTGACAAACCTTTAGCCAGACTAAGAAAAAAAGAGAGAAGACCCAAAGAAATAAATGTATAGATGAAAAGGGACATTTTAACTATCAGCACAGAAACTCAAAGGATCATTATTGGCTACCATGAGCACCTACATAACAATAAATTGGAAAATCTAGATAGAATGTACAAATTCCTAGACATGTACAACCTACCAAGGTTTAAATTCAAAACCTGAACAGACCAATAACAAGCAGTGAGATAGAAGCCCTAATAAAAAGTCTCCCAGTAAATAAAAGCCTGGGATCCAGTGCCTTCACTGCTGAATTTTAAAGTAGAAACAATATCAATCCCACTTAAACCATTCTAAGAAATAGAGGGGGAGGGAATACTTCCAAACTCATTCTATGAGGCCGGTATTGCCCTAATACAAAAATGAGACAAAGATGCAAAAAACACAAAACAAAACAAAACAAAAACAACTACAGGCCAGTATCTCTGATGAATATTGACACAAATATCCTCAGAAAATAATAGCAAATCAAATTCAACAATACATTAAAATGATCATTCACCATGACCAAGTGGGATTTATCCCTGGGATGCAAGGATGTTTCAACATAAGCGAATCAATCAACACAATACATCCTATCAGTAGAATGAAGAACAAAAATCATTTTAACTGATGCTGAAATAACATTTGATAAAATTCAAAATCCCTTCATGATTAAATAAAAACCTAAAAAAATTCAGTATTGAAGGAACATACCTCAACATTTAAAAAGCCGTATACTACAGACCCACAGCTAGTATCATACCAAATGGGGAAAAACTGAAAGCCTTACATCTAATATCTGGAACATGACAAGGATGCCCACTTTCACCATTGCCATTCAACATAGTACTGAAAGTCCTAGCTAGATCAATCAGACAAGAGAAAGAAATAAAGGGAATCCAAATTAAGAAGAAAGAAGTCAAATTATCCTTGTTTGCAGATGATGTAATATTTTATTTGGAAAAACCTAAGGACTCCACAAAACCTATAGAACTGTTAAATTCATTAGTTACAGGATACAAAATCACATACAAAAAGCCATAGAATCTATATATGCCAACAGTGGACACTCTGAAAATGAAATCTAAAAAATCCTATTTACAGTAGTCACACATAAAATTAAATACCTAGGAATTAACTTAACCAAAGAAGTGGAAGATCTCTGTAATGAAAACTGTAAAACACTGATGAAAGGAGTTGAGGAGGACACCAAAAATGGAAAGATATTTCAGAGTCATGGATTGAAAGAATCAATATTGTTAAAATGTCCACACTACCCAAAGAACACTACAGATTCAATGAAATCTCTATCAAAATACCAATGGCATTCTTCACAGGAATAGAAAAAAATAATCCTAAAAGCTATCTTAAGCCAAAAGAACAAAACTGAAGAAATCACATTACCTGACTTCAAATTGTACTACAGAGCTGTAGTAACCAAAACAGCATGGTCCTGGTATAAAGACAAACACATAGACCAGTACAACAAAATAGAGAACCCAAAAGCAAATCCACATATTACAGTGAATTCATTTTCAAGAAAAGTGCCAAGAATATACAATGGGGAAAAGACAGTCTCTTAAGTAAATGGTGCTGGGAACATTGGATATTCATAGACAGAACAATAAAACTAGACCCCCATCTCTCACCATATACAAAAATTAATAAAAATGAATGACTTAAATCTAAGGCTTATGCTATGTGACTGCTACAAGAAAACATTGGGGAAATTCTCCAGGACATTGATCTGGGAGAAAAATTTCTTGAGTAATACCCCACAAGCCCAGGCAACCAAAGCAAAAATGGACAAATGGGATCGCATCAGGTTGAAAAGCTTCTGATTAAAGAAATAATCAACGAAGTGAAGAGACAACCCACAGATGGGAAAAAACATTTGTCAACTACCATCTGACAGGGGAATAATAACCAGAATATGTAAGGAGCTCAAACAACTGTATAGGAAAAAATCTAATAATCTGATTTTAAAATGGGCAAAAAATCTGAACAAACATTTCTCAAAAGAAGACATACAAATAGGAAACAAGCATATGAAAAGGTGCTCGACATCACTGATCATCAGAGAAATGCAAATCAAAACTACAATGACATATCATCTCACCCCAGTTAAAATAGCTTTTATCCAAAAGACAGGCAATGATGAATCCCACTGTTGGTGGGAATGTAAATTAGTACAACCACTATGGAGAACAATTTGAAGGCTTCTCAAAAACTAAAAATAGAGCTACCATATGATCCAGCAATCCCACTGCAGGATATATTCCCAAAAGAAAGGAAATCAGTATACTGAAGAGATGTTTGCACTCCCATGTTTGTTGCAGTACTATTCTCAATAGTCAAGATCTGGAAACAGCGTAAGGTGTTCATCAACACATGAGTGGATTAAAAAAAATGTGGTACTTATACACAGTGGAGTACTATTCAGCCCTAAAAAGAATGAGATCTACTCATTTGCAATAACTTGGATGGAACTGGAGATCCTTATGCTAAGTGAAATAGCTGGGCACAGAAAGACAAATATCACGTTTTCACTTATTAGTGGGCTCTAAAAATCAAAACAATTGAACTCTTGAAGATAGAGAGTGGAAGGTTGGTTACCAGAAGCTAGGAAGGGTAGTGGGGTGCTGGGGGTGGGGTGAGGATGGTCAATGGGTACAAAATATAATTGAAAGAATGAATAAGACCTAGTGTTTGATAGCTCGACAAGGTGACAATAGCCAATAATAATTTAATTGTACATTTTGAAATCACTAAGAGTATAATTGGATTGTTTGTAGCACAAAAGATAAATGTTTGAGGGGATGGATACCCACATTATACATGATGTGATTATTATGCACTGCATGACTGTATCAAAACATCTCATGTACCTCATAAATAAGTACACTTACTATGTACCCACAAAAATTAAAATTAAAAATTAAAAAAATCAAGTGACTTTTTTCTATAATTATTTAAGCAAAAATTGGCCATATTTCAATATAATATAAAAATTTATACCATAAAATAAAATGTTTTGTTTGTTTTTACGTTGGAAAAGTATTAAGGCAGCCTTTCAATGGACCCTAAGTGTTCTATGACAACATTTATAAGATAATGTTTGCTTTATGTGGAAGAGTTTCAAAACAGGATGCTATATTTAAGTGATGAAAAGCTGTTTAGAATCCTAGGCAGTCAAGTACACATTTTTCACTTAGAACAAAGACTGCCTCTTCCCTGTCTTGTATTTCTATGTTCTAGAACGGGTGGCTTAAAAAAATCTTTGGAATCTAACCTCTGGTGGAGATCAGTGATCCATCTTAGCCAGACCTCCCCTCTTCACTGGTGACTTGGAACGCCACTGAGGCTAGTCTCTTTGCTTGGCAGTGCTCAAAGAAATTTTATCCATTTCTCTGTCAGCTTTAAATGAGCTGGTCCAGTGCCCCCCACACCCCACCACATACATACAAGTCTTCACACGTTTGTTAATATATTAGGTCAATAACATAGCAATGTATTGTTTTACTTCTGTATTGAAGAAATACAGATAATCTAGATGACACTGCCTGGATAGTATAATGCAATTCTAGCAATTGACATGATAACATTGTTAGTTTTGTTTTTTGTTACCAAGATCAGAATATGTCTCAAAATTTAGGCATTATACTTATTGAAATAAATAAAAAATGATCAAAAATATTACTTAAACATAAAAATTATACACATATGTAAGTGTAGATAGAGGAATCAGAGAGGCAAAGAGTTTGTTATCCTGCCACCTGTTTCTTTACAAACAAAACCCTTCTATCAAATTGGCTTACTTTTTTTCTTAGCACCACCAAAAACCAACATTCTAAAATATCTTACCCACTGAAAAGTGACTTAGTACAAAACTCAGTGAACAATTGCTCTACTGAAAACAATTTTGGAAAAAGAGTATCACTAAACTAAAGTTGTTCATCCATAGAGTCGGTCATATAGGTATTTATCATATGCCAATTCACCAGCTTAAAAAACTCAGACAGTATATGAGTGAAGCATACTAGAGCTCTCCCATTACCAACAAGGAAACATAAATATAACCTCCTCTTTCATCCGGGGTATGCTTAGCAAGGCTTGCAATGCATTTTATTATTATATTCACATAAACTATGCAAAGGGAAAGTTAAAGTAGAACATAAAGTTTCGATATATTTCTATTCCTTTTCAACATTTTTTCTGATATGGCTTTGAAATAATGATAACACTTTATTTTAGTCAATAAAATCAATATTCTGTTGTTACAAAATAGATTATAGAAAGTTTAAAAATACACATAATAGGAAAATAATGCACTGGCTGAGATTCGTTGTATGTCAAAACTTCTGTATCAACAGCATAAATATATTTTAGGGATATGACACATGATGAATTTTGTTTGGCTTATGAAGGTATTTTTATCTCTACATATCCTGTTTTGAGGAACATTCAGAGAATGGTTTGCTTCAGCCAGAAATGCTTAAAAAAGAAATCAAATAACATTTTGGAGTTTTTTTCTTTATAAATGTATACACACTAGATGCAGAAATTTTGTATAATACAGAAAAGTAGGAAGAAAAACAGTGGCTCATAATCCCACAGACGATTAGTAATTTTTATTTTATTTTTTTCTTAATGCACAATTTTTGCTTAGGAGGTTTATTTTTTCTCCCATGGTTAAAATAATACATTTTGGTATTTTCTTTTTTTTTTCACCTGCTTTAAGTGCATGGAAAGGGATATTAGAATAATACTCAGATTTCCATTCCAATTCTGTCTCTATCTAGTTTTTATCACATTGATAAATTACTTATTTCTCTAAGCCTGAGATTTCTCATCTATAAAATGGGGATAACAATGGTATTTGTCAATCCCTGTTGAACCTAAGTGAATACTGGTCTTCACAATTACCAGGTTCTTTTTGGTGAATAGTGGTGACCTGCAATAATTAGGACTCCTCCGCTGCTACTTCTCTGTCAGGCGACCCATAGCAATGAAAGCAAGGCTCAGACTGATTTCTGCCAAACTTACAAGCGTTCTGTGGCAATCAGGGATGCCAGTTCTTTATCTTTACATGATCCCACCGAAGTTTTCTTAGAAGTGTTACTCAGAGACTACGCTGTTAACGATATTCCAAGGTGAGGATCAGCTATCACAGTTGGAACAGATAATGAAATCTAAAGTATTGATCCAAAGGTATTAGGTTATTGGACTTCCTAGATTTAAATATACCATTCAAGCAAGTTTGTAGGTATGTATAAATAATTCCTAGTCAACATATTCAGAATATCACTCATTTCAACAATAAGAAATCTCCACTAAATGTCCCTGTGATAATTAATGAACTCAATAATGAAAAATCATACAGTGATACCTGAAACACTGGTATAGGCACCTCTGAAGTCTAGGTTCCTAATCAATGCCTTTCAATATTAACTAATCACCTCTGAATGAGAATTTCCAATTAGAATACTTGAATTGTTGACTAAATGTCTTTGGGTTATATATAAAAACTAATATACACACGTTTATATCTCATTATCTATGATAAAGCATTTTAAAGAAAATTAGGGACATTTAAAAACTATCTCATATGCTGTCATAAAGACTCAATGAAATCACTTAATAAATATTTATTGAGATCCTAAAAATATGTCAGGCACTATTTAAGGTTTTGGGAATATGGAAAAGAGTATGAAAAAGCTCTTCTCTCATGGACATTGTATTGACAGTGTCTAGACACTGTGTTCTCAATACACTATTTATCAAATTAATAAATGTTGGATGTATTTGCTGCTATCATAAATATGATGATGTTAATGATTTATGTTCCTACTGTATACATAGTGTTACACACACACGAGTATTTTTTTCCTGAACATCATTGTTACTTCTATATAGTATTCCAAAGTCTGAATATTTGCTTAACCATTCTTTTCCTTGTCATTTAAGCTGTTTTAACTTTTTTTGTAATAAAAATAATACTGCGAGAAACATGTAAGTATTAGATACTCTTCCTTCTTTTGTTTTTCTGCATACCTCTCTTCCTCCTAGTACTCATATTTTTAAGATAAATTTTTCCTAAGAGAAGATTTCCAGAAATTCATGCATCTTTGCCCACAGATAATACGTCTAATACTAAAGAGGCTTCTGGGTGATGTAGCTCAAGCAGCCAAGTTCTTTGTACTCGGCTAGGTCTGCTATAGAAACCTTCCTTATGGCATTTCTCAATCAATGTTGGCAGCCTTTGTTATCACCTGGTAAATCAGTTAGAATCATTTTTCCAGCCTGGGAATATACTGCTTTGATAACCTGAAGTAGCCTATCAGTCCTTGTAATTTCTTCTAAATGGTGTGAGGTACAACATGCCATAATTTGTTCTCTGCTTCTGAGAGGATACTTCAACATGCTTCTGACCCCTGGAGTATTATAGTCTATATTGATAAGGACAAGTCTCTAAATCATCATAGGGTTCATTTCTTCCCTTTCTGGAATGCAGCACCTTAACAAATCCTTTAATGTACTTGTCAATTGTTGCTCAGCTGGTCCAATTGACATATCATTGATTGGATGGACCAATGTGACGTTCTGCTGTTCATCTCAATAGTCCAGGTTCCTTTAACTATATTATGACAGAAGGTAAAGGTAAGATAGCTCTGGAGTAAGAGAAAAAAAAAATATACTCTTCTCCATCCCAAGTGAATGCAAACTATTTCTGATTGTCTTCCAGATAGGGCTGGAAAACAATGTATCACCAGGTCACTGGCAGCATACAACACACCTCAGGCCAGTAATTCTGCTCTGGCAAAGATAACACATTTAGCACAGTTCACTCTCATCCTTCAGAATTTGTCTGGTTTAAAGAGAATATGGTAGGAATCACCAATTCTGCATTCTTAAGTATTTAAGGGCAACTCTAATCCCTGCTAATCCCCAATGGGACATAAAAAATGTAGTAATTTACTGCTTTGGGATGGGTAGGGGAGCAGTTTTAACTCTTATTCCACAGACCAAGGAATCACTGTGGAGGATTTGCCAACTACTCTGTATGTCTATTGTAATTATTCATTTAGGAGTGGGAAAATGACAACCTGTGGTTCTCTGGATCACTATGAGGCAGGACCTGGGCCAAGAGTTTATTTATTACCCAACCCTTCAACCATACCCACTATAATAGGGGCATTACGTTGCTACTTTGTAGCCAGTTCCCAAAGGGCAATGTGAAAAGGGTTAGATAGTGCCTGAACATGCAGCAGAGTTTAGCAAACAAGAGTATTTTTTTAAATTTCAACTTTTATTTTAGATACAGAGGGTACATGTGCAGATTTGTTACATGGGAATATTTCCTGATGGACCTGAGTCTTTTACAATGGGCAATAAGCATGCCTGCCCTTTGCTCTGTGGGAGGATACTGTCTCAGTCCTCCAAGACTGTTGGTTACACAAACATCCTTGAATAGATAGTTTATACAAAGGGCAGTCAGCACCTCACTTCTCAAAATGTGGAGAAACATAACAGACTCATGGAGAATTGTGTCTGAAAACTGACAACATACACTTTAAAGATTCATGATATTTGTTCAATTAAATATGTAGGATCTGTAGAAAAGTTACAGTGTTGGTCCAGGGAAGTAAAACCTTGATGAAAGAATCACAGTGTTTATTCAGGGTAGTAATTTGTTAACGACTACTTTGTTAATTGAGATTTGTAACTTATGGATTATGTGATTTGAAGCCTTGTTTATTATGGAGAGGTTAATTTCCTTGATTCTATCTGAAATTATATTTCATTGAATCTAAGATCTCATAGATGTAATGTGTACCATTATTCTATTTACCACTAAGAAAAAATTGTCTAATAACTAAATGTTGCAATGCTTTATCACATTCAATGTAAAATGTATAATTATTTTACAGGCATTAAATTATGAAATATATACATGTCTTCAATTAAATATAAAAGAAGACATACATATGGCCAATGGGAATATAAAAAATGCTCAACATCACTAAACATCAGGGAAATGCCAATTAAAACCACAATGAGATATCACCTCAAATCTGTTAAAATGGCTGTTGTCAAAAAGACAAAAGGTAAGTGCTGTCGAGGATGTGGAGATAAGGAAACTCTCGTACACTGTTAATGAAAATGTAAATTAGTACAGCCATATAGAAAACAGCATAGAAGTTCCCATAAAACTAAAAATAGAACTACCATATGATCTAACATTTCTACTTCTAGATATATATTCAAAGGAAGTGAAGTCAGCATGTCAAAGAGATATCTGCACTCCCGTGTTCATTGCAGCATTATTTACAATAGCCAAAATATGGAATCAACCTGTGTCCACCAATGTATGAATGGATAAAGAAAATGTGCTCTATATATACAATGGAATACTACTCAGCTATTAAACAGTAAGGAAATCCTGCCATTTGAACGACATGAGTGAACTTGGAGGACATTATGCTCAGTGAAATAAGCCAGGCACAGAATGACAAACACTGCATTATTTCACTTATATATGGAATCAAAAAAGTTGAACTTTAGCAGAGAGTGAAATGGTGAGTGCCCAGGGGCTGGGTTGGGAGAAAGGGGGTGATGTGGATATGTTGATCAAAGTTACAAAGTTTCAGTCAGACAAGAGGAGTAAGTTCTGGAGATGTATTGTATAGCATGGTAACTACAGTTAATGTGCACTTGAAAATTGCTAAGACAGTAGGCCTAAAATGTTCTCACCACAAAAAATGATAAGTATGTGAGGTGAAGTATCTGTTAATTAGCTTAATTCAATTATTGTACAATGTATACACATATCAAAACATCACATTGTACACTATATGTTTGTCAATTAAATCTCAATAAAGCTGGAAAAAATCAATAAAATATGTATTTGTTTATTGCCTTTTTCAACTAGAATGTAAGGTCAAGAAAGGTAGGAATTTTGTTGACATTAGTCATTAATATATGCCTGGTGCCTAGCACAGTGTCTGGCACATAAAGAATATTCATGAAATATTTACTAAATTAATATAGGAAAAATTGTAGGCTCTATCTCCCTCCTTGTTTCCTTTCTCCGCACCCCCGACTTTGGTCTATAATAGTAGTTCTCAATTCTACCAACATATAGAATCATCTGGGGAGCTTTAAAAGTGTACCAATTCCTGAGCCTCATCCAGACTAATTAGATCAGAATTTCTTGGAGCAAGGCCAGACACAGGTGGACTGTAAAAGCTGCCCAGGTGAATCTAATGCACATTAAGACATTCAGAATCACTGATCCATGCTGTTCCATTAGTAGCATATATATGTGCAGCAGCCAGGTATCTCCACATTGCATCTTCTCCTCCGTATGTAGATACTTGGTCACTTGCTCAGTAAGAAAACGCTTTCTAAAGGAAATTATTGATATTCCCTCAAAGGATAATAATCCAGTATGATTGCATAAGACATCCATATTAACTATACCCTCAAACAGTCAAGTGAGGAGGGTAGGGCAAATATTATATACTAAAATTAGAATCTGAATCTCAATGATTTGCTCAAGGGAAAAGGAAGAGTACACTTTTCTCCTCTTTTGTTTTACGATTAAAAAATTGTTCTAAATTATCATTTTATCTCAGTATTGAAACAGCATTTCAGATCTGATTACTGTGAGCCATTCATTCATTTAACAACTACTCATTGAATAGTGACTGGTTTGTTGAGTGCCTACAATGTTCCAGCTGTTATTCTAAGGTAAATTGAGCTTTCCTTTTAACATTTACTCCGTCCAAGCGACCTGTACCTTTTCTCACTCTCCTATCTCTCACCACCTTGACCTTCTTTAACCTACCCTGATTTACGCCAGTGCTTTAGATCAGCAAATAATACAAGTCTATTAACAATTGTTAACTTATGGTGTCCTGCTGTCTTCACGCGTTATTTCACAATTCTCATCTCTTTTCTTTCCCTTGATAGATTTTAATCAGCGAGTTTGGGGCCTCTTGAAAACAGATTAAAGAATGCTAAGAATAATATCCTATTAACCATTGGAGGATTAACGCTTGAAAACTGGGGTCAATTTTGGTTTTTGTCTTTCCAGAGAAAGCAAAGTCTCTATATCTCAAATGTGCTGGAAACCATTTTTCCTCAAGGGTGAAGTGAACCATTAAACTCTCATTATCATTTTACAAAGTAGGAAACATTCCCCAGCAACAGGGGAATTTGTACTTAAATGATCTTATGTCCATAAATGAATAAGACTTACAATAAAGCATTTTCCTGAAACAACCATTAAAGACTCTTAAAATCAAAAGTCCTCATGATGAAGATGTAGGCAAAACAGGCAGACTGTTCTAATGATCTTTAGGGGCAGACCTAATTTTCTTCTGTGGTATTATAGCATTATTAAAAAGTTAATGAGATATCAGCCATCCTTAAAAACCTTTAATCCCAAGGATGTATATTACACAATTAAGGTCCTCATTAAAGAATCTAACATCATCCATAGACATTTGAATTTATATGGAAATGATAATGCCTTCTTTTGATTTTTATGTGGTTTCCTTTAAAATTTGAAATGAGGGGGAATGTACAAAATCCATGATTTCTAAGTACATATCTAAAACCAACATTTCACAAACACTTTTAAATACAGACCTTCGACATATTCCACATATATTTTGGGGAGATGGTATATACTATTTTCTTCCCAAGCAAATGTTTATTATCATTTTAAAGATTCTAACATGACATACAATGAATTGGGTGACCATACTTCCATAGTTGCCTGGAACAATCTGATTAATGCTTCCCCTGGCATAATATCGATAGTGCTCCCTTTTACTCTCTCTAAATTATCCCAGTTTGGACAATAGATCATGTGGTCACTCTCCCAATCTTAGTTTAGCATAATATAACCTAACATTTCCCAGTCTTACTTTTCTGTGGAAGCATTTCTCCTGTAGTACTTATCAACTTCTCAGGGAAATACTATTTTACAGATTTCCTACTCAATATCTGACATTAGTTTAAATTTACAAAAATTTCTTCTCCCTTTTTGGGTAGCAACTGTAAAAGTAACTTACAGGAAGCAGATGGGGTAGAAGAAAAAGAAGACACATTGAGGCATGTGGGAAGAAGAATGCAGTGTGCACTCTACCCTTTTCAGGTTGAGGACATTGTTAAATTGTAGCTGTGGAACAGCGAGTGGTGGAACCAGGCCTATTGCAGGTTTCCCAACTCAGTTGAACCATAACAAATACACTTGGTGGAATACAGCTGCAATCTGTAGCCAGCAGGTTTCTTCATGTCCTCACCTTAATTACCCAAATGTATTTCCTCCCACTAGCTGCAGCCTATTAGCCCCCTTAAAATATCATTCATCCATATTAAAAAAAAAAAAAAAAAGTACTGCTCAGTAGCCAGTAGTGAAGTTGTACTCAGAAGCTTTGTGATTATCCAGCCTCCATTCAATTCCCACTCTAGACTTGGTTGGTTTGGGGAAAGAAAACATCAGAATCAGAGTAATTCAACTGCTTTCCATGGTATGGTTTTGTCTGTGGCAGTAGATATCCAAGGAAGTGTGGTTGTCCTGAGAAGTCAACAGCGGCAAAGGACTCCTCTTTGGAGACAGGAACGAACACGAGACCAAGGTATGTTCAAGGTGAGTATTCAATCTCCTTCTATATGTCTTTTCCTATGGGGTGCAAGCGAGAGAGTTTCATAACCATTGTCACAGGACCTCACAGGGGGAACCGTTCAAACCCACATAGGTCAAAAAAACACACCAATAGCATTCAAATTCTTCAAATATTTTAAGTTTTTCCACCTGATTTACATTTAACAGCAAACTCAACACCAGAATAAATCATTACATTCTCCAAGTAAAAACCAATCATTACATTGAAATAGACAAATGATACCTGCCAATAAAAAAAGCAATTGCTATCTCAAATAACTTGTTTATAACCACCAAGTTACCCAGTGTTTATTGGAAACCATTTTCTGGAGATTATTTGAATTTAAAGACTTTAAATATTGTCCCACGCCATTATTAAATATCTATATGCATTAATTTCCCTTGTAGCCATAGCTATCACACAAAGGTTTATGCATCTAGGTACCATTCTAAACACATTTCATGCATATAGTCATTTAATCCTTCTAGCAATGATCTGAGATAGATAGAAATGTTACTGACCCCATTTATAGATGAGGAAACCAAGATGCAGAGAAATTTACTAACCTGCCCATGGTTATCTGGCTAATAAGTAGCAGTTTGTCTTTTCCTCACCAACTGCCTCTTTCTCTTTATATTTTATAAAAATGCAGTATATTTTTATTTTAAAGCTTTTGAGGAAAAGTACTATTTCTTCTTTGTGTTTGTTTTCAATATCTCATGCCCTTCTTTGGATATTGCAATCAATCAAAAATGAATATGATAAATATTTCTATCAATAGTAATCTTGTTTTAGATAAATGAAAGACCAATATTCTATGAAGTGCCTTGGGCGTAGTAAATGTTCAATAAATATTTGTTGATTCTTTCTGCTAAGGTATATGAAGACTATGCAAACATTTTCTAAAATAGCAATTATTATTATTCCCCAATTCTTTAGTTTGATAAAATTTAACAAAAATTAAACAATGTATTTCCCAAATGTAATTGTTATCTACCAGTTCACAATATGAACACCAAAAATGTATTTTGGGCAGTTTTTTTAAAGAGTCAATTGTTCTTTGCAAAAGATACAACATTGTGCTTTGTTGAATAGTGTCCCCCAAAATTTGTGTTCACCCAGACACTCAAAATATTATCTTATTTGGAAACAGGGTATCTGCAGATGTAATTAGTTAAGATGACCTCATACTGGATTCAATTGGACTCTAAACCCAATGACTGCTGTGCTAATTAGAAGGCTCAGCTGGGTGCAGTAGCTCACGCTTGTAATCCCAGCACTTTGGGAGGCTGAGGCAGGTGGATCACGAGGTCAGGAGTTCAAGATCAGCCTGGCAACATGGTGAAACCCCCGTCCCTACTAAAAATACAAAAATTCACCAGGTGTGGTGGTGGGTGCCTGTAATCCCAGCTACTCGGGAGGCTGAGGTAGAGAATTGCTTGAACCCAGGAAGTGGAGGTTGCAGTTAGCCAAGTTCACACTACTGCACTCCAGCCTGGTGACAGAGCGAGACTTCATCTAAAAAAAAAAAGAAGGCTCTGTGCCAACACAGAGACACAGAGGCATACAGAGAGAACACCACGTGATAATAGAGACAGAGATTGAAGTGATTCAGCTGCAAGTCAAGGAACATTAAGCGTTGTCAGCAACTACCAGTGCCAGGAGAGAGGCATGGGACACATTCTCCTTCAGCCCTCCAAACGGAATCAATCTTGCTCACACATTGATTTCAGGCTTCTAGTCCCCCAGAACCGTAAGAGTATAAATTCTTACTGTTCTAAGGCACCAAGTTTGTGATAAGTTTCCCAGGTAGCCCTGGGAAACTAATGTAGACACTAATGTAAAATTCTAATATTCGCTCATTGTTAGATAGAAATTTGCTGATACTTCAATTGCCTAGACATCAGCAAGAAAAAATATTCTATAAATATTATTCTTGATTTTTAAATATATGTTTTTTAATTTATCTAAAATGATCACTTTTCAAAGCAGTATTTAAATACCTTCTTTAAGCTTTTAAATAAGCTTAATCTCTACCAGTTAATTATTATTGCTATATAGTGATATGAAACTAGAGTTATATTTTCTCTGTTAACATCTATTATGGTTTGTTTTATTTCTACCTCATAGGTAATGTTTTTAGATTCTCATATTGTACAATTAATTTCATAGAGCCCTTGGTAGAGGGCAATTCAAACCTACTCCCATGGTCTTTTCAAAGCAGATAACCTTCCTTGCCTTCTTGGTTATTCATGAAAATAATACAATAGCTTTGGAAATAATTTCAAAAGCTACCTTTAAACTATTCATTAATTAACTGTGAATAATAAATGTGTCAACTACTTTTTAAGTTGACAAAAAAATTACTAAAGTCAATTCTAATTATATTAAGCCATTTTGTAATTATACAAAATGTTGTAATTACACAAAATGGCTTAATAATTTGTTTTATTTGCTCACAGCAACCCTTCCTTTTTTGTCACCCTGAGAATGTTTACTTTGAAACAAGGACAAAAAATATTACTCATATTTACATTTTGCTTTCGATGCGACTTGGCAACTGCATTAAATTCTGAAAATATAACTCAAAGATACTTTAGATAATGACAATGTCAATTGGAATCTAGAGCTATAAGTTATGTTTTAATTATAGTAATTTCTTGGTTTTCTAAGAAATACCACTTAAGAGGCTAAGGGTATTTCCAGGCAACAGGAAGAAATATGTGATTTTCAGTTGGTACAAAAGTAATATTTACCTTTGGAATTTTTTTCCAAATTTTGCATTTGGGACTTAAGTGTGTTTGAATCACTGGACAAGTTTCTGGCTCTTTGGTATCACTTACAGATTTAAAGATACACCAGAACTGTATCCTTAGGGAAATAACAGAGAAAAAGAAAGGAGAGAGGATTGTGAGTTGAAGGTGCTGACTAGTTCTTTATTCTAGTCATAAAAATACAAATGACAGTTTATTAATTTTTCATATGTAAGGTAAAGATATGATCATAGTTTCTAACCTGAAAAAAATGTGCTTAAAGAGGCAGTATAAAATCTCATGATTTCTTTTCAAATGTCGGGCTGGGAAACACATACAAGTAAATGTTGTAGTCCCTCTTAATTCATCGGTTCTATATATGGATAAGGATACTCAGATCAGTTACTTCTTCATTAAAACTGATCATACATTCATATCAGAGTCTCAGCTACACATCAAATTCGTACTATACTATTCAGTTTCCATTAGTAATGCCTATGACATTCTTTAATGGCTATTGAACAGTCTATGCTAAATGAGAAAATTCTCTCTATCGTAGATATCATATAAAATCAGTAGTACCATCAAGCCATAGAATGTCTGCTTTTCTAAGCTATCAAGAAACCTGAATTAGCATTAAGATTCCTCCCAGAAGTCAATCCCTGGCATAATGTAGACTTTGTCTTGTTATCCTTATGACATCAAATATTTTAAAAATAAATAAGGTCAGGAAACTATGCGATGTTGGCTGGTGGCTAGTTGATCCTCCACACTGAACTTTGGCTCACAGCATCTTGACGTCACCAGCCTGATAGTGCAAGGAGAATGAATGGTAGAGTGAGGAGGAAGGAAGCAAAGCCAAGCTTATCTATCCACAGGTAGCACACATCAATTCAAGGGCTGAGCACAGGCCACAGGGAAACACCAAAAGGATTAAAGTGCATATATTCCTCTGCTCTATGTGCATACAAACAGGCATTTATTAATTCAGCTGTTCTGTCCTCAAAAACCAGGAATATTTCCAGGTGTGGGGCTAACAGAGGAAAAAGCGGAGGAGAAGGATGGGAATCACAGTCTTTATTCTATTAACCTCTACTGTGCCCATGTGCCTTCTTACAGCTCTGAGGAAATGGAAGCTGAGATACTATAAAAAGAGAAGATAGCAGAAACTCCCAGGCGCTGTTAACACCCACTCCAAAGTAGGGATGCAGAATAAAGCTTCGAAAGCATTTGAAAAATCAGGGTCAGCGATCTGTTGGGATGAAAGTAAGAGAGTTTGCAAAGAGCCAAAATCTTTAAACTGTAATGCAAAATATTTTTATTACTTTACTCGTAGCTAGGGACAAACAGGGTTGGCAGCTTTAGGCACATGAGTCTTCAGTCCTCTGTCTTCATTCTCCCACCTCTTGGCAGCCAGGATCCTCTGGCTCTTTACGCAGCGGCACCCCAGCTCCAAATTACAATGGTTCAATGGTATGCATTTTAGTTACCTGAGATTCTGTGGAGATGAATAACCTGCCTCATCCAGACAGCACACTATGTCAACACGTTCATCCCTGATTGAAGACTTCAAGTCTTCGAGTCTTAGTGTTCAGTTAAGAAAATTTTAAATATTGGTAGGCTGGTTAGCAAACAAAGAAATAAAAACAGGAAAAACTAAACAGGAAATAAAAAGTGGGGAGGCAGAACAACTGGGGAGCACCTGCTATGGTTCATTGAGTTTTATACAGCCCTGTGAGATATTGCACTGGTAAGGCTTAGGGAGGATGAGGAGGTGGTTCCCAGGACTTTCAGACAAAGATGCTTCCAACCCTGGCTATGGTATGGCCTAACCAACTCTCCACAGAGACTGCATGACCATTTCCTTAGCTAGGATAGTCATCTTATTTTCCTAATGTATTATTAATTT
This sequence comes from Symphalangus syndactylus, assembly GCF_028878055.3. Lineage (NCBI taxonomy): Eukaryota > Metazoa > Chordata > Mammalia > Primates > Hylobatidae > Symphalangus > Symphalangus syndactylus. The sequence continues at coordinate 69,616,175 of NC_072439.2, forward strand.
TTTGTTAGTTAAATCCATGAAAGTGAAACTTTCTTGCTTAAAGTAAGGCTGTGGATGGTCAGGTCAGTTTGGATTATTGCTCAACCCTCTTTGGCCAGAGCAACTGCTTAATGTATTAATCTGTCTCCAGCCAGAGTGTCCAAATCACTGAAGATTAAAGGATGTTTACTGTGGTTGAGATCACTAAATAGTTCATATATTGAAAGCTCTGATATGTCCTAGCTACCACATGACATCATTCAACGAGAAAAGATGATAAATCCGGATTTAGTCTTCTGGCCTCCAATGTAAGAAATAGTACAGAGCTTCCATTTCCAGTCTCTTTCTCATTGAGTCTTAAATGTAAAGGAAGAAAAGAGGAAGAGGAACTTAGGAATTGATGGAGTCACATGATCCAGTGATTCCAAAAACAACCTGAACATTTTTACAATTATTCTTATTTGCAAGTGAGAAAGTGGAGACACAGAAAGATCGAGAAGCTCGTCTAACTTCCGGAAGCTAGTGAATGGTATAGCCATGGGTCAAATTCCTATCTGTCTCCTTATGTCACAGCAGGGAGAAGCATAAATGCCTGGGTCTATTATTCCAGAGTAGAACCTGGTTCTAGTGTCCAGTCAACTGTAATTGGCTCACCATCAGGGAAGCATGATGTCATGATCAACACGCCATTGAAACACAATAAAATAGGAAAGGCCTGCCTATGTTTCTTGAAACTTTTATTTTATTTAGACAATATATACACATATATTCATACACGTTGTTTCATGATACATTTATTTCTTCCTGTGGTCTCAGTTAGAAATAAAACTAATTAAACTGCCAAACGGCTCTCCTATTGGGATTCTGCGTTATTCTATAAAAGCCAGAGTTAATAGGTTTGAGAAACATTGTTTTGAGGGAGAGCAACCATACTAGTAGCTTTTTCGCTAAGAGCAGAGATTAATAAAACTACTGACACATGCAATTTCCCATTGCCATACTCTGAAATTCCTCAGTGCGAATCTAATCTGTGAAAGACAGCTGTATCTCACTTTTATATAATATTTGTAATTATTAAAAAACTACTTCACCATAGACAATGCAGCGTGCCTACAAACAAGGGTATGGGCATGTGTGTGGTTAGTGGTTAGAGGATAGTCAACTTAGGAGGTTAATATTGGCGGCGCCTAATTATGAATACACACCCGAGCAATGGCTGACCAGCTCTTAAAAGAATCTAATACAGTGACTCAATCCTGGCTCTACATTGAGATCATCAGAGGGCTCTCAAAAATATTTTAGCAGTTATAGTGTTTTATTTTTAAATTATCATACAATAAAATCAATATTTTATTTATTTGTTGTACAGTTTAATATTTTATTTTGTTGTACAGCATAGTTCTTTTGTTGTACAGTATAATATTTTATTTCTTTTGTTGTACAGTTCAATGAGTTTTAATACATGTGTAGATTTGTATAACTACCCCCACAACCCAAACACCATTTTACTACCCCCAAAAATTCACCTGTGTGTTCTACCCCTTCAGAGTCCCAATCTTCTCATAACTATTACCCCATCAATCATAAGTTGTTGAGAAGCTTTTAAAAAATATTAATGTCAAGCTCTGCTCTCAGAGCTTCTGATTTAATTAGACTGGGGTGGGGTCTGGAGGTCTTTTTTAAAAATGTAACACACAGCCAGTGTTGAGAAACTAGTGCTCTCATCGAAGTCCGCATTCTGAAGGCTGCTACCATAAATGCTTCCACTATCTTTATCTCAATTCAGCATTAAGTGTTTCATTGGCCAGCACTATGGATATTAAAGACTTCTTTTCATTGGGGAAATATTGTTCAAAATATGTGAATGAGTTGTAGGAAGTATGGTACAGGCACCTCTACCCTCTCACAAAGAGGTATGAGGATCTGATAACTCCAACACCCATTGCAGAAGAACATATGCCTCTTAAGGGAAGGCGTGGGCACAGGATGTAACTAGAGGTTTAACAGAATTCTGCTCCTGAAATATTATAGGATTTGTCCTGAGCAAATCCTTCATGCCTCATGCCTGTCTAGAAAGCCTGAAAAGATTGGGAACTATAATTTCATTGGGGCTTCAGAAAAGTTTAGATATCTGTTTTGACTTGCCTGTAAATATTTGCTTTGCAGATTTGGTCTGAGACTTGCTTTCGTTGTAATTTGCCATCTGGTAGAGAAATGTTGAGGTGGGAAGCTTACTCTTTCCAACTCCTAACTTACAAAGCAGTAGTTCTCAATCTTGGCTGCCATTAAAATCACCTAGGGAAATTTAAAAATCCTGATGCTCAGACTGCAATGCAGAGCAATTAATTCAGAGTCTCTGGGAATGGGATCCAGGCATCATAATTTTAAAACTTTCCAGGTTTGTAGCCAAGGTTGAAAGGTTACTAATATCTGCCAAAATATTATCTAATAATTTTGAACATATAAATTGGCTTAAATTTATTCAGCTCATTAAGCTGAATTCCATCTTCCTTCACCAACACATCTAAACCTGTCTTCCAGCAGAGCAGCTGGCTGGCTGCCCAGTAACACCATACAGCTGCAGATCATCTTTACCCCTGACCTCTCCCTTTTGAGTCATAAATTCTGCCTAGAAGATATATCAGTTATCTATTGTTGTGTAACCAATTACTCCCAAACCTAAAAGAATAAACATTTATTTTCACATAGTTTGTGTGGGCCAGAAGTCTGGGATAACTTATCTGGGTGGTTCTGGCTCAGGGTTTCTAAAATGGCTGCAGTCATGTTGCAGTCATCTGAAGGCTTGACTGGGGCTGGAGGATCTGCTCCATGCTCACTCACGGCTGTTGGCAGGAAGCCTCAGCTCCTCACAGGCTGTTGGCTAAAGGCCTCAATTCCTTGCCACATGAATGAAGGTCACATTACAAGGCTGTTTGAATAGCCTTATAACATGGTAGCTGGCTTCCTTCAGAGTCAGTGATCCAACAGAGATAACATGGAGGAAACTAAATTGGCTTTTGTGACTGGATCTCTGAGTCATACATGGTCACTTTCCTTCAGTTTTATTTGTTTGAAGCCAGAAACTAAGTCTAGCCTATGCTCAAGGGAAAGGGAACTAGGCTCTATTTCTTGAAGGGAAGACTATAAAAGATTTTGTGAACCAATTTTAAAACCATTACAGAAGATAATTGACCAGGTTTTATGGAATATAAAATGTATTTTGACTCTCTTTATGAAATAGAGTCTAATTCTACCAGGGTATATAAACTTAACAGGAATTAGATACCCACAGAACCCAAAACACTCAGAGCTAAGACCACAAATTTGAATTTAATGTATTAATACACAGCTATTGTAATTGGTATCCATACTTTAAATTTTGAAAGAAGAAAGGACACACCAGATCAAAAGATATCATCTCATCTCGTACAAGCCCATGTTCCAATGAACCAGTTCTTTAAAAGACGTGTACTTTATGAGACATGCTATGTATGTGTTAATAACAGATAAACAGAAATGACACTGAATTTCCAGCTCCATTAGTAACATACAGGGAATGGGGAGAACAAGCTCGGCCAAGATGGTAAAGGACAAAAGGATTTCATTTCCAATTACTTAAAATAGTGAATGTAGCAACAAAGATAATGTTGAGTGCTTGCCAAGTTAAAATGGAAGGGATTATAACAAAGAACCAGAAAGCCTTAATAGCTGATGATCTCAAAATCTTCTATTGTCTATAGAAATAACTGTTTTTACAACAAATATTTGGACCATGTAGACCAGGTGTTTACAGTCTGAAGACCAAACCTGACCTGCTTTCTGTTTATGTAAATAAAGTTTTATTGGCACACAGCCATGCTTATTCCTTTACGTATTGTTTCTGACTGCTTTCACAGTACAAAGGCAGAACCGAGTAATTTCAAAAAAGGCTTCATGGCCTGAAAAGACTAAGAGATTCACTGTCTGTCTTTTACGGAAGAAGTTTGCCAATTTTTGATGTAGACGAAAGAATGGGGATACAAGAGCACTCATAACTTCATTAACGATAATCCTTAAAGCTTTTATCACAGATCCTCTGTGCCTCAAAGACAGATCCAAGAAGAAAAAAAGATTTTTTTTTAAATAACCATGTCATTATTTATTAAAACTTACTACATTTGAGGCCAAAGGACTAAAAGTTAATCAAAATATTTCCTTTGTCACGCTAATATTGTTCTGCTTCATAAAATACATAATGCTGAAGTAAGTCAGTTTTCTTTAGTTTGGTCAGTTTAAGATCAAACTAGTTAAGTTATAAAAAGGAGGGAGATATACTGGCAAATAAAATCACAGGAAGGCAGAACATGGGAATTTGAACACCATTTACTTTCTTTGTGCCTTTTTCTGACTCTCTCCTTTTCCTGCCTTCTCCTGTCTCCTCCTTCACTCCATTCCAACTCCTTTTTATGTATTGGCATCATTCTTTTTTGCTGCAACTTGGTTTTCTCCACGTGATGAGGACTATGACTCCTGCAATCTCCTGGTGTATGTGTTTCCCGCCATCTCCAAAGCATCTAGACAGCATTTGTCTTATTCAGCCTCAGTGCAGAAATCTCAGACTGAGAAATTGAAGGGCTACTTTGGGACATGCTTGCTTTCCTCCATCAATCACTGTGGTCTAGAAGATGGGGTCTAGAAGAAGATCAGGTTTTGGCCTACTCCTGTGGTTACAAGACCTGCTACAAACGAGGGGCAGAAGTGATAGTGTGGAGACAAAAGGCCAACCAGTGGATGAGTACATATCCTATTCCACCATAACAACTGGCCCTCCCATCACAGTCACAAGACCCAAGGAACGTCTCGCAGATATAGCATCTATTCCTCAGCTTAGGCAGGCCTCTTAGCAATCACAATTAATTATTAAACATATTCTAATCTGAAAACCTCTCTAGATTTCACAGATTCATTCACTTGTTTCTCAAGAAATTCTTTGTTCTTTATGCTACAATTGATGATTCAAAGAAGACAGACATACAATGTTATTTCTTTCTTTGACTATCTCTTTCTTAGATCAAGTAATTCCAATTTATTTGCTCCTCCTCCAGAGCCTGTGGCTGAGACTTCTTTCATTTTTCGACCCTCTTAGTACTTGTTATTGCAGAATTTAATATATACCTTCTTAATATATGAAACTCAGAATGTGACAATGGACAATGATCCAAACAATCCTTGATATATTTGAAATTAACAGTGGAATCAGATTGAGCTAGGAAGAATTCCTAGCTCTGCCATTTATTAATATGTGTCATATGGTCTTGAAATAATCAATATTTCCTTTTTACAGATGAGGACTCTAAGCTATCAATTTAAAAAATATTTATTGAAAATTTACTATATGCCAGTGCTTGGGATACAATAATGACAAGAGAAATATGGTCTCTACTCTCAGAACATACATGTCAAGGAGAGTATAGACAAATGTATAGACTGCTTCCATGCACTGTGATATCATATGGATAACATGGGTGCTATAGAACAGAAGGGTATGCATCCCAGACTTAAGAGTCAGAAGAGTGGGAGGTAGACTCTTCCCAGAGGAATTGGTATCTAAGATGACACCCAAAGCAACCAGCCAGGCAAAAGAGAGGAGAGCAAATAAGGGTTGAACAGTGTTTCTGGGGAGGGTAGGTGGCAAATATATCATGATATAAGAGAACATGATGCTTTAAAGGAACTGAATGTAATTCAGGTATTAGTCAAAAATCTTCAGGTGGCAAGTGACAGAAATGCAACTAGGTCAAATGAAACAGTAGATTTTATTAGATCATTAACTAACCTATAGAGAGATTTGGCTGGCATCAGGGATGGCAAGATATAGGGACTGGAAAAAATGCCACAACTCTCTCGTCATCTCTGCCTCTAACTTTTGCATCTCTTTATAGGTAAAATTTGTTGTCTGCTTTTATAGACTATTTTTTTTCCCACATAACAAAGTAAATGAACACCACAAGCCCTGATTTCATGACATAGTAGTTTTACCATTAGGAGAGAAAACAGAGCTGCTCTTTTCTATCGGTCACAGCCTGCAAAAATGCCAATGATTGTGCAGAGTATGAGATTTTGTCCACCTTACAACTAACAAGTTTGCCTGCTACAGTTTCGTGGATGTTGGCAGAAGGAACTACACTGCTGGGTCAGAGACAAAGGACTCCATTTCTCATGATCCAGCAGCAGTCGTGAGCTTCATGATCACATCAGTTCCCCTTAGTCTCCGGGTGTCATGAGGTCAATGCAGAGCAGCCCAAGTGGATGTTGCACACACAGTGGGCATCTGTCATAGCTGAGGATCCCTGATCTTAGGAAACCCTCATCTTACAAAGAAGCTGCTGTCAAACCTGTCTAAACTTTTTCCCAAAGGAAGACATCATCTTTATTATTCAAGTCAAGAAACAAATCTGCCCTCCGACCCAGAAGGAGATACTGTCTCTAGCTTCCAATGCTTTTTGCTGTGCACATATCATTGAAAACACAGTCTAGGATAAAAACTGTCACAAGCTGCGTAGGAACTCCATGGAGGGATTGCCTTCCAACAAAAAATTCCAGGGAAGGAATTGAATTGATGTATTTTAGGTCAAGTGCCTGTCCTCTATCAAGCACTTTGTCCAAGGAGATGGGGTAGTATTACTAGCTCTGCAAAAGTCAATTTCCCATCCACACATGGGTTAAGGTCAGACACCAAGACATTAGGAGACGAATGTGCTTGACAAAGATTAATCACATTTATTATGATTCAGTATTAGAAGGGATAAGATGGGGCCAGATCATAAAGAATTATGTAGGTTATGTTAATTAGTTTGGATTTTTTCCTATGAGCAATAGCAATTTGTTAAATTTTATAATGGGGTAGGTGTGGTATCCTTAGAAAAATCACACTGGTACAGATTTTAGGGATTGGCAGTAGAGAGTAAATGAAGAAATGAGTTAGAGAACAGTTATATTAGTCCATGTAAAAGGTAACAGGGGTCCGAACCAGAATAGTGAGTATGCAGAGAAGTGGGCAAAGCTGAGGATATTTTTGGTATCAGTCAAAAGGAGAGAAGACAGAATCAAGGACAACCATCATGTTTTTGTTTTGGGAAACATCATGAGTTGAGACACAAAGCCTAGAAAGACAAGCACGTTTTAACAAGGCAAATTCAGTTTTGAAACTTACGTATTTTACATAGGATGGGACACAGAAAACTAGGCTAAGGAAATGGATTCAAGACATTTGTATAACACACGGATGGGAAGAAGATTGAACAGAAAAAATACCTCTAGTACAAAACCTAAGGAACACTAATATTGAAAGGGCAGGCATTAGAAGAGGAACCTGTAAAAAAGATAATGTCGTCAGTATGCTAGGAAAAAAACAGGAAAAAACAGGAAAACAGAAGCCACAGAAGGTGATTTAGAAATAGAATTAACTCACTCTTTTTAATGGCTGTGTAAGATGCCATAGTATAGATGTACCATAAAGTAATAGAACTAAAAACAAAACTAAGCATTAAAAGAAGTTAAATGTTAAGTGCTTTGGAAGACAAGGTTCTTCAGTTGTGAGAAGGGGATTCCATTAATCTTACAGGAATACTGTGGGAATTAAAGTGGATCCTATTCACATACTTCTTACACTATGAAGGCATTCAATACACATCAACAGTTTTCCTTTGTAAAATTAAGTCACTGGCACATGTGGCTAAGATTATGCTTTTACTCCTAGATCTCTTCCAAATCACTCTTGCAAATAACCAGTCATTGCATGTGTACTAGTTTTGTTGTGCCCCATTATACTCATTGCTAATAAACGTGCCTTCCTCCCACAACCCCCACCCCCACCCTGACTATATGCCTGGTACCAAATCCTTTGATTTATTGCTTGCACCAGTCACAGACTAACTGGCAGGATAAATACTGGTGACATTTTATTTCTTGTCACCTCATTAACGTAGATCAGCTCAGGCTGATTAGTTCTCCTCTAGACATTAGTTAGAATGGCCCTATAACTTGGTGCTGTACAGAGTAGAATGGTTTGTGATTGTTGCTTTCCTAGGGGGATTTAATAGTTTTTCATTTATTTTGTGTGTGTGCATGCACATGACACTCTCATACGTTCTACGCCCCCATTTCTTTTTTCTTCCCTCAGAACTAGCTCAAATAAAATAAACATCTTTAGCTCTTTCTTTAGAAAAAGAAGGGAAAATCACATGCCAATCCAAGTAGAGAAAGATACAGAAAACAGAAGCAGGTGGGAAAAGGCACTTTATAATTCATTAATTTATACTGGTATCTCTTAAAACTTTTCTTTTTATGAAAAAGAAGTGAAGAATGTTAGAAGGTCATAAACTAATAAGAGACCACATAGTTTAAAAGATTTGCCACTTTTTTTTAGCTTTATTGACTGTTACCAACTTTCGGTACGGTTCAAATAATTAAATACAGCAACTGGGACATTAAAAATACAAGCTAATTTACCAAAATAATTGTATTCTGAATATTATGTACAATATTATACATTTTACATTACATAATGGGTTTTTATACATAAAGGTAAGATTTCTGATTATTGGAAACACAAAGTACATCTGAACAAAACATTTCTATGTGTACATACACAATCACTCAACTGGAACAATCAAAACCATCTGTGTGGTTATTAAAAAATAAAATTACATTCATACAATGGTAGGAAATGAAATATTTTTATTAATTTGATTAATACAAAACCACACACATATGGATTATATAACCTAGTGCTATATATTTAAAAATCTTTATGCTTGCAACTGAAATGTCTCTACTCCAACGGAAGTTTCTGATTTTTAATTTTCTTATTTTAAGGAATCTATTATATTCACAATCATTAAAATGCCTTACACATAGGCAAAAAGCAGACCCAACCCCAGCAAACAAAAAAACCATAAGAGTCTATCGTATCACCATATGTTTCACCATATAGTTTTGAAAAATAATCCTATTTGCAGTTTGGTATGTCTTCATATTTATACTTATTATCAAAGTGATTGCATATTGAGGCACAGAGCTTAAAGAGGAAATATATATTACTTGTAGGGAACCAGACACTGAAACAAGAATATCAATCAATGGCTTCAGACAAAAAAAAAAAAAAAAAAAATCGAGAACGGGTGCTCGCATAGACAACACCACACACAAACACTCATTAGTTTTTAACCAAGTCACTGGTCCTTCAAAAAGGTGAATATGTTGATGTGTCCATACCTTGTTTGAATGCTGCAATATCTGATTAAGACCACAATACTGCCACATGAGTTTTAATACTCTCTCATTTTTAAATTCAATTCCTCTTAAACAGAACAGCTATGATTTTAAAGCAATGACAAACATTTTTCTAACTGATCTGAAAAGTCTGAAAAACAATGTCTTTACAACAAAAATGGATTTCCAATTGTATGTCACTTTGTACATAGATCTCACTCCAGAGATACATAGACTGGTGAAAAGTCTATCAGAACTATACATAAAGACATCTGAAGGGCAGCAATTAGTAAATGGGCCATTCTCTTTAAAGTCTGCATGGCATTTTGCAGTACTCTCTGTTCTTAAATCCTGTATTTTATCAAAGGCAAACAAAGAACACCTGGAAACTGGCAGCCAGAAAGGTAACACGCTGAAACATATACAAAATCAATGACCTTTCCAACATCACATAATCTATTAAAAAAATTGGGACTTGGGGGCTCAGGTTTACTTTATTGTTTTTCTTCTTTTTCATGTTTAGCTTGAATATAAAAGAAGCTCTAGACCTACGTTATCAAAATATATTCATATAAATGTATGCGCATTTCTAATACAAAAGTTTTTAAAAAGTCTAAGTTCTTAATTTTTGTAATTAAATATCCTAGAGTTCAGTAGGCGGATTTATGTTTGAGCAGCTTGAAAAGAATCCGTTGGCTGAGCGTTGTCTAGAAATTGGGCACAGCTACATTTCAGCTCTTCGATGCGATTTCTCAGCAACTGCAGCCCCGTCTTCTTCCTCCTCTTCTTCCTCCTCGTAGTGTTCCTCTCGGCCTTTGGGGCGGTTGTCATCTCGAACTTCTTGCTCTTCTCCATCATTGTTTTTATCATCAGGCTTAAAGTTAAAAGAAAAAAGAAAAACTAAGAGATAGTATAGTGATAAATAATTCTCTCTAAAAACTGGATGAAAAATTATTCAATTTTGGAGGAAAAAAACAAGGAAGAAAAATGATATGTAAGCAACAGTGCTGCTGTCTCTCCTACTTTTCATGTTGTCACAGCTTTTCCTAATTTCAGGTGGGCCTGTTAAATTCAGTGGTAATTCAGAGGTACCATTACCCACTGGTACCTATCCCAAATACATACATCTCTCCTATACACATGCACACCCACAAACACTCAAGTGCTCGATAGAAATAGGTATCCCAGACATACATTTTCATCATTTTCACCATAGGTCTCTTCAGCATTATGCTCTAGTTCCCTTTTTTTCTCTTCAGTCAAATCTTCCTGAACCTAAAACAAACCACAGATATCATTTACACACTTTTGTCTTTTAAGCACTTGCGACAACATATTTTGACACTGTTATCATTTAAACACTTGCAATAATATATTTTGATTTCCAAAAAGTTCGCTCAAAATAGCAGAAGCAAAATTAAATATACAATTGAAAAATATGTCAAGGATTTATCTACTAGGTGTGAAGAAATGTATAATACACCTATTACAAAAATCAATGTGATTGATCCTGACTGTAGGACTTTTCTGTTTGAATTTCTGATTTATTTGAATAATGGTTAAAATTCCAAATATAAAACATCTGAAGAAATTTAGCTTATAAAATCAAAAATTCTGGCCAGGCGTGGTGGCTCGCACCTATAATCCCAGCACTTTGTGGGACTGAGGCAAGAGGATCACTTGAGCCCAGGAATTTGAGTCCTGGGAAACAAAGTGAGACCCTGTCTCTACAAAAAAGAAAAATTTATAAAATTAGCTGGGCATAGTGGTGCACCCCTGTAGTCTCAGCTACTCGGGAGGCTGAGGCAGAGGATCACTTGAGCTCTGGAGGTCAAAGTTGCAGTAAGCTATGTTTGTGCCGCTGCACAACAGCCTCGATGACTCAGCAAGACCCTGTCTCCCCAAAAATAAAATAATAAAATTAAAATTCCCCTTTCTCCATGTGGGAGAACTGTAGAAATTTGAGAGCTGTGACACAAGGTAAGTTCTATGGAGGCAGGAACTGCCTGTCTTATTCAAGTCACTATCTAGATCAAGCTTGTCCAACCCGTGGCCTCTGTAAATCCTCTGTAAAGGCACAAAAAGTAGACACCACTGCCTACATACAATGTAGTAGAAATTTTATGTATCTGTTCTATACTTAAGAATATATTTCTCTGGCTAAAATATCTAGAAAATAATACAATCATTTCAATTTCTTCACGAAATAGTCTATTGAACTGCCTCAAAAATTCCTCTCTCTCTTCAGTATTCCAATACAGCCTTTCTGTTTTAAGTAGTTTTTATTTATGTGCACTATTATTACTGTGTAAATGATCCCAATATTTATCTCAAAATGTAAACTAAAGCAAGCATCCAAATATTTGTGCTAAATAGTCTCTATTTAATGATCATATCTCACAGAAATACAGGGTAGGGCATTTTCTAACTTGTTAACTATTTTGAAAACCATACATATGTCAAAATGTTTAAGTCACTCGAATGCATTTCAAAAAAACTGCTGAACATTGGTTAAGTATAATGCAGTCTCCTAATACCAAAGAAAGTCCGATCTGTTCTAGGATCAGAGAATAAGATCCTTGAATAACACAAAAATCACTTACTTTGGTGGGGGGAGTGGAGGAGACTGGGAAAAATCTAAGAAATGAACAAAGGAAGAAAAGTATACAGATGCTATAATTCAGAAGAAACAAATTACGTGCTGCTTGAAGGTGTACAGCCCAGGTGAGACAAGAATGAACTGCAGCCTCATAGAAGAGCTTTGGACAAAACTTGGCCTGTCGAGAGCCTACAAAGGTGACTCTTCAAAGATACCCTGGGCAGAGCCAAACCTTTGTGAACCTCTTCTAATCAGTCCAATGCCAGTTTGACCCACAGCCTCTAAACTAACCTGGTACCAAATAAATACATTTTGAGGACAAAGGCATTGAATATCTATTGTATTCATATTTCCTGGCGGAATGAGCTAAAGACACCTATCTTGTCTCACCTTATGGTTCTATCAGTGGTCCATAACATCTCCTCTGCCCATAGTCGTAGAACCTCATAGTAACATTCCACAGAACATTGGGATGAAAACAATGAAGCACTTACTTCAGGCTATCTTAAGGTCCGACTAATTGAAATGTCATTAAATTGCTGAAGTGTCCCTGTCAATTTTGATTAACAAAGACATGTCTTTCACTGCCTTAATAATGAAAATAAATTATTTATAAACATTAAAATGTTGTAGTTGAGACTGGGGAAAAAAACAGCCTTGAGTCTATGCCGTATGGCAGGAAGAATATCTAAATCAGAGATCAGCAAACTTTTTGTGTGAAGGGCTGGACAGCAAATATTTAGGCTTTCTTGGCCATAAGGTCTCTCACAATACAACTTGACCACTCTATGTAGCACAAAAAAAAAAAAAGAAAGAAAGAAAAGAAAACAAAAAACTATAGACAATATGTAAACAAGCAGACATGTTTGTGTTTCAATAAAACTTTACTTATGAACTAGGCTGCAGCCTGTAGTTTGCCAACTCCTAACATATACTATGGAGTCAGAAAGATCTGGACTAAAGCCTTGGCTCTGCAACTTTTCTGACTGTATAAATCATAAGGTCAATTGTTTTGGTTATGAAAATCTTCAAGCACATGCAAACAAAGAAAATCATTCAATAAACCCCTTAGAGCCACCACCAATGTTCAAAAGCTATTTCGATATTGCCACGCCTGCATCATCTATCACTTTTCTATTTTTTACAGTGAATTATTCTTAAAAATTCTAGATATCATGTAATTTTACCTTCACATATCACAGTATATATATCTAAAAACAATAAACAACTTATATAATCATAATGTGATTATCACACCTGATAAAATAATTCCATAGTAGCATCTGATGTCTCGTCCACACTTACATTTTTATGATTGTCTTAATGTCTGTTTACAGTTGGTATGTTCTAATCATGATTTAAAGGAAGAGAACACATAAGATGGGATTCACTCTCCCTTTTTCCCTACTGCTATGGATTTGCAGTCCCGTAAAATGACCCACATGCTGAATTTATTTGCTTCTTTATATCACTTAACTCATTTCTCTAGTCCCAACACTTCCTATAAATGGAAGTTAGCATAAAAGTTTGAATGAACTCAGGTTTGATTTTAAAAATAAGGGTATTTCAGAGGTGATGGTGTACATTTCATATATTTTTTAAATCACATCAGGAGGCACACACATTTATTTGTCCCACTTTTAGTAAGGCTAAGGTTGGCCAGTGAGCTCAGGTGGTGACAGCCTGATCCCTTCATGGTAAAGTTCTCTGACCTCTGTTCATCTAGTAACATCATTCATTGATGACTGTTGCTTAGATCAATTGCTTCAATTAGGGGTTACAAAAAAAATGGTCACTTTCTATTTCCATCATTCTGTCTATATTCACTAATTTCTGTAAAGAACTTCCCCATATCAGCTATATAGTTACTGTGCATGGTATACTTAATTATGGTAGCCTTTAAAATCAGACCTAGGTGAGCTCTAATCATGTTTCTAACAATAAATAAAAGCTACGCAACCTTCAAATTTTTAACTAACCCCTCTGAAGCCAAAATTTCTTATATGTAAAATAAAAGCATTGGGTGAAAAATCAATGATCCTTAATTTCCTGTATGTATGTGTGGTTGGGGAGTCATGGACCCTTTTAAGACTTTGGTTAGAAAGTCTTTAGCAAATGGGCATATATACACAGATAGGAGTTTCAGACTTCCCAGATGCCATCCACAACTGCCTGCCCTAGGACTACTTCTCTAAACAGTATGATCCTGAGCCGTCAGAATCAGCTGGTGGTGGGTGGGTGAAGGGGCACTTGTGAAGAACTCTGCTTTCTAGGTTCCATAACAGATACGATCAAAATCTCAAGGGTAAGGGTCTGGTCCAGAAATCTATGTATGCCACAAACTCTTCAAGGTGATCCTTATTCACAGCAAAGACAAAGAACTATTTCCTTGAGTAACGATGGATGCTAAGTTATCTCATTAGTCTCTGGAGATGGGCTATGGAAAATTTAACTTGTTTACCGGTTGTCAGTATAATCTTATTTAGAGACCACTGATTTCAACAACTCTTTAGGGAATCCACAAATGAAAATTTTCTAATTTTCCACACATATAGAGAACAGACTCTTAGTTAAATACACATTATTATTCTAGTAACATATTACTGATATTTGGGGCAAAAGCAATGCAAACTCATCTTAAAGGCAGTAATGCCTTTAAGTAATGCTTCTCAGTAATGTAAAGGAACAAAATGATATGGAGGTTCTAACTGATCTTTAAAATATGACTAGAATAATAAGCAGAAGCCAAATGATACTCTTTTATAATGTAGACATACAGATTATGTCTCCCACAACTGGCCCTCTTAGTATCCTGCTAAAGCTGTCACAATGCTTTGTCAGATTTCCCAAACAATGCTTCTTTTTACTTATTTTTATCTACTGAAATATGTTTTAGGCATTTTAGAAATGAGCCTTATCTGATGACACAAAGTTTAATAAACGGCCAAAGCCAAAATAAAACAGGTCCACTGAAAAGAGTTTGAAATGGGCTTTGGCTAGATACCCTCTCTTGGTGTCTATTAATACCTTTCTTTTACATATTGAGGATATTATGGGTGCGCCAGGGCAGAGAGCTGAGCCTCAAGTAGGTAAGAACAGTAGGATCCAAAGAGATAGATAGAATGTGATGAACAAAAGGCCTTCAAGCAACATTAGCTATAGTGACGAACACCCTGCTTTAACAACAGAGTTTCTCCCAACTGAAAAGCTTCTTGGCCAGACATGGTGGCTCACGCCTGCAATCCCAGCACTTTGGGAGGCAGAGGTGGGAGGATCACCTGAGGTCAGGAGTTCAAGACTAGCCTGGCCAGCATGGTGAAATCCCGTCTCTACTAAAAATACAAAAATTAGCCGGGTATGGTGGCAGATGTCTGTAATGCCAGCTACTCGGGAGGCTGAGGCAGGAGAATTGCTTGAACCCGGAAGGCAGAGGTTGCAGTGAGCCGAGATCACCTCATTGCACTCCAGCCTGGGTGACAGTCAGATTCCGTCTCAAAAAACAAAACAAAAAAAAAAAAGAAAAGCTTCTTGACACGGTGATTCACAGGCCGGTAGTCTCATGTAGGTGTATGTACATATTTGGCCAGTGAAGGTGAACAAATGCCTTGTACTTGTTCTCTTCTGCACGTTCAGATTAATCTGTTTTCAGTTACATTGAGGGAAATTAAAGTATTCTGATTTTTTGGTCATTTAATCTATATATTTTTGAACATGTAAATAATTTTAAAGCATACACAGCACTTTTTGGCAATGCCATAAATTGTCTTGTTTGCTTACAAGGTGATAAAACGTTTGGAATGTAAGCAACGTAAGGAAGGGATCATGCCTTCCACTCAAACAATCCCAAACAAGAAACAAGAAATGCTTGTAAGTAATAATAATTTTTATGTCTTAGAAAGGTAACACTACTGCACTAAGATAAAAGAAGGCAGGGTAGTATAAATTTCCTAAAATCATACTTCTTTTGGGTCCTCTGAGAGGCCAAGTCTGTAAGTTTGATGGGCTACACCTCTGAACAGGTGTGGCTCAGGCAAGATGCAATTCTTCCCCAGGAGGAAATGCTGACAGGAGGAAATGCTGACAGTTTGTGTGCTGTAGGGGAAGGGAAGTGATGGCAGCCATAGGCCTTGCATTCTAGTGGTTAGCTGGGGCAGCTGCAAGACTCTAAGGTTTAACGGAGATTAAAAAACAAAAACCAAAAAACAAAAAACAAAAACAATGCACAGTTCCGTAACATTTCATGAGTTTTCTGAGTGCTTCCACCAATGAGGTTTCATACACATATGCACTTATAAACAATGCAATATGTGTTTCCATATTCTATGTTCCCCTTTATTTTTCTCATTTTGCCATGGTCTGACAAGAACTTTGTCTCTATCACTAGTGCTTAAATGGTATTTGGGAACCACTCTTCTCCTCTCTCAAGGGAAGACCTGGGAACGATGGACAGAAGTGGGAAGATGCAAACATTAATCATCTCATAACCACAAAAATACAGCACAGCATGAACAAGGGACACTCGGGGGCAGAGAGGAAAGTTCACACTGGGAAGAAAAAAAGGCACGTGGGACTTCCACTAAGAGCACATGGAACAACAGTTCTCAGTGACGGGGTGGTAACCTGGAGCACATGCCAGAGGAGGCCTGAACACTGCTTTAAGAATTTTTGGCAGGGAACCAGGTAAACAGAATTAGGACCTGGGGCCAGGTACAGCAAGAGGAAGAGTCCTGTCAGTCCAGCAGATCTGAAGGGGATGATTGGCAGGATGGGGAGCAGTTGCTGAATTTAGGCAGTACTCAGCCAGGGCAACCTCCTCTGTCTTAGCACCATTTCTCCTTTCCTCTTGCTTCTTTCTTCTCTTTCTACTCTTGATTCCTCTTGGATCTCAGGATTTCTCTCCTCTAACTTAACTGATCATAATATAAAATTGAAAAGGAATCAGTAAACACTGATTAAAATTTTATGTTTAACCTTCTGAATTTTTAAAAAGAAGCCAGGTAAACCTTTTCTCTTTTAATCCCTCAAAGATTCCTAGTATTGGACATAATAAAACAAAGTGGTATTAGTCTAGACATCCTGTTATATGAGAAGCCTGGATGAATATCTTTTTCTTGCCAAATGTCTTAACATTCAAGGTCGCTATTTTCTCTGCTGCTCTCTTTCTGACAAGACAGCCAAGGGTCCTGATTAGGATGAGAAACCAAAGAACAAAAAGATCAAGCCAGTTAAAGTGCATGTTATTAGTGATGTTGCCAGTGACCTTAAAGAGCAACATCCTTTTCTGTTTTCCTGGTATAAGCACAAATTTTATCAACAGCTCTGAAAAGCTTACAAAATCAGTAAGAACAAGAAAGCAGACCTAGTCGAGGGAACTGTGTGTGTGAGAGCACAGCTCATGATTTCTGCACGGGATCTCCAGTGGTGGGGTGTGTCTGTTTAGTCTGCCATATGTCCATCCTCCCATGGGGTTCCGCTTAGGGATAAAACCACACATTTGCAAGACACCTGGCTGAGAAGCAGCTCTGAACCAGGGTTTTAATTTGGGAACTACTTACTGGTCCATAATGAGACTAAACACAGGGTCTTGGCCTAATTTGTATCAGACTCTTAAATACTGCAGTTGTTTATGCAGCGGAATGCTGTGATAAAATGGCTACAACAAACAGCATTCACCAATTACACCACGTGTAGCACCACAATAAATCAATTACACCATAAGTAGCACCACAATAAATGCTACTTATATCTAATTAACAACAAGATGCCCGAAGTTTACAATGAAAAGCCAACTAAAATAAAATACTAAGAAACTCTATCCAAATGCCTTTTATTCATCAGAGCTCTTTACATCTTTTTCCTCCTCTTTATTGTTAAATTTAATTAAGACACTGAATTCTTACGAGGGAAGAGGCCAGAAGGAGAGACTGTAAAATTTACAAAAATGTTTGAAGGGTGTTAAGTGGATTCCGATAGACACTGTGGGGTATTCCTGTGAGGTAGGCACTGGGGAGATGCCTGAAGAGAAAGTTACAGGGGCAGTCCAGATTCCCTCAATGTGCAGAGGGAGACAGGAGAAAATATTCTTACAAAAGATCACACAAATCTAAGTCCACCGTTCCTGGAAAGCCAAATGCCATCTTATTTCAAAATTGCAGATGAGAGCCAAAGAGATGGATTCTATTACCCTGCCTTTGTTACCTTCTAACCAGAGGTCTCCGGTGCCATGATCCATTTTTGCTTTAAACCACCCTTTCTTATCCTGCTTAAATCTTTCTGAACATTTCTGTGGAAGGCATGTCAAAGTCGATACTGCTGAGGTTTGTTTAAGGTTAACGTGTGTGATAGACCAATCTGATCAGTCTCTGGGATTCAATTCTTACTACCTCCTCTTCTGCCTCTTCCTGGTACTGTTCATCAACATTATCCTCCTGCTGGTCTGGATTTCCGGCCATCTGTTGAAACAAAAGGGCAGGTTCACGTTACTGTACATCAGAGATGCCTTTTACACAGTACTCTGGGACAAAGGACAAGCATGCCACCATGAAAAGGGCACTTTCAAAGCATCTGTGGCCAGGAAATGATGAGTAATCACTTGCAATACAAAGCCCAGGATGTCCGTTACCCTCTCTCTCAGAGTACAGGCATATCATGTCATAAAGTGGCCTAAAAACCACCAAAGGGGCAAACCTTCCGTCAATGTAGAGTATGACTAACCTTTTACATAAACCAGATGTTTGTTAAAATAGCCCAGTTAAATCCACCCTTCCTCGTGGCATCTGCTTACCACCAAATGTTCCTCCACTTCTGTATTCTCTTGCTTTTGATTACTTTGTTTTTGCTCTTCATTTTCATCTGGCAAATTTTCTTCTCTCACTTGCTCGGCTTCTTCAAATTCATCCTCACCTTGATTATTAGGGTCATCTGCTGGGTTTATATCCTCTACAGCTGCCCTCTGTAAAATTTTAATAAAAAGCAACTATCACTTCAAAACTGAAGATCAAGTTTAATTTCATTTGAAAGGCTGCCCACTGGCAGAAAATGAAATTGTCCTTCCCTGAATTGTTCAGATCTATCCTTGCCAAGACTCACAAGAATCAAGCATCACACTGTCAAAAGAGAAAACTCCTGCTTTACTTGTCAAAGGCTTGATGAATCAGAATGAGGTTCAAATAGCACTTCTTTCCTGCAAGTAATTTCAAAATAGTCCTCAAAACTCTACGGACACAAGTAATGTGAACAGAACTGAATAAACAAGAAAATAATTAATAAAAGTCAGAGGACCAAGTGAGAAAAAAAAATACTAATTTAGGTGGGGGATTTAGATGGGCAATTAACTCCTTTCGCTGCTATGTTGATTTTTATACTAACTTCCCTGTTCAAGCAATTTTTAACATGTCAACAGGTGAAAAGCGGTTGATGGGAAAGAAGGCCCATACCAGAAAGGACCCATAAAAAGGATGCGAAAAGGAGACAAGACAAGAAAACAGCTAACTCAGAAGGAAATGGTCATTTTCTAGTATGGATCCAATTTCTTTATTAACAATCACTCCCATGAAACAGAGAGATGTTGAACCGGCAAGGGATGGGAGTAAAAAAGGGCTGAGCTACCTAACTGCCCAATAGGGCAATATATTATGAAAAATGTCCTCCCCAACTCATCTCCCAAATTACTGTGCTCAACAAAGGCCCTTCATATTATCAACTTTAGAATTATTTCAATTTTCCACTTAAGCTCCCAAAGCACCTTCCAAATAATACACATCCTAGTAAAGATTTAGATTTTAGAGCCTGAGATGGGGAGGAACAGTGATGCTTGTCATGAGCTTCCCCAATCACTCCCAGGTCATCAATAGGACACTTACTAAAGCTGTAAATGCTTCCAAGGGACAGTAAAGCCAAAGAGTAGGATTTGGCCTCTATCAGTCTTCTCCAGACAAGATTCCACTTCAGTTCACTTAGGAGTCTTGAACATGTTTGAGAGTTCACTGCCGTCTCAGCTGATCTATTATCTGCACATCCCTTGCCATGAATGTTATTCCAGTGCAAATGGCACTATTCTTGGGAATGTAGAAACTATCAAATTACCACCTTCATACTAAACTCTAATTACTCCACAATCTCTTGTCATATGGATTTTCTTTAGTGCACTATCAAAAATTTGTATGGAAATACAGGAAAAATGTAACATATTCTTTTCAGAAAAAAGTACCAAATATCTTTTGCAAACGTTCATAAAATTGACTAGCTCAACTCCGACCAAGTAAGAGGTATGAATTAGCAGGCACAGTTGTTACATTCAAATAAAACAGAAAAAGAGAGGAACAAGTGGGATTAACCATTTCTAATTAAAAGGAAGAATGGTACAAGGCCAGTGTTTCCCAGCATGTTCCCCAGAACAAATAAACAGATGACAGGAAAGTAAAGGATCATATAGTCAAGTAATCAAAGCCTACAGCAGTTCCCAAACAAGTGACTGAAATGCCCTTCCTCCCACCCCACGCACATTGGCAGGCCTTTGTACACTTGCTTTCTTGCTCTCTCATGGATAGTCTCTTGCTCTCTCATGTTTCTGCTCTCAAGTATTTGCTCTTTCCTGAAAATATTTCAGGACTAGGTTCCCTGGAACATATTTTCAGAAATCTTGATGCAAGAAATGCCAGGGAAAGGTCTTCTGCCACATCTCAGTGCAAGCTAAGTGGAAAAGCTGTTTCCAGCAAAAGGGCTTTAAGTAGCTAGCAGGATGACTTTCTTGACGATTAGCAAGGTCCTCCTTGTAATCCAATGGATCGATATAAACATGGCCTATGTGATAGCACAGACTGACTGTTATAAACACGGTAGTTGATCTATTAGCAAGAGATGACAGGGCAGCTAAAATAAGTTGTAAAAGTCATCTACACATACACACAGGAACAGGCTCACTAAACATTTGCTTGCTTTACTTGTAGGCAGGGCCAAGGATCTAGCCCACTCAGCTGAACTGGAGGTCTCAGTCTTTTTTGGTAAACACAAACAACAATGCTGGTTATTAGATGTCTACCTACTTATATTATAAATTTTCTCTACCATTGCATACCTGAACAACTCTTCATGTCTTAGACCACATATCCTTATCCATATATTTATTAAAATGGTCACTAGACTGCTAAGAGATTACAGAGAGTCACACAACATACCTAACACTAGCAGACTGCTCAACATGCTCCGGAAGGGTTAGCTTCCTTTCTCCGGTCCCATCTCCAATTTCCACACTTGCCTTTTATTCCTCCTATCTTTCAGAGTTACTACATATTTCAATGTCTCTCAATTTTGCTTTTCTAGGTTTTAGTTTTATTAATCTAAAAGTCATCAGAAAAAAAAATCCTGGTTTTGTTTTTTTTTTCCCCAGAACAACTTTTAAACCAGCTCATCACATACCCGTACACCATGGTTTACAGTTAAAAAGACTGCCCATATATAATTATGCAAGCCATTTTCCTTCTGGGCTGAGGATATAACAGAAATATCTGGGGCTGGAGGCTGGCATCAGGCAAGTTTTCAACTCTGTTTCCCACCTTATGAGTTTACATGTGTCAGGGACAGAAGAGAGGATACTTACATCTGCCTCAGATTCTGGGTTGGCTTCTCGGGGTCTTTGTTCATGAGGCTCATGTCTATTACCTGGATCTCCTTCTGCTTCATCTTGGTGCTGGTTGTCTCTTTCATAGGCTAGCAAAAAAAATCAAAGGAACTAAAATCAGCCCAAAATGAATCAAACAGGATTTCCCTTTCAACTCAAAGAAAAGCCACCAGTGGACTTTTCTACAGACTATAATACCTCCACCTCTGTTAACTCAACATAAGGCCTATGTCTTGGCTTTTCTGAATAAAGTTATGTTCTCTTCATAGACTGTGTGTCTAAAGAGATGATATGGGTCAGACACTTTTCTGCTAAAATAAATATTTGTCACAGGGGCTGTAATTTTTCCCCCATATGCAAGAAAACAACAACAATCAAAACTCTCTTAATAAAAGAAAGCCCAGTTGATTGGACACTGCTGAAGAAATCAACTAATGTTTGATAATATCAGAGGAAGTGGCTGGGCTCCAAAAGAAGAAATTGATAGTTTCAGGAAATGCAAGGAAGAACAGCCCCATCTGCGGAGCTCAGAAACAAATATAGCCCATCACATGTTTTCTGATATAGTAATGATGACGACCGCCACAGCCCAGAAACAGCACACATTCATACTCAGACATTTACTTGCTGCTTTTTGAAAAAATATTTAGATAAACAGAATTGTACGAGCACAAAAAGAGAAGAACGAATCACTTTTTAAAACAAGTACGATAGAAGAGGAAAGTTTAAGTATATGGAGTACACTAAGTCTAGAGAAAATAATGATACAGGGTAACTTACCATCAGGTTTCAAGTGCACAAAGGGGTTTACTACATAGAGAAGAGGACAAGCCATTCTCTAGTTTTACTGATATTAGAACAAAAAAGCTTAAAGTGCCACATGGGGGACATAAGAAAAACAATTTCTTGACTGTAAGAGCTGTAAAATATCACAACAGGCTATTGAGGGAGGTTGTATGTAATCATTTTCTTTTTGAGTTTTTAGAAAAAGATACACATCTAAGTGTTAGTGGTGCCAGAGAGACAGTTAGTTACATTCTGGTTCTATTATAACAGTAAGCAATATTAGATAAATTACATATTAAGTGCTTATCATAAATGAAAGCTACTATTGACTTAATTTGAAAACATTTTAAGGCAATGATGTAAGCACTTCCAAGGTAAGGAGAAAATGTAGATGTTTCCCAAAGCATAATAATCCTATAATAATTTGTCCGAAATATTATAAATATTTAGTATACAAAAAGCTTAAACTACAGGGAAAATGATAGAGAGGAAACAGATTATCTTGAGCATTTTTCACTACCAGCATATACTGTTTAAGAGGATTAAGAAAAAGACACGATTCACAAAACTCCTTTGCACTTAGGTATGCATATAGCTCACTGATGTTATATAATATTGGCTCATTGATAATATACAACGTTATCAAGTAATTTATTAAAACATTCATCCTCTAGGAAGTCTCACCACCTCCTTCCTCTTCTTGGATTCCCTGGTCCTCTGCTCCCTGAACAATATCATTATCCATAGCATCATAATGAGCTTGCTGCCTACGAGAGACACAAACACGATAAATCCAGTGAGACAAATTCAGAGGCACAGTTTGACATAGGTCATTTATCTTTAAAGACAGTAATAAGTAATATTTCTCAACATTTTTAAGAAGCCATGAAAAATTTTTAAAAACCTCTTATGTATGCAATTAGGTATAATAAAAATTCCAGATACACTTTCAAAGGTATCTTAAAAAGATAAAATATCTTTTAATGATAAAATAAAATAAAGTTGGCACAAAGCCTGCAAGGCTATTTGGAGACCTAACCTACCACTTTTTAGCAGAAAAAAATATTATTTTTAAAATTAAATATTTGGTATTTAATTTTCAAGTAGCTGTCCTGCCTTGGCTATTTGAGCAATATGAGCCCCTTAACTTCATGAATCACAAATGCACAAAACTGTTTTTAATTTGCGTATGAAAACTGGAGCAGAGGCTGTCTTCGTTCATTGAGGAAGGGGAAGGCTACCGGAGCTGCTCTTGGTGCTGCGGCCGGCCCTCCTCAAGCTCAGCCTGCCTCTGCAGGGCCATCTCTCTTGCCAGCTGCTGCTGCTGCTGCTGCTGCTGCTGTTGCTGCTGCCATAATAAGTGCCCCTGCAGCCTCTGCTGGTGCAAAGCTTCTTGGTGTTCCCGCAGCTGCTGGGCCTCCTCCGCCTGCTGCACTGCCAGTCTCTGCTGTTCCAACTGCTCCTCATAGGGTGATTGGAATTTGATCATTGGCTTAGCTGAAGGGTACACCTAGGGTGAAAAAGAGTTGGTGCAGAGCAAGAGGGGTTAGCTCCTCTGGGTCTTCTCTTCGTTTGTTTCTCCTGACAAACTCGGGAGGCAGAGCTGGTTTATTAATGACTATTTGTCAGGTGAACTGTGATTATACATGAAGTCCAAAAACTCCTATTTCCCAACTTTCTCTGAATCACCCTTGGCTTCTTTAACAGCTGATATTTCCAACTGCTGCTATTAAGGCAGATTTTCAATGTGCTCTCTTCTCAAATGGAACAGAAGGCACAACAGAAGACAACAATTTCAAACTGTAAAATTTATGTTCACAAGGCTCTGATAAAAACAAGTAGTTGGTAACTTTGGTAACTTCACATTAACTGGGCAATCTATGACCTGATGCTATGCCTAAGGCTTTTTCCGTGAACAGTTAAAGACGAAGGGATGCTAATTAACTCTAGTAATGTATATACCAATCCCAGGCTAAGCATAGCCAAAAAAAAAAAAAAAAAAAGCCACATTCCAGATAACAGTGGAAAAGCAGATATTCCATTTTTTTTCAAAGAATCTAAGAATGGCTGAGAAGATGGTGCCTTCTGATTAAAGGGAAATCTGATAGAGCAATTCTTAAAACTCTGCTTCCCTGAGATATTATCTCACCCCAGTTATAATGACTTTTATCAAAAAGGCAACAACGAACGCTAGTGAGGATGTGGAGAAAGGGGAACCCTCGTACACTATTGGTAAGAATGTAAATTAGTATAGCCAATATGAAAAACAGTATGGAGGTTCCTCAAAAAGCTAAAAATAGAACCACCATATGATCCAGCAATCCTATGACTGGGCACAAATCCAAAAGAAAGGAAATTGCTATACTGAAGAGATACCTGCACTCTCAGGTTTATTGCAGCATTACTCACAATGGCTAAAACATGAAATCAACCTAAGCATCCATCAACGGATGAATGGATAAAGAAAATGTGGTACATATACACAGTCATAAAAAAGAATGAAATCCTGTCATATGCAGCGACATGGATGGAACTGGAGGCCATTATGTTAAGTGAAAAAATACAAGCACAGAAAGACATACATTGCATATTCTCATTCATGTGGGAGCTTAAAAAAGGGATCTTGATAAGATAGAGTGGATTGGTGGTTACCAGAAGCTGGGAAGGGGGATGAAGAGAGACTGATGAATGGTACAAACATATAGTTAGAGAGAAGGAATAAGACCTAATGTTTGGTAGTTCAGTAGGGTGACTACGGTTAACAATAATCTATCTTATATTTCAAAACAGCTAGAAGAGAAGAATTTGAACGTTCCCAAAATAAAAAAGAGATAAATGTTTGATGTGATGGATATCCCAATTACCTAGATTTGATCATTATACATTATATGAATGTTTCAAAATATTGCACATACTCTGAAAATATATACATATATTATGCATCAATAAAAAGTGTCTGTACCCCATTGAGCTACTCCCCATCCTCCTTGCCATACCCCAACTAACAAAAGCACACAGAATTCTCACTAAAGGAAAGAGGTAGAGGGTTGGGAAGTAAAGCTGGTGGGGAATTACTTCCCCTATTGGGGAAGGACACAAGACTGGAAGAAGCTTTCTGAGGTTAAGTTTGCAACTACCTAAGAGGGCAACTACAGAGGTCTTCACACCTGCTTAGCCTAAAGCCTCAAGCAGCTTGAAGTCTCAGAAAATCTGAGGCCAAATAAAACTTTAGAGTTATAAATAGAAGGTGATCAGCATCCATGTAAAGGCCAGGTAACCTACTATTGAGAATCAGTTTAGAGACAGTAAAAGAAAGGCATCTAGCTGCACTAACTGCTGGTTTAAAAGAAGAAAGGGTAGAGTTTTCTTTTAAAGCATCATTTATAATCATCCTGGCCATTTTTTTTAAGAAAGGAAAAAGTCTTACGTGTAAGTGGCGTGCCTAGTAAGGGATCCTGAGCAGAGGCTGTCTAGATATGCTCACCTAGTAGAATATCTCCAAGTAGTAAAATCAGATTTTTGATAATAACCACCTTGAAGGTGAATACAAAAGGCAACATACTGACAATAAATGAACAGGGAGAGGAGGACGCCCAATCATAGAAAATGAGACTTTTCTCTGCCTCAAGATGCTCAAGACAAAACTTGGGTACAAACTGGGAAGGTGCCCCATCGGGTGCTCACCTGTTCTACTCCATTAAGGTGATGTGAGAATGAATCTCTGACTGTGTACAACTGACAAAAAGAAGAATGCACATATACAACAGCTGTGCTCTCTCATCACCAATCATCTAAGGTATGCGAATAGCTATGCTATTAATATTACAAGAGAAAACTTAAATATGAGCACATAATGTTAAGTAGAATCACTCACATTTCTATTTTAGAGATTGTGATATATTACCTTAATATGTAAAAATAAAGCCAGGTTTTCCATCCCAGTACACCATACCAGAAGCGGGTGACCTCATACCTCAGCACGTGCGTGTCCTTCCAGGAGGTTGGCTGCTTCTCGTTGCTCATGCTGCTCTTTCCACTCCCGATCCTGCTCCTCTGGTGATGGATCGTGTTCCTCCTCAAGATGTTCTGCTTGCCCGACTTGCTCCATTTCTTCCTCCTCCAGGGCCTTTCTGTGCTCCTCTTCCACCTGATGCTCCTCAGGTTCTCTGCGTTCCACTTCTTGTTGGATTGGCTCTGGGGGGGCCTGAAATTCTGCCTCCTTATGGGTGGGAGCATAGAGTTTTGTGTCTTCTGCTCTTCCAGGAATTGCTTCATGGTTGTGCCACACATCACTATTTCGAGACACCTAGGCCAAGCACATCACTGGGAATGACACTCTTCCATTTCAAAAGTAATGATGTAATTTCTTTATTTCCATGTCTATGCGGCATGGGGCTACAACAGAAGAAGGTGTCTAGAAATATATACAGTCCTGGCTTTATGGCTGCAATGGAGTCATTTAAGTTTCTTACTGTGTAATCTCACTTATAAAATAGAGATAATATAAGCAAAACTTCATCTGTGAAGAATACAGTAAATAACCTGGAAAATAAAACCTCCAAGTAACCAATATCTCAGAAGTACTCTAATTCCTATTTTCCCTTAGAATAAAAAGGAACAAAACCTCAAACTTCAAGTGATGAAATGTTTACGTAATTTTCTTCAATGTAAATTTTGTTTTCAATAATTATTTGAAAAGAGAAGGATAAGATAAAATTGAGGAGTTGGGTTTAGTTTTTACTAGTTTGGTTTACTAATTTAAAAAAGAATGCCATTACTAATGAACATCCATGTTAGTTCAACATAGTGCCTGTTAAACAAGATACAATAAAATATTTTTAATGTATTAAAGTAGTAATTCTTTGTAAACCAGCAGGAGTCTTTTGCAAACATTTTGTATTGCTAATATTGAAAACCCTGAGCAGAAAAAAAAGAAATGTCTTTTTCAGCATATCCCTCCTCTAAAATTAGTTGACTCAAATCAGTTCTCCCTGTAAGTTTCAGTGATCTCTATATGATCTGCACTACCTAGAAAGCGAGGAAGAGAATATAGTGTATCGACAGAAACAAACATCACCCTTTTTTTCTCTTTAACCTTCAGTATCAGCAACAAAACAAAACAAAACAAAAAAACATCTTCTTTGGTCAGATTGCTCTCCCAAAATTGAAATAAATGTGAAATCCTATTCTTAAATTAGCAGAGATATAATTATCAAATCTGAGAAATTGGACTGTATTAATAAACTGGGGAGAAAAGTCCTTTCTCAGACATTTGAGGACAACTGGAGTTGCACGTTCCACCAACATCCTCACATATCTGGCAAGTTTGATATAATACTGCCCCGGCTTCACAGAAAAATATTTCTCTAAAGAGCTCTAAGTACTTTCAAACACTTGTCATTTATCTTCACAATATCCTAGCGAGGAAGGTTAGTGCAGATAACTCCTATCTCCACCTCAGAGATGGAAAAACTGAAGATCTGAGTCACTGGAAGATTAATCCAGTAAACTGGCAGTCTGACAAGGGCAGAAAACAGAACCAACTGCCAGTGATCTGGTCATGCTCTCTTTAGTTATTAACATAAAAGCCTGAGAAAGAATAAGAGTCCATGAGGATACTGAACCTGTCTGTTGAAGGAATACCCTGAACAGAGTGAAAAGGCTCATATATGAAGTCTACTCATATCAACTTTATTATTTCCATAACTTGGAGGAAAGTTTTCCCAGTCTTCTCTTTAATGTTAAAAACCACTTTGTGAGCAAAGGACAAGAACAGACACTTTTCAAAAGAAGACACTGATATGGTTTGGCTGTGTCCCCACCGAAATCTCAATTTGAATTCCCACGTGTTGTGGGAAGAACCCAGTTAGAGGTAACTCAATCATGGGGTCAAGTCTTTCCTGTGCTGCTCTCACAATAGTGAACAAGTTTCACAAGATCTGATCATTTTAAAAAGAGGAGTTACCCAGCACAAGCTCTCTCTCTGCCTGCTGCCATCCATGGAAGATGGGACTTGCTCCTCCTGGCCTTCCACCACGATTGTGAGGCCTCCCCAGCCATGTGGAATTGTAAGTCCAATTAAACTTCTTTCTTTTTTAAATTACCCAGTCTAGGGTATGTCTTTATGAGCAGCATAAAAACGGACTAACACAAACATATATGTGGCCAACAATCATATGAAAAAAAAAACAACTCAGCATCACTGATCATTAGAGAAATGCAAATCAAAACCACAATGAGATATTATCTCACATCAGTCAGAAGAGCTATTATTAAAAAGTCAAAAATAACAGATTCTGGCGAGGTTATGAAGAAAAAGGAATGCTTATACACCGTTGGTGGGAGTGTAGATTAGTTCAACCATCATGAAAGACAGTGTGGAGACTGCTCCAAGACCTAAAGATATAAACACCATTTGGTTCAGCAAAATCCCATTACTGGGTACATGCCCAGCGGAATAGAAATCATTCTATTATAAAGACACATTCACTGCAACACTATTCAAAATAGCAAAGACATGGAATCAACCTAAACGCCCACCAATTACAGACTTTGATAAAGAAAAATGTGATATACACCATGGAATACTACGCAGTCATAAAAAAGAACAAGATCATGTCCTTTGCAGGGGCATGGATGGAGCTGGGAGTCACCATCTGTAGCAAACCAACACAGGAACAGAAAGCCAAATACTACATGTTCTCACTTATAAGTGGGAGCTAAATGATGAGACACACAGGCACATAGAGGGGAACACCACACTCCACGGCCTATCAGAGGGTGGAGGGAGAAGAGCAGGAATATAGCTAATGGATACTAGGCTAAATAGCTGGGTGATAAGATAAATCTTTACAACAAACTCCCATGACACAGTTTACCTACGTAACAAACCTGCTCATGTACCCCTGAACTTAAAAGTTTAAAACAACCACTTTGTCAGAAAGATAACCATATTGCCTATTTTATATTACAGATGATTGAGAAAAAAAAAACCTTTGTAGAAATTAATGGTAATGGTAACTACTACTAATGTCTCACTTATGAGATATTCTTAAGTAAGGCTTAATTTTTATAAAGAACAAGAATATAAAAAGGTGTATTGTTTGACTAGCACTCATAAGAGTGTCAAACAGGTCATTTAATTCAAAGTTTGACATGCTCTGTGTAGACCTAGCACTGCTCCAAGTTCAAATATATTCTTAACTTTAACATTTGAGTGGGTTGACTGTCACATGAAATCCTCATGATCATTTAACCTTCTCACCCTAACCCCCCCAAAATCCCCAACCTTGAAAAACTCAGATACTACAGCTCCTTGAAGACAAATAAACCTACATGAATAAAGACAAAGCCATTAAAGTCTTTCTCAGAAAATACTAGCAGCGGCCGGGTGCGGTGGCTCACGCCTATAATCCCAGCAATTTGGGAGGCCAAGGCGGGCAGGTCACCTGAGGTCAGGAGTTCGAGACCAGCCTGGCCAACATGGCGAAACTCTGTCTCTACTGAAAATACAAAAATTAGCCAGGCGTGGTGGCGGGCGCCTATAATCCCAGCTACTCGGGAGGCTGAGGCAGGGAGAACTGCTTGAACCCAGGAGGTGGAAGTTGCAGTGAGCCAAGATTGTGCCACTGCACTCCAGCCTGGACGACGTGGCATGACTCCGTCTCGGAAAAAAAAAAAAAAAAAAAAGAAAGAAAGAAAATACTAGCAGCAGTTCTCAAAGTGTGCTACTCAGACCGGCTAAATCAGTTAGAAATGCAAATCTTTAGGCCTCACTCCAAATTAACTAAATCAGAAACTCTGGGCCTGGGGCCCAGTAATCTGTGTTTTATCAAGCCCTACTGGCGATTCTGATATACTAAAATTTGAGAACTACTGCTCTCTGAGAAAAGTTGGCAATATTAAAAGCAGGTCCCCTCTTGGCAGCTTGACAGAGAAAGTGACCTAACCATAGATTACCAGTTCACGCCTCTTACCTCCTGCACCTCTCGGGTTGGCTTCTCCCTTGCTGTGTTATAACCTTGTGGAGAATGTGCCACCTGGGTCACATTTTGCTGTTCTGCTGGATCAGGTTTTCGAAGGCTTGGAATCCTATTCAGAGTATCTTTCAGTTGTTTATATTCTGCAACTTGAGTCTGCATATAAATTGCACAATTTGAGGAGGGAATCTATGAATGCCCATTCATAGATGGGCATTTGGGTACACTGTAAAACTAGACAAAAATATTGTACCTAAATACAAGTTAGAAAAATATACAGATTGTTTCCATGCATTCACTATTCTTACTTGGGCATGCTTAATCATTTTTGAGCACATGCAAATTAGAAACAGAGCTGAAGGAAACAGAAAAAATATCTAAGACAGATGTTAGTTTCCCATACTACATTGAAGTCAGAACTTTTGTAAATAATTTACTAATATAAATATCACTATTAAAAGACCATTATGTGATGTTTTATCACATTAAAAAATCCATTAAAAACTCACACAATTATAAAAACACAAGTGCAGATACCTTTTACTAATATGCTCTGAGTAAAATCTTTCAGTAGAAAGGAGTCATAGGTTTAAAATAAATTTTAAATACACACACACACACACACACACAAACACACACACGTATAAATTACTCAGGCTACCATTTTCCCCCTCAGTTAATTTGTGCTCAAATAGAATCCCTTATTGGCTAGAACGTTTCCTACACTGTGCTCTGTGGTTTCTGGAAAACAGTGGCACAGCTGTGATATAGACTGGATTTTTTATCCTTGATTGTGAATGATCTTTTCTTCTAAAGTGACAAAGGTACTAACACAGGTACAGGACTAGAATCTGCTCATACAGCTGCATCTGTGTGTACATGGGGTGGGATGTGTGGATGTCTATGTAATATTTTTAATACAAGGAGCTAGAAAAATCAGAAAAAAATCAATTACTTTAATTAACAAAATCAAGAGACATTGTGTATACTTTGCTCATTCTATACACCCACACTGTTATCCTGAAAACAGAAATGCTGTGTGTGTAAACAGACATATAAACACATGCAGAGAATACAGAAGTCTTTTTCTCAACAAGCTTCCCAGACAGGGCCACCTCCTCAGTGTGTGGGGCACAGCAGGTGAGTGGAGCCAGAACCCACCAGCATTCCTGCTGCCATAGCTATGCACCATGGCACACTGCTCTTCCACTCCAAGAGTGAGGTGCTTTTTTTTGCGTCTTTCTAATATACACTAGGGTAATGAAGTTTGCTTGCTAAATAATTCCCAGGGCACTGCCTTTTAATAATTTTGTACAAAGGTGCACCACATGATTAGCAATGGCCTTTATCTGAGAAATCTAAATATTTGCAAACCAACTTTGGAGGTAAAAAATAAATGACATCCACATAGCAATGCTTTTAATATTTTAAGATAAATATGCAACAATACACAAAACTCAATTCTACTCCTTCTTTCTCCTAGATACATAATCTTTGAAGGCAGAAATTGTGTGTTGCACAATTAGGGACCATATTTAAAATGTAGGTTCCTGGTCCCCTACTCTTGAAATTATAATTCAACAGGTCTAGGGCAAGGCCCAGGTACCTGTGATGCAGGAAGTCTCAAAAAATATCACTTCAGAGTTGAGCATGATTTCAAAGTCAGGATAACCTGAGCTTCAACCTTGGTTCTGGTCATTGATTTTGGGCCAGCTACTTTACTTCCCTTTTCATCTCAGTTTATTTAGTTACAAAAGGGTACAATATTATATAACTCACAAGGTTGTGAGGATTAAATAAAATACTCAACTACATTTAAAAATCAGGTTGTCAAGGCAGAATCTCCTAAGATGATTTACATGAGAAATGCAGATGCCTGAAACAGCATTTTTTTTTTCAAAGGAGATTTGGGGAAAGTCTTAATACGGTATTACAGACTGAATGTTTGTGTCCTCTCAAAATTCATATGTTAAAATCCTAACCTCCAATGTAATGGATCAGGAGGCAGGGCCTTTGGGAGGTAATTAGGTCATAAGGGTGAAGCCCTCCAGAATGGGATTAGTGCCCTTGTAAAGGGACCCAGGAGAGCCTTCTTGGTCTCTTTCTGCTACGTGAAGATACAAGGAAAATTCAACAGTCTGCAGCCTGGAAGAAGTGGGCCCTCACCAGAATCTGACCATGCTGGCACCCTGATCTAGGACTTCCAGTCTCCAGAACTGTGAGAAATACATTTCCATAGTTTATAAGACACCCAGTCTAGGGTGTTTTGTTACAGCAGCCCAAAGTAACTAACACATATGGCTCTAATTAAGGATTGCACCTAGTTCTGACACTTTTTTTAAAGGCAGGACAAACCTTGAGCATCCTCCCCAAAAAAGATATTTCAATAAATAGAAAACTGTAACCACAGGTTAAGTTAAGAAAAAAAAATTTTTTTTTTTTTTTTTGAGATGGAGTCTTGCTCTGTCACCCAGGCTGGAGTGCAGTGGTGCAATCTCGGTTCACTGCAGCCTCCACCCCGCTGGGTTCCAGCAACTCTCCTGCCTCAGCCTCCTGGGTAGCTGGGATTACAGGTGCACACCACCACGCCTGACTAATTTTTGTATTTTTAGTAGAGAAGGGGTTTCACCATGTTGGCCAGGCTGGTCTCAAACTCCTGACCTCAGGTGATCCACCCGCCTCGGCCTCCCAAAGTGCTGGGATTACATGCATGAGCCACCATGCCCAGCCAAAATTTTTTTTTCTATTATAAAACCCTGTCAGTAATACTGTCAGAGTGCTACTCCAGAATTTGGTTTTGGTCATCAAATAAATGATTTTACTTATCTTTCTATGGATTTTCAAATTGTTGCTTAGTCCAACATTTATGGCCGTTACAGCACACAGAGCACTCAAATCAGTTTGTCACATTTATAGTATGAAGAACAGCCTCATATAAAATAATACTTGACAAAAATTTTTATAAAGAAGATGTGAAATGAAATGATCCCTGATGTCAATTTCATTTATACACATGTAAAAAATCACTACACAGCTACAACTTAGGAGGAGACACCTAATCAACGACTGTCTAGAAAAGGAATCTCACAAACACAGATGCTACAGCCTCTGAGATGGGTCAGGGACAGAAAATTAAACCTTTTAATAATTTTATAAAAAAAAAGAAAACCAACATGGGTTTCCTGATGAGCATAGATAGTTTACCTTTGCTCTTTTATCATAATTCTTCCAGTAAGAATAAAAGTGAAGATCTAGTTTACAGCAGCAACTAAACTAGCCATTTCTGTTTCCTTCCTTCTACTAGAAATCTGCATAACACTTAGCATGAAATCACTTTAATAAGCTCTCCAACACTTGTATTTGTTCCCTTGTTCATTCAGTAAATACATACTGAGGGCCTGCCTTGTGCCAGGGGCTGTTCTAGGTTTGAACAAATGGAGCTTATGACTCTTATTTTTCCTTCTCTGTTGACTCTTCTACTTTTCTATAATTTGACCAACAACCCATAAGCCTCGTTCCAAAAGGAGGGTGTGTAGGCTGGAATGCTGGGAGCAAGGCAGGCACAGAAGAAAAAGTCTGACAATAGTTTATTTAGGTAGCTAGTAGCATAAAATCCTACAGATACTACACCAAGAGTCAACACAGATCAGATAGTTGCAAAAGACCATGTATGTGAGATCATTTCTGTGATTTAAACAAGTATTAGACTACTGCACGTAGGGACTAGAGTGGAAAGAAATGATCATTTATGTACCGCACAACCAGTGCAAAAAATAATCAAAAGTTTAATATTTTATTGATTGAATTTTGAAAGCATGCACGATCCTCAGGATTAGGATAGCTCTGTCCTAAGGAACTCACTGAAGATTGGCTTGTAAGAGACTACATGCATAAAGGAATTGAGAAATGTTAAGCAGACTTGTAAAAGAACCCACAGAGGCTGCTACCCTTCTAACCTGTGCAGCAGCTAGTGCACTCTTGTGGTCTTCCAAAGTCACTACAAGTTGTTCATGCTCGGAGAGTAAATTCTTATGCTGTTGCTACACAAAAAAGAATTTTACATGTTGAGCTTTAACATTCTACGACAAATTCTTCTTTGGCTGATCGTGACATGGCTACCCAAACGTTACTTGCTTGTTTATTTGTTGCTGTAGCAGCATGTGTTAAGTTTAAAAATCAACGTAGAGAGAACACTACGCTTTATGTAGTATTCCAAAATCTAAAACGTGCTACCCAAATATCATAATCATTTATTTACAATGAAATCAAAACCAAAGAAACAAATCTCTCACTATTAGTAAACTTTTATAAAGAAAAAACTTATTAATGTGTAACTATTTAGCATGAGAATAACTTCAGTACTAATGAGAATATTCAGATTTTCAGACCATCTTTTAGCTTACAATGCTGAAGTGGTAAAAATATTAGGTACACTCTAGTTAATGCAAAGCCCACAATAACAACATGGATTTGTAAAGCAGGCCAATTAGGGAATGACTTTCAAAGTCATTCTACCAAATAAAGCAGGCAAACACTAAATAGTGAAACGTTTGGTTTTCTTTTACCTTGACATCTTGAAGCTGTGTATGTATGTCTTGGTGTGCCTTCCTTAGTTGTCTATTCTCTTCTCTCAAATTGTATACAGTTTCTATTTTAGAAAAAGAAGGATCACACATAAAGCCTTGAAACTTTCAGGATTCTGTTTCTATTATTTTCATATCTAAAGCCGCCTATAACTTATTTTAGAATTTATTTTGAGCTCAGACAATATAATATTCAAAATCAACAAAAACTATATTGTATTGGGATGTAGCATGGTTTTAGCTGGACATCTCAATCCACTCTGGTTCAGTACTTTAAATGCTTTTAAACAACTTTTGCATTATAGACAAAAGATAAGGAATTTTTGTTACCTAGGAATTAAAAATGAGGTGTTAATGTCAATAAGCATACCCTTAGGAATAAAATATAATGGGTAGGTGTACTCAGATTTGAGTCTCTTCACAAATTAAAAACAAAGCTTCAGCATTTCAGTCAAATTTTAAAAAATAATTTAAAATTTTAAAAATATATAAAAATAAAATAATCAGAAAGTATAGACCCTTGACCCTTAACCCTTTGTAGTACTGCCTCAAGACTATGTAACTCCTGCATGACTTTTTGTTGTAACTTACTTTTTTTGAAATGCTGTATTATAGAGAAATGCTGCAAAAAACGTATAGAGTGGTCCTAAGAACCCGACACCCAGTTTCCCATCATGATGACATCTTATATAAATACAGTACATTACCAAAACCAGGAAACTGTTTGGGTCAGTACAGTGAACTAGACTACAAACTTTATTTGGACTTGACCACTGTTTTTGCATGCACCATATGCCTCTTAAAACCAATTATCTCACTTTAAACTTATTTAGCACCTATTTTTTTTTTTTTTTTTTTTTGACAGAGTCTCTCTCTGTCACCCAGGCTGGAGTGCAGTGCAATGCCCCAGCAATGCATTTAATTTTAGTGTGATCTTGGCTCACTGGGAGAACCTCCGTCTCCCAGGTTCAAGCAATTCTCCTGCCTTGGCCTCCCGAATAGCTGAGATGACAGGCATGCGCCACCATGCCCAGCTAAATTTTGTATTTTTAGTAGAGACGGGGTTTCGCCATGTTGGCCAGGCTGGTCTCGAACTCCTGACCTCAAGTGATCCACCCACCTTGGCCTCCCAAAGTGCTAGGTGGCGTGAGCCACCGTCCCGGGTAGAAAGTGGGGAAGACGTGTGTCTTGTGATTAATCTGGAGTTCACCTAAATATTTGATTGCAGAATGCACTGGTTTCTTTCTCCAGGACTCACATGCACTCAGAAAAGTGACATATTTTGTTCCATATTACTATGAAAATATCTGACACAGATGTTGATGGGTAGCAAACTTATGAGCAACTATTCTAGATGCTTTATGTAAATTACTTCTTACACCAATTCTACAAGGTTGATATTTTTATGATTATCTCAATTTTACAGATAAAACAATGAAGCCCACAGTTGTCACACAACTTACCCGTGGTCACATAGCTAGTGAAGAAGCCAAGATTCACCTGGGCAGTCTGACTGTAGAACTTGAGTTTTTTTCAGTTACTATTGGCAATCAACAGCAAGTCTCGGCTCCCTTGGAGATTTTTAGAAATATATGGAGCAATTTTTGATTGTGGCAATAACTGAGAAGCATTATAGCATTTAGTGGGTAAGGATCAGAGATGCTGTATGTCTCGCAACCCAGTTAAGAGAAGAATCATCTTGCCCAACAGGGCCATGTGCCCTACTGAGATACAAGAGAATATGCTACGATACAACAGAATACACAACATATTCTATTCTGCTTCCCTAAACAAACCCAAATAGATGAAGACACATGTGTTACAAAGAAAAAGTGGCTGGTAAAGGACCACACGATAAATGTAAATCAATCACCACTCAAAACAACAGTCTATAGTTGCACTGAAACATTAATATCAGTACTTATTTAGAGATAAACTGGCTAATCAGATTTCCAAATACCTTTTAGCTTAGAAAGTTCTTGTTCTTTTTCTTGTTGGAGCTGCAAGTATTTTTGCTTATGGTCATTAAATGTTCTACTGAAGTCTTCCCCTTGTTTGCGATGTTCCTCTTCCAAGTCACTATGCTGTTTCTTTAGCTCCTCGTGTTGGCTCTGCAAAGATGAAAACTTGAGTAGAAATATACGTTCTCTGAATTATATGAGAGTCTATTTCTTGACAGCACAGTAAACAAAAACAAATGAAAGCAAGAAAGCACAAACACATGAAGAAATAGGCTTCATTTTTCTCAAGTTGCTTTAATTTGTGCAGCTTCCCTCCATTTCCCCTGGATTTCAAATGAACAGTTGGGATCACAGCCAAAAATAATTTTCCTCTTAATTTTTAAGACGTTAGCATGAGAGATGGAAAGGGGAAAAATGTGGGAAAATTTCCAGGGACACATATTACTGTGGAAACAAGGTAAAGCTAATGGCAAAATTATCCCTCCCTGGGTATTGTGGATTTCCTCTTTCGATCTGATGTTTTCCCAGCAATGCATTTAATTTTTCTTCTTTGGTATTTCAGCCTTTCTGGTAACTCAGTTTAAAAGAGAGAGAGTAAATGAGACTTTTCCCTTTGGGAACAGTAATCAACTGTTTAGAGAATTGTCTTTTATTTACCTTATTTCTGATTATAATCCTACAATGTAATCATGATCTAGATAAACACTACAGTCTCCAAGTGCTTAATGTGAAAGCATGGTTTGCTTTAATTCATTTACTGCTCTCTTGATAATAAGAAAAGATTCCAGTTTCAATAAAAAGTGCATGCCCTACTGATATTAGAGGGAAAGACAATAGCAAACAAAAATCGAGGGGGAGGCACGGTGGGGTGGAGATGCTGGCATGATCTGCATCCTGCGAGAAGGGCATAACTGCATGCTGCCCGGTCTCTTCCAGCTTGACAGAAACAATGATCCTCTTCCTGACACACAATAATGAGTTTTGCTCAAGGACCAAGGAAGGAGAATCTTTAAATAATAAATTGTGTTCCTGTGGTAAGTAAAAGGACATTTATTAAATATTAGTAACAAGAAGGAAGCATTTTAATAGTTCTACAGCCTTCAGTCTGTGTAAGATAAAAGAAAATGTCTAAGGAAAACCACTGTGAGAAAGTAAACGAACATAAAACCCTAATGGATACAGAGAAGAAGAAAATTAAAAATGAGGTAACCGAGAGCCTGACTTATAAGAAAATGTGTAATAATTAAAATGTTCTATGTAATCGAGTGATAAATATGATGAGCTATTACAACTATATATAATTTTTAGTCAAATATGATTTTAATATGCCATATTACAATACAAATCAACTTCTGTAAACTTTCTTTAATCATTTTAAAGGCCATTAGTCAGTTCAAGTATTAGTTAATCCTTTCTTTTATTCATAAATAACAACTTTAGATTACTCACTTTCAACATCTGATGTTGGACATTCAGTGCACTGTATCTGCTATTGGAATCTTGCTGTAAATAAAAAAAAAAAGAAAACACAAAGATAAATATGGCTCTCTTGTTAAATACAGCTTAAAGCACTTTAAAATATAACTTTATTTATTTCACTCGTGTACAGTAAAATGAATTCTACATTTGAACCAAGATGTCGCTGGAGCCATCGATTTAACACAGAAATGAAGTTTTAACAATCCCCTTAGTTTGCTAGATTTTAGAATAAAAAAGCAGGATATGAAATCATAAAACGGTAGCTTGAAAGAACCCTTAGAGATGATTTCCTTCCACTTTCATATTCAGAAGAACTGGAGCCCAGACACACGAACTTGTCCTGAGACACAGAGTCACCGCACAGGGCTAATATATGCGCTGGGTGCTTGAGGTAAGAGGGAAGAAGAAATAAACCGATGCGGAGCGGGCCTCACAAGCTGAGCATGGCTTAAAGGGGGAAGAGAAAAGGCACTTTCTTTCCCTGAACTTCAGTGGGTAAGAAATTCTACATACATGATTTTACCCCAGTGAAGCTCTATTTTGCAGAGTGAGAAACTGAGTAAAGATTAGGAACCCGCCAAGAGCAAATATTTCATTAAGTAGCAGAGCCGGGATTGAAACTTGAGCCTAAGTCTCTGGCTGAACTGCATGTCCTGAGCTCCAGGTTCCAGGGGTATATCTTTGTGCTCCTATGGGGCATCTTCACATATGGACCCAACGGTCCCGGGTGGCCATAACCAGTCAGTATGCAAAAGACACCTGATTGTTTTCCCTCCCTATGCTATGTTGTCCGTTTAGGTACCATATCCCTCACTTTACCCTGCCAGCACAAGTATACACTCATGCATTTTTTTCATATTTTTATTAAAAACTTCTAAAATGAACTGCATTTTTGCTTCCTCACTTTACTGCTTTAATTTGTAAGGAAATTACAAGTGCACACAGCTTTGGTTAGTGCTGTTAAAAGCAAGCAACAGTTGAAAGCTGATGGCCTCCTGGGCTATCCAAAGAAGTAACTCTTCTCAGTTTTTTTATTTTGAGATAGGGTCTGCCCTGTTGTCCAGGCTGGAGTAGAGTGGTGGGATCATAGCTCATTGAAGCTTTAAACTCCTAGGCTCAAGTGATCTTCTGCCTCAGCTCTCAAGTAGCTGGGAATAGAGGCATGTGTACCATCACGCCCAGCTAATATTTTGTACTTTGAAGTCTTGCTATTTTGCACGGGCTGGTCTCAAACTCCTGGCCTCAGGCAATCCTCCTGCCTCAGCCTCCCAAAGTTTTGGGATTACAGATGTGAGCCAACTCGCTTGGCTTCTTCTTAGTTTTAATACCCCAAAATGTCAATGTTTTTCAATTAATGCTTATATACTTTTCTTAGAGTAAGAAAAAGAGTAGCTTTTATCCAGTTAATTTGGACTTTAAAATATTTTTAAATGCCAGTATCATTCATCCCTTCACCCATTCCACAAATGTTCTTAAATGCAAACTCTAGGCCAGGTCCTGTGTTGGATGTTACACATGTGAAGGCAAACCAAAACAAATCTTACATTCTATAAAAAAAAGAGAGACTGCAAACAAATAAATGAAATAATCTTCTTTTTATAGTTGAACATTAAGGTTATTCCCAGTTTATCCCTATTATCAACAATGTGATAAGCAAAGGTAAGTTTAAAGTCTTCCTCTTAGAATTTTTTGGCAGTCAAAAAAAAAAAAAAGATGTCAGTCCTATAATCCCAGGGATCAAAAAGTAAAAGAGTTTGCAACTGTATTTCTCTCTCTTTCAAGTTTTATGAAAACAAATTAAGGAAAACAAACAACAACAACAAAAAAACAAAACTTACCCTTCCTTTATTTAATGTTTCTTGTGCTTCTAACTTATAAACAAGAAAATCTAGAAAATACAAGATGGAAAAAAACAGTGATAATTCACTACACAGATTTTAAACATCTAAAGAAATACACGCAAACTTTACTCATGCTTGCAAAAGTGTTTTAGGTTTAAAACAATCTACTTGGTGATTTACATACTTTATTTTGGCTCTCATTGCTTTAGAAAGAATTGGAAAAAACATACAGCTTCCTCTTTACCTTACAGCTGTAAATCTTGCATCCACAAAATCCAAATTATAGCCAATTGATTAAAAGTGCTTTTAGAATATCTCTGTGATTAACTCTCCTTGAAATTTAGGAGGGAAAAAATGGAGCATATCTGAAGACAAAGGTGATTTATTGCTATCCACTAGATGGCACACTAAAATCATTCAGTTCCTGAAAACAGAAATCAAGCCAGCCAAGCCATCTTTAATGCTTTGAAAACCTTATTATCCACTAGATGGCTCTATAAAATCACTCTGCATTTGAAGACAAGGAGAATCCAAATCTTATCAAAGCATTTTAATGATGTTGAATTTCTATTCTTCACACAGGCTCAATCCAAGGGTTAGTAAAACATCCTAACCAATACTGCCCCTCCTCTGCTATCCTCTTCCTTCCCACCAAGGTAGGCAGACAGAATATGTAACTTAAATTTCAAGATTTATCATAAAACATGAATAAATAAATATCAGAATGCAGATAACTTCAAATCATCAGCTGTATAAGGCCTGTGTTTTATGGAAAAATTTGAATAAAAATTGACAGCATTGCCTAGTGGCTGTCCTAAATGTTAACTTTCAAACTGAATCAACTGATGTGTCAATAAAAACTTTCATAAGGTAAAAACACGTGCATAACTTAAAATATAATGGACAATGGGATCAATTCATTATGGTATAAATATATATGTATGTGTATAAAATTTGTCATATTCTGGACAATGCATCCTGTTACTTCCCCCCAACCCCAGCCCCCTCAATATCTGTGGACAGAAGTTCCAGGTGTAAGTAATATACCTGTTTAATACTCAGATGAAAAATTATATAGTATTCCTGAAATAATAAGTGTAACCAATATATGAGCTATCACAAGGTGGCATAAACTGAATACAATATTCTAAATCCAATCTTGTATAGGGATTCTTGCACAATGCATAATATATTACTTGACATGTCTTTCTCTGTCCACCTATCTGACTTTGGGTTGATTTGAGAACTATCTTAGCCAAAAAAAAAAAAAAAAAATTGTAAACCAAGTATATGATATGTCAAAGAAGAGTACTGGAAAAACACAGAACACAAATTATGTATTTACTTACCTTCCTTTGCTTTTTTATGTTCAAGTCTTTCCTTTTGCAAGGATTTCTCTAATCTTGATCTGTGTTCATATACAACTGGAAAAAAAGAGTTAACATTTTTGTCTTCAAAGAATTAGAAATTTAAAAGTAAAATTAACATCAATTTTTAAAACAGGAAGAAAACAGTGTAGAGTCTTTACACAATTTAAATAAAAACATATGTGTTTTAAGTTCCCCTTTCCAGGTAAAGAACAGACATACTAACAGGCATTATTCTGGGCTGGCTCCCATCCAGCCTGCCCTTTTCTAAAGCCAATACTCTGAATGATGCTTCCACCTTCTTTGCCCGCTCCATTTCCTTCTAGGCCTCTTAAATGCAAGT
Source organism: Symphalangus syndactylus (assembly GCF_028878055.3). Lineage (NCBI taxonomy): Eukaryota > Metazoa > Chordata > Mammalia > Primates > Hylobatidae > Symphalangus > Symphalangus syndactylus. Next base: position 69,657,963 of record NC_072439.2, read on the forward strand.
GTCTTTTTGAGATCTTTTTCTCCTGTCTTCCTGGGCAACTTTGCTCAATCTCATGACTTTTTAACTATCATCTGCACAGCAGTTACCCCCACATCTACACTTCCACCTCTGGCTTCTCTCTGACTCTAGAAGGGTATTTTCTCCTAAATATTCCATAAGTACTACAAAGTCAACATGATCTGCATCTGAATTAAGGCTGCCTGGATCCATAAGGAGACCTCAGCAGCACACCAGTGGAATGAAAGAGGAGGTGTATCTCCTCCTTCCTCCTACGTCAATGAAAACAGACTAGAGAAGCACAGAAATAGAGAAGGAAGGGACTTTCCAAAGCATTTATAAAAGGGTCCACGAAAGAACTAGTCAGGTTCACCATCAGCCACAGCCAGATGAAACCAGCGGCAAACCGATGTTCAGTTCTGTAAGACCTTTCTGCCCTTTATCTTCCCTCCCCACCCAGTCTACTCTGAAGAATCCAGAGTCGCCTGGTGAGTAGGGGAGGAAGAGTAGACATGTTTGGGAGACAACTAGGGAGAAGAAGCATACCACAAAGCTCCTTCCCGCTGCAGGCTCCACACCTACAGCAAGCAGAAGCTGGACAGGAGGGAAAAGGCTTACCTTTGAATGAACTGTCCTGGACTAGACCAGACATAACAATTAATGAACCAAGACTGTGTGTTTATGAATACAAGTTTTGAACTATTTTTTTGCTTTTAATCTGAGAGAAGTTAGTGAAGCAAACAAGTTTGTCTAAGATTTCATCCAGGAACAGAAAACTCAGCTCCACAGAACGGTTTGAATAAGCACCAAGGGAGAGGAGAACAGAGTAAATTATAATTCTGATCTACCCTTTGAATCCTGTTTGTTCAGCGTTATGGTCAAATATGATCTCATTCTTGGCAGGCTAAGCCAAACGTGTTACTCCATTCTTTGGCCAGTCACAAGCTCCCCATGACTACATGCAATTTAAGCATCAATCACTGGCTGACCATATACAATTCACAGAACAGCCCCAACACTACTGGCTGCTGTCAAAGTCATCAGGGTCCCAGAAAACTCCCTTTCCCCATCCCTGCAGCAACCCCTTGCTGCTTAAGGGATTCCCTGCCTCTCTTCTTGCCCTTTCTCCATTGTTATGGTGGCCAACAACCACCACTGTCCTCCTTCCAGGTTGGCCATCATCTCCTGAGTTCTATACCTTCTCCCCACACTGTGTCTTTGTCATCCCATATAAAACTTCCATTCTCAGGACTCCATCTACTATCACCATAGACCCTACCTCTATTCACACCTCTGCTAACATCTCTGTCTCTAACTCCTAGAATGCCTGTGACCACTCAAATTGGTATGGTGTGGTCCTCTGATGACATGCATACCCCAATCTCAACTTTCCCCTCATCCGTAGGCAGTCATTGCAATAATCCCTGCCCCATCCCCTTCCTCTACCAGGGTTCCTTTCCCATTCACTAGATGATCCTTCCCCCTGCATTATTATTATTATAAAGGAATTCAGTATAACTCTATATTTATGGCATCTCTACTATGTACCCGGACAGAAGTGTAAAACTGGGATAAAAATAGTTGTGTTCCAAAAAGTTTGGTTGCAAGTTCACTGCTAAGAAGTAATATTTTTTTCAAACATATACATGTATGTGTATATCTTCGGCCAATTGGACAAATGTTTGCCCCTTGGACAATTACTAAAATCCTTTCAAAACTAAGAGGTTCCTTGGATTACTACTAATACCCCATCTTAAATTAAGTTTGGAAAAAGGAAGGGAAAGCGTAATATTAGCCCTATAGAACATCACAAAGCCAAGCCCTGAACTGTGCACTCACAGTCTTTGAGAATTTCACTGAGGTGGGGGAGACATATAGGGAAAGAGCTAAATTACAATACTATCATGATAAAACAGAGGCAAGAATAGGACGCTCAGGAACACATAAGCTCCCCAGCTGGAAGGAAAAATACTCCCTTCACTGCCAATCCACTGGCCAAAGTTCTTACAGTCTGGGTAGAAAGTTAAAAGGGCATAAATGTGCCAGTTAAAAGGGAATCTGATTGCACTAATGGACATATTGTAGACTGAACTTCAGCAATCATGCAAAACTTTCAAAGAAAGGAACAGGTGAACTATCCAAGATCCTACAGCAGCAAAGTCCTCAGTATAGGCGGAAACAATTCTAACCTAGCAACACCTATAATAATAATAAGAAGAATAAAACCTAGCAGCATAGTCAAGAAAAACATACAAGGCAGACTGTTCATCACCCATCCCACTCACCTCAGACTAAATATTAAACATTATTGTAGAAGGTTAAGGATAGAGGGGAAAAAAGCTGAATTTACAAATTACAATCTGGTGGAATTGTTGTTTACTTAATACAATGCAGCAGCAATCAGGGTAAACTCACTTTTGCAAACTTAATATTGTGTGGTACCAGATAATCAGGTCATAATTATCTTCGGCTTAGGAAGGATAGAAGTCATCAGCATGATTTCATCTTCAGTAAGAGAATGGAGGCTCTGCTAGATGAAACCAAGTAGAGAGGGAGTGTGGGGGATACGGGTGAAGAGTGCTGGGTGCAGGATGGTATTCCATTCTTTATTCTCTTCCCTGGGATTCAGTCAGGAAAATAATGCCCTGACAGCTGGCCCAAAGCACCCATTTATCAAACTGAATCATACAACTGTCTGACAGTTCCACACTAAATGGAAATTTACACATTCAACATATTAACAGCAGTGTGTCTCAAGAGCCAGGAGATCATAGGACACAGTTATAAACTTTCATAAATAACCTAAATAAATCCTATAAAATGTCCACAGAAAGGCAAGCGTGTTTGTGAATTATTGTTAAACTTCAAAGGTCTTAGAAAAGCTGAGAAATATTCATGACTACACAGCATGGCATCATAATAGCAAACTGTTAACACAAGAAGAATGTATTTTTGCAAATACAGGAGAGAAAAGATGTGGCAAACAGGAATAGAGTATATATATGCAGAAACTATGAGGTAATTGTGCTATTAATACTATCTTACTCAGAACTGGACAAGCCATCATTATAACAGCAGCTTCTAATCCTGATGTAATATAACTTAAGAATTCAGAAATGGTTTGAAGCCTGGAGAATATCACCAAGGAGCAGGAGGGTGAAAGAATGGAGCAGCAGTGACGGATGGAGACATGGAGAAGGGTTGTTCTTCACCAGGCTCAAGAAAAGAATAAAGGAAAACAAACTGAAAAAGCCTTAAACTATAGGCTGAAGAAACCACATCAGGTAAAGGGAAGTCAGAGTGAAAACTGGCCCTTCGAACTGAAAAATCTAGAAAGAAGAGGAGGAGAGGGAGAGAGGCAGGTGCTAATATAAGGGCTGAAGGCACAGCCTTGATGCCTGGGTTAAAATCCCAGCTTCATTTCTCATGAGGTGAGCTGCTGAACTTCTGTGAACTTCAGTTTCCTTGTACGGTTTGTGGGGATAATAATAGATGTATCTCTTTGGCTGAATGTCAGAGTTAAATGAGTTCATATATATAAAGTGCTTAGAACACTGCCTGGCACAGAGTAAACACTATTAAAATGCTTAAATAGCTTAAAAGTGCCAGAGAAAAAAATCAGGTGATCTCCCCTGAGCCCTTCCAACCCTACAGTTAGTCTAATAACAAAGTAATTATATGTGTGTGTATATATGCATATATGTGCATATATATATATATATACACATACACACACTCTCTCACACACACAGATGTATACACACACATATATCTGACTTAAAAAGGCAATGACATTGGTCTCAGTTTTCTTTTACTTAAAAAATTTCTTTAAATAAAAGAAAAAGCAAATAATAATTCCATAGGTTATTTAAACCCTTAAGTTTTTAAAAATAAAAACTGAAAGCCAGTAGAACAGACCAGACAGAATTTTTGTGCTTGTACCTCTTTTAGAAAACTTCACTATTAAGCACATACACACACATACGCACTACCTTTATTTCCTTTACTATGCATTCTCCAGGCTTTTGAGCTGTGATTTATCTAGCTAGGTTTACTGTTTCACTTAGAATGAGGATAGCTAATCAATCCTTGTCACCTATCTCTATTTTTCTATTTATACTCTGAAGTCAAGGGCATCAGTCAAGATGAACTAATGCTGCTAAAATCTCTGCAACAAAAAGCTATATATTGAATATTCTCATAGCACCAAACAAGTTTAAGGAAAAATAAGTATGAAAATAATGGTTCAATCTCAGCAGTCAAGATCTTTAATGCAGAATAACACTGCAACAGGAATAGGATTTGAATCACAAGAACTCAGGAGGAAAAGATGAAAATCCATAATACTCATCTCATCTCCTGCTTACTTAAAAGGGGTTTAATATTTTCCATGCAACCACGAATGGAAAGAGGTTTTATTCCCCCCAAAACCACTCAGGAGTTTAAAAACGTGCCAGCTTCCTATAGCAATTTTCCATTTTAACTCTGACTTCCATCTGAAAGTCACACGAGAAATCAGCTGTATACATTCACTTATGGGCAAAATGCATATCTATGCAATTTCAAGGCAAATTGCTCCAATTCAGAATCAGAAAGCAACACTCCAAAATTAGGCAGAAAATATTGCTAAGTGTTTTGACATCTTAAACCAAGACAGGGCAATGTTTCTTTGGCAGAAGAAATAGCCTGTGAAATTTTGTTTTTGGTCCTGACTGTAACATAATGTTTTATTTTTAAAAAACAAACAACAAACAACAGAAGCTTGGTATGAAAGTCACACAATTCAACTTGTGAAAACATTTAGATTTGCAAGTACCTCTATCTTCTTATATATAAAACAAAAATTAAAATGAACAAAGTATGCTTTTGATCATTGTGACTGAAGAATGTTTAAGCATAATAGTAAGAAAGGTGACACAAAAAGGAGAATAAATTGAAATTAATATAGGTCTCAGACTTCAATACTTTTGAGGGTTTCTTTGGGGCTAACGTCATAGAAATTAAGAGTCTTTATGTAACAGTTTTTGGTTGTAATTCTAAATCACCAGAGGTGGGGTGGAAGCCAGCCACCTGCCCACCCCATTCCTCCATGAAAGAATGAGTTGATGGGTCAACACAAAGTCAACATCATGCATTCTTCCAATTACTTTTCCTTCCTTCTTCCATAATTTTACCTTACAAGAAGTCTAAGAAAGAATACTGGAGATCTCCTAGAAAACAACCCCCATAAAAGAAATAAATAAAAAGAAAAAGGAGGTGGACCACTATTACCATTTTAAGGCTCACACAGGACTCTCCCTCCAGTGCCCAGGAGTAGGGAAGGGCATCGCTAGGGCACAGACTTTGGTTCCTCCTCGTTTCCTTCAAAAACGTCTCCTCAGAGTTCTGCATCCATCTTCAAAATTTAACTACAACCTCTCACAGATGACTCCCAAACCATGAAGCCCAGATTTTACTTCTCACTCAATTCCAGTTTCATTCCTTCAATAAAATTCAATCTTTTGAGTCTGCTTCATAATTTATGGCTGAATTTAATTTTTAATAAGCCCTTTCCTACACATTCAAGGCCCAGGCCTGGGGGGCAAAACCTCCCAGTGGCTCCTCACCACATTGGGAGTGAAACCCCACAAGGCCCTCACAGGGCCTTACCCCATCGTTCATCCTGCCCGATCCCAGCAGCCTCCCCGTTAGGCCTGAACATGCCAGACACGCTTTCCCCTCAGCTCCTCCTACTGCCTTTCCTTGAGCCTCACTGCTCTTTCTCCAGGTATCTGAGCAACTAGCTCCCTTACTTCCTTCAAATCCTCACTAGAAAGATGCATTCACACCCAGAACATCCTGTCTAAAATTGCAACTAGCTTCCTGCCCTCAGTACTTCCAGTCTCCTTTCCTACGTTATTTTTCTCTTTAGTGCTGATCATTGTGCACTACTTTATTTTTACTTATCAATTTCCTGTCTATCACAAAAGAACAGAACCTCAATTGAGGGCAAGAATTTCTGAATTACTTTATTTCATTATTGTATCCCTGTGATATGGTTTGGCTGTGTCCCCACCCAAATCTCATCTTGAATTCTCACATGTGGTGGGAGGGACTCGGTGGGAGATAATTTAATCATGGGGCAGGTTTTTCCTGTACTGTTCTTGTGAGAGTGAATAAGTCTCGTGAGATCTGATGGTTTTAAAAAGGGGAGTTTCCCTGCGCAAGTTCTCTTCTTTTGTCTGCTGCCATGTGAGACATACCTTTGACCTTCTGCCATGATTGTGAGGCCTCCCAAGCCATGTGGAACTGTAAGTCCAATAAACTGCTTTCTTTTGTAAATTGCCCAGTCTGGAGTATGTTTTTTTCAGCAGCACGAAAACAAACTAACACAGTAAATTGGTACCAGTAGAGTGGGGTGCTGCTGTAAAGATACCCAAAAATGTAGAAAGACTTTGGAACTGGGTAACAAGCAGAGGCTGTAACAGCTTGGAGGCTCAGAAGAAGACAGAAAGATGTGGGACAGTTTGGAACTCCCTAGAGACTTGTTGAATGGCTTTGAGCAAAATGCTGATAATGATATGGACAGTGAAATCCAGTCTGAGCTGGTCTCAAATGGAGATGAGAAACTTGTTGGGAACTGGAGCAAAGGTGGCTTTTGTTACATTTTAGCAAAGAGATTGACAGCATTTTGCTTCTGACCTAGAGATTTGTGGAACTTTGTACTTGAGAAAGATGATTTAGGGTATCTGGTGGAAGAAATTTCTAAGCAGCAAAGCATTCAAGAGGTGACTCAGGGCCGGGCGCAGTGGTTCATGCCTGTAATCCCAGCACTTTGGGAGGCCAAGACGGAGGGATCATGAGGTCAGGGGATTGAGACCATCCTGGCTAACATGGTAAAACCCCGTTTCTACGAAAAATACAAAAAAAAATTAGCCGGGCGTGATGGTAGGCACCTGTAGTCCCAGCTACTCAGGAAGCTGAGGCAGGAGAATGGTGTGAACCCAGGAGGCGGAGCTTGCAGTGAGTAGAGATCGTGCCACTGCACTCCAGCCTGGGCAACAGAGCAAGACTCTGTCTCAACAACAAAAAAAAAAGAGGTGACTCAGGTGCTGTTAAAGGCATTCAGTATTAAAAGGGAAGCAGAACATAAAAGTTCAGAAAATTTGCAGCCTGACCATGCGACAGAAAAGAAAATCCCATTTTCTGAGGATAAATCCAAGCTGGCTGCAAAAATTTGCATAAGTAACGAGGAGCTGAATGTTAATGCCCAAGACAATTGGTAAAATGTCTCCAGGGCATGTCAGAGGTCTTCACAGCAGCCCCTCCTATCACAGGCCCAGGGGCCTAGGAGGAAAAAGCGGTTTCATGGGCCAGGCCCAGGGTCCCTGTGCTGTGTGCATCCTAGGGACTTGGTGCCCTGTGTCCCAGCTGCTCCAGCCATGGCTGAAAGGCACCAACAAAGAGCTCGGGCTATGGCTTCAGAAGGTGCAAGTCCCAAGCCTTGGCAGCTTCCACAGGGTGCTGAGCCTGCAGGTACACAGAAGTTAAGAATTGAGGTTTGGGAACCTCTATCTAGATTTCAGAAGATGTATAGAAAAGCCTGGATGCCCAGGCAAAAGTTTGCTGCAGGGGCAGGGCTCTCATGGAGAACCTCTGCTAGGGCAGTGTAGAAGGGAAATGTGGAGTTAGAGCTCCCACATGGAGTGCCTACTGGGGCACTGCCTAGTGGAGCTGTGAGAAGAGGGCCACTGTCCTCCGACCCCAGAACAGTAGATCCACCAACAGCTTGCACCATGCACCTGAAAAAGCCACAGACACTCAACACAAGCCCATGAAAGCAGCTGGGAGGGAGGCTGTACCCTGCAAAGCCAAAGGAATGGAGCTGCCCAAGACCATGTGAACCCACCTCTTGCAATAGCATGACCTGGATGTGAGACATGGAATCAAAGGAGATAGTTCTGGAGCTTTAAGGTTTGACTGTCCTGCTGGATTTTGGACTTGCGTGGGGCCCACAGCCCTTTTGTTTTGGCCAATTTCTCCTATTTGGAATGACTGTATTTACTCAATGCTTGTACCCTCATTGTATCTAGGAAGTAATTAACTTGCTTTTGATTTTACAACTTTATAAACAGAAAGGACTTGCCTTGTCTCAGATAAGACTTTGGACTGTGAACTTTTGAGTTAATGCTGAAATGAGATACGACTTTGCGGGACTGTTGGGAAGGCATAATTGGTTTTGAAATGTGAGGACATGAGATGTGGGAGGGGTCGGGGTGGAATGATATGGTTTGGCTGTGCCCCCACCCAAATCTCATCTTGAATTCCCATATGTTGTGGGGGGGACCCGGTGGGAGGTAACTGAATCATGTGGCAGGTCTTTCCTGTGCTGTTCTCATGACGGTGAATAAGTCTAACGAGAGCTGATGGTTTTTAAAAAGGGAGTTTCCCTGCACAAGTTCTCCTGTCTGCTGTCAAGTGAGATGTGCCTTTCACCTTCCACCATGATTGTGAGGCCTCCCCAGACATGTGCAACTGTAAGTCCAATAAACCTCTTTCTTTTATAAACTGCCCAGTCTTGGGTATGCCTTTATCAGCAGCATGAAAACGAAATAATACACCCTGGTACACTGAATTGCAGCCATGTATTAGTTTATTCTCATACTGCTACACAGATACTACCTGAGACTGGGTAACTTATGAACAAAAGAGGTTTAATTGACTCACAGTTCCACATGGCTAGGGAGGCCTCAGGAAATTTACAATCATGATGGAAGATGAAGGGGAAGCAAGGCACCTCTTACAAGGGGCAAGTGCCACTTTTAAACCATCATATCTTGTAAGAACTCCCTCACTATTACGAGAACAGCATGGGGAAACCACCCCCATGATCCAATCACCTCCCACCAGGTCCCTCCCTCAACACATGGGGATTACAATTCTAGATGAGATTTGGGTGGGGACACAGAGCCACACCATATCAAGGCATTCAATAGATACTGCATGAATAAATTAATGAGTGAGTGAGTGAAGTAATGAGCAACTAAGTACCTTGAAGGTTGGGACTAGCCACCTTTTTCCTTTTCATCTATATCCTAGCCCCTCACTACCACTTCAGTCTCAATCCCTCCATTCCTAATATCTGGTGATATTAGACAGCACTTGTTCAATGATTGAAATGCATTTGGAAGATATTTCATTCTTTTCCTCCTTTGCCTGCCATCTTTTATGCCTCAGCACTTTTTTAACTGAATTCCCAAATAGATAGGCTCATTAGTACCACATGTCCCAGAAAACAGACAGATAATAGAGATTAAATTTATATGTTGGTATGTAGGCTCACACTATTAGCATTAGTTAAATAATAGTCCTGAAATATAGACACTTTCAGAATGCTGAGAAAAAAAAGAACAGTCAGATTAAGTATTTTTTTACTGCCTGGCAATTGCAGTATTTTTTTTACTATACAATAAAGTTCCTGTAATAGTTCACACAAGTGTCTGTTTTTAAGTTTGCTAATGCATACAGTTTGTAAAGTAGCTTATATGGAAATTTTAACCATGACTTGAATTGGTGCTTAACTGCCTTTTCTTTTGTGGATAAAACTATATCCAGGCTTTTCCTCATGCCACTAATTGAGATTTGGCTTTTTCAAATAAGTATTGTATGAGCCGACTTAACATACCTTTCTTCATGCTGTTCTTTTTGGCATTCTTTCAAGTGCTGAGCTACTAATGATCATTCTCATTATCAGATGATCAGATGAAGTCTATTCACTTCTCATGAAAGGATTCTTCTCTTAGCTGCCCTATTATGTTATAACCCAGCAATGGTCTAGGCACCTTGGGAAACACCAAAGTATAGGAGTTACGCTTATACAAAAGCTTATAATGAATAAATACACGTTGTGAGAAGAGGCTAAGACAGGTAAAACATAAGACAATTAGAGATCACCAAAGGTTAGCCAGGCTAGGATGACATAATGAACTGCTGAGTCAGCAGATTCTTAAACAGACTCTTTTTGAGAGCTGAAAGGAATAATATCCTCCTCTTCCATAAAAAGGCTGCATTCTACAAAGCAAATATTATATTCTCAAAGACATGTATAAGTGTACATACATATATATTGGAAACTTAAGGACTCACAGTAATAGAAATAAAAGTTATTCTAAAATTAGATGTCTATAAATAGAACCTGTACAGGTTCTCTCACCTAGCAGTCAGATTGCAGCTGGACAGCATCACAGTATTTCAGAAAATTATGCACAAGAGAAAAAGAGAGGCAGAGAGGAAGCAAGAGAAGAGGGGGCTGTTTCTTGCTCCCAAAATTGATACAAACGTGTAAGAATGCCCTTAAGATGGATAAAATATGCAAAAGCACATTGCTTTTAAAATGCAACTATGAATAGTTTTCAAAATCAATGTGCTTGAAACAAACCTAAAAGACATCTAATTTCATAAGTTGTCTGATTTTTTAATAGGAACTTGCCTTTATGGACGCTGCAAGTAATGCTAGCAAAAAGGAAACAACCTAAAATCCAGTACTCAAGTATTAACCCCTAAAAGTTTTATGTCATATTGCAGAGAATACCCTCAACTAGATTGGAATGAGCCTAACTACCACCATCTTCTTCAAATCAATGTAGCAGTACACACAAGTTAACTCACCTTCATTCAAACTTCCAATTTCAAGTTCTACTTCAAAATAAAAATATGCAACATATCTTGGAAAAGATTTCATAAAAGTAAGGCTTGTAAAAAGATGCTATTTGAGATCTCTTAATCTTATTTAAGGTTGCTACTGCATCCCAAATATTTCATTCAACAAATCAAACAAATATTAATTGGGCCCCTACTATATGCCAAGCAATGTTCAGATATTTGGGGACATACTGTAAGTAAAACATAAAAAACAATTTGCCTTTGGGAGGATTTTATTCTGACAGAGAGCTATAGATGATAAATAATAAATAGAATATATAATATGTTAGCAGGTAATTATTGCCACAAAACAAGAAGGAAGTAGAGTAAAAGAGATTGAAAGAGACTGGAGGCATGGGGAGAATGGGCCAGGCTTCATTTTAAAATAGAGTGATGAGGGCAGGCCTCACTGAGAAGGATATTTCAGTGAGGACATGTGAGCCAAGGCTTGAAAGACTGAAGGGGTCAGTCAGTACTACAGATATCTAGGGGGAGACTGTTCCAAGATAGAGGGAGTAGCCCATAGGAAAGCTGTACAGTGCAAGCACACTGGGATGTCCTAAGAGAAGCAGACAGGCTAGAGTGACTCAGGCAGGGTGAGCCTGGAAGGTCAAAGCATAAGGGAAGGGGAGGGGGCAGAGTGCAATGGTCACAGGGCCCACTGAGAACTTGGGATTTTACTCTCGGAGAAATTGAGAACCATTAGAGAGTTCTTTTTTTTTTCTTAGAGATGGGGTCTCACTATGTTGCCTAGGCTGGACATGAACTCTTAGGCTTTAGCAATCCTCCTGCCTCAGCCTCCCAAGTAGCTGGGACTACAGGTGCATACCACCATGCCAGCTCCGGTGCAGAGATCTGAGCAGAAATGATGTTGACTTAGGTTTTAAAATATTGAGCTCTCTAGTCAGACTGCATGGGTACAAGATGCAAGCGGGGAAACTACTTCTGCAGTAATTGAGGCATGAGGGTAATGGAAGAAGAGGACCAGTGTGCACGCTGTGGAGGTCATATGATATTTAGATTCTACATTTATTCCGAAGATCAAACTACTGCATGTTATCAGCTGAGATGGGGAAGGCCAATGACGTAATAGTTTTGTGAGGAAGATCAGAAGTAAGATCTGATTATAGAGTGATGTGCTCAGCCTGGAAGAGTCAAGTTAGACTCCCAGAGGTTACATTTGGTTGGGTGTTGACAGATGACAATGGAGGAAGGATAGAGAAAAATCCAGACATTGGAGAGGGAATGTGTGGGAACACTGAAACAAAATAAAAAATAATCTGTGGCATTCCTCAAACTTTCCTAAAATAAAAATGTGGAGTGCTTGTTACTGGCACAGATTCCCAGGGCCCAACTCAAATCTACTGAATCCGAATCTACTTGCAATCTGAAAGTTTAGTAAGAGTGCCTCACCCACTCCCCATGAGCTTTTATAGGGGAGTTTTGTCAGTACTATATCTAGCATAGGATTGATGGAAAGGTGGATAATAACAGCAGGGAAGAATGAATGAGACAGGGCTAAAAAGAACTTAATCACATCTGCATGATTGTAAAATTAACTTTATATGTGTAGAAGATAGAGCATCTGAGAGAGAGTAGAGGTTAATGGATTCATTAGCAGGTCATCGCAGCAACCTAAAAAAAGTATGATGGAGGTTAAACTTACATATTGTTTGAATATAACATGACCTTCAGTTTTGCCAATAAAGCAAGCATATTAAAGAGTTGACTTTTTTTGCCAAATATACAAGATTTTAGAGAAGCAAAAAAAAAAAAAAATGGGGCAAAGAATAGGAACTGCCACTTAAATATATCCTACTGGCCAAGAAATATATGAAAAAGTGCTCAGCTAAATTAGTTATTAGGGAAATGCAAATTATAATCATAGTGCAGTACTACTATTCTCCCATCAAAACAGCTAATATAGAAAAAGACGCAAAATACCAATAGTTGGCAAGAATGTCGAGGAAAGAACTCTTCTACTTTGCTAATGGATGTGAAAAAGGTACAACCATTTCAGAAAACTGATAGTGTTAACTAAAGCTGATGAAGGCATATCCTAAGACCTATAAATCCCACTCCTAGGTATGTACCCAACCCAGTACTTGAAATTTATTCACCAAAAGTCATACAGGAGAGTTTCAATTGCAGCGCTACTCATAATAGCCCCAAACTGAAACCATCACAAATATCTATCATAGTAACATGGATAAGCTGTGGTTGTTCAAAATGTAAAATATCATTCAGCAATGTGAACAAACTAAATAATTCATAGATGAATTTCACAAACATGAGGAAAGGAGCCAGACAGCAAAGTGGTACTTACTGAATGATTACATTTATAAAAAGTTCAAAAACAAGCACAAGCGAAACTAATCTCTGATGACAGAAGACAAGATACTATTCACACGGTGCACGTGGGGGCGGCGGTCAGGCAATAACTGGAAGAGAGTAAGAGGGAGCATTTGTGAGTGTCAGTGATGTTCTGATTCTCATGCTGGTGGTGTTGTGATTCTTGGTCTGAGAGCTCGCTACACTGTTTGCTTTGTGAAAATTCATTGAGCTGTTTACTTACTCATGTACTTTTGTGAATGTATAATTCAATAACATTTACCAAAAATTTACAGACTGTATGAAAGAGCTACCTGTTTATATCACATCATGCATTTGTTATTTTTAGTTACATAAATAAAATAGTGAAATATGCAAGAAATGTAGATATGTCACTTTTTTCTATATCCACATCTCCCAAAACACTTTGGTCCAAACTCTGCACATGCATGTCTGACATCTGTGTCTGTATCAACTCAAGTTAGGTTTTTAGCCTCGGACAGTTTTCCGAAGCATACCCATCATCACCTGAAGTAAAGCATTAGTGGAATCTCTGCCTGGTGCCATCACTGGAAATCTTGTCCTAAGCCTGAGATAGGATTTGGTAAAAATCAGGATGGTTGCCATTTCCATTTGTAATGTAGGAACACATTCATGCTTTCTATATCCCTAATTTGAATGTATTGGGGCTTTTTTTAGTGGAAAGGTTTGTTTATAAAGATACTTTGTATTCACAACTGTGAGGACACATCCCTAAGAATAAATTCCCACACTATTTTCAAAGCTGCCATACCCTTTTTAAAAAAGATTTTGTCAGGTGCCCTCCATAATACCTAACCGCATTTAACAGGGTCATGTGGGGCTAATGTGTCTTCCTCACAAATGCTCTATTTAAAATAAGGCCTTACAGAAAGCACCCAGTAATAGCAGAGGCTTTGCACTGACTCCACTTCAAGACTCCCTCTTCGCTGAGGAGTAATTTTGCAGGGAAAGGGAAACCTCACCTCATACTCAAGCACACGTGGTAATCATTGACAGAGGGTGAGGAATGCACTGAAGCAAACTATATTTAGGAAATAGAATCAAAATGCCTGAGTGATTGATTCAAAGTGTACTACGAAAGTAGCTCTGACAACAGTGCCGATATTTCCGGCTTAACTAATGTGTGAAATGCGGATCCAGGTCCAAGGCGGAGGGAGTGAGAGTACACCGTGCCTTCCGTTTTAGACATGTCTGATGTTTGATAGAGTTATCAAGATCGAAACAGAAGTTTAGATCATTTAATCTTAGAAAGTTAATCTTAGATCATTTAAGAAACAGGTTGCTGGTAGCTAGAGGTCACAGCTGGAATCCTGCTTTCACCACCACCTGCATGTCTAAGGCCTAACACAAGTTCTCCTCCGAAATAACCCCCTGCCCACCCACCACTGCCACCTCTAACTCTTCCTAGAATTTTATTTCCCAACACCACCAAACTACTTAACTTCTTACATTTGCCACTGAGGAAACTTAAAAAGATGTTACTCCTAAAGACCATGAAGACAAAGTCAACACTGGGGATAAGGACAACACGAGACATCTAAAATCTGCTTCCCCAGTTTGACTAGAATTCTTAGTGATATCCTACATTTTCTTTTCACTTTCAGATACTTCAAGCTCTCCTTTGGGATGAAAGTGAAAGTATACTTTTTTAAGATTTTATTTTTTTAATAGCACTTTTAGGTTCACAACAAAATTGAAAGAAAGGTACAGAGATTTGCCCATATACTTCCTTTCTTCATATTGGTTACAGAAATGAATATTTTCCTGGTGATTTGCTATGAAGAATACATGTGACTCTGAATAGGGTATCTTCCCCACTGAGATATTAGGCACTGCCTGATTTGGGGGAAGAGGGAACATTTTAATCACTATCACTGCATAGCATGTAAAAGCCTTCAAGAGTAGAAGGCTGAGATCACTGGGTGAGACCCTCAAAGGTCAAATATAAGAGTTATCCTTTCTTCATCCTTTAAGAAAGGACAGGAGAGTGGGGGAGGGGGTGGGAGAGCATCAAGAGGCATAGCTAATGGATGCTGGACTTAATGCCCAGGTGATGAGTTGATCTGTGCAGTAAACCACCATGGCACATTTTTACCCATGTAACAAACCTGCACATTCTGCACATGTACCCCCAAACCTAAAAGTTGAAGGAAAAAAAAAGAAGCGGCATAGTATTTATGGAAGTGTGGGTTTTAGGTGGATAGCAGGAGACTTCTGAGATGATGTGACATAAAGAGGATTTGGAGGATTTTGTGAAAGTTTATTCTGGCAAGCAGGCCTTGAGATACTTCCACTATACCGCCCTGCATCATGTAAATCATATCACCCAAGATGGTAAAGGTGAGATTGGCATTTGCCCTCACCATGGTCCCGGGAGGCTTCCCCGGGCAGTGTGGATGTTCCTGGATGTCCAGTTTAAATATCCTATGAGATATTCTCCCATAGGCCATAGGCATATCTCTGTCCACAGTCTTTTTATAATACTTTAGGTAGAGATTTGTCACTCCCACTACTACATTGTGGGGCTACTTATGAGAAAGTCAGCTTCTTTATGATCTGCAAATTGTCATCTCCTCGAGTCTGGTACAATGTGGTTACCTGCTGAATGTTTGTTAAATGACTGAATTACACAAACAAATAAATCCAAGACAGCACATAATGTTAACAATGTACTTTTCCTATCAATTATTTCATGAAATTTACATAAGAAAAGCGTTAATGGTTACATACCAAGATAAACTTTTGAGTCCGTTATAAGAAGAGTTGAATTTGATAGCCTGACTTACACCAATATATGCATAGGAATTCATTGGCAACCTCTAAAGTTTTTACATGAAAATCAGAGAATACATCTGTACTGTTTAACAAAATACTTGGGGATTTTTTTTTTTTAAGAGACAGGGTCTTGCTACATTGCCCAGGCTGGTCTCAAACTCCTGGCCTGAAATGATCCTCCCACCTCGCCCTCCTGAGTCGCTGGGACTACAGGCAAAATCTATGCCTGGCTTCATGGGAAACTTTTAAAGCAGCACAGTAAAATCAATAAACAGTCCAGATCTGTGGAAAGGTGCATGACTGGATGCTAAAGAAAAGAAAGAAAAAGAAATCTTTGATGATACATATAAGTATTCTAATTAGACTTCCAGATTTTTCTTTTCAACCCCGTTTCACAGAATTTAGATTAAGGCTATTGAATATAACTTAAATAGGACTGAGACGGTTTAGCCCAGAAGGAAAAAAAAAAAGGGAGAGAAAAAAAGACACAGAGAAACAGATGGTGCCAAGAGATAATTTAATGAGGATTTCTCAAGTAGTTTGGGGAAAATAACACAGGCCCAAGAATCCTGACCTCCTGGCTGCCTGACACTAACAAATTCAGTGTTCACAACTAAGAAACTTCACCTTCTTTTTCCTCAGTAATAAAATGAAGCTGTTGTAGAGTTAAGTCACCGATGTCCTCCTCATGTTAAAATTCTGTGATTTTAAATATTCATGTTTATAGTAAAGGAGAAGAGTAGTGGCATCAGCTATACATAATTCATTTTAAATTGGTTTTGAATACGCTCAGTGACTTAAGTTTAAGTAAGAGAGGAAAGATTCAGTTTAGCACAATGCTAAGAAAGGCTCTGATTTTTCAGGAAAAGCCTTTTGGCAAAAGAAGACTATTTTTTATTTATCTGTCACCTATGATTTTCAATAACTTGAAAAATATTATACATAAACTAAGACCCTGCCCATGCTTAAGGTGTCCTACAGTGAGGCTCTCTTTTTCTGTATGTATGACTATGTAAAATGCGAACACATTATCCTTTTCTGACACTGAATAAATAATAAGGCAGTAAATGCATACAACTGCCACTCTAATTGCAAACGGGTCTAATGAGATGCTTGCTTGGTTTTCCTTGTCTTGTATATGACTTTCCATTCACTTTTCCCATAATAACTCTTCCACATACTGGGACATAAACAAGCATATCTGGTGGACAACCTGGACACAGAGGTGGAAGAATCCAACCTTCAGGTTCCTCCATGGACTCAGCAGAGCTCTGCATGTCTGCTTGCATGTTTCTGTAAACAACATGTCATACAAAAACCGGCCAGAGGCTAGAGGTCCAGAGATCTGGTTTAATTTTTAATCTGAAAAGTATTTCATACCTAATATTTCATCATTAGTAAAATAAAAGAGCTTATCAACTGATTTCTAAAGCTTCTTTCTGCTGTAACATCCTCTGATTCTCTGATCTGGTTTAGAAGACAAGGATACAGAATCAGAATTGTGAGTGACCTGAATAAATGTTTAAGATCTTAGAACATAATAGTGATGTTCAGAAAGAATACTGACCTGACTAGACAGAAGGACTCAGCAGGGATACAAAAGACGACAAGAAGAGAAGGGGTAACATCTTTTTAGCTGAAGGACTTATGGCCCTTGACTAGGGCTGAAGGGCTTAAGATCTTTTTTTTTTTCTGCAAAGTATCTGAAAATGATTAAAATTATTTTGACAGCTGCAAGTAATTGGGAAGTAGGTGAAAACAGGAAGTTCAGGCACAGAATAACCTCACTAGTTCCAGATTCCACCAATAATTCAGTATTCATGGTAATTTGAACATGAGTAGCTGATGTTTATTATTATATTACATATTCATTTTCAAGCAATAGAGAATAAAACTATAACTATCCTTTTCAAGTAAGACCCATTAGAATAGTAGACATTTTACCTTTATTTGCTGTTATTTTCTCACTGACAAAATGTAAATAAGAATTTCTCAGGGAGAACAGTTATTCCACTAAAGATCTTGGTTCTATCTTTTATCACCTTGCAGATAAACCTGTCACTATGAGGTAAAGTATACTTGTAGATGAATGTTCATCTATTCAGAAAAAAAAAGTGTCCTTTAATACCTACTTTAGTATCAATCATAACAAACTATACTTTTATAGTCCTTTACAGTTTATATACAAAGAACTTATACATCCAATTCACATGTACTTTGTGGGTGAACAAGTGAGGTGCTGATTAAAAATTACTAGTATCTATTCATTAGAAGATCTAGTGACCTTTTTGTAGCCTTAGTTTATCTCACATGCACAGTGCTTAAAATGCATTAACTTAAAAAACATTAAACTTTTTTGGTGATTTAGTATGGTCTTCTTTCAATGTTCTGAATTTCTGAAGAATTACTTCATAAGAAAAATAAATCACTTAACATGGTAGTTTTCGTGTCATTCAAGACACTATGAGAAACACACTGGTATCTTGAAATTTACTTTTAAATCCTTTATACAACGTATCCTCCTACCCTCCATAAAGCTGCATGAATACAAGTAACTAAGATAATTAAGACAATTTTTAGTCAGTATTCATGCTTAGTTCTTTCACTTTTGCTTTAGAATCTTGAAAAAACACTGGGTAAATGTTTTGTTTAAAAATTTAAAGTGCCCACTATTATATGCCGCTCCTAATGAGCATAATTTTGTGACAACTTTATTAGTTATTCAGTGATGGAATAAAAACTACCATACTTACAACTAGTCCATCTCTTCATATACCACAAATTTCTGAATGAAGAATACTAGCCCTTGACTCAAAGCAACAAACTTAGGAATACACATTAAGCAGTTATCTAAATGGATACATAATTAGCAGTATATGTAGGCAAACAAAAAACAGAGAGGTTATTAGCTTTTCCTCAGAGGCCATCAAACGCACACACACACACCACAATACAAAAGAGCAAAAAACAACAAAAACTCTTCTGATCTAAAAGTAGTTGCCTTTAATTCAAAAAAAAAAAAAAAACACACACACACACAAAACTATCTTTTTGTTAAAAAAAAAACAAAAAAACACGAGATAGAATGGCGTATTTTATTCTGTGTATTTTGTTTTTCATTGTTTATTTAAAACTCAATATTTTTCTAAACTGAAACACACTAAATGTTATAGTAGTTAATAAAAGTAATTATAGAGAATGTAAATGAATGAATGAATGAATGTAGTTGCCAAAGTACTGACAGAACCCAGCAAATCATTCCCATATTAACTGCATCAAAGAATACAACATAGCCATTTGAAAAAAAAAACAAGGCCAGGATTCATTAAAAATTCCCATAAGGCAGAAAGAACAACAACCCTATATTATCAATATGCAAAATATACATGATATTTATTGTGTGGGGCAGAAAGTATTTCCATCATCTTTTCTTTCAGAGTTTTTTTTTTAAATGAATCTGAACAGAAACAAAATATAACCAGAGTATATTAATATTTTCTGGGCTGGTGTTTCACTAGGAATATACAAAATAATTTTACACATTTTTAACTTCAGAACTGAAAAATAAAAAAATGCTAGGAGCTTAATTTCTCATTCTGAATTTAAATTAATGTATACAATATCACCATATATTTGATGGAAATATATATGTGATACTACTGCACTATAGAATTAAAATAACTTTCACAAGATTTCAACAAAACAGATCAGTAGGTCATCTATGTAAGATAAAACAAATATTGAAAATTCATGGATGCATTTTTCTGTTAGGCTTGCATTCCTTATTGTGACAAAAATAACTGAAAGTAAACCAACATAAAAATCATTGTGACAAATACTGCTTATTCAACACTTTGTGTAAGAAAATAAAATTTAAAAAAAATCTCTTAAAATGTGGCTTCTGAATAGTCACATTTTTTAAAGCAATTTTTTTCTGAATTTTAAAAAACAGGTATGCAACTTACTGTTTATATGTCAACTTCCTGCAGGATAAAAATATGTTTAAAAACAATCTGTTCTTTTTTTATGCATATCCAATAAGATACCGCAATGTTAACTTAAGGATAGTTTTTTTTAATACTAAAAAGGGAAGTTTCTTATCTGTTCATCTATTTTTTTCTTATTTCTCTAAAATTTAAAATAGAAATAAGAATACATAAAAAGCAAAACAAAACAACTTAGATTTTAAAAAAGAGTTGCATACCCATTTGCCATTGATTCTGTAAATGAAGAATAAACACTAAAATTTTATAGAGATTCCTTTGTCAATTACGAATGCCTTATTTTACCTCGTAAAACTTTTCTGCACTTTAATTTTTTTTTTTTTTTTTTTTTTTTTTTGAGACAGTTTCACTCTTGTCGCCCAGGCTGAAGCTCAATGGCGCGATCTCGGCTCACCGCAACCTCTACCTCCCGGGTTCAAGCGATTCTCCTGCCTCAGCCTCCTGAGTAGCTGGGATTACAGGAGAATGCCACCATGTCCAACTAATTTTTGTATTATTAGTAGAGATGGGGTTTCACCATGTTGGCTAGGCTGGTCTTGAAATCCTGATGCCAGGTGATCCGCTCACCTCAGCCTCTCAAACTGCTGGGATTACAGGTGTGAGCCACCATGCCCAGACTGCACTTTTAAAATCGCTACACAAACTATCTGTTTAAGTTTATATCATACCAATTAATATGCTGATTTTCTTTTCACTAAATGATGCTCATTTAAAATAAGTGGAGTTTTATTTCACACTCAATTTTTGGAAGAAAGCGAAAGATAAAAAGGTACTCATATGACCACAGCATTGCTAGGCCCAAGGGACAATACACATTTTAGTTGAATCTTCCCATCTGATCTTTATTACCAGTACTGGAAGAGCATTAATGTTTCCAACGATGAACATTTTTACCAATGAAGTCAAGCAATTAATATAGTTTGAAATGCTTTTCAGTAATATAATTTAAAACAAGAAGTTTCTTTAATTGATTTTCCTTCATTTTTCTAGGAAAAAAAATTAGCAGAGATTTTAATAAAAACTCAAATTCAGTGGAATGATTTAAATACAGAGACCAGAAGCCATATGGATAGAGAAGGTAATAAGTTTTCTATTTAACATTGCCACCTAAATTCACCAGAATATTTCATTTCCTGACTATTCCACTTAATTGAGTTTTGCTGCTTTGATGTTCTGTCTTTGAATAAAATGAATTAACTATGGAAACGGCAGCCTTTCAAAGAGCATTCAAAATATACTGCATAAGAGAAATAAAAATGCCTGTTAAAAAGTATCTTGTAATATGCTAAACTAATTTTCCTTAAAGGAAATCTTAAAAGGGGATCATTAGTGATTTATGTCACTTCTATTTTTATTTCCTTAGTGTTACATAAAATCATTAATATAGTTAATTTTCAACTATGAAGTCTTTGTATAGAAAGATGGTGCTACTAATTCACCATTAGTAAGGTAAATACTTTAAGTTGTTTTCCTAGAAGTTGTAACTTACCATTACACACATGACTCCAGAAAACATAATCCTTATTTTACTAGGCAATGACAAAGGCCAAGTAGCTAGGTAACTTACCAAAGGTCATCCAGGTATTTAATTATAAAATCCAGGCCTGTGCGGTGGCTCATACCGGTAATCCCAGCACTTTGGGAGGACTAGGTGGGCGGATCACAAGGTCAGAAGATCGAGACTATCTTGGCTAACATGGTGAAACCCCATCACTACTAAAAATACAAAAAATTAGATTGGCGTGGTGGCATGCACCTGTAGTCCTAGCTACTCAGGAGGCTGAGGCAGGAGAATCACTTGAACCCGGGAGGCGGAGGTTGCAGTAAGCCAAGATTGCACCACTGCACTCCAGCCTGGGCAACAGAGTGAGACTCCTTCTCAAAAACAAAACAAACAAACAAACAAACAAAAAATCCAAATTTTATAGACCTGAACTCAGGTCTACACCATTCCAAATTGGGAAAATACATAGTTTCTTCATCTTCCTGAGTTGGGTGTTCACACTATGGCATCATTAAAGTCTCTAAAGTAACCTTCTATCTGGTGAAATACAGACTCAAAGGTAAAGTAAAATTGTACATTATAAAACCCAAATGAATTGTTTTTACTATTCTCTTCCAATAATACAATTAATCAATAATTGCCAATGGTTTCAACCCATGGAAACTACCTTAATTTTCATTAAGGTTATTAAAGAAGTTCAAACAAAAAAGAAAGAAATATTAAATTCTGTGAACTTCCTAGAAGAGGGTTGTTGCTTTTTAGCTTGAAAGAGAAAGGTTATTTATTCAATGTAATGCCTCTGTGATTAAAGATCAAATCCATATCTTAAAAAACAAGTCAGAGGTGAGTTCCTCAACTTCTATACCTTCAATAATAAGTTCGCTCTTCTTTGTTAGTGGAGGTTTTCTACTCTAAATTGCTAAGTCTATTCTAAGATTAGTCCTTTTTAATTCAAAGGTGATAGCTTTTTTTGTGTATTCTACAAGCCAGGGGCTGGAAATTCAGAGTCAAACTGGGCCCAGAGAATAGTACCTGGGACACACTGATTACAGCAGTCACCTGAGCCTGGGAGGGAGGATATCAGTGGTACAGGCTCAAGCACGACTTAATGAAGGCTTCCAGCTCACATCCCATCATCAGTGATGTTTAACCTCTTGGCACGCATGCAGGAAAGGGGAGTCATGCTAAAGTACAGAGAAAACTGAATTTTGAGTCAACAGATTTACATTCGAATTCCTTCTCTTTTACTACCTTTGTCATTTTGGACACATAAACTTTCTTAGCCTCATTTTTTTTTAATCCATAATGTTAAATATAAGGGCCTAATTCAGTGCATGGCACATAATAGATACTCAATGAATTTCAGCTGAATTTAAAAGAAGAAAAGGACAGAATCTTAGCACTGCTCTCTAGGCAGGAATGATGAATGAATACAATAAATACAACATTAAGAAGACAGCAACCTGGAGTGAAGAAGCTGGCTGTCATGGCAAGTTCTTGATGGTAGGTGGAAACTGTCCCCCACTTTCCCCGGCGCCCCCCTACCTCCAAGAAAAGCAAGGAAACATGGCAACAGAAAGAGGGCCAAACTGAAAAGAGATTTTCTGGGGCAGACCAGACAATCTAGTAGGCCAGAGAGATGACCCATTTTTGCTTGATGACTAAAAGAGAATGCCGACTTCACTGATTTTGCTACTGAATGAGTCACAAGGGTAGGTAACTTGAGAAAGTATGTGAGGGAGTGGAAAAATGTAGGTAATTAATGGATGCTGTAGAACTTACTTTAATTAAAAAATTCCTTACTCTGAATGTTTTGTTAACTTTAAGTATCTACAGTAACTGATACATCCCCCTATGAAACTCCCATCATCTTACTCTTTTCAAAGGCTGAAATGCCTGTGACGGAGTTCCCCTGTTGTAAACTCCAGGCAGGGAGTGAAATACAACACAGCACTTAAACCCGCTTCTGGGAATCAAATCTCGGAAGGATACCTAGAGAAAAAGTTTAATTTTATGGCCAGTCTTGGACTCTGGATTTCCCATAGGGCCAAATTCTGGTACCACTCTGTGGTGAAACTCAACTTGGATCATGTCCCAAATTGCACTGATGATCTTAGGAAACAAAAGTGCCTGCAGGAGTGGTCTTGGGCCAGCCCTACATTGCAGGAGATATACTGTGACATTTCTATGAAACTGGTATCCATTACGGATGCTGTTCACCAAGGCATTTGTCACTGGTCACTCAGTGATGGGGTGGGAAGTCAATTCAACCTAGTGAATGACTGCAGAAGGAAACAGACTGTCAAGTAACATTCTAGCCTTTAACATATTCATTGACTTTGTATACCAACTTTGTAAAGAAGATGTGATTTAAAAAAAAAAAAAAAAGGTTCTGAAAGACTCAACAACTTGCTTGACGACATAAAACTAAAACTTGGCAGAGCTATGAGGCATTCTGACTCCAAAGCCAACTACAATATATTGAACAGAGGCAAAAAGTTCAACAGAAAACTTAAGTAAAATAACACTGTTAAGAAAAGTTGTTAAAAGCATAGGTGAATATCAGACAGATGTAAAAATGGGCCATAAATAACTAAACTAAAAATAAAACCTCCCTAAAACTTAATTGAAAAGAAAACTTTTTGGAGGGGGTGTCTTTTATATTCTTATTATATATAATTTTATCCAGGTTGGTTATTTGGCTTTCAAGCCCACAGAAAAATTAGATGAAGCAACTTTAAGGAGAGGAAGGCAGAATTACTACAGTAAGAAGCTAACAACAGCAAATAATACTATAAAAAATAATCACTACTCAGATAACTTATTCTAAAGACACACTGATCTAGAGCTATTTAATGTATGAGCAAACTGCTCAATATATGATGATCATATATAATGAAACACAGTTTCATGTATTTTTAGTCATTTCAGTGAGGTGGTTGTTAAAAATATATAATTAAATAATTTCCATTTCTATAATACTTACGTAGACCAGGCTTCCTAATTTTGTTGTTGTTAAAAAAATATGGTTGTCTTCTTTCTTATATTCTGAGGATGTCAAAAGGAACACAGTATTCCAGGACAAAATAATAACTGTACTAACCCTAAAATATCAAGAAGGCATTCTATTGTGTAGCCCTCTCCAAGTTTCACACTTCCCCAGCCTTGCAATTTTACTTGTTCTCATATGATGCCTATCATAGTCTGCCATTCCTTACCAATAGGACTTCTTGAGGGTAGGGACCATGTCTTCTTTGTGTTTGTAACTTCAGAGTATCTAGCATAGCGCCTTCTATATAAGGTAAACCAGTAAATATGAGTTAAACTAATAACATTTATGTTTAGTAAACTCATTTAGAATATAGGAATGCATGTGGAAACACATCCATACAAAATGTCTAAAATAAAACTTCTGGAGCTTGAAAAGGCCAACTATCTAATCCATTTATCAAATAATCGATTACCTACTATATTTCAGGCATTGTTTTGAGTTCAAGGATTAGAATAGTGGGCATGGATATGAAATACCAGTTTTTGTATTAAAGGTCTTTATAATCTCATGGTGGAAGACAGACAAGATATATAATAAACAAGGAAATACAAAATGAGATTTCAGCTAATAAGTGCAAATATGAAAATAATGTAGGATAATGGGATAGACAGTACTTGGGTGGATGTACTATTATCATTTTTCTGTTTATATAGGGTATTTTCTTATACACAAAGGAAGAGGTATAACTTCTGTAGATTATTCAAAGGTGAAAATATAGAAGTCATAGGCTTGTTAAAAGCAGCTGTGAGATCTCCAGGGATGGCAGGGCTACCGTAGGAGCTAAGCTTCCAGATTGTCCCCAGTGACCTCTAGCACCTGGTACTCACATCCTGTGTACTCCCCTTCTACACGGTACCATAGTGGGGCTGGCTGACTAACAGCATATGTCCCAAGTGGTGTTATGTCACTACCAAGATGAGGTTATAAAAAAGTCTGTGGCTTCCATGTTGGGCTCCTCCTGTCTAGGATTCCTCACTCTGTGGGAAGCCAGCTGCCATGTTATGAGGACATGTAGGCAGCCCGAGGAGGGGCACACATGGGGAGAAACAGGTATCTGGCCAAAAGTGAGGAACAGCCACGTGAATGAGCTTGGAAGTGGATCCTCCCTGGAGACTGCAGCTTGATTACAACTTCCTGAGAAACCCAGGGCTAGCACCATCCAGATAAGCTGTTTCTGGATTCATGACTCTCAGGAAACTGTGAAATATGAAGTGTTTATGTTTGTTGATTTAAGGTGCTAGGTTTTTGGAGTTACTTGTTACACAACAAATAACTAGTCAACTTTTCAGAAAAAAGCCTTTCTAAATAGTTGAAATCTGAGCAGAGGACTGAATAAAGAGGAACCAGTGATGAACAGACATCAGGGAAGAACATTCCAGACAAAAATAAGGGCGGTTATAAAGATCATGAGAAAGGCATGAGCTGGAGAACAGCTAAAAAGCCCACATCACTGCAATCTTGTTACTGAAATATAACAAAGTAGTAAGAGAAGAGTTAAAATTTCCTTCAAAGACAGATGGGAAGTAACATTACTTAATTTATATGTTACAAAGAATCATCTTTGTAACCTACTGGGCTACTATGTGGAAGGTTGGGGTGAAAGCAGGAAAACCAAATGACAGCCTACATTAGTCGAGCCAAAAGATATAGCTGTCATGTCTAGTAATGCAGATGAGGACGTTAGAAATATTACAACTTGGGAAGATCCTAGATATGTATTTGGAAAACAGTGAACACAATTATATGAAAAACTTAT
This sequence comes from Symphalangus syndactylus, assembly GCF_028878055.3. Lineage (NCBI taxonomy): Eukaryota > Metazoa > Chordata > Mammalia > Primates > Hylobatidae > Symphalangus > Symphalangus syndactylus. The sequence goes on from NC_072439.2 coordinate 69,684,104, forward strand.
CCATGTGGCCCCATATCATGCCAATAGGTTCTGTTTTTTGAGTGACCCAGTTACCACTGGAATAGTCCTAGACAGACAGGAAATTAGATGTGATCTAGTGAGACATAAATCAAAATTCAAGAAATAAATTGTAGGTGTTGTAGTTAAAAATTATAACTTCTTGTCATTAAAATGCTGTGGAGCCTAGAAAGGAGTTCTTTTCCTTTTATGAAAGAATTAAGTAGTCAGTAGAAATGTTCCTTTTGTTCTGATTGACGCCAACCAGACTGTTAAAGTAAGTGCTTAAGCAATCAACCAGTGAAGTTAAAAAAAAAAAAAATTAAGTAATAAAACAGAGATGAGAAAAAACAAAAATAAAGCTAATTTTCTTTCCATATAAACATATTTCTAAAGGGACAAAGTTAATGACAAGAAGTATTTCTTTAAGTTAGAAAACAAATACACTGGTAATTGGCGGAATATTCACTAGTTTTATAGAGCCTTTAGAGCTTCGTTTATTAGGCCTTAACAAGAATCTACATGTTCCTACTGTGGAAATTTTCTGAGCAAGCCCTGTTCTCAAAAAGATCATGTCAAAACACACCTGCTTTTCTTATTGCTTCTTCTATCATATGCACAAAAAGCATGTCAAGACGACTCACGGGAAATAGCCACTGACAAATCAAGTCTATGTTTGTGGACCTAAAGACCAGTTTTCAGTTTCTGACATTCTTAAGGGAACATGGAGAATCAAGTTTTAAAAGATAAAATATAAACAAATTGCTATTTGGTGATCTTCTAAAGAAGGCCAATATAATAAGTGACTAGTCACTTGCTCACTCTGACATATACACAAACATACATATATAATAATATACACATACATATATATATACACACACAAGCCTCAAATTAAATGGAAAAAATTAATGAATGTGCAACTTGAAAACGAGTGTTTAAAAGAAATGCTTACAATCAGATACACTGTTAAAAACAGAGAGACGACAGCTGCCTTTATAAATTTTCCACAACCTTTTCCCAAAGTCTTGGGTATGAACATTTATAGTTGCCATAGTAGGTGCTAAATCATTAAATATTACTGACATATTTTCACTTAATTTTTAAATAAAAGAATCAAAGTGAATATGCTAATTTTTTAAAAGTAAAGCATTACATATGTTCACCAGAAGTTTACATAAAATTTAAAATGCTCAAGCCTATCTGTGGGGCCATGCTCTAACTTGTTCTGGTTTTTTTTTTGTTTGTTTCTTTGGTTTTAATCCACATAAATTAGTATCTAAAAAATAAATCCTGGCCTGGCGTGGTGGCTCACGCCTGTAATCCCAGCACTTTGGGAGGCCAAGGAGGGAGGATCACGAGGTCAAGAGATAGAGACCACCCTGGCCAACATGGTGAAACCCTGTCTCTACTAAAAATACAAAAATTAGCTGGGCGTCATGGCGCACACCTGTAGTCCCAGCTACTCAGGAGGCTGAGGCAGAAGAATTGCTTGAACCTGGGAGGCAGAGGTTGCAGTGAGCCAAGATTGCACCACTACACTCCAGCCTGGGCGACAGAGTGAGACTCCATCTCAATAAATAAATAAATAAATAAATAAATAAATAAATAAAATGGTTAATCATATCACCTTTTGCTGCTAAAATCAACACATTAAATGTCAAAATACTTAAATAAAAATGTTCTACTTATTCTATGTCACTCAAAGAATAGTCATAAAAATCCAGTATGAAAGCTTTTAACAGACTACTTTATTTACATTCTATTACTTGACGGCAGCACTTGAATAACCAAATTTATATTATCCCAGAAAGCTATGGACACTAGGTGCTTCAGGAAGTTTGCTGAATTAAAGGGCAGATTTACTTATTGCCTTTTGTTTAGAATTTATGCTAAGTGCTTATTCATTATTAACTCATACCCTCTGCCTAAAAGTACACAAATGTGACTAAAATTATGTTGATGTTAATATTTTAAAAGTCTGTATCACTATAAAATGATTCTTCAAATAAGGAAGTTTTCTTCTTTTATTTCACACTGTACCTATTTTGAAGTTGACTGTGGTAGATGAACTCATCGTGCCAGATTCTTCATCCCTCACTACTGCAATGATACATCCACATTCTGCCATGCATTCTGCAGTGCTTACCACTCGGAGGGGCAGAGAATTCTTCACCACCCCATTAATGTTTGGCCAATGGAATGTGGACAGAAATAATGGTGTGCCCATTCCCAAGTGTTAACACTTGCCCTTTTGTGGTTCCTATGACCCGCCATCTGAAGAGCATCTCCAGGTAATGCAATCCTTTCAGCCCAGGTTGTAAAATGGAGGCATGTGGAGCTGACCTGAAACTGATCAAAGACCTGGTGTCCAGGCCCAGGCAAATCAGCCCCGGCCAAGCCCTGCCCACCATCACCAAACCACAGCCAAATTGCAGCCCTGTGAACACAATTATATTCATTATTGCAAGTTTGTTGTTGCAGGCCACTAAGATTCTGAAATTGACACACAACAAAAACTAATATATTGACTCTATATCTTTATATGGCTACTCATGTAACACGAGTTGCATCAAACTAAACCTTTTAAATTTACCTCTCCTCAACTAATAATAATTTTCTTTGGCTATATTGTATTTCAGAAAACAGAATGAGAATTTTTTTAATAAAGATTTAAGTTGTCACAGAAAGAAATTCATTCTATTGCTAAGGCCTTATTTCCAAAAATAAACTAAAATATACAGAATAAGCTACACTTAAACTCAACTTATAATTTGGTATCCTTAAATGTTTCTACAATTTACAGTCTTTCATATGAATTGAAAGTAACACACCTCCCTAAAATGTTTGATATACTCTAGATACATTTATTTATTGATTTATTGATTTATTGATTTATTTTTGAGCAGTTTACCTCCAAACTTCACAAGTATAACTAGTATTGGGAGGTGACAGTATGAATCTTGAATTCAAAAAATGTCACTAGGTACAACTTACTACTTTTGAATACCAATATTTTTAGGGTCTCCCTCAATTACTAGATAGGAATCCCCTGTTAATTATTTGAATATAATGAATAGACCTTTCCTTTTTATGTTGTTAAGTAATTTAGAACATTGTTATTTTAATAAAAAATTAAATAGGACATATTTTTGTTTACACAAATATTTTGTTAATTTTTTCTATCATAATTTGTATGGTAGCAAACTTTAGCCTAATGCAAGTTAAATTATCGCAAGTAATAAAAGTAAAATCAATTACATTTTTATATGTCAAAGATCACCATTGCCCTTTTGCCATTTATATATAATAAAGCAAGACTACTGAGAAAACAATGTATGTAATAAATTGCTGAATATGAGTCACTACAAGTAATTCTTATTCTCATCACTGTTCACTTCAGCTAGCACATCAGAATTTAAAAATCATAAAATTTTAACTTAGAAACGCTTTTACAGCTAGTTTAATGACTCACTAGATATTTGCGTTAACTCTGTAATATTCCTCTCAACTGCTCAGTTATATTCTGAATTTTTCCAGTGGTAGAATTTCTCAACCAGCATTTTCCAGAGGTAGCATTTCTAAGCCAGGGTTTTGTTAACTTGTTTCGGGAAACTGATTTAACAAAAGGCAATCGGTGGGTCTGTTGTTATTGTATTTTTATAATAAATAATCATTTTTAAAATGACCCCTTTAGAATATAGAAAGAGAAAAAGCACGTGCCCAGTAATCATGAATAATGGTTAACAAAGAACAGACAAGCCAGCTTATATGTCTAAGCAGTCCTCTGGGCAGCTTATCCCCTGGCTTAACAATGCTACAAATGCTTGTGTTTTGAACATTTAAGTTTTAGTTGTTTTTACTTTTGGTCATATTTAAAAATTTGTACTAACAGATCAGGACTTACAGTTGGGTTGTATGAGGATATTAAGTAACACTAGGAAAGGAGCAATAATAAGTTTTGTAAATGCACTCAAAATAGTCCTTACGTTGCATTATCTTAAAAGTCATCAATCATATCAAAAAGCTGCTAGTCCCTTTAAAAAAAAAAGTTAAAAGAACTAGAACATTCATAGTGGCAGCCATCAATATCCAAATGTCCATCAGTGGTAAATTGCATAAGTTTTGATAGGCTTACACAATGGTGATAATATAGTAATAGAAATGAGCAATCTACAACTACATGTAACAGTCTGCATGGATCTCACAATGTTAAGCAAAAGAAGCCAGACACAAGAGTATATATTGTTTGGTTTTATTTACACAAAGTACAAAAACAGGTGAAACTAATCCATGGTGCTTATTCTTCGAGGTTGGAAGACAATTTTTGAATGAGATGAGTGCAAGAGAGCTTCTGGGGTGCTGGTCTTGCCATGTGTTTTGATCTCATTGCTGGTTATACAGTTGTGTTTGTGAAGTCTCATCAAGCTGTTTGCTTATAATTTGTGCACTTTTATGTATGTAAGTTACAATTCAAAGTTGAATAAGTAAAATGTCAAAAACAATTTTATTTTATCTAAATTGTTATATTTGGTTGGGCTATACACATGCCCAATACTTTGTTAAGGGTTTTAATCTTTTTATCTTATCATTTAGATAACTAAAAATACAAAATTTATAAAAGGGAAAGTTTTCTTAGGTATAAAATATAAGAACTCAATATATTAAATGTAATAGTAATTTCTGTCTAGTTTTAAAACTACAATAAAATATATCATTAATTTTACACTATATTTTAATATATACCTGTTCCAAAATCAAACACAATGTCATTTTGAACATGCTGAAACTGTTTTCTTAAATGAATATTTCAGAGAAAATTGTCAGTCACTTAAAGTAAAAAAAAGTCTTTGTCATGAATATTAAGTTTAAAATTAATCTCTAAAATTATCTTTGTATTATTGTTGCTAATACATGATGCTAAATTTTCCTTTACATAAAATCTCTTTTCTGTCATGTGCTACGTAAAAATGAGGAAAAACCAATTCCTATGGAAGTATATAATAAGAAAAATTTCAAGAATTAGAAGAACAGTTGGGTAACATTTTAATAATGGAGAAAAAAATATGATTAGAGCTGCGGAGATCTTCTGACAAATTCCAGACCTGCCATTAACAAGCTGGGAGATTTCTGTCAGGTCACTGCTGTCCAACAGAAATACACTCTGAAATGTCTGTAACTCTTAAATATCTGGTAGCCCCATTTTAAAAAGTAGAAAGTAAATGTGCACCGTAATATATCAATAATATCTTGTAAGACACAACACAATTAAAATGAGAGTTGTGTTTAACAGAAAAGTATTTCATATTGCTATAGTTTTAAAATTGATATTTAAATTAATGAAAATTAAATAAAAATGCAAATCAAAACCACAATGAGATATCATCTCACACCAGTTAGAATGGCGATCATTAAAAAGTCAGGAAACAACAGGTGCTGGAGAGGATGTGGAGAAATAGGAACACTTTTACACTGTTGGTGGGACTGTAAACTAGTTCAACCATTGTGGAAGTCAGTGTGGCGATTCCTCAGGGATCTAGAACTAGAAATACCATTCGACCCAGCCATCCCATTACTGGGTATATACCCAAAGGAATATAAACCATGCTGCTATAAAGGCACATGCACATGTATGTTTATTGTGGCACTATTCACAATAGCAAAGACTTGGAACCAACCCAAATGTCCAACAACGATAGACTGGATTAAGAACATGTGGCACATATACACCATGGAATACTATGCAGCCATAAAAAATGATGAGTTCATGTCCTTTGTAGGGACATGGATGAAACTGGAAACCATCACTCTCAGTAAACTATCGCAAGGATAAAAAACCAAACACCGCATGTTCTCACTGATAGGTGGGAATTGAACAATGAGAACACATGGACACAGGAAGGGGAACATCACACTCCAGAGACTGTTGTGGGGTGGGGGGAGGGGGGAGGGACAGCATTAGGAGATATACCTAATGCTAAATGACAAGTTAATGGGTGCAGCACACCAACATGGCACATGTATACATATGTAACAAACCTGCACATTGTGCACATGTACCCGAAAACTTAAAGTATAATAATAATAATAATAAAGAAAAAAAAGAAAGAAAATGACATACATAGAAGAAAAAAAAAAGATTCAGCTCCTCAGTCACACTAGGAGTCACATTTCTATACAGGACCCTAGTGGCCACCGTATTAGATAGCACAGTTGTCAAGTTATTCCATCTCTTTGAGGCTTACTTTCTTCATTGATAAACTAAAAATGTTAGTCAAGATAAAGAATTTCAAACTTAGGTGCTTATATAGGCCAGGCCATTAATATAAATGACCAAATCAATGGCAGTGGGAGTTTTGGCCAACTGAAGCCCACACGCCCCATTCCAAATAGGCAGCAAGTCATTCACCTGACACAGAAATGCAGGTCCAGTGTTGCAAAAGGACTTTTCCCACAATGCTGGAAATCTAGATGTTTATATAAAATATTTTTCTTTTTCCATACGTAAACTACTGTGAACTTTTTCAAAGCACTGCGTGGGCTAAACCAAAACATACCCATATGCTGGTATGTGCAACCTGGGCTCTAAGAACTTTCTTTCCTGCTTTTACCAATCTCTGATTTATTTATAGAAGTGATTTGACTTTGACACCTGGAATCTAAAACACACAGCTGGAGACTCAGTTGAGTGGTGAGCATCAAACCACCCCACTGTGAAGTCAAGAAGACAAGCTAAAGATGCTACCAGGTAGCAGCCTGTGGTGAATGTTAGCAGGATTCCAGCATGAGATGAAGTCCTATTTACACCCCAGAATGCAGACGAGTCTGAAAAGAAATTATACTAAGGGAAGGGACAGCCCAATCCCCTAATTCTGGATCAAGAACAATGTGCCAGAGATATTAACATAAAGAAAGGGTAGTGAAGCTGAATTCTCCCCAGTGACTACTGCCCTTGTTACCCTGGGACCCAATCCTTACGGAGCCTGCCTGGATCCTCCAGCATATTGAGACTGACAGTGGAAAGCTGCAGAGGTGAAGCAGAAATTAGTAGCATGAGCAGCCATCAGCATCTTCCATGGACATAGTAGGCAGGGTTGGGAAGCGGGTAAGGGGTAGCAGATGGACTGGGAATATTCTTAGCTGTTTGGCAGAATCTAAAAAAAGGTAGAGTGCCCTCAGAGGTGGCAAAGTCAGAAACTCAGTTTTGTAAGTCCTGTTAAACCTATGTTTAGCTCCAGGGTAAGGAAGCCTTGGAAACTGAGGATTGTGTGAGTAAGAGCCCGGAGTTAAGATTCAAGTAAACTGAGCATTAATCCCACATGTGTCACTGTCTTGCTGTGTGACTTCTGTTTCCTTAAATTTAAAATGGTAATAACACAGTATATTGCTTTACTCTGTAACATAGGGTTGTTTTCAGGATCAAATAATATCATGAATACAAGACAATTCAGAAAGTACACATTTCTCATGTAATTGCAAGACCTTTTTATTTTACTAAGAAATTACTAATGGATTCTAGGAATGCAATTTATTAAAAGCCATTTAAGTGTCCAATCAGAATTATTCTTTAATTTGGGGATGGGAGGGGTTAATGGTCAGGGCTTAAGGGGAACAGCAGCAAACACACTGACTACTCCATTACAAACTCTGCCACTTACAGTCATGTCCAGAGGGGGTTCATGGAGTGGGACTAAGGGAGGTCAAATTCCAAGATGGACTTGAAAAGACCTCAGGAGGAATTTGCCCTAAAGCAGTGGTTCTTAACCTTTTTCAGGTCACTGATGCTTTGAGGAACTGATTAACGCTATGGCTTCTGTCTTGGAAAAAGACACATATACAAAATTGACATACATTTTCAGGACGTTCATGAACCCCCCCCAACCCCCACCCCAAGGATCCCAAATTGAAAATGCCACCCTTAAGGAAGACAGAATCACAGGAAAAACATTCGGTGTGGTCTTAGGCAATGAGCTGGTGCTGGATAGGAGGCAGTTCTAAGAACAGCTGGAAGCCAACAGTAAAGACGAAGCCGACTTTCTTTAAAGCTCAGCCCCTACTCAAAATATTGTTACTGTGAGACCCTTAGATGAAGATGTCTTAGAGTCTCTCTATAAAGGGCCACATATGTACTCACAAATACCACCATTCTAGGTAACTAGTAGCTTCTGCTTCCTTGGACAGTTTCAGCATAAGGGAGCATACTCTAGGCTCAGTCCACATGGACCCTGCTCGAACTCAGTGCAAAAGATACGACAGAAAAAACAATATGTAAGTCTCTCTAAGAACGACACGGCACATTATCAATACATTATAGAACATGCAGGGAATTTTCCTCATTTTGGTTTTGGCAAAGAGAATAGAGAAGAGAATACATGTTACAGAGAGGGTGACGGTGTCGATATGAATACCACCAAGAGCAGGAGTTCACAGCAACTTAGAATGCCAGTGAATATCATGGCAGAAACCTGGCACCCATACACACAGCAATAGGAAAGGAAGAGAAACACTGGTTCTACAGAAATTCAACAATGACTTCTCACTGACAAGAGCAGAACAATCTTTAATTCTTGAATGAAATACAGCCTCAAACACATTTTGACAAAATATAATCTATCCACTTCCCGATCCAATCTCTTACAGAAATATGTTTTGGAAAGTACAATGGAAGTCAAATAAAAAGAATATTTTTCTCATGTATTTGTAATAACTAAACTATGTTTAGGTGAATAAAGACATACTATGAACGTGGGATTATAACTGTTCAGAACACACTTAATGACCTTTTCATAGCATATTCTTATATTCTACTTTTGACTTTATTAATATCACAAAAGAATACTCATATATTGCAATTTTGAAATGACTTTCCAAGTAGGAGTGAATGAACAAGTTGAAATTACCAGTTACAATTAATGCTTTCTTTAAATCAAAAATATCTTGCTAAGACCAGTAAAAGTATCAAAAAAAATCTCCTATCAAATAAAAGAAAAGTTCACCAAGGACTGCAGTCTATAAAGTCAAAAGAACACACTGCAGTGCATTCCTATCTACTTGCCAAAGAAACAGTTTGCATATTATCAATGGGTTTTGAAACTCCCCAAGGACATGATGCCTTCCACTTGGGTATTTTACTTAATGAACTACCGACTGGGTTTATACTTCAGAGAGTCACGTGGATTTTTAATTTTTTCCCAGGTTCAAACGGTTTAAACACCAGGTAATTTCCCTGTGAAGCCATAATTTTAAATGCCACTTCTTGCTAATATATTTCCAGTTTAATGGTAAGTCACATTTTAGAATGTAGTAAAACATTTTTACAAAAGTATTGAGTCAGATAATCCAAGAAAATGATTTAGAACAGTGGTTGGTACCCAGCAAGTGCTCAATGAATGTTAGCTTATGACAACTTTGGGAATAATGATGTTGCGAACAATGACAATAATAATATTCAAAGAACTATACTCACTTTATGGTAGGCCGCTACGAAGGCTGCCCCCAATGATCTCCACTTTCTGTAATTCACAACCTCACTAAGCCCTTCCCTTGTGCTGAATTCGGCATGTGCCGAACATAGAGATTCAATTCTAATGAAGATAATATGGCAGAAGTGATGGGATACCACTTCCAAGATTAGGTTATTAAAACACCTTCACTTTTATCTTCAGTGCTTACACTGTTTATCAATCTCTTGGATCTCTTGCTGATATGGTTTAGCTCTGAGTTGTAATTCCCAATGTTGGGGCAGGGGCCTGGTGGGAGGTGACTGGATCATCGGGGTGGATTTCCCGCTTGCTGTTCTCATGATAGTGACTGAGTTCTCACAAGAACTGATAGTTTAAAGGTGTATGGCACCTCCCCCTTCACCCTCTCTCTCCTGCTCCATCAGAGTAAGACATGCTTGCTTCCCCTTTGCCCTCCACCATGATTGTAAGTTTCCTGAGGTCTCCCAGCCACGCTTCCTACACAGCCTGTGCAATTGTGAGTCAATTAAGCCTCTTTTCTATATAAACTACCCAGTCTCAGGTAGTTCTTTCTAGCAATGTGAGAACAGACTAATACACTTACCCTGGGGGTAACCAGTTATGATATTGTGACATATTCCTGTGGCAGGCCCCAGATGAGAGTGATTGGAAATGGATTTTCTAAGGCCTATCAACAACCACCTGAGTGAATTTTGAAGCAGATCCTTTAATCCCAATCAAGTTTTGAAGTGACTAAACACTGATCAACAGCTTGACTGCAACCTTGTGAGTGACCATGGCAGAGTCACCCAGTTAAGCCCAGATTCCTTTCCCACAGAAGTTGTGAGATAATGTTCATTGTTCTACGACAGTTAAGTTTTGAGATAATTTGCTATGCAACAAGATAACTGATACAGATTTTGAAGTGGGGTGCTGTCATAAAAATCTAAAGGTGGGAGTGGCTTTGGAACTGTGCAGTGGACCTTAATAAAAGTGTTAATGAGAATGTGCCTCGAACACACTGTACATAGAATTTTGGAATTTAAGAAGGCTGACGGAAGGGCTTAAATGAAAGTGAGAAAATGTTTATGGAAACTAAAAATTATGTAGTGGCTAAAGTTTAGCAACACCCATACTTAAGTGTAGTTAACGTGACTAACAGTCACTTATAGTTATATAGGAATTAAAAAAAATAAAATGTGCCAGATGAACTGAGTTAGCCAGTTAAGGACATTTACCAGCAAAGTGCTGAAGATGTCACCTGGTTTCTTCTTACTGTCTTATGGTAAACTATGAGAAAAAAGAGATACATTGGGGGAAGGACTGCTAAACAAAAAGGAGGCAGGACTTGAGTGTTATGAAAATTCTTAGCTTCTCTAGACAGCAAATAATGTTGAAATTAAGAAACAGCTTTTAAGAAAAGATCAATTCCAGGACTCTACCAGAAAAACATGGTCTAAATACAAAAGCGGAGGGTGTCCTATAAAATCGGTTTGTTAAAATCTTGGAAAGATCAAAAGTGATATCTCAGAGTACCATTTCATCAGATGACAGGACCTCCTAAGGGTTCCTCAGATCCTCATAATGAGCCTTTGGGAAATTTAAGGGCATGCAATGTCTCTCCCCGATCTTGGCACAAGCCCAAAGTACAGAAGACATCTCCAGGAGATACATGAATGTGGCTTTTGTCTAATGGAGAAAATTCAAAGAAGTTTCACAGGAGACCCATAAACTTTTTGAGAAGATTGTATCAGCAGAACCACTGCCTATTTGGACCAAAAGAGGTAGAAGCAGTACTAAATTTAAAAAGGCCACAGGTCCTTAAAATTCTACCGGTAGGAAGCAGGCTGAGAAAACCACTCAGCTGCAAACATATGCCACCTTTCACGAAAAAGGAAAGATGACTCAGAGTGGAGCCAAGAAACCAAACGGTACAGTCAAGAGCCATAGAGAACTATTCCCAGGCTTTGAGACCTACTACAAGAGCACTTGCCTTAACAGACTTCAAAATTCCTAGGGACAGGTAACTCCTATTTTTCTCACATTTCTGCATTTTTTTAACAGGAATATCCAGGTATTTTACACCTGTCCTACCACTGTATGGCTGTGTTGAGGGCAGGTAATTTGACTCTGGTTTCACAGATCTACAGATAAAGAGGAAGCATACTTGAAGAATTATAGTTAAAGATTGTATGGATACCTAAGGGGCCTCACCCACACCTGGACCAAATTTGGATGACGTCTAAATTTTGAGGTGATGACCGCCTATACAGTAAAAAAAATATTTTTCATATTTTAATAAAAGTGATGTTTGACATCAATACAATTTAACTTGTTTTATAGCATCCAAACCTCTAAATAAAATATAAAATACTTTAAAACATTTTCTGTCTGTTAAAAGATTGAGCTACTGATGCAGAAGGGCAAGCATCATAGATTTATAATATATTATTTATTAATAAATCTCACTAATATAAAACCTGATAAACTTCTCTAAACCAAATTAACCAATTATCAACTGCCAAATTTTAATCTGTTTATAATATTTGAGAGCATCATAGCTATCATCAAGAGAACACATAAGCAACATTAAAGCTGTCCTAAATATCTTGATTTGCAGATGATTTTTTCTGTTTGTAACAAAGATTCCAATTAAAGGAGGCATTTTAAATGAGATATGAACTGGAAAATGAAACGTTTGACCCTCCTAAAATGATTATAATTTTTTTAAATTCATTCACTCCCAAAGAAAAGCAAATAATATCATTCCAATGTTGTATAATGCCTATCCTTCAGAATGACAGCACATCTTGATTTTCTATTCACTATCATATTGTGACATTTTATATATGAAAAATAATTAAAGCAGTATATTTTAAAATGTCATACAGCTATAGAGAGCAATTTATTTCATGCCCATGTCCCTCTAGGCTATGAGCCTATTTAGTAAAGCTTATCAGTGAAGGACAATGACTGACATGTCTTCTGCATATGCACTCATGGGCCAATAAAAACAAAGAACACAAATATACCATTCAGAAATACACAGCATTGTTTAAAAATAGCAATGCCCATTTCTTCTCACAGAGAAGAGGGTCCTAGTCTACAGAGACAGCACAGGGCAGTGAAGGGGTATTATCTTGTACTGGGAGTCAGAATATGTGGGCTCTCAGCTTAGCTTAAGCCACCTGGTAAGTGACTTATCCACCTTAGAATTCAGTTAACTAACTGTAAAATTCAGTGTCTGTATCCAAGTTGATCAGTCAATGCATTCCTAAACTTCAGACATGCAGGCACCCCTCAGGCGAGTTCTTACCTTACTCATGCAAAACCTGTACAGTCTTTTTTGAATTTACCAAATATTCACTTAAATAAGTTTATTTTTCCTTAAAATAAACTTTAAACAGGAAACTTTAACGCCACTACTTTATAAATGAAAAATCTGATTTACATAGCATTAATGATTGGTAATAGATTTAATTTTAAAATTAAATACAATAATACAACAAAACAATTATTAAATTCTAGCTATCAAGTTGTTGGCTGCCTAACGTCTATTCTCTTTGGGAAAACAGAGAAGCAACTCTCTAGGAGAGAGATTCTAGCATCAAACTGAGAATTTCTCCATTACTTGTCAGGAAAGCACTGAAAGGAAATAAGTTTTTCATTATGTGATTCACTGTTATTTCAGGCAACATCTACATGCCACATAAAATCAACTCCAGTATCAACCAAAATCATCTTTCATACCAGCAGCAAATTTCTTGTACCCTGGAAATGCTGCATCAAATAGTACACCTGTTATTTCTGATTCTAAATTGTATCATGAATCCCCATATGACCCACCTAACCTACTTTCTTAAAACCATTAATACTGTCATGAGAGACACTAAAATAATTTTGAGGGCAATGATGCACCATGGAAAAAGTTACATTAGGGTTCTAAGCTTAGTTTCATTAGGCTAGATCTTGACACTGGCAAGTTAATTAACCTCTCTAGGCTTCATATTGCTCATTCAGATTAAAGTGCTAGTGTCACAGTTAAATGACATAATGCATGTAATAAGCTTAGCATTGAACCTGAACATGGTAGGTACTCAATAAATGTTATGGATTAAAAATAATTTAACTTCCTCAAGTAAGTTTTCAAAATTCTACTAAAATTCACTCTAAAGAACAGTGGCTAAAAAGAAAATATAGTTTATCATTTTTCTTTTATAATAAAGCTATATGATATATAACTTTCACTTCAAAACAAAGCTATAAAACCCATAAACCATCTACTGGCAAAAGTAGCAAAACCACTTTGTCCTTAATGATAAAAGAAGAACCCTTGGCTGTCAAAATGAAAAACAACAACTTTTAGTTGCTATCATGTAAAGCATTTTCAGGTTTTTTCTGCCCCAAAAATGGCTCAAAAGGGTAGAAAAGACAGAGTGAGAATATCTTAATCAAAAAGTTTCAGCCAAGTAGGGCACATAGTGAAAGGAGCCACTTTTAGGCCAGCACTAATAACACTCTTACCTACTAGATGTAGTAAAGGCTGGGCAAAATAAAAAGAAGCCCAATGTTAATTCAGCAACAGTAGTTCTAGTCACCTAATAAATGGTAGTAGTAATATTCTCCAGGACTCATACTAGTCACTTTAGATGCACGATTTCTAATCCATACAAGTTTGCAAGTTAGACATTGTTATCCCAAATTCAAATACGAAGAGGCTGAAGTTCAGAGGTTATTTGCCTGCTCAAGGTCACCCTGCTGGCAAATGCCTGAGTTGCAATGAAACCACATCTGATGCCCCAACCAGCTCTCCCATCACCATTTCCTGCTGCTTTTCTTCTAGGGCATAAAGGTGCGAACAAAACTCTTCCTCAGTACTTTGAAAAGTCACCAGTGATATGTGTCCCCTTTTCTCTCCCTGCCCTCTTCTGGTTTCTCTCCAATCCTTTGCTTTTTGATTCACACCATATTTAGTCAGTATTCATTTCCCCAACTCCAATTCACTTATTCCTTCAGCCATGGTAATGTGGTATTGTACCCCAGCCCTTTTGGAAACTGTCCTTCCTAAGATAAGAAAGAATAAAAAGAAATCAAGGCAAGGCTTCCAATCTACTTGGAACTTAAACTAAAGGCTCCCAGATAACAAGTAATTCTCTTACACAGCAACAAACTATTTACCTGGACACCAGTACTCTCATTAGAGTTGGCATGTTACATATTACAGGGATGACTAAGGTGGGCACAATGTGTGAAATCGATTATAGATTATGTACAAATCATACATATTCAAAAGAATGCTTCACTGAATCAGAGCTTCAAAAGGTATTTGGAAGCTTTTATCTTTTATTCAGGGAAGGAATTTACATACAAATAAAAATTACTGAACTTGAGAGTATTTTTGTTCCATATTCTAAATGGTACAGAATCAAGCAAAAAATGATAGTCTCTTCATTTAACTCTAAGTTGTACTTCAGTGAAGATGTCCATTTAATAGACAATGTCTAGTTCATGTTATAAGTTCTAACGTTGCACTTGAAAATTAGTACACCTACCACACATTTCCCACACTTGTGGTCTAAATTGCTGAGGTCTATGAACCACTCTGTTGTATATATGTTTCCTCAATCATCCAAAATGCAAGCTACACGCTTCTAAGCACTGCACATCAGCTAACACTATTGATCCTCATGATAATCTTTTGTAAGCACTATTATCCTGATTATTACATATGAATAGTCTGAGTCACAGAAAGTTTAAATAACTTGCCCATGACCACACAGCTAGTAAAATAAGATAGCAGGAAATCAAATCCAAGTACTCTGACGCCTCAGCCTGTATCCACTATACCTCACTGCCCACAATACCACCATATATATGCACATTAATAGGCCAAGAAAAAGTACTACATAGGTATAAACTATTTATTGAGCACCTACTATATGCCAGGTACCAGATGCTGGAGATGAAGGAATAAAAAAAGCCTGGTTCTGTGCTGAAGATGTTTCTCTTTTTTTTTTTTTTTTTTTTGAGACAGAGTCTTGCTCTGTTGCCCAGGCTGGAATGCAGCGGGGTGACTGGGCTCACTGCAACCTCTGTCTCCCAGGTTCAAGCAATTCTCATGCCTCAGCCTCCTAAATAGCTGGGATTATAAGCATGTGCCACCACACCTGGCTAATTTTTGTATTTTTAGTAGAGATGAGGTTTAGCCATGTTGGCCAGGCTGGTCTCAAACTCCTGACCTCAAGTGACCCACCCGCCTCAGCCTCCCAAAGTGCTGGGATTACAGGCGAGAGACAAGGTGCTTGGCCAACATTTCCTTTCTAAAAGTAGATTTAGGGAAGGTTGAAAACAAGAAGTAACCAATGACAAGATGTATTCATGCTTAGGCCAGTGGGCCATCCTAAGTGTTAGAGGAGCCCAGTGGAAAAAACACTTAACTTAAATAACAAATGTCTGCACATGGAAAGAAACAACAGAGTAAACAGACAGCCTGCAAAACAGGAAAAAATATCTGCAAAGTATGCATCTGACAAAGGGCTAATACCCAGAATCTACAAGGAACTCAAGCAGCTTGACAAGAAAAAAAAAAAAATTAAAAACTGGGCAGAGGACATGAAAAGACATTTTTAACAGGAAGCTAGACAAGAAGACAACAAACATAGGAAACAATGCTCACCATCACTAAGCATGAGAGAAACGCAAATTAAAATCACAGTGAGATACCATTTTACACTAGTCAGAATGGCTTTTATTAAAAAGTCAAAAAACAACAAATGTTGGCAAACATGCAAAGAAACAGGAATGCTTATACACTGTTGGTAGGAATGTAAATTAGTACAACCTTTCTGGAAAACAGCATCAGGATTTCTCAAATAACTAAAAATAGAGCTACCATTCACTCCAGCAATCCCAATACTAGGTATATACCCAAAGGGAAATAAATTAATTATATAAAAAAGATGCCTGCACTTGTATGTTTATTGCAGCACTGTTCACAATAGCAAAGATATGGAATCAACCTAAGCATCCATCAACAGGGAACTTGTAAAGAAAATGTGGTATATATACACCATGGAATACTACTCAGCCGTAACAAGGAATGAAATCATGTCTTTCGCAGCAACATGGATGGACCTGGAGGCCATTATCCTAAGGGAAATAACTCAGAAAAAGAAAAGTCGAAGACAGCACGTTCTCATTTACAAGTGGGAGCTATACAATGGGCACACATGGACATAGAGAGTGGAAGTGGAGACTACAAAAGGTGGGAGGCTAGCAGGGGGCTGAGAGTTGGAAATTTTCCTGCGGGGTAAACATGTCCATTCTTTGGGTGCACTGAAAGCCCAGACTTCACCACAACTCAATATACGCATGTGAGAAATCCACACTTGTAACTCTGCACTTCTACGGGTCACATTTGTGAACTTTTTAAAAAATTTTAAATAGTTTTAACATATTCATCTGGAATAGGAACATATAAACCTCACATAAACTTTTTATTGATGGTTTCTCCTTATCCCTGGAAGTCCAAAAGCATTGCAATACTGTGTTTTAGGAATGTCGGGCTCTTTGCCTCTATGCTAAATGCCTTTTATAAAAATTTAAATAGTTATATCTCTCTCCCAGATCTTACAGCACATAATTATTACCTTAGCAGTCACACCCTCTCCTAATCTGATATGATCCAGAACAGAGTTAATCAGTAACTATAGTCCAAGTTTAAATTGTCAAGGAAGGTCCTTTCTTCTGAGTAAAGTACAGTGGATGTTTGCATATTTCTTGATGTTCATTTAAGGTACAACAAAAGGAGGTGGTTAGCTACATAAACAAATTCTGCCAATTTCAAAATTTTTACCCATGACAAACCTGGCAAGAGAAAAAGGGATAAAAGAGCTTACCTCAAAGAGGGATTCTGATAACAGCTAACTTTTAAAGAGCAGTACCTACTATATGCCAAGTATGTGCTAAGAGCGCTACAGTCTATCATCTTCATTAATCCTCACAATACCTCTATAAAATAGGTTATTCTAATCTCTATTTTATAAATAAGAAAAACGTCGAGGTTCACACAAAAGGTTGTAGAACTAGAATTTGAATTACAGGCTAGAAACCAGTCTGCTTTTAATCACAGATAAAAAATTCAAGTGTCTCTGGGGCCAAACAAGTAAAGTAAATGCACAGAAAGGCTCAGTTTTAAGATTGCAGAGGTGTGGCTCTCAACCTTGGCTGCACACAGGAATCACCAGGGGAGCTTTAAAGACTACTGAAGCCTGGGTTCCACCTCCGCTAGACTGTTATTTAATTGGCCTGGGAGCCACCAGGTGATACTAATGGGCAGTCTAGGCTGAGAAACACTGCCTATAGATACAGACAATGGAGCATGGCTCACTTGAAAGCAGTTTAAAAAATTTAAAGGTTATATAAACACTGTGCTGGCCAAAGATTATTACCTTTGCCACCAGTATGTGACCTCTACCCCACTCCTCAGTATAATTAAGGTACCAGTATGGGAGATAAATAGATGACTGATTGCTAAGAGGGATAGATAAACAGGCAGACATAGATATTTTTATAGTGGAAGGGGTTTGCCTAGTCTCTGACCTTTCTGCATGCCATCCCCGCAATATTCTAGTTATGGGGCTCTTCTACAATAAAACTTGTAACTTGGGGTTACAAGTAACCCACTTTCAAAGGAATCTAAAGAGTATAATCTATTCTTAAACTGAAGGTGACCTAAATATGCTCACTTAACAAATGCAAATCATCAGGTTATAGGTCCAAACTACTGAAATTTTTTCAAGAGTCATTTTTTAAAAGACCACTCTTTTTAAAGTAATTAATTCTGATCTTAATCCAAGCCAGGTCAAGCAATCCCATCTAACTAAACAAGTATTAAGACTGGAAAGCCTGATGTCCTAAAAGCCCATCTATGCAGGTGGCACACAGTGCTGTTGAGTAAAATGTCATTTGTCTTGGAAAAGGGAAGTAAAAGGTGCATACCATCAGAAAACGTTCATTAAATGGCTTATACATGGGAAATCCAAAATAAATGCTACAGAAGTCAAAAGTGAATCCACAAAAAACAAACAAAAACTTTAGCCTGCTTGTGAAATAATTCTTCATGCACAATCATACTGCAAGTTTTGTAGCACCATAATTAAAGAGGGAATGACAAAACAATAAATTAAGAAATGGACTTTGAAGCCACTTATTAAAATTAGGTAGAACATTTCCATCTGCTGCAAAACAAAAGTTGTACATTTTAATGATCCTGTATTACCATTTACCACCTCTCTTCCCCACTACCACCACCACCAAAAAAAGGCAAATTAGAAAAGAAATTTCTAAAATTTCAAAATGAAATACTGCAAATAAAGGCCATTATTCAGAAATCAGGGCCTCAGTCAACAATGTCCATCATAGGCCATTGAAGCAAAGGAGCTACTTGAACAAAATATTTTCTTGTTGTTTTATTTGGCTTTCAAAAAGCAAAGACACAGAAGCGAAGTCTCAGAAAGACAAAAGTGCCTGGGATGAACTTACTTGCCACAGTTCAGAATAATTTTTGTTTGTTGTTTGAATAAACATGCACTGATTCCCCTAATGAGTGTCAGGCACAGTGTGGTGCTGAGGAGGTAATGGTGAAAACGACAGCCTTTGCCCTCATGAGACTCCTAAGAGACCAAGACACACACAACCTCATATAATCCACCATACATGCCCCTTCCAGCCATGTTTATGAACATCTAGTCCTGTTGTACTATTAGATAGTAAATTTTTCCCTTGGTCTAACTCCATGGAAATTCACAGGGAAGCTACTGATATCTCTAAATAAATAAGTAAACAAATATCCATATTTTCATACCAACAATAACTCATGGGTAAATTTCAATGAGTTTAAAGAAAATTTTTTGAACCTAAGAGTGTATCAAAACGGGTTTTACTTTTGAGCCAAGCCCAGCCATATATTTTCAATGCCTGTGGCTATGCAGCGTCAGTAAGCTAAAAATAGTTTTCTTTCTTCTAAGTTGGGAAGAGCAAGTTAAGTCCAAGCAATCAGATGTGTATCATTTTCTCTCATCTTAAATTTTTTACTAGAAAACACTCAGAATAACTGAAGCAAAGAAGAGGCATCTGTTTTATATCTGCACACACATACACAGAAACATCCCTCTAGCTTGCATCTATCTTCCTAGCAATATTAAATAAGCTATACTTGCATCATCAGCAAAGGCTGCCAACATTTCGCTACTTAACAGCTATTTATTATTATTTTTTGGTTGGGGAGAAAGCTGCATAAGTATTGAAAACTAACCACAAGTAAAAGCTTGCAAAAAAAAAAAATATGTATAGGATACGTCCTTAACAAGACGACATGGTGCTGACTTTGAGGTAATGTTTCTGAATTTACATTAAAAGTAAATTATGTTTGTGAAAATTACATTAAATTAGATTCTAAAATAGAAGGATACAAACTTTAAGTTCTTCTACAGGTCTTGTCCAAGTTGGGTTTGCTGTGCGTGGCAAAGTGAAAACCTGTGTTTCTCCTCTTTGACTTCCCGAAGCTAACTGTAAAATACATACATGCAGCTCTGTGATGAAGTAAAAGCTACTTAGGAAGACAAGTAAACCTTTTTTGAAAGAAATAAACTACTGCAGGATGGTGAATGGTATGTAGTGTGGACTTTTCCCACACATCCAGCTTCTCTAAAGACATCCTATTAAATTAAAAGAATAAGAACTAAGAAACTAGCAGGGCCAGATCTAGGTTCCTTCCATTCGACTGGACCATGGCTTTAATTAAGCTGCTGGGTCATGGCTTAATTTTCCCTTGAAAAACAGCACAGTTTGAGAAATCTCTGCCAAACTCTTCATTTTTTAAGCAACTGACAAAGTCAACAAGAAAGCAAATACCTAGAATCCACGGAACAATGCTCCTTAGAGCAGGGCTGGCAGAAGCGGCGGAGGGCTACTAGTTTCCCTACCCCGATTGCAGCTGGGCCTTTGACAAGCGCTCGGGTAAAGGATTCTCCGTGCACCCGCTCACCAAACGCCCAGTGGGACGATGGGCTGGTGCTACCAAGTTCTAAACCTAACCGCTGGGAGGAAGAAGCGGGAGGATGAGAATGTCATCTCCCCTGACACTCTGGGGCCGGCAGTCCTGAAACGCTCACCTCTGACGTCCCTGAAGGTCAGAGGTGGCAACCACAGTGCCAATAGCTCACCAAAGCCACTTTTCCTGCCCGGGTGGAGGCGCGGGGCAAAGTTGGCCACCGGCTGCGCGCGTCCCGTTAGCCGTACCTTGTAACTGGGCGGAAAGGGACTCCTGGTGCTGCTGGTACTTGAGCGCCACTGCCTCGGCTTTCCGCAGCTGCGTCTGCAGCTCGTAGTAGAGCATCGCGCCGTAGAGAAAGCCAAACACCACGGTCAGCAGCAGCAGCGTCTGGAAAATCCGCTTCTGCTTTCGGGAGCACATCCCGTTTCCCATAGTCCCGCCTGGACCCAAAGCCGCGGCCGCCCCCGCCGTCTCCTCCTCTTGGTCCGAGCGAGCGTCTCAGCAGCGGCCGCCGCAGGAGGTGGCCAGACGCAGCATGAGGAGGAGATGCCAGACACAAAAGCCGGCCCGGAGGGGAAGTGGCGCCCGCTCAGCCCCCGCGCGTCGCGGGGCGCGCAGCCATCGACGCCGCCCGGGCAGCTGCAGCCAAACTTCTGCGAGGCTCGTTCTCTGCGAATGCCCGGGGCCGGGAGAGGGCCCTCAGCATACTTCAGAGCCGGCTGCCCTCGCGCCTGTCCCCAGATGCCTCCTGCCTTTTTTCTTTCTTCCCACTTTTTGGCCCCGCTGCCCCCGGGCAGTTCTTGGAGTCCCGCCCTGGCCACTCCCCGCCCCCTCGCGGCGGCTCCCACTGCACGACTTTGTTGCCACCTAAGGGAGGGGGTGCGCGTCCAACAAAGGGACTAGGACTCCGGGCCGCGCCCCCGTGCGGCCCGCCCAATGGGTGGAAGGGTGGGGGCCAGCTGCCTCGGCTGGTTTTGGGGACGGCAGAGCGGTGTCACTGACGGGTCGGCTGCAGCCTCTGCCGCGCCGCCACCTCCTGCCCAACTTACGTGTCACCCACGGCCCCGCTATTCTGGCCAACGGGATTCCGGGAGGAAGTCCCACTCGGGCTCCTTGCTCATTGGGCCCGTCCGAGCAGACTCTCCCTCCCTTCGGGGAGGCAGTGCCGGGCTCGATTGGATGCCCGCTTTGTCTGTCCGACCCCAGGGCCGCGCCTTCCCTCCCAGTGCCGGGGCCGGCTAGGGGCTCTGTGGGCAGCGCGGCCGCCTGGCGCCGGGGTGCGCCCACGTGGAGTCGGAGAAGGTAGGAAGAGGCAGGCGGAAGGGCGAGGGGCGGGGAGCTTTGGGTGGGCGGGGGACTTGTCCGGGCCTGAGTCTGGGTGAGGTTCGGTGAACACGTGTGTGTGTGTGTGTGTGTATTTGAGTGTGTGTGTTTGTGATCCTGTTCTCGGAACGCACGTGGAGAGCGGAGTAAAATGTATGTGTGACGAAAGAATGGATGGCAGTAACTGTGTGCACTCTGCTGAGTACACTTTCTTTCCCTGCCCAATAAACAGATGCGGCAGACACATGGGATAGCTACATAGCACAATCCCGGTAGTCAAACCAGAGATGCCATGTCGACTGCCTTACCCCATCCAGTGTACTAGCCTAGATTGTGTGCCCACAGATGGCCCGGCAGGAGTTGGGAGACTTGAAACACGCTAGACTTAATGTTCAATTGTCCACGTGGGCTGGGGAAATCGGCTTGCCATTGGCAGAGAGGAAAGAAATGATCTCACATTTCTCCTCTAGCTGCAAATAGAATAATTTAAAAACAAATCGTACAGACTGAAGTGAGTATCCATTCATTTTGTCATATATATTTGTTTTATTGGTGGCAAAACACATCAGTTACATTTCTAAATTACATTTGAAAGAGCAACAAAGGTTCCCTATGTAAAAACTAGTACAGCACAGGAAAGGTAATAACCACAAACCTCTTCGAAGAAATGTATACTGCATTTATTTTTTCTGTGTACTTGAGGGGAAAAATTAAGGTTATGCACAAATGATAATTTTTGTTTCTGCTGTTGACCTGAATTCTAAGAAAAGTAAATTTTATCTGTCTCAATAGTGTGGGGTAATTTATGATACACTGCATAATTTTTATATTCTAACTGGACTTTAGTCGTTACCATTGCTAATGGGGGTGAGTGCTCAAAATGGGGGTAAATCTCTTTAGCTAAATGCCAACAGAAAGACAGTTCCTGGTGCAAAAGTTTTTTTAGGTGGACTCTGAAATTATAGGTTGCTAAAGCCATAAAATAAACTGAATTTATAAAGATGCTAGCCTGTGGCATTTATACCACTGTGAAAATAAAGTGTGTCTTGCATGTGCTTTTCCTTAATAAATAATAACTTGCATTATACTATTCAAAATGCTTTCGTGTACAGATACACTGTCTCACTGACCACAGCCAGGGTGTTAGACTTTCATGTTGGTAAAGAAGCCAAAGTTTATCAAAGTGACTGTGATAGCTCTAGGACCTTTTAGGTCTTGCATAAAGTTAGTTACTCAGCAAGATTAGAATCCAGATCCAAACCCTGCTGTATGTCTTTTTCTTCAATAGAAACAGTGTTCTCATTCTATTAAACAAGTTACAGTAAGAAATTGTATCTCCATTAACATGAGAATCTGATTGTAAAAGAAAACAATCTAAAGGAGTTTGGGAGTTTTGTTGTGTAAATACTACATAATCTTCCTTGTTATTAAATCTACCACTTTAAATTCCTCTTTTTCAGTTTGACTCTCAGAAATTAAGAATGGATAATTACTGGAATCCCTTTAAAATTCCTCATAACTAAACATTCCTTACTGTTGTCAGAGTACTTTGTTAAACAAACTCTTCCTCCAAAAACACTGTGCAAATTTAGGCTGGGCATGGTGGCTCACTCCTGTAATCCCAGCACTTTTGGGAGGTTAAGGCGAACAGATCGCCTAAGTTTGGGAGTTCGAGACCAGCCTGGGCAACATAGCAAAACCCCTCCTCTACAAAAAAAAAAAATATAAAAATGTAGCTGGGCGTGGTGGCGTGCACCTATAGTCCCAGCTACTCGGGAAACTGAGTTGGGAGGATCCCTTGAGCCTGGGAGGTAAAGGTTGCAGTGAGCCAAGATCACACCACTGCACTCCAGCCTGGGCGACAGAGGCGAGACTCTGTCTCAAAATAAATAAATAAAAAAAGTTTATGACAACAATCTTGCCCCATATTTGAAAAGAAAATTATCCTAGCCACAAAAGAAAAAGATGTTGTATAGAAGGTTGGAAAATTATTGCTCATATATTATACAATATGTATTTTAGAATCTTTGGAAAATTCTTATGTTTCCTGAATGTATGATTCATCTTAAACCTCTGATTCCTTTGCATCTGATTCCAGACTCCAAAGATGTTCTTTGCCTAAAGCTGCTGGCTGACTCTACAGAACATAATAAATGCAGGCCATAAAACACAACTCAATATTTTAGTCATAAAATTTGAAAGAGAGCAAAAATTATTACCTGAACTTATCCATTATTCAAATTCAAGAAGGGTATGTAGAAGTACATAAAATCACTAATGGTGGTATTTTTATAATATTACATTTCCAAGGTAAAGTATGCTGCTAGATTCCTGAAAATATCAGTATAGAGATTTTGAGCGGCCAACATGAGGAAGCTATCCAAGGCCTATAAATTGAATTTACATAACATTGCCTTTGGGTAGCAATTATAACATATGAGCTGTTTATACTGGTCTTGGAAGGTGTGTTGTTCATTCTATTTTATTTTCACTTCTTTGTTATTTTAAAAATAGTATATATAATTATATTTCTATATTCCATATATTTAACAATATATTTAACTTTAAATTGTAAACCGTGAAGAATTTTACTGATTTAGTATTTTATTTCTAAGGCAGGAAGAAATTAACTTAAAGATACTCAAGATCTTACATTTGAGAAGGGCAAATATAACATTTGGGAACATTAATTCTCTCTAACTTAAGTGAATTTGTCATTTTAATCAAATTTGTTCATTTTCAAAATGAGGGAAGGAAAAAATAAAAAGTTGAGAGAGACAGCTGACGTGTAATTTCTAAAAGTAAGATTTTAAATTAATAATATTTAGGATCCTAGAGTAAATAATTTCTATTGTCTAAATCTTTTATTTAAATTTCTTTACTACAAATGGAACTCAATATTTTGTAATTTGTAGGAGAAATCATCACCTAAGAAAAGGTGATGAATATTAAATAAAATTTAAAATAGCTTTTCAGTGTTAAACTAATTTTAACCTTTTTGTCTGACAATTAC
Organism: Symphalangus syndactylus; assembly: GCF_028878055.3. Lineage (NCBI taxonomy): Eukaryota > Metazoa > Chordata > Mammalia > Primates > Hylobatidae > Symphalangus > Symphalangus syndactylus. Next base: position 69,708,954 of record NC_072439.2, read on the forward strand.
AGAAGTTATTTGTCCTATAAAACAATCTTCACTCTATGATGTCTTCACCTTTTTGCCACTTCATCAGTTTGCTGTCCCCTAATGAATACACTTGTCTTGCTGCTTGCGACCTTTACCTGACCTGTTTTGAGAGGTAAAGAAAGCTATGTTCAAGGTATTAAGTCTTTTTGAACATTTTGTGAGAGATGTTTTGAGAGTCCTTTTTCATAGCATTTTGATAATGACTTAGTAGTAATTTTTAGAAGATTAACAAATGAAAAAGTAGGTCTGTGGCTAAATGCATAACTGAGTAACTGAACCCCACTCAATGTATCTTTATGCCTTGCTTTCGTCTGTCACTACATTGCCACCTTTGTAGTTTTCAACTATGTCTGAAGAGGAGGACAGAGGAGAAAGTAGATGATTAGCTCTTATTTGTAAAAATGCTTTTCAATGAGAGAAACCTTACCATCAATATCACTAAGAAATACCTTTTGAGGCCGGGTGTGGTGGCTCACACCTGTAATCCCAGCACTTTGGGAGGCTGAGGCAGGCAGATCACAAGGTCAAGAGATCGAGACCATCCTGGCCAACATGGTGAAACCCCATCTCTACTAAAAATACAAAAATTAGCTGGGTGTGCTGGCGTGTGCCTGTAGTCCCAGCTGCTCGGGAGGCTGAGGCAGGAGAATTGCTTGAACCCAGGAGGCAGAGGTTGCAATGAGCCGAGATTGTGCCATTGCACTCCAGCCTGGCAACAGAGCGAGGCTCTGTCTCAAAAAAATAAATAAATAAAATAAAAATAAATAAATACCTTTGGAACACAGACTCCTAATAATGGACGTGATTTAGAAGTCCCTATTTGCCACAGGATGTGTAGCTAGTCTAAAGGAAGAGGAACTATCATTTCAAACCTCTAACAACATTCTAAAGCAGGATATCTAGCCAACCCTAAACGTTTCCAAATTCTAAGGCAGTACACGAAATCATTATGAATGTGTTGCTTAATGTTTGTTACAGCTAGCATATAATGAGCTAACTACCACATTATTTTTTTTCCGTTTAATTTCATAGGAAGTTAGAAAGAATGGAAAAGGAGCATATGTGAGCCTCAGAAGTGAACTTCCTAGATCTTCCAATGGCTCATCCAGCTTCTCACCAACTCACTGCCTTTAATAGTCAAAGACTTTAGATAAGCAGAGAGACCATGGAAAAGATCAGTGGCCAGTAAAACATGACATTTTTAATGTCCCCTCCCCCAAAATATTATAGTTTATTGGATTTATTTTTATGAAAGCTATACTTAGTTTACTCAAGACCATTTTATAAAATTGGCATTACAATTTTAATATGATATACCATATAGTAATTTTTTAATTGTGATGAGGGTGGCTGGTCGTATTTATAAAGTATCCAATGCCAAGTCCTGGGTCAGAAATTCAACATTTAATTTTAGAATTATTCCTAAGGGAAATAATAATCTGCTTCATAAATGTTATTTAAACTATAGTTTTCAGGAATATTTTGAGTCAGAACAAAATGACTACCAATATTTTTAGTTAGAAATAAAGTGGAACAAATTCTCAAACAAAATATAAGAAGAATTGAGTTATCACAGCATTAAATTCTGCCCAAATTAAAATTGTGCAATAGAAACATTTGTCTTGGATCACTCTTGCTCCTTTTCATTCTGCTCTCTAGTTCAACTCTTCAGCTCCTGGCATCCAATATTTTAGTTATCCCCTTTAGTTTTCCAGAATCTTAGACTATGACTATGCCCTTCTCTCCCAACCTCCCATTCCTCACTCACTCACATACACACACTTGGACTTGCCTTCTTCAAGACAAAGTAGCCTAATCTAAAATGACTCTTCCTTTCCTTTAACTAGCTGCTTAATCAGAGGAAAGAAAACTGGGTATGTTAACTAATAGGAAGATATTAAAACTGAATTACTAACTTAGTATTCTACCCAACAATTTTGAGAGAAACTATTAAATGAAAAGACTGAACTCCAATGGCACAATTCTAGACTGCCTGCAGGGCAGATGAGTGACAATTATGGCTTGACTTTTTGCTAGTTTGTCCCTGATTCTCCTGCCCAATTCTAACCAGCCTTAGAAGAATTTAGAAGATGATTCAAGATGTGTAGCATCAAGGCACAAATCCCATTGAAGTTACAAACGATCTGGAAGGTCAAGAGTAAGTAACTGTTGGTACCATTAATTCTTTCATCTGTAAAATGGAAAGGATAACCATAGCTCTCCTGCAAAGCTCAGAGAAAAATTGCCTAAGAAATTAACCCACAGCACTTGAGAAGCAAAACTTCTCACTTTAGGTAAAACTCAGTGCTGTAGTGGTACTTGTCTTTGTCCACCTAAAATGGATTGGACCATTTGCTTACCTTCAGAAAGTTTCCTACCTTTCAGAAAAACTACCATTTACTTTTTAAAATTAAGCTTCAGCTACCCAATTTAAAATGATAATTTTCCAATTATACTTGTCAAATGAGCTTCTTTAGTTGCTGAGAAAGGGTAAATTATGATTGCAAAACAAAGAAATGTTCTTGTGACACATTCATTCAGGACTGACTTCTATTTCTTGGGTTATAATTTATAATTAATTTTTAAATACACTTTAAATCTCAACATTTTTAAAAATAGTTACTGTGTGCAAGGCACAGTGCAAGGACAGAGTGCAAGATGGGTGATGCAGTGATGAATAAACAAGGGATCCTCATTTCAAAGAGCTTGCGGGCTTTGTATTTATTTGTTTAAAAACTATATTGAAGCTCTGGTTGGAAATTTAATTGCTCAGGGAAAGAGCAGAACAGGAAAAGAATAGGCCTATGGATGCAATCAAGATATTCCTACAGAAGGTAGCCTCTTGAGGTAATTGAGACAAGTGATTGGTTAATCAGTGAAGTCAGTTAAAGCCAAAAATTATAAAAGTGATGCGAAGACACCTTAAAACATATAAATGGGCCATACAGGCTCACGCCTGTAATCCCAGCACTTTGGGAGGCCAAAGCGGGCAGATTGCTTGAGTCCAGGAATTGGAGACCAGCCTGAGCAATATTGCAAAACCCTGTATCTACAAAAAAAAATACAAAAATTAGCCAGGCATTGTGGTTCACACCTGTAATCCCAGCTACTCAGAACAATGAGACGGGAGGATCACTTGAACCAGGGAGGTCCAGGCTGCAGTGAGCCATGATGGTGCCACTGCCCTTCAGCCTGGGTCACAAAGTGTGACCCTGTCTCAAAATAAATAAATAAGAATAAAAATAATAAAGAATAAAATAAGAAACATATTACTGTACTTTCACTGAATTCTCTTTTAATGTGGCACCAAGGCCTCTGCTTTATGTGTGGACCTGTTGTTGGTTAGAGCTTAGGTTTGTCTTTTAGCCGTAGAACACCATTCAGTTTCCAGTTTCAGCTTCATTGAGTGGTGAATGGTAAGATAATGTCAATGTAAAATGCATCTAAATGTAAAGGATTTTTTTTTTCTTGGTCTTGGTGCTCACCTAATTTGACTGCAATTTTTCTTTAAGCTATCAGCCATCATGGAGCTTTCCCAAAGCATTCACCTTAATTTTCATAGAAATAACTCTTTTTTAGCCTCATATTTCTGAGTTTGCATAATATTTGATTAAATTACATAATGAAAACAGCAAAAACAATTGCATAAACAGTCTTAGAATAAACCACTTGTCTCTGCTAAGCACACAGCTCAGTTGACATGTACATACCTATTCGAGATTAGCTTATGTGCCAGTCTTCAGCCCTGAAGTGTGGAGGGGAAGGACAGGGAGGCTTCTGTTGATCTGATTTACAGAGAAGAGGAGAGCCTCCTCTAATCCAGTGAGTTGCGTAAGTAACATTAATTGCTTCTACTATACATTCAAATGACTAGTAAGGTAAAAGGAGGAATTGTTGGTCGAGAAAAATTATGTGAAAAAAGTGACCAGGAAACCAAAGGAATCCAGAAGAGAGTTCTTCAAGAGAGGGGAGTGTTACTGATAGGACTACTGAGAGGGCAAGTAAAATAAAGCCAAATAGGCCATAGAGTTAACAGAGTAGGGATGAGGTAGAAAATTGCAAGAGTATGGCATATAAATGGGTAAAAGTAAATATGAAAAGAGGTGTGGTAAGGGTGAACTTTGGTGTTAATATGTTTGGCTGAGAAGGGAGATTAAATTGGGTGTAGCTTCAATAGAGGAAACCAGGTTAAAATAAAGTTTGCTTTTTGGTTTTGAGTCTTGGCTTCATTTGATTTTTGGTTTTTGGCTTGTTTGGATAGCATATACTTAACAGTGTTTGGAAAGGAACCAGTGGAGAGGGATAGGTTAAAGATGTGAAGTGCTACATTTAAGAATAGATTCTAAGAAACAAAGAAGGGTCTGCCTCAGTCACTAGAATGTATGGACCATTATTTCTTATGGCAATATCCTATCGCACAGTAGTTCATTTTCCATATTAAAGGCTCAATAAATTATTGAACAAATGATCTGAAGAGTTACTAAAAAGAAGGAATTTGAAAAGATTGCCTAGATAATTGAACAAGAAATTAGTTTGAGGGCCTAAGGTCTTGTGTGCTTGTATTAATTTACTTTCATTAAATGGGTACACTCAAAAAATAGGCATGAGTTTATGATAATATCCCCAATAGAGAATCTGCAAGACAATACCTATGCATAAATATTTAAGAAGAGAAACTATTTCTTCTTTGAAAAGAGTAATTGGGCCATTAAAATTCTTTTTATGTTAATTGTTAGATGTGATGCTTACTAAGTAGTTTATGACATATGCAAATATTTCATAATGTTAAATGGATTTAGAATGTAAAGTGGTATAAACAATATAATCACAAGAATGTTAAAATATTTATAGAAAAACTTTTAGTATATCTTACTACTTTTAGGTAATTAGATGAAGAGAGAAAAAAAGGTATTTTTTAGTAAACCATGATAATCAATTTATTCTCTTCAAGATAATGATGCTTTCTACTCATTTGCAGTCTTAACATTGTTGAGCATATCTATGATCATAAGATATGTTTTCTAGGAGAAGTGAGTTGATATCACACCATATCAAAGGAGGGCAAGATCCCTAGCACTAGAACTGCCATTGCACACATTTCTCCCATTCTCTTTCTCTTCCATCTTCAGTAATCAATTAAGTGCACTTTCTAGTTGATCTCAGATGTGACTAGCATGATGTGTTGTATTTGTATTTCTTTTGGTTTGAGAAATTTAAAAAGCTTCACAAACAACATCTAAAAAATCTCTTTGAAACACTTTAAAAAATAGACATCTCAACATTTTCTTTTCCTAATCATGTCTAGCACTGTGCCTGGTACATAGTAAACACTGAATAAATTTTTACTGAGTAAATGAATCAACTTGGCACCAAGATGGAATCTATTTTTCACCCCTGCCATATGTCAAAATAAAAAGCAGAGGAATTCATAAGATAAATGTTAGAAAGAGAGATAAGAAGAAAAAAATCTAGAGGAAAATATAGGATAACATTTATCTGATTTAAAATGTAGTACAACTTTCTAAGTAGAGAAGCATTAGAAAAAATGGCAAGAGAAAACAGATTGGACTACTTGAAAATTAAACTGTTGAATTTCAAACAATACTAAAAAATTTAAAAGCAAACACATAAGGAAATATTTATACAGATTAAATAGATTGCATAAATTACAACTTTAAATTAAGTAACTTTATGTACATTGTTGAAAACACTAAGATAATTAAAGAATTACAAAGTTCATAAACAGATAATTCATTAAGTAGAAACAACTGAAAACTATGTAAGAAAGTTTTCAATCTCATTAGCAATTAAAGAAATGGAAACACTACTAATAATCTTTTATCACTAATAAAATTAGCAAAGTTTTAAAAAAGTTTATATTAAAATTAATTCAATATGGTAAAAAATTTTAAAAGATATGCTGCAAAGAGAACTATACATTGATACACATTTTCTGGAAAGCAAATTGGCAATACGATCAAGAACCATAAAATGTTCATTCAGGCTCTTATTTAGTAATTTCCTTTCTAGGAATCTATCCATAGAAAGTAATCTAGATCCCAGAGAAACATTTTTTCATGCAAAGATTATCATTACAAATCTAGCTATTGTAGGAAAAATAAATAGAAACAACCTAAAGGTTGAACTATTGAAGAATAGTTAAGTTATGGTATAAAGAGTAGAATATTAACTGGCAATTTCAACTGGTTATGCTAGTGTGGGATCCTCAGAAATGGACCCGAAAGAAAGGATTAATGTGAAAAAGGATTATTAAGAGGAATTCCTATTTTAAAAAACAGTAAGGTGGTGGGAGGGATGGCAAACAAGCAAAATCCCTTAGAAAGTAACTTTTGCTCAATCTCTCAGAAGAGCTGTAGAGAAAGTATAGATCATAACTCAGAGTTGGTTCCATTAGGAGCAAGGAAGCTGCAGTATTGATATTCTTGTTCCATGAAGTCATTGATTAAGGGATAGGGCAAGGGGAGTAAATTCCCAGAAACTTCCCTACCATTTATGTGCAAACAGACTGAGGGTAGTCCTCCAAAAAAAGCCTGTTACTGGCTGTTGAGAATGAAAGCACACTGAAAGCCTGTGTGCAGGAAAATGGTAAAGGTGTTCAAGTGAATATGCATGGAGTGCTTACATTATTCACTAAACCAATGCTTTCAATGAATACTCAATAATATGCTGAATGCTGAGAAAAAAGTAGGTTCAAAATACTATATAGGGGGACCAGATTTACACTAGAGCCTGGAACAACTAAAAAACTGTACCAAACATATGAAACAATGATTTCAAACATTAGACAAAAAGCAAAAGTAATCCTAGAGAGACAGGAAACAAAAGCAGCAAAGCTTATGTTTGTTTTCTACCTACTTCCTGGAGTGGAGGATGCAGCATTTAAATGGGGGGATCCAGGTGGAGCATGGCAATCTCTCTAATAGAGGACATAACCTGGGAGAACAAAGAGACATTTTGCATTAGGGGAAGCTGGAGGAAGGGTGTACAGAAACTCTACTATTTCTGCAATTTTTCTGGAAGTCTAACATTACTTTAAACATTTAAAAGTTTTTAAACGTTTCCAAAAGAAAAGGAAAAAATGGCACATAATAACACAAATTCAAAGAAACATGGAGTGGCTATATTAATATCAAGGTAGATTGCAGAGAAAATAATATTATCAGAAATAAAGAAGGTCATTTCCTAACAATAAAGGGGTCAATTTATCAAAAGAACATAATAATACTAAAAGTGTATACATCTAATAGCAGGACTCCTGAATAAATGACGGAAAAACCAAGAGAACTAAGAGTTGAAGCTTATAGTTGAATCCACAGTTATAGTTGAAGCTTATAACATTCTTCTCTCTACCTAGTAAAACACATAGCCAGAAAATCTGTAAGGATATAAAAGACCTGGACAACACTGTCACTTAATATGACCTAATTCAGATTTGTAGAAAATTCTTCTCAACAGCAGAATGCACATTCTTTTAAAAGGCACATGGATCCTTTATCAAGATGGACCACATTATTGGCCATTAAATAAGTCCCAATATATTCAAACCATACCAAGTGCTAGTGAAGATGTGGAGCAACTGGAACTCTCATACACTGTTGGTGGGTATGTAACATGATGGCAACAAATTTGGAAAATAGCAGTTTCTTTTCTTTCTTTTGTTTGAGACAGTCTCGCTCTGTCACCCAGGCTAGAGTGCAGTGACACAATCTTGGCTCACTGCAACTTCCGCCTCTCAGTCTCAAGCAATTCTCCTGCCTCGGCCTCCCAAGTAGCTGGGATTACAGGTGTGTGCCACCATGCCCGACTAATTTTTGTATTTTTAGTAGAGACAGGGTTTTGCCATGTTGGCCAGGCTGGTCTTGAACTCCCATCCTCAAATGATCCACCTGCCTTGGCCTCCCAAAGTGCTAGGATTACAGGCATAAGCCACTGCACTCAGCCAAGTTTCTTAAGAAGTATACCTACTATGTGCCCTAGCCATTTCTCTTCTAGGTATTTACACAAAAAACAAAGAGTTATGCCCATGAAAAGACTGTACACAAATATTTATAGCAACTTTATTTGTAATAGCCAAAAACTTAAAATAACCCAAAAGTCCTTCATCAGGTGAATCAATAAACAAAGATTGGTATAGCTACACAATGGAATATTACTTAGCAACAAAAAAGGATGAACATATTCATACACAAAATAACATGAATGTATCTCAAAACAATTATGGCAAGTAAAGTAAGCCAGATAATAAAGAACTTATAGTTTATGGAAGTCATCCTAATAAGTTTATGTTTTTTCTTTAAAGCATTGGGAAGTTATTGACAAATATTGAACAGGGAGGGACATAATGTCTTTAATTTAGAATCTTTCCCTTGAGAGTGGTGTGAACACCAGATCTGAGAGCGGCAAAACCGGGGGGGGGGGGGTATTAGAACGTCATTAAACTTATACTGTCAATGACTAATAAGGATAGTGGCAGTGAGAATTGAGATGAAATGTGAGAGAAAAACTCCAGGTAGAAGTGAATTGATGATTCATTATATGGAATGTATTAGTCTGTGTTGAAACAATCTAAGGAATTGGCTCATGCAATTATAGAAGATGAGAAATCCAAGATCTGCAGTTGGAAGGTCAGAGACACAGTAGAGATGATATTTTACTTCCAGTTCAAACCTACAGGACTGAAAACTAGGAGAGATGATGGTGTAAGATCCAGTCTGAGTCCAAGTCCAAATGGTAGAGAAGACCAATATCTGTCTGAAGATTGATGTCTGTTTCAAGAAGTCAGGCAGTGCAAAAGAATTTCTCACTGGGTCTTCAATTCTATTCAGTTCTTGTACAACTTGGATGAGCCCCACAAACATTGGGGAGGGCAGTCTGCTTTTGCCAGTTCTAATGTTTACTAGTTTGCCAATTCTAATGTTAATCTCATACGGAAAGACCTTCACTGACACACCCAGAAATATGTGTAACCAAATATCTGGGAAGCCTGTGGCCTAGCCAAGTTGACACATAAAATAAATCATCACAAGTTCACTCCTTGTCAGTGTGGCACCCATAGGGATCTCCTTAAACATAGTTAATCTCCAAATATAGATAATAACAAGATTATAATTCAATTTACATGATAAAACTATCATGTGTACAACCAAAAGCGCGCTAACCTCTTCCCCAGAAGAGGAGGTAAAGTCCTTGAGTGATGTTTATTTTTCTCCTGATATTGCATAACTTAAATACATTAATATAAAATTAAAAATACTTAAATACTATGACATAAAGTCAATTCAACTTACGTTACATGATAAAGGAATAAGAGACAGAAGAAAATAAAGATGTTTATTATACATTTATGTGTGTATATATGTCCATGTTTATGTATATATGCATATTCATACACACAAACATAACAAAAGAAGTAGAAACACTCATAAGGACAATTTCAGTCCTCATGTCTGTAACTGGTCATGTGGTCATTGCTTGTTTTTAAGGCTACTTCCATTATCCATTTTGTATTTTTTTATTTGCTTTCAGCAAACATCAAGGCTGATCATGGTCCTTTACCTGGTAGAGTGGCCCAAACCTTCATTTCTGAAAGGTCTGATTCATTAGAAGTCTTGCCCGGACTGGGTTATTGTAGTTTTCCATTAACCTAAATCGCAAGTCATAGTAATTCTAAGAGATGCCCCAGGGGATCTCCAATATTCCAGACATTCTCTTACTTTTACCTCCATTGTGAAGTACTCTAATTCCCCTTGGTAGTCAAGATCAATCACCCCAGCCAGCCTAAAAACTCCCTTCTTATACTGTTGGTTCAGATGCATGAGGAGTTTAAACCGGCCGGAGAGCAGTCCTAACTTCCAGTTCAATAGAATCATTGTTTTGTTTCCTCGTGGAAAATTTTCTCCCTTTGGAACCAAGACCTTTAGGCCAGCAGAGCATAAGGGTGGGAACAGGAAGCAAAAATTTTGCCAATAGTCCAATAGTGATAATGGTGAGTGGTGCCACTTCCTTTCCACCACTTGATTCCCAGACTTTGGAATCCTAGCTATGGGAGAAGCTGATTCAGATAATATACAACGTTTTGGAAAATCTTGCTGCATCCCTGCAAGTTATTGCCACCTAACTAGCACTATTACTGATTCTTCAATAGCCATTCCACTGTTCTATCAAACAAACTGCTTCAGAATGGTGGGAAACATGATAAGACCAGTGAATTTCATGAACATGGGTGATTGCCACACTTCATTTCCTGTGAACTGAGTTTCTTGATTGTAAGAAATGCTGTGTGGAAGACCATTATGATGGATAAGGCATTCTTTAAGTTCATGAATTGCTGTTTTGGCAGAAGCATTGCATGCAAGCAAGAAAAAAATTGTACCCAGAATAAGTTTTTATTACACTGAGAACAAAATGCTGCCCATTCCATAATGAAAGCAGGCCAATGTAATCAAACTGACACATTACCTTCTCTCTCCTACTCTATATCTGTAGCATCCTAGAGAGTTCCCTATGATCAGTTGACAGAGGAGAAGACTCAGATGAACCTGAGCCAAAGTTTATTGATTACCTGACATCTATTGGCCTCTAATGTGACTGGTGGACCACAGTGATGTTTGAGTCTTCTAGAATTAGTGTCAGTTCAGAGCCAGTGTCCAGTAGTCCCCAAAGGTCTGATTATTTCCTTCTCCTCAGTGAATAGTTACCCTAATAAAAGACCATAGATCCCTTTGGGGAAGGCTGGGAGAAAGAGTAACAGTATAAATTTTTGGCAGTTTTCCTTTTATTAGTCAGGTTAGATTCTTGTCCACCTGACCTAAAACTTTTTGGCTTATACAGATCAAACAATAATTTAGTATGTTTCCTATTTTATTTTTAGGAACATCATGATTAACTATCCAATGTCATAGTCTGTGCAAGTCAGACTATTCTGATTGCTGCTTTGACTCTGCTGTTCATTACAGTAACCATATCCACTTTGCCTTTGGTGGTTGAGTGCTGTCACTTTGCCCCTGCCACCCTGGGATTGAATTATTCCTGTTGCATATAGATTTTTCAATTTAGTGACCACAGTCCCCACTATAGTGTTCGGCCTACAGAGAAGAATGATTACAGAGCTCTTCCAGGATGTCAGAGCTCCTTTTATGAAATTATTTCTCACAGTAGTGGTGAAGGGTTTGTCTTCTGGACCCTTCCAGGTGGGTGAGTAGGTATTAAATGACAAATTCACTCTACCGTTTCAATCTCCCTAAGCATTTGAATTCCTTATAATACATTAAACTAAGGCAGGTCTGGCATTTCTATTTCACTCATGATGGGTCCCATTTTGGTCCATGTTTTAGACAACCAACCGGACACACTGGTGGTAGAGCCTTTCCTCACTCCATGAGCTGCAATGTTAAATGGAGAATCTCTGCTTAGTGAGACCAAAATAAGTTCATACTGATCCAACTTCATGTTTCTATTATCATTATCCCACTTCCTCAATATTCATTCCTACACATGTTCCCCATATTTTTGTTGTGTAAATATAAAATAGTTCTTTTGGAATGTAGCATACTTCCTCATGAGATACAGCTTATATTTTCCTATTAGGGACTTACTAGGACTTGAGTCTAGTCTAGAAGCAAAGTGGGGTGTTGGTGGGGTCCTGAGGAGAGTCAGTATTATCTTTCATGGTAGCTGCTGCAGCAGAGGCCACTCCAGTTTCCTTAGGCAATGCAGGATTGATCCCCTCAGATTCAGGTGGAAAGGCCAAAAATATGAGGGATGGGAGTCACTAACCCCTGAGGGTAGGGAAGCCACTTTTACTAGAGAAGCTGTTTCTACAGTCTTCTGAAGAGAAGACTCATCAGAATTTAGGGAGTCAATGTCCCCAGCTTCATTAGGATCTTCTTTCCACATATGCACATTCCAACCGATAGAACCCCTGTTTTTCCTAATCAATGCCCTCACTTTAACAGTTGACACCCTTCAAGACTGGGAGTTCAACTTGTGTTGTAATTTAGCCAATCACAGGATGAAATTCTGCATTTGATTTTCAGCAATCTCAGCCCTGGAACTGTGAGATAAGAGTCTGCTTAGGGCACACATAGAAGCTTTTCAGATCATATAAATGCACCTGAGTTGAGAATTGGAATCCCTGAGCTCATCATTTTTTTTCACCACTTTGTCCAGCTGCATTAGGAATAATCAGTTAGCCTTATTATATCTGTTAGATTTCCAAAATGTTTGTAAGCATCATATACACAGTCACCTAGCTCCTTGCTTCTTGTGAGTAGTTGACTACGAGTATCCAATGGAGGTATGTTGCGTATCTCTGTTGCGAGATCATGTGAACTATCATCAATTACTTTACTACTGGACATGTTATATTTAAAATATTTAAATCTAATAATATTAGAGAGCTGTTTTAGTTCATTCAGGCTGCTATAACAAAAATACCTTAGACTGGGTAATTTATAAACAGCAGAAATTAACTGCTCACAGTTCTGTAGTCTGGGAAGTCCAAAACCAAGGCACCAACAGATTCAGTTTCTTGTGACAGCTTTCTCTCTACTTTAAAGATGGCGTCTTCTTGCTGCATCTTAACATAACATAGGAGAAAACACGTGCCTTTCAGTTCTTATCATGAGGGCACTAATCCTATTGATGGGGGTGGAACCCTCATGACTTAATCACTTTTTTCAAGTCCCTACCTCTTGATACTGTTACACTGAGGATTAAGTTTCTACATTTTGGGGTGATACATTCAGATCATAACAAGAGCCAACTCCAGAAAACCCAGAGCCAATTCAGAAAACTCATTCTTAAAATTCAATGCCTCTATAATCACTCTTGATACCAAAATCTGTGTTAGTCTGGGTTTTCCAAAGAAACAGAAGAAATAGGATATATATTTTTCCTTATGGAAATACATTTACTAGAAGGAATTGGCCCATGGGACTGTGGAGGCAGAAATGCCCAAGATCTGCAGTCTGCAAGCCGGATACCCAAGAGAGCAGATGGTATAGTTCCAGTCTGAGCTCAAAGGCTTGAGAATCAGGAAGGCTGATAACACAAGCTCCTGTCCAAGTCTAAGTGTGAAGGCAGAAGAGTGATGTCTTGTGTGAACACTGATATTCCAGTTTGAAGAAAGTCAGGCAGAAACACACCCAGAGAAATGTTTAATCAAATATCTGACTGACCTGTGGCTCAGTCAAATTGACACATAAAATTGACCATCACGTGGAGGATAAAAATGAAAGAAAGGATCAAAGACAGCTTTCTGTTTTCTACTTTAGATCCTTGCATGAATAGTGGCTCCATACTTTCTAAAGAGAGTATGGAAGGAAGAACAGATTTGAGGCACATCTAAGAAGTTAGGTGCTAGGCATGTTTTATGAAGCAGGTACAGGGAATCCAATTCTACATCTATGGCTTTAGATCTGGATTAAAGATATAGAATTGAGAGCTATTAGTATATAAGCTTTAGAGGGAGTGGATAAAATTTCTCAGAAAAAGTATGCATAATAAGAAGAGTAGACGGTGAAGAATGGAGCTCTGGAAAACTGTTAACATGAAAAGACAAGAAAGTTAATGGCACAGAGGCAAAATAAAGCAGAATGAGACCAGGAAGCCAAGGTAGGAGTTTTAAAAATGAGACAAAGGAAAATTGTATCATTCACTGCAGAGAGGTTATACATGGTAAATATTGAAAAGTGTTCAACAGACATAGCAAACAAGATTCCTGTTATATTCAGGGAGAGCAATTGCAGAGATGGAAAGGGTTGAGAAGTGACTTAGTGCAGAGGAGATAGAGACATGAAACATACACTACTCTGTCAGCAGCTTTGATGACAAGTGAAGAGATGACACAGGATGGAAATAGAGTCAAAGAAAGCTTTTAGAAAGCGCTGAGGTGAAGATCAGTGATAGGAAGAGGAATGACAAGGAACAGCTCCCTGGAGTGTTACAAGGAATAAAATCCAGGGCTTATAAAAAGGTGGGTTTTAGACATGCTGGGATCACTGCCCATTCATTTTTTTTCTCATCTAGATAAACATAGGTAAGTCTGTCATTACAATATTCTATTGTAGGTGATAACAATTTCTATTTTTTAGATATGTGACCCTTTTATATAAGCTTAGGAAATCGCTTTACTTCGTGATTTCAAAAATTATCTATATCCAAATGGGATAATATATTTGAAAACGCTGTAAAATGCAAAGAGTTATATAACTTCCAGCAGTATACTCACTGAGAGTGATTTGAAAAAATATATAATTTTGTCCTTTACTCTCTACCTAAATAATGATAATAGGTCCCAGGTTATGTGTTTCTTCTGTAAGACATTCACTCTGTTTGCCTTTCTTTCTCCTTCTATTTCTTCAAAATACCCTTCAAATCACTCTTGTGCTTTCTATCCTATGGCCCACTTTTTTCTGCACTACTCTAACAATCTTCTAACGGTTCTCTACTTTGCCAATTTCTGTCCCTAGAATCTACCCCCAATACTGTAGCCAAATTTAATTTTCTTGAAACACTAATTGTAACTTCACTATTCTATTCACAATTTCCCAGTGGCTTTCCCAAACTCTGCCCTGCATTAAACACAAGATAAAGTTCATATTTCTTAGCCTAACATTCAAGGTATTCTATAATCTAGTCTTCACTTCTCTCTTCAACCTTCTCTCCAACTTCTACATGGCATCTACCTATCTTCCACATTGGTCAAATTGGTGTGTTCTTTTTTTCTTGAAAGTCATATGGATGGGCCATATATTGTTTAAAAATTCAGGCACTGCACAATATTAGGAGACACCATTCAACTGCAATGTGATTGGTGCCCAGTAGGGTTGTGCACTGCACAAGCTGTATAAATGTAAGTCGTGGCCCCTATTTCACAGCAGAAATATTATAGCTTCTGTCCTTCTTTCACATCGTGACCTGCAGCTGAATTGTCATTTCCATTTTTTTTAAACCTGCATACAATAAAGTTGTAATAAAGAGATCAAATTTAAACTCATGAACCCAGGATTCAAAGCCTTCTTTAAGCTAACCTACTTCAACCATCTAATCTTATTCTCAACATAAATTATCCATTATAAGTGAGCCTACAATTAAGTCTCTGCAGATAGAATGCTTACCTCTAGACAATTTCATTCTCTTTCCTTCCTTCAATCATATTTTCTTCCCACCCTTTTCCAACAATTCAAAAACAATTCTTCCTTCTTTAATCAAAACAGCTTTCACTGTCTCCACAAAATCTTCAATGACTATTCTATTCCACAATCATTCTTTCTTTCTTGAGTTATTATTAAGGTTATAATCTGTGCTGAAATATTTAACACTTGGACGATATCATTTCTTAGATTCATTCGTTATGCCTTACATTTTGTCAACCACCAACTAGACCATGATTCCTCAGTGGTTGAAATGTCGGCTTTTCTATCGGTTGTATCTCTTGAACATAATACAAAGCCATGCAATACATGTTAGTTGATTTGATATTTTCACTGAGATTTAAAAAATTGTAAAGGTAACTCTTACATTAATCTGTGAAGGTCCTTAAAAAGTTAATTTAGTCTGTAATTTATAGTGTAATTTTATAGTTTTTTACTACAAAATCTATAAACTATAAACTATTATCATTTGTATTTGTATTTCATGGGAAAGTAGGCTCTCATTCTTTATCTGGTATGACTATATGAAATCCAAGCAGAGCCAATGACTGTCTTTCTTGGAATATGAGAGACGAGGTTGCTTTTGCCTTTCTTGACCACCATGTTAAAAATACCTTCTTGAAAAATGAAGTGAAATGGGTATAGAAAGAGTAGAGAGATGAAGAGAGAGGGAACTGTAAGGACATTCTTTGAGCTCCTCAATCTTTTTATACTTGAGATCAACTGCATCCCTAAACTATGCATTTATATGATCCAGTAAATTCCCCTTTTAGAGACTAAGCCAGCTTGGACTGCATTTCTGTTATTTTGCAACTGAGAGGGATCTGACTCATACCTATATAATATCATCCTATTATCCTGCATTTTGTATATAGAAGGCACTATGCTAGGTAGCATGAATGATACTCATCCATGTGGGCAAATGGCCCATATTCTGCCCTCAAGTTACTTACAATCTAATGAGATAGGATGTGTGCAGATAATAACATAGCACAATACATGATGGATGCCACATGGTAAGTACAAAGGGCTATGGAAATTTGGATAAAGGACCAATCCCTCTTGCCTGGAGGGGTCACAGAGGCTCCAGGTGACATTAGAAATGGTGCAAGGACAGTGCAAACCTTTCTCAACAAATGATGAAAGGTCTAATAATACAAGAATTTTGGTTTTGTAAAATGAGGATTAGAAATTAAGTTAGAAACATAAGTTAGGCCCAGAGAATGGATAAGGTTAACAACACTAAGATAAGGCATATGAGCTTCATTCATTAGGAAAAAAGGAGCCAAGATAGGAAAATGGTAAAAAAAAATTGTAAAATGCACATAATATTGAAAAAATAAAATTGGAGCTAGTGTGTAATTCCAGAACTTGGGAAAGGAAGGTTTGATAGGGTGAATTATAACATTTGTGAATGTTATGAACAAATCTCCTTTGTTTATGTTTTCTTATAAATATTTTCTTACTGATATTGATGTCAGTATCAACGTCTGTCAACAAAATATATTTCTAGAGAACTATACCCACAAATATGAAGAAATTTAAATTAGTATCTGCCTTGTAAAGATTTTAATTATGTATAGTATCTGTATTCTTCAAAGATTAATCCTTTGCCCCAAACCATAAAGCAATCAGTGCTTTGACTAAGTTTGGATCAGTTTTTAGTACTTTAAAATACGTTTGTAACTTTACCCATTTAACTCAATGGTGGAGATCATTACATTTACTTGGAATTTCCATAGGCTTGAAGGTAAAGCACATTCTTTGGGTTGTATTATTCAGGTATTTTTAGAAATAGATTATCTTATTTCATTCATTGTCCTTTATCCAGTTATACTTGGCACTCAGAAGACTTGGTTTTGCATTGTATGCACACACTTAGAAAGGAGCCAGGAGAAGTCCTCTTTCACAGCGTTGTGGGTAGTAAATGACATACTGTGCAGCAGCAGCCAAGTAAAGAAGCAAACTTACCACAGAATCATGAGACAGCCCCATCTGTAATTCTGGGTGTAGCTGTGGTCACATGCCAAGCCTTTGCTCTGGATGAGTTAAATAGGACTCCTTCCCAGAACTTCTGAGAACAGCCATATCAGGGCTCCACTTGTCCGTCCTGATGCTAAGTATTTGATGACCAGTGGCTCAGAGACTCAGAAAGATCTCTTCTACCTAGCAGCTGCTTTTTTGGCCCCAATTCACTTATCAACGGCCATGCTGCTCTGTGACAAAGAAATGTCTTCATATGGAGAACCAGGACCTGCTTTAATAATCCTGAGAAGAGAAGAATTAAATTACATTTTGTTTTCTCTACTGGTAGAGTCATGGAAACTTATTATATGCACTTTAGAAAGATTTCCACTTAAAGAATGTTAAAATTAAAGAAAAGTTTTGTGTGGAAAGGGTAACTGTCAGGTATCTGAGAAAGAAAAAAAAAAACAGCTGCTGCTAATCTTCTCTCCTTAAAGACTGACTGAATAAAAATCACCAAATAGGAATTTTTATATTGAATTTGTAATGCAAGCCTGAAAAGCTGAACATGTTTCAAATTTGAGAATCTTCATAAAGCAATTATATCTGACGTGAGTTCAGTGAATAACATATATTACTTACATCTTATTCTAATTTTCTGTTGTGACTTAAGATTATAGTTCACTTAGGATTACACTGAGGCTGGGAAAAAAAGCAATAGAGGGTGTGAAATTTTAGGGACAAGGTACCTGAGAGAGAATACTGTTTCTTAGGAGTGGTTCTTCAGGGAATAGTGGCTTTACTGTTGCTAGCAGGCCTAAAGGGCTTCTTCCTTTTGTTTATTTCTTTTATTTCCTGTGTACTCATCTGTGTTAGTATTAACGAATTACTCTTTGCTTAAGCACACCATGTAAGAGCCTATTTTCCCCATAGCCTGGAACATTGCCACCACTACCACAAGATGAAACAAGCATGAAAGATTGAGAAGTGCTGCAGTGAAGCAACATTCTTCTTCATTTTCTTTGCTCTTCAGATAATAATGACTCTGGGGAAGGGAGAGAAACTCCAGAATTACTTTGTTCTCTTCAAAGCCCAAGCCTCGGGAGAAAAAGTAAGACGACAAGACACCTCTCAAGCCAGGGGCCTCAAAACACACCAGCCCTGTGCTTGTGTCCTTATTTTATCATATTGATGATGCTGAGTTCAAAAATCTTTTACTTTTTTTTTTTTAAATAGCTATAAGCAATAGATAGAAAAAAAAGAACACTTAGGAAACAAACCCACTTTAACGGTGACATTTAAATCAAATGAACCTCCGTTCATTAAATTAAACAAACCTCAGTTCGTTTCACATACATTTTAAAGTACATTTTTTCTTGGACAATGCAGAATTTTAAGTGTACAAGAAAGAAATACTAATGAAAGGGAATGAAATATCTCTGGATTCTCATCAAGCAATCAAAAACTGTAAACAAAGGGAACATATCTTTGCAATTGTTGGATGTACATAGATAAGGAAAGGTTTTTCTAGGTTTTCCTGTTAGTTGGCCATCTGGTTTCTAGTAAACAAACAAATGTGGACCCTTCGGACTGTCAGTAAGAGCATATGGGTAGAGAACCTAAGGGCTGGTGATATACAAGCTGACAAGTACCTGGCCCACAGGAAGAAGACAGGAAATGGGGAAGGACTTTCTCCAGAAACATAAGCTTACCCACGTCAAGGCTCTCGTCCTATTCACGGACTCATCAGGATCTGGTCTGCCTAACTCCAACCAACTCTGCACACTTGGTGGCCTTGAATGAGTAATCTCGCCTTTCCTGTCCTTGTTTACTCACTTGTGAAATGAGAAAAATGAATTAGATCATCTCTTGTGTTTTTTTCAACACTAACATTTTATAATTGAAGTTAAGGGGTTGAAATGAAAAATTAGTTTGTGATATTTGTATCTCTTTTTTATGTTTTAGATATTTTTAACTTTTTAAAGATTTTTTAACTTTCTTTTAACCATTTTTTAACTTTTATTTTAGGTTTGGGCGTACCTGTGAAGGTTTGTTACATAGGTAAACATGTTTCATGGGGGTTTGTTGTACACGTTATTTCATCACCCAGGTATTAAGCCCAGTGCCCAATAGTTCTCTTTTCTGCTCCTCTCCCTCCTCCCACCCTCCTGCTTAAGTAGACCCCAGTGTCTGTTATTTGCTTCTTTGTGTTGATAGGTCCTTATCATTTAACTTCCACTTATAAGTGAGAACATGTGGTATTTGGTTTTCTGCTCCTGCATTAGCTTGCTAAGGATAATAGCCTCCAGCTCCACCCATGTTCCTGCAAAAGACTTGATCTTATTCTTTTTATGTATCTCTTTTTAGCTGAATATCTATGTGTGCATGTGAATATACAAAATTTTCAAGATCCTTCTAGATCTAGTAATTCCTCATGTGTTTGTTTTTGTTTTTGTGATAGGATCTCACTTTATCACCCAGGCTGGAGTGGAGTGATGTGATCTCAGCTCACTGTGGCCTCCACCTCCTGGGTACAAGCAATCTTGATGCCTTAGCCACCAAGTAGCTGGGGCTATAGGTGCACACCCCTGTGCCTGGCTAATTTATATATTTTTTTTTGCAGAGACAAAGTTTCACCATATTGCCCAGGCTGGTCTCAAACTCCTGAGCTCAAGGGATCCACTTGCCTCGTCCTCCCAAAGTGCTGGGATTACAGGCTTGATTGAGCCACCATGCCGGGCATTCTCATATTTTCTCTAACTGATCATATTCCCTTATGTACCTTTGTCATCTCTAAGTAGAACATACTAGCCCTTAAATTGTCTCTTACTGCTCAGTTCTATAATATCTTTCCCACAGTCAAACCATATTAACTCACTTCAGTTTTAGCTCAACAAGTCAACCCTATAAGAACTATCCTGGAGGTGTTAAAGAGAAGGGTCTGGTGTTTAGGCTATAATAGCAGAAAAGTTTCACAGCTATGGCTGGTTTCAGGACAACTTATGAATACAATTGTGAGATGGTTCAGAATAGATACAGTTAAATATTATTCATGCTACTATATTTCCCTTACAATTTTTTGATGCTGATTAAACTTATGAGCCTTGTTTGCCAGAATTCCCTCAGAGTCCATGAAACAAATCTCCTCTTGCTGATTAGGTAGTTTATTTTGAATTACTGCTGGCAAGGTTTGGAGATATGATTACTCTTCTTTGAATCTTGAACGGATTATTGCCAAGTTGAGCTTTTTTAAAAAAAAATAAAGTTTATATCATGAAAAAAATGTAGGTTGTGATATTAAAATCTTAATACACTAAGTTCTGTAATAGCTGGAGGTCTTTTTATTACAAACAATATTTAAAAAGAAACCTTAAAGCTTTGTGTATTATTTACACAAACACATACTATCATTATTTTAGCATTTATTCTTGTGTCTTTCTTTTTTTAACTTTGGGGGAAAAAGGGAGAGGGGAATTTATTGACTCATGAGGCTGGAAGTCCAAGAGTTAAGCCAGTGGATCCAGCTGCTCAAGGTGTGTGTCCAGAGCTCTTTCTCTGTTACTCTTTCCACATTCCAGCACAATCTTTTTTAGAAGACCAGTAGTAATGTAACTTTGTATGGGAATTTTACTACAGAGTAGCTGTATAGCTGATTTCCGAAAAAAAAAAAAAAAAAAAAAAAAAAAAGGCTCTACATCACTTCATAAAGTTTTAATGGGACAGCACTTATTCTTAGCTGCTCACATTTTTTTTTTTTTTTTTTTTTTTTTTGAGACGGAGTCTCGTTCTGTCACCCAGGCTGAAGTGCAGTGGCGCCATCTCGGCTCACTGCAAGCTCCGCCTCTCGGGTTCACGCCATTCTCCTGCCTCAGCTTCCCAAGTAGCTGGGACTACAGGCGCCCGCCACCACACCCGGCTAATTTTTTGTATTTTTGGTAGAGACGGGGTTTCACCGTGTTAGCCAGGATGGTCTCGATCTCCTGACCTCGTGATCCGCCTGTCTCGGCCTCCCAAAGTGCTGGGATTACAGGAGTGAGCCACTGCGCCCAGCCAGCTGCTCACTTTATGAGAGTTGGAAAGTCAAGCCATCTAACTGTGGAGGGAGTAGTCTTTCAAATGGCCGGGTGGTCTCAACAGAAATCAGAGGCTAACTCCTGAAAGATTTCCTAAGGAGGGTTTTTTACACTTTTATTTGTGCATATGTAGGTACCAGTGACTTGAACTTTCAAATATTCAGCTGCATGACTTACAAGATATTTCATATAACTTTTTCTCTTATGTTCTATTACATGTTTTGCCAATGTAACACCAGTAGCTACTTTACTTTCTCCTTGATATACCAAGTTTTTTTTATATCTACTACTTAATGAGTAAACATGGCTGTTCATATTATCTCTTTTTGGAGGAAAAAAAAAACACAATTATCAACCATCTCAATGACAATATATGATGGTGGGCTTTGGCTAAACTCTGAGGAATATAACCAGGTCTGCTTTGTTGAATGAGTAATGAATAAATTCATGAATTTCTCATATCCTGTCCCCTCTTATGATCATCCAAGGGTTTCTCCTTCCAGTCCTTTGAAATACCAGCAACCATTTTTTTAACCAAATATTTACCAGTTTGACCAGAGGGAACGAGAACATTGATTCTCATCAGTACATCTAATCCTACTTATAATAGCACCTTGGTTTGTATTTTGAGGTGCAAATGATAAAGTATATTCATATTCATCTCATTTAATCCTCAAAAAAAAATCCCCAAGCCTCACACTGTGCTTGACAAACAGTTACTACTCGATCAATACTTGTCAGATGAATGGATGAATTAAAGAATGAATGAAAGTTTTTAATCTCTATTTTATAGTTGAGAAAACAGACTCAGACCATCTGAGTAACTGGCCTGAATTCAAAGAGTTAAAAACAGGCTGAGTCAGGGCTCAAATTCTTCTAGACTTCAAGCCATTCCTTTCTCATCCTGCAGCTGCTAGACTTGGAGAGAAAGTACCACGAAAAGTTTCAAGAACAAATAGAATTGAGAGAAGCCAAATAGGAAGTAGGATATTGTGTCAGTTTCTTAGGGCTGAGATAACAATGTACCACAAACTAAGTGGCTTAAAACAACAGAAATTTATTCCCACATAGCTTTGCAGACTGTAAGTCCAAATCAAGATGTCATCCAGGCTGGTTCATTTCAGGGGGCTCAGGTAGAGAATCTGTTCTCTAGCTCTCTCCTGGCTTCTGGTTGTGGCCAGCAATCCTAGTGTTCCTTGGCTTGCAGCCACATCGCTCAGATCTCGCCTCTGTCATCACATGGCATTCTGCTCTGTGTGCCTCTGTGTCCTCTGTTCTAAGGACACCAGTGATTTTCTTATAAAAGCCCCCATGATTGGATTTAGAGCACACTCTAGTCCAGTATGACTTCTTAGTTTATGTCTTAATTACATCTGTAAAGACCCTATTGCCAAATAAGGTTACTTTCAACATATGGGGGGTTAAAACTTCAACATGTATTTTGGGGTTACACAATTCAACCCACAGCAGTGGGACTAATTTGTGAATAATTAAAAGATGAGTGAATTATTTCCACAGATAACATTTGCCATAACACTGAAATTATAGCTGTGTTAAATCACTAAATAAACCATTTCCTCAAATATGTTTCTTTGAACAGTAAGAGGCACTGCCTCAGGGGGAAAATGGTTTTATTATTATATAGTTTGAAGAAACAGTAGGTCAAAGAAAGTTAAAAAGACTACTTGCTGCAGGACATGTCAGAGCCTTTAAGATACAGTAAGTTTCCCAAACTTGTGTGATCATAGGCAAATTTAACTTAAGTGCTATCCCAGGGAGCACACTTTATGAAACCCTGACTTCCCGGGTAACAGTATATTGTAACTATTTGCAGATTTGTCTCTACTTATTAAGTTCTAAGTTCCTGAGAGGGAGAATCCATACTTCATGAATCTTTAAATCCCCAGGACACATGTAGTGTGTGGGAGCTACAGGCCCACTGGGTTGTACTGGACGCAAGTAAATGATTTTCCCTGAGCTAGTGCAACACAAAGGCACTGAACACATAGAGCAGGTATTACTGTTGACTGTTGAACAACATGAGGGTTAGGGTCACTGATGTTCCATGCACTGAAAATTTGTGTATAAATTTGACTCCCAAGAAACTTAACTACTAAGAGCCTACTGTTGACCAGAAGCCTTACTGATAACATAAACAGTTGATTAACATGCTTTTTATTTTATATGTATTACACACCATATTCTTACAATAAAGTAAGCTAGAGAAAGAAAATGTTGTTAAGGAAGTCATAAAGAAAAAATATTTTTACTATTTATTAAGTGGATGTGGATAATAATCAAGGTCTTCAGCCTCACCATCTTCATGTTGAGTAGGCTGAGGAGGAGGATGAAAAGGAGGGGTTGGTCTTGCTGTCTCTGGAGTAGCAGAGGCAAAAGAAAATCTACACATAATTCAACTTGTGCAGTTCAAACTTGTGTTGTTCAAGGGTCAACTATACATCACACGTATTTCTTTCAGCCACATGTCACAAATTCTGGCCACTCTTCCTTGAACATAAAGGGGGTTCTTCTTAAATAGTAGGATATCTGCAAGGAGGATGTCCAGAACCCAGGCACAGCTGCTCAAAAGAATCATCATTAAGGATGCAGATCATTCTATTTGTTGCTCCATCTCAATGTTATAGAATGGCTGTTTCGCAGCCAGCCCCTACTTCTCAGTGCCAGGCAGGAAAAAAAGATAAAGTCTTTTCTTTCTCTCTCTCCCTTTAGACCTCTCTCCCTTTCTTTTCTTTTCTTTCTTTTTTTTTTTTTTTTTTTTTTTTTTTAACATTCAGGAAAACAATAGCTTTCCTGGAAACCTCACTAAGAATTCAAACTGTCTTCTGCGTAAACACATGGTCACCCCCAGCTGCAAGGGAATCTAGAAGGGCATGGACTTTAAGGCTCATTGTCAAGTCAAAAAAATCGGTGCCTTGTTGGCAAAGCAAAGAAGAAAAGGCTTTTGAGTAGCTGTATCACCAATGGTGCTCAGTTTATTCTTCTATGTCATTATTGTCATTGTTAACTGTATTGGAGTTGTGGCTAGTGCTAGTCTATTGTATTTATAGGAAAAAATGAGTTACTTATTTTTACTTTGAAGTTTGGTAGATTTTAAATTTCATGGAGAAAAATGTTGTTTCAATAATCACTTAGGTTGTTAGGTTATATAACGTACTAGTAATAAACTATCTTGATGAAGGAGAAAACTGTTTTGGAGAGTATCCCAGGAGTTCTGGACCCAGAATAGTAGGCTCATTGAGTGATTATGCAACCCTTGAATAAACCCACAATACAACTGAACAAGAAATTAAATATATAACTTCAAAATACTCCATTGATTCATTGTGTTGGGAAGCCAATATTAACTTACTGCATCTTGCTGATTCAGTGTGATAAACACAGCATTTTAATAGGGACTTTGATTCCATAATGATTCAGTTTCTTACATATCTGGAAATTTTAAATCAGCCAGGAGAACAACTAGCAAGCCTTGAGCCATGCTGGTAAGATGTTTGCTTTACAAATTTGGTGCCCTTTCCCTCTGAGATACAGCCACACTCAATTAAAATCATGCAATGTTGGCTAAGTAACAGGGCAGCAACCAAGATTTAAATTGTGGAGAAAAAATTCCAAAGTGCGTCTGAATAATAGGAAGCAGAAACTCAAAAATAGAAACTGCTTTTTTTTCTGTGATCACACGACTGTAGCCGTTAGATATTTTTCCATTGACTTTGGGAGTGTAGGAGATGCAAATTAAAAATAAATAATTGTAGCAACATGGCCAGGACTTTTTTTCTGTTGCATTTAATTAATAGGAAATTTGGAAAAGTTAGAACTTTCATACAGATGTTTTATTTGTCTGTAGCTCTATTCTTAGGCTTCCTGTTCATATTTTAGTATAGATTTCTGCAATATAGTACTAGATCTTCAGCTATTTTCATTTAGTACTTACTAGCAAGACAATTAATTGAGGAACTTCTTGTGGTTAAACATGATACTATAACACTTCTGACTTCTCAAATATCAATCAAGTGTGACTAACTTCACTCTCCCTCAGATGTCATCTCATAAAACCCTATTTTGAGGAAGAGAATGCAGAAGCTTTTAGTTCTGTCGTATCTCCCACAGATTATGGAATTGGGAAGAGTGTACAACCTGGAGAAAACTCATTAAGATAAGACCTTGATGCTTTTTAAAATCTTAGTCCCTAAATTTGTGACATGTCCATTCACAGGAGATTCCTGACAGGCACAAGCACATTTTCCCTGCTTTTTTTTATTGTGCACATTTATGATGTACAATATTACATATATATAAATGATTGCTACAGGTAAGTGAATTAACATATCTGTTACTGCTCAGTTATGTTGTGTGTGTGTGTGTGTGTGTGTGCATGCATATGTGCACATGTGCATGTGTGGTAATAACAAACTTTCAGTATACAATACCATATTACTAACTATAGTCTTTTCTTCTGTACATTAGATCTCTAGACTATTCCTCCTATATAACTGCAACTTTGTACCCTTTTGACCCACATGTCCCCATTTCCTCGTCCTCCTTTACACCTGGTAAGCACTATTCTACTCTCTGTTTCTATGTATTTAATTTACTTTTAGATTCCACATGTAAGTGTGGTCATGTAATGTTTGTCTGTCTCGGTTATTTCACTTGGCATAAAGTCCTCCATGTTCGTCCACGTTGTTGCCTATCTCCACCATTTTTAAGGCTGATTAATATTCCCTTGTATTTATAAATTATTATTTCTTTATCCATTCATCTGTTGATGAACACTTAGGTTGTTTCCATAACTTGGCTATTCTGAATAATGCTCTCATGAACATGGGAGCGTGGATGTCACTACAAGGTGCTGATTTCATTTCCTATGGGTATATACACAGCAGAGGGATTGCTTGGTCATGAGATTCTATATTCAATTTTTTGAGGAACTTCTATATTGTTTTCCATAATGGCTGTACCAATTTACATTCACATCAACAGTGCACAGACGTTGGTTCCCTTTTTCCCACACCCTTGACAATATTTATTATCTCTTGTCTTTTTGATTATAGCTATCCTAACAGGTGTGAGGTGATATCTCATTGTGATTTTGATTGGCATTCCCTGATGATAAGAGATGTCAAGCACATTTTTATATGTGTGTTGGCTGTTTTTGCGTCTTTTTTGGGAAAATGTCTTTTCAGGTTCTTTGCCTATTTTTAAATTCTATTATCTGTGTGTGTGTGTGTGAGTGAGAGAGAGAGAGAGAGAGAGATTGAGCTGTGTGAATTCCCTATGTCTGTATTAATGTTTTATCAGATACACTGTTTGAAAATAGTTTCTCTTGATCTATAGGCTGACTTTTCATTTTGTTGATTGTTTCCTTTGCTGTACAGAAGCTTTTCAGTTTGATGTAGTTCAAAGAAGTTTAACGTTCTTTCAGGATATAAACTCTAAACAAAATATAGCTAGAAATTTTTTCTTCAACATAATAAAGGCCATTTATGAAAATCACATAGCTAATCTAATCAATAGGAAAAACTGAAAGTTTTTCTTTTAAAATCAGGGACCAGGCAAGGAGGCAAGGGTGCCCATTCTTGCCATTTCTATTCAACAAAGGGCTGAAGCATTAGCAAGAACAATAAGACAGGAAAAAAAAAGACATCCAAATTGGAAAGGAAAAAGTAAAACTATCCATTTTTGTCAATGACACATGTAGAAAACCCTAAAAGTAGCAGGATGCAGAATCAACATATAAAAAAAATTCGATTTCTTTTCATTAATAATCTGTCCATAAAAGAAATCAAATCAATAATCTCACTTTCAACAGCATCAAAAAATTAAAATGCTTAGAAATAAACTTAACCAAGAAAGTGTAATATCTGCATGTTAAAAGCTGTAAAATATTGATGAAAGAAGTTTAAGAAGATACACGAAAATGGAAAGATACCCTACGCTCATGGACAGGAAGTACTAATATTGTTAAAATGTCCATACTACCTAAAGCATTATACAGATTCAAAGCAACCTCTATCAAAATTTCAAGTGCATTTTTCATAGAAATAAAAAAATCAATTCTAAAATTTGTATGAAACCACAAAAGGCCCTGAAAATAATTTCCATAAAGAAAAACAAGGATAGAGGCATCATATTTTCTGATTTCAAATTATATTACTAAGCTATAGTAACCAAAACAGTATGATATTGACATTAAAACAGACACACAGACCAATTGGACAGAATAGAGAGCCTGGAAATAAACCCTAGCATATATGGGCAACTAATTTTTGACAAGGTCTGCAAGAAGACACAATGGGAAAAGAATAGTTTTTTCAATAAATGCTGCTTAGAAAACCGGATATTCACATACAAAAGAAAGAAACTAGACCCTTACCTCACACCATACACAAAAATCAGCCCAAAACAAGTTAAGGACATAAATGTAAGCCCCCAAACCATAAAACTACTAGAAGAAAACATAGGAAAATCTCTGTGATATCGGCCTTGCAACGATGTTTTGGATACTATATTAAAAATTCAGGCAACAAAAGCAAAAATAAGCAAATGGACTACCTTTTCACTGCTTTTGACTTTCTTCAAGTTTTTTTTATTTATTTTTATTTATTTATTTTTTTATTTTTTTATTTTTTTTGAGACGGAGTCTCGCTCTGTCGCCCAGGCTGGAGTGCAGTGGCGCAATCTCAGCTCACTGCAAGCTCTGCCTCCTGGGTTCACGCCATTCTCCTGCCTCAGCCTCTCCGAGTAGCTGGGACTTTAAATGCAACCCTGTGTATGATGCCAATGACATGCTCAGGACTTAGGCTCTATGGAGCTTCTCAAGGTCCTTATTTGATTTTTTTTCTACCTCATGGCCCTTACACAGTCTGCTCTTTTTGCCTAGAACACTCTTTTCTTCTACTATTTTCTTTTTTCTTACATTCCTTTCAGGTCTCATTTTAAATTTTATTTCCATACTGGATGAGTTTGCCTTAGTTCTGAGATCTTTATACTCCTCTCATTTTTAGCACGTATTATATATATATAAATACTTTGTAAAATGACTGGGCTAGTGCCTTACTTTTTTCCTTGGGTGTTGCAGACCTCAATTCCTGGTGGACTGAACAAAGGATGATGAATGTGGGAATAAAGATAAAGACAAAAGAGTATATTTGGAAGAAGGGGGTCAGGCGGGTCCTTGCTTCTAGTGAACAAAGGCCCTGAGCTTTTTCAGCCTTCTGTATTTATTAGGTAAAAGAGATAGCAAGAAGGGGGATGATTGTAGATCGGCAGTTTGACTTACAGCAGGCTTGCAAGACTGCATTTTTGAGAAATAGGCTCTAGATGTCCCAGTAGATAACCTCAAGAAGCGTGGCACCAGGGGGTGATTGCCTTCAGCAAACCTTCTGGCAGCTGGAGCAGATGTGATTTTGCCCACATCCTCCATTCTCATAATAAACAGTTTGCTGTTTGACCATATAGACTCCAGTGGAATGTTGGAGTTGGTCACGATCCCTTTGCCAGCTCTTTACACTTGGGTGCAACTTAATGGAGGCATGTTTGAGAGCTATGGGGAGGAGTAGAGAGCTGTGGAGCCACTCTAGCACTGTGATCCCCTCTCCATTGTCACCCTTATCACAGTATTATAATAGTCTTTTTAAAATAATGCTTGTTTACTATTAGATTGTTTGTGTCAAGCACTGAATACTTATATTCTGGCACTGGCTATTCCCATACTCTAGCAGCTGACAGTCTAGAATCTAGTCATCTATTCACTAAAAGTCATTAACTTTTCAAACCAGCATATGCAAAATACCAAACCAATTAACAATTGCCATAGACCTTACTGTCCATTATTGTAGCCATAAGCCACTTGTTGCTATGAGCATTTGAAATGTGACTAGTCTGAATTGAGATTTGTCATAAATACAAAATATACACCAGACATTAGAATGAAAAAAAGATGGGGCCCATTCCAAGATGTCTGAATAGGAACAGCTCCAGTCTGCATCTCCCAGCATGATTGATGCAGATGGGTGATTTCTGCATTTCCAACTGAGGTACCTGGTTCACCTAACTGGGACTTGTCAGAAAGTGAGTGCAGTCCACAGAGGGTGAGCCAAAGGGTGAGCCATCACCTCACCTGGGAAGGGCAAGAGGTCAGGGGATTTCATTTTCCTAGCCAAGGGAAGCTGTGACAGACTGTACCAGGAAAATCAGGACACTGCCGCCTAAACACTGCACTTTTCCAATGGTCTTAGCAAATGGCACACCAGGAGATTATATCCCATGCCTGGCTCAGCAGGTCCCACGCCCATGAAGCCTTGCTCACTGCTAGTCTGAGATGGAACGGCGAGGTGGCAAGCCTGGCTGGGGGAGGGGCATCTGCCATTGCTGAAGGTTGAGTAGGTAAACAAAGGAGCTGGGAAGTTCGAACTGGGTGGAACCCATGGCTGCTCAAGGAGGCCCGCCTGCCTCTGTAGATTCCACCTCTGGGGGCAGGGCATAGATGAACAAAAGGCAGCAGAATCTTCCACAGACTTAAACGTCCCTGTCTGACAGCTCTGAAGACAGCAATGGTTCTCCCAGCATGGTGTTTGAGCTCTGAGAACGGACAGACCGCCTCTTCAAGTGGGTCCCTAACCCCTGGGTAGCCTAACTTGGAGACACCTCCCAGTAGGGGCTGACTGACACCTCATACAGCTGGGTGCCCCTCTGAGATGAAGCTTCCAGAGGAAGGATCAGGCAGCAATATTTGCTGTTCTGCAATATTTGCTGTTCTGCAGCCTCCACTGGTGAAACCCAGGCAAACAGGGTCTGGAGTGGACCTCCAACAAACTCCAACAGACCTGCAGCTGAGGGTCCTGACTGTTAGAAGGAAAACTAACAAACAGAAAGGAATATCATCAACATCAACAAAAAGGACATCCACAACAAAACCCCACCTGTGGGTCACCATCATCAAAGACCAAAGGTAGATAAAACCTCAAAGATGGGGAGAAACCAAAGCAGAAAAGCTGAAAATTCTAAAAATCAGAGCACCCCTCTCCTCCAAAGGATTGCAGCTCCTCACCAGCAACAGAACAAAGCAGGACAGAGAATGACTTTGAGGTGCTGACAGAAGTAGGCTTCAGAAAGTCGGTAATAACAAATTTCTCTGAGCTAAAGGAGAGTGTTCAAACCCATTGCAAGGAAGCTAAAAACCTTGAAAAAAAGATTAGATGAATGGCTAAGTAGAATAAACAGTGTAGAGAAAACCTTAAATTACCTGATGGAGCTGAAAACCATGGCACAAGAACTATGTGACACATGCACAAGCTTCAGTAGCTGATTCCTTCAAGTGCAAGAAAGTGTATCGGTGATTGAAGATCAACTTAATGAAATTAAGTGAGAAGAGAAGTTTAGATAAAAAGGAGTAAAAAGAAATGAACAAAGCCTCCAAGAAATAAGGGACTATGTAAAAAGACCAAATCTACGTTTTATTGGTGTACCTGAAAGTGATGGGGAGAATGGAACCAAGCTGGAAAACACTCTTCAGGATATTATCCAGGAGAACTTCCCCAACCTAGCAAAGCAGGCCAACATTCAAATTCAGGAAATACAGAGACCACCACAAAGATACTCATCAAGAAGAGCAACCCCAAGACACATAATTGTCAGATTCACCAAGTTTGAAATGAAGGAAAAAATGCTAAGGGCAGCCAGAGATAAAGGTGAGGTTACCGACAAAAGGAAGCCCATCAGACAAACAGCAGATCTCTCAGCAGAAACCCTACAAGCCAGAAGAGAGTGGGGGCCAATATTCCACATTCTTAAAGAAAAGAATTTTCAACCCAGAATTTCATATCCAGCCAAATTGAGCTTCATAAATGAAGGAGAAATAAAATCCTCTACAGACAAGCAAATGCTTAGAGATTTTGTCACCACCAGGCCTGCCTTAAAAGAGCTCCTGAAGGAAGCACTAAACATGGAAAGGAACAACTGGTACCAGACACTGCAAAAACATGCCAAATTGCAAAGACCATTGATGCTAGGAAGAAACTGCATCAACTAATGGGCAAAATAACCAGCTAACATCATAATGACAGGATCAAATTCACACATAACAATATTAACTTTAAATATAAATGGGTTAAATGCTCCAATTAAAAGACACAGACTAGCAAATTGGATAAAGAGTCAAGACTCATCAGTGTGCTGTATTCAGGAGACCCATCTCACGTGCAGAGACACATATAGGCTCAAAATAAAGGGATGGAGGAAGATCTACCAAGCAAATGGAAAGCAAAAAAAAGCAGGGGTTGCAATCCTAGTCTCTCATAAAATAGAGTTTAAACCAACAAAGATCCAAAGAGACAAAGAAGGCCATTATATAATGGTAAAGGGATCAATTCAACAAGAAGAGCTAACTATCCTAAACATATATGCACCCAATACAGGAGCATCCAGATACATAAAGCAAGTCCTGAAAGACTTACAAAGAGACTTAGGCTCCCACACAATAATAATTGGAGACTTTAACACCCCACTGTCAATATTAGACAGATCAACAAGACAGAAGGTTAACAAGGATATCCAGGACTTGAACTCAGCTCTGCACCAAGCAGACCTAATATACATCTACAGAACTCTCCACCCCAAATCAACAGAATATACATTCTTCTCAGCACCACATCACACTTATTCCAAAGTTGACCACATAGTTGGAAGTAAAGCACTCCTCAGCAAATGTAAAAGAAGAGAAATCACAACAAACTGTCTCCCAGACCACAGTGAAATCAAATTAGAACTCAGGATTAAGAAACTCACTCAAAACTGCACAAGTACATGAAAACTGAACAACCTGCTCCTGAATGACTATGGGTAAATAACAAAATGAAGGCAGAAATAAAGATGTTCTTTGAAACCAATGAGAACAAAGACACAATGTACCAGAATCTCTGGGACACATTTAAAGCAGTGTGTAGAGGGAAATCTATTTCACTAAATGCTCACAAGAGAAGGCAGGAAAGATCTAAAATTGACACGCTAACATCACAATTAAAAGAACTAGAGAAGCAAGAGCAAACACATTCAAAAGCCAGCAAAGGCAAGAAATAACTAAGATCAGAGCCAAACTGAAGGAGATAGAGACACAAACATCCCTTCAAAAAAATCAATAAATCCAGGAGCTGGTTTTTTGAAAAGATCAACAAAATTGATAGACTGCTAGCAAGACTAATAAAGAAGAAAAGAGAGAAGAATCAAATGGAGGCAATAAAAAATGATAAAGAGGATATCATCACTGATCCCACAGAAACACAAACTACCATCAGAGAATACTATAAACACCTCTACGCAAATAAACTAGAAAATCTAGAAGAAATGGATATATTCCTGGATACATACGCCCTCCCAAGACTAACCCAGGAAGAAGCTGAATCCCTGAATAGACCAATAACAGGCTCTGAAATTGAGGAAATAATTAATAGCCTACCAATAAAAAAGGTCCAGGACCAGACGGATTCATAGCCAAATTCTACCAGAGGTACAAAGAGGAGCTGGTACCATTCCTTCTGAAACTATTCCAATAAATAGAAAAAGAAAGAATCCTCCCTAACTCATTTTATGAGGCCAGCATCATCCTGATACCAAAGCCTGGCAGAGACACAACAAAAGAAAAGAGAATTTTAGAACAATATCCCTGATGAACATCGGTGCAAAAATCTTCAATAAAATACTGGCAAACCGAATCCAGCAGCACATCAAAAAGCTTATCCACCAAGATCAAGTGGGCTTCATCCCTGGGATGCAAGGCTGGTTCAACATACACAAATCAATAAACATAATCCATCACATAAACAGAATCAAAGACAAAAACCACATGATTATCTCAATAGATGCAGAAAATGCCTTTGACAAAATTCAACAGCCCTTCATGCTAAAAACTCGGAATAAACTAGGCATTGATGGAATGTATCTCCAAATAATAAGAGCTATCTATGACAAACCCACAGCCAGTATCATACTGAATGGGCAAAAACTAGAAGCATTCCCTTTGAAAACTGGCACAAGACAGGGATGCCCTCTCTCACCACTCCTATTCAACATAGTGTTGGAAGTTCTGGCCAGGGCAATCAGGCAACAGAAAGAAACAAAATGTGTTAAATTAGGAAAAGATGAAGTCAAATTGTCCCTGTTTCCAGATGACATGATTGTATATTTAGAAAACCCCATCGTCTCAGCCCCAAATCTCCTTAAGCTGATAAGCAACTTCAACAGAGTCTCAGGATACAAAATCAATGTGCAAAAATCATAAGCATTCTTATACACCAATAACAGCCAAATCATGAGTGAACTCCCATTCACAATTGCTACAAAGAGAATAAAACACCTAGGAATCCAGCTTACAAGGGATGTGAAGGACCTCTTCAAGGGGAACCAGAAAACACTGCTCAACAAAATAAAAGAGGACACAAACAAATGGAAGAAAATTCCATGCTCATGGGTTGGAAGAATCAATATTGTGAAAATGGCCATACTGCCCAAGGTAATTTATACATTAAATGCCATCCCCATCAAGCTACCAATGACTTTCTTCACAGAATTGGAAAAAACTACTTTAAAGTTCATATGGAACCAAAAAAGAGCCTGCATTGCCAAGACAACCCTAAGCCAAAAGAACAAAGCTGGAGGCATCACGCTGCCTGACTTCAAACTATACTACAAGGCTACAGTAACCAAAACAGCATTATACTGGTACCAAAACAGAGATATAGACCAATGGAACAGAACAGAGGCCTCAGAAATTATGCCACACATATACGTCTACAACCATCTGATCTTTGACAAACCAGACAAAAACAAGCAATGGGGAAAGGATTCCCTATTTAATAAATGATGCCGGGAAAACTGGCTAGCCATATGTAAAAAGCTGAAACTGGATCCCTTCCTTACACCTTATACAAAAATTAATTCAAGATGGATTAAAGACTTAAATGTTAGACCTAAAACCATAAAAACCCTAGAAGAAAACCTAGGCAATATCACTCAGGACATATGCATGGGCAAGGACTTCATTACTAAAACACCAAAAGCAATGGCAACAAAAGCCAAAATAGGCAAATGGGATCTAATTAAACTAAAGAGCTTCTGCGCAGCAAAAGAAACTACCATCAGAGTGAACAGGCAACCTACAGAATGGGAGAAAATTTTTGCAATCTACCCATCTGACAAAGGGCTAATATCCAGAATCTACAATTAACTTAAACAAATTTACAAGAAAAAATCAAATAACCCCATCACCAAGTGGGCAAAGGATATGAATACACACTTCTCAAAAGAAGACATTTATGCAGCCAACAGACACATGAAAAAATGGTCATCAGAGAAATGGAAATCAAAACCATAAGATACCATCTCACACCAGTTAGAATGGCCATCATTAAAAAGTCAGGAAACAACAGGTGCTGGAGAGGATGTGGAGAAATAGGAATGCTTTTACACTGTTGGTGGGAGTGTAAACTAGTTCAACCATTGTGGAAGACAGTGTGGCGATTCCTCAGGGATCTAGAGCTAGAAATACCATTTCACCCAGCGATACCATTACTGGGTATACACCCAAAGGATTATAAATCATGCTACTATAAAGACACATGCACACATATGTTTATTGAAGCACTGTTTGCAATAGCAAAGACTTGGAACCAACCCAAATGTCCATCAATGATAGACTGGATTAACAAAATGTGGCACATATACACCATGGAATACTATGCAGCCATAAAAAAGGATAAGTTCATGTCCTGTGTGGGGACATGGATGAAGCTGGAAACCATCATTCTGAGAAAACTATCGCAAGGACAGAAAACTAAACACTGCATGTTCTCACTCATAGATGGGAATTGAACAATGAGAACACCTGGACATGGGGCAGGGAACATCACACACCAGGGCCTGTCGTGGGGTGGGGGGATTGGGGAGGGATTGCATTAGGTGAAATACTTAATGTAAATGACGAATTAATGGGTGTAGCACACCAACATGGCACGTGTATACATGTGTAACAAACCTGCACGTTGTGCACATGTATCCTAGAACTTAAAGTATAATTTTAAAAAATCATTCAATAAAAAAGAGATGTAAAAACATCTCATTAATGTTAATTTCATATTTAAATAATAATATTTTGGGTAAAATATAACCTAAAATTAATTTTATTTATTAAGTTTTACTTTTATAATGTGGTTTCTAAGAGCGTTAAATTAGATTCCTGTTCTACATTTGTGGCTTACGTTTTATTTCTATTTAACAAAGCTGCTATAGAATTTCAGAGGAAGTGTTTTCGTGGGTAGTGCTTAGGTACTTTTAATGAGTACTGAAGTGAAGCTGAAATGCAGTCGCCAAAGTTGGGAAAAACATTCTAGGCTTCTGTTAACTAAAATCAAACATAGAGATGCTTGAGCCTACAAAAGGAACATTGCATACTTATATGTCCAGGGATGAGGGGTCATGACCAGAAGAAGTTGTCTAGAAAGTTTCTGAGTAAACAAAGAAAGTCTTAGAGTAGATAGTGGAGAAAAGAGTGTGGAAGTTCTGTGGCAAGTTTTAATGTGATATGGTTTGGCTGTATCCTCGCCCAAATCTCATCTTGACTTGTAGCTCCCATAATTTCTACGTGTCATGGGAGGTAATTGAATCATGGGGGTGGGTCTTTCCCATGCCGTTCTTGGGATAGTAAGTCTCGTGAGATCTGATGGTTTTATAAAGGGGAGCTCCCCTGCACAAGCTCTCTTTCCTGCCTTCTGCCATGATTGTGAGGCCTCCCAGCCACGTGGAACTGTGAGTCAAAACTCTTTCCTTTATAAATTACCCAGTCTTAGGTATGTCTTTATAAGCAGCTGAGAATGGACTAATACATAATGTTTTGTAATAAAGAAGAATATTTATTTTCCATGGTTAAAGATAGCAGTCAAGGAGAAAGGCAAGAAGAGAAGCAGTTAAAGAGTTGAAATGCAAAGGAATGACCAGTATCAAGTGTAAGGAGGTTTAATTGCAAGGGTAAAAGGTGCAAGGATGAAAACAGTCCAGAATGAATAAATTGACATGAGTAAGAGAAAGTGATTCAGGACTAAATCTGTAATAGGATCACTTTTATTTAGCGTTAGTTGTGCAGTGTTGATGGAAGATGAGAAAATAGTGGGCTGTGTATGGCTTTCAATGTCAGACTAAAGACTTTGGATATAGAGTGGGGGAATTTGAAGGGTTTGAGTAGAAGAACGTCAAGGGATTTAAAATACTCTTTACAAAGATTCATCTGAAGGTAATGTGAATGAGTCTATTGATCAAGGTGGAGTTAGGGGACAAGAGACAAAATATCAAGTGTTTATGTAATAACTCAAAATTAGATAATATAGATAAGAGACAACTGAAGTAGAAGAAAGAAGAGGTTTATAAGGTAAACTGAAAAAGTTCACGAAGTTTAGGTATGGGATATGTATTGTAAACAGATAAAGGATCAAAGAAAACTCCAAGGTTTTGATCATAATTTATTGAGAGCACAACAACAGAAACACAGGATTTAGGAGAGAGATCTTTTTTAGAGGAAAAAATAAATTAGTTATTAGGCAAGTTGAATTTGAGAACTTGCTCAGGGTGTTCAAATGGAGATTCTCCATGGGCAGTTGGGAATACCACATAGGATGAAAGTCAACAAAAGAGCAGATGAAAATTTTGAAAGCATTTACAGAGACCTAGTGAAAATGGATGGATCACAGTGAGAGAGAAGTTCAAGAGTATAGCAGAAGGCCTTAGGTAAAAGCTATAATTATGGAAGCAGAGGAAGTGAGGCTAAAAAGAGAATCCAAAAGGATGGCCAAGACAAGGTATCACAGAAGGCAGGGGATGGGGCTTGTCAGCCTTGAAAGACAGTCAAACTTGAGGTCAATTTATTGCATGTGACCATCACTTTAGAGAGTTCAGTTTCAATACAGTGGAGAGGGGATATCTGGGGGGAAATTTTGATAGTAGCCCCCAAACTTCCCTAATTAAAAAATTATTCTGAGTATATCATCCATGAATGTTACTAATTCCTTCATAACTCTATTTATTTATTTATTCCCATAAAGATTTGAGGGAATCCTCTACTTGTAATTTGGATATATACCATCACTGCAGGACATTCAAGGGCAATATGCATCAATAGGGATAATGTTGGCAGCAAAATGAGATCAGAATTGGAGGTCCAGAGACTGTATCATAGTCTCAGATCTATCATTAATTGAATAGACGATCTTGAGGAAGCTGCTCAATTTCTCTGGGCCTAAATTTGTTTATCTAAAACTGTGGGTTTGGACAGTCTGCCAGATTTAGTGCTTCTAAATTTATCTCTAATTTATTTCTTCATGGTATGCCTTTTTCTTAAAAATTTTGAAAAGCAAATTTTTGTTGTTCCAAAAACCTTAAAACTAGGTATATTTTTCAATATTATTACACCTTTCTCAACAAACCCCTCACTGCCTATTTTATATTACATTCCTTATCCCTATTCCCTATAAGAGATGGGAAGCAACTTATTTATTTTATTTTTGAGACAGTTTCACTCTTTCGCCCAGGCTGGAGTGCAGTGGCACAATCTTGGATCACTGTAACTTCTGCCTCCTGGGTTCAAGCCATTCTCTTGCCTCAGCCACTCGAGTAGCTGGGATTACAGGCACCCACCACCATGCCCGGATAAATTTTTGTATTTTTAGTAGAGACGGAGTCTCACCATGTTGGCCAGGCTGGTCTCAACTCCTGACCTCAGGTGACCCACCTGCCTCGGCCTCCCAAAGTGCTGGGATTACAGGCATGAGCCACCGTGCCTGGCTGGAAGCAACTTATTTTGATAATCATTTTGTGGCCAGAAGAGGCAATGCATGAGAATAAAGGATGGCATACATCTATAAATATAAATTGAAATGCTCCCCCGTTTATAAATCATGTCAGAATGAAATTCTGCTCATTGGTTCAAGCAATGCCTCAGAATATTGAAGATGCATATACACAGTTAAAACTAGAGAGCTGAAATATTGTTAACAGGATGTGGAAGAGGAGCAAGACATGTTATTAATAAAAACGCACTATTTTTAGAACTTGCCTAGGGCATAGTCATGTCTCCCAATAATATATAAAAGTTCCTAAAATATTATTAGCTTCTGAATCTTGTAGTATGTGAATGAATTATCTACTTAAAAATAAAATTAAGAACAGAAAATGAAAAGAAAAATATAATATTAGTATGTTTTATTTTTAATTTTTGAATATTAACTAATACAACTTTTCAAGCTGATCATTGTACTCTTACAAGATAATTTTTAAAATTATAACCATATTTTAATAAATATATATTTCAAAGTTGGGCTTTAGGAAGCCAAGATAGAAATGGGAAGCTTATGTAACAATAAAGATGATGGAACCATAGCTAGTACATATATAAATTATATAGACATCACAGAGAACACAGTTATATAACTACTTCTCAGATAACTGGTTTTATGAAATTCTGCCATGATTCTGTAGCAGTTCTGATTTTTGTCAACATTGTTTTATAATCAAGAAGCTGTAGTTTTTTAATAGTCTTTCCCTTTGATGCATTTTATGTGCAGAATGTTCTTATTATTCCCTACCCTCAAATTAGTTTCCCATCCAATTATTTTTTAATAAAAAGGAAATTAACATCTTAGAAATTTCACTAGGACTAAAATGTTAGGAATGTGTCAGTTTTTATCATGAACCAAATGGATGCACATATTCCAGTCAGTGTTTTTACTTCAATGCTTGGTTGGTGTTAATGCATTCAATGAATGCCACCAAGTACATTAAGGTCAATTTATACAACAGCTATACTTTATAGTCAATAGATCAATATTAGTTACTAGATAAATCGTCCAAGTCCTCAAAATGAAAAAGTTGTTTCCTCTTGTGATATTGCAAAAGCACATTTTTCTTGAGATTCAATGACTTTAAATAGTTTTAAAAGCTGGGTCTGTTTTTGTTGCTAGTTTATGTTTTAAAATTGGTTAATTTCTTAACAATTATAGTTGAGTGGGAAGTTTTCTTTGCTTAAACAGATTGAGAATCATTTTAAGAGAAGACATTAAGTCTCTTACATTTGCTTTTGCATATTTGAAACATGGCTCTTAATTTGTTTGGCTCCTAACGTCATATGAGGATTTCAGAAAGGAATATGTTTGTTTGCCAAATCTCACTTTTGTAATGAAAACATGCAGGGAGCAAAATAATCATATACAATTGCACTTTGATTAGCCACACAGTTGGAAGTTTATGTAAATATAAAAGAGAGGGACATATTTTTAAAAATGTTCTATGTTGGTTACACATAGTCAAATATTGTTTATTAGTTCCTCTTTTTTTTTTTTCCTTTTTCTTTTTGGGACAGAGTTTCACTCTTGTTGCCCAGGCTGGAGTACAGAGCCATGATCTCGGCTCATTGAAATCTCTGCCTCCCAGGTTCAAGCAATTCTCCTGCCTCAGCCTCCTGAGTAGCTGGGATCACAGGTGTGTGCCACCATGCCTAGCTAATTTTTTGTATTTTTAGTAGAGACAGGGTTTCATCATGTTGACCAGGCTGGTCTTGAACTCCCGACCTCAGGTGATCCACCTGCCTTAGCCTCCCAAAGTGCAGGGATTACAGGCATGAGCCACTGTGCCCAGCCTATTAGTTCCTCTTTAACCTAGCATTCCTCTAAATAAAGATGTCTGTATGTTGGCAGTAATGAGATAACTCATGTTAAATGATATTCATTGTGCTGACCCCAGAAAACATTTAATATTTTAAAATACTTTCTTACTTATCAAAGAAAGATTACATTTTATTTACCAAATCATTTCAGTATTCAGGAAATGCTAATTTTTTAATAATATTTAATCTATATACTCTATCAATGACAATCATTTCTTTTTTTAAATACCTTACTCCTAGGCCATGTTAAAAGAAATCATAACTTGCAATCATTTTGCAATTTCAAGTCTTCTTTACAGCATATTTAGAATTTCTTCACATACTAAGACTAGTTATTATAGAATGTGACTTTTAGTTTCCTTTTACTCATATATTCTGTGAAAATATAAAGATAAAATTTAAAAAAATTTAGATAGCTTTCTGTTTAGGAAAGGTCACAATGTTAAAATGTTGGCAAGTTAACTGCACCCCTTAACACTATCATTATTAAAGATCTTCTCTCTTCTAATACAGGAACTTATAATTAAATAAGAAATAATTGGACATTTCTCAGTGTGAAAAATAGACTGAAAATTTAAATAGAGCTATGCTTTTTTCCTTTATAGTTCAATAAGAGGAACATATTGGGTTCAGTATTAAAAGTAGGTGATATAAGTAATGAATTTATATAAACTGGGATATAAAAAGAATCTTATAGCATAGTGAGATGTAAATTAAACCAATAGGCTACATTTTCTATTCTGTTTTGTTTAGAAATGAATAAGTAAATGGGTTGAACTTTAGGTTAACTAAATTTGGTGTATTAAATCAACCATCTTTCAAGACCCTGAATTAATTTTTCCCACTAACCTGCTTCACTTACCAAGGGCTCAGAGTTTCGATGGAATCATGAGTCAAAAGAGCAAAGGCAACTCAAGGATTAGAATTTTCAGTGAAGAAGCCAGGGATAGATCTCAGGCTACTGTAGGTTTTGTACTTTGAACTACCTAATGGGGCAGACATTCTTCCCCAGATATACAAAAGAAAGGAAAGTACATACCATGTTCCATCTGGCTGGGATCCACGGGAAATGTAAACCAAGCCCACAGGCTAGTAACAAGCCTGACAAACTTGTTTGAGTCCCAGGATTTACTCTTTCAATGAAAACTATTAAACGATGGAATGTATCTTTGGCACAATATATGCATTTCTACTTCATTTTGTTCTGGCTTATTATTTATTATATGACTTTAAGCTTGATTTAAACTTGAACTGGATCAAATCTGGAGGCTCATAACCCATAAATATATTCACCTACTATGTACTCACAAAAATTAAAAATTAAAAAAATTAGTAAAATTATCTCAAAATAAAAATATCTGAAGGTTCTTTCAAAGTTTGAGGAGATGGGACTAACTAGAGTCATATATAATTACATAGTATCATATAGTCATACAATGTCCACTAACAGTAGATTCAAATCCCAGCTCTGTCAAAACTAGGTCTGGCAAGTATAACCTTCTGACTCTCAGGTTCTCATCTGTAAAATGAGATTTGTAACACCTTCCACAGACTGTTACTGGATATTTAAGACTCAAATATATTTGAAACACTTGGCAGATACTGGGAACTCAAAAAGATTTTTTGGGGACATCTTTTATCTTTTTTCCTTTTTTCCTTCTTAAAGTGACACAATACTCCTAATAATGTTAGATTTTCTGGTTTGGGGATTTTTTTCTGCTTGCTGATCCTTATCGTTTTCTTCTTTTCTGAAGCTGAGTCCTATACTTGTTATTATTTTAGGTTGGGGTTGTCTTTTCTGCATTCTAACAACTCTCTAGGAGTTTAACCTTTGTCATTAAAAAGCAATTGGCTTGCGGAAGAACTGATATCTTAGTGTCAGGAAAGGAGTTCTGCATCTTATTGTTAAAAGTATTTCTTGTATGTGCTAACATTTAGGCTGCACTGAGTTTCAATTCATATATTCTAGCTAGAGTATCTTTTTGTTATGAATTTTAATGCCAGAATTTTACCTT
Source organism: Symphalangus syndactylus (assembly GCF_028878055.3). Taxonomy (NCBI): domain Eukaryota; kingdom Metazoa; phylum Chordata; class Mammalia; order Primates; family Hylobatidae; genus Symphalangus; species Symphalangus syndactylus. The sequence continues at coordinate 69,750,922 of NC_072439.2, forward strand.
TTCTGAAATGGTACACGTACTATGTATTTTCAACGTTATCACAGAGCAGTTGTGAGATGCGAAGACAGAAAAAGATGTTACTAGACAAATGACAAGTTAATTTTTTTCTTTCTTCTAATTTTGTCTCTTGGCTTATGAAACCTACATTTGCCTTCTCAATCTAAGGAAATACATCTTCTCTGTACAATTTTCAAGATATTTTTAAAAATTAGGGCTCTTGAACATATAGAACTGATAACCACTGAAACAAGTAGACTTATACGGAGTGAAACTGTAGTATTCATATATATTGCATTTATTATGAGTGCATCATCATAATAAGGATTGCACATGAATTAACTTGTTCATTTTACGAAAGCGCTATCATCGATCTATTACAGATAAGGAAGTTCAGGTACAAATATGTTAGAAAATGACTTGTCCAATGTCTTAGAAAAGTGTCAGGACCAGGATTTGAACCAGGCCGTCTAATGCTCAGGTTTACATTATCTGCTGTATTAGTCTGTTTTCACACTGCTATAAAGAACTACCTTGAGACTGGGTTATTTATAAAGAAAAGAGGTTTAATTGACTCACAGTTCTGCAGTAGCCTACAGGCTTCCTGTTAAGGTAGGAGACCTAGCTAGGAGGCCTCAGGAAACTCATGGCAGAATGCAATGGGGAATTGAGCAGTTCTTACCATGGCAGAGCAGGAGAGAGTGAAGGGGAAGTGCCACACACTTTCAAACAACCACCAGATCTCGTGATAACTCACTCACTTTCACTATCATGAGAACAGCAAGGGGGAAGTCTGCCCACATGATTCAATCACCTCCCACCAGGCCCCTCTGTCAACATGTGGGAATTACAATCCAGGATAAAACTTGTGTGGGGATACTGAGCCAAATCATATCATCTGCCTTATAATATGTGACATGAGGGCTAGGATCAGTCTCCATCTCCTAAAATTGTGCTGCTCAAAGTGCTGTCCTTGACCAGATGGTACCAGAATGACCTTGGAGCCTACTAAAAATGCAGAATCTCAGGCCTACTCCAAGAGCTACAAAATCATGATTTGCATTTTAGCAAGATCCCCAGGTGAGAAGCATGCATGTTAATGTTTGGGAAGTACAGACCTAAAGTATTATTTCTATCATCATATATATAATTTTTATATGATGCAGGGAGACAGAAATCACAGAATTTTAGATTTTAAAGAGATTAAGATTTAGAGACAATATAGTTCATTTTCTTCCTTTTATAAATGTTCAAAACATTTATAAAATGAGCCACATGGGCTGGTTAAATATATATTTAAGAATAAATACATATTTATAAATTCTTAATAATTTAATAAACATTTATTGAGGATTTGTCACCTGTCAGACTATATGCCAAGTGGAACGGGGCTACAAAGACATACAAATCATGCCCTTTGGGACCCCAGTGGAGGAGAAAAATAAGTATATGGAAATTACCAGTGTTATAATAAAATCGTATGCACATACTGCATAATAGAGCCCACAGGAATGAGGATGGAATGGGTATCATCAAGGACATAATATTAAAGCTGAGTCTTGGAACATCAATAGGTGTTGCCCAAAGGTACTGGAATTTGAGCCTTCTCCCTTACAACTGGGCCAATCAACATGATGAGTTGGGAGAAGGAGCTATTTAGAGGAGTGGATTTCAATCTTGGATTCACAAAGAATCACCTGGAGAACAACTAAGTTTGTTACAACTCCCCTGTGCTTTGTTTCCCTCTTACTTGTCTGTATCTCCCACCATTTCATCTGGTTCCTGGCCTGTTTCTGTCCTGGACTCTTGTCATAAATAATAACTTGTTACCTATTGGATCTTGAACTAAATCTGACAGTAAATGCCTCATTCTTGTAATTACCATGAGCACAGAGCGCTGTTTCTGCAAATCCCAACTAGCTGTAATGAGACAGCTCACTATCAGGTAAGTTAGCATTAGAACAACCTTAGGTTAGGACTTCCTGATCTCTAATTAGTCTGCTATGCTTTCCAATTTCTCCTTCAAAGTAAATCAAACATCTGATGATTTTGCTTTACAATTTTGGTAAGCCTGATTTTTAAACTATTTTTTTCCTCTTAAAATTTGTATACGTTTGGGGATACAAGTGTAGTTTAGTTATGTATATATATTGTGTAGTGGTGAAGTCTGGACTTTTAGTGTAGCCATCACCTGAATAGTGTACATTGTATCCGTTAAGTAATTTCTCATCCCTCATCCCCTTCCCACCTTCCCAGCCTTCCCCAGCCTCCAATGTCTATTATTCCACACTACGTCCATGTGTACACATTATCAGCTCCCATTTACAAGAGAGAACAAGCAGCATTTGACTTTGTTTCTGAGTTCTTTCACTTAAGATAATGGCCTCCAGTTTCATCTATGTTGCTGCAAAAGACAGGATTTCATTCTTTCTTATGTCGTGGTAGTATTCCAGGTGTATTAGTTTATTCTCCTGCTGCTGCAAAGAACTGCCTGAGACTGGATAATTTATAAAGGAAAGATGCTGGCCAGGCACGGTGGCTCACACCTGTAATCCCAGCACTTTGGGAGGCAGAGGCAGGCAGATCACGAGGTCAGGAGATCAAGACCATCCTGGCTAACACGGTGAAAACCCGTCTCTACTAAAAATACAAAAAATTAGCTGGGCGTGGTGGTGGGTGCCTGTAGTCCCAGCTACTCAGGAGGCTGAGGCAGGAGAATGGCATGAACCTGAGAGGCAGAGCTTGCAGTGAGCCAAGATTGTGCCATTGCACTCCAGCCTGGGTGACAGAGCCCCCCAAAAAAGGAAAGAGGCTTAATTGACTCACAGTTCCACAGGGCTGGGGAGGCCTCAGGAAACTTACAATCATGGTGGAAAGGGAAGGAAACACATTGCCTTCTTCACATGGTGGCAGGAAGGAGAAAAATGAGAGTCAAGTGAAAAGGGAAGCCCCTTATAAAACCATAAGATCTTGTGAGAACTTACTGTCACAAGAATAGCATGGGGAAAACTGCCCCCATGATTCAATTACCTCCTACCAAGTCCCTCCCATAGCATGTGGGGATTATGGGAACTACAATTCAAGATGAGATTTGGGTGGGGACACAGCCAAACCATGTCACCATGGTATAAATATATACCACATTTTCTTTATTCAGTCATTCACTGATGAACACTTAGGTTGAGATCATATCTTTGCCATTGTGAATAGTGCTGTGATAAATGTATGAGAGCAGGTGTCTTTTTTACATAATAACTTCTTTTCATTTGGATAGATAACCAGTAGTGGGATTGCTGGATCCAATGGTAGTTCTACATTTAGGTTTTTGAGAAGTCTCCATCCTGTTTTCCACAGACATTATGCAAACTTTCATTCCTACAAACAGTGTGTAAGCATTCACTTTACTCCACATCTTTTCCAATGTGTTCTGTTTTTTGATTTTTTTTTTTTTTTTTTGAGACGGAGTCTCACTGTCGCCCAGGCTGGAGTGCAGTGGCGTGATCTTGGCTCACTGCAAGCTCCGCCTCCTGGGTTCACGCCATTCTCCTGCCTCAGCCTCCCGAGTAGCTGGGACTACAGGCGCCCGCCACCATGCCCGGCTAATTTTTTTGTATTTTTAGTAGAGACAGGGTTTCACGGTGGTCTCAATCTCCTGACCTCGTGATCCACCCACCTCGGCCTCCCAAAGTGCTGGGATTACAGGCATGAGCCACTGCGCCCGGCCTTGATTTTTTAATAGAAGCCATTTTGACTTATGTAAGATGGTATCTCATTGTGGTTTTAATTTAAATTTCTCTCATGATTAGTGATGTTGAACCTATTTTTCATATGTTCATTGGCCAACTGTATGTCTTCTTTTGAGAAATGTCTGTTCATGCTCTTTGCCCACTTTTTTGGGGCTATTTTATTATTATTGTTATTTTCATCATTGAGTTGTTTGGGTTTCTTGTAGATTCTGGATATTAGTCCCTTATCAGATGCATATCTTGCAAATATTTTCTCTCATCTGCAGATTGTCTGTACATTCTGTTGATTGTTTTTTAGATTTGTGGAATTTTTTTAGTTTAGTTAAGTCCCACTTGAAGTTCCAGTACATGTTGAATAGGAGTGGAGAAAGTAGTCCTTTTTGTCTTGTCCTTGTGTTGTTTTAGCTCTTAGGGAGAAACGCTTTCAACTTCTTCCTATTCAGTATGTTGTTGCCTGTGAGTTGGTCAAACATAGGTTTTATTATATTGATGTATGTTCCTTCTATTTCATTTATTGAGGGTTTTATCATGAAAAGATGCTGAATTTTATCAAATACTTTTTTACATCTATTGAGATAATTATATAATTTTTGTTTTTAATTTTGTTTATGTGGTGAATCACATTTATTGATTTGGGTACATTGAACCATCCTTGCATCCCTGCAATAAAATCCACTAAATGGTGTTGTATTATCTTTTTAATGTACTGTTGGAGTTGGCTTGCTAGTATTTTTTTTTTTTTGAGGGTTTTTACATCTATGATCATCAGGGATATTGGCCTATGGTTTTATCGTTCTTGTGTTCTTGCCCAGCTTTCATATCATGGTAATACTGGCTTCATAGAATGAGTTAGAAAAGATTCCCTTGTTTTCAATTTTTTTAGAACAGTTTAAGTAGAATCAGTACCAGTTCTTCTTTGTACATGAAACCATCTGGTTGCGAGCTTTTTTAGCTGTTTTGGGGAGACTGTTTTATTACTAATTCAATCTCACTACTAGTTATTGGTCTGTTCAGAATTTCTGTGTCTCTCTGATTCAAATTTCTGAGGTTGTATATTTCCAGGAATATATCCATTTCTTTTAGGTTTTCTAGTTTGTGAGCACAGAGTTATTCATTGTAATCTCTATTTCTGTGGTACCAGTTGTCACTTCTTTTCTGATTTCTGATTGTGCTAATTTGAATCTTTTTTTCTTCTTCATTAGTCTAGCTAGCAGTCTATTGTTTTTATTTTCTCAAAAAACAACTTTTCATGTCATTAATCATTTGTATTGTTATTTGGTCATAATTTCATATTTATTTTCTTCTGGTAGTTTGGGGTTTGGTTTGTTCCTATTTTTCCAGTTTATTGGGGTGTAATGTTACATTGTTAATTTGGGATCTTTTTTTATGTAGGTATTTAACACTATAAAATTCTCTCTTAGCACTGCTTTTGCTAAGAGAAAGGTTTTGCTGTATCCCAGAGGCTTTGTTATGTTGTATCTCCATTTTCATTTATTTCAAAAAAATTTTAATATTTACCTTAATTTCTTCGTGGACCCAAAGATTTTCAGAAGCGTGTTGTTTAATTTCTGTGTATTTGCATACTTTGGAGAGCTCCTCTTGGAATTGATTTCTAGTTTTATTCCACTGTAGTCTGAGAAGATATTTGATAAAATTTTGATATTTTAAACTTTGTTGAAACTTGTTTTGTGGCCTGACATATGGCCTATCTTGAAGAATTCTCCATGTGCTGATGAGAATTATATTCTTTGGTTGTTGTGTAGAATGTACTGTGTATGTTCAGTCCATTTGGTCTAAAGTCCAAGTCTAGTGTTGTCAGTTTGGTGTTGAAGTTCTCCACTATTATTGTATTGCTGTCTATCTCTTTTCTTAGGTCTAGTAGTATTTGTTTTATGAATCTGGATGCTCTGGTGTTGGGTGCATATATATTTAGGATTGTTATATCTTCTTGTTGAATTGATCCCTTTATCATTATATAATTTTTTTGACTGTTGTTGATTTAAAGTCTGTTTTATCTGATGTAAGAATAGCTGCTTCTGCCAGGCTTTGGTTTCTGTTGTGTGAGATATCTTTTCTCACCCCTTTATTTTTCAGTCTGTTAGCGTCTTTACCAGTAAAATGAGTTTATTGTAAGCAGCATATTGTTAGACCATATTATTTTTAATTTTTAACTTTCATGGGTACCTAGCGTGTGTGTGTGTGTGTGTGTGTGTGTGTGTAAAATTTGATACAGACATATAATGTGTAATAATCATATTAGGGTAAATGGGGTATCCATCACCTCAAGCATTTATTATTTCATTGTGTTACAAACATTCCAATTATGTTCTTTTAGTTACTTTAAATTATACTATAAATTATTGTTGACTATAGACCCCTTGCTGTGTTATCAAATACTAGATCATATTCATTGTATCTAACTATGTTTTTGTACCTGTTAACTATACCCACTTCCCCCCCGACACCACCTTCTCCCAGCCTCTAGCACCATTTTTCTATTCTCTATCTTCATAAGTTCAATTCTTTTAATTTTTAGCTCCTACAAATGAGCAAGAAGATGTAAAGTTTGTCTTTCTGTGCCTTTCTTATTTAACTGAACATAATGTTCTCCAGTTCCAACATGTTGTTGCAAATGACAGGGTCTCTTTTTTTTATGGCTGAATAGTACTCTGTTATGTGTATGTACCATTTTTTCTTTATCCATTTGTATGCTAATGGACATTTGGGTTGCCTCCAAATCTTGGCTATTGTGAATAGTGCTGGAATAAACATGGGAGTGTAGATATCTTTTTGATATACTGATATCCATTATTTTGGGTATATACCTAGCAGTGGGATTGCTAGATTATATGGTAGGTAAATCTTTAGTTTTTTGAGGAATGCTTATACTTTTCTCTATAGTGGCTGTATTAAATTACATTCCTACTAACAGTGTATGAGGGTTCCCTTTTCTCCACATCCTCACTAGCGTTCATTATTGCCTGTCTTTTGGATAAAAGCCAGTTTACCTGGGGTGAAGTGATATCTCACTGTGGTTCTTATTTGTATTTCTCTGATGATCAATGATACTGAGCACATTTTCATATACCTGTTGGCCATTTGTATGTCTTCTTTTGAGAAATGTCTATTCACATCTTTGTCTCATTTTAAAAATTGGATTATTGGATTTTTTTCCTATTGAGTTGTTTGAGCTCCTTATATATTCTAGGTATTAATCTCTTGTAAGTTTAATAGTTTGCAAGTATTTTCTCCCATTCTGTGGGTTGTCTGTTCACTTTGTTGATATTTTCCCTTGTGGTATAGAAGTTTTTTATTTTATTTTATTTATTTTTTGAGCTGGAGTCTCGCTCTTATCTCCTAGGCTGGAGTGCAATGGTGTGATTTCAGCTCACTGAAACCTCTGCCTCCTGGATTCAAGTGATTCTCCTGCCTCAGCCTCCCAAGTAGCTGGGATTACAGGCACTTACCACCGTGCCTGGCTAATTTTTGAATTTTTAGTAGAGACAGGATTTCACCACGTTGGCCAGTCAGGTCATAAACTCTTGACCTCAGGTGATCCACCCACTTCAGCCTCCCAAACTGTTGGGATTACAGGCATGAGCCACCACACCCAGCCAGCAGCTTTTTAAATTGATGTGATCTAATTTGTCAATTTTTGCTTTGATTGCCTGTGCATATGAGGTATTACTCAAGAAACCTTTGAACAGACCAATATTATGGAGAGTTTCCCCAATGTTTTTTTGTAGTAGTTTCATGGTTTCAGGTCTTAGATTTAAGTCCTTCATCCATTTTGATTTGATTTTTGAATATGGCAAGAGATAGGGGTTTACTTTCATTCTTCTGCATATGGATATCCAGTTTCCCCACCAGCATTTATTAAAGAGACTGTCTTTTCCCCAGTGTATGTTCCTGGCACCTGTGTTGAAAATGAGTTCACTCTGAAGGTATGAATTTGTTTCTGAGTTATCTACTTTGTTCCATTGGTCTGTATGTCCTTTTTTATGCCAGTAACATGCTGTTTTGGTTACTATAGTTCTGTAGTATAATTTGAAGTCAGGTAATGTGATTCTTTCAGGTTTTGTCTTTTTGCTCAGGATGTCTTTGGCTATTTTGGGTCTTTTGTGGTTCCATATAAATATTAGGATTATTTTTTCTGTTTCTCTGAAGAATCTAATTGCTATTTTCATTGGAATTGCACTGAGCCTGCAGAATGCTTTCAGTAGCATGGACATTTTAACAATTTTTTTTTTCAGTCTATGAACATGAAATATCTTTCTTTTTTGCATCTTCTTCAATTTCTTTTATTGATGTTTTATAGTTTTCATTGTAGGGATCTTTTACTTCTTTAGTTCATTAAGGTATTCAACTAAGCATTTTATTTTATTTGTAGCTATTGCAAGTGGGATTACTTTCTTGATTTCTTTTTAGATTGTTCACTCTTATAATATCAAAATGCTACTGATTTTTGCATGTTGATTTTGTATCCTAACACTTTACTGAATTTGTTTATCAGTTTTAAGAGTTTTTTTGTGGAGTACCAGATATAACATCATATCATTCACAAATAAGAAAAATCTGACTTCTTCCTTTCCAGCTTGGATGCCCTTTAGTTCCTTCTCTTGTCTGATTGCTCTAGCTACAATTTTCACTACTATGTTGAATAACAGTGGTCACAGTGGGCAATTTTGTCATATTCCAGATCTTAGAGGAAAGGCTTTCCTTTTTTATTCCTATTCAATATAATGCTAGCTGCGGGTTTCCATATGTGGCTTTTATTATGTTGAAGTGTGTTCATTCTATACCAGGTTTTTCAAATAGTTTTTATTATGAAGCAGTCTTGAATTTTATCAAATGCTTTTTCAGCATCACTTGAAATGATGATATACTTTTTGTTCTTCATTCTATTGATATTGATACGATGTATCCCATTGATTGATTTTTATGTGTTGAACCATCATTGCATGCCTGTGATAAATCTCACTTGGTCATGATGAATGATCTTTTTAATGTGTTATTGAACTTGAATTGCAAGTATTTTGATGAGATTTTTGTATCAATGTTCATCAGGAATATTGGCCTGTAGTTTGGTTTGTTTTTTAATGTTTTTGTTTGGTTTGAGTATCAGGGTAAAACCAGCCTCAAAGAATGAGTTTGGAAGTATTCCCTCTGCCTCTATTTTTTTGAATAGTTTGAGTAGGATTGGTATTAAGTCTTTTTTAAACTACTAGTTTGGTAAAATTCAGTAGTGAAGCCATCAGTTCTTTCATTTTTCTCTGCTGGAAGACTTCTTATTATGACTTCAATTGCATTACCTGTTATTGGTCTGTTCAGGTTTTTTATTTCTTCATGGTTCGATCTTGGTAGATTGTATGTGTCTAGGAATACATCTGTTTCTTCTAGGTTTTCTAATTTATTGACATATAGTTGCTTATGATATCAATTATTTTTTATATTTTGTGTTGTCAGTTGTAATGTCTCCTTTTTATCTCTGACTTGATTTATTTGGGTCTTCTTTCTTTTTTCTTAAGTTAGTCTGTCTAAAGGCCTGACAATTTTGATTATCTTTTCAGCAAACCAAGTTTTATTTTGTTGAAATTTTGTGTTTTTTCTCAATTTTATGTGTTTAATATGTATTTAATATGCTTTCCTACTGATCTTTAATATGTCTGATCTTTAATATGTCTTTCCTACTACTAATTTTGAGTTTAGTTTGTTTTTGCTTTTATAATTCTTTAAGATACATCATTAGTTTGATTATTTGAATTTTTCTGCTTCTCAGAAGTAGGCTTGTATAACTATAAACTTTCCTGTTATCCCATAAGTTTCACTGTATTCCATAGGTTTTGGTATGTTGTATTTCCATTTTCATTTGTTTGAAGAAATTTTTAAATTTCCCTCTTAGTTTCTTCATTGAACCACTGGTCATTCAGGAGTATACTGTTTAATTTCCATATGTTTGTATAGTTTCTAAAATTCCACTTGTTATTGATTTCTAGTTTTATTCCATTATGATCAGAGAACACACTTAATATAATTAAAATTTCTTTGAATTTTTAGAGACTTGTTTTGTGTCCTAACATATGATCTATCCTTGAAAATGATCCATGTTCTAAGGAGAACAATGTATATTCTGCAGCAATTGAAGAAAAGTTCTATAAATATGTTTTAGGCCCACTTGGTCTATTGCGTAGATTAAGTCCAATGTTTCCTTGTTGATTTTCTGTCTGGATTATCTGTCTAATGCTGAAAATGGGATGTTTAAGTCTCCAGCAGAGAGGATGATCACTATAGGCTTCCATTCAGCCATCATGCTTTGCCTACTCAATAATCTAAATCATTTTATCCATTCTGCCAATCTACATCTTTTTAAATGGTACATTTAATCTACTTACATTTAAAGTTAATATTGATATGTGAGGGTTTGTTTGTCATACCACTAATTTTTATTTAGTTCTTTGCCACTTCATTTTTGTAATTGTTTTATAAGATCTGTGGGTTTTATACTTTTATGTGTTTTTATGATAGTGAGTATTGTCCTTTTGTTTCCATGTTTAGAACAACCTTGAGCATTTTTTTGTAGGGCCAGTCAAGTGGTGATGAATTCCCTGAGCATTTTCTTATCTGAGAAATGCTGTATTTCTCCTTCATGTATAAAGCTTATTCTAGCAGAATGTAAAATTCAAGGTTAACAGTTTTATACATAAATCACTTTGAACATATAATCCAATCTCCTCTGGCTTGTAAGATTTCTGCTGAGAAGTCTTTTCTTAGTATAATGGGGTTTCCTTTATAGGTGACTAGATACTTTTGCTGATTTTAGAATTTTTTAATTTCATTTTGACCTTAGATAGTCTGATGACTATATGTCATGGTGAGGTCCTTTTGTAATGTATTTTCTGGAGTTTGTTGAGCCTTTTCTATCTGAATAACTAAATATTTTGCTAGACTAGACAAGTTTTCCTCAATATTTCCTCAAATAGCTTTTTCAAGCATTTTGCCTTTTCTTGTCCTTTGGGAATACTTGTGATTTTTTAGGTTCAGATGTTTTACATAGTCCCATATTCCTTGAAGCCTTTGTTCATTTTTTAGTTCTTTTTCTTTCTTTCTTTCTTTTTTATCTCACTGGATTAATTCAAAAGAACTGTTTTCAATTTCTGAGATTATTTCTTCTTCTTGGTCTAGTTGACTATCGAAGTTTTCAACTATAGTTTGTAATTCCTTCAATGAATGTTTCATTTCCAAAAGTTCTGCTTGTTTGTTTGTTTTTAATAAAAATAACTGTTTTTTGATAAATTTCTCATTCATATCAGAATTAATTTTCTGATGTCTTTGTATTTGTTTTCAAATTTGTCTTGGATGTCATTGAGCTTCTTTAAAATCAGTATTTTGACTTCTTTATCTGGTATTCCAAAAATTTCATTTTGGTTAGGGTCCAATGCTAGAGAGTTAGTGTGATCCTTTTGGGGTGCTGTAACACCCTATTTTCTTATACTTCCTGATATAGTTTGAATTTTTTTTTCCTATCCAAATCTCATGTTTAATTGTAATCCCCAGTGTTGGAGGAGGGGCCTGGTGGAAAGTGATTGAATCATGAGGGCAGACATCTTCCTTGCTGAACACTTGTGAGTGAGTTCTCACAAGATCTGGTTGTTTAAAAGTGTGTAGCACCTCTATCTTTTCTTTCTCCTGCTTCAGCTATGTAAGATGTGCTTACTTCCTGTTCATCTTCCACCATGATTAAAAGTTTCCTGAGGCCACCTCAGCCATGGTTCCTATACAGCCTGTGGAGCTGTGAGCCAATTAAACCTCTTTTCTTTATTAATTACTCAATCTCAGGTGTTTTTTTATAGCAGTATAAGAATGGACTAATACAGAAAATTGGTATTGAGGAGTTGGGCATTGCTATAAAGATGGCTGAAACTGTAGAAACAACTTTGGAGCTGGGTAGTGGGCAGAGATTGGGACAGTTTGGATGGCTCAGAAGACAGAAAGATGAGGGAAAGTTTGGAACTTACTAGAGACTTGTTAAATTGTTATGACCAAAATGCTGACAGTGATATGAACAATGAGTCCAGGCTGAGAAGGTCTCAGATATAGATGAGGAACTTATTGGGAACTAGAGCAAAGGTCACTTTTCTTATGCTTTAGTAAAGAGGTTGGAGGCGTTGTTCCCCTGCCTTAAGGATCTGTGACACTTTGGCCTTGAGAGTGATGATTTAGCATATCTGATGGAAAAAATTTCTAAGCAGCAAAGCATTCAAGAAGTGGCCTGGCCGGGCGCGGTGGCTCACGCTTGTAATCCCAGCACTTTGGGAGGCCGAGGCGGGCGGATCACGAGGTCAGGAGATCAAGACCATGATGAAACCCCGTCTCTACTAAAAATACAAAAAAATAGCCGGGCGTGGTGGGGGGCGCCTGTAGTCCCAGCTACTCGGAGAGGCTGAGGCAGGAGAATGGCATGAACCCGGGAGGCAGAGCTTGCAGTGAGCCGAGATTGCGCCTCTGCACTCCAGCCTGGGCGACAGAGTGAGACTCTGTCTCAAAAAAAAAATAAATAAATAAATAAATAAATAAAAATAAGTGGTCTGGCTGCCTCTAACAGCATATGCTCATATGTGTGAACAAAGAGATCATCTGAAACTGGAACTTGTATTTAAAAGGGAAGCAGTGCATAGAAGTTTGGAAAATTTGCAGCCTGGCCATGTGGTAGAAAAGAAAAACCAATTTTCAGGAGAGGAATTCAAGAAGGCTGCAGAAATTTGCATAAGTACAAAGGAGTCAAATGTTAAAAGCCAAGGCAATGGGGAAAATGCCTCTAAGGCATTTCAGAAAACTTCATGGCAGACCCTCCCATTACAGGCCCAGAGACCTAGGAGGGAAAATGGTTTAGTGGGCCAGGCCCAGGGCCCAGCTGACCTGCACAATCTTGAGACACTGCTCCCTGCATCCCAGCTGCTCCAGCTCCAGCCATGGCTAAAAACGCCCCAGATACATCTCAGGCCTTTGCTCCAGAGGATGCAAGCCATAAGCTTTGGCAGCTTCCATGTGGTGTTAAGCCTGTGGGTGTGCAGAGTACAAGAGTTGAGGCTTGGGAGCCTCTGCCTAGATTTCAGAGGATGTATGAAAACACCTGGGTGTCCAGGCAGAAGTCTGCTGCAGGAGCAGAGCCCTCATGGAGAACCTCTATTAGGGCAACGCAGAGGGGAAATGTGGGATTGGAGCCCCTACACAGAATTCCCCCCTGGGGCACTGACTATTGAAGCTGTGAGAAGAGGGCCATTGTCCTCTAGATCCCAGAATGGTAGATCCATTGACAGCTTGCACTGTATGTGTGGAAAAGCTGCAGGCACTCAATACCATCCTGTGAGAGCAGCCATGTGAGCTAAGCCCTGCAGAGCCACAGGGGAGGAGCTGCCCAGTGTTTTGGGAGCCCACCCCTTGCATCAATGTGACCTGGATATGAGACATGGAGTCAAAGGATATTATTTTAGAGCTTTAAGATTTATTGACTGCCCTGCTGGGTTTCAGTCCTGCATGGGTCTTGTAGCCCCTTTGTTTCTGCTGATTTCTCCCTTTTGGAACAGGGGTATTTAGCCAATACCTGTATCCCCCATTTTATCTTGGAAGTAACTAACTTGTTTTTGATTTTACAGGCTAGGTGGAAAGGACTTGCCTTGTCTCAGATGACACTTTGGACTGTGAACTTATGAGTTAATGGTGAAATGAGTTAAGACTTTGGGGGACTGTTAGGAAGGGATGATTGTATTTTGAAATATGAGGAGGACATGAGATTTGGGAGGGGTCAGGGGCTGAATGATATGGTTTGGATTTGTGTCCCTGCTCAAATCTCATATCAAATTGTCATTCCCAATGTCAGGTGAGGGACCTGGTAGGAGGTGATTGGATCATGGAAGCAGACTTCCCCCTTGCTGTTCTCATGATAGTGAGTGAGTACTCCCAAGATCTGGTTGTTTAAAAGTGTGTAGCACCTCCCCCTCTTCTTTCTTCCTCCCACTCTGACCATGTAAGATGTGCCTCTTTACCTTTGCTTTCCGCCATGGTTGTAAGTTTCCTGAGGCCTCCTTAGCCATGCTTCCTCTACAGACTGCAGAACCATGAGCTAATTAAGCCTCTTTTCTTTATAAATTACCCAGTCTCAGGTATTTCTTTAGAGCACTGTGAGAATGGACTAATACACTTCCAGAATTTTTACACTGTTCCTTCTCATCTGGAGAAATTATCACTTCTTGTCTTTGAATTTACTCCCATTTAGATGGGACTTTTTTCCCTTTTGAGCAGTATTACTACAATGAATATTGACTAATTAACTAAGGTCATTTGGCTTTGCTTCTGGGTGCTCTCACTGGCAAAATCTCTGTATGAATTCCTTGGTTATAGATAACTTTAATGTTGTGGCTTCCTCAAATGCTGGTTGTAGTAGTAGCGTATTGGGCATATGAGTAGGCTCACAGCCTCCTGCAGAAGTGGGGTGGCAGAGATCTCAAGAATCTTATCTTCTTCCCAAGCACTGTGCAATTTATGTCAGAAGATTTTGCATTCGGTTGTGCAATTTGATTTTCAGGCCAGCAGTCAGGGCTTGCCTGTAAGTGCTAGCTGTGGTGGTAGCAATAGCATCTATGCTTGATATTTGTTTAGCAGGAGAAACTCTTTTGCCTCAGGCAATGGGTTGGCCTGTGGAACACACAGTAGCCTGGGCACCATTCTCAGCTCTGGGTTGGGGAGGCAGCAAAACGTAGTAGGGCTGGACCAAGCAAATCTGCCATTGGGTCGCCCAATGGTAGGCACAAGCATCAGCCATGACAGGGATCATGGGGGAGTGGCATAGACTATATGATCTCCTTGGTTATAAATAGCCTTAGTGTGGTGGCTTTCCCAAATGTCAGTTGTAGTAGTAATGTACTGGGCAGGTGAGTGGGCATCCTAAGTAACTCAGGCAGTGTGGATGATGACGGTAGCAGAGGTTGTGCAAAGTTTGTCTCTTTCCTGAGCACTTGTATCAGCAGATGTTGTGTAAGCTGACCTCCTAGCAAGTAGGTGGCTCTTGCGGGTGGGAGCCAGCTATAGTTGTGGCAACAAAGTTTATTATGCTTGACTTTTGTTAACCAGGAGAAGTACTCAGATGTTCCAGGGTACATGCTGGGACGTGACACTCCCAGGAGTCCTAGTCTCATGCTCTGCCTTCTAGGTGGATGAGGAAGAAAATAAATGCCAGATGGGGCTGGGTTGGGCAAGTCTGTGCTCAGGCTCCCAAAAGCTGAGCACAAGCACTGGGCCCTGAGGGAGTGGGAGTCAGAAGGCAGTTCTCAGGCCACTGAGGCAATGCCTCAGTGAGAAATGGAACAACTTCTTCCACTCCAAAGAGCCAGTGGGAGAAAGAGGGATGGCTAGGTTTCCCAGGCAAGCAGGCAGTAGTGGGACCCATACCCCTCCTATGCTCTGAACCTGGTGGGGCTCCCTCCCATGCCCTACTAAAAGCAGCAAGCTGAAACACTCAGCCGAGACTCAAGCAGTCTGTCCTCAGATCATGAAGGTGTCCCAGACCACAAAACACCTTGCCTGGGATGAAAACCACAGCTCCCCGGCCATACCCTTCCCAGCTCTGTCCTGGGAAGTGGAGGCACCCAAGTCTCACACCCATGGCTTGAGCCCATGCCACAGTCACCTCTCAGTTCTGGCCATGTGGGCTCCTCCTCCACTTGAGACTAGATTGCAAATCTCTTTCCCTGAGATTCTCCAAACTAATGACTGCTGCCCGTGCTGACTGGTAGATTTCTGTGCAGCCCGCTATGAGTTAGGATCAGGAACATCCTTCTTTTATGGGTGCCAGGGTCTGGAAGCATGCATAAAGCACTTCCTGCTGCCATGCCTTCTCACAGTCTCTCCGCTACTTCACAAATCAGATCCAGCATTTGGAAGGGTCAAGTAGTTCCTGTGTGGCCTGGATTGCTCTGTTCTCCTGTGAGAATGTGTATTGCAGAGATACTCTCCCCATCTCATGCACTGGGGACCCAGCCACTATTTTCCACTGGACTCACAGCACAGGACATTGCCCATCGTATTTTTTAAAGTATCTGAAATTTCTTTCATTTTTATGTTGAACTCCCGTGTTCCTTCTTGGATAAAAGTTTTGCGGTGTGAATCTCTATACACTAGTTTGCTATTTCCAGGGGGATGAAGTGTATAAACAAAACCTTTAGTCTGCCATCTTGAAGGAAAAAGAAACCTAAACTAAACTAATTATGACACATGTTTAGTAAGAGAAGAGGCAAAAATCTTTGTCAATGAGGGAAAGTCTGATACATTTTGCTGATATGCTGTGGAACAAGTACTGTGCAAAAGAGATGGTGTACATTCTCAAAGCATGGTTCATGGATCACCCATGTCAGAATTGCCTGAAAGCTAAGTAGAATTCAGATTCTGCCTCCTTCTTTAATTCTAATACATAAGAGTCTCTAGAGGTGGGCCCCAGGGAGTAAATGTTTAACACTCACCAGACGTAATTTTAATGAATATTAGGTTTGAGAATGACTGAACAAGTGTGTTATTTTATCTAAAGTAATTTGTTTTATTTGCTAAGTTTATGTTTTTCCTTATTCTTTACAGACTCTTACCTCAATTATATTCAGAAGAAAATGTATTATAAGCAGTCAATGGGATATTATAAATAAAATAAGAGGTACGTTTCAAATGTTTGACTATACATGTATGCTGCTTATTTTTGCGTCTGGGCACTTTTAAAAATGCAAGTGTTAAGAAATGGACATCTTTTTAGTGTCTGGAGCTTGGATTTATTGATGCAATTTTATGTTAAATTAGTAATTTAGTTTTCCAAGAGTACCAACAAAATCAGTAACAAGAAGCGAACACAGCTCCCAGGAATCATTAATGTTAAAAGGCACCATAGGCATTGCCAATGGGCAATGCTGGTGAGTTCTGCTTTAAATGCTAAGATTTGTCAAGAGTATAAAAAGTGTCCTTTGCTGTGTGTTTTTCAGGTTGTGGAACAGCTGGTCAAATTAGGCAATCTGGAATTGGAGTCGTGTGAGCTAAGGCAAATGTCTCCTATGACCACTTCCCATTTTTTCTCAGTTCCTCTCTCTCTCATTTGCCCTTTTTACCACCACTCTTCACTTCTGCTGATGAAGTTTAGACTGTATCATATCTATTCTAGATTATTTCCAAAACTTCTGAACTGACTTCCTGGTCTTCATTCTCTCTCTTCTACCTAAAACCAGATCTGTTTCATTTTTTAACTTAAAATCTTTCAATGAATGGGCACTCATTACCTGTGGAGGGTCAAGTCCAAAATCCTCACCATCCCAATGAAGATTCTCTGGCTCCTGCCAACCTTTCACCTCCTTTACTTCACTCACATGCAATTTGCAGCATGCAGCCATGTTACATCACATTGATTGCAATTCACTGAAGCATTCCTGAACTTTTTTCTCCCTATTTTTTCCTCATAGGTCAAAAGATATGGAATGCAACAAACCAAATCTCATGAAAGTGTACACTGCTGGCCAAGGCTTTCAAAGGACAAAAAACTTTTCCTTTCATCATCAGCCTGTGAGCTCCCAAATTATATAACTGCTATGGGGAGAGCGTACACATCATCTTGTTCTCAAGTCTTTTCACCTTAACCTGTGGAAAGTTGTCCTGGTAAGTCCCTCTGATCTTTTTATGAACTGGTGGCATCTTATGACAGTCGTTTTAGGACTGGGGGGTTTTCCTAAACACCTTGGCATTGAAATCCCTTCCCTACGTACAGCCTTAACTTATCCGCTCATTATCCACAGCACCTTATCATACATCCTATCTATCGTATCAGCTGGGGGAAAGGCAAAGCACCCGAGGCAAAGGGAAAGGGCCATCAAATGGTGTCTCATACAGATAAGAAAACAGGAAGAAGGGCTCTAATGTTGCTTACTCTTGCAGCAGTGATTACTCCAGGCCCTAGATTTGCCTAAGTTGGGAGTCTGACATACTTATAGTTTTCAATTAGCATATAGGGGAAGTTTAATATTCCCTCTCCTGCTTGCTAAAGATTTACCTAGGGTTAAATATTAATGAGATGAACATTTAATAATTCTCCTCAATTCCTAACATTTTTTCCTTTTCTCCAAAAAAAAAAAAAAAAAAAAAAAAAAAAAAATCCCCAGCTGTCTGCAGATGCTTGCTCTCCAACAAGATTGTTGGATGCTTTAGGTCAAAAAGTCTTTCTGTCTTTCAAATAAAAATCATTTTATTAGATTGCTTGATTAAAAAATTGTATGGTAAACGGTTAGGGGCTGCATGTGTTTGTAAGACAGACAGAGACAGGCCAAGAGCAGAACATGGTTTGAAAGTGATCATAAAACAATTTCATTAAGAATTCTTTGTTCTTCTTTCCTTCCTTCTTTCTTCCCTTCCTCTGTCCCTCCATTTCCTTTTCTCTCTATTCTCTTTTTTCATTTCTTCCCTCTTTCTATCTCCTGCACTCTTTTCCTTTTCTTTTCCTCTCTCATTCTTTTTCCTTTTGTTTTTGCCTTTGCTTTCATCCATTTATTGAACAATATATCAAGCTGAACATTAGAGATAAGAAATATGAAAGAAAATTGTTACTGCTTTTAGGGACTACACAAGCTAGTGTTGAGAGAAACCTGTGGGTACACAGTTAACCATGAGATTTGGGCTTAAACTGATTTTTTGAAAGGAAGGAAGGCTTTTCTCTCTTCTGTTTCTTCTTGTATTTATTCTTTCATGATGGCAGGATAGTCTGAGAACTGTAAGTCACTCTCTTAAATAGCATGTGGACTGAGTTTGAGAATGCTGATAAAAAGGGTCTCGTTTCCATATAAAACAGGATAAGGGATTTGACATTTGCCCTGAAGTCAGTGAGAAGCCACTACTAAAAGATTTCAGCAAGATAATAAGATTATCACGTTATTAGAAAAAATATTTTGATAATAGTGAGAAGGTGAGATAGGTAGTGGAGTTCAGTCTGGGGGCATTAGAAGTAAGGAAATCTTTCAGGAAGATATTGCCATCATCTAGACAATGATAAGGTCCTGGACTAAATCACTGGAAGTCGGGCATCTAGAGAAGATCTGAGGTTTTAACCTACAGAAAAGATATGGGTGATTGATGAAAAGGGGGATGTTCTAGATGGCCCCCAGGTCTGAGTATTTGGTGCTGTTGACAACGAGGGGAAGGCCAGGCATTAGGATGAAGGAAGGGTGAAGATGGGTTCAATTTTCAATATGTTAGATTTGAAGTCTCTTACTAGATATCCAACATATATTTAGGAGGAAGATGGGTTTGGAACTCAGAAGAGAGATTGATATTAAAAATGCAGCTTTGGAAGTTGACAGTCTATAGATGGTGGTTGAGAGCATGGCAGTGGGTATAATCACTTGAGGATGGAGTGAAGGGTGAAAACAATTAAAGGAGAAACACCAAAATCTTGGGCAACACTAATACTTAAGGGAATAAATTATGGTAACTAAGGAGACAGATTAAATAGCCTGCGAGGTAGAAAGAAGGGCTAAGCCGAGTGATTTCATCGGAACAGGGGAAGACAAATTTCAAGAAATAATAAATGAAACCCAACAATAAATATTGTAGAGATTCCAAGTAATAAAGGGACTGGAGGATAATAAATGAATTTAGCAACAAGGTGTTCACCGGGGATGCGATGTGACAGTAGAGCAGGGTGAGAAGTGGACGGCACATGGTGCAGTTGAGGAGAGGTGGGGAGCACGGAGAAGCTGTATGAGAGCTCATGAGGTGGGGGCTATGATGGGGAGACATTAGCAACACTAAGCTGATGGCAGAGAAGCTGTGAGTCAGGGGCGTCGATGCGTGTACTCTGCTTGTTGGAGGTTGGGGTAACGGCTGGCTCTTCGGTGGAGACTGAGGGGCCGGAATTGAAGAGGACAAAGATGTGTCAGTGTTATGCCACTGCAGGAGCAGACAGAGGGGCTGTCCAACCTTGGCTGGCTCAGAGTCCACCTGAAGCTGCAGCCCAAGAGCAGGCTGAAATGGCCTTGAGCACCTGGGATGGCTCTGTGAAACCGCACGGGGTCAGGAAACTGACCCTACAGTCTCTTCTTTTGTAATTCAATCTCAATACTGTAGAAGGAGGAAAAGAAGGAAAATAAGTACTTGTCCTCTATCTGTTCATCTCACTGCCATGTTCACATCAAATTCCTCTAAAAAGAAAATAAAAGAAAAAAAGCTTGTCTCTGCTTTGCCAATCCCACTTACAATACTTAAGAAAGAAAGATGTGAGCTCATTTGCAGAGGAGGATTCACATTAGATTTTACTCTGGGAACATTTTTATTAGTTATGTCACTGGGTTAAACGTTTTGTATTTTTTCTTCTTTAAATTTCTTGTTCTATTATGTTTAAAGAGGGGTTTCAAAGGTTTTAGTGTGTATCCATGCCAAAAAGAAGAAAGTCTTAAAAGAAAGAGGCAGGGGATTCTAGAAAGAAACAAGCTCTGAAGTGATGAGAGGTGTCAGACACAGAGTAGTGATGAAGATAGGAGGAGAGAGCCCTTCTGCTGAACTGGGAGAGGAGGGAAGACAACCCAGATCTGAAAAGCCAAGGATGTGACTTCCTGTTCATTGGCCTCTAATTTTTCCACATGAGAAAGACTAATCTTGGACCTGGGGTATGATCATGGCTGGGCTGCCAGTGTGACTGGACATAATGGGTGGATTGGAGAAACAGACCCCAGAGCAGCTGGTTATATGATCCAGCTTCCAGGAGAGCTTTTTTGTCTGGTGAAATGATGGAGAAGGAAGTTTTAGTTGGGATAAGGGGAGAATAAAGGTGGAGATGAAAAAAAATAAGATACATGAATTTATAACCCCTCTGAAAGAAGGCCATCAACAAAACCTGAAGGAGCTGTTGTGTGTGAGATATGGAGGCAGCAGCTGGCTCCAGGCCACAGAGTTAGTTGAAACACAGGCCTACTTGGCACCTAGAGGACCTCGGCACTTTGGTTCCTTGTACTTAAATGACAGAAGCCTTGGGACCAAAGGGATTCATGGAAAACATGGAGGAACTCAGAGGATGCCCAGTTGAAGATGCTTATTGGCCTCCACATGTCTCAGTGTCTCTCAGTTTGAAGTGGATAATCCATGCAGGTGTCCAGAAAATCATGGGACTGAGGTCCCAAGAGAGCAGATGAGGGCAAGGGCTATGTTAATTCACATTATATTTTTTAAAAGAAAGAGGCCAGGTTTCTACATCTTGGGAGAGGAGTAAAGGTTATTAGAGAAGGGTACAGAGTCCTGTCTTGGGACAATGAAATATTATTATTATTATTTTGAGAGACAGGGCCTTGCTCTGTTGTGCAGGTTGGAGTGCAATGGCAAAATTATACCTCGCTATAACCTCAAATTCCTGGGCTCAAGGGATCCTCCCATCTCAGCTTCCCAAGTAGCTAGGACTAAAGGCATGGGTCACCATACCTGGATTTTTATTTTTTTTCATAGAGATGGGGTGTTGCTATATTGCCCAGGCTGGTCTCAAACTCCTGGCCTCAAGTGATCTTTCTGTCTCCCAGAGCAAATGGGAGATTACTGGAGAGTTTGGAGAGCCTAGCTGAGAATGGTGAAAATGAGCTTGCAGTGCTATTATTTATCAGCTTTTGCTCAGTGTTTAGCAGCTTGTACTTCAGAATGCAGAAAGCAGGCAGCTAAATTAATTCTGTCTTGAGTCATTTCCAAAAGAAAGTAGAGGGACAAGTTCACAGTAAGAGAACCTTAAAGAATTCCCAGGCCGGGCACAGTGGCTCATGCCCGTAATCCCAGCTCTTTGGGAGGCCAAGGCAGGTGGATCACAAGGTCAGGAGTTTGAGACCAGCCTGGTAAATATAGTGAAACCCCGTCTCTACTAAAAACACAAACATTAGCTGGGTGTGGTGGCATGTGCCTGTAGTCCCAGCTACTCAGGAGGCAGGAGAATCGCTTGAACCTGGGAGGCAGAGGTTGCAGTGAGCCAAGATAGCGCCACTGCACTCCAGCCTGGGCGACAGAGCGAGATTCCGTCTCAAAAAAAAAAAAAAAAAAAAACAACAACAACAACAACAAAAAAGAATTCCCCAGAAAGAGTTGGTGCGGGGTGGGTAACTAGAAGTCTCATGCATTGAATGGGAGAACACATGTGGTTTAAGAAGCAGAAAACCCCTGTTATTAAAGGTTATTGCGGCTGGTGTGGCCTGGGGGAAATCTTTGTTACACTTCTAGTAAGGCAGCCTAAAATCGCATTAGCATTTTTGGCAACTGCATCACACGGTTGGCTTATATTGCGCTTACAGTCAAACAAAATCCCTAAATCTTTCACACTTGCCATTCTTAAGCCATGTTCCCACTATCTTGAACTTGTGAAATTAATTACTGTTTGGGGTCTAAAAGTAGGGCTATTAAATTTCATCTTGCTAGATTTAGGCCATTGTGTCAGCTTTCAGAGAATATTTTATATACTGATTCAGGTTCTCAACATAATTTTCCCCATAACCTTCTGTAATACAGAGCCCAGAGAAATTCTTTATCCACAATCAAAAGTGACAGATTCGCTCTACTGTTCTGTTTTTGAGCCCACATCTTCATTTTGTTTAAGAGACTTTGTCCTATTTCTTTTTAACATCCTGATTTGCCAAAGTGCATTAGTTAGGATGGTTTTGCTTGCAAGGATGGAATGCTAAATCAACCTGGAGTAAACAACAAGGACATTTATGAGTGCATAGAGGTAGGAAAGACTCCAAGTATGATACAACCACAGCCATGAGTCTGTTTTGCTGTTTGTAATTTGGCTCTGCCTTCTCCCATGTGTTGTCCTCAGGTCAACTTCGTTTGTGGTTGTAAGATGGCTGCCAACAGCAGGGAGGATAACATGGTTTCTTGTTTTTGTCCAGAGGGAGAGTGAGAAGGAGAGAAAGTGTAAATGAAAGACTATTCTTTCAGCCTTATTAGGACAGCCTCCTAGAGTGGACCGTCCTGATTTGCTTAGGAGTGAGAGGTTTCTTGGCATGTGGGACTTTCAGCCCTAAAACCAAGAAAGTCCTGGGCAATCCCAGATGGTTGGTCACCCAAGCACCTATACCTAGACCAGTAATCATTACCAGGAAAACACCTGAACTGATTGGCTTAAACCAAGATTCTTGGCAAAGGGATGAGTACTTGTGATTGGTTTGGACACATGTTTCTGGTCTGTCTGTATCAGAGGCAACTGGGGGCAGATTCCCGGACCTCCAGATCTATGGCTTCAGACTCTCTGGGCATGATAATTGGAAATCAATTGTTATCAGGCAGTACAGATGGTAGTCCTACATACTTGTGCTTGGAGAAACACTGATTTAGACCTCAACTCTGAAGCTGGGGTCAACACCCAAAATGGCATGACTAATACACAGTTGGGCAGGGCTAAGAAGGATATTAGAGAATCACACACCTATACTCAGCTATTTTATTTCCCTGGTTTTATAGTCAAGTCATCCTGCCTCTCAGAAGGGAAGGAAACTGTTATTAGAGAAACAAACCATTTTGCATCCTCGTAATGCCCAGTGGTACTTGACTCCTCTTACTAAGTACTCACAAACCATGTCTGAGGTTCACTCTTACTTTTTCGTCCTGGAATCAGCATCAAACTCACAACCAGTAAGTTTGTAAAAGTCATGATGTTCTTTAAAACAATTTCAGTATTTCATAGTGTTCAGTCTTTGAAGAAGCAGTATAGATATTTGAGGTTAAGAAATTGAACTCTGGTCAGGCAAACGAGGTGATGACTCTGAGCCCCTAATATGCATATAGTGATTTTGCATATATTTGGTAACTTCTCAAAACATATCATCTGCAAAATAGAATAACGATAGAACTTACCTCATTGGACTGTTGAAAGAATTAAATGAAATAATGTTTATAAAGTTTTTAGCACAGTGCTTTTCTCATTATATAATCAGTAAATTTTGATAATCAATATTCTGCCTCTTCATTCATTCATTGTTTGAGATATTCTGAGCACTGAGTCCCAGGGCTAGGGAGAATGCCTGGCACTAAAGAATGCAAAGATAAGGAGTAGTCCCTGCTATTAGAAAGCTAACAGTATTGGCATTAAACTACAATGCCACTATAGTAGATTTACATATAATATACCAGGTGGAAGGAATGATTAATTTGGGGGATGATCTGGGTCCTGAAAAATAAGCAGAAGTTTTGTAGATTTCTAGATAAATGTGGGAGAAGAGGGAGACAGAAGGATATTCCAGAGAAAGGGTGCAGCATGAGCGTTAATAAAGGCATAGGGACACACAAGGGTAGGGCCCCTTTGTGGATGTAAGTAGTTTTGACGGGTGGAATGCAGGGTTCAGGTCAGTAGCAGTGGTGGATGATAGAGAAGTACTCAGAGGCTGACTCAGGGTTTTCTGGAAGAGTTTGGACTTTTATTCTAGAGATAGAATAGAGTTTTAAGCAGAGGAATTAGATGCCTGACCACATTTGTGTTTTGGAAAGACCAATCTGGGGACCATGAGGTGATGACTTGGAGGGTGGTGAGGCAATTAAATTTGTTAAGATCCTGAAGCCATTCAAGTGAGAGCTGATTAGGTCTTAAACCAAGAGAGGGATACAGATTGCACAACCCTAATCTGAAAACCCAAAATCTGAAATGCTCCAAAATTTGAAATGTTTTGAGTGCCAACATGACACAAGTGAAACATTTTACACTTGATCTCATGTAACAGGCTGTGGTCAAAATGCAGGTGCATAACATACAGCTGTGATATATCCTTTCCACCATGCCCTGAGTACCCCCCACAACAAGTCCACAGAGGGTAATAAAATGTCACATGTGAAGGCCCAATTTGCCAAAGTCAGGTTCTCCATAAAGCCCCACAATTAATAAAAATATTGTATGAAATTACTTTCAGGTTATGTGTATAAGATGTATATAAAATGCAGGTGAATTTCATGTTTAGACTTTAGTTCCATCCCCAAGATATTTCATCACGTATATGCAAACATTCCAAAATCTGAAAAAATCCCAAATTTTAAACATATCTACTCCCAAGCATTTTGAATAAGGGATACTCAACCTGCATTAAGAATACAGCAGAAGGGATAGAGACAAGAGATACAAATGACAGGACTGGGTGATGGATTCAGTTTGGGGTGAGGAAAAAGGAAGATTTTTGGGGAATTTCCAGGTTTCTGTCCTGAGTGGGTGGTGATATCATTGTTTCAGATAAGGTACCTACACGGGGTGGTGGTGAAGTCAGGCTTTGGACCTCTT
Organism: Symphalangus syndactylus; assembly: GCF_028878055.3. Taxonomy (NCBI): domain Eukaryota; kingdom Metazoa; phylum Chordata; class Mammalia; order Primates; family Hylobatidae; genus Symphalangus; species Symphalangus syndactylus. The sequence continues at coordinate 69,775,963 of NC_072439.2, forward strand.
GAATTTGGGTTTTCTGGGAGACATCCAGATGGAAATGTATAGCAAGTCACCGGGTCCACAAATCCACACCTGAGGAGTGAGTGAGGCCAGAGCCTCCTGAAGAGATAGGCTGGGAAATCAGCAGGAAAAAGCCTTCCAGTGTTGGGATTGGTGCGTGACAAAAACTGCCCGAGATGATGCCTCAGCAGAGTGTGTACACTAGAATGAGGACTAGAAACCCCAGAAAAAAACAAAATTCCACAAAGCTCATTGACAGTGATTCAGTGGTGTCCTCTACATGTTTTCTCAGGGCTCAGGCCAGAATGAAACACGTTTAAACTTTTCCTTTTTTACTCCCCCCTTTACAGTAGTTTTTACTAATTTTTCTAGTCCCTTAACTATTCACTTTCAAGTAACTGAGATTTTCTTTAAATTTTGTTTTTCAGAGAGTGAGTATATGACAATGTTCTAATTTTTAAATTACATCTTCAGAAGCTTGTTTTCTAAGTAAGTTTTTCTAGTTATTTTCTTACGTTCAGGCAATTAGAAAATTTTAAAAAATAAATTAAAAAAGAGTAATACTTCTCATAGATAAACAGGGGTGGGGAACATGGAGGAGAGACAGACCTGAGAAATGTTTGCAGAAGGGAGAAAAATCCTGCACAGTCTATGTCCAAAGAACATTTTTAAGAGAGGGAAATGGATGTGTTTACTGTGGTTGCTCTGGTATTTAAATGAACTGCAGCAATTCTTCCGTCTTTCTTCCCCAGCAGTTACAGAGGCAGCCTGGGAAAGATTAGAGACAAAAATCCCAGTTTCACATGTGAAGAAATCTAAAAGATTCCAATAAAATTGTCTGAAAGACCTCTGCCAACTACAAACTAGAATCCATGGGTCTCTGGGGAAAATCATCCTGTAACGATACAGGAAGTAAAGAACTCCAGCTAATGGTCGCCACCTAGTGGGAAACAACAGGATTTTAGGACTTGGACATGGCCTAAAATAATTATTAGGAGTTTTGTTCATTCTTTCAATAAACATTCTTTGAGAACATCCTGTGTATCAGACACATTAATAGGTACTGGGAAATAGTTAGTAATTGTTTGTAGTTGGGTCTATGAACTCAGACCTCCATTTCATTTGGTGGCAAAAACTCAATCTCAGTCACTTTAGTACCTCTTTTGCCCCTGACCTGGGTAGGTCTGAGTTACAGGGTGTAGTTGTGGTGAGGAATCTGAAGAAGGAAGGGTTCATCTAGCCCTCTGCATTGTTGTGTTAAGCTGAGATTTTTTTCTTCTTTGAACATTGGCCCCCACAGGTCACTGCTGAATCAGCTTGTTTCTAAGCAAAGGATTCTTTTGAGTCTGCCTCTCTCTTAGATATTTCCAATACCTTCTCAAACATTCTGCTGTTTTTGTATGGCTGACTACTGCCCCATCTGCTTAGACACACTGAACTTCCATTTTTATGTTAGAGTCTTGATGCTTCCTTTGGCTTCATCTAGGAACTGGGTCACAGTTCTCTTTGACCTCGAATTCTCGAGATCTGTTTTGGGCTTCTTTTGCCCCATTTTCTACAGGCACAAAAGAGCTTATGTTCAGATAGCCCCATGTAGCTAGATAATAGGCTGTATGCTGGATAGCAAAGGTAGATGAGGGCAATAAGGTAAGCTGAGGACAGATAGCTGAAGATGTTGTATGTTATGCTAAAGTGTTTTGTACGTATTCATTGCAATTAGAAGGTAATTGCAATGGTTCAGGTAAGGGATAAAATGATATTGACTTGAGTATCAGAGAAGAATTACAAATTTAAAAGACAAATGGGTGGTAGAACTATCTATACTTAGAAACCCCAACCTCCCCAGCTCAAATAGCACCTCTGTGTAAATTAGTCATAAGCAGTTCCTACAGGAGAGACAATCCATGGATATATAGCTTGGGGAGTAGAGTGTGGTGTGCATTTTATCCCACCCTTTGGCTGAGTGCCTTGGTGCCGTGAACAATCTGCCCAACCAAATGTGGTGACCCTAAATGTAGAAATGGAGAGTGGGAGGAATGATTAAGTCAGTGTCCTTAAAAGTATGTCTGGAAATAGATTTCTATTCACCAGCTTCTTTCCCTTAGGTATTTTAGAGAATGACTATCTAGGGTGAAAAGACACAGTCTGATGAGCCATGTGAGTTTCTTACTTCATTTTTTAACCTCATTAGAATTATGATACCGTCAGCAAAGATAAAAGGTTTAAGAAAGTACCTATCCCAGATAATTCTCAAGAAAAAAATCTTAAAGTTTCTAAAAAGGTTTTATTGGGAAAGTCTAAAAAATTGTCACAGCAAAGAAGAAACTAAAAAGACATGACTGGTAAATGTAACGTGATATACTGCATGGACCCATGTACAGGGAAAAGACGGTAAGTAAAAAATAAAGAACTCTGAAAAAACAATGGACTCTTAATAATAATGTTATCAATATTGGTTCATCAATTGTAACAAGTGTACCATACTAATGTAAGCTGTTAATAATAGAGGAAACTGGGTGGTGGGGATATGAAAACTATCTGTACGATTATCTCAGTTCTTCTGTAAATATACAATTTTGAAAGAATTGTCTATCTTGAGAAAAGAAATAGAGGGAAGATAAATAAATATGGAAAAGAGAAAAAATTTCCTTGGTTTAGAATAACCAGATTGTATCTTGAACATTAAACAGATGAATTCACTCTGGTAGGCATTATGGGGCATATTAGGGGTGCAGCCTCACTGGGGAGATGTGCCATACACATGTGCACGAATGGATTACAAACGAGTAGTGTACATTAAATACCAAATGAGTGCAGCACGCAGAGAATCTTGGAATTTACAAGACCAGGAAATATCGTTGGTGGAAAGAAGAAGGATTGATTAGTGGAAGGGGAAGAGATCTGCAATGTTCTGAGTTTTGCAAATATTTTCTCACATTCTGTGACTTGCTTTTCCATATTTTGCACAATTACCTTCTCTTTTAAACCTATGAAAAGGTGGCTGGGCGCAGTGGCTCATGCCTGTAGTCCCAGAACTTTGGGAGTCCAAGGCCGGTGTAGCACTCAAGGCTAGGTGTTGGAAACTAGCCTGACCAACATAGTGAAACTCTATCTCTACTAAAAATACAAGAAATTATCCGGGCGTGGTGGCACGTGCCTGTAAGCCCAGCTACTCGGGAGGCTGAGGCTGGAGAGTCTCTTGAACTTGGGACGCGGAGGCTGCAGTGAGGTGAGATCGCACCACTGCACTCCATCCTGGGCGACACAGCGAGACTCCGTCTGAAACAACAACAACAATAAAAAACCTATGAAAAGATGGTTTTATTCCCAAAATTTTAAAACTTCATCTTTTTTCTCTTTAAAAAAACTGGTATTCATTTGTGTGTGTGTGTGGATTTAGTTCTATAACATTATAATACATGTGGAGATCCAGGTAGCCTCGGGTATCCCCCACCAGAGTCAAGATACAGAGCACTTTCATCATCACTAGGATTCCCTTTTATAACGACCTACATTTGGCTCCCTCTGTCTGACACCTAACACATGAAAACCACTTAAAATTTGTCATTTAAAAGTGGCATACAGACAGAATTATATAATATGTAATCTTTTGAGATGAACTCAGCATAATTATCTAAACATTATCTAACTACAGTTCCTTCCCTTTTATTGCTGAGTAGTATTCTGTGATATATGCACCACAGTTCGTTTAACCATTCACCCATTGAAGGACACCTGGGTTGCTTCCAGTTTTTGGCTATTAGGAGTATAGCTGCTGTGAACATTCATACAAACATTGTACAGGTTTTTGTATGAACGTAAGTTTTTATTTCTCTGGAATAAATGCCCTAGAGTGCAATTTCTGTAATTATATGTTTAGTTTTATAAGAAACAGCCAAATTACCTTTCAGAATGGTTGCACCATTTTATATTCCCACCTGCAATGCATGAGTGATAACAGTTTCTCTGCATTCTTGCTGTGTTTAGTGTTGTCACTATGTTGTATTTTAACCATTCTCATAGATGTGTAGTGATATTGCACTGTGGTTTGTGGTTTTAATGTTTAGTTTCCTGATGGCTAATGATGTTGAACATCTTTTCATGTTTGTATTTGTCACCTGTATATTGTCTTTAGTAAATGTCTGATCATGTCATTTATTCATTTCTAATTGGATTAGTGGTTTACCATTGAGTTATATAGATATAGATATAGATATAGATATAGATATAGATATAGATATAGATATATATGAGATACTAGCCCTTTGTAGGCTATACAATTTGCAAATGCTTTTTTCTTACATTGTAGCTGGTCTTTCCTTCTCTTCACATAGTCTTTTCCAGAACAAAAATTTTAAATTTTCTTGAAGTCCGACTTAAGGATTTTTCCTTTTCGGATTTATTCCTTTGTTGTCAAGTTTAAGAATTCCTTGCTAGTGCTAGATCCCAACGATTTTCTTCTGTTTATTTTGTAAAACATAGTTTCTATTATATTAACATATGTAATATATTTTTAAATTATAGTTTTATGTTTTACATTTAAATCAATGCGCCATTGTGAGTTAGTTTTTATATGAGCTGTGAGGCTGAGTTTGAGATTGACTTTTTCCCCTATGGATGTTCAATTGCTCCAGCACCACTTGGTGAAAAGGCTATGCTTATAAGATTTAATTGCTTCTGCACCTTTGTCAAAATTCAAAAACCATATGTGTAAGGGTACATTTCTGGATTCTCATATAGCATTTTATTGATCTATGTGTCTTTTCCTCCACCAATATTGCACTGTCTTCAGTACTATAGTTATATGGCATACCTTAATATTTGATAGTATGATTCTTCTTATTCTTTGTCAAGATTGTGTTATCAATTCTAAGGTTGTGCCTTTTCATATAAATTTTAAAATGAGCTCTTATAAGTCTTTTATAAGCTTTTAGTGTAGAGATAGAATGGTCCTGCCTGGATTACCTTCTGTAAATGTGCTAGGATTTTGATAGGAATTTCATTAAACCTATAGAAAAATATGAGAAGGGACTTCTATACTATGCTATATTGAATCATCAAAGTCATGAAAACAGTGTTCTATTTATTTAATTCTTTGATTTCTTTCATCAGTATTTTGTAATTTTTTAGTATACAGATTATGTGCATGTTTTAAGTACATATCCTTATGTATTAGGCTGTTTTTGTGTTACTATAAAGAAATACCTGAGACTAGATAATTTGTAGACAAACGAGGTTTAATTGGCTCCCGGTTCTGCAGGCTGTTCAGGAAACATACCTTCTGGTGAGGCCTCAGGAAGCTTTTACTAATGGAAGAAGACAAAGTGGGAACTCACACGTCACATGTGGAAAACAAGAGCAAGGTGGGGTGGGGGAGGTGCCACACACTCTTAAATAACCAGATTTCCTGTGAACTCAGAGTGAGTTCACAAAGGCAGTGACCCGAGCTATTCATGAGGGATTCACCCCCATGATTCAAATACCTCCCACCAGGTCCCACCTCCAACACTGGGGATTGCATTTCAACATGAGACTTGGGTGGGGAGAAATTATCCAAACTATATTAATATCTAAGTATTACATTTTTTGGAGCAATAATAAATGGCATTGTGGTTTTAATTTTGGTTTTAACATGTTTATTGTTAGAAAGGTAATTGATATTTTTGTGTTTATCTTGCATTCTATGACCTTGCTGAACTCATTTATTAGTTCCAGACAGTCATGTAGCTGATCACGTTATCTGCAAATTGAGGCAGTTTAATCTCTTCTTTTCCAATCTGTATGTCTTTTATTTCTTGTTGACTTATCTCAGTGATTCTAAGTTCCAGTAATGTTGAAATAGAGTGGTAACAGTGAACATCCTACCCTTGTCTACAAGCAGTCTTTCATCAAATAAGATGTTAGCTGTGGACTATTTGTAGATGCTCTCAATGAAGTTGAATTAATTCTCCTTTGTCCCTAACTGCATGAGAGTTTTTCAATCTCAAATGCCTTCTCTAAATCAATTAATAAGACTATATATGTTTTTCTTTATACTGTTGATATGATCAGTTGCACTGATTGATTTTCAAACATGGAAGTAAACTTGAGTACTTGGAATCAATTTCATTTCGTCATGGTGGGTAATTCTTTTTATATGTTGTTTTATTCGATTTGCTAATAGGTAGGTAAGGACTTTTTCATCTAAGTTTATAACAAATTTTGGTCTGTAGTTTTCTTTTCTGTACTTCTTCTGGTTTGAGTATTAAGGTAATATGGGCTTCATAATATAGGCTGGGAAGTGTTCTCTCTTTTTTTTGAAAGAGGTTATGTAAAATTAGCATTAATTCTTTTTGAAATGTTTGATAGAATTCTCTAGTGAAACCATATGGGCCTGGAGATTTCTTTCTTTGTGAACCATTTTCTTTTTTTTTCTTTTTTTTTGAGACGGAGTTTTGCTCTTGTTGCCCAGGCTGGAGTGCAATGGCGTGATCTCGGCTCACCGCAACCTCCGCCTCCCAGGTTCAAGCAATTCTCCTGCCTTAGCCTCCCGAGTAGCTGGGATTACAGGCATGGACCACCATGCCCAGCTAATTTTGTATTTTTAATAGAGACAGGGTTTCTCCATGTTGGTCAGGCCGGTCTCGAACTCCCGACCTCAGGTGATCTGCCTGCCTCGGCCTCCCAAAGTGCTGGGATTACACGTGTGAGCCACTGCGCCCGACCTCTTTGTGAACCTTTTAATTACTAATTCATTTCTTTAGTTATAGTACAAATCAAACTATTTCAGCTTGGTTGAAGTTTGGCAGCTAGTAACTTTTGAGAAATTGGTCCATTTCTTCTAAATTTTTAAATTTATGAGTGTAAAGTTGTGTGTAGTTTTCCCTTATTGTGTTTTTTAATGGCTTCAGGACCTGTAGTGATATATCTTGTTTCATGCCTCATAGTGGTGATTTGTGTTTTCTCTTTTCATTATTGCTAGTCTCGCTAGAGTTTTATCAATTTTATTGACTTGTGCTTTGCTGAATTTTTTTCTATTGGTTTTCTATTGCCAATTTTCTTGATTTCTGATCATATCTTTAATATTCCCATCATTTTGTCTTTGGGTTTAGTTTGCTTTTGTTTTTCTAATTTCTTTTTTTAATTTTTAATTTTTGTGGGTTTATAGTAGGTGTACAATCTAATAGGGTACATGAGATGTTTTGATACAGACATGCAATTCCTAATAATCACATCATGAAGAATAGGCTATCCATCTCCTCAAGCATTTATCTTTCGGGTTACAAACAATCTAATTATACTAGTTAGTTATTTTAAACTGTATAATTAAATTATTATTGACTATAGTCACCTTGTTGTGCTATCAAATAGTAGGTCTTATTCTTTTTAACCATTTTTTTTGAAACTATGTTTTTCTAATTTCTTGAAGTAGAGACTTAGATTAATGATTTGAGACCTTTCCCTATTTCCAATGTAAATATTTGGGAGAATAAATTTTTCTCTCAACACTGCATTAACTACATTCTACTTTTTTTTAATATGTTACATTTTAATTCAATTCTCTCTCTCATTCTCTCTCTTTTTCTTTTTTAGCAGGCAGTCACCCTGCTTAGATTTAGTGTGAAGCTTGTGGCCTACTTTTGTGGTCTGTATTTACAATGGGAGTTTAATTTTTAGAGCCTTTGTGATGTTATTTTGTTCGTGGTTTGCCTGGGGTTCCCACTGGTCTCTGCTGGTGCTGATGGGGTATAAAGATTTTCTCATGCTGGGAAGCCTGGTGTCTCTTGGTGGAGAAGGGGAGTCTCAGGTCTTTGAGGGCAAAGAGGATTTGGGGGATGAGCAACTGTTGTGGGAGAGGTCTTATTGCTGATGCCACTGCCACTCTGGTATATCTAGTTGTAGGAGGGAAGTCTTGGGTTTGTAAGGGACAGAGAGTGCTTCCCTGGCTGATTGTTTTGAACTGGGCTCTGGGACCCATCCCTTTGCCAGTAGTGCCATGCTTATCTAGTGTCCTCAGAGGACTGCTCTTTTATTGTAGAGATAGAATGGTCCTACCTGGACTACCTTCTGTCGCTAGGTTGAGGTTTGGGAAACACCAGGTCTGGGTTACCTTCTTCTGTTGGGTGAAGGGAGGTAACATGCCCTTCCCTTGTGTCATTATTCTGGTCCTAGGATCTCAAACTAGTTCCTATTTTGACCTTTTAGATTTTTTCTTTGGTGATCTCTTGTCTCTTGTGGTATTGCAAGGATTATGATTATATTTAGCAGAGGGGAGCAGAGAGAAAGAAGTCTATGCCATTTCGTCTGGATAAGAATTTTTCTTGTATTTTTAATAAAGCAAAAGTTTTAAATTTTTATTAAGTTTAAATTACCAATTTTTTTGTCTTTTTGGTTTGTGTTTATATTAGTTCATTCTTACGCTACTACAAATAAATTCCTGAGACTGGGGTAATTTATAAAGAAAAGAGGTTAATTGGCTCATGGTTCTGCAAGTTCTACAGGAAGCATGGTAGCTTCTGCTTCTGGGGAGGCCTCAGGAAATTTACAATCATGGTGGAAGTTGAAGGAGAAGCAGGCTCATATTACATGGTGGGAGCAAGAGGAAGAGAGAGCAGGGAGGTGCCACACACTTTTAAACAACCAAATCTCATGAGAACTCTATCACAAGAACAGCACCAAAGGGATGGTGCTAAACCATTCATGAAAGATCCACTCTCATGATCCAGTCACCTCCCACTAGGCCCCAGTTCCAGCACTGGAGATTACATTTGGACATGAGATTTGGGTGGGGACAGAGATCCAAACCATATTCTACCCTGGCCTTTCCCAAATCTCATGGCCTTCTTTCAAAATACAATCATGCCTTCCCAACAATCCCACAAAGTCTTAACTCATTCCAGCATTAACTCAAAAGTCTGTGGTCCAAATTCTCATGTGAGACAAGGCTAGTTCCTTCTGCCTATGAGCCTGTAAAATCAAAAACAAGTTAGCTACTTCCAAGGCACAATGGAGGTATAGGCATTGGGTAAATGCTCCCATTCCAAAAGGGAGAAATTGGCCAAAAGGAAGAGGCTACAGACTCCACGCAAGTCCAAAACTCAGAAGAGCAGCCATTAAATCTTAAGGCTCCAAAATAATCTCCTTTGACTCCATGTCTCACATCTAGGACATACTGGTGCAAGGGGTGAACTCCCAAAGCCTTGGACAGCTCCTCCCCTGTGGCTTGACAGTGTTCAGCCCCCATGGCTGCTCTCACAGACTAGTGTTGAGTGTCTGTAGGTTTTCCAGACACATGGTGCAAGCTGTTAGTGGATCTACAATCCTGAGGTCTGGAGGACAGTGGCTGTCTTCTTACAACTCCACCAGGCAGTGCCCCAGTGGGGGCCCTGTATGAGGGCTCCAACCCCGCATTTCCCCTCTGCACTGCTTTAGTATATGTCCTCCATGAGGGCTCTGTCCCTGCAGCAGCTTCTGTCTGGATATCCAAGATTTTCCATACATCCTATGAAATCTAGGCAGAGGCACCCCAGCTTCAACTCTTGCACTCCGTGTACCCACAGGCTTAACACCACGTGGAAGCCACCAAGGCTTACCTATTGCCCCCTCTGAAAAAGCAGCCCATACTATACCTGGTCCCCTTTTAACCACAGTTGGAGCTGGAGCACCTAGGATGCAGGGAGCAGTGTCCCAAGGCTGCTCAGGGCGGTAGGGCCCTGGGCCTGGCCCACAAAACCATTTTTCCTTCCTAGGGCTCCAGGCCTGTGGTGGGAGGGGCTGCTGCAGCAGTTTTTGAAATGCCATCAAGGCCTTTTTCCCATTGTCTTGGCTATCAGCATTTGCCTTCCTTTTAATGATGCAAATTTCTGCAGGCTTCTTGAATTTTTGAAAATGTATTTTTCTACTACATGGCCAGGCTACAAATTTGCCAAACATTTACACTCTGCTTCCCTTTTAAATAGAAGTTCCAGTTTCAGATTATTTCTTTGCTCAGGCAAATGAGCACAGGTTGTTAGAAGCAGCCAGGCCACAAGTTGAACACTTTACTGCTTAGAAATTTCTTCTACCAGATACCATAAATCATCACTCTAAAATTCAAAGTTCCACAGTTCCCTAGGCCCCAGGCACAATGCAGCCAACCTCTTTGCTAACACATAACAAAAGTGACCTTTGCTCCAGTTCCCAATAAGTTCCTCATCTCCATCTGAGACTTCTTCAGCCTGGACTTCATTGTCTATATCGCTATAGCATTTTGGTCATAACAATTTGACAAGTCTCTAGGAAGTTCCAAACTTTCCTTCATCTTCCTGTCTTCTTCTGAGCCCTCCAAACTGTTCCAACCTCTGCTTGTTACCCAGTTCCAAAGCTGCTTCCACATTTTCAGATATCTTTATAGCAATGCCCCACTCCATGGTACCATTTTCTGTATTAGTCCATTATGTCACTGCTATATAGAAATACCTGAGACTGGGTAATCTATGAAGAAAAGAGATTTAATTGGCTCATGGCTCTGCAAGCTGTACAGGAAGCATGGTGGCTTCTGCTTCTAGGGAGGCCTTAGGAAACTTACAATTATGGTAGAAGGTGAAGGGCAAGTAGGCTTGTCTTACATGATGGGAGCAGGAGGAGGATAGAGAGGGGGAGATGCCACACTCTTTTAAACAACCAGATCTTATGAGAACTCTATCACAAGAACAGCACTAAAGAGATGGTGCTAAACCATTCACGAAGAATCCACCCCCATGATCTAATCACCTCCCACCCAGCCCCACGTCCAGCACTGGGAATTACATTTCAATATGAAATTTGGGTGGGAACACGAATCCAAACCATATCAGTGCTTTTGGTGTCTTAAGTAAAAAATATTTTCCTAAACTAATGCTACAAAAATTTTCTCTCACATTTTCATCTAGAAGTTTGATAGTTTTCTTTCTTAGGTTTAGGTTTATGATACATGTTTCAGAATAATTTTTGTATATGCTGTGAAGTAATAATCAATGTTCTTTTTTACACATAAGTTTCTAGTTGTTCAGCACCATTTGTTGAAAATGTTATCCTTTCCCTTTTGAATTGCCTACATATCTCTGTCAACAATCAATTCTCCATATATGTGTGGTGGAATTTATGGATTTCATTTGTTTTATTGATTTATATTTTTATTTTTACACCAGTGGAAGTTTTCCAACTTTGTTCTTCATTGTGTTTCTATATTAGTTATAGAATCAACCTATCAATTTCAACAACAAAAAGCTTGGTAGGATTTTGTTGGGGGCTGTGTTAAGCTTGTAGGTCAATTTAGGGAGAATCCACACTAATGATATTGAGCTTTCTCAATCTATAAACAATACATTTTCCCATTTAAGTAGGGGTTCTTTAATTTCTGTAAGAAATGTTTTGTAATTTTTAATGTACATGTTTTACACATTATTGTTAAATTTATCCCTAGGTATTTCATCGTTTTTGATGCTGTTGCATCAAGAGCCTTGTATCAAAGGAAAGTAGGCTAATACAGAAATCAATTATTTTATATATATATATATGTAAAGAACAATTAGAAATTGAAAATATTTTTAAAATGTAATTGCCTTGCCTAGAACTTCAACTACAGTGTGGAATATAAGGATGAGAGTGAATAGCCTGCCTTGTTCCTGATCTTAGGGAAAAAGTATTCAATCTTTCACAATTAAGTATTATGTTAGATTTAAAAAGTTCCGTTTTCTCTTGGCTTGGTAGAAAGTTTTATCAAGAATAGGTTTTAATTTTGTAAAATGCTTTTTCTGTATCTATTGAGATGATCATGTGGTTGTTCTTAGATTGTTAATATTGTGCATTCCTAAAATAGACACCAGTGGTCAAGATATAGTATCATTTTATATATTGCTTGACTCAATTTGCTAATATTTGTTAAAGATTTTTACATCTATTTTCATGAAAGTAGTATGTGAATTTTCTATCACGTGTTTGCTTGGTTTTAGGATTAGCATAATGCTGGTCTTCTAAAATGAATTGAAACGTATTTTCTCTTTTATTTTCTGAGAGTTTGTGTAGAACTCACATTATTTGTTCCTTAAACATCAGGTAGAATTCAACTGTGAAGGAATCTGGGCCTGAAGGGTGTCTTTTTCCAGTGGAGGGTGGTAGGAATAGTAAGCCAGACTATTTTTAATTGTTACCTTAATATTTCTATTATACACCCTGTAGCAACTGTTGATGTTAACATTTTCAAGCCCACTACATTCTTTCAGATTGAGATATTCACAGAATACAGTTTTTGCAGATTTTAAATAGTTCACTTTGGTCAGCTTTTTTGTTTTCTTTGTAATGCCTTATATATATGGTCTTCCATATACTACTACACTCAATTTTTTCTTTAAATGAGTCCAGGTTTCCTGTAGCTGTAAAACCATTAAGGTCCAACAAGAAGTTCTCTTAGACAGTTGACTTTTCTCTTTATGACAGTGTAGCTAACTAGGTTTCATCACCTTTCCCAATGGGCAATTGAAGTATTTTATGACAATAGCATGGTAAGAGCTTATAAAACTCATCTTTCTTGGAAAATAAATTTAATTTATTGGTCAACTGAATATGGCCCTTTTTTCTTCTCACTCATTTTTCACTGTTGATCCCTTGGAACTTTGAACTTCTCTCACCATTTTGATTCTTTTGCCCGTTTACATTAAACTAAAAATTGGAATACCCTCTTTCAAGGTTTGATCACCTTGTGTATGAATATACTTTATTTATTTATTTTTTATTTATTTTTTTATTTATTTGGAGACGGAGTCTTGCTCGGTCGCCCAGGCTGGAGTGCAGTGGTGCAATCTGGGCTCACTGCAAGCTCTGCCTCCTGGGTTCACCCACCATTCTCCTGCCTCAGCCTCCTGAGTAGCTGGGACTACAGACACCCACCACCACGCCAGGCTAATTTTTTATTTTATTTTATTTTATTTATTTATTTTTTATTATTATTATACTTTAAGTTTTAGGGTACATGTGCACAATGTGCAGGTTTGTTACATATGTATCCATGTGCCATGTTGGTGTGCTGCACCCAGTAACTCGTCATTTGTCATTTAGCATTAAGTATATCTCCTAATGCTGTCCCTCCCCCCCTCCCCCCACCCGACAACAGTCACCAGAGTGTGATGTTCCCCTTCCTGTGTCCATGTGTTCTCATTGTTCAATTCCCACCTATGAGTGAGAACATGCGGTGTTTGGTTTTTTGTCCTTGTGATAGTTTACTGAGAATGATGGTTTCCAGTTTCATCCATGTCCCTACAAAGGACATGAACTCATCATTTTTTATGGCTGCATACTATTCCATAGTGTATATGTGCCACATTTTCTTAATCCAGTCTATCGTTGTTGGACATTTGGGTTGGTTCCAAGTCTTTGCTATTGTGAATAGTGCCGCAATAAACATACGTGTGCATGTGTCTTTATAGCAGCATGAGGTCAGGAGATCGAGACCATCCTGGCTGACACGGTGAAACTCCGTCTCTACTAAAAATACAAAAATTAGCCGGCCCGGCTAATTTTTGTGTTTTTAGTAGAGACGGAGTTTCACCGTGTCAGCCAGGATGGTCTCGATCTCCTGACCTTGTGATCCGCCCGCCTCGGCCTCCCAAAGTGCTAGGATTACAGGTGTGAGCCACCGTGCCCGGCCCAGAATGTACTTTAAAAAATAAATGCCTTTGAATCACAGATACTTCTCTTCACACTAAAATTGAGATTGGCTTCTATATACACTTTTTAAAACTACAATTCCTTTTCTCTTTCTCTCTCTTGTTTGCAAATACCTAAAAAGAGACTTCAAACAGAGCTGGAAACTATGAGATTAACATCAGTGATATAGAAGAGTCAAAGTAAAGCATAGTTATTTGTTTTGAAGTAAAATTAGACCAAATGAAACAGAAAAAATGTAAGACCTTAAACATTCCTGGAAATTCATATTAAAATCCTTACATTAAAACTATCTGCCAACTTGTAATTCTTTACTTAAGTCTATTTTCCTCAGCTACCAGCATTCAAGACCTAGAAAAAAAGCAGTTTGTTATTGAAGTATATTATTTTTAAATTTTGTTTGATTACAAGTGTTGCAAACAGCATTTCTTTCCTCTAATATTAATTACCAATCTGCAGTTTCTGGCTTTCATTATAGACTGAATAAATACTATAGGCTGACCTAGGAAATTAATTTCTAATGTAGCATTTTTTTCTATAAGAATTTGCACTTGAAATAATAATCTCTGTTCATTCAAAATCAGATTTAAGTGTCTAGTCTACCTTTATTACCTCTAGTTACTTACCTTCCATTCTCTCAACTCTTTGCAAACTGATTCCCATACGATTCCAACCCTAGAATTTATTCTTGTTGAAGGTACCAAGAGCGTCTATTTATCAAAGATAATGCTGTGATGTGTCTTTTCTTTTGATCATATTGACCACCTATTTCTCTTCAGAGGTTTTTGTCTCTGTGATACTATTTCCTTTAATTCTCTTACTATGCTAACTATTTTCTATAGGTATTTTTGACTACTTTCCCACTTTCTGCCTGTTCAGGGCTGGGTTACTGATTTTCTTACCCATGAGTATATTCTTGGCTCACATGTATTTGGACAATCTCATGCAATCTCATAAATTCAACTGTCTAGTCTTCCAACCCTTTTCTCTTGAGTTCTAGTCTCATATTTCCAAATCTGAAGTGTAATTCTTCTCTTATTCTTTTCCCCCTTCTTGGCTGGTAGTATCATTCAACATCAACCCAGCCTCTGTTACTTACCCAAGTATTAGCTAGAACCATTCAGTGTTGAACTTGAAAGTGACTACAATTAGTGTTAGGGCTGCTGAGGCTTCATATAATACCTTCATTTTATTTTTTTTTTGCAAATTAGACAAAATCACCCCCTTACTTCAGCTTCTGTACTTCATAAAACAACATATAATAACTTTCATCATTCAATAATTTATTTATATTGAAGCATTTTATACAAATGTATAATAATTAGGAAGTAAATAACACTCCCTTAGATGTTGTGCTGTCAAGCAGTGAACAACCTATACAAGTATACACAGCAGAATATTTCATATTTCTAAGGCTAAGAAAGAAAAGATTAAGATGGCGTTTATTATTTCTATGAGTTCTATGAAATTTAAAAGATGCCCTAAGGAATCCTAGTGATTCCTGCTGCCTTCCAATGGCTCATGAAGAAAATGATTAGTGTTATAGATTATTGGGAAAAGCACATTTAAATATATGATATAATTATATCAGGCAATATCTTTGAGGCAAATGTCTTGGTGATATAACCTCTACATTGTTCCTTGACCAATACCATATAATATATGAGATTCTCAGTGTCCAGGTGGGTGGTGAGTACAAATCCTGTGGAAATACATATTACAATTTCACTGTCATGCCTCATAACAAATGTTTGAGAGTTCAAACATTTTTGGGACACAATGATTTTCTAAATCTTTCAATAGCTTAAACTGTAGAGTCCAGACAACACATCATCATGGAAAAAAAATACATAAAAATAGATATCTAGAAAATTTTAGGGGAGGAAGGACTTAGCTTTGGGGGCTATTGAGGGCTTGTAGGCTTTCCTCAGAACATTAGTTAGCCACCTGAGAATAGTGCCTGATAAAAAGTAGTGGTGACAATTCCTGGCAAAAGATTTTAATGCTCAGTAGGGAAATCCAGAAGAATGAAGCATAGGCTCTAGTTACTTATTGCACATACATATAATACGTATTATATATACATGTTAAATGTAGCTGTAAAATTAGATCACATTGTATACATTTGCATCATTATATTTCATTTATCATGAGCATTTTGCCTATGTCAATAAATATACATTTTTCAAAAACATCATTTAAAAGTCATTGAAGTAGTTCATTTTTTGCTATTAACTTATTTGTAATTCTATTTTTACTGTTTGCTTTTTTACCTTTCTAAATAACATGGAATGCAGAAATAGAAGTATAAAAGTAACTAAAATCTAGGAAATATTTATTTACAAAAAGTTAAATTATTTCCTTAGTATCTATCCTTGAAGGGAGATTTAGTAGGATGATTGAATAAGAACATTTTTGTGAGCCTTGGTATATGCTTCTGAATTCTTTTCCAAAAAGGCTATACAACTTTTGTTTTGTTGACAGACTAGCTTGACTGCTCTTTCAAGGAAAAACTATAGGCATAATGTAGCTGCATATAAACAAAGATTTGATACGGACTTATTTCATCTTTAAAGAAAAATTTGAGAAATATAGGGTAGAAAATAGTTCAATAAATTATATTTGCTGTAGAAAAAGGACCAAATTAATAGAAAAAAAAAAAACAGTCTTAAAGTTTCTAGCAGATTGCCACTGGCTCTTTTCTATGTAGTATTTCCTTTTAAAGCAATAATAGAAATAAAGATATAGAAACTCTGTTTAGCAGATTTGATGATCAAGAAAAGTGATATTTAGGAAGTAATTATTTGGTTAAATGTTGGAGGCACCAGAACATAGTAGTTAAATACATAGGTTTTGGAGACTGACTGGGTTTTAAAACTCAGCTTTCCCACTTGTTCTGTAACTTGGGTCAAGTTACCTAACCTCATTATTCTTTTCGTTACGACCTTCCTATCCGTCTCAATCTCATTATTCTTTTCGTTATGACCTTCCTATCCGTTCTTTTTCTTATCTATTTGTACACAGTGTGAACACAAGCACATTTTTAAAAAGATTTTTTAATTTATTTATACATAATTATTTATGCGATTCCATTATGGCAAGATTGCTATTCACCTCCACTAAGAAAACAAACTTCAATTGAAAGACATTTTCCCTGGTGGGGAGTGGGGAATGGAGGAAGCTGGGGACAAATAATCATATTTTTCATAGGGCTGTCGTGAAAATGAAATGATATAAAATTTGTAAAATGCTTAACATATTTTCTAGCACATAGGAACTATAAAATAACTTAGTAGTAATATAAAGAACTATATAATTACTTATATTTGTTATTAATCTAAAAATACTTTGGTAAACTGGAAGCATGAATCAATTAATATGATCAAATATGCTAGTGATAAATATAAGTTTATTTACCTGGGCCTAAAAACGATGACATGATTGTCAACTTTAATTATAAAAATATGATTGATTTAATTAAATATAGGGTTGGTAGTATAATGTGTCTATAAATAATTTCCAGCTAAGGATGACTTATGGCTGCATTAGTAGAAGTATAGTGTTTAGAATAAGGGAGATGATAGTCCTGTCTCACTCTGAGTTAATCACACTATGCCAGAAGCATTGTATGAAGTTCTGGATGCAAGATTTTAAGGTTAGAGTTTGGTTTGGGATTAAAGTTTATTTTAAAAAATTTGTTATTGGGATTTTTTCCCTCAAGTAATATTATTTTGAGGAGAGACTGAATAAAGTAAGGATATTTCATGTGAAGAAGGGAAGTTTGGAAGGATATGATAGCTATCCACAAGTATTTGAAAAGATACTACATGGATTAATTAAAGTTCTGCTCAATACAGGTAATAGAAATTAGGAAAATGTGGAAAATTTCACTGGATCTAAGGAAGATCTGAACACTCAGGCATCAGTGAGGCAGCTCCAGGTGTCTCATTCAGCAGCAGATATTGAGGCACCTTCCTCAATCCAGCACTTTTGAGTACTACCATTGACGTGCCTCAGTGCCAACTTCCCAAGTCTCTTCTCAATTCCCTGGAGAGAGAATCTGATTATCCAACACGTATCAGGTTCACTCTTAAATAAGTGGGAATGGAAGTAGTAAGATGGGCTTCAAATTTAGGTTCCTAGGAGTCAAAGCTAAGAATGAACATTCATCATTATTCGTAGGTAGTCCTGCCTCCCTTTACTTCTTTTCCTGCCTTCTCTGAAGTCTAAGTAGATAGAAAGATTTTTAAAGAAGCTTAATTGACATTCTCATCCATTTCTTTCAGTGTGTTGTCCTAAGTCTATTATATAACCGTTGCCATTTATCGTTATTAAAGATTGAGCATAAGGAAATGTCCTTTATTGAGAGATTGCTTTTCTCCTGAAATTAATGATTAATGTGATGCACCTTAAAAGGTAAAAGACTGTATATAAAAATCTTGTGGAAGAGAGAGCTGCTAGGTAATCAATTTATTTTAGATTTGGGCCTATAGAAGCTCTCTTTTGAAGAATATTTTAGGGAAGTATTGAACATACAGTGTTTTATATCTAATAAGAGATGAGCTTTGGCAAATGGAAATTTACAATGTTACCTATCTCTGCTATCCATTAGTAAAGAAATATGAAATAAACATTAATGGCAAACATAGCAATATTTATAAATATTTTAATCAGTATCGATGGCTTTTAGTAATTTTGAAAAGTTGTGTTTTTTTCTGAATCGATGAAGGTTTAAAAATCTTTTAGAGGCCCAGCGCGGTGACTCACGTCTGTAATCCTAGCACTTTGGGAGCCCGAGGCGAGCCCTGATCTCAAGGTCAGGAGATCAAAACTATCCTGGCCAACAGGGTGAAACCCTGTCTCTACTAAAAATACAAAAATTAGCTGGGTGTGGCATCGCACCCCTGTAATCCCAGCTACTCTGGAGGCTGAGGCAGGAGAATCGCTTGAACCCGAGAGGCAGAGGCTGCAGTGAGCCAAGATCGCGCCACTGCACTCCAGACTCCATTTCAAAAAAAAGAAAAAGAAAAAGAAAAAGAAAAAAAAAAAACTTTTAGATACTGTAATGTAACTTAGTGGTTGGCGAATTTTTTTGTAAAGGTGAGGTAGTAGTAGGTATTTTCAGCTTTGCAGATCATACAGCCTCTGTAGTAACTATTCAGTTCTGCCATTGTAATGGAGAAGCAGCCATAGACAATATAAAATGAATGAACATGGCTGTGTTCCAGTAAAACTTTATTTACAAAAGCAGGTGACAGAACAGATTTGACCCAAGAGCCACAGTTATTAATCCCTGTTGTAACTAATTACATGTCTGCACTTGTTTTGCCTGTAAGGAAGCTCAGATCCAGCTTTGCACTCTACCTTCATCATGGACCTGCATGCTATATACCACTACATTCATGCTCTCCTTCCTTTATGCCCATGCCCTCAGCCAGCTTTTGAAAGCTCTATTATATTGTGGGTGTCTGAAACCAAGTGAATTCGTTCTTGAACAAAGACTAATATAATTAAATCAAATTAAGTTTAAATAGTTTTTAATTGGGAGACAAATTTTTTATTTTAGGTGCCATTCTAAATAATGGCATGAATACGCCAAGTAAATATAATATCTGTATTTCATATAGTAACCAACTTTTATTATAACTCTTTCTATTCAAAGTCCTCACAGTTGGGTTGATCTTTTTTTATTCTTTGCATTATTCATCTTCGACCTGGATACTACTGAAATGGTGTCTTTTTCTGTTTACTATCTGTTAGGCTATGTTCACAGGATTTAACACGAAAAACACAGTGAGAAAAAAACTGAAATCCAGACCCCGCCCCCCAAATCTGATAGTTACAATAGGTCTTTTTTGTTTGTTTGTTTGTTTAATTTTAAGAAACCGGGTCTTGCTCTGTTACCCAGGTTAGAGTGCAGTGATGCAATCATAGCTCACTGTAACCTTGAATTCCTGACATCAAGTGATCCTCTCTCCCACCTTGATCTCTTAAAGTGCTGGGATTACAGGTGTGAGCCACTGTGCCAGGCTCTAACAGGTCTTTAGCCAAGAGCCTCAGAATGGCAACTCCAATGCCCAGTGTCCCTAAGGATTATATGTGTTTAAGGAATTTATCTGCTTTTTTAGTTGAAATTAATTTTCTACAAACTAGTTACTTATATACAACCTTCATAATTTTTGTCATGTTACATAAAATTTTACCATTGTGTTCTGAATTAAACACTTTTTTCATTTAACTACATCCACATAAAAAGAAAATTATATATGACATTGTAAATGGAAAATCAGTATTACTTGTCATAGAGAGAGTAGTTAAAAACATTAATATATAATGCATATTTGACCTAACTTGATCTGTTTACCACCAGTAGTAAGTGCTATATTTTTGGAAACACTGATTTAAATGATTTCTACTCCCTTCTCCCCTGTCAAATACTAGCTTAACCAAGCAATCAATCAATCAATTCCAAACTAAGGCTCCACTCTCCATAATTTTGGCCCTACCCCTGCCCAAATCAATAAGCTTATTAACTTTCTGAGGCCCAGGGTATAGTAGGACCAGGCACACCCCTCATTGCTTACTTCCTAAAATTATTAGATCCAAATTTATCTCATCTTTCTTGTCAATGTCACACTTACTTCCACTTATGTCAAGGATCATTAATAACCCCAGGGAAAAGACTTCATATGGAAAATCCATTCATTTCATTTTTACCAGACAAATGTCAGTTTCAGACTTAATTTTCTTTACTTTGATATATTGAGTTCCAAAAAATAAGACCTTTTTCCCCTTGACTAACTCAATTACTTACAGAGACATTTCATTTTTGGAAAGGATGTTAAACTTTTTATCATTAATACACACAAAGCTATTGAGAAAATAGTTTTAAGGAATAAAAGATGATCCTATTCTTCATTAATGTTCACACTGTGCAGAGCTCATTGCCTTTCAAAAATATGGACATTATTTAAGATTATATAATAGCTAAGACTCGGTCTTATGCATTTAAGTCTTTTTCTTTATGATGCAAAATTGGGTTTAAATAGACTAAAATGTTGATTGTGTTATGGAAAGTATTGACTTATTTTTCTCTTACTCCTGAAAGTTGAGTTAATTACTAAAAGTATTTGAAAAAATTAAATATAAGCATTGTCAAACCAACAAACCCCTCTGAATCTTCTCCTTCTGCATAGCAAAGATGATGACTTTATGGGAAAGGTAGAAAAATCTGACCTACTTAGTCTGATACAGAAGTTGTCCTTCTAAATTTGAGATATATCCAGTTGGCAGTGTGACATTGACAGGCTTAAT
The DNA here is from genome assembly GCF_028878055.3 of Symphalangus syndactylus. Taxonomy (NCBI): domain Eukaryota; kingdom Metazoa; phylum Chordata; class Mammalia; order Primates; family Hylobatidae; genus Symphalangus; species Symphalangus syndactylus. The sequence goes on from NC_072439.2 coordinate 69,796,933, forward strand.
CTCTTCACTAACTGCCATTTCTACAACTAAAAAGGATTACAGAGGGCTACATTGTCCGTCTGTCATCCTTTCCAGTGAGTAAATTGTTTTAGATTTAATTTAAAGGTCCATGGTCATTCTCCCTAAGCTGGTGGCAATGCTACTTCGTATACTTTTGTAAGACACATCTCTATCCCTATAAGGGTGTATCTATGAGGAGTTACTAAACCCTTTGAGTATGTGACTTACCTGTGCATGATATTCCACCTTTACCCAGCAGGAAATAGAAAAGCTGCCCAGAGGGCAAATGTCTTTCCTAAGATTAGTGGTGTAAACTCTGTTGATATTGTTCTCATTACAATAATTCCTACTTAATGAGTTTTATCTTTTTACTAGATATTGTAAAAACAATGTCTATAATTCTAATAACAATCCAGCACAATGGGTGATTATACTTATTTTTCTGATGCAGTAACTGAGAATAAAATACTGAGTATCAAAGCAAACCTGTGCGCAAGTTGAACTCCAATTTGTGTCATACCTAACATTTTAATTTTGCCCCACAACTTTCCATTTTTCCTGTTTGCTTTTCAAGTCTGGAGTCTACTTGATTGCCCACATTACAGTGCTTTTCTGTATTCTGTACTTTTTAGCACTGTTTGGAATATTGGACTTGGCTTGCCTTTCTAAACCATGTCTTAAGGTGTTCTCTTTACAGGATTCTGTGTCCTCATTTGGATTTATGAATCGATGGTGACCTGTCTCAACTCCTTGATCTCCTACAGAACATCTTTGGCAGGCCCATTTCTCTTAATAAAACTTCTAGCTATGGCCCCTTCTACCACTCTTTGGATCAGGGCAGAGACTATTAGCTAGCAGAAAGTGGGCCATACCCACTCTAAAATGTGTCTATTTAGCTAACTCCGTGTTGTTGTTAATTGTTTTTTAGCATTGTGACCATATTTTAAATGAAGTGATTTCAAAAGCCAGACACAAAAGGTCACATATTGTATGATTCTATTTCTATGAAATATCCAGAATAGGTAAATCCATAGAAATAGAAAGTAGATTGGTAGTTTCCAGGGTGGTTGGCAGAAGAGGGGATAGGAAGGATCTGCTTAATGAGTATGGGATTTTATTTTGCAGTGATGGAAATGTTTTGAAACTAGGTGCTAGTGGTGGTTGCACAACACTGTGAATGTACTAAATGCTACTTTTTTTTGCTTCAAAATGATTAATTTTATGCTATGTGAATTTCACCTCAATAAATGAATGAATAAATAGAGTGATTCAGATTTTCTACCTTTCTTGGGAAACTGCTTTCTCATTCTCACTATGTAACCATCAGCTAGGGCTAAGTAGCCACTGCTCCTTTAGATGAGGCGATATACTTTAAAGTACCACCATCACTAGCACTCTGTATTGTTTACTTGGCTCTGAGACTAAGAGTTAGTGCCAAGTTTCAACATGCCCACACTGTTGACTTTACTGTGGTAGAGAGCTCTTTCTCTGCATGTTCTACCAAAAATGGGAAAATGAAAGAATTACCGAGAGGTCCATACATTTCAGGAAAGAAGTGGGGAGTCAGGGGAGAAAGAAAGGAACATATTTCCTTTCTGGAAAAGAAAGATACTCTTTTATCTTAATATGCAAATAAAGTATGTCAATGTTGAATCAATGTCAAAGAGAAGCTTCGCTCCTTTACATACCTCTGTGGGCATTTGTACAGGTTGATTCCTAACTTGCAGTGATGTTTTAGTAATCAAATCTAACAGCAGTGGATTGGGGAAGGCAGAGCAGGAGAGAAAGGGAATCAAGTGAAATAGAGAGCTATAGTGAGAAACAACAAAAACATAAAATGAATAGTATCCATTCTCCCTTAGTACCTCTGATACTCTGAATGGTGTCAAGAAGACAATGACTGGTTCCCTCCTCTTAAAAGTCATGGAATAATGTCTGAAATCAATGGAAAATACTCAGTATGGATGATTTTACTCCTCTAATGGTTTCTTCGCTTGAAAACCTGTGTAGTAAAGAATTTAACCTTGCCCCAAAGGAAATCTGACCTTTGACCTTGGCTTCTGGGAGGTAATCTCTAATATTAGACCTGATAGGAAATTCTTTTGCCTGGAATTTCACCCAGCAGATAGTCTAATAGCCTGATGTAGAGTGGGGGCTGGTCACAGCAGAAAACCTAGCAATGTGTATATTCAGAGTAGGGGTCTTGGGTCATGATATGTAACACAATCTGGAGGCTGAGATCAATCACATGGGCAATGAATCTATCAATCATGCCTACGTAACAGGACTCCAATCAAAACTGAATAGTGAGGCATGGGTGAATTTCCCTGGTTGGCAATGCTTCACGTTTATGTCACACATAAATGCTGGGAAAGTAATGCCTCCTGAATCCATGGGGAGATGACAATTGAGACCCTATGTTTGGTATTTCCCTGGACTTTGTCCTATAAGTTTTGTCCCTTGGGTGACTTTAAACTGCATATTTTCCTAGTAATAAACCATAACCATGAGTGTAATAGCTTTCAGTGAGTTCTTCCAGAGAATTAGTGAAACTGAGAGTGGTTTTGGGATCCTTACAAAGTTGGTGTCAAAAGTGAGAGAAGTCTTGTGTGTACTGTGTACCCTCTAATTTTGCAGTTGGCTATACTTTTTTTTTTTTTTTTTTTTTTTGAGACAGAGTCTCACTTTGTCGCCCAGGCTGGAGTGCAGTGACGCAATCTCGGCTCACTGCAAGCTCCGCCTCCTGGGTTCACACCATTCTCCTGCCTCAGCCTCTCCGAGTAGCTGGGACTACAGGCGCCCGCCACCATGCCCGGCTAATTTTTTTTGTATTTTTAGTAGAGACGGGGTTTCACCGTGGTCTCGATCTCCTGACCTTGTGATCCACCCGCCTCGGCCTCCCAAAGTGCTGGGATTACAAGCGTGAGCCACCGCGCCCGGCCGCAGTTGGCTATAATTTCAGAGCCCTATTCCTGACTTTTTAAAAAACACACATAAGAATGTACATATATACATGCATATCATATCTTGATTACTTCATGGGAATCAAATTGGTGCAGAAAGGGACAAATGTCACCTCCTACTTTACCCACTTCCATATTGTTTTACGTTTTTTAAGTATGCATTACTTTTGTAATAAAAACATTTAAATATTTCAAGTCTCATCTTTTTAAGCATTACCTTTTTATAAAGTAACAAATACTGTGGCAGAATAAGATGGTTTATAAAGATAACAGATATAGTGAATCTGAAAACCAATCACAGAAGGGCATAATTAAGGTGAAATTATGCACTATACATTATAATTTATTATAATCCTTGGCAATGTTTTTAAAAAGTACATTGAATTGAGTATATAATGTGCCTGATTTTGAATAGCAATTAGATTATTTAAACTGTAATTAGAATTTTTAAAGAAATCATCATAATTTATCTAAATATGCATGCTGAGTCATAATGTTACTTTATGGAAATCACATCTGAGAACTATTTAAATAAAGCAGTGCAAAGTTTTGAAAATTTATTTCTAGTCATATATTTGACAAAATAGAAGTTTTTAGTTTGAAAAAAACTCCTCTAAATGCCAATTTTGGAGCTAAAATCAAATAAGTATTTGAAAATAGTACTGGGAGATAGATTTTTAAAAGCATGAGAAATACATAAAAGAAATTAAAACGGCATTGGTTGATTTCTCCCGCTCCTGTTCCATCTCTATCTTAGGAGCTGGGGTAAGGTGGGGACCCATACCTAGACCGAAAGTGTAACTAATGGTTTCATGATGTCAAAGACAAAACTGTGTCAAAGACAAAACTGTGTCAGAGACAAAATTAGCAACAGTTGTTTGTTCATAAACTAGGCAAGGGAATCCATCAGTTATCACTTTGCAGCAGGAATTCTAAGGTGGTAGAAAGGAAAGTAAGTTTTATAGGGTAAAAAGAGGAAATACAAAGAATCTCTGATTGGGAAACATTTTATTAAGGTGAGATTTTTGGAAACAGGAACAACTTTCTATTTGGTCTTCAGGCACATTTGGCATTTCCTGGTTAGCTTCAAGGGGGCAAGTAAGCGGTTTGGGGCCACTTCAAAAGTGAAAGGAATGTTCAGCAGTAGGGGTGAGGGTTTTCTGAAGCAGATCTTTTCCTGGCATGAATGGTGGTCAATGGGATGCTTTTTGAGGTCAAAGTATTATATGATCTTTATGGGGTAAGGGCAGGGATGGCTACCATGGCAGGCAGTTTCTCAATGAACACAGGGTTGGACATCTATCAACTAACATTCTAGGATGAGTCACTGGCCCTTTCCTCCCTTTCTCCCTTTCTCCCTTTTATTCTCCAATTCCCTCCCATAGATCACTGCTACATAGAGCACTTTGGTCTTCCATCTGATCCTTAAACTCATGGTCTCTGTTCCTTTCTTGGAGCCTCTTGTTTCATTCTTTTCTCTGCCTGGAATGTTCTTCTACTAAATCTTCACATGGCTGCATCTTCCTGTTACGTCTTAGAGAGGCCTTGCCTACCTACCCTATTTAAACCAACTATTTGAGGGAAGGGGAGAGGGAGAAAAAAAAGTATCTTTAAATTTGCATATGTATGCACAGAAATACTCTAGAAATATGCCTGAGATCCAACAATAGTGTGGTTACTTCTGGGAAGGAGCAGTGGGAACAAACTGAGAATAGACATGGAGGTTAGCACAAGAGGAGGGGTTTTGCCATATAGCTTTTTAGACATTCTGATTTTCGAACCATGTGAATAAATTACCTATTTAAAATACCTTAAAAACTGAAAATTCATTAAAATAAATTTATTAAAATAAATCACAGCCACTTAGCCATTGACCATCATTATACCTTATGATATGTATGCCTGCATGCATGTATTTTTTTTTTGTCTGAAAAGAACTTACTCTACCTCCACAAAGAGTTAATAATTTGAGTATAGAAGGCTAAGTTGAAAATAATTTTAGCACCGGATTTTGAATACAGTTTTTCTTTATTCTTTTCTAGCATCCAGTGTTCCTTTTGAGAAACTGGATGATTTTGCTGTTGTTGTTGTTTTGTAGGTGATTTATCTTTTTCTCCCCTCCCTATTATGGAAGCTTTAAGAACAATCTCTTTATCTCTAGCATTTTTTTCCAGTGTTTTTATTGTGGTCAAATATACATAACGCAAAAGTTATCATCTTCACTATTTTTAAGTGTCCAGCTTAGTTCTATTAAGTGCATTGATATTATTGTTCAACTGTCACCACCATCCATCTCCAGAACTCTTCATCTTGCAAAACTGAAGCTTCATATCCATTAAACAACTCTTTTCTTCTCCCAAGCCCCTGGCAACCACTATTCTGTTTCTGTCTCTATAAATTTGACTACTCTAGGTACCTCATGTAGGTGAAACTGTACATTTTTTATGCCTGTGTTTTCATAGCACTGTTCAACATTTCCTTATGTATTCATTTGTTTATTTTTGTTTCCTCCATTGTGTTTTAAGTTCCATGGGAGCGGTGACATTACTTTCCTTCTCATATCTGTATACTCAATACTGAGAGTAATGCCTGGAATAGGAGGAGGTGAGTTAATGAATGTTAACTGGTAACCAACATGGCAGTTCCTTCTGCAGGAGGAGTTTCCTACTCCACCTTCCCAGAAGAGGTGTGAGCCCGACAGACATTAACATGTCAACAACTGCCTGGAATATGGGGCAAGTTTAGGTTTTTGTCTCTATTGCTTGAATTTCTCACTTGTGTCCATGTAGGATTTAGAATACAGTAACCAAATATGTTTATACTTAGTATTATTAGGGTCAAACTAATGGAAAAATACTTAAGATGAGAAACCGTTAAGTGAAGTTTCTTAGTTGAACTTTTTTTTTTCTTCTATCTTGTCTTGAAATAGAAGAGTAGAAAAAAAAAGAACTGGTCTTTTTTTTTTTTCCTATCTTGTCTTGAAATAGAAGAATATTCCACAGTCATCAAATAAATACCAGCATATTCTCAGCTTGGTAGAACCTTTACCATGATTTTGATGGAATGCTAATCTTCCATTCTTTCTGGGATATGGGGATATGTTTAAGCTAGATAGGGGATCAGCAGCATTTTCTTATTTTAGGTTTTGTGAGCCAAATGTGGCTCAACAGAAATATCTGTTGTAACTATTCATCTTGCTGTTGTCATACCAAAGCATACATAGACAATAGACAATATGTAAAGGAATAAGCATGGCTGTGTTCCAATAATACCTTATTTAGGGATACTGAATTGTGCATTTCATGTAATTTTAAGTGTCATGAAATATTTTTCTTCTTCTGATTTTTTTTTTTAACAATTTAATAAAGACCATTTAGCCTGAAGGCAGTGGGCCAGATTTGGCCCATGGGCAGGAGTTTGCCCACTCTGGGAGTAGACTATTAACACCTTAAAGGAAAAAGTGCCTGGGAAATCTAACACAATTCCCAGATAGTATGGAGCACACGGAGACAACATATAGGAGCTTACCTTTCATTTAATGTAGATGTTTGTGAAACCAATAAGAAGAAAATAACTTTGTTACGTTATAAATGATGTTTTAAAAGGGATATCAACAATTTAAGCCATTTGACTTATAGCATTCACTAAATGGTGCAGAAAGAAGAAAGTAGAAATATTGAGGAAAGAATTAACTCTGACTTGAGATTTACTTCTGAAAGCTTACTATAATAAACACTATGTATACAAACACACTGGTAAACTAAGCATGCCACCACTGGATATTAACTTTGCCTTCACTCCTAAAATAAATTATTCTAGGACTAAAGTTGACACTAGCTGAAAATCCTACTTTTAGCAAAGTAGAATAAACTATTGCCTTCTTACCAGAAAGCAAAAAGACATCACATTGGTTGCAAAAAAAGTTTATGAACATATATAAATTATTCTACTGGGTCTTATTATATCCTCAATGTTTCTTAGCTTTAATCACTCAGTTTAAATATTAAACTTCAGCATTCAAAAAAAGTTTGTGTGTACATGCAACCAGAGTTTAAAGATAAGAGAGCTGAGGCACAACATAGTGAAGAAACTTGCCTAAAGTCACACATCTACCACATGCAGAGCATGATTGAGACCCAGGTGGTATGATCTTAGAACCCACTCTTTTAACCACTGTGCTATTTTTAAATCATTACACCTTCTAATTTTTATGCCAATAATATTCTTTCTCCCCCAGGAAAACTGTTCTTTTTATAAAGAAGGAGTGAGAGTTTAAACAAATCCACTCAGTAAATAAACTACAATACATAAACATTCAAATCTTAAGTACAGGCTATCATAGTATCACCAGCTTTGCAAAGTGAGTCCTACCCAAGACCCACCTAGAAAAACCACCTATATTCTACATATACACCAAAATAGCCTTTTGGAATGAGTCTTAGCTACACACACACACATATACTGACACACATAAACACATAATCAATTTTTTATAGATATGTTCAGTTTGCCAGGTTTCACTACATATGCAAAGCCTAATTAAATAATTGTTTTGTTTAATTTTTGACAGTGTTATATACTGTGGCATTCAGAGCAATGAAACTATGAAAAGGTAATATCAGAAACCTCGCCTACTGATGTTTATTTTAGAAGTCAAATCAGTGCTTCTATAATATCTCTTGGACAAAAATGTCTCTATCCCATATAAAACACTAAGCAACTGTCCACGTTATTTTAAAATATTAATTCTAGAATATACTGCAGGTGCCACTGACTCTTTTGGAGGCTGAATGCAAGTCAAATGTCTACTCCGAAATGCTAACTATAGCGGCTGACAGGCAAGCCCCTTTGGCCATTTAGGTGATTTTCTTTTCCTCAAAATTACCTGGGAAACTATATTATAAAGAAATGAGACAATGAAATGATAACGGTTTCATCTTTCTCAGTAGTTAATATATTTTTAATCTCATAATTTATCACTGCCATTGATAAATTTCAAAGAACGTTGATAGAGGTATAGATTGACCTTCAGTAATAAGGAAAAAATTAGACAGAAATGATATTTTTGATGAGAGAGTTAATGAGTGTTCTTTTTTCTCATTTTTAAAACTACTTTTTTTTTACTTCTTCAGTAACTTTTATCCCAAAGAAAAAATAAAACATCTTAAACTTATACTGTCTCATATAATTTATGAATTATTTTTACATATATGAGCCAATTGTATCTACACAACCCTGATAGGTGTTCTCACTCGTTTTTATGGAAGAGGAAATGGAGAAAGACTAGATGAGTTTGCTAGGACAATTTTCTTCCTATTCTCTCATTTTTAAAAAAATGAATCATTTTTATTACTGAAAGTCTTATATAAAGATATCATAGATAAATGAGACTGTTACGACTTATCCATAATTCTTTCTGGTAAGCGGCTAAAGGTACTTAACTCTGGGAAGCATAGGAGAAAGAAACAGAGCCATTTTTAAAATTCGTTAACACTATTTGCCACCATTTATTGAGTATTTACTCTATGGTAGACTTTATAATAAACATTTAATATAGATTAGCATATTTAAAAATCACATGCTGAGTGGTGGGATAAGTAAACTCAGATATAGAAATGGAGGCTTTAACCAAGGTCATACATCTAGTAAGTTAATGGCGAAATAGGGCTCAAGCCAGGCCACCTGACCCTAAAACCTGAGCTTTTTCTATGTTCTCTGCTAATTCTTTAGAACAGTAATATGACATTCTGTATTTTTCTTTCTTTCTTTCTTTCTTCCTTTTTTTTTTTTTTTTTTTTTTTTTTTTAGATGGAGTCTCGCTCTGTCACCCAGGCTGGAGTGCAGTGGCGCGATCTTGGTTCACTGCAACCTCCGCCTCCCGGGTTCACGCCATTCTGCCTCAGCCTCCCAAGTAGCTGGGACTACAGGCACCCGCCACCACGCCCAGCTATTTTTTTGTACTTTTAGTAGAGATAGGGTTTCACCATGTTAGCCAGGATGGTCTCGATCTCCTGACCTCGTGATCCACCCTCCTCGGCCTCCCAAAGTACTGGGATTACAAGTGTAAGCCACCGTGCCCGGCCGACATTCTGTATTTTTCTTAGCTCCATTGTATTGTGGCTTTTATATAAGATACAGGAAACTTAGCTTACACAACTTGATTTTCCAGTTAATTAAAGGTTAAATAACTTAAAAAATCTAGAACTAGTTGTAGGCTATGGCTTGGTTTGTTTGTTTAATTTTTGATAATGCGGCATTGAGAACAATGAGGCTATGAAAAGACAAATATCAGAAGCCTCTCCTACTGCTGTTTATTTTAGATTATAGGATATGGTGACTGGGAGAAATACAGGATAGATACAATTAGGCAGCTATAAGAGATAACACTGAAAGAATGAATGGGTTCCAATCAATAAAATCTTAGTGAACTTTTTTTTTAATGAGCCAGGCTTAAGATGGGACCAGTTTACTTCAATAATGTCTTACACATTATGGGACCATGTGCTCTCTTAAGACTGTTCACAATGGCTCCAGACTTTAAGAAGCATGACTACTGGGCAAGAGTTCAAACAACAGGAACAGATTTGGGCCAATTTTAACCCACCTGGCATATGGCAGAGCTGGGCTTCAAGCGTAACGCTTTTGCTCATGTGCTTGAAAGTAGTACATTAATGCAGCTAGGACCAACTCTAGGCAAATGACAGGGTGCATATTTACAGATTAGCATCCTCACCTCTGGACAGCCCCATGTCCCTGGTCACCAAGCACTCAGGACCCTCAAATCTCTCAGAAGTAAGAGGGATTTACTCTTCCACCAGTTTCAGTCCTGCTCATTTGAGCATGACAGTGCACCCTAACCACAGTCTCCTTTTGAGGCTCTTTCTTCTCATGTAGTTCAGCAATTTTTAACAGTACTCATTGCTGATTCTTATCCACAGTAAATTTGAAGAATTGACAACTAGCATCCCCTACCTATCAGTATTTTAATGTAAAAGGAGAATTAATGATGTTTTGATTAGCAATCCCTCCCCCTGCCCCCACTACAAAAAAAAAAGGAATTCTGAATGGTGAAATTTCGGCAGTGGTATAAGGCTTAGGGTGATATAGAGGAGGGAGAAATTATTTTTAGGGGAAAATTTATTTTTAGATAAGAATCCGGCAGAACTTTATTTGAGTTCAGGGTGTGCAATTTTTTAGACTGTCTGATTATATACAGTGATTTAACTTTACTCATTTCTAGGGGTTTTTTTGCTTATCAAATGGGGCTAATGCTGAAATCTACCTCAGGGGGTTGCTATGGAATTATGTGAGCTCAAGGGTAGAAAGCATAGTGTTTGTTATATAAGAATTGCTCTATAAGTGCTAGTTGTTATTTTTGATCTTGGATGGCCAAGACTTGACTAAGGAGCTTGTATTGGGGCTGGTTCAAATGTATAATGGACCATAAACAGATGGGTACCTTGTAATGGTTAGTGAGCAAGTGGTGCCTAACATTAATCTGCAGGTCCGCCTCCTCACATCTGCCTACACACGATTGCTCACAAGCTTTGCTGTGTTCTCATATGTAGCACAGTGTTCCTTATGGACAACCTGCTATATAATAATGATTAATAATTGTTCAGTATTTTTCTTACATGTGTATTTTGAAAATGCAGTTGAACATGAGTTATCACTAATTTTTGTCATCTGTTAGAATATGATTTGAGACAAGCAATTCTAGTCAATAAATATACTAAATATTCTGTCTTTCAGAGATTATCAGGATTTAGTATGCATAACTTGAGAGGTTCTGGCTAAGAGTGCAGTTTTGTGGATAATTCCCACAAAGATTCAGATGCAGAACATAAAGGATGTAGCTCAGATAGCTGTATTTTTAATAAGCACTTCCAGCTGACCTGGTAACAGGTGGTTAGAGATACGCATTTTGAGGAATTCTTTTTTTATTAATATTATTTTTTGGCCTGGAGAGAAACAATTGTTTATGTAGTCTGGGCAAAATTTGGAGATGGATATTTACCCAGCCTCCTTTGCCTTTCAATATCCTCAATTTGTGAATGCCCAAGGCACATGTGCACGTGAAAGGCAAACCTACCCACCTACTCCAGGGACTATCCCTAAACTTTGAAGTACTTCAGCACTCAAATGTGAATAGCAACTGAGACATTTTTTCTCCCTATTCCCAAATTTGAAGTCCTCATACGATCGGGCACGGTGGCTCATGCTTGTAATCCAGCACTTTGGGAGGGGCTGAGGCAGGCAGATCACAAGGTCGGGAGATCGAGACCATCCTGGCCAACATGGTGAAATCCCATCCCTACTAAAAATACAAAAAAATTAGCTGGGTGTGGTGGCATGTGCCTGTAATCCCAGCTACTCGGGAAGCTGAAGCATGAGAATTGCTTGAACCTGGGAGGCGGAGGTTGTAGTGAGCCGAGATCGTGCCACTGCACACCAGCCTGGCGACAGAGTGAGACTCCTTCTCAAAAAAAAAAAAAAAATTGTCATAAATACATAATTTTAAATCACTCTTTCTTGAGGGAGACACTGCAATTGTTATTTTTCACAATTTCGTAAGAAAACTTAGACTTCATTTTCTTTTCTTTCCTTGTTTCTTTTTTTTCCCCCTTCCTTTCTAGGCCTCTGTAATTCTCATGTCTGAGTTAAGATAAAATGACAGATGGGTCATGTATGCTATAAGGTGTAATCAGTAGATGCTAATTATGAGTTTTAAAAGTTTTAGATAAAAGCACCTCATGTACACTTCCAGCCCTCAAAAATACAGCCACAGGCAAGGGTGCAGCTTGAAGCTAATGTAGAGGGTGTTGAGATTACTTCTCTGACTGTGATTAATCATCTGGATTTTGCATTTCAGATTATATTTCTTTTTTTCTTTTTTTCTTTTTTTATTATACTTTAGGGTTTTAGGGTACATGTGCACAATGTGCAGGTTTGTTACATATGTATCCATGTGCCATGTTGATTTCCTGCACCCATTAACTCGTCATTTAGCATTAGGTGTATCTCCTAATGCTGTCCCTGCCCCCATATTTTTTTTCTAACAAGTACAATAACAAAGTATCTTCCTGCCCCTTCATCCAAAATCTTGATGCCATGACTCTTCTCTAGGCCTCCCTAGAGTGTTTTAAAGGTACCAACGAAGCCTTGAGTTCAGGACTACATTGCGGATTAGACCATGAGTTAAAAGCACATGAGATGCTTTTAACACATAGTTCAATTACTATGTAACTTAGAATAAGTCACTTCACTTTTTTGAGCTTTGATTTCACCTTTATAATACATAGGTTGTTATAAGAATTGATATTTAAATAAAGATATTTAAAACACATGCAAAATATTTAGCATGCTGTAGATGATTAAAGATTGCCAGTTCCTATTACCTAACACTGTATTTGCTGAACCCAGCTTATAGGCCAGCACAACTTCTATGAAAGGATCTAGTCTTTCAAATAGCAAATGATATTTGAAAATATAATGGATCCAGTATTTGTTATTATAGGCCTAATACTGACTCAGTCTTTGAAGTACTTAGTCTTACAGGAAAAGTAAATAAAGGAGAAGAAGAGTGTTTGGAAAGCTGGCAGTACATTTTCAGCTGGGCTAGCGTAGTAGCAAAAGCCAGCATTAGAGAGAATTCTTAAAGAAACGGCTTATCATTAGCTGGGAGGGCAATTAATCATTTCAAACATCCTCGTATTATTGAGCTATCCTTATTTTAGGGACTTCCTTGATACCACATACTCTTTCTCTGGTCAGGTAGACATGCAATTACTTTGAAAATTTAGCCAAAGACCACACACCCTCCTTTTACTGACAAGTCAAAGCACTGTTACCCAGAGGAAATACAGGTTACTGAATTTATCCAGGTAACTCTTCAGAATCCTTTGTTACTTTGTGTGTATTTGATGTATATAGCTGACACATCTGGGATAGAGTGCCAGCTTTCTAATAACTCCATTTTTAATAATGTTCGGGGCCCAAAGAACTAATTATTTAGTCATCAATCAATTGTATCTTTCTTACTTGTATACTTTGCAATTCCAAAGGATGGGAATTGCAAATAAAACTTACTGAACAAACTCATGTCTCTGTTAGGCATAGATGCTGGTCTCCAACATTTTTGTACTAACCTACTTAAAAACAGTAACACAACTTGATTAAGTATTTATGGAAGGTCAGGCACAGTGCGGGCACAGTGGCTCACGCTGGTAATCCCAGCACTTTGGGAGTCTAAGGCCATGGATTTCTTAAGCCCAGGAGTTCCAGACCAGCCTGGGCAACATGACAAAACCCTGTCTCTAGGAAAAACAGTACAAAAATTAGCTGGGCATAGTAGCGTGCACCTGTAGTCCCAGCTCCTTGTGAGGTTGAGGTGGAAGAATCGCCTGAGGCCTGCAGGTGGGATTAATATCATCCTCTTTTCCCCTGTATATTAGGAACAATATCACAGAGGGAGTAGACAACCCTGATATATTAGGAGTAATATCATTCTCTACCCACCAGAATATTAGAAACAATATCACAGGGGGTGTGTGCACCTCCTGCGAATTTGGGAGTAATATCATCCTTTACCCCACCTGGATATCAGAAACAATATCACAGGGGGAATGTACATCCTTGAGATATTGGGAGTAATATCACTCTCCCCCCCGATATTAGGAACAATATCACAGGGCAAGTGTACACCCCCTGTGATACTGGAATCAATATTATCCTCTCTCTAGTTGGATATTAGAAACAATATCACAGCAGGGGCATACACCCCCTGCGATATTGGGAGTAATATTACTCCCTAGATATTAAAAACAATAGTAAAAGCCCTGGATATTAAAAACAATATTACAGGGTGGGTATACACCCCCTTTTATATTGGGAGTAATATCATCCTCTTCTCTTGCGGATATTAGAAACAATATCACGCAGGACATGTACACTCCTAAGATATTTGAAGTAATATCATCCTCTCCCCGCCTGAATTTTAGAAACAATAACGCGGGGAGGGGGGAGGTGTACACCCCCTGAGATACTGGGAGTAATATCATCCCCTCTCCCCTTGGATATTAGGAACAATATCACAGGTGGGGTGTACAGTCCCTACGATATTGGGAGGAATGTCATCCTGATCCCCCTGAATATTAGGAACAATATCACAAGGGGGATGTCCACCCCCTGTGGACAATATCACAGGGAGGTGTGCACCCCGTGTGCAGTATTGGGGGTAATATTCTCTCCCCCCGTGAATATTAGGAACAATATGACAGAGTGGGTGTACACTCCTTGCGATATTGGGAGTGATATCAACCTCTCCCTCCTTGGATATTCGGATAAAATCACAGGGGGATGTACACCTGCTGCGTTATCACCGGGAGTTGTACACCCCCGGTGATACTGGGTGTGATATTACTCTCTTTATCCCTGCATACTAGGAACAATATCACGGGGTGAGAGTACAGCCCATGCGATATTGGGAGTAATATTCTCTCCCCCACTCCCTGGTTAATATTAGGAACAATATCACAGCATAGATGTAAACTTCCTGTGATATTGGGAGTAATATTCTCTACCCCCCTCCCCGGTGAATATTAGGAACAATATCACAGCATAGATGTAAACTTCCTGTGATATTGGGAGTGATATCATTCTCTCCCCCCGGAGATGAGAAACAGTATTACTGTAAGGGTGTACATCCTGTGAAATTGGGCATAATGTCATCTTCTCCCACCTGGATATTACGAACAATATCACAGAGGAGCTGTACACCCCATGTGATAAAGGGAGTACTATCATTTTCTTTCCCCCAGGATATTGGGAACAATATCAAATGGGGGGTGTACACTCCCTGATTTATTGGAAGTAATATCATCTTTTCCTCCCGTGGATATTAGGAACAATATCACAGAAAAGGTGTCTACCCAGTGTGATATTGGGAGTAATATTATTTTCTCTCAACCTGGGTATTAAGAACAATATTACAGGAGTAGTGTACACCCCCTGTGATATTTTGAGTAATATCATTTTCTCCCCACCTGGATATTAGAAACAATATCACAGGGGTTGTACAGCCCCTGTGATATTGGGAGTAATATCATCCTCTCAACCTTTAAATATTAAGAAAAATATTACAGAAGGGTGTACACTCCCTATGATACTGGGAGTCATGTCACCCTCTCCTTCACTGGAAATTAAGAACAATATCATTGAAGGGGTGTACACCCCCTGAAATTTTGGAAGTCATATCATTCTCTCTTCTTCTAAATATTAAAAACAATTTTACAGGGGCGTGTACATCCTCTGCAATATTAGGAGTAATAACATTCTTTTCCGCCCTGGACGTTAGAAACCATATCACAGGGGCGGTGTAAACCCTCTGCGATATGGCGAGTCATATCATCCTCTCAACTTTCAATATTAAAAACGATATAAAGTGGGGGTGTACATCCCCTGCAATATTGGGAGTAATATCATCCTCTACCCCCCTGGATATTTGGAACAATATCACGGAGGGGTGTACACCCCCTGAAATATGGAGAGTAATATCATCCTGTTTTCCCTGAATGTTAGGAAAAACATCACAGAGGGGGTGTACACCTCCTGCGATATTGGGAGTAATATCATCCTCTCCCTCACTGGATATTAGGAACAATATCAAAGGACAAGTGTACACCCCCTGCAGTATTGAGAGTAATGTCATCCTCTTTTCCCCTAAATATTAGGAACAATATCACAGAGGGGGTGTACACACCCTGCAATATGGGAGTAATATTATCCTCTCTTCCCATAGATATTAGGAACAATATCACGGTGGAGGAGGGGTGTACACCGCCTGCGATATTGAATGTAGTATCATCCTCTCCTCCGATGCATATTAGGAACAATATCATAGGGGAGGTGTACAACCCCTGCAATATTGGGAACAATCTCATCCTCTGCCTCCCTGGATATTAGGAACAATATCACAGAAAAGGTGTATATTCGCTGGGATATTGGGAGTAATGTCACCCTCTCACTCCCTGGAAATTAGGAACAATATCACAGGGTGGGTGTACACTGCCTACGATATAGGGAGTAGTGTCATCCTGTCCCCTCTTGGATATTAGGAAAAATATCACGGAGGGTGCACAACCCCTGCGATATTGAGAGTAATATCATCCTTTTTTCCCCGGGATATTAGAAAAAACATCACTGGGGGGTATACACCCACTGCGATATTGGGAGTAATATCATCCTCTCCCCCACTGGATATTAGGAACTGTATCACAGGGTGGGTGTACACCCCCTGTGATATTGGGAGTAATATCAGCCTGTCCCTTCCAGGATGTTAGAAACAATATCACAGGAGAGATGTACCGCCCCTGTCATACTAGGAGTAATATCATCCTCTCCCTCCGTGGAGATTAGGAACAATATCACTGTGGGGGTGAACACCCCCTGCGAAATTGGGTGTAATATCATCCTCTCCCCACCTGGATATTAGGAACAATATCAAAGGGGGTGTGTACACTCCCTGATATATTGAGAATAATATTATATTTTCTCCCTTCTGAATATTAGAAACAGTATCACAACAGGGGTGTCTACCCCCTGTGATAATGGGAGTAATATCATTTTTCCACTTGGATATTAGGAACAATATCACAGGAGGGGTCTACGTGTCCTGTTATATTTTGAGTAATATCATCCTCTCTCCACCTGGATATTAGGTACTATATCACAGGGTTGTACACCCCTGGGATCTTGGGAGTAATATTTTTCTCTGTACCCCTAAACATTAGGAACAGTATCACAGGGGGAGTGTACACCTTCTGGGATATTGACAGTAATATCATCATTTTTCCCTTGGAAATTAGGAACAATATCACAAAGAAGCTGGACACCCACTGCGATACTGAAAGTAATATTATCCTCTCCTCTCATAGATATTAGGAACAACATCACAGAAACATCAACTGCGATATTGGGAGTAATATCATCCTCTCACCCTCTGGATATTTGGAACAATATCACAAAGGAGTTGTATATCCCCTGCGATATAGGGAGAAATATCATCCACTCCCTGCCTGGATATTAGGAACAATGTCACAGAAGGGGTGTACCCTTCCTGCGATATTGGGAGTAATGTCATCCTCTCCCCTTTGGCTATTAGGAACAATATCACTGGGGAATGTACACCCCCTGTGATATCTTGAGTATTATCATTCTCTCTCCCCCTGGATATTAGGAACAATATTACAAGGGGGGTGTACAACCCCAGCGATATTAGGAGTAATATCATGTTTCCCCCCCGGATATTAGGAACAATATCAAAGAAAGAGTGTACACCCTCTGCTATATGGGGTGTAATATCACACACTGTGATATTAGGAGGGTAATATCTCTCCAGAATATTACCAGTAATATTCCAAGGTGTACACACATGGTGTACACACACTGTGATATTAGGAAACTATAATCTCCCCATGATATTTTGAATAATATCCCAGGTTGTACACACATGGTGTACACTCACTGTTATATTAGTAGAGTAATATCTCCTCATAATATTACAAATAATCTCCCAGAATGTACACACATGGTGTAAACCCACTGTGATCTTAGGAGAGTAATAACTCCCTGAGATATTCCTAATAATATTCCAGGGTGTACAAACATGGTGAACACCTACTGTGATATTAAGAGAGAAATATCTCCCCAGGATATTACACACAATATCTCAGGATGTACAAAGTGTAAACACACTGTGATATTAGGAGAGTAATATCTCCCCAAAATATTACAAATAATATCCCATATGTACATATGGTGTACACATATGGTGCACACCCTCTTTGATATTAGGAGAGTAATATCTCTGCAGGTTATTATGAATAATATCCCAGGTTGTAAACAAATGTTGTTCACCCACTATGGTATTAGGAAAGTAGTATCTCCCCAGGATATTTCGAACAATATCCAAGTTGTACGCACATGGTGTACACCCAATGTAATATTAGAGAAATAATATCTACCCTGGATATTACGAATGATATCCCAGGGTGTACACAGATGGTGTACACTTACTGTGATACTGGGAGACTAATATCTCCCCAGGATATTACGAATGTTATCCCAGGGTGTACCCATATGGTGTACACCCACTGTGATATAAGGAGAAATATCTCCCCAGGATATCATGAACAATATCCCAGGGTGTACACCCACTGAGGTATTAGGAATAATATCTCCCCAGGATATTACGAGTAATATATTTGGGTATACACCCACTGTGATATTAGGAGTAGTATCTCCTCAGGTTATTAAGAATAATATCCCAGAATTTATACCCACTGTGATATTAGAAGTAATATCTCCCTAAGATATTACAAATAATATCACAGGGTGTACATTCACCATGATATCAGTAGTAATATCTCTGCAAGATATTACAAATAATATCCCAAGGTGTAAACCCACTGTAATATTAAGAGTAATGTCTCCCCAGAATATTACGAATAATAATCCAGGGTTGACACCCACTATTCTATTAGAAGTAATATCTGCCTAAGATACTACGAATAATATTTCAGGGTGTACACACCATGCATACACCCACTGTGATATTAGGAGTAACATCCCACTGGGATATTATGAATAATATGACAGGTGGTGTACACACATGGTGTATACCCTCTGTGGCATTAGGAGAAACATCTTCCTAGCATATTATGAATAATATCACAGGGTGTACAACCCCTGGGACATTAGGAGTAACATCCCTTTAGGATATTAGGAATAATATCACAGTTGGTGTACACACATGTTGTACACCCCAAGTTACATTAACATCCCTCTAGGATATTATGAATAATATCACAGGGGTTGCACACACATGGTGTACAAGCCCTGTGACATTAGGAGTAACATTGCCTTAAGATATTAGGAATGATATTACCCCCTATGGTGTACACACATGGTGTACACCCCCTGTTTCATAGGAGTAACATCTACCAAAATATTAGGAATAATATCCCCCAGCATATTACAAATAATATCACAAGGGTTGTACACACATGGTATAAAACCCCTGTGACATTAAAAGTAAAATCCCCACAGGTTATTGCAAATTATATCACAGGGGATGTACACACATTGTATACACCCCAAGGTGTGTACACCCCAAGTTACATTAGTAGTAACATTCCCCTAGGATATTACGAACAATATCACAGGTTGTGGACACACATGGTGTACATCCCTGTGACATTAGGTGTAACCTCTCTTTAGAACATTACAAATAATATCACAGAAGTCGTACACTCATAGTGCACACTTTCTGTGACATTAAAAGTAAAATCCCACTAGGACATTACAAATAATACCACAGGGGGTGTACACACATGGTGTACACTCCATGTGACATCAGGAGTAACATCCCCCTAGGATATTAGGAATAATATCACAGGGTGGATACTCCCTGTGACATTAGTAGTAACATCCCCCTAGGATATTACGAATAATACCACAGGGTGTACAGCCCCTAAGACATTACAGGTAACATTCCCCTGGGATATTATGAATAATATCACAGTGTGTACACCCCCCGTGACATTAGGAGTAACATCCCCCAAAATATTACCAATAATATCACAGGGTGTACACCCTCTCTGACAGTTGGAGTTACATCCCCCTAAGGTATTATGAATGATATCACCATGTGTACACCCCCTGTTACATGAGGAGTAATATCTTTATAGGATATTACAAATAATATCACAAGGTGTACATGTACAACCCCTGTGACATTAGGAGTTACATCCCGGAAGGATATTATGAATAATATCCCGGGGAGTACACTCCCTGTGACATTAGGAGTAACATCCCAGTAGGATACTCTGAATAATATAATAGGATGTACACTCCTTGTGCCGTTAGGAGTAACATTCCCCTAGGATATTATGAGTAATACCACAGGGTGTACACCCTCTGTGACTTTAGGGGTAATGTATGTCTAGGATATTATGAATAATATCACAGAGTGTACACCCCTTGTGACATTAGGAGTAACATCCCCTTAGGATATTATGAATAATATCAGGGTGCACACATTAGAAGTAACATCCCCCTAGGATATTACAAATAATATCACAGGGTGTACACCCCCTGTAACATTAGGAGTAACATCCTCCTAGGATATTACCAAAAATATCACAGGATGTACATCCACTGTGACAACAGGAGTTACATCCCTCCTAGGACATTATGAATAATATCACAGTGTGTACACTTACTGTGATATTAGGAGTGATATCTTCCTAGAATATTATAAATAATATCACAAGGTATACACCCACTGTGTGATATTAGGAGTAATATCTCTCTTGGATATTACAAATAATATCACAGGCTGTACACACATGGAGTAAATCCACTGTGATATTAGAAGTAATATCTCCCTAAAATATTGTGAAAAATATCACAGGGTGTACAGCCACTGTGATATTAGAAGTAATAACTACCTAAAATATTACAAATAATATCACAGTGGGTGTACACCATGTGCACATCCACTTTAAAGTAATATCTCCTTAGAATATTATGAATAATATCACAGGGTATACACCCCCTGTGACGTTAAAAGTAACAAAACAATATCACAGGGGTTGTACACCCCCTGCGATATTAGGAGTAATATCAACCTCTCTCAAAACACAAAACAAACCAGCAAAAAATCCAAACCAAAATATTTATGGTAGGCTACTGTGTGCAGTGCAGAATGTTGAACATAGCTATTAAGTTTCAGTGGTAGCAGGTGTGCATTTCAGATTACAAATTCAGGTGCACGTGAA
Organism: Symphalangus syndactylus; assembly: GCF_028878055.3. Lineage (NCBI taxonomy): Eukaryota > Metazoa > Chordata > Mammalia > Primates > Hylobatidae > Symphalangus > Symphalangus syndactylus. The sequence goes on from NC_072439.2 coordinate 69,817,736, forward strand.
GGGAAGTGAATTTTTTTTACTAGAAGAATTTAGCAGGTGGATCAAATTTTGAGGGCTTTCTTTCTCCGCCCCTCCCCCCTTTTTTTGAGACAGGTCCTCATTCTGTTACTCAGGCTAAAGTGCAGTGGCACAATCACAGATCACTGCAGCCTCAATCTCTTGGGCCCAGATGATCCTTCCACCTCAGCCTCTGGAGTAGCTGGGACCACAGATGCACACCACCACACTTCGTGATTTTTTTTTTCACTTTTTTGTGATAGAGATGGGGTTTCCCTCTGTTGCTCAGGCTGGTCTTGAACTCCTAGTCTCAAGTGATCCGCCAATCTTGGCCTCCCAAAGTGTTGGGATTATAGGCATGAGCCACTGTGCCCGGCCCCCTTTTCCCATCTTGCCCTATTTGTCCCCCCGCTTTGTCATCCAGAACAGCAGATAGCTTACTGTGCTTCATCCCTTCTGGGGAAAATTATGACATTTTCCGAAGGAGTCCAAACAAACCTTCCTGCCTTTGGTTTCCAAAATCCAAAGCCAACTTTCAGAAATCCAAACATTTAGAGGAGTCTGGCAGATAAAATAACAGGAGTGGTGAGCTGGAGGGGTCTGTGGTGAGTTAGAGGGCAGTGGCCTGGGTAAAAAAGGTGGCTTTTACCCTGCTCCAGCTTTTGTTCTATGAGATAGGAGCCCAGGGAACCCAAGCTTCCATTTTTTTTTTAAAGTAAATCTGGAAATAAAACTTTTTAATACAAAGAAGCTCTGGTCCCTGCCTACTTAAAGGTAAGGTATTACAGAAAGAGACACTGTTCCCCAGACTGAAAAGGGATTTTCCAAGGTTTAGAAAGAAAGATAATTTTGTGGGATCCAGAGAAATAGAAATTTGCCCACAGCCTTCTGGCAGCCCTTCCATGGGCTGGAGAGGGGGAAATTGGCTTCATGGTGCTCTAGGGAGGAGGGATCCCAGGCAGTTTTCAGGGAGCTGCCAAAAACTTCAGTGAATCAATAAAATGAGCTCTGATGTAGACTCCCATTTAAGAGAAGAAGAGAAACTGTAAATATAAAGAATAAACTTAAAATGTTTAATGTGCTTGCATAAGATTGTAATATATTGAGGCACCTATGGTGGAGTGGCTAAGCATAAGGTGAGCTCAGATACTGAGTTTATATGATGAACCCAAACTTACCTAAACCCTCAAAGCATTCGTTTCTCATCTGTAAAATAGGAATGGTACTTAGTTGTACTAAGATTATCTTACAGTATTATGAGAATTAAAGTAAATAACAGGTTGAACAAACAGCACTCATGAGATATAATCAGAAAGCATCTTTATTTTTATCTTCCACTGTCGTTTTAAAATTTATTCAGTAGGAAAGTACTTTCCCGGCTGCTGGTTGGAAATACAAGCTGACTGGTGAATTTTCTGCTATATATTGGATATTTAAAAGACTTTCAGATATTCAAGGTTGTAAACACTACCTCAATTCTGAAGATAGTCTGCTCTCATGTAACAATAAAAACTCCAAATTTGATTTAAAGTGAGAAATTTTTCTCTATCTCATCTGAATCTTCTAGCGGGAAAGGAGGCAAAGAAGAGTTCCCACTTCTTTGGTACTGTTGTAAGATGGCATTGTGATCACCAAGCATGGCGGGTGATAAAGATTCACTATACCCTCGCCAATTTTTTTTTTTATTGAGACAGAGTCTTGCTCTGTCGCCCAGGCTGTGCAGTGGCGCGATCTCGGCTCACTGCAACCTCCGCCTGCCGGGTTCACAGGGGTTGTACACCCCCTGCGATATTGGGAGTAATATCGACCTCTCTCAAAACAAAAAACAAACAAGCAAAAAAACCCAAACCAAAATATTTATGGTAGGCTACTCTATGCAATGCAGAATGTTGAACACAGCTATTAAGTTTCAGTGGTAGCAGGTGTGCATTTCAGATTACAAATTCAGGTGCACATGAAGGGAAGTGACTGGGACTACAGGCGCCTGCCACCACGCCTGGCTAATTTTTTGTATTTTTAGTGGAGATGGGGTTTCACCGTGTTAGCCAGGATGGTCTCGATTTCCTGACCTCGTGATCCGCCCTCCTCGGCTTCCCAAAGTGCTGGGATTACAGGCGTGAGCTACCGCGCCCAGCCCCATTTTTTTTTTTTTTTTTTTTTTTGGCGTGTCCTTCAAAAGCCAGCACCGGGACTCTCCCAGTGATGCAAGCAATGTGTTGTCCTCCAGCCAGCCACTTCCTCCTCCATCCCTGTTTTCCTTTCTTTTTTCTTCACAGTACACAGACTCTACTGCTTGCCGTCCATTGACTTTTCCTCACAGTCCCCTAGGGTAGAGTTTAAAATAGCACCATGTGGCCACATGGTGAATGCTAAATAATTGTCAAGACTATTACGATAGTTGGAAGTAACAGAATTGAGAAAATTGCACAAAAAGACATGAATCTAGTTCCAAAATTAGTTATCTTGAACTATAGATAATTAAATGATTTTTTTAATAAAATTTGTAAAAGCAGAAGTTAGACCATTTGGTGCTTGTTATATGTACCTATTATAAGTGTTATGCATGAGTTCATCAAGTATGAATGGGGCAACATAGGATACACTAACTAAATATATATATGAGTTTTTACAAAGGGGCATGGAAGCCTTTCTAGAGAAGGCAGCATTTGAATGAGGTCTTTGAGGGTGAGGACTGTTTTCGCAATGATGGGCCCAGATGGCAGGAAGGGGGAAGGAATGGGAAAGCAGAGGCAAAGGAAATGTGTCTGGATTTGACAGCCATGAGTGATAGGGTGTTACAACAAGGTTCACTTATGGAGGATGATAACAGCTGGTATTGCTTGAGAATTTACTGAATACTTCATTTGAGCTACCTGATTTGTTTCTGTCAACTCTATAAGGCCGGAACTATTATTATTTCTCTTTTATGCGTAAGGAAATTGAGCATTAGAGAGGAGAAGGTAGTTGTCTGAGATCTCCAACTGGTAAGCACAGGAGCTGTGATTGGACCTCTGGCTGTCTGGCCTGAGCAGCGCCATGCCTAACTACTACCTTACATGAGCCTTTAGCTGTTAGGATTATAGAAGGGCATCTGCAATATATATTGGATCATAGAGAAGATTCAGGATGGTCTTCTTAAAAAAAACTTTTAATTATATATTGAGTTTTAGGAAAACTTAGCTTTTACTATTGTAACAGTTTTTATAATTTCCTGACATTTCATTCTTTCCTTGTTTTCTTCCTATCTCTCTTCCTTCTTATCAGGTATTTATTAATTCAGGCACTGTGTTAGTCCCAGGATATATAAAAATGAACCAAAATATATGTAGTCTGTGTCTTCATAAGAAGTACATTCTGGTGGGGAAGATAAATATTCAAATGATTTCTAAGAATAAAATTGCAAGTGTGATTTTTGCCCAAATGAGAGAAATTTGGAGATATTAGAATTTAAGATCAGCGGCTTTGACTTAAAAAGGCAAGGGAGAATCAAGGATCTAGAACTGAGTTCTGAAAGATGAATAGGAGTTAACTAGGTGCAGTGGGAAGACAGGAAGGCCCAGGCTGCAGGAGTAGCATATGCAAAGATCCTGCAGTAGGAAGAAAGGGCTGTGAAGAAAGCCACAGTGATTAGAGCCGAGTGCACAGGGGCAAGGCAGGGTACAGACTAGAAAAATAGGGGCCTGATCATGCGGAGACTTGCAGTACATGTCAGAATTCGGCATTTATCCTAACGGAGGGAGGTTGTGATGGAAACATTTTAAGTAAGAGTGGCACCATGATCAGATTGCATTTTGAAACTACAGCCCTGACCATGCTATGGAGAGCAGGTTAGAAGTAGGAGAAGTGGAAGGTGTTGGAGAAATCAGGAAGTTGTCAACCAGGTGAAAGAGTAGTTGCTTGAACCAGGTGATGTCAGTGTTGGGAGATGGGCAGATTCAAAAGTTATTTAAGGGGAGAAATCAACAAGACTTTGGGATTGGCTAGATATGGGGCATAAGAAATGGCAGTGCCATGAAAAGACTTTATTTTTCTGGCTTGGAAACTAGATAGTTTGCCATCTTTGAACAAGGAAGACTAGGAACAGTTTGTTTATTTGTTTGATTATTTATTTGTTTTAGGGTTGGGTTGATGACAGGAAAGTACATGAATTTTGAGTTGAGGTACTTTTGATTCCCCAAAGATTTTTGGCAATGGCGTTTTAGCCTTGACCCTTCAACTCAGTTCCTGCCAATACTCTACCCCCAATTTTTCAATTTCTGCCTCAACTATTTTCCACTGGGAAAACTGAGTCTTCACAGACTCTGGCCAATTGCTGCTGTCCAGAGTCATTTGCTGGAAATGACCTTTGGCCCCTAAGATTTGACCTTTCCCATCTTTCCACAGATCCCAGAAGGAGTCCAGCTGCCCAGATAGACTTCAGGTGGCTCAGATGCTTTAGGCTTGTCACCTTGACTCAGACAACAATGTGTGGCCCTCCTGATACATGAGGCCCATGCTGCTGCTCTGTCCTTGTTTGAGCTCTTGCTAGTTTGGCTTCAACACCACTTGCTCCCATCCCCTCGTCCCTCCATCTTGACTTCTGCCTCTCCTCCATCTCATTACCACTAATTCCCAGCATATCTTATGACCGGCTTCACATTATTTGTGACACGTGAAGATTAATAATTTCTTCCTTCATTCTTCTGGCTTTTTCTTTTGTCCTTCCTCAGAAGCATTTTATTAGATGCTTAAGTGAAGCTGCAAACCTGCAATTTATACACCAGATGGCACCAAAACATTATATTTTAAATATTAGACTTTGGGGGGAAAAATCCAAACCTTCCACTATTCTGAGACTATATAGCACAGCCTCAGGTGCAAATTCAACAAATTAAAATTCATACTCCAACTTCCCAGAATCTGTGGTGGTGTTGCTTTTTATTGGCAGAGAGAGAGGGAGGGAGGGAGAGAGAGAGAGAGAGAGGGAGAAACCTTTCTTGGGAAAAGGTCTTTATTTTTTCCTCTTTAGAATCATGCTAAAGAGCTAAATGAGGGACATGAATATTCCCAGGAACTCAGTCATTTTCACTCAGTCATTTTCATGTTTGCTTCACTGTTCTTTTCTCAGTGTTAAGGTTCTGTTACCGAACTTCATTTTGGCAAGAATAGCAATAAGATTGCTGTCTTTTATCGAAATGATAATTAATATAAGTAAAAATGAATCTATGCATTCAGTATCCTAGCTAAACAGAGAAGTAAAATTAACCATTCTTTCCCAATTTTAAAATGTAATTGTATTTTTCTTCCATTTTAAAATCTATTATTGCTATAGCAAAAATAACATAGATGAACATTTAAGTTATTAAAACAAATGTATCTTCTTTGTATTATGTTTTAAGTATAGAATAGACAGTTTTTGTTCAATCAACATAATTAATAGTTGATGGTCCTGATGATACAGTTTAAGAATCTTTGAGGGTTTTTAAAATTTTAGCAAAATTGTAATGGCTTAAAAAATACCACCCACCTTATAAATTAACACTCTTTACTGGATGATTATGTATCCATTTGGCAAAATGTAATCAAAATTTTATGTGAGGCAAATTCTATAAGGAGTTGTTCTTTCAATTTGGAGATCTGATTAATGACTTATTGAGGGTAACAGAATATGGATAAAGGGACAGTAGATATTAACTATTATTATTTTCTTTGGAGGGAGAAAAAACGATTTCTGAATAAATGTGCACAGCATCAAGTGAATTTTTAAAATGAAGCCATGTTAAAAATAGTTTGATGCTATTGCTTTTATGTATACAGTTTTATATTTTGTATGTATATATATTTGTAGTCTTCTGCCAGCAATTGTAACATATACATACATACACATACAATACAGAAATATTGCTTGTTTTGTAAAGATGTGTGTGCATGGGGGGAGGGTGAGTGCTGTGTTTTTCCATTGCATGGAATAGAATGTGTCTTACTGTAGGACTTGGATAAATGTCTGGCTGCTTCTCTTCACCTGGGGAGTCACATGAATGTCCACAGTTGCCAAAGTGCTTTGGGATCACTTAGGCTAAAAGATGCTATTTATTGTGAAGCTATCTCATTTCATTCCCAAGGGAATTTCATCATCTTGTATTTGTGAAAACTGTCAGTGTGTCTTTCTCAAAATGTAATTATCTGAAAGAAACAAACCAACACAGAGTGGACCTCTTGTCTTCAAAGTCATTTTATTAAGAGTAAATTAGACTGGAAAAATGATTGTCTAAAATGCATTTTCAATAGATTGCTGTCTAAAATGCATTTTCAATAGATTGCTGTCAGGCTTGCTACCTGTCAAACAGAGAGGCCTGAAGTTTCATAGTGACATATGGATTAGCCCAGTCTTCCCTACAGGGTGAAAACAAAAGACAATTGGTGATGCATGGGGAAAACTCATCTTAAAACAGAGATATCAACAAAGGAATATGACAGCATAAAAAGACAGAGTGCAGTCTGCTGTCCACATTCACAAAGAGATTCTGTCTGAATCCATAACTTCAATACACTAAGAGACAGAAAAAGAGAAAATACACATTAAGTGTAATTGTTCATCGGGTACTTCATTTTAGCAAATGCTGAATTTCATTCTCTAAATGGAAAACAAGTGGGAACAATGGATAGAATGAATGCCATTATAAAAAGTTATTACAAAGAGCCATATGAAATTAGAATTATTTGATTATAAAAAAATCATTCCTTATAGAGACTTGAATGTTCAAATTTCTCATCCACCAATCAATTTGAAAAGAAAGGCTTAAACTCACAAAAGAATCTCAGGAGCAAAACCTTTTCCAGGTTAGAGCTTAACTAAACTGGTGAGGTCATTTAGCTCAGAGTTTGTTTGGGGAAAAAGTACATATCAAAGTTGAAGAAAATCATACAGATCTGCTTAGGTCTGGAAAAATACAGTATGGATTTTTTTTTTTAACATCCCATGTGAACAATTACATAGAACACTTGTCCGACCAGGAACTTTCAATTAAATAGAAATGAAAGTTACTCTAATAGCCATTTTAATCCATATATCCTAAGGGACTCAACAAACAAGTGTAATAACACAATGCAAAATTTAGTAAAGGAAAATGGTGCATTGAATTACAGAAACTGCTGGCTTTCTAAGCTTGGGATTAGATGCTATAAAACCAAAGTAAGGTTGTTTTGTAGTTACACAGTGCCCACTGGAGAACCATGCAGAGCTCAATAGTAAAAATTCAGGAAAGGGCACCTTTGGCTTATTATACATCCTGAAAGAATTTGCTAAGGGACAGGGGTCAGTGATGACTGTTGGGTTTTTTGTTTTTGTTTTGGTTTCGTTTTTGTTTTTAACCATCGCCTGTATGATGGTTTCCTTTCCTGGAGACAGTGCTAACTCTTCAAAAGGGATAGGCAGCTCCCTATAGAGGGTCATTTAAGGAGAGCTGAAGGCCCATTGGGGTGCCATGGTGCCGAAAACACCTGTGATTAGTCATGCCTTTAAGGCCTACCAGAAAAATGTGTTAAGTTTTTATGGGTATTTTATATAAAGTGGAAGTGGGACATATCTTTTAGTTAACATATTAGTATAATTCAGTATATATGTCCTAAAAGTTTGAAAAACACGGCAAATGAGTTTTGGGGGTGGTCTTGGGCTATGCCAGAGGACACAATATGAGACACTACCTCAGAGATCATGAGGGTTTAGAGAGGGCTGAGGATATTAGAATTCAGCAGAGCAGTAGCAAAAAATAAGGGACATCAATGAAAGCATTTTTCAAATGTACAAGTTTGCCTTAAGCAGAGCTCTACCTAGATAATTTAGGTCATTGATATTTGCTTTAGCACCACACAGGGTTAAAAGTGCATAGAAAATTGCATATGACTAAAATAAACATGTATACTATACTTTCTTTTTTTTTTTTTTTGAGTCAGAGTCTCACTCTTGTCACCCAGGCTGGAGTGCAGTGGCGCGATCTCGGCTCACTGCAGCCTCCATCTCCTGGGTTCAAGCAATTCTCCTACCTCAGCCTCCCGAGTAGCTGGAATTACAGGCACCTGCCACCACACCCAGCTAATTTTTGCATTTTTCGTAGAATGGGGTTTTACCATGTTGGCCAGGCTGGTCTCAAACTCCTGACCTCAGGTGATCCTCCCACCTCGGCCTCCCAAAGTGCTGGGATTACAGGCGTCAGCCACCACACCTGGCCGTATACTATAATTTTACATCAGTTTTTAACACTTGTATTTTTATTTAATATCACTTTGCTTTCTCTATTGATTATATATCTCTTGCCACTTAATGTTTCGCTTTTCCAAGAGCCCATGGAAAGCAGCTTTGATTTTGCATTTTTGAAATACAAACTCACACCCCTGAAACCTCAGTGCGTACTCTTCTAATATAATTATTGCTGATTTTGTTGCTGTTAGATTTGTTCTTGTTGTACGAGTGTCGTTGGTTACACTATTATCTCAGCATTAACACACTGTGTCCAATAAAATTCTTTTCACCTACATAAAACAGATCATAGTTGATTATCCAGATAAGGGTTTATTTTGCTCTTGTAGAAAATAACCCAGGGATCAGCCAGGCATCTAGGACTGTTACAGTGGCTCTTGGTGCTATCAGGGTTTAGATGGGTCTCTCCTTCTACTCCTTTGTTTTTGATATGTGACTTTCATCCACCCAGTCATCTCATAGATCCAAGATGCTCGACCCCTAGCCTTCCCTGAGTATTACAGATGGAAGAAGAAGAAAGCAACAGGGAGAAAAGATGATCCTTCCCAGGAAAGACAAAACTCTCCCAGATAGCCAAGTTATCTTCCGCTTATATTTTGTTACCCAGAAATGTGCCTGATGACCACCACTACCTTGAGGGTGCTGGGAAATATAGTTTTATTTGGTTTGAAAAACCGATGTTCTATTTGTATGGAAGAAGGAGAGACTATAAATATTTATGAAGGAACTGACAGATTTATCCCACACTGATAGCTCGAAGAGCGCACATAGAATGGAATGGGAAAATATATTCTTAAAAGGATCCAATATTTAACTGCTTGGGATATAAAACATTTCTATATTGGAGGGAAGTATAGACCAATAGAAGGATGATTGAAAATTTACTTGAGGATTTGAAGAAGTTAGTGTTTAACCCAAGTGCACTAAAAAAAATTTTTTTTTAATTTTAAAAAGACTTAAGGTTGACTTGTGTGGAATGAAGGAAGATGGGCATGAAAGAATACTAAAGTGAAAGAATAGAAGAAGAAAATCATGGCTTGTTTCTTCATTATGTTTGAAAACAAAAGATGAGCAGGTGAATTTTACCTGTCTGCACAACACACAGAGCTGTAATTATTAAGAGCAATGGCAGACAGAAGTGGCTAGTTGGGTCTTCTTGACACTTTGCTAACTGTATGACTTGGCCAAGTTACTTAGGTTCTATCCCCAAGTCTCTTTTAGCAAGACAATAACTAATCCAAACTCGTTGGCTTGCAGGATTACGTGATACAATGCTGAATACATAGCAATCAAAATATGTTAAATGTCAGCGACAGCAGCATAAATATAATCATGAATATTATGGCTACAGAACTGGGAATTATGTTGTTGATCCAGGCCCAAAATTCACAGTTGTTCTGTGTGATCTTGGACAAGTCATTTAATCCTATATCCAGGTTTTTTTTTTTTCCTTTGGTAAAATGAATGTATAATACCAACCTTATGGGCTGGTTATAACAAGCAAATAACAGAGTTTGGAAAAATTATTTAAATAGGGAAGTGTTACATCCAAATGTGAGATATTATTAGTGTTACCTTACCATCTGTACTTTCCCCCCCTTTTCTATTTACTACTTTTTTCTTCCCTACTTCCTATTGACTCCCTCAGATGAAATTGGCAAAAGATGTGGTAGATAATACTTGAGCTCTTTCTAAAAATTACATTTGATAAGTATGAATGGTATTCCTTCAGTCTGCAGCCACAAGAACTCAAATATTTATCTGCAAGAAACTGAACCATGATCTAAAACCTTTCTTGTGATTTTTAGCTCAAACGGAAAAATTATGTTTTCAAGCTGTGTATGCCAAAGACCAACATACTCTTCTGACATGCTACATGTTCTAAGTTCTTCCTTTCAACTTTGGAAGGTATTAAAATTGCCTGCCTTTGTAATAAACAATTCCTGTTAAAAAAACTGTCTCTGTTTGGAGAGTCCCTGGGGATGGATGATGTGCAGATTATCTGCCTCTGATGGTGGGAGTTGTCACTGATCTCCATTACCACCTGCCTCAGGCCTTGGGGCAATTCCATATGCAGTCGGCCTTAAATTCACCACAGTCCCCACATGCATTGTCAGCTTTAGTCACTTTAAATGGTCTCCAGTAAGTACTTAAGAATAGCTTCAGTAGGGTATTCCTAATTTTTAGAGCTTAGGTAGATTCCAACACATATCTTTTATGCCTCCTGCATTATTTTCTATTTGTGCAATATACAGACTTTCTATTCCAATTTTCCATAATTGTACTTAAGGGACACTTAGTACTTGATAACGGCTTTTTCCAAATTGATGCATCAGACTTTTGCTTTTTTGCCATTAATTCTAAACCTTTAAAATGAAGCTGAGTAATGGCTAGCATTCTTCTTTTTTATGTGTTAAAAATGAAAGTTCTTTATATTGGGCTTCAGCTCTTCTTCAATATATTCATTTTTCCTATTCTTCTTTTTTATTCCTCTTGTGTAAAATATACTAATGTCACCCAGAATGTCAGCTGGTACTTAGATTAAGCACATGAGCACCATCAACTTGATGTGGTCTCTATGGTTTGGATCAAGTTCTCAAGAATACAGGTGTAGGGAATTCTGTTGACTGAATGCCAAGGAAGTAGTTTACAATTAGAAAATTCACCAGAGGTTTATTCATAAATAAGAGGACCAATATATTAACTTTGTGATACAAAATATTTTTTATCATGACCACAATATTTATGACTAGTTAGCAGGCCTACTGGTAACATTTGTGGGGCCTGAGACAAGAGTGCAAATCAAGAAACCATTAACAAACCATTTAAGTGTTTACAAATTACAAATTAATTTATTATTGATTAAAATATGTTCTGTCTTCCTATTTTGACAAACATACCTTCATTATGATCTGGAAGGCCAGTTAGAATTATAATTCTCAGCTTTCCTTGTGAGGAGGAGCCAGCCGCATGGCCCCTGGCCTCCATGCCTGTGCTCTTCAGCTAGCTGCCCATCTCTTTTTATAACTGGTTGTTTCCTTTTATTTCCCAGGACTCTTACATTCATGTTGTGAACAGGCTGTATAAGCACAAGTTCAATCGATACTAAGAGCGAACAGCCACCCACTGGCCACTCCTCTGCCTGCCTTTGGGAGGTGGGACCCAAGGAAGAGGTGGTACAGATGTTTGCGTCAAACTTGGAGCCATTGGAGCAGGGACCTGTAGAATCCCATGTACCCAGCTCACGATGCTAGAAGGAAGTCAATCCTATACCCATGGATGTGTTCAGAGGAGGGCCAGAGTGGGGCACTAAAGCACAGGGCCCAGGGGAAGGGCTTTTTGCCAGGTTCTAAGAATGGATTGAATATCAAAGTGTCTGGGATATTAAACTGTCATTGGTAGATAGCTTGGGGAGTGGGAAAAGATATTAAATGGGAAATAAAAAGTCTTTAGGGATATTTTCAAGGCCACGAAAAGGCCTGATAGACTTTTCAACTCCACGAATAAATCAGCTCTCTAAAGAACAAAAATATGCATGCTTGTTGGTTTCATTCTCTCTCTCTCTCTTTCTATCCTCTCACTTCCTCTCTACCTCCACTCCACCTAGAGAGCTTTATATAGATGGTCAAATACTTGTTTCCAAAAAAGGTGCAAAATTGATTCAGTTAAGGTAACAAATTGTAAGTCTGTAATCTTGACATTCTTTTGAGTTACCTTATCTGGATCTGGAACTGTTCTCTCAACCTCTTAGTCGCCTGTTCTTAGGAATTTCCTGGACTTAAAAGTCCTCGCTTAAAGTCCTCACTGGTATTATTAAATAAACATTTCAAGTTCATCACAAGAACAGTCTACAGCAATGGTTCTCAAACTATAGCAAGCATCAAAGTCATTTGGATGACTTGTGAAACACAGATTTCTGATACCATTCCTTATCTTCTGGTTTAGTACATCTGAGTGGAAGTTGAGGGAGCATGAATTTGCATCTCTATCAAATTTCCAGGTGATTTTGATGCTGCTGGTCAGAGGGAAGACTTTTGAGAACCACTGCTCTTCATGTATGCTGTCACTTCTCCTCTTCTAGTCCATTCTTCCATTTAGCATAATCTGTCTTGGAACGTAACCATCCACTGACTTTGCTCTGATCAGAATCACCAATCTTCTCCTAATGGCTAACTCTAATGAACACTTCCATTGTCCAGTAAACTCTTAGAAAGATTCTTATGCATTTGATGTGATTAATTACTATTTCTATATTGCATTTTCTTAGAGTTTTATGTCTTAACAACTTTTGCATCTTCTGCTTCCCCGGATGCTATGCTTTCCTTGTTGCACCCTCCACCTGGAAGTCTTCTACTCAGTCATCTTTCTAAACTGGTGCCCAGTGTTACCTACTCAAAGACACAATTTATTTTCTTGTCCTAGAAACATAAATGACCCTTTATTTTTCTTTCCTATTTGACTCTATTTATGCTTATATCAGTCCCTCTGTAACATCTGTAATGGGATGTGTTTATCAGTCTCCTCCCTCAGGGAGAACCTTGACAAGTTTTTGTTTTTTCTCCCAAATATTGATACACAGTAGATGTGAGGACCTCTAGGTGCCAGTGGCCACTCTCATTCTTTGGGGTGTAACAAAAGTATGTCCATATGAGTTACATAAAAAGGATGAAGCCAAGTCTTTGGGTCAGGACAGATGTCAACTTCTTTGTGGTCACTTGACAAAATGCTGGCTGCTCATAAAGGAAAACTCTCTGCAGATGCAATTGCCAGTAGGAGAAACTGCTTGCATTATCTTGGGAGTATGTAGTCTGAGGATGAAAATTCAGCTCCCATTCAGCTTCTGGTTGCTTAAACAATGTCATGGTTGCCCTTTCCTGAAAATATTTTTTATTTTGCCCGGCTTTAACAGGTTTGGCCCTCTCTTTTCCTTCTCACTAAACTCTCTGCTCTCATTCTCTCCTCTTTCATCTGTCCTCTCTGCTTCAGAAAAGGAGAATCTTTCAAGCAAATGTTTTATCCATTATAGGAGTTCAGTATGTCCTCAAGGCTTAAATCTTTGGAAGTGAAGTCAGAAAAAAAGGCAGACTCTTTTTTTTATTTCTTTGCTTTCACCCAATTACATTGCCCTCCTGGGTAATATACTCAGCGTGGGGCAGGTGCTTCTCTGTAGGGTGAAGGTGGGAAATAGACTATGTGCAATAGGAAAATATATTGGTGACTATGTAAAAACAGCCCAGGATTCAATCCACCATCCTGCTAAAGAACTTGACTATAACCACTCTGTGGAATTCTGTGCTATTCATCTGCATAGCTACCTTGCCTGTCACCCATTGTGCCTGCCGTGTTTACTAAAAGATAAGAGTTAACATCACTTTACAAAAAATAATAGCCTGTTGCTACCATCTTTAGGAGATTTTCAGAGACTATACAGTTAACGCCTAACACTAATTTGCCCTTGGGGCTTTAATTCAGCAGGTATGAAAAGAGCCTCTTGAATAATTATTCCCTCCCTCCTGAAAAGGCCTGTTTCTCCAAAAAATCCAGGGTCAGGAGCAGCAGCAGGAATGCCAGCAGCAGCCACATACATGCGAGTCAAGCTTCTCTCCATCTGCTTCCTCCTTAGGGAAAATCTAATGCTAAAATGACTTTCTAAGGGGAGGAAGCACAGCTGCTGTCACCACCATCCTTGTAGAGTCTCAGAACACACACACACACACACACACACACACACACACACACACCAAAAAACTCCTTCTCTTCCCCTAAGCTCTGGTTGCTTTTGGACACATCTTGAATGACAGTGATGATTCACTTTGCCGCTGGGATGCCGGCTCCACCAGCACCTCCTTTGTGGCTCTGGCACCCATCCCATTTGTCTTCTGGCCCTGGGAAACAGAGAGACAGGACTATTTCTATTTCAGGCATCTGTGTTTCTGATCAAGCTGGTGTTTTAGGCCAATTTAAGTGTGAGGAAGAAGTACTTCACATTTCTCTGAAGTCGTGCTATCACTTGGGCAATGGGCAGAGAAGCAGGTGCTGATGCTGAAATGCTTGAGTCAGCGGGCAGAGAATTCTGGAAGGGAATGCCATCCCTATCTTTGAAAGTCCTGGTGTAATTCAGGGGTCTTAGGTGGAGGAAGACTATGGACAAATCTGGCAAATCTTCATATTTCTCTCTCTAAAAATAAAATGATATCTAAATAAAATCGCTTTTTATTTCTCTAGCTTTGAAAATATGATTATAGGTTGTCTGAATAGTCTCAGTTTTTTTAACTTTAGTTTGCTCATCTATATTGAGGTCCTGATGTTCCAGAGAAGCTAAAACTTTAAAATTTTTAATTTTATATCAATAACTATTATCTTCTTCTGTTTCTCTCATGTAATTTTATTTCTCTCAAGAATTAATTATAATTTATTTGGTTTTAAGGTACAGCCTGGACATCTGTAATTATTCCAGTCCTGCCCAGGTGAATCTCTTGTACAGCTAGGGCTGAGATCCACTGATTGTGAATCTGTAAGGCTACCTCACCTGAAAGTATTATTTGATGAGTCTGAGATTTACTAACAACTTACAGATATAATCTATTGATGGATATCTTGCTTCATATTGCAATAGTATGCAGTTGGCATTTTTAACTTAACTTTAAAATTTACTTCAGTACAAAGATACATTGAAATTAGAATATATGGCTAAATGGATTGTTTCCTTGTGACTGCATAACTATGATATCTTACATTTGTATGGTTCTTTACATCTTAGCAACAGCTTTTATGTAATTTTATTTTATTCCAAAACAATTCTACCTAGTAATCGTGCTGGTATTTGTAATGAAATAGGGTCACTATTTCTGGAATGCTTCATGAGGAATGTTATTAATCAAGTGGCTTCTATCTCTGCACCCAGTCCACCCTATGGTCCCAGTAAAAGGTCAGAGTCAGGGTTGTAAAATAGGAACGACATCTGAAAAACATGAAGTATAAATCCTGCCCATGCTACCCTATGTGAGCGGGAGGAAGAAAGAGCTAAGACATGAAGGGAGGTAATTGATCAGACAGGTGTGTGTGCTTTCATTTCTCTGGGTTGAAAACCCAGGAGGGCATCTGGTAGAGTGGTAGTCATTGAGGGGAAATCTGAAAACAGAGCTTTACACTGGCCTCCAATTGGAATGTAGGGATAGAGTAAATGTGGGAGCAGGACGTGTACAGAAGGATGCAGATATTCTGTAGGTTCCTACAAAGAAAGCAGAAGTTAGCTCAGTTGAGAGCCATTAGGATTGCTCTGAGGCTACAGGGTGGAGAATATGTGTAACACTTGGAGGGCTCTGCAAATCAGCAAGAGCCAAAGAAGGGCAAGTCATCAGTGGAGGGCAACTCCAAGTCCATTGTTGTTCTCCCTTAAACTCATGGAGAGTATTCCAGACTCTTGGACTACCTAACTGCCTCCTCCTTATCAAATTTTACCAAATTTATGTCTTGTCTATCTGGTCACTGGTCTAGATTAAGTGACAGATGGAAGATTTGATATGGCTGATTCTAACTGAGAGGAGTGAAATAGAAAGGCCATGTCATCAGACAGGCCTAGTCTGGTTCCAACACTTTCTACTTGGGTCTCTTTAAACAAGTCACTTAATATCTCTCAGCTGAGAATTCTATCAGCATTTGACACTTACATCTAGCTCTTAGAGATGATCTGAAAATTAACCACATAACTCTGCTTGTCACTTTTGGTCTTTTGGGGTCATTGCAGGAGCTTCAATGCCTAGAGCAGAGTCTAGTTGATAGTAAGCACAAAATATGTAATTGTTGGATCAATTGAATGAATGTCTTAGCTAGAAAACTTTTAGTAACAAGTGGTAGAAATCCCAACTCAAATTTCCTTCAAAATGAAGAAATACGTTGGATAACAAAATTGAGAAAGTCTAGATGTTTGTCAGTGGTCAGATATGGTTGAATCGGTGGCTCTCCTTCTTTGGGATTCTTTATATTTTGCCTTCCTGCCTGAGCTGGCTTCTTCTTCATACAAGTACTGACATGGCTACGAGAGCTTTAGGACTTAAAATGCACAAAGAAAATTCAGAGGAAAAAAGGCCGTTTGGGGTGGCTTTCTTTTTGAAATGAGAAAATATCTTTCCCAGAACTCCCATGAAACCTATCTTCATGCCAATTTTGTCACTTGACCAAATTGTAATGCATGCACGTTAGTAGCCAAGTCTGTGGCCTAAGTAACATCTTTCACTAGATGGTCCATGGTTGGGCTCCCAAGCCAGTCACTTATGAGGACAATGGGATTACCGTTAGAACAATCAGCCTCTGAAGCTAGCAGTGGGGTGTGCTCTGCCTGAAGGGCCTGTTTTATGTATGGAATGGGAGTGGTGGATACTTGAACCCAAATTAGGGTGCTTTTTGGAAGGAGAAAATGGATGCTGGGATGGCGCAGGATGCAATCAACTTCTGTTTACTGCAATACGTAAGTACCAGTCAGCATATTTGACATGCAGTGGACTCTCAATTAATACTCCATTTCTCTTATAAACAGGACTTGTGTAAAGATTTAAAGAAAGTGATCAAGTTATTAAGTGGTGGACAGTCAACAGTTTAGTGGGATTGGGGAAGAATGGAGAGTATATCAGTCAATGTCCCTACAGCAAATATATAGCACATTCAAATGAGGGAACTGAAAAGAATTTTAATAAAGGACTATTTACAAAACAAAGGGAACCAACCAGGAATAGAGAAACACTGCCGTGGAGCAATGAGAGGCATGTTACTAACCCTAAGCCTAAGGCGCCAAAGGGGGCACTTAGTAATAAACCTGGAACCTGGAAGGAGTTGCTGTTAGTTGTTTTCAATGGTGGGGTCATGGATAGGAGGAGATTTTGCTCCTCAGGGAACATCTGGCAATGTCTGGAAACATTTTGGATTGCCCTAACTGAATGGATATTGTTGGCACCTGGTGCGTAGAGGCCAGGAATGTTGCTAAACAGTTGCATACAATGAACAACTAACCGGCTCGAGATGTCAATAGTGTGAAGGTTTAGAAACCTTGTACTAGAGAAAGTATTGTGAAAACAGAGGGCTGCTGAGAGTGTGGACTTTTTATATAACCCTAGGCAACTTGAGGCAAAGAGAAAGTTGTGGCATGATATATTGGACCTCCCTCCCGCCTGCCTGCCCATATCCCAGTGACTCTCACTGGGCAACCCTAACCTGAATCTAGAGAGCAAGGAATTCCACTGATGCAGATTATGAATCTCAGCCTCACAGACACAGAGTAGGGTAGATAAGATAAGAGTAGTGGACTTGGAGGGGCAAAGGAAAAACATCCAGTGCAGGGGATGAGTTGGGATGTGGGTCAAAACCATTAAATATGGATAACTTTATATGGCTCAAACTTCTACTGGAATTGGAAGGTGGGCAGGTAAGATAGAGGTCCAATAAAAGGGAAAGTTTAAGTGCTTGATTCTGAGCTCTGTTTATATTTACAATTTTTTTTGAAGAGTTTTGAGACCATGAGCTAAATGAGTACTTCCCAAAGTAGGTTCTGTGGAATGCTACTCTCTCCTATATTTATAGGTATTGTAAGGGGTCATGAAATGGCTTTTATCTAAATAGTTTGGGAAATGCTGCGTTAAATAATATGAAAAAGAAATAATCAGAGAATATGATATCTTAATATTCGCGTAAATTTCCTGGAGAGGGATAGATTTTAAACTTGTTCTCCCAGGCCTTTGGACTCAGTGAGAAAACTGTTCATGAATTTTCTCATAAACTAGTGCTCTAGGTGGCATGCATTGGGAAATACAGGCATATATCTTGCTGAAAAAGTGGATTTTGCTCAATTGCATCTGAAACAGGAACAGAGAAGGGCATCCGGAAAAAGACATGAAGCAGCATACAAATATTTATTTCAATAACTGCATGGGATGTCAAAGATACTCAATGAATTGTAAGCTCTTTTCTTTAGCTCAGCAATTGTTTAACTGATCTTGGTGGCCTTTGAAAATCTAACAGACTAGCCCAGCCACTATATAAACTTCAAGGACCTTTCTAGTTCTAATATGTGATGAACTATCCTACGGAGGGATACCTATTCAAGTAGACTTCTACTCTATTTGCCTGCAAACTTTCATTATTGTAACTCTGTGGGTTTTTTCTTCCCTCCTTCTACTATGTGCTTTGGGTGTAGTGGTCTCTACCCTTGGTACCAGAGTGGAGCAGGCTTATGCGTGTAATCCCAGTTCTTTAGGAAGTCGAGGTGGGAGGATCGCTTGAAGCAAGGAATTCCAGACAGCAAAGGAAGCAAAGGAAGACTTCATCTCTGAAAAAAAAAAAAATTAGCTGGACATGGTGGCCCACATTTGTAGTCCCAATTACTTGAGAGACTGAGGCAGGAGGATCCCTCGAGTCCAGGAGTTTGAGGCTGCAGAAAGCTATAATTGTGCCACTGCACTCTGACCTGAGTGAGAGAATAAGACCCTGTCTAAAAAAAAAAAAAAAATACTCTATCAGATCAGGTTGGAGAACTAGCCTATTGTACAGATGCATCGTATGACTTTTCTCTTCTTTAGTTTTGGATAAGGGTTGATAATTTATATTCAATGAATTAATAAAATACAAATTCAAGGCTAACTTTTCTTCCATTTTATAGAGGCCTTGTTTTTGTAGTACCGGGTGCATGAGTCAGGTGATCCATTAGATATGTCCTGTGTCACAACCAAATTTTTTGGGAAACAAAAGGTTTTGAAACACAATGTAGGGCATTTGCCAGTATTAACAGTTAGTACTTTTTTCATTGCCACTGACCAGAAATTTACCTAAATGGACATAAACCTCAAAAGAACTCATTGGTTCACATAATGAAAAAGTTTACAGGTTGTATTGCCACTGGGTGAGTTTGATCCAGGAGATCAAGTAATGTCAACACTTGATTTTTCTCTCTCTTTGCTCAGTCTTCTGCTTATTGGCTTTCTAAGTTAGTCTCACCATGTCCAGTCTCATAGCATCCTAAGAACTGATTGTCCCAGCAATCCAAGCTATCATTGTATTTTATTGGCTTCAGCTGGATCATATGACAATGGTTTCCATGTGACTGTGGCCAGACAAATTCAATGTTCTGATGGGCCAGCATTGACCACAAGCCACACTCTGGCACCAGGGGTAGAGACAGCTCCATCCAAAGCACATAGTAGGAGGAAAGAAAAAAACCCACAGTGTTACAATAATGAAAGCTTGGAGGCAAATAGAGCAGAGGTCTACTTGAATAGGTACCCCTCTGTAGGATAGTTCATCTCATATTAGAACTAGAAGGGTCCTCAGAGTTCATCTAGTCCAACATGTATAGAGGAGAAAACTAAGGGGAAGAGAAATTAAATAATTTTTCTAGGCTCACACAGCTATAGGCAAAAGGTAGATTAGGAATCAAAGATTTCTAATTTTTAGTTTGGACTTTATTATATTTGACATTATATTCAAGCAAATAAAGGTACATGCCCACTTTGTGCAAGGCACCTTGGACAAGAGGAAGAACGGTAAAGAAGTATGACAAAGGACTTGCTGCTGGTCAGAAGCCTCACAGGATGCTGGCAATAAGCCAGATCTAGACACCTTAATTCTTTATCCTGAATTTACAGTGGCCCTATTTTCTCATCTTTATATAGTTGGCAATATCTTTTCTTTCTTCATGCTAATAAATGCCTGAGACACATATCGGGAAGCTCAGTTAGCATAAGGATATTTATGCCATTAAAACTGGGCCTTATATTATTAATCAATTGGTGTGCATGTCTGTGTAAACTATTTAATTACAGCAGTCAGGTCACATAGATACACTATCCACTTTATGGAGCATGATCAGTATTAATTTTTATCCTCAGAATAATTTTATCAGTTTTGGTGACCATAGAGTGCTGATGCTAATATTAGCTTCTTTTAAAATATTTCACATTTAAAGCTTAATGGGCATCTTTGGTTCATGCCCTGAGGAGAAAACCTTCCTGTTCTGATCTCTAATAAGCATAATGCTAAGTCTCCAGGTAAAAACAATGAGGAATAGAAACAGGCCCTATCCTTGGAAGAACTGTGATGAGAAAAGTAATTTTGCACTTGGTTCTTTTTCATTTCACCTGCCTTCTGCATTTCTTTATTTACCTTTTGGGTGCTGGTGCCCAATGCAGGGCTATCCTATAAAGCGGAAAGTTAACTGTGTTGAAAACCAAGTAAACCTTCTACAATAGGGAAAGCCTATTTCTAATTGTGACAAAACTTACAACTCAATTCCTTAGGTGAATATTAGGTATCCTGCAGAGACTCTGGTGTACTAAATACAATACTCATAACTGTTTGATGCATTTTTTAGTGTTCTGAGGCGAAAGTAGAGATCTCTCCTCTTTCCCTCTTTTTTAAAGCTAAGTAGTATTCCATTGTGTGTATGTTCCACCTTTTCTTCATTCATTCGTCTGTGGCCACTTAGATTCCATGTCTTGGCTATTGTGAATAATGCTGCAATGAACATCAGAGCACAGATATCTCTTTGGCATACTAATTTTATATCCTTTGGATATATACCCAGTAGTGGAATTGCTGAATTATATAGTAGTTTTAAATTTAATTTTTTGAGAGTCTTCTCTTTCCAAATTTTATTGTCATCAAAACTTAGGTTCCTTATAATAATATCAACAATTTTTAGAAATTGAACAGCCTTAAAATTATCTTAAATGAGAGAAGTAGACAGCTATCCAAGGCATGCTGCATGAAGTATCTGTGATTGCAAGCATATTTCTTGCAGACAAAGGTGATAAATACTGGTGAGTAGAACTGGATCATAAATGTCAACAAATCTTTTCAAACCTGTGAAATTAATAAGAACAAATTATGTCACAGTCACCTCTTCCAATACATATGGATCATCTCTACAATCTTACATGAACAAAATGGCTTTCCAAGGTCCTAGTGCATAGCCTCTCTATTTCACATCTAGGCTTATCTACTTCTCCCTACCCTATGCAAAAAGAAAAAAGAAAAAAAGCAAAAGGACTTTTCCTACACAAAATTTTGCTACTCTGACTTCTAACTAGTGTTTGAGAAAATTAATCATCTGAACTTGTATTTTAATAAAAATTAGTGAGAAAAAATTATCAGTGGAAAATATTTGCAATGTTCACTTTTTAAAAATTTAACTTTTATTTTTGATACTGGGGGTACTGGGTCAATTTTTTACATGAGAATATTGTGTAATGCTGAGGTTTGGAATATGAATCTTGTCACCCTGGTGGTGAGCATAGTGCCCAATAGGTAGATTTTTAACCCAATTCCACTGTATAGTAGGTCCATAGAATCTGTTGTTCTCATATTTATATCCATGTGTGCTCAGTGCTTAGCTCTCACTTATAAGTGAGAATGTGGTATTTAGTTTTCTGTTCCTACATTAATTTGTTTAGAATTATGGCCTCCAGCTCCAACCCTATTGCTGCTTAGGACATGAATTCATTCTTTTTTATGGCTGCGTAGTATTCTATGGTGTATATGTACCACATTTGCTTTATCCAGTATACTACTTTTGGGCACCTGAGTTGATTCCATATCTTTGCTATTGTGAATAGTGGAGTGACGAACATACGAATGCATGTAATTTTTTGGTAGAATTATTTATTTTCTTTTGAGTATTTACCCATTAATGAGATTACTGGGCCAAATGGTAGCTCTTTTGTGAGTTATTTGAGAACTCTTTGGACTGCTTTCTATAGTGCCTGGAGTAATTTAAATTCCCACCAATAGTATATGTGTTCCCTTTTCTTCGCAGCCTGGCCGGCATCTATTGTTTTTTGATTTTTTAATAACAGCCATTCTAATTGGTGTGAGATGATATTCCTTGTGGTTTTGGTTTGCATTTCTCTGATGATTAGTGATGCTGAGCATTTTTTCAAGTGTTTTTGGCCACTTTGTATGTCTTCTTTTGAGCAGTGTCTGTTCATGTTCCTTGCCCATTTTTTAATGGGGTTATCTGTGTTTTGTTTGTTGATTTAAGTTCCCTATAGATTCTGGATAATAGCACTTTGTCAGATGCATAGTTTGCAAAAATCTTCTCCCATTCTGTAGGTTGTCTGTTTACTTTGTTGATAGTTTCTTTTGCTGTGCAGAAGCTCTTTAGTTTAATTAGGTCCCACTTGCAATTAACAGATTCAATGCTATTCCTATCTGACTATCAATGTCATTCTTCACAGAATTAGAAAAAAACTATACTAAAATTAATATGGAACCAAAAAGAAACCTGAATAGCCAAAGCATTCCTAAGCAAAAAGAACAAAGCCAGAGGTATCACACTACCTGACTTCAAACTATAATATAAAACTCCAGTGATAAAAAAGCTTGGTACTGGTACAAAAACAGACACGTGGACAAATGGACAAGAACAGACAAGTCAGAAATAAAGCCATACACTTACAACCATCTGGTCTTTTACATGTCTGACAAAAATAAGCAATGGGGAAAGGAAAGCACTATCAATAAATGGTGCCTGGATAATTGGCTAGCCATATGCAAAGATTAAAGTTGAACCCCTACCTTTTACCATATACAAAAATTTATATAGATTAAAGATTTACATGTAAGACTTTAAACTATAAAAGTTTTGGAGGACAACTTGCGAAATACTCTTCTCAACATTGGCCTTGGCAAGAAATTTTTGGCTACATCTCCCACAGCAATTGTACTCTTCACTTATGCTACATGTTTTTCAAAGGTCTTCATCCTATTGTATATGACATTCCACTTCAGGATGCTTCAGTTGGAGGAAAACAAGAAAGAAAGTGCTCTAAAATTTAAGCAAATTAAGGTAATTTAAGACCTTGTGACTCTTGGCTAAATAGTGAGTAGTAAATCAGTGCTAGAATTGTCATTGGGACTACGGCCGTGTTGAGACATTCAAGGCGCTTTTGAATGAAATTCAAGATCAAAGCAAACTTATTATGAGTTTGAAATGGGAAGCCTAATTTCATACTTCGATATTTAGCTCCTTGTTTACATGTTTTGGAATGTTTATTCTTAGATTTAGTTATTTTACAGCTAAATGAACAAAGCCCTCTAACATCTTGTAAACAAATACTGACCTATTTGTCAAATTGTATTTGTGAAATGTCTTGAAGATTTGTAATTATTTTATCTTAAAAATCAAACCAAAACAAATGCTCAGTTCATTCAACTCTGATAACCTGATGGCAGCAATGAACAGGAGGAGACATAACCCAGAGGAAACCCTAAGGACTCATTTATGATGTCTCCCTGTATCTACAGAGTGATAGAATGACACATGCAGCTCTGCAAAAGTAAAAATGCACCCACAAAAATATTTTGGACCTAGAAATACCTGTGCAGAAAAACAAACCTGGTACATTTATGGCAAGTTTTTGTGTTTCTCCACCTGAATTTCTGCATAAAGCTGTAATTTTTTAAAGCAAAATGAATAGCAGGCTATTGACTATAGACCCTTAACATATCAAGGCAGTATGCACAGGAGTTTGTTTAGCCTGATCCTTATTCCTCATCTAAAAGTGCATGGTTTCTGTTTTGCTTTTGATATTGCAATGAACGAAATTAAGATTTCTTTATCAAAAAGAGTAAGTTAGAATTTCAGGAGATGAAACAAGTGACCAAAGCAGCTAAAATCCTGAGAGATAAAAAGATGTTCTTTTAAAATTTCATTAGTGTCCTTCTGTTTCCAACCTCCCTGCTGTCCAACAAAACAAAATTCTTCAGAAAATTGCTACATGTAAAAACCAAATATAATGAGCTACATTTTTTTTTTCCTAAAGAGAATATACTCAAAACGTTTTCAAAATACACTCTTTAAGAAGGAAGGCAGATTCTGACAGTCTCAGTAACCTTACAGTGGGAGTCTTAGGATGGGTTTAGTATAGAAATTTCCAGAGAATGCCCACACAAGGCACCTGGGAGGTTTGATATGACAACATTATATTGTGGACATAGATGTTAATATTAAGCCTTTAGCCCTATTCTTCAACCAGTTTACAATGTGAACATTTCTTTGAACAACTAGGAAATGAACTCAACTTTTGCTATGTTTTTTTTTTAAATTAAGTAGCCTATCTTGTCTACCCCTACAAAGTTCCCAGTCCCCTGCAACCCCAGGCTAACACCTGATGTCACACTCCTTATTAACTATACTACAGTGACTTCTATACATGCCTCTGCATGTGCAAACCATCCATAATAGACACTTTGGGGAAAGGGGTGAGGACATTACCATGTGCTTCAAGTTATCTAAGGCTATTTATTCTATATGATGAATGTGCTGATAACTTTCTGCTATGATTCTTCTATTTGGCCAATCACCTCTCAGTTATCTGCTAGCTCCCACAGCACATACACAATCACAGCTTATTTCCTAATCAGACATTGTAGTGCAACACAGTTTTATCTCTACAACTACTCACTATAACAGATGTATCCTCCATTATGGCCTTGCTTTTTTTACTGGACTGGGAATCATAAGAGTGGCAAACATGGAAAGCAAGGTAAACAATCACAGGTCTCATACAATGCAGCTGTTTACCTTCCAGACAAAGAACAGCTTGCTTCCTGCTTCTAAAAAGTGACAGATTCCCTAAGCTCATGGAACTCCTGTGGTATATCCTACTCCATGTTTAGGGGCTTCCTAGCCCTATTCCATATAGCCCTATTGAAAGACTATAGGAACTTATAGAACCAGCACAAATATGCTGGTACTCCTGTTTTTGTTTTGGTTGTCAGTAATACAGTTCCTTGTCTCTGACAAAGAGTCCCCTGTCTTCTGTTAGCATCCATGGAACTATAGAAGGCTACTCATTAGCTTGTATAGTTATTTCTTCTACTTAGTCAAAGCTATTTAAATATGGCAAAATTTCCACAGTTGTGAGCCTTTACATATGTCTAAATCTATTGTAAGCATCTTGTGGGCTGAGATCATGCCATATAGTTTTTAATTCTCCTAGCACTTAGCATTGTTGTACACATAAGTATTTGATAAACATTTGATGGATTGTTGACATGTTGAAAGAAATCTTACATATTTGGGCACATTTGAGGTAAGCAAGTTATGACAAACACCAATATCCCCCTAATTAATTCCTCATTTGGATACCAATATTTTTTCTCATTTCTTTTCTTCTCTCTTCCCCTCCATTTTTTCCAAAATATTTGCCTTCCTTTCTCCTTCCTTCCTTCCTTCCTTCCTTCCTTCCTTCCTTCCTTCTTTCCTTTCCTTCCTGTTCTATGTCTTCTGTCTTCATACCTACCTACTTGTCACCTACCATATTTTCATTTATTCAACAAATGTTTACCAAGATGCCTCCTATGTGTCAGACACGATTCTAGGCTCTGCAAATACAGCAGCAAACAAAATGAGTCAATATCTCTCACTTTTGTCTTATTACCTTCAACTTTATTTGAAAAAATATTAGAAACAGATCACAAGGAATGTATATAAATAACACAATCCACAGTAAAAATAGGTAAAGAAGAGATGAAAAATAAGCAGGAAAGAGATAAAGAAATAAAGCAGTGCTTAGGAATGAGACTAATACCATAAAGTTGAAACATATTTGTTTTTGCCACAATTTGGCTCTATGGTTTAATTGGAAGATTCTAAGTTCTCCTAGGATAGGAAAAGGTCTTAGAATACTCACATTTTTAAGAAGGCCTGATGCCCAGGGTCATAGCTGTTTTTTCTATATAATTCCTTCCTAGGCAAGTGTTTGACTATGCTGTGGGAACATCTAATCATGGGGATCACATGTAGAGGCCACAGAGGAGAGTCCATCTAAGCCATGTCCATCTCCTGGGTCTAGGTTCCCCATCCATAAATCAGTTTATTGTAACTCTATAACTTGTGTCTCTTTACTGATGTGGTATTACTTGTGTTATAATATATGAATGTGAAAGCATATGAAAGTAAAAAGTGATTATGTTTTTAATCTGAGAGATATAAAAAATGGCACTTTGGATAGGCTCCTATGCATGGAGGAAATTCATATTCATTCTTTCACTTGTTTTTCATTGTACCCAAGGTCTAGCATTTCAGCTCCTTGAGATTCTAACTTGGTCTTTAAGACATCTCTCATATATTAAACAATTGCAATAAGGGTTGCTCAGCATGTTACTTGTTAATAAAGGACATCTGCATTTGTTTTAATGCTTATTTAAAAAGAAATTGGGATTTAGTGCTTGTCTGCACTAATGAAATCAATGGTACTTTAATATGTGTTAATGGCACTTCAGCTCCCTTAGCAGCAGAAAACAGGTTATTAAACAAACACACTATTGCTCCAAATGAAAGAGAAAGTATATGGAATCTAGAAAAGGCAAAGATGGCACATGATTTTGCTGGTTTGAGATCATTTAAACCTAAATGAAACGTATTTTTCTCCTTCACTATGATTTTAATCCAAAGGGCAAATACAATTGTAACGGTGGGTGTTGGGTAAAGCCATCATGCAGCTTATCAAAGCAGAAGGCAAAAAACACATGCTCAGTGCTCCTCCTTGTGAAATTTCAGTGAGATGCTAACTGTGAGCTGCTAGCTTTAGGAAAGGATTTTCCTTCTCATTGATATATATATCTTCAAAAGATCGAGTGATTAAGAGGAAGGTAAGGGAAGAGGTGCTCTAAAAAGAACAGAGAAAGGCAATGCATTGGGTTAGGCTTTAGCTCATCATATTAGATTCAACAAAACAGGAAGTCAAATTAACGGTTGAGGCCTTGACTTGTATAACTTGCTTTTGGACCACCAAGCCTCTCTTTACTTTGCACCTGTATAGAGCTTTGATCTTATAGTGTTCATTTCTTTAGGCATTTATTACATCTGGTAGCAGATTTTGTAATTTAGGCACTACATGTTGTTAAGTCAGAGACTAGAAGTAACATAAGAAAGTAAGAAATAATTACCTTGTAAAAAAACCCTATTCTTTCATTTAATATCTGCATCAAAATGTTCTTAAATATTTCCTAATATGGCTAATCCTTACATTTTTAAAAGACCAGTGAAAGCTTTCTGCAGTTAAAAGGTTACTCAAGCATTCTCAATTAGTAAAGAATGTGCTTAACTTTTGAAATATTTTGTACAGTTACTGAAAATATCTATTTTATTGACATTTTCTAACATTCATGTTATTTTTCTTTGGGATGGAAAAATAGACAGAAACCTTAACTGAAAAAGAAAGTCACTTATAGTCTCATACAATTGATTTTTACACTTTTATTTAATAGTTTATAGACTCTAAAAGAACCTTCTCTGAAATATAACCTTTTTCAAATCTTCTATAGAATAGATAATTTCTGGCATTCTTGGAGACTGAAAGGACAACTAATGATTAAGTGTTTGAAATACTAGATTGAAAATGAGAAAACTTAATGTATTATCTCAGTTTAACACACCATGGTCTCGTCTCATTGTTGAGTTGTTATAAAACCCAGCAAGGCAATTTTAAGGAAGTGCTTTGTACTTTTGGAAGAAAGGTTTCATATCAATATACAGCATTAATATGAGTTGCTTGGAGGGCTATTGCCTGAAATCTGAGAGTCAATACAGTATTCTCAGTTGCTAGTGCCTAGTTACATAAAACACTCTAGGATTATACTGTCAATTTCATATCTATGCAGAGTTTTGTTAATACTTACTATAAAAGGGGATGCTAAGCAGTGAGATCAATGATCTATTCGAAGTCACTCTATATGTGGGCAACATTTCTTCCTGCTTTATCCCTCCTGGTTTACTAAAGGAACATTTTCCTATCTTGAATTTCAACATATTTATTTTGACATCACAGAGACAAACATATTGTTTAATAAAAATCGGTTGCCTTGAATGTTTCAAAAAAGGGGACAATAATTCCATTGTGAATTTAGGACCAGATTGCCTAACATGAGTTAAACAGCAATGAATTAACTCAAGAATGCTGCAGCTTAATCTAGAGAGAATGAACTGCTTAGAAGGTATGTTCTTAACACAATTTCTGCCACAAGGCTGTAGCTATTTTCAAATCTTTTAAAAATGTGTTTCAGGTAGCATTCTTAGCCCTTGAATGCAGGGCCATTTTCTTCAATGTTCTCTTCAGGGTGAATAGCTATCATCCTACAAAATGAGAATTCAGGCCACATGTCAAACTTTCAAGGAGGTGCATTGGGAAGTGATAATGCCTAAAAGATAAATTGGAAAGATACTATAGGTATTAGCTTGTGTAAATGCTGCTTTCAATTTGTGTAGCGGTCACTGTAGCACTTTCAGAACAAGACAATGAATTAAATGCAATTATTGGCTGTCCCCTGAAATCCTAATAAGGACCCAATAGTTGGATTCAAACTGATTTGAAACCTATCCTGGAACCATTCCATAGACGCTTGTTCTCATTCTATAACTGAGCCAAGACAAGCTTTAATGTAGCTTAATTTCTACTCTCTTTAAAGCGCTGACAAGAGTGGCTCTTGAATTACAGCAAAACCTTATATGTTTCTTTGCTTATAAAGAACTCGCCAAATGCCACGACTTGTCCTTGGTTTTAATTTCTTAGATGGGATGGTGTTTATACTTTAACCAAAAGAGGTATTGTTATTATCTTACTTTTTTTCTGTTAATCAAGGTGTTAATGGCAATATAAGTTAGCTTTTTTGTTAGTTTTTAGTTGGCCTTTAGGAAATTTGGGTTTTTGTTTGTTTTTTGACGGAGTCTCCCTCTGTCACCCAGGCTGGAGTGCGGTGGCGTGATCTCGGCTCACTGCAAGCTCCGCCTCCCAGGTTCACGCCATTCTTCTGCCTCAGCCTCCCAGATAGCTGGGACTACAGGCGCCTGCCACCATGCCTGGCTAGTTTTTTCATATTTTCAGGAGTGTTAGCTAGGATGGTCTTGATCTCCTGACCTCGTGATCCGCCCACCTCGGCCTCCCAAAGTGCTGGGATTACAGGTGTGAGCCACCACGCCCGGTCTAGGATATTTGGTTTTAATTAAAGCACTTTAATCATTCAACATGGCCTCACCAAATAGTGTCTGGGCTCCTATGAAGATAAATGGTTAGGAGACATATTTTCCATCTCAAGGAGCTCAAAATAAATTTGGATGGGGGTAGTGGACAGTAAAATTAAAACATTTGCATATGAATGTGAAATAAGCAACTCAAATTTTATCATGTGAATTTCATTGTTGGGTGGGCAGAAAATGTTGGGTTTTTTTTTTAACCTTCCCATATTAGTTACTGCTGGGAGTGTACTGGAAAAGGGTTTGCCACGAGGAAAAATTGTGAGGGCAAGTTAAGAAGTGCTTAACATTTTTTGGAATATGTAAGCTGATATTTTCTAAATTCAATTTAAATTTTGAGTCATGCTTTGCGGGGATTTTCCAAAACTGGTTCGACAACCAGTCAATCAAAAAAGATTCATTAAAGTATTTCCCTTCAAGGCATTGTTTATAAATAATTAAGCCGATAGCATCGTTTAGGTCTGAATGGTGTACAGAGAGAGTGAGTCCATGGAGTCCAGGTTTTCTAGAGGAAGAAGCAGGATGCCCCAGAGCTTCCTCATTCACATCTAAGTGGTCAGAGAAATTTCCTTTCCAAGAAAGTATACAGGATATTGCTTTATTTTTGCTTGAAGCTCTCACTGACCCTGAGGACCACAGACTCACTTTCCTTTGTATCTAATCCAGACTCCACATCCTAGTAACTTTGGTTGTCTTGTCAACTGTTTCCAGGTTGTTCTAGCCAATGGCTCAGTCTCTTGGTGAGTTTTCTAG
The DNA here is from genome assembly GCF_028878055.3 of Symphalangus syndactylus. Lineage (NCBI taxonomy): Eukaryota > Metazoa > Chordata > Mammalia > Primates > Hylobatidae > Symphalangus > Symphalangus syndactylus. The sequence goes on from NC_072439.2 coordinate 69,847,741, forward strand.
TATCTAATCTGTACGGAAAGTTCCCCTCACATGTACTACAGTTTTGTTTGCCTTCAAATATTCAGGATGTCTCACTCTTCAAAATACAAAATAGGCTTGGGACTTGACAATTTTAGACTCATGAGCATGGTCTCCGATGGGTGAATCTTCCTTTTGACCGCTGATGCTGACTGAGTGGCCCCAACAAGTTGTGCCAAGCCACCACCAACCACAGCATAGAGGGTCAGGGTCCCATACCTGAAATTTTCAGAGTGAGAGGGAAACCGCAGCCAGCCTCATTTACCAGAGGCGCTGGCATGCTCTTTTTTGTGTGGCTTCTGTGAAATTACAGAAAATCAGATAGCTTTCTGTCTAGTGAGGTTTTTACAACCAAATGCTCATGACAGTATAAACCCAGAGCTTTTCTGGACTTAAAGAAAAGGAGTAATCTTAAGAAGAAAGAAAATTCTTGCCTCTGGAAAAACAGGGTTAAAAAAAGTGATGATATCTGAATAGTAGAAAATGTATTATTTTATTCAACAGGAAGATAAAACATTCTTATGTACCTAACAATTTTCTAAAAGTCTACCTCCATTTTTCTTTCTTCTGTACTAAGTGCTGCTTGTGGTTTGGACATTGCTTTTCAAAACAATATTAAATAAAATACCCCCTTAAAAGAAAATGCATGCCCTTGTATTAAGAAAAGATACAGGTTTTTGCATTCTATAGAAAGGAACTTGGCAGGGCTAGAATCCATTTAACAACAGTGGAGTTGGTAAGGAGAAGCTGGGGTCAAGCATCACATTTTCTGTAGAGTATTAAGAATGGGGCCATAGCAGGTAGTAAGCAGGAATTCAGGCATGGAAGCACTAAGAGTCTCAGACGGAGATGCAGGATACTGAAATCAAGAAGCAGAGCTGAGTTAATAATCTGATGGGATTCTGGTATCATGAAAAAGAATAGGGCTATCAGGCAAAGCGGCTCCTAAAGTTTTATGGAACAAACTTTTTAGTATTAACCAGCTTTCACTGATCCAATCTACTTTGTAAGCAGATAAACCAGTGGTGTCTTCAGAGTAACTCAGGCTTCTGATGCATACACTGTGATAGAATTTCATTATATGAGGATATTAAAAGAAGCATGCCCATAAAAACTAGCCCAAGAAGTCTGTTTACCTAAAATACATTCTGTGGTTCTCAGAGTCTATTTATCACATATGTGAGAAAGCATTCTTTCAAAAAAAGTTTTAAACTTGCTGTCTATCCCAAAGTATGAACATCCTATATCATTTATCCTTCTCTCTTAAATTACCTATCAAACAACGAATAAAAGCCATGTGCAAAGGTTTTGGGAGAGTCCCAAGTGAGGGCTACTGTGAAGATAAATGGTTAATGTCTGCTCTCCCAGCTGCTCAGTTAATTACTGTAATAGAAAACATCTTGAAGGAAAACACTGCATACAGTTATTAGCAATTAACCCACAACTCTAAAAAATCACAATTCTTACTAATAATAGAACATTGCCCAGCCAGCCTAATTAAAATTTCTACACAAGAGCCTTCTATTTTCAGAAAATGTGAAATATTATAAGTCACTACTATTTAAAATGCAAATAGGAAATCAGGAGGATGAAGATTACATTGAGAAATGCAAAATGGAGTAGCACAGATAGAAATGGGAGGAGGCATGATTTATGTGGTAATGAACTAATTCCTTGACAAGCAATAGATTCAGATATATTAGCGAAATAACTTTCTGCTGAGTGTTTACTACAATACAGGACCTTGTGGTGTTAATGACTGGTGCTACAAAAGTGGTAAAGAAGTTAAGACAGTGTAATGTGGAACAGGAGAATCCATGTTATGGATTTCAGGCATGATATTGTTTTGTTTTTCTATGAATCATAGAATCTTCTCAGATATATCTCAATCTTGAAGCTCATTTTTTCCTCCCATATAGTTATGTTTCTTTTATTGTTCCTGTTTGCTCAGTGCTTACTAGTCTTCTTGTCCTCTCTGAAACACGCCAAATTTATTTTTGTTTCAAAATTTTAAAACACTTGTTATTACTGCTGCCTGGAATATTTACTCCTCAGATTTGGCATGGCTGTTTTCTTCTAAGAATTCATGTATCTGCTCAGAGAAAGCTTGATCACATTACAAAACAGTCTGCTTTTCTCTTCTTTTTCTGTCCTATAATTTTACTTTGTTTTTCCACGCATATACCACTATCTGATATAATATCCCATTCTGCTACTTCATAACTTATCAACATTAAGCTATATTCATTAACTTTCTCCCTGTTTTGGATCTGCTATATCCCCACTTCCTAAACCTTCTTCCTCTCCTCTGTGCTGTCAATTATGTCTGTATGAATATTTGCATTATTTTATATGTGGAATATTGTTTACAGCTAAGCCAAATAATGTCTTAGAAGATGTATTTTCTCATATGAACTTTGATTTTTTTCTATAGTTAATAATTGTCTTGTGTTTTCTCATATATAAGTAGTTCATTTTCCCCTCAAATGTTCCACGCGTAGAAATAAATTCTGTGACTCCCAAACACACTAAATGATCTACCTCCTTTTATCATCTGCAGATATTCATCCTCTACTACCTACTCATTCTCATTTGATAGAACACGTTTTAGTTCTGGCTCGCAGCTTGGATTGTACAATTCCCTTTGCCAATTTCCGACAAATTCCCTTTGCCTATTTTCTGGTGTTCATATATTCTTCTTTCTTAATTCACTTCCTCATTTTGCATTTCATCCAGTAGCTTCCAGGAAAGGGTATGGTGGGGCTCAGTTTTTTTAGTTTTTATATGTCTGGAAAATGTTTTACTGTTACCCTTGATTGATAGTTCAGCTGAGTAGGGAATACTAGGTTAAAAATTGTTTCTCTCTATATTTTGAAGTCATTGCTTCCCTATTTTATATCATTTTGATGTTTCTTTTCCAAAAGCCCAATGATATTCTGAATGATATCTTTTGTATGTGTGCTATCTCTGCCCCTTTTAGAATTTTCTTTCTGTCCTGTCTGTTCTGAAATTTCACGATGAGGTGAGTTTTTGTTGTTCCAGGTACTCTGTGGGCCCTTTCAGTTTAGAGGTATGTCTTTCAGTTCTTGAAGTATTTCTTTGATAATTTCCTCATTTTGTTTTCTCCTTTCCTCTCTTTCTAGTTCTCCTAATGTACTGATTTCATTTCCTTTTCTATTTTCTCTCTCTCTTCTGAGAGATTTTTCTTGATTTATTTCTAACCTTTCCATTAAATATTTTTTTCACTGCAGTTATCTTGTTTTTAATGTCAAAGACCTATCTCTCATTTACTTAATGTTCCTTTTTCATAGCTAAACCATTTTGTGTATGTAAATGTAAAGTATCCTCTTGTCTTTCTGAAGATAATTGGGGTAAGGAGAATGCGTTTCTTTTCTCAGGTTCTTTATATCTGTTCTTTACATGTACGTCTCTATAAACTGGAAACTTTCTTCATATCTGGTGATTCTTGGCTGATTATATTTAAGAGTAAGCACTAAAAAGATTATATTCAAAGGAAGCTGTTTTTGTGGATGGGAGTAGTCAAGTGGTGGACTTCACTTGAAAGTTATCAGTTACTGGTCCTTTCATTGGGATCTCCAGAAGACAATCCTCCAACCTCCCTCATCATGCAAGATATATACTTAGTTACAAGTTTTCTGGGAAATACAAGTGAGATGCCGTGAGAGCCCCTCAGTTCATCCTGCAGACTTTTACCTAATTCTCTTGTGCTCAGCCCTCTGATTCATCTCTGTCAAAGCTGGACCCCTGCAGCTCAGTTTCTCCAGAGAATATATCCCCTGTCTCCTGAGGGGCAGAAGGAGAAGGGAACATCAGGGAGTCAACTACTCTATGTATTTTACAGCCAGATCTCTCATTTTAGGCTCCCACATCAACGTCATCTTCCAGGATGCTTAGTGCCTTCAAGCACTAAGTCCCTCAGCCATCTTCTCTCATGAGCAGACTCACTTCTCTTCTTACAGACATTGCCTTCTGGAGGTACTAACCCTGTAACTTTTGTGACTTCTATCTATGAAGGCAGTTAGGAATCCTGCATCAGGCTTCTATCTTCCAAACTATTTTGAAACAGTTGGTAGTTGTTTTCTCCTCTTCCGTTTGACTTGGTTGGATAAGAACCTAAAACATTTCTTTAATCTTCAGTTAGAGAGGTTTAGGAGGGAGAAAAGATAAAACTGTGTGGTCGATTTACTGTGTTAAATTGGAACTCCATGATTTGTTTTTTCTTTTAAGATTTAGCATCTATTTTTTAAACTATTTGCTATATTTCTCTAAAACAATGGTTTTCAAACTTTTGTATGCATCATAATCACTTGAAGGGCTTGTGAAAACACAAACCCCCACCCTCAGACTGTCTGGTTCAGTAGTATTGGACGGGCCTGAGAATTATTTCTGACAAGTCCTCAGGCAGTGCTGATGCTGCTGGTTTGGGGACCACACTTTGACAAATACCAGTTTATACAAAGGCCTTTTTGTTAAATTAACTCTAGTTCTGTTCTTTAATGTTCAGACATGTATGCCTACTGAACTCCTATTCATTCTTTATGACTCACCTCATATACAGCTTGAGGAAGAATTTCTTGACATATAGAAAGCATATGCTTCCCCAAAGTAACGCCTCAGTTATCTACATTTTACACCTACTTCTCTCGTGATACTAATCATGTTGGACAAATCACATGGCTGACTCATCTGGGATAGAGTAAACTCTTTGAGCATGCAGCATCTGTCTTAGTATTTATTTAGATTCTTCCTCCTCCTTCACCTTTCCTTCTTCTCAACTTCATAGTCTCCTCTTTCTTCTCCTCCTCTTTCTTCTTTATTTCTATTACCTAACTCTCTGCATGACACACAGAGGCATGATGAACGGAATTGAAGTTACGTTACTATGTGCAATCAGTAGATAAGATATAAATTTGGAATGTTTTCCTTAAAAATTATGAATATCTTAATTTATTCAATAGTGTATCATGTAACCAATGGCAAGTGCACTCTCAAAGTGAGGCATTTAGATTATAGAAGCTTTGCTCAAAGTGGCTGGTTTTTAAACTCTTCATTACCTGGCCCACAGAGTGATAAGGAGCTTACCTCAGAATCAAAGTCAATGGACTGCATACTCCATTGAAAAAATCTTGTCATAAAAGAGTCTGCTAAACTAATGTGCTTAGTGCTTTAGTCTGCTTTCATTCTGGCATAAGCTTCTCATCTTGTTGAGGACCAGTATAAAACACTTTGCAGTTTGCCACTGGTCTGCAGACTGTGCTTTTTTTTTTTCTTATTTTAAAGAAAGATATAATTTACATACCACAAAATTTATCCTTTTAGAGTGCTTTTTAATATTTTCACGAAGTTGTGTGAAAATACTAATTCTGGATATCTAATTCCAGAACCATCACCACTATCTAATTCCAGAACATGTCATCACCCCCAAAAGAAACCCTGTATACATTAACAGTCACTCCCTATTTTTTCCTGCCCCCAGCCCCTCAAAACCACCAATTCACTTTCCGTCTCTATGAATTTCTCTATTCTAGACCTTTTATATACCATAGATTCAGAAGTCAATATGTGGCCCATTTTGTCTGACCTCTTTTTGCTTAACATAAGGTTTTCAAGGTTCACCCATGTTGTAGCATGTATCAGTACTTCATTCATTTTTATTTATGGCTATGTAATATTCTACTGTATAGATGTACCACATTTTATCTATTCATCAATTGATGAACACAGAAGTTGTCTCCAATTTTTGGCTGTTATAAATAATGCTGCTATGAACATTATAGTACAAGTCTTTGTGTGGACATGTTTTTAATTCTCTTGGCCTAGCAGTGAGATTGTTGGGTCATATGGCAACTTTATGTTTGATGTTTGGAAGAACTACCAAGGTATTTTTCAAAGTGGCTGTATCACAACATTCTTACTGGCAATGTATGAAGATTCCAATTTTCCATATTATCGCCAACATTTGTTGTCCCTTTGATTGTACTATAGCATCACAGTAGGTGTGAAGTGGCATTTCATTATGGTTTTGAATGGCATTTCCCTAATGATTAATGATGTTGAGCCTCTTTTCACATGTTTATTGACTTTTTATATATCTTCTAAAAGAAATGTCTATCAATTATTTTCCCATTTTAAAAAATTGCTGAGTTGTAAGCATTCTTTATATATGCTGGATACTTATCTTTTCTCGGATATATGACATAAATATTTTATCCCTTTCTGTGAGTTGTCTTTTCACTTTCTTGATAGTATGCTGCCTATACTTTGAATACTATGCTGCATAGTTGTATAATAAGCTGAAGCTGCCTGTTTCATCTGCTATACAAACACACAAACAAAACTATAGAAAATACTCCAGGTGCAAATGTGCACTATGTTTGTATGAAAGTATAAAATAATGAACTTTCAAACACCATTATTTCGTGCTGGTGAGTTACAGCCTAAGCCACGATTTGGGCTTACACATTTTTATAATGGGAAAAATTCATTTTGTAAGATGATAGCTGCCATAGGTAGTGATTCTTCTGATGTATACAGGCAAAGAAAATGGAAAACCTTCTGGAAAGAATTCACCATTCTAGACATAATTAAGAACATTCATGATTCATGGGAGGAGGTCAAAATAGAAACAATAAAAGAAGTTTGGAAGAAGTTTATTCTAACCCTCATGGATGACTTTGAGGGGTTCAGGATTTCAGTGGAGGAAGGAACTGCAGATGTAGTGGAAATAGCAGGTGAACTAGAATTCAAAGTGGAATCTGAAGATGCGATTGAAATACTGAAATCTCACGATCAAACATTAAAGAGTTGGCACTTATAGGTGAGCAATGAAAGTAATTTTTTTCAGATGGAAACTACTCCTGATGAAGATACTTTGAACATTGTTGAAATGACAATAAAAGATTTAGATTATTACATAGCTTAGTTGATGAGGCAGCCACAGCATCTGAGAGAATTGACTCCACTTTGGAAACAAGCTCTGCTGTGAGGAAAATGCTGTCAAACAGCATTGCATGCTACAGAAAAATATTTTGTGAAAGAGAGTCAATCAATGGGGCAAACTTTATTGTTGTCTTATTTTAAGAAATGTCCACAGCCACCCCAACGTATAGCAATCACCACTCTGATCAGTCAGCTGTCACTAACATTGAGGCAAGAGCCTCCACCAGCAAAAAGAATATGACTTGCTGAAGGCTCAGTTAATTGTTAGCATTTTTAGCAGTATTTTTAAATTAAAGTATGTACTTTTTTTTTAGGCATAATGCTATTGCACACTTAATAGTCTACAGTATAGTGTAAATGTAATTTTTATGTGTACTGGGAAACCAAAAAATTCATGTGATTCACTTTATTGGGGTATTCATGTTATTGTGGTGGTCTGGAATTGAATTTGCAGTATCTCTAAGGTGTGTCTATAAAAGAAACTCAAACGACTCAATAGGAAGAAAACAAATAACCTAATTTTTAAAAATGGGCAAAGGACTGAATAGACATTTTCCCAAGAAGACATGAAAATGTCCAACAGATGTACGAAAAGTTACTCAATATCACTACTCATTAGATAAATTCAAATTACAACCACAATGAGATAATCACCTTATACCTGTTAGAATAACTATTATCAAAAAGGTAAAATATAACAAATATTGGAGAGGATATGGAGAAAAGAAAGCCTTTGCACACTGTTGGTAAATTAGTATAACCATTATGGAAAAGTGTATGAAGTTTCCTCAAAAAGTTAAAAATAGAACTACCATATGTTCCAGCAATACCACTTTTGGGTATGTAGCCAGAATAATTAAAAGCAAGATCTCAAAGAGATATTTGAACACCCATGTTTATTGCAGCATTATTTACAATAGCCAAGTGGTGGAAACAACCCAAATGTTCATTGACAGATTAATGGATAAAGAAAATTTATATACATACAATGGAATATTATAAAGCCTTAAAAAGGAGGAAATCCTGTCAAATGCCGCAATATGGATGAACCTCAAGGATATTATGCTAAGCAAAATAAGCCAGTCATGAAAGAACAAATACTCTATGATTCTATTCATATGAAGTATTTAAAATAGTGAACATAGAAACAGAAAATAGAAAGGTGGTTGCCAAGGGCTGGGAGGAAGGGAGAGGGAGAATTAGTATTTATGGATATATATTAGTATTATGGATATAGAGTTTCAGTGCCAGATAAAAGAGTTCTAGAGATCTGTTGCACAACAATATACTTAACAGTACTGAACTATACACTTAAAAATGGTTAAGATTATAAACTTAAAGTTACATATTTTTTACCCCATACACCCAAAAAAGCATTAGCTGTGCAAAGTACAGTTTCTAAAAAAATGTGTATTTGGGCTAATCTTCCAATTCTGTTCTAATAAATACGTATAATTCCAGATCTGATCATTCCATTTCACTCAAATCTGATTGGTAAGCCTTTATGACCAATGAGTATTGGAGTGCTGAGAAATTATATATAAATAACCAGCCATATATTTCATGAATTTTATGAAGAATTTATTATTTTCCATAAAAAGAGAGAGAGAAAAAACTATGGATTTGGAGGGGCAAAATTTAGTGGCAGATTAAGCCAAAGGGAGAATGATTATTCACATCTTGGTGTGACAATCTCAGTTGGTTCCTGGGTGAATTTCGTTCTATTTTGCCTGACATCAAGATTTCAATGTGCATGGCTCATTAATGCTTGTAGGCATTTTTATAATGCAATTTATTACACTTTCAGGTGACAGAAGCTGTCCTTTAAAGAATTGCTTTCTGACCTCCTCCTCTTTCAGCCTACAATGCCTGCTGAATGAAGTGGCCTGTACTCTTTCCCTGTCCCCATATAGACACCGGAAGTTTTTGTGTGCAGGAGAGCAGGACTGAAAAGCTTTGGCTGGAAGGTTTTTGTAGCAGCCTGCTTGTTGAATTGCCATGGATCAACAAATCAGAAGAAGATAGATGAGAAGATAAAGTATTTGGTAACTGTAAAGCTTCAAGCAGGAACTCAAGAAGATTTTTAGAACATCTGGTCGAAATTTATTTCTTTTTAGATAAGCATCCCCTTTTACAACCAGCATACATAAAGCATTAAATTGGCTTACCCCACCCCTTCCTAACAGGAGAGAAGCTGGTTAGATTTATTACTCCTTTGATACAGGTCTGGGGGGAGAGTGAAGTGGCATGTGGAACTCCCACTGAAGGACTCCCTCAAAATCTTTAGGACTCCTTTTAGATAGAATGTTTGTCTGCAATTTCTAACTCATTTTTAAGAATCTCTCTAGATTGAGATTGTGAAAGATCATTCACAAAAATAAAACTCAATTGATAATGTTTCTGGATTTTTTTCTGTAATATTTATGTCCAAGCAAGGGATATCATCAACACAAAACTTTTTATTCTCTTATATTTAAAATTAGTTTTTGTGTAACTGGCTCATTCTCTTGCTTGGTTAAATTTAAAATTTATTTTCCTTTGACAATAAAGGCAGAGGTAATTGTTTTGTCTGTGACTGCCTTCATTTTGTGTGTCCGTAACAACCTCCAAACACCAAACTGCATTGTTCTTTTAATATAGAAGATTTAACTGACAGGTTTCATAATATTTTTTGTTTTAAAGATATAGCATACCCAACCAATCAAAGCAAATAACCAGTTATTTCAAAATTGTATGAATATACTGCAGAAGGGGAGCTGATTTCAAATCAGTGTTTTCAAGTTCATGGCAAAATTTTAACACTTGTGTTAGAAGAGTATATTTCATTTAATGATGTTGCTTACAAGACATTGTGTTCATATTATTATCCATGCTAGAATAATTTGAAATAAACCTCACTTTTTGAAATGTACACTAATCATATTTATGCTGTAGCATCCTCAGTGCTTTAACTATTCATCTATAGTAAAAATGTGCTTTGAAACTAATGTATATAAAAGGAAAACTTTCTAATTTATGATTTTCAATGGGCTTAGTTACTTCCCACGTACCTAAGCTGTCCTTCACCAAACAACTATGCAATCAGATGATTTACATACATTCTTGTATTTCTATTATTCTTTAGCTTTTAAAATAGTTCTGAATATTAGCTGTGGCTTATATAAAATTTAGCCTTGTAATAAATGTGATCTATTATTTACGCAAGACTTTCAGCGACATTATGAAAGAGAATGTTTAGAAACTTTTTACATTCCAGGAGGGAATGAAATTGGTTGGAGATACATCCAAGCAGAGTTAAAACTAGTTCAGAAGCAAATAAAAGCTTAGCAAGTCAAAGGAAATTTTGGGGTACAATTAATCTTTACTGTCATCTCTAGGTATGCTATAAATTTTTATTAAAATAATTAAGATTAAACTGTATTGAAACAATCTGGAGTCTTTACATTTCATCCAAAAGGCAGACAAAAAATCGAATCAATGGAGAGGATTATTATTATTTTTTTTACCTATAGCTATATCCAGATGGGGAGAAAAACAGCCCCACCTTATACAGTTAGTACAATCAGTTCAGAAGCCACCATTTTTGTGTATTATCCAGTTTCTTTTCTTTCCTTGTTTCCCCACAGTGCCCTGCCTGCCTTGGTCATTTCACTGTTCATTTAGCATCTCACTAGAAGAGGGAAGAAAAAAAAGAGGAGGTGAAATTAAGCAATCAACTTTGTTACTTGTTAAAAAAGGTGGCAAAGAGGTTGAGTAGAAGTTAGAAGTAAGAGTTAAAAATATATTTTTAAATTGTCAACGTGTTTCAGAGCCTGTGCTAGGCCTGTTAATATCAGAACTAATTAGAGTTAGCCAAGTTACAATGAATCTCTATAGTGGATATAATCACCACTATCACCAGGTCCACTGTCTCTGGGGTTAGAGAAGGCCTGGTTGATGTATATCTGGCATTTAGAAAGAGAAGTCAGAATGAATCCTTTTTTTAAAAAAATGAAGTAAGGGGGGTTATGTAATGATTATTATTGTGGAAAGAGCTCAAAAATTATGTTTGTTAAAGATATTTGTCAAAGGATAAAGATGTCTAGTTATGTACTTGTACTTGCGGCTTTTTCAGTTTACTAAATTAAACTTCAATTTTAAAAGAAGTAAAAGATACAGATATGTCTCAGAGAAATAGAAGATACTATAGGGTGGCATAAATTCCAAACTCTGAAGCTCAAGGAGAGCAAAGTCACAGAATGCTGAAGAATTCAGGAGTAGTTTGGTTTTATCTCACCTCCATCTTTTTTTCCTTTTCAGAGAAACGACAATAGTTTGCTTCTCAATCCCTTCTGTAAAAGCCCAGTTGGGCTGGGCGCGGTGGCTCACGTCTGTAAACCCAGCACTTTGGGAGGCTGAGGCGGGCAGATAACGAGGTCAGGAGGCCAACATGGTGAAATTCCGTCTCTACTGAAAATACAAAAAATTAGCTGGGCGTGGTGGTGCGCGCCTGTAGTCCCAGCTACTCAGGAGGCTGAGGCAGGAGAATCGCTTGAACCCAGGAGGCGGAGGTTGCAGTGAGCTGAGATCTCGCTATTGCACTCCAGCCTGGGCGACAGAGCCAAACTCCGTCAAAAAAAAAAAAAATAAATAAATAAAAATAAAAAGAAAAGGGAACAAAGGCTCAAAACACTGAAACTAAGAGCCAGAGAGCCCACATAACCATTTGGGAAAGGTCCTTTTAGGGCTGCCAGAGCTGAGGAAATCAGGTGGTACCACTTTAAGTACAGTATTTAACTATGAATGAGTCATTGGAGAGCCACTTTTGGTAAGTTTAGGAATCAAAGAAAAAAGTCGTCCCACTGCAGATTGATCCATTTTTTTTTTTTTTTTTCAGGGATAAACAGCAGATTATGGCTTCGGAGCCTGGGCTGTCCTTTGCTGGAGGGCACGATGCACCATAGATTTTTATTTTCACGAAACAGACTCCAGAAGTTTGTGGCCTTCCAGACAACAGCTGGCACCGGGCAGAGGCACAGCCTACGGCCTGAGCTGCTGGCGACTGCATCGCGCTTGGCCGTGCGTCCCAAGCTGCGCTAGCCAGCACCGCAGCCAGAGAGCTTCCCGTTCCGAGCAGGAGCGGACGCTGTTCGTCTCTGGAGGGGCCATGATGCTCGCGACTGGCTGTTCCACCTTATATTTGGGGGAAAGGAGCTGGATTGAAGGAAAGGAGGGATTAAGTTTGTAAAAGCGTTGGCTCCTCCTTATAACTCTCGTGCCTTAAGGGGGTGAGATGATGGCCAAATAAAACGAAGAGAGATGACCCCGTTTTGAGTGAGGAGGATTTCGGGATGAGCCGGTGTTGTGTCCTGCAACTGTCGATTTGGCAGATTTGAGTCAATCAACTGCCAATTGGTTCCCACTTCAAACACACCTCCCTCAGCCTAGTGCTCTGACGGACTCCCCAGACTCGGGGTGAGGAGCGAGCAGAACAAGAGAATCAAAAGTCAGCTTTCTTTTGGTCTCTGCTCGTGCATAACTGGTTTGGTTCGGAGCAGGCTGATGTTTGAGGGGAAAACCCAGGACTGCTTGGGCTCTTTGGCGGGCTTTGAGTGTGTGTGCTGGGAGGGGGGCGGGTAGGAAGAGGTGGGAGCAGAGTTAGGCTGAGTACTGAGCGAAGCCCCTTATTTTGGGTCCCAGCTGCCCTTCCAGCCCCCAGCGCCCAGTCCCCGCCGCGGCTGGGTGAAGAGGAGGGGTCGAGGAGGGCGCAGGGCGTGGGGGACGCCCAGCAGCGCCTCGAGCCCGCGGTGGCGGCGTGGCTGTCTCTTTAAGCGCTCCGGAGGGGCTGGGGCGGGAGGGCGGCGAGCGCGTTTCCATGGCACCGGGGCTGCGGGGGCTGCGAGGCCGCTGGGCTCACTCGGTTTCAGTCGCTCTCGGCGAAGCAGGGGCATGCAGCTCAGCGGCCACCGAGCCTCTGGGGCTCGCCCGGCCGCTCCTCTCGCGCTCCCAGCAGCCTGTGACGCCTGTTGGGGCCAAGCTGCTGCCGTTCCCTCCGCAGACAGACGCGCCGCGCCAGCCTCGCGAGCCCTGCACCAACTTCTGCCTGACGAGCCCAACTTCTGCGCCGGGTTCGGACTTGCGGAACCGGAACGGCGCACCGCGCGCAGCCCGGGCGGCGGCCGGGGTGGATCAGCCTCGCCGAGATGTCCTCGCGACTGTGGCTCTGGTGCTTCTGCGCCTGGGCGGTTGCCGGCTGGCCGCCAGGAAGCGCCCTACAGCTCCGGCTGGGCATGTAAGTGGCGCCCGCGCGCTCCGGAACGCTTGGAGAGAGCAGACAACAGTGTGCCCCGCCCCACCCGGGACCTGGTGCGGACACCGCGGCCCGAGCCCGGGAAGGTATGGGGGACAGGAGGTGCGGACAGACACCTGGGGGGGCTGCGGGCTGTCCCGGGCGGAGCGCGGCGGAACGCAGTCCCCAGCGAGTCCTTAGGGAGCGCCAGTCCGGGAGCGGAGACCGCGACCGGGGCCGGTGTGCTCTCCACCCGGTACTTTCTCGGCGCCTGACAGATTTTTTCCCCCCGCCTCCAGGTTTGGGTGTGTGCGCGCGTGGTATGTGTGTGTTTTCGTTAATTTTCTGTTTCAAGAGTAATTGGCTAATGACTACCACTTTGTGAAAGGGTTGTGAATGAAATCCTGTCGAACACCGAGTTTGACATTTTTTTCTTTGTAGAGACCAATGAGTTCGTGCACATGTATTCTTTCTTTTTTTTTGAGAAGTATCGCCGAGTCGGACAGAGTGGTTTATTCCACAGGTTTGACGAGAGGCAAATCCCGGCTCATCTGCCGAAGTGAGGAGCTGGGGAGATGAGTATGTGAAGGATTGAATGCTCGGCCACTTAGCTGCTAGTCCCCTTATTAGAGAACTGAAGAATTAGTAGGAAGGTGACTCAAACGCATCGTCTCAGGATGGGCATGGTTTCGTTCCGGAATAGAAATCATGAAAGCTAGGAGATAATTCTTGTCACCGTGTCCACCATTAGCGAGGAGCTCACAGGAAGTCTAAGTCTTTACAAATTGCTTGGTCCTCTTGACTAGCTGGAGAAGTTTCACCTGAATTCTGTAGCATCAGCGGAATCATCATCGAACCGCCCGAGAGAGAAGCCAGATCTAATTCTGCTTTTCGATTTCTGCTCCTGAGCGGTTATGAATAGACACCAGAATATTTTGAACATTTAAACATTTTTGCCATTTTGCTCCTACTTTGCTTCACCTTTGCCTTTCTGAAATGTGAATACTTTATTATAGAAAAATGGCTTAGATAAGTACACAAAGCCATCCATAGATCCCTGGGGCTTTACTTTTTCCTGTAAGAAAAATTCGATTTCAGGGTTCAAATTGCATTTCCATATTTCATTTCTTTCATGTGAGATTCATTCTTGACACATGGCTAGGGTGTCAGTGGCATCTCAGAACTTCTTGCCTACATAGTTTGTAGATATGTATTTGGCAAAAATGCCACGTTTCTGGGTATGCGATTTCTCTTGAATTGATGTATCTTGTTTATTTTGAAGAGAAGGTTGATTTAGACTTTTCTTCTTCAGTTTATCTCAGAAAACACATCCCACTTTGGATAGCTTGTGCATGCGTAAGCCTGCACTTCTTAGAAACTGTCTTTTAGAAAGCTTACAGAATAGCCATGCTCTTACCTTTACAAGTGCCTTTATTTAAGTGGATCCTAGGTTGGCTAATTAGCCACAAAATCACCCATGCATACTGAGACAGAAGAGTCCCTTTGGAGAGGAACTGAGAAATAACAGAAGTACCTACATCACTTTTGACATTGTTTGGCTGTTTTACCTGTGGTTTCAATATTGACTCTTGTTGAAAAGGCTGGAGGGATGACACTGCATTTTTTTTTTCTTTTAAGGATACTGCTACTGCAGCTCATTTATTTATCAAGTGAGATGAGATCAGATATTAAAAAATATATAAATTCTTAAATGTTTAATACAGATGCTTTTTCCAGGATGTTATTGAGATCAATCTAATGACTCTTAGTACTTTCTGAAATCTTGATGGGAAAAATCCAAATTTTGTAGTTCTCCTTGGTATGAGACATAGTGGTGGTTTCTTCAGCAGGAATCGTGTTGGAATTTAGTGCTAGGTTTCTTAAGATGCCTTTGCAGTTGTTGTAGGCATGTGAAATGTAGCCGCGTATAGATGGCACTTGGCTTCCACATACCTGCCTATCTATTAAAGAGAATTCCTGAGATTTGTATTGACCTCTGATGTCCATTATCAGTGAGAGCAGGCTTCTAATGAGGTGAAGACCACTAATGAGAACGCATCATCTTACTGACTGGCACTTGTAGGTCATTAACACAGGTAAAAGTTTGATGTAGCTAAACTTGAGCAAATTTTGGAGCTGGGGTGACAAGTGAAAATAAGAAACAACTGTGCAGGTAACCAACAGTCATTGTTTATTGTGTATTCCTCTGAAGGTAAGCTCATTTTCAAAGAAATTTTTTTTTAAGAAAGCAAAAGATGAATGATGTATGAATATTCCAACTCTAAAGATAATTGATCTGCCTGATGACCTTGTCTTATCACATTTAGGAAATCTTGAATAACTAATATTAGGCAGATTCATAAAATCAGTATTTCACGAAGAGTGCCTAAATACCTATTACGTAGAGAGGCATTAGAAATCACAGGTAACAACTAATCCGTTTGAATTCTTACATGCCAGACAAATTTCTAGCCACTTTACATGTATTATTTCATTTAATCCTGGAAATGCCCTATGAGGTAGGCACATTATCATACCATTTTATGACAAAGAAAGAGACACAGTAAGGTTAAGTTACATTCCAAAAATTCAGAAGATCTGGGCCTAGGCAGTTGGATTCCAGAGCTGAAATTCTTAACACATGTAGTTCATTTAAGAATGCTCAGGCCCAGCTTCTGTTTTTAAGTTCTTTTTAATCACTTCAATGCATTTTCAGTGGTAGTAGAGCTGGTACCTTCTACCTAGTGGTTGAAATACCTGTGCCACCTTTTTTGATTGTTGCCATAGTTGTAGGGGTCTGTTGGCATTCTGTGGTGGGTATGGAGAGAGGTTGGCATGCTAATTGTCCTGCTATGGGTAGGATAGTTCCTCACAAGGAAGATCTGATTTATCTCCTCCTTATTGAGACTCTTCATAGGAAATTATCCTCCTCTCTCATGGCTGTAAGTATTTGAGTATTAAAATGAGGGGGTAGGTTTAAACTGGATATTATAGGGTGGGAGTAGTTATCTGAGGCAAGTGCATTAAAAATTGGAGAGTTGTAACTGGTAACAGCATTTTGATAAAGGGATATTGAAGAGTTTACTTATGTTAATGGTATTCTGCAAATGTTTTCTAAAGGATTAAATAGGAAATAAACTCTACTCTGGATCTTTGAGACATCAAAGGAAAATGATTGGCTGTAATGCACTCTATTAAAATTTATCCTTTGTAATGTACTCTTGTAAACACTTGCATAATTATTTTATGCATCCTAATGAAAAGTAGTAAACATAGGAGTGTTGCAGATATCATAGCAGGCATAAATGAATAAAGGAAGATGAAGTAGCTTAAGCTCCTGGGACATGTGATACTTGGATTTCTCTGATATCTGCAGGGAATTTTTAAACAACATGGCCACTTTGTGACTCAGCAGTAGTCTAAACTGTGTAGGACATTTCACTTCCATCCCCTAAGATAGTACAGGCAGTTGTGACATACAGATTCCAAGTATGCCTGATATGAAAGTGTCTACCCCTCTCCCATGACACACATACATAAAACTATGTTCCACCTCTTAATTAGAGGCTTAATTACAGGCTTCTGTAGTTAATGTGGAAACTTAGGGTCAGAGAGAGAGTGACAGTGACTTAGATTTTATGAAGAACCAATGGATTTGGAAATAGAGCTGGTCAATAATCTCTGATAATAATTTGGAATAGTGAAGGAGAGATGACAGAGTTGTCTGTTGTCCCCCACACATGCTGGAATTTGTTTCTTTTTATTATTATTATTTAAACTTTTGATATTATACAGCCTGAAATCGAGCTGTCTTAGTTCGTTCGGGCTGGTGTAAAAAAATACCATAAACTAGGTGGGTTTTAAACAACAAACATTTATTTCTTATGGTTCTGGTGACTGAGAAATCCAAGATTTCTCAGAATCTTGGATTTTGGTAGATCTGATGTCTTGTAGAGCCTGTTTCCTGGTTCACAGATCTAGTTTTGTTCTCACGTGGTGCAAGGGGTAAAGGAACTGCCTTGGGCATACATTAATTTCAGTCATGAGGGCTCTACCCTTGTGATTTAATCACTTCTCAAAGGCCACATTTCCTAATACCATCACATTGGGAGTTAGGGTTTCAGCACAGGAATTTTAGGAGGAAACAAACATTCAGACCATATCATGAGTGAATTAGAGATAATGTGGGGCTAATAATAATCCCTTATTTACTTACTTACGTACTTGGTTGTTTTTGAAACAGAGTCTCACTCTGTCACCCAGGCTGGAGTACAGTGGTGCGATCTGGGCTCACAGCAACCTCTGCCTCCTGGGTTCAAGCAATTCTCATGTCTCAGCCTCTTGA
Source organism: Symphalangus syndactylus (assembly GCF_028878055.3). NCBI lineage: Eukaryota > Metazoa > Chordata > Mammalia > Primates > Hylobatidae > Symphalangus > Symphalangus syndactylus. Next base: position 69,865,332 of record NC_072439.2, read on the forward strand.
GTAGCTGAGACTACAGGCACATGCCAACCACATTCAGCTAATTTTTGTATTTTTAGTAGAGACAGGGTTTACATGTTGGCCAGGCTGGTCTCAAATTCCTGACCTCAAGTGATCCGCCCACCTCAGCCTCCCAAAGTGCTGGGATTACAGGCATGAGCCACCACACCAGGCAAATAATCCCCTTAAACTTACAAATAATTTAAGCATAGTCTGAGTTTACTCATTAATTTAAATTAATTGGAAAAGAGTTTTTATTTTGAGGTCAGGCACATTAAATGAGCAGAAAATGAATTTGAGAAGAGAAGGCTGTGTGAATTCTCTATGGGCAAAACATTTTTTAGCAGTTTGTATAGTAATATCTTCAATCCTAAGAACAATCATATGAGGTAGATAACACCATCATCTTTTTCAAATGAGGTCACTGAGGCACAGAGAGGTGTATTAGTTCATTTTCACACTACTATAGAGAACCACCTGAGACTGGGTAATGTATAAAGGAAAGAGGTTTAATTGACTCAAAGTTCTGCATGGCTGGGGTGACCTCAGGAAACTTACAATCATGGCAGAAGGTGAAGGGGAAGAAAGGCACGTCTTACATGGTGTCAGGATAGAGAGAGAGAGAACAAGGAGGGGAACTGCCAAACACTTAAATTATCGGATCTCATGAGAACTCACTCACTATCATGAGAACAGCATGGAGGAAACTGCTCCCATGATCTAATCATGTCCCACCAGGTCCATCCCTCGACACATGGGGATGACAATTCGAGATGAGATTTGGATGGGGACATAAAGCCAAACTGTATAATTCTGCCCCTGTTCCCTCACAAATCTCATGTCCATCTTACATTTCAAAACATAATCTTGCTTTCCCAACAGTTCCTCAAAATCTAAACTCACTCCTACATTAATTCAGAAGTCCAAGTTTAAAGTCTCACCTGACACAAGGCAGTTCCTTCCACATATGAGCCTGTAAAGTCAAAGAAGAGTTAGTTACTTCCAAGATACAGTGGGGGTGCAGGCATTGGGTAAATGTTCCCATTGCAAGTGGGAGAAATTGGCCAAAACAAAGGATTACAGGCCTCATGCATATCCAAAACCCCAAAAAGCAGTTGTTAAATTTTAAAGCTCCAAAATCATCTCCTTTATCTCCATGCCTCATATCCAGAGCATGCTGACACAAGTGTTGGGCTCCCAAGGTCTTGGGCAGCTCCGCCCCTGTGGCTCTGCAGGGTACAGCTCCTGCGGCTGCTTTCATGGGCTGGTGTTGAGTGCCTGCAGTCTTTCCAGGTGCATGGTGCATGCTGTTGGTGATACACCATTCTAGGGTCTGGAGGACAGTGGCCCTCTTCTCAAAGCTCCACTAGGCAGTGCCCCAGTAGGGACTCTGTGTGGGGGCACCAACCCCACATTTTCCCTCTTGACTCCCCTAATGGAGGTTCTCCATGAGGGCTGTGCCCCTGTAGCAGACTTCTGACTGGACATCCAGGTGTTTCCATACATCCTCTGATATCCAGGCAGAGGTTCCCAAGCCTCAACGCTTCTGTGCACCCTCAGGCCCAACACCATGTGGAAGCTTTCAAGGCTTGGAGCCTACATTCTCTAAACCCATGGCACAAGCTGTACCTTGGGCCCTTTTACCCATGGCTGGAGCAGGAGTGGCTGGGACCCAGGGCTCTGTGTCTCAAGGATGCACAGAGCAGCAGGGCCCTGGTCCTGGCTCAGGAAACCATTCTTCCCTCCTTGACCTCTGGGCCTGTGATAGGAGGGGCTGCCATAAAAATCTCTGCAATGCCCTGGAGACATTTTCTGCTTCACTTTACTTATGCAAATTTCTGCAGCCACAGCTTGAATTTCTCCCTAGAACATGGGTTTCTCTGTTCTACTAGTGATCGGTCTGAAAATTTTCCAAACTTATATGCTGTGCTTTCCTTAAACATAAGTTCTGATTTCAGATCATCTCTTTGTGAATGCATATGACTGTACGCTTTTAGAAAAAGCCAGGTAACATCTTGAACACTTTGCTGCTTAGAAATTTCTTCTGCCAGATACCTTAAATCATCTCCCTCGAGTTCAAAGTTCCACAGATACCTAGGGCAAGGGCAAAATGCCCTAGAGATTTGAGCATTTTTGCTAAAGCATAGCAAGCTAAAGCATAGCAAGAGTGACCTGTGCTCCAGTTCCCAATAAGTTCCTCATCTCCATCTGAGACCACCTCAGCCTGGACTTCATTGTCCATATCACTATCAGCATTTTGGATAAGACCATTCAACAAGTCTCTAGGAAGTTTCAAACTTTCCCAGATTTTCCTGTCTTCTTCTGAGCCCTCCAAACTATTCTAAGCTCTGCCTGTTACTCAGTTCCAAAGTTGCTTCCACATTTTCAGGCTATCTTTATAGCAGTACCCCACTATCCTGGTACCAGTTTTCTGTATTCATCTGTTTTCACGTTGCTGTGAAGAATGACCTGAGACTGGGTGATTTATAAAGGAGAGAGGTTTAATTGACTCACAGTTCTGTATGGCTGGGGAGACCTCAGGAGACTTACAATCATGGCAGAAGGTGAAGGGGAACCAAGGCACATCTTACATGGTGGCAAGAGAGAGAGAGCAAGCAGAGAACTGTCAAACACTTTAAAACCATCAGATCTCAGGAGAACTCTCACTGTCATGAGAACAGCATGGAGGAACAACCCTCATGACCTAGTCACCTCCCACCAACTCCCTCTCTCGACACATGTGAATTACAATTTGAGATGAGCTTTGGGTGGAGGCACAGAGCCAAACCATATCAAGAGGTTAGGTAACTCATGAAGTTTCATAGCTGAGAAGTGGTAGAATGGGGTATGGACCCATCCTGTCTAGCTCCAGAGCTCTGTTCATAATCACCATACTCTGTGCTGTTCCCTTTACCTTTGGCTTTTCCCTCATATGCTCTCAAACTGTGAGACTCTCTGATCTTTTTACTCAGTCTGGATCTGTTTACCTAAATTCAGTAGTGGCTGCTCTTGTTCCTATTCTCCCCAAGTAAATTGAAACCTTTGCCTTTTAGTTTTAGTAGTCAATTCCAGTTCATACTTTATTGATGACATTGACATTTTATTATATGGATTTTCTCAGTGTCCCTGTCCTCAGTTTTAATATTATTTACATATGTTTACTTTTCTTCTTTCTTCTGTGTTTCATAGAAATACATTTACCACTCTTGTTTCAAGGTAATCCCTCCCTGTATGTTCCAGATCCCATTTAAAAAATATTTTCTCTGTCATTTCTTTTTTTTATCATTCATCCCCATCTCTTTCCATTCCACTGTTTTTTCTCTTTTTCCAATCACATTCAAGTCTTCCATTCTACATCCGTCTCTACTCTATGTCTATAAGATGTTTTGTCTATATATAGGTCTGTATTGACTTTGCTTCTTCTCTCCTTCACCTTCCGTTGCTGAAAAACAGCTCATTAATGCTGCTTCCTTTGTTTTTTTCTAATCATCAGTCATTTAACCCATTTCACTCTGGCCTCCTCTGCTGAACGTCCTTTTCAGAGGCTACCCTTTTTTCAGAATTTGCCCAACCCTTATTTTTCCGTAGCATGTGACATTACTAATTCCTATTTTCTACTTTTTTTACATCTCGTACTTTTCCTTTGTACATGTAGTATCATCTGTAGTTCTCCTCCTCCATTGGTGCCTGCATTCTCCCCTTCTATCTTTATTTCTCTTTCCATTCCTTATGCATTAACTGGTTTATCTCTTCCCACTGGCTTCCATCATATGTGCTATTTTTATGAGACCCAGATCTGTACATCCAGCCCCAGTATCTTTGGAGCTATAGACTTGCATTTTCAACTATAGATTTATCATCTCAATGGATTTCAGACTCAAACTGTTCTTAGATCATCTGTAGTCATTATTGTCTCCTTCTATATCTTCTTCTCAGGTACTTTGTCTGTCTTCTCCTTTGTTTTTTTGAATTTTTTTTTTTAATCTCTGTCACTTGTCTCCCAGTTTACATCGTTGTTTTATTATGAGCTTTAGGTAAGATGGTTGTGAAAAGGCTTTTGTTTATGACAATTCGATAAATATAAGTTAATATTTATATTCCTATCAGTTGCCAAATTCTGTCAACACCTGCAACGAAATATCTCTTGAATTAGTTCCTATTCCTGATGCCAACACTTAAGCCTGTTACACTATTTTTACTCCTAGGCTACTACAGTTATCTCTTTGTTGATCTTCTCTTTCATATTCTCTCAATCCTCTTTATTTTTATTATATATACTACTTAGTTTTTGTCAAGATTGGTTTTTAAAGCAAAGATCTAGTGACGTCATTTCCTTTCTTAAGAACTCTGATTATCCATGAAATAAGCTCAGGGATTCATAATATTGTTCTTAAATAGCACTTATTATGTGCCAGGAATAATTTAAGTACTTTGCATATTTTAACTCATTTAATTCTTACAACAGCCCTATCAGAAGGTAATACTTGTATCAACATTTATGATGAAGAAATTGAAGTCCAGGGAAGTTAAGGTTTTCTGGAGAAACTACATATAACAGTATGAAGCTCGGGGGAGAGGTCATATAGTTAATAAGTAATAAAGCTAGGGTATAAACCCAGGCTGTCTGACTCTAGAATCTGAGCACTTAATTACCCCACTATATTCAAGGCTTTATCTTTTTGGTATTATTTAATTTTATAAACATTTATTGAGTACCTGGTTTTATTTATTTATTTATTTATTTATTTATTTATTTATTTTTTGCTTTTTGGTTTTTTAAATTTGCCTGTAGTCCCCTTCTGTTACTCAAGATCTGTGATGCGTCTAAGATTTTACTCTACCTTCAAGGTAATGAGTTAGTCTGCCACAGTTCATAGTTGCTGCTAGAAGATACGAGATTCCTGGGCAAAGACAAATGACTTTATTAGTTCCTTAGTCTATAGCAGGCAGCATGAGCTTCATGTTTGCATCAGTTTATCTTGCCCTCGCCTCCTTGCTAAGTTCCATGAAGGCAATGAGGAGTGGCTCCAGTGGATACTGTGCATACTGTGAGTTTGTGTCACAGATTGGGAACCTGGAGCTTAGACAACCTTCAATCTTCTAAGGGGACTGCTAGCAAACCTGCCAACCGTTGCCCTTAGAGGGAGAATGAGCTTTATTATCTTGCTCAGGAAGCAACTCTGCCCTCAGTTCTGGCAGAAGACACTCTCTTCATCTTCCAAGATTGTTTTTTATAGAAACATCTTTCCAGAAAAAAGCTGTCAAGGCTTTTTCACAAGCAGAAATGCAAGAGACCTTGAAGAATTGTCTCCCAACATCCCTAACATTTTTCTTTCCCATTTTAGTAGCATAGGTTTTGCTATGGCTTAAATCTAATATTTTTTCTCTTTTGTTGAATCCGGTACTTGATTTTCCCATTCTTTTAAGATAGATAGGAACATGATAAAACTAGATGAACACAAAGGTTTAATGAGCTTACTCAAGGGGCTGTGTTCAAATTCCAAGCACTTGTCTTTTCTCCACTGATGCTGAAATCAAATTACTAACTCAGTTGCTGAATATGTAGTTGATTCCTTTTTATTTCCATTTAGCAAAGATTTATTCAGTGTCAAGTACTTTGCTAGGCATTGGGGACACAGAAGGAAGTAAGGTGATTCCTTTCTTTAAGCAACTCATAGATCAGGAGGGAGATCAGCACACAGACTAGAGCCTCCCAATACAGAATTGGCAGAGATGGTATATGTAACCTAACTATAAGAAGAAAGAATACAGGACCTCAGGATAGGTTTTCAAGAGTTAATTTTTATTGACTCCGAGGAGAGGTTAGATGAGTGGTAAAGGTGGTGATGGTGGTGGTCATTTCCAGTTGGTGAAAAGAATATGTGCAAGAAGGCAGCAAGGTCTCCCCATTAGGAAAACCATAAATCATGTTCTTAACAGTATGACTGGAGAGAATAATCTGTATGAGGCTATAGTAAAAGATAAGTTTAGGGCTGTTGAGTCCAGAGAGAAGCGGTGTGAGTCTAATAACCAAAAGAAATAGTGGTGGTAGTAAAACAAGGGAACAGATCTGAAAGATAAATAGCAATAGGAGTTGATGAATGCATGGAAGTAAGAGAGAACGACAGACTTGATGGGGCCTCTGGGTAATGGAGAATATCAGAAACACAAGAGAAAGGAGCCTTACGGGAGAAGAAGATGATGAATTCAGCAGTGACTATGTGGGCATTTCTGTGTCTGTGGGATCTCAGTTGGAGACGTTCTAGAGAAATCCCCTAAAGGGGCCTAAGGCTTAGGAAGGTGATCTGGGCTGGAGCTATATTTGGCTGTTGAAGTGGTGGGGAACAAGTGTATATAAAAAAGTGAGGAAAAAAGATTATTGAGGAAGGAAACCTGGATATTTTAATATACGAATAGAGGACAGATGAAAAAGGGCCTAAGGAGGAGGTTAAGAAACTGCTTGAGAGGAAGGAAAGAAAGAGTGGTATATGCTATGGAAGGCCTCAGGGAAGTTAAATAAAGTACAAACTTGTATAGTTGAAAGTGTCACTACTAAAAAAAGATTGACTTAGATCTACATAAATAGAACATCATTGGAAGAACATCATTCTAGTTGAGAACTTCACTGTCATAGCCATCACTTTTGGTCATGATGACAAGAAGTGGAAACTCCTATGGAGTGCTCTTATGTTGACAGGCTGTGTTTTTGCCTGGCTAAACATTTACTCTGTATCTGCCATCATTCTGAGCTCATTATTACCATGGCCAGAAATGACAGTAGAAAGAAAGTCCTGCTACTCCAGCAGAATTAATTACAGATGGGGCACAATTCAAGATCAATTCACAGTCATCAAGGCATTTTTCTAGGTTCTTCCGTAGAGGTGGGTAAGATAGAGTCTCCACCCCCAGGGAGCTTATAAGCAAGTATTATGTTCTTTGTTGATAGGATAGTCAAGTACCTTAAAGGAGTTTAACTCAAGTAGTACTTTAAGAAAGGAGAAAATAAATTCGTGAGAGGAAATCATGGGAAGCTTTCTGGAAGTGGTGGCGTTTGTAGGCAAGGTAGGATTGGGGTCAGAAGTGCATTCATTATAGGAAGAGAGCAGAGCGTGCAAGGCCTTGGAGGTTGTTGGAAGGGCAGTGTCTCCTGGGGCCAGTATGCACTGTGGCGTCTTGTGTCACCATTATTGGCTCCATGCATTTGCAGCTCTTTGCTCTCCAAATACCTAGCGTCCCCAAATGCCCTCCACTTTTTTTCTGCCGTGGTGCCTTTCCTCTCAGCAAACTCCCCGCCTTCTCTGTCTCTTCCAGGCCAATCTCTAAGGCCCAGCACAAAAGTCACCTACTTCACAAATACTTCCAGGTCCCTCAGATAGGATTCATTACATGTCTGTCTGTTTCAGCAATCTTAACTGATATTTTTATCTGACATAGGTATCTGGAGATCTGTAGTTTCTTTTAAAAAATCTATTTGTGATAACCATGTGATAATGGCGAGGACGTGTTTGGAATTAGTAAAGGCACTTCCAGCCAATTTTGTTAAATCAGCTCCTTGTAGTATATAAATGATGTGCCTTGTCAACTGATGATCTGGAAAATGTTTTCTGTCATTCTTCAGTGGACAGTTTTCAGTGGTGTTTAATGTTCCTTCTCACTGATACAGTTAATTAAGAATTGACAGTAATTCTGAGCTTTAGTGAGTTTTACTCTTGAGAGAAGAAGCAATCCCAGGAGACTTGAGGTTTTGTTTCTCTGAATTATTATGAAAACTGTTTTCATGAGTGAATGTAGTGGATGCCAAGCAAGAGAAAGTAACTGAATTTTGAATAGTTTTTCCCTTTCTGAAGTGCAAAATACTAATATTAAGTTGCCGAACCTGCAGATTTTTGTTATGCTGTGAAGGCTTTTGTTATAAACAAAAGTATATGTGGGGATCTAATGTACGGCATAGTCTGTAGTTAACAATACTGTATTGTGTACTTGAAATTTGCTAAGGGAGATCTTAAATGTTCTCACCATGGGGGAAGAGAGGTAACTAGGTGAGATGATAGATGTGCCAACTAACTTGATTGTGGTAATCATTTGACAATACAGTGTATATGTATATCAGATCATCACGTTATACACCTTAAATTTGTGCAGTTTTATTTGTCAATCATACCTCAATAAAGCTGGAGAAAAGAACACTATAATAAAGTAAGTCAAATTATATTGCTTCTTTATTTATTATGAAGTTTAAATAAACTTTGCTGTTCCAGCTTACAAAGTCCAAAAGATAAGAAAAAAATTCTCAGCATGAATAAACTGGGTATCTTCACATCAAAAATTCATTTTTCAATGCATTTAATAGTTTACTCATGCTGAGAACTACTTCTTATCTTTTGAACTTTTGAACCCTGTATGTATGCAGATGAGCAAAAATGTATATGAGTTTCCTTTAAATGTACTGGAATACCACATGTAAAACAAAACAAGTAGAAAACTCAAGACCCAGCAATACACGTTGATCAATTATGTGATAACATAATAATATTTGTACGGGGCTTTAGGCATGTTATATGCAATACTGAAATGAATGTTGCTATAAGAAATATCATAGGCATCAGCCATTGAAAGCTATGCCTAACATCTTTTGTAAAGCAAATCTTGCTTGAATTTAACTAACAGTCACAAGTCTGGGCCAGTAAGCAACAGAGTCAGTGTTCCCTGCCCTTCATAAATCTATTTACACTAGAAATCCCATTAACATTTTAATTGTTTTGCATCTAAAGTTGCTCTCAGTGCCACATTTAAAGGGCTCAGGCTCATTGAAGTTTAAGGACCAGAAAGCTCATAGTTTACTCTAATGACCTAGTGATGGTTGTAAGGGCTCTAAATATTTTTTGGTTCTTTGAACAACTGAGGAATTCCTTGTAGTGGCGAAGTATGCCTGAAGATAGGTGGTTGCATTGCCCAATTTCAATCCTATCAGAAAGCTCTCTCCCTCTTTTCCCTCACCTAAATCCTAGGGTCTCTTAAAGTCCCTTTCAATGTTTTCTGTCAAATTTTATTTCATTGCCCACATTATTTCTTTAGCTAGATTCTAATTTAATTGAGGGAAAAGAATTAAAATTTGTCACTGAGAATCTACCTTCAGTTTATGTTTCTCCACTCCCCACACTGCCCCCCCCGTCCCATTAAAAAACCATCTACCCCAAACTTAAATTAATTATATGCATTAGAAGTTCTTATTCTGGCTGTGCTACACGTTAGCTAATGAGACTACAACACACCCTCTGGACTCTGTGTTCTCATTTGTCTGTTAAAACTTTGGTATATGTTTCGTGACATTGTTTTGGTTCTAAAATACATGTCTTCAAGGATTAATTAGCCTTACTTACAGTCTGTTTCCAATACTACTGTTATATACAGTTATTAACATTGATCACTTAAATGTAGAGGATTGTTAACCCAACATAACGGTCTTTTGTTTCGCTCCAGTTTTGGTTAAGCCCATCCTGGTAAGAGGTGATTAAAGAATATTTTTTCTTTGAAGATGATTTCTGGTTGATAATAATGACACTCTATCATTATACCCAAATATTATCAAGAAAATATTTAATTTTCTATGAGAAAACAGAGAAAGAAGTAAAAACTAACATCAAATTGATCCGAAGGTTTTATACCATCAAAGTGTATTGAAAACCAGAAAGACCCAAGATTATTGCACTAGAAATTGTTATGGGGAAAGGGTAAATGATCTACTTTTAATCCTGGGATGTGACAGTGATAATAGGATGCAGATTATACAAAAACAGTAATAACTGGGAGTATGCATTCACTTACCCTTTTTAAAATCATGTGTTTTCTATAGACTTATAAACATGCAGCGTGAGGTAAAATATGTTTCTGTGGTTGTCAGTTTCTGGAAATGCCTCTTATGGGTTTTGCCCATAATGTATGTTCAGTTTAAAGGCTCTACTTTGCCTTAAAAAAGTGTGGCTTTGGCTGGGCGCAGTGACTCATGCCTGTAATCCCAGCACTTTGGGAGGCCAAGAGGGCGCGGATCACCTGAGGTCGGGAGTTTGAGACCAGCCTGACCAACATGGAGAAACCCCATCTCTACTAAAAATACAAAAAATTAGCTGGGCATGGTGACGCATGCCTGTAATCCCAGCTATTTGGGAAGCTGAGGTAGGAGAATCGCTTGAATCTGGGAGGCAGAGGTTTCAGTGAGCCGAGATTGCGCCATTGTACTCCAGCCTGGGCAACAAGAGCAAAACTCCATCTAAAAACAACAACAGCAACAACAAAAAGTGGTTTTGGCCTCATGGCCAGAAGGTTTTGGATGGGGATAGCAAATAATCAGAGAAGATTTGAAGGTACCTTACATCAAGACGGTCATTTGATAGGCTACATCTGCACTAGAGGCCCTTGAAATCCTTTTTGTTTTAGGGGACACATGCTTCAGTTTCACCATCTTTAATTTTTTTAATTGTATAAAAAAAGACATAAAATTTACCATTGTAACCTCTGAAAAATGTACAGTTCAGCAGTGTTAACTATTTGTATTGGTATGTAGCAGATCTTGAGAACTTTTTTATCTTGCAAAACTGAAACTCTATATCCCTTGAGCAGCTCCCTATTTTCCCCTCTGCCAGCCCCTTGCAACCACTATTCTAGTTTCTAACTATCTGAGTTTAACTATTTTAGATACCACATATTAGTGGAATCATACAGATTTGTCTTTATTATTACTGGCTTATTTCACTTAGCATAATGTCCACAAGGTTCATCATTGTTGTTTCATGTGGTAGGATTTCTTTATTTTTTTATTTTTTTTCAACGTTTAGGTTCAGGGGTAAATGTGCAGGTTTGTTATAAAGGTATACTGTGTGTCATGGGGGTTTGGTATACAGATAATTTTGTCCCCTGGGTCCTTCTTTTTTAAGGCTGGATAATATTTCATTGAATGTAAATACTACATTTTCTGTATCCATTCATTGATGAACATTTGGGTTGCTTACTACTCTTGGCTATTGGTGTGCAAATATCTCTTCCAGATCCTACTTTAAATTATTTTTGTAATTACTCTGGATATATACCCAGAATTTGGATTATGGGATCATATGGTAGTTCTATTTTTAATTTAAAGGAACTTCCATACTGTTTACCATAGTAGCTATGCCATTTTATATTCTCACAAGAATGCACAAAGCTTCCAGTTACTCCACATCCTTGAAAACATTTGTTATTTCTAAATTTTTTTACTTGATTAATAAAAATTGTATATATCTATGGTGTACAACATGATATTTTGAAATATGTACACATTGTGGAAAAGCTAAATCAAGCCAATTAGCATATGCATTATCTTAAATACTTATCAGTTTTTTGTTCACCAGATTTTGTCTTTCGGTTTTCATAAAAGTTATTTCTATTTCCAATGATGTGTTATCTATGTGACATCAGCATACAAGCTACACTTTTTCTTTCTTAGATTATTTTATTCTACTTAAATTTATATAGTAGACTGATTTACCTGACAGTATGTGTTCAAATAAAAAATAATTTCATAATCCCTTATCCATAATTTTGAAATCCAAAAGCTCCAAACACTGGCAGGTACTTTTTATTGTTATTTGTCACACAAACTAATTTGGTTGCAAAATCTACAGTGATCTGACATGAGTTTAATTGTAGATCTTATTTATATTTAATATGAAAATTGTTAGGATTCCCTGAAAAAATATTAATGAGTTTGATTAGCATGTGACTCTCTAGACACTTCTGGACATATATGTACCATATTGCCTCTCTAAGATCTGAAAAATTCTGAATGCCAAACAATTTGGCCCCAGGGATTTAGATAATTCTAATCTGTGTTTGTCAATATAATATTTGAATAATATACTGCTCTTTAAACAGTAATTTAGATTTTTAAGAGTTTGCTACTTTGAACAGAATTCTTTTATAAAATGAGAAATCACTTTTTTTTTGAGACAGGGTCTTGCTCTGTCACCCAGACTGGAGTGCAGTGGCACAATTACGGCTCACTGAAGCCTTGAAGTCCTGGGCTCAAGCAATCCTCCCACCTCAGCCTCCCGAATAGCTGGGACCACAGGTGCACACTACCATGCCCGGCTAATTTTTGTATTTTTTTTTTTGTAGAGACAGAGTTTTGCCATGCTGCCCAGGCTGGTCTTGAACTCCTGCACTCAAGCGATCTGCCTGCCTCGGCCTCCCTAAGTGCTGCGATTGCAGGTGTGGCCACTGTGCCTGGCAGATAAACTAGTTTTAAGCAAAGAAGCACCTACCTGTTTTTGTTTGTTTAAATTCTGGATGTTGATTGGTATGAAGCAAGGGAGGTTCAGCTTTATGTGTTCTTAAAAAAAAAGAGATTTATCATAATATTGATGAATGTCTTTGAAATTTCAATACTTTATAACATACCCTGTCAAAAGCAATAATTAAAAAAAAGTAAATTGACTTTTATCATTAAAATAAGTTAACATCTTAACACCAGTCAGGATGGCTTTTATTACAAAGTTTAAAAGCAACAGGTGATGGCAAGGATGTGGAAAAAAGAGAACACATACAACAATTTACATTGTTGGTGAGAATGTAAATTAGTACAACCTTTATATAAAACAATATAGAGATTTCTTAAAATAACTAAAAATAAAACTACCATTCAATCTAGCAATCTGGCTACTGGTATATACACAAAGAGAAATCATTATGAAATACCACCTGCCCTTTTATGATTATCACAGCACTATTCATGATAGCAAAGTAATAGAACCAACATAAGTGTCCATCAATGGATACTTGAGTAAAATGTGATTGAAATATATATATATATATATATTTATTATATACACACACATATATGTGTGTATATGTACATATATACACACATATATGTGTATGTATACACTGTGGAATACTACTCAGCCATAAAAAAGAATCAAAATCATGTCTATTGCAGGAGCATGGATGGAACTGAAGGCCATTATCCTAAGTGAATAACTCAGAAACAGAAATTGAAACACCACATGTTTTCACTTATAAGTGGGAGCTAAACAAAAGGTAAATATTGATATAGAACTGGAGGCCATTATCCTAAGTGAATAACTCAGAAATAGAAATTGAAATACCACATGTTTTCACTTGTAAGTGGGAGCTAAACAAAAGGTAAACATTGACATAGAGAGTAGAATAATAGACACTGGAGACTATAAAAGGTGAGAGGGTGGGTGGTGGGTGAGAGTTGAAAAATTATCTGTTGGGTACAATGTTCACTCTTCCGGTAATGGATACACTGACAGCTCCGTCTCCACCACTATTTAAATATATGCATGTAAGAAATCTGTACTTGTCTCCCCCTAGGTCAATAAAAAGAAAAATAAAGTTCCTATTTTAATGATCAGAAAATAAAAATTAGATGATTCATTAAGTGTAATGCATAAAAACAAGTTCTGTTGTCATTCTATTAAGCCCTGTATAAAAGCCCTGTGTAAGCTTCTGTATAAAATAAACAGAGCCAGTTGACATCTATTGGATCTCGATGCCAGGCAGCATTACAAGGACTGTCTATATTATTGCATTTGTTTTATCTGAACAACAAAGACTGTGCAATTGTACTATGCCTCTGATATTGAAATGTTATTATTTATGGATAGAGATAAAGCAAAAAATACCATGTGCTATAATTTAGATATTTATTTAATCCAATTGCATTTTATTTGCAGTGGGAATAAGCCTTTATTGGTCCTACGCTTCGTTACTTCTTATGATGTCTACCTCCAGAGAGTGTGCTAGTCTTTTGAAGGGTAAAATGGTCTGATTATGGTTAGTCTGCTGGAGAGTGAAGTCTTTTTTTTTTTTTTTTTGACAGAGTCTCCCTCTGTCACCCAGGCTGGAGTGCAATGGCACGATCTTGGCTCACTGCAACCTCCACCTCTCAGGTTCAAGCGATTCTACTGCCTCAGCCTCCTGAGTAGCTGGGATTATAGGCATGCGCCACCATGTCTGGCTAATTTTTTGTACTTTTAGTAGAGATGGGGTTTCACCATGTTAGCCAGGATGGTCTCGAACTCCTGACCTCGTGATCTGCCCGCCTCGGCCTCCCAAAGTGCTGGGATTACAGGCATGAGCCACCACACCCGGCCGAGAGTGAAGTCTTTCACTCTTTTCTGCTTCACAAACTTTCCTATTTTATTTTTTCGATAAATTTTATTCTATTTTTCTTTTGAAGTCCCTATTTTGACCCTAATAAGCTGCTATACTTTTACTCTAGATTGCATTTGTGATAGCTCTATATATATTTAGATTGATAAATTATTAGGTTCCAAGAAAAGTCAACTGAAGTGCCTAGCTCACTCTGCTTTAGTTTTTGTATTTCATATTAAATATGCTTATAATATTCTCTTTTGTATGTGAAATCTACATGATCACATGTTGCATTATTAATAGCCTCGCCAAGGCTTTGCTTCTTGCTGTTACTACTTCAGTTATCTCAAAGTTTAAGCTCTTCATCTAATGACATAGGTGGAACATTTATGTTTCTCTCATGACTTTCTAGTGTAGAGAAAGAGGCCTGTTCTGAAGGAAATAGAGCCCTTCTTATGGTGGAGTGGAGTCCTTTGATAGGGAGTTTTGGTCCCTGTGGAGACAGATACTTCTAGAGTTCTAAGGGACTGGGAATAAAAGTTAATTCTAAAGAACCCCAGAAACTCAGGGAAGGCATCTTTGCGTCTGACAGACTGGCCAATAATTGAACTGGAAGAAGAGGTAAATATTCTCACAAAGTAGAAGGAGTACACATGGGGAGGATTGTAAGTGAGTCTCCCTGCCTCTGTTCAGTCTGGCAACAAGAGATAGTAGGGCTTTTGACCTACAGACAAATTAAATGCCACCTGTCAAAAAAGTGAGCTTTATGGCTCAGTCTTTGCAATTGTGTGAGATGGAAAACACATTTGTGAGGAAGCAGCTAGAAATGGAAAGCCTGAATTAAAATGAATTATTGCTTGAAGGAAAGATAAATGCCTGTTCTGATTGAACCTGAGGCTAGCAGTGAATCCATTGCACCAACGTATCATCACTGTCTGTTTCATTGAGTACGTCATTTGCCTATGAAATAAACTTGTTTTCTTTTGAAAAACATCTTTAAAATTTCTGTGTGTGAACAACAACAACAACAAAATTTGGAATAGCCTATATTCAAGAATGAGGAAACGTCTAGGTAAATTATGGTATAGCCTTACAATGGAACATTTATGCAGCTTTTTAAAACGATGCTTATGAAGAATTTTAATGCCCTATAAAATGTTTATATTATAATAAGTCAAAAAAGAGGCAGGATACAAATGCCTATAACAGCATGATTTTATATATAAATGTATAAATATAAAGACAATAAGCACAAAAGGAAGGAAATGTATCAAAATATCTTAATAGTGTTTATCTCCTGGTGGTGAGTTATGTATAATTTTTATTCTCTCATCTACAGTTATGTTTTTGCTAACTTTTCTGTAATGAACATCTATTACTTTTTTCTTAGAAAAAATACTTTGAAAAAAGTTGTTAACCTGTAATATGTTATTGACAAACGCCACTTGAAGACAACTTTGTAAGACCTCTTTTGAGCCACCAGTGCAACTAAGCTTTATTTCCCATAAGAACCATTATGGTTCATTTGTATTTCAGTAAAATGTTTCATTGTATACTTCTATCCGGGCCACTGTTATTTAGTATTCCAGTGATGGTGAAATAAAAGATAAAACATTTCCTATGTTTAAAGATTTTTGATCAGATAAGAAGACCTCTTTCTACCACATGGTTTCCAATCTTGTAACCTTGCTCCAAATTAACAGACATAAGCATATTCAAAACAAGTAGATCGTAAGCATGGCTTCTTCAGATTAATAGTTAGTGGTTCAGAGCTGTAGTCTTATGTCATGTTTCTCCTTGTATACATAGCATCCACTGAAAATTATTTTCTCAGATAATTTACTGGGTATTAGTTCAGCTGTAAACTGCTAAAAACTTTAACACATTTATCATCTGTTTTTTCTATTCCTAAGGTTAAGATTATCCTGACTTGGCTTTCTAGGTGACTCTTCTGTAACCAGTTGCTCACATATAAAAATACTTCGCTCACCTAGAACTCAGTTATCTGACAACCTTTATACAATTGGCTCTTTGTATCTGTGGACTGCACATCCCATGAATACAACCAACCGCAGATGAGAAATAATTGGAAAGGAAACCCAATAAAAAATAACAATAAAATTTAAAAACTATGGAATAACAACTATTTACATAGCATTTACATTGTTTTAGGTATTATAAGTAATCTAAAGATGATTTAGAGTATACAGGAGGATGTACCTATGTTGTATGCAATTATTGCACCATTTTATATAGGGGACTTAAACATTTGCAGATTTTGGTATCCGTGGGGGTCATGGAACCAGTTCCCTGGGATGCCAAGGGATGACTATGTCTGAGAAATAACTGAGAAGCAATAAGTAAAAACCATAATAACAACATGAGTAACAACAGCTACCACTTACTGGGTACTTGCTATGTTTTTTAAATTCTGAGTACTGTCCTCATTATCTCATTTAATTGTTATAACCCTCTGCAATGGTTATTGCTCTCCTTATTTATAGAGGAGAAAACTGAGGCTTATAAAAATTGAATCACTTGTCCAAGGTCACAGCGCTCATTATTGTGAAGCTAGGAGCTGAATTATATTCCAAAGTCCAGATATACTCGTAACTATTACCATAAATAAAAATTGAAAACAGATGTCACAGTGTCTGTATTCTACAAATGCTTAACATTACACTTCAAGATCCCAAGAAAGGATCACTCTATTTTACAAAATGAATTCGGCAAATTTACAAATACAATATTTAAAAAAAGGGAAAGAGGGCTTCTAGAAGTAGGAATTGATAACGGAAAAGAAAATATGGCTGTAAACTGATAGAGGGGCTTGGAGAATATATTCCCAAGAAATCTGAAAGCATAATATTCTGGATTGGTTCACTAAAGACATCATTTACACTCTATAGTTTCTAACTGTATTAATGTAATAAATATGGAGCTTCGTCATGGTAGATTTATCTTGTCAAAATATTAAAATGAATATAGTCTTAATTTTAAAAACATTTTTATAACAATTTATACATTTTATTATAGAATGATTAGAGAATATAGGTAAGATAAAATAACAAAATAAAAAATATCTCATAATTTTACAACCAGAGATATTAACTGTTAACATTTTAAAAGAACTACATAATATAAATACAAATGTAAACATAAATGTATATGTTTATGTTTTAACAAAATAGGGCCATGGTTTACTTTTAAAAAATTACCTTCAGTTACAATCTGTGTGCACATTTAAAAAGATTATTTGATTATCAAGGTAGAGAAGTATATAATATACTTGAGACTGATTTTCTTCCTGTAAGTATAACAACATGCACACATATTTATCTGCTGCTTTAAGGAAAAATACATATTAATCCAGAAAATTATTTTATGTGAATCAGCTCATTTCTTATTGATGCTACATCAATGAGGCACTACTGTACTTTGGCTATCTTTATGCCATATAACTCTCATTATTCTTCTCTATACATTTTAAAGAAAACTTGATTTTTTAAAGGAGAAAGAATCAATAATGAGCGGAAAAATTTAAGGGTGTTTTGAAAGGAAAAGTATACCTATACTCTATATTCCCTGGCTGGAGCTGATGTGATTTAAAGCCATCTGTTTCTTTCACTTGAAATGCAGTAGCTTTGTATTCATCAGCCTACTTAATTCAGGGGAAAGGGAGGGCCAACTTCCAAAAGCTGTTTTTATTTGCTATGTCATTTGACAAAGATTTATTGAGCACCTTTTTTGTGTGGGTCTTGTGTTAGATAGTTATTTAATGCAAAGACGTGTAAGATATGCCCTCTGTACTCAAAAAAAGTCCAGTAAATTGATCTAAAAAATATAAACACTTAATTACAATTCAGCATGGTGGGTGCAAAGAGTGAAGTGAGATTTAGGGGCTATAGGAGCACATGGGAAGTAAGAAAAGCTACCTAGCTGTAGAGATTCCAAAGTGGACATGTAGAGAGAAAGTGAGCTAACAAAATAGGTGGGTGACTAAGGAAAGGGGGGGTGATGCAGTATGTTTCAGATAGAGGAGCTGCATGTACAAAGGTTCAGGGCTTAGATAATGAGCATGCTGTGTTTAGTGTCACGGAGATTAGGGTAGGAAGTGGAAAAAAGCTTGACAAGCAAGTATTCAGGGCCTATCAAGGAGGCATCCTGTGTCATGCTGAGGAACTGAGATTTTATCCTTAAGCAAAGATGAGTCATTCATTGGAAATTCTGTCAGCGGAGCCATGAATAGAATATCTATGGTTCAGAGAAATCAGTCTAGTGCTATGTGAAGAGGCACGAAGTTGTAATGAGACAAGATCAGGATCTGAACTAAAGTATTAAAGAGGAAGAAGTTGATCTGATGAACTTGCTGATTGTTGGATGTGGGAGGTAAGAGAGTGGGTGGGGAAACATGACATCATTATCTCTGGGTGCATGGTAATGTCTTCTGCAAATGAAGAAGTCTCCAAAGAAAAGAAGATTGAGAGGATATTTCAAAGATGATGAATTTATTCTGTATGTGTTCAGTTGGATATGTAGAACTTGAGCTTAATGAAAGCAGTGACTAGAACAATAGATTTGGGAGGTGTCTGGATATACAAGTATGAAAACCAGAGAAGGGAGTAAGATGACCCAGGTAATATCTGTGGATTCAGAGGGACCCTTGAGGACCACCATCATTTTAAGACTCAGTATAGAATAGTAGTGAAGCAATAGGCTCTGTTGTCTGGATTCAAATCCTAGTTATACCTCTTATTAGGGCATGCTATCGATTCTCTGTCCTTCAGTTTCTTCATCTGTAACACGGAGATGACACATATTTTAGTAATAGGCTAGTCGTGAACCAAATGAGTTAATATCTTAAAGTATATATTATAGGACTGGCCTGTGGTAAAAGTTAAACAGATTTAGCTTAGCTTTACTGTATTATTTAAATGATTAGGGTAAATTTGGCCAAATAAAGAAACAGTGAAGAATACAGAATAAGTGTTGTCAAAGGGTTAGAGGAGGACAACTATGAGGAGTGTCATAAAAGCCAAGTCAGAATTTGGAAAGTGAGCTGTATTGAATGTTGAAGGAAGGGAAAGACAAGCAAGAGATAAAATGTATCTTTTCTTTGTTTGTTAGGAGAGTTTGCTGGTCACCTTGGTAGGATGGGTCCAGGATCCTGAGACAGTGGTCTGATAATTGGTGGTTATAAAGTGTGAGTGAATCCAAAGTATTTTATGTAACTGAGTAAAGAACCAGCACAGGGAAGGGGACCAGGCAATGAATTTAACCCTTCATGTATGCATCAAATATCCTCAGTATATCCTGTCTGACAGTGGACCATGAGCTGAATAAACTCTCCAGGAACTATACTCTGAGACTGTATATAGAGAAAGGTGGCCATTACTGTTCCATCCTTTTGTTCTGGCTGACCTTGAAAAGAAGGTAGGAGAGGAACCCTGCTTCTTTGTGCCTGAGATCCTCTCAGAAGTGTATTGGTCTGTGTTAAAGTCGGTAGGGTCCCTGGGTGAGAGACAAAACATGATGTTGACATGAAGTATCTGAAGTCATCTCAGTCCACTTCTACAGCAGGTCAGGCCACAGTTCAGGGACCCTTCTGAGTAAGGTAAACCCCCTACAGGTAGGTAGGCTCTTACTCTGCAGTCACGCTGACCGAGCTATTCTCTGTGCCACTTCTGGCAACAACTTTCATTTTGGCAACAACTTTCATTTGGATGCTTTCTCTTTCAAAGGCAGAATAGTATATTGGAAGGATTATGAAGCTAGATCACAGAAAATTTGTTCCAGTTTCCTTCATTCATTTTTCAAAAATATGCTTTGAGCACCTACTATGTACGAGACAATATGCCACTGGCTGAAGTTGGAATTATAGTGGGGTCAGGACAGGTGGGGCACCTGTCAAAAAGAGCTTGCATGACAGTGAGAGAGACTAGCAATTAAAAAAAAAAAAAAAACAACCATTCTGTGAAAGGAAGAATACAGGTCTACAACTTTGTCCAGAGAGGTCAGAGCATCTTCTTGGGGGCAAAAGTGATGGCAAAGCTGAGAACTGGAAGGTAGATTGAGATTGGCCATGTTCAGGAGACAGGAGAGAAGAGTTCTCTAAGGAGAGGAAAGAGCATGGGTGAAGGCTTTGGGGTTATTAAAGAGCCTGGTACTTTCTAGGACCTAAAATAAGTTTGAATGGGCTGGAATATTGAGGGTGCTCTCCTTTTGGCTGGCTAAATGATACTGGGCATCAATGAATTTGATATTCTGTCTCGTTCTCCTTAAGGCCAGAAGTGGGCAGAAGGATTCCCTTGTTGTAGGCTGTTGTTCTTAGAATGCAGAGATAGAAGAAAGATATGAAAGAAATCACTCTGAGGACCATAAGTAGGTGGATTGGGGCTCAGGGAAGGCAAGAGAGAAACTAGCATAAAGGAGATATTTTGAAATGCTACCAGTTGATGAGATCGCAGTGCTGGAAATGGGAACAGAGAAAGGAGTTGGCTGGAAGAAGAAACAAGTTTGGTAAAGAACAGGAGGTGCTGGCATGTACAATTACTGGTAATTCCTGGAAGGTAGTTCATTTGAGAGGGATCACCATGAATTGATGAAGATTAACAATTTTTAAAGAGAAATTTTAGAGCGCATAGAGCAGCAGACAGGAGCTGGAAAGCCGATGAAGAGAGTTAAAAATGAAATTGTACTAGAAAGAAGAATTTCATGAATTTGTGTCAAGGAATTTTAGAAGACAGCGTTTAAAAAATAGATTTAACTCTAACTTAGATTTAACTCTTCCTCTTTGATAAATGCTTTAAAAAATCTAGTTAATTAGGCAAATTGTAGACTTAACAGTTAAAAAACTCAGAAGTCTCAGTTTGTGACTGGTCAAAGCATACCTGTTAAGTCGTGGATGCTGCTTTTTCAGCAGTTTTAGAGCCGATGTAGTCTGTTTCATTTTTGTTGCTAGTTTATGAATATTACAGTTTTTTAGAGTTTCTAATATTCTTTTTGGAGTAATACAGAAGGGAACAGAGAAAGGAGTTGGCTGGAAGAAAGAGCAAGTTTAGTAAAGAACAGGAGGGGCTGGCATGCGCAATTACTGGTAATTCCTGGAAGGTAGTTCATTTGAGAACGTTCCTTAATAGAGTTCTTCCTGAGCAAAATCAGGGGAGACTTGATTCTTATGTGAAGGTTTTTGTTTTTGTTTTTTTGCAACTATGTGAAGTGAATGTACGGAAATTTAGCTCTATTGATGTGTGTTTGAATTCTGAAAGAGATGAAAGGGTGCTGTGAAAATGCACTGCACTGTGTTAGGAAATGGGATTGCCCCAAAGAGCATAGCCAGTGCCTGGGACAATTGCATTCTTGACTCACCCTTGTGAAGACCTAAGGCCTGGCTGGGCAATCACAGGCACTGCGTGGAGGCTTCCCTGGTGGCACCCCTCTGTGCTCCGCACTCTTCTTAGAATTTAACATTTCCTTAGCAGCTGGACAGCATGCATAGTTTAGCATTAATACTGTGAAAGAGAAGAAACTTGGGGCCTTTAAAATAATGCCATCTTGGGTTACTATGCTTTCGTTTTGGTTTTATTTTTCTCAGTGGTCAAAAACTATTGTTTCTAGCCAGAATATCCTTCTTATGTCCTTCAAAACACTAATTTTTGATTGCTATGGGAACTGGCTTATCAAATTTTAAAAATTTGTATATTTCAGATCCCTGGAAAACGTGTGTGTGTGTGTGTGTGTGTGTGTGTGTGTGTGTATGTAAAGAAAGAATCTTTCAGATATTATTAAAATGAAACATAACCTTTGTTAGGTGAATTGTGGAGTGTGTGAGGTAACACTTCATTCCAAACCCATGAGCTCTACCTTAAAAAGGTATCCAGACTTTGACACTACTTGGCAGCTTTACTGTAGTCACCTTGTTCCAAGCCATCTTTATTTCCTACCTGGGGTTATTGGTACGGTTCCCTAACTGGCCCCCCTGGTTTCTCTTGTACTGTTTCCCTACCCTGGCTCTGAAGCGATTCTGTTAAAGTGTAAGTCAGATTATGTCAGCCTTTTTTTTTTTAAAACCCGCTATCGGCTGCCACTTCACTCAGAGTAAAAACCAGTGTCTTCACCATGGCCTGCAGGCCCTATTTGGTCAAGTCCCCATCCTATCCCCAACTGATCTCTCTGAACTCCTCTCTGGCCACTCTCTGGCAGGTTCAGCCTACTGAAGTCACACTCAGCTCCTCTCAAGGAATTCTCCTGACTCAGGACTCTGGAGTTTCCTTTTCCTTCCTCCCTAATTAGAATGCTTTTCCTCTAGACAGATATATGGCCCACTCTCTTACCTTGTTCAGGTCTATACTCAATTGTCACTTTATCAGTAAAGCTTTTAATTCTCCAAGATCTTGGCCCTCCCTTTCCTCTTCTCTAGTCAGTTTTTCTACAACACTTAACAGTGATCTCACTAGTGTATATTTTGCTGATTTATTTATTTATTGTCCATTTCCTGCATTTGGGTGTAAGCTTCACGAAGGCAGGACGTTTTGTCCATTTTGTTCACTGCTGCATCTGCAGCATTTAGTACCTAGCATGTTGTAGTTGCTAATAAATACATATGGAATAAATGAATGAATTTAATATTGCTATATTGCTTTGCATATTCTCCCTGAAATGATCTATTTCTTTTGGAAATGGCTGTTCTGCACCTATTTAAGTGTCAATGACACATTAATCATGGAATAGCAGGCATCACCCCACGTTTTAGACTGTGAAGATGAATAAGAAGCATGCCCTGTCTTGCAGAGAGCTTACATTTGAGGAAGGAGTCAGGCAGTTAAGTGCATGGAGGTAAGTGCTATTGGAGAGGAAATCTCAGGTAGCTTTGGGGGAAAGGGACACACATTTAACCAGCATCTGTGATATACCAGGCACCTCACAATTACTACTCCATTTTCATGATATGAAAACTCAGCTTCAGTGAGGTAACATGAATTGTCTAAGGTCATATGACCTGCAGGTTAGGAGGTGAAGACTGGCTGGGTCTAGTTCTAAAGCCCACATATAGCAGATACCACTTTGCCTCCTTATGGGGTAGGGGTGGTGTGTTTAACTGTATACAAACATCTGTTTACTTCTTTTCAGGTAGTCCTAGATGCAAGTGACTATGTATGTTTTAAGGAGACTTAAGCTTAAAGGCCTTTGACCTTAATGAGGGATGAGATTGTATAAATTCACATAATTATTGCTAATTATTAAATGTTCTGAAAGTGTGGCAAGGCCATTGTGAATGGGGATATTAGGGACTCATTCTTCAAGGGCCCTTTTCTTTGTGAAGATTTCTGTGACCCCCTAGGAAAAATTTAAATGTTTTCTTTTCTGTGCACCCATAGTACTTGCATATCCATTAATTATCAGATTTGTTGATAAATGCATGACAATTTAGATATTACCTTTATCAGATGGGGAAACGCCTTGAAGGTGAAGAATTTTTGTCTTGATTATCTCTCTGTGCTCAGTGCCTCTGAAAATGTTTGCTGAGGAAACAAATTCATAGAAAGAATCCACAATTTAAATTACAAATCTATAGAAAGCAGCTGCATGAATGAAACTGTGGTGTCCTTTAATTGACAGCTACATCTTTAAAGTTGGGGAACAAAGGAAAATTGTATGACATTTGTGAACCATTTGTTCAGAGCTGGACTGTAAAGAGATACAGGAAAAATTGATTTCTAAAGTAGAAATGCTGATGGCATTTGGAGAAAGTCAAAGAAATATAATTTATGATTAGAATCCATATATTGCTTTATGATTTACCAAGTGCATTCATAAACATTATTTAATTATCACAAAACTCGGTGAGGTAGAGAAATACAATCCCATTGTACTGATCAGGAACCATTAGAGAAGTAAGGATAACTTTGAATGTGATCAAGTCACATGGTTATTTATGGAGTCCACATACAAACTTAAGATCTTCTGATTCCAAATCCTGGATATTTTCCACTATGCCATGTTCTTTCCAGAATACTGGACTTTTGTATCATTAAGAGTATATAGGACTCTGACTTATGTTTTCCATTCATGATATCTACAAAAATGAATTGTATATTTTTTGTTTTATATCAGTTTTCTCTATTGTAAAGTACTTTGGTTTATTATTTAATTGGGCCCTAAAATACATGCTTAACTACATTTTATATTTCATTCATCTTTCGTCTATAAAATGGGATTTTATTCCACCTGCCGAGTATCTTGAAGTGCTTCATAAAATGCAAAATCAAGATGGGAACAACAATCTTATAAATCTTGAACATTGTTTTATGTTTGTCTTTTGAATTCTATCTTTCATATCACGACCTTTCAAAAGTTTGTGGTTAAACCCAGAGTAATACACTCCCAATGCTATTTACTCAAGAAGTTATTAGTATGAGATTTATATACGACAGAAGGTAGATGTAATCTTTGTAGGTGAATGCTAGTAGTATAAAGTAGCAGATATTAATATGAAAAACGACAGCTTCTTTAAAAAATATCAAGTGAACTTTTGACTTAAAGTTAGTATGGCAGGCCTACAGGGACAGTACAAAGTAGATAGGAAGTCATGTTTCACACTTGCATACTTAAAGCATCGAAGTCTGATTTCCCTCCAGCATTACCAATTTCATTGATTATAGCTCTTACTTGTCTATGCACTTCAACCAAGTTTTTAGACAATTCAAAGTGGTTAGATGATCGATCTGTGTATATTTGCTGATTGATTGCATTCATCATATACCGCAATGGAAAAGTTGTCATAAAGGTCTTGATTAAATAATATACAAGCTGCTATGTATAAACATCTCAGAGTTGAATTTCGGCTGAATACACTGGGCTGCAATGTTTCACTTCATATTGATTGGACAGCCAAGTGATTGCAGATAGGAGCTGAAAATGGTTCTCTAGAGAAATTCCATCCTTATAGTGTATGTGCAAGTATGTTTATCTGTGAAGCAAGGTGAGAGTGCTGGGAAGGTTCATAAAGTAACTATTGATCTAGAATCTGGAATTCACTCAGGATAATTTTTGAAGAGCATAGGAGCCTCTGTAAAGATTAAAAAATGACATAAACTAAAACATTGTTATAGATCATGGTAAATAGTAACCCTGGCTTAATCAGACAACCTTGATTAGGAAGAGCAGAATTAGATATTGAGTTTTTTTTTTCTTGTGTTTAAAAGAGAAGAGCAGCATTCATTCCCATTTTTGAGTCAGCACTCTTTTTGGGGAAGCTCTTCTCATCTAAAGGAATAATCCAAAATATGGGGAAAACTAATTGCATGAATATGTAAGACAAGGTACGTCCATTTGATAGAATTTTTGTAGGCACTGAAAGTTGTCCAAGTTGTCCTTGTGAAGTCTTAGCAATATGGAAACTATGTTGATACGATAATAGGAAAAATTATTTTATGCAGATAAAATTGTAGAAAACTTACTATTATTTCTATTGTAAATATGTATATTAAAATAAATTTATAGATAAATAGTAATCATTTGATTACTTTTATTATAAACATTTTATATGGGAAAACCAAGGTTCAGCACTGTTAAGTAACTTGTTAAGGCCATACAGCTAATCGGCGACAGAGGCTGGACTTGATCTCATGGTTGTCTGCCTCCTAAGACTATGCCTTTTATATTACATTAAACTTGTAATATTGCTTCTGAATTTTAAATATAAATATATTTTATAAGAAAAACTAAGGAGAAATCTAGAATTTTACCATAAAATGTGTTTTTGGGACTTAATTTGTTCACCTTTCATTTTCTTTTGGCTTTTTATTTTTTCCTACTCTTCTTCATTGATTCTTCCCTTTCCTTTTCTATTCTTTTCTTCTTCCCCACATTTTCAATTTTCAACCAGGAATAATCATACTTCTAGTTCGATTGTGTTTTGGTGAATAATCAAATCACTGCCTTCCGCAACCTCCCCTGCTGTTCCTGCCTGATCTTCTTCCCCCATCCTTGACCATTCCTTTTTGGATGCCTCTCACCTCTCTTAGGTTATTCCTTTTTGATTGAGACTACTGAAAAACAAAACAAAACAAAACAAACAAGATAATCTTCAGACTTTCTTTTGGGGATGTCTTTCACTAAATCTCATATATTTTAAATCTGAGCAATTGGAAATTTCTACTCCTACTCTTTTGCTTTCATTTTGAGGTAATGACTGTGTGGAGCAAATGTTGACTCTTTCTGGAGGATTAATACTAATTTGGCTCTTTAAAAATTTTAAGCAGAAAGACGCTTCTCCTGTCCTCCCAGGAATAGTGGGTAGAGGTAGAAGATGCTGATGTTTTTCTCCTGTTTTTAATTAACATGTTTGTTTTTAGGGTGACTTTTCTTCTCTGACATTTTTCCCTCTGGACTTAGCAAGTTTTTGAATCGCTGTTTCTCCTGCCAGAGAGAACATCCTTTGAGAGAGGTCCCAGAGATGTTAAGAGACCCTGGAGATCTCAAGAGATGTTAATTAGTAGAAGTAAATAAATAGCTTGTTTATTCTTATGCGCATTTTAATGCTGTCCTTTACTTTTTTAAATTAAGAAGTAGAAAATGTGCTTGTGCTTAAATGTAGTGTAAAGTTTCCCATATTCCTTTGGGTGCTGGTGTATTTTCCCCAGTTGCAGAAAATATGTTCAAAAGAATTTTATCTCTTGAGACTGTTCCTTCTCCATTTTATTGCCTTTTATTGTTACTATAGCCCCCTGCACAGAAATGGCATATGAATAGTAATAATATTTTATAATCTGCTACAGTAACCATATTTGCTTATTTGCAACAATTACACAGGACTGGAATTAAAGATATAGAGACTTGAGAATTGCCCATCATTTGCATAAAACTCTTTTCATCCAAAAGTGAAAAATTTACAGTGACAGAGCAAGAAGGAACCTTTAGAATGTCTTCCCCATTCTTATCTTAAGGCAGTCTCACACTTAAGACAGCTCGAGAAAATGACATGCTGCCCTATTTGGGAAGCCATTAAAATTATTTTCAGAACTTTAGCCAGTATCGGCTTTTCAAAATATAGTAAGTCCTGCTAGAGGAGCTTTTTTATTAATATTTTACTTAAGCCCTTAAAGTAGAATTTGAGCTTATTATTTCATATCCTAATCAAGAGAAGTAATATATAACAGCAGTGAAGAGTATGAACCCTGGAACTAGACTCCCTGGGTTCACATTGTGACTTTGCCACTTAATGCTGTGTGACCTTGATAAGATGTTTAACTTCACTTCACCAAAGTATTCTCATCTTTAAAATTAGATAACACTGGTTGTGAGAATTTAGTGATGTGTTGCATGTAAGATACTTAGAATCGTAACTGGCACACAGTAAGCCTAAATGATTGTTTTTAGATTAGACTTATGGTTAAAGAGAAAGACAATCTACAGATTGGAAAGGATAGAACAATAAGTGAGAGGGAATTGAATCTCAAAATGTCAGAAGCTAGTAAGAAAGCCCCAGTTGGAGGTTTCCAATCCTAGACTAATTACTGATTTCACGTAACTGAGATAATGTGCATATTTTGTGATAGAACCATTTTTGGTTATCTTCATGGGAGCTTGATATTTTCAAAAGCTGTCCAACAACACCTAGTAATATTATTGTGGACATGATGGAACAATATTACCTGGATCATAATATTATTAGCTGGATTTACAGATTTGGACTCATATAATTATAGTGCTAGTTAATAGATCGCGAACAGTTTTCTGCTAGAAAATTCAAGGCATTTACAATGAGAATACCTATAATGAAAAGATAAATTGTAAATATAAATAGAAAATCGGCATTATGGAGAAGCAGAACCCAAGTGTGTCATCCTAAAGTTTAATGTATATATTACCATTGAACTTCAGATTTAGTTCTGAGGATTTTTGCAACCAAGATGACAAAAAAGATATGATCAGTTACATTACTATTATTATCTAAGATAAGAAAGTAAATCAGTTCCTCAGGAGGAATTTTTCCTAGTACGGATTTGTAATGGAGATTAATCACATAGGTTCATAAATGATCAGCACCGATTTAATAGCAATTTCTTTAACAAATATTTTAAAGTAAATGCTCTTTTATAATGAAACTTTGGGAAAGAAGTACAAAGGTTATGAAGTGTCAGTTCAGCAAAAAGAAACAGTAGGCTAATGTCATCTGTGTATGTGAACTTCATGTGCTCTGACTTGATCCAAAGTATAGTTGAGAGAACCTAAACTATTGGAAGTACACTCTATTCTTCAGTAATGTTCTTTCATGTTGCTTCTCTCAGCCAGAGTTTGAGGGGAGCTGGGTAATAGGGTCTAGTTAGAAAGGTGTAGAGGCAGGAATAGGACTATTTTAAGGTTGTAAGTTTTAGCAGGAATAGTAGGCTTTAGAAATCAGCTAGGAAACTAGTAAAGTTGATCTCCTTCATAAAGTGTTTCTATATCATGTTTCTTGAAGCTCTGAGTTTGTTAGGGATGCTTCAGGGTGCTTGGCTGGATGGGTAGGTTGGCGTTAAGGTATTTGAGGGGCAAAATTAAGCAGCTCAGTTTTACTTACTTTTATATATTGAGTTTCTGCAAGTCTTTATGTGACAAACAGTAAAAGAAGTTATTTTGCTTAAAAATACTGGAAAACTGTTTTTGATAACCCTGATTCTTCCAGTGTATAAAAATGCAAGTTTTGTATAAATGTCGATAATTCAATGTTCATATTTATATCATGCATCTTAGGTCATATCTCGTTCCTGTATTAGGGTTAAGGACAATCTGAGGTGGATAAAAAGCTCTCTTTAATCTGTCCTGAAATGGCAAAATATATATAAATTGAGATAAAGCCTTTCTGTCAAGCCCTCTTTTGTAATTAAAATAGAGCTTTAGTATATCTTTGGATCAAAGACTAGTCATAGATTTGAGAATTTTTTTTACCTTTCTTCAAACTTTTATGTCTATAATCCTACAAATTCATTTAGATAGGGTCACCATTAACTTATTATGTAAACCAGGACACTTTTGAGCATGGAAGTGGTTCATAACAGCACAATAAGCACTAATGGAGAGCAGTTTCCTAGGTGTACTTCATGCAGGGTCTCCCAAAGTCTGCATGTAAGCAGGTATAGGAGTCTCAGTGTCAAGGGTTAGGGAGATGGGATAATAGTTGATTAAAATTAATAAAATAAAACACATTCACTATTGACCCATTAGAATATAAAGTATAAATAAGGAAATGTAAATCACTTATAAACCTACTTTTTAGTGATTACAATTGTTAATATTTGTTTGAGCGAATATCCACCTAGAATTTTTATGAGTAGTAGAAAACACATATTTTCTTCTTTTTTTTTTTTTATTATACTTTAGGTTTTAGGGCACATGTGCACAATGTGCAGGTTTGTTACATATGTATCCATGTGCCATGTTGATTTCCTGCACCCATTAACTCGTCAATTAGCATTAGGTATATCTCCCAATGCTGTCCCTCCCCCCTCCCCCCACCCTACAACAGTCCCCGGTGTGTGATGTTCCCCTTCCTGTGTCCATGAGTTCTCATTGTTCAATTCCCACCTATGAGTGAGAACATGCGGTGTTTGGTTTTTTGTCCTTGCGATAGTTTACTGAGAATGATGTTTTCCAATTTCATCCATGTCCCTACAAAGGACACGAACTCATCATTTTTTATGGCTGCATAGTATTCCATGGTGTATATGTGCCACATTTTCTTAATCCAGTCTATTGTTGTTGGACATTTGGGTTGGTTCTAAGTCTTTGCTATTGTGAATAGTGCTGCAATAAACATACGAAAACACATATTTTCTTTTTCCT
The DNA here is from genome assembly GCF_028878055.3 of Symphalangus syndactylus. Taxonomy (NCBI): domain Eukaryota; kingdom Metazoa; phylum Chordata; class Mammalia; order Primates; family Hylobatidae; genus Symphalangus; species Symphalangus syndactylus. The sequence goes on from NC_072439.2 coordinate 69,895,308, forward strand.
TTTTTTAAAAAAAACTTGTGATATTTAACTACTTTTTTATATTTATTCCTTTTATATAACTTTTAATCATTATCATTTTTCAATGTCAGATATTATTTGAAAATATGCTCTTTAAGGGTTGCAAAGTATTTTATCTTAGAGTTGTACTATAATTTATTAATACATTCTCATCATTGGTATTTTGAGTTGTTTCTATTTTTTTACTATTATAAAATACAATGAACATTTTTACATCTCCGTTTTTGAGTGGAAGTTTTATAATTTCTTGAGGATGAATTACTGGAAGTGGAATTACAGAGTCAAATTTTTACGGTTTTGGATATGTGTGTGTGTGTGTATCTACATCTGTATTCAAATTGTCCTTCTGCGAACATATACCAATATAAAATACTACCAGCAGTGTGTTAGGTTGTTTCAAGTGGTTAATATTTTTCTTATTAACATCTATAATAGCTGTACCTAAAATGGAAAAAAGAAATCCTATGTGTATATGTATAGTTTCTTCTAGACCTATCTCACAAATCGCTATATGGCAAGTAAGTAGAAAATAATTACTTCATGGAGATATCCTTTGCCTTATCATCTTTGGAGAAATTATGATATCTTTTATTTTTATCTGTTAGTGGTTTTTTGTTTGTTTTTTGAGATGGAGTCTCACTCTGTCACCCAGGCTGGAGTGCAGTAGTACGATCTTGGCTCACTGCAACCTCTTCCTCCTGGGTTCAAGCAATTCTCCCTGCCTCAGTCTCCTGAGTAGCTGGAAACAGGCACCTGCTACCACGCTTGGCTAATATTTGTATTTTTTAGTACAGATGGGGTTTCGCCATGTTGGCCAGGCTGGTCTTGAACTCCTGACCTCAGGTGATCCGCCCACCTCGGCCTCCCAAAGTGCTGGGATTACAGGTGTGAGCCACTGCGCCTGGCCTTAATATTTTTATGAAATGATGAACAGTATGTCTGGGGTTGGTTATGAAAATATAAAAGTATACTCAAGTTTTTTACGTATCTGAGTGATTTGAAAAGCTAAAGGAAATTATGCATCTAAATAAGTGTTCAGTTGATACCTTTGAAAGTGCCAATTCGGTAGAGTATGTGAGGTGGTGTATTAGGTGGAGTATGTGAGGCGGGGCTTTCCACTTGGATGGACATTCAAATGAGGTGAGTGGGCAGTTTGATGTTTGAGAGCAACGTTAAGCTAGGGAGTCATTTCTTTGCTTAGTTGCAGAAGATAAAGCAGGCATTTTTCAGGAGCTTAAGTCTATCAAACTGGTGGTGTTCTTTATTGAGAAGGTGAATTGATGATAGGAGCTCATCCTCAGAGGGCTGCTATGATCAAGATGCAGCAAGTGAATAAAACATGTATACTACTTCATTTTAATGGAGCTCAGGAGCTATAAGCAGGTCTTAAGCTCTGCCCATTAGGACTTTTTGTTTTTGCTTTGTTAATTTATAGGAGTTACCAGCAAAGTTTCTTCTCACTCCATTCTAAATAATCTATTGAGAAAAATGGCAGTCCTAAATAAATTTTTCTTGTTCCCCAAATGAAGGGAAGAGAGCTGAATAGCCCACTGGTCTAAAAGGAACGTTTTGTAGCCATGCCATGTTCAAGTCACAAGTCCCATAAGGCAAGGAGGCATCTCGACCTGGTTATAGATCTTCTGTAATATTTCTCATGGACTTCTCTGAGTTCCTCCTCTGACCTTCTGTCCGTCTTATGTGCATGTTTCATTAGGCCTATACAGTATCTAGGGTTGTCTGGGCAGAATCTATAGACTAAGGTAAGTGAACTCTATTATGGCTTGTTTAGTTTATAATATGAGACCACAGCATTAATTGGATACTTCATTTGTGATGTTAATACATGTAAGTCCTCTGAGCTAATAAGCTTTTTTGGATTTCCCTGTTGAAGGGGACTTCACATATCTTTTTTTTTTTTTTTTTGAGACGGAGTCTTGCTCTGTCGCCCAGGCTGGAGTGCAGTGGCGCGATCTCAGCTCACTGCAAGCTCCGCCTCCCGGGTTCACGCCATTCTCCTGCCTCAGCCTCTCTGAGTAGCTGGGATTACAGGCGCCCGCCACCACGCCCTGCTAATTATTTGTATTTTTAGTAGAGACGGGGTTTCACCGTGGTCTCGATCTCCTGACCTCGTGATCCGCCCGCCTCGGCCTCCCAAAGTGCTGGGATTACAAGCGTGAGCCACTGCGCCTGGCCTGACTTCACATATCTTAAAGGGAGTTGACCACACTACTATGTTGTGTGGGAGGTTAGATTAGCAACCTCAAGTTACCAAACTTAAAGTTGAATATTTCAGTCCTTCCTAAACTTTTAAGACAGAAACCATCAGCTTACAAAATTTAATTTTGCAGCCAGGATAAAATAAATAGGATGGCATTGGCAGAGACAAAATAAGAGGTACTCTATTTTTCTAATGGATAAATCACATGAAAGGCAATATTGTCTAAGAGAAAAAATAGCACCAAAAGAATTTCTTGGGACTTACCTTAAAGATTTCCCTCTTCTAATTATACAGAGAAAAATCACTGTGCTCCACATTCTCCAAGATTAGAAAGGAGGGGAAAATGTACTTAAACTGCAGTGTGAGAAAGTAAGGTTGGATATCAGGAATCATATTTTGGTAGTATTGTTAAACATTGTGAAGAGTTACCTTCAAAAGACCCCATATCCTTAAAAGAGGGGAGGAGGAGTTGCAGGCACGCCTGGCCTCTGGATGCATTATAGGTAAAGTCCTGAGAAAGCTGTTGGCAAAGGTTATGGGGAAAGCAGAAGACAAGCAGCGGCTACAAAGAATTTGCTGGACCATGTTAGAAAGTAAGAGGAACAGCAAATAATTGCTGCTAGGCCAAAACAAAAACAACAATAAAAAAATCACCTCGGCCAGGCATGGTGGCTCACGCCTGTAATCCCAGCACTTTGGGAGGCCGAGACGGGCAGATCACGAGGTCAGGAGATCGAGACCATCCTGGCTAACACGGTGAAACCCCGTCTCTACTAAAAATACAAAAAATTAGCCGGGCGCAGTGGCAGGCGCCTGTAGTCCCAGCTACTTGGGAGGCTGAGGCAGGAGAATGGTGTGAACCCGAGAGGCGGAGCTTGCAGTGAGCCGAGGTCGTGCCACTGCACTCCAGCCTGGGTGACAGAGCAAGACTCCGTCTCAAAAAAAAAAAAAAAAAAAATCATCTCAAGGACAATGGAAGAGTGGAAGTGCTAATACACATCAAAATGTGAAAGAATCATGGGAGGAACTGCCTACGCGAGCAGAACTCATTGTGAATTAAAAAAAAAAAGAGAAGAATTACAGTGTAAGCTTGCTATGTTTACAGGAAACAGTTATGTGATTGTGAAAATGTTTTGGTTTGGTGGCTGGAAAATAGGTATAAAATGTAAATATTGTATTTAAAACATTTTGAATTATTATCTAGAAGAGTATTAAAGAGTGATAGACTCTTAATTGACTGAGATATTTATGTGCTTTCAGCTAGAAGGATAAAATCAGTGGTCTCCTAGAATCAATTCTTATGGTATGATTCTCTGAAATTATTGAGATTTGTGGGTGCTGAGTATGTGTTATAAAGTTCAGGGTGCAAATGGGTATAATTAAGTAAATGTTCACTAAGCAACTGCTGTGAAAAAGGCATGAAGTACCAAGTTAAACAAGATGTGGCGCATTTTTAAAAAGGTGCTTGCAATATCCACAGAGAGATTTTGGTGGTAACAAATCTGGTAAGGGCTGCTTGAGAGGTACACGGGCATTTTTATAAGAGAAAAGAACAGGCAGAAATGAGTTTGGACTATAGGAGAACATATAAGGCTTTCCCAGAGAGAAGGCATTTGGTTTGGGCCTTAAAGGAGATATGAGGGTTTTGACCAATGAGGATGGGAGGAGGAAAGGGAACCCTGGGCACGGAAAAGCGTAGCTGGTAGTACATATAAGCTGGAATACATAATGTGTGTTTGGTGCTTTCTCAAAGTCAACAAAGCCTTCTGAAGAGGAAAGAGCACCATTAGAGCTTTAGGGGATAACCTTTTGGGAGGAGATAACACAAAAAGACCAGTTAGGAGCTACTGAATTAGCTTAGAAAAGAGGTAAGTTCTAGGTAAGCCAGTAAGAAAATGAGGTAAGCTGCTAGGGGAACTGAGAAAAGAAGGGAATCATGAGAGATAACTAGTGATGAAAGACCTGGGTGGGTGTAGAGGGAGAGGCAGAGATAACACAAAGACAATAGGATGATTGGTTGAATACTGAGGCCATTGACAAAAACTGGAGAGAAGGAAAAGGATACTGTGAAGCAAATCCTTGGAATCAAAGCTTGCTTCTCTTATGACTACTTTTCTTTCTGCCTTCACATCCTTCCTTTCATCTCCTCAGTTCAGTCCCTGCTTTGTGCCTGGTTCTGTGCTAGGTAAAGTAATGAAGGGAAATAAAGACACACAAAAGATATGCCCCAGCCCTTTAAATGCTTACCATCCAGTTTGGGGAATAGAATCTATCCATACATATGAAATCCTTAGCACATAGTTAGAGAGACCATAACTATTGTGAGAACTGAAAGGGGAAAAATAAGGGGTTGGGCTCTCTGTCCTGCAGAAGTGAATCTTAGATACCAATATGCAAAACATACTCTAGTTGTATATCAGGTAATAAATGGGGTCAAGCCTATTAATGCTGGTTCCGGTTTGATATTAACAGATTTGTCTTTTGGGTTTTCTTGAAGATGTTAGCATGTCTCCATGTGTTGTCACCGTTGTATTCCGAGATCAGAGGAATATTAAATAAGTTTATGACAAGCTATTCCTCCCCTCTTGTTATTTATTGAGATTCCTTACCCCTAGGAATTACTTTGCAGTTGCTTCTTTCTTTTCGAAAGCTTTCTTGTATTTCATAATTATTTGTTGAACAAATAAATATGGTGACTTTTTAAATTAACTTAACCCCAACTTGGGGTCCGATTTCTCATGGTAATGTCTTGGCATAGGATTCAAGCATCTGATTTCGCATCTAGGAGTTGTGAACTAGAATACTTAAACGCAGCTCCACCCACCCCCTTTCTTTAAAGACCCAGTGACTTAAGTAGAAGCTGTAAGTCTTTATTTTACCCCTGCACTGTAGCTTTCAGAAATCTTAAAAGAATCCAGAATGGGCTAGTTATTTTGCACTTCTCTCTTAATAGCCCCCAGAGATAATTACTGGTATCTTTTGTTGCCATCTGTTTTCTAGTTTCTAGATCTATTTTTATTTCATGTTTCTATTCCATTAAAAATCTATTTATAAAAAGTACATATAGTTGGCAATATGAGATTTTTTGGATCTTCTTGTAGTTTATGATACCAATTACCAGATCATTTGTGAAGACATAGTGATTTGTGAAATTTGAACCTGAAAACCAATAGCAAAGGGAAGAAAAGCAGTTGGAGTATTTGCCAGATGAGGGATGTCGCGGTGCTCTTTACAAAGCCAGTGGTGAGCGCCACTTGAAAGGAAAAGCCTCACTATGTCTAGTCTTTCAGTATTTACTCAGGGCAAAGACAGACTTCAGAACAGATATTGTTTTTAGGAGTATCGTAGTGATCACTGAGGGACACTTGAAGACTTTTATTTTTTTTCCTATTTCTATTCTTTTGGGGCTCTGTTCTCTAATTAAAATTGGTGTTTTGGAAGAAGGGAATGTGACTTCTGAATACAGTAATAAATTATATCCTTGCCTCAGATGGAATTAAAATGACTGCAGACGTGAAATTTCCCTGCTTCTGAAAACTTAATTTGATATTTTCTCTTACACACCAAGCAGTGATTTGCAGAGGCACAGACTGTAAGATTAATTGAGGCAGCCATCTCTTCTGGCGCATCTAATCTTACATCTAATTATCTGATCATCTGAATCACAAATACAGTAGTTAAAGGGTGTCTGTTTAAAGGGCACACTTAAAATGTAAATACTAAAAAGGAGCTCTCTGGTTTTCCAGAGACAGACATGCAGGCTTGTAATGGCCATTATGTTATTCATGGTATTAGGTCAGCAGGCCACGTAGAACTGTGGTTACATTGCTCTATCACTAAAATGTGAAGATAATTCTGAAGTCTGTATTAAGCTTGTTTTGACAATTAACCTCCATTAGTATTCCAGACCACATAAGAGCAAAACTCTTAAAAGGCTCTCTTTTCAAGAATGCGCTGTCAAATTGACTTCATCATTTAAATAGGACTGTAGACACAGTAAATGAGTTGATATTTATACAAAGCATAACCTTAATTACAATATTATGAGCAATTAAACCCAGTGTTCACGGAATTATTGTACATTTATGTGTAACAGAGTAAAAACATTGCATAGGACTGTTAAGCTTTTTGTATGAATCTAATTAACTTTGACAGGCTTTGAGCTTTTCTCCTTCTTTTAGAAGTGCTGTAGATTAATGTACTTGCATCTGGAAAACTTCAAACAGTTTTGATCAGCATTTCAGATCTGATTTAAACTGAATGCATTGAAACGCTGTCTTAAATACAGAGTTGATAGACGTGTGGTGAACAATTTCTTGTAGCAGGAAGGCAGATGTGGTAGGGAGAACAGCTGTAGACTGCAGCAGCCAGTGGATATTGTTTTTTGTCACAATCTAATGTCAGGCAGCTACTGCTGTGAACAGGTCTTTATATATTTGGCTCGGTTAATGCTGCGGATATGAGAAGCTGAACTCACACTGATTACTTGGAAGGCAATTAGGAGGGAGATATGTCTTCTTATGCTTCCATTTCTGTAGCCCTTAGGGAACGGAGCACCGTGAGTAAGCCAAGGTTCCCATGGAGTCCCAGTGACTTTCTAAGTTTTGTAAGTGAGGAATAGAGTCCTTCTTCAAACAGTGAATTATGACATTGAGGGTTTTGGAGTTACTCTTCTTGATTCCCTAAAATCCCGCTATTGATTAGGCTTGAGAGGAAGCTAGGAATTTCATCATCTAATTTGCATGGCTTGATGGTAACAATGACAACCACCATCACTACCACAATAATGGTTACACTTTATTCAGCACCAACAATTTTGGTGATTGGCTTATATTATTTTATTTAATTTTTACCCCAACTCTATGAAGTAGACACCATCTTCAATTTATTGATAAAGAAACTGAGACTTGGAGCGTTTATTGTCATTTTTGAAGTCATGTAACTAGACAGTGTTAGTGCTATTGAAACACAAGATAGACACTGAATATTAATGAGGTAAAAATTCATTTAAAAATATAATAAAACAATATATATAATATGGGCATATTTATGTAACAAACACAAGAGAATGGTAATATATATAAATATATTTGCACTGATATAAATGCAGATAAAGAGAAGCAGAGTTGAGTACACTAGATGGCTGACAGTGGTTATTTAGAGATGGTTGAGCAGAAGGAAGGACAAAGTAGAAAGATTTTTCAAGTTTTGTTCAATAACTTCTTATGTTGTTTAAATCTTTAATTCATGTGTTGTTTAATTACAATTTTAAAGATCACAAAAGTACTTTTGCTGCTAAAGTAAACGTCTGAAAATAAATCTTCATCACAGAAAGTGGTAGTAGATTTGATTTCACCTAGGACTCTCTGACTATAACATCTGTGCTTTTTCCATGAAGTTATATGTCCTTTAAAAGTGTGTATTAATGTTAAAAAATCTGATGTAAAAAGATAGTGAATTTCCTAGCCTTCTCATTGTCCTTAGAAAACTTGGCTTATACTGGCCGGGTGCAGTGGCTCACGCCTGTAATCCCGGCATTTTGGGAGGCCGAGGTGGGCGGATCATTTGAGGTCAGGAGTTCGAGACCAGCCTGACCAACATGGAGAAACCCCGTCTCTACTAAAAATACAAAATTAGCTGGGCATGGTGGCCCATGCCTGTAATCCCAGCTACTCAGGAGGCTGAGGTAGGAGAATCGCTTGAACCCGGGAGGCATAGGTTGCAGTGAGCTGAGATCGAGCCATTGCACTCCAGCCTAGGCAACAAGAGCAAAACTCCATCTCAAAAAAAAAAAAAAAGAAAAAGAAAAGAAAAGAAAAAAGAAAACCCTGCTTATGCTTAGATGACTTGGGGATACATCAGAATTCCATTCTTAATTTAAAATAACCAATATATTTCGAATACCTATGATGTACCAGTTGCACTGTGAAGCTCTGAGGAGGTTGCAGAGATGGAAAGGACACTGGCTCTCCCCCTAAGGTGTTATCAGCATCGTGAATAGACAGACTGGTGCCCACATAGCTGACACACAACGTGGCGACAGTGGGAGAAACAACATGCCATGTAGCTTTACAGAGCAGACAAGTATTTCTAAAGTTAGGGTTCACATAACAATTTATTCAGTACCTATGTCAATGTTTAGGAGCTGGGCATAATGGAAGATACTAAGATGTGGCTTCTGTCCTCAAAGACCTTGTATTGGTACAGAAAAGGGAGCATTATAACAAGGAAAATAATAGAGCAAGAAAAGCCAGGAATAGCATATAATTGACTGCTAAGTAATATAGATTAGGCCCTAAATGAAATGGGAATTCAGAAAAAATTGTGATCACTGCGGGTAAGAATTGTAGAAGGTTTCATAAAGAAATAAATTATAGTACCACTATTTTTTTTTGGCTTAAAAGAAGGGTGGCCAGGAATCCTTTTTTTGTACTTTGAAATTGGCCTTTGAGTAGAGTCTCTCATTATCTCTGACAGTTGTTAGAAAAAGGAACAGAATAACAATTAAATCCATTCACAGCTGATGCATTTATTTGATCTGTATGTATACATATGTTTGTGAATATATATATTTGTGTGTGTGTGCGCGCGTATGTGTATTGGAAGATTAGGCATGATAGATGTCTGTTTTCCTCTCGTTCCCTTCTTCCCTTCCTCTCTTTTTTCCTTCCTTTTATTAATTTTTTCTGCTAGTATTACTGAGACATATGACATAGAATCAGGCATGCTTGAAATACGCAAGATTTTCTGTCTAAAAAAAATAGAATAGAAGCATAGAGGAGCTAGCTGTTTAGGGAGTTTCCCTTTAGGAGGCATTATACCTGAGTTCTGGACCCTTCTAAATACGTTAAACCGTAATCGTATATCTAAAGTACCAAACACAGTGCTAGCACATAGTAGATGCTTTGTAAGCATTACTTCTCTTCTCTGCCTTCTTACAAAACTTTAGTATCCAGTCTAAGAGAGAAAAAGCCACATAGGAGGGGGGTGTACAAAAATAAAAAAGACTGAGGGTTGCATATTTGGAAGAAATTTGATTTTCAATAGCGAATTCTTGAAAATGTCTCAAGATTACAGTGACTGGGTCAGTTATTATGGAGCAACTCTGAACTTGGAGAGAAGACAATATGAGTGTACTAAGAAATACATAAGCATCTAGGGCAAATCATATATGCTGTTAAGTATTTGGGATTTAAAAAATATGTATTTCTATGATATCAGCTTCCTTCCACTTTTTGTTTTTAATAACTTTAAACCAGAAGAAATTCTTCACAGCCATTCAGATTCAGACTAACTTAACTGAAGACTAAACTTGAGATTCAGACCCACTAAATTATGCATTTTTTTAAAATGATAATTTTCCCAATTATGTAAGTATGTAAACTCACCATGGAAAATTTGTAAAATAAATGAAGGAGGTATAAAACAAACAAGCAAAGACTTGAAATCCTGCATGTAGAAGAAAACTTGTTAGCATTTGGTTCCAAGTTCTCTCGTTTTTTTTTTTAATGCTTATTTATTTTGTAGGTATTACATATTTGCTTAGGACCATATTTTGTCAATTTAAAAGTTGCATATTTTGCAGTGTGACCCAGTTTGCAATCATTGTTCTCTTTTACAATATTTGAGGTGGCCCTAGGGAAAAGGCCTGTCTTTGAACTTGATTGAACACTCTGTCTGGGGCCTCTCTCTTTCTTCATTGTCATCCCCAGAGTGTGGAAGCCTGGAGATTAGCTGAGGCAGGCTTCTGCCCTGTGCCTGGGGCAGAAGATTGTGGGAGCATTTGCTCCTCTGAGAAGAGAACAAGACAGCTGGCTGATACAGAGGATCTTGGATGGCTGACTGGATGGGGTCAGAAATAGGAAACAAATTGAGTTAATCAGCACGTGTCCTGAGATTCATGCTCAAGCACAGCAGCAGGTTAGGATCTGATATGATGTGAAGGTGGTGGACCACTAGGCCAGGAACAGAGGCAGGGAGAGAGAAAGAATACCAAGAGCATCTGTACATAGAGCACTAAAACCTTCAACAGTGTTTCTTTCTTCCTGAAACTTGCTGGATATTAAAATGACTGAATGAATTTATTTATGCTTGTCCTTGGCGCCCCCAAGCATCTAGGTATGAATGGTTAGGGTGGCAGCATGTTTGGAAAGGGAGACAAGATGTTTATCCTAGAACTGCTTTGGTCTGCTTATGTTTATTTGGGGTAGTTTTGGAGAGTCTGGTGGAAATCGTAGGGGGGTAGGATTAAAGTCTCCTTTCCTCAGCGAACTCTGTTACTTTTACTGGTTACTTCTTTGGAGCCCATGAACAACTCTTAGTTCAGTAGAACTCTTAAAGCCCTGTTTCAGTGATGGTTCTTATCATGTGAACTGACTAGGGATGCCATGCAGTGTCCCTAAGCCATGGTGGCCCAGGAAAGCCATGTCCTTCTATGTTGGATAAGTAACCACAATATTCCTTTATTCAGTGTATGTTTATTAAGTACCAAGCATGTATTAGATACTGTGCAGAATACTGTGGATTAAAGACTAATAGAAATGGCCTTTGTCCCCAGGAAACACAATGTACAGAGAGGTAGATTTATAAAGAGATTATTAATATTAAGTCTTGGAGGTGGAAGTAGGGTCATGCTGTTTGTCCAGTCATGGGAATTAAATAGTGGGTGGGTTCTAATGAATGATGTCCAATGATTACGTATTATGTTACCTACTTAATATCATCTTTAATCAAAAGCAGAATTTTGTATATAATTTCTATTATGCAAAGTTTCTCATGCTAGTATTTCTCATGATATTATTTGTGTGTTGAAATCTGAGCAACATGACTTTTCTTTCTTGCTGTTTTTACAATGAGCTCTCATTGGAATAGTCCTTTTGACATTATTGTTTTTCCTTAATTCAATATTTTATCTCATTTATAATCTAGTAAACTGGGAACTTGACTTAAAAAGTTTCTAATTTTACAAATATTAGCCAGATGCGGTGGCATGCACCTGTAATCCCAGCTAGTTGGGAGGCTGAGGCATGAGAATCGTTTGAACCTGGGAGGCGGAGGTTGCAGTGAGCCGAGATCATGCCACTACACTCCAGCCTGGGCAACAGAATGAGACTCCGTCTCAAAAAAAAAAAAGTTTCTCATTTTATTATTTATCTAATGTTCTTTAGAGGCAGGTTTCAGGAATGTAGCAACAGTCCCTGAGACTCTGAGTTGGGTAGATTCATTGAGTAAAGGTTGTTCAACTTTGGTAGAAGGTGGGTATGGGTATTGGTAGATTTGTCAAGCTCCTCAGATTATCACATACTTATCATAGTTTGAGAATCATTAGAAACATTGAGCTATGATTATAGACTTTCTCTGTGTCAGTTACAATAAATATGTATTTCACAAATTGCAAATTTAACAACAGTGAGTCTGCCACTGTAGACAAAATTGGGTCTGGCTTTTGTTGATCTTTTTAGAGTGAAATAAAATTCTTACATTTTTAGAAATCAGCTAATTCTCTTGATTTCTCTCTCTCCTCTGTTTCTCCTTGCGCTCTTCCCCTCCTCTCTGTTCTGCTTAATGTCACTTCTCTTTCTCCTCTACCCTCTTCCCTCTCCCAACCCCTTTACATGTTGTGATCACACAGGTAAGATGGTGTGGTGGTCGGGGTAGATTTATGACCACAGCGGGAGGATGTGTGTGCTTCTGACCTGGCTTATCTTCAGTAGATCTTTAGGGTGTAGTTCTCAAACTGTAGCATGTATTAGAATCACTTGGAGGGCCAGTTAAACCCAGATTGCTGGATTACATCTCTAGTTTCCGATTCAGTACATTAAGGTGGGGCCCCAAATATGCATTTCTAACAAGTTCTCAGGTGTTGCTGATGCTGCTAGTCCAGGAACCAAACTTTGAGAACCACTGATCTAGGAGATTCCCTTACTATGTAAAAACTATTATTACTTTTTGAAAAAGTAAATTTGGGAAAAAAATATTGGAGGATGAATTCTCATTTGCAATAGAGGGAAATTTTAAAATCTGCTCTGTTTTTAAGTATTTTCATGGAGGGATACAATAGCTTTCCTAATAACTTATTTGAATAGTTTCTCAATGGATAAAACATCTATTATATAGCCTTTATCTGAAATTTACCTCATCTTTGTCCTACACTTTTTGACCTTGGAAAGGTGATGTCACATGGTAACTGAAGATAACTATCAGTCTTCTCTATTTCCTTCCACTCCATATCCCCAGTCTAAGAGTATATTACTTTAATACCTCAGTACTGACATTAATTTAATTTTGATAAATGAAAAGATGCTGAATGTTGAGGCCAATTATCTTTGATGAAAGAAGGCTGAACTGTTTTCATCTGTATAAGGAAGATTTTACAGAAGACATCCAAGCTCCTGGAAAGTTTACCTGATCCAGACATTAAAACATTAAAGGCAGGGTGACTTTAGCATGCCTTTTTAAAATAAGGCTTTATGTCAGAGATTTATTTGGGTACACTTTGGTGCCAATTATGTCCAATTAGTAAATTAATGGATCATGTGACACCTAGTCTATAGTTGTACAATTTTTTCTTGGACATTGAGGGTAAATTCCAGCCCAGTGTTTTTTTTTTTTTTAACTTTTGAATTTTTTTGGATTTACTTCTTAATTGAAGTTGTTTTATTTCTTAATAAAAGTACAACATGTTTTGAAATATGTATACATTGTGGAATGTGGCTAAACTGGGCTAATCAAAGTATGTGTTACCTTAAAGACTTTTCATTTTTTGGATGTGGTGAGAACACTTAAAATCTACCTTAATATTTTTCAAGAATATAATACACTGTTTTTAACTATAGTTAACATGTTGTACAATAGAGTTCTTGAACTTATTCCTCCTATCTAAATAAAATTTTGTATCCTTTGACCAACATCTTCCGATCCCCACCCCAATCCTTTAACCCCTGGTAACCATCATTCTCCTCTCTACTATGAATTCAGTTGTTTACCTTCCACATGTAAATGAAATCATGCAGCATTTGTCTTTCTGTGCCTGACTTATTTCACTTATTTCCAGGTTTATCTATGTTGTCACAAGTGACAGGATTTTCTTCTTTTTTAAGGCTAAGTAATACTTAGTAATATTTCATTGTGTATATATACTAGATTTTCTTTATCCATTTATCCACTGATGGACATATAGATTGATTCCATATCTTGGCTATTATGCATAATGCTACAATAAACATGGATGTATAAATATTTTTTGAAATCCTACTTTTAATACTTTTGGATATACATCCAGAAGTGAAATTGCTAGCTTATCATTATATATATATGATTTTATATTTAACTTTTTGAGGAACCTCTAGACTTTTTTCATATAGGCTATACTAAATTACATTGCTAGCAACAGTGTGCAAGAGTACCTTTTCTCCACATCCTCTCCAACACTTTAAAAACCTTTCATCTTTTTGATAGTAGCCATTCTAATAGGAATGAGGTACTATCTCATTGTGGCTTTAATTTGCATTTCTCTCATGATTAGTGATATTGACAATTTTTTTCATGTACCTGTTAGCCATTTATATGTCTTCTTTTGAGAAGTGTTTATTCAGACCACTCGCCCATTTTTAAACTGATTTGTTTTCTTACTGTTGAGTTGTTGGAGTTCCTCATATGTTTTGGGTATTAACCCCTTATCACGTGTGGTTTGCAAATATTTTCTCCCATTCTGTAGGTTTTCTTTTCGGTCTGTCGATTGTTTCTTTAGTTGTCCAGAAACTTTTTAGTTTGATGTAATTTCATTTATCTATGCTCGGCTTTTGTTGCCTGTGCTTTTGGGTTCATCCAAGAAATCATTGCCTAGATCAATGTCACGGAGCTTTTCCCTTATGTTTTCTTATAGTAGTTTTACGGTTTCAGATTTTACATTTGAGTATTAAAGTTTTTGAGTTAATTTTTGTTTCTGGTCTGATATAAGAGTCTAATTTGAGTCTTAAAGTTTTTGAGTTAATTTTTGTTTCTGGTCTAAGAGTCTAATTTTATTCTTCTACATGTGGCTATCCAGCTTTTCCAACACCATTTATCAAAGAGACAGTTTTTTCCTCATTATGTGTTCTTGGCATCTTTGTCAAAAATAAATGGACTGTAAATGCTTGGATTTATCTCTGGGTTATCTGTTTTGTTTCATTGGTCTATGTATCTGTTTTTAGTCTAGTAGCATGATGTTTTAATTATTATAGCTTTGAAGTATGTCTTGATGTCAGGTAGTGTGATGCTTCTGGCTTTGTTCTTTTTGCTCAAGATTGCTTTGGCTATTCAGGGTCTTTTGTGGTTCCATAGGAATTTTGCAATTTTTTTTCTATTTCTGTGAAAAATGTTATTGGAATTTTGATAGGGATTGCATCAAATGTGCAGATTGCTTTGGATAGTATGGTCATTTTGACAATATTAATTCTTCCTATCCATGAGCACATTATATCTTTCTACTTATTTGTGTCTTCCTCATTTTTTTTGTCAATGTTTTATGGTTTTCAGTGTACAGGACTTTCATCTCTGGGGTAAAGTAAATCCTACTTTTTATGGAGCCCAAGTCTTATAAAATCTGGTAGGGGGAGACCTCTTAAATAGTAAAATATATCTTATATTTTCAAATTTTACAAAACTTATGTTAATATGAAAATAGTATTTCCTTGTATTCTAGGCCCCTAATATAATTGCTCATACATTGTAGATGTCTCAGAAAGAATTGTGAATTAATAAATACATTCTTCATCAAAGTATCTTCAAAGCAGTGTGATTTCCGTTATTTTTCTTTTCCTTTCTTTTGTTTCTTACAAAACTGCCACCTGGGCTGGAGTACAGTGGCACGATTTTGGCTCACTGCAGCCTCAATCTCCTGGGCTCAAGCAATGGCTGGGACTACAGGTGGACTCCACCAGGCCCAGCTAATTTTTAATTTCTTGTGGAGATAGTCTCCCTATGTTGCCCAGGCTGCCCTTAAACTCCTGGCCTCAAGTGATCCTCTCACTTTGGCCTCCCAATGTGCTGAGATTGTAGGTGTGAGCCACCATGCCTGGCTGATTTCCATTGTTTCTGAGCTACTTGGTGTCACTATCTATGACTTGATATTGAACATACATTAGCACTATAAAAACACAGAAACCCAATCAACCAGTGTTTTCCATTGCAAAATCAATAACATATTCATAAGAGACTTCCTATGATAAGCTAAAGAGATGAACAGTAAAGACAAAATGGTGATGAGTGGCTTAGGCCAAAGAGATGTTAGCCAGATAGATCTGACAAATGGCACACAAGGCTGCTTAGGTTAGAATTCTGTAGAAACCGTTAGTCTATATTCTAATTTTTAGAGGATAGAGGCCTGGAAGGTTTTGAATGGTGGATAATTTCTGGTAGTGAAGTCCTCAAATCAGAAAGATATTATGGAGCTTTGGGAGGTCAGGTGGTGGTGGACTAAGAAGCAGGAGAACCATCTGCTGCAGTCTGATCCTGGAGCATGGTCTGAGTGGTCACAGTTATTTGTCTACTTTGCTCTCTAGTATATGTGGTCAGGGGAAGGCTCACAAGTGTTTCTGCTTTGAGATGGCACTAAAAAGCAAGTGAAGAATAAATAGTTGCAGCTACCTCTTGATTAAGATCAGTGCAGTGCCTTAAGTTTTCCCAGAGATCCTGAAAGAAAATATAATAAAAGAGATAATTAAGGAGGTGGGCAAAGCAATTTAAAGATATTCACAAACACTAAAAAAGTTTTTCTTATGGTTTGATTTGGAATTGTGAGGTGATCATTTAAAAGAAAAGAGGGTATCCTTGATCAATATAGACCACCCGTTCCTTTTAGTTTCTGCATCATAGCTAATAGGTTGCCCAGGGAAAGCAAAGTATCATTTATAATTGTTATTTGAATATTTTATGTAAAACCTAATCTGAAGACTTAGAGAAATCATTGTAGATTAAGATAAGAAATAAAGATTTGCATTTATGAGAAATTAATGATAGTTCTGAAATTGAAGAACCATTTAGTTCTGGGAGAAATAAATACAAATTATAACATCTATCTGATGGAGTTTTGTTTAGATTGCTTCTGGTGATAAACCATCTATAATAATATAAATCAAGCCTCGGTGTTTGCCATAAATTTGCAATGTTTAGCATAATTTTTGTTTGCATTTCATACTAAAGTGACACCAAGAAATATGAGATTAATAGTTATTAAGTGAAAATGATTTTCATGTCTATAGTCATTTTTAGAAACAGTTATGTGTAATTCATTTAGGGAGCAGAAAAAATTAATTTGCAGTTGTGGTGGGATCCAGCACATTAAAACAAAGAGGGAAGTGGCATATAGGAATAAACTTTTGAAACATAAGGGTGGATTCATTTTTAACTCTGAATTTTGATTTAATACCTCAAGGTACCCTTCAGGTCATCACACTTTTGTTTGTTGACTGTAGAATACTAATAGCTTAAGGAACAGAAAAGTTGTTACCTGTTCTCAAATTATGTCATAATCCTGGAGAGTAGAAGCTTATCCATACCTGAGGGGACAGAGGGTCAGACAGCCACCACTGCAGTATGGTGTCTTTTATTAATTTTAATTAGTGTTTTCATTAGGAAGTGTCATATTAGATTTTGATTTCTAAAAAGGACACATTATCTACTTTCATTTGATTCACTGCACTATAGATCCACGGTGGTGTAGAAGTTAAATTCTATAGAATTTGTTTTTTTTTCTTTTTTAGAAATCTAGCCTCAGACTTTATGAGTTTAAAAAATATAGTTAATATTTCCTAAGCATTTATTAAGTGCTAGCTGTGTTCTAAATGCTTTATATATCTTCAGTTATTTGTGTTATGTTCATTACTAGAGCCCTTTTTAGGCAAAGTCATACATTCATTTATTCAGGTATTATTTACTGAATACCCTCTCTGTGCTAGATGTGGGAAGCATTAATGTTTTAGAGGAGGTTGGAGGAAAAAGATCATATTTAAGAGTTTATAAAAAGTACATCAGGACTTTTGGTCAATATGATATTGTAAGTTCCTATTTTGAGGCTTCACTGCTCAAAATACCTATTAAAGATGGATAAAGTATTTTTAAAACATAATAATAAAACCACATTATTGTGTGAAAATTTAAAATTAGACCTTTAGTTGAACCAGAAAATATTCAGAAATGCCAAGCAGTGGTGAGTTGGGATGTGTGTGGGCTTGCTAAGTGCTGGGTCTGGAAGCAGAGGTGGCTTCAATTTAAATGGTGAGGCTTGAAGTGTTGGAGAAGCATAATAGTGCCTTAAAACCAAACTCATGGCTGGTCATGGTAGCTCATGCCTGTAATCCCAGCACTTTGGGAGGCTGACACAGGTGGATCGATTAAGCCCAGAAGTCTGAGATCGTCCTGGGCAACATGGCAAAACCCTACCTCTACAAAAAATACAAAAATTAGCCGGGTGTGGTGGTGTGCACCTGTAGTCCCAGCTACATGGGAAGCAGAGGTGGGAGGATCTCTTGAGCCTGGCTTGTTGAGGCTGCAGTGAACCGTGATCATACCACTGCACTGCAGCCTGGGAGCACTGACAGCATGAGACCCTGTCTCAAAAACAAACATGCAAACAAACAAAAAAACCCAAACTCACAACATGAAACTAGAAACTGTCCCTTCCTACCCATCTCACCTTCCCTTCCACTGGTGCTTGGGACACTGAATTCCAGGAAGCTGACACCTGGTTCTGGATTGGGCACTCCACATGCCAAGTGGAGGGAACTATACGTCGACTAGTGATACTGGCTTAGAAGAAGTCTCATTGTGCTGGGATATAACATGGAACTGTTTATTTTTTTTCTTCCATCCTTACAACATATCACTAGTAGATTCCAAAGTTTTTCAGTCACATTAACTTGCTAACTTATTTTAGCATAGTTTAAAACTTGTATTTTCAAAATCTGGCTTTTTTTTCTGCCATCAGAAACTAGAACTACAGCCCTGGTAGCTGGAAGGAATCAGTAAGACCGAGGGCACAGGCTGGTTGTGGTCTGGTTCCAAGATGCCCCCTTTTTCTCTTATTTCCTCTAACAGCCCTAGCTGCTTCTGGGTTGTGATGGGTAGGGAAGAAGATGAAGGACACTAATTTTGTTAGTGATGGAAATGGTGCCTGATGTTGCTTGGATTTCGTCTGGTTTTGTCTGAAGTTGTTGCCCTTTATCTTAGGTGCTGTGCCAGATTTCTTGGGGTAAGTATTGGCCTCAACTCAGTCTGTCTCTGAGGATCATCACAGAGAGGGGAAGTCCACTCTGCATTTGACTCCTGCCAGTGGTCCACTTGCCTAACTCTTCTTTGGTTGGATCTGTGATTGCTTGATCTAGCAGCCCTGTGGCTCAAGGTCAACATATTTATTCCCTCTCCTCCTTTCTCTAGTCTTTTATTTTAAAGGGAGAAAGAATTAAGGAGAAATGGATGTTGATAGTAGTAAGGCTGGTTTTCCAGTATTTAAAAACATCACGTGGGGAGATGTCTTACAGCTTTTTTTGGTGACACTCTTTGGAGTGTTTAGTGCCTTTACTCTTTAGTTCTGGTCTCTAGCCACAATTCAAAGTCAATTGGCCAGGCACAGTGGCTTTGGCAGGGCGTGGTGGCTTATGCCTGTAATACCAGCACTTTGGGAGGCTGAGGTGGGTGGATCACCTGAGGTCAGGAGTTCAAGACCAGCCTGGCCAATGTGGTGAAACCCTGCCTCTACTAAAAATACAAAAATTAGCTGGGCATGATGGCACATTCCTGTAATCCCAGCTACTCAGGAGGCTGAGCCATGATAACTGCTTGAATCCAGGAGGCAGAGGTTGCAGTGAGCCGAGACTGTGTCACTGCACTCTAGCCTGGGCAACAGAGTGAGACTCTGGATCAAAAACAACAACAACAACAAACAACAACAAAAAGACCGGCCAGGTATGGTGGCTCACGACTGTAATCCCAGCACTTTGAGAGACTGAGGCAGTCAAATCACCTGAGATCAGGAGTTTGAGACCAGCCTGGCCAACATGGTGAACCTTGTCTCTACTAAAAATAAAAATTAGCCAGGTGTGGTGGCGCATACCTGTAATTCCCGGCTACTTGCTACTTGGGAAGCTGAGGCAGGAGAATCACTTGAACCCAGGGGATAAAGGTTGCAGTGAGCCGAGATTGTGCCACTACACTCCATCCTGGGTGACAGAGCTAGACTCTGTCTCAAAAAAACCAAACAAACAAACAAAAACAAAAAAAAAAACCCAAAACAAAAACAAAAAACAAACAAACAAAAAAGCACACACACACAAAAAACAGTCAATAAGAAAATATCTCCTGAAAATCCTATTACACTAGATAGATAAGGAGAGAAAGAGTGAGGAACTTTCCAGTCAAGATAGGGCCTGACAACCAAAATTCAAAACAAATAAAACTAATTCCAAGGAAGGCAGTTATCAAAATCATAGATCAGACTGTCAATTCCAGCAGAAATAAAAATATTTAAAATTATTAAAAAATCAAACAAGTGTTAAATCCTGAAAGAAATAAATGAAAGGACACACACACACACACACACACACACACACATATATATAAATAAAATAAAATATGAGATTTATGCATTGTAAGAAAGATGAACAGGGAATTTGGCAAGATAGATTGATGATTTAATTAATTATTGACTTAAAAAGTCTCTGTTTTAGTGTGTCATTTGGTAGATGAAACATGCTATATATTTTTTTTCTTGTTCAAAGGAATAAACCTAATGAATACTCTGTTTTAACACAGCTGTCTGACATGTACTGGGTGTACTGCAGTTCAAATCTGACACAAACTACCCTGGCATTAGCACAGATCTGATAGATTAAAGGCAAAGTCCTCCACCAGACTGTTCCCACTTCAGGTGATGACTGCAAGTCTCAGGGGGAGCCCAGGTTACCCATGCTTCTGACTAACTGTAAATAAATTTGGTGCTTTTCATGACCTTCTCAAGCTTGAAAATTCTAATAATTTGCTATTATCAATATTTTATTATTACTTGTTATTACTCACAGAATTAAGAAATGCATTATATTTGGGATTATAGTTTTATTGTAAAGGATACACATACTGACGAACAGCCAAATGAAAAGATGTGCAGGGCAAGGTCTGAGTGGAAGACAGAGCTTCTGTGTCCTCTCCTTGTGGAGTCAGGACATGTCATCCTCCCAGCACATCAGTGTGTTTACTAACCAGCAAGCTCCACTGAGCCTCAGTGTCCAGAGTTTTTACTGGGGTTTGATTATATAGCCAAGATTGGTTGAATCATTGGCCACATGATTGAACACAATCTCTAGGCCCTTTTCCCTCCCTGGAGGTCAGGTAGTAAAGTTCCAACCTGCTAATCATATGGTTGGTCTTTCGGGTGAATGGCTCCCATCATCAAGCTATCCAGGGACCACAGGGATTCACTTCATTAGCATAACAAACAATTAGTTACCACATTAGCATATCACTCAGGATATTTCAAGGGTTTTAGGAGCCCCATGCCAGGAACATGGGACAAAGGCCAAGTTTTTCATTATATCGCAATGAATAAATTTCTATTCCATCAAAAAATAGCATGTATTTAGGTATACAATATAAAAAATTAAAATATTAGAAATATAATTTAGAACTAGGCCAAATAAATTCTGGAAAATGGAATATAGAAAATATTTTCCATCAAGTAGACATAAGAAAGAAGAAAAAATACAAACTGCCAGTAAACAGAAGCTACAAAATGAGGTGATGAAATAGATACAGTTATACTTGTAATGGAAATGTATGTAACTCTGTTTACCTATTAAAAGATAGAAGCTAACAAATAAGATTTTTAAAAAATGCAACTATTGACTCAAAAAACTAGCAAGATTTAAGGTAACAGAATGAAATATAACAAGAAATTCTAACCAAATGAAAGAGGATATAAAAATGTTAATATCAGACAAATAGATTTTATGATAAAACAGTACAAAGTATGTTATAATGCATTAGCAGAAACACTATATAATGATAAAAGAGCAATTCACTAAGTATATACAATAATCATCAACTTGTAAATCCTTAACAAAATTGCCTCAAAATATGTAAAGAATTAAATTGCCAGAATTATAATGAGTAAAGTCCAAAAATAATTAGTGGGAAATTTCAAAATATATATTCCAAAATTTTTCCAATGTAGGTATACCAATATATATGTTCCAGCATTTATCAGGATCCAAAACAAGGCAGAGAAAAACATTTAGTAAGTATAAAGACTTATCAACAAAATGTACAAGCTTGAATATGTGTATGTGTGTGTACACGCAAGTTCACATATCCATGTTCCTATTAACAGAGTACATATTAAGTACACATGTATACAAAAGTTTTAAACACACAACTACATGATTTTTCTGTATATTTAGTGATAGATTTTTTTATTTTAATAGATTTTGAAGAATCAATATTATCCAGATGATAGTCTTTGACATCTGTGTAACCTAATTAGAAATCAGTAATACCCAGTTTTTCTTTTAACTTTTATTTTAAGTTCAGGGGTATATACACTTGTTTGTTATATAGGTAAACTTGTGTCATAGGGTTTTGTTGTACACATTATTTCATCACACATATTTAGCCTAGTACCTATTAGTTATTTTTCCTGTTCCTCTCCCTCCTCCCCAACGTCCACCCTCCGATTCCCAGGGATCCCCAGTGTGTGTTTTTCCCTGCTATGTGTCCATGTGTTCTCATCATTTAGCTCCCATTCATATGTGAGAACATATGGTATTTGGTTTTCTGTTCCTGCATTAGTTAGCTAAGGATAATGGCCTCCAGCTCCAACCATGTTCCTGCAAAGGACATAATCTCATTCTTTTTTATGGCTGCATAGTATTCCATGATATATATGTACCATATTTTCTTTATTCAGTCTATCATTGATGGGCATTTAGGTTGATTCCATGTCTTTGCTATTGTGAATAGTGTTGCAATGAACATACACATGCATGTGTCTTTATAATAGAATGATTTGTATTCCTTTGGGTATATACTCAGTAATGGGATTGCTGGGTCAAATTGTATTTCTGTTTTTAGGTCTTTGAGGAATCACCACACTGTATTCCACAGTGGATGAACTAATTAAACTCCCAGCTACAGTATATAAGCATTCCTTTTTCTCTGCAACTTTGCCAGCCTCTGCTATTTTTTGACTTTTTACTAGTAGCCATTTTAACTGGTGTGAGATAATAACCTGGTTCTTCTCTGTGTTGGAGGGAAAACTTTCCCTATATCAACTTAGGTCTGAATAGTCGGGGGCCTTTGAATTAATTGACAACAAACAAATTAATAGGAGAAAAGTTTAACTCATGCATGCAATGGTGGCCTATAGGGAATAGGTCATGGAACAGCTAGGGGTGAGGGTTTATATCCCCTCTTAATAAGAGAGGCATTTAGCACTTCAAAGGATAGGAGTTTCTGATGAGGGATCTTAACACAAATTCTTTCTGAAAAGTCCTGGTGCTCAAGGTTTGTTCCCTCCCTGACTGGAGACTTTTGGGAGTCAGGAAGGGGAGTAAGGGGATGGTGGTATTGTGGCAGGTAAGTCTTGTAAAGCTTTGCTACAGTTGGTATCAAAGAGAGAGAGGGAGAGTATAATACACTGATTTCCAGATTCTGGCTATAGGAGATGTGTCCAGAAATGAGAACTCTAAAAATCTCTGTGGCTTCCTATGCACTAAGAATAAGATAAAAACTCCTTGGCCTGGAAGGCCCTTCCTATCGCACCAAGCATCTCATCATTCCAGCCACTTTGTCCTTCCTTCAGATCTGCAGGAGGCCAAGCTTTTTTCCCTTTTTAGAACCTCTGCTCACTCTATTCCTTCTGTCTGAGTAGCATCCCTGGCTCTTCCATGGTTGCCTTCATTCCATCCTTCAGGTCACAGTGTCACCTCTTCACTGAAGCCTTTCCTAATTAAAGAATCTACGTAAGCTTCTCTTATCTCTATTCTAGCACCTTAATTGCTTCCGTCTTGGCATGCCACATTTTATATCTATTTAGGTGTTTTTTTTATTTTCTCTCTCTTCTGTTTAGATTGTCAAATCAAAGAGAATATGGACTTTCTTTTTACATTAGGTATTTCTCCTAATGCTATTCCTCCCCCAGCCCCCCACTCCCCGACAGGCCTCAGTGTGATGCTCTCCTCCCTGTGTCCATGTGTTTTCATTGTTCACCTCCCACTTATGAGTGAGAACATGCAGTGTTTGATTTTCTGTTCTTGGGTTAGTTCTTTCATTTATACCACCTGCAGCTGAAACTGTCAGTGCTGTATCCAGGTCCCCTCTCCTTTACTGCTGCACACCTGACAGGCTTCCAGCTCCCAGCATTGCATTTCTTTGCTTGAGGACTTACTTTGGTTTCTGGAAGCTGACTCTGTCTGCTGTGCTTTGGGCCTGAAATACTAGGGAGGAAGTAGCTTTTAACCAATCACTGACAGAAATTAATGTGTAAATGCCCAGGTTCTCTCACCCTCCAACATCTCCAATGTTGGCTGGCTTGATAATGCATCTTTTATTTGCTAATTCTCTTTCTTTGCCTCATTTCATCACTCTCTGACCAGTGTTTTCTGTACCTCCTAAGTAAACAATGTATACTCAAATCACATGTGGGGAATGCTTCTGGCACAATGCTTTACACACATAGGCATACAGTAAGTATTTGTTGGATGGATAGATGGATAGGTAGGGGTGGATGGATGGATGGATGGATGGTTGGATAGATGAAGATTGCAAAGTGGAGTTCAAGGTTGGATATGGTGTAAGAATTCAAATGATTGACAAAACAAAAAACAACAACAACAACAACAACAAAAACCCAAAGATGCTGTTAGCTCTTTCTAATTAATGCTGTTGCCTCACAAAAAAATATAGCACATTAAAGGTGTAGGTATAGCAGTTTACAGATAACCTAATACGGAAATTTTAAAAGCTATGGTTTTCTTTAGGACCATTGTACAATGCTTGATGATTTTATGGATGCCTGTCTTATGAGCAGTTTTTACGTTCCTTGTTTTATTACAGTACTGTATTTACCTAAAGTATTAAAATGTGCTATGCAAACTCATAAATAAAGTTCAACTTGAACTTCACTTAATTTAGGTGAGGTTAATGGTCCAAACAATCACCTTTCAGAAATATATCTAAAAGTGAGAATTAGGTTGTGAAATCAGATGGTGAGATTTAGAGGCACAGAAAACAGTGTTAACAAAAAGGGACTGCAGTCACAGAGTGTGATGTAAAAGATATGTAGTGTGAAAAGTACTAAGACGTTTATTGGTATTATTGTGTCACTGGACAAGTTCACAGAGCTATTCAGGGGATGACTAGAGCTTCTGAATCAGAGCTCATTTCTGTTTTCAGAAGATTATGAGTATGGAGACTATGCCAGACTGTGAGCTTCTTGAAGGCAGGAACATCAGAGTCTGCATCATCTTTTATATTCCTAGCAGGTTAAGTGCATGGCATGTAAGTGATCTTGAATGCAGGAAAAGCATGAGTGGTTGGCCTAACTGGCTATTACAATTAGTGTTGTTTTCACATGTAAAACAATTCATATGAACTAGTAAATCATTCATCACTAAGTAAAGCATTCCTAAAATCACAAAAGATTATTTAAAAAATTGAATTCTGGCATTCCAAGCTATTAGTGTTAGCCTTACTCATTGAAAAATTAAAGATAGTGGGTCAAAATTCCTGTAAATCTGTACAAGCTTTCTGTAAGGAAATATTAATATCATGATGGTGGTGGAAAAATACTTGTGTTTAAACAAGAATTACCCGAGAAACGTAATTAAACACGCAGATTGAAAATATTGTTCAGAATTAATTTCCAGAAAAAATTTAACTTCTCTTGATTAACTGGCTTGCTTTTTCTTCATAAGTATTGAGAATCCTGCGATTTTTTTTTTCTTTTAAAATTTTGGCTACCAAAGCACTCAGAACTTAATTTACAACTCAATTTTGCTAACTTTTTGGGAATTTATAATGTTTATGTCTATCTTCTAAATTTCTTCTGGTCTTTAAAATTTATTCTGATTTTTCTTTTTCCTGGTCCTGGTGTTGTTTTTATATTGCTTGTATTTTTCTTTCTTTATGTCATGTTATTTCATAACATGCCAAGCTTTTTGTGGAAAATGGAGAAATCAATGCTTCATATGTAAACATATATATTTTGATTAGATTGCTATTCTTCTTTTATTCAAGGCCAAGTGTTTTTGAAGAACAGCAAGTGACTGTGGTTGGACTTGCACACCCATGTATTCAGGCATTCACACACATTGTCAAGCTCTGCAAACAAGGCTGTACTGGCTCAAGTTGGTGTGTGACCTATGAAAGAAGGTAAGAGTGCTTCTGTATTCTTTGATTATTGAAAACCAACACCAAACACTTCAAATGCACCTACATATTCATCCAATAAATTTTATGCTCATTAAGTAAATGCACATAAGACGTGACCACCAAGAACATTTAGAGTTACATATTTTTCTTCAGAGACAAGATATATTATTACTTTAGACCTCATTTATGTCTGAGGTATTTTGGGTTAGATGCCACTAATTTTACCTCATGGCATGGTGTACCATTGAAAGCTAAAGATCAGAAAACTGACAGAAACAAGGAATATTGTGTTGGTTCGCTAAATTTAGCACGACTTGGATCCAGGGGATCTACAGTTGTGAACCAATGTCTGACCTGCCCTTGGTACTCTTGTAACACTTTGAAACCTAGAGCTTCTTTAACTTTTTTATGGCCTTTGAATTAGGATTAACTCGGCGGGCTAGAAGAGGAGAGAAAAAGCAAGTGTCCACAATGCTTTCTAGTCGTCAAGGCTTCATGCAGACTTTTTTTCCCCTCAAAGTTTTGAAATAGTTTTACAAAATATCTAAGAATCTCTTAACACAAATAGTTGATGATGGGTTAAGGATCAAAATTCAGGATACTTAATGTTAAAAAAAGATGTGGTTTCAGGTTGATAAAGAATTTATTATTACTACTATTATTGCTGACACAAAGTTGGGGACATTGATAACTGGGTTTGCCATTGTATAAAAATATTGGATCACTAATAATATAGGACTCAATAAAATATAAGACTAAATAATTTATAATTGTGGATGTTTACATATGCAGTGTGTGTGTGTGGGGGGGTGTACGTTGAACCTTTAGATGAATAGTTTTTGTTTTTTGTCTAAACTCACAAATTCTGTGGGGGTATTTTTAGAGATAGGGCCTTGCTCTGTTGCCCAGGCTGGAGTATAGTGCCATAATCATAGCTCACTGCAGTCTCAAAACACCTGGGCTCAAGTGATCCTTTCACCTCAGCTTCCTGAGTAGCTGGGACTAAAGGTGTGTGCCACTGTGCCCAGTTAATTTTTTCATTTTTATTTTTGTAGAGACAGGGGTCTTGCTATATTGACCAGGCTCATCTCGAACTCCTGGCTTCAAATGATCCTCCCAGCTTTGCTGGGATTACAGGTATGAGCAACTATACTAGGCCAGCTCAGAACTTTTAATGTTGTTTAAATCAGAAAGCTATCTTGGCTCTTCACAGCTGTGTGGCCTTAGGCTAAGTTTCTACACTTCTCTGTTGTCTTAGTTGTAGTGTTAAAAAAATGCTGTACATGGCTATTATGAAGATTAATTGATTAAATCTTCATAGATAAGATTTAACACATGTGGCATGATGCTTGGTACACAGTAGGTACTCAATATGTGTTAGATAGTATAATGCTGTAGCAGAAAAATTTATTTTCAAAGAAATTAGAATGGAAATCCTATTTATAGGGTATATGATGTGTTCATTAGAGTACTTGTTTTGAAAATGGCTTTTTATTTAGACTTTTTATACTCCTCCCATGAGTTTTAATCTTTGTTGGTAATGGACCAAATCAGATAAAATTCATTACCTTATAGATACTTGGGAAAACAAATATAAATTAGTAAAACAGGTTTTATAGTTTAATTCTTAAGAGATTAGTAGTTTTGCACATTCTGTGTATGATACTGAGTTTGGAGTAGAGGCAGTGTTTGAAGATGTTCAGTGTCTTTGCCATGCTCATATCTGTTTTGTTTGCATGTAAGTATACAAACCTATACTTAAGTCCTGATTGAAGAGATGCATGAACAAAATATTAGGTTACAATTCTAGATGGTGAATACTTGTCGTAAAAATGGTACAGCCAGTGAGTCCAATTTTTGAGAAAAGAGAAAGAGCAATCTACATTGGCTTGGTAGGAAAAGAGAAGTTAGAGGAAGTGGAACTTGAAATTGACTTTGAATAATGAAAGCAATTTGGACTAGAAATATAGGGGGTGGCATATGAAAGGGAGAGAATATGTTAGTACTTTTGGAATAAAAAAAAAAATGACATCGACTTGACAGAAAGGAAATCAGCCTGTTTGGAGATATTTGGTGTTATGATCTGTTGATAGGTCAGCAAAAATAACTCAGTGTTTTCAAACTTTGGTTTAGTATTCCCCCCGTTAAAGAGCCTTTTTAAACATTTTGTTTCCCTGTAGCTTCCTTCTGCACCATGAAATTTTAACACCACACATATTCTTTATATCCATTTATGTACTGCGTTCCTTTGTAAGGTCACACACCATTGTATCAACTAAGATTCTTTTCATCCCCCACTCACAACAATAACTTATTGTCATCTTCTTGTGGGTGATACCAATACAGTTGAGAGTGCATACCGTAGTGGAGCCAACCTATGAGGAGCTTTCAATATCAAATTGAAAAGCATTTACCTCATTATCTTTCAAGATTTTATTATTCTTATCATAATTTTGGGTTTTATTCTTGATAGCTTGAGCAATCCTTAGGATATTTTGTACCATGGGATATGGAGGTCCCTCTTGGTTTTCATTAACCTATACCTATAATGAATCTGAGTTGCATATGTCGTGAGGTATGTATGTGTGTGTGTATAATATGTACAAATTATACACTATATGCACATTGGTACATTTATCTATATATACACATACACCTACCTCTCTGTCTATAAACACAAATATACATGGCAGGATTTGAATTGGAGAGAGAAATTTCTAGTGGATTTGAGACAGCTTTGCCTTAAGAGGGAGCACTATATCTCCCTAATTTAGATCCCTGTATTTGTTAGGGCCCGGTACTACACCATCTATGGACAGGTGTACAACGTGGAGCAGCAGCCTGTCTACCGGTGCTGCCCTGGTTGGAACCAGTGGGATGATGAACTGGGATGCCTACACTGTAAATTATAATTCTTCTTGTCTAACTCTGTTACTAGAAGGAATGATTTCACTTTGTTTTTGACTTCAATCATACTTGTCAAGTTTTTCCGCATCTTTAGAATCACTGCAGATTCAGAGCATCTCTTTGAACTGAAAATTCACACATGATGTGTAAAAATGCACAAAAAACTTTTCTGTTAAGTGTTTCTAATGATAGGTCACAACTCAGGACCCATGAAAGTGTTGTTTTATATTCTGTCTCTTTATTTAAAAGACAGTTGATTTAAAACCAGACAGTTTACACCTTGACTTCCATCTCCCTTTTCTGTTTGCCCCTTTCCCATATCAACAAATTTGTAATCCACAGTTGATTCAAAAGTCTGGAGGGAAATCATCATACTAAATCTAAATGGGATTTCTCAACTTATGCTTGTCATGATTAATTGCAGAACTCTGGAGGCAGTTTACTTTTTAAGATGAGGTATGCAATCCTTTTACAAACCTCTGGTGAGAGTATTTCAGAACCTTTGGAGTATGTTTGACAGCACTCAGGTAGCAGAACTAGTGGCATTATATAGTTTATTCACACCAGGAGAAATGGTTCAGTTTGGCAAACTCCTTTACCTATATTATGTATTTATGGTTATTGCAAAGTCACTTAAAATGCTTCAGTGTGTTGCAATCAATGCAGCACCACAGCACAACAATTCATCTCTCTTGCTATTCTGTACTTTGGGGAGTTTGTTGGCATCCTGTTTCCTTCCCCAGTGTGCTTTCTGCCCTTGAAACATCTTAATGAAGTTATCACAGGCTTCCCATGTTAAGCAGGTTTGGTGGTGAGGGGTGCACCAAGGGTCACTGTGTATTTGCATGCAGTGCTAGGCCACAGCCACTGCTTTAAGCTTATTGAAAACATCTGTTCATGGTGTTATTAGCTTAAACTGATTAAACCTCAGTGAAAACATCTTCCCATTATGTCATCTTAACTATGTTATAAACTCCTGGAAATCAATGACTATGAGATGAATTCTTTATATTGTTGTATGATGTCCTTATTAGCATTTTTTGTTTGATTTTTAGATTGTTTTGACCACACATTATTATCCATGGAATTTTTTTAGGCCAATATTTCTCAAATTTGAATGTGAATACAGATCATCTGGAATCTTGTTAAAATATGGTTTCCATATTAGGTCTGGGGTGGGCCTCAGTTCTGCATTTTTACAAGCTTGGAGGTGATACAGTTGCTTCCGCACAGTGTTCTGCAAGGTTTTAGACAGTAAGGCCTTAACTTATAATGAAAACATTGTTTAACCTTGCTGTGGAAGTGTTGGTGGAAATTTCTAGATTGGTGCCTATAGTGATGATTTTTTTTCTTTCTCTCAATTCTATTCTCCCCACTCCTCATTCAACCTTCTTTTAGCTATCGCTGCAGTGGGAACTTGTTTCAATGGAAGAAAATGCTCACACGGTGAAGGCCAGTAGTGCCAGTGTTCAGAGGGATTTCATGGACCCCACTGTCAAAAACAATGAGTCACCAACAAGACAATTTTATTATGATTTGGTGCTGTTTGCTTTGCTTTTAGGGGCCAGACAAATTTGTCGATTCAGACTAATGGTTAGGTCCTTGCGGGGGTTGGTGAGCATTTAAAATGAGCCACTGAGCAAAACCTCTAGCTTATAGTGTAATCAGGCATCACAAAATATGCTTTGTAGTTTAGTTTTAATGATTCACCATTAGGATTCAAAGGGGAGCAGTAAGTACAAAACAGTTCATTTTGTAAAGGAAATGAAAGCTTAATAATAAGTAGACCTCATTCTGACCTCAGATGTTAGATCCTTCATAAAGCCATAGTTTGAAATTGCTGGTACGGTTTCTCTGAGATCTCTGTGGTATGTGAATGCACAAAATATAATTAACATGAAGTTGTTGTTAATAAATTCAATGAATTTGTTAGCAATAGACTTATTAGTAAATTTATAAGTAAACCAACTTGTTAGTAGATTTACTACTTTCATGCCATTTTTTTAAAAAACAAAAACAAAATACCTGAGACTTGCATGATTATCAAAGTTTCAATACTTCATAACCTAGTTTTCAAGGTTGGAACTTTATCAACTGTCAATTGTGGACAGGTACATTTAAGGTGTTTCTTGTGCAGGAAGTTTCCAGGATGGCCAATAATTTATCCTTTACTGCATCTGTCATAAGACTAGGTGATTTCAAACGGCTTTGTTTTGAGTTACTCATCAGATTCTAGTCTCCAGAGAATGAGAATACATGTGTATTTATCTTTTCAGAGCAGGAAAAACAAAATAAAACCTATCTTATAGAAGTTAAAGAAATAGATACGAAAAGCTAACCAAAATATTGCTTTCATTGTCTTCTGCTGACATGTTTGCTTTCTCATATCCATTACTTGAATCTTTGTAAGTGAAATTGGAAGGTTGCTGAGAGCTCATCACTCATGTCCATTTGTCTCCTCTGCCCTTGGCATAAGGTTAAGACTCACGTTTTCCATGGTGACCTCAGAGCTATTCTTCTAAATTAACCCTGATAATCTCTTTGGGTTGCTTGCTAGTTTTTGCTTTTTTTTAAAACAAAATTGTGAATTAAAATAAAGCTGATTTTTAACCTCAATTTATTCTTTGACTATGGAATACTGTATCTGAAAGAGGTCAGTGGATGCTTTGAGCTCTAAGGTATACTTTCCACTATTTTCATTATTTTTAAGAAACTAACAAAAATCATACATTGATCCATGTTAACAAATTGCCTTTAAATAAAGTATTTCAACTACATGTGCAACACTCGTTCCCTTATCTTGATCAATAGCTGCAATGGGCAATTGCACATATCACTGATTCATTAAGACTTTAAAAAATTAATTATTGCTTTATAAATTCATTTGTTTTGGTAGAGCAAATCTTGCAAAATATCAAGTCCTGGAGGGGAAAGGTAATTAAAGAGGCATATGGTAATGATAATGGCCTAGAAATTATACCTGGATTTATTTATTCTTTATTTCCTACACTAGTAGTCAGGTATTTTCATTATTCCATTTCTTACCACCTTTATGTACCAAAGTAATTAAAACGTTTTTTGAAATTCAGGTAGCTATTATTCTTGTTTTTCAGTTTGGGGTTGGTGAAAATACTAGATTATTCGAGGCATATTAGTGTTTCTTTTCCCCAAGTTTGTTTGTATACCCTAAAATTCCAGAAGTCATGAGAGAAGACCAATGATACAAAACACCTTTCAGGACTCTGCATTGCATTTTGCATATTGTTGTTGCCCAAGTGTGTTTACCTTTAGATTTTGGCAATATTTCTTCTCTTATTGTAGATTTCCTATTGAATTTAAAAAGAAATCGATGCTATACAAAAGAAATTGGTGATACATTCTGAGGGATATATTACAACAATAGGAATTCAGACATTTCCTACATGGTATTGCATTTCACCTGTTAAAATGAGATATCAAAAAGTATGTAAATTTCAGAGGTTTTTATGAATGAATTTTGAAGACTTCTTAGGAAATCATTCAAACATTTGGGAAACAAGTGAAGAACCGAGTTAAGAAATGACATTAGTTGAGTCTTGAAAGAAAATTAAAAATTAAAATCAGCAAAGACTTTAAAAAATTATTATAGTTGTTAGGATATGTAGTCTGTCAAACAAGTTGATTATACTCTCGTGGTACTGCCTATAACCTAGCTCTTATTTCAGTGGCTGGATTTGAGTTCTGATATATGAGTACATAATCCTTGGTCTGGTCTCTCTCTCTCTCTCTCTATATATATATATGTGTGTGTGCGTGTGTATGTGTATTTATGTGTATATATATATATATACACACACACATACATGTAGCATATATAATCACAAAGAGAATAATTTTAATTTTGTGTTTCAAATCATATAATAATTGAGGCAATAAAAATAATTTAAATCAAACAATTTTAAATTATGAAAAAAGCCCATTATATGCAATAAAAGACAGTAAAAATGTACAGTCCTATCACTTTCAGATAACTGTGGTGGTCATCATTTTATGCCCATTTATATTCATACACACATAAAATATTACATAAATTAGATCATATCCTATATACTGTTATGTCATAAACGTTCATGTTTTTTTTCTTACCTTCCCTTTCTTCCCTTCTTTTCCCCTCAAACTTCTCCTCTGCCCAGTAACCAACCTGTTGAACACTCTTGCATCTTTCTCTGAGCCTATGTAATCCTATACAAACAGATGCATATTTCATATCAATGTACCACAAATTTTTGACCACCTATTTATTGATGGATATGTATTTTGTTTTCACTTTTTTCGCACAATAATCAATGTTGCAATAATGTGGTGTTTTACATTTTGTGAGACAAATTTCTAGCAGTGGTATTGTTGGTGTCAATGCATATGTGTATTTTTCATTTTAATATACTGCACTTAAGCATCAAAATATTCCTTTAAATTACTTGTAAGATGTTTTATGGACCATGGTAATGGCTTTACTAGTTTATTTGGTTGGGATGGATTAAAATCTAGGTAAATCCCAATTATTTACTTATTTTTAATATGCTAGTATAATGAGGAATCACTGCATCTTCATCCAAATCCAGGGATGTGACATTAAATTACCTAGGGTCAGGATTACTGTAAACATGGATGGCTCTTATCACTGGGTAAACTTGACTTTATTTGAGATACATAGAAAAGAGAAGTCTGGAAGATGGCCTTTTAAAAATGGAGAAAAGACTCTAGTCCTAGAGAGAGAAGGGCCATGCTAATAACTGAGAGAAATGCTTGAAGTTAATAATGATTCTAAAATTGCTGATCTGCTTAACTCATTTGAAAAATCTGCCTCTAATAAGGAAAAATGAAGAAAATGAATTTGGACAATTAGGAAGTAATGAAGAGCTTTCTAAAATAGCTATTGATTAAAGGAATCAAAAGAAATACTTCAAAGATTTGAACACATGCAAATCAGGCTAGATAGCTGGTGGTGAAATTTTCTCTCTTTTTTATTTTTATGGATCCAGGCAGAACAAGGTGGAGCTTCATTAACTGATTAATATCACACACAAAGTCACACCTCTTCTCATCACTTACTCAGTTTTCCTTTTGTCTATTCAGAAGTCAAGTTAAATAATAATGTGCCTGGCTGGGCGTGGTGGCTCATGCCTGTAATCCCAGCACTTTGGGTGGCCGAGGTGGGTGGATCACGAGGTCAGGAGATGGAGACCACCCTGGCTTACATGTTGAAACCCTGTCTCTAGTAAAAATACAAAAAATTAGCTGGGCGTAGTGGTGGGCGCCTGTAGTCCCGTGGGAGGCTGAGGCAGGAGAATGGTGTGAACCCGGGA
Organism: Symphalangus syndactylus; assembly: GCF_028878055.3. Classification (NCBI taxonomy): domain Eukaryota; kingdom Metazoa; phylum Chordata; class Mammalia; order Primates; family Hylobatidae; genus Symphalangus; species Symphalangus syndactylus. The sequence continues at coordinate 69,929,193 of NC_072439.2, forward strand.
GGCGGAGCTTGCAGTGAGCAGAGATTGCACCACTGCACTCCAGCCTGGGCAACAGAGCGATTCCATCTCAAAAAACAAACAAACAAAAAAACAATGTGCCTAATGGTTGCATGCTAAGACTCTAAGACTCTGAGGTCTTGTTTCTTTTTTTCTTTTATTCTTTATTGTATTTTTTTATTCATCTATTCAATCCTCCCATTAGTCTTTCAATTAGTTACTAAATATTTATATACCAGGCTGTGTGCTAGGTACTGCAGAGACCAAAACAAATAAGGTATCCTTAGTGTAGTGGGAAATAGAGAGCAGAAAACCAGTGATTATGATATAGCCCACAAATAGTATAATGGAGAGAGTTCATCTATGTCGTATTGGGAGGTGATAGAAGGTTTCTCAAAGGATTTGAAAATACAAACTACAAGTAATTCCTAAACATGAGCAGAACAAGAATATGAAATTGGTAAGAGAGAATGGTATATTGCCCAGAGACATAAAATAGCACATCCAGTTCAAGGAATAAAAACAATAATACTGGCTGGGTGCAGTAGCTCACACCTGTAATCCCTGCACTTTGGGAGGCAGAGGCGGGCAGATCATGAGGTCAGGAGTTTGAGACCAGCCTGACCAACATGGTAAAACCCCATCTTTACGAAAAATACAAAAATTAGCCAGGCGTGGTGGTGGGCACCTGTAATTCCAGCTACTAAGGAGGCTGAGGCAGGAGAATCGCTTGGAACTGGAAGGCAGGGGTTGCAGTGAGCCGAAATCGTGCCACTGCACTCCATCATGGGTAACAAGAGCGAAACTCCATCTCAAAAAAAAAAAAAAAAATAACACTAACAACACTAGTAGTAGTTCTCTTGACTGCATGAGGAGATTCATGTGGGGCTTGACAAAAAGAAAAATAATAATAAAAATAGAACTTTTTTAAAGTCCAAGGCCAGCATTTCCTTAGCCTTTCTTGGTCCAGCCAGACCAGCTATTTCAGAACATTATGCAGAGGTGCCTGAGGGATTCTGCAACGACTTTCCTTCCCTAAGTCCAGTTCTCTGAACAAGCAGTCCTGCAGTTGGGGTATCTTGAGCATTCAACAGTGTATTTGTTCATTCTCATGCTGCTATGAAGAAATACCTGAAACCGGGTAATTTATAAAGAAAAGAGGTTTAATTGACTCACAACTCCGCATGGCTGGGGAGGCCTCAGGAAACTTACAATCATGGCAGAAGGCACTTCTTCACGAGGCAGCAGGAGACACAATGAGTGCTGAGTGAAGGGGAAGCCCCTTATGAAACCATCAGATCTTCTGAGAACTCACTCACTATCACGAGAACAGCATGGCAGAAACCGCCCCCCATGATTCAGTTATCTCCACCTGGTCCTGCCCTTGACACATGGGGATTATTACAATTCAAGGTGAGATTTGGGTGAGGACGTAGAACTAAACCATACCAAACAGTACTGTTTGGTACTCTACTCTTATGCCTGTGGCAGAGTCCCCAAATGTCTGTTACTTCAAAGTGTGATGTTTATGTACATTAAAAATGGGATATTGCTGGAATGCTGTCTGATGACATGAAAAGTCCTCAGGAGTTCTGGGGTTGAGTTCGGATCTCACCACTGACCACCTGTGTTATCTTGGAGAAGTTATTTTATATCCCTAGCTTCAATGTTATCATTTATAAAATAATAGCTTTAATTTTTCTGAGCACTGACTATGTACCAGATACTATTCTAAATGATTTGCTTGTAATAAATTATTGTTACAACTAGTTTATGTGATGAATACTCTTACTTGCCCCACTTTTGTACCCACCCAAGGCATCCAAATTGTTCACAGTCAAACAGCTAGGAAGAAAGGGATCTGGATCCATATCAATATATTCTGGCTCCAGAGCCTGCAAGCCATCCATGATGCCTTTATAATAATTTCTGACATAATCTTCTGTCTGCTAGATTGTTATTCATGAGGGTTGTATGAGATACCACATGTGACTTCTAAGCTAGAAAGCATTATCTAAGCATTGCTTCTTGTTCATTGCAAATTCTCTGAGAATCACAAGTGAAGTACAGAAAGTAAGAGAAGAAGGACCCCACTGCTCCTTCGTTTCGTACTGTGTGGGAAATCTGAACAAACCTTGCATTTTGGGTCACAAGTATGACTTTGAGCCAAGTAGGTTCTAGTCAAGGAATCTAGTAGGCTTTCTGCAGGATCCATCTGTTCTGTGCAGAAAGAATGTTTGGTCAAAGGATCTTCTTAAAATGACATGTCTCCAAGAGCAGTGTTAATTTGGGAAGTGTTGTGGGTTGAGTCCTGTTCCCCCAAAATTCATATGTTGAAGTCCTAACCCCCAGTACCTCAGAGTGTGACCTCATTTGGAAACGGTTGTGGAAGATATAATTACTTAAGATGAGGTTGTACTGGAGTAGGGTGGGCCCTGAATCCAGTATAACTGGTGTCCTTATAAGAAGGGAAAATTTGGATACAGAGGTATGCCCACAGGGAGAATGCCATGAGAAGATGAAGGCACAGATCAGGATGATACAGCCGCAAACCAAGGAATGCCAAAGATTGCCATAAAACCACCAGAAGCTAGGTGATACGAATGGAAAATTTTCCCTCATAGTGCTCAGAAAGGACCAAGCATGCTGACACCTTGATTTTAGACTTCTAGCCTTCAGAACTGTGAGACAGTAAATTTCTGTTGCTTAACCCACTCACTTTATGGTAATTTGTTATGGCAAATAAATATAGGATGTTGAGAAAACATTTTCTCCTTATTTGCAGCTTCATTTCAGCAGTTGGCCTATTGAAACAATGAAAAGGGGAAGAAAATGGCAGGGGGTTTATAAAGAGCAAATTATGCTAAGAAAACTTGATGGCTTACTTTAATTGAATTATAATATTAGTGTGAGAAGGAGATTTAATTTAGAAAAAATGCAAAAATCATTAACTGAACAAGCTTATGAATCTGCAATCCTAAATGAGCATTACTAGGAGATTCTATGAAGTGAAATGCAGCTTTTAACAGGTTGAACATTTCTTTCTTTTTTTTTTCTTTTTGAGGTGGAGTCTCACTCTGTTGCTCAGGCTGGAGTGCAGTGGTGCAATCTCGGCTCCCTGCAACCTCCACCTCCTGGGTTCAAGTGATTCTCCTGCCTCAGCTTCCTGAGTAGTTGGGAATATAGGCGCGCCACCACACCTAGCTAATTTTTGCATTTTTAGTAGAGACGGGGTTTCACCATGTTGGCCAGGCTGGTCTCGAACTCCTGACTTCATAATCCTTCCACTTCGGCCTCCCAAAGTGCTGGGATTACAGAAGTGACACCGTGACCGGCCCAGGTTGAACATTTCTAATTAGAAAATCTGAAATCTGAAATGCCCCCAAATCTGAAACTTTTTGAGTACTGACATGATGCCACAAGTTACACTGAACCCATTATTTTTTCACTTTATTAATGATATGTTGTATTTTTTACTGTTAAGTACTTATGTGTGAATAATTTAAGAAAATTGCTTCTGGATAGCATATAAATTCAGAATCAGGAATGATGATGGTGCCAAACAACCACAGATTGTCCCCATGAGTGGTTGAGATAGTGACACTTTGCTTTGTAATAGTTCAATGTACACAAATTTTTTTAATGCAAAAAGTTATTGAAAATCTTACATAAAATTACCCTTCAGATTACATGTATAAGGTGTATATAAAACATAAATGAATTTTATGTTTAGACTTGATATTTCATTATGTATAAATATCCCCATCCCAAGATAATTATCTATGTGTAAATATTCCAAAATCCTAGAAAATATATTTCATTATGTTTATGTAAATACTCTAAAATCCCCCCAAAATCTGAAATTGGAAACACTTCTGATCCCAAGCATTTTGGATAAGGGATACTCAACCTTTATCATCTAGATATATTGATATATGTTCTTAGCGTGAGCTGATAGTGTTAAATCCAGTGTTATTTTGTTCATCACATAAGGATGCATTGGATTAGAGCTCCTATCAGGGTTGTAGCAAATCTATAATAAGGCAACTATATTCTGCTTTATGTAACTTGACAGAAAGTATGGCAGATTGATGGGAATTGGAGCAAGCATAAAAAAGGGATGGATGGACTGTTTATGAGGAAGTTGAGTAGTAACTATCTGACATCTTCCTGTGTGTCCAGTAAAGGAGCATCCTGTCATTTAGAATCTATGCAGAAGATTTACTTCCCTGACAATTGATTTGAAAATAGAAGCTTTGGAAGTATTTTTACTAACACACTCTTTTAGGTATGCTTTGCATGGCCAGTGTTAGCACCATGAGAAGTAGTTTAAAAAAGACTTCATGAGAATTCCCTGATATTGCAAATATGATAACTTTAGAGAATGACCTAGCACCATCCAGGGTAATTTGATTCTACACAGTATAATGAGTGGTGAACTAGAGTACGTTTAATGTGGATGATAGTGACACTAGTAGCTAACTTATAAATCATGCTTTCTACATGCTAAGTACTGTCCTAAGCACGTTACACATCTTGGCTTATTTAATATTTAGAACAACCTATAATGTAAGTGCTATTAATAGTCTTCTTTTACATATGACATGCTGAGGTGAAGAGAAGTTAAGTAACTTACCTGAGATGATACAGGCGGCAAATGATGAAGCCAAGGTGTGAAGTCAGGCAATCTGGCTCCCAAGTTCATCCTTGCAATCACTGTGCAATACTGTTTCATTAAAATAGAAGAACGTGTTTGTTATGAAAAACAAAACTGATATCATTTCTCTGAAAGGGATATAAGAGATTTTATACTTTATTTTTAATGTTTGAACCCAGTCAGTATTCTTAGGAAACAGTATTCCTATAGAAAGTATGAGCTAAATGATTATCTTCATTTAAACTTTTGCTCATTATACATACACATCATTGAGTGATTATTTAGGACCTGTGTAAGGTGTACCTAACTCCAGTATTGAAAAGCCTAAATTCCAGTTATGGGGACAGGAAAACAAATTGTAAAGTGATGCATGGCACTTCAGGAATACATTCAGCTTGACACAGGAATGAGGTCATGGTGGGGAACGGGACTTGCCGAGTTGTGGCTCATATAGCTGGATGTTAATATTATGACACACATTATTGCCATGCTAAATAGTTTGGATCTCAACTCCTTGTATGTGTAATGCCACTGAAGATTTTAAGTATATTTTAAAGATGTAGCTGTAATAGAATAGAAAGGGGATGAAGTCCCAGAGGAAAAGAAAATGTTATGTAATTCAAATGGCCAAATCTTTCATGTATAGTAGTCACTCCTTATTCAAGGGGGATACATTCCAAGACCCTCAGTGGATGTCTGAAACCACAGATAGTACTGAACCCTATATATATATGTGTATATATGTGTATATATATGTATATACATATGTGTGTGTGTATGTATATATATATACATACACACACACATACACACACACACACTATGTTTTTTCCTATAAATGCATACCTAGGATAAAGTTTAATTTATAAATTAGGCACAGTAAGAGATTAAAAATAACATATTAAAATACAACAATTATAATAATATACCGGAATAAAAGTTATGTGATTGTGGTCTCTCTTTCTAAATATCTCTGAAAGATATTTGGGATATTAAATATTATACTGCACTTACCCTTTCACTTCCTGTGATGATGTAAAATGATAAAATGCTTATGTGATGAGATGAAGTGAGATGAATGGCTGTGGCTTTAGCTTTTGCAGTTAGAGGTGCAAGAACAAAACTAGCACGAATTTCTTTTTCCTTCTTCCTAGTTTCACAGAAGATTCATTCTTACTGTAGATCTTAGCAACCTCGGTATATGATTTTTCTTTCTTTCCTTAAGTCAAAAACTCTTACCTTTTACTTAGATGAAGCGCTTTATGATGTCACTTCAGCATATTTAAATTGCCAGCATCACTACTCTTGCACCTTGGGAACATTATTAAGTAAAAGAAGGGTTACTTGAACACAAGCACTGAGATACCATGACAGAAGATCTGTTAGGAGAGATGCCCATTAAGTGACCAATGGACAGGTAGTAAGTATCATGTGGATACGCTGGATGATTCCTATCTCAAGCAGGATGGAGAGGACTGGCATGTGATTTCATCATGCTACTCAGAATGCTGTGTAATTTAAAATTTATAAATTGTTTATTTTTGGAATTTTCCATTTAATATTTTCAGACCTCAGTTGACTGCAGGTAACTGAAACCTCAAAGTGCAATGGTGGATAAGAAATAATTACATAGTAGTTATTTCTTCTATTTTGTTGCTTGCAGCCAACAGTTTTTCTTTTCTTGTTTGTTTTTTTGGTGTTCAAAAATCAAACTTCTCTTATTCTATGAGGTACAAAATAAGATTTTAAAATACCCTTTTTAGTTTGTCAACTGCAAATTTAAATCCCATTTTCTCTTAAAGGAACTTGATAAAAAGTTTGAAATGAAATTCTGAGTAAGAAAGGTAATGTGCTTTTACTGCAGAAGCCAATATTCTGCACTTGCTATTTCTTGTAATAATATATCTTCCTTGCCATTTGAATTTGAAGTATATGATATCTGTGTGCACTTGTGTGCTTGTGCGATTTTACTCATTCTTATTTATTTCTGGGTATTGTGCACCAGAAATACACTAACAATATTACCAACAACAAAGACCATTGTGATTTATCACTTGGTTTGGTAGGGGTAATTTCACTTATTAGTTATTTTTGTAACTAAATTCCTTATTTTTTCATAAAAGCCTGTTAATAATGGTTGTAGCTGTAATGGAACATTCTACTATTCTCTATTGGAGTTTAGGCTAGTCAATGTTAGAGACTACAAACGTGATAATCAGTCATTAAAATTCCCTTAAGTGATTAGAGTATTTTATGTTGAGTAAGGAAAATGAAACTTGATACCAAAGTTCTCTGCTCTCAGGTCAGTCTGGTGAGTCTGGCATTTGAAGGGTAGAGGTAGAAGATAGGAGGAAGCAGCTGATGGGCCTGCCACCACAGGGTTATTTTTCAGATAGGAGGGTCCTAGGAACCCAGATAAGCTGGGCAGACTTTTTTGAGGGTAATTTAATAATACATTTCCCGAGAGAGGCAAATTAGAAGAACAGAGAAGACAAAGCCAAAAGTTGAATCCTACATAAGATAAAGGGAGGAGAGTAGTGACAGTCAAGAAAATAGAGAAACTCAAAAGATATTGAAGGTACAAGGTACAAATGTAGCTGCACAGGTTAGGATCTTGGTCTCAACAGGAGCTGGACACTCTCTATTGGTCAAGAACAGTAAAAAGTTGGATGTGCAGGACATGATACATTATTATTATATATTTTTGAACATGAATAATCTGCTCTAATGTATATATTTCTCAAAATTTATTCTCTGGATCACTGCTTCCATTGTATTTTAAGAAGTGTTATGTGAAGTGAAGTTTTTGTGTTCAAATAAGTTTGGAAAATGCTTTGTTAAGTAACCTAACATACTATTCATTCTTGTAAGGACTTTCCAGAGTCTTTAATGTGCTAATGTATATTTTTACTCCCATAGAAGGGCATATAGATTTCTGTGTATTCAAACCCATTTGACTATATAGCCTTTCTAATGGGGATATCTTGAGTATTATTATTTCATATAGAACCAACATGCTCTGGAGAATACACACACACACACACACACACCCCTATACATATTATATATAATATACACATTATATATCATAGCTCTTAAATTACTATATGCATATATAATTATAACAAAGCTAAAACTTTTTTTCAAAATGCTCAACTAATAGTAACATATATGTATAGTAGTTAAAAAAAGCACATTTAACAAGGTGCTTTCCTGTATGTTACCTCATTTAAGCTCACACCCACTCTGTGAGGGAGCTCATATTCTCAAATTAGAGATGAGGTAACAGAGACCCAGAAAACTTAATTGATTTGGCCAAGTCACAGCTTGTGAGTAGCTGAGCCAAGACTTTAACTGAGATCTTTAACTCTAATGATTTATGGTTTTGTCCCATAGCTACCTAGGGATAAACAGGGCTTGCAATGGGCCCTTCCTTGCCTTTTTAAAAATAATTTATTTTATTTACCATCCTGTGCACTGTTCTGGCTGAGAAATAGAGGAAGCAGAACGGAGTTGGGGATGCCTTTCTCATCTTTCTCCATTTGTGTTCTCATACAGTTTTCATAATTCATATTTTTGTTCTTCCTTCCCTTCACCAATAAAACTTTACTTCCATCACTTTTCCCAATATGAAACTTCAAACCAAAGCATTCATAGATACTACTGGTTGGACATACTTGCGTTTTAACGGGGGCCTCTGAAAACACAAAACTTTACCTGCATGATGACAGAGCTCTGGCAGTCATCAGGAGGGAGATCCTGCTGGGTAGGGGAGCTTTAGGAATCTCTCTACATGTAGTGTGCAGGCTGCTGTTCATGTTATTTCTATCTTGAGGCTCAGAACTGGCTGTGTCTGTCCCCTCCCAGACAGGTGCTAGAGGTTGGTGGCAGTCCATTCCTTTGTAATTGCCAGTCAACCTGAGAGCTCCTGCTGTATTTGCCCCAAGGACATAATGCCAAGGTCTGGATCTCTGACCAAGCATCTTCCTGCATTTCATACTTATCATCACTCCTTCCTTTGCCCCCACACATATCCTCCTATAAATTAGCTTTCTTAACATCTGTTTTATTAAATAGGTCTCCTTTGACCTTCAAAATTCCTAAGGCCATAGTTACAATCATAACAAGTGTGTTTACCATTAAGATAAGCATCCTAAATAAAAGTCTTAAGAGAAAATGAAGGTGTGCAGTAGAATTTAACTTTACTCCAAAATAGCTCTCTTTGACCTAGATTCTAGGAAGTAATCTCTAAGCCTTTGGACATCATACTTGATAAGAGCCTGTTTGCCTGGAGACATTAGATCAACAGATAGTCTAATAATATTATTTGTGGTGGGGGCTCGACACACACTTATAGTCTTTTATTGGGTCTTTTTATGCCAGAAAGACCAACAGTGTGATTGAGGGTAGGGCTTTGGCTCATGCCCTGATTGCCAGAAATGGAGACTGAAATAAACCACATCGATAGTCAATCAATCATGCGTATGTAATGGAGCCTCAGCAAAAGCTCAACAATGGAGCTTGGGTAAACTTTCCTGGTTGGCAATAGTCTATGCATACTGTCACATACTGTTACCAAAAAAGTAATGCATTCTGTCTCCACGGGACAGACAGACAGGATGATGGAAGTTCCACTTTTGGTAGTTGCTGTATTCTACCCTATGCACTTCTTCCCTTGGAGGATTTTAATATGACCTCTTAATGAGTTCTATGAGTCTGTCTAGCAAACTATTGAAATTGAGGGCTGTTTTGGGAATGCCCAATCTTGCAGTTGGTGTCAGAAGTGAGGGTTGTCTCTTTTGGGAACTGTTCCCTCTAATTTCTCAGTGGACCCAAACTCTCACAGAATGGAAGTCCCTACACGCTTTTCTTCTCCTTCAAGATTAAAGTGCTTTGAGTCTCTGTTTTGTTTCCTTGTGAGTATGGAACACAGAGAAAATTAAGTAACACTCTGTGGCTGCTCACCTGTTCAGGATGATACTAGATGAGGGCTTTCCTCATTATTGGTGAAGAACAACAGTGTCTGGACTGCCTTAATAGTTTGAAAGTAATGGCTTAACACACCCATTTATTGAATCCGATGGCAAACCACAGAAGACAAGCAAAAAATATTGTTATTATAATCTGTTATTGCTGAAGAACACTGGAGATTGGGGGGTGTGGGGGAGTAGGAGAATAAAGCACATGAGATCTGAAGTTTTAAGAGCCTGCCTGCATCTTGAGTGAAAATTTGTTGAAATCATTGTAATGGTTTAAAAACGGTTCTCAGACTATATGCTAAAGAATATTTAACAACTGGAAATGTAGTTATATAACTTAACTAAAGGCTGTTTTTTTCCATTTTGACAGAAAAGATGATATGTTTTGTTCTGTTGCGAGTTCTAGTGACCCCTGCTTAGCTTTCATTTATCACAAGTAATCTTCCCCCAGATACTGCAATTGCTGCAATGTTGAGATGCTTATATTACATCAACCTTGGAGAAGGGTCAAAATAAATCTGTGAATTAAGCAAGAATACGTTACAGCTGGCTGAAAAGTGTGTCAGGAATACCTGAAGAGAAAAATAAAACTATTTCTTCGCTGTGTACAAGTTGTTGTGGCTCCTTGTCTATCTACTTGGAGTTTAGTAAAGAAATTCTGCCCTTCATCTTAATTTTAATGTGGGTAAGTAGATAAGGCATATGGTTGCAGCTGCTCTGGGGTTACTTGCATGTACTAAGGAAGGACTACTCAGATAAAGCATCTGCTGTGATTATCTCCATTTACACAGAAACAAAAACATACAACGAAAACCTCAGATAGCTTGACTATATAAATATATGATTGGCAATGGGTTAGAGAAAATTCTGAACATCAGGTAAACCCAGTGGTAACTTCATTGTTAATCTAGGGAATTATGGATAAATGCGGATGGCACCTATAGAGAAAGTCGTGTTGCAAAAGGATACAAGAAAAGGAATGAGCAAGATGGACATTAAAATTGAAAGGAAGCAAATCAAGCAGAGAATTTATATTCAAGGAAATGAATAGAAATAAAAACTAAGACAAAATGTGCTAATATAAGAAATATAAAAGTTGATATATTTGTCATATCTTGAAAAATGTGATTCAAAGTCTCTTTTTAATTTTTTTGATATTTTTCTCATTTAGATAGTTTTATTTTATGACTATGGACAATTAAAGAAGGATGAAGTATTTTCTGTGAGTAATTTCTCAATAGTTTTTTATCACAAGCTGTGATTAAAATTTTATATATACATTAGGGAAAATACTATAGGGTGAAGAATCCTTTTTCATGGCCAATTAACAAATAAGAAAAGTTAGTTATGTAACAAAAAAATTAAAGCTGAAAAAATCTAATAGTTTAATAAACATGAAATTATAGGTGATGTTTTGCATGATTCAGAGTCACTTATGTACTAAAAAGGAATGAAGAAGCCTTTAATGAAGTAGACAAAATAAACTAGGAATGGACTGCTTAGTCACTGACAAGATTATACTTGAACAAAGGGTAGCTCTACTGCTCTTTGAAGATGCTACGTGCTCATTTATTTATTCATCAATGCATTCAGTTTATTCATTAATTTAACAAATCATTGTGCCAGACACTTGCCTAGATCTTTTGATCACAAAAGTGAGATGCTCTTAATGGTTATAAGAAATTTTCTTGATGGTTAACAGAAATGGTTAAATGCCTTCTGAAGCTTTATTATTTTGTTTGGCATAAGCTAGGAGTAAATATTTTATTACCTTTTAAAATATTTTGAAGTACTTCTAAAATATTTGTGACCTTAAGGTTATCATATTTTTCAGAGAATAGAAATATTCTTCTAACATTCTGGATCAATTGTGTTTTACTACAAGGGAATAATAAAGATTAAATTCAAGAAAAATAGTGATGACAGCAAGCAAACAACTTTTCAAAAATCAAGGCAGCTGGGTGCACTTTGGGAGGCCAGGGCGGGAGGATCACGAGGTCAGGAGATCAAGACCATCCTGGCTAACATGGTGAAAACCCATCTCTACTAAAAATACAAAAAATTAGCTGGGCAAGGTGGCACACGCTTGTAGTCCCAGCTATTCGGGAGGCTGAGGCAGGGGAATGGCATGAACCCAGGAGGCGGAGCTTGTGGTGAGCTGAGATTGTGCCACTGCACTTCAGCCTGGGTGACAGAGTGAGACTCCGTCTCAAAAAAAAAAAAAAAAAAAAAATCAAGGCAAGATGGTTCCCATTGTACCCAAAGATCCATTGTTACTATACTAAAAAACTTTCCTGTTTAAAAAGATATTGTCATGTTTTCCTACCCTGTTGTGTGGAAATGTAGTGTATCCTATCTTGGCCCTGTTAAGTCCTGGAAAAAGTAATCAGGTTGGACAGAAAACAGGCTTCTAAGACATTTCTGTGTTTCAACTGCATGATGGTTCTTCTGGCTGCAGTTTTTCTCTTTTGTAACATACCGCCTGTGAAAATCATCTGGGGATCAATAAGTGAGACTCAATATTGTGATTTAAAGCAGCCCTTTACATTAAAGGCAGTATTTTGATATCTAACCGTTAACAACATGACTGCATATGGACAATTTACCTGGTTATAAAACCATTTTTGCTGAGCAAAAAGAAAACGGATGGAATTCAGTTTCAGAGGCTTAATTAATGTGGCTACTTCTTCAATTTATTTATTTATTGGTATGATATTGAGCCCTACTTTATTTGTACCCTTTTTAAACCAAAAAAATAACTTTCTTCCTAAGGAAGTTGGTTTATTTTCTTCAATGAAGATGTACAGCCAGATTATGAATGACCACATGGTAGGAGTGGCTTAAAGGAGATTGCAATATTAGAATGAATAGTAGGAAAAATATAACTTTTAAGACCTCTTCAAAGTATAAGGGTCTGTGATCTCTGGATTGTCATTTTGAGGGCAGGACTGAATCTTAGCATCTCCATCTCTAGCCCCTGGCAAGGGACCTAAAACAAACTGAGCTTTAAATATGTGTGTTGAATGAGTGAATTAATGGATTAATCAGAATTTCATTTAACTTGTTCATTGATTGTTGTGCAGCTTTAAGTTTCAGACTGTAAAGGTGGGCTTAAAAGGCATTTTATTTTTCCTTGAGCCATCATATCAGTGGTTTGGGTTGTTGTCTCACAATGAACAGGACTGTAGGGCTGTGACTGTCTGATCAGCTCAGCTGGTCTTTTTCCAGGGATAGATAGCTTAGTTTCACATCATACCACCAAACTCAATCAATAACATTATCTTTTGAGAAATAAGCCTTTTTATTCAAATAAAACATTTATATAAACCAGTGACTAACATTGGCATATGTTTTTAAAAATACCAAAGCTCAAGAGCACAAAACAAAACAAAAACCCTAAAGAAATATAAATATTTAGCTTCAAATTAAATGCCATCACTAAATTTCAGGGGAAACTAATCACTACCTAATCTCACTCCTGTATCCTCCCAGAGATTAAGTAACCAATTTATTCCAAAAATTTTTCGGAGTTAGTAATCTTCCCAGCTGCATTCATGGCTCCACAGTGCTTTGGGGCTATAGAGCAACTTGGGCATCAAAGCTTTTGTTCAGACTTTGATCCTTCTCTTCAGGTTAGACCTTCTTCTGTCTGCTTGCAATTTCTCAAAGAGAGGGCATTAATAATTTGCTGTCAGAAGACTTCCAATGTTGTTGTCTTGTTTCTTTGTCTACTCTGCAACTTTTGTTTTCTTACAAAGAGAAAAAGCCTGTTTTGACACCATGTGCTTGGCTTTAGAAGCTTGGAGGAGGATTACAGAAGCGCTCCTGCCGCCTTCTCTAGCATGACTTCCCTGTGTTTGCATTCTCACTCCACTTGACCTGTTTCTCTTACCTAATTCCTAACCCCTGTAGCCAGCAGTTGTGAAGTTACTTTGCATTGAATTAAGACTCTATTTTTTTTTTTGTTAACAATTCTTGCATGTTTTCAGCAGTTGTCAGGGACAGTTTTTCAAGCCAGAACTTTAAAAAAAAAAAAAGAAGAAGAAGTCTGATTTTCCTTTTGCCTATAAACATTTTAAGATTTTAAGCAGAATATAACTAAGTTTTATAATGTAGATCTAGTGGGTTACTAAACGATAATTCTGGATGATGCTTCCTTCATTGTGGACCTCAATGTGTATTTATTGTTGAGTAAAAAATGAGAGTGAGAACTCAGATGCTTGCCTAATTTCTTTTTACTGATTTTAGAGTGAAACTATTGGGTTGAAAGAAGGGAATAATATGTATTTATGGCTTATACTTCTTTTGTATTCTTCCAAAAATGATCTTAGTACTTAGATGGAATTGTAACGAACACATGAAAATGAGATCTTTTTCCACGTTGTCTTATTTCAGACTGAAAATAGTTGGATGCAAATCTTCTTAGTATAAATTTGCCTTTGATGTCATTGTTTCATAGTCTACATGTATCCTTTTCACATTATGTCTTCTGGCATGCTGGTGTTTGGAAAGATATTTTCATTTCCTGAGCTGGTTTGATTAGAGGACTCTGGTATACCAGATACCCCTGCTCCATAGTTGCTTACAAAATGCCTGTATGTTTTGAATGTGTGTGTCTGTATTCTCAGGCATAGACTTTGGAAAGCAACTCTGTTCTGACCACCCTAGCAGCATTCATTATTTTCAGTTCTGCCCCTTTTGGAGGTCTTGCCACAAAAAGGCATATGTACAAAACATCCGCTAGTTACTGTTGACAATTTAAATGTATGCCAAAGTTTTGTAATTGAAGTATTTCTTGAATTCTATGGTGTATGGAAAACATGATTTATCCAACACTGCAAACATAATTTTATATTTGAAAACAAGAGGGAAACAGACATATTTTGAAGGTAAGATGTTTTAAAAAGATGAACCAAGAGATTTATTTGAAAAAGTTAGTCAAGGATATGAAAGGAAAAAGTCTGCCAATTTTGTTTGTGGTTCTTCAAAGCTATTTTTCCTGACTGGACGCAATTGCAAAAGGATTGATTAATCATGCTGAGTGGCTTTATATTTTCTGTATTTAAATGGATGAGTACCAGGCATAAGCTTAAGAACAGATATAATAGAGCCAGCCCATTGCTATAGTTTATTTTAATCTAAACCCCCATGTAGCCTCCAATTTCTTGTATAATAGTTAAAATATATCAGTTGTTTACTAGGTGCTACACAATATGATAGTGTTTTAGAAGACAATAGTGCATTTTTCTTCTAATCAAAGAGAGCATTTTTCTTCTAATCAAATGGAAAAGAGATACTGAGTGTGATATTAGTGTATTTACTCCTTATAGCAGCTCTATGAAAAATGTATTTTTTCGTCATCCCTATTTCAGAGATGAGAAGATGGAGGCAAGGGGCAATTAAATAAATTGCCCAAGGTCAGTGTAAGTTTGAGTAATGAGACTCAAATGGAGATCCCATGATCTTATCATTTTTCTGTCTCTTTGACCTGAGGCTGTGTGAATTGGAATTTGCAATTGACTCTGTTATATTTCCTGTCCCAGAGTGCTCTTGTCATTCATCTTGTTAGAGGTCCCATGTTTCACTGGATAATGCAAATTCACCTTTTCTCTTGTTTCTGGCTTTTAAAATGACACCCACCCAACAGGAATATCTTCTATAGACTGGAAGAGCTGTTTCAGGGTTTTTTTTTTCACATTATAAATCATAGTTAGTGCCATTTATCAGAAATAGTTTTATTGCTTGAAAGTGCACTTGCCACAGATTCAGATGCTTTATGGAACCTGTTTACAAGTGAGGATCTTCTGTCATTTTTCATTCTGTTTAAAAAGGATACGGAAAAATGGTGATTGAAAAATCATCAGCGAGTTAAGTTCCGGTGGTAATAGTCCATCTTGAAGAAGCACTCACAAGTTTCTGAAACTTCTGCAGCTGTTCATTCAAAGATGCAGGGAGATAGTGCACAAAATAGCAAACAAAGGCACTGCAGCCTGCTGGAGAATTGGGATTTCATTGTGTGCGTCAAAAGTAAATGAATTCAAGAATAACCACTTGAAAAGGAATTCTCCCTTAATGTCTTTGGTGCAAAAATGTGCTCAGATTGTACTGGCTCTGAAGAGTGAGACTCAAAGAAGTAAATTACTTTCTAGCTACTAGCTTTCAATTGTTACTGGCTCAAAGTGCTAGCTAACCTTGCAAAAGTGGAGCAGAGAAGAAAGTAGTTTGCATTTTTCTCCTAATCAAAATGGAAGAGAGTGAGTGAGATACCATAGTGTCACAGAGATTTCTGATGGCAGAAGTTTATAAATAGTCATAAACATCTCATTGCAAGTCTCAACAAGAACCGCTTAAATGTCCTGTATACATTTTTCAGGCAATTTTTATTTGGAATAAAAGGTCTAGGAAATGGTTTTGAGGTGTGAAAACTGATGTTTATAGAGAGTAAACTGTTTTCTTTGAAGTATATATTCAGCAGTCATGTAATTATGTAAATTTGTCTTGGACAGTTAAGGCAGTTAGAAGCCAGTACTAATGAAATGCTCAGTTATAGATTCAACCATGGTCTGGGCCAGTGTGTTTCAGCCAAAGAGAAGCCTTTAGCAAGGCCCAGGAAGCATCTCTGAGGCTTCCCTGCAATTTGTTGAGCTTCTTTGGTCACAAGGGGACTGGGGTCATAAAAATCAAAGCTTTTCCCAGAAAACCTGCCTGAACTGCATGGCAGTTGCATCCTCTATGTCTCAAATGGATAGAACTGAATATAATACACATTTTGGAAGGAAGAGGGCTGTTGTTTTTTTCACCAGTGAATCTGAGTATGGTAGAATGTGTATGGAATAAACAGTGAGGGATATCTTTATGATGTGAAATGGTTTAAATGAGTTTAAGAAATCTATGACTTCATTCACAAAATGACTCCAAGGGATTATACACTTTTTGAATGGCTACTACTTTTCTCCCATCTGTAAAATGGAGGCAATAATGTCTAGTTTCAGGATTGTGGAAAGGAATAAATGAGATACTGTCTGGGGAGCATCTGCTTCAGTGTCAGGCAGATAGTAAGTACCTGATATGGTTTGGCTCTGTATCCCCACCCAAATCTCATCTCAAATTGTAATCCCCACATGTTGAGGGAGGGGCCTGTAATCCCCACGTGTTGAGGGAGGGAGGTGACTGGATCACGGGGGCAGTTTCCCCCATGCTGTTCTCATGATAATGAGTGTATTCTCATGATAGAGTGTGAGTTCTCACGAGATCTGATGAGATCTCTGTCTCTCACCTGCTGCCATGTAAGATGTGCCTGCTTCTCCTTTCGCCATGATTGTAAGTTTCTTGAGGCCTCCCCAGTCATGCGGAACTGTGAGTCAATTAAAGATTTTTTTCTTTTTAAATCACCCAGTCTCGGGCAGTTCTTTATAGCAGTGTGAGAATGAACTAATACAGTACCCAATAATGATACCTATTATTGTTATTTTCAGGAGCATCCAACAAATATTAGTATTAACTAGAAGAAAGAAACAGTACCTTGAAGTACTGATATGAATTAATGAAAACATTTGCTATCATTTATATATGAAACATTAGTACCTCTATCTCATAGGCCTTGGAAATTCAATGTGCCTTACTGCTTTGTAGCAGACAGTACAGGATTTATTGAAGGATTCTTTGACTATTACTACAATCTGATTCGTACCAAGTGTTGAGGAGCTGAGGAGTAGGCACATATGCCATGCAAGGCTTGGATGAGAATGCTTTAGAGATTTAAGAAGCATTAAGAAATGAACATAATAAATTTACAACTTAATGGCAAGAGCATCCTAGAAACTCTCTAGGAATGGAGAGAGTGCAAGAGAAGGCCAAAGAAATGTAGACTGGAAAGACCAGCAGGATGATATACCCTGTTGTCGACAAAGGGGTTTTGTAGGAGGATATAGAACAACTCCTTCAAAAGAGAATGTGTTTAGAAGTTCTATGCTGAAGACCTGTTTCTGTGTTAAAATCTGTATGCTTTCCCTAGGAAAGTGACTAAATTTCCTGCGCATTATCATGCTCCTTTTTACAAAGAAGAAATTAAACTCAATTTCTGAGTTCTTTTTCCTCCCAAATCTATAGATTCTGTGGGTCTGAGAGAGGCAGGCATTAATACAGGCAGTTTGTTCTCAGGGCAAGATTCACGTTCTCATCTTATTGAGGACTAATCCTAAGTAAACCTAACTAGTAGGTGTGCTGGTGACCACAGTGATAAACAATTGGGTTTTTAAATATCAAAAAACAGATGTGAAGAACTGCCTGTTACAGAAGCTGAGAGTAGTTAAAACTTTAGGGTTCAATGGGACACAGTGTTTAGTTATTTTATTCATCAAAGAAAGGAAAGATGTGATGCCCTTGCTGGAAAACCTGAGAAAAGTGAGAAAAGCTGAGGAAAGACGAAGACGAGCGAAAACGAGACGAATAGGTAGTGGAACAGATTTAGGGAGCAGAAGTGCAGGAGGAAGCAGAGTAGGCTGAAGAGGGGAGAGCTGGACTTTTCTCCATTTCTGCTTTCTCTCCCTTAGCAGACATTAATACAATTCATAGAATTCCTTCTGGTGGAGTCCAGATTTGGCTCCAGGATCCTCCTAAACAGCATCTTGAGATTAGGGAATGAGTTCAGGTTTATAGGCTGTTAAGATTTTTCAGGCCCATCTTAGTACAGTTTTTTTTTTTTTTTCTGTGAAATCAACTCTTCACCAACTCACTATTATTTTTAGTCTTTGTAACTCCTATTGCATTTTCATTTCTGTTATTTGCCGCCTGCTATGGACTGAATTGCGTCTTCCCCAACTTATATATTGAAGACCTCACCTCCATTGTGACTACATTTGGAAACAGGACGTAAAAGGAGGTAAGTTTAAATGAGGTGATAAGAGTGGGTCCTGATAGGCTAGGATTAGTGTCCTTATAAGAAGAGACACCAGAAAGCTTGTTCTCTTCATGTGCAACAAAGAAGAGGTTTGTGAGGCAGGATGGTGGCTACTGGCAAATCAACAGAAGAGTCCTCAGAATGAAATCCACCTCACCGCCACCGTGATCTCGGGCTTCTCAGCCTCCAGAACTGTGAGATATAAATTTCTGTTGTCTCAGCCATCTAGACTGTGGTATTTTGTTGTGGGAGCCTGAGCTAATATACCCTCCCATATCTATGGTCAGTAGTCTAGTGGTCTGAATCTTGTCATCCTGACAGCACTTTGAGCTTGAGATCATGTCTTGTATGTCTTTGCTTTCCTCATGGTATATACTTGACACTGAAAAGTTCATAGTTTGTGACCAGATCTTTACTACATTTTGTTCACTAACTCAGGAAATTATGTAACCAGTTTTGGAAAACTTCTTGTAAATATATGAAGTAAAAGTTTTAGTGCCGAGATTAAATTATCTAGAATATATATTTTATTAACTATTCTGAATAACTGGCATGTTATTATAAAATGCTGAGAACAGACTAATCAAGAGGTACATGCTAATTTTTTGAATGTTGTCATTTCCTAGTTTCTAGATAGGCACATGTGCCCAAGACACAGGGGCAAACCTACTGACAATCTTAGCATCTTCTGGCACATTTGAGTGCCGGCTTTAATTCTGGTTAGTGACAGCTGAAATTAGATCCCAGGTTGCTTGACTCTAAGTTGAGGCTTCCTGGAATGCCAATAAAGGCTATACTCTGACTTCATTCTGTTCTGCTGGAATTTCCACTTGCTGAGTTTGATGGAGAAAAGCATCCCCACAATAGTAATGCATGAGTCTTTAAATGACTGTGTGTCTTAGTCCTTATTAATGCAGATGAGACTTTAATAAATTATTTACTGAGCACTTAATATTTGCCAGGCACTATTCCAAGTTTTTTTTTTATATAAACTGCTTACTTAATCTCTGTAATGTATCCACAAAGTAGATGCTATCACTACTTAAAGCTGAGGCACAGAGTAGTTATGCCAGTTGCCCAAGGTCACACAGGTAATAAGTAGAAAAGCCTGGATTCAGTTTCAGACAGCCTGATTGCAGAGTCCAGGCCCTTCACTACGGCATTCTGTGTCTCTCTGGTTGAGTACAAGTCCTGGAGGACTTGTCTTTGATTGGTTTCATTAGTAAACCAACATTAGCTAGTGTTCTTTGCCGCTCTGAATGCTGGTGAAAAGCTGGCAATAGAAGATAATTATTTTCTGGAAGATGAGTATTCCGTGTAACGGCTGTGTCATCGTTTGATTCAAGGCAATAGAGTGTAGTGGTTAAAATTGTTCTGGAATTAGACTTTGTGATGTTTTAGCTGAGTCCTCAGATTTCCAGTTGGTGACTTTAGAAGAGTTATTTATTCTCTCTGTGCCTTTATTTCTTCAGTCTGTACAATGATTAAGAGGAACAGTTCTTACCTGATAGGGTAATGGAATGGTTAAATGAGGATCTATATAAATTACTTGATCCAGTGCTTCACATGTAGCAAGCACCCAATAAACAAACACCACATCACTACCATCATTATCATCACCACCATCAAAGTGATTTGGCAGAAAGGTAGTCACGCTATAATGCCTAGCAGCCAGTTATATTCTTTGTTCATCTTAATGTGAATGGGATAAGTCAATCATAAAGTTACCTAGGATTGAGTGGACTTTTTATAGACCTGGTTATCCAAACTATATGTGGATCTATATCTACATACGTATTGAACGTGATGAATAATTAATGACCCCAATGATGATCCTGAGTAGTGAATAAGAGGCAAGGGACATTTATGGAATATTTTAGAAGTGTTTTTATTAAATGTTATATTTAGGGTATGAAAGTTTAGAACCTGTTTGTACACCTTAATTTTTTTTGACCTAGGTTGGTTCATTCCCAAAGGATTCCAAATAAAACCCATTTTACCTTTTATCTTAATGCACTACCATTTTAACATCCAATTATAATATAGATTAATGAGTTAGATCACAAAAACATGCAGGAAGTCAGGAGGGCATGATTTAGCCATTAGTCCCAGATGCAGCTTGCTGGGGAGAAGGACTCAAGAGTTTTGCAGACTTCCTGCCTTTGTGCCTATCAGCTCCGCAATCTTAGGAAGATTACTTAACCTTTCTCAACCTGTTTTGTCACATTTAAATGGAGACTGAAAGTCTCACCTTGTAAGGTTAAAATGAAGATGATGCTGAACGCAAAACACCTGGTTCACAAGAGGCACCATATTCAAGTATTTACAGAGAATCTGCTATAAATCTGTGCTGTCTTTCAGAGATAGTGAATATTCTTCTTATGATTTAAAATCTCAATGTCATGTGCCATGCTTTTAAAACACAACCCTCTCATTGCCAATAAAATAATTTAAAAAGATTATAAGTATTTTGTAGCGCATTCAGTGGAGGAGAGTTGTGCTTCCTTAAAACATCTAGACTTGGACGTATCTAAGTTCTGGTAAATAGGTATAGAAATAGCCAAAGTTATTGGTACACAGTGGACCTTAAAGTCTAAGCTTTGGAAAAACATTAATATGGAGGGAAAAGTCTCAGGAATTAGTGATACATATCACCCAGATGAATGAACAAACCAAGATGAATATTGGACATGTTAAAATATGGGATTCAGAGGCTGAGTGGGGTGGCTCATGCCTGTAATCCCAGTACTTGGGAGTCCGAGGTGGGTGGATCACTTGAAGTCAGGAGTTTGAGACCAGCCTGGCCAACATAGTGAAACCCTGTCTCTACTAAAAATACAAATATTAGCCGGGCGTGGTGGTGCATGCCTGCAATCCCAACTACTCGGGACACTGAGACAGGAGAATTGCTTGAACCCAGGAGGTGGAGGTTGCAGCGAGCCGAGATCATGTCATTGAACTCCAGCCTGGGCGACAGAGTAAGACTCTGTCTCAAAGAATAAAAAAATGGGATTCAGAAGACCAACAGCAGGTGATAGCTAACCAAAATGTCAATAGATAAATAGGAATCAGAGCAGATCCTGGACAGAAGTGTGTCCCCTGAGCTAGGCTTGTGTAATGAGGTAATGCCTGATATCCATAGCTGAACTCTGTTACCTTCTCTGTGGGGCTTGCCCAAGCTTTTTATCAAAACGTTACCTCCCCATCTCTGCCACTGCTCACAACTCTTGTCCTCCATGCAACTTCATTACTTCCTGAGCACTTAACACTGTCTCTTATACTGTGTATCTTGTTTATTGACTGTTTACTCCAACAGAATGGAAACGTCTTAGGGATAGCAATTTTTGTCTATTTTGCTCACTTCTGATACCTCAGTGCTTAGAAGAGCACCTTGCATATAGGAAGCATTCAGTGAATATTTGTTAATGAATGAGCCACGTTACAGTTCATATTTGTGTAATTCCTAGTTATTGTAAGCATATATTCCATTTAGGTAAACTATTGATAGTTCATTGCCTTCTGTAGATTTAGTCATTTTCAGTAAGTCTATTCTTAACCCTACAAAGTTCTTTTGGAAATTGCTAAGGAAAATGTGTTAACTGACAGATTAAAATCCTGATATTCATAATTCCTGTGTCCAGAGTAGGCAGATCAGGTAAAAGCACCTCCTACCAATGGTGCCTAAAAAATGATTATTTTAGCAGACTCTGACCATGTATACACAATAACAAGCCATATTTGTTTCATTTATGGAGAAGTATAAATATTAGCCTATAACATCAAAGGATATTCTCCAAATAAATAAGGGGTGATTATTGGACATAAAGTTTGCCATCAAGCTTTCTGAGGTTGCCAAAGTTCTGTTTATGCTGTGAGTCTGTAGAATTCACATCCCCTATCATGGCATAAGTATGTGCAGCAGATTGTCCTGTGTGACTCCAGATCAAACCTATGTTCATTACAGTTTCCTTCTAGGACACTTTTAACATTAAATTCAATTATGCTGTAAGTACTTTAAATATCATTGCCAGTGCTTCCTATGAAAGATAAGTTTTTCCTTTATAATATATAAGAAAAAGCATATTAAATTATTAAAGGCAATTTTTCTCATATCCAAGAACATGTATTTTTGATTTGATGATGTGTTTTAATGGAAAAAAAAATCAGTGAAGAGTCACTGTGGTAGGCAAACTGTCATTTATAGCTTCCCAAAGTGTCCCTCCCAATCCTCAGAAGCTTTGAATATCTTACGTTGGATAGCAAAAGAGTATCTTATCTTGGATAATCACATTGCAGACGTGATTAAGTTTAAGGACCTTGAGATAAGGAGATTTTCCTAAAGTATCTGGGTGCATACAATCTAATAATTTGAATCTTTAAAAGTGGAGAATTTTTCCCATATCACCCATAAAGAGGGTGATAGGAAGATGTTGTGTTGCTGACTTTGAAGATGAAGGAAGACAGTAAGTCACCAAAGAATACAGGCAACCAATAGAAGCTGGAAAAAAAACAACTGAAAACCAGATTCTCCTTTAGAGCCTCCATAAGGAAACTCTGCCTTGCCCTGCAGACAGGTTGATTTTAGCCCAGTGAGACCCATTTAGGATTTCTTACCTGAAGAGCTATAAGATAATATACTTTTGTTATTTTAAGCCACTAACTTTGTGGTGATTTGCTACAACAACAATGTAAAATTAATATAGTCACTGGCTGTTGAATAAACAATACTTGTAGTATTTATTTTAAAACTTTTGTTCTGTAAAACAACTGTTAGACCTGTGCAAGTAAACATGTTATTAAGAAAATTTTTCTTGCTATTAATGTGATACGAATTAAGTGGCTTAAAGTGTATTTTGAGCTAAGTATTTCTATGGGTGAATTGTAATTTAAAAATCAGATAATTTAGAAATATTTGAACTGTGACAGATTATCTTATAGTCAATTAGGACATATTTCCTTTGCATTCTTAATCCAAACACTATGAAAGCACTTTGGTATTTTTTAGTGGGTACATTTCAATGTTTGACGAGTTGGCTTACGTCTTGTTTACAGGGGCTGGGGTTAATTTTTTATGAGTAATAAATTGTCAGTTAACATGAGCTTTTGCAAGTGAAATTTGAAACTCTACTAAATGTTGAGCGTAATATTGAAGTGTATTAGGTCAAATGGCTAAACACAAGCAATGCATTGGCACTGATTCAACATCCTAATGATCCAACTGCATTCCTTTGCATAAAAAGTATTTATAGTAGTTTAATTCATAGTATTCTTTAGCTCTGAGTTTTGTTTAATCTAAGAAGGCTAGTGAAGTTAATTATGTTGTCTAGAAATGGAAAAAGAAATCCACCAACAACCACTAAGAATGCTGCTAATGTTGATATGATTGAATTCATAGTAGAGGCAGCTGGATTTAATTATCAGTTTGCAATGTTGCGGTTTCAGCAGCAGTTGCTGAGGAATGGATAATACAAGTAGCCTTCAAAGCCACTCACATTAGAGATAAAAACCTTGTCATTCAATCAGACAGCTGACTGAACAAGTATTAAAATGAACAAAGATTTCCCAAGGGAGGTTGCAGACTAAGGTTTGGTTTTGTCTCCTTGGCTTCAATTCAAATATGTCAGACGCATAGAATTTTTCTCTTTTCTAACTCAAAGTGTTAGCCATTCTTAGCATTAGAGGTGGGTTTGGGGGAGAGGTTGAGAGTGGGGGCATTTAGTGGCAATTATATAAATCTTTGGTTTGCTAATTACTCCACTCTTTATTCAGCTCATTTATGGGGAGAAATGTAGAAAAGAATCCCTAGGTTCTAATTATTTTAGCAGTGTTACCTAAGTATCAACTTAAGTACTTTTGCAGCTATGACTGAGTTTGCTAAAAGCAACAGTGGTGACTGGTAGCAGAAATCAAATATTTTCCCTGTAAATCAGGTTTACTCAACAGCAGCACTATTGACATTTTGAAGCAGATAATTCTCTGTTGGGGAAGGGCAGGGGCTGTCCTTTGCATTATGTTCAGCAGCATTTCTAGCCTCCGTGTGTGGAATGCTAGAGCACTCCCTCCCCATTGTGAAGACTAAAAATGTCTCTAGATATTGCCAGAAGTCCACTGGGGGAGAGGGTGCAAAATTCTCCTCTCTGTGAATCACTGCTATAAGTCTGAGAGGAAATACGCAAGTTACTTTTGGAAGGTACAGGTTTCTCATTCTAACAAGCTCTTGGTGTTGTCACCTTACTGTTCCATAAAAGTGGCAGGGCGCGGTGGCTCACGCTTGTAATCCCAGCACTTTGGGAGGCCGAGGCGGGCGGATCACGAGGTCAGGAGATCGAGACCACAGTGAAACCCCGTCTCTACTAAAAAAGACAAAAAATTAGCCGGGCGTGGTGGCGGGCGCCTGTAGTCCCAGCTACTCGGAGAGGCTGAGGCAGGAGAATGGCGTGAACCCGGGAGGCGGAGCTTGCAGTGAGCCGAGATTGCGCCACTGCACTCCAGCCTGGGCGACAGAGCGAGACTCCGTCTCAAAAAAAAAAAAAAAAAAAAAAGTGGCAGTTCCTGTGCTTAGTGCTTAGTATCCCCAAGAGAATGGAATACTTGCAGGAAATACTAACGTCTTACAGTTTAAGTGGGTGTGTAACCACACAGACACTCTTGACCTTTATACATCAGCTTTGCTTTTACAAATAATATCTTTATGATATTTTAGAGAGAACATTCAGAAGCATAACATCTCTCAACATAAATTCTATAGTTGGAGCTGCTTCTCTGCACAGCAGTACTTCATCCTGTAGGAAGCAGCCCTTTAGCTACATAAGATATGAAACAGCAGGATGCAATAAGAAAGGAATGAATCTTTAATGAATAGTTTTTAATAGAAGTTGCATTGTTTTAATAATGGGGAAGATATCATGGTATTAGTGCTGGCAATTAATTAATTCTTTCCAAGATAATTGGTAATCATTTTCTTAATTTCTTTGTGTGATTCAATAAATACATTTTGTGGGGTTTTTTTTTTTTTTTTGAGTGTGATAACGTTAGCTGACTGAATTATAGCTCTCTTTGCACGAAGGTTAGAGTTACCAAAATGTTCAGGGAATTTGTTCTGCATTATGTTGACTAATATGTCTAAAGAATAGTTAAAGATTTGCCTGTTCTTAAAAGTATGATGCAAAACAAAACACGGGTAGCAGAAATCAAATATTTTCCCTGTAAATCAGGGTTTCTCAACAGCAGCACTATTGACATTTTGAGCCAGATAATTCTTTGTTGCGGGGGCTGTCCTGCGCATTATGTTCAGCAGCACTTCTGGCCTCTATGCACTGAATGCTAGAACACTCCCTCCCGGTTAGGTCCATTTGTGAGATTTTGGTGTATTTTTAATACGCTTTCACCTCAAAACCCCCACCTAAAGAACACAGGAGTGCACAGATCGGGTATAGTCTGAATGGACGAGAATGAGCCAGGAAATCTGAATTGTGTTCCTGGCTTTCTCACCTATGTGACCTTGAACAGGCTGAGATTTACTCTTTTTGTTTTCCTTATAAGGAAGTAGGCAATAAACCATCCCCCCCAATCCCTCATAAAATGTTATCAGGATTAATTAGAGAATTCATTTGAAGTGTTTTGTGAGCCTAGACGAAAAGCACTATCTGTAATACAAGATATTACTTGTTTTCTCCTTGCTCTTCTCTGTTTTATGCAGCTCTGCTTCCCCAGTCTACTCTCATCTATCCATTTAGCTGCTGGGGGTTGATTAAACTGTTACTCACACTCTTTCCCAGCTCGCATTAAAGGAACAGTATTAGATTTCGTTTTGTTGAGAGATTTAAACACTACCATGTCTGACAGATTTTGAATTCATCTCTTAAATGCATTCCTACAGGCCCCAGTCACAATATCAACAAAGTTGAAAACACCAACTTTATTTCTTAGTCACCTTGAATAAAAATGATGCTGTTTATTTTTAACACGTTTGGAATATTCTGATACAAACACTATCAGTTCTGATGGACTTCAGTAATGGGAATAGTGTCTGTGCTATTTTTTTATGGAAAACTTATTTCTAACAGTTCTCTTTTTTGTAAATCTAATTGCTTTTGGTTCACCAAGAATTCATGGGCAATTGCTTTTCTCACTATTACAAATATATTGCAAGTGGAGCTTTTATATTCAGGGTTGCTGACCTGAATCTGTTTTCCTTCACAGTAATCTTGTGCTGTTTCCAAGCTTAGGAAAGCTGACAGAGTTTGAAAAGACAATATTCATCAGTCAGACCATGGGTGCTGCTTTTGCATCTTTTATACGTAATTGTCAAAACATTCTATTAATACCCAACTACAGGCCAATGCATGAAAATATAATCGGAACATTGCAGAAGTGATTCAGAGACAAACAGGAACTTGAAACCGTCCCTCATTTTTGACCCCAATTTACTGCTATCCCACACAAATTTGGTGTTCTCAATTTCTAAAGAAATTATCTATATCAGACATGCAGGCTTATGGTCCAGAGGTTATAGGAAATGTCACTTTATATTAAAAAAGAACTCACCTCAAACCTGGCTTTGGGCTTTGCTCCTTGCATTAATAATGATGTCTTTCCAGCTCTCATTCTGCTTTTGAGTCCTAGGGGACACATATTTTAATTTTTTATTGGCTGTGGTAGAGTTTCAGCAGATTCATAGGAAGCGCTTCCCATATGCTTCCTGATCCATGCAACCAGAGGCTGCAGAGGGATGTGGATGCTTTTGTGTGTGTGTCTGTGTGTGTGTGTGTGTGTGTGTTTCTGTGTGTGTATGCGTGTGTGTGTGTGTTTCTGTGTGTGTATGCATGTGCTGGTTGATGAGGGAGGAGTGACAACTGTTGATTTCAATTGACACAGCCCATTGTGTCCTTAAAGTAGATACAAATCAGGATATTTTTATCCACTTAGCCATTTTTCCCCTCCTAACAGGTCTTGGACTTTGAAATTTGATGGTAAAATAGATTGGGGTGGTAAAAGTAATAAAGAGGAAGTCAGTTTATCCATGATTTAATCTATATGGTAAAATCCATCAAAATTCAAAGGTTTATAAGGTCGCATGTTAGGAAAAAGTTTTGGTTACTGATATAGTCTACTGGTTTCCACAGTTTCCACCCTCCTCCACTCTCTTCATGACTTCCTGGCCTGACAGCATTTGAAAGGTGGGGCATTGTGTATGCCTTAACGTTTAGTTTTAATTTATACTCCCTAGAATTTTTATGTGTAAATATTTTCCAATTTAAGTGTTTAACCATAGAATGTATTTAGAGACTTGAAAAAAGCAGAAAATATCGTATTTATGATAAGTTGCCATTTTAAGAAAGGACACAGTGCTTCTCAAGTAGTTGTGTGATCTGACTCTTCAGGTAATGACAGCTTTGTTGATTGACAGGCAAGTAGAGGGGTGTTGTCTGGGCAGTCCATCATTAATACAGGTGTAAATCACCTGGTGGAGCAGAAAACATGTGTGGTACATGCATTTCTATCTGAATTATAATATTTATTCCCCACCTAAGCTACAATGTATTCTGAAACAGGGTTTCTGGGATCCTTTCTTTGCCCATGGGTTTCACATTGCTCAATGAAAATACGTTATAGTTGTTGAAAAAAGGTTTTTATGAGCATATTTGAATCATATTTTCTATCATAATCTCAATTATCTTTAAAAATCTGGAATCTTGCTTTTCATGTATGTAAGTGGAAGAGCTAACTAGAAAGCTTTATATCATTAGATAAAAGTTAATGGTGTCTTTACTTCCCAAGATCCCGCAAATTTGTCTGTCATTTATTTTGATATCCAAATTAGTGCCTTATATATTTAGCACCCACCCTTAATTTTGTTCTTGAATGGTTTTAACTGTATAAAGTTTGCCTCCTTTTAACAAGGTGGGAGTGATGGTACATGTATGATAAGCTGTTTGATACCAGAGAGTGTATGGTACTTAGCATTTTCTCAGGCCCAAGTATTTTTAGAACTGAAAAAAAAAAATAGCCTTCAAAGACCATTTCCCCAGTCATCTGGCTTTTTAAAGAGGACTGAGCATGTCCAAAACTGAGCTCCTCTTCTTCGTCTTGAACTTACTACTGCCAGGGGTTGCCTCTTCTTATGCAAGTACTTTTCTTCCCGTTGCCCAGGCCAAAAATCTGGGTATCATCCTTGACTCCTCTCTTTCTTTTATACCCCATGCCTAATCTTTCAAAAAATTTCTTGGTTTTATGATCAGATTATGTCCAGAACCTGTCACTTTTTACCAATTCCATTGCTCTAGCTTCATTCAAGTTACCATCATCTTTTGCTTTGATTATTACAGTAGCTTCTTAACTGGTACCCTCCTTTCACCTTTGCTTTTTTTTCTGTTCTTACAAAGCAGCCAGAATGATCTGATGACAGCGTAGGCAGAGTGTGTTCTTCCTTTGATTAAAAGCCACAGTGGCTCCCCACTTATCCACTGCTTATGAGAATCTACATGATCTTCCTCCATTACCCTTTATCTCTCTCAACTCATGTCCTGAGACTTCCGCACTTCCCTCTTTCCTTTCCAACCACACTGGACTCTGCTGTTTCTCGTATATGCTGGGCATGTTCTGCCTCAGGCCTTTGCACTAGATCTTGTTCAACTTTTGTCATGCCTGTACCTTTCTGTTAGATATCTGCACAATGGGCTCCCTCCATCCTTTAGTGTCTCATTCCCATGAAAGTATCTTGACTATCTTTAAACTTACAACTTGTTTTCTTGGCCCTCTCTATCCTCCCTACCTTGTTTAGCATTTTCCCCCCTCTCTGACACCGCTTTCTAGCAGACTACACTGTTTACTTACTTACTTTATTTATTTATTTATTTATTTTTGTCATCATCTACAATGTCAGATCTCTGAAGGCAGGATTTTTTTTCAGTGTCATATTCACAGCCCAGAATAGTGCTTGGTACTTGGCATATTCTAAATAATCATTCTCATTAATTTACTGTTTACTGTGGATAAATTTTCACTTCCATCATTTACCTAGATTCTCCTCTGTGCTTCTTGGACAATTTCACACAAGTGTTAGATCTTGACTCATGAGTTGACTTTGAACAGATAGAAAGAAGCCAGAGGCATTCAAAGAGCTGGGAGAGGGTGTGCAAAGACACTAAGGTAGGAAGAGAGCACTGTGTGAAGATTTGAAGGTGGAAAGAGGCAAGAGTGTAGGAAAGGAAATGGTGGGAGAACAACATGCAAAAGTTAACAGCAAACAGATTACAAGTGTCTTGTGTATCATACCAAGGTGTCTGAATTTATCCTCTAAGCAGTGGTGAGTCATTAAAAGATTACACAGGAGTGTAATCTCAGATTAGTCTTTTGGGGAAAAGAACTCTACAAAGTAAATTCCTTTTAGAAATTATGAATTCTTCAAATGTGTAGATGGGTATAGAGAACAATTTTTATAACATAAGTATCATGAAATAATATTCTATACAGGTTATAACCTAAATAAATTTGGATCCAAGTTATAGACACAGTTATATTTGCACATCTGAGCATGAACAAGGGCTTGTGTGATCTATGTAAAATGAATGCCTTTGGACCCTGTCACAGTTTTAAGAATTTTATATTACTAAAGTGATGTTCCTGCTTTACCATCATGACAGGAGGCTTATTACTGTACTTCCTAATCACTGAATGTATTTTGATATTATTTGCAGCTAAAGAGAAAATGGTAACTTCCATTTTAATCAGAGGCATTTTCAATTTTCAATTACTCTCCAATCTAAATTCATAAAGAAAATGCACTAAAATTTTTAGTATGGAATCCAATTTCTGTTTGAAAACAAGGACTTTTCTTTGTGGAAGAAAAAATAATCCATAGGGGAATAAATTTTATTTATGGAGGAGGTGTTGGAGGATGATATTTTAGAGACAGTATGCAGGTTGCCAAACAGTGATTGTGCTTCTTTAGGTAAAGAGCCTCTACCAGGTGGACAGACTCTGGAAACAGCCACATGTTCAATTAAAATGTTTTAGCAAATTTATTGAGAGTCAGGTAGTTTTTCATTTTTATCTCAACTTCCAGCACATCAAAGGAACTTAGCTTTAATTGCCTCTTGTAGGAATTAATCTGTAGGGAAGCCTATCTCTAAATAGCCAGAGAGGCCATGACCAAATGTGAAGCCAATCTTCTCTCCACACTTGCAAGTGCCCCAAAGAGATTTGCTCACATGTAAACAGACCCCTATTGGGTTCCTATTAGTAGAGTTAGCAAAACTTGTTTTACATTGAGATTTTATAAATTCTAATAACTTTTTTGTCAGTTGGGATTTTTGATTCCAAGAGAGAGAAACTGGTTGGTTATTTTAAACCCCAAAAGCCTTTACTAGAAGGCTAGTGGAGGAAGAAATGGGAATACAAGTTGATGGGAATGTGGAGTCTGATACAGAAAATTTACAGATGCCAGAGAGTTCTGGGGGAAGAAGGAGCCACAGTCATAGCAGAATTCTATTGCTGCTGCAAGGAATCTGGCCTCCAGAAACAACTTCATGTTTCAAGCTGCCAGAAGCAAGTGGCTGATAGGCTAACAGGAAGTGGGTGAAACAGAGAGAAGCTCTGTCCTTTTCTGTCCGCAGTGGGAGGCAATAGTACAAGGTAGGTCCTAACTACTAAGATAATCCCAAATGGAGAATTTCATCCAAAGGGAGACCACAGTGTTCATAGAGAATCATGGGTGGGGGAGATTGGGTATTCTCAAAATGATAACTATATCTTGCATTTGTTATTTTATTGCATGTTGTCTTAGTTTGAAGTGACTGGTAGGATTGGGGTAAGCATTTTTGCCTTTGTAAGTTGGCTTAAAATATCCATATATCTATAGCTATGCACATAGTATATAGATTTCTTTCTCTTGTGGAAAAGTAGCTGTGGGTTAGAATGGAAAGTGCGGAAGGTTTTATACAGACCACATTTACGGTCTGCCTGTAGTAACTCAAGATTATTTATAGTACTGGAGACCCAAATTGTTGGTTTGCATTATGCTTGAATTGCTCTTCTTTTCCCATGCCGAATACTTCTGAGGTACTAACAAAAAGAAGGCAGAGTAAACAAAAAAAGTCTTTGTATATTTTTCTTCAAATTGGGTTAAGATCAAAGAGAACCACTGATTAAAACTGAAGCAGATATATGTGCACATATGTACATGCACACAGACACACATATGTATATATTTATATATTTTATATAATCTTAACTGTTAAGAGTCAATTGCAGGCCTGATGTCCCTAAACATTTTAGTAGGTGTTTCTTAAGAACAATTTTTTTCATAACCATATGATAATTTTCAAAATCAAAAAATTAATATGTACATATTAATAAGTTCTATAGATCTTACTCAGATTTTACCAATTGGCCACATGTCCTTTGTAGGAAAAGAAAATCTCAGATCCTGTATTTTTTTTTTCTTTTGAGATGGAATCTTGCTCTGTCACCCAGGCTGGAGTGCAGTGGTGCCATCTCAGCTCACTGCAATTTCCGCCTCTCTGGTTCAAGTGATTCTCCTGCCTCAGCCTCCCGAGTAGTTGAGATTACAGGCATCCTCCACCATGCCCGCTAAGTTTTGTATTTTTAGTAGATATGGGGTTTCACCATGTTGGCCAGGCTTGTCTCGAACTCTTGATCTCAGGTGATTTGCCTGCCTCGGCCTCTCCAAAGTGCTGGGATTACAGGCATGAGCCACCGTGCCCAGCCTTTTTTTTCTGTTGTCATGCCTTGTTGGTCTTTGTAACGTGAAATACTCTGTCATTAATTTGGAAACCAAGCTTTTATTTTATTTATTGATATGTTTTAATAATTTGGCCATTATTTTGTAGAAAGTCCCTTATCTGGTGTTTGGCTGATTATTCCTTATGAATCAATTTAGGTTATAGACTTTTGACAGGAGAAAACAAAAATGATGCTGTGTTTTCAGCACATCGTGTCAGGAAACACATGAAGTCAAATTTCATTTCCAGTGATATTAACTTTATCACTTGGTTAAGGTGGCTTCACCACAGGTTTCTCCATTGTAAAGTTATTGTTTTCCTTTTGTAATTAGTAAGTATTTAGTGTGGAGATACTTAGAGACAATGGGAATAATGTTTCCTATCCAACTTTTACCTACTGATTATAGTATTTATTGATAGTTCTTGTCAAATGTTGATTTTTCTAATTAAATTATTCCTTCTAAATTTAGAAGTTGGATTTTTATTGCAAGGAATGACTTTTCTTATTTATTTATTTGTATCAGGGTGGACAAATGAATACTTACTCACTGTGCTATAAGCGTTTACTTTTATTACTTATTTTGATGCTAAAATTATCCAAGATTTTCCCAATGTTAGCCCTTCTAATGGGCTAACTGTAGTCTACTTCCTGTGTGTGCTATAGGGAAGACCTATACTTCCTCTGTGTGCTATAGGGAAGAAAAATATACAAAGACTTTTTTTGTTTGCTTTGCCTTCTTTTTGTTAGACCCTTGTGTCTTCCCCACAGAACAGTGCTTTGTATAATACTTAATAACCATATTGAATTTGCCAATAAACCAAGCATCATTTCCTCTAAAATTTTCCACCTTACCAAAGTAAACTTCTAAAAAGCAAATTCAGGGGAATATACAAAACCGTGTATATTTGTCATGGGTTGAACAAAATTCATATTTTTCTTATTTTGTCTAATCTATGACTTTTTACTTTTAACATAATTTCCTTTATATCTATTCATTATTTTACAGAATATAAGATGTTTTTCAAAATTTAGAGTAAGTACTCAGTTGAGTCCCTTGTGTGAAATAACAGACAAATTGGTTTGTGTGTTACCTCTCCATCTGCCATCGTAAGGGAAGTTGGGAAATCTCAGGCAAGATTAATGACAATAGAAATTTTGTTCCATGATTAACTTATATTCTGTCAGACACCCTTTTGGAACAGGTTTATAACCTTCTTTCCTCTATGCTATTTCCCCACACTATTTGCTTAAAGATTTTTTTTTTTCAAATTAGTCATCATTCACTTATTTCCTTTGTAGAAAAATTAAAAGTTATAAAAGAGACAAAATACTACTTATACTTTGATTAAATCTTGAAATAATTTTTAAATGGCACCTGCAACTTATCCAGACCTGGTGAAATGTCTTGTGAGGACAATGTTAACTCATCCAACATTAATAGGATGGTACTTATGTGGCAGGCATTGTGCTCAGAGCTTAATTAAGTTTCTGCTCCATCTTCAAAAGACTGAGTATAGTTGGAGAGGAGGTACATAAGCAAAAATCCCCAAAAAGGTAACAAGAGCAGTATACAAGTTGTTCTGAAAATAAGGGAGAGGTGCTGACTTCTCCTGGAGGAAGCTAGTGAGCAAGATGCTTTTGAGAATAAGTGCAAATCAGTGTCCAAGAAAAGAGATTTTCTTCATATATTTTGGGATGGTTGAAATGAAATGATAATTTATTCTAAATGATACTATAATTGAGTTGAAGGAAAGTACTTATCATTTTAAATTAAACAAAGAATGTTATAAAACCAATGTTATTAGTTTGGGGACATGTTCTGTCTGACAAATTTGCTCTGGTATAATTAGGTGACATAATGGTCAAACAAATGGTTGGAAGTAGTAAATGAAGCCTACCTCGAATGTTGTAAAGCTTCTGACTTTTTTTTGTCTGACATAATTGGATTATTATGTATTCTTCATATTGAGTAATTAAAAAATACTAAACCTTGTGTCCAGAAATCCCTGAAAAGGGGATGTGCATGGATAAGCTCCATGACTGTATGAAATCCTTTACATTACAAGTCAATTTTTTGGCGAATTTTCACTTACATATATTTTTCTCTGAAAGAATCCTTAGGTCGTAGATTCTCAGTGGGTCCCTTGAATCCCTCCAAATGAAGAAGCATTTATGGAGCGGTATGCTGAAAGTAGAACTCCACTAGAATTTTAGCCCCAGACTAGCTACACTCAGTAATTTAATTTTCCTATGCTTTAGTTTCTTCATTTCTAAACCAGAAGATTTAACTATGGTCAGTTCTCCTCCACAGACATATTCTCAAGTGACAAGTACATCCTAAAGATTTTTGCAACTTTAAGTGGCCACAGGTTCAGTTTTTCAGCCTTTACAGTGTTGGCACTAACAGTGTACTAAGAAATTTGAATCTTGCTGTTCAGTTTCCCTTGAAAAACATTTGTCTACTCTGGGCCCATATTACTGCACAGCAGCCCTTTGGAGATCAGTGCTAATAGATTTCGGCAGTTGAATGCGCTCAGGGTCTCCACAGACCCCACCATGCCCTGCAGTCTCACACCAGCCTGCTCCACTAATTTATATGGCTTTCTGGCTCTGGAAGCATTTGGTATGGTCTCCTCAGATCTGCACAGTACACCATTAAGCTAAGGAAAGAGAATGTATCAGATTATTGGGAGGTGATACAGTGCTATGAATGGACAGCTTCAGTGTCCCTTTACTGAGAGAATTCTGGGGCTCTCTGTGTTCCTGTATGTACCCTGATTGTAGAGGAAGATTTAACACTTTTTGCTGAAAATGATTTCTCTGCTTGGGGTTGAAACTGATCATCAACTTATATTGGGTGTCTTATATGATACTCTTACACATTTGCCGTGAACCAATATTTTAGGATGTTATGTTACACCAAAGAGGATCTGAAATTGTAGGAAAGTTTATGATAAAACTGCTCAGGCCCTGTCTTTACACAAGTAAAATGAAACCTGAAGTAATTGTACGTTTCAAGTTACTTCATTGACTAGATCAGGGATCTGCAAGATTTTCTGTAAAGAGACAGGAAATATCTGTTTGCTTTGCAGGGCATATTATCTTTGTTATAAGCACATAAGCCATCTTAGACAATACATAAATACATAAATGAATGATCATGGCTGTGTTTCAATAAAACATTACTTAGAAATACAGGTAGATTTGGCTTGCGGGTTGTAATTTGCCAGCCCCTAGGCTAGGTAATCATTAGAATATGGTGTCTGGTCTTAAAAACCTTGAAGAATAATCACAAAGATTAAAACAGGATGCTACTACAGGAGGTATTAGAAAAGAAGACCCACAGGAAAAGTGATCGGGATTGTTAACTTCACCAAGAGGAGGCTCTTGGGTAATATAATTTGTTTGACATAGAAAATAATTTCTTGACAATAAAACTGGTTACATTTTTAGAGTGAATTATTAAGGCAGTTTGTGGACTCTCTCTGAAAGGTTGTAAAAATAGTATAACTTTTCATCTTTCTGAGTTGGTTTTCAATAGATATTACATGAACAGGATAATCTCTGGGCACTGGGAGATGAACAACTAGAAATGTAAATTCAAACAGTTTTACATTCACAATTGTTCATCTCCCACTGGATAGAAGTAGACCAACAATTCAGATTTCTGATGTTTACATTAGTACTTAGTATTTTCATATTCTTAGGAAAGGATTTTTTTTAACCCCTTTCCTAATCTCTGAAATGCCCAAGTGTTCTAAGTAGCATGGTTGGTTAACATATAACGAATCTATTAGTAGTGCATTTAATGATGATGAAATGCTACATACATTTCAAATAACAGATATAATAGCTCACTTAACAGAATTATCCTAAAGTTCTTTTGGAATCCTCAGAATACATTTGCTTGTTCTCTGAAGTTATCTGTGCAGACTATTGTGATTTCGTGAAGGGAGAACTCAAGATCTTACACCTACATTTCATTAACTTTTTTGGTCATGTTTCACATGTCTCTAAGGCAATAGCTACAGTAACTTTAGTTGGTTTTTGGTGACTATCTCACTTGTATCAAATAGATTCATAGAAAAATATGGTGACAGCATTGGCGGGAAGTTTGGAGGACATCTAATTCAAACCTCTCATATTTAGGACAAAGAAATAATAACCCTGGCTTGGGTTTTAGGGCACCTGATGAGGAACTAGAACTTCAGATAGACTGTTTATTACACAAAAACAACTTTTTAAATTTGAGATTTTTTTGGCCAAAATTTTATCATAAGGCAGTAAACTCAGGTTTCATAGATCTACATAGGATTAGTTGTTGTATATAACCCATTTAAGTTTAAATACCCAATTCTTTTTGAGGGCTGGACTCTGGTCATTCTGTCAGTTGATTCTTGTATTTTCCTACATAAGTTCTGTATTATGAGAATTTATGCTCTCCATTCCAATAATGGAATAAAATAAGAGCATGATACTAGAGATTGCCATCCCATGTGGTGTGTTAAAGATTCAGTCTATCCTGTTGCAGTCTCATTGGGAAGGAGCAATAGGGAGACATATGTGATCACTGCATCATACATATTAGATGGTAAATAAAATTTAATAAAGAGCAAAGACCTTTTTCCTGTTAGGGAATAAATTTGAGCATAATTGCAAATTAAAATTTTATCTGAGAATATCTGTGTCTTACAGACATTCTATAATGAAGAAAAAATGAACTATTTTCTAGTGTAAATCTTATTTTAAGTCTTAATGATGTATATGTGTGTGTGTGTGCAGAACAAAATAGGTATAATTACCTTATCTATTCCATTATATTTTACTATCTCTTATACATGTGATTAAAGTTGCTCCCTTTAAAGTATTGTCATAGGGAGACTTTGACACTTATTTCAGGGATTCCACATTTAACCAATAAGTTTTTTTTGGAAAGCTTAACTTAGATTTACCATACCAATTAGTTTTTAACTGTTTGTTTGTGTTTGTGTGTGAATAATCAGTTTGTGAGAAAAATTAGTCTCATTAACTTAGACACTACTTCAGCATGATAAGCATAAATAGTCTTTTCTAGCTTAACCACTTGGAATGTACAGACTTGACCCTGAACAATTTTACTTTTAGATGATTTTATGCCACTGATATCAAAGAAATATATTCTCATCTCAGAATGCAATTCCAAAACAAGAGTTCCAAAAATTACAACAGCATCATATTTGGAGGACTGATTTCCATAAGATGAATTATGTCTGGTACTCATTAATTTTTTTCAAAATGAAGCATGACTTACAGTAACATGCACAGATCGTGTGCCGTTTAAAAATTTTGAAATGTGCATTCACCTTTGTAACTTACACCCTTATCAAAATACAGAACATCTCATCACCACAGGGTTTCTCCTGCTCTGTTACATCATCCCCTGAATTGAAGCCCCACCCCTGACCCCCTTCATGGCTACCCAGGCAACCACTGCTCTTGATTTCTATCACCATAGTTTAGTTATTCCTCCTCCGGAATGCCATATAAGTGGCATCATCACATATTCCCTCTATTGTTTCTGGCTTCTTTCCTGCAGAATGTTTTTTGAGGTTCATCCATGATGTTGCATGTATCAGCAGTTCATTTCTTTTTATTGCCGAGTATGAATATTTTTGTGAGCTCTTGTTTTCTGATGTGAGTTAAAACTATGTGAGAAGACTGAATTATCTTCTTAGAAGTTACAGAATAAGGCTATACTTGAGGATTTTCTCCTCCACACAGGTCACTTTATTCTATAACACGAAGTATATCTATGTAAACAAAATTATTCTAATCACAATGAAAACTACTAGTTCAAATATTGTACTATAAATATTTTAGGAAAGACACTGTATCAGGGTATTAGAGTTTTTAACTAGTTCAAATATTTTACTATAAATATTTTAGGAAAGACATTGTATCAGGGTATTAGAGTTTTTAGTATATACATAGTTAACATTCATTTTATTAAATACCTATTGGAAGCCTACTACATGGCGGACATAATACTATAAAAATTTTCTCATGTTTTGAAATGATATATAAAAGCTCTAGAAGAAACGAAGTATTAGTAACTGATCTAAATCTCTGTATTTATTTATAATTGATAATTACCAGTTTTAGTATTAATCTGTCACTTTATAGGCTGATGCAAATGAAAAAGTTATTTGTGAAGATACAGGATCTGAGAAAAGTGAGTTCCTATACATCATTTTTCAAAAACTGTCCTGGAGGCTTTCTTTGCTGCTTGTTCTTGAAAAATGGACTCCATGGGGTTGAGGCATCATGGAGATTTTAATTGAGTTTTAATTAAATGTTTTCCATGGTTTTGCATAATAAGGAGATAGTATCAAATCTAATTCCTGAAAAATCTAACATGCATCCTGGTAATCAACACATGAGGAAACTCTAAGCATCCACATATAATTTAGTGCTATTTTGATTAAGTGCATTTTAAAAGGATAATCCTTACACAGTTTCTGAATACATTCATTAAAATTGGTGAACTTAGTAGAACACTCTAGGGAAGAAATTTTTTAATAAAACTTCAAATTTTTGTTGGTTTGATATACTGACAATTTAATAATTTAATGTCTCTGAAATTATTTTGTGTATTTTATTTGCTAATTTGTAAAAGTATTACATAAGCACTCTTGGATTTTTAAAAGTCTAAGGACATAGAATATAAAGTGTCGCATCACTTTCAAATGTGTGAACATAGTAAGAGTTGCCTAAACTATTTGTTTGTAATTGGGGGTAATAATATATTCAGACCATAGAATTGTAAGGCTTACCCGAGATGGGATCTCAAAGTATTTCACTCTTACACCTTGGGTAGAAGGCATACTTTAGGCCTTATATCCAAATGAAGTTATATGGATAGTTACAAACATTAACTAACAGGATTGAACATATAAAATATATCACAGTTTTTTCATTGCTTCATTTTTAATACATTACAAACCTTAAGCAATTGAAAGTGTCCTGTGCCCTTGACCTTTAAGAGACGAGTTTAAAAAACTTATAACATGTAACATAATCCAATTGGCCAAACATATGTTGAGTTTTAACTATTTGCTAAGGATTGTATTAAGTACTAGCAGTACAAAGATGAATAATGCAGGATTCCTCACTTCCTTTGCCTTATTCAGCTTTTTTCCTTACTCCTTTTAGTTTTTCATTCAATAGATATTTTTTCTCCTAATTTTAAGGTCTGCCTTTTAACTGTAAATGGCTAGATTGGACTACATGGTGTCTAAGTTTTCCCCCAATTCTGCGATTCTGTGCCTTCTAAATGTATGCCTTGAATGCTAACATGGATATGTGCAACGAGGCAGGTTTTGCTTAGACTTGCAGCAAGTTTGAAATTCGTCTATATCCACATTTAAGAAACTCAGCTTCGGAGTCAGATGGGCCTAGGTACAAATATTTACCACTTAGGTGTATTTTATAAAGTGGGGATAAAAATACTACTTCCTTTATAAAGCATTATGAAGACTGTATGAGATAATGCATGTAAGAGACTTAAACAGGTGTGTTCAGAATATAATAAACTCAAAATAAGTATTAGTCATTATTCTTCAGGCAGTATAAATATAGGTAATTTACTTCTCTGGAAAAATATTCCTAAGTGTTCGCAAGTTAGGTAAAGTGCATTTGTCCTTATTTTACAAGAGAAGTTAGTGAACTTTAATGAGGATGACAGAATAAATGTATTTTCTGTCTGTGCTAGTCATGTTCTTGTCAAGAGCTATGCTCAGAGATTCTTTGTTGGTGGCAGACTATCTCACAGTGGAATCATCTTACATCTCGTATTTTCATTGCTTAGCACTGTGCTGAAAACAACAGCTCTACCATGTTTGCCCAATGAGCAAATGACTGGCTGGATGAATGGATGAAAATGATTGCTGTTAATACACTAAATATAAAACAAAAATTTGCCTGAGGCAATATTAGTAAATAGTTAATAGAGACAAGATTTTAGCTTTTACTACTTGTTGGTACTTTTACATAATTTCCTAATCCTCTATTTCTTACAATGATGCATACACATGGACAACGTTGCAGTATAGTGGCTTCACAAAATGTGATGCAATCATATTTTTTACTTATTGATAACAAGAATCCCAAGTAAGAAATGCAGTAGTTAGCATTAATTTTCCTATTTTATTTTCAGAAAATGCAGGACCATAAAAAAATAGATGACCTAGTATGACAACTGATTTTTTTTTTTTTTTTTTTTTTTAGGGGAGGCATAAAGGTTAATTTAATGATAGTCAGACTATAGTACATGGTCTAGCAGTGGTGTAAACAAAGTCCAATGGGAACAAAAAAGGAAAACTTAAGTCTTCCTGGAGTCATACAAGAGATCATCCTAGACAAGATGGTTTTATTTGAGCTGCTTTGAAAGATGAGTGGGAATATGGCAGGTGGAAAAAGAACAAAAGGAAATAATAGGGAGAGGAAATAGAATGACCACATGCCATAAAGTTGTAAAAGACCATAATTTGGAAATGGTGGTGGCCAGAGCACAACTTTTTTTTTTTTTTTTACATGGATGGCTTCCATTTTAATTTTTTTGCATTACTGTTCAAGAATCTCCATACATTGCTGATGATAGTGATGAAAGCAGATGTCCTTGCTTGTCCTAATCTCACAGGGAAATCAGTCAGTCTTTCATGATTTTTTTTTTCTTTTTTAAAAAATTTTTTTTTTGCACACAAAACAATAAACATTTTCTAAAAGTACATACAAACAAAAAGATGCATATCAAACATATTAGGAAGGTTGCACATGGGAAGATGGGGAATAGAAATGGGGGGTGGGAATTAAAGGAAATAAATGAGAGAGGGACTTTGTATGGATCAATGATAATAACTCAATCCTCTATTTGACAAAGAAGAAGGAGAAGGAAGAGGAAGAAAAAGAAAGTGGGATAAAGGATCAGAAAGGGAGGAAAATAGAAAAAATTAGAGTATGACTCCAGGGTAGACCTGTTTTGTTGTCGCTTGGTTGGTTGGTTGGTTTGTCAGTTGTATTTTTCATATGTTTCGCCATGTTGGCCAGGCTGGTCTCGAACTCCTAGCCTCAAGGGATCAACCTGCCTCGGCCTCCCAGAGTACTGGGACTACAGGCGTGAGCCACCACGTCCAGCCCCCACATTGCTTCTGGCCTCTGTGGTAGACCTCCCAGACAGGGCGGCCGGGCAGAGGCGCTCTCCACATCCCAGACGGGGCGGCCAGGCAGAGGTGCCCCTCACTTCCCAGACGGGCGGCCGGGCAGAGACGCTCCTCACTTCCTAGACGGGGTGGCGGCCGGGCAGGGGGCTCCTCACCTCTTTCCAGACGGGGCGGCTGGGCAGAGGCGCTCCTCACTTCCCAGACGGGGCAGCCGGGCAGAGGCGCTCCTCACTTCCCGGACGGGGTGGCACCCTGAGAGGCCAAGTGGGAGGCGGAGGCTGCAGCGATCCAAGACCACGCCACCGCACTCCAGCCCGGGCAACACCGAGCACCGAGTGAGCGAGCCTCTGTCTGCAGTCCCAGCACCTCGGGAGGCCGAGGCGGGCAGACCACTGGAGATCAGGAGCTGGAGACCAGCCTGGCCGACATGGCGAAACCGTGCCTCCAGCCAAAGGAGGAAAACGAGGGAGGGGTGGTGGCGCGCGCCGGCAATCTGAGGCAGCCCGCAGGCCAGGGCACGAGCATCATGAGAAAAGAAAGAAGATAGGAAGGAAGGAAGGAGGGAGGGAGGGAAGGAAGGAAGGAAGGAAGCAATAAAGGAAGGAAGGAAGGAAGACAACTGATTTTTTTTTTGAGAGACAACTGATTTTTAATCGATCCAGTAAATGTTACCCTGTTTCAGAGAGAGGTGCTTCTTTCCCAAAGTTATAGTGTTATCTCACCTATTCATAGCAAAGATGTCCTTATGATTCTAAGATGCACTTTCCAGTAGTGCCCTGGAGCTCTTTTGCATTCCCATGGACCTGTTATGATTATGGAACCCCATTAAGAAGATTCCCTTTGAGATATTGAGATGAAAAATCCAGAATGTATATCATTAAAAGTTATAACATTGGACCTCAATCATGCTTCCCTTTCTATATCTTTGATCTTAATGATCTGAGTTTGGACCAGTAAGGTATTATGCTCTTAGAGCAGCTGCTGGGGTATAAAAGAGCATTTTAGAGAAGGATGGAGATTGTGAAATATGAATTGAAATCAGGGCTAGTGAAGTTAATTCAGCAGCTGTGTATAAAGAAGCATTTTGATGTCTAGTATGGTAATGCACCAATACTTATCGTCAGATAATTTTAATTAAGCAAACAAAGTATTAAAAATTAGAAATATTGTTTAATTAAACCTTAAAGTATAAAAAATTAGAAATATTTTTAGACTTTTCTCCTCTATATTTTGTATGTGGAGTCAGATAGAAAGTAGAAATATAATAAGGACCTAAAAAACTGCCAGTAGGAAAATCAGTTGAAATAATCCAGATGCTTCTATTATTTTAAAGGTCAAATCTAGTTTGCTCTTAAAGCCCAGAGTAGTGTGAGAGGAGATGTTTAATAAATCTTGGAATTTGGTAGTAGAATGAAAGTGGTGAATTTAGAGACCTTAAGCTTGGTTGCTTGGATTTTCACATTATGCCATCTAAGAGTGGAAAAGATTTCTTCCAGCTGTAAAATTGTTGGTTAAAAGAAATGTCACACTTTAACTTTTTTCCTTTTTGAATCCATATGCTCTGAATGTTACCAGATTTTCAGATTTCAGGAACTGAAGGCTTTTTATTCCTAGGACAGGCTTGCAGGAACTACTATAATGCAAATTCATCCCCATAACTCTCCTAAAATACATGTATTTTTCTTTGGAAATACCAACTCTTGGATAGCAAGAATAATTTCCTTGTGGCCTTCACAGCTTTTGGCTTTTGTCTGAAAGATCCAGAAAGTGCAGAGGTTATGATGTATTGCTTTAGTGACAGGAACACTTGTCCCTTAGGATTGACATTTCAGGAACTTCTTCATGTGTTACAAAGCCACATGCAGAGAGTGTTTGAAAGTCACTGGATAGTTGACTTCACCCACAGGGAGAGTGACAGGGACCTGGAGTAAAGCCTTTTCAGTGAAAACCTTTAGGCATAATTAGATTATTCTAGCAGGTAGCGGATTCATGTCAATCCAGCCGTCTCCAGAGGTTGCTCAGGGCTACCAGTCTCACATGACAGCTTTCACTGGCTGGTTGCCACTGAACTCCGAGTTAACTTCAGGGACCTTTTGAACTGCCTTCAGGGTGTGGCACAAGAATGCAGCAGGCTCAAGAGATTTTAAAGATTCATTCTCCATATGAGTTGGCCCTAGGGATTCAGAGAGAAACTGAGATGGTGGCAGTAATTCTAGGGCCCTGTGACATGTAAGCTATCTATAAAATACTGATGCAATGTATAATGAGCTATTCTGGTGTTAGTGGATTAGTGTGCCAATCCTGGCATAATAAACACAAAATATTTATGAAATGCTTAACTGACATGTATTTGAAATATACATCAAATATTGCTATCAAAAGAGGGCTGATACTATGTTATAGGTTAGTTGGGTTTACATAATCTTTGCTTGAACATTGTTATTATGGGAAGCATGGTTTTAAAGGAACAGTTCAATTACATAATCATTAGTTCTCTTATGCACAAATATTTAGAGGGATTTTGTGACAAACATGTTAGGTGCTTACCCGTTATCTGTTTTCTTCCATTGTTGTTTAGCCCAAGACAATGTAAGCCTTTTATGACCTTCCTGTTCCTTACTTTCTCAGCCATGAGATCCCATTCTGACCAATGA
This sequence comes from Symphalangus syndactylus, assembly GCF_028878055.3. NCBI lineage: Eukaryota > Metazoa > Chordata > Mammalia > Primates > Hylobatidae > Symphalangus > Symphalangus syndactylus. Next base: position 69,973,322 of record NC_072439.2, read on the forward strand.
GGTCTAAGGTCCAAGGGCTATGGTAGTTCTTGGAAAAGCCTTTACATTCTTGGTAAGTGTGAACACACATAGTTGGCTTAGCCAATCTGGTCATCTTTGCTTTCATCTGTTTGTTGTTTCATTTAGAAGTTGAATTAATGAGTACAACTCCCTCATACTTCTGGCTATGGGAGGTACATAAACTCTTAGTTATTTAAGGCATTTTGAAATCATGGTTGCAAAGTGGCTGCCATGCCTTTTAGGTATCACATTTTTCCTTGGGTTAAAAACAAAGCCCATCATGACTGATGTCCTTTTAGATGTCACTGGCCATAACTGGTTCACATAGCTAGAAAAGCAGAGCACAAACATAGGAAGTGCCTGTATCCCTGTTGTCTTCATTTAGTAGTTGAATCTATGAGTTCAACTGCCTACCTCTGAACTTTCATTATTTGTTTAAAGCATTGTAATAATACTGTATGCTATTTTCAGCTGAACATGTGACAAAATAAGTAGAATTTGGAGGGAGGAGAATATCTGAAAGTTAGGAAGGGTATGACTGAAGGATGAGCTAATGAGTAGATTGTCTGAAGTGGATCAACTGTTCTCTAAAGTAGTGGAAAGTCAGTTATTAAATCCATAAAAGGCTTTATCATAAAATGAAAATCTATTCTAGCATTATTGTAAATATTAATAAAATTACTATGTAAAACATTTTGCTAGTCCATTTATTATGTTTTCTAAAAGTATTTTCTCAACCAGTATTTAGGAAACACTTCTAACTATGTAAACAACTCTTATGTAGACAAAGTGGTAGAAGGTAGAGGATAAATAACCCAAAATGCTAATCTTAAGATGTCTGTGTTTGTATTGAGCAATCAGGAAACATTTTGCAGCATATCTGCTTGCTCTGAACTGAATGGAAGGGCTCCAGGGCTGCATCAGTCAGGTTAATTTATTCATGGATTATTAATTATTAATTATTAATTATATGTGACTCTAGTAACCCACCATTTATAAAAAATTGCTTTGTGTTTAAATTTAGGTTAGATATATTGATAAATAACAACTAGAGAACATATTTTACACATCCAACCTTAAGGGTTCTTATTGTTCTTTAAAACTGATTATAATAAGATGTTTGGAGCAAGATTTGGCCTAAAGGCCAATGAATTTGAAATACCTCACTAAACCAAAGAAGAATTGATTTAGAAATGGCAAATTTCATAATAAGCTACTATCCTAAGTGAAAAAAAAATCAGTCTGTTGTGTCAAAATGCTTTTTTTCTCATTCAGATTCATGCTGGTGACTATTTCATTACTGCATAGGAGCCCAGTGTGGGTGAAATGTTACAAATACTAACAGTGAAGAAATCTGGTTCTCTTAAGTCTGTGTTTTTGGCTGAAGCTACAAAGTTTCCCAGTGGTGTCTGTTATAAAGTAACATGCAGGACTTGGCAGCAAGTTACAGATAACAAGACTTCCATCCCAAAGACTGTCCAAGCCACATGCTAAATTTTGCCCATCTGTCACCAGTCTCCTCTGTCCCATGTCAGAGTAAAATTTGGAAACTGGTGACGTTGGAGGTACTTGTTACGCCTGGCAGAACAAAACCCAAAGGTCTTATTGCTCATGACAGTTCAGATGTACTTGAACAGTAATTACTGTTCATATGGAGTTCTTTGCCATGTTCTTCTGTTTCATGACTTCCCATCTTCCTTTAGATGTTCCCAGTATACGGGGTACTGAATATTAGAAGCAGCAATAAATGGTACCACAAATTATTTTTTTTAATTTATTTTATCAAAGAATGCTAGTACAAACCTAACATTTGATGGACTATGTTTGTTGCATATTACACAGCTAGGTAAGGCTAAGTAATACAGAATTAATAACCATATTTTCAGAGAAATATTTAACATATTTTGGTTTTATGAGTATATAATTGAAAACATCACATTAAAAGTTATTAATTTATACACAATATGAATGAATCTCAGAAACAAAGTGTTGAATAAAAGAAGCCAGACACAAAAAAGTACATACAGTATGATTCTACTCATATAAAGTTCAAAAACAGGCAAAACTAGTGTGTGTTCTAAAACAAAAGGGTAGCGATTATTCTTGGGATAGTACTTGAAAGTGGGGCAAAGTAGGGGCTGCTGCTATGTGAGTGACATTCTCTTTCTTGTTCTAGCTAAAGGTTACATGATGCATTTATATTGTGGAAACTGATCCCACTGCATGTTGATAGTTTGTATACTTTGTTTGAATATCATTCTTCAATTGAAAAAGTAAAAGAAGAATTAACTTGTAAAATAAAATAACAGTTATTTTAGAAAAAATACACAAAACCACAATAAAAATTATTTTTCAACATAATTCAGAATTAATGATAATTATTTATGGAACACATCTGTGTTAGACATGGTTCTAAGTGTTTGAGTTACGTTACTTTCCTTAGTGATTACACCATCTTAGAGGTGTTGTTTATTCTATTTGTTAAAGAGGAATTGGGATTTGGGATTTAGAGAAATTAAGCAGCTTGCTCAAGGCCATATCTCAAGTTAGGAGTTGTGTGTAAATTTGAACATTTGTTTGTTTAACTTCAGCAAGGAGGAGAAGCTTTCGCACTGTGCCACGTGCTTCCACTAACCATCACAGTTGCACATTGAGACAAATTAATTTCAGACTCTGGACTGAATTTTCATTTTGAGGATGAGCAGTTTTCTTCTTAGATTGAACTTTCCATTTCCATGATAATCAATGATTGTTATTATAAACTTTATCCTCAGTCTGTACTGGGGTTTTATATAGCTCAAGAGGGAATCAAATATAAAGCAGTAATAGTTGTTTAAAACTAAAGTTTGGAAAGGCCAAAAAAGATTAGTAGTCTTTCGTAGACAATCCTAATGGGTAAAGTTGGGGATATTTTGATTTGTCCGCCTCATTTATTTTTTATTATTTTAGGAAGCTGCTTCCTAGTATTGGCCTTTGTACTTCTAAAACTTTTGGTTGAGAGAAAAAAAAATGGAAGATGGTAAGATAAAATTCCATGAATTTAAGAACAGTGATTTTAAATTTAATAGGGCTATATTGCATAATTAGATTTTAAGAACCCGATAGTCTAATAAACCACATTTTATTTCTCATTAGAAAACTGATTTCTTCCCATTGGCCATACACAAGTCCTGAAGGAGTAAGTGCTAGGGAAAAAGGGATATGATGTAGATGGGTCTATACCTTGGGGAAGACAGGCATTAACTTTTGTGCAAATCAGAATTGCAAGTTAAAGAAGGGAAACATTAATGTTGTATAGTTTGAAAAGCACTTCTTCATCTCGTTTTACCCTCGTGATTCTGAGATCAGTATCATGTTATGTCCATTTTACAGATTAGGAATCTGAGGCTCAAAGAGGCCAATTAGCACAAACACATTTACCCAGTAGGTAACAGACTGTGGGAATGAAGGGGAGGAAAATTAATTATTGCTAGATAAACTAGGAAGGCTTTATAAAGAAATGCATGGTTAGGTGCTTCAGGAACAAGTCAGATTTAAACACAAGAAAGTAAGGGGAAGGGCACTTTCCCTTACCTTGGCTCTGAGAGCCAAAACCCTAAATGCAGGAGAAAGCATGTCTCTTCTGGTCTGTGGTCAGGCATCCACTGTGGGTGAAAAACAGGTTTCAGAGCCATTGTAGTTTGGCTGGCAATAAAATTATTTTGTGAGCACATCATGGAGGTCTGATTCTGTAGGCTCTAGAAGGAGAGACCCGTGTGTGTGTGAGAAAACACCAATATTGTGGGTGGGTAAAATAAGTAAAGAGATAGAAGAAAAGAAACCAGGTAGTGAGTTATGACAATGGCGTAATGTGGGCTTCAATTAGGATGAAGTGGTAGAAACAGGAAAAGAAAAGGTGGAAGGAAGATTGAAGGGCACTCCAATGGTCATTGTTTCCTAAGGAGGCCCAGTACTGCTGCCTTTATATAACTTTCTATTTGATTACCATCACAGAGGAATCCTGAGGAATCTCATAAAAAATTTTCATTATAACTCTATTTACTCACTATTTTGAGAAGATGGGGTAAATTTATTAAAATTACAGCAAGAGTAAATGCGGTACTTTTCACTTATTCAGATTATTTTTTGTTTTATATAGATACATCATGAAATCCAAGTTTGAATTGTAAAGCTTTGGCTTTTTGAAGCTTTTGAAGTAAATGTGACTTGCTGTATCACACACAGATATGACTTCTTATATTTCTAGCTTGTGCACCTGGAATATTTGATACTCAGAGCAGATTTTTTTAAATATCCTCTTTTCTATATAACAAGATTACTTTTTAGTAATAGGGCAATATCAGTAATATTATTACTTTTTGATTTGTTCTTTAGGTTCAAAACAACAATGAAATTAGAGTACATTTTAATTTTAAGGTTTAATTCAAATATTATAAATTGTTCTACAAATGCAATAAAATTAATAGTAAGCAAATGAAAATGTTACACCTTAGAGTTTGTACTGTTTCATTGATTTAAACACAAAATTCCAAGTAGGCACATAGGATGACAGAATTAAGGTAATTTAAGTTCTGATTCTTCTTTACAAAGACTGCACTACTATTGCTTATTTTGAAACAGATAGTACTACATGTGTTAGAGACACAAATTGCAGACAAAGCAAACTCAGATGACTCTGAACTATTATAAAAATTACACTTGTTGGCTGGGCATGGTGGCTCACGCCTGTGGTCCCAGCACTTTGGGAGACTGAGGTGGGTGGATCACCTGTGGTCAGGAGTTTGAGACCAGCCTGGCCAACATGGCGAAATCCTGTCTCTTCTAAAAATACAAAAAAATTAGCAGGGCATGGTGGCACATACCTGTAATCCCAGGTACTCAGGAGGCTGAGGCAAGAGAATTGCTTGAACCTGGGAAGCAGAGGTTGCAGTGAGCCGAGATTGTACCATGGCACTCTAGCCTGGGAAACAGAGGGAGATGTTGTCTTAAAAAAAAAAAAAAAAAAAAAATTACACTTCTAATGAGTATGTGTAGTTTAGTTCTTATCTATTAGAGATTAGGTCTTATCTATTAGAAATAAGTGGAAGTTAATTGTATGTTGGTTGTTCTCCAAACTTCTATGCAGAATACCATGTTTATGAAAGGGTGCGTAATTGCCAATTTGAAACTCATGCATAGTATTAAACTCAATAATAACTATATAGTTGTTTAGACATTAGACCAATAAAATATTTTTAGGATGTTTGGTCAGTGAGATTTAATGGGTATGTGGTGATCATAAAAAGCTAATCAACATATCATCAGCCCTATGAATGGTTTTAGATTATCTGCAGGCAGCGCACCCCTTAATTGCCTGTGCCTGGAGAAAACTGCTTCCTCTGCCCTACCTTTGTCTGCCTAATGCACTGCCTTAACTAACGCCTTTTTTCTTGTGAAATGAATTTTTCCTTCACCCTGCCTCCTGACATATGTCTTCCTTACCTCCCATTCTCAATCAGATACCACCTACATTATTTGATTTCCATGACTGAATGCTGTCTCCTTCCTTTGAACTCACAATGTACTATTTTCATTACTCTGTAGACCACCTAGTGATATTAACTTTGCAAGGATGGTTGCTGAGAGTAGAGTCATACTTATTTTTCATTTTTCAGCACCTAGAATTGAACACTTATTATCAATCAGCCAAACCAGTCCGTACACACTTGATATTGCTTAAACCAAAAGGAAACTATTACAGTGACTCCGTTTGTTTTTGCTTTGTCGTCATTGTTATAGAGACTCAAAAATAGGATTTGGGGGATATTACATGAAAGCCTTTAACTCAGTATGCATACTTAATTTCATATTTGGTTCTAGAAAAGTCTAAACTTATTTAACATTTCTATCTTCCTCCAGAACAACATGAGGAACTCTGCTGCAATCCAGCCTCACTCCTCTTCTCCTACTATCTTACTAATGTCTGCAATTTTTCTTCTACATATATTTTTAAAGCCCTCTGAATTAGTTTTTTTACACTCAGTGTCTAGTAAGAATTACCAGTAGATTTTGGCCAGGCGCAGTGGCTCATGCCTATGATCCCAGTTCATTGGGAGGCCGAGGTGGGCAGATCACGAGGTCAGGAGTTCAAGACCAGCCTGACCAACATGGTGAAACCCTATCTCTACTAAAAATACAAAAAAAATTAGCTGGGCATGGTGGCACGTGCCTGTAATCGCAGCTACTCAGGAGGCTGAGGCAGGAGAATCGCTTGAACTCAGGAGGTGGAGGTTGCAGTGAGCTGAGATAGTGCCATTGCACTCTAGCCTGGGCGACAGAGCGAGACTCCATCTCAAAAAAAAAAAAAAAAAAAATCACCAGTAGATTTTATAATTACTTTTGTTACTGTTTTATACATCTCATTTCTTCTTTCCATGTTTTTTTAAATTTCTTCTTTCCATGTTTTGTTTTTGTTTCTTCCTAAAGAATATCCTTTAGTAATTCTTGCAGGGAGTATCTGTTGCCAGCGAACACTCCTTAGTTGTATGTATGGAGGGTTCTTTGTCTTATCATCACTGATGAAACTTAGTTTAGCTGGGCATAAAATTTTAGACTGTTACTACTTCTCAGCATTTTTGAATATTCTGGCTACTGTTGTAGTTGATGAGATATATGCTGCCAGTTTAAGCATCAATTGCCAATAGATAATTTATCTTTGTCTTAGGAGGCTTTTAAAGTTTTCTCTTTACCCTTAATGCATTCTAGTTTTCTTATAATGCATCTAAATATGAATTTACTTTTAATTTATCTGGCTTTCTTCCAGTTTTTGCTATCTGAGAATACATTTTTCTTCTTTCTTTTTCTTTCTTTCTTCTTTCTTTCTTTCTTTCTTTCTTTCTTTCTTTCTTTTCCTTCCTTCCTTCCTTCTTTCTTTTTCTTTCTTTCTCTTTCTTTCTTTCCTTCCTTCCTTCCTTCCTTCCTTCCTTCCTTCCTTCCTTCTTTCTTTTCTTTTCTTTTCTTTTCTTTTCTTTTCTTTTCTTTTCTTTACTTTTCTTTTTTCTTTCTGTCTTGCTCTGTCCCCCAGGCTGGAGTGCAGTAGGGTGATCTTGGCTCACTGCAAACTCTGCCTCCTGGGTTCAAGTGATTCTCCTGCCTCAGCCTTCTGAGTAGCTGGGGTTACAGGCGTGTGCCACCGTGCCCAGCTAATTTTTGTATTTTTATTAGAGATGGTGTTTCACCATGTTGGCCAGGCTGGTCTTGAACTCCTGACCTCAAAATCTGCACCCTTCAGCCTCCCAAAGTGCTGGGATTACAGGTGTGAGCCACTGTGCCTGGCCAAATTTTACTTCAGTTCTTAAAAATTCTCAGGCATCATTATGTTTCTTTTTAAAAATATTGGTTTTTCATTATTCTCTCAACTTGCTACTTCTGGAACTCCTGTTAGTGATATGTGGGAGCGGAGAGACATCTGTAGTGCTCACCAATATTGGAATAGTTATTTCTTCAAGGACATATGTGTGACTATCCATCTTAGCCCCTTGCAGTTAAGCAGAACTGTGTAACTAATTATGGACAATAAAATGTGAGAGAAGTGATGTGTATTATTGCCAAGTTGAAGCAAGGAAAAGCCCCTGCACAACTCTCTAGTCTCTCTTTTCTGCTGCTTTAGCAATTATGACAGAGGGCCCGAATGAATGGTAAACTTCTATGAAGCTACTGATATTTGGGAATATTTGCTACTGCAATGTTGACTCTCCTGAGTAAAATGGAAAGCCTCTCAAGCTAATCCACATGTTACCTAAAATTCTCTTACATAGTTGTCATTTACTTGTTTCTCTGATATAATCTTCCAGTTCAGTAATTTTTTCTTTAGCTGTGTTCAGCTCAGGATTAGTCTCTTTTTCAGTTTTAATTTTAGTTATGGTAATTTTCTTTCTAGCATTTATAACTCCATCTTCATTATAACCATGTTCTCAGTTTATAATAATAATTTACAGTCTTTTATACTTGAATTATGTTATTTCTATTTATTTCTACAAATATTTTAAACAGTTATTTGTACATTATTTTCAGATTTTTATTATTTGCATTTCCCCAAAATGAACTCTTTCAATTGTTTAGAATGTGAGCTATATTTTGTGGCATTTTCCTCATATGAGATTAAATTTTTGTTTGCTAATTCCTTTTGAGTAACAGATTTTTAGTTGTGGTTCTTGTTGCTGTTGTTTGTTTTGTATTTCTTTTCTCTTGGAGGTTCTATATGTTGCCTACTAGTTTTGCCATTACCTGCATCCAGCTCCTCTTTATTCAGAACTAGGCCACACCCTGGCATTTTGGGTCTCCAGTCTGGCAGGGGTACTGATATTTTATAAGTCTTGTGGCTAACTCAGAGAATAACAGGATCCAGAATGAGAAGTAATCTTGGCTCCAATTGCTGCCCTGACTGCAGCTTGACGTAGTCTCAGTGCTGGGTAATAGTTACCATTTTTTGTCAAGGCTCCTCTCATAAGTCAGGGAAACTAAACCCAACCTCTGGTTTTACATCCTGAGTCTAGTCCCTATCTCTTGACACAGACGGAGCACTTTGAGTTCCTGTTATTCTCCTCCCTCACCCCATTTTGAAATTTCTTATTGCCAGTCCAAGAGCCTAGTAAGTTATACTGCTGTTTTGCATTTCTGTTATAGAATGTTGATCTTGTTTCTGAGTTCAGTTTTTTCTTTTTAAATATTATATATAATATATATAAATATGTAAATATGTGTCTGTATGTGTATGTATGTGCATGTTTCATTGCTTTGGATCTGAAGGAGGGGGAATGAGTGTTTATACCTGCACTCACAATTTCATCTTAATAAGGAGTCAAAGTCTAATTCAAATGAGATTAGTTCTCTGGCTCATCATATGGTGATCCTTCTTTTATTACCGATTACAGATACTTCATTTTGATTTAGTTCCCTTTCAGTGGATTTCACTTAATTTTTTAAAGATTCTCTGAGAAATGAGGGGTTTTTTGGTGTGGATTGAGGCAAATGACTGAGTCTGAAAGGCCATCATAGTAGCTTCATGAGAATCATTAAAAGCACCTACCACTCAACTTTATCCTTTGCTAAAGCAAATGGGTTTATGGATTAACTCAGCATTTAAGTCTTCCTATACTTTTTGACCCTTCATTTAGTAGTAGAATTAATAATAACTTAAGAGAAAGATAAATGAAGAGATGTGAGAACATCAGGAGTAAAATCACTTAATAAAATGTTGGTGGAGCTAGTGAAGATTATGACACATCCATTTTCTGTGTTACTGTGGGTGAGATGAAATCTGATTTTATTTTATTGTATGTGGGTGCCACTCTCTGAAGTTGCATAGAATATAAAATGCAGTGTTTTCAAAGGAGTGCCCATGGAGATAGAACAATGTTTTTGTTTCAAGATTAGCTTTTCTTTTATCTGTCTTTTGCTGAGTGTTTACTAACACACATGTGTCTCCTTTGGGAATATTTTATAGGGAATCAACAACATCTAAAACAATTTTAGGGATAATTTTTCACATTGTCACAGAATACCTTCTTTTACTAAAATACTTTAAAAAAAGTAAGCTCTCTGGCCGGGTGTGGTGGCTCGTGCCTGTAATCCCAGCAGTTTGGGAGACTGAGGCGGGTGGGTCACCTGAGGTCGGGAGTTCGAGACCAGCCTGGCCAACATGGTGAAACCCTGTCTCTATTAAAAAAACAAACAAAAATTAGCTGGCTGTGGTGGCGGACGCAGTAATCCCAGCCAATCGGAGGCTGAGGCAGGAGAATCACGTGAACCTGGAAGGCAGAGGTTGCAGTGAGCCAAGATCATGCCACTGCATTCCAGCCTGGCAGCAGGGTGAGAGTCTGTCAAAAAAAAAAAAAAAAAATCGTTTACTTGCTATTATATTATTCCCTCTTTATCAAAAAAAAAAAAAATGGATAATCATTTTGGTGGAAATAGTTTTAAAACATATGGCTTACATTTTACCTCTGTACTGAGTTGAATAGTGTTTCCCCAAAATTTATGTCTACTCAGAACCTTTGACTTATTTGGAAATGAGGTTATTTGCAGATGTATTCAAATTAAAATGAGGTCATACCATATTAGAGTGAGTACTAATTCAGTGATCAGTAGGAACAGGGAAATTTGGATACAGACACAGAGGAGAGCGACATATGAAGAAAGAGACAGATTGGAGTGATGCATGTACAGGCCAAGGAATGCCAAAGATTGCTAGCAATCATCAGAAGCTAGGATAGAGGCATGGAAAAGATTTTCTCTCAGAGGCTCCGGAAGGAACCAACCCTGCTGATGCCTTGGTTTTGGACTTCTAGCTACCAGAACTGTGAGAGAATAAATTCCTGCTATCTTAAGCCTCCCAGTTGGTCGCACTTTTGTTGTGGAAATCCTAGGAAACTAATATACCATTTTACACAACATATTCTAAATGTAATGCAGCTTTTATCTATGTTATAAACAATTTCTGCTTTGTTTTCATGCCATGAGGTTCTAAGGAGCCTTTGAAGTCATTGCATTGGATTTACGTTGCCCTTAAAGAAAGTAAACAAGGTAATTTTGCTATCCTTGCCGGGCATTCTGTTGTCTTGTCAACAGCTATTATGTTTCTTTATATAGCTTTCCCTTTTTCTTCCTTTGTGTCTATGCAGCTGTTGCACTCCAAGAACTGAAGGTTTCCAGGAGAAAAAAGAAACCCAACCAACCAAAGTTTACTAAATCAGTTATTGAATTTCACCTACAATTCTTAGTCTATGGGCTCAAGTTTGAGAGTCGTTGGTTTCCTAATGTATATTGGCCATAGTTGCTCTGGGAAAAATGGTGGGTGGGTGGTTGGTGGTGGTGGTGGTGGTGGTGGTGGTGGTAATGCTTACTGTCAAAAACAGATTGGGAAATGCTGCCTATGGCACTTCTCCTCTGGCAAATTTATACTCTCTTACAAGATATATTCAAGACTTTCAGAAGTTTTAAAGTAACAAACCTTATTGAAACTAACACTTGACACCAGAACCCTTTCTTTGTTGTCATCTATTAATATCTCATGATTCTACAGAAATCACTTTGAGGAACACATTTAAAGAGAAAAATGTCTGTTTCTTACTAAGCAGTTTTCTCTAAGCTCACAGCTGACACGTTTTTTGGGGCTTTCAACTCAGACTTTGTTTTGAATATTTGAGGTTACCAAAAGCAGGAGGGTCAGAAACATGATGAGTTATTCTAATTTGTTTTTAACAGTAATTAATCTTCCTAAAGTACTCTTTATTTAGATAGGATTTTGTTTGTTGTTTGTTTGGGGCCATTTTGCATGTATTTTCCTGTCACAATCTAGGTGCTAAGAAAGATTAAATAAACTTCTATTTGGAAAATTCTGTGTAAAACTGAAGTCAAAGACAGATAAGCAAACAGTACAGTTGGACTACCTGTTTTTTATCTGTATGTTTAGTCTTTCACATTTCCCATGATGTCTTGTTCTTGAGTTAATTATGTGGCATCATGTCATATATCTAATTATTTTAATTCAGAAACCAAACAGGGTTGCCGAAGTAGTGCTGCTGCCAGTCTCTTGAGGAGTGGGAACAACTTATTCATGCATTCAATCAGCCTGATAAAACATCTTTGTGTCAAGTGTTGGTCTAGGTGCTGGGGATACAGCAAGTGACAAAACATGCAAATTCCTGGCTCTATAATAGCATACATCCAAGTATGGAGAGACCAAAAATAAATGATAGACCAGTAAGATTTCTAGTATGAGTTGGTTATAAGCATTATGAAGAAAAATAAAGTAGGCCTGGGCAGGAGGAATACAGGTGAGAGTGAGTGAAAGTTTGCCATTTGGATGATGATGGTCAAAAAAGGTATCACTGAGATGGTAAGATGTGACAAGACACCCAAAGAAGGAAGGGAATAATCCATGTAGCTTAGAGTGAGACAGTTTTCTAGAAGGAGGGAACAACCAATGCAAAGGCTCAGAGGTGTGTGTGGTTGACTTAGTAACAGCACAGGCTAGTATGTACAGAGCAGAGAGGATGGGGGCGAAGAGGTGGGGTCATTGTGGGGGCCTTTAAGTCCTCTCCAAGAATTTTTGCTTCTCCCTTGAGTGGCATAGGAAGTCATTGGAGGGCTGTGAACAGAGAAATGATATAATCTAGCTATCATTTTTACAGGAGTGTAATGACTGTTAGGTTGTTGCCACCAGGCTCAAATACCACCCCTCATAATGGCATTTTTGAAATAGACTGAGGTAATTCCTCACGGAGGGGAACTGCTACTGTGAAACAGATGTCATCAGAATGATAGGAATGAATTAGACTCTTTCAACATCGAGAAAATGATCAGGAATTGTAAAGAGTCACTATGGTGGGAATTTTTTTTTTTTTTTAATTTGAGCTGAGAACCTATTCTTTTTTTCACCAAAAAAAATAAAGACTTGCTCAAGAAAGACATGTGTCCCTATCAGTTCTAAAAATATCATATCTGCTCTGGTGGTTAATTGCCACCAGATTAAAAAAACTCTTATTAAAACAAGTTTTATGTTATGAGAATTGTAGGTGAATTTAGAAGCCAGAGATACAAGAGTGTCTTCATCTTGCTTGAACATGTTGTTAAATAGAATTTTGAAAACCAATAAAGGAATAGAATAAAAAAATTTATCCTGTTTTTTCAAACTATGTCTAAGAACCAAATAATTGATTAGAAGGATGTTATTTTTATAGAAGTTTATCAGTTAGTAAAGAACTGTGGTTATATGAACTATCCATTAATGAACTTACTACTTATAAAATGTATCCCCACTCAAACATACCTTCAGCCAGATGTCTGTTCTGATTCTACGCCATTGTGTCAACTCCCTTTCTGTTCGTATAACAGGCTTTTCTAATCAGCATTTTAGATGTGGATATATTGATTAGGAAAATGCAAATTATTTCTGAATGAAAATAGTAATCACATAAAAGACATGGGATTTTATAAAGTTCAAAAAAGTGGTCCTGGAGAACAATTTGAGCCTTTCTCAAAATTATTAATAAATAGTGGTCTAACAGAGTTATACTAGTTATCATTTGAAGAAGAAAACCATCATGGATTATCAAAGATAATGCTTTTAAAGTGAAAGTTTTGAATGCCAAATCAATAATAATACATAATAATAGTTATCAATTATTTAATCCATACCCTATGCTGAGTATTGTTCCAAGTGCTTTCTATGCAGTCTCAGTAGGAATATTGGTTTGGCTGAGTGTGGCAAAGGATCACAATAATAGGAGTTTAGATAAGCTAGAAGTTTATTTTTTATTTTAAAAGCCTAAACTGATAGAATGGCTTGGCTCCACAGTTTTGAGGCCTAGGCTCCTTCCATCGCTGTTGCTTTGCTTTCCTAGTGTTTGACTCATTGGTACAATTCAAGAACTGTCACTCTCTTGCATGCACTTCTCGGAGTCTTAGTTTTCTTCCCTGTAAGGGTCAAAACTGGAAGTTACACTTATCACTTTTGCTCATATGCCATTGTTGAGTACTTAGTCACTTGGCCATGTCTAATTTTAAGGATAGCAGGGAAATGTAGTGTGTCTTCTTGGCTGCCATACGTCCAGGTGACCACAGGCCTGGATTATTTTATTCCGTAGCGATAGCAATCATATTAGGTAGGTGCCATTATGATCACTGTATTATAAATAAGACATCTTAGACAAGAAAAAGTTTGATAATTTTCACAAAGTGAGGGAATTCTTTAAATGTTTCTGCAAATATATGACTTTTGTTCTTCCTTTGCACATCTAAAGGAATGTCAGTGTTTCTCAAAAATTTAGTGGTAAAAGACCAGGGTTTTTGTTGTTGTTGTTGTTGTTGTTCTTTGTTTTTTTACTTAAACCATTTTATACATATTTTAAAAATTTGTAATTTTTTTGTGTGTTTACGTAGTAGATGTATGTATTTATGGGGTACATAAGATATTATAATACAGACATGCAATACATAGTAATCACTTCATGGAAAATGGGATCTCCATTCCTTCATGCATTTATCCTTTGTGTTACAAAGAATCCAATTATACTTTTTGTCCTTTTAAAATATACAATTAAATTATTATTGACTATAGTCACTCTGTTGTGCTATCAAATACTAGGTCTTATTCATTTTAACTATTTTTTATACTTTAGCCATCCCCACCTTCCCCCAACAATCCCCCACTACTCTTCCCAGCCTCTGGTAACCATCCTTCTACTCTTTATGTCCATGAGTTCAATTGTTTTGATTTTTAGATCCCACAGATAAGTGAGAATGTGTTTGTCTTTCTGTGCCTGGCTTATTTCACTTAATATAGTGATATCCAGTTGCATCCATGTTGACACAAATGACAGGATCTGATTCCTTTTTAATGGCTGAATAGTACTCCATTGTGTGTAAGCATCACATTTTCTTTTTCGATTCATATGTTGATGGACACTTAGGTTGCTTTCAAATTTTGGTTACTGTGAACAGTACTAAAACAAACATGGGTGTGCAGATATCTCTTCGATATACTGATTTTCTTTCTTTTGGATATATACCCAGCAGTGGGATTGCTGGAGCATATGGTAGCTCTATTTTTACTTTTTTGAGGAACCTCCAAACTGTTCTTCATAGTGGTTGTACTAATTTACATTCTCACCAACAGCGTATGAGGGTTCCCTTTTCTCCACATCCTTGCCAGCATTTTTTATTGCTTGTCTTTTGGATAAAAGCCATTTTAACTGGGGTGAGATGATATCTCAGTGGAGTTTTGATTTGTACTTCTCTGATGATCAATGATGTTGAGAACCTTTTCACAGGCCTCTTTGTCACTTGTATGTCTTCTTTTGAGAAATGTCTATTCGAATCTTATGCCCATTTTTAAATCAAATTATTAGATTTTTTTTCTGTTGAGATATTTGAGCTCCTTACATATTCTGGTTATTGATCCCTTGTCAGAGGGGTAGTTCTCACATATTTTCTCCCGTTCTGTGGCTTGTCTCTTCACTTTGTTGATGGTTTTTTTGACTGTGCAGAGGCTTTTTAATTTGATGGGATCCCATGTATTCATTTCCAATTTGGTTGCCTGTTCTTGTTGGATATTTCTCAAAAAATGTTTGGCCAGACCAATGTCCTGGAGAGTTTTCCAGTGTTTTCTTATAGTAGTTTCATACCTTGAGGTCTTGGATTTATGTCTTTAAATCATTTTAATTTGATTTTTGTATATTGTGACAGATACAGGTATAATTTCGTTCTTCTCCATATGGATATCCAGGTTTCCCAGAATTTATTAAAAAGGCTGTCTTATTCGCAATGTATGTTCTTGGCATCTTTGTCAAAAATGAGTTAACTGTAGGTGTGTGGATTCATTTCTGGGTTCTCTATTCTGTTCCATTTGTCCATGTATCTGTTTTTATGCCAATACCATGCTGTTTGGGGTTACTATATCTCTGTAGTATAATTTAAGGTCAGGTAATGTGATTCCTTCAGTCGTGTTCTTTTTGCTATGGCCATTCTCAGTCTTTTGTGATTCCATATTAGTCTTAGGACTGTTTTTTCTCTTTCTATTGTGAAGAATGTTATTGGTATTTTCATAGAAATTGCATTGGATCTGTAGATTGCTTTGGGTAGTATGGATATTTTAACAATATTGATTCTTCTGATCCATAAATATGGAATATCTTTCCAATTTTTGGTGTCCTCTTCAACTTCTTTCATCAGCCTTTCATGGTTTTCATTGTAGAGATCCTTCACTTTTTGCTTAATTCCTAGGTATTTAATTTTATTTGTGGCTACTGTAAATTGAATTACTTTTTAATTTCCTTTTTACATTGTTCACTGTTGGCATATAGAAATTTTACTAAATTTTGTATATTGATTTTGTATCCTGCAACTTTGCTGAGTTTTTTTTATCAGTTCTAATGGCTTTTTTGCAGGATTTTTAGATTTTTCCAAATGTAAGATTATATCTGCAAACAGGGATCATTCAACTTCTTCCTTGACAACTTAGATGTTCTTTATTTCCTTCTCTCATCTGATTGCTTTAGTTAGAACTTCCAGTAATACGTTGAGTAACAGTTGTCAAAAGTGAGCATTCTTTTCATATTCCAGTTCTTAAAGGAAAGACTTTCAATTTTTTCTTTATTCAGTATGATAATAGCTGTGGGTCTTTCATATATGACTTTTATTATATTGAGGTATGTCTCTTCTGTACCCAGTTTTTTTTTTTTTGAGGGCTTTTATCATGAAGGGATATTGAATTCTATCAAATGCTTTTCAGCATCAATTGAAATGATCATATGGTTTTTGTCCTTCATTCTGTTGATATGATGTATCACACTGATTGATTTGCATATGTTCAATCATCCTTACATCCCTGGGATAAGTCCCACTTGGTCATGATAAATGATTTTTCTAATGTTTCGATGATTTTGGTTTCTAGTATTTTGTTGAGGATTTTTGCATCACTATTCAGAAATTTTGGCTTGTAGTTTTCTTTTTTTGATATATCTTTATCTGGTTTTGGTATCAGGGTAAGAGTGGCCTCATAGAATTAGTTTGGAAGCATTCTCTCCTCCTTTGTTTTTCAGAACAGTTTGAGTGGGATTGGTATTCTTTAAATGTTTGGCAGAGTTCAGCAGTGAAGCCGTCAGGTCTTGGGCTTTTCATTACTAGGAGACTTTTTATTATGACTTCAGTCTCGTTATTGGTCTGTTCAGGTTTTGGATTTCTTCATGGTTCAATCTTGATAGGTTGTATGTCTCTATGAATTTATCCATTTCCTGTAGATTTTCCAATTTATTGGCATATAGTTGCCATAGTAGCCACTAATGATACTTTGAATTTCTGCAGTATCAGTTGTAATGTCTTCTTTTTCATCTCTGATTTTATTTATATGGGTCTTTTCCATTTTTTTTCTTAGTCTGACTAATAGTTTGTCAATCTTGATCTTTCTTTATTATTATTATTTTTTGAGATGGAGTCTTTCTCTGTCACCCAGGCCAGAGGGTGATGGCATGGTCTCAGCTCACTGCAATCTCTGCCTCCCTGGTTCAAGCGATTCTCCTGCTTCAGCCTCCTGAGTAGCTGGGATTACAGGTGCCCACTGGCACACCTGGCTACTTTTTGTATTTTTAGTAGAGATGGGGTTTTACCATGTTGGCCAGGCTGGTCTTGAACTCCTGACCTCAGGTGATCCACCCGCCTCGGCCTTCCAAAGTGCTGGGATTTAGAGGCATGAGCCACCATGCCCGGCCAATTTTGATCTTTTCAAAACACCAACTTTTTGTTTCATTGATCTTTTATATTGTGTTACTCATTTCAAATTCATTTATTTCTGCTCTAATTTTTATTATTTCTTTTCTTTTACAAATTGTGAGTTGAGCTTGCTTTTGTTATGTTTTGTTCTTTAAGATGCATTTTTGAATGTTTGAATGTTTGAAACATACTATTTGAATGTTTTCTTTTTTGATGTGGGCACTAATAGCTATAAATTTCCCTTTTACTATTTCTTTCACTGTATCCCATAGGTTTTGGTTTTTGATATTTCTGTTACCATTTATTTCAATAACATTTTCAATTTTCTTAATATCTTCCTTGATCCACTGGTCATTCAGGAGTATATTGTTTAATTTCCACGTATTTGCATGGTTTGCAAAATTCCTCATTATTCATTTCTAGTTTTATTCCATTATGGTCAGAGAAGATGTTTAATATTATTTCAGTTTTTTTGAATGTTTTAAGACTCGTTTTGTGACCTAACATACAGTCTGTCCTTGAGCATGATCGATATGCTAAGAAGAAGGTGTATTCTGTAGTGGTTGGATGACACATTCTATTCATATCTATTAGAACCATTTGTTCTATATTGCAGATTAAGTCTGATGTTTCTTCATTGATTTTCTGTCTAGAAGATCTGTCTAATGCTGAAAGTGGAGTGTTGGAGTCTCCAGCTGTTATTGTATTGAGGTCTCTCTCTCTCTTTAGTGGTAATAATATTTGCTTTATATATCTGTGTGCCCCATTGTTGGGTGCATATATATTTAAAATTATTATATCCTCCTGCTTAATTGACCCCTTTATTATTATATAATGACCTTCTTTGTCTCACAGTTGTTGTCTTGAAATCTGTTTTGTCTGATATAGCTATTTTTGTCCTTTTTGGATTGCATTGTCATGGAATATCTTTTTCCATTCCTTTAATTTTTAACCTATGTGTATCTTTAGAGGTGAAGTGTGTTTCTTGTAGACAACAGATCATGGGGGTCTTCTTTCTTCATTCAGCCACTCTACAGCTTTTGATTGGAGAGTTTAGTCCATTTATCTCAATGTTATTATTGATAAGTAGGGAGTTACCCTTGCCATTTTGTTATTTGTTTTCTGTTGTTTTTTTTTTTTTTTTTTTTTTTTGTGGTCTTCTCTTCTTTCCCTGTCTTACTTTTAGTGAAGGTGATTTTCTCTGGTTGTATGATATAATTTCTTTAATTTTTTGCTTGTCTATTGCATGTTTTTTGATTTGAGGTTACCATGAGGCTTGCAAATACTATCCTATAACCTATGATTTTAAACTGATGACCACTTAACACTGATCACATAAACACACAAAATAAAAACTAATAAAATGTTACACTTTAACTTTCTCCCTACTTTTTAACTTTTTGTTATTTCTGTTTCTGTATTATTGCACTATGTCTTGAAAAGTTGTTGTAGTTATTAGTTCTGATTGGTTCATCATCTAGTCTTTCTACTTAAGAGTGGTTTACATACCATAATTACAGTGTTATAATAATCTGTGTTTTTCTGTATGTTTACTATTACCAATGAGTTTTGTACCTTCAGATGATTTCTTCTTGTTGATTAACATCCTTTTATTACAGAATGAAGAACTTTCTTTGGTATTTCTTATAGGATAGGTCTTGTATTGATGAAATCCCTCAGCTTTTGTTTGTCTGAGAAGGTCTTTATTTCTCCTTCATTATTAAAGGTTATTTTCTCTGGATGTACTATATACAGTAAAAGTTATTTTCCTGCAACAGTTTAAATATGTCATGCCACTCTCTCCTGGCCTTAAGGTTTCCACTGAAAAGTCTCCTGTCACACGTATTGGCACTCCATTTTATGTTATTTGTTTCTTTTCTCTCACTGCTTTTAGTATCTTTTCTTTATACTTAACCTTTGGGACTTTCATTATTAAATGTCTTGAGGTAGTCGTCTTTGGGTTAAATCTGCCTGGTGTTCTATAACCTTCTTCTACTTTGATATTGATATCTTTCTCTAGGTTTGGGAAGTTCTCCATTATTACCCCTTTTAATAAACTTTCTACCCCATCTCTTTCTCTACCTCCTTGTTACATCAAATAACTCTTAGATTTGGTTATTTGAGGCTATTTTCTAGATCATGCAGGTATGCCTTTTTGTTTTTAATTCTTTTTTTCTTTTTTGTCTCCTCTGACTGTACTTTCAAATAGATGGTCTTCATGCTCTTTAGTTCTTCTGCTTTATCAATTCTGCTATTAAGAGTCTCTGATGTATTCTTCAGCATGTCAATTCCATTTTTCAACTCTAGCATTCCTTCTTAATTCTTTTTAATTGTTTCGATCTCTTTGTTAATTTTATCTGATAAAACTCTGAATCCCTTCTCTGTGTGATCTCGAATTTCTCTGAGTTTTTTCAAAATAGCTATTTTGAGTTCTTTGTCTGAAAGATCACATATCTCTGTTTCTCCAGGATTGGTCCCTGGTGCCTTCTTTAGCTCATTTGGTGAAGCCATGTTCTCCTGGATGTTCTTGATGCTTACAGATGTTCTTTGGTGTCTGAACATTGAAGATATTTATTATAGTGTTTGCAGTCCGGGCTTATTTTCATCTGTGCTTCTTGATATGGCTTTCCAGGTATTTGAAGAGACTTGGGCCCTAAGCCCAATAATGCTGTGGTTTTTGTAGACTCATAGAAGTATCACCTTGGTGGTCTTGGATAAGATTCAGAAGAATTCTCTGGATTACCAGGCAGAGACTATTATTCTTTTCCTTTAATTCCTCCCATACATTTGGAATTTCTCTGGCTAAGCCATCTGGAACTAGGGGTATGGTCATGCAAGCACCATATGGCCACCACCACTTGGACTGTGTTGGGTCAGACCTGAAGCCAGCACAGCAGTGGCTGTCACCCAAGGCCTACTGTAACCACTGCCTGGCTACCACCTATGTTCAATCAATACCCTAGGGTGGATCCACATGCACCCTCCCTTCCCAGGCACTGGCTGAGTCCAGCATGGTTTTGCTCTTTGATGTGACTAAGGTCCTATGATCAGCAGGTAGCAAAGCCAGCCAGGTTTATGTCCTTCCTTTCAGGACAGTGAGTTCTCCCATGGCCCAGGAGGGTCCATAGATACTATCTGGGAGCTAGAAATTAGAGTCAAAAACCTTAGAAATTTAGCTTATGTTCTATTCTACTATGGCTAACCTGATACTCACACCATAATACAAAGATTTTCCTGCTGTTACTTTACCTTTCAGTAGGCAGAGAGCCTCTCCCTGTGGCCACCATCACCACAGCCCACAGGGGGTTCTGCCAGGCCACTGCTGATGTTCACTTAAAGTCCAAGGGCTCTTCAGTCAGCCTGTGGTGATTGCTTCCAGACCTGGAACTCGTCCTTCAGGGCACTGGGCTCCCCTCTGGCCTGGGCTCATCCAGAAATGGTTCCAAGAGCCTAGGCCTGGACTTCAGGACTCCAAAAGCCTACTTGTTGCTCTACTTCACTATGGCCAAGCTAGTACCTAAGGTGCAAGACCAAGTCCCTTTTACTTCACTGTAGCCACCACAGCTGGGAATGTGCTGCATGGCATCTAAAGCCAGCACATCTCAGAGCCCAAGGCCCATAGTATATTACTTTGGTATTGCCACCGGTTATTCAGAGCCCAAGGGCTCCTTAGTCAGCAGGTGATGAATCTTACCAGGACTGGGTCCTTCCCTTCAAGGCAGCGTGTTCCCTTCTGTCCCATGGTGCTTCTAGAAATGTCATCTGTAAGCTGGGGCCTGGATTGAAGGTCTCATGACTCTGCCCAGTGCCCTGTCCTATGTGGCTGAGCTGGTACCCAAGATGCAAGACAAAGTCATCTTTATTCTTCATTCTCCTCTCATTAAGCAGAAGGAAGGAGTCACTTTTGTTGCTGCCAGCTGCACTGCCTGGGGTTGAAGGAGGGGGTGGCACAAGCACTCCCTTGGCCACCCTCGCTAGAGTCTCCCTAGGTCATGTGCCACCTTAGTCCACTGGTTCTAAGCCCAGCCCAGCACTAGGAGTTGCTTAGGAATTATAGTCCTTGTGTCCTAGACTGCCTTTTGAGCTTACCTATGACCCCAAAATGCTTTGGCCCATGTTGGCAAGGCTTACCAAGAAACTCAAGTTTGTATGCCTGGAAAGGGCAACTTTCTTCTGGCTAAGGTTTATTCAGATGTTACCTCCTTGTTCAGGCCCTGGCTGAGCCCGGCATGGTTTTGCTGTCTGTTGTGAAACAGCAGCTCTGAATTCAATGTAAGTCCCCCATTCACTGCACTCTCCCTTCCCCAAGTGCACAGACTCTTTCTGTGCTACAGGGCTGCTGCTGGGGGGTGGGAGAGGGGTGGCATCTGCGATTCAAGACTGTCTCTCCTACCTTCTTAAATGTCTCTTTCCATGATGTGAAGTAAAACCAGGTATTGTGATAGCTCACTTATTTTTGGTTCCTGCGATAGTGCTTTTCTGTGTGCAGATAGTTGTTAAAATTTGGTGTTCCTGTGGGGGATGGGGGAACGAATGGTATAGGCTTCTATTTTGCCATCTTGCACTGCCCTCCTAGATTGATATTTTTGTGAATTTCTATAGATATAGCAATTGCTGTAAAAGTTTCTAAACCACCTACTTTCGTTTATGTACATATGTTGTAGACCAGGGAAACTAGTTTGTGTACTGGCACCACTTCTTAGATCCTATTCTATCCTATTTGTATAGCTGGGAATTAAGCTGTATTGTTTTAACAATCAGCTTTATTAGAAAAAAATTATACTACCTCTTACACCTGACATGCTTATTTGATCTAGTCTTTTTTGCTTCAAAAACTGTAATTGCACAGCTGCAATTATAACTAATATACGTGTGTATGTATGTGCGTGTGTTAAAGGGTAATTATTTTCATAATTTTCAGTTTTACCTGTCAAAAAATTTAATCTTTTTTACTATTTACAAAGAAAGTTAGACTTCATTGTATTTGCATTTTCTGTCAGTTAGCTTTTTATAAAATACTAATTATCCTTAGGGACTGCTTTATGTACATTTCCAAGTATACTCAAACCTTCTTGCAGTCATGAGAGCTGTGAGATCCTTTAATTTCCAAAAATAATTTGATTATACTTACACTAAAAGACACATGTCAATATGTTTATCAAATAGACATAGGAAAAATTCAATAAATTTTTTGCAGGATGGGTAACAGATATAGCTATCATCTAGGATAGTTAATGCCATCTCATGTCATGTGTAAATTCTCAATTGGTTGTGGATACCTGCTCAATTGGTTGTGGATACCTGGAATATCATGTTTGAGAAAGATCTTGAGTCCAAGTAGGTTCAGCTGGGAAAGCTTGTCATGTGTGATTAATGATGTCTAGAAGAGGAGCCGGTAAGGAGGCATGAATTCTATATATTTTCCTCTATTAAGTATTATGCTTGTTCTGAGCTTCCAGCAGCAAAGGAAAAGCATTAAACATGGTGGATTATGTTCATTTTCTAATGAAAATAAACATTCACATTTGTAAGAAAGATAGATGTTTTCTTTGTTCTAAATTCTAAAATGAATTTGTTTTTCTAGATGGAACATTTTAAAATATGATGAGTTGGTATTTTTCATTGATTCAGTAGGTATACAACAATGGTTTTCAGTAGATATGCAAACTGTGATATACCACTTTAAAAAATATCAATCCTTGATAATCTAAGACCATATCAGAAAGAAGAAACAAGGATTATTTTTATAAGAATTTTCAAAAATATTACATTGTACTTGTAAATAGTGACAAAGAAAGCTAGAATATATTTATAGAAATTCAATTAATCAATCTGTTAGACCCTCTTTTTCTCTATACAAAGTTATAGGTTTATAGGTTCTTTTATTTTTTTTTCAAATCCTTTCGTTTTTCTTCTCTGACCAAAAAGATGACGTACATTATACTGAAGAGAAAGACATTCAGCAATGAAGTATGGATTTGGATATAACAGGGAGATTAAACGGTCCTGAAAGGTGATATATGCCAACTTCCAAATTATAACTGGTGTTCTAACAGTGGTGTTGACAACCTGTGACTATGGCAGAAGCAGCATGGAGATGATTTTTAATAACTCATGAAGGCAGAAGATATAATTGTGTAGCCAGGGTGCTCTGCTGCTTTCTTCTCTAGGCACCTTTCCCACTTCCCACCGCCTCTTCTTTTTCTTCAGATACTCATATGCTTTATTTTGTCCCTTGTCAACATTTTCTACCCCTCTCTCTATTTCTGCCCTTCTCAGAAGTATAAAGTTTTCGAGTTTAGTAGGAGCAGATTTGATGATGATCTCTAATCTTGTTATTTTTTTCAGTAGGCAAAACTGAGTTTAAGCTGTTAACTGTTTAAAGTATTACCTCTCACTAGTGAAACCTTAGTAATGTTTCAAGCTCAAAATAATCCCTTTTTATTTGATTTTTGTTAGGTTTTGAAGGGAAGGTGAGTGTTAAAGACACACACACACACACACACACACACACACACAGAAAGAGGGCGGCTTAACAGCAAATGCAGGCTTTATGTTCAGCATAAAACTTACAGAAGTGGAGCACCAGCCTAATGCCAGAGCCCACTGTTGGTTACAGGCTGGGGGTACTTATAGGTATGGGCTGCCCGGCAGGATATTGATAAGATGTTCCCATGATGAGGCGGTTCTGGCCCTTGTTCCAGGGGGATGTCATCGTGGTGCTCCAAGCCTTTGTCCAGCAAGATATGATAGGGATGTTTCTTTAGTTGGGCCTTTGTCCACTTTGTGGCCAGGTGGTTAGGCAGGATCTTTCTCATGACTTGAACCCCTGTGAAATATTTCACTTTGACCAAGGTATAAAAAATAGTAGGGAGCTTACAAAATGGTGCAGTTTGGACTGACAGTTTTATCTATCAAAATTTAAAAACTATCAGTATTATTCATACAGTAAATAACACTATATTATAAATAGGGGCTCTTAGGTAAATGCATTTTAAATTACTGTTGGTGGGAGTGTAAATTAGTTCAACCATCGTGGAAGGATCTAGAACTAGAAATACCATTTGACCCAGCAATCCCATTATTGGGTATATACCCAAAGGATTATAAATCATGCTACTCTAAAGACACATGCACATGTATGTTTATTGTGGCACTATTCACAATAGCAAGGACTCGGAACCAACCCAAATGTCCATCAGTGATAGACTGGATTAAGAAAATGTGGCACATATATACCATGGAATACTATGCAGCCATAAAAAAGGATGAGCTCATGTCCTTTGCAGGGACATGGATGAAGCTGGAAACCATCATTCTCAGCAAACTATCACAAAGACAGAAAACCAAACACTGCATGTTCTGACTCATAGGTGGGAATTGAACAATGAAAACACTTGGACACAGGGCTGGGAACATCACACACTGGGGCCTGTTGGGGGGTGGGGAGTTGGGAGAGGGGTAGCATTAGGAGAATGTAAATGACAAGTTGATGGGTGCAGCAAACCAACATGGCACATGTATAACCATGTAACGAACCTGCACGTTATGCACACGTACCCTAGAACTAAAAACAAACATTAATTGTAGAGATTTCCACTTCTGGTCACAGTACAGTGGCAGAAACTAGATTTAGGGTATTATGTGAAACAACCCCTTCAAAGTAGACAGAATATTTGAAACGATAGATTTTAAGACAAAAGGCATCAGACCACAAAACTTAGTAACCTGTGAGACAGAAGGCAAATGCCTGTGATTGTCCCAGGTTACAGTCTTAAGAGAGTTTCTAGGCTATTGTACTGGGAGTATGAACCCAGCCAGAGCCTGTCAAACTCCCTGATTTGAGAAGGCAGAGCTGACAGTCTGGGGAGACTCAGTATTCTAGAGTTTCCACGACAGAGTACTAGAAAGGAGAGACAACAACACAGTGACAGAATGCTGGAGATCTTCAGAGGATCCCCCTCCGTTCTCAGTACTGACCATCAAAGTCATTGGGAGAAGAATCATTTGAAAGGATTAAAAGGAATAGTGTCTGACACTCACAGGGTAAAGTGTCTGCTCCTACTAGCCAGACTGAAAAAGTTATAATTAGTGATTGGGAGAATACTCAGTAGTGGGGAGGTTGGGCTAGAAAATGATACCTCCAAATGAAGGCATCAGAAGAAATCTCAGAAGCAAAGTTTCTCTCTGAACTCCTCTTGTTCTCCTGTCTGTCAATCTCCCTTGAGGCTAGCCATACAAACCAGAATCCCTCTTCTCCAAGGCAAATCAGAGAAACCAGAGCCCCTTTTCTCAAAGCTATTCATAAAACCTCAAAATAAACGTTACTGTAACTTTCCCTCCACCTTTCTGTGTAAAATCTGGCCTTAAAGAAATTATCTGGCCTACCATGTTTGACTGTAAGCCGTAGGACCTCCATTTCAGAATGGGTCCTTCCCCATACCCAGAAGGGAGAAATGCTTCAGAGAGTCCCCAAGAGGAATCTAAATAGACAGGCCTTGCTGGGATTTCCCCTCCATCTATAAACATTGGATCATATCCTTTGTGTCCAATTATATTTCTACACAGCTGTTCATACTTGGCTGAACCTATACAGAAAAATGAACAGCTTCTCCTGTGTCTTGGGCCTTCATTCTGAAGGCTTTTCTGTCACATAAAATTATGGTAAATAAATTTGTAAGCATTTTATCCTATTAATTTGTCTCTTGTCAGTTGATTTTCAGCAAACCTTCAGAGGGTGAAGGGAAGTTTTCCGTTGTCTCAACAGGAATAAATAGCCCTAGTAGTGCCTTGAAGCTATCTATTTAGTTATAAAAGAAAACCAGAAGGGACCAAACTGTAACCGAGTAACTGAACTTTTCGAATGACTCAGAACAACTACAAAGGTAAACCGTACTGGGCCATAAAACAAATCTCAATAAATTTAAAATGATCCAAATTCATACAAATATATTCTCAGACCACAATGGAAATTAATATAAAATTAGTAACAAAGATATTTGAAAAAATTCCTTGAATATTTGAAAACCAATTATAACACACTTCTAAATAACCCATGGGTCAAATAAGGACTCAAAACCGGAAAATAAAAAGTGTTTGAACTGAATACAAATGGATATACAACATAATCAGAATTTGTGAGATGCTGCTAAAGCAGTACTTTGGGGGAAATTTTTAGCACTAAATGCTTATATTGGAAATGAATGAAGATCTCTAATTAGTGACCTCAGCTTCCAGTCTAAGCAACCAGAAGATAAGTACAAATTAAAACTAAAGTAAGCAGGAAAAAGGAAATACTAAATATCAGAGAAAAAAAATCAATAAAACAGCAAACAGAAAAATAGATAAGATCAATGAAACAAAAAACTGGGTCTTTGAGAAGATTAATGAAATTGATCACTCTCTAGTCAGACTGATAAGACAAAAAGAGAGTGAATATGTAAATTGCCACAATCAAAATGAGAAAGGTGACATTACTGTATATTCTACACCTACTAAAAAGACAAGAAAATATTGTGGGCTGGGTGTGGTGGCTCATGCCTGTAATCCCAGCACTTTGGGAGGCTGAGGTGGGAGGATTAGCTGAGATCAAGAGTTCAAGACCAGCCTGACCAACATGGTGAAACCCCCTCTGTACTAATACAAAAAAAAAAAAAGCCAGGCATGATGGCACACACCTGTAATCCCAGCTACTTGGGAGGCTGAGGCAAGAGAATTGCTTGAACCTCGGAGGCAGATTGTGCCAATTGCATTCCAGCCTGAGCAACAAGAGTGAAACTCTGTCTCAAAAAAATATATATATATATTGTGAATAATTTTATGCTAAGAAATTCAGCAACTTAGATGTAATGAGCATATTCATCGAAAGACACAAATTACCAAAGCTCGTTCAATAAGAAATCAATAACCTGAATAGCACTATACTTACATATAAACAAATTGCATTTGTAGTACAAAATCTCCAACAAAGAAAACTCCAGACCTATAAGGCTTCGCTGGTAAATTCTACTAAACATTTAAGGAGGAAATAATATCAATTCTATACGAACTCTTTTGTAGAATTTAAGAAAATACTTCCCAAATCATTGTGACCAGCATTGTCATGGTACCAAAACTAGATAAAAACATTCAAAGAGGAAAAACTATAGCCCAATATCCTTAACATTAATGTAAAATCTCTAAATATTTTAGAAAATCAAACAATGTGTACAAAGGATAATGCGTAATGACCAAGTGAAGTTTATCCCAGGGATGTAGTGTAATATGGTTATAAACTAAGTAATTAACAAATTTAAAAAGAAAACATAAAAAAGAATGAGATCATGTCCTTTGCAGGGACATGGATGGGGCTGGAGGCCATTATCCTTAGCAAACTGACACAGGAACAGAAAACAAAATAAGTGTTCCTGTTCCTGCTTATAAGTGGAAGCTAAATGATGTGAACACATGGACACATAGAAGGGAAAAACACACTCTGGGGCCTATAAGAGGGTGGAGGGGGCGAGGAGGGAGAGGATCAGGAAGAACAACTAGTGGGTACAAGGCTTAATACCTGGGTGGTGAAGTAATCTGTACAATCCTTATGACACATGTTTACCTATGTAATAAACCTGTACATTTTGCACATGTACCCCTGAACTTAAAAGTTAAAAGAAAGAAAACATTTGATCATCTCAATAGGTACATAAAAAGCATTTGACAAATTTAGTATTCTTTTAACATTTTATTTTTAAAATTATTTTTCCATAAGTTATTGGGGGTACAGGTGGTATTTGGTTACATGAGTATGTTCTTTAGTGGTGATTTGTGAGATTTTGGTGCACCCATCACCTGAGAGGTATACACTACACTATATTTGTAGTCTTTTATCCCTCACTCCCCTCCCACTCTTCCCCCCAAGTCCCCAAAGTCCATTGTATCATTCTTAGCCTTTGCATCCTTATAGCTTATCTCTCACATGTCACTGAGAACATATGATATTAGGCTTTCCATTCTTGAGTTACTTCACTTAGAATAATAGTCTCCAGTCTCATCCAGGTCGCTGCTAATGCTGTCAATTCATTCATTTTTATGGCTGAGTAGTATTCCGTCATGTATGCGTGTGTGTGTGTATGTGTGTATATATATATATGTATATATATATGTGTGTGTGTATATATATATACACATATATATGTATGTATGTATATATATACACATATATATGTATGTATGTATATATATACACATACATACATATGTATGTATGTATATACATATATATGTGTATATATATACACACACACATATATACATATACATATATATACACACACACACACCTCCCACACACAGGTTCTTTATCCACTAGTATTCCTTTGACAGAAAGTCTGAGGTAAGTAGGAATAGAAGAGAAGCTCCTCAACTTGTTACAGGGCATCTACAAAAAAACCCTTATAGCTGATATCATAATTAATGGTGAAAATATTGAATTTTTCCTAGTATGATGAGGAACAAGAGAAGAATATATATTGTCTTTTTTTTTTTTTTTGAGAAGGAGTCTTGCTCTGTCCCCCAGGCTGGAGTGCAGTGGCGCAAATCTCGGCTCACTGCAAGCTCCGCCTCCCGGGTTCACGCCATTCTCCTGCCTCAGCCTCTCTGAGTAGCTGGGACTACAGGCGCCTGCCACCACGCCCGGCTAATTTTTTGTATTTTTAGTAGAGACGGGGTTTCACCATGGTCTCGATCTCCTGACCTCGTGATCCGCCCGCCTCGGCCTCCCAAAGTGCTGGGATTACAAGCGTGAGTCACCGCGCCCGGCCTATATTCTCACTACTTCTATTAAACATTGTACAGAGGTTCTGGCAAGTAAAATTAGGCAAGAAAAAGAAATTAAAATTGTTTTGATTGGAAAAGAAGTAAAACTGTCTTTATTTGCAGATGGCAGATTGTCAAAAGTCTGATAAAATCTGTAAAAAAGATACTGGGACTAATAAATTTAGCATGTTGGCAAGACATAAGACAAATATTAAAAATTAAATATTTTTATATACTAGCAACAAATAATATTTAAACTAACAAAGCAATATCACAATAGAGAGAAAAGATATGGAATAGTTTGGGATAAATCTGATAAAATATTTGAAAGAACTGTATGCTGAAAATTGCAAAACACTACTGACAGAAATAAAGCCCTAAGTCCACGGGGAATATATGTCAGGATCATGGGTTAGAAGACACAATATTGTTGAAAGCCATTTCTCCCCAAATTGTAGATTTAATACAGTCCTACCCAAAAACTCAGCAGCTAATTTTTTGGTAGAAATTGATTAACTTATTCTAAAAATCATGTGGAAATGTAAAGGACCCAGAATAGTCAAAACAACTTTGCAGTAGGAGACACGTTAGAGCACTAACATTACCTGGTATCAAAGCTTACAAATCTACAGCAATCAAGAAAGTATGGTATTGGCATAACAATGGATAAATATATCAATGGAACAGAAGAAGAGAGCCCAGAAATAGACTTACTCATACACACATAGACTGCTGAATTTCTACAAAGCTGCAAAGCCAATTCAGTGGGTAGTTCTGCTGTTGTTTTTCAACAAATGGTGCTAAAATTATTGGATGTCCATAGGCAGCAAAAAGGAATGCAACAGAAAATATATAATTTAAAACAGATCATAGATCTAAATGTAAAACAAAAATTATGAAAGTTTTTTGAAGGAGACAGAAAAGAATCTTTGTGATATTGGGCTAGGCAAAGATTTCTTACATGTGATGTCAAAAGTACAATCCTTAAACCAAATTGATAAAACTTGGCCAAAATTAAAAATTTCTGCTCTTGGAAATACACTGTTAAGGGAATAAAAATAAGCTACAAAATGGGATAATTTTATAAAGCATACATCTGATAAAGGATATGTATTCTGGACACATGAAGAACCATCAGAATTCAATAAGAAAACAACTCAATTTCAAAAATTGGCAAAAATTAAGAAATAACGAAATCCTGTCATTTGCAGCAACATGGATGAGCTTAGAAGACATTAAGTAAAATAAGCCAGGCATAGAAAAGCAAATATCACATGTTCTCGCTGATTATGTGGGAGCTAAAAATGTGGATCATATGGAGGTAGAGAGTAGGATTGTGGTTACTAGACTTGGGAATAGTAGTGGGGAATAAAGGGTGAAAAGAGATTGGTTTTTAGGTACAACAATACAGTTAAATAGAAGGAATAAGTTCTAGTGGTGTTCAATAGCACAGTAGGAGGGCTACTTAAAAATAACTTATTGTATATTTCCAAATAGTGAGAAGAGAAGATTTGGAATGCTCCCAACATGAAGAGATGATAAATGTTTGAGGTGATATCCCGTTTACTCCAGTTTGATCATTACACATTGTATATAGGTATCAAAATACCATATGTAACACATAAATATATACAATCATTATGTGTCAATAAAAAAATAGGCATATCACCAAGGAAGATATTTGGTGGCAAATAAGCATGTGAAAAGGTGCTCAACATTTTAAGGCTTTGGGGAAATGCAAGTTAAAACACTAAGGAAATATAGCTACACGTCTACTGGAATGTCTACAATTTGAAAAGCTGATCATATTGGCAAGAATATAGAGAGACTAGAACTTTCATACTCTGCTTGTGGAAATGTAAAATGGTAAAACCACTTTGCAAACAGTTTGGCAGTTTCTTAAAAATTGAAGCACATGCTTTTGTTGCTCTGCCATTTCTCTCCTGGGTAAACACCCAGGAGAAATGGAAGCATACGTTTGTACAAAGATTTGTACATGAATGTTCATAGCAGCTTTATTTGTAATAGCCGTAACTGGAAAAAAAAAAAAACCCTAATGTTCATGAACAAGTGAACTGATAAGCAATCTGTGATATCGCCATACAATGAAATACTACTCAGCAATAAAGAAGGAATATACTGTGTATACAGACAACATGGATGAGTCTCAAAACAGTTATCTCAAAAAGCTAGACAAAAAAAACATGGTGAATAATTCCATTTTTATAGAATTATAGGAAATGTAAATAAATATTTAGTCACAGAAAATAGGTCAGTTTTTGTTTGGTGGTGCTTATGGGGTGGCAAGGTGCAGAGGCTGGGAAGGGCTGGAGGGCAAAATTATGAAGGGTCTCTAGGAGACTATTTGGAATAATGAATATATTCATTATGTTGATTTTGGTGGCGGTTTCATCAGCATGTACATACGTCAAAACTTATCAAATTATACACTACAAATGTCTGTGGTTTCCTGTATATCAGTTTTACCTCGATAAAGCTGTTAAAAACGCTAATTGTTATCTGCTGCCCTTTGCCAGCTCTTAGGAATTATCTCCCAACCATACAATTTTAGCTACAAGTAAAATGCATAAAGATGCATAATCAACATTGCTTAGCACTCAGCAACTGTACGCTCCATTGACCCCTTTTTCGTGTTTGCAGGTGGCTCTGTAAGACCATAGAATTCCACAAAGCAGTTTTTAAATGCTAGCACAGATGAGATTTTAAGTCAACAACAACCTTGCTGGGTGATCCATCATCCGACCTATGCTTGAACAGGAAACTTACCCCCTTCACAGGAGTGTATTATAACTTTGGACAGCTCTCATTCTTAGCAAATTGGGGCTACTGATAGGATTTTACTTATATTTTTACTGGTTGGGATGAAAACATATGTGGTTGGAAGAAGTTTTTAATATTCAAAAGCCCAAATCTTGGAGTGGACAAGCTTCCTTAAGAGCAGTAGTACTGTCTACTGCAGTGATTTCTCAGCTGAGTCCTTTAGCTATCAGGGCAGAGAAAGGGCAGTATCAGATGTCAGTGGCCCAGTGGGTATGGAAATGGGTACCTGATCTTCACTCATGTTTTGTTCAAAATAGGGTTATTTTTATGCTTTACTATTCTGATTTTATATGTTTCTCTTGACAACATTTTTTTTTCTTTTTAAATCACTGGAGTGTTGGAAAGAATTTTCTTTGAGCAGAGGCATGGATTTACATATTTCTCACCCATTTTTAAGATATTTTACACATTAGTAATGTTGGTAAGACAGAGTAAGTGAAATACTCAGCCATTAGAATGGAGAGTTGCTATCTCAACATCATTGTTTTCATATTGGTTTGCTGGGTATTTTGTTGGTATAACAAAATACCATAAACTGGCTGGCTTAAACAACAGGAATTTATTGTGTCACAGTTCTGGAGACTGCAACTACAAGACGGAGGTGTTGGCAGCTTTGATTTTTGCTGAGGCCCCTCCCTTTAATTTGCAGATGGCCATCCTCTCACTGTATCCTCATGTGGTCCTCCCTGATCTGTGTTGTCTATGTCCTGATCTCTTTTTTCTTTTAGATCAGATTAGAGCTCACCCTTATAATCTCGTTTAGCCTTAATTATCTCTCTAAAGGCCCTGTCTGCAAATAATAATTCCAAATCTTAGTCTAAAATACTGAAGATTAAGACTTCAGTATGTAAATTGGAGGGTGACAAAATTCAGCCCATAACAGCTTCCATTTTTATAAAATGAGGACTTACCTTTCAAGATTCTTTTCAGCAATGATAAGATAATCTATGTAAAGCACTAGTAAATTATCAGGCACATTTTAGGGATGCAGTAGATGATAATTATTCTAATTGTGAAGTAAATATGAATCTATGCTTATACAGATAAAATTTATTTTAGATCATTGATGCCCTAACTATAAATGCCATTTTTTTCTCTGTAATTTAAAACGTGCTGAGCTGTAATAGGAACCTATAAAGACATCAGAGTAAATGCAATCCAAGTTACAACACGTATCTATTTTTAACAAGCTTAAATTTGGATGTGAATGGCAAGACTTGACTTTTATTTACACAGCTCTTCACTCAGATGAAGAAGAACAATATCCCTCAGTGCTCTAGAGCTGTTAAAGAGAAACCCAATGAGGAACACAGGTTATGTAGAAATTACATAATGGCAGTGGTGGCAGTTTGCACTGCCTCCAATTCTCCTCATGTTTTACCTCAATTCCAGAGGAGAAATGAGAATATGCCCAACTGTGTTTTAAGCTATGGTCATAGGAAATTCCCTTGAGAGAAATTTGAGAAGCCTGAAATTCAAACACACTAGTGAAATGCAAATAGTTTTATTTATTAATGGCCACTAATGGTCTGTAATAATCGCAGCTGATCAAGTAAATAAGCAAATCAATTATTAGAAGTGTTTGCAGGATTGAATTCACAAATTTTCTAATTGTTTTTTCTTTATATGCATTTAGCCATATCTGATCTTGAATTGAGTTAAGGAACCAAGCTTCAAAAGAATACAATTTGAAGGAGCAGAGGAGTATCTTGTAATTATAAAACATCATGATACTCTTTAAGATTCTATATATTACTCATAATTTCTAAGTTCAATGATCTGTGCTGTTATATTAATTAACTTTCAAAATTCTAATAGCTGAGCAGATCACTTGATTTCACTTGCCTACACTACTTCTGGTTAATTAATGGAAACCATAAATTCAGATCCCTTGCAAATTGTGCTGCTTCATTGCATTTAGTGCTGTTGTAATTTCTACTCTTAATTAAATAATGAGGCTCCAGAGCACATTCCTAACTGTTGAGGTAAACTAGATTATGGCTCTAGCTGGGATTCCTTCTAGCCAGCCCAGTCAATCAATGCATGTCTTCTGTAATAGAAGAGTTTTACTTAACCTTGGAGCCTCATGTGGCTCCTGTGGTGGGAGACATGCTGTAGGAAAACCCATCTTTGTTTTGATCAAGTTGCCAGGATTGCATTTTCATCTCCCCTTTCTTGCTCCTACCTGGACTGGAAGGGGTGAATTATTTTATTTTGTTGTGATTGATGCAAGCCTCACTTTTATAGAAATGGAGCAATCAGGATATAGAGTGCTCTTTTCCTTCCTTGAAGGTAACTCTCTTTGTTATTCATTCTGAAGTAAACAAATACCGATTGGGCATCTACAGAGTACCTAGGGGCTATAGCAGTGAACAAGAAGATTCCTTTGAGAAAGCAGATAAATCTCCATTCACACCAGTTTCTGAGCCCTGAACTATTTCAATAGAGAGTACCTGCACTGTATTTTGAAACTCTTCTAACACAAAGGAATTTTAAAAACACACTATTTGTAAGAAGTTGCCATAGTAAAAAGATGTGATAGAAGAATAATAACTTAAGCTGAAGTTCTTATAATGGATAAGCCAGGCTTGGGTTTTACTTAGGCTAATGGTATTAATCCACTTCTCTCCTTATTCATAAATACATTTCCTGTCTGGATTTATCATATTTCACTTTTTACTTGCAGAATCTTTTTTTTAAATTGGGTTGTTTAGCACCAAATGAAATACAGCATGTTTTTTTCATGCCATAAGTTATTCAGCTTTACCATTAGGTTTAGAACATCAGTTACAATTTATTTTTAAGGGGTGACCAAATCATTTATCACACATATGCTTTACTGTAAAAGAGAAACACATTTTCCACCACCATTGACAAAGTAACTCAAGGACCAGAGTAAGCCAGAATATCAGGAGATGCCAAATGACTATACTCAGAAGCAAGAAATACTTAATTTGACTGACCTAGATAATTCTTAATTATTCATGAATCATGTTTCCAATGGATGGGTTATCCAATCCCTCTTCTCCTTCCTCTTGATCCTGCCCTTAGCCATTTAATTTCTTTCTGGCAAAGGAAGTGAAATATTCAATATTATGACTTGGCCCACTTTAAGAAAATATATTGGTTAATCATGATTCAGAATTATATATAATAAAATATTGATGAAAAGGGATTCAAAATTATATGCAATAAATGTTATTA
Source organism: Symphalangus syndactylus (assembly GCF_028878055.3). Classification (NCBI taxonomy): domain Eukaryota; kingdom Metazoa; phylum Chordata; class Mammalia; order Primates; family Hylobatidae; genus Symphalangus; species Symphalangus syndactylus. The sequence goes on from NC_072439.2 coordinate 70,008,413, forward strand.
CAATATTTCATTCACTGACAGTGCCACTGAAAATGTGGTTCATAGATGCTTAGAACCCTTATCAAAAGAATTTGAGAGGAAGTATTTAGAATGATTGACAGCAATTTGCCTTTCTCAGAAATCCACATACATGATCAGTAAACTCTTATTGAACAGGGTAGAGCTACCCAAGAATCAGGGTAAACATACAATCAGACATTAGTCTTTTACTACAGATAGCTTAATTGCTGATATAAGATGTCCTCAATGGTTAAATGTGTCATCTATTTTTAGATACATCTCAACATTAGAGATGTTAAAATGTGGAAAAATACTTATTTTAGAATTGTTGATATTAATTTATTTATTTCCCATGAGAGAGTTCCTTTTTGCAGAGGGAGTAAGGATATTCTGAGAGTGATTATCTATTTTTTTGTGGTAATTGCAAAAGTTATATGATATAGTAGAAAGTGAATTGGCTCTGACTTCAGGCAGACTGCCATTTACTGGGTTTATGATTTTGAACAAGGCTCGCATTCCTTAATGGTGAAGAGGAATGAAAATATAACTCAGGGTTGTTTAGACTTTATTTCAATTTGACTAATGGAATAGAATAGTTGGAACATGTTTCATTTAATTTACAAAAAACAAATATGTGCAGATACAAACGCATATATACACATACAGAGATAATTTTTGATGGCTTAATAGAATATAATAGTTTCAAAATTTACCTTATTATGTAGCTATGACATTTTAAATACTTATCATAGGAAAATTAGACTGTAATCATGTGAATAGTATAAATCAAAGTTTTAGAGGTCAAGAATTACCTCCCATGCTTTTATTATCTGACTCCCATGGTGAATAATAGCTCATTGAACAGATATTGGAAATATATTAAATTTGAGTATTCTCTTAAATTAGTTTTTAAATTATCTGTTTAACCAATATATTTGATATACATCATCTACAGAAATATTTCACAACTCTAGATATTAGCCCTTTGTCAGATGAGTAGATTGCAAAAATTTTCTCCCATTCTGTAGGTTGCCTGTTCACTCTGATGGTAGTTTCTTTTGCTGTGCAGAAGCTCTTTAGTTTAATTAGATCCCATTTGTCAATTTTGGCTTTTGTTGCCATTGCTTTTGGTGTTTTAGACATGAAGTCCTTGCCCACGCCTATGTCCTAAATGGTATTGCCTAGGCTTTCTTCTAGGGTTTTTATGGTTTTAGGTCTAACATGTAAGTCTTTAATCCATCTTGAATTAATTTTTGTATAAGGTGTAAGGAAGGGATCCAGTTTCAGCTTTCTACATATGGCTAGCCAGTTTTCCCAGCACCATTTATTAAATAGGGAATCCTTTCCCCATTTCTTGTTTTTGTCAGGTTTGTCAAAGTTCAGATAGTTGTAGATATGTGGCATTATTTCTGAGGGCTCTGTTCTGTTCCATTGATCTATGTCTCTGTTGTGGTACCAGTACCATGCTGTTTTGGTTACTGTAGCCTTGTAGTACAGTTTGAAGTCAGGTAGCGTGATGCCTCCAGCTTTGTTCTTTTGGCTTAGGATTGACTTGGCGATGCGGGCTCTTTTTTGGTTCCATATGAACTTTAAAGTAGTTTTTTCCAATTCTGTGAAGAAAGTCATTGGTAGCTTGATGGGGATGGCATTGAATCTATAAATTACCTTGGGCAGTATGGCCATTTTCACGATATTGATTCTTCCAACCCATGAGCATGGAATGTTCTTCCATTTGTTTGTATCCTCTTTTATTTCATTGAGCAGTGGTTTGTAGTTCTCCTTGAAGAGGTCCTTCACATCCCTTGTAAGTTGGACTCCTACGTATTTTATTCTCTTTGAAGCAATTGTGAATGGGAGTTCACTCATGATTTGGCTCTCTGTTTGTCTGTGATTGGTGTACAAGAATGCTTGTGATTTTTGTACATTGATTTTGTATCCTGAGACTTTGCTGAAGTTGCTAATCAGCTTAAGGAGATTTTGGGTTGAGACAATGGGGTTTTCTAGATATACAATCATGTCATCTGCAAACAGGGACAATTTGACTTCCTCTTTTCCTAATCAAATACCCTTTATTTCCTTCTCCTGCCTGATTGCCCTGGCCAGAACTTCCAACACTATGTTGAATAGGAGTGGTGAGAGAGGGCATCCCTATCTTGTGCCAATTTTCAAAGGGAATGCTTCCAGTTTTTGCCCATTCAGTATGATATTGGCTATGGGTTTGTCATAGATAGCTCTTATTATTTAGAGATGCGTCCCATCAATACCTAGTTTATTGAGAGTTTTTAGCATGAAGGGTTGTTGAATTTTGTCAAAGGCCTTTTCTGCATCTATTGAGATAATCATGTGGTTTTTGTCTTTAGTTCTGTTTATATGCTGGATTACATTCATTGATTTGCGTATGTTGAACCAGCTTTGCATCCCAGGGATGACGCCCACTTGATCATGGTGTATAAGCTTTTTGATGTGCTGCTGGATTCGGTTTGCCAGTATTTTATTGAGGATTTTTGCATCAATGTTCATCAAGGATATTGGTCTGAAATTCTCTTTTTTGGTTATGTCTCTGCCAGGCTTTGGTATCAGGATGATGCTGGCCTCATAAAATGAGTTAGGGAGGATACCCTCTTTTTCTATTGATTGGAATAGTTTCAGAAGGAATGGTACCAGTTCCTCCTTGTACCTCTGGTAGAATTCGGCTGTGAATCCATCTTGTCCTGGACTCTTTTTGGTTGGTAAGCTATTGATGATTGCCACAATTTCAGAACCTGTTATTGGTCTATTCAGAGATTCAACTTCTTCCTGGTTTAGTCTTGGGAGGGTGTATTTTTTTCGAGGAATTTATCCATTTCTTCTAGATTTTCTAGTTTATTTGCATAGAGGTGTTTGTAGTAGTCTCTGATGGTAGATTGTATTTCTGTGGGATCAGTGCCGATAACCCCTTTTTCATTTTTTATTGCATCTATTTGATTCTTCTCTCTTTTCTTCTTTATTAGTCTTGCTAGTGGTCTATCAATTTTGTTGATCTTTTCAAAAAACCAGCTCCTGGATTCATTAATTTTTTAAAGGGTTTTTTGTGTCTCTATTTCCTTCAGTTCTGCTCTGATTTTAGTTAGTTCTAGCCTTCTACTAGCTTTTGAATGTGTTTGCTCTTGCTTTTCTAGTTCTTTTAATTGTGATGTTAGGGTGTCAATTTTGGATCTTTCCTGCTTTCTCTTGTGGGCATTTAGTGCTATAAATTTCCCTCTACACACTGCTTTGAATGTGTCCCAGAGATTCTGGTACGTTGTGTCTTTGTTCTCATTGGTTTCAAAGAACATCTTTATTTCTGCCTTCATTTCATTATGTACCCAATAGTCATTCAGGAGCAGGTTGTTCAGTTTCCATGTAGTTGAACGGTTTTGAGTGAGTTTCTTAATCCTGAGTTCTAGTTAGATTGCATTGTGGTCTGAGAGACAGTTTGTTATAATTTCTGTTCTTTTACATTTGCTGAGGAGAGCTTTACTTCCAACTATGTGGTCAATTTTGGAGTAGGTGTGGTGTGGTGCTGAAAAAAATGTATATTGTGTTGACTTGGGGTGGAGAGTTCTCTAGATGTCTATTAGGTCCACTTTATGTAGAGCTGAGTTCAATTCCTGGATATCCTTGTTAACTTTCTGTCTCGTTGATCTGTCTAATGTAGACAGTGGGGTGTTAAAATCTCCCATTATTATTGTGTGGGAGTTTAAGTCCCTTTGTAGGTCACTCAAGACTTGCTTTATGAATCTGGATACTCCTGTGTTGGGTGCATATATATTTAGGATAGTTAGCTCTTCTTGTTGAATTGATCCCTTTACCATTATGTAATGGCCTTCTTTGTGTCTTTTGATCTTTGTTGGTTTAAAGTCTGTTTTAGGCCGGGCATGGTGGCTCATGCTTGTAATCCCAGCACTTTGGGAGGCCGAGGCGGGTGGATCACGAGGTCAGGAGATCGAGACCACGGTGAAACCCCGTCTCTACTAAAAATACAAAAAAATTAGCCGGGCGTGGTGGCGGGCGCCTGTAGTCCCAGCTGCTCGGAGAGCCTGAGGCGGGAGAATGGCGTGAACCCGGGAGGCGGAGCTTGCAGTGAGCCAAGATTGCGCCACTGCACTCCAGCCTGGGCGACAGAGCGAGACTCCGTCTCAAAAAAAAAAAAAAAAATAAGTCTATTTTATCAGAGACTAGGATTGCAACCTGTGCGTTTTTTTGTTTTCCATTTGCTTGATAGATCTTCCTCCATCCCTTTATTTTGAGTCTATGTGTGTCTCTGCATGTGAGATGGGTTTCCGGAATACAGCACACTGATGGGTCTTGACTCCTTATCCAGTTTGCCAGTCTGTGTCTTTTAATTGGAGCATTTAGCCCATTTATATTTAAAGTTAATATTATTATGTGTGAATTTGATCCTGTCATTATGATGTTAGTTCGTTATTTTGCTCGTTAGTTGATGCAGTTTCTTCCTAGCCTCAATGGTCTTTACAATTTTGCATGTTTTTGCAGTGGTTGGTACCAGTTGTTCCTTTCCATGTTTGGTGCTTCCTTCAGGAGCTCTTTTAGGGCAGGCCTGGTGGTGACAAAATCACTCAGTGTTTGCTTGTCTGTAAAGTATTTTATTTCTCCTTCATTTATGAAGCTTAGTTTGGCTGGATATGAAATTCTGGGTTGAAAATTCTTTTCTTTAAGAATGTTGAATATCGGCCCCCACTCTCTTCTGGCTTGTAGAGTTTCTGCCGAGAGATCAGCTGTTAGTCTGATGGGCTTCCCTTTGTGGGTAACCCAACCTTTCTCTCTGGCCACCCTTAACATTTTTTCCTTCATTTCAACTTTGGTGAATCTGACAATTATGTGTCTTAGAGTTGCTCTTCTCAGGGAGTATCTTTGTGGCATTCTCTGTATTTCCTGAATCTGAATGTTGGCCTGCCTTGCTAGATTGGGGAAGTTCTCCTGGATAATATCTTGCAGAGTGTTTTCCAGCTTGGTTCCATTCTCCCCGTCATTTTCAGGTACACCAGTCAGACGTAGATTTGGTCTTTTCACATAGTCCCAAATTTCTTGGAGGCTTTGTTTGTTTCTTTTTATTCTTTTTTCTCTAAATTTCCCTTCTCGCTTCATTTCATTCATTTGATCTTCCATCACTGATACCCTTTCTTCCAGTTGATCACATCAGCTCCCGAGGCTTCTGCAATCTTCGCGTAGTTCTCGAAACTTGGCTTTCAGCTCCATCAGCTCCTTTAAGCCCTTCTCTGCATTGGTTATTCTAGTTATCCATTTGTCTAATTTTTTTTCAAAGTTTTTAACTTCTTTGCTGTTGTTTTGAATTTCCTCCCATAGCTCGGAGTAGTTTCATCGTCTGAAGCCGCCTTCTCTCAACTCATCAAAGTCATTCTCCATCCAGCTTTGTTCCGTTGCTGGTGAGGAACTGCGTTCCTTTGGAGGAGGAGAGGTGCTCTGCTTTTTAGAGTTTCCAGTTTTTCTGCTCTGTTTTTTCCTCATCTTTGTGGTTTTATCTACTTTTGGTCTTTGATGATGGTGATGTACAGATGGGTTTTTGGTGTTGATGTCCTTTCTGTTTGTTAGTTTTCCTTCTACCAGACAGGACCCTCAGCTGCAGGTCTGTTGGAGTTTGCTAGAGGTCCACTCCAGACCCTGTTGGGCTGAGTGTCAGCAGAGGTGGCTGCAGAACAGTGGATTTTCATGAGACCACAAATTCAGCTGTCTGATAGTTTCTCTGGAAGTTTTATCTCAGAGGAGTACCTGGCTGAGTGAGGTGTCAGTCTGTCCCTACTGGGAGGTGCCTCCCAGTTAGGCTGCTTGGGGGTCAGGGACCCACTTTAGGAGACAGTCTGTCCATTCTCAGATCTCCAGCTGCATGCTGGGAGAACCACTACTCTCTTCAAAGCTGTCAGACAGGGACATTTAAGTCTGCAGAGGTTCCTGCTGAATTTTTGTTTGTCTGTGCCCTGCCCCCAGAGGTGGAGCCTACAGAGGCAGGCAGGCCTCCTTGAGCTGTGGTGGGCTCCACCCAGTTTGAGCTTCCTGGCTGCTTTGTTTACCTAAGCAAGCCTGGGCAATGGCGGACGCCCCTCCCCCAGCCTGGCTGCCGCCTTGCAGTTTGATCTCAGACTGCTGTGCTAGCAATCAGCAAGATTCCGTGGGCATAGGACCCTCCGAGCCAGGTGCAGGACACAATCTCCTGGTGTGCCGTTTTCCAAGCCCGTTGGAAAAGCACAGTATTAGGGTGGGACTGACCCGATTTTCCAGGTGCCGTCTGTTACCCCTTTCTTTGACTAGGAAAGGGAACTCCCTGACCCCTTGCGCTTCCTGAGTGAGGCAATGCCTCGCCCTGCTTTGGTTCATGCACAGTGCGCTGCACCCACTGTCCTACACCCACTGTTTGGCACTCCCTAGTGAGATGAACCTGGTGCCTCAAACGGAAATGCAGAAATCACCCATCTTCTGTGCCACTCACGCTGGGAGCTGTAGACTGGAGCTGTTCCTATTTGGCCATCTTGGCTCCACCCAGAAAATTATTATTTTTTAAACTCAGCAATTATTTTACTCTCCAATGATTGCTACTGTTAACATTATGAGGTGTTTTTTGTCAGGATTTAAAAAATATATTTTAACTTAATCAGAAGTATCTTTTTAAAATATTATATCATAACATATTCAGTTTAATGACAGTCTCTTAATAAACATAATTCATAATATGAATGTTAATAACATTTAGAAGACCATTCACCTCTTATTGAATATATTTAGGTTGGTTCCAATTTTTACATACTATAACTAGTGTACTCATTACATCTGTACGTATGCTTTACATGGTGTCTTTTGATCACCACAACTGTGTGGTAGGCAAGTAGTGGTTTATACATTTTTCATTTCCATCACAGAATTAAGAAGCTAAGATACCAATCCAATTTCACAAAATCATGAAGTTCGGGTGCCAGCTGAGAAACCCAGATATTTGATATTGTATTAATTGTTCTTTCTCTTAAAGTGCTCTCATCATTAAAAGGGTTTAAGACAGAGTTTGTGCCCTTAGAATATGACAGGTGTAGCTGTTGCATCTGCATATTGATGGTGGCAATGTCATGGATTATGTGGCGTTTTTGATGAGATCTCAGAGTTGGTGGAGCATGTGACATATTTGGGAATAAGACTGAATACAACATAAATTTAATAGATGTGTAGGATAGAATCTTTGAGAAAATAATGATGTTCTTCTGCAACCAGCTAAAATGAAAGGGATTCTATATAATCCAACTAGATCAGCTGAAATCAGTTTTGGTAATTTGGAGGTAAACATGTATTTGAGTAATACTGACCTCAAAGCTGATTAACCAAAAACATGCTAAGAGAATATAGGACTAAATTATTTACATGTACAGATTAAATAATCAATACCCCACAAGTGCATTTCAAATTAAACTGCAAAGATATAACTTAAGACATATAATTTTTAGAAAAACAAAACATATTTTACCCTTTAGTTAGGTTAACATTGTTATTTTTTTTTTATATCCAATAAAAGATGTGACAGTTTCTCACTGAGCCATTTCTCATAGTAGTATGGACTTAATCCTATCTTCTTTTTAAGGGGCTGCTCTTTAATTGAATCATGGGAGTCTTTGTGTTTCACATGAGCAAAGTTGGCCCACATCACAGCCAGTGGACAAGTAGATAGGGCTATAAAGAGCTCATGCTTAGCCCTGAGCAAAATGATAACTGGCTCATCGAGACCTTTTCCTTCCCAAAATGCTGAGGGCAGCTGAGAAGACAGCCATAGAGAGGAATGATTTACAGTATTTATAAGTGGGAAGTGCTGATGCATTTCTGCTTCCTACTCTGACTTCCAAACCGCGAGCTACCCCAGAATAATTCAAGTATGCATCTTCCTGTGTCCATACTGGCTTAGTCCCTGTTACTGGGAGAGCTGTCTTTGCTTTTTTTGCCTTTTAAAATAATAATTCTGACTTGATTTTTTAATATCCAGAACTCTCCAAAACAATCATGCTGTTCTTCAAAGGTATTTCAAGACAGATTTCATGCTTGTTGCCTGGGCCCACAGATGTAGTGATTTGAAGTGATATACATTTTTCCTTCTCTCATGAGGTACTAATACAATACATTTAAATTTTTCTGAGCCTCAATTTCCTCTCTGCAACTTGGAAGAATAAAACCTATCTGGAAGGTTTGTTTTGAGACATACATGTGATAATATGAATAAAGTATAGTGAATACTTAATAAATGGTTGATATTATTATTTACATAGAAGAGGTGGTCAAAATCGCAACAGAAAGAAAATAGGTTTTGGTATCAGGTACATTTATTTTGGATTTTTATCTTTGCCTCTTATTAGCTGTGCGACCTTGGACAAATCCTTTTTTTTTTTTTTTTTTTTTTTTTTTTTGACAGAGTCTTGCTCTGTCACCAGTCTGGAGCGCAGTGGCGTGATCTCGGCTCGCTGCAACCTCCGCCTCCCGGTTTCAAGAGATTCCCCTGCCTCAGCCTCCTGAGTAGTTGGGACTACAGGCGCTTGTCACCAAGCCTGGTTAATTTTTTTGTATTTTAGTAGAGATGGGGTTTCACCATGATGGCTAGGATGATCTCGATCTCGTGACATCATGATCCACCCGCCTCGGCCTCCCAAAGTGCTGGGATTACAGGCATGAGCCACTGTGCCCAGCAATACTTACGGTTACTAAGCTCAAATTCTTTATTATTATCTGAAATTTCTCTTGAGTTATTTAGATAGAAGAGAAACTGGGAAGATGTATTTTGGGGAATGTTTACAGCATCAGAAGAACTTTTCTGGAATTATTTAAGAGCAAATTGAGAATAATTCTATAGTAGTCATTAATTTTTGGGGAGCACATGTTTGAATTTGGTTGTTGATACTTTGTGATGAAGATAATGTATCATGAATGGTTGACATTCACTGTTGTAATAATAATTTAAGCTCATATAATGAATCAGTTTAAATCACTGAGCATATTTACCAACCCGTATACATAATTAACATTTAATTCCCCTGAATATCTTATTTCATTATCCACACAGTTCAGGAAAATATATTAAGTAGACAATGGCAACCAGCAATCTTATGCTCTATCAAACCGTAAGAGACCATAAAACCATTGAGTTTCTTCTGTTAGTGACCAGATGAGTTTGAGTTAACTTCTGAAGTAAGGATGCAGCAAGTTGTACATGCTTTTATAATCATACTCACTAAACAAAGCTTTGAAAGAATGGGGTTGGAATTTGGACTTAATGGGTAAGAACTGAAAATGGGTTATTTTGTCTTAGAAACTTCAGTTTGCTCTAGCTCACGTTACTGAGCTCAAACATTTTCTAAGCCAACAAACTGGTAACTTTACAAGTTTCCTTCCTAACCATGCTCACCACATTCATGCTGTGTTGAACTGCCATGCAAATTCAATATTTGATTTTCTTTCTTGGCTATTTCTTATTTGCTTTCTATGTTACTTTCTTCTCTTTTCTGAGAATTATTTTCTGAACCAAAAAGTAAATGTTTAGCATCAGGATCAATTGTCAAATAACAAACAAATATTCAAGTTCTAGGATAAAATGATGTCTTGTGAGCAACCCTTAAATCCCCATTAAAATTTTCACTAGGATGGGGGTGGTGGTGGAACAACTCGTAACATTAAATGCCAAGACTTAAAATCAATCTATTCCCAGAATATTGGGAGCAATTAGTAATAATTGGTAAAGTGAAAAAATTAGAAAATTAATTCAGATGGGACTCAGTGCAATTCACAAAATGTTGAAAAGATGTATATCTTGCTATTAGCTAGTAAAATTTTTTAATTGAAAAGACAAATTACAATAGCTTTTTTGAAAAAAAAAATGAGACTCCCAATTGAGATGAAATGTTAAAAATACAGAAATGGGCCAGGTGTGTTGGCTCACACCTCGAATTCCAACACTTGAGAGGCTGAGGTGGTAGCATTGCTTGAGTCTAGGAGTCTGAGACTAGCCTGGGCCACATGGTGAGACCCCCATCACTACAAAAAAATTTTTAAAATTAGCGGGGTATGGTGGTGGTGTGCCTGTGGTCCCAAGTACTCAGGAGGTGGAGGTGGGAGGACCACTTGAGCGCAGGAGGTTGAGGATGCAGTGAGCTGTGTTCAGGCCACTGCATTCTAGCCTTGGTGAGGAAATCTTTATTAAAAGAGAAGTAGAAAAAGTAGAGTTAAATAAAGACAAATCTAAATAATAATTATGGTGTTAAATTTGATGATAAAATTCAGTGGAAGAGCTAATATTCTTAAAATACTATGGACAATGGAAACACAATAATTTAGTTGAAAATTGATTAAACCCATAGATTATATTAACTAAAGACCTGAAAGTATAAGGTAGGGGATAAGGAGAGGTAAAATTTTTCTAGTTTCCTTATCTTTAATGATAGGGAATAAAAAGTCTCCAATTTGGTGGTGGTGGGGGGTGGTTATTGATAGTTTAAAAATGTAAACATAACCACTATTGAAGTTACTATTCACACCTTGCAAATTACTAGATGATATAAAATATAAACAGTTATAAATCAAAGGAAGCATTATAAAACAGCATAAAACTGTATAATGGAAGACCAAATATAATAATTCTGCCAATTAAAATGAATAAACTCCTCTGTTAGCACATAAGACTTTCACATTTGGTTAAAAATTAAAGTCTCACTGTTTCCTTCCTGCCCAAGAACAGATAAATTTAACAGAACAAATAGTCAGGGGAAATACCCAGACAAACACAAACAGAAAAATAACATAAATGGTTACATGAATTTTATAAAAATGTATTTTCCAGAAAGATTTTGTTTTCCTTTGATTTAAAGGAACATTAAAATCTCAGTGAAGTTATAACAGAAATAAAAATGAGGCAGACATTGTTAGAATTGGAAGCAAAATTGATAAAAAATAAATGTTTTGGAAGAATTTGCTATCCTATTAGTCAATGAAAGACTAAGTAAAATAAAATAACACAATTAGGAAAAATTAGCCTGGTTAAAATAATAGACATAAAATTGAACTCTCTATCTTTCAAAAACCTCACCCTTTTTTAAATAATTGAGAAACACTGATTTACAAAATCCTTTTAAACTTGAAATTGTACAGGGTACATTCTTTAACATAAATATTCATTGAATGAATGTTAAGGAAGGCAAATAGACTAGAAATTAATGACTTCTTTCAGAGAAAAAAAAATCTCCAATACTAAAAATTCATATCCTAAGTTAGAAAATGGAAACTAGAATTATTGTATGTTAAGTGATGCAGCCAAAGCAGAGCATAAGGGAAAACTCTTAGCTTTATGTCCTTTCATTATTAAACATTAAAATTAAAACATATTAATTAAAGTTTGAAGTCACAAATATAGAACAAATAAAACAATGCAAACAAATTAGGTAAAAAAGCTGAAGGCAGAAATCAATAAATTAGAAAAAACAATAAATTTAATAACACTCTTTACAACAATGTTAAAAATTAAGAATAAAAGATAACTAATGTTAAATTAGAAAGGGTATACAGATTGTAAATGCAATGTTTTTAAAATTTTCATATTTAAACTTCAAACTATTATATTTGAAAACATAAATGAAATTAAACATTTCTGAAATGAAAACATACAAATTTTCAAAACATTCTCTAGTACAAATCAAAGATAGCTAGAACAACAATCCTAATGAATAGTACAAAATAAAAGATTACTCTGCATAAAAGTTTCTGAAATAAAGTGATTTCACCTGAGTTCCTTCAGAATTTTAGAGAAGGGATGCTTCTGTTTACCCTTGCAGAGCATGAAAAATTGAGAATATTGCACATCCCAATTTAGGGAGCCAGTATTAACTTTGCTCACTGAATATGATAAATTTATTACAAAAACACTGTACATCTGACAAAATAGAATATATTTGGTGGCAGATGTATTAATTTGATCTTTGAGCCATCTCTACCACATCCCCTTCTTTGCTTAGTGAATCCTCATTTTCTTTGTGCTGGCTGCAGTCTGCCGAGCTTAAGGTGATGAATCATGATTGGTCTAATTCTAAGAATGACAGTCTTGTTCCTCTTTTCTATCAGTTCCTCTTCCAAACCCTCATTAGAGCTTGGGTATGGCTGATTGACTCAATTCTGACCAATTGCGCTTAAGGAGACCTCTATTGGGAAGCACTAGAGAAAACAGAATTGGTGTCCTAATACAAGGATCAGATAGAAGACAAGGGCTTGTTGTCTGGAGTGGCTGCAGTCATTTCATAACATGAGGTGGCAAGAGAGAAAGAAACAAAATTCTTTGTGGTTAAAAATGATGAAGGGTGGTGGCTCACGCTTGTAATCCCAGCACTTTGGGAGGCCGAGGCGGGCAGATCACAAGGTCAGGAGATCGAGACCACAGTGAAACCCCGTCTCTACTAAAAATACAAAAAATTAGCCGGGTGTGGTGGCGGGCGCCTGTAGTCCCAGCTACTCGGAGAGGCTGAGGCAGGAGAATGGCGTGAACCCTGGAGGCGGAGCTTGCAGTGAGCCGAGATTGCGCCACTGCACTCCAGCCTGGGCGACAGAGCAAGAATCCGTCTCAAAAAAAAAAAAAAAAAAAAAAAAAAAAAAAAATGATGGAGAAAGAAAAAAAGAGCTTAGATTACTGATGATTATGATTGGCCTGTTGAACCAGTCGTGATATCACCTGTGTTCTTTCTGTTAACTGAGATAACACAACACACATACACACACACACACACACACAAAACATGCCACTGTTACAGGTTTTTAAAATATATTTAATTCGGTTTAACATTTGGAAGCACTCATCTGATACAAAGGCAAAAATCCAAAATAAAATATTGACAAATAAAAAAATAGCAGTTCACAGATTTACCACACTTTAGTAAAGTTATATAAAGAAGCAGAGAGAGTCACATATTAGAAACTGTATTAACCTAACACCACATCATTAAGTCTGATGATGCTACAAAAATTTATATTCATTATTATTTTAGAATACAATTAAATTTGGAATAAATGAATTAAATTTTAAAAATAAAATGCTGGTGACTTTATTATATGTAGTTGAGATAAGTTGAGGATCCTCATTATTGTACACTATTTTAATTTAAACACTGTTCTGAAAGTTCTAGCTAATAACGTGTTCTGAAATAAAAATAAACTTATACATTTTGAGAAGGAAATTAACACTATTATTTGAAAAAATATGATTACATGCCTGTACAGTCAAAGAAAATAACTGAATTAAGAGTGTTCATTAAAGTGGCCCTCGGTGAAATAGTCTCCATTCTAATGGAATTAACAGAATATATATAGAGACCATAGAATATGGTGATGATAGCACTGACATACCTAAAATTGAGGAAATTTATCAGGATACAAAACTATAATCAACATCCATTTCTATCGGGGGAGACAGACATTTAGTTTCAGTTACTATGAAGGTCTGTTGTGCTTTGTTGTGAGGTTATTTTCTCATCTTTTATCAAGGCCTAGATGAAATATCCTTAAGAACATTTATCATCTTTCATTCTTATTTCATCTCTACCCAACAACATTCTGATAAATTATTTAGCTTTTCAGATGACTAGAATCTTCTAGTACTTTTATTACTAATAAAAGCATATTCCCATAAATACATCAATAAGTTAGCATTCTTGTTAACTATTACAGAACAGGAAGGATATAAATTGTTCAATAAATGATACTGTGAAAACTGGTTTATATAAAGAAAAATCTAATGGTAGCATATTTGCATAATATATGTCAAAATGAATTCTACATGGATTAAACAGAAAAATTTAAATAAATAAAAAGACTTTAAAGAATCTAGGAAGAACATGTACATGAATGAATATTTAACTTATATCCCAGGTTCAGGAAGAATTTCCAAATAGGAAAATCATTATTATGCATGATGAAATCTTGCTTAGATTAGTAGGTAATAATTATTAAAAATGTATTTGAAATTTAAATGCCCCAAAGTAGACCAGTAATCCTGCTTATTTTGGGAGGGGTATCTTCTTTTTTTAGAAAGCTGAAAAACAATTTTAAAATTCCAATATGTTTTCTGCATTCACTCCCCATCTTGGGTAAGGGAAATCTAGAGGACTTTTAAGAGCTTTTACAACTTCTAAGATTATTTGGAGGCTGTCTTTATGTCCCCCGGTCATTCTCATTTTGCCCTTGGATTGAACACATTAAGACAAGCATCTACTCTTCCTGTCCCATGATTGCACCCTCATTTCTCACAGGCAGAAGTCAGATAGGTCTCAGTCTTTAAACTTCCTTGCCAGGACCTGCTTGGTGCCCAGAACAGGAGAGAAGGAAAGGTGGGCTCTCTACCTCTATCATTATAGGTTGAGGCAGCTGGTGTTCTGTGAGTTTTTCCCCCAGCACCTGTCATACAGGACAGTTGAGGGCTCCTCCTCTATTGCATTCTTGCTGCTCATCACTGCATGGGGCCTCATAGTTCTTGCTACACTGAAAATGGAGAAAGAAACAACATGAGAATGGTGGTAGGAAAGTTGCATATTGTGATATAATCAGTGGTCCTGCTTAAGTAAGCAGCCAGAAGACCCCAGGCACCCAGTGGCTCTGTGGGAGACCCCCCTTCACCCTCACACAGGGTAAGAGTGAGGGTTCTGAATTTGACTGCAATTCTGCCTAAATGTAATGTCATCACAAAGCCTTGGCTTCTGCATTCTGCTCTACCTCTCAAGGTAGCCTGTTAGGGGCCTGGAAATTTTCCATAAAATGGTTCAAATTCACTCTTAATTGTCTACCATATAAAATGCAAATTCAAGTATAGGAAGGGTATTTTGAGGATATCGATATATAATGTATGAAAGTACAGGGTGCATAAGAGTTGTGCATATAAAGCTAAGGCGGAGCATATACATAAAAGGAAAAGTAAAAAAGTAAATATAAAAAAGATTTTTTTTAAAGTAAAGAAGATACCCTAGAAATAATATTACAAGGTTAATGAGGAATCAGTGAGTAGGTTTGCCACAAATAAAACAAGCAGAGATTTGATTGTCTTAGTATACAAATAATTCTTATAAATCAGTAAAAGTAAAATTCATATGGGCCAATGGTATAAATAGATATTTTACAAATGAACTTTAAGGGCACTTAAGATATTTAGAACCATTCAAATAAAAAGGAAATTTTTCTTCATATAGATTGAGCAAAGCTATTTTTAAAAATAATTTTGGGAAGGATAGGGTAAAATGGTGAGAAGTCTCTTTAAAAAGCACATATATATGTGTTATATATATATATATGTTTACATATGATAAGAACGTCAAACAATAGAGAAGGTGAAACATTAAGATAAAATTCTCTCCTTTTCTTTCCAATCTCACTTGCTAGAGACAACCATTGTTAACAGTAGTTTTAGTTCTGTTCTGGTGATGAATATTAAAATCTTAAAACCCTCATACTTTTGCTTGTCAACTTGAAGTAGTACTTTCAACTTACGAAAAATGAAAGGTGTAAAACATCCTAACTTCCTGCCAATCTTTGTAGGCTTTTATTTTTCTAATTCTTCTAGATTTCTTGATTTATTACCTACATATATATATGCATATATGTGATTTATATATGCATGTACGTATATATATGCCTACGTGTAGGTGTATCTATATATATATATAATATTTTTTATCACGACTCAAAGAAAAGGAATTAATAGGCTTCATTACCTTTCCCCCTCTTTTTCATCCTCCATTTTATAAAATGTGATACATTGTTATTGCATTTGTCAAATTCTGTAACTGTAGTTTTGTGCATTGCTAGTAGATTGATACTAAAAACTGAAACCAACAAACATTATTAAAATATTATAATTCTGTACACATATGGTAAAGCATAGTGTAGTTGGACCCATAGAAAAGTTACATTCTTTGTCTACAAACTTTATTGCTGAAAGGATACTCTTCCTATCATCAAGTTGTCATTGATTCTCCCTCATTTCTTTACCATTTTCTGTATTTATTTTTCCATCAGCTGCCTGTGTTTCTTGTACTCTGTGTCATCATCATTACTGGAGTTATTTTTTATTTTGATGGAAAATCTGGTCTAGTAATTTCTTTCACATGGGATGTTTGAGTGCTAAATTTTCTATTTGCTTGCATTTGCAAAAATGATTTTATTTTCCTCTTACCCTAGTTTGGCAGGGTATAAAATTATAAACTCAGTGTTTTTCTTTAAGATTTAAAAAATCTTTCTTTTTCATGTGTTTGTGTATATATTGCTAGTGAGAAACTGATGATAATGAGGAGTGTGGTGTTAGATACACGTATGGATCCTGTTGGTTTGTATGTAATTGGTTTATTCTCTCTAAATGCCTTTTAAGGTCCTTTCTTTAATTTGGAATTCTGAAATCTCATCAGGAAGTTTGTAGGAGTATGTCTCTGGTTTTGTTTTTTAAATTTCATTTATCTTGCTCAGCCCTTCTTGAACCATTCCCATTTAAAAGCATGTGTCTTTCTGTTTTGCTTGCTTTTATTGTTTCCGTTGTTTCTTTCTGCTCTCCATTTCGTTCTTACAGCATGGATGCTGGACTTCCTGGATTTTTCATCTGTGACCTAAATTTATACTCTTTATGTTTTTGTTGCTTTTTATTCTGTGAGACTCTACTTTTATTCTACAGACCATGTGCTTAGTTTTCAGTTGTTTTATTCTACCATTAAATCAACTGTTTATAAACTCTGAATCAAAACCTATCAATGGGTCATGAAATAAAGTTAATCATTTTAAAAATAAATAGAATTATTGTTGAGATAATAAGGGGAAGTATTGCTTAGTGAAACTTTATACATATAATATATAGATTCCTATACACAATGTATCATATGTTAAATATATTTATTGGCCAAACAACTTTAAAAGTCACTGATTTGGCCCAAAATTAGATAGTTTTGTTTAAAAATTTCCAAATCTTCACTCTAAGTCTTTGAATTTTTCACTCATCGTAGAAGGCTCTTCTTTCTTTATCTTCTTGGTATCTTCTTGTCTCACTCTGAAGATACTAGGTGGAACATTTTTGAAGAACTATTTTTCAACCTGATTGGACTCCATTTTTACTTGGATTTATTAGGGTATAGCTTTATATTGATTTTTTTGTTTTCATGCTATTAATATTTTTTCAGTATCTGGTGATCCTTGTTTACTATTTATATTTATGAATAAAGGACTAGTTTAGTATAAATAGCTTGCTTGGGATTATCATGCAGTGTTATAGGCCTGTTTTCCCAACATCCCTTAAATGTCAGATTCTAATTTCAAAACTGTAAAGGGCACACCATATTGACAGGAGGCACAGCACAGTGGTGCTGATGGGCCAAAAGTAAACTGTCCCATGATGCTCTCCATTGTCAAGTCAGGAGGACTTTACTTTGAGACTGGAAAATCTTAGTGAATTTAATTTCTTAGTCCAATGTTGTATCCTTTTTTGCCACATAATGTGGAGGTTTGACATTCTCTTAAGTGTTGTTGTGCTTCTTTTTCTCAGGCTTCAATACTCATACATGTAACTCTCCACTGGGAGATGACCCATTTTCTTAGGAGAAATGTTCTTTGGCCTTAATCTTGAGAGAAAAAAAAAAAAGTCACTAGCCTCTATCTGCAGGGGAAGAAAAGGGGATACCTTGTCCAGCCATTCTAAATAATAGTGCTTTAATTAATCTACTTATGTGCTTATCTTGGCCTTGTTCTGAACTTGTACTTACTCACTTTGAACTTGAAGCTTCTACAGAGCTCCCTTACTGTGGTTTTTTATGGCCTGTTTTATTCTGTACCAAATTACTTCTGATTTCTATGTTTCAGAAATTCCTGAAATTCCATACTCCTCATATGGAGTATGTTGGCACCTTTTCTTCTACATTCAAAAATGTTATGGTTTCATTTTTTCAAAAATACTTTGTCTTTTTAATGGAAACTCTTGAGAGGGGAGGAAGACATGTGTTTGTTTTGCATCTTCAACTGGATAAACATAACCTTCCTTGAAATAAATTCGGCTTTATGTGGAAAGAATCTGAAAATTCTTACCCTTTACCTAATGACTCCACTTCAGGGAAATCCTAAAGAGAAATAAGCCAACATGCAGAAATGGATTTAAGTTTATATTAAATTGTAAGAACAACAAATACTACCCAAAATACAAAATACAATGTGGAAGGATGGTTAAGTGAATTATGATTTATCCATCTGATGGCATAATGTTGTAAAAAGTCGTATGTCTGAGGTTTGCTCAAGTTATGTGGAAAATCTATAGTTTAATGTCAAGTTAAAAACTGCACACAGAACTACATATATATAATGAGATCACAAATCTATAAGTAAAGATTTGTGTATATTTATGGAAAAGAACAAGAATCAAATATGTCAAACTATTAGCTGTAGTTAAATCTGATTGGGGCCCTACTTATTGTAATTTCTTTTTGTCTTTTTAATAATTTTTTAAGTTTTATATAATGAACATGTTTTATTTAACATTAATATATTATGTAAAATATTTTAAAGATAAATTTCATTTTTATATCCTTAGTCCCTGGGAGGAGAATCCTGCCTCTATTTTTTGCCTCTATCTATTTAGTGTGATAGCAGTTATAATACTTCATTTAAAAATTATCTCTTTGCATCTGTTTCATCAGTACAATTTGACTATGGGTTTTTTGGAGGTAAGGGCAATATCACTTTTTTTAAAAAAATAGTATTTTGTGTAGAACAGGTGTTCAGGTTTTTTGTTTTTTTTTTTTCTGGTAGTCTATCCGAACTTTGGTGTTTCTGAATTAATAAGCAATAGTCCTTAAAGTGTGGTCTGTTGACCCCTAGTGTCAACAAGGCACTTTCAGGTATCCTGTGAGGGTAAATTGTTTTCATAATAATACTAAAGCCTTAATATTGACCTTTTTCACTGTAGTGACAATTGCACTGATTGTACAAAACAATAGTGAGTTAAATTCATCTTATCACAAATGTGAAGGGGCAGTGGCCCGAAATTGTACTCATAGTCATTGTATTATTCATTGCCACACACTCATAGTAAAAAACTAAATTGCCAGTTTCACTTTGAAATGTCTTTGAAGGAACAGTAAAAAGTACTAATTATATTAAATCATGACTCTTGAATATATCACTTTTTAATATTCCGTGTGGCAAAGTGGGATGTTTACAGAAACACTTCCGCTGCACTGATAAAAGACCCATTTCGAGTGCAAGGCAGACCAGTGAACTTCAATGTAGCAGACCACACAAAGTTCACTGATCTGGCTTCAGATTCCACATTGCAATTAACCTTTAAGACACTACCACCTATCAAATTTTGATTCGGTATCAAAGAAGAATATCCATAATTATCTTAAAAGGCTATTAAAATATTTCTTGTTTACACAACGACATATCTGTGTGTAGCCAGATTTTCCTCATATACTTCATCCAAAATAACCTATTGTAACAGATTGAATACAGAAGCATCCAGCTGTCTTCTATTAATTAACAACATTAAAGAGATTTGTAAACATATAAACATGACGTGATTCTCACTATTTTTGAATATGGGTATTTTACGTAAAAATATCTTACGTTAACATGTCATGGGTTTGTTATTGTTATATTTATATGAATCAATGAGTATATATATATATATATATATATATATATATATATATATATATAGTTTTTGTTTTTGTTTTTTAATTCTCAGTTGGTGCGGTGGCTCACGCCTGTAATCCCAGCACTTTGAGAGGCCGAGGTGGGCGGATCATGTGGTCAAGAGATCGAGACCATCCTGGCCAACCTGGTGAAACCCCATCTCTACTAAAAATACAAAAATTAGCTGGGCATGGTGGCGCACCTGTAGTCCCAGCTACTCAGGAGGCTGAGGCAGGAGAGTCACTCAAACTTAGGAGGCGGAGGTTGCGGTGAGCCGAGATTGCACCACTGCACTCCAGCGTGGGTGACAGAGTGAGATTCCATCTAAAAAAAAAATTCTCATATTATTACATGTTTAATATAGTGAATACTGGTCGGGCGCAGTGGCTCATGCCTGTAATCCCAGCACTTTGAAAGGCCAAGGTGGGTGGATCACCCGAGGTCAGGAGTTCAAGACCAGCCTGGCCAAAATGGTAAAACCCTGTCTCTACTAAAAATACAAAAATTAGCTGGGCATGGTGGCATGCACCGGTAGTCCCAGCTATGCGGGAGGCTGAGGCAGGAGAATCACTTGAATCCAGGAGGCGGAGGTTGCAGTGAGCTGAGATCTTACCACTGCACTCCAGCCTGGCTGACAGAGCTATATATATATATATATGGACAGTTACAACCCATGTATACAGAGACTCTTTGGGTTCTTCAATAATTTTTTTTTTTTTTTTTTTTTTGAGACAGAGTCTCGCTCTGTCGCCCGGGCTGGAGTGCAGTGGCGCAATCTCGGCTCACTGCAAGCTCCGCCTCCTGGGTTCACGCCATTCTCCTGCCTCAGCCTCCGAGTAGCTGGGACTACAGGCGCCCGCCACCGCGCCCGGCTAATTTTTTGTATTTTTTAGTAGAGACGGGGTTTCACCGTGGTCTCGATCTCCTGACCTCGTGATCTGCCCGCCTCGGCCTCCCAAAGTGCTGGGATTACAAGCGTGAGCCACCGCGCCCGGCTCTTCAATAATTTTTAAGAGAATAAAGGGATACTTGATAGTTCCACAGTTTTTTACTTATTATTAAAAAATGTTCAGTGACTTACTCAAAGATACATGTTACTAAAGGGCAGAGGCAGAATTTAAACTAAGATCTGACTGCTCCAAAGCCCTCCTAAGCATTTCTATATTCAATCTTTGAAAACTAAAGGTTTTTTTTTTTTTTTTTTCAGTTCTCTGACAGTATCTCTTCCTGAGTAATTTCTTGCTTAATTATAACTTTCATTAATCTAGCATCAAGCAGGTTCTGAGTACTTATTGGAGTGTATTTGAGTAAAGCTTTCAAGGAATTTGGTATACATATCTGAAATATCCTTGACATCTCCAGCAGTTATCAACCATTCTTTCTTCTGTTAGAATTGACTTCCAGTTGTCACACCTGTGCCTATTCAGGCTTTCAGACGCTCTATAAACTACTTTTTTTACTTCTTTGTCTCTTCCAGATTTGAATGTTCTTAATTCTTAGTGAGCACATTGTTATCACAATTGCTGTTAATAGTTGCTATTGTAGGTTACAAGTAAAACAGGTATTGTTAAGTGGCTTCTATAATTTGCTATTAGTCACTACTACAATATTTCTCATGCAATCAGAATTGAAATTTCAATATTTCTGTACAGCAATCATTGTGACAGCTCTGTCTCCAGTGGCTTGTAACAGCCCCCATTGCTTATAGTTTCAGTTTTCATGTGGGAATTGTGCTAAATTATGGTGCTCACCAATACGGCTTCTTTCTATGCAGCTCTGCAGCTACAGCTGGCTCTTCTGGGAATTTTTTCTTTTGTATATCCGTCCCTGGTGGATCACTTGCCCTTTCCTGCCAAACCCTTGCCTCTGTCTGAATTCTGGTTTGGCTCTTCCTTTGTGGCCCCCAGAGCCTCTGCCAATCTTGTTGGAGCATTTGTAACAATAGGAAAAAGGTCTGCCTTCCTCAGGGCACCCATGATCTTGAAACAGAGACTCATGAAGACTCATGAATGAGTTTCAACTCCCATCCATCCTCTCTGCCAAGCCCTTGTGGAGACCACAGTCCATGACCCTGAATAACTTCGGAGAGCTCATATTGTGAAATTGATGCAGAAGTTTTGTGACATTGATTTTTAAATACCAACACAATGCTCCAAATGCCTTCTAGATGGTTTTCCAATTTCAGGATAAGAATACAAAACATACACTAATTTTCAAAAGAAAATATCATCCTCCCACTTTCATATCTGGTCTCTATAGAAAAAGGTATGTTACTTCCATACAGAACACCTGTGTGATTCAAACATTCACTCCTTGTGACTTTAGTCTTAAATTGCCTTTTTTTTTAACCAAAAACAAAAATCTAGATGATATTTTACTATGTTTAATCATCAATCCAGAGAGATTCCCTAAGGCTTAAATAAAATGAATGATTTAAGGGATTGGCTATCACTTGTGTCCTTTTTCTGGGATCTCCTTCTCCCATTTATACTCTGATGCATTAGCTTGCTTCTCAGTGTCAACTCTTGCTTGTCTAGACCCTTCCCAGTTGGTAATTTCTTGACCCTGACTTTTTTTTTTTTTTTTTTTTTATATGTGGCCTTCTGATCTTGGCTTTCTCTACTTTTCTCCAAGGAGAGATCTGCTGACAACACTATCCTTAGTTTGGGAGGCCTGGTGGCTTTCCCTCTGAGATTCTTCCTTGTATTCAGTCCTTATCACATTTGGACTGTTCTTGGATGTGAATGTTGAGGTGCCAAACATACATTCTTCTGGATTCTCAAGCCTAGGTAAAGTTAGACCACCAGATAGCCATATATACAGACCTTGCAGAAACGATTTTGCTCCATGCTTTTAACTTCACTGAGAATTATGTTAAGATACGTCTATATAAAGGTTCTGCAACATTTATTAGCAACCTGTGAGAAGACTTTGCCCATAATTTTTATATTTTGGTCATCCTTACATAAAGATGCACATGATAAATTCATCTTAGAATACTGTGTGTAAAAGATTTGTCTTCCCTAACTGTTTTAGTTATTTTGGGCTGCTATAATAAAATGTCATAGACTGGGTGGTTTGTAAACAATGGAACTTTATTTCTCACAGTTTTGGAGGCTGAGGAGTTCAAGATCAAGGTGTTGGCAGATCCATGTCAGTAATGGCACTATTCCTGGGTGGCAGAAGGTGATCTTTTGGTTGTATCCTTACATGTAAGAGACAGAGGGCAAGAGCAAGCTCTTTATCTCTTCTTAAAAGGGCATAATTCCATTCAGGAAGGTTCTACCCTCATGAACTAATTTCCTCCCAAAGGTCTTAGCTCCAAATACTATCACATTGTAGGTTAGGATTTCAATATATGAACTTTGGGAGGATACAGACATTCAGTCCAGAATGCACATAAAATGATGCTCATATTTTATTACATATATAATGTATAGATACATTACATAATGAATGGTAAGTAATATGTCATATTTCCTGTTTCACATTGGCTACTAGGAGGCATAGAGCTATATGTTGTCCTCATTTGCTATAAATATACTTAGAATTTGACAATCATGTATGTAGTTTATATTTATGATATTCCTCAACTTAATGTCTTAAATGACTCCATGAATTTATGCCCTGCCTCATTCCAACTTATATCTAAGCATAAAAATAAAGAAATGATTTCAGAACAAGAGTCACGCAATAAAGAAAGGAAATAGTTATAGAGATCCTGTAGATGCAGAGAAATTGAGGGAAGTTAGAGATAACAAAATAAGCTAATGTTATCTGGGCCAGTGACGGTCAGCATAACTCTAAATCGCCTTTTCTCCAACACATGATATTTTTCTACCAGCTTCACTTCTCCCTTAGTCGTATTAGAGACTTCTCATCTTTATTTGTGGTAAGTGGACTCCGATGATATCTTTGCCTTAAAATCTTTCCCTCTGTCCCATCCTGCCTGGTCGTTAGAGGAAGCGTCACAGAAGGAAGAAAGCAGTATTATGCAGTGCCTTCCAAGACACAGACACAATGGAGATTGCTGTGGCACCAATGTGTATAGAGATGTATGACTATGATGATAAGTGGAGGGGCCGAGATCTTGTCAGTACTATCTTATTGCATGGGAAGTTTACAGATTAAATTCTTTTTTCTGTGTCGTATTTTGTTCATCTTTAATATCCCTTATAATAGCTTTTCAGCTGTAGAAGAAACCTCCTTTCTTTTCTTTTCTTTTCTTTTCCAACTACCTCTTTCATAGGGTCAGGAGCTCCCTCTGAGGCCACTACTCTTAGATGATTTGTCCCCAGTAATTTATGTATCATCACTTAGGTTATTTTTAGTTGATTATTATTTTGGGGTACAAAAGAGTGAGGTGCTTATAAAAGCTTCCTGGCAAGGAGAGCCAGAGTGAGAAGTTACAGCTGTGAATAATGAGTCTACTACTTATCTCTGGGGCCTTGCGGGGCAGGTTTTTAGCCTATTTCTCAACATTTCTTTGGACTTGTTTGTAACCTTGGTAGTCACAGTGTGGGAGGGTAAAAGGGAAAAGCAGGGCTATGTAAGTAGCAATCTAATATATACCATCTCTTTCTAGATGAGATCTTATGATTTAATGTATTATTTAAAAGGAAATACAATTGTAGAAATTAACATAGGAATTCAGAGAATCACTGCAGAATTATCCTTTTAATCATATAGGTGCACAACAAATACAAATCCACATACATTTTTCTTTTTCTCTACCTCATCCCCACACCCCTCCTGACAAAACTCAAACTGTATTTTAAGCGTTGTGTGCTTGGTGGTGGCTGCTGCCATTTTCAGCAATTATTGTATTTTTTTTCAAAATCTGTTGCTTTGAAAGACCCCCTAGGGTTATGTAGGGTGTAGGTCTACACAGTTATTATCTACTGTCAGCAAAACTGAATAGCTAGAAGGGAATAATTATACAATCCCTTTTGCCATAAGCCACTTCTGAACATATTGCAGTATATACTGGATTCATTTTAAAGTGGTTGTAACTAAATGAATCACAACCTTTGGGGATAGGGTAATAGATAGTATATTAAGACTGTGTAAAGTCTGTAAGAAGTCAGTATATTAAAATCTGTCAGAAAAGGTCATCCTTGACTATGGGTTAATATCTGTAGTCAGTACCTTGAATAGTGCCAATATGTGTTGGCTCTAATCTTTGATACGATTCTAGGCAGGAAATGAGATCTGAAACTTTCACTGATGGAGTATGAACCAGATTGACAAACTTCTTAGTGGAGAGAAGTTTCTGCTGTGTCTGTGTGTTTGTGTGTGTGTGTGTGTGTGTGTGTGTGTGTGTTTAATGATTCTGGGTATTTTAATGTTAAAGTATATATAGGATTTTATAGTTTTTGGACTTTGGGATCTTGGGAGAAAAAGGATGTATATCCTTTCCTATTCACCCTACCCCCAACCAATTATCTTTGGCGAGGTATCAGCTGTGTTTTGCTAATGAGCATTGCCGGAGGACGTTCTGGAAGCTCACAGAACACAGGGACTTGTAAGAGTCACAGTGGAATCAGACAACCTGTCAGTCTGTTTATACACGTATGCTGGCATTTTCTTTGCAAGACATGCAAACCAATTAGAGGGAGGCTCCCTTAGAACACTTTTGAGGGGGTGGACACTTCTATTAATGTTTGGTGTGGGCGTCTGTTGTATTGGAGAGAATGAGATGAACAATTTTATAATCAATTTTTGGAAGAGAATTTGAAATGAAGGTTACAAAAAAGATTTTGTTGTAATATGAATTAGCAGAGAAAAGTTAGTTTTGTATCTCTGTACAGTTGAAAGTTCAAAAGAATGAGGAAAAGCATATTTCCTTGGCCATGCTTTTCATCGAATACCTATTGTTTTTATAATTAGTTCATTATAAAGGAGTGATGTGAATAGTGACCTTTGTCCAGTCTGGCTCATGAAAAGCAAGCATACTGATTTCCTCTGGGCAGTGTGATCAATTACCAGTAATGGAGCTGAAATGAGTGATCCTGATAGGTCTTTGCACATTTTATTTTGCAAAGAAATCAGGGCCTTATGCAGTTTGGGAGAAGGCTGGGACTTAGTGTTAGCACCATAATGTCTTGCCTTCCTCCCCCACCTCCTTGCAAATCAGTACTTACTGTCAGATAAATTCAACTGATGCCTTTAGGAGAAATCAGGTGAATATGGGGCAGAAACAGTGGAGTTGCATTTTGAAGGTTTTCTATTATATGAATAGCAGCCAGTTAGAGAATATCTAACCATCAGCAGTTCTATTTTAATTCTTTGCTATATGGAACCTCAGGGAGGAAATGTTCTTGTATGTAGTAAAGTGTTTCTTTTCCTTCTAAATTGTACAATGATTGAAAATTGTGGCTATCATTATTTGTACTATTACTATTTGCAATTATAAAGCCATGTTGATAATATTTAGAATTTGATACTGAGGCTCTGTAAACATTTATTGTAAAAATTGGTACTTAGCTTCAGCATTCCAGAATTACTGTTACCACATCCTATTGAAAAACTGATAAGGATCTGTAACACTGAACAATATGTGGGTATCGTCATCTCATTCTTTGTAGGTTTCTTTCTGTTTGGAAATCTTGGAGTTGGTCATTATAATCCTTTGCTTTAGAGTCGAGGCAAATAAGATACATGTTAATTTCAATTTAGAGATGAAATTGTGTCCTGCCTGTTTCTTACTTGGACCAAAGCTTACATTATACAAAATCATGTATTTGCTTTGTTATAGTAGCAATGTAAAAATAGAAGTTCTGTAAAGAGTTAATCAGTTATTTGCTTCCGATTGTTTGAGAGACAACCCGTGGGTCTTTTAGGTCTTGGTCTTTCGTTACTGCAGGATGAAAGAGTAATACATGTATTGCTTTAATGCCCTCATTTATACGTAGATGTGTCTTAATAAAATTGTGAATGACAGGGCACCAAATCATTGTGTTTGTAATGGAAAGAGTCAAATAATTGTTATCAGTAGACCCTAGTCTGAGTCATTGTGGTTCTGCTATTTATTAGGAACGTGATCAAGAGAGTTGCCAGTTTTTCTGATATTCAGTAAGATTTTTGTGCTAAACAATATTTAATATTCTAGCTCTAATAGTCTATGTGTTTATAATAATCATAATCATTTATTAATATGCTCAGCAAGCAGTATTTATAGTCACCTGGGAACCAGGACTTTATTAGATGTTGAGGAGGTTATAAGTGAATAGCCATAAACCGTAGCTTACAAGAGCTTGCAGTCCAGAGGAGAAGATAGCTAGGTAAACAGCTAACAGACAGATAAACAAGTACAGAATGGCAAATGCTGGGCAAGATCCATCTGCCTATGTACCGCTGAGATACTTGTTTAAGGAGTGGTATAGTCTGAATGTTTGTGTCTCCATGGATGGGACTTGTGCCTTTGAGAAAGAGGCCCCAAAGAGCTGCCTTTCCCTTTCTACCATGTGAGGACACAGTCACAACCATAGGCATCATCTTTGAGAAGGCTAGCGCTGACTAGATGCTGAATCTTCCAGCAGCTTGATCTTGGACTTCCCAGTCTTCAGAACTGTGAGAAAAAAAAAAATATGTTGTTTATAAGCCACCCAGTTTATGGTATTTTGTTATAGCAGCCTGAGTTGACGAAGACAAGGAGGTATGTCAGCCTGTGGACCTCAGGGGTCTTCTGGGAGGACAGATGGAAGTGATTTAGAATCAGATTCTCTGGCTAGAAGAGTCTTCTTCCTGGGAGTTTTCAAAATTGACAGGGAGCTTATACTAAGATAAAGTAGATACTTGACCTTTATCTTATTTTTTTAAAATCAGCAGTTATTCTTTAATATTATCAAATATTCAGCAGTTGTTAAAATTTCCAATCATTTCATAAGAGTCATAAATGTACTTTACAATGTGTTTGTTTGATTAAAGTTCCTATATGGTGAATGGGTGATATGTCTTTCAAAACTGCGAGTCCCTTGCCCAACTCCATCATTTCTTTTCTTTTCTTTGTAATTTTAAGCTACACTTTTTTCTTTTGTATTTGGTATAGAATTTTTATTTAACCAAGTTGGAAAACACTCTGCAGGATATTATCTGGGAGAACTTCCCCAACATAGCAAGGCAGGCCAACATTCAAATTCAGGAAATACAGAGAACGCCACAAAGATTCTCCTCGAGAAGAGCAACTCCAAGACACATAATTGTCAGATTCACCAAAGTTGAAGTGAAGGAAAAAATGTTAAGGGCAGCCAGAGAGAAAGGTCGGATTACCCACAAAGGGAAACCCATCAGACTTACAGCTGATCTCTTGGCAGAAACTCTACAAGCCAGAAGAGAGTGGGGGCCAATATTCAACATTCTTAAAGAAAAGGATTTTCAACTCAGAATTTCATATCCAGCCAAACTAAGCTTCATAACTGAAGGAGAAATAAAATCCTTTACAGACAAGCAAATGCTGAGAGATTTTGTCACCACCAGGCCTGCCCTACAAGAGCTCCTGAAGCAAGCACCAAACATGGAAAGGAACAACTGGTACCAGCCACTGCAAAAACATGCCAAATTGTAAAGACCATTGATGCTAGGAAGAAACTGCATCAGCTAACGAACAAAATAACCAGCTAACATCATAATGACAGGGTCAAATTCACACATAACAATATTAACCTTAAATGTAAATGGGCTAAATTCTCCAATTATTAATTTTTAAGAAAGTTTTACAATTCATGTATAATAATTGTACATATTTATGGGATATGTAGTGATGTTTCAATACATGTAATGTTTTGTGATCAAATTAGGGGAATTAGTATATTCACCATATCAGACATTTATCATTTCTTGGTGTTGGGAGCATTCAATATCCTCCTTTAGCTATTTGAAACTATATAATATATTATTATTAACTGTAGTCATCCTACAGTGCTACACCAATTTTAAGGCATAATGGGAATCAAACAGGACAATAAAGGAGTCATCCAAGTATTCCCTGGAGAGCCATTTTTGTATGTGTGGAAGATGCTTAAGTGGGGGTGGCCAAGATAATTTTTGAACTGAAATTGGAAACCAGATTTGTTCAGACTACGGTTGCACAGAGTACCATCTTGCACGAAATCAAAACCTTTAATTTTGTTGGACTATGATGAAATAATCCTAAAGTGCTATGGAATTACTTCTACCACTATAGTACTTTCTTCTGAAAAATTAGACCTGACCTTTATTTTTAAAAATGTGTTGATTTTCAGAGTTGACAGATGTTTTGGTGTGATGCTGGATGGTGCTTCTCAAAATATCCTCCAGCTGAACTCTGAAGAAATGTGTCCAGTTTTCTCAAGAGAGACAACTGGAAAAAACAAAATCAGCAATGGCAGCATTTGGAGAATGTAATAGGAGAGCTGCCACACAGGTGGAAACAGATGGTTCCTTTTCTGTGAGGGCTGCATTGATGAATACAGAAGTGGCATGATTGGATTAGTGGCCATAGAAACAGTAACACAGAAATGAAAGCAAGGTCAGTGTCTAGGTGAGAAGTGGCAGTAGCTTCTAGGGGAGTCCTCAGGTATTGTACTATCAGAAGCAAGATGAAAAATTTAAATTTAAGTATCTTAAATATTTTTTGGTGCGGTGGGGTGGGGGCAGGCATAGCCCACATAAGAAGACCAAAGATCCCTTGCTCCTGTTATCTCACAGATTTGACTTTCCATTTGTAAAATTTGTCACTATCCTCTAAATTTCAACTGATCTAACATGCCATTAAATGTAAGACATGCCATTATTTTAGGTATCACTAAGGAAGAAAACTGTAACAACTAAGACTTCATTATCACTTTATATGCACTGAAAGAGCTCTTTAAAGTCCAACTTAAAGAGTCTATAATGGTTATACTACTTCAGCTGGCAAATATCAGAGCCAAGCAATGGTGCAAAGAAATATACTGGATTCTGCAACATGATTGCTTGGCATAAAACACCTGAGTTTACAGTCCAAGAGCTCTTTGGTTTGCAAAGAGAAGGATGGAGAAAAGGAACAGCACTTTCCACACAGGGAGAAGGATTGGGGAAATAGTGATAACATCCTTTGCAGCTGCCAGAAACGACCCCAAATTTTTAAAGGTAATTTCAATTATAAGATGCGCTTTGATTTCAGAGATGTTAAAATGTGAAAAAAAGTACATTTTAGAATAGAATAAATAAGGTGTGTAAGAGCTTTTCAGTGTTGCCAGGTGTTGAATGTTGAAAGGCAACTAGGCCACTTAGAAGAATACTGATCTGTTGACAAGTTATTTTTAGTTATTTTAGCAACTCACCAATCCACTGGCAACCAGCCTGTAGTCATAAGTAAAAGTGAAAATGGACGCACTGTGCTTTTCTCTCTTCTGTATGTGAGAGAGAGAAAGAGAGGGTACACAGAGGAAGAAAACAGTGAAACTGACTCTGTCTTGTCTTTTGAGGACAAACTTCCTGTGTTGATATTCAACCCATTTATTTATAATAAAGATATATATGTATAACGCTTTGAGAAGCGTGCTCTCATAGTTAATGGTAAATTAATTTAGATGATCCTCTCTTCATTCTCGGCACTCCTCAGTTCAAGTTTACTTTTTCTTCAAGAATCCATAGAACTAGAGAATTTTTCCCCCACAGAAATTATCTTTTGTTGCAAATCAAAAACACTATCTTTGGCCCAGTTTGAGCTAGATGGAAGTTTCAAAAAAATACATATCTTTACATAGAAATATACTTATTTCCAGAGGTTTCCATAGACTTCACATTATGGAGGCAAGCTAAGTGCTTCAAAGTACCCTTCATCACCCATTGAATCCAATCATGGCTGGGCTGCTTAGTGGCAAATAGCGTTCCTCCTGCTATTCTCCTTAGTTCTGAAGGCTACCAATACACAATTCACAATGTTGTTTGTTTTCTGGAAAACAAACAACAGAAAACACAGAAGATCTATTCTTATTTTAAATGGTTGACTTGGTAATACATTCAGAGGGAAGAAGATAACGTGATAATATTGTTAATAGATGACACAAACATTTGTGATAATGGCCTAGCACATTGTACAGAGTAATGTGGATGGCTGGATGGTATGAGTGGAAGTGTGTCATCTGGCTTTTAGCCCACTGGCAAAATGTTTGGACAATTTGTGTTGGATAACTTGGTGGTGGATTTAAGAGAATTTGTTTTCCTTCACAAACGAAATGATGCATGCAGGATTTAATATGTAATTCTTTGAGTAAGAGATAATTGCTGTACACACTAACCAACTATTTGCATTTAGTTAGCAACAGTTTCTACTGAACTTTATCTCATGTTTCCTTAAGTAAATGTTTGGAAGTATGTTTGTCTTATTTAGTAACTTTAAAAAAATTTTGCCACATCTCAATGCTTCTCAAAGGTTATCTAAATATCTACTCAAGGAAAACATTCTTTATTTACTCAGCATCACAGGCTTCAGTTTTCTCATATGTATGACGGCTTGTAGTGCATAATATTCTTACCAGCACTGACATGCAGTAGTAGTTATTTATATGGTATTGTATTATGTATTTTAGAACTACATTCAATTACAATTCAGTTTGTATTCATTTTGGGAAGGATGCATGGGAATGTGTTCTGACGCAGGGCCTCTCAAAGCCAAGTCCTTAAACCACATACCTTAGACTAATCTTGGATGCTGGCAGAAAATGCAGATTCCTTGGTTCTGTGGACTGAATTGTCTCCCTTCTTCAAATTTATACGTTGAATTCCTAACCTCCAATGTGTCTGTTTTTGAAGGTAGGGATTTTAGGAGATAAGTTTAAATGAGCTCATAAAGGTTCATTCTAATCCAATACAATTGGTGGCCTTTATAAGAAGAGGAAAAGGGTTCTCTTTCTCTGTCTCTTTCTCCACACCTGTGCACACTGAGAAAAGGCCATGTGAAGATGCAGCAAGAAAGTGGTTGCCTGCAAGCCTAGAAGACAGCCCTCACATTCAAAACCCAACCATGCTGCCATTCCAGTCTTGCAATTCCAGCCTCCAGAACGGTGAGAAAATAAATTTCTGTTGTGTAGGCCACTCGAGCTATGGTATTTTGTTATGACAGCCCAAACTAAGACAGATTTTGGCACCAAAAAGCAGGGTTGCTGCTGTAACAAATACCTAAAAATATGAAAGCAGCTTTGGACATGGGTAATGGTAGGCTAGAATTTGAGGTACATTCTAGAAATACGGATGTTAAAGGTGATTCTGGTGAAAAATCAAGAAAAAAAAGGAAATATGGAGAGAAGCTTCCATGTTCTTAGAGAGCACACAAATAATAATGAACAAATGATAGAAATATGGACCTTACAGGCCATTCTAGTGAGATCTCAGATAGAAAAAAACTTATTGGAACCTGGAAGAAAGGCAATCCTTGTGATAAAGGTGGCAAAGAACTTGGCTGAGCTTTGTCCTAGTGGTTTTTTTGAAAGGTGGAACTTGCCAGTGATGACATTGAATATTTATCAGAGGAGCTTTCTAAGCAAAGTATTGAAAGTGTGGCTTGGGTCCTCCTTACTGCTTATAGTAAAATGCAAAATAAGAGACGTGAATTGAAGAAGGAATTGTTAAGCAAAAGAAAATTAAAACTTAAAGATTTGGAAAATTCTATCCATAATGTAAAAATTGAGAAAGCCTGTTCAGAAGAAAACATCAAGGATGTGGCTGGACTACCGCTAAAGAAATTATGGGATTATATGAACAGAGACACTGCCAGTTTCAAGTGATGGGAATGGAGACATAATGAAATGAAGGAAGACCGTAATACTTCTTACATTCTACAGAACAGGATGATAATGATCCTCACCTGGGAATGTATCAATTCTTCAACAAAAGGGAAGAAGAATCCAAAGGCAATTCAAAGGTAACCAGAGCCACTGACTTGTCTTTAATAACCCAGATGGCCTCCTACCAGAGTCATTGGGGCAGGTTGCCTGGAGCCATGGGGGTTTGACCTCAACCTGGCAGAGCCTTAGGAGCAGGACATGCTATCCTGGTGGGTCTGGAAGGCTCACCCAGCACCGTAGTGAGTCCAGAAGGCAGAACATTAAGCCAAAGAACAATATTACTATCAAGGCTTTAGATTTTTATGGAGTTTTCCTTGAGAGATTTAGGATTTGCTTGGATCTTGTCACTGCTGTCTTCCTTCCAGTTTATTCCTTTTAGAATAGGAATGTCAATCCTATGACTGTCCCACTATTGTCTTTTGGAAGCGCATAACTTACCAGGTTTCACAGATTTACAGCTGGAGCAGAATTTTGCATGAGAATGAATCATACTTCCAATCCCACCCATATCTGACTTAGAAGATACTTAGGTGAGACTTTGGATTTTAGACTTTAGAATTGATGCTCAAGTGAGTTAAGACTTTGGGGTCTCTTGGGGTAGAATGAATGTATTTTGCATATCAGAATACAAATTATGGGGGCGAGGACAGAATGTTATGAACTGAATTGTTCCCCCTCAGTTCACATGTTGAAGCTCTAACTTTCAATGTGACTGTATTTTGAGAAAGTTTTTAGGAGGTAGTTAAGGGTAAATTGTTGGAATCCTAATTTGATAGGATTAGTGTCCTTATAAGAAGAGAAAGAGAGAGAAAGTTCTCTCTCTCTCCACACACATGCCTCTAGAAAAGGCCATGTGAAGATGAGGACAGCAAGAAGGTGGCCACCTGCAAGCCAGAAAGAGAGCCCTTACCAGGAAATGAACAGGCCAGCACCCTGATCTTGGGCTTCCTGGCCTCCACAATTGTGAGAAAATAAATTTCTGTTGTTTAAGCCACCCAGTGTATGGTAATTTGTTACAGCAACTGGAGCTGACTAAGACACTTTGTTCCAATCCAGTCTTACTAAACATGAAATAGCAGAAATGAGATGGCTCAGGAATCCATATTATAAAGACTCCCCTACCCTTGACACATGTAGGTAGCCACATAGGATAGGATAGATCATGCTATAGCAGCAGGATGGCAGGGGTTGGGGGGTAAGGTTTGGTGGGATTATTTGATATCAACATTTAAGTGCCTGAGTGGCCAAGGCCCCAGGCAGGGTTAGGCACTTGATGCTGCTGGCAGACAATGGTCTTTGCTCAGCTAGCCAGTGAAAAGTTTTGATCATGTACGGATAATGCTGATGACCTCTGCAAGAGACCAGCTACACCCTGAGCCAGTCTTGCCTACCAGGTGTACAGGCCACAGAATCTGGCAAATCCCAGGACTTCTGCTTTTACTTCTCTCAAGAAGGGTTGTATATAATATGAAGGGAATCTGGGATAAAATCTGTCAAAGTTTGGGGATTTGGTACCACAGGTGTCCTCCAAAGAAGCTTTTTTGTCTCCTCTCCACAGGTCCTCGGAATCTCTGTACTATCTCCAACACAATCCTCTTAGACTATATTTAGTGTTACATATTTTGTTTTCTTTTTATTCTACATCTTCCTCTCCCACTAATGTCTGGGCTTGCATGCATATACTCACACTCTTAATGCACTTCACAATGAGCTTGTCCTGGTCCCAGCCTTTGACCAATGAATTGATAAACTAATCACTGCAAATATATTAATGGGCTTTCAGATGATGGCTTTTCAGCTAACTTACTTTTTGATGGAGAGCCTTCATAAGGCAAAGCTCAGAACACCAATAATTTATTCTACTGACATATATTTCAGGCTGTTTCTCTCTAATTTTGTCATGTAGGCAGCTTCTCCTGTGCCAGCATGAGCCAAGTGTTTAGAAAAATGAGCCTATAGAAACACTTTTCTTATGATTTGTCTACTATCCATTCTTTTATCTGGCTTTTACTTATGACTCTCTCAGTTCCAACTTTACACAGTTCCAACTCAGGTCATCAAGAACTTCCTCTTTTCTAAATTTAATCAACACTTCCCAGTCTTTTGACATGGAGAGGCATTGTACACTGCTGATTATTATCCCGGTGTTGTTTAAAACAACACAACTAACAACACTAAAACTGACAGCAATTGTGTGTCCACTGCATCCAAAAAAGAAAAATTCTAGATTATAATTAACAGGTATAAGTATATGCCCGTGATTCCTAGACCCTTATTCCTCTAGGTCTAAATTGAAAGATGAGGAACTACTGCTGGAGGAATGAAGTTAAGGGAGAAAGAAGGATCTTACTTCTCCCCTGTTGCTTTTGCAGATTTTTAGGTCTAAAGTAAGCTCCAACTAGGAGAGAACAGTTGCCTTACAAAGCAGTGTTTTTCAAGCTCTACATTATTGAGATTTTGGAACAGATGATTCATTTTTATAGGTGGCTGTCCTGTACATTACAAGATGCTTAGCATCATCCCTGGTGTCTCACCATGCTTGTGGCATCTCCTGTCCCTAGTTGTGACAATTAAAAATGTCTCCAGATATTCCCTGATGGCTTTGAGGGCAAAATATCTCTCTCTCTTTTTTTTTTTTTTTTTTTTTTTTACCACTGCCCTTCCCAAATTGAGAACCACTGTTTTAAGGGAAATAAAGTTGGGAGCTTTAATTATTATACAGGAGAGGATATTTGAATTACTGTACAGAACTGTTCTTGTGACTAAAGAACATAGGAGAAGTCATGAGACTGGCCGAAATTTCATACAGTGCTAGGGAAGCAAAACTTTAAAAAACCCATGAAAAAGAGTAAAGTTTTTATGATTGTACACTCTTTTTGCCATTTTTTATGTAAAATTATTATAAGCATTTCTTTATCTTTAGGGTATTTGAATATACATTTCAGTTTGCCCCAGACAGTTTTGTTCCAGGTTAACTGTTCATAGAGCCTCCTTTCACTCTCAAAGTGTCTCATTTTAAATAATAAATTATATGATTGCCCTGTACTGTCTATTTTCTCAACTATACTGTAAGCTTCATGAGTGAAATAACTTTTTATTTGTGCACTGACGTATCCACATGGTACTCTGATGTAGTGATCAATCAGTAAGTATTTGTCAAACCTACCATAAAAACAAAATTCACTCACTTATATATCAGCAGGATTGGTCTGGCCCCTACGAAAACAATGCAAGCAGGTTTATAGGGAATTTCCTTCTGTGAGTTTGGAGATCTTTTCTAGGAGGTACTGGGGCTTCTTCCCCAGATTCAAGGAGTAGGCTGGTTATACACATAGCTGAGTGTGTTTCACTGTCATTGCTCTACAAGACTTATTATACTTAGGAAGGATAACTGTTACTCATATTTTACACTTTATTGATAGGCCTGTTCTTATGATTTTTTCCAAAGGGGACAAACAAGCATAGAATTTAGTTAGTGAGGGATACTTCTTATATAAGAATGCAGTGCCAAAGAAGAATGCCTTAAAGAACTGTTCTAGATTAGCATCTTTGTTTTCTCATCCTTCTTTAATTTGTCCTTCACCACTCTTGAGCATGCACTGACACACACATATAAACCCAGGCCCTCTAAAAAAAAAACTTTTACATACTTTGCCTTATCTTGTCATTTTCAAGTTCCCACTTTGGGTTACTTGCTGAAGAAACTGAGAGCTACTCTTCATTTAGGAGCAAATCAGGAGTGATATGTAATATTACTGATAGAATCCACAACTTGGCCTCTGATAAGAACAAGATGGCATAATTAGCAAGTCTTATGACTTGTCATCTATCTGAAGAAAAGCATAAAATTGTAGGATTGTAGCAAATATACATCTGCATTAATATTTTGGAAAATGCCTTAACACCTCTAGAATTGCTAATATGCTCCCTTCTAAAATAATGGTAAACTTCTAGAAATAATTATTATTCAAGGAGATTGAGAATTAAATAATGTTATTTTCTCGCCCTTGCTGGGAACTTTCACATGAATTAAATTTCTTATGCCATTGAGAATCAGGTATTATCAACCCCATTATATATATTTGAGTTAACTGTGATTCTGAGAGCTTATGATTTAAATGCAGATTTTCCTGACTCTGAATCATTGTATCTTTCAGTATTTTGTTAGAAATGTTTTGGCCAAAATTGGAAGGCACAAAGAACAAATATTCTAACAAATTTATTTGATTTAATCAGGGAAAACCCTTGTGAACTTGAACAAATTATTAAACAATACTTTTTTCATCTGCAGGGTGAAGATAATGAGTAACCACCTCATAGGACTGTTATAGGACTATACTCAGATAATGTGTACATAGAACTTGACAAACTCTCAGCACATATTAGGGTTATGAAACTTTTCATCAAGCGCAGAGAAAGAATGCATTCTGATACATTTATCAATTATTTTTAACATGTTTAGGAAATAATTTTGTAACATTAATAATTCTTTACATGTTCTTTTGTTTTATGCAGTCATCAGGTATTTAATCAGAGTATGTTACTTTGGCAGTATTGTGCTAGACACCATAGAGAACATAGAGAAACATCCTGTCGTCTGTTGAGTCACTTACTTTCTGATTAAGAATATAGAACATACACATTAAGTTAGAGAACACTAAGTTGTGAGATTCTACCTATATGTACAACAGAAGTTTGGTAAAAGGAGAAATTTCTGTGGGCCCTAAACTTAAGAGATGGGATGAACTTTGTTAGTTGGCTCCTTAAGAACTGTGGAATATGGAGAGGGAGGGAGCAGGGGAGGGAGGACATGTGGAGGGGATGGTGATCATGAGTAAAGGTATGGAGATGTGAGGAGGAACAAAGTTCTTTTGGGAAAAGAGAAGAGTGAAGCAACTGGACAGAGCCAAAAAATAAAGCTGTTTGACTGGCAACTCTGTTAAATGCTTCATAATGTTCCTTACAAAAATCTTGAGAAGTAAATTTGTAAACTAGGCCTGTTTCACTAGGAATTGATCACGTTTTCTTCATTCCTTTCAGCAACAGTTAGAGTTGTGAAGGAAGAAAGGACATGATAGGGAGCCTAAGAAATTAACAGTCTCTTAGTATGGATTTTCTCCATGTAAGATAGTATATACAAACATGCAAAGGCTAATCTGTGAAATGTTTTATATTTATATGTGAAATAACCTAAGTTGATTAAAAATGTTACTTGTTCTACATCAATGCATCTTCAAGTAGCCTCCTTCCTACCCTTTGAATTTTGCTTTCACTAAAGAGGTAGGGAATCTTCACTGGACTGACTAGACTCCTTTATTTCCCTACCTCCGATATTTACCTGCTACTGATGGCTTCTAATATGTATTGCAGTGGAAACATAATTTTTCTTTAGATAAACTTTCAGAGAAATTCTAATAACTTTGAAGCCTATTTACTAGCATTTATCATATCTATGTTTTCAAGTGTCCTTTCATGCCATTTTTAACAGCTTTATTGAGATATAATTCAAATATACAGTTTACTCATTTGAAGTGTGCAATTCAATCACTTTTGGTATTTTCATAGTTGTGTAAACATCACCACAATCAATTTTAGAATATTTTCATCATCCCAAGAAGAAACCTTGTGTATTCTTTAGCCTTCACTCTCCGCTTCCTCCATCCCCCCAGCTCTAGGCAACCACAAAACTACTTTCTATTTTTATAGATTTGCCTATTCTGGGTGTTTTGTATAAATGGAATCTTATGAATGTGACTGACATCTTTCACTTAGCAAAATGTTTCCAGGTTCATCCATATTGTAGCATGGGTTTCAATACTTCATTCCTTTAATATTCCATTATATGGAAACACCACATTATACTTATCAGTATATCAGTTGATAGACATTTGGGTTGTTTTCACTTTTTGGCTACTATCAACAATGATGCTATAAACATTTATGTGCAAGTTTTAATGTGAATATATACCTAGGTATCTATGCATCATACCATATTGCTGTGTTTTACCCTTTCATGCCATTTTGATCCTAGAGCTGGCTTCATGATATACCTATATCCCTGCATCCCAGACACAAGCATCTGTCTTCAAATGGTCTTGTTTCATTTGTCTCAATTTTAGGCCATCTGCTTTTCTTATGTTCATATTCTCTGTCATGTTTTTACATAAATCCAGGGTTTATAATGCCAACCAAATGCATATCTTTAACTCAGACTATTTCTATGGATTTTAAATCTCTATATCTAAATGCTCTTTACCAGATAGGTCTTTTTAAATATCCTACAGGGACTTCTAAATTAATTTTTGTTCTCCTCCATTCTAATGTGCTCCTCCTCCTATATATTATACTGGGCGAATGACACATCCTAATAAGAAATCCAATAGCCATATGAGGCTTATTGCTTTCCTTATCCAATTCATCACCAAACCCTATTGATTCAGTTTCCTAAACATATCATGAATCTGTTACTTCTTCTCCACTCTCACTGACATTGCCTTAGTTTAGCTCTCAAGTCTTCTCTGTGCACTGGCCTCTTGTCACTCTGTAGATCACTCCCTTCCTCTTCCATCTATTCTTTCTGAGCCTGCCAGAAGGATTGCTCTGAAGCACAGATCTGTGCATATCACTCCCCTGTCTAAAATATCTCAATGATTCCGAGTAATCTGCAGAATAAAATGCAAACTTCTGGGCTTGGTGCACCAAACCTTTCACAATCTGACCCTAATGATCTCTCAAGCTTCTTTGTTTTTGTTTTCATCCTGTGTACAGACATATCAAAATCTCTAAAAGTTCTCGGATGAGCTGTAGGTATTTTCACCTTCATGTCTTAACATTAGTTACCTCTCCCCAGACTGTCCTGACCTCAGGCCACTTTGTTGTTTGGTTAATTTCTACTACAATCATTTTTGTAGCAAATCAACATTTTATTAAAACTGCAGTTATCTTTTAGTTATTCAAGATAACTTGATTCTTTCAAAAGAACTTTCAGTAATCTCAGTTTGATACATTGGACTCTTTAAGCATATTCTATTTTATTTCGCTATAAATAGTATTAGGCTATATTTTAAGTCTCCCTTTACTGGCTCAACTTTCTCAACTCATTGTTAGTTCTTTGAGTTATAGAACTATTTCTGTTTTACCTTTGCCATCTTTGCACTCTGTACACTGGTAAGCACTGAATAATATGTTGAATGAATGCATGAGTTCTATATGCTGTAAATATTCCAAGAACTCTCGGATCTTATGTTTCAGGTTCTCTGTGTTTCATCTGACCCTACTTCTTCCATACCTAGAGCCAGTGACAGTATTAAGTACTTGATATGCAATAACTGGTGGCATTCTTATTCGAATGCCCTTTTCTTATACCTGTTTTCCTGCCATCTGCTAGCTTGCTTTTCTTTTTGGTTCTCACAGTTATTCTTGCTGTTTTGCCTTAGTTTTGGCAAGGATAAATGCTTAGACTGATCTCCAGAGGCCATAAGACTTGAACTCACTCTGTGGCTACTGAGAGATCTGTGTGTGCCTAGTTTTCATGCTGGGACCTTATTATTCTGTGCAGCTCTGCAGGTGACTGTTTGCGAAAGGATATAATGGGAAATGAAACATTTGCCTCTGTAATAGCTATTGCTTAACCACTAAAGAAAAGTCCAAATACATTTCCAAGCTTTCTGTAAGTTTCTTCTTACTCTCCCTTTAAACAATTGAATTTATTAGTTAGACTTTTAAAAAGGAAGGAGATTGGGGGTGAAATGGGAATTCAACCCCTGCGTATCATTTTTTCCCCACACACGTAGTTCTAGAATCACTTCTTTAAACATCTACTTCTGTTGTAAGGAAAATAGCCTTTATTTTAGAACCCCATGGGGCTTCTGATTTCTGTCATTCAAATGAATGTATTTGCAGTTTGGGGGAATAATTAATAGGGCTGTCCTGTTGAATGAGAGAGTGAATGCATTTTAGCCAAAAGAGGTTCTTGTTTGTACACATAAAATGTGATATTCTGCATAAAAATTATAGTTAACATCTAATACCAAAAATGTATTACAAGTCTCTTAATCAGTTAATACAACTTTTTAATGCATTTTTATTACCTTTGAGTTTTGATTGGTAGCATCAAAGTTCTTTGATTTGGATATTGATTAACATGAAGGAGTACAGAAAAATAACAAGAAAATGTTTAGCTTTTCTTATATTTCATACAGTGTTTCATATGAATAGAAAACCATTACATTGGTGACTGTATAATTTAGTGTTTATCATCAAAAACATATTTCTCATGTTTTTAATCTCTAAGGAATTTCTTCTTTAAAGACATTTGTAAAGATTTCAGACACTAAATGGAAATCTATTTCATAAAGCAAAGAGAAACACTTGTGGTATTGTAAGGATCAGAAGAAGTTACCACACCGAATTGTTTTTTGTTTCAAAATACAGTATTTTGAAGAAATATGAATAGGTTTTCAAGCCTACAGATCACCTCAGACATTGCCAATAAGGTCAAGGCTGGAGGAAATTAAAGCAAAAGATATAAAGTAGTAAATTTTATAATGAGACATTGTTTATTCCAGGGTATAAATAAGATTCATATATGGGTATGAAAGACATCTTCATAAAATGTAATATACTGAATGACTATTTTATAATTTGTTTCAGAGGTTTCTGTTTTGAACTTCTCAAGTCATTTTCGATTCTGATAATTTCTACAGACTGAGAACTGTTTCCTTCAATATTTATAAAATGTTTCTTGAGATTACCCCCTCGATACTCTTAATCTTGGGAAAAAAATTTGAAATCTGTAAGAAAAATCAAGCATTCCTCTAAGTTGGTTTGTATATCACTCCATCCTCTGCTTGAAAAAGAACCAATAAAAGGTATGATTTGAAGGTACAGATTTATTTCATAAATTTCTAAACCACCCTTTATGGATACCCACAGTATAAAAACAACCATAATCAGTATACCAAACAACAGCAACAAGCACACCGAGAAACAAAGGCATTTGAGGAAGGGCAAGGAGCAAGCGGGCAGCTTCTTGAGTTGCTTTTTGTTGAGGATTGTCTACTGGAAGTCTGTAAATACAACTGGTTATAGAACAGTCAACACAAATTTGCACTTTTATGGAGTATCGTGTGATACAAAATATACTGGGAAAAATATTTTATGAAGAAGCAGTCTTTTGATGAAATGCATCCCATAAATTTTATGCTTGACTATATAAAAAGAGATAAACTGAAAAGCCAAGTCATTTTCTAAGTTAAAAGCAAAGACTTGTTGAAATGACATGTTTTTTCTTTTCACTGGAGCTTAAGCTCTGAGGCGAGGCTTTTGGAGGGCTGAGTTATAGCTTTTCAAGTATAGTGACAATAGCAAGCAACAGACAGTCTTGTTTAGCTTCTGAGTTGGTTTTTTTTTCCCCCTTCCTTTCAGGTATTATTGTTAAATACTGTTTTTAACCTGTTGTAACATAATGAAAATGGCTGTCAGCAATTTGGTTCTTACCACCAATCATGTAAGCTTGATGTAGGAATATTCACTAAGATTACACACCACCACAACCAGTAGTAAGAACAGCAGCAGCAGGGACCCTGATTCTTATTGCTGACAATAATGAATAAGTTGAGTATCAGGCTATGAAAGTAGTACATGGTGAGACTTGAAGAATGTTGACAGTTACTGAAACCTTGTTTCCCCACACTGCTCTTGCCCTGCCAACTCTTAGGCAATATTTCACAGCAATCTGAAGCCTAATATTCCCCACGTTTATTTATTTATTTACTCATTTACTTAACAAACATGTATATGGCACCTATTATGTGCCAGGCACTGTTCTAAGTGCTTAAGAGAACCTGATATGGTATATATTCTTATTTTCTTTAATTTGCAGATGAGAATACATGGGTAAAGTAGCATATCATTACTTTCCCAATGCCACACACTATAAGTATTTGAACTCAGTCTGCCTCTAGAATCTGTACCTTCAACGACTGAGCTGTAGACTTCTGCTTCTCCAGCTGAAGAATTTTGTTAAAGTGTGTCCCTGACTGACAGACAAAATAAACCCCCTAAAAGTTAAAACAGAACCAGGTGGCCACAACTTGGTGAGGGAGTGGTGACATACTCTGGATTCTTAGAACCGTGTTGTAAAAGTACCACAGGACCTCCTGTATTAGCTTGTCACATAGAACATACAATCCTGGCATTCATTTTTTAAGAAGGAGGGGAAAGAGAAGGAGCAAAAGAGAGGAAGAGAGAAAAGTAAGAAATGAAGAATAACAATGAAACAAAGTGCACAAAATAAAAAATTTATTAAGGTGATTGGACCTGGTGAATATTCTAAAACATTCAAGCCTGTTCAGAAGCCAGATACAATTAAGCCAAACCAATTCCTCTTGATGCCAAGATAAACTGTGGCTGGAACACCCCCCTCCTTCCTCCCTCAACACACATACACTGGGGCATTTGAAAGAAACATCAGACAGAGACTTCTGGTTTGGGGCTCACAAACCAACCAATCACAGGTCACTGCCAATCAGGGCTCAGTTATATTGACCAATCAGAACTCAGCACCAATCAGAACTAAGTGAGTTTCAGTGGATTGGGAACCTGGGCAGGAACATTTGCTGTAAAACTGGAACCCTCTCTATGTTCTCTAGAATGTACCTTCCTCTTTCTCTGATGGCTGCTGCCTCTTCCTGGTTTGCAAACTTCACTGGAATAAAGACTCTTTCCTCCAAATTCCTTTGTTGTTGTTATTGTTTTAGAGACTGGGTTTCTCTCCCGCACCCAGGCTAAAGTGCTGTGGTGCTGTCTCGGCTCACTATAAGTTCCATCTTCTGGACT
Organism: Symphalangus syndactylus; assembly: GCF_028878055.3. NCBI lineage: Eukaryota > Metazoa > Chordata > Mammalia > Primates > Hylobatidae > Symphalangus > Symphalangus syndactylus. The sequence continues at coordinate 70,051,765 of NC_072439.2, forward strand.
CCAGCGATTCTCCTGCCTCTTAGCCTCCCAAGTATCGGGGGCTACAGGCACGTGCCACCACCTCTGGCTAATTTTTGTATTTTTAGTAGAGATGGAGTTTTGCCATGTTGTCCAGGCTGGTCTCAGATTCCTGGGCTGAAGGCATCTGCCTCAGCTTCCCAGAGTGTTGGGATTACAGGCGTGAGCCACCATGCCAGACCCAAATTTCTTTTCAAGTAACTTTTGTTCATGTTCTGTACAGACAGACAATATTTGAAAATACTGTTGTAAAAAGGAAACAATATATTGATAACCATGAATATATTGACTCTAAACAATATAAAGGTCTTGTAAATTGCTAACAGTTCTTGTAAATTGCTCAAAGGTGAACTAAGACTTTAGGGGAGGGGCAGAAAGGTTTAAAACCCAGGCTGTGAGGGGATCTAGAAAGCTTCAGAAAGGCTCTAGGTATATTTGTAAAAGGGAATTATGGAAGGTAAGATGGATGTCTACATGGATTTCTGAACAGACTTGACTGTTTTAGAATACTCACCGTGTCTAATCACCTTATTATATTTTTAAAAATCGTATATACTCTGTTTCATTCTGTTATTCTCTTCTTCCTCTTCTTCCTTCCTCTCATTCTTCTACTCTCCTCTTCCCCCCCTTTCTTCAAAAATTAATGCCAGGCTTATATGTTCTATGTGGCAGTCTAATATTTTACTTTTGGTTTATTGAATGCAAAGGACAAAAGGTCTCATATTAAGCATACTCATTGTGATTTAGAGTGACAGTCCGTGGGTACATTCAAATCCACATTGGTATGTGGGTTTGTGTTAGCACACATAGTGTTATATTTTTGTTTTTAGTTGAGTTAAAATGCTTATCAGCCAGGATAAGCGTTTTACAATAACACATACCCACATACATCTCAGCAGTTTAAAATAACAACATTTTATTTCTTACTCATGTTACACATTTATTATGGGAGGACAATTGCACTGAATTGTCTTCACTTTAGATCTGGCTTGATAAAGCAGCCACTAGCCTGGAATATCAGTTACCATAGTTGAGAGGAAAAAACTTTAGAAGGTTGTACATTCACAGTTAAGATCTAATTTACAAATCATTGACCAGAATTAGTCACATGAACCTGTCTCATCACTAAGGGCCAGGCTGTGCCGTCCCAGCCTGTGCCCAGAAGTCAGAGAGCCCCATGACCCAAAGTAGCAAAGACTTGAAAGCCAAAATAATTCATATAAATATTGGTATTCTTTTTTTTTTTTAGAAAAATCAGAGGATTTGACAACATTGCTCCACAGCCCTCAATAGGAAAGGGTTAGAGCCAAATAGTAGGCGTCATTATATAAATTATATGGCAAATCTTCTATTTACTATGTCCTCCTAATCTCCCTGATTAGTTTCCCATGATTATATTTATTGTTCTTGCACTGTTCTTTTTCTTATAGAGAGTTTAAAAGGAACGTATCTGTAGCTATATTTATTAAAAATGAAAAAATTAAAGATGCACACTCACAAAAAAACCCAAAGCAAAACAAAACCAGCCCCCCTCAGGTTTCAAAAAGAATGGAATCGTTTTTTGTTTTTTTTTTTTTTTTTTTTGAGGGAGTTAAAAAAATGTCTCTGGTTGCTAAATACTATTTTATCTTGGGGAAAAATATCTGTCAGAATTTACTTGATTTGTCCTCTGAGGATAATTAAATGATCTGCCACTGGTCTAAGTAAATCTAAGAATGGGGTACATGCAGATCAATTTATTTTTTCTTAAAAACTCTTTTAAAATTTCATTTGGGGTTACATTTTAAACTTACCATTAAATATACACACATTGTTATAAATATAAGTTATAGTAGTTCAGCTTTGAAAACACTAGTGCAGGCCAGGCACTGTGGCTCACGCCTGTAATCCCAGCACTTTGGGAGGCCGAGGCGGGCGGATCACGAGGTCAGGAGATTGAGACCATCCTGGCTAACACGGTGAAACCCCGTCTCTACTAAAAATACACACACACACAAAAATTAGCCGGGCATGGTGGCGGGTGCCTATACTCCCAGCTACTCAGGAGGCAGAGGCAGGAGAATGGCGTGAACCCAGGAGGCGGAGCTTGCGGTAAGCCGAGATCTCTGGGCTACAGAGTAGTGAGACTCTGTCTCAAAAAAACAGACGAACAAAACTAATGCAGGTAGAATCTAAAATAAACTATGTGCATGATGTCATGCCTTTTTCCTTTTGCTATCTTAGATGTTCCTAAGGATTTTATTTTCTCTAAAAAATTTTCAAGGAAAATTCTGATACTTTTTATCTTGACAGTGATAGGAAGAGAGTTGAATTTAGTCAATTACTTGCCCAATAAAACAGTTACTAATGTAAGTAGACTGAATGTAAATTTTATTGTTTAAAAGAACGTTGGTCAGCCAAACATATTTGAAGTTTAGAGGAATCATTTTTGGAATTTGTGAATGCATGGTTGAAAGTAAGATTAAAATATTTTCCTAGTGGCACTGGACACTCCTGAAGTTAAACCATAATAAAATACTATTTACCATTTTATATAAGAGGATGATTAATTCTGAATGATGTACATTTTAGGAATTGATCTATAGAATCTAAAAGTTGGTATTTCACTTACCATTATTGTGAGGCGACTTCTACGTATTGCAGAGAACAATTTTTTTTACCTTTTACTATTAAATTGGGATGAAATGTGGCTATTTTACTCTATGTAGTGTCACACTTTAAAATATATTAAAATTTAGATGGTTTAATATGTATTGCCAATTCATATAAATGGCTACAGACAGGTGAGTGAATAATTTTAAGGAATGACAACTCAATGTGTTACTCTTTTCAAATGAAAGCTGTAAAAACTCATTCTGCCTACTCTACTTTTAGAAGCTAATATAAGTTCAATTTCTTTTCATATTTCAATTGTAACTGAATTTAAAATGCCTGGTTTCCTTCATCTCTTACAGTAACATTTCTCAAAATATTTTCTAAAGTGCATATAAATCCTATTTGGGAAAAAATATATAGTAGATTGGCTTTTGTGTGGGTTAATCAAGTATGGATAGATAAAAAGACACTCTCCTTAAAACAAGGTTGTTAAAACATTTTTGATGAAGGTGCATCTCATAGTTAAATATAATAGGCACCAATTTCTCTTTTTCAAAGAGAATGGAATTGACATCACAGCATATTCAGGGATAATACAAGTATCCATATGTTCTGAATAAAGGGAACTGGGGAGGGATGGTGAGCCCTTTAAGATCTTTCCTCAGATATGTTACTTACCAGCTTTGCATATTAAGGAGGACATTTTTATCACAATATAGAGAATCCCTAAGCAATTAATTGTTTCTTTTTGTTTTTCCCACGTTCATTTTCATCCCTAATGTCCCATGGGCTTTCTGCTAGGTACTTTTCTTTTTCTCCATCAAATTTTGGTTTTCAGTATTTTAGTATTTCAGGATTTTAATTTGTTTGTTGAATTTCTTGTCATATATGTTCTTATTCGTTTTGTGACATGTATACCATCTCTTGATAGGAATATGCCTATTTCAGTACTCAAGACATAGTCTGGAAAATCTTAAATCTTTCCCTTGATATTTTTTTCTGTTTTTTTTTTTTTCCTGAGATTTTTGAACTTTACTTTCTTGATGTTATACGCAACTACCTAATATCCTGTATAATGGTATCATTTTTTCCCAAGGTATCAATGATTTCCTTAATCAGTCATTTCTTCCATTGAGGCAGAATGATGTTGAGGGAGAAACTTTTCATTTCATTGCTTTTTCAACCTCCTGAGAGATTGTCAACTAGTCAAGTAAAGCATTTATGACATCCCCTACTCTTAACTGTATGAGAATATCCAGCTAGTTAAAGGCTTTCTGTATGTTTCTGAGTTCAGTTTCTCTTCACTGTTAGGAAAGCAGTATTTACAAAACGCTTGTTTAGCCATCTTTCATCTGTCTGTAGCCTCCGTGCATAGTGCAGTATCTAATTATTGTTCAATATGTTTGTTGAGTAATATAATTAATGGTTGATTCCAGTTCAGTCTGCTGTGTACTAAAACTTTTTTGTGTCTGTCTTTATTCTTTTATAATTATTTATTTTTTATTTTAAAAATTTATTGTATTGTCAGGACCACAAGCAAAAATGTGTTGCAGCGTGTTAATTCTTACACATATGCTCTCTCCATGCTCTCCCCTCAGGTTTGCAGATTTCAGTTCATGTCTTCTACATGTCACACAGCATTTTTTTCAAGGTGGCCTGCCTTGTTATTACTGTATTGTCATGAGTTCTAACCAATGTCTTAGAGAAACCAATGAGAATTTGTTTACTAAATATATTAAGTTTTGAACCCAATTTTATTTATTATTCATATTGTATAAATATTTACTCTCTTTAAAGTTTGAAGTATTGTATCAGACTTAAGCCATAACTTCAAGTTAGTTATGACTGAGAATGGATGAGTTCTTCCTCCAAATTATTCTTTCCGGGCTGTATGTGTAGTTCATAACATCCCATTGTATAGTTTTATTTGAGCTTTTTTCACTTCTCTTCTATATTACAGTTTAAGAGATCCTGCTGAATGTCTATTTTATGATCTCAAATATTTGAATTATAGGTTGCTTCCACTATAAGAAGACACTGGAATTACCATAAGAATTCACATGTTTAAAAGATGCTTTCCCACCTGTAAAGGTGTCAGTGTGTGTTCATTGTACAGGTAGTTAAAATGTGTGTTGTAGATTTGAACAAAGACCTTTTAACTTAGACTCAAGATTATGTGATTATTAAAACACACTCACATCTCAAATCTTTGGTTGTCTTATAATGTCATGACCTTTACAAGAAGAGATGCAAATACTACATATTCTCACAATACTTAAGCGGTTAGAGGGGCATTTTAGATTTCTTTAGGCTTTTCCACTTATTCTCAGAGGGTTAGCAGAATTGATGAGTGCGTATCGAGTGGGTTTGATACATTTGGGCAGGAAGAGAGCAAACTTCTCTATTAGCTGTCAAATATACATCAATATGTAATGCCTTCCCTGTATTTAACAGCATTTCACTAAACCATCTCCCAGTATTCTATTGATCTAGTAACTTCAAGTTTTGTGTCACACAGAATGTTATAACTTAATCAAAAATTAAGTGGCTACCTTCTTTGAGAAAGTCTTATACCTGTAATGTAACTTCATGAATCCAAAGATATATAATAGAACAGTGGTCTTCAACCTTAGCTACATATAGAGGACTTTAGAGAAATACTGATGGCTGAGATCCATTCCCAGAGATTCTGGAGTACAAAATTTTAGGAATTCAATTTTTTAAAAGATTCTAAGGTGATTATAATTTGCAACCAATTTCGAGAACCACTGATATGATGCAGCGCATACAGATCACCATTGGATCTTCCTAAGATGCAGATTCATTTTCCGGGGTGTCTTTAAGTGGGGGCCTGAGAGTTGGCATTCCAAATAAGCTCCCAGGAAAAGCTGATGCTGCTGGTTCATGAACCACACTGGAGTAGAAGGTGTGTAGAATTTATCTTTTTTTTTTCCTCTTTTTCATAGTTTTCTACTCTCCAGAACTTGGATGCTTGTTTTAATTCCATACTATATCCCTAGAGTTTTTTTTTTTTCTTTCCCACTTTGCTTGTGAGTTTTTGCTCACAAGTTTTTCTAAGAACTTGTTCCTAATAAACCAGGACATAGAAAGACATTCCTCGACCCTTGTGCTTTTTCTAGTAGGAAGGCCAACTTGCATTTATAGTGCACATAATTGGTGAGTGCCTCAGGCAGGAAGATAAATATAACTCTGGTCACTGGAAGGTTTCCTTCAGTGGCCCTATCTTCCAGGTCTCAGGTTGAAAAATTGTCTTTTATAACTCCCCTGGGAGTCCTTCTTATTAACTTCTGGGACAAACTGTATCCAAGTGATTCAGGCAACCACCCTCCCCTGCAGCTAACCTCTACTTAATTGCTTGTCTTTGATAATTAGCTCTAAGTTGCCCTAGTTTCTTGAATGTTGAAAGCAATATTCCAATATTCAATATTCTATTTAAAAACTCATAGTCTTTTCTGTGTCTTTTTCTCTTTCTAACTTACCAAGAGACTCTCAGATCTCTGAACTATGTTAAATGGTGTTTCTCAAATATTATTGTGTGTGAGCATCATCTGGGCTGCTTGTTAATAATGATTCCTGACTCCATATTCAGAGATCCTGATTTGGTGAGTCTTTAGTAGGCTCTAGTATCTGCATCTTTATTATGTGCCCCACTAAAGTGAGTCTTTTGTAAGCAATCCAAACTTGGAGAAACACTAATTTGACCTGGCTTCTCAAGCTTTTTTTGTGCATTAAAATCACCAGATAATCCTGTTATAAAGCAGATTGTGGCTTAGGGATGAAGTATTTCTGACAAACCCTCAGGTCTAAGAGGCCACAATACTCTAGGTACTAAGACTTTAGATCATGTAATTAATACCACACAATTCAGACTGAGAAGTGTACATTCCTTTAATCTAATAAAGGATATTTTTAAACTTATGCTTTTGGTTAAAATATAAGCTTCCTTTTTTTTTTTTTTTTTTTTTTTGAGACAGAGTCTTGCTCTGTTGCCCAGGCTGGAGTGCAGTGGCACAGTCTCAGCTCACTGCAACCTTCGGCTCCTGGGTTCAAGCAATTCTCCTGCCTCAGCCTCCCAAGTAGCTGAGATTATAGGCATGCACCACCACGCCTGGCTAATATTTTTGTATTTTTAGTAGAGATGGGGTTTCACCATGTTGGCCAGGCTGGTCTTGAACTCCTGACCTCAAGTGGTCTGCCTGACTTGGCCTCTCAAAGTGCTGGGATGACAGGCGTGAGCCACCACACCTGGCCCCAACATAAGCTTCTTAAGGGCAAAAAAAAAAAAAAAAAAAAAGATCTCAATTGATAGAATACCAAACTTGGAAGGGACCTTCCAGATAACTAATTCAGAAGTATTTTGCCTAAGCTCAACTCAAGGGCCCAAACGTTCAGCTCCACCTCATTTTGTTTAAAGAAAAAATTAAATGTAAATGTATCTTAAAAAGACTGGACTCTCCAGTTTTTCTCAGATTTCAAATAACTCTGAAAGCCTTTGAGTCTGGCAATCTGCTGAAATCTATTTTGTTTCACTTACGGCTCAGAAAGAAAAAGCTGTTGGTCAACATCACATTGCTAATTGTTGAAGAGCTAGGATTGGGCCGTAAACTTGTCACCAGACTGGGACAAGTTTATTTGTTTATGCTTAAGTAAAATCTGAGTCATGATGCTGATTTTAATGGTTCTCTGGATGTGTAGAACTTATAAAAAGACATAGACTCTGTTTTGCTTTAGTATTAAACATCAAAAATTATAAAAGACTGCCCTAGAGATTTATTGTTGATGGAGATAAGGTTGGTCTTTGCCTTTTGCTTGCTTTAGTAGATTTAACATAAGAGAGATTTATCTAAAGCATCAATAAACTGGCATTTCTCATGTTGAAAGGAAGCTTCAGCTCTTCAAAACATCCTTTACAGGTAAGATGAAGTTTTTTTTTTCCATCATTTGTGGAATGTGTTACAGTGAAGAAAAAGAAAAAAATATTTAGGAGGAAAACCGAGTCAAAAAGTCTGGTATGGACTGAACAGAAATTTTTGGAGCTGAACAAGGCTGAATTCAATCAAAATCCTGCCACCTTCTGTGTGACAGATCCTAGGCAATTTATTTTATCATCTCTGAACTGATTTTCCTATCTGTGAAATGGAGATAATAATAGTTAACTACAGAGTTGTATGTAATTCTCTAGCATGATAGATATATCTATAACATAAAACACAGCAAAGAATAATTATTAGCTATCTTCATAGATTTGTTTTCTTACATATTATAGCTACTGTAAATTCTCATTGTTTTTTCATATTTGCTTTCTCAGAGTAAAAGGTATAATTTTAGTATATTTAGCCTACTGAAATCTTGGAAATTTTACATAGATTACTTAAAAGACGTAAATATAGATGGAAGATTGTAATAAAAATATTCAAATATATGTACTCAAATATGTATATATTTATATATAACATTCAAATGTGTGTGTGTTTATATATATATTTAACCTTTTTATTAAAAGCCAGGCCAGGTATTCAGAATAAAATTTATGAGAAAGACAAGATGACTTGTACTGAATTATGAAACGGAAGATTATTAGCTTTATAGAAAATAATCATTTGGCAAGATAAAACATTTCTCTGAAACTTTTGCTATAGATGGTCTAGTATTTATTCTTCTTGAGGAAAATTTTGGACAATAGAAAAACTAGTCTATAGTGGAGAGTTTTCTTATTTTGCTGTGTCCTTGGAAAAATAATGGAATTCACTTATGTTCATTTCTTTAACCCAGGAGTTCTCCACCAGGGACAATTTTATCCCACCACCACCTGTAAAGGGGGGATATTTGACAATGTCTAGAGATATTTTTGTTTGCTTGATCAAGGCGAGTGTGCTACTGTAGCATCTAGGGGATAAAGACCAGGAATACTGCTCAACATCTCGCAATGTACAGGGCAAATTCTCCACAATACAGAATTATCAGATCCAAAATGTCAATGCTACTGAGGTTGAGAAACACTGATTTAATGTGTAAATTAAAACAAATGATACCTAGTTTAAAAAACTGTGGCTGTAAAGCATGCTTTCTTAATGGGGGCAATATTGTTTTCAAGGAAGCAAAACATTGATCCTTAGTGGGTGAAGGAAAAATCTTAGGTATTACAATAGATAGTGGCCCTCCAAAGGTCAATGCTACCCACTAATATGAAGAGAGCTATAATATATCTGTCTTTCATAGAATTTCATAGGGAGAGGGGTGGGGACAGTTAGGGAGAAAATGTGTAAGTAGGCTACTTAGTAGTGATAATGAAAAAAGTTGAGAAACACTACTCTATAGATATATCAGGAAAATTTATCACTCATTAAATCATGTCTGCATGCTCTGCCCTAGTCTTTTCCCCTTTGGTGCCTTTTAGGCACCATAATAGTTAGATCATGGGAACTGGCAGCAATAAAGGAACTGTTGCGACCAAGAACTCCTGACCACTCCTAGGCTTCCTTCTGACTTTTACTTTATTTTACTTCATTTATTTTTTTTTAATACAGGACCTCACTCTGTCACTCAAGGTGGCACGCAGTGGCACAATCATGGCTCACCACAGCCTCAACCCTCTGGGCTCAGGTGATCCTGCTGCCTCAGCCTCCCTAGTAGCTGGGACAGATACACTCAACCACTCTTGACTAATATTTTAAATTTTTTCTTTGTTGAAATGGGGTCTTACTATGTTGCTGAGGCTCAACTCAAACTCCTGGCCTTAAGCGATCTTCCTGTTTTGGCCTCCCAAACTGTTAGGATTACAGACATGATCTCTTGCATCCGAGCCCTCTGACTTTTAATCCTCTAACCTAATCCTGCCACACACCCACCCATTGTCACTTGGTCTTTCTCAGATACACCTCTCTCCTCCTCCTTTCTTTTATTTCTTTGGTCAATTATTCCTTCTACTATCAAGTCAGAAAATAACCCTAGAACTGACACATCTCTGTCTAGGGAAAAGAGAATTAATAGTTGAAAGGAAAATTTGGTATGCAAATGAGCTATTGCTTCACCCCTGACAGTGTCAAATACTCTTCAGAATCTCTATTCACGTCTTCCGTCATTTCCTTCAACTGCTTTTCCTTAAACACCAATATTAAATTCATCCAATCAACAAGCACTGCTTGAGTGCCTCCCATAGGTAGGGCACGATAAATTCTTCCTCTTGGGAAATTTACGTTCTAAAAGAAGAGGCAAAAAATAACAATAAACATAAGTAAATTATACAGTAGGCTAAATGGTAAGTGCTACAGAAAAAATATACAGCAGGATAATGGAGACTTGGAGTTGCTGGAATTTGAGGATAGTATGCAGAATTAGAGTGATCAGGGTTTACTTCATGTAATATTGTATAGCAATATGTTTCTTGATGATAGCTAAAAAATAGCTAATAACTTTAAAGAACTTAATATATGATGCCTACATTTAATTTTGACAAAATTGTCTGTGAAGTAGGTACTGTTGTTATCTCCATTTTACAGGCCACCAAAGCAGAGAGCATAGGCAACTTTCCTAAGTTCATAAAACTTTCCTAAAGCTTTGCTAGGAAATAGCAGAGCCACATTCAAACCTAGAAAGGCCTGCTCTAGGTGCTTACCCCTAACTGCTGTGTTATGTCGCATTTCTATTGAGTTTAATGGCATTACAATGCAATTCCTGTTTAATCACGTTTCATAGGTAATACAGCACCGTGATTGTAAAAGAAAAACTTTGCACCTGACATTTATTAACAATGGTAAGGAAGACTTTAAGACTGTTGTGATAAGAGAGATTTAACCCAGCTCTGAACACAGCAAAGACTGCTGGGGATTTATAGCCAAGGAGCAGAGTGAAGGGGTCAGTGGATGAGAAATTACTAAGAGGAATTTGATTCAATGTCAAGGGTAGGATGATTTGGTCAAGGAGGGAGTTCTTGTCATGGTTAAGAGAGTGGACCCTGGCACTGGCCTGCTGAATCTAATTTGTAGCTCCCACTAACTAGCTGAATGATCTCAGGCAGGTCACTTCAGCTCTTTGTGCCTCTGCTCTCCATGTATACTAATTCATAGGGTTGTTGTGAGGGTTAAAGTAATTTTAAGCACCATTTATTTACTGAGTATTCACCCACCATATGTTATTCTAGACACTCTCTTTATATTGCCAGTAACTGGCACAACAATACTGTGAGGTAGATATTATTGTCCCCATTTTATAGATGAAGAAACTGAGGCACATGTAGCCTATTTAAAGATTCAAAACAAGCAAGTGAAGAGGACTACATATAATTTTGTTTCTAACATCTGCCTTTTCTGTTTTTTTCTGTCTTTCATTAGCTACTTAATGATGAGTGTTGTCACAACATTGTGAGAAATAAAGGAAGTACCTGTCTAGAATTTTCTCTGGAGAGAAAACGTTATGGCTAATTTTTTGGCTTTTAAAAATTACACGCAGTCTTAGAAAACATATCTCTTTTCCTTGCAAGGTTTACCTTCCACCTCTCGTCTTGATCCCAGCATCTCCCTCTCCTCCGAGACCTAAGGCATGTGCCAGAGTTTTCTCTCTCTCCCTTACTTGCATGTTTTACTCTGTCACTGCTGGCTCATTCCCTAGTACCTGTCACATGCTCGAGTGTCTTGCATCTTCAACCTTATGACTCACTTTAGATATAACCATGTGGATCTCACTCTTTTCCTTCCCAGGCATCCTCATTGGAAGACCTATTTGCAGATGTTGCCTTTTCGCCTTTTCTTCCTCAGCTGCTATTTGCTCTTCAGCTTCTCCAAATTATGCTTCCCCTCCTCATCACTAGATCGCACTGCACTTGACCTGTCCCTGGGACTTGTGCTGTGGATACTCTTTTTACCTGAACCTCCCTACTTTCTTAATTTCTGGGACATACTTTTATCATGGTATTCCTCTTACTTTTCCAGCCATTCCTGTCAGCCTCTAATGCCCACACCAAAGTGATGGTATTTCTCATGGTTTCACCTTGACAATCTTTTCTGGCCATGCTTCTCATTCTCTCACTACCTTAATGTGTCCCTGTTTCATAGATCGGCAGCCAGATAGCCCTCCCAATCCATGTGTTATCCTACTGTCCACTGAGTAGCTCCACAGACTCATCATATCTAAAAGTAAACTTATCCTTTCCCTTCCCCTGCAGATTTATTCTTCCTCTGGTAATTCTTACCTTGGGTATTGGCACTGCCATTCATCCATGATAATATATGTACCAAGGGTAGTCTAATACATGGTGGAAACTCAATAAACAGTCACTATTAATTTAATCCTCACAGAACACTAATATGTAAACATTATTATTATTGCCATTATATAAATGAGAGGAGACACAAAGTGATTAAGTGGCCTGCTCAGGGTCATTCTTGCTTTATTTCTCAAACAACTACCAATTAGTAACCAAGCCATTTTCATTATACGTATGTGTCCATCTCCCCCTGCCTTTGTTCAAATTCTTTTTATTTCTCACTTGAATAAAACTATGGTAATAACTCCCACTGGCCCCTTCTTCCTGTAATGGCACCTCACCATACTCCATCCATCTGCATTCTGGTCAGGTGAAAGTGATCTTTCTAAAGATTTTACCTGTTCATGATATTGTCTTTCTTAAAACTCTTTAGTGGCTCTCATGTCTTGCACTTCAATATAAACCCCGTAGCATGGTGTAGTGGGACCACCTGAGCAAAAACCTTTTGAGTTTTTGTCTCATCTCTTTCCATGCCCCTGCCTTAGAACTCATGGTCAGACCACACAAAATAATGAGTGAGTTTCTAAATGAATTACCCTTCAAAGTTTCTAAATGTTTTACCCTTCCATGACTTTATTCTAACTGCCTCCTTTACTCACAATGTTCTATTCTTTTTTGTCATCCTGAAGAACTCCTACTTATCCTCTACAGCTAATATAAAATATCACCTACTTTAGGAAGCCTTTCTACCTAAAATCTCAGGGGCAACTGAACACTGTTTCCGCTCAATAAATTGTGTATGTGTATTTTGCATAGCATTTTAACAGTTTTGACAGTTATGTTGTCTTAATTGAGGTGTTAGAGCAGTTTAGAGATTGAACTTTGGGTTTGAATTCTTCATCTAATTCAAAAGATTTGTGTCTTTGGGTAAACCACTCTTTCCCTTATCTACATCTATAAAACAGGGATCAAACAGGGTTTCTTAGGGTTATTGAGAACGTTAAGATAATCACGGAAGTGTTTGGCACATCAGACCTTGTCATTTTCCTGCTCTCAACATTCCGATGGGTTCCCATAATACTTATCTGTAGAATTTAAATGATTATCTTTTGCTATTTAAATATATTTCATTCTAACTTTCTAGCGAGAAAGTTTGGAAAGTGAGGGCTACCTCTACTTATTGTTGCCTTTACAATCCTGCATGATCCAGCCCTTGGCTATCTTGCCGACCTGATTTCCCACCATTCTCCCTTTGTTTTCCCACTCCATCCTTATTGGCAACCCTGCTCTTTTTTACTGCATCATTTAAACTCTTGCCTCACAACTTTTGCTCCTGCAGATTCCTCCACCTGGTTTGTTCTTTCCACTGATGTCCAAATGGTTCACTATCTTCTTCAATGCAACCTGTTACTTGAAGGTCACTTATCTAAAGTAGACTCCTCTTTACTTTATTTTCCTCTGATCCTCTTTAATTTTCTTCATCACACTTATTGCTTCATGTGAGTCATTGTTTTGCTGGTTTTTGTCCACTCTCATTCACTGCAACATAAACACCATGATTGCAACAAATTTGTTTACTGATATATCCTCAGATTGAAAATAATGGCTTACCTATGGTAGGCATTTAAATATATTTGTTCAATGAACAAATGAGTGAATCATTGGATTATGTTAATATTATTATTTCCTAAATGTTTCTGAAAGAGATCTGCTCCTCTTTGTCTTCATACAGCAAGTTCATTGCTTATAAAGTATATTCCTTGAAGCCTTAAGGGTTTTCACTGACTTTCTCCTGGGGTCCAGCTGTCTTGGTTTCAGGGTTAAAGTAGGTCCAATTTTACTTGTATACATTGATCTACATAGTAATAGTTTCACTGCTAAAAGGCTTTGAAATCCACTGACCAAGTGTAATTCCCAATACATTCAGTAAATCATTCAATAAATGTTTGCTGGTGAATGAATGAGGTAGAAAAAAAATGCCAGAAATATTATCTTCAGCATGAGGGAAAACATAGAGCTGACATTTTCTTGAATAGCCTACCCATAATTATCTATCCCCAGCAGCATTAACTTTACTTGTACATCCTTGCAAAACTGATTTAGAGTTCATTAAAAATTACAATATAAATTAAAATATTTTTCTAATACAGCCTAATGTCTTTTCTGCTGTTGTGGCATTACTTTTATTGTTTTCTTGATATTATTAAGTTAGTCACTGAATACCAGTGGTAGATACTGAAAAAGTAAGTGCTAATTAAATTACCAACCATAAGATAATTACTTTATTATTAGCAAACTAAAAGATGATGATGATTCAATATTCTCCACATTTTACTAAACTGTTTCTTACTAAAAATCTACATCTTCAAAATATCTGGTGATATTTGATTCAGACAAGATTAAATTTTTATTTGTTGACTCTTGAAAATATTACATAATTATACTTGATTGGCATATGTAATTAATGTAAATGAACTTTGTTTGAAAAAATAGGAATGGCCACAATGACATAAAACTTTACTTATTTAGTTTAATATAGCACTTTGAGAGCCTGAGGCAGGCGGATCACGAGGTCAGGAGATCGGACCATCCTGGCTAACATGGTGAAACCCCGTCTCTACTAAAAATACAAAACAAAATTAGCTGGGCGTGGTGGCGGGCGCCTGTAGTCCCAGCTACTTGGGAGGCTGAGGCAGGATAATGACGTGAACCCGGGAGGTGGAGCTTCCAGTGAGCCAAGATCGCGCCACTGCACTCCAGCCTGGGCGATAGAGCGAGACTGTGTCTCAAAAAAAAAAAAAAAAAAAACCCTTAAGTGGTAATAATACAAATATTATGGCCATAAAAGGATCAAAAGCAGTTCCATATTTAACAGAGAGATTATTTCTGTTGTTTGTGACTATAAGAATTCATATTCTACAGTATCTTTCCACCATGGTAATTTCCAAGAAAGTGTTAACAATTTTTTTTCCAGTCCTATCTTCCCCTCTTCTTGAGGAAAAAAAAAAAAAAAAAGATGGAAGATGGTGGTGATGATGGTAGGGTTTGAGGTGGAAGCTGAGAATTGAAATCAGGATGAGGGTTAATTTCATGATCATCACAAGGAAGGAGGAAGCTAATTCTGGCCATGAAGCAAGAGGTGTTTGTTAGCCAGAGCCACTTTGCATAGGAAACAATAGAAGGTTTGGACATCACATATGCCATGTTGGGAAGAAGTGTGACTGTCTTCCATGGCTAAACTGAACTGAAGAAAAATGCATCAAGGTTGTCCAAACAGCTTACTAATGAGTGATCTAGTTATATTAGAGAGATCACTACTTAGAAAATCAAATTAATCAATTTGAAAAGTAGGAAAAGTGATATAGTTGACATTGGAAATGCTTTTGACACCTTTGTCATAGTGACAGTAGACATGTTTGTGTTTTTCATTCTTGAGGTCTAGATAACTTTCAGAGAACAGTGATATTTTGAGCCACAGGAATTTAAAAGTACCATATCTTCCATTTTTTAAGTTAGTTTAACCTGTGATTCACATTTGACAGTTGAAGCCTTAAAAATCTCTAGTCAGGTGCGGGGCTCACACCTATAATCCCTGCGCTTTGGGAGGCCGAGATGGGCAGATCACAAGGTCAGGAGTTTGATACCAGCCTTGCCAATATGGTCAAACCCCATCTCTCCTAAAAATACAAAAATTGGCTGGGCATGGTGACATGCCTCTGTAGTCCCAGCTACTCGGGAGACTGAGGCAGAAGAATCCCTTGAACCCGGGAGGTGGAGGTTGCAGTGAGCCGGAATTCCACCACTGCACTACAGCCTGGTCAACAAAGTGAGACTCCGTCACACACACACACACAAAATCTCTTCACTGACCAATGTAGAAACAAACATATTAACACACAAACACAGACCAAGTTTCACTTTGTTATATGACAATGTGAAACAATGCAACAGGCATATTTTAATAAAGCGTATAACATAATTATTAATCATTTAAATAATTATTTAATGGAACATATAACAACTATATCTAGATATTTACATTTGGAAAAAAACCTAAAGAAGATCTATTTTGACACCCCTCTTTTACAGATATGGAATCTGAGATACAGAAAAGGTAACAGGTTCAGTCATATAGGCTAAGTTATTAATATGAATCAAGTCTAGAATCAAGGTTTTTAGGCTCCCAGTACAGTGCTTTTTATCAATGATTATATAAGAGAAGTCTGTATAGATCATTTATTTAATATTTAGTTATGTATCCACTCATTCAAGTATTACTGTGAATGAGTAGATTCAAAGTATATTTTGAAGTCAGGTGTCAATTTACACAAGATATGGGAATATTTCCCTTAATAAATTCTTGTACATCTAAATATTTTCCTGTGAATATAACTTTGGCTACATTTCATACTACTTTTATTCTGTTCTATTCTAAAAGTTTATAATTTATTTATTATTATTTGGCATTTTCTTAAGTAAATAGTCCTACTGGTGGTTATTCTTTTATTAAAAATGTCTAGTGTTGCTGCATTAAAGTTTAAAGTTACAGAGATTTTCTACTTTGGGAAATTATTTGATGTTTTAATGGCCAAATACACAGTGAATTTTTGCAAATATTATGTGGTATTGTGTTTCTTGGTTTCAAAGAAGTGTGGTGTATGTGCATTTCATCATATTTGATAGGTTACCTCATATTCAAGTTTATTCTTTGTCTGCTTATTTTTTGTCTACTTGATCTGTTACTTTCTGACAAATATGGGTTATAACCCCTAGTATTACTGTGAATTTGTTAAATCTTTCTTGTATACCTAGTTTCACATATTTCAGTTCTACATTATTTGGTGTAAAAAAGTTAATTGTATGTATTTTTGGTCGATCATATATTTTTACATATCTTTTCTTGTTCTTGAATTTACTGTTAGTACAGTCATCCCTTCCTATCCACAGGTTCCTCATCCGACCAACCTCAAATAAAAAATATTTTAAAACTATTAAACTATTTAAAAACTATTAAATATTAAAGAATATTTTAAAATTATATTTTATTCTATTTTTATTTTGTACTAATTATTAAAAATATAGTATTGCAAATATTGCAATATTAAATATTATAGTATTTGTTAAATATAACAAATAACAATATAGTATAACAATTATTTAAATAGCATTTGTTTTAGTCTGTTTTCATGCTACTGATAAAGACATACCAGAGACTGGGAAGAAAAAGAGGTTTTAACGGACTTACAGTTCCACGTGGCTGAGGAGGCCTCACAATCATGGTGGAATGTCAAAGCACATCTCCCATGATGACAGACAAGAGAAGAAGCTTGTGCAGGGAAACTCCCCGTTTTAAAATGATCAGATCTCATGAGACTTATTCACTGTCATGAGAACAGCACAGAAAATACCTGCACCCATGATTCAACTACCTCCCAGTGGTCCCTCCCACAACACATGGGAATTCGAGCTGAAATTTGGGTGGGGACATAGCTAAACCGTATCAGCATTTATATTGTATTATCTATTATAAGGAATCTAGAGATGATTTAAACTATATAGGAGAATGTGCCTAGGTTATATGCAAATACTGTGCCATCTTATATAAGGGACTTGAGCATCTGTGGTTATAGGTAGCCAAGAGGGTACTGGAATCAATCTCATGTGGATACCAAGGGATGACTGTATTGCTATATTTACTTTTTATTTCTTTCCACATTTGTCTGATGTATCTTTTCTATCCTTTTATTTCAACCTTTCTGTGCCATTTTGTTTCATCTCTAGCTTTACAATCAACACATAGATGAATTTATTACTTTTTTAAAAAAATTATAATATCCTATTTTATGTTTTCTGGTTGCCATCTTTGTTGTTCTTGCTTGATTCAAGTTATTATTGATTTTTTAAAAAATTGACCGTTGAAAAATATTTTATCCTTTTTTGTGATTTGTATTTTTTATCTTGTTTCTTATTAATGATTCATAAATTTTAAAAACATTTATTCTAATATTTTTAAATTTAGCATCTAATATTATTCAATGTTTACATTCTCCTCTGTCTTTCCTAACCAAAAAGACAATGTTCCCACGACTCCCATTATACCTTCTAACTTAATTACATCTGCAATGTTGCTTTTTCCAAATAAGGTCATATTCACAAGTTCTGGGTGAACATGTCTTTTATGGGGGGGCAAATCAAACCCATGACAACAAGCAAACTCGTAGTCAAATATAAATACCAATACAAAGAGTGATATGTAGGCTGGGCGTGGTGGCTCTCGCCTGTAATCCTAGCACTTTGGGAGGCGGGTGGATCACTTGAGGTCAGGAGTTCCAGAAAGAGTGATATGTATATGAAAGTTGGTGAGGGTTTATTTACATTGCTGAAATGTGAATAATGGAGAGTTGGCAATTAAATATACAATGTTCAGTATTCTGTAATTCATAGTATGTCTCTAGGACATTGATTCTCAAGATGCAATATTCCTACATGCATTGAAATATGACATTGTACCCCATAAATATGTACAATTTTGTGTCAGTAATTTTTTTTAAAAGATGTAATGTTACTGTAAAATCACTTGGGGTCTCCTATTTAAAAATGAAGATATTTTAGGCTCCACTGCCAGAGATCCTGATTAATATCTGACATGGGACCCATGAATCTGCATTTTAACAGGCAGAAAGAGGAGAAAAATTTAAGTTTTGTAGGTCTAGGACCCAATCCAGTTTGGGGGGTTGTTCTAAAAGGAAAATAACACAAAATCACAAGGATAAAATTAGGTACAGTGTCACAGTTAAGTATCCTAGAAGCTTAAGCTTCACTAGCTTGTTGGCACATCTGCCCCAGAAGGCACATCAAGTAATTCATGCACATGTTACATGGACCACACTCAACGGAACACTGATCTAGCATACCCTTTCTACCTTTTGGTTGTTGTTGCTGCTAAACATTTCTTCCCAGAATATAATGCTATTACAAGTTGAGCTTTCCTTTACAACCTTATAGTTAATTATTTAGGCAATACTTTTAATGTTGATTAAAATTATGACTACATCAGGGGATAGATTGATCTTTGTTATTGCATGTAAGATTTGTGAATTTCAAAAATTCGTTTGATATAGTCCTTATGAAACAGGAGAGTTCCCTTATCCCCCTTGCACAATGTGTGACAGGGGTGTGGCTTGCTCCTTTGGTCATCTCAAACCCCTAGGGGAGCATGCAGATGGGCAGGTGCAGAGGCTGTGGGGAGTGCTTTTGGGCTCCAACCCCACGGCAGCATCCAGGGGTGGGTGTCTGCGACTCCTGAAGCTCAAGTGGGCGTGTGTGACAGTGGGCTCTTTGAACTTTGCTGTCTGCAGATGACTTGTATTAATCAGCCCAATAGACCCTCTGCCTTATTGCAAGGGCAGAGGGCCAGTGTGACAGCTTTCTGTATCCCAAGCTCTTGCCCAGTGTACTGGAAAATTGTATTACACCTGAGCTCAAAGGATGAGTGCAAGATTTTATTGAGTGGTGGAGGTGGCTCTCAGGGAGTTCGATGGGGAGCTTGAAGGGGTATGGAGTGGGAAGGTAGTCTTCCCCTAGAGTTGGGCCACCCAGCGGCTGGACTCTTCTCTGATCATCCCCGCCGAGTTCCCTTCAGCATCCAGACGTCGCTCCTCTTCTCTTTCTCTGCTGCATCGTTCTGCTGTCACTGGTCTGCCTGTCTGTTGGTCTGTTCCTGTGCTCCTTTCAATGTTCAACTGCTTGTATCTGTGCCCACTAAGGTATCAGGTTTATATGGGCACAGGATGGGGGGCATGGCAGACCAGAGTTTTCTTGGAAATTGTAACATTTGGGCATGAAAACAGGAGTGCTTGTTCTCACTTGGGTCCAGGGGTACAGGCCCAAGGGTGGAGGCCTCATCAGGGATCCCATCCTTCTCTACTCAGCACTTTCCTGCCCCACTCCTTATTACTTATTGTTACATCAGTATTAAATATTTATATTTTCTTTCCTGGAAGCATCATGGGATAGAATAAGGGACATTGGTTAAAATTCTGGTTTCCTTTCTTGGAGGCTCCTTATACATGCAACAAATATCAGATTGCTCCAAAAATTAAACAAGGTGATGTATGAGTGCCTGATACAGGGGCTATTACATGGGCCACAGATGCTTTGTCAATATTTCTTTCCTCACTAGTTTTTTTTCTTTTTCCCTCACTCACCTCTTTTTGCTTTCTGTAAGATAATTTTGCCCCTAGATTATTGAAGAACTCTTGAAGAAAGAAACTAAAAAATTATCTGTGGAACTTTACATTTCAGTTCTTATATTGTTACTGAAATTTTGTTACTTATTCTGTCTGATAGAAAAATTGGGTTTATAATAATAATCATAATATTTTAACTTTTTAACTGGATGCTTTCTTTAGGCCAGGCTCTGCCATCAGCGCTCCATACGGCCCTCCATACACATTATTAATTTTAATTCTCTCATCAAGCCTACAATGTAGACACAACAATTCTCTCTCATTCTAAGGAGGAAAAAAACCTGAGACTTACAATGATTTATTTAACTTCTCCAAGAAGTCACACAATGAGGAGGTGGCAAAACAAAGACACCTATGCTGCCCTGATCCTGAAATCCTACTCTTGGCCACTGCTATAATTCCGAGATAATATTCCACAGAGTTGAATCAACTTTATTCATATTAATCAATTTCTCTTACTTAACAGTAGACTTCTGTGTGCATTCCCAGCCAGTGGTAATAGAATGCGGTTTGCTTCATTTTAAATACTGGCACAGAAACGTTGTAGTTTTGGGCATTTTAACCCAGGGAATTACTGAGAATATAATTTTTAGTGATTGGGTAGAAATGCTTTTAATTTCCATTGTCTCTTGGCAGTTACACTTTTTAATAAAATTCTTTGCTGTACATTTCAGTTTCACTAATGTGATTATGTGGGCTAACATCAAAAGGGTTCGTTGCTTAATGACCAAGAACCAAGCATGTCAGGATGCAGGAATTGGAAATGGTTTTAAATAAATCAATTTCAAGTGAATTAATCTTTGAAAACAGTGCTTGAGCATTTTCCATATGAAAGTCATTTCCATTATGACTTCATAGTACCATTCAAAGTGTCTTTTTGATGTTTATTGTCTTTATGGTACAAGAGTAGCTACATTGTGTTATAATAACATGGTTTATTTCTGCTTCTAAATTATCCACGGATGAGAGTGGATTTATATAGCTGTGTATATTTGCTCAGAGCCTCTTCGATATTCTTCCAGAATCACTTGTACATTGCCTTTGGTTGTGTATGTATCTTTGTGAAAATGACAGCAAGCACTGAATCAGAGTGATGCACCATTTACTCTGTGGTGTTTTATGTATTTTCACTGTAATTGCATGTTCACAGGCAGCTTTGTGTACTTAAGATTTACAAGTCATTTGTTTGCTTCCAAGAAGTTGTCTGAGATGACAGTATATATTAAAGTTGCTAAACAAATTATATATTCTTGTACCTAAAACTTCAGTGATTTAAGATGCATCATCTTTTTTCCTTACTTTCCGTCTTCCTCCTCCCTCCCTCTCTCCCTTCCCTCCCTTCCCCACTTCCTCCCTTCCTCCCTTCCCCACTTCCTCCCTTCCTCCCTTCCCCACTTCCTCCCTTCCTTCTCTCTTTCTTTCTTTTCTTCCTTCCTTCTCTCTTTCTTTTCTTCCTGCTTTTCCGAAAAGCAATACATCATTTGTAATTCGTTACGTAACTTCACTAAGAACCTGAAATTATTTTTTCTTAGAAATCCCTTTTCTTTCAGTTTTTGCCTTTGTATTTATATTGTCTTTGTGACTCAACTTAATATTTAAGTCACAAAGCAATTCACAGTTTTTAATCATTTTATTGGTATTATTAAACTTGGATTTTGTCTTCCTCTAATTAACCAATAAATTGATAAGATCAAAATCTCAGATATGGATGTGATATCTTTCTAACAATAAATTTTCCAAGCACTTAGTGTGTACAAAAAAGATGCCAGAGCTAAGAAAAAAATATTGTTGTTAGAAGAATCTAATACTCTCCATAAACCAGTAAAATAATTATTTCAAGTTTTATTTTAAAAAGATACATGGGATGCTTATAAGTAATTAAGGTAAACATTTACATCAGCTCCTTACTGAAATAATTTTAAATTTTTTTAGAGTAGTCTATGATGATTTCACTTAAGGAAGGTTTCTGGGATTTCATCTGAAATTATTAAGTATCCATGTTGTAAGGTCAGGTTAAGATATTTTATTATTTTTGGCAGTTACTTATAGAGTTCCTTCTCTCTCCCCAAATTATATATTTATTGATTATTATTTAATTCAAAGTAAGGTTGTGCCAAAGTAAAATTATACCAGTAGTGTTTGATGTAGAAGAATACAGTGAAGGATAGCCTGTATACCACAGGCAGAAATACAGAATCCTATATATTTGTAATTTGTGCTCATGAAATACTACTTCCAAATCTGATTATGTGTAGGTCCAAGTAGATAAATTTGAAAAAAGTAATAAATATCTTTTTATTCTTTTTTTCTTTTGTTCCTTTTTACTTCCTCATTTCTTCACCACACAAATATAGCTCTGAGTTATAAATGAAAATACAAAGTGATGAGCACCAATACCCTACAGTGGCTTTCAGACATAGATTTCTGGTGCCTGTGAAGAACTTTGTCACACAATTGAAAGACTTTTTCAAACTGTATGGGATTTGAATCATCAAATTTGAAAGAATTTGGCAGTTATTCAGCGCCTCCATCTGCCTCCCATAAAAGCTGCTATTATTAAGTCATCCCAGTGAGATGGGAATCTATGCTTTCTTTTAGGCTTTGAGAGAAAATGATTCAGTAATCTCTTTTTTTAAACTTATTTCAGTGTTTAATAACTTGAACTGTCAAAAAAGATTTTTTCATCATTACCCTAAATTCTTTTTGTTGTCATTTAAACCCAAGAATCAGATGAACAGCCTCATAGAATTAATATGTGAATGCAACTTCAAAGGACACAATAATTACAACCCAGGCTGTTTTGCGTCAGTCAAGCCATCCTAATTCTTAAAGTCCAGAACTGGGATTCTTATTAATGATGATTGCATTTTAGTATTTAATACTCCTAATATTTATGAAGAGGTAATTTATTGAATGTGCCTCTGAATATCTGAATATGTTAAATTGTCTAAAACCATATTTAAACATTATTTTTTATAACATACACATTGTTACCCTTTCTGTTTCCTTTGGTTGGAATTATTAACCTGTGAATAGCAATCTGAATAGCAAGAATTTATGGAATCCTAATGTAGAAGTATTTATTCTTATGGAAACAATTTTGCTAGGACTTCAGCTATTCTAGAAGTTGTCCACTTGGAGCTATGAATAATGTCAGTAATTTTTTGTAAAAATAAAAATTCAAGTTTATTGAGTCATCCCATTTATTGTCGGTGTTTTTCATCGATTTCAATATGAACCTATTTTCCTTGATCAGCTTCCTGATCCTTTTGGTTCAAGTTCTAATCCTTCTTGTGATCTGTCTCACCTCTACCTCTGTTAGGTTTTCTGCCTATTGGGTACTATGTTTATTATTTGGATGGTGGGTTCAATAGAGGCCCAAAGCCCAGCATTATGCAATATAGCTGTGTAACAAACACACATGTACTTCATGAATCTAAAATAATAATAATAATAATTCAAACTCATAGAAGCAGAGAATAGAATGGGGGTTACCAAGGCTTGGGAGTAGGGGTACAGGTTGAGTAGCTGTTGAATAAAAGATACAAAATTTCAATTATATAGGAGAAATAAGTTCAAGAGATCTATTATACTACACGGTGACTACAGTTAATAACAGTGTATTATCTACTTGAAAATTCTTGACAAGTAGATTTTAAGTATTCTCACCATAAAAAATTAGGTACAGTAGGTAATACATATGTTAATTGGCTCGATTTAGCCATTTCACAATGTATACATATTTCAAAACATCATATTGTACACCATAAATATATACAATTTTAAATTTGTAAATTAAAGAAAGTTTCAAATTTTTTCATCAAAAAATAAAACAAATTTTAAAAATTAATGACAGGAAAAAAATTTTTAAAGAAAAACTGTGTCTGGACATGGTGGTTAATGACTGTAATCCTAGTACTTCACAACACCAAGGCAGGAAAATCATTTGCAGCCTGTAGTTCAAGACCAACATAGTGAAAGCCCATCTCTAGAAATATAAAATCAACTGAGCAACATAGTGAAAGCCCATCTCTAGAAATATAAAAAGAAAAAAAAACTGTCATAAATAAATATATGATATATCATAAAATGTCACCATAGGACACATACACACACACACACACACATATCAAATTGTAGAAAGCATCTATTTCCACCTTGCGGTTCAAAAACAATAAAAAATATGGCAGCCTCACAGAAAAAACAATCTATTAGTTTTTCTCTCTTCCTATACACCAGTTGTAGGCATTGCCATCCCCAAACTTCTGGCATTATTGTTACCATACTATTATTAGCTGTCGCTTATAGTTCATTTTCTCATTACTTTGTCACTTTTATTGCTACTACACTTCTGTCACCTAGTTAGTCACTAGGTTGCCAGAAGCAATTGCTG
Organism: Symphalangus syndactylus; assembly: GCF_028878055.3. Classification (NCBI taxonomy): domain Eukaryota; kingdom Metazoa; phylum Chordata; class Mammalia; order Primates; family Hylobatidae; genus Symphalangus; species Symphalangus syndactylus. The sequence goes on from NC_072439.2 coordinate 70,076,243, forward strand.
GACCCAATTTTCGGACAAGAACCAGTAGTAGAAATGGATACACCATATAGAGCTTTTATAATTGCAATAATTTACCTGTAATTAGATTTGTTTGCTTCATAAAGTTTCCAATTACTCTCTACTGTTCTTTCATTTCAACTTGTGGTCTCCTTTTAGCATTTCCTGCAGAGCAGATCTAGTGGTAACAAACTACCTCAGCTTTGTTTATCTGAGAGTGTCTTAGCTTCTCCCTCACTTTTGAAGAACAGTTTTGATAAATATAGTATTCTTGGTTGAACGTTTTTTTTCCCTGCTTTGTCCTTTTGAATATATAAGCCCACTGATTTCTGGCTCCCAAATGTTTTAATAAGTAATCTTGATAATCTTATTGAGCATCTTTTATATATGATTAGTCATGTAAAAGACTAACCTGCTTTCAAAATTTGCTCTTTTTCTCTGGTTTTTGACAGTTTAATTATAATGTGTCTCAGTGTGGTTCTCTCTGAGTTCTTTTTATTTGAGTTTGTTGAACTTCTTGGATATTTATATCCATGTCCTTAATCAAATTTAAGATTTTGACCATTATTTTTAAAAATAGTTTCCCTTACCATTTTTCTCTCTCTTCTCCTTCTGAAACTCCCACAATGCATATGTTGGTCCACTTGATGTGTTCCACAAGACTCTAAGGCTCTGTTCATTTTTCTGCAATCTTATCATTTCTTTTCCTCAGACTTAATATTTTCCATTGTCCTATTTTCAAGTTTACTGATTCTTTATTCTGACTGCTCAAATATGTCTTTAAATACCTTTAATGAGTTTTCCATTTCAGTTATTGTACTTTTAACCTCTAGAACTTTTCCTTTTCAGATTTTCTGTCTTTTTATTGATATTTCCATTTTGTTTATACATCATTTTCTTGACATTCTCCACATCTCCTTTAGTTCCCTGAACATCTTTAAGACAGTTGTTTTAAAGACTTTTTCTGGTAGATCTGCCATCAGGTTTTTTTTTTTTTCAGGGGCAGTTTCTATTTGTTTATTCATTTATTTGAATTGACCATACTTTGTATGCCTTGTAGAAAACTAAATATTTGAGTATAGTAATATGATAACTCTGGATATCAGATTATCCTCCTTCCCCAGGGTTTGCTGGTTTTTATTTGTTTTGTTGTTGTTTACTTTTTTTTAATTGGTGTAGGCTGTTTCCATGCCAAGCGTACACACGTTACAAGTGTGTAAAGTGAAGGTCTTCTCAGGTCTTTTCTCAGCCTGTGCCTTCCCCTGGACAAGTGCAGTAACTTCCTGATTCCCCCAGTACATGTGACTGCTTTTGAATGTCCTAGTCTTTAATGGATGGCTCTCAAAAGGGGGCAAAGGGAAAAATTAGAAGGAAAAAGGACACTGGCACTGCCTTTTTAAATTTCATGCAAATCACTTCAACAAAACGAGGAGCAACTTGCAACAAAGGGTAACTACAACAATAGCCACTGCCTCTTTGTGTGCGGCTCTGTGATCAGAAGTAGCAATTAGTGATCAGAGCACAAATCCATGGTATTTGGAGGACAGCATGTTTTGTGCCCACCCTGGCTCCTGCAAGTGGTATACAAGCTGCTCCTGGAGCACATGCACAGTTGCCTGCCAGAGGGCTAAGGGGTAGTGGATGAGTAGTGGCTACTATGATAATAGATCAAATTGACCTAAATTTGCCTCAGTTTTTGGCTTCAACCTTACCCTGGAAGTTGCAAGCCTTCCCGAGTCCTAACAGTTACATCAAACAGACTCTGCCAGTACCATTTTTGTCTAGGTGAGGAGACAGATTTCAGGTGCTTCCTACTCTGCCATGTTTCCAAAATCCTTCTTATCTATTGTGTTTTAAAGAAAAACTAATACTTGTTAGAAATTACTCAAGAAGAAAGAAGGGAAGGGCTTTCTTTTTCTAATTTTAAAAATTCAGCCTAGAACAGAACATATCAGTTAGAATGATTGAGATTCCATTACAAATAAGAGAAACCCAATTCACAGTAGCTCCAGCAGCAATGAAGATTGTATTAGCCTAAGTAACCGAATAATATGATGTATGAATGAAGAGGTATATCTGGCATCAGGAACATCAGGAATGAGGACACTGAGGGTATACCAGAATTCTGTCCATTTCCTCCTTCTCCTCCTTGACTGAGAGATCTATGCTCTTAAGATATTTTTGCTACAGAGGAGAGTTCTGGTGCCTTACAGCTCATAGCTTTGCCTGTTTATGGACATTAGATTTTGTTTTCTCAAGTGTGGAAAAATGAGATGTTATTTGAGGATGTTAGGAAGGAGTTTGGCTTGATCTGGGTTTACATTTTGGAAAGGTAACCTTGGTTGCTCCATTTTATTGTGGGGCATGAGGGGTATAAAAGAGAGAGAAGCCAGTAAGGAGGTTATTATAGTAGTTCAAAGGAGAAATAAATGTGGCTTGGTGTGGCATGGGCAGAGCAGAAAGGGTGGGAATGTTTCAACTGGGATATGTAATGGAGGATAAAAAATAGGTCAGACTGATTGATTTGAAGATGTGAAGAATCAAAGAGGAATCAAGGATAATTCTCGTGGTTTTGGCCAAGAAATGTGAAGGATAGTGATATCATTTAGTGAGAAAGGAAATGCTTAGGGATGAGAAAATGTGGTTTAAGATTAATACATTTATTAAGCACTGAAGTAGAGATTCAAGTGACAAGCTGGTTATTCAATTCTAGAGTTCTGATCAGAGGCCAGAATGGACATAAAATTATTGAAATGGAGTTATAAGATTATCATTTTGTGAAAATAAACGTGATTCTTTATCCAGAAAATGTAATAGAATCAGCACAAAAATTCTAAAACCTGGTAGAGATACAACAACAAAAAAGAACTTCAGTCCAATATCCTTGATGAACATTGATGCAAAAATTCTCAATAAAATACTGGCAAATTGAATCCAGAAGCACATCAAGGAGCTTATCCATCACAAATAAGTAGGCTTCATCCCCAGGAAGCAAGGTTGGCTCAACATACACAAATCAATAACTGTGAGTGATCACATAAACAGAACTAAGACTAAAAAACACATGATTTTCTCAATAGATGCAGAAAAGGCCTTTGATAAAATTCAGCATCCCTTCATGTTAAAAACTCTCAGGAAACTAGGTATTGAAGGGACATGCCTCAAAATAATAAGAGCCTTATATGATAAACGCACAGCCAATATCATGCTGAATGGGCAAAATCTGGAAGCATTCCCCTTGAAAGCCAGCACAAGACAAGAATGTGCCATCTCTCACCACTCCTGTACAACACAGTATAGGAAGTTCTGGTCGGGGCTATCAGGCAAACAAAAGAAAGGATATTCAAATATAAAGAGAGGAAGTTGAACTATCTTTGTTTGCAGATTACAAGATCCAATACCTAGAAAACCCGCGTCGTCTCAGCTCAAAAGCTTCTTAAGCTAATAAGCAACTTCAGCAAAGTCTCAGGATACAAAATCAATGTGCAAAATTGCTAGCATTTCTATACACCAACAGGCAAGCCGAAAGCCAAATCAAGAATGAACTCCCATTCACAGCTGCCATGAAAGAATAAAATACCTAGGAACACTGCTAACAGTGGAAGTGAAGGACTTCTTCAAGGATAACTACAAACCACTATTCAAAGAAATCAGAGATGACACAAACAAATGGAAAAACATTCCATGTTCATGGATAGAAGAATCAATATTGTGAAAATGGTCATACTGCCCAAAGCAATCTATGGATTAAATGCTATTTCCATTAAACTACCATTAGCATTCTTCACAGAATTAAAAGAAACTATTTCAAAATTCATGTGGAAGGAAAAAAGAGCTCATATAACCAAGACAGTTCTAAGCAAAAAGAACAAAGCTGGAGGCATCACGCTGCCAGACTTCAAACTATGCTACAAGGCTACAATAACCAAAACAGCATGGTACTGGTACAAAAACAGACACATAGACCAATGGAACAAAATAGAGAACTCAGAAAGAAGACCACAAATCTACAACCACTAGAAGATATGAATCTCTTCTAAATTACAGGAAAAATCCAGGATTATCCCTAATATTCAATAAGTAATAAATATCTTCCAGAAATTGTTGTAGATTTGTTCAGACTCAAACAAATGAAGAAATATTATTCCCCAACATATGAAGATATAATATTGTAAACATTCAATCCAATTTCTGTTGATACCCAGTTTTGCCTTTTAGCAGATTTAGGATGAGTCACAGCAGCTGGTAGGAACAGCCTTAAAAGACAAGACCATGCCCACAAATGATTGGATTAGTGGTAAACTCAAATAATATCAGCATACTACCTGGATATTTTAGTGTGAGCTCTTGACTAAGTAATATGAACCTATTCCAGTTAGGTGGAGGGAGAAGAAAGTTGGTCTTAATCTGGGGCTTGAGTTAGTGCAAGGAAGCTGAATCTACACAAAAACTGGGTTTGAGGAAACAAGAATCATAGGTAAGCAAATAAAGTGGCTCTGCAGAGAAATCCAGGAGAATATAGAAGACCAAAAGTCAGGAACAGAAATACAATACCATTCCATATTATGAGAGATTAAGGAGTTGCCTCAATGCCTGTTTCCCCTTCAGGCCCTATGGTGTGCAGTATACTATTTTTTTTTTCTCCTTCGATATCAGTATTTCCTGTCCTACATATAGACTTAGAGTACTCCTCTTAGGCAGAGTTGGTAATGCTGATTCAGTTAGGAAAATAATCACAGATGTTGCAGAATATTTATGTTCAAAGATATATATAGCCAAATTATTTAATAGGAAACAATAATTTAAGTCTGCAGTAAGAGAAATGATTAAATTGCAGTATTCAGAGTATCCGTACAAAGTAATGTTACACAACCAATAAAAATATATATTTATGACAGTTATATCTTCATACATGTATTCGTGTTATATATTCACATATATGTCATATATGGGTTGAGTATCTCTTATCCAAAATGCTTGGGGCCAGAAATGCCTCTGATTCCAGATTTTTTGGATCTTGAAATATTTGTATATACATAATGAGGTACCTTGGGGATAGAAACCAAATCTAAACACAAAAATTATTTGTTTCATGTATATTTTATACACATAGCTGAAGGTAATTTTATGTGATATTTCAAAAAATGTGTGCATGAAACAAAATTTATATACAGTTAACTAGCAGAAAGCAAAGTCACTGTCTCGGCCACCCAGGTTTTTTGGCATTGCTGTAATTCATGATTCTTAATTCATCTTCAGATAAGCAATCATTTTCTTACACTTATTCACACATTAAATATTTAACAGTAAAACATATAACATACCATTAATGCAAGTGAAAAAATAATGTGTTCAGGGTAACTAAGCAGCACAGTAGCATCACCAGAATACCTTATCAGCTGTTAAACAACAGTGATGGCAAACGAGGGCAGCCTTTCAGTCTTCATCTGCAATGCTGTGTTTTGATTAAAAGATTACTGTACACTGTATTATAACCCCCTTGGCGGGGGGACACTGAATAAACTGTGTGTTGTGCACCTGTGTTTTGAATGAGACACATCATGTGAGATCAGGTGTGGAATTTTTTACTTGTGGCACAAGGTCAGTGCTCATAAAGGTTTGGATTTGGGGGCATTTTGGATTTTTGAATTAGGGATGCTCAACATGTATATGATATAGATGTATATCTATGTATCAAATGTGACATTGTATATTTATATATATGACAATTATATATTCAATGACATTTCAGTTACACATATAGAAACTAATCTTGTAGTGTTAAAAGAAAAAGCAGAACGTAAAACTGAAAGTAAATATGACACATTTATACATGCATGCTCATATGCCATCAGCCTCACTTGCCTAGGTCTTTATAATGTGATTGTATGTTATTTCTACACACCAGCCAACCTGCCAGAAGGGCCCTTAAAGGTCTCTGAGTTATCTTTGAGAGTTTCTCATAGGGCAGTTTACCCACGCTCTGTCATAGGTTCTTCTTTGGCCTTTGTTGTGGACATTGTGTCTTGACCTTGCTGTTGATGGACCTTGTGAGTTCTCCAGTCTTCAGAGACTCGCTGCCATCTACTGGTTATTGTGACCAGTTCTGCTGCTCTAGTCTTGGAGTAGGGTCCCGACTCTCACCAATACCCACAACATAATCATTCCAGATTTTAATAAGGCCTGGGAATAGTAGAACTACAGCACAAATTTGTTTCTATCAATGGTGGCTCCTTGTATTTAAAGCCTAAATATTACCTCATATCTGCTTTCTCACAAGGTCTCCATATACTAAACTAGTTCAACTTCCAGAAACAGTTTCTAGAAAGGTTCATATCTAAAGTCTGAACCCAAATGTACTATAGTTATAGAGAGAGGAGGAAGACATTTATTTGCGTGAAGTCCAGCCCCCATGAATATCCTGATCCAGGATGCTGGATGGTGGAAACATTTATCTCCTGCATAGGATATTTTCTCTCATAAGGAAAATGCATGGATTCCCATAACCATAATATTTATGTTACTCTTTGCAAAGCCTACATCATTCAGTTTTAAATATTTTACTGTGGATGCAGCCCCATCCAGGTTGTGATCCCCTGGATTATAAAGTTAAGGGTTGATTAGGGTGACATGTCCTTCTGCCATGAGTGAATTCTTAATTTTTTAGTGACCAAATGCTTATATGATAGCACACCATGTACTAAAGAATAAAAATGAATTTTATCATAGGGTAATCCCAATGTGGACTTAAGGAACAAAATATTTTCTAACTGTATAAATGACAATCCTACGAAAAGAACCAATTTATAGCACTGCAAAAAACCACTAACACCTCAATCTGAAGCAAGTTTTCCCAGTAAAAGTACCAGCCAAATGCCTGATTAACTAAAAGATTTGCAAAAGTGGCCCTTTGTAGAAGGAAAATTCCCTTAAGGGAAATTTCTAGACTCAGAAACTGCTTACCATCCCCAAAATGATGTTATTCAAAATGAAACAATTTAAATTGCTCTCTTCAATGGTCATATGTGAACAGTGATGATCACTGGGTGATGAGATTTGCTTTTTAAACAATTTTCTATGTTTTAAAATTTTTCTATATTGAATGTGTATTATTAAAAATAAAATAGTTTTAAGAAGTCTATATTGGAGCTTATTTACCGTAATTTATTGTAAATAAGTAATATAGCTGTTTGCCAAACTAGCTTATTAGTGGCTTGAACACCACTGACTTGATAAAGTTTTATTTTAAATGAAAAATTCTCATTCTGAAGAAAACCTGATGCTTCTATTAGTTGCATGATGATTACATCTGTAAGGATTCCTTCCAGTCAGAATTTATAGCAGTCAATAAACAAGCTCAAAACTCCTAAAAAGTAACAGATGAGATGGAATCTCATTTTCCTCCACTTATATTAGAACGTTATTAACTCTGTGTTGTTTGGAACTTAGGGGAAGGTTCATTTTATTTTTGTTTTTTAGGTTGTTAAGATCCAAGTAGAGTTAACTACTGAACGACAAATTGTTTTTAAAGGAAAGGTAATGGGTAATTTTATGGCATGGCCTTTGAGTTCATCACACATTTTCAACGCTAATGAAATTATTATATCCTTATGTTATCATTTTTGATAACTTTTTTATATTGGGTTTAAGTAACCATCTTGGCAATAATTTCTAAGCCAATTAATTATATATGCCAACAGAGTTCAATTTGATTTAGTTGTATATTCAATTCCCTTTGACTGTGGTGGAACTAGGAAATAAACTCTAATTCAATTTTAAGTACAAATAATTAAATGAATTGGGCTTATGAATGAAATCTTCTCATTGGCAATGCCAGGAGGTCAATTAAGTAGTTTTACAGTATTTCTGCGAAAGAAAATGCATCTCCAATCGTGTGATAAATATTCGCTGTATAGGACTGAAAACACTGTTGATTTTATTAGTCTTTCAGTTAGTCTGGAGTAGATATTTTTATTAGATTTACAGAAACCACTATACATTTTTGAAAGTAACATTTCTTAATATGAATTTGATGTGGAAGACTATCATCTCTTTTACTCGACCAAAATAAAACTCTTTGGAGACACTTTATTTCTTTTTACTAAAGCAATGTTTGTTTAGGTTATGTTGTGAAGTATATACAAACCATATGGTTTTTGATACTGAAATTCAGTTCAAATGTATATCCTCTATAAACAATAAAAGAGCTCTTTCATAAATGTCCTAAAAACAGTGATTAGAATCATGCCTGAAACAGCATGATTCTCTGATTTATTTGAGTTGTTTTAAAACAACCCACATAACATTATTGCCCTTGGACTCTTTCTTCTTTTCATCAGTTGAAATGTATACTTTTAAATCATTTTTTAATTTAACTTTCTCACTTTTTTTTTCAGTATGTAACTTGTCCATCCTTTTACTGACCTCTATAAGTGGTTCTCTTTGTTATAAGAACAAAGTAACAGTGCCCTCTTACTTGATAATTACCAGGAAAGTACAAGATCAAAGAAGGAATAGTTAATTTTATGTCTTCTTCTTTCTCTAAATCTTCTATGCTCTTTGATGTCACTCCTCATTGATCAGGAAAGAAAGTCTATCTCAAGTCGGGGTATGGGTCAGCAAACACAACTTCTGAGCTCAAAGACCATCATTTAAAATAAAAATAGAGATTATTTTGTTACTGACTAGGATAACTACATATGTTTATTTTTTCTGTCAAACATATAGCAATCAGGAAATATTGAAATTATTTTCATTAAACCTCACATAATTTTTGCAATACAGTATTGAACTTGCTTATATTAATTAGCTGAGTACAAGTCCATTTCTTACAAAATAAATATATTAGGCCAAGGCCTATAACCCTTATCTCCATTTTATAATTATCTATGCTTAGATAGTTAGCAAGGACTGAATTCGTTGTCTTATTTTTTTTTACGTGCGTACTTATGCATTAGGTAGCTATTTGTTCTGCTGGATAATTTCTATGAATTAAAGTTGGTAATCCCAGAAAATGAAGCCCAGTACATTCATCTCTTGAGTCATTATCGCCTTCTCTAAGTTTTGGATAATAAGCTCATCTGCCTCTTTGAAATGTCTCATGACTCAGCTGTTCAGAGAGATTGTCCATCTAAAGCAGAGTGCATGAGATAATGAGACTCCTTTTCCACGTCATGGTGAAAGAGAACATTCTTTGTTTGCTTAGAAATGCTATCTAGAGATGAAATTATACATCCAATATTTTATGACCTGCCAATTTTCATTCAGGGTTACTGTTTTTTTTTTTTTTTTTTACGTTAGAGTCCAAGACTTATTGTTAAACAATGAAACAGGTTAACACTACCATTTGGCTTTAATGTTTGGCTACCGAAAAGCTAACCGTTCATCAAATTTGTTTTTTAATTGTGGTTCCCTGGGTCACTCACACATATGCACTGAAACAATTTATTAGTGTAAATATTAATTGTGGTAATTTTATTGTCTTGGGATTAGGTGAAGAGACCTTCAAAAACTCCTTTGGATGAAACAAGTAATAAAGTGTAGAAACAGCTAGTTCTGTGGTTCAATATTTATATGTCTGTGCTAGAAGCTTTACATAAATTTGAAAACTTTTTGTAGGTATTTGCAGAGTGAAAATATGCCAATACTTCAGGCACACTTATAAGCCCCTCTTGTCTTCAGTCTGGTTGGCTACGTCCAATAAAGTTTGATTTCTCCTGAAGGACCATTATGGTTTATTGGCTTAATGAAGCAAATTGGAAAAAGTTTTGTGCAGCACCTTTTCTGTGCTCTGGGTCCTTTAAAAAATTGCAGAGTATGTTTCACTTTTAAGCAATTCCCAATGATTAGTTTATTTCCAGTGTGGCAAAACAGGACCTGAGAAAATAACTATGCGTATCTTGCACACATGCACATGCACACACACATACAAGCACACTAGTTCCAACACCTTCTGTAGAACGTGTTAACTGCCTCAAAGAGAGTATCCTCCAAGCAATAGTGAACAGAGTATTGATTTCCTTCTTTGTAAATTTTCCAGGATATCATGATCAACCTAATTGTGTGGAGAATGGTTTTGGGGTCTGCTGATTAACATTTTATTATACAGGAGATCTCTAAAAGAGAGATTTGTCTCTTATCATGCTGATTCCTTCTCAAAATGAAGATTTTCACAGGTAGACCATTAGTGCCAGACACAGAAGAATTCTAGTTTTCCTTATTAAAAACAGTATATAAAACAAAATTTTAAAAGACTTCTTCATTTACAGAAGGAAAATAAGAAGAGAACAATGTATGGGCCTGTTTAGTGTTTAGATGGAGTAGAAGAGATGAATCTGGAAAATTTCTGAATGTCTTTTCAGCAAACATGAATAGGAGTAGAATTCTGTCTTTTTTTTTTGAGATGGAGTTTCACTCTTGTCACCCAGGCTGGAGTGCAGTGGCCTGATCTTGGCTCACTTTAACCTCTGCCTTCTGGGTTCAAGCAATTCTGCCTCAGCCTCCTGAATAGCTGGGATTACAGGCATGCCCCACTATGCCCAACTAAGGGTTTTTTGGTGGTTTTTTTTTTTTTTTTGTATTTTTAGTAGACACGGGGTTTCACCATGTTGGCCAGGCTGGTCCCAAGCTCCTGACCTCAGGTAATTCGCCTGCCTCGGCCTCCCGAAGTGCTGGGATTATAAACGTGAGCCACTGTGCCCAGCCTGGCCTCTCTTTTTTTAACAGACAAGGTTAAAAGCTCTGTTGCCCACACTGGAGTAGCTGTGGCAAGATCATAGCTCACTATAGCCTTTAACTCCTGGGCTTAAACAATACTGCTGCCTCAGCTTCCCAAATAGCTCTGACTACAGGCACACACCACCATACCGAACTAATTTATTTAATTTTTCTTTTTTCTGAAATAAGGGGTCTTGATATATTGCTCAGGCTGTTCACAAACTTCTGGGCTCAAATGATTCTCCTGTCTCGGCCTCCTAAATTGCTGGGATTACAGGCGTGAGCGCCTGTGCATGGCCTGTCCTCTCTTATTGATGGTTATGGTTTAAAAATACTGATTCTTAAGTTCTCATTTGTAGATAAAATAATACATTTAAAAAGATACTTTATTCCAATATTTTATAAATTTCCTTTTTAGTGTAGATTAAATTATTATCTGGTACTATTTAAGAGCCTCATATGTTCACTATTCCCTGAAAAAGTGAATAACGTCTTTTAAGTCTACTTATGAAGTTTATGGAAACACTTAACTTGAATTATGTGGCTAGGAACAAAATTATAAGTGTATTGTTAAAAGATAATTTAAAAATAAAATTACAGTACATACAAATATAAAATGGACATATGCCCAAGATTTTGACTCATTAATTAATGAGATAACCAGTAAGATGTTACAATTAATTCAGATGAATTTAAAGATATATATGAGCAATAAGGAAAGCTGAAATGAATGTACAAATACATGCAAAACTGCTGTGTCCACGAGGCAATAAAGAATTGCATTCCTCAGGACTCAGTCCATTTGCATTTCTACAGAGAGGAGTAATTTGCATTATTATCAGTTTTCTACAATTTATGGGGTTATAAAATAGCTCAAAGACAATGGAAGGCAGAGGTAACCAAGAAAGGCATACTAGACGGTACATCCAGCAGTGCTTTTGCACTTTTCAAAGCATTTCCCAATTTTTTCTGACAGTATTAATGCTGTTCACATTGCTATCTTTCCACAAGCTTGTTCTTTAAGCAAAAGCCAGAAGTTTTTTTCATTACTTTTTATGAATATCTGAGAAAAATAATTTAGTTAGACTGCAACTAATAATTTAGTCCACCTGTTAAAAACTGTGATTCCAAGATGAATTGAATATGCTTCCTGTCATCTGAGACATTTCTCTTATTTCAAGCAACAATGTCTGGTATGATATGTGCTATAAGTAATTTATAAAGTATTGAGTGAGTGTGGCAGAAATTTTAGCTTGAGAGGATTAGAGAGGGTGGCTTTTAGTGATGTTAAACATTTTACTTCATTGCACATGAACAAAGACCTTTTCTTACCATCCACATCTGACTCTCCTAATGCCTAACAGTTGGAACTGAAGAGAAACTTTCCTCTCTGTGAGAGAAAACTGAGTGTGCTGTGCTTCATCTTAATCATATGCATGAACTTTTCTGTTTTTTTGAGACAAGGTCTCACTTTGTCATCTAGGGTTGAGTACAATGGCATGATTATGCCTCATGCAGCTTTGACCTCCCAGGCTCAATCGATCTTCCTGCCTCAGCCTTCAGAGTAGCTGGGACTAGAGGCATGTGCCATCATGCCTGGCCAATTTTTGCATTTTTTGTAGAGATGGGGTTTTGCCATATTGCCCATGCTGGTCTCGAACTCCTGGACTCAAGCCATCCGCCTACCTCGGCCTCCCAAAGTGCTGGGATTACAGGCACGAGTCACTGTGCCTAGCCTGTATACATGAACTTCTAACAAAAAATTTAACAGACCCTAAGTGAAGAATATACTAATTCAAAATATCATGTTCTAGAGATGTAGAAAAAAACTATAACTGAAAAATGAATGAAAAAAAAATTTAAATTTTAGGGGTAGAAGGTGGAAAGCCCAATTTGAAGAAAGCAATGTGCAAACCTGGGGTCAGACAAGTGCAAGAGAAGACATTGAGTGTATCCTGAATTAGTTTAGCAAAATTTAAGAGTTATTTAAAATAGATTTTAGGATGTTACTGTAATTATTGATTTCATAAGAATATATTATATTTGTCTTGCTCTACAGAGTTTTACCTTGCATGTTAATATCAAAATTTATTATAGCAAACTTTGTTCGTAACATTTTATTGAAACAAGGTTTGAAAGTTTCCTTGTTCATTTTCCTGAGCTCGAGGACTTACAAGGTAGGACATATAATAAGTGAATCCTGTCCTACTTATCACTAGGGATAGATGTTTCCTCAAGATATGTTCTTAGTAATAATAATTACAATCAAAAAAATCTCTGCTCTATTAAGTGTGCTTCTGAGAGACACTCTTCTATTTTAAAGCATAAAGCATTGTCCTATTCAGCAGAAGTCAAATCTAATACAGGCCAGTAAAATGTCCTGTATACAGTTGTTTGGGATCTCTTTGTGTGGCATGTAATAAATTACCAAAATGGAATAAAGATAGCTGAGAAATTAATATTAGCTTTTGCTAAACTAGTGACAAACTTTGATGAATTATATGTACTAATTAATTGGTACTCTTGCTTTTTAAAAATTCTGCAGTTGTAATCTATTGATTATTGGCTAAGTGTTATATAGAGATTAGGTCTTATTTCTCATCCTGCTATTTCCTACCTTTGCAACTTTCTTCTTGATGGAAAAGGGGCATCACTCCTAAATAAGATTTTTTAAAAACATTGAATATTCAAATTTAAAGAGTAGAGTACAGGATTAAAGTGGAGAATTTGTGTGATCAGCTTTATTGAAAAGTTTAGTGTGTATAGGCATTGTAGATGTGGCTGTAGAATTTATGGACTCAGTTAAAAATTGTCACCTGATAAAAATGAAGTTAACAATCTATTCAAATGATGAGATTTGCATCTACAGATATATTACCACCTAAAAGCTGAGGTTGCATATATTGCTGATGGACTCCTAGAATGAGTCAGGCATCTTTTAAATCTCAGTAAAATGACTGTTATCTTCCAGATACTATCTAAAATATCACCAATATAAGATTCCTCATCAATAACTTCTCAACCTTTTGACTAAGTTCAAGTGTAATATCTATCTTTATCAGTTTAATATCTGAGATCTCCTTTATCTGAGGACAATATATTTAATGGATTTTTGGAACAGAGCGAAGGAATAGGAGCTTGTTCTCTCCATTCCATGCATTGACCTGGTATTGCAGGACCTCCAGAAACACCACCCCCTCCCCTCCCACACACATAAATTCTCAACAATCTTGAGGGAATGTTAAAATAAGATGTGCTTTGATTGGCTGATACTAAGGCATATCAGAAATGAAAGAACTGTAAAGAAGTAATTTATCTTCAAATTGGGAAGGCACTTCTAAATAGTGCATCTAAGTGGCAACTAGAAAATTATATTCTGTAGCATAAAACTAACTTAATACTTGATTTTAGACTCAGGAGACATGCATTGGGTACCATGTTGCCTCTTGTTAATCATCTGTCTTTGGAAACATTGCTAAACTCTGTTCTCTTTCCTCATCTTTGAAATTAGATTAATCACATCACAGGATAGTTGTGAGTAATAAATTAAATAAAATCACTTATCCCAATGCCTGAAACACAATAAGTGCTTAATAAGTATTTACTGACATTGCCTCTTGCTAGAATCTGGTTGGAGTGATACATGAAACAACTTAGTTCCTTTGCCATGATACTTTAATACACATTCTTATCTGTTTCACCACAGTAGAGGAGTGCCACTTCATATCATAGGGGAACAGATACTTGTGTCAGTAGTTGCTAGATAACACTAGAAAGTCTAGGTGAAATAGTAAAAAATACAGAGGTGAATAGTTTAAGAAAAGCTTCTTAGCTAATTCTGGTGTAATTCCCTTTAATTAAATAATTGGCTTAACATAATTACGATCTTTTCTAAAGTATATTGATGACAAGAAGGTGGCCTGTGAACGAAATGCACAATTTTTTGACTCCAGAATTATTAAAGTATAAATTGCTAGACTATAATTGTGGATTATAAACTGATCACTGATCATCTTCAGATGAGTGATTAAAGATTCAAACCTGTAGATCTGAACACCCACAGCATCAAGGTGAAGTTGCCGGGGAACTGATTATTCTCTCATACTTCTTTATCTACATTTCTGTCCAGAAATGGACTGTACTCTTCCTTCAGAAATCCTCGCTGTCCAGTCAAGCAGCCATTTCAAGCCAGAGACAGTCTTGGGCACACTACATAGTTTTGACGACTAAGTGACAGCCCATCAGTGGAACGAGAAGCCTTTTCTTGAAGGCTACTTACTGGTTTCAAGCAAAAAAAGGGAAAAGTTCAATGAGAGAGAACGAACTCCTAACTATGTTGTTCTTCTTGGGTGCATTGTATATGCTGAAAAGTTAATGCTGTTTTTAAAGTTAATTCATGATAATTGAACCGAAGTGCTCTGAAAGTGCTGTTAGAGTCTATTTATGAACCCAGTGCCCTCTTTGTCAATTCAGTAAAAGCACCGTTCAGTAAAAGAAAGGAGAGAGAGATGTCTGCATGGTGTGCACTTAGCCATATGTGCGTCCTTTCCCTGTAAAGTGTCTGTTTTTCTAAGTGCATTTTTTTCTTTTAATCTGTCTACCTCATTGAGTCAGCGGGGCTGCTAGTCCCATTATCACTCCACTTTGAGGACTGGGAAGGGCTGATAAATGTATTTTGGTCGTGATTCACCACAAATCACTTTTGTTGCTCTGAGGTGTGGGTCACTGTTGCAAGTATAGGTCAGCAAGAGGAGAGCACGTGGGACAAGTGAATTAAATAAACAAACTACCGTTTGGATGATCACATTGACAAATATTTTTAAACAAATATAATGGACAGTCTTTGTTAGCATGTGGAATACATTAATCATTTCCATGAGTGCTGTTGGGAGTCAGTCTTTCATATGAAGCATCAGCAATTCCATTTTATAATGGCAAAAAGTTGGTAACACCTTTATCTTCAACAGGTTAGTTGAAATTGAATTATGCTTTATTAAAATGATAAAATACTAAGACACTTAAATTGTGATGTAAAATAATATTTAATTACATGGAAAACGGTCTCTGATAAATTAAGCAGAAAAGGAGAATACAAGATCATATTATATATTTTGTTCTAAAAAAGTATTTCTCTATATGGAAGAAGGATTACCAGGATAGGCATATGATATTAACAGTAATTTTTTGGTGATGAGATTTTAAATTTTCTTATTATTTGTTTCTTCTCTCTCTCTCTTTTTTTTTTTTTTACTAAACATGAACTGTAAGATATTGTAATAAAGTTATAAGAAAATTGTTAAATAATTTTTTAAAAAGTGTATGTGCATGTCAAAGAAATCATGCTTGTGAACAAAAAGAAATTAGAAAGTATAAAAGGCTTATTTCAGTATTTCTAATTAATTACCCAACTATACTACATTGTTCCTAAGAATTGAACCTTTTGGAATCCTCTGAAAATAAAACCATATTAAAGAAAGAAATGTAGAGTAACCATGAGCATGTAGTTTGAAAAAGATACAGAAATCTCAGCTATGTGTAAAGGCTTAAAAAAAATAATTGAATCCATGATGGCCTCTCATTCTGAAAATGAAATCAGGCAGTATTTATTTGAAGCTAATAAATGAGTATTATTGTATGTAAAACTGTGTTTTAAAATGTTTGTCATATAAAATGTTTATAATATAAAATATTTCATGTACTAACAGAAAATTGCAGAAACAAATACAACATTAGCTTGTGGGAGGAATTTGAAAGTTGCAGATGCTAGAACTGGCTGAGGCTCTTTGCAGCACCGTCCATATAAAAGCCTGAGGGGTTTACACTAGTGATAATGGAAGGAACATGGAGTCAGAATGGCTTTCTATATACCTGTTGGCTTGTGTGACCTCTTTGGGCCTTGGTTTTTTAATCTTCAAATGGGAGAAAATAATACATACCTATTAAAGTTGTTAAATAAAAAGCATATTTAAAGTGCCTAGGAAAATGCTTGCCAAATAGCAGTGATTCAATGAATATTAGTTCTGTACTTGAATTTGGAGTCTCCCTTGGTGACTCAAATTTAATTACTAAAAAGGCTAATGGCTTCAAAAGTAGCCATTTAAGAGAGTGAATTCACAGCAGGGAGAAAAACTCAAGCAGTTATTCTTTCACAGAACTCCATGAACAGATCTTGGGATATTTTATTCAATTTAAAACCAAAGGGCTATGGAACAGTGAGTTTTCAAATTTCTATTATTTGTTTGGGTTCATATTTGACTTTGATAAGTTCACCAATGCGCATTCTTTTAGCTAAAGAATAAGTTGGATTTTCATCATAGAAACTTCATATTCAGTAGATTAACTTGATTGGCAGCCATTCTAAGGGAGAGATTCAGAAACAGAATAACAAGTCTGTGGCAATTTAAGACTGAACTACTGAATGAGGAAATTAGGATGGAATTTCGTCATGATGACATCTATTAAACTTCCATAATCATTATCTCAAGAAAAAAAAATCATAGATCTTTTCAAGAGAATAATTGTAGTAGAGGAAAGGAAGTGCTAAAACAGTTTTATGAAATTACATTCTGAGGTGTTGTACAAAATAGTACTGTTTCTGAAACGTAATTTGCCTTTAAACTATTCAGAAGAGTCTGAATGGTGATTGTTGCCTGAGTTTTTATCCAAAAGTTCAGTGGTGGAGCAGCATCTGGGCTTAGCCCTATCTCTAGTGGCACATCCTGAGTGACTAAGACATAGATGTGAAAGCCTTTTCTGGGGTTACAGGGATCCAGTGGTTTCATTCAGCTTACAAAAGCAGAATCCTGTTGGTTTCCAGTCTTACTTCTTTGAGTCTATTTTGTTTTTAAATCATTGCAGCCTGCCGGGCGCAGTGGCTCACACCTGTAATCCCAGCACTTTGGGAGGCCAAGGTGGGAGGATCACCTGTCAGGAGTTCAAGAGCAGCCTGGGCAACATGACGAAACCTCGTCTCTACTAAAAATACAAAAAAATAGCTCGGTGTGATTCCAGCTACTTGGGAGGCTGAGGCAGAAGAACCACTTGAGCCCGGGAGGCAGAGGTTGCAGTGAGCCGAGATCGTGCCATTGCACTACAGCCTGGGCAACAAGAGCAAAATTCCGTCTCAAAAAAGAAAAAAAAAAAAAAAAAACCATTGCGGCCGAAATGTCCTTTTACCTGTTTCTAAGTCACAATAATTCTGAAATGATCATTTCACTAGCTACAACAAAAATATTCTCCAAAGCTTTCAAGCTAAAACAAAGCAGTTCTGTGATTGTAAAAAAAAAAAAAATGCTTTAAACATCTGAATTTGGTCGGGGAAAAGAGCACTCTGTAGTATCTTTTCAAGCTTGTAAAGCACATATAAATGAATGGTATTGGACATATGGAATTGTTCATTTTACAGAATACTTACTATCAGACGTTCTTAAATAACAGGATGAAGAACACATGCTTAATTAGCTCAATTGTCTGTGGATAACTGTGTTGATGATCAACTTTTCTTTCAGTTTCCAGTTTAGGATGCCATATAATGCTTGTACATTCTGCGTTAATAAAATTATCTAGCACCACTAAAATCCTGCCATAGTGCATTGAAATATTTCTACTCAGCAACACTATTATCACTTAAAGCTGCAGGCAGACCTTAAACTATGATTTTATGGGCTATATTTTGTGGACTTTATATTCTACAATTTTATTCAATCTTGAACACACTTTCTCAATGCTTTTATTTGATGAAACATAGCATTTAATATTATATATAATAGCGTTAGTAATTCTTATGGTCATCTAGCTATTGAATGACTGTTTTAGGTGTCATGAAGTCAAATGCTTATGATGTCAAAAGTAGGAAGAGGTGATAACTGTTTTGAAGTAGAAAATGTGCGCCTACCACTCAGCTCCCGAGGATACTGTGCAGCAACAGGGGCCTAATGTGTGCGTGTATATTTGTTTCCCATTGCTGCTATAATAAATTTCCACAACCTTGATGGCTACACAAAACAAAACACCAGTTTATTATCTCATAGTTCTCAAAAGTGAGAAATGTGAAAAGGGTCTCAGTGAGCTGAAGCCAAGCTGTTGGCAGGGCCACATTCTTCCTGGAGGCTCTGAGGGAAAATCATTTCCTTACCTTGTACGTCTTCTAGAGGCTGTCCACATTCCTTGGCTCTTGTACCCCTCCATCTTCTAAGTCAAACATGGTGTATGAAGTCTTTGACCCTGCATCATCCTGACACTGATTCTTCTGCCTCCCCCTTCCACATTTAAAGGACCCTTGTGCTATTACATTGGGCCTACCTGAGTAATCCAGGATAACCTCGTTATTTAAAGTCAGTTTATTAGCAACCTTAATTTCTCTTTGCCATGTGTGTTAGCATTTTCTAAAGACACAGAACCAATAGGATCTGTATAAATCTATATCAGAAGAGATTTATTGTAGGAATTCTCTTACTTGGTTATGGAAGCTGAGAAATTCTCTTGTTTGCAAGCTGGAGAACCAGTAAAGCCAGGGGTGTTATTCAGTCCAAATATGGAAACCTCAGAATCAGGAGCTGATGGTGTAAATCCTGTCCCAAGTCTGAAAGCCCAAGAGGCAGGAGCACTGATGCTCAAGGGAAAGAGAGAATGGATGTCCCAGCTCAAACAAAGAGAGTGAATATGCCTTTTCCACTTTTTTTGTTCTACTCAGGCCCTCGGTTTGTTAGATGATGCCCATCCACATTGGTGAAGGCGATCTTCTTTATTTAGGCCACTGATTAACTTACTGTCTTCCAGGAGAACCCTCACAGACACACCTAGAAATAATGTTTTACCAGCTATCTAAGTATCCCTTATCCCAGTCAAGTTGACACATACAATTTACCATAACACCATGTAACATACCATATTCACAGGTTCTGAAGATTAGGATGTGGACATTTTAAGCATTTAAGGCAATTATTCCGCCTATCACAGAATGCATTTCTATTTTTTGGAGAAGCTAAGATACCATATTTTAGGTGAAATCTCTGGATATTTAAATGTTTAACTCTATGAGATACGTAGCATCTCAGTGGATCTGTTTTGGCCTATAGGCTGCCTGTTTATAGCCACTGGTATACTACATTCCTGACTCTATGCAGAGCATTTATGTCTTCTCACTCATGGTTTTTAAATCTAACTGGGGAAGTAAACATTTAAAAATATCCACAAAACAATATTTTAACAACGTAGTATAAGAAACATGATATGGGGCTTTGGGAATGATCCTTGTAGGGTGAAGCAAGACAGGTCCTAAACAATATGATGGATTTGGATGAGCAAAATGGAATTTAAAAGACATGTAAAAAATGTGGTAGTTGGGTGAAACAAGACTCTCAGCAAGGATGGGAAAGACCCTTGAGCCATCAAAAGTCTGGCCTTGCTGGGTTAAGAGAAATGAAATTGAGGATCATTTATTTGATAAAATGAACCAAGTAATACACAGTTTTCTGTGCTTTCTTTAGAGTTTGGCTTTATTTCGTGAAGCAATAATTTTTTGTGGTAAGTTCTTGAGCCAGAGAAATAGTTGGATATAAGATTAGATAAGAATGTTTTTTTTTAAGAATTATCACAACAGAGATGAAAGCATAGAGACCAGAAAGATGACTGTTTTGTTCTCCAGGTGTGCAATAATGAGAAAACTAGGCTAGGGTTCTCAAGGTGGGTTGAAAAAAATCTGAAAAGACATTTCAAAGAAAGAACCAGCCAGACATGGTGAGTGACTGGCTGTGAGGAGTTAATGAGAAAAAAATAAATAATGAAAGTTCAGGTATGGGTCTAGGAGCACAGAGGAATCATTGGTTGAGGTTTATAGATTTGGGTGATTAATGTCATTGAATTAAATACATTTTTTTCCAAGAGAAAAGTACTTGAGGCCGGGAACCAAACTTAATTTATCTTAAATAAAGAGATGCCTACATTAGATCAACGGGAAAAAGGTAAGGGAATAAAAGGGGAAGGAAGAGTGGAAATATCTTAACACAGCATTCCAACACCCAAAAGAAGGGGAAGTTTTAGGGTAGAAAAAGAAGGATTCCGTGATAACAAATACAAGTTTTTGCAGTGTGAAAATTGCTTGACTGATATGGAAATAGAGAAGGATAAAGAAAAATTGTTAAAAAGAGTTTGTATTGGAATTTGAGGCAGAAGTGAAATACTATTTAAGGGAAAAAGATGAATTTCATGATTTTGCAGGCTTGAAATGCTTAAAAGATAGAAAGAAAGGCCAGTAGAATGATGAAAAGCAATGTTCCTGAAGATGGAGTGAAGTAGACTTCTTTGAAGGGTCTATCAGGTCACAGTTTCATCAATGAGATATGCTCATTTTACTCAGCTGAGCCAGTGAACCTCTTTTCTACTTTATGACAATACTCTATTGACTACAACAGATTCTGACTGGCCTGACTTAAGCTAGGCCAATCAGAATCTCTTTCCTAGAAATTTCTTACTGGGCCTGAGAAATTTATTTATTTCTGTGGGTGACATAAAATGTAGCCATATGTACCCAGGCTCTGAATGCACTGTGTGTGTGCCCATCACAGCAATTAGAATAGCGGGAAAGAGAAAAAGCAAGAGGGGCGTAAAGAAATCAGGGCCTGATGGACAGGAAAGGACAGAAAGAGGCAGACATTGCCCACATTCCTGCTGGCTTTCCTGTTTCTGCTCTGAGCTCCTTCTAAGGTTTCTCCCTTCTATTAGATTTCTATCATTATCCTATCATCTTCCCTATACATCTTCTTTGATTAAACAAGGTTGAAGTGATTCTCTAGTGATTTGATTTTTAATCAAAAAAGTAATGAATAAGACACTAGAAAAAGTTAAATCCAGAACACTGGCTGACATTTTGAGGGCACCTATTCCTCAAGTAGGAAGGCAGTGGAGAGGATTGGCACAATGAATGATTTGGAAAACCAGAAAACCCAAAATGGTACTTTGGAAGGCTCGTGTTCTTTACCCTATGATTAGCGCATGCCTCAGTGTAGAGGATGCTGCTTCTGAGAATCTCTCCTTAAACCACTACTCTGGCTGAAGTGCCCTTTTGATATGTTACTTCTAACATATTGCTGTGGATATTCCTATCACAGCACTTATTATACTATATTTAAATTGTTAGTGAACTTATCTGGAGAAGACTCTAGACTTTAAGCTGTATAGAGTCAGGGATTATATGTATTTGTTGAAATAATAATTCATATCTTCCCAGTGGAGACCAATACTTGTTCATTTTGCACAGTGTAAGCAAAGCCTCATTAAGTTAACACAGCTCTTCCTTGAAAAGTTTAGAGTAGAAATTTAGAGTTGATCTTTGCAATGTCATAAGAACATGCCTAAAGATTGTAGATATGTTGTTTAATCTGTTAGTACAATGATGAAATGTTTAAAGATGTATTTAGGGATTTATTTTGGGAAGTTGATGATTATGAAAAATAATTACTTTCAAAAGCTATCTAAAATGTTACTACATGATAATGTTAGGGTTCTAGATCTAAGTATAAATATGGAAGGCAAGGAAAAAGATGGAAGTTTCCTAATGATTTATGATTGCTTTGTCAGAAATATTTTTAATACGGAGTATAATGTACAGTTAGGGGAAAGTATGATAATAAAATCAAGGGAAGGAAAATAGTCATCTCATAAAATAGGTTGGGCACTTGACTAGTCTACAATAGTAGTTTCTAGCTCTTGTAAGCTTTGGATCAAGAAGTTTTTCCAAGCAGGTCTCCAAGCCCATTGGTACAACAAGAGATATTCACTTCTTTTAATGGTCTAAAAGAAATAAGCATGTAGTTCTTCACAATAAGGCCAGAGGCTTTTGATAGTAAGAAGAATATGTAATAGTGATGTTACTATGGACATAGTTCTAGTCTACTATGACTTTTTTTGGATTAAACTGTAAAAGAAATGGCAAACTTAACCATTTTTCCAAGGCTTGTCTATGCACTAGACACTATGCTACAGGCCTTAGACAAATTTGCCATCTCATTAGAACTAATTTTAGCAGAATTGATGTAAGTGTTTGAAAATAATTTTGAAGATGTAAAGTTTTTGATCCTTAAAATAAGAACACATTTATTCATTTTTGCTCATATCATGCTTTATCTTTAATCTACACAGAAAAGCAGCCAACTTGTAACAGGGAGGCCACCATGTCATTCAGGTCAGCGTTGACAGGTGTCAGATTGTCAGTCCTTCTTGGTCTTCCTGCAGACACTCGAGCTATCTCAATCAATTCTTTCTCCTCGTTGAAACCCATTCCATCATCTTCTGAACATATTGATCTTCAGTCATGCACATACTCATCATACTCTTCACGGTGTTTCTGCCTGCAAGCCTCTCCTTCTCATTATTTCTATATTGGTGACTCTGTCCTCACAGCTGATACCAATCATGCTTCTTACAAGTACATTTCAAAGGCATGGATTCTCTAGTGTTTCACTCACAGAAAAATAACACTGGTTTCTCTCCTTTGTACCTGCAGTATAGATTCACTTAGCTGATTTAATTTGACTGCTAGTCAAAATTAAAAAAAAATTTATAAAATTTCATGCATTTTCAACCCCTCTACACATTCCCTTTTCACATTATACACATGTGGAAATAGAAGAGTTTCATGTAAAGAACACATCAAACAATTGTACCACATAAAAAAGAAAGAATCAATATTAATCATGACCTGCAGTCATACTACCTTTGGCTATGATCATCTCTGAGCTCCAGAGAGGGGCTCAGCTGGCT
Source organism: Symphalangus syndactylus (assembly GCF_028878055.3). NCBI lineage: Eukaryota > Metazoa > Chordata > Mammalia > Primates > Hylobatidae > Symphalangus > Symphalangus syndactylus. The sequence goes on from NC_072439.2 coordinate 70,099,715, forward strand.
GCATTTTTTAAAGGAGGACCCTGTGGGAGAGCCAAGAGGTGATCAGAAACACTTCTGAAGATTCTGCTTGTGACAATTCATGCTGGCAATTCTGCAACACAGCCTTTCTTGAGAGATTATGTATGCTTACTGGATTGCTAGTAGGAATTCTCAAAAGATTTTTACTAGTCTATTGTTACCAGGGTAGATTGATTCTGCCTCACCTATTGGATAGATTCTTTCAAACATTGGATCTAACTAGATTGAAGAAAAAATAATAGCGACAACAACAGTTAAACCTGATTGAAATGTTATGATGCAGCTGCTGTGCAGCCTGCTTCATTAAATCCTCAAAAATGTAAATTATCTTCTATCTGCATATTATAGGTGAGGAATTTGTGGCTTAGAAAATTAAGAATCATACTTCATCAATTTTGAGATGCACATTTTTCACATTTTAACATCTTTGAAATTGGACTGCTTCTTAATATTGATGTGTCTTATGAACATAACTGGCAGTTTTGTTTGATTTTTCTGAGTGGCAGAAAAAATATTAGTGTATCTTAAATTCAATGATGGTTTAGGTTTTACAAAATATGGTATCTTGTCCAAGGTCATCCAATTAGCATGTAGCAGAACCGACTGGAAATCCCATGCTATGTTATCAAATGTTACACCTCCAAGAAAGGGAAAGTAGAGACTAGGTGGAGGTGCCCCAGCTCATTAGAGGTGGTATGTTGTTGAAGTGTTGACAATCTTTCCACTGGATGAGATGGCACTGATAAAATATTTCTAAAGACCTTTCGTATTCTGGCCCCACTTTTTAGGGAGAGCAATTATGCAGGCTACAGGGAGCTATCTCAGTGGCTAGAGGGAGAGAATAACCTTGGAAATTTCTTTCAGTTTTCAGTCCTGATTCTCATATTTGATATGAAGATAAACAGAGGAACTTTGAGCCTCTTTGCATTCTTTGTTTTTAGAATCTTGTATTCTCTGAATTTTTTCTTCACTGTCTTCTATAGTCCTTAGCAGTCCTTGAATATACAGGTTATCCTCCCAGGATTTATAACCTAATTAATCAATGACAAGTGCAGCCATCTCTTTGCTTCGGGACAGATAGTTTTCTGTTACATATTAGGAAATGTGTCTCAGAAGGCATTTATCTGTTTTTACTTGCCATTCATATTGAGGAGCGAGAGTGAGGAAAGCAATAAATGTTTTTTCCTCTTCTGTTTCGTCATCCTTTGTATGGTTTCTCATGTTTCACTGCCTCTTGTTTTAGTAGCACCTCAGAATGCCTGCCAGTCTGTTTTTGAGACAGTTTATTGGCTGTGATACTAAGAAACATACAACTTATGTTTCTTAACTTTTTTTCCTGCTGTATTTGCCTTTCCAAATTAATACCACAAATGACAACCATTTAAAAAGTGGGAACTTGTCAAGAGAGCTGAGGAAAAAATAATGTAATCCAGACTTCTGTGATATAATGTTAATGAAATATTTTGGTATGCTGAAACCTCAATTTAACGTTGTCTTGGTAAGTGAAACTGTCTTGTAATGAGTATCTTTAAGTCACAAAAGCTCTGGAAATGTTTCCAAAGATAATAAAAGTTCCATAACACCAAACTTCATCTTGGGACAGAATGTATATATAATTCCAAATACTTAATACTCTTTCTTTCAAGGATCAATCTCACTTCAGTTATGACCTCAAAGTTCTTTTTGCCCTTTGATAAAGGTAAATGCTAATCTTGGGAATCTTCCTATATATAACAGGGTCATTTGTCACAACATGGACAGTCTTAAGACCAGAAATTAGATACCAAATTCTATTACTCTTGTAACAGCTTTTTTAATCACAAGAAATTTTTCTATTTTTTTTTGAATTGTTTTAGATTTATTGTTTGCCTGGGATTTTTTTTATCCTGGCTGCAAAAAGAAAAAGGTCAGATTTCCATTTAAAAGGAGTTTGTAAGTTTCCAAACAACAGAAGTTATTTCTTGATCCATTTTTCTCCTTCCCGATTTGTACTTTCTCATCACTTGTTTGCCATCTAGTTAATGTACATCCAGTTTTGTTTTCTCACCTCTGTTGAGAACGTGATTGAGCGATTAGTCCAATTTTATGCTATTATCTAACGCATCACACATATGTAATTGAAACAAAATGCTGTTGCATATAGACTTGTCTGAGTAGGTGCTTCAGTAATTTCTCACAGAGTTGGTATAAGCCTCTTTCCTCCAGAAACAAATATCACTAGGCTCTTCTATGTAATTTGTAAAACTAAGTGAAAAAAAGTGTAAGCCTACACTTGAAGGTGAGAAAGTCAGTCTCCTCTTCCCATGGTTAATGGACAGGTGATTTCCAAGGGATTGCCAGCTAGGGCACTAGACACCTGGATTCGGGGTGGACAAGAGTTGACCGCTGGCTGCATCATGGAACTGCCAGGCCACCTGACTGTGATGCATACCTGATCAGCCTTCCTGTGCCCACACCCAGGTCCTCCTCCTTCACCAGACCTAGAGGCTGCCACCCTGTGTCTAGGGTAGTGGGCTGGAGGTGAGGCTGAGAGGAAGAAGGAAGAATTCGTCTATGGGAGGTGCTACATGTTGTGTGCCAGAACTCCAAGCTTCTGTTGCATACATACTCCATTGGCCCCTTGGACTTTACTTACAAAGCACAAACTCAATTTCAAGATGACCACAGAGGAGAATATTAAGCCCATTTGCCACTGCACTGGTTGCGAGCCCACAAAGCCATCCCTAAAGATAACCACTATTTCTGTTGTGAACCACATATTTCAAGTACAGTATTATTTGCCTAATGTTTCAAATAGTTATTTACAAACATTTCTGCCCACTAGATTATAATCTATGGAGCAGTGTGATAAAATGAGTGATATCTTTCTTGGAATTTCTGTTATATTTTTGTAGCTGCTGCACTGCAAATAATAGGCTTGTTAATTGGACAAGCACAGAAAACAAAAATATGTGACTCAAGGAATATTACTTAAACCGGATTTTCTAGTTTATTTAAATCAAGAATGGTATACTTACATGTACCACTTGCAAATATCTGCTTGTATGTTATGTTGCTTTTCAGGTTTGACGGCACAGAAAGAGTATAAGGAAGTTGATTATTGTCATCTGAGAGTGGTCCTGTGCTAATTGAGTGCTTTTCAACCCTTACTGCAGGTTGCAGTCACAATCATTTTGGAATTATTTTATAAACATTATGCATGGGCCCCTCACTCAGAGATTTTGATTTAATTGACAAGTAGGTGAGGGCCTGGTCACCAGTGCTTTTCAAAAGCTCATAGGAGAAAGGTGTGTGAGGGGAGGGGTTGAAGCATGTGTCAGTTTGGGTAGTCAACTGGAGTGTCTACACATGGCCTCTCCATGGGGCTTGGCCTTCTCAGAGCCTGGCAGTTGGGTTTTGAGAGAGTCTCCCAAGAGCAAATATTGCAAGAGACCCAGGTAGAAGCTGTGAGGCTTCCTGTGACCTAGCCTTAGAAATTCCAAAACATTTCTTCTGTCACATTCTATTTGTCAAGCAAGTCACTAAGGCCAAGCCAGATACATCAAGAGAGAAATTAAGGTCCACTTCTTGTTGGTGGAGTGTCGGGATCATATTAGAGAAAAGCATGTGGGATGTAAAATATTGTTGCAGTTAGCTTTGAAAAATACAATCTGCCATGAAGTGTTATAGCCCTTTAAAGTCATTTTAGGCAGAACTACAATATTAATGGGAAAAAAGTCAAGGAAATAGCTCAAGGTGGGGTTTGTTCACATTATGTTTGAATTCACTAGCTAGGCTTTTCAGAGTTACCAGCCTGTGATTTCTGACTCTGATTGTAAAAAATCTATTCATTTTTAAATTTTTTTGTGATGGTAAAGTTACATTGCTGAGTTATAAAAAATGAAAGCAATGCTAAATTAAATAGCAAAATCTCTTTATGCTACTATATTTTCCTTCCCAGCTCTACTTCAATAAAGGTAATATATAAAATCTAGGATTTGGAAGAATAGTCAATTTAACTCCCTAACTTTATGTTTGTGTATTTTAAAATATGGAACACTGAAAAGCCTAAATTTTATCAAATCTTACCTTGGCTTGACCTCTTGGTAATTACTGCATCAATTAGGGTATTCATTAATTCTTTGTTGAACTTGATTCATTACAGCCACCAGGTTTATTTAGCAACAGGTATTCACCCACACCTGCCTGGCTTCATGTCTTTCCTGGGCATGGTATTGTTCTGGAACTTTGCAGAGGAAGACGCATTTAGGTTCAGTCTTTAGAATCGCAGTGGTATTGTTTTGATTCTACAAATGTTTATTCAAAGTTAGAAAACAGTAACATAAAGTTTTCTCATTCAGCATATGTATAATAACTATTGAGCAACCTAAACTTATTTAGGCAACCTAAAATGAGTGTACAGTACAAATAATATGCAGATATTTTATGTGACTCTAAGGAGTATTCGTCTTTGGTGAGAGCACACTCAGCAGTACTAAATGAGGGATACAGAAGCATCTGTGCCTTCATTTTATCATACAGAAATTTACACTTATCTCATATTTTCTTTCCAAGAACTATGAGCTATAATTAGTAGTGGAATCCTTGGCATAGATCACTAGGCCAGTCTTGAAGTATAAGTTGGCACATTCAATTCAGTGGCAAAGATTCAGCCATAAGGAAGAATCATGAAATTATGTGTACTTGAAAGCAGTCAGAGTTACTGATACAGTGTAGAGGTGTTAATCTCTTACTATTCTGAACATTTTTTTTTCTAAGAGGTTCTCCTCATACATTGCCACATGATCTTAATATTTTTATTTGCCTTTTTAAAAAGAAATAATCATCAGTACTCCTGTTTCCCTTCATCTTGACATCTCTTTGACTTTTATAAATGCAAGGATGAACACCTTCCTACTCCTCACTTTTCAGTGTGCCCCTAAGTGAAGGACCACCTCCTTCAATAATACTCAGTACTCACAGAAAAGCAGGTCCTTGGAACTATTCTACAACTATAGAATCAGTAAAATGCTGACAAATCTGCATTTCAACAAGTTTCCCGGGTGATTCTCACAAGAAATTTTGAGACTCGCTGACCTAGAGTTTTGCTACCTTACATGCAGTCTTAAGACCAGTAGAAGGGTCTTTGGGAGCTTATTAGAAACGCAGAATCCCAGGCCCCATCTCACACCTACTGGATCAGAACCTGTATTTTAACAAAATGCCCCAGTGATTAGTATGCACTTAATGTGTGGGACATGCTGATGTGGAGAGAAAGTTAAGTCCAAATTCCTAAGCATGTCAAACATGGCTCAACATGTTTATTTCCTGTGTTTCCAGCTCCTCCTTCTGCCCCCACATGGGGGACATTCTACCTGAACCATTCCCCCTATGAAGATAAGCCTTTTAAAATTGCAAATATGCTTCCAATTTTGAGCTACAAAATAGAAATTTCCTATGGCTCAACATCGATGTGTGCAGTTCCTTTTGTTAAGGGTTACTATTTCATGGTTCCTTTTATTTTTTAATTTTTAATTTTTTATTTATTTATTTTTTTTGAGACGGAGTCTCGCTCTGTTGCCCAGGCTGGAGTGCAGTGGTGCGATCTCCGCTCACTGCAAGCTCCGACTCCCAGGTTCACGCCATTCTCCTGCCTCAGCCTCCTGAGTAGCTGGGACTACAGGCGCCTGCCACCACACCCGACTAATTTTTTGTATTTTTAGTAGAGACGGGGTTTCATCGTGTTAGCCAGGATGGTCCCGATCTCCTGACTTTATGTTCCGCCCACCTCGGCCTCCCAAAGTGCTGGGACTACAGGTGTGAGCCACCGTGCCTGGCCATATTTCACATTTTCCTATTTTAACTGTATTCTCTGACACAACAAATCTACTACTAATGATGGAAGCTTTTATTATGATTTCCCTTATAATAATACCAAAAGAAAACAGAATAAAAATATATTTTCTAAATTTTAATATAAATTAAAGTGATGTATAAGCACACTTGCATCATGCAAATTTTCTGTTCCTACATTGCAGCTAATTATGGTCTTAGTTAACAAAATTATGTCTTCAAGGGAAATGTCCATGTTTCTGAGGTTTGAAGCCTATGGTATATTCTTTTTATGAAATGGTAGCTCTTCTTAAGATGATGATACGTATCCCTACATTTACTAATTTTGTAACTTTATCGTGTTGCTGCCTCTACTGATATAGGAGAGGGTTGGCAGGTCACCCCTGATTTTATTCCAGAAGAAATAGGAAACTAGAGAACAGCTTTACATCTCAAGTTTTTCTGCTGCGATATAACTATGACAAAGACCACAGCTTGGATAGGTTTCAGTTTGGCTAGAGAATGCATACTTCACATATGCTCTTTGACTTTGGCAATGTTATCTCTCAGGATTTTCCTTTTGGATGGCAGGTTTTTTTTCAGATGAATATATTCTTCATGAAAATGAGATCTTAATAAATCTTTAACTCCAATACTGCAAAATCACACATATACTATATTTATGGAAAAAAAAAAACTATGAGAAGTTTTCATTGTATACCAAATAAGAACAGATAAATTTATCCAAATTGCCTGGCCAGAGAATATCTGAACAATTCAGATTATCCACTTCAATAAATAAAAACTCCTTTTATTATTTTTTCTGCTTATGAAAGTCATGTTTGTTTCTTATACACAGTATAAATCCATCAGTGATATAGGAGAAAGTTCAAGCTCATAGTAATAATCATTGTAAATATTTTATCATATATTCTTTCAGATTTATTTTTCTGCAAATACTATGTTATATATGTTACGATCTATATAAAGCATAAACAACTAGTACTAATGCACTGGAGGGAATCTATGTATTTCCAGAATAGAACTACAAAGCAGTTTTGATCAATGGTCATGCTATGTATTGGCCATAACATGCTCCTGAAGGGAAGGGAATGTACTATTTTTCTCTTTGTGTTTTGCATGCATATAACTGTTATAAATGTTTTAGTAATATATACTGTGAGAAGTAAAATATTAGAAATCAATGTAGTATTAAATGAAATGCTTCCCCCAGTGTTTCATTTAATTCTGTTATCTTTTTCTGAAACATTAAGAAGTTTTAATGTTTATCCTTTTTCATGAACAAATGATTTGTATACTTTTTGAAAATTTATTAGTTATTTTTCTTGCTGATTGGGGAAGAAAAGTTCTAAATTGAGAACACCAATGCTCTAGTGTCATTTCAAAAATATTATTTCTAAGGAAAGAAGTAGAAACTAATGTTTACTTTGTAGTGGGCTTTATTAAGCAAGAAACTATCACTTAGTCTTTTTCACTCTTATATTTTTAATTTAATTCTTTTTACCTTGAGAATAGCTTAATTTATTCATGTTTGGGTGTTTTCCAATATTTATGAGTTTGTATTCTGGTTGTTTATTTTTTTTCAATATTTTGAGTTACCACAAGTAAAAATCCCCAATCTTCATTTCCTTTTCCAAGATATATGTGACTTACAGAAAATCTATTAAACTGACTAATGAATACAGCCACACACACACACACACACACACATACACACACACACACACGAAGTTCAGGGTCAAGTCTTAAATATCACAATTGATCAAACTTAATGAGCAGAAGGCATTTGAGACACTCGAATGGAGGATGCTATTCATAGTTCCAATGCTTATATGATAATTATGAAAGGGAGACCCAAATGCCCTTTATCTGTGAAATTCTCTAAAGAAGGGGAAAATCAAGTTATTATCCTAGTATGATCTTGTTCTTTAAGATGAATCTTAACATGGACTGTTCATATTACCCTGGAAAGCTTTTGAAATGCTATTCATCAGTAGCTTTGGACTAGATTTAAAGCTTGGATCAAGGTCAAGGATAAAATTACTTTGCCTAGCAAGATTATTACCTTTGTGACTGGAATTTGAAAAGACAGACACTAAGTATTTTTACTTGAGATTCTTTGTGTTTTTATTTCCTTCTGTTTAAGAAACAAAAATGGAAACTATTTTACCCCCTTTCTAGGACTATATGCTTTATATTCTGAAGTGTCAGAGGCAAAGTTTATCTGTCTTTACATGTACCTTTTACATCTTAGTGGCTCAATTTATGAGAATATGAATGCAATAGTAGTCATGTCCCTTGTAATCTTTGTGTAACTTGTGGATTAAAGACCACTGCAACACAGGATGTTTCATTGATGTCTTGATATCTACCATGAAGAAGGTGTGTGGCTTTTTAAACATAATAAAAAGAGAGGACAAAACCTCTCTATTGAGAAGTTTTAAATTTAGAGTTATAAAAGCTTAAATTTAAAAATTTTAAACTTTAAATTTAAAGTTGTAAATTTAAGAGACACCAAAAGATAGGCTTCATTGACATCACCTCTGCTGACATCACCTCAGCAGAAAGAATAAAAGAAGAAGGAACCGGGTGAAAGACAAAGACTAGGGGCAGCCTGACACCTAAAGCTCTGGCAGAAGAGGAAAGTTCAGCAAGGGCCACACAACTACAAATGCATTTTTCTCCCTACTTGTTGTAGATGAGTTTAAGGATGACTTTTCATTAAGCACTGAGACAGGAGAAAAATCAGAAGATTATTCTGTCACAGAAACCAACAGGAAAAAATATTTCAATAAAGAGAAGATGGCCAACAGTATCGGCTGCTGCTGACTATGAGGGCTTGGTAAAAGTAGGTTCAATGGAGTGGAGGGAACTGAAACCTGATTACAGGAGAGTGAATGGGAGGCAATATAATGCAAATGCAAGGATAGAACACTCTTTTGATAGGTTTTATTGAGGAGGTGGAACAGAGAAGGGCAGTGGTCAAGAAGGAAGGATGAGAAGACTAGAAATAGGTTTTCTAAAAAAGAGACCTTTGAACATGGTTTGATGCTAATGGAAAAATTCCAGCTTAAAAGAAAAAAAAAAAAAAAACGATGATGATGGATGGAGAGGAGATGATTTCAGCAGTAATATTCCCAAGAGGTGAGTTTGGGTAGAAAACGAGCCCAGCTAAAGGGCTCAGACTTTCATCCAAGCACGGGCAAGGCGTGTCTTCCACAGAAGGAAGGCAAAGAATATGGGCACAAATGCAGAATGCCTAGCAGGTTTAATAATGAGAAAATGGAAATGTTCCTACTCTTTTGCATCTATTTTATCCTCATGAACTATGAGACACTGAGAATGACAAGGATGGTTGAGGTGGGTGTGTTGGAAGGTAGAACAGAGAAGTACTAAAATGATGAATCCTACCTATCTTTTAGGGGTGTAGTTTGAAGGAAATCTCTCAGGTTATCACCAATGAACCATACTTAACAGATAAGGAAATATGGAATAATAGCAAACTGTAAGAGTGCCCAATGCTAATGATAAAGAGTAAGCAAGGCCGGGCACGGTGGCTCATGCCTGTAATCCCAGCACTTTGGGAGGCCGAGACGGGTGGATCACCTGAGATCAGGAGTTCGAGACCAGCCTGACCAACATGGAGAAACCCCATCTCTACTAAAAAAAAATACAGAATTAGCAGGGCGTGGTGGCACATGCCTGTAATCTCAGCTACTAGGGAGGCTGAGGCAGGAGAATCGCTTGAACCCTGGAGGCGGAGGTTGCGGTGAGCTGAGATTGCGCCATTGCACTCCAGCCTGGGTAACAAGAGCGAAACTCCATCTCAAAAAGAAAAGTAAGTAATACTGTATAGTAGTGTTATTCTCTCAAGTCTGACTGATGCATTTCCATTGGTCCTTAGCAGAAGTAACTATTTTTAAACATTGAAAATTATGGACACTATTTATTATGGCTTTCTTTGAAGAGAAATCTCTAAAATAAGTGTGAAGATTTTCAATATTAGTCTTTGAGTGAGTTTATTGAAACCAATAAAATTCTCCTTTTTGTGGGGTGTTTCAATTTGCCTTTTTCCTCCCCATAAATAAGGAGTGTTCACCCCATTCAGAATGAACATAGGGTAGCTTGTAAAATATCTATGTTTGGGGCAATAAAACTCACCTAGAATGATCTTGTGCCTCTGCCTCCTCAACTCATTTTCTTCTTTCAGCTGTGCAGAATGTTAATTGTGTGAAGGCCACAAGGGGGGGACACAACTTGCCCTTAGAAACGCTTTTGAGGACAGATTTTATCATGCTTGATAAAATGCGTATTCTACAACATAGTCTATGATCATGAAAAAAGATCCTTCTGATCTAATAGTTTCTTCCATGTGGGTGTTGCACGTTCCTGGATAACTCTAAGAAAGGAAGGTCATCTCTGGCTGGAAATAATGCTTTGTTGTGTTTTCATTGTTCTTGTTTGCTCATCTAATAATTGACAGCAGTAAGGTAAACCTGGGTTTTGAATAATTAGAAGAAAAAATTATAGGCCAAAAATTTATACCACCCAGAAATATGTGTACATGTTTATTATGCATTTCCCTTCCCCCTTGGTGTTGATCATCTAAGAATGAGCTTTTACTACACAGTGCGATTTCCTTCTTAACATTATGAGCATTTATAAATTCTATGTATTTTCATTTTAACATTCTTAAATTATAGAAAAATAGCTTGAGGATTTAAAAATTACACTATTTAATGCAATGCAGAAAATGGGGAATCAGGTATTGTTGAAATTGAAATCAAAGAAATACAGATTTGAAATGACTTAGTACTTTTTATTTAAGTTTAAAATATTTTTGAGAGCTTATTTATTTATGATTTACAAGTTGAGAGTAATGGAAGTTTAGCTGTAAGCAAGTTTAACTTTGCAGATATCTAAAATCTGTATCCTCTGAAGAACAAACGTCTAAAATGTTGAAACAGTACCTAGGTACACAGAATAAAGTGAGTATAATCATAAATGTTAAAGACTTGTAGACTGGAGCCAATTTGTAAAACATTTCTGAGTCATCAGTGGTCTTATTAAAATGCAGACTCACACACAGGGTGTTATAATAATATGCATTTTAGCATGAACTTGGTATGCCTCCCTCTCTGTTATTCTCATCTACAAGACAATTTAAAATATAAAATTAAATATTTTTTCTTAATTATTTTATGTCTTAGTATTAGAATGTTTTGTTATTGGTTAATACGTATCCTCATCATATGTATACATATTATGTGCATGCTCTTTAGAGATTTAATAGTTGATAAGTCTAAGAAATAAATATGTACAGTACCTATTATTAATGTATACCTGCCAGTGTGTATTTATGATACATGATATTTTTCTTTGCTCTTTTAGAATGATTGATTTTTGTCTCTATGTAGCTTTTATGATTAGATTGAGTGATGATTTTCTCTCTCAGAGGTATCAGTGAAACATTTCTAACTGCCTGAGGCAGTCATATGCCACAGCTGGCACCATATTAAACTACTTTTCCACGTAAGTGCATAATTTTGTCACCTGGTGATAAACAGCAAAAAGCTACAAAAGGAAATTTTGCAAAAAAAAAAAAAAAGTTTTATTTTTAGTGGGCTAATTCTGCACCTTTGTCAATTAGGCCTTTGAAGGTAGATAAAAACATTTGTTTGCAAATTAAATAACTCAGCAAATTTCAGCAAGACTCAGCAAAACTCTGAATGCCATTTTCTAAAGATTCAGTCATATTCTTGTTAGGTGTAGACAGTCAGATACTCTCTGTGACATTTAGTGGCTCCCCAGATATTGAAACCTTTTAAGTCAAAGAAAAAGCAACACTATTGGCTAAAGGAAAGTCAAAGAAGGTAACAATTGAAATGAAAATATTAAAACCATTACATAAATATTCTTTTTTTTTTTTTTGAGATGGAGTCTCAGCTTTGTCGCACAGGCTAGAGCGTAGTGGCATGATCTTGGCTCACTGCGGCCTCTGCCTATGGGGTTCAAATGATTCTCCTGCCTCAGCCTCCCAAGAAGCTGGGATTACAGGTGCCCGCCACCATGTCTGGCTAATGTTTGTATTTTTTAGTAAAGACCGGGTTTCATCATGTTGGCCAGGCTGGTCTCAAACTCCTAACGTCAGGTTATCTGCCTGCCTCGACCCCCCAAAGTGCTAAGATTACAGGCATGAGCCACTGCACCCAGCCAAAACATGACATAAATAATTATTCAAAAAGATATATCTTGGAGAAAAAAGGAGAGATAATTTAAATTGGTAAATCTTTTTATTTTATATTCAAATTTATATTTTTCATTATTTATGTATTCATTTTTATTTCAATGTCCAGTTCTGATTTCCTTATTCCTTAAGGATAAACTTAATGAAATGACAGGTGTATTTGCTCTGAGTTAATACGCTATCAATAGTTTAAACACAGAATGATTTAGTAAAAAACCAGACATCCATTTATAGTAACATTTTGGAATTACCTTAAAAATCTATTTTTAAAGTTTTATATTTTTAAAATTACTGCCTATTTCTTAAGAACGTCATCAAAACATGTTCTATTCCAACGGCAAAAAATATGAAAGTATTTATAGTGACACTTTGCCAAACCACCGTCTAATCTGATTAATTTCCTTGCATTCCCAATATTGTCTTCGCTAGGGTACGGAAAGCCTGCTTTCATACCTCTCCTAACCTTTGTGATACTATTAACTCTTACCTGTTTTGGAGCCTGTTCTTTAGGTTCCATATTTTCTGCTTATTAATTTTTCCTTCCAAAATAAAAGGATACTCTCCTGTAATGAATATTTGTATCCTTGAAAAAACACTTGCGCACAATTCAAGGCATCAGCAGACAAACGTGTTTATCCCCATGGAAGCCAGTGGAATGATTTGTTGCCCCTCTTCCCGTCTGTCCCCACAAATTATGCTATGTTGGAAGCTGCTACTTTTGCTTGTGCAGCTTGACCCTACGTCTCTCTACGGAGAATTGAACTGTCAGCCTTTGAAATAACAGAATAATTTAGGTGATGAGGTTTTATTTGTTTTTCTTCCTGGAGGACCATACTGAAAAACATACTACTTTCTATAGAGATAAACCCTGTATTCTGTAACAATGGTAAGAACAGTGCCTCTTTCAAAATGGCATTTATGAGATAAGTGAATTGTTGATGTAATAAATTTGAGATAGAAGTTTCTCTCAGAAATATTAATTGCAACAAGATAATTAAGCTTTCTGGGGATCAGAAGATTGAGAGAAATAGGATAATTTCCGATTCTAGGTAGATAGTGAAAAATTACTTATAAAAAAGAATTATGATTATTTTTATTGGGATAAGAAAATAAGATGCTGGATTGGAGGTCACCGAGTAGCATTATTTTTGGGAAATGTTAATTCATACCCTGAGTTTTGGAAAAGACCCAGAAGTGGTAGTCAGTTTGCTACACATGTCCTCCAAATGTTCCCAGGTGACCAGTGCGGGGTATAATCTACAAATATGGGGTGACCACGCTAGCTCTCAGCTGGTGGTTGATATAGTTCATCCAGCTGGGCCAGCTGTTTATCAGGCTAAAAAATAAAAAGACTAGAAGAGTGAATTTAAAGAGACAAAGGACTCAGTAAGAGCTAATAAGAATTCAAGGTAATGTTGACTTTTCAAATATTTAGGGGAAGGCTAACACAGCCCAGTTAATGCCAAGTTTCAACAACACATTCAATCCAGGCACAGGTTAAGCATTTCAGGCTCTCTGCTTGCTTCAAGGGAAGTGGTACAAGGTTTTAGACATTCAGGTTTCATGGAGCCTGAAGGCAATACAATGCAAAAGACTTTAGTAAAAATAACACAAAATTATGAATACATAATTAGTTTCAGGGCCTTGGATGGGGCTCAGAAGTGAGGAGGACTGAACTGTAAGTTTCAGAAGCCTCCTGGTATATCTGCCTCTGAGAGCAGAAATGGTACCCCTGTCAGTTTCAAGGGCAGGCCTTCCAGAAGGAGTAAGAGCTGTAGCAATCAGGTAAGGTGTGGACTAAAGATAGAACAGTGGCAACAAGGACTAAATGTTAGAGTCACCTGGGAGACTTTTAAATAAAACATGTCTGTGCTCCAGATTTCTAGAGATTAGTACCCAAATTGTCTGGGATGGTGCCAGATTATTGACATTATTTAGCCCTTGTCCCTCCTGTACTTCTAAAATGCAGCCAACGTTTAAAGCTACTGATAGTTAATAATAATTGTCGTGAAGATAGTTTTGTAGCTGCCATACCTACTCACACCAAGTGTGAGATGATACTGTATCAAACACTTTACAGGCATTATCTTCTTAATACTCATGACCTGCAGAGATATGTGTATCTCCCCATCTTAACAAGGAGGATTCTGCGCCCCAAGGAAGTGCCTTAGCTCATACAGCAAGTGCAGGAACCTGGATCTAAACTCTAACCAGGCCTGGCTCATTTTATACCCACATATTTCTACCTCCTTAGGTAGTAGCATCTTTGAGAGGGCCACAGAAAAAGCATAAGCCCTCAGAGAATGAACCAGAGAGCTGATTGTCTACCACTAGGGCAATTTGTAAGGATTGTCTGCCAAATAAGTCCTCGGAAGTCCAGGAACCTCCACACATACCTGCAGAGACAGAGGTCACTGTTACTATATCTGGTTCTCAAAAAGGTCTTTTGGAAACTGAGGTTTTATCCTTTTTTTGTTCTTCCCCTCATCTCCTCACCCCCAACACCAAGGGTTAAATTCAACATCAGTAGCCAGGGCACAAGTCCTCCTCACACCTTTTCTCCCCATTCACTTGGTCACTTTTGCTCCTCACAAAGTGCTCCTTGCTCCCTGGGTAGATACTACTACCCATGTCTCTAGGTTTCTTTTTTTTCCTGCATTAATGCTTTCCTTGGCCCCCCTCTTCTTCCTGTGCATCATCTGTAGCCTACTGAAGTGTGTTTTTATATACCTGTGTATACCCGGATACCTGCTTCCCAATTCCTGGCTTAAACTCTTGTGCTCCGTTACTCATTTACCAAATAGAAGTGTGTTCAGCTGCACTTAATTTTAAATTCCTAGGTCATGTTTCAGTACCTCCCTTTCTCCTGACAAGTGGAAAATTTCATAGCCTGGGAACTGAATGGGTCCATACTAGCCCAGGCACAATTTGAGAAGCTTAATATCATAATGCACTTAAAATAACCTGCAGCGACCGAACACCAATCTGTACCTTTACAGCAAGTTTATGCACCATGGTTTACCCCATCTAGCTGACATTTGGCTTCAAAATCAGCCAGGCTCCCCATTGGCCCATAAAATTAGTGATGTCCATGCAAGGCTCCTAACTTGTCTGGACATGGGATAATTCCTATGGTAGCTGTGACTTGGTAATTTGCTCTGGTTCCCTTCTCCCCGAATAAATAGGCAGGTGAAATGCAGAGGAAGGAGCATGGGAGGTAGAGCCAAAGTCTGGCGTTCAAATCTAGATCCATTGCTTTCTAGTTATGAGACCTTGTATAAGTTAGTCACTCTGTCATCTCCTATATAAAACTGAGATGAAATGCCTACCTGATATAATTTAATTTTTATGTGTGGTAACATGAAAAACTCTTTTGAAATGTGATTGGCACATGCGGATGCCTAATATATTTTTATATATGGTTTTTAAATAAAGATGCTTCCCTTACTCAAGAATGTGTCTATCATTATAATTCTTTCACAGACACCCCCTTTTCTGGAAAAGCCTTTTAAAAATTTTTCATGACCCTGGTTATACTCCTTTTGTGTGATTCTAATATGCTGTTAGAAAAAGCAGAACATGTTGTTTAAGGTGTAGAAATTCCAGGTATTACTAAGTTTTCTCTCCCTGCCTGCTGATTTCAGGTTCAGAATCACCCCAATACATAAATCAAGAGAAATCGTTAGAGAATATCTCGAACCCTCCCTTCTGTTAGTGTAACATGTGTTCAGTCAGTACTAATTTATGCATGACATTGAATTTCTTTCCTCTGTACTGAAAATGTGCTCTTTTATTACTTTCAGGCAATTGATTAAATTAAGAAACACTTATATTCTATCCTGTATAGAGTAGAAATAAAAATGTGTGATACTTTTGTATCAGATATATATACATATATATATTTTCTAGGAAAAGATGAAAGGGAAAGTAATGTATATTTTACATATCAACTCATTCATAGATCAGCAAATTGTTATTGAGTGCCTACTCTGTGCCAGGAACCATTCAGGGTGTTAGGGATATAGCAAAAACTAAACCAGACAGAAATTGTGGACCTCATCTAACAAAAGTTTTACAAACAACTAATATAATGAAACATGAAAATAGATTTTTCACTTATTTTCAGTTCACACATATCATGACCAGTTAGCTTGTATTTGTTTTTTTTTGTTTGTTTTATAACATGCTTTTATGTAATTTATCTAATTAAATCCTTGTAGCAAATTTAAAATAGGTTACATAGATTATGCTTAACCAATTTTGTATTAGAGGAAAGGCAAGCATGGAGTAGTCTAAGTTTGCTGGGAGTACCCCGCAAAGCCAGTGTAATGTTTACCATGGATTTCAGATCCTCCAATTTTTGGTGACTTCCACTTTCCACTGCTTCTACAATCCTCATGTTAATATTCAGTCTCCTCTTCATGATTTAACACTATATACAATTCCCAGGAGGAAAATGTGGTAGAAGTCTATTTTTTCTTGCTTTGCCACACTACAACTACAAAAGGTGCAATTATATTTATCCTAATTTATCCATGTAAGTATAAGCATTCTAGAGGAGGAATAAAAACAAAGTTAGTTGTATTAATAAAGCATTATTATACATCTGGCAGTAGCTTACATCTTATATGTATATATTTTTAAATTTTATTCTGGCTTTTTAGTGGCCTAAGGACCACAAGAATGTTGTATTAACCACATAGGCAGTTTGAGTTTGGTCTCAACCTAGACTTTTATCTTCTGCTCTTGTTAGTTTTACTATTATAATACTCAATTGTTTGACTTTTCCTCATATATAACTTCAGTGATCTATTTCATCATGGTTAACATTGAATAAGTATCTGTAGGTATACAGATGTTTCCTCAAGGAGAGAATGATGATGATGGTGATGATGATAATCTTTTTAAAATATATATTGCATTAAAGCATTTTTCCTAATAATCCTTTTACGAACTATTTCATAGATGCATTTCAGCAGAGAATCTGTGGACTGGTGGAGAGACACTTTTATCTGTAGAACAATAGTGACTTCCGTATTAGGAGCAATTGCTAAGCAGCTAAAACAGATGCTTTTGTATCAATTATGCATAACTAAATGCTGATCACATAATACAGTGTTCTTGTAGCCCAGCAACAGTAAATAAAATGGTCCATATCTTTTCTCTCTAAGAAACATTCTTTAAGAGGGAAAGGAAAAAATAAAGTGAATTTGAGGAAGCCAGAAACAAGCATTCCAATTGGCAACTGAGAGAAAAGATTTAAATGTTAGAATATGCACACATATATTTCTACCTGGCCAGACCATTTTTAGGTTGTCTATTTAAGTGGCCTAAGAGACAGTAACTATTCTACAAAATGTGTGGAGTGGGGCAGAAAGGTTAAGGACTCTCTGACCCTGATTTTCTCCCTCTTTGAGCCTTGGCATTCAACATGAAGGAAGGAACAAGTCAAGCCACGGAGAGGTGAATGCACTGGAAGAAAGCTTCAGGAAGGGTTGTATGTATACAATGTATAGGTTAGTTGCCATCTTTTAAAAAGCTTATAAAAATGATATAAAAAAGATAATACATTTTTAAAAAGAAACATTTTAAACACAATCTCGCCATACTAATATTTTTTAATGTGTTTTTTAACCTACTGACCTCACTAGCCCCAGGCACATGTAGTGTATTGTTCATCTCTGGAAGGTTTTTATTAAGTTCTTTAAATTATCTTGGTCACTTAATAAACATTATTGTTTTAAATTTCAGGATCTCTATGGCAACACTGAAATTTTATAGTAACTGCCTTTTTACCTCTGTTCAATATCCCCAGTGACTATCAAAATGCCTGACATGTAGTAGGTGCTTAACAGGTTCATTGAATGAATTAATGAACACTATAGCCTCTTGTTCAAACTGTTCCCTTTCCAAGATTCTCTTCCTTTCCCCATCCTTCCCTCCCAAACAGTGATTTTTTAAAAAACTGAGATGTAATTTATATTTGATAAAATTTACCATTTTGAAAGTATACAATTCAGTTATTTTTAGTATGTTTCTAAAATGGTGCAAACATCACCACCATCTAGTTCTAGGATATTTTTATCACCTCCAAAAAAATTCCACACCCATTTGCAATTTTTCCCCTCTCTCACCTCCCTCCAACTCCAGGCAACCACTAATCTATGGATTTATGGATTTACTTATTTTGGATATTTCATATAAATGGAATCATACAATATGTGTCTTTTTTTTGCCTGGCTTCTTCACTTAGCATAGTGTTTCTAGGGTTTACCCCCCTTGTTGCATGTGTCAGAACTTCATTCTTTTTCATGGCTAAATAACATTCCATCGTGTGAGTATACCACATTTTGTTTATCCATTTATCAGTTGGTAGACATTTTATTCAATCACCAGTTGATGATCATTTGGGCTGTTTCTACTTTTTGTCTATTATGAATAACACTGCCATGAACGTTTGTGTACAAAATTTTTTGTGAGCATTTGTTTCTAATTTTCTTGGGTAGATGCCTAGTCGTAAAAATGCTAGGTCATATGATTACTATGCTTAACTGCTTGAGGAGCTGACAAACTGCTTTCTGCAGTGGCCACATTATTTACAGTCCCATCAGCAATGTATGAATGTTCCCAAATCTCTACTTCATCAAAACTTACTGTCCACTTAAAAAAATTGTAGCCATTATAGTGGTTGTGAGGTTATATCTATTGTACTTTTGATTTACATTTTCTGAATGACTAATAATGTTGTGTATCTTTTTATGTACCTATGGGTCAGTTGCATACTTTATTTGGAGAAATGTCTATTCAAATTCTGTGCTCATTTTAAAAATTAGGTTTTTTGTCTTTTTAATCATAAGTTGTAAATGTTCTTTATGTATTTTGGACACTGGAGCCTTATCAGATATATGACTTGCAAATATTTTCTCCCATTCTATAGGTTGTCTTTTCACTTTCTTTATAGTATCTCTCAATGCACAGAAGGTTTAAATTTTGGATACGGCCAATTTATCTTTTTTTTTTTTCCTTTGATGTCTTGTGCTTTTGGTGTCAGGTCTAAGAAACCATTGCATAGTCCAAGTTCACAGATATTTACATTTATATTTTCTATCAAGAGTTTTATAGTTTTTACTCTTACATTTAAATCTTTAATCCATTTTGAGTTAAGTTTTGCATAAGGTAGGGGTTCAACGTAATTATTTTGCAAGTTTAGGTCCAGGCAACCATAGTAATGTGAATATCACAATAAAGCTAATCACACTAATTTTTTGGTTTCTCAGTACATATAAAAGTTATGTTATTTCATCCAGTAAAGTCTTGAACCCCTCAAAGTTGTTGATGAGGGTTGTAATCAACCTTTTCCAGATTCTTATTAATGTTGATATTTTGACCTTTTCTCATGAATCACGAATGTTCTTAATGGCATCTGAAATGTGAATACTTTCCAGAAGGTCTTCAAGTTACTTTGCCCAGATTCGTGAGACGGATCATTATCACTGGCAGCATAATAAGACTTAAAAGTCAAAATTTCTCCTCGATCCATCAACTGCAGAATGGATGGTGTGTTAGCAGGCAAGAAAGTGACATTAATATCCTTGTACATTTTCTGTTTGGAGCTCTTGGGTGACCAGGTGAATTGTTAATAAGGAGTAATATTTTGAAAGAAAAAAATATTTTTTTGAGTAGTGTGTTGCCATAGTGGGCTTAAAATATTCAGTAAACCCAATTGTAAACAGATTGCTGTCAACAAGGCTTTGTTGTTTCATTTCTAGAACATAGGCATAGATTTAGCCTAATTCTTAAGGGCTCTAGGATTTGTAGAATGGCAAGTGAGCACTGGCTTCAAATTAAAAGTCACCAGCTTTATTAGCCCCTTGTGAGAAACTCAGTCTGTTGTTTGAAGCTTTGAATCCAGGCATTGACTTCTCTTCTTTAGCTATGAGAGTCCTAAATTGTATCTTTTTCCAAAAGAAGGCTGTTTTGTCTACATTGAAAAATCCCTTGTTTAGTGTAGCAACCTTCAGCAAAATCTTAGCTATATCTTTTGAATAACTTGCTGCAGCTTCTATGTCAGCATTTGCTGCTTCACCTGGCACTTTTATGTTATGGAAACATCTTCTTTCTTTAAACCTTATGAACCAACCTCTGCTGGCTTCCACCTTTTCTCCTGTAGTTTTTTTCACCTTTCTCAGCCTTCATAGAATTGAAGAGAGTTTGAGCCTTGCTCTGGATTGGGCTTTGGCTTGAAGGAATGTTATGGGTGGTTTGATCTCATATCCAGATCACTAAAATGTTCTTCCTATCAGCAATAAGGTTGTTTCATTTTCTTATCATTTGCATGTTCACCAGAGCAGCACTTTAAATTTCCTTCAACAACTTTTCCTTTGCATTCTTAACTTAGCTGTTTGGCATAAGAGGCTTAGCTTTTGTTCTGTTGTGGCTTTTGACTTGCCTTCCTCATTAAACTTAATCATTTCTAGCTTTTGATTTAAGGTGAGAGACATGAGGCTCTTCCTTTCACTTAAATGTTTAATCCTACATTCACTTAAATGTAGGATTGTTAGTTGGCCCAATTTCAATATTGCTGGGTCTCAGGGATATGGAGGCCTGAGGAAAGGAGAAGAAAAAGGGGAACAAGTCAATAGAATGATTGGAACACACATACCATATTTGTTGATGAAATTCACCACCTTATATGGGCATAGTTTGTGTTGCTCCAAAACAATTACAATAGTAACATTAAAGATCACTGATCACAGATTACTATAACAGATATCATAATCATGAAAAAGTTTGAAATATTATGAGAATTAACAAAATGTGACACAACGTGAGCACATGCAGTTGAAAAACTGACACCCATAGACTTGCTCGACACAGGGTTGCCATGAACCTTCAATCTTCAATTTGTAAAAAATGTAGTATCTGTGAAGCACAATAAAGCAAAATGCAATAAAGCAAGGTATGACTGTGTATCCAGTGGTTCCAGCATTTGTTGAAATGAACTATGTTTTTCTACTGCATTCACGGCTTTTGTCCCTGAATCTGCCAAATAGAATTTCCTCAAGTATGGCTCTTTATGATTTACAGCATTAATGTGGATGAACAATTTGTTTTTTATTTTCATGGTTACATATTTCTTTTAAAAAATATCTTTCACATTTTATGCCTGGTTTCCCATTTATGATAAAAACAATTATGTAAGTAAAACTAATGTTGTTTTAAATAAAAATATTAGGAAAACCATAATATAGGAGGTACTTAGACTGGCGAATATAATGACAGTGAGGTAGGGATAAGAAAACTATGGAAAATGCTGTTTGGTAGGTTGCAGTTAACTAATCTTTAGATTAGATATTAGGAGTTAATACATTTCTTCCATCCTCCCTCCCTCCCTTTCTTTATTCCTTCTTTCTGTCCTTCCTTCTTTCCTTCTTTTTTCCCTAAGGCACTAAGAAACCTAGAATAATATATAGGAACAGCTTTTGAGTTAAGTAAATCTTTTTAATGATTTAAATTATCTATTAACTCTTTTTTAATTAATAAAAGCTACCAGTTTGTGAGTGTTTAAATGCCAAACAATTATCTAGGCACTTCCTTAAAAATTTCTGCATTTAATTCATACTGAATTAACTTTCTTGAAGTCCCATGGCCAGAGAAAAGTACAGTCGATTGTGAACCCAGATTGATTTCACCTCTCAGCCAACACAATCTCCTTCATACCAGGCTACCTTTTACCTCTTCATCCACATGAATTAAAGCTTGAATGTAGAGGAATAGCTCTACTAATTATAGCTCAGGCCATGTGAGTGCTAGAGTTCTGGGATGAAAATAGTTGGTGGGGTTCTCAGTCCCTTCTCAACACTGTTGAGAAAGCTTTTGGACCTGCAGCTTCCCTTCCTCCTTAACCATTTTCTCCCTTCACTTTTTTCTTCTCCTGTTTTCTCTTCTGGAAGATAATTATGAATGAACATTTTATTGTTTTGTGAATATTTGTAGTTACTTATCATTTACCAAGATCCATATTTGAAATAGAGCTATAGCAAATAAAGATTACATATTCATTATTTTATTAGTGATTATAAAAAGTACATACTCTCAGGTTCTAACATTTCACCATAGTTTCATAAAATCGTACATCTTTCTTGCTTTCTCTCTCCTTCCCTCCCTCTCCCTCCCTCCCTCCCTCCCTCATTCCTTCTTTTCTTGTTTTCCCCCTAAGATGCTAAGAAACCTAGAATATTAATCTATAAGAAGGAACAGCTTCTAAGTTAGTTCTCATTTTCCTAAGAGGTAATGAGATGAACTCTGGCTTTTGAGTTTAAATACTGAAACATTCCCACTAACTATTAAATTTTTCTGAGCTTTTTTTTCATAAAATATAAGTTATAAAGTTTGCTAAATAGTGTTGTTTTGAAAATTAAATGGTATATATTTATAGTGGCTAGTCTTAACAGGCATTATAAATGTGCCTGTACCCAACAAATGTTGCCATTATTAATTTTGCTGCATATCATATCATTTTTCATCATTGTCATTATTAAACCAAATATTTTGTTAAAAAATAGAATAATTAAGATTCCATGTATGTTGAGAAACATAGGTGGTCTGGTGATTGTTAACTGGCTCCCAATGCAGATTGTTAAGACTTTTTGATGTAATAGAAACCCTCTAACTATTGTTGAGAATGTACGAAGATGGGAAGCGTGCTTGTGGCCATCAAAAGATGCTATGTTTTCCTTTTCATATCAAATGTGATCTTAAGTCTGTTGGCAACACTGATTTATATTTTAATAACCAGAGATATATTAGCTAAAAAAAAGAGTAAAGAGTAAAGATTCTTAACTAATCTATTTCTTAAAGTGCCTGGCTGGGTTTTGCACATTTTCTTTGGATTCAGTAATATACACTATGCAAGATTTACAATGATATTTCTATAGAAGGATTTCCAAACACCTTGCAAATCATGATCTTCTGAGTATAGACATAGAAGGTGTAGATATTGTTTCGTCACTATAACCTGACTTGCTATGTACCTTTGTGATGATGTAAAATATACTAGTGCAGTTTTCAAACATTTTGATCTGGTACATAGTAAGTAAGGCATTTTATATTGCTAGCTAGCACACACACATTCTTAACTGGAAAAAAGCGCCAAATTTTACCTTTGCTATGTGCAGTGTCCTCCTATATTTTCTGATCTGCCTTATTCTATTCCATTTTATTAACTAATGCCATTAGTTTGATTTTATAACCCAGTAATGGGTTGCAGCCTGAAGTTTGATAAATATTTTGTTTCAAGAAATAACCACTTCACTTTGGTTCTCTACCAAAGTTTCAGATTAAGGAATTTTATGAAATACCTAGGAAAATCTTAAGAAGATTATGACTCTTTCTTTCTCTTTCTTCTTTCTTTCTTTCTTTCATTCTTTCGTTTGTTCATTCGTTTCTTTCTCTCTTTCTCTCGCTTTCTTTCTTTCTCTCTCTCTCTCTCTTTCTTTTCTTTTCTTTCTTTTTTTTTGATGGAGTTTTGCTCTTGTTGCCCAGGCTGGAGTGCAATGGCACGATCTCGGCCCACCGCAACCTCCACCTCCCAGGTTCAAGCGATTCTCCTGCCTCAGCCTCCTGAGCAGCTGGGATTGCAGGCATGTGCCACCACGCCTGGCTCATTTTGTACTTTTAGTAGAGATGGGGTTTCTCCATGTTGGTCAGGCTGGTGTCAAACTCCCAACCTCAGGTGATCTGCCCGCCTCGGCCTCCAAAGTGCTGGGATTACAGGCATGAGCATCTGCACCTGGCCTAGTATTTTCCGTTTTTGTGCCAGATCATTCTGTTTGGTAATATGGCTCCTCTCTGCCTTTCACATTCGTTAAAGACATTTTGTGTACTTTATTTAAAATAAAAGTACAAAAGCATCATGGAATTGTATTTATTCCCTTTGAGTATAATAAGAGATAATTCCACTGAATGTATATTACGCTCTTTCATTTTTTCCTCCACAGTTTCTATTAATTTTTCTACATTTGATAAGGTTTTCATTGCATATGAACTTCTTAACGAGTGATTTGTATTGGATGCCATGTTTTAAATGTAAAAAGAGTAAATTATCACAATGAAAAGGAAGGATGTCGAATAAAAGCGCAGACGGACAGAGCTTGATTGATGTTCGGAAGTTATTTTTGCTGTGAACTCCTGTCAGCCTAGAAATCATAAAACAGAAAGGAGGCTTGGTTCAGCTCACACGCCCTTAGGGGATGTATGGAAAAGGATTTAAAATTCTGATAGAGTAACTTCAAAAATGTAGCAGCTGAAATAATTTATTTCACTACAGAGCCACCAACTGAACTTTTACGTTGAAATGATTCTTTTTGAAGTTTCACATTGTAGCAGGAAGGCACAGTGGTCTCTGCACCTGGGTTGAAAAATGCCCAGGCTGCTCAGTTATGCCTTCCTGCTGGAACCAAACTGTAGCCACTGATCTGCTTCTTCCGGCACTTTCTCACTGATCACTTCCTGAATAATGGGAGAAAACAACTGAAAGTCCATGATTTCACAAAAAGGGTGAAGGAGAAAAAAGTTGGGGATAATATGGGTGTTTTTCTTTTTTTATTTTAAAATGCTTCCAAATATTAATTTGGGGCATTGTATGAAGGCAACGGAAAAAATATTGGGACTACTTAGTCCTTGAGTATTTTAATCCATAATGACTACTACCACATTTGACTAGCTAGATTGTGATATTTGAGCTGACTGGATCTTAGAGTCATCTCAGAAGAAGAAATAGAAAAGAAAATGAGGCAGTGCCACTCTAGTTAGTGAGACATGACATTTCTTTCTGTTCTCTTTTATTTTTACCAAATTATACCTGGGCAGCCTGATGTGTTTGCTTTTTCTAGGTGACATTGAAATGATATCCACCAAGGAAAAAGAAAATCTGTCATCCCTGTACAATGTTTCTCAACGTGACTCCATCTGTGATAGTTGTATGTTTAATTGTAGTTAACTAGAAATATGCAGAATAATGATGATGAGGCTAATACGCCTAAAGTGAATTTCTACTGTATTAATTAAAACAACAACATGCATTTTATAAACATTTGTATTTACCTACGCACGGTTTATGTGTTAGAGTGTATGACCTACCATATATCCAACCTATCAAATATATTCAAACACTGGAATTCTAGATTCCTTACAAATCATTCCACATATCTACAGTGGTCTGTCACTCACCAGTTGAAAACCAGTACTCTAAAATGTTAAAGGTCACTATGCCAATCAGATAAGAAAAAGAAGCACCAGGAAATTCCTGAATTAATTGTTTAAATGGTCAAAATTATAAAATAAAAAGTGTGAATTAAAAAAATGTATTATCTAATTTGTCTGTATTGGTATCTACACCTTGAGACAAAATTTAACATTTTCCTGGTATCTACAGATTTTGTTTTTCAAAGGAGATACTTCTATCTTGCTTTGGTATAAAGAAACAACAGAAAATATGCTGTTGCTATAAATAATATTTGTAATTTTAATAATTTCCTATGCTAATTACCTAACTGTGCTCTATTATTAAAAATTGCTAAGGTAGATGATTGCACACATACAAAAAGACACAATGACAACATCAAAAACAAGCCTTCACATATATTTTCATTAAAGGTGAAAGAACTAGAATTATAGATTTTCAATTTGTTACTGGAAATTTAGTTTTATATATATATTTTAATATATAGGTATTTCCATTCTTATGAAAAATAGTTTCATGATCAGATAGAGAATTTGAAACATGGAAAATTCTGCTTTGCGGTAGGGGTTAATATTGAATCATTTTATGGTTCATAGTTAACTACCATTTATCGAATGCTGAAAAGATATAGTTAACTGAAAAGCATTCTCTAGTTAACAAGCTTTTACAATTGAGGGTAATTTTTGTCTCCTGCCAAAGAACAAAGAGATTGAATTCTATGCTAATGAAACTGTTTTTCAGTGGAGCATATAGTGATTTTCATAATCCTAGTCCTGGCTGGGATGTTGGGAAAGTGGCACATAGCCAGAATAATTAAAATGGGATTTAAGGCCATATTTTGGAAGGCTTTCATTTTTCAAAATGGTATGTTTGTGACTGAAGTTACTTCTGAAGTCTCAAAAATTTCAGACCTGAAAGTAAACTTGGTGTCAAGGAAAGTCGACCTTTAATTTAAATTGCAACCAACTTTGCTCCTTCTAGCTTTCTGATCTTGAGCAATTTGCTTAACTTCTCTGAGAGTCAACCTCCTTAATTGTAAAATAATGTAGTATTTATCTTGCAAGGTTGTTAAGAAGGTCCTTATAATCTCTAAATCACCTGTCATGATGTACTCAATAAACCATAGTTGCTATTATTACCATTAGTATTACCACCAGTATAATCAAATAGTTATTATTATTTCTATGTGATTTAGCAGATAATCTTTTATACTCAAAGTAAACTCCTTTCTAATGGAGCCGTCAGGTTAAATATAGCCAATGCAAGCTAAATGAATGGGGCTTTGAATACATCTACTTGATGAACCCATGATTATGAAATGGAAATGCTAAATCTGCCTCAATTTCTCTGGTGATAGGACAGATGAGATTCTTGAGGGACCCAGATTGCCACGTGTATAAGTTATTTGCTCACCTTTATGAACAGTCCTTTTTCAAATAAATATTCTCCTTTGGTAATTGTATACTAGATTGTAAAATGTCTGTACATCCTTCTGAATAATTCTTAAAATGGTCAGAGACAGTATTGATTTTTCCTGGGGTATTCCTTTGCCTTGACCCAGCTCACAATGCACTATCCATTGGACAAAATAAAGCATTTCCTTTATATGAAGAAAAGAGAAGGGTAGGTAGAGACAAAGGAAAGTCTGTCTGGAAAAATCTTTGTACTTTAATAGGCTTTGTATGGAAAAAAAGAAATCAAAGCTTAGGGCAGAGAACTTGGACGTGGTAGGTGTAGGTCTCTCCACAAGATGGCACTCATTCTCCCTCTTTTTTTTTCAATTGCCAAAAATAAATTTTGTCACTTTTTATTTTTTACTCAGTCACAGAACAATTATGTTGTTAGTTTGTGTATCAAATATACCTGGTTTCACGTATTTTTTTTTTTAAGTGTTCAATCATGTTTCTGACTCTTAGTAGTAATGAGTGTATCTTACGTCCTGTAAGTCTCTGTCGGTGAGTACACTGTTTTGGGAGGAAACACTCACTCCTACTCCCACTCACAAATCTAACAAAACTTACATTAATCTTCTAGAAATTTTCTCTTAAAATCTCCAAACAAAACTGAAGATTAACTGAAAAGAACCAGAATGCCTCCATTGTTGTTTTTATCATTACTTTAAAATTTAAGTGGACATGCCTTTCAATTTTAGGGAAAATCTCTGTGATACTTCCAATACTTCCATTTTGATGTAAGAAGCAAGTTTACCTCCAAAGGGCCTTGGGTCTCCTTACCCTTGTTAGTGATATGAGATGTCACAACTCTCTTCTAGTCACTGGAAGTTAATGTCAATTGGAGTCTTTATAATCATTTAATTTTTCTTAAAACAGAAAAAATAGATCTATCAAATGATTTTTAAGTTCACATGCAAAAATAATAGAGAAAAAATGTTAGGTTACTGTGAGTTCATTAAAAACAGGAATTTGATAAATGGTAAGTAAATAAATTTAATTGATAATTTTGCACTTATATTTTTATATCACATTATATTTTCTAGTTACTTTTCTTTCCAAATACTTAGAAGGTAAAGAATGTATGTGGACAAAATTATATACTACTTGATTTGTTAATGTGATGATAAAGACCTATTTAAAAATTCTGGTTATAACATGGTTTCCAGGGTCTAGATTTTCTTTTAGCCCACTTCAGAGTCAGACTTTAGAATATTTATCATTTCCGTAAAAACAGATCCTGAAAGTTAAGGTCTTTCATACCTTCATCATAACAGTTATTATTATGGAATCTGGGCCTCACTTTTCAGAATGCTAACAGTGTTGGACGCTAATATTACAGAATGCTTGCCGCCCTATAGTGAAAGTCACCCTTTGAAAGCAGGAGGAAAAAAGAAAAATCTAGAGAAGGCCCTAAGAAGACAAAAGAATTATTATAGTAAGAAAACTAAGACTTAGATCAGCATATTCATAGGAAAGCAAGGCTACAGCTTGAATGGTTTGATAAAAATAACCACTACTGCCACAGTAACTTGTTATGGGTTACATGCTACACTAAGCAATTCAGAATTATTAGATCCTTTACATTCCTAACATTCCTAATGAGACAAAAATCATTATCCCCTGTGTTAACACACAGGATAGCTGAGAATCAGAAAGGCGAAGTGGCTTGGATTTGGAGGCAGGATTTAAACCCAGGTGTATCTTGTTCCAAAGCCTGTGCCTTGAACCATTATATACCCCTGCTTCCCTGACTTGTAAAGACATTGAATATTGGAATTTGGTTACTGGCTTCTAAGATAAGCAGTGTCTTTACATGAATGTAGATTAGTTGTTCCATCTTTTCCAATTTTAGAGAAATTGAGAAGACACATTTTCAACAAACTTGAGAGATTTTGATTTGATGAAGGGAAGAAGTTTTTGATTCTCAGGGCGTGGAAATAGTGAAAAGAAACAAACAAAAAGGATTATGTGGACTCTAAAAGGGGTGTCTTCAAGAAACAAGTAGCCAAAACTACCATTTTAAATTATGTGGGTCAATCCCCCAAATGAACATAAGGAGCTGCACACAGATATATCCTTTTAGACATTTTTATTATGATTTAAACACCTTTATGTGAAACATATTTCATACATATTGAACTCAGTCAATATCACTTCACATTCACTTCGCATCTCTGTCTATATATCCCTAGACCTTTAAGGAGTTTTCCTTACTTGATATAACTTTTCTTATTAACTGTTTTTGTGCATTCTCATCAAACTAGGCACCTAACCTACTTTCATTTGTTATAGCTACATAGAAGTTTGTTTTGTTGTTATGCCTTAGTTTACCTGGATATTTCTATGCTGTTGGGTATTTACATTTTTCCTGCTTTTTTCTCTATTATGAGTAAATTTTTTTAAGGGGGGAGTGGGCACATGTTGGTTCTCTTTGAAATAAAATCCCTAAAGCGAAATTATTATATAAAATAATATTAATAGTTTTTCAACTCTTGTTAAATATTTCCAGATTGCCTTTTAGAAAGAACAAACAACTTTTTAATGACTTCAGTAATAGATAAATCGTAGATCCCAAACTCAAATTCCGAATAAGTGAGCTTTTCCTAGTTTTCCAAACTGGCAAAATAAGTGAGTGTAACTGAGTAGGTGTTTGACGACAGATGGTAGTGGGAGCAACAACTACCTGGAGGGCCAGGCACCAGAGAAAGGGGGCAGCAGCCTCTGCAAAGTGCTGCCTGGCTGTTGCTTTGTGGAAATGAAGGCTCAATGTTGAGCCTTTCCATTTTTATGGAGACTCTAGAAATCCAGGTTCTACATGAAGTCTCACAACTTTTAAACATTCGCAAGACATATAAAGTATTTTTTAATACTGTGTGTGTGTGTATGTGTGTGTGTGTGTGTGTGCGCACACTTGCTGCTGGCTGTTCCAGCCCTTGGGCAGTCCTCCAGTTGGTACCCTCTGAGCTACATATTCTGTTTCGTTTCCCCCAAGTTCCACAGTAAGCTTTATTATTTTTTATTGGTTATGTCAGTATGTGTATTGGTCAGGATTCTCCAGAGAAACAGAATCAGTAAGTTATTATAAAAGGAGATTTATTATGAGGCATTGGTTCATGTGATTATGGAGGCTGAGAAGTTCCGTAATGTAATCACTGGAACCTAGACACCCAGGAATGCCAGTGGTACAATTTAGTCCCATTCCAAAGGCCTGAGAACCAGGGGAGGTGATGGTGTAATTCCCAGTCCCAGGGTTGATGATGAGATGTTACATATCAGCCAGGCAGGAAGCGAAAAGGGGTGACTTCCTCCTTCCTCTACCTTTCGTGCTGTTAAGGCTGTCAGTGGATTGGATGATGACACCTACTTTAGGGAGGGCAGTCCACTTTACTGAGTCCACCAATTCAAATGCTAATCTCATCCTGAAGCACCCTCACAAACATACCCAGAAATTGTTTAAGCTGAGAGATTTGTCAAATTCACACAAAAAATTAGTTATCACAAGTCCACCTTTCATCAACTAGGCACCCACACAGATCTTCTTAAACCACACCTAATCTTTGAAATATGACAACAAGGCTATATTCTGTCTAACATGACACAACTATCCTGAATACAACTGAAAATTTGATTCCTAGATGAGAAAGGAAAGTCCTTGAATGGTGTTTACTCTTTGTTTGATATCCTATGACTTAAAGACTGTGATAGAAAATTAACAGTACTAAAATACTATAATATAAATTCAATAAACCATATTTTAGTTGATGAGGGAACAAGAGAGGAAAGAAAACATTTTTACTTTCCTCTCTTGTATATCTCATATATCTGACATACAAATGTATTCATGGCAAAATAAGGAGGAAATACTCACGACAATTACATTCCTGGCTTCCGTTACTGGTCACTGGTATTTATAACGACCATTTTCCAAATTATTCTGTATTCCCTTTGCCTTCAGAAAG
Organism: Symphalangus syndactylus; assembly: GCF_028878055.3. Lineage (NCBI taxonomy): Eukaryota > Metazoa > Chordata > Mammalia > Primates > Hylobatidae > Symphalangus > Symphalangus syndactylus. Next base: position 70,130,468 of record NC_072439.2, read on the forward strand.
TACCCTCGTGTGGTAAACCCAAATCTTCATTCCTAAAGGGTCTGAGCCATTACTAGTCCTGCTTGAATGAGATTGCTATGTTTTTCCACTGGCTTTAATTATAAGGCATAGTAATACTAAGAAAGGCCCTAGAGGATCTCCTGTATTCCAGACATACTCTTCCTTATCTCCATTGTGGATTAACAGTCCAATTTCCTTTTTATAGTCAGGATCAATCCCCCTTGTCAACTCTCTTCTTTGTGTGTTAATTCAAAGGCAGGAAGAGTCCAGAGTGGCCAGGCAGCAGTCTTAACTTCTAGTTCAATGGAATCATTGCTGGGTCTCCTCATGGAAGCATTCTTCCCTTGGGAACTAAGACCTCTAGGCCTAACAGAGAATAGTCACAAAAACAGGAAGCAAAAATACATGTGTGTGTATATACATCCATATGTATATATGTACTATATATATGTATGTATATAACAGTATATTTTAATGATATATTTATTGCATGGTCTCATTATGTTGCTTTTTTTTTTTTACATGTTACAGTTTGGATGCTTTAGTTTTCCATATCTGTACTTATCCATCTTGTCTCTGTTCAGATCCTAATACACTCCATTTCTGTAGTATCAGGAATTTATCTCCTCTCCACCACTAGAGAAGAACTGTTCTTTATTCTCTAGTTTTTAATAAAACATTTTACTGTCACTTAGCTGGAATACAACACAATGTGGGGTATGAGAAATGACTCTAAGGTAATTTTTTCCATACTGCTGTCACATTGGCCCAACACTATTTATTAAGTAATAATTTATTTCTGTATTGTTGGGGATTCATATAATCATTTAAATTGATTTTTACCAATCTCAGTTGTATTTCATCAGTCTAGCTTTATGGGCTATGAACTTTTCTTAGTATATAATTATTGCTTTGTGAGTTTAATCTCTGATATAATAAATCATACAGAGATATATCAAATTTCTTTATTATTTAGACAAGGTGATTTCTTCATGTCCTCTAATATTCTCTTTTGCCCCCCTCCCCAAAAAATTGTCATATTCTAAAGCCAACTAATATGGGAAAGGAGAAGAAATGATATTAGTTGAGAATGAATGACAGACTACTTAGGATAACATGTATGCTAAGTGAGTTGAATCAGCTGATGTAGTAGTATGACTGACAGTTTTTGTTGAATATTTTATGAATCGATTAAATTAAGAAATGAAATAGATGGTCTCTAAATATCCTTATAATGTGGACATTCTCTGAGTTTTTATTCTAACATAACTCTAATAATTTGGACAACCTCAATATCTGACAACATATTTCCCTTGTGATGTAAAGTCAGTCTCAGACATGGTCTCCTCTAGGGAACCCTCCCTAAATGCCACTACAGCTGTCCATGCCCAAATCTGAAGCTTCTCCTGGCTCCTTCTCTTTGTCTCCTTGACACTCTGCTTATATTACTACACAGGCCCCAAAACACAGCAAAGAATAATTTGTTAAATGAGTTAAGTCCATTTGAGACCTGTAGAGTGACTTTCACTGTTCACAATAGTCCCCCTCTGTGGGTAGAAGCAAGAATGAGTTTCCAGACTTGGGAGGTTTGAGGTTCTGGCATCACAGGAATACTCCCAGATTGCTTTCAAGAGGCAACTTCATCCTCGCCATGGCTCAGATGTTTGATTGGAGTGAAAGTTAAAATGAGAACTGACCTACCTGATAATCACAGTGACAAAATGAACATATGTGGGGTTATTTTAATTATTATTTCAGTCCAAGATTGGTCAGCAGAAACTGTACATGTATGACACATTTAGAAACTTAAAATATTTTCAGTCTTTATCCAGGAAACCATAGAGGATATTCTAAAGTTTAAAGCTTAAAGCTGCTGCATCTTCACACTGCAATTTATTGTTCACTGCTGGTGATAAACTGGTTATTCCTGTTACAAGAGTGTGCTAGGCTGAGACTCTGGGAATTGTATTTATCTAGACAATGATAATACAACATAGTAAATAGAAATGAAATTTTCCCATCTAACATGTTTTCTGATTATATCTTAAAGAAAAACATTTTGGTAAATATATCTGAAATGAAGGGGATATTTTACAACTGTAAACTATACCTACATAGCAGGTATGTAGTCCATTAATTCTCAATGCTCGAGGCGAGGCTGACAATTCATAAGTGGTAAATCCAGAGAGTTATGAAGATATTAAATCTCACATCTGGTGAGAAAATGTGTTATTTCACTGGGTTGATTGATAGACACTTTCCCATTACAGTGCAATTTGGGAAATCGCACTGTTAATTGCTAGGGTTTTAGCAAAGCTCTGTAGTTCAATTCCAATTACTTTAGTTTTGAAAAACAGAACAGCTGGATGGTAAAATTGCCCGGAGCTGTCACCAAGGGAGGGCACAAGCCAGCAACCCGACCTCTACCATTCCTGATTTGGATTTTCTACAGAGCTATTAGTGAGTGAAATTGAAGGCTTCTGGCACCGGAGGTCTCCTTGCCATGTGCCTTCTTCTGGCTGAAAGCACTTTTGTTTGCTTACCGCTCAGGTGATTGCCACCCTAATCATCAGGCACGCTCCATTATTACTCATTTGCTTCCCTCTTCACAGGGGAGAGATGAGAAAAGCAAGTCTCATCACATCTTGATCTCCTCACCACAAGGGGATTGCTTCCTTGCTTTAGAGCCAAGTGGAGTTTACACCTTCTCCTCAGAGATTTCTTTTGCTGTCAAATTGACCTTTGAGTCCTTTGTTATCTATGGGGGCGAATTACATGTTTCCACACACACAGTCTCTTTGTCTCTGGCTAAATCAAGAAAGAACAACTCCACTTGTGGTTTGGAAATTACCTAGCATCAGCAGCTAAATGTAATCAAACTGGATGATTCAGTACCTCCCACCCCTAACTCCCACATCGACCTCAGATCACTGTATTTAAATCAGGTAAGTGTCAAATGTTTTCTTTGGTTAAGGTAACCTGGACCATATCCAGAGCCTCCTGGCTCCGCCTTGCTTGGTATAGCTGTGAATACGTAAGGGGCTTTCTTCAGTAGCTTCAGGATTTAAGAGCATATTGAAATGGGGGTGTCACACTTCTGATAAAATCTCAGTGAGCACACAGTTGAAGAAGGGTTTCAAGAAGAAATATTTGTGAGAAGAAAAAAAGCTTAGTTATGCACATGGGAAATTTAAAGAAAACAATATCTTGCCTTTCTAGAATTTCTTTTTAATATTCATTATTTTTTATATTGTAAATTCAGACTAATAATTTTTGGTGCCCCTCCAAGTCAATACTCTTGAAATATGTGGTCAACACATTTTGACAGGGAAGGCTGTGGTGGGGGAAGGGAAGGCATACATAGACTGGCTTCAAGAACAAGTACCTTTCTTCCCCAGCAATGTAGCTCCCACCCCAGACTTGCACAATAATCATCTAAAAAATATCTGTCCTAACTACTGTTACTCTTAGAATGCTTTTTTGGGAATCTTACTCCCCCTTCTTCTCTGAGAGGCTTATCAGTAAGGTGACTATGTGCTTGTGTGGTCTGTACCTTGTCCTAATACAATTATTAATAATATACATTGTATTGGTCCATTCTCGTTCTACTAATAAAGACATACCAAGACTGGGTAATTTATAAAGGAAAGAGGTTTAATTGACTCACAGTTCAGCATGGCTGGAGAGGCCTCAGGAAACTTGCAATCATGGCAGAAGGGGAAGCAAACATGTCCTTCTTCATGTGGTGGCAGGAGAGAGAAGTGCTGAGCAAAGGGGGAAAAAAGCCTCTTATAAAACCATCAGATCTTGTGAGAACTCACTATCACAAGAACAGCATAGGGGTAATTGCCATTATGATTCGGTTACCTCCCACTGGGTCCTTCCCATGACACATGGGGATTACGGGAACTACAATTCAAGATGAGATTTGGGTGGGGATAGAGACAAACTATATCACCCCTATAACTTTCAAAAGAATACCTAGGTCAGATGATAAATTATATAGTAATTCTATTTATCAATGTATGTCTTAATCATATACAATATTTAGGTTTAGAGGAAACCTGTTAAGTAACATTTCCTCAATCTTCCCAGATTTACCGTTCTGTTCTTAACCTTTGTAAATTGATGCCCCAGAAAGTGGTCCCATCCTTCAATCAAGCCATACTTAAAATCCCTGAGTTATAGAAAAGTATGTCTGAGGGGAAAGTTAAAACAAATTGTATGCAAAAAAAAAAAAAAAAAAAAAAAAAAAAAAAAAACTCTTGGAAAATTAAGAGGCTTTATTTACCTTCAAAAAGCAGGACATAATGGTTTAAAAGTAAATACTCATTGTTTTCATGTCATTATTTCTGACTTGATATTTTGGATCAATGGCAAATCTCTTCTGAAATATTTGGAATGCCACTTTTTAAAGCTGTTTTTATATCTCTTCTGTTTTCTTACATTTAACAAGCTCATCGCTTTTACTCCTCTCTTGTAGGTCCTCTTTTCTATCTTCTCATTCTTGTAGATCTGTCCTGTAGCCTTTCCACGCTATCCTCAGGCTCATCTGTTTTCTGAAGATGGGGAAAAGCCCTTTTGACAAGGTGGGTGTGTCTGATGATAAGCAGAGGTAGCATTTTCAATGTGGAACATTTTTAGCAAACCTGAATACTGCCAGTGCATTAATAATGTGTCTTTATCAGTGGAAACTCTTTTTCTTTCTACTTCATTATATCCCTCTAAAGCTATTTATCATGGGATTTTATTAGTTTTGTTTAAGTGTATGTACTGGTATTTTTCTTCAGTGAAATTCATTTCTATATACTTCTAATGAGAGGGACCATTTGTTTAGATTATAGTCCATACTTGATCCTGCTCTTCTTTTTGAAAGTCTTTGAAATTCTATTTTGTTCTCTCCCTTTCCAGACCTGCTATTGCACAGAAAATTGGATTTGTTTTTTTACCTTAGTAACTTATTCATAGTTCTGCGATTATTCCTCATGTGTGATTTCTGTCTCCTTGGCTATATTTAAAGTTTACTGGAGGCAGAAGCCATGTCTTCATATACCTTTTGGATCTCTTACAGAACTGAGATTCTTGTTAAGTACGTAAAGAAAATTGCATTGGTTAGCTTAACAGGTTCTTGACCAAAGATGTCAGCATTGTGGTTGTCTGTAATTCTTGTATACAGAACCTGTTTTAGCCAGGGGTCTTAGATTTCAGGCATGAGACACCACTTTTAGTTTGCTTAAGCAAAAGTGAGAATGCTGCTGGAATCTGTTGGGAAGTTATGGCTGTGTTTTAGAAAATTGAAGGAACAAAGAAAATCCTAGTCTCAGAAACAGCAGTACCCAGGATGGCCCAGGGTTCCAGGTAATCATTATTAATGGACAGAGTCCTTAGTCTTTGTATTGTTTGGAATTCAAAGTCTAGATATAAGCTTGGGTCTTATGGTGTCATTTTTTGGACAGGTGTTGTCTAGGTTGGTGTTGTCTTCATGTCTTGGACCCATGAGTGGACAAAGACCTTAAAAAGCCGTAACTCTGAAGCCACTCCTTTCTATATGCTACTTCAGACAATGCATATCTAAAGGTGCAATGATAGCACTACCAGCCCACTGAGTGTCTTTATTTCATTTCATTGCTGGATTTTTTTTTTTTTACCCAAGCAGACATGCATGTATTCTCTATCACTCTGCCATGCATTTTATTTATATCTCACCCTAGGGCACTTCTCTATTTAGAGATTCTATTGTAAGCTGTTATCATCTGTAGCATTGACTAGATTTCTATGCAGGTTAAAGGAATGAATGATAATGCAAAGTTGCTAGCTCTAACAGAATGTTATTAACCAGGGAAAAATACATTTAAAAAAATTTCAACTTTTCTTTTAGATTCAAGCGGTATATATGCAGGTATATTACATGGGTATATTCTGTGATGCTGAGGTTTGGGGTACAAATGATCTCATCATCCAGGTAGTGAGCATAGTACCCAAGAGGTAGTTTTTCAGCCCTTGCCCCCTTCTCTACCTTCTCCCTCCAGTATTCCCAGTGTCTGTTTTTCTCATCTTTATGTCTATGTGTACTCAGTGCTTGATTCCCATTTGTAAATGAGAACATGTAGTATTTGGTTTTCTGTTCCTGTATTAATTATCTTAGGATAATGGCCTACAGCTGCATCCATGTTGCTGCAAAAGACATAATTTTGTCTTTTTAAAGGCTTTATAGTATTCCTAGTGTATATGTACCACATGGAATAAATACTTTTATGGATGACTTGAAACTTGCAGTTATATCATGGTTCAAGGCAATGTACTCTTCTGTGATTCCTGCTAAATTTTTAAATTGAAATTTCTCCCATTTTTTATATTACCTCTTCTCAGACAGATCAACCTTCTCCTTCCTAAAAATTAACAGTTTCCCCACAGTGCAAATAGAGTATAAACAGTCAAAGGCAGCCTATTGATGAACAATCAAAAGATGTAATAGAAGCTGAAGTCATTACATCTTGTACAATAACATTGTTGTTTCTTTCTTTGGACTTAAAAGATATTGTGCTAGGTATAATAAAAATAGTTTTTGTTATTTTGTGTCATCATATTATAATGGATTTCACTGACATTTTACTTATTAATTTTTAACATTAATATTTTATTGCAAAAATGTCATCTTGTCATGTATGACCAATTTGAAATAAGTTCTGCTTTTTAAAAGTATAATTGAATTATATTATGCCATGATGCCTCCTTTTTTTTTTTTTTTTTTGGTTACAACTTGTCTGATGTTTTTAAAAGAAAATCTATAGGAAAAAAGCTAATATAAATGTTTTCTCTGTGGTATAATTAGAATATTTTGAAGTACTTTTATATCTATTATTTAATTTGTGGACATAAATGTACTATGAAAAAGACAGGTGGTTTAGGATGGCAGCTTTGAGTCACGAGGTATCAGTCAACTTGGAAATTGAAATCAACCATGTGGATAATCAAGCAATCATACCATATAATGGAGCCCCAATAAAAACACTGAATGTTGAGATTTGGGTAAGCGTTCTTGGCTGGCAACACTCTGTGTTGGCTGTCACACTTCAATGCCAGGAAAGTAATACATCCTGACTTTGTGGGGAGATAACCATGGAAACTCCAGATTTGGTACTTCCCCAGACTCTGCCCTTTGCCCTTCATCCCTTGGCTGATTTTGAACTGTATCCTTTCCCTGTAATAAACTGTAACCATACGTGTAATAGTTTTCTATGAGTTCTATGAGTCCTTCTAGCAAATTATTTATCGTAAGAATGGCTTTGGGAATCCCCAAACTTGCACTTGGTGTTAAAAGTGAGGGAGGCCTTACAAACCAACTTTACAGTTGCCTAAACTCCCAAGAAGTTGGCTAAATGCTCACAATAAGGTACTATAATTATTAATTTCTCCTATTCCCTCTGTCAGTTATTTTGTGAAAGAGACTAATTGGATTCAGTTTTGGTCTATCCATGACAGACTTCACCCCTGAATTTAACACCCCCGAATTTAATATTTTCCATATTTATTGAAGTAAATGTATTTGTTTAAAGAAACTAGCTAATGAGGACAGTAACACCTAAAAATCTTTTATTTCTTTTTGAAAACTAGGTTTTGTTAGCAAGCTTTAAAATAACTAAAGAGAAAGAGAAGGGAGGAAAGGAAAGGAAAAGGAAAAGGAATGGAAAGGAAAAAATTATCACATATAGTTAAAGTTCAGGCCATACAAAAATTTTATCTGTGAAAAAGTAAGTCCTCTGCCTTCCTCCTATTATGGAATCTTTTGTTGCTCAAAATAAGGATGGTCTCCCTCCTTTTAATTCTTACATTTATGTATTTATTAATGTTAAAGAATTTCTTTCAGATTGATTGAGGCCCTAAAGGTTATAGTTTGTGTATGAAATCACAAGCCACACATTAATAGTTTATCAGTATTTTTTTCTGTCTCCTTATCAGCAATTAGCAGGCCCCACTCATTTTTTTTTCTAATCTCTACATACACTATATTTTTATTATCCTTTTTCTTGCCTGCCAGCCACTACTTCTTTAGTTTTATTGATTTGGTGCCTCTTTTAAAAATATTTGCCCCTTCCCACCTTATAAGTTCAACTACTGGTTGGTTACTAAGTGCCTAGTGTGTGTGAGACATCATTTACTATTTTGAGGATCATTTATTGGAAAAACCGAGGTCTTCGTTAATGAGTCTCTAGATTTGATATGTGTATGTGTATATATGAATGTGTGTGTGTGTTTGAGTGTGCATGTGTGTGTTCCAGCCTTCAGAAATGATCTTTACTTTTGCAGAACATCCCAACATTCTGTGATGTAACCTTTAATTAATGATAAGGGGGAAATTAGACACATATCTCTAAAACTCACTATGAAAGTTTGAAATAGATATTATAGAATAAATTAGATGGAATTAACTGCGTTATATTATACTTAGAAAACAGTACACTCTAAGTATCAAGATGTCAATGATAAGAGCATACTCTCACAGCAATTAAAATACAGAACATCTAAAGAAAGCTGACCATTAGCATAAACCCTTTCGAAAATTCTGAAAAGTCTTTCATTTTCATTGGTAAATCTTGGATTTTCAGAAAATCTAAAGACAGTAGCTTGGCCGGGCACTGTGGCTCACGCCTGTAATCCCAGCACTTTGGGAGGCCAAGGCGGGTGGATCACCTGAGGTCAGGAGTTCGAGACCAGCCTGGCCAACATGGTGAAAACCCATCTCTACTAAAAATACAAAAATTAGCTGGGCATAGTGGCACGTGCCTGTAATCCCAGCTACTAAGGGGGCTGAGACAGGAGGATTGCTTGAACCTGGGAGGCAGAGGTTGCAGTGAGCCAAGATCATGCCACTGCACTCTGGCCTGGGCAACAGAGTGAGACTCTGTCTCAAAAAAAAAAAAAAAAAAGGACAGTAGCTTGATGAATAAATTGCTTAAATTAACTGATTTGAGACAGATCATGAATTTAATTAGCAAAAATCTGTCTTTGTTAAGTTCTTGCACCAGTACTCTTATCCCATTTAACCAATATAGAAAGGAATTATAATGCTATCATAATAATATAAATAAAGAGAAGCATAGAATTTTATGATTTTTGCCTGATTAATAATATAGTTGTATATCTTGTCATAGAATTTCCCCTCTTTAATTTATAAGGAAAAGAAGATATGTTACTAGAGATTTCTTAAGTCCTAATTACAACAATAGCTGACATGTTTTGAGTGTTACGTGTATGTCAGGAAAAGCATTTTATGTGTTTTGATGATATAATTATTCACCAAAACACTATGAAAAAGGTTATATTATCCCCATTTTACTATGACAGCAAAGTCAGTCCCAGGATGGCTTAAATATCATGTTTGAGAGGAAAACATAGCTAATGAGTAAGGGAGCAGTGTTTGATTCCAGTCTGACTCCAAATTTTCACTATTAAAAGCTTTAGGGCTGGAATAAATTGAATGATCATCTCAGCAAATATTGTCATGTTTCAGCTAAAGATACTGAGAACCAGCAAATTAAATGACAGCTAGTTTATGGCAAAATAGGAACCAGGGTGCAGGTATCTGGACCTCATGTTAGGGCATTTAGCGCATTTTAATTGTATTCCCTTTTCTTTTTACCCACTATTAGTTCAGGACAATCCCAGCCTCAAAACTTTCAAACTGGAGACATGAAAAGCATCATATAAAGCATACCTTGCCTATCTTCAAATACAAAGCCTTTCAGAAAGAAAGGGATCCATAGCTCTAAATATAGATTTTTGACCAATTTGTTAGGGATTATGAAAACTTGTTTTTAATGTGATTGCTAATTCATCTCAAACTCTAAGCAAGTTACTAGTTAACATAATTAAATGCTTACCCTAAAATGGATGGAAAAGATTCACACCTGAAGTTGTTTAAATATGGACAACTATAACTGCAGTTTGCATCCACCATGACAGTGAATTATATGTTATTTCTGCAGAAGGTAACAGTGGGCAAACAAGCTTTAACAAAGACCAATTTTTCTCCTTTTCTGGTTATTTTTAATGGCCATATTCAAACCTAAGAAGGTGTATAACCTGCCAGTTTTCTCAGGATTTCAGGATCCCATTTATTCTAAAAAATTTTCAATGAAAGTTTTATTTGTGGCAAAAAGAAGTGGACTCTGGGTGTGGGGTACAGCAGCCTTCCAAAAGCAAAAGTACTTTGAAGTAATAACCTTTTCTTTGTTTAATTTAAAAATAATGTTTTACATATTTAATTATTTAATAAAATAACAATTAAAATTGTCACTCCGGAAGCATGTACCATACTTTAGCTTGTAGTTCAGGTATTTCTGTCACGTAGACTATTGTAGTCTCTGTTTAACTTGAGTGAATGTAAACGTCAGTTTAACAAGCACAGGTAGAGAATGTGTGAATTTTGAGAAGCATGGGATTAAACAAACAGTTTTCTTGCTGCAGAACTTATCAGGAGTTTGGTGTATTAGTATAGATTGAGAGTCAAAAAGAGGGGGAGACCTGAGCATTTCCAACATATGTTTGACCATATAACCTTTTTCATATGGATCACTTACCAGCATCTTATGGCGTGAGTATTCCAAAGAACACGTTTCGAGAAAGTCTGTTCTGATTCATTGTTATTTCTATGTTTGATTATGTAAATACATTTTTCTTGTTTTTTTCATTTAAGAATTAAGTACTATAAATATTCTATTGTGATATCAAAAGAGATTTATGTTTTGGCCATTTCTTTCAAAGCCTGTCGTAAAACTTTGTTTGTATGTGAATAAAGCTTTTGCACAATTTTCTCAGTGTTTGAAAGTAATGTCACTGGGTCGCTAGTCTAGAAATTAGAGCACTTATCTCCTGGATTCTGATGCCTGCCAACTCTGGGACTCCATTCTTTCTAGTCATGTAACCTTTCTTAGTCTCGATTGCTTATTTAATTTTATTTTAGAAAGATAACACCTGTCCTATCCAATTCACAGTGTTTTGAGTATTAAATAATTACATTTACTGTATAAACTAGGAAATATGAGAGCAATGTGAGGTATTATCAATATTATTACCACTATTATTTTTACTATATAACTAATCTCACTTCCATTTGATTCTCTAAAAAGTGTTGGATAGGCTTGGAGGAGACTTACTAACATTGATGGAAACAATTTGAAGTAAGGATTGATTGATTATTTGAATTCAATGTAAGTTCTTTCTAATACGTTCTTCTACCATCTTTTGAAAATAGATCTGTCTATATTTTTATGTAGGTTATGTAGCTTTAATTTGTTTCTTCTTATTTGCTGTCAGCTGTCACAGCTACCATTCCCATGGGAGGCTTTCTTTGTCTTATAATTTATTTTTAAGTGAGAAGACAAAATTGTTTTAGTTAAATTTTTTTTCAAGTTTTCTGTAAGTGGCGTTTATGAGCAATTTCAGATTTATTCTGTTATAATGGTATTTTAAAAAGATTATTCTTAGGCATTATGATGGCTTTAGAATAAATCTAGCTGAAAATTTTATCTTTGCTGTTAAAAAGACCGCTTCTAAATGTCTTTAAACATAGTCCATCTTTCAGAGACCCTTTTGTTTGAAGATAAGTTTGTCCCGTGAGTATATTGAACAACAGTAATGCATGACATTTATTCAGCATTTTGTATTTTCAAAGCAATTTGTAATCATCAATTCATTTAACCACCCAACAATCCCAGCACTGAGAAGCAAATGTGACCTGACCACAACCTGAGCTGGCATTAGCACCCCAAATTGCCTTCTATGCTCACATTATTGAGACTTGCTTTGATTAAAAACCATCCTTGGGACAAAAGAAAAGCTGAATACAAGCTCCTTCCTTTTGCTTCTTTGTCATTTATTTTCTCACAAGTGGAATAATCTACTGCCATTTCAGTGGGAGCTGTCTGAGTCCCCATTACTCCTTAGAGGTGGTTTTCATTTAAAGATAATGACAAGCTGTTATGGTAAGATCCTTTTAGGGAACTTAGTGTGCTCACCCTTTAAGGTCAAATTTAGACATTATTTCATAACTGAAATGTTCCGTAAAACTTCTTTTTCGGTCTTCCTAGGATTTAATTTCTTCCTCCTGTGTTCACACAGAATTTTACATATACTTCTGTTACAGCTTTTGCCAAAATTTTGGTGTAGCTCTAAGTCTAGAATGGGAGCATTTCTATGGCTTGTAACCATGTCTTCTTTATCCTTCTGTCTGTTGTCGTTCATTAGCACACTGTCTGGAATATGTGGGAACTCAAGAATCTTTTAATCCCATGTTAGAACTCAACTGCTCCAGGTGGCTTTCACCCAGCCACCCACCCTATGCTCTGACTGATGTGTGGAGTAGAAAATGGGAACTGAATTAGGTGAGTCCAGGAAAGTCTTCCTGGATGTATGAATGATTTGGCTAATTTCTCAGACTGATGAGGTGTTATTTTGGTAAAGAGCATAGGAAACAGTGTGTGAAAGCTCCGAAGCAGGAAACAGCATAACACACTGGATTATGAATAGTCCTAGTAAGACTGGCCATCACATGCAAGCATCCCCTTCATTGCCGTCATTGCCATCATCATCTTACAATTACCACTTAATGAGCATTTTCAAGGAACCTGCTGCTGTCATTGGTGTCTTATAGACTTTTTCACACATAAAAATCGCCATAGACATGCAGTGCAGGAATTATCCTCATAATTTTTTCAGGTAAAGAAAGGTTCAGAGAGACTAAGAAACTTTCTCAAGTTAATGCAGCTAGTAAGCAAGGTAGCCAGCCCTTGAAACTTAAGACACAGGGATTGTATTTTTGTGGATTGCGTAGTGCCGCTTGCATACCATCTCGATTGAGACTGCTTGCTCCTTGGAATACCTGCTGATTGTATCATTTCTCTTTTCTCCTTTGTCTATGAACCTGCAAGTGATGAGCAGCCCAGAGGCTACATTCAGTGGAACTTTTCAGTTCTGTGATTCTGTTCAGAATCCACACATCCTCTAAAAGGCCACCTATAGAAGGAGTCCCCATTAACTGCAAATGGAGCTCTGATCACAGGAGGAATGAGGACAGGAGCTGAGACCATTATTCTCTATTCTAAGATGTCTAAAGCAGACCATAACAGCTTTTATGTTTTCATTCCTTGCTTTGAGGCCTACACCTTGAAGGCTACCTTTCTTCTCAGGTTCCCAAAATGGTTTTTATTCTCAGAATTATAAAAGGCAATGCTATTAGTCCACGCTCATGCTGTTTAAGGAAGGAAAAACTTTTCAAATCTTGAGTACAATTACTTATGGAGTGTTTAATTTAAAACAAGACAGATTGAGCTTTATTGCTTGAGGTTAAGGATGTGATATATTCCTTACAGGGCTTTGGACCATGTAGTGGCTCATTGCAGAGTCAGCTAGAACCATTTGAGAATTGCCTGACACAATATAGAATAATTTACAATTTATATCAAAGAAATCAATAAAATTTGCAAAGCTTTATTGCTCTTTGAAGACTTAGGTATTACCTAAATTTAGGTATTACCTAAAATTTCAGCAAAGAATGGTTTACTGTATTGAAGGGTTCCATTCCATCTTCCATCCCAAGCACACTATATTATAAAATAATGCAAGGAACATTTAATTAATTTGAGAATAATATAGGAGTGTGTAATGTGGAGGTGGGTATATATGTGTCTGTATTTCCATGTCATTTTGGAATATGGAATATGCATTTTAGGATTTAGAAAACATGTTCTGTGTAACATTTCTTTGCTCTTTTTTCTTTTATGTATATATTACAGTTTTTTTTTTAAGAGCAGCTTTAGATTCACAGAAAAATTGAGCAGAAGGTAGAGATTTATCTTAAATTCCGTGCCACTATGCATGCATAGCTTTGCCCATTATCCACATCCTCCACCAAAGTGGTACATTTTTTACAATTAAAGAACCTACACTGATACACCATTATCACCCAAAGTCTGTAGTTTACATAAGGTTTCACTCTTTTCAGTGGGTTGAACAAGTGAATAAGTGACATGTATCTACCATTACAGTATTACATAGAATACTTTCACTGCCCTGAAAATCCTCTGTACTCTGCCTATTCATTTCTCACTACCCAGAATCCTTGGAAACCACTAATATTTTTACTGTCCTCACAGTTTTGCCTTTCTCAAAATGTCATGTAGTTGGAATTATAGTATGTTTATAGTATGTTCCCTAATACATGTAGTATGTATTTAGCACTAAAAAGAAATTAGCTATCAAGTCATGAAAAGACATACAGGAAATTTAAATGCATATTGCTAAGTGAAAGAAGCCAATCCAAAAAGGTACATTCTATATGGTTCTAACTACAGTCATACCACATAATGACATTTTGGTCAATGATGGGTTACATATACCACAGTGGTCTCATAATATTATAATACCCTCTTTTTACTGTACCTTTTCTATGGTTAGATACACATTCTTACCATTGTGTTACAGTTGCCGATAGTATTCAGTACTGTCACATGAGGAACAGGTTTGTAGCCTAGCAGCAATAAGCTATACCATATAGCCCAGATATATAGTAGGTTATATGATCTAGGTTTCTGTAAGTACACTGGTATTAGTCTGTTCTCATGCTGCAATAAAGAAATGCCTGAGACTGGGTAATTTATAAAGGAAAGAGGTTTAATTGATTTGTGGTTCCTTTGGCTGGGGAGATCCCAGGCATCTTACAATCATGGCAGAAGGGGAAGCAAACACGTCCTTCTTCACGTCAGCAGGAGAGAGAAGTGCCAAGCAAAGGGGGCAAAGCACCTTACAAAACCATCACATCTCATGACAACTCACTCACTATCACGAGAACAACATAGAAGTAACTGCTCCCATGATTCAGTTACCTCCCACCAGGTCCCTTTCATGACACCTGGGGATTATGGGAACTGAAATACAAGATGAAATTTGGGGGGGGGCACAGCCAAACCATAGCAACACTGTATAATTTTGCACAGTGACACAATCACCCCACAATGCATTTCTCAGAATGTATTCCATCATTAAGCAATGCTTGACTATATATAACTCACATTTATTTTAATTTCCATCAGTTACTTAGATGGCCTTGAGTAAATCTTGACCTTTTGACAGTTGAGCATATTAATGTATATATCAATTGTGCCTGATTCAACTTATGTGGAGTTTTTTTTTTTTTTTTTTGTACAAATGTATCATTAAAGGTTATGTGTTTTCTTGATCTTGCCCTATCAATACCTTTTTAGATTGTAAATGTCTGGGCTAGGATATGAACAATGGCAAGGCACAAAATTTTGGAAACATTAAGACTCATGAGGTCTTTAACAAGTGATTTCACTCTTAGTCTTACAAAATTTTGTAAGCTGACATTGTAATTGATGGTATGTAAAAACACCATAGGACAAAAATAATGCAGAGCATTGAATTTGTAGCCTTGTCACATTAGTGGCTAGAAAACTATCCATTGATATTAAAATGTGTTATTTAGTACCATAAGCTTTGTGACATTAACTTGGAAATTGTCAATATCATTAGGTTAACAAAGGCTACCTTGAATAAGGCAAAAAATATGGTGGAGTTACAAAAATATGAACTGACCATTTATGAAATTGAGGAAATAAAAACAGGTTATAAATGTTCTGCTGGGTAAAAATAATATAAATGAATGTCTTAAATATAGTGGCAAGTGAAGGGTGAGGTGTAGAAGTTTTTTTTTTTTTTAATACCTCAGGAAAGCTTTCACGGAATATTTGAGTTTCAGAAGTGATTTAACAAAAACAATAATAATAAATTACAAAGCAGAAAATATGTGAGACGTATTTGTCATAATGATTAGGTTTTTGAAAACCTCTGAATAGCCAACTTGGTCTTTGAATTATTTAATGTCTAATGAGAAAGAATAGGATCAGGAGATAGAGGTAAGGAGTAAACCGCTGAACGCACTTATATAAATATTTCATGAAGGTGAAAATAAAACAATTAAAGCAGCCCACTAAATATACATCACATTGTTACAATTTTGTAGGCCTTAAAATTAGTAAAAATATTTACTATATTTAAGAATTTCCGTTTACCAATCCCTTGCCCATTGTGTAAATTTAACATATTCATTCACTGTCTTAAAACAATTCTCTTAAATGTGCTCTGCTTTGTGTTAGTTATGGCTCTTTTAGCCACCAGCTCAACATTTAATGGGTTCTGACTGAATCACTCAGAGTTGTTGACCCTTTGTCCCAGGCTTTTTCCAAAGCCCTTTGTCTGTGCTCTTGACACAAGTCTCACACGTTGCTTTTTCCCAAGCGTAACATTGTATGTATGCCTCTGAGGCTAGCAGGTCTTTTCTCTATGTCTATGTGTGTGTGTGGATGTGTCTATCTTTCTCTTTCTCTCTTTCTGTCTCTCGCTGTGTGTGTGTGTGCGTGTGTGTGTATTTTTTCCTTCAAGACTTCATGGGGAGAGTGTGAGAGAAGCAAACCTCTTACTCACTCTCTGTCTTTCATCATTTTTAGAAATGAGAGTCAATAGCTCTTGTTTTAATTATCTCCAACTGTAAAGACTAGGCATTTAAGCATATTTGAACCATTTCTCATAGTTACTAACCAAGGATTTCATAGTGAATTCACATATACCATATTTGACTTTAGAATAAAGAACTCCGGGTTGGCAAGATTTCGTACACCACATGTGTACTAATAACAATAAACCTAATTTATTATTTATACTCTGAACCCCTTAAAGTGGTAGTTTTAGAAAATTTTCCATTGTACTAGATGCAATATGCTATATTTTTCAAATATTATAGAGTAATCCTTATAGCAAGGAACCAGTGGTTTAAAAACACTTTTTAAGAGTTTGTGGCTGATGCCAAAACTTAGGGGTCATTACCTGAAGTTTCTTCAGTCTCTTGAGTTCCCTAATTCTGCCTTTCTTGATTTTCCTCTTCCTACTGCCTTCCCTTTCAGTACTTTCACTTGTTACCAGAGGATAAAGCAGATATGGAGCCTCATGGCAAATGTGTGACTACCAGATCTATGACTCATCTGTGGGGACAATATTTCTAAAAGAGTCTAGAATTGATGCACAGAGAGCAGAGAGTACCTGGCTTCAGCTAAAATGGTGGTAACATGTATTATAGAAGGGTCTAGTTATGTGCTGAGCTTTTGCGCTCACAGCTCTAGAAAGCTGGAGGTTGGTGAGGGCTTTTTCAAACTTGGGAAGGAATGTATGTGCATGAGTAGCACCTTTGTTTTCATGTAATTTGGAGTAATGTACACCTGCTGGTCTTAAATTGTTAGAGGTTAAGACTCCAGGAACAGGCAATTCAGCAGTGATTTAAATTCAAAGCAATAAGATGGCCCTTCCCTAAGTATTTTCCACATTTTGAATTGTCATAGTATTGATATGTTAAAATAATTAAATTGGAGGCTATTAGATGGAGGTGTCTTTAACAACCTAGGTTCCTACTTAAGGAAATGGAAACCTAACTCTTAATTTAAAAGAAAATGAAAATTAAGTACATGTAATCACAGGGAGCCAAGTAGACATTAGTTATATTGTCTTGAACTTTCTACTGGGATAATCCAAATAGGGCAACTGATCAAACTTTAACCAATCAAATGATATTTTTTGCCTTGCTTCAGCAGTCACCCTATAAAAGCCTTCCCCTAGGACTCCTTTGGTGGAGCACCAAACCCAATTCATGAATTGCTGTCTGTTCAAATAAATTTTTAAATTTTAATGTGTCAGTTTATCTTTTAACAAATGCATGCACATTTTATATCATAACATCTACCTATATGCAACTTTTCAGTTTCTTTTTTTTTTTTAATGTGTCTAAGCTCTTTTTTTTTTTTTCATGGTAATTTTTTTTTTTTTTATTATACTTTAGGGTTTTAGGGTACATGTGCACAATGTGCAGGTTTGTTACATATGTATCCATGTGCCATGTTGATTTCCTGCACCGATCAACTCGTCATTTAGCATTAGGTGTATCTCCTAATGCTGTCCCTCCCACCTCCCCCCACCCCACAACAGTCCCCGGAGTGTGATGTTCCCCTTCCTGTGTCCATGAGTTCTCATTGTTCAATTCCCACCTATGAGTGAGAACATGCGGTGTTTGGTTTTTTGTTCTTGCGATAGTTTACTGAGAATGATGTTTTCCAGTTTCATCCATGTCCCTACAAAGGACACGAACTCATCATTTTTTATGGCTGCATAGTATTCCATGGTGTATATGTGCCACATTTTCTTAATCCAGTCTATCGTTGTTGGACATTTGGGTTGGTTCCAACTCTTTGCTATTGTGAATAGTGCCGCAATAAACATACGTGTGCATGTGTCTTTATAGCAGCATGATTTATAGTCCTTTGGGTATATACCCAGTAATGGGATGGCTGGGTCAAATGGTATTTCTAGTTCTAGATCCCTGAGGAATCGCCACACTGACTTCCACAATGGTTGAACTAGTTTACAGTCCCACCAACAGTGTAAAAGTGTTCCTATTTCTCCACATCCTCTCCAGCACCTGTTGTTTCCTGATTTTTTAATGATGGCCATTCTAACTGGTGTGAGATGGTATCTCACTGTGGTTTTGATTTGCATTTCTCTGACGGCCAGTGATGAGGAGCATTTCTTCATGTGTTTTTTGGCTGCATAAATGTCTTCTTTTGAGAAGTGTCTGTTCATGTCCTCTGCCCACTTTTTGATGGGGTTGTTTGTTTTTTTCTTGTAAATTTGTTTGAGTTCATTGTAGATTCTGGATATTAGCCCTTTGTCAGATGAGTAGGTTGCAAAAATTTTCTCCCATTGTGTAGGTTGCCTGTTCACTCTGATGGTAGTTTCTTTTGCTGTGCAGAAGCTCTTTAGTTTAATGAGATCCCATTTGTCGATTTTGGCTTTTGTTGCCATTGCTTTTGGTGTTTTAGACATGAAGTCCTTGCCCACGCCTGTGTCCTGAATGGTATTGCCTAGGTTTTCTTGTAGGATTTTAATGGTTTTAGGTCTAACATATAAGTCTTTAATCCATCTTGAATTAATTTTTGTATAAGGTGTAAGGAAGGGATCCAGTTTCAGCTTTCTACATATGGCTAGCCAGTTTTCCCAGCACCATTTATTAAATAGGGAATCCTTTCCCCATTTCTTGTTTTTGTCAGGTTTGTCAAAGATCAGATAGTTGTAGATATGCGGCATCATTTCTGAGGGCTCTGTTCTGTTCCATTGATCTATGTCTCTGTTGTGGTACCAGTACCATGTTGTTTTGGTTACTGTAGCCTTGTAGTATAGTTTAAAGTCAGGTAGCGTGATGCCTCCAGCTTTGTTCTTTTGGCTTAGGATTGACTTGGTGATGCGGGCTCTTTTTTGGTTCCATATGAACTTTAAAGTAGTTTTTTCCAATTCTGTAAAGAAAGTCATTGGTAGCTTGATGGGGATGGCATTGAATCTATAAATCAGTTTCATATTTAGGATGAGAAATGGCTGAGTCAGGCTTCTAGAGTCTAGTCTCACCAGAATATTAATTAGCTTTGTGGTTTAAGGAAAGGTACTACAGACTCATTCGTCATGACCTTTGAGAGAATTTACTGCTTAAAATGTCTTTAATTCCATGCATTCCTGGTCCTTAGATATATCTATATATTATAATCTTCATGAGGCCACGGCTTCTATATCCGACATGTCTAGAAGAGTTCTGGTTATAATTTAAGCACTCAAGAAATTAAATTCATTCTAAGGAAATAAAATATTAAGGAATACACTTCTGCCATAAATTCAGGACTATCTTTTATTATTTCCTTGTTCTCAGTGATGTACTATTAGTGTGTGGAATAGGGTTAACTCTGAAGCTGTTTACTGTGAGACCAGCCTTCTTTAGACTTCAGATTGAAAGATTATCATAACTGGATATTTTGAGCTTTGTGAGCTATATGTCTAGACAGATAAAGTATAGAGAATAGTAGTAGAATTGTAATGAATTTGTATAATTTCCTACTAGGCAATAAAGAACCTACCCCCACCAAAAAAAGTATTCCTAGAAATAAGAGAATTAGTTATAGCTCATAATTTATCTAGTATGGTTTACTACTCACCTGAGAATGACACCACTTTATTTTACTTAATTGGAGATGATGTAAATGAATAATCATTGTCTGGTAAGATGTCAGGTAGAACTGGTTAGGGCTTTTCATTGATAGAGAGAATAAATGCCACCTGTTTTGGTGGGGGTTGTTTTTCTTTTCTTTTTTTTTTTTTTAAGCATGAGCTCCTGAACTTCTTCAGTTGAAACCATAACTCCCACAGTTACAGTTAGGTGTGTGAGAATATTATTAAAGGTATTTTCAGTAGAGGAATCATTACTGAAAATATTATTTTCAGTAGAGGAAGTCTCCAGAATGTGTTACTGCTAATCTTCTGAGCCATTAGTGGTATTCACATGATAAAATGTTAATGTTTTTCTTCTAATTTAAGTGCATTTCTGAACATACCTCAAAGCCAAGCCACGCTGGGTTGAAATGAGGAATGTGATTGGATTTTATTTTAATAGAACATAACATTGATGGAATTGAGATTGACCTCATTATGATTCTCAATTCCATATGAGATCTTTGCTTTAGGCATTAAAGAGCATATGGTAATAAGTTTTTTTATGCTTTGCTGTTAAAGATTTAGTGGGAAGATTATCTGGAATACTTTTTATCAAATATCTTATTTAAATAAGAGGAATTCTTTAAAGCATTAGCATTAAAAATTCACAGAGCCTACAAAATTAAAGATAGAAAAATCTATTAGGTTATCTTCCATCTCCCAGAAAATGATTACTTCAGAGGAAAGAAGCTATGAAAATGAAAATAAAAACTGAAACAATTATATCAATATTACAGATGAGTGAAGAAAGGATGTATTGGATTGTTTAGAGAAATCAAATGAAATAATTTTTTAACCTTTAAGAAATCTTTTACCTATTTTTATATATTAAGTTTATATGTCTAAAGCATTTACAGTTAAATCAACAGTTATTTTTGTTGTTTCTAAACCTAAGTAATTTTGAAACCTTTTTATTACAAATAAGCAGCTAATATTCAAATTTGAATATTCCCCAAACAAATTATCTGCCTGCAGTACTTTAACATGTTTTGCCTTTTGGTTTTGAATTCTCAATACAAAATTCTGTTTAATCACATTTATGTGATATTTTCATTTTGTTATATAATATGCACACAGATTAAAATAACTTTAAAGATGTGTATTAGAAAGCAATTATCAGTATATTTACAGATTTTTTTCTGATATTTTCCTTTTCAAGAATCAATGAGCTACTTTTGAATATGAAATAGATGGACTAGGAAACAAACTTTACATTCATCAACATAGGATATCACTGATACTTTCAATTTGAATGATCTTTATTTGATGATTCAGTACCTTTTAGAAAAATGTTCAGTGTTTTAGATACTTAACCCTGACCCTGTTCCTCTCCAGCAAGAAATATGTGACTTCGTTTCTTGTGGCGGGAGAAGATCTTATCTAGCCACAGTGTGGCTGGGATGGTCTGCTCCTGGGGCTGTGAGGTATGACTGGTCCAATCTGGATACTTGAGTGGAATGCTGCCACCCACAGTCAGAATCTATAGCCCCTACAAAGTGTCACCAGTATTGACGTTTTATGTTCTCTAGCTGTTTTACACCCCTTCTTCAGTTTCGAGATTGATCCTACAGATTGAGCTAGAATTGATGCTAAGGGTCAAGTAGTTTTAACCCTGGAGAGAGAAAAGATGAGGGGGATGGGTAAAATAGATGGCTCTGAAAGTTATTTTAAAAATGATATTAATTTTCATACCTGAAAAGTATTAACTTATTATGTGCCAGTAAATGCGCAGGTCCTAATAAATTATAACCAACCAAGCAAGAAAGCCCTATAGAATTTGTCCTGTTCGTTGCCCCAAAGTTGTCCTCACTCCCTACTGTCTGCCAGTCACACTAGCCTCCTTTCTGTTTTTCATCTTCTTAGACCCTTTCTGAAACAGGCCCATTGCACTTTCTTGTCTCTCTCCCCAGAAGGCTTTTGCTCGGAAGTTTTTTTTTAATCCTTCATTGTCTCAACACAAATATTTCCTCCTCAGTGGTCTATGTCTTTCATTTTAGTTCTGTTGTATTTTGTTGCTGTATCCCTAGTGCCTGGAATACTGCCTGCTATATGTAATAATACATATATAGATCAAATGAAAGAT
Organism: Symphalangus syndactylus; assembly: GCF_028878055.3. Classification (NCBI taxonomy): domain Eukaryota; kingdom Metazoa; phylum Chordata; class Mammalia; order Primates; family Hylobatidae; genus Symphalangus; species Symphalangus syndactylus. The sequence continues at coordinate 70,152,702 of NC_072439.2, forward strand.
AAAGTGATATCATTTAGTCTTCATAATAACTTGGTAAGGTATATTTTGTTATTAACAGTTCATATGGGAAAACACAGTCTTATGGAGATTTAGTGACTTTTCTAAATTTAACCTACTAGGGTGAGGCAGATATAGAATTCAAATTCAGGTCTATATATGGAAGTTCGTCTTTAAACATTAAACTATACCGTCTATACTGCTTTAGTAGTGTGAATTTTGTCATCTGTTTCGAGTGGCTTGGTTCACATGCCAATAAACTCATGTTATTGTTTGTTTTCACTATGTGCTGCACAGCATAAACATATTATGCTTATAATTTGAAGTAGATCCCTTTCCCTACATTTCATGTGAGAGCAGAACCACATTTGCACATTCTTCTTAAAGCCTCCTGAAAGGGATTGTTGAATTGTGTCTTTTGAAAGTAATGCTGAAATCAATGTCATATCCACATTTAAACAAGGAAATACTTCTCATAAATAATACAAAGAAATGGAAACATTTTTGAGTAGTAAAAACTTTCTTCTACTCTCAAAAATGTAAAATTTCTTATGATATTTGGATTTCATGCTCAACTCCAAATGGGAAATGCCATGATGATGTAATAATCCATTTCACTGAATGAAAAGTTTAGGTAGAAGAACATAAGGTTACTAAGGAACAACTGGAGACTTTACTGATAAGTTATTATAAGTTAATTTGTTTTTGGACAGAGTTCCAGGTTTTCTTTGTGACCATAGTTGTACACACTTCTTGTCTTCTAGAACACTGGCACATCTGCACAACAGGTGATATGTAATTTCATCAAATAGGTTTTATCACTTTCCTTATAATGAGATATATTTTTTGTGCCTCTCCTTGATATACTTACTTTGAAGTATTTCTGGCTGAATACCTCTTTTCTTATTTTATGGATGAGAGGAGAAAAAATATAAGATTTTTTCCATCAGTTTTTCCAACTTACACGTGTTTTGCTTCAACAATTTGTGCAATGAGAGGTGGAAAACCTGAGCAGTTGCTAGGGTGTGTGTTTTCTGTAGATCGATCCACACAGGACAGAATAGAGTGCATTCTGAAGAGGTAGGAATTAGAAAGTGATGCCAAATCAGCAAACCAAAGCAAAAAGCCTGAAGCAAATTAATCATGACGAAACCTGCAAAAAATCTGGAGAGCAAGTTGCTGTACCTTGAACCTTCAATAAACAAATTCACTTTGAATTTTAGTAGGATAGAAGATTTAAATGCAAACTGATTCAAGATGTAAAACAAAGTCGCTCAAATAGGCAAGATAGACTAGCCTACATAAGGAGATGTTGAGTTTGAGAAAAATTAATAGTAACATTTGAATACTTTAAGTATTTTACAGTTTAGAGACAATTTACTAAAACATTATTATTGTAAGATCAGAATAGTAACATATTTTTTCTTTAGAATGCAACTTTTTCTGCCTTTATTTAAATAAATATGATTCTACGAAAATGGAATATTCATGTTTGGTAAGATTATATTTTAGACTTAATTCTTAACCCAGGAACTTCAACAATTTTCTATGCAAAACTCTTAAGGCAATGAACAAGATAAATTGTATTATAAAACAACTAATTCTTGTTTTTTACTATCACATATTTCAGCTTGTTAGAATATTTTCTATTAACAGAACCGGCTTTGTTAGTAATCATGCACTGGTAACCATCTATATTGATCACATGGTAAACAACATTAGAAGTGCCTATCTGTTTGTCTTTACATATCTTGGTGGAAATACCAACTGCTAAATTATTAACGGCATACTCTAGAATTTAAAAGCATGTCGTTTTGATATCTTCTTCTCAAAACTAGTAACAAGTTATTGTAATTGGAAAGTCTCTTTTGAATGAGACATAGATGAGAACAACACTAGCTCATTATAATTACATGCAAAGGGAAAAAGGTAACATGAGGTAGTCTTTGCTGAGATTCATATTTTATGTAGTTGGGCTGATAGGTCTTAATGATATCTGCAAACTCTAAGAAAGTATCTTTGGTATTTTTAAAGACTTAGGCAGAAAACTGGATTTGGGAAGCATTGTTGGAGGTTTCATTGCTCCTTTCATTAAGTAGCTGGGACAATGAAGAGAGAAAGTTTGGGAAATAAATGTTTGGCTACAGAGATGGCATTCATTAATGACAAGAAGAATTTTTACCTTGCTGAAGACACAAGTGGTCTCTAGGTACAGAAAAAACAAAACAAAAAGGCAAGAAAACAGACTTTTGTCACTCACAATAACTCTGTAATAGTTATATATATATACACACAATGGGGCTGCATCAGAAGGTAAAATTTCTTATTTTTGGGGAATGTTGATATCAGTGAACAACTTCTTGGTGAGAGAACTGTAAAGAGGATTCAAAGTGTAAGTGATAATACCAGATGACTTTTAAATTTCCTTATAACTTGAGATTTTACAATTTTATTTATTTTTCTATACTTCAAAAAATTTGTACAAGTTTGTAAAAAGTCCTAGGTTATAGGATATAAATATAAATTTTTCTCATTTAAAAAGAAATTGTCTCTATTCTAATCTAATACACAGAATGTAAAATGTATAGAAATTTAAAAATATGTATATTTTATATACTGCATCTTCTCCAAGTTGAGATTTTTTAAAAGGACTATTTCATGTGACCCCACATTAGAGAATTGTGATACTGCAGGTCAGCTCTATTAGTCAACCCTTATGGGAAGCAAAGTAGAAAGAAAGGAAATCTAGAACAATAAGTTGGGGATGGAGAGGGGACTGGATCTCCATGAAGAGAGGAAAGACCAATAACGAGGGTATATTTTTAGATCCTGAAAAAGCAACTATGTGTGTATTAGACCAATGTCTGGATTTCATGATGCCAAACAAATTCTTATATGACAATTGTCTTAGTACTTCAGGTTCAATCCATCATTCATCAAACAGTTTAAGCCAATCTATTCTGTATTTAACCATGTGAGACTGTATACTGAAAATCTGTAGAAAATAGAAATTATATATTATAAAGTTTTCTGAGATATATTCTATAAAAGTGAAGGATCTTTGTCATATATTATGGTGCTGAGTTATGACATTCCTAAAATATAGGTAATAGGAGTCATCTGAATCACCGTATTCTAATTTAAACAGTTAAACCCCAAGTAAAATCTAAACATCCATAATTTATATTTAATTTTCATTTTTGAATCATTTCAGTGAAAAACAAGTTATTACATGGGATATATTGCAGCTTGAAACCTCACTTCATATGACTGAAACAAAAAACCTCTGACCTAATATGAGATGGCATATTTTTTATTGCAATCAGGATGTAATAACTGCTAGCATGAACACTTAGAACTGCTCTCCTCCTTCTGTTTTCAGCATTGGGTTTATCTACATTTTTAATGAATTGGATAGCTTATTAGGTCATATGACATCTGAGGTCCCTTCCAGGCTGAGATTCTGATATTCTAGTTTATGTTTCTTTTCTTGAGAATCATTGTTTTTTTTTTTTTTCTCTAATAAGATTTACTGTTTCCTGTGCTAATAACTCAATAATTTAGAAAATAGTTGTCAAAAGATTGAGATATTATATGAAATCCTTAAAATTGGGCCAGTTGCTTTGCTAAGCATAGCCAGTAATCTTGGAAATGCACATTATCAGTTAGTTTTGATCACAGCTGAAGATATTGGGAGAATAAATGGGACTGGAGCAACATATTCATCACTACTCCAAGGGATCCTATTATAAATTTATCCGCTGAAACCCAAGTGACTACTACAAAGAGAGGAAGCTCTCTTATTCAATATAAGCAGGACAAGTAGTTGACTGGTAAATGGACACATTGGTAACAGTACAGAATCCAAATTCATTAATACATACAACCTTAAGCATTTATTTTAACTGAGTATATATAAATATACTTTAGATAACCCATCTTTTGATTAATAATGAGGACTTTTTCTTTGATAATTGGTTTTCTCTTGGACATTTTGTGTTGTATTTTTAGTATAAATGACATCTATTATGTGTTTCTCCCATCTCTAGTTTCATATTATTGGAAAATAAGTGAGAATGTAAAGATACTTGCAAAGTTATCTGTCAAAAATCCTTCTAGGTTTTTATGCTTTTCTTTCATACCTAATTCAACAAGGCTTTTTCAACTTTCCACCATGAGTCTGATTCTCAAAACTTTCAACTAGTTGTTTTTAATTTAACACTCAAGTCTTACTGATTTTTATAATATTTAATCAAATTTATATCATTATAATTAAATGTACAAAGGACAGTTGAGTTTGAGAACAAACACAGCTGACTAGGCATACAACCCAACTGAGTGAAGAAGCTCATGGTGAAAATGTAGTCACTAGTGTGAGTGTTCAACATGCTGTGGACATTAGTGATGTTTAACAAAAGAAATGCTAAGTAAAGATTAGTTCAGTGCGTCAGATAAATGTAGGTTAGCTAAGAGAGCCTTCAGCGTTTTAATTTATTTGATTATAAACTCCTTGAATGAAGTGACTGTTTCTTACGCATCTTCATATTTCCTGTTTACCTAGCATAGTACCTAGACATAACATACATAAGCATTTGTTTCTTCATTTGAGTTATAGCATTGACAACATGTAATTGTCCTAATGAGACACTGTTTCCTCTGAGGATATGAGTGGTGGTTGTATTTTACTTTTTTATCTCTATGCTCAGCATGTAAATAAAGCAGTGTTAACATCCTGTTTGTGTTTCATTTTGATTGCCATTTGGTAGCTTGAGTTGGAGAAAAATTTACGCACAGTGTTTAAGAGGACCAATTTATACTGAAAGCTTTGGAATTATCTTAGAGCCACCGTGAAGCCACTACAAATTGCAATTTCAGTCATAGAAATGCTAGAAATCAAATGAATAGAGTAACATTTGGTATGTAATGCCAAAACATGTTTGTATTACTCCCTTGAACACAAGCAGCAAAAAGAGTTAACTATTAGTGGACTATAAGATTTTTACTCTATGTGTGCTTTTATAAACTTGTCATTGCTTTTTATGAATGTGGTACATGTTCATAGTTTTTAAGTCAAAGAGTAATACAAGGTTTATTATCATTTTTGAAAAGCCATCTTCTTACCTACCACTCCCATTCCTCTCTCCCTATTTCCTAGACTGAACCTAATTTCAACTCTTTCATAGTTGTTTCTTCTCATATGTAGTTTCATAGTTTGTGCCAATAATGACCACAAGGCAGTTTTATGATATTTCAGTTTCAGTTATGGTCTACCATCTTCCTACAGGAGATGATGAGTGCTTTTCCTTACTTCATGTCTTCCTCCACACCTTGTTATATACGTTTTTCCTCTATCCCATCCTTCCAAATCTTATGGCACATATTTTTATTAAATTCACATTCAATATTTTGTAACTATATAATCACTGATCAAAGATAAACCGTTCAGTGTACCATGATTAAATTTCTTTTCTGACTTTTTTGTGGAGCCAATAATTTTTTTTTCATTTGTTTATTTTCCTATGTAAATATCACTAACTCAGTGCAAACTTTCTGAACTTATAGATTCTTCTCAACAAGGTCAAATTCGTGAAGGAATCTAGCAGTCCTGTTTTCTCTTTAAAGACAGCTCCTTAGGGCCTATCAGTCACTACTCCAGTGAAGTTGGTTTCCCTCACGTCTGGAGCACAGTTGTTACTTAAGATTTCTCTTGGCTGGGCACAGTGGCTCACGCCTGTAATCCCAGCGCTTTGGGAGGCCGAGGCGGGCAGATCATGAGGTCAGGAGATCAAGACCATCCTGGCTAACACAGTGAAACCCCGTCTCTACTAAAAATACAAACAGTTAGCTGGGCGTGGTGGCAGGCGCCTGTAGTCGCAGCTACTCGGGAGGCCGAGGCAGGAGAATGGTGTGAACCCGGGAGGCAGAGCTTGCAGTGAGCCCAGATCGCACCCCTGCACTCCAGCCTGGGCAACAGAGCGAGACTCCGTCTCAAAAAAAAAAAAAAAAAAAGATTTCATCATCACTGTGGGAATTCCCTCTGCCTCTTTCATATTGTTTTATGAATCTCATGTCTGTTACTTGAGAAAGAGTGATTGAAGGGCAAATTCCTTGAAATCTTCACTATCTCAAAAACTGTTTTTTACACCCTCACATGTGATTGATCATATGGCCTGTTATATAGAATTCTAGGTTGAAAAAAAAAACCCCCCGAAATTTTGAAGGCTACAATACTCCATTCTATTCTTGTCTTCCTTCCAGCTTGAGAAGTCTGATAACCTCTGGATTCTCAATCTATTGTATCTGGTTATTTTTTAAAGGTTTTACCATTTTTTATTTCTACCTGGTGTTCTGAAATTTCATAATGTTGTGTCTTGGTGTGGGCCTTTTTCCATATATTTGTGGTATGTGTTTGGATGACTCTTTTAATCCAGAAGTGTATGTCCTTCAGTACTGGAAAATTGTGCTGTTATTTCTTGGGTCATTTCTGACCCTGCTTTCTCTATTTTATCTGTCCAAAAACTTCACTGATCAATGTTGATTCTCCTAGATTGATTCTCTACTATATGTGTATTTTTAGTCTCTTATTCTCCATCCATTTGTTTTACTTTTTTACTCTGAGAGATTTATTCAACCTTTATATTGGATTATTTTTAAACAATCATTTTAAATTTCTAAATGTTCTTTCCTGTTTTCTAAAAGATTTTGTATTTTCTGATGAAATTACATAGGTGTAATATCTACAGTATCTTCTTTTATCTCTGAAAGTACACATACACAAATACTGCCTCCCCCCACCACACATACACTTATTTAGGTTTTCTATTTTTATCACTTTTTTCACTGTTTATTTTAGTCTTTCTTTCATAGTAGAGGCATTTCTCAAATATAATCCTTGACTGTCCACTTGCTTTTGAAAATGAAGTACACAAAAGGCTGATGGGAAGTTGTGTGTGTGTGTGTGTGTGTGTGTGTGTGTGTGTGTAGAGAGTCATCTTTGGGTAAATGAACAGGGACTAGCTATTTTTTATTTTTTTTTTTCAGGGAGGACATCCAAATGTCAGTCAGAATCTGTAGGTTTTTTTTCTTGGGCCACTTATTTTCCCCAGAAAAGAATTCTCCATTCTCATTCAATATGGACAGTATATTTAACCCCCGTTTTTAATGTAGTACTTCATCCTCACCTTTAGCTAGTGTCCTTACCTTTCCAGAAAGCGAACTTTATATAGGGAAAGAGTAGTTCAGCTGACTGAGTGAGCCAGGGGTTCTGATAGTCTGTATTCTCTTATATGGACTTTAAAACAAAAATACTCCTGCTTTCAGTCCCACCCTTCACCCTAGACTTCAGGGGTCCCTGAAAAATAATTTCTAAGCCTGGCAGGGATATGGCATATGAATCTGGCTTCCATCCTCCTGGTAAACCCACTTTACTTACCTAAGCAGTGAAGTTTTTTGGTTTTGCTAACTCAGTAACTCCTCTTCCATCTGCTATCCTCTTTCAAAAATTTATCTCTTATCTTCTGATATTTCATTTCCTGTTCTCTTTACACTGCTGTGTTTATACGGGATTTCCATATTTTCATTTTAGTAAGATTTTGGGAAGGAATGGAATAAAGATTAGGAAATTTTCTTCTCTCACTAGTAAGAGAAAACTGCTCAATATTTTCTTTTTAAATGCAAAATGTACTGTATAGTCAACTACTATTGTTTTATTTATCAGTTCTGAGCTTTGGTTAACAGTATTTTAACTTTGGATGTTACTTTCTCAAACTTCTTAAACCACTAGAATAGTTTATCATTTACTTTTATAACCTGAAAAATAATGTCTGAGCTCTCATAAAATGAAAATAGTTAATTTGCATGCTATTGCTTTTAAATGTTATACTTCAGATTATGTTCTTAAATTTGTCTTATCTATTCTATAATATGATGTTTTAGTGCACATCTGATTCCATATCATCTTAACAAGTATTTGCATTTACTGCTTTGTTTTCTTTATCTGATTTACCCTATAAAATAGTCCCTTTAGCACAGATTAGAAGTAGTTTATTACTTATTGTCTGAGTCAATGAGATTTCATACGTGTTAATATTATATTCTAGTTGCATTGCCTAAATACTGTGCATCACATGCTTGAATCATTCTAATAACATAAATGTCAGTTGAAATATATTACTTTCTTTTGCAGATAAAAAGTATTAAGGGTCTCTTCTTTTTAAATAATATATGAATTACAAATCTGTGCTTATAACTTTATGATGCCTTCAAGTAGGCAACATTGTCAGTGGAAGAACTATAGTGCACGTTTTTTTTTTTATGCTGCTAATAAAATGAAACTGTGTTAGGTAAGAATACATTTTTAAAATGATAATTAAAGTTAAATAGGAAGCCACTAAATTGTGTTTGTGTTCAAGTTTAAACAGAAAGCAATATTTACCCAGCATTCTTTGAAACAACCATTTCGGATGAAATTTTTATTCAACCTGGCAAATAAATGATGACATTCATGTTCTTAAATAGAATAAAATGCTGGAAAAATGAACAGCTCCACCTTAATGACCAGTTTTGCTGTAGTTTTTAACCAGATTTTGGCTTAAGCCAAGCTTAATTGATGATTTAATTATGGCTTGGTTTAAGCAGAAAGTTTAGTTTATACTGTAGAAGATGTGTAAACAAAGAATTTTCATTACTCTTCCTCAATTGAGCTAGCTCAACACAGAAATTACTTGGGGAATCTTGACCTTAGTGACAAACAGTAAACAACTAAAGGCAGTGTGATAGGCTAAATAATGCCTCCCTAAATCCGTATGCAAATTCCCTGACTCTGTGAAGCTGTTGCCTTACATGACAAAGGGGACTTTGCAGATGTCATTAAAGAATCTGGAGATGGGAAGAGTATCCTGGACTATCCAGGTGGGCCCAATGAGATGATTAGAGATGTCCTTAAAAGGGTAGGCAGAGGGAGATTAGACTACAGAAGAGGAGAAAGTGGTGTGATGTTGAAAGCAAACAGATTTGGAGATGCTGTGCTGTTGACTTTAAAGATGAAGGCAGAGTCCATGAGCCAAGGAGTGCAAGGAATGCAATTCTAGAGGCTGGAAAAGGAAAGGAAAAGGATTCTTCTCTAGAGTTCCAGAGGGAGTGTGGTCTTTCTAACAGTTTGTGTTTAGTTCAGTGAAACTAATTTCAGACGTCTGCCTTCCAGAAATGTAAGGGAATAAATTTGTTTAAGTGTAATTTGTTACAGCAGCAGTAGAATACTAATACAGTCAATAGAAAACTATTACAGTATGAGAAAACTATCCCCAAATCACTACAAAAAGTACAAAACCAAAAAATAGAAAAACGAAGCCACAAAGCCATATTTCCCTTCAGCCATAGCCTAAATTCATGCTCAGAGAAGATTCTTACAGAATATTTGCAAATATCCTAGTTACCACTGTTTTTGCAGAAAGGTTTTTGAGGGGGTTTTCCATTAGGTGGAATATTTAGTGAAGTGGTTTGTAAGTAAAAGTTATCAAAGGTAACCAAGCTTGAAAATATCCTTAGGTTAAGCAACAGAAAACTTTTGTTATAATCCCTTCTGGAATTTTTCTTTTTATACCTTGTTCTCTAGGAGAAATAAAGTGAATTATATAACATTGTTATTATAAAGCAAGTTTAGGCTAATTTGTTTCCTGACATTTGTAGAGATCGCTATGGCACTTACTTTTATCCTACACGTAATCGTGGAGTAAAATGAAAAGCAAATGTATTATTTTCATGAAGTTTATTGGGGGAGAGGTTGAACTGAAAAATACTTTATGAAGCTGAGACTCTAAAAATTTGCCGTTTATAAATTGCATATAGTATGTGCATATCAAAGTAAGGAGAGTTGTCATTAGTTCTTTTGCAATATTACATAAACTGATTATGAATTATCTGTTTATACTTAACAAAGCACGTCAACCCTTACTAGCATAAAATAGCAACTATTTATTTGCTCATGATTCTGCAGTCTGGGCTGGGCTCAGCCAGCAGATTCTTTTGCTGATCCTGCCTGAGTTCATTCACATAATTGTAGACATTTGACAACTCAGCTGGGGCTGGGTAATCCCAAATGACCTCACTGACAGGCCTGGCAGTTGATGCTGGCTGTTGGCTGTGGTGCCCAAGTTCTCCCCTGCATTGCCTCTCATTTTTCAGTAGGCTGGACTATGTTTTTTCAGTTGATAATGGGAGCATTCCACAAGGACAAAACAAAAGCTGCATGTCTCTTAAGGCTTACCTTGAGAAGTCACACAATGGCAATTCTGTAGCATTCTCTCCATAAAAGCAAATTATAAGGCCAGTCCATTTTCAACGGGCAGAGAAATATAGTCTACTTCTCAATAGGAAGTGTGGTAAAGTCACATTGCAAAGGACATGGATATGAGGTGCTGTGGTCCATTAGGAGATCCTATTAGAATCACCTACCCCACATCTCTAATGCACGTTATCCCATGTTTGTTTTTTTCTTTTTTGAGATGGAGTCTCAGTCTGTTGCCCAGTCTGGGGTGCAGTGGCGTGATCTTGGCTCACTGCAACCTCCGCCTCCCTGGTTCAAGCAATTCTTCTGCCTCAGCCTCCAGAGTAGCTAGAATCACAGGCACACACCACCACACCCAACTAATTTTTGTATTTCTAGTAGAGATGGGTTTTTACCATGTTGGCCAGGCTAGTCTCGAACTCCTGACCTCAGGTGATCCACCTGCCTCGGCCTCCCAAAGTGCTGGGATTACAGGCGTGAGCCACCACATCCAGCCCATTATCCCCTGGTTTTATCTTTATCCAGACAACATGGGTGTCTGTTTTTTTTTTTTTTTAATTTCTATGGTGTTTTGTTTTGTTCTGTTTTGTTTTTTGAGATGAGGTCTCACTCTGTCACCCAGGTTGGAGTGCAGTGGCATGATCTTGGCTCACTGCAACCTCTGCCTTGCAGGCTCAAGTAATCCTCCCACCTTAGCCTCCAGGAGTAGCTGAGACCACAGGTGTGCACAACCATGCCTGGCTATTTATTTATTTGTTTATTGGTCGTTGCCCAGGCTGTTCTCAAACTCCTGTGCTCAAGCAATCCATCCACCTCAGCCTCCGAAGTGCTGGGGTTACAGGACTGAGCCACGACGCCCCGGCCTATTGGCTTTTGTTTTATTTTGTTTTAATCAGTGATGAGCAATGGTGGGGAATAGTATACTAGTATGCATGGAGGAAGGATTGTGGAAATCTGGCTGGGGAAATCACATTACTCAACTCTTTGAGGGCATGTATAGTGGACATTTATTTCTTCTTGTTACTGCTTTTTTCACTACTTCCTTTCAAATGTGCTATTTTGAATATACAAAATATAAAATACTGTTCTGTTTGAATGTATAAAGTACTGTGAGATTATTCAAATTATTTGATAGAAATATATTGAAAACTGGCATGATTTGATCTCTGATTCTATGTTTGTGAAGGGAAAGTGGTTAGCTCTACAGTTGGGTGAAATTGGATGATACAACGACTAAGACATTTCCTTATGGCAGTGATTCTCAACCTGGCTGCATCTTAGATCACTTGGATAGCTTATAAAAATGTTGATGCTTAAGTCCTATCCTAGCACAATTACATCACAGTTTGTAAGTGTCTGTATTCTAAAAAAAAACTTTTCAGAAGAGTCTAATACATGGCCAGGATTTAGAACCACTCAGTGCTTTAAGGGTTAGAGATTTGGAGGAATGGTTTGAAATAATAAAGTTTGTGCATATGATATAGTAAGGTTGGGTTTGGACAAGGGCCTCCAGCCAGAGCTGATATACTCACAATGCCTCAATGTGGAAAAGCTATTTACCTTCTCCTTTGATTGGATGGGAGAAAAATGTCCTAATTTTCTGATGGGGCTCCTAATTTTTAAACATATTTGTAGAGAGCAAAATAGCACCAGTGGCAATACAATATTTTGAACCAAGTATCTAATACTCCAATAGAGGCATAGCTAGATATAAAATAATGCTATAAGAATTGTCATGTATCAAATGCATTTTTATATTCTCTATTTAAAAGAAAAATATTTATAACTAGAGCTTTGTAATTTTCACTTTCTTTCACCAGTGGGGTTATTTTTAACTCACTTATAGCTGGAGTTGAAAGTATATTTTTTAGAAGTCAATGAGACTTTTCAAAGGAACCAGAGGCTATGGTATCCTCTAGTACTCATTCTTAAATATGTTATTCTCAGGAAATGGAAAAACACATCTGATTGTATGCAAAACATTTGTCCAGTGGCACTGTTTTATATAGGAGACAAAACTGTTAGTGACTAGAGCTGGGGGATTTACCAGGCTCTAGAGTAATCTGGGATGGATAGAAATGTAGCTTCTATATTGATGCTACTGCAGTGTGGCTTGTTATAGAAAAGCTCCTTTCTCACTAATATTTTCCAAAGTGAACAAGTGTTTGAATCAGAGCTTCTCACAAAAGACAGAAATAATGGAACTCTTCATTTGTTGACCCGCAAAAGTAGCTAATTAAAAACAGTGTCTTGATTTCTCCACACTGTCATCCCAAATCAAGACCTGATTGTGAGTGGGGAGAGTAATCTGATTCTGTACCTGAAGTGAAAGATTAATGTCTCAGACTGGGTGAAGCCATCTAGTAGGTAATATTTCTTTTTTTTTTCCTTTTTTAAAAAAGTAATTACTGGTAAAGAATATACTCAGGCATACAAAAATTTAAGATGACATGAAATCTTTGGAGTTACAGTTATAAGAGTTGATTTATTCCAGAGAATCCAGAAAAATGGTTCAATAAAGCCATCTCTGCATGGTGAGACTGTGCATTTCAACCCAAGCCTTTGAGAGGGAAGAATCAGTATTGAGATTTAAAAAAAAAAAAAAAAAGAAAAAAAAAGAAATCCATCTAAGGAAAATGCCCTACATAAAGGCTTAGGATTTAAAAAATAAAATTAAATAAAATTACCCTTGCTTTGATCCTGAGGCTAAATCTAAAGTAATCTGCAACAACAGACCTTTTCTGTTTAAGGATTCCCAGTCCTTTGAGGTGAGGTGTGTGCTGTGTTTAATAAAGATTATGTGACCGATTACTTTTCACATACTGACAGCTCCCTGTGGTGTCTTTTATGTGGATGGGGGAGATTATATTAAAGCTCTGTCTTTCTGCATAGTGGCCACCTGCTCTTAAAAAGGTTGTAGCAAACTTTCTTGGAAATAATGTTAGGAGTCCAAAGCATGATACAGAAACTGATGGGACTGATCTGCATCTAGACTGAGCAGTACAGTGAATAGCAATGAAGACTGGAGGATTGAGCCCCAGGCAAGCCACTATATCTGCTCAGTTGTTATATTTATCAAGGATTACACTAAAACCTAATTCTGATTATGAACAAAGTGTTATATCCTGAAGTAAAGATGGTGAGTAAACAAGAACAAGGGATAACCTTCTTTTTCTGAGATATGTATGCATTTGATGAGCTTTATGAATGTATTTCCCTAGTTGATTTCAAGGAAGAATTTTCTAGGGTGAATGTATGAAAAGCAATTTTTACATGAAGCCTTAGTGTAAAGTAAAGTCAGTGATTAGTAGAGATCCTCAAAGTAATTGTACTACATAGAAATCAATATAAATACTGTATTAAAGCATTAATTTCACTTATGAATCTGCATGTGTGTGGTTGGAAATAACTGCAATATTACAATAAGCTAGGCTGTAGTTTGCATTCAAAATAGCAAAAAGGCAGATGTCTTCTATGTCAATGTCAACTATAGTTATAAATTGAGATCTGATAAAACAATGCAAAAAACTTTGTAAGTTTAAAAATATTTCTATAAGATAATATGATATCCCATGGTCTATGTAAAAGTTAGCATGCTCTTTCTCTTGATATTTTCCCCTTAACTTTCTCCTTCAATTGCAGTACTTGGTTTTCAGTCCTCCAGTCATTACTCTGTCTCTACATGCTGTCCTTGGGCTGTTCTGACTATATTTTTTGGTTTTAAAATCTAGGATCTTCAAGTCTATTTACTTCAAATTTGCCATGGTTAAAACTGAGCTAATTTCCTACCTTCTTTAAATCTCTTTATGATTTCTCCTTACCTCTGAGTAAATGGTGTCATAACCACCATGTTCAGGGGGCTGGAAACCCATGAGTCCTCATGCATTCTTCCTCAACATATAATCCTCAAGTTCTGTTGGTGTTCATTGTTTTTGTTTGTTTCTTTTTATCTTCACTGCCACAAGTCTGATTTTATACTCTCATTTTTCACATGAAAATGGCAACAGCTTTCTAACTAGCCTCCGCTGTCTCACTACTTACTGAGAAAACATCCAAATTCCCTGGCACTCATGCATGGCCTTTGACAACGTGGTCCCTGCAAGTCCAATCTTTCATCAGTTTTCTGCATCTCTCACCAGGTCCCGCCTTTTACTTGTTCTTTGGTGATAATGAACTTCCAGGAGTTCCTGGATCTTCCATACTTCTTATTTGCTCACCCTTCTTTCTCTTTCTCTCTCTCTCTTTGGAATACACTGTTTTAATTGCCCACTTGGAAAGTTCCTTTTCATCTGTTGTATCACCAGTTCCACTCCTCTACCCCACACTGTGCGCTAATGAAGGTCCCTTGGAAGGTCCCTATTATGTAGCCCATGCCCTTTGAGCAAATGCCACCTTGATGTAAAACTTTCCACAAAGAAGTTAACGTTGGTAAAGTGCCACTTGGAAATTAAAGCACAGTGCTTTGAGGAGTTAAATCCAATGACCTTGTAAAGAACTGGAAATTGTTAACAATGGTGCTGTCTCTCAAGGCTGGCATACTAGAGAGGCTCCGTGTTGACACCAAGGTCTGAGCTCGTGAGGTAGAGGGGAGAGGGAGGCATGGTGAATATGGTAAATAGGGGGGCCCAGACGAGATGAGTCTTTCTGTCTCAGGAAGCAAAAAAAAATCACTGAAAAGTAAAGTTAGGGTACAGAACGGCAACACCAAGTTTAAATGTTGATGCAAGGGTGGATGACAATGAGATGAAGCTGAGCAGGGAACCAGGTAGAAATGGAATTGAACAGGTGTAGGGAGGCAATGGAATAAAGAGGTTTCTGAACCACTATCAGGATCAGTAATGAAATTTCCTTAGCTTCTCATTTTTTTTTTTGGAGGATATGTGGAAGCATAGAGCTTGGTCACATTGAGCTGACACAGGTCAGTGATTCCTGCAACCTCTAGTGGTGCATTTCCAAACTCCTGTTTTGCCATTTCTAAATTACTGGGATTAGACTATGAGCTTATTTCTGAGGTATTTTTTAGTTCTGCTATGCTATGACTCTGATTTTGTTTTTATTTGGTAATCTTATATGGACAATAATTGTATTTTGCAAATTTTAAAGTATCATGCCAACATGGTTTGTCTGTTACTTAGCTTTCATTTTTCTTTTAATGTTGGAAAATTGTGATACAAATTTATAGAATACTAAATTCACAAATTACTCAAGACTTTAGAATTTCTTAAAATGTTATGGTTTGCTTCTTTTTTTTTTTTTTTTTTTTGAAAGCTCTACATTTTATAAAACCGAATTTGTCAGACGAAGTTTTAGGTGTCGAGAAAGAATTTTGTGGATTTTTGTGTTGTCAGGGTATCTTAGATTGTAATTTTATGTATTTTCCTTTTGGTACCTCATAAAAATTAGAAGGGCTTTCTTGAACTGCATGCTTTGTCAATGCAATTTGATGATGGAGAAAGACATTTAAGTCCAGAATGATTGGTGTAAGTACACTGGATGAGACTGTATAGTTGAATTTTCCAGATGATAGAAAATTGACAGTAAAGAAATATATACAAAATAGATTTTGAAAGAATTGTTGAGTATTTACCTGTCACTACATATTATCTTGGACACAGTACAGATAATCTGAATGGAAAATTGCACTGAAAGTGTCTTCCGCTGAATTATATTTGCTGGTTCTTACATAAAATGTTATTTATACAACAGATTTTATTGTATCTTCTCTTGCTTTATTCCTTTATCACCTTCTAGCTAGCTGTTCTGACTTCAGACCTCAGATGTGCTCTCCTGGCCCATGAAATCAAGCGTGGGTGAGACCTGGTGCAGAACGGGAAGGCGACCCATACTTGGTTTCAGAGGCTGCGAGAATACCTGCAATTTAGAGGGAATACCATTTATGTTTACGTAGGCCTTCCAGAGAACAAACAAAATTTATTATAGACATAAAGAATAAGAGATGAAATTCATATTATATTGCATTTCTGTGCCAATGGGATTAAAAAAAAAACCACACATATTCTAAGTAAATTGAACCAGGTTGACAGCTAATGATT
Organism: Symphalangus syndactylus; assembly: GCF_028878055.3. NCBI lineage: Eukaryota > Metazoa > Chordata > Mammalia > Primates > Hylobatidae > Symphalangus > Symphalangus syndactylus. The sequence continues at coordinate 70,169,037 of NC_072439.2, forward strand.
TGATGTCTCTGTTAATGATTTTAAAACATCGTACAAATCCAAAACTGTTTACTCCTTCAAGATATACCTCCTCTTCTCCCACTTCGCCAGCTATTGTCCATTTGCCCTTGCTCTGGGCTAGTTCCTTGGTAACTAACAGAGATGGATGGACAGAGATGCCACGACAGGAGTATGGATTTTGCTGGGTCCGCATTTATGCTTGGGCATCTATCAACTCTTTTTCCAACATTTTTGTTTCCCACACAGCCCCACTCACAGATGCTTGCCTATAGGGCCAAAAATCTCTAGTTAGCAATCTGCCAGAATCCTGCTTTTTTGTGTAGGAGATTGGAGTTCTTTCAAATAACCCATCTGGTAAGATGTAGAGAAGTAGAGAAACTGAGGTAAATAAAATGTATATTGTTAAATACTTTATTGCATACATTGTACCTTTGCTGATAATTAATTTATAGACTATATCTGTTGAGCTGTTGTTAGTTAAGGTTGTATTTGCTTGTTTGTTTGTTCTATACTCTTTCAAAGCTTTTGTGGGTGGGTAGGGTGGGTATAATGGTGTTGATATATGTTGTCATCCCTTAGGCCAGAGGAACCATTTCACAATTGCTTTTTATTTTCTCAACAAGAATTCTGAAGGCCCCTATCTTTGGCACAGAAAATTAAGCTATAAAGACAAGTTCTGCCAAGTATATATTACGTATATCCTGGCCATGGATTTTGGTAGGCTGTGAGAAAAATATGAAAGTCATTTCCAAAGAAGTTTTATTTTGTATTTCCTTAATTGACTTTCATATTTGTAATACATTTTCTATTTATAAATGGTATTTCTTTGTTCCACTTAAGGTACCTTAATTTATAAACACACAAAATTAACAAAGGACATTTCCCCATTTTGTTGGGTTCTGAGAAGAATAAACCAAATTCTTTGCCAAGGCTTTTCCTTTGTTGGAAAATGCATTGGAGAAACATAGTTTTCTTTGAATTATCTCAATTAAAGAGCTTCTCCTGGACATTCTAAAGAAGTGCTGTCTGGTGGATTTTTCTGTGTTGACAGAAATGACCTACGATCTGCACTAATTTGACAGACATTAGCCACAGGGCACTTGAAATATGGCCAATGAACTAAATTTTTAAATTTATATAGCAGCATGTGATCAGTGGCTACTATATGTAGAGCATAGTTCTAGAGTACTTTAATTATTTAGATAATTTTTTATAGATTACAAGTTTACCAAATTCATCTCTATCAATTCTGTTATGAATTTGATAGGTTTTAATTAGTAGCTTAAGTTTATGTATTTTAGAGCAGTTTTAACACATCACCATGTGTTTTGACTTAGTACTTTTAGGCTGCTACTAAACCAAACACTATACCATAAATTGGATAGATTATAGATAACAGAACTTTTTTCTCACTGCTCTGGAGGCTGGGGTGTCTAAGAACAAGGCACCAGCAGATTGATTGTTCAATGAGGGCCTGTTTCGTGGTTCCTAGATAATACCTTCTCACTTTGTCCTTACGTGATAGAGAGGGCAGGCAACTCCTTCAGGCCTCTTTTATAGTGGCACTAATTCCATTCTTGAGGTGTCTGCGCTTGTGACTTAATCACCTCCCAAAGGCCTCCCCTCCTAATACCATCAACTTGGAGGTTAGGATTTCAGCATACAAATTTTTGGGGCAACACAAACATTCAAACCATAGCATTCTTATACAATAAACTACTCACAAAATAGAGAGTGAACTAAAACAGTTCTCTAAGTTTTAAAGAATTTATATGGTTGCCACTTTATTTTTAATGAAAACAAATTAGATTTCTGCTGAAAGCTAAAAGCTGGCCAATTATCAAGTGATCCCACAGTTATTGAGTGTTACTACTTGGACAGCATTAAATAAACCATTCTTTAAGTTACAAAAAAGGATTTGAGGTGATTCCTCTCTTCAATGATCCTACAGTCTTGATAGAAAGGCAAAACTGGCAGTTGTGACATAATTAAAAATAAATCAGTGCTAAACTCTATTATGTAAAATAGGAGTATAGATGAGGGAGAGATCAGTGTGGATCATAGTAGTCAATCTCTGCACTTTAAAGTTAAAAGGACCCTTAGAAATCATTCATTTGGAGTTTTAGAAATCATGAAATTGTATTTTATCAGGTTTACACACTCAAGATTTCACAGCCAGCTAATGACATGTCCAGTGCTTGAATAAAGGTCTCTTGACCCTCAATTTCGTGATCACTTTTTACTAGTTAGCCTTATACCTCCTCCTGGAAGAGTTTGTCCTTAACAATTCATTAAAAGGTAGCTTGGGGTCAGCAATTAGAAACCGAGTTCTATTGCAAATATCAGTTTCATCTAGCAGAGTGTTCCCCAAATTTTAGTTGTTTACTCAACACTTTCATAATGTTTTTTTCATATCCTTCTACCATTTGTACTATTATTTATCATTTTTTATTTTAAATTCATTAAAATGAAATTGAAAGGCCAGAATTATTTGTCATAAGTAAAAGGTAACTAGGAAGTAAACACCTGAAAAATAAAAGCTAAGCTATAAATCCCAGCCAGGCACTTTGTCTGCCTAAGCCAGAGGCCTGTTCTCTTTCTTATAAAGGAGATTAGTGAGTAATGGAAAAACATTAGATGCCATAGTCCTACATTACTATAAAGGGCAATCCTTTCCTTCACCTCCAGTTTCAAAATTGTGAGATTTACAAGGTCCAACTGTGGAAGCTAATATCTCCTATTGACCTCCCTATGGCTGTTTTGTGACTGCCTTAGGAAGAAATTAGCCATGGACCTGCAGTTCTGCATGAGCTCATGTGCATGTCTGCATGAATTTGTGTGTCTGTATTGGTTGGTGGCGGGTTTAGGGAATGGTGGTTACTTTTTAAATTAAGCAATAATTGTGTACATTTCCTGATTTTCTCTCTTCATTAAAACAAAGCTCTTTTGAACTGGTTGCTTTTGTCCTTTACAAGGGAAAGTAATTGTATAGTTAATCCTATTTTTTTCTAATGTAATTAAATGGAATTTAGATAGATTATATCTCCATATAAAAACATGCAACTCTTATCATTTATAAAGCAAAAAAATAAAAACCCTTTTATTGTTTTTGGTGGAGCAGTCGGAGCACATTAATAACTCTGTGGCTTATGTAAGAATGACACGCATTTTTCTCTTAAAGATGAAGAATGCTGTCAAAATATACTTTTAAAAATTAAGAAAAGTAAACATGATTCCTACAAATATCAAGTGAGGATATTTTACAGCTTATTTAACCCATTGATGAGAACCCTCAGTATGGTGAATCAGTTTTTGAAAAGCAGATATTTGTATAGTCAGTTTGGAAAAGTGTGATGAAATATGTTTGCTGAGTTAGAGAAAATGCTCATTAATGTCCCACAGGGTAGTAAAATCATAACCTTTGAACATATATTTTCAACCAGAGAGGAAATGGTTTGTATCACTACCACACAAAAATATACAAGTTAAAAGTACCCAGAACAACTCTGGGTACTTACCAATAGTAAATGGTAAGTAAAACAGTGACATATTTCCTGGTTCTTGGGAACCCAGGTAATTTTTCCCCTCAGGGTTTGTTTGGCAAAATCTGGTGACATTTTTGGTCTTGGCACCTGGAGGGTGCGACCGTCATCCTGCATACAGTCCAGGGATGCTGCCAAACATCCTATAATATAAAAACATCAGTTGTTTCTGCCTCCTCTCATACCCCCAGAAAAGGATTATTCCAGCCAAAATATCAGTGGTTCTCAAGTTGAGAGACACTACCCTAGAGAATTAAATCACCTTTGTACAGGCCTGGTAGTGCTCCAGTGTGACACTGAAAGGGCTTGCTGCCATTCTTTTGTCTGTTTTGGATAACTTTTCTTACTAATGCCGTAAGATTTTCCATGCAATACAATGTTTTTGTATTGTCTGGATGTACCCAGAGGAAGCAGACATAGTGAGCTAGGCTAGGGCTCTGCTTGGTTATTACATTTCTTGTCCCTCTCTCATTCTATTGTTTTCTTACATTTGAATTGAAAAAAAAAATCTAAAAATAAACAGTGAAGAAATGTTAAAACATGTATTATCTGTCACTGTGACCATTTTAATGAATGTCATTCCATTTTTTACAGGATAACATTATTTTCAGTTGACTATATCCTTTCTCGATTGACACTGTGATTCTTGAAAAATAAATAAAAATTGATGCACAATAATGTAGTATAGGAAAGAAGTACATATTAGTAAAGCATAGACTCTCCCTGCTCCTGACTAATTTCTTTTAGTTAGAAAGTTAAGGAAAACTGACATATTCTCTCTAAGAAAATATGGAATTGGAAACACCATACCTCATTCTTTTCAACCCTTCAATAGATTGTATTGAAAGTCAGCAATTAAGAGCAGTCTTCTCTTATACCTCCAATTTATTGAAAAGGTAAAAACAAAAGGAAAATTTATACATAATATACTATGATATTCCAGGAAGAACCACTATAATTTTTGTGTATTCAGACTTTTACTACAAACAGGCTCATTTTCTTTTCTATTTAACCTAATGTTTTTTAATGTACCATATGCTTCTTGGAATAGGCACAAGCATACTGAAATGAGGATGAAGACTTGCTTCTGTACCCAAGAAACTCCTATGTCAGTACCCAGAGTTGTAATTGTAGAGAATATGCAATAGTATGTACTAATTTTTCACTTAATATTATACTATCAGAATTTTTTTCATGTTGCCACATTGTCCTCCTAATTATCATTTAATGTCATGATCTGTATAGATTTAAAAACAGATCTATATAGATTTAAAAACAGTGTGATCTATATAGATTTAAAAACAGATTTATAAGTAAGCAATAGGATCACACTCATATACAGGAGTAAAATTATCCTCCAAATCTGCACAGGTCCTAGTACATGCTAGATGCTTAAAAAATGTTGGCTTTCTTTTATTCAAGTTCTAGCATTTTTATACTGGAAGGAATCATGACATTGGCACGTTCCTATTTTTCCTTTTTATCTTTTTTAATAGTAAAGAAATTGAGACCTTGTTAATTTAACTGGGGCAATATAGAACTCTGTACTTGAACTTAAAATACTGGGTTCAAGTGCTATCTCTGCCTCTTATTGACTGTATGATAATAGATGAGCCACTTTACTTGAAGCATTTCTCTATATATTGGAGAGAGTTGTACTAGGTAAAATATGTTGTTTAAAATTTAAGGTTTGGTGTTTTTTTTTTTTTTTCTTTTTGCTTCTATCCAAGATCTCATGCTGATAAAATTGATATAAAAATAGTGGTAATGCGAATTAGCACAACCACTAGGGGGAAGAATGTGGAGTTTCCCCAAAAAAACTAAAAATAGTACTACCGTATGATCCAACAATCCCAGTTGTGGGCATATATATATATAAAAAAAGTATATCAAAGAGTTATCTTCTTCCCATATATATTGCAGCACCATTCACAATAGCCAAGATATGGAATTAACCTAAATGTTCATCAATGGATTGATGGATAAAGGACATGTGGTACATTTACACAAAGGAGTATTATTTAGCCATAAAAATGAAGTCCTTTTATTTACACAGAACAGGAAGACAATATGTTTAGTGAAATAAAACAGGCACAGAAAGATAAATATTGTATATTCTCACTCATGTGGAAGCTAAAAAATTTTGAACTCATGGAGATAGTAGAGTGGTGGTTACAAGAGGCTGGGAAGGGTAGTAGGGAGGAAGGATAAAGTGGGGATAGTTAATGGGTACAAGTATACAGTTACATAGAATGAATAGGATCTAGTATTTTGTAGCACAATAGGGCCACTCTAGTTAAACATATTTATTATATATTTAAAAATAACTGAAAGAGTAGAATTGGAATGTTCCTGACACACATACATAATAAATGGTTGAGGTGATGAATACTCCAATTTACTTGATTATTGCACATTATATGCCTGTATCAAAACACTACATGTATGCCAAAAACATATACAACTATTATCTATCTATAATCATTAATTTTTTTTAATTTAAAAATCTATGATATCTTTAAGGACAAAAATCTTCCAAGGCAAGTATTAATCTACTAAATAAGCTCACTCTATAAAGAGCCCCAGAGTACTGTAAAATAATATGCATTCATTTGGAAACAAAAACTAATATTATAAGAGCACACTATGTATTAAGGATGTCTTCAAACATTTTATATGGGTTTTTACTATTAATCTTTAGTTACACTTTCAGGTAGATGGTATGCTTCTCTGTTTATTTAAGGAAACTTCAACTGAGTGAAGTTGCCACATTTTTCTAAATAACTCATCTAGTATGTAGTCCATTATGCCAATGTCTAGAAAACTGATGTGTTCATTCAAAAACATTACTTCAACCTGTCAGTAGCAGTCTTTTTTTTTTTTTTTTTTTTTACCTCTTTACAGTTTTAGAAAGGCCTTTTGGGCATGGTTTTGTGATCCATGACTATTTAAAAATCTTGTCAGGGAAGTAGGAAATAATTTTCTTATCTCACATGAATTGTTCTTGTAGCAAAGAGACTGTCAAAAACATTCTCTCCATCATTCTTCAGGAAAATGTTAAGCATTGAGGGCAAGCAAGCCGCTTAGAGACCCAGAGGTACAGCAGAAACTATTCCAGAGTTGAGATGAGAGTTCTGTACTCCTGTCTTAGCACATATACTGACTTGTGTGATTCAGTTAATTTCCAGGAAGCTCAACTATAAAAGTGAGGGAGGTGCACCAGATGATCTCCAAGATCTTGTACTCTGTTTGTACTCTACTCTCTCCTTGTGTATCTTCCCCACCTACTTTGCTGTTCTGTGTGGGGAGGGGAGATCTGTAGCTCTGTTGTATTAAAATAAAAACTTTAGACAAATATAGCAGAGTTTAATTGAGCAAGGTACAGTTCAATGTGGGCAGACAGCATTTGTGGATAAAAAATGGAAGTGAAGTGCAGAAACAGCTTGTTTGGTTGTGATTTGCATTTGTCCCGCTTGACCATGGTCTGATCAATTGGCCACCTGTGATTGACTGAAGCTTGGCTACTGGGACTGACTGAGATTCAGCTAGTTGTTACAAAAGTATACTGCTATGTTAGGCTTCAAGTTAGTTTCTGTACTGTTAGGTTGCATTTTATTATGTGAAGAGTCAAGTACAGAGGCATTCACAGGCCAAATTTAGTTTAAGAATTCTCCCCTTTTGGTCAGCCTCTCAATTTTGAGAGATTTGACCAAAACCTTGGACATGGATTCTACTCTCTCTTACCATCATAAATTGACTTATTTGGTTTCAGTATGGAATTACCAAGTCAGTTCAATAATTCTTTATGATCTTGATGATCTAATCAAAGTGAGACTATTCAAGGATTGCTAGATGGCTGCATACAAAAATTTAATACTTGACAGGAGACTACACATCATGGGGACTATTATATAATGACCATCAGGATAATAATACGAAATGACTTAAGTGTACTGCATAACAGGAGCCTCTACAAACTGAACTGATCAAAATCAAGCAAATTGAAGTTCAGCTAATATAGACAGTTCAGTGGTATCTGAGTCCAGTTGATCATAGTTGGTGTTCAGGATGTGATGGTGATTAAAGACAACAGTCCACTGTAGAATGGTCTGATTTAAGAGGAATACAATTTTGTCATTAGCCAGTTATTTTAAGTTATAGTAACCTGGAGACCCACTAGAAGACATAAAGATTAGGAAACCTTGGAAAAGCCAAGCTTGCCACTCACCACTTAGGATGTCTACAAACCAACTGTTAGTGGTTCTTATAAACACATTATGTGTTCCTATCTCTTGAGAAATTTCCTTGATTATTTGATGGCAAGGTTTTAAAAAACAGAGGTTTCAGCCAACTTTTAAATTATGCTTTCTGTAGTAGCAAAATAAGGGGAAATATAGATACAGCATTCAATTTCGTTCAATACCTTACACAAGCCCCCAGCATGACAAAAAAGGAAATCTAAAACTGCATGATGTTTCATTAAGTGCTTTTTGCTGAACATGTATGTTTTTATCTACCATTCAGAGAGTGACTTCTATCAGTACGAACCCCTAGGAGGTCTTGTTGGCCACAAAGTCCAACATTTTTCTCCAATTTACAGATTAGTTTCAAATTCCATACTACTGGTACTCCACTACCACCCAAGAGTGAGCCCTCAGTAACCTCATTGGAGTCTTTCCTCATTGGAAACTAGATTATCTTTACAAACCCAACAGTTGCTCCAGTTTTTTTGCTAGAGCATAAGCCTTAACTAAAAAAAAAAAAAAAAAAAAAAAAAATCATCCACAAATTGTGATCCCACAGATTTTCCTGCAGAGAAAAGGAAAAGATTAGGACAACAGCAAATGAGGAAAAAAGAAAAAGGGTAGTCCTTTCATAATGACATAGAAAAGAAGCCTTTGTTTGTAATCTTTGGAAAGCCATTCATATCTAGGTTGCCATTTGCTTCTGCAGAGAAACTTCCCTGGTCGGCTTTCCCTGAAAGTCTCCAATGAGTGTGCAGCTCTAAGAGTCTTGGAAGGTCATTTTCAGTTGTGAGATGTGGACCCAAGGTTTGAGCCTCCAAAGTTTTGCTGCAGTGAGGGCGGTGAAAAGAAATTGGTATGATCCCTTTCAATGGAGTTCAAGGGCAGTCTTTCTCTGATGTCATTTCCAGAAGCCCCAATCTCTAGGTTCTAGATCTTCAAAGATTTGATTGTTCTCAGTTGGTGGATTATAAAAAGCTTCCTTTACCTGGTGAAAATACACTTTTGCAAAATGCGTTAAAGCCTTACAGCATTTAGTCATATCAGGGTTTAGGAGACCAAGACATTCATGAGGTTCCATCATTAAGGACAGAGGCCTTTCAGTGACTATTTCACGAGAGGTCAACTTATGTTTTCCTCTGAGGGTGGATCAGATTGCCATCAAGGCCAATGGTAATACCTTTAGCCAAGGCAATCTAATCAATTCAGTTAACTTTGCCAATTTCAGTTTTAAGATGCCATTTGTTCTTTCAACCTTTCTAGAAGACTGAGGATGAAAGAGATGATGGTAATTCCATTGTGTTCATACCACCTTATTTAATTGCTTTATAAATTATCCAGTAAAATGGATACCTCTACTGCTGGAGATTTTGCCAGGAATGCCCCATAAAGGAAACACATTTTTGAATATCCTTTTAGCTACTCTTATAGTATTGGACTTCCTGCATTGAAAGTTCCAACTAGGGAACATAAACTATTTAAAAAAATACAGGGCCGGGCGCAGTGGCTCACACCTGTAATCCCAGCACTTTGGGAGGCCGAGGCAGGCAGATCACGAGGTCAGGAGATCGAGACCATCCTGGCCAACACAGTGAAACCCTGTCTCTACTAAAAATACAAAAAATTAGCCGGGCGTGGTGGCAGGCACCTGTAGTCCCAGCTACTCAGGAGGCTGAGGCAGGAGAATGGTGTGAACCCAAGAGGCAGAGCTTGCAGTGAGCCGAGATCATGCCTCCAGCCTGGGCGACAGAGCAAGACTCCGTGTCAAAAAAAAAAAAAAAAAAATTCATATCCCACTGAAAGTAGCAATTAAATGGAATCTCTATAAATGTTGAAATGGCCCATTAGCTAGCAGAAATGTACCCCGTGTGGTTTGGGTTGTCTTCCCGAATTGCGAGTTTGACAAACCAAACATTGGTTATGAATTATTTCAGCAATTTTATAACAGTCACCACACCAATATTTTTTCATAATTTGTATCATTTTGTCTACTCCATGACGAGTTATAGAGGGCAGAACTTTTGACAATGGAAGCTGTAAGGACTCAGAAAAGACCAGGCCGACATCCAGACTTTCCATGAGTCCATGCCGCACATTGAATTTACATCCTTCTAAGTATCAGTTTTGTTTCTCCAATTCAGGTACATAGCACTCTTAAGTAAGTTATCTTAGGTATGTAAAATAAAAATTTAGACAAAATAAATTTAATAGGTGTATTTGAGCAAAGAACAATTTATGAATTGGGTAGTGCTCAGAATCAAAAGAGATTCGGAGTACTCTGCTACAGCCATGCGGGTAGTGAGCTTTCTTCACATGGAGGGAAAACAAGTAAAATATACTAGATTAGTTTAGAGTAGAAAGACACTAGCCAGAGATTAGACAGTAGTTTCTGATTGGTAATGTCTCTAGTTTCATTATAGTCTTTACATTGGGCTCTGGTTTGCTTATAGGAACCTAAAGCACTGGGGCTGTCTCAGTGTAATGACTTCTATATTAGGATTTTTTTAAAAAAGAAACAATTCCCCCTTTTTTCATCTTCTCATTTATGAGACTGACCAAAATAAAGGCATAAGCACCACACCCTGCCACCATAGTGGGTGGGTTGTCTTTTTCTCAGTGTGGAACTCATAAGTCATGACGTCAGGCTTGTTAAAGAAAGGTTCTTTTTATTTCATTTTTGTACTCTAATTGCAGTGAGACCATCTGATGTACCATCGATGGCTGTGGACATGTGTTTAAGACTCTTGAGAGAATACAGTGCACAAAGGTGACTGTAATCATGACTGTCAGGAGGATAATATCAAGATGCCAATGTATTCTCTTTAGCCAAGTTCCCAATGAACCAAACCAGCTAAAATAAAATAAATCAAAGAATCAACCAGAGAGGGATTCAACTTGTTTTAGCCATGTGGCCTGTTAACTTATTGTAATTGAGTTTCTGCAATACAAGAGGTATTTATTCAGATATAACAGGATATGTTAGTTATTGCACTGACTTATTTTTCAGCCAATAGATGGTCCAATGCAGTCTGATTATCTAAAACAACTTAAGTAAGATAATGTAGAGATTTTTCTTGGGCAAACATAGCCTTAGATGTAGAGTCAGCTATAGTAACTTATGTCAAAGACAAATTTCTGATCATCATGTTATTTGCATTCACCCCAAGCCACAGGGAAAGATCCCTAAAACATGATGCCCACCTGGTAGGGTTGACATCTGCTGTAAGTTTCTTTTCAATCTATAATGTAGTTTTAGAGGGGTGGATCAGTGTTTAGCTTCTGATTGATTATAGTTTGACAATGATACTATTAAAATACTTAGTATGCATTGGCCTTTCATTCTCTATCAAGGCATGGGGTGGCCCAAGCATATGGCTGAGAGTTAAATAACCTTCACAGATAAAGATGTACCATGGGGTGCATATAAGCCTTCTCCTTGGGTAATTTTATTTGTGGAGGTATTAATTACAATAGAGGCACTGACCACTTCTAACCAAGAGTCTGATACTGAGTTATTACATACTGGAAGTCTGCAAAAATACATAGGTGGATAGGAATTCTTGCAAAAGAGTCTATTAAAGTTATTTTTTTGTTGTTGTTTTTTTAACCAGGTAGCCTCCATATAATACAGTCAACTAACTTGGACGTTGGCCATCCTAGTCCATGGTTGGGTTAGATTAAAACAAGTATAAGAATAAATGGGTCTAGAAATTAAGTCACAATGGAACTAAAGGATCTCTAAAATCATAGAAGGATTTTTGCTTAGCATGGCAAATCCAGCATTTAATTAAATTTCCTCCAGAGGCTATTGACTGTGATATTCCAATTATGACATAATTTTGCCACCCACAGATAGGAAGTACAAGAAATAGGAGAGAAAAAAAATAGGGGCTTAATAATAGGGAGAGGAGATTCTTGATCCATGATCTTAGGAAAATAGCCTCCATTCAAGGTATCATCTACTTCTGGGGAGAGATTTTCCTGGTGAGTCTTACTGAAACATCGTCAACTGATGTACATTTCCAAAAGTCTGAGTTAAGTTGAAAAATATGAATTTAAGACTTAAGGCCTTGAAGCTTTGTTGCAGTATGAGTGGTGAGAAGAACGTAATATGCTCCCTTCCAATGAAGCTCAAGGGAAGCTTTCTTTGGTATCATTTCCAAAAGACCCAATCTCTAGGTTGTAGGTCATGGAAAATCTATTGATCAATCAATGGGTCATGGTAGGCTTTCTTTTACCTGGTGGAAGTATACTTTGACATGTATCAAGGCCTTGCAATATTGAATTATACCAGAGGTTTCAAGATACTTTAGGTTTAATTGTTAAGGGCATAGGTCTTTCACTTACTGTTTCATAAGGTGTCAACTTGTGCTTTGATTTTCAGTAGGGGTAGATCTAATTGCCATTAAAGCTAGTAGTAATGCTTTTTGCCAAGGAAATCTAATAGATTCCCTTAGCCGATTTTAGTTTTAGGATACCATTTGTTCATTCAACCTTTGCAGAAGACTTGGGATGATAAGGATAATGCTAGTGCCATTTTGTAAAACTTAATTTAGTTGTTTAATAATTTGTCCAATAAAATGAGTTTCTCTATCACTGAAAATCTTTCCAGGGGCACGCCATAAGGGAAATGCATTCTCTAGTAATTTTTTTGCTTCTTTTGTGTCATTGACCTTCCCACAGAGAAAGGCCTCAATCTATCCCAAGAACAGGCATACAATTATATGAACATACTGATAACTCATTGAGGGTGGCAGCTGAATGAAGTGTACTTGGAGGTGTTCCAGTGGTCCAGCAGGTGATTGTAGTATAGTGCCAGAAACCTTAATTGTTCTTCCAGGATTACGAATCTGACAAATCAGATGTTGGTTATAAACTGTTTTTGCAACAATCACTTCAGCAATACTTTTTCATAATTTGTACCATTTTGTCTACACTATGGTGAGTTGTGGAGTATAGAGCCTTTAATTGCAGTGATTTTAAGGACTCAGGGAGGACCAGGCAGTTGTCTGGGCCCTCAGTGAGTCCATATTTAGTACTGAGTTTGTATTTTTTAGGTGCCAACTTTGCTTTTCTAATTTAGGTGCAGAGCATTGTTTATTAAATACATTATCATAGGTTATTTGAATCAATCTTATGAAATTCATTTAAATGGCATATACAAACACTTTCAGAAATAGCTAACTTATCGTGGAAATTTACTAGGGCAGTTTCTGTATATTCAGGGTCAGTTTTATGAGTGTGAGCTTCAATTTTAATAATAGTAACTTGTGAGGGCAACAAAGCAGCAGAAAGAAGCTCATTCACTTGGGGTCACTTTTTTTATTGAGGTCCTAATAGAAGTGAGGAATCTTCTTTGTTTCCATAATATGACAACATTATGGACCACCCCAAAGGTATATCTACTATATGTATAAATGTTGACTGATTTGCCCTTAGATATTTCACAGGCCTAAGTAAAAACATATAACTCTGCTGGTTGGGCTGACTTAAATCGGGGAAGAGTTTCCTTTTCTATTAGTTTATATTGAGTTGTCATAGCACACACAGCTTGATATTTTCCTTCTGAATTTTTGGCATAAGATCCATCAACAAAAAGTATTAGCCCAGAATTATATAATGGACCATCCTATAAATCAGTGTGAGGGGTCAATAGCTATGATTTCACATTTACACCATTTTGGTCCTCATCATCACCAGAAAAGGCTGGTAAAGTAGCAGGATTAAGTAGTTTGCAGTATTTTAGACGGAGACTAGGAAGAGACAGAAGAATAATTTCTCAAGATGTTAGTCTGCTTGCTGAGAAATCTTGAGTTTGAATGAAATTTAATGGTCTTTCCACAACATGTGGAGCTTGAAAATAAAGTTTATGTCCTAAAACTAGCTCTAGTGAAACCTTATCAATCTGACTGCTGCTGCTACTGCCTTTGATCAATAGCTGCTGAGTCTAATTGCAGGCCATAATAAATGATGGATGGGTCTGTGTTTTCCTCCATGTTTTTAGCAAGAACTCCTAAAGTTGGCTGTCAGGTTCATAAATAAGCAAGGTGAAAGGTTTGATGTAATTTGAGAGTTCTGAGATGAGAGGTTGTTGTAGGGCCAGTTTTTGTTGGCTGAAGGCCTGCTCATGGTTGTTCTCCCAAGGTAAAGACTCTGGGACAAAGTATTTTGTAAATTAATAAAAGGGAGGTGCCAAACAGAAAAATTTGGACCCAAGACTTACAATACCTACAAGTCCAAAGAAACGTCGTAATTGTCTTTTAGTCATGGGTCTTAGGAAACTTTCAAGTGAGAGGGAGTTCCTTCTGCAGTTAAATTATTTCCCAAATAATGAACCTTTTTTTTTCTGAAAAACTGTAGCTTTCCCATAGAAGCCTTATGCCCTTTGTAAGCTAGTTGTTGTAGTAAGTTGAATCTATTCCTGGACCTTCTTTAGTAAGAGAGCACAGCAGTAGATCATCTACTTATTCATTAAGAGTAGAATTCCTGGCCGGGCATGGTGGCTCACACCTATAATCCCAGCGTGATTTGGGAGGCCGAGGTGGGCGGATCACAAGGTTAGGAGATCGAGATCTCCCTGGTCTAACACAGTGAAACCCCGTCTCTACTAAAAGTACAAAAAATTAGCTGGGTGTGGTGGTGGCCGCCTGTAGTCCCAGCTACTCATGAGGCTGAGGCAGGAGAATGGCATGAACCCAGGAGGAGGAGCTTGCAGTGGGCCAAGATGGTGCCACTGCACTCCAGCCTGGGCTACAGAGAAAGACTCCGTCTCAAAAAGAAAAAGAAAAACAAAAACAAACACAAACAAAAAAACAAGAGTAGAATTCCTAGGGAATTTAAGTTTGCCAAATCCTGATGCAATATCTGAGAAAAATAGGATGGCACTTCAGTAAACCCCTGTAGCATTACAATCAAAGTACACTGTTGATTTTCCCAAGTAAAGACACGTAAGTATTGACTCTATCAACTGGAGTACTAAAGAAGGCTGAGCAAAGACTCACTACTGTCAAACATTTTGAATGTGTGGTTACATTAGTCAAAAAAAATAGAGTTTGGAACCACTGGAAATCTTGGTATTACAATCTTATTTACTATATGCAAATCTTGAACAATTTCATCCATTGAGTTTTTAACTGGTAGGACTGGAGTGTTATAAGGGCTAGTGCAAGAAATTGTAAGTCTTTGTTTAAGTCCTTTATGATGGTGAGAATTACTAAGTAGCTACTGGTTTTAGTGGGCATTGAGGCAATTTAGATAGAGGCTTACAATAATCTACTTGGATTTTTATAAGTTCAGCACCTTTAATTTTTCCTGTTTCAGTTGAAGAAGCCCACAAATATTTAGGTACTTCAGAAACGTGAGGGTTTATATAGGTTTGAGTTTCCATGTTATCTACATGTTATGCCTATAGGGAACAGAAAAGTTCAGGTTTAGAAGAGTTAGGAAATTTGAAGATTCTGTCTCCTTCTGAAGAAAATTTTATGTGACTACTTGATTTAGAGAGCAAGTCTTGTTCCAGTAGATGCAATGAGGCAGTATCATGTAGTAAGAAGGTATGTTCTTCTGAAAATGGTCCAAGTGTCTATTGGACAGGTTCAGACATAGGGACCTATTGCACTTGATTTCAAACCCCACCAGAGAAACATTCTCTTTACTTTGAGGGATTCATTGATTTATGAGGATGGGGTTTAAAGTAGATAAATTTTCTATCAATAATGTACAATATTCCCTCATTAATCTTAATCTTAGTTTTGTCTTGTTCATTCAGAGGTATTATGCGAGGCAGTTTAGGGGAGAATTTCTTGAAGCCCCGTCAGTGTTGGTGATTATTCTGGGAGTCAAACCCCAGGGGGCTTCCTGAAGTACAGAAAGTCTGGGCAAAAATAAATGGGTGTATCAGATGGCTGGTGTCAGAGTGGACAGTTTCTGTTCCAGTGGCCTGGCTGTTTACAGTAAAGACATCTCAATCCACGGGTTTCTTATGTTTGGGACCTCTTGATTTTGATTTGCAATGCACACAAAGAAATCCTCTTGGTTCCTATAGTTGTTGTAACTGTAAAGACATGAGCCTATTTGCCTTCTGGTTGTTCCCTTATTCTAGAATCTTCTCAAAATGTTTGGCTAGGGTACAAAATGTTCACCTAGGGACACTAATTCAATCATATATATATAATTTCCCATCCTGGTTTATGTTTTCTAATTAAGCCACTAAATTCAGGGCAAAGTCCATTTATGAACAGAGCAATTAAGGCTATTTCAATCCCTGTAGAAAACATCCCTTGTTGTATTTCAAGCCTGAAGAGTGTGTGTGTGTGTGTGTGTGTGTGGTGTGTGTGTGTGTGTGTGTGAATGTGTTTTGTTTGGTTGGTTGGTTTTGAGACAGGGTCTCACTCTGTCACCCAGCCTGGACTACAGTGGCTCGATCTTGGTTCACTGCAACCTCTGTCTCCTGGGCTCAAGCAGTCCTCCCGCCTTAGCCTCCCAAGTAGCTAGGACTACAGGTGCATGCCACTAGGCCCAGCTAATTTTTGTAGTTTTTGTAGAGATGGTTTTTCACCAGATTGCCCAGGATAGTCTTGAACTTCTGGGCTCAAGCAACTCACTGGCTTCGGCCTTCCCAAATGCTGGGATTACAATTATGAGCCACCACACCTGGCCCCTTGGCAACCTGGAATGTTAAATAAATAATATTTCTAAACAGACTGTAATCTGAAACTAGTTCAAACTTGTTCATCCTTTTTTTTTTTCTATAAGATTGTATGATGGACCAATCAATCTGGAAAATTCTTAGGAACTGAATATAAAAGATTTTCAGCAATTATTTCCAGCTCCTTTTGGCCCTCCTCTCAAGGAGATATTCTAGGGGTCTTTAATATTCTTGAGTTTTTCCGATTCCACTCCTACCATCTGTTTGTGAGCTTCACAGGGTCCCAATATTATATGAATAAATTGATAAAGATCAGGGATTCCTGGATCATATGCTCCAATAAGGATTCTGACTTTTTCAGTAAATTTCTAGAGGTTTTCCTTTGGGTTAGGGAAGTCTTTTGCAATGGCTGTAAGCTCAGTTTTAGAACATGGAGTAAAGGTAGTTACAGCAGGCAGGCCTGGCTGATCAGAAGATTTCACTTTGTAAGGCATTTGTTTGACTTCCTTTTTTCCATTATCTTCAGGGTAAAGAGGTAGTTGAGCAAAAGGGTTAGTGGACTTAGAGTATATAGGTAAGGACAAAGTGAATGAATAGTCAGGGTTAATTCAGTCAAGGTACAGTCCTTTTATGTAATGTTCTCAGTTTGTTGCTTAAGCTTTTCATTTGCCTTAGAGAAGGAAGATTTTAGAAAGGCAATTTTTGATTCATTTAATCTAGTAGATGTTTCTGTGTACCAATTGAAAAATGTATCACATTGCTTTTGAGGAGTTTTGGATCCTTTCTTTTTTAATGTGCCCCACAAGTGACCAGTTTTACCTAGGTTAAGACCTTCTTGGCTGGGCACAGTAGCTCACACCTATAATCCCAGCATATTGGGAGGCCAAGGCCAGCAGATCACTTGAGGCCAGGAGTTTGAGACTAGTGTGGCCAACATGGCAAAACCCCATCTCTACTAAAAATACAAAAATTATCTGGGCATGGTAGCACACACCTGTAATCCCAGCTACTTGGGAGGCTGAGGCAGGAGAATATCTTGAACCTGGGAGACAGAGGTTGCAGTGAGCTGACATCACATCACTGCACTCCAGCCTGTGCAACAGAATGAAGTTCTATCTCTAAACAACAACAACAAAACCTTCTTATTGTGGCTACTCTGATACTCTAATTCTAAATTATCTTTGATAAGCTTAATCCATTTTTCTAAAAATATACAAATTCTGGGTCCATAATTCTTATACATAATATTTGTTGGAGTCCCAGAAGGTAGAGTACCAGACTCCTTTGGTTCAGAAAAACCTATGATCAAAAAATACCTTTTCAAGGCCTATCACTGAATTTCGTCCAGTTAATCATTGAATCCAATCTGATTCTGGACCCTGTCTAGTCTAAGAATTGGTCAGATGAAGTCCAGAGAGTTCAAATCACAATCAGTGTAACTCAGTCTACCACTGCCTTCAGTTACAAACAAGAGAGCAGTGAGCACGGTGGATTCCCAGGGCACCTCACCTGGTCACTTAGTTTTACTAGGGATCATCAGAGATCTCCTTTGAATCTCACTTATACATCAAAACTGATAAAAGAAAAACTTTAGACAAAATGAATATAATAATAGAGTTTATTTGAGCAAAGGATAATTCATGAATTATATAGTACTCAGAATAAAAAGATTTTCAGAGTGCTTCACTGCAGCAGCATGGGCAAGGAGCTTTATGTTGAGGGAAGACAAATAAAGTGTGCTTGATTGGTTTAGAGTGGCAAGATCCTAGTCAGAGATTAGATAGCAGTTTCTGATTAGTGAAGTTTCTAGTTTCATTTTACTATTTATACTGGGCTCTGGTTTGCTTCTGTAGGAACCTAAAGCACCAGGACTGTCTCAGTCTAATGGCCTCTCTGTTAGGATTTTTTTTTTAATAGGATTTCAATTTGAATCAGTCTTATGGAGTTCATTCTAATTGTATATGTTAACAATTTCAGTACTGGCTGACTTAGCATGAAAATCTGCCAAAGCATTTCCTTGGTTTTAATGAATTCTTGTTCTGCTTGACATTTGATTAGCAGTTTTATAAAATTAGTTTCTTCATTAGGTTCTAGGAATTCTTACCCAGTACAATAGTATGATCAGATTTTTAGAAATTTCATACAATTTCTAGAACACATACTAATCACACATGTATACAAATATAATGCAAAGGTTTAGTATCACTTATTAGCTGACAATGCTTTTCGTATAGTTTAATATACCAAGTAAGCCCAACTAGTTAACACCTCTCTTTTTATAAGGAGAGAGACAAATCTCTTTGAGAAGTTCCAAGGGCCTGTTGGGAAAGTCCCAAAGTTAATTTGAGATCAAGAAGAGGATTTAAAATTTTATTTGAAGGAGTTTGTCAAAAATATCAAAGCTTTAAACATTTGATTAAAATAGCATTACAGGTTACTATGAAATAATAGTCATTTATTTAGCCAGTGATCATTAAATGTTTCAAAGGCAATCAAGGAAGTTTCGTATTTGTAGGATAAACCTTAAGTTTTTAATAGAGACAACACAAAGCACAGGAAATCATCTTGATAAAGCCCAGAATCTTTGTTTTCTAGGCCAATTACTTAAAACATAAAGAAAAAGTTCTCACCATTTCCTATTAAGAGCAGATCAGTACTCCAAAAACTTGTTTTAGCACAGGAGACCAAATTCTAATTTTGCATCAGTGTACTTTTTATGTTAATGCTCAATTTTTAGAAAACTCATCAATAGTTTCTTTCTACTATTATAGCCAGCTTGATCACACATAAAATTCCTTTCAAAAGATTTCACTTCCAGAAAATTTCTGCAGCCTTCTTATATCCCTCCAGTTATTTGTTCTATACTTTTCCTCTTTCTCATTGTAGAACAACCAGCGAATCTAATTTAGGACAAAAAAATACTCTTGTTTTCCCTTAACAAAAACACATCTTCCAAACCTCATAGCTTCACTTACCAAAAACATATCTCACTTTCCTCACATGGAGAATTGTTTCTCTTATATTGTTTCTAATTTTAATGACCATACCTGTTGATTAGAATTTGTAACTCTTAGTAATGTTAATTTATAGTGAAAATCCAGGAAGTAAAGCAATTTTGAATTTTCGTATATCAACATCTTATGAATATACATTTTATGATTTCTAAAAATATGTGCTTCTTCCTAGAACAATTTTTCATGTTTGCTAACAGACTGAAATATATTTAACCTTCCTATATCATAAAAAAACAAGATGCTGAAAATTATATACTTAAAACTTGTTCAGCAATTACTGTTTCAGTATTTTAACTTACTTAGAAATGACTCAGACATTTCACAAATATCCGTTACTTAATTTAATATAACATACTTCAAAATTTCAGATTTCTGAAAAAGACTTTTTAAACCATGATTGGTTTATTGAAAAACTTTGACCAGGTGCGGTGGCTCATGCCTGTAATCCCAGCACTTTGGGAGACCGAGGTGGGTGGATCACCTGAGGTCAGCAGTTCAAGACCAGCGTGGCCAACATGGTGAAACACGATCTCTGCTGAAAGTACAAAATGTAGCCGGGTGTGGTGGCACATGCCTGTAATCCCAGCTACTTGGGTAGACTGAGGCAGGAGAATCATGTGAACCCAGGAGGCGGTGGTTGCAGTGAGCCGAGATCATATGACTGCACTTCAGCCTTCAGCCTGGGCAACAGAGTGAGACTCTGTCTCAAAAAAAAAAAAAAAAAACTTTGATGCCACATTCACGTAATGTACTTGTTCTTAACAATTATGCTTACATTGCGAATTAAACAAAGCTAGCCTTTGAAGGATTTCATAAAATATCACCCCAAAATTTATATATTGGTATACATATTTTTGGTATATTGATTACTTTCTAGTGCTGAAAGCACTTGAAAACAGCAAAATGCATAGGTTTTCTGAGTGCCCTCCATTTGCCTGAAGAGATCCTACAAAAGGAACTCAATTGCTATTAATTGTCGGAAGATTAACTCTTATCACAGAAGAGGAGGTTGGAGGTCCACCACAGCCAAACAGACCTTATCACAAACCATCATATATTCTTCTAAGGGCCCATTCATCTTTTCAAAAATCATTTAATCTGAGGATATCTTTTTGCTTCACCCCTGACCATCGTGTCCATTCTAGCAGCAGAGTTGAGGCAAGGAACACTCCTGTCCCAGCACATATGCGAACTTGTGTGGTTTAGCTAATTTCTAAGAAGGACATCTCCAAAAGTGAGGGAGGTGCACCAGATAATCTCCAATATCTCATATTCTGTTTTCTTCTCTCTCTCCAGGCATCCTTTTTTTCCCTTTTGCTGTTCTTTGTGTGTGGGATCTACAGCTCTGTTGCATTAAAATAGAAACTTTAGACGAACTAAATTTAACAGTTTAACTGAGCAAGGAACAATTCATGAAGTACATAGCCCTCAGAATCAGAAGAGGTTCAGAAAGCTCCACTCCATAATGTGGACAGAAAATGGAAGTTAAAACATACAGAAACAGCTTGATTGGTTGGGATTTGCATTTGTCTTACTTGACCATGGCCTGATCGGTTGGCCACCTGTGATTGACCGAAGCTTGGCTACTGTGATTGACTGAGACTCAGCTATTTATTATAAAAGTATACTGCTGTGTAGTGAGCTGAGATCGTGCAGCTGCACTCCAGCCTGGGTGACAGAGTGAGACTCCATCTCAAAAAAATAAAAAAATATACTGCTGTGTTAGACTTCCAGTTAATTTCTGTACCAAGTTAGGTTGCAGTTTGTTATTTGTGGGCTCAAATATGGATGCGTGTTCAGTCCAAATTTAGTGTAACACTTGGTAAGGTTTTAAGTCATCCCTTGGTTTTTAGCCTCATATCGCACCTCAATCATCCACACTCTGATTCTACAAGTACCAAATCTTTTTATGTTTTTGTCAGGCAACTTGGCTTTTTTCTGGCCTTTCCCCCTTCTATGTCCATTCTGAGTTTTGACTTCTACTTCTCTTTAACATTTTCTCTATCTGTTCAAAAGAATTTCCAAAATTGTAATGAGAGCTGCCATTCAGAGCATTCAGAGATGATCCTTTCCCTATTCCCTCTTTCTCTCTTTTTATTTTTTTATTTTTATTTTTGGAGACAGAGTTTCCCTCTGTTGCCCATGCTACAACCTCTGCCTCCTGGGTTCAAGCAATTCTCCCACTTCAGCCTCCCAAGTAGCTGAGACTACAGGTGTGTGCCACCATGCCCAGCTAATTTTTGTATTTTTAGTAGAGATGGGGTTTCACCATATTGGCCAGGCTGGTCTCAAACTCCTGACCTCAAATATTCTGCCTGCCTTGGCCTCTCAAAGTTCTGGGATTACAGGCACGAGCCACTCTTTTTTGTGGTAAGTTTTATTATCATTATTATACCTTTCCAATGATTTCAGCACTATTTCTGGACACAAATGAGATAAATACACGCAGGGCTTGGGAAAGTAAGCTGGGGGTGGAGATTGTTGATAAGTCAGAGTGAAAAACAGATAATGTAAATAGAATGTTCCAAAGGAGGTACAGATCTGCAGGGGCTTATAAATTGCTAGAGGAAGATCATCAAAAGAAGAAGGGAGAGTTATGATGAACCACCATAGAACAAATATATAGACTTTTTGTACTGTGGATGTAGATTTGAGAAGGTAAAGTCATTTATTAACTCAACAGATATTTACTGAGTGCCTATCATGTGTAAACTCTACCCTGGCTGCTGATGTTCTGACAACCAACAGGTATGGCTTCTGTCTTTTGTCTGCTCATGACATTGAAGTAAAGTCAGAGACTACTCAAACAAAGAAACCAACCAACAAACAGATACAAGTACAACACAGTAAGTGCTGAAGAGAAGGCAGCAGAAGTTAGAAACAGCTAATTGACCAAACTGAAAGAGAAAATCCTGTACCACATATTCTGCTTAATGTATTGTAGAGTGGATGTCAACTATTTTGAAACTAATCGGGGGTTGAAAAATATTCATTAGAATATAGTTTCTATGATACATCCAATCTAAGATTAATATGAGGTACATAATTCCAAGAATCATGTTTTGGGTATCCCATTATTAGAAATATGAGATGCAGAGCTTTAGAAAAGAGTTAGTTATGGTTAGGATTTATTCCATGGGAAAGACAGTAAACAAGAAGCAATGAAGTATAATTATGCACCAACTGTAACAGCTTAAGGCATGGCCAGTGCTCTGTGTTGGGATGAACTTTAATGTAAAGGTACCTTATAGGGGTTGGGGGCTCAGGTGCCCTTTGATTTAGAGGAACACATATTTCTCAAAGGGTAGACTCTCCTGAAATATTCACAAATAGATCATAACTGCTTATATCTAGGCTTTAAAATAATGGGGTTTTGCCTATCTGTAGACAGGATGTTCTGGGAGGAAGAGATAGCCACACTAACCTTAGGATTTCTCTACCTCTTACAATACCATTACCAACATTTGCAATCTCCTTTATCCTATAATTGGAAAGAGACCACAGAGGACCATAACCATGTCTCCCATCCTCTTCAAATTCTTTCCAGTGGTCAGGAGGATGAAGCCATGAAATAGAAAACATTTACTTCCAGGCACTGCCTTTATTCAATTTTAATAAGAAATGGTTACCAGGCACGCCATCCTGTTATTAATTTCAAATTAAAACTGAGACTATGTATGACCTCTTTAAACAGCTATTTTCCAATTCATTTATTTTGGCTGTAATTATGACTGATTGCTCAATTCTTATTGGAATAGCTATGTGTAGTTTCATTTTAGTTGAAGCTTTTACAGTAATAACTGGGGAATATTTTCTACATAAATGTATAAGATACCTATTTTTTACCTTATAGTTAGAAGATGACAGATTTGAACATCTGATGTACTTCTCCTTACTGCATTGTAAAATTAATTTGTCTTTTCATGTGGCTACATCTAGGCAGTTTCAACAATTTGAACTTTGTTTTATATAAGAAATAAAGGAAAATAATCAGCCATGAAGTAGCTAATTTATTGATATTTTATGTATGTGTGTGTGTCTATACATACACAGTCACATATATAAACATGCTCAGAAGTCAGAATAAAAGTATTTCTTGATAAGACATTAAAAATAAAAAGCCATATCAAGGTGTGTGTCCCATCCCCATTTTAAAAAATCAGACCCCCTGCATTTTCTTTTGCACACTGATACTAGAAAAAAACTTCATTGATTGTTTTTATTATGTTAAAAGTCTCAGCCTTTCTTTTTGACACTGTGTTCTATTTAAGCCCATCCTTTGTCATCTGAAAGAAATCCATTTTAAATATTGTTTTGGAAGCTAGATTTCTGATGCATTCTACTTCTACTAGACCTTATTTTTGTGTGTGTGATGTACTGCACAAAATTGTCTATTGATACGAAGCAGGCATCGGAACGATTTTTCAGCTTTGATCACTAGAATGAATCGATTTTTAACAAACACTCGGTGTGGCAGCAGTTGCTGATGTTGTGTGTCTAACAACTTCATTGAAGGCCTGCATTTGATTTGCTGTTGCTAAGTGCCCTCTTTCAATGAGCTTGTCTGTGAAGACTTCCTCAACTAACTGAAGGTCGTTTATCGGGCTAGAAAATGCTGTTAAATGTTATTTACTGATTAAAATATAATTACAAGCAGTCTCCATTACACAGAATCATCAATTTGCCATTAGTGCTACTTGGTGTAAGCTGTGAAAATGCTAATGAAACTGAAAACTAGCTTTCCAGCTGAACATGCTGATTACACTAAAAAGGTATTTGTTCACTTTGAATGTGCAAGGTTAGTGACAAAATCTACTGTGGTGTTACTTTTTTCTTAGTGCTTACTATTTTTTGTGTTCAGCCAGTAGACTAGATTATAAGGCATTGTTGTCTTCCCAGAAGAACCATGCAATCAAAAGTCTCCAAAACTGTGAGCATTCTAACAATTGGAAACATGAAATTATAACACCACTGACTATTTATGTCTCATGTGTGAGCTGCACCATGGACCAAAATGCTAAGGTAAAGAAATAATTGTTGTCACTGGATTCCCAAAAATAGCAATATAATTGCTTGATCTGCAATGAGATTGTCAGTCCTTCCTCTTTTAATCCTTATTTGATTTCTACAGCCACTTAACAAGCCAAACTGTGTAAAATGTCAATAAAGACAGTCTTTATTTTTTTAAGAATTCTCATTAATATTATTATGAGAATTCATAATAGCTTATTATTAGCTTATTCATCAAACTATTTTACTCCATTATTATAATCTGTTGGGAACTAGGAAGTAATGCATTAGGAGACTTATATGTATAAGTAGTATGAGTGTATATATGTAATATTAACTCTTTGAAGCATGGAGTTTGTTTTCCTAAAAACAAGGTTTAGCCTAGTTTTTAGGTATCTTAGCGTTGTCCTTTTCTTGTTGGATTCCACTAAGAATTTAATGTCCTTTAAATATATTGACAACATGACCCAAGAATATTCATGATTTCCTCTTCTCTTTTAAAATATATACTTTAACTTTTTTCACTAATCTAGAGATTTTCATTTTGACCCAAGACTGACAATTTTAAGAGGATTTTTGACAGCTGTGACTGTCAAGAACAGAACAGAATAAATGATTAAACTGGGTAAATCCAAAAAACCAACTTCCCATAGCAAAATATATATATATATTTCTGGTTTTTAGAAATAAATATGTCAAACGAATATTATTGTATTTGTCCTGAGCCTCCTTTCCTGAGAGGATTGAGTTCTAACTGCTTATCAGCCATTTCACTGCCATGCAAGGATTTAGAAGAGAGAGGAAACAAACATTCTATAGTTTCATAGGCATTGATTAGTATAAAAATTTACTCTCCCATTAAAATAGTTTAAGTTACTAGAAAGAAACGAAGATCATAATGAACTTTGAATTTTATTTTACAGTCAAATTATGAATGGGAATCAGATAATGGCATTTATTTATTTATTTATTTATTTATTTATTTATTTGAGACAGAGTTTCACTCTTGTCTCCCAGGCTAGAGTACAGTGGCGTGATCTCTGCTCACTGCAACCTCCACCTCCCAGGTACAAGCGATTCTCCTGCTTCAGCCTCCCGAGTAGCTGGGATTACAAGCATACATCACCACGCCCAACTAATTTTGTATTTTTAGTAGAGATGGAGTTTCTCCATGTTGGTCAGGCTGGTCTTGAACTCCCAACCTCAGATGATCCTCCTGCCTTGGCCTCCCAAAGTGCTGGGATTATAGGCATGAGCCACTGCACCTGGCCTAATGGCAATTTTTTTTTCTTTTTTTTTCCTTTTCTTTTTTTTTGAGATGGAATCTCGCTCTTCGCACAGGCTGGAGTGCAGTGATGTGATCTCGGCTCACTGCAAGCTCTGCCTCCCGGGTTCATGCCATTCTCCTGCCTCAGCCTCCCAAGTAGCTGGTCACTACAGGCACCCGCCACCATGCCCGGCTAATGTTTTTTTATTTTTATTTTTATTTTTGTATTTTTAGTAGAGACAGGGTTTCACCATGTTAGCCAGGATGGTCTAGAATTCCTGACCTCAAGTGATCTGCCCACCTTGGCCTCCCAAAGTGCTGAGATTACAGGCATGAGCCACCACGCCCAGCTGGTAGTCCCTTTTTTATTCACCAAACCACAGATGGTTATTGATTTGCCACTTACCACTTTTATCACACTGTAGTCTAAAATTAGACACTTCCTTTAAGTTTTTTTATTTCCTTTTTTCTTCTTTGGGAGAGGAAAAATAGTTTGTCCCAATTGTCACATGTTTGAAGACTATCTTTTCTTGAATAATTTTCTCAGAAAACACCAAAAATTTCCATCACTCCTTTAAAATGGCAATTATATCTTACTCTCTGAAGACATGCTAGAATAAAAGATTCCTGACAGCTGATTAGGAAAGTGACATATATTTTGCTTCCTTTCAGATGAAACTTTCTAAAAATATATTTACTTACCAGGGGCAGTGACAGCCTGTCTGGAAAAAATAATTGATATCCTTTCTGATTATTATATAAAGGGAACAATGAAACAAGAAAGACCTTTCTCCTATCTTCAGAGATGAATAAACTGGAAGAAACTCATTGTCATTAAATTAAAATTTTCTTTTAGGCACATCTGGCCACTGACACATTCTTGTATAATGTTAGTAACTCTTTGCCTCATCAGACTTGGTGTAGTATTTTCAAAACATGCATATTCTGCCTTTGAGGTAAGGTAAAAAATATCTGAAATATCTGGAAGTCAGCAAGTTTATATATTACCATATATCCCTGAAATACCGTAGAAGTTAAATATAGTTTGACTTCAATAATCAGATTAATATATACAAGAGTCTTTTGAAAGGATGTTCACTTTTGAATAAAATTTGAGCTGGAATGCTGGTTCTAGTATTCATAAGCTAAATGATCATAAGGAAGTTATTCCTTTTTGAATTTTTACTTTTGACATATGTAAAATAGATAAGGCTATAGTGCTTCCTTCTCTGTAGTCACTCATAAGAAATTTTATAAATATTATTAATTATGATGGGTAGCCTTAAATGTGGTTTCGATACTTATCTTTACAAAGAGCAAGAATAAAAATGGCAACTTCTAAGAAAGGATCTCTCTCTTCTGCTTTAAGAAACAAATTAAACCTGCTTGTTACTAGTAATGATTTATTTTTAAAGGGCTACAACCAAAGATGTTAAAATTGTTCTTTTAAGCACCATTATTTTCACAGAAATATTTACATTAATTTTTAAAGATGTTGCTATAAACCCTCCTTTTTTCTTAGCACTTTAACCCCATCTAGGTCAAACTATTATCTGCAGATGTATTAATGTATATGCTTTCTTGGCTTTTGGACTGCCATCACACCTCAGTGTTTCTCATTTGTAACTTGGTACAGAGAGGTTATTCACTAATCTAGAACTATAACTAATTCATGGCAAACTGGGGAACCAGGGTCTGAGCTACTACTCTGCCAAATTTCATATTTTTAAGGATTATAGAATATCCTTATTTTTATACTAAAACATTCTACTATACATAAATCAGTATGTGGCTGATGCCACAGAGCATAGTCATGGGGCATCTGTGGAAGTCATGCTTTGTTGACCTAATGGAATCTCTGTCTTCAGAGAAGTAAAAACTTGATTGTTTCTGTAGGTTATAAAGTTCCAAGCCATTGCGAGCCACCTGAGAGCATTAATTCCATTATATTGGTTGTTTCCATAGTTAAGGAGTGGCTTGTTAGAGTGCTAACTGTCCATGTCTCTTCCCCAGGCCATTAGGTAATAAATTGGGTATAATATATAATTTTTATGTTTTTTCAATAATGAAAGATATTATGTAAAATTCTCTGCACTCAAATGATCTTCAGCCATCTCATATAATCTCATTTTCTGACCTGTGAAAACTACAAAAGCTCCCAGTTTTTTAGAAGAGACTCCATTTTGCCACTAGGCTTATCACTTTTCTCCTTTTAGAATGTCTGACTTTGGGAAATCATAAATAGGCTTTTTTTGCTTGATTAGATGAGTGTTTTATTAAATTTGACCTTGAGTCCTTTAACTTCTAAATAGCAGTCTAATTTTTAATGAATCTTGAGAGATCAATAGCTTTTCTAAGATTTTATATTGTTTTGCTAATAACTTTTCCACATATATTCTTTATAATCTTGATGGTTAATATTATAAATCATAAATTTATTAAAACAAATACTGACAGTGATTTTTAAGATACAATGGATTAGAATTTCATATTTTTCAGCATATTATAACATAAAATACATTGCTATATTTTGTCACTTGCTTTGCATTATTGTTTGTCTCATTATGAAATTTAGTACTGTTTGTCTCATTTGTGAATTGAGGTAACTGAAGTGAGGAGGTTGACTTGACCAAAGAAAGGTCCTATAACTAGTTAGTGAAAAAACAAAGCAAATATGTGTTAGAATGCCATCTCCACTGTTAAATACTGACAGTAATACATAGTTCCTATTAACAGGGTAATTTGTATCTAGTAGATCAAGCTTTCTTCCTTGACAATTATGCCCTTTATTGTTTCCTGATAACATAAATGGTTCATGCTGCTGACGAATTTTGCAAATAGTATCTGTCCAGCGTACCGAATTTTCAGATTTAGAATCTGCGCCATAGCAGATACAAGCATTCTGTGCTACTACATGAAAAAAGTGTGAATGGGTATTTCTTGAACAATAACAAATTTCAGTTGAAATGTTAGATGAGTATACACAAAAACAATTCTATTTTATCACTTAGACTAGAGCAAATTCTGAAGCATCCATTATATTACCAGTCAAAATTCACTACGTTATTTTATTTCTCCTTTGGGAGAACAATGTAATTTCCATCATTGCAGATTCTCAAAATAAATTATAGTTGAAAAAGCCACAGAGTTTCCAACCAAACTTTCACCAGCCTATTGCATCCCCCTCGTTTTGGTGGAGAATCAAAGAAGAGAAACTGTATTTCCAGTGGAGAAGCCACAATAAAGCCTTTATGTAGAAGCCAAAGTTAAGATGATGCCAACAGGCAGATGGATACCAAGTCTGAATGAGGAAATTCTGAGCCAGGCATCTTGCTGTGGTTGTAATGTAGCCTGGTTGTGCCCTGATTTCCCTGTCCTTATTACTGGGATTGCAGTTACTTATGAATTGAATTCCCACGTAGTTATCTTGCTGTTATTGTAAAATGCCACATGATATTTTGTGCTAAGTCAATAAATGCCTCATGCCAACACTGTGTTTATTTTGGGTTTGTAATCTCTGTGCTTTTACCCTTTTTCTGACATTTTCCAAGTCTCTCTCTGCAAATCAGCTGGCCATGAAGCAGAGCTTCCTTTCAGCAATTGACAGTCTGCTGCTGCAGACCTAACCACCAATTCACACCCCAGGGGACTATCCACCCCAGGAAGAGATTTGCTCTCAGTCCTCTGACACCTCAGTTAGTTTAAAAATTACTCCTAGGATTTAGACTTCTTGCAGGTAATTCTTAGAGAAACATAAAAAGAAATTGGTTGTTTGAAGTGGAGGTTTAAAAATAAAGAAAAGCAATAAAGCAGGATCATTTGAATTGGAAAAATATAGGAGATTTCAAAGAGGTCATTGGATACATTTTCTAATTCATTGACTTTCAAACACTTTTGAGCATGATCCACAATATGAAATACAGTTTACAGCGTTACTTATTATATCCATATATACATGATAATTGAAACCAGTTTTATCAAATACTTACCTAGTATTGTTGTCAAAGTATAATATTAAAAAGTTAAAATATTCTTATAGATGATGCTTATGTTTAAACTTGACTGGATTAAGGGATGCCTAGGTAGCTGGTGAAACATTAGGTCTGGGTCTGTCTGTAAGGGTGCTTCTGGAAGAGATTAGCATTTGAATCAGTAGACTACTCACTAGATTCAAGAATATTTGCTCTCACCAGTGTAGGCAGGCATTATTCAGCCAATCCATTGAGGGAACAGATAGAACAAAAAGGCAGAGAAAGGGTTTATTCTCTCCCTTTCTCTCTCTTCTTCAGTTGGAAGATTCATCTTCTCCTGCCTTTGGACACCAGAGCTCTTAATTCTCAGGCCTTTGGACTCTGGGACTTATACCAGTGCCGCCACCACTTCCCCTGCACTCCTTCATTCTCAAGCCTTTAGCCTTGAAGTGAATTACACTATTGGCTTTTCTGATTCTCTAGCATGTAGCCAACATATTATGGGATTTCTCAGGCTCCATAATCTCATGAGTCAATTCTCATTATAAATATCCTCATACCTATATGTATTCTATTAGTCATATTTCTCTAGAAAACTCTGACTAAACATCATAGAAAAGTAAAATGAACACATCAAGAATTTTATGTAACTTACTAATAAGACATCCAATAGGATTTTAAGATTAAAAGATTATTTGAAGTGCTGGAGTTTATAAACAATTTAATGAAAAGATATTAAGATTACTAGGTTAGATAGAAAACTGATTAATGTACTAAAGGACAATTAACCATAAACTTTAGTGTTATCTATTTACTGGACAGAAATAATTTGCATCTATACTTAATAAAAATTATAATTTAACGTGCACTTTTACTAAATCTGGGATTATTAGTAGTGAGTCAAACTAAGTTCATTTCCCTGAATAATTCTTGGTTGTAACAATAATGGGCCATATGAGCCAGTAACACCCATGGATGATACAGAAAGATATACTGCCCAACTTGTTAACTTCTTTCTTCCAAATTTGGCTAATGTTTTAAATAGAATGTGTTCCGATATTTTCTATTACAGTCTGTTGTATTCTGGTCTATTTCATTTTTCAAAATACTGATACAGCTCACTAAATTATCTTCATAAGCCATAGTAGGTTATGACCCAGCTTAAATGATACTACTACAATATAAAAATATGATGACCCCAAATACTGCCTAAGAGAGGCAAGGTTTTTTTCTCCATGTTAAGAATAAAAAATTAACAAGAAGAAAGAGAAGGGTTGGGGGGGTGGGGAAGAAGAGGTGAAGCAAGGAGAGAAGAGAGCCCCAGCAATCTATCTTCAGGGATGTCAGCATTTTTTAAAGTGATAAGACTTTTTATAAAAGTCATATTTCTTTTCTCTCACAGAGCACAAATTTTGTTTACGTTGCAACTTAGGCTCTTTTTCTCCTAATTAGAGTGGAATTTAGAGAATTTGTAGATATTTGCAGCTATGAGAGAAGATATTATTTAGAACTACTATTTCATTATATAGGTTAGCAAACTGACTCAAAAGTAAGATGACCTGCTTCATCACCCAGAAATTCCATAGGGAAGTCCCAGTGTGTAACTATGTATGAGGAGAGCAGTCCTTGGACTCAGGAAGGTGTGGGCCTCAGTTGTGAGTGAGTCACCAGATAGGAAACTTCAGGCAAAGCCATCATATTTTTGGTCTGAATTACCACATCTCTAAAATGGGACAAAAGCCGCTATTAAGATTAAAAGATGGACTATACATGAATGTTGTTGTAAAACTGAAAATGTAGTTTTAATTATTTCTGTGATTTTTATCCAGTGCATGTTTTCCCATCCCTGGATATCCTGTAATACGTAAAATATAGATGATGGACTGTTTGCATATACTTAGAGTCATTGAGATCATGTGTACAAGGTCTAGGTAAGTCTAGTTAGTTTTATAAGTACATTCTGTCTTCTACATACAGGTCCATATTAAAATATATAAAGATGTGATAGCTATTATTACTAATAGATCATCGCTGTAAAATGCTCTAAAATTTCCAAGTTAAAAAGCACCATTCTGATAAAATGTACTATTATTATATAAGGCTTTCCACCTGTGGAGCTTCTAATTGTGCTTTTCATGCATAAAAAATGCAACTAGAAAAACTGATAAATGGCCAACAGCTACTTCCCTGCTGATTACACAAAATTTCATTATGGTAGAACATTTAACAATTTAATTCTGAGCTGTCTCAGGAATAGCCTGTAAAATGTTTTGCTTAGGTCTCTTTTTAAGCACAGAATCTCAGCTGAAATAAAAGGTGTATTGAGCCTTTGCCATAAGCAAAGTTAAGTCATTAAGTCAGAAAAGATGAGTTTGAAAATGACAGGTAAAGACAGAAGCAATAAATATCACCAAAACATGCCCAAATGTTTTCTTCTCTCATTTTTAGAGTGACAATAGTTATTGAGGTAGAAATGAGGTCGTTTTACTGCAAAGATTACTCTCCTGATTCCTAATTAATATTTTTTTAATTTCCCATAAATATTAGGAAAAATATTCTAGACATATTTGTGCCTTTTACAAAGTGCTTTAGGAAGTTGCTGTAATGGGCTTCTTTAGTTTTCTCTCTTTCAGTGTCTTCCATCTACTCTGATTCTCCAGTTTACATAAAAGAAAAAAGAATATTTAAGTCCTAATGTGTCTATAGTACTTGAAGCTTCAACACTGGGCAGATGCCATTCTCCTGTTTTTTAACTGGAAAAGCAGGCCCCAGACAGATAGCCTTGGGATCTCTATGTGAATGTGGAGGCTGCATCTGCGAACCAGCAACAGTGGAGCCTAGGCTACTATACCAGAGAGTATTTATCCCTAGCTTTGAAGCATAAATCCAAAATGTTTATATGCCATTAAAATATCAGAAATCTTCATTTGGTTTCTCCATTGTGTTACTTGAGTGTACACCATTTTATATGCCACTTCCTGTTGCTACGTTCTGGACATCTTATTCTCTTCCCTTCCAAGAACGTAGGAGAAAGATCAGTTACTTGATTTATACCGGAAAAACTGTCTTCTTTTACTCCTACTGAGATATTCTGACCCTTTGCTGCTAACCCATTCTCAGTCACACTCCTGCTTTCCTCTCTACCTGATGTTCCAGCCACAGAACACACCACACACTTTCCTTCTTGTGTAAATGCAAAGCATTTGGTGTAGGGAAGATCACAGGGTTAGAATCAGCTTAACCTGTGCTTGAGTCCTGTTGCTTACCAGCTGGATAACCTTAACAAGTTTACCATTCCTTGTAGCCTCAGCTTTCTGCTCTGTAGGAGAGATGAAACCTCACAGGACTTGTGGAAATGAGTGAATACTACCCGCAATATTCGTGCTGCTCAAGAGCCCCCTTTGCAGGGCTTTTGAGAAACGTGCTTCCCTATGGCCAGTGCTCCTGGATTTTACACCTCCTTTCCTGTCTCCTCTCTTCTTTTTTGCTATTAAATTAATATCCTGTAGTTGGAAAATTCTATTCAGAGTTTGGGAGAAAAAAAAAGATGAAGAAGGATAAAGTGAAGTGGTAGGAGACTGAGGAAATTTAAACATTCATAATTTTTGTCCTGCTTCATAAATACGTAGTAGCTGTATGGTTACTTTTACCTATAATGTCCTCTTTACCCTTCATTTCCTACAACCACAAATAGCACCATTCTAATCCCATTGAAAGCCTAATCTATATTTTATATCTTTATTAAAATTTTGTTTACCATAGCTGGAAGTAACATCTCTGTCCCCAAACTTCATGGAGTTTTCTTTTTTAAAATTTCACTTTCTATCATGGACAGATAAAACTGTATGTATTTATTATATAAAGCATGACGTTTTGAAATATATACACATTGTAGAATGACTAAATCTAGCTAACTATGTATTATGCATGTAGTTATCATTTTTGTGATGAGAACACTTTACATCTATTCTCTTAGAATTTTAAAGAATATAGTACCTTATTAACGATAGTCACCATGTTGTGCAATTAATTCCTTGAACTTATTCCTCCTGTCTAAGTAAAATTTTGTATCCTACAACCAACGTCTCCCCAGCCTGCCACCCACCTCACCCCTCCCCCTAACCCTTGGTAACCATCATTCTACTCTCTACATCTACGAGGTCAAATTTTTTAGATTCCACATATGAGTGAGATCATGTAGTATTTGTTTTTCTGTGCTTGGTTTATTTCATTTAACATAATGTCCTCCAGGTTCATCCATGTTGTTGCAAATGACAGAATTTCTATTTTAAGGCCGAATAGTATTCCACTGTGTATATGTACCACATTTTCCTTATTCATTCATTGATGGGCACTTCAGTTGATTCCCTATTTGGCTATTATGAATAGTGCTACAATAAACATAAGAGTGCAGATATCTCTTTGGTAGACTGATTTCATTTGGATATATACTCAGCAGGGAATTGCTGGATCATATGATAATATGATAATTATATTTTTAATTTTTTTGAGAAACTTCCATACAGGTTTCCATAATGGTTTTAACTACATTTTCACCAACAATACGTGAGAGTTTCATTTTCTCCACATTCCTGTCAAAACTAATCTTTTGTCTTTTGATAGTAGTCATTTTAACAGGTGTGAAGTGATAACTTACTGTGGTTTTGATTTCTATTTCTCTGATGATTAGCAATGTTAAGCATATTTTCATATACCTCCTGGTTATTTGTATGTCTTCTTTGGAGAAATGTTTATTCAGGACCCTCACCCATTTTTTAATAAAGTTACTTGTTTTCTTTCTGTAGAGTTGTTTGAGTTCCTGATAGATTTTAGATATTAACCACTTATTAGTTGTATAATTTGAAAAAATTTTATTCTATTCTTTGTGTTGTCTCTTTATTAATTGTTTCCTTGGCTATACAGAAGCATTTTAGTTTGAGGTAATTCTCTTTGTTTGTTTTTGCATTTGTTGCCTGTGCTTTTGGGGTCATATCCAAAAAGTCATTGCCCAGACTAATGTCAAAGAGTTTTCTCCCTATATTTTCTTCAAGTAGTTTTGTAGTATCAGGTCTTACTATTACGTCTTTAATCCATTTTGAGTGGATTTTTGTCTCTGCTGTGAGATAAGGGCCTAATTTCATTCTTCTGCATGTGGATATCCAGTTTCCCCAACACTGTTTATTTAAAAGACTGTCCTTTCCCTACTGTGTGTTCTCATGTCCTTTATCAAAAATCGGTTGAGTGTAAATTCATGCATTTCTGGGCTCTTCATTCTGTTCCATTGGTCTATGTGTCAGTTTGTATGCCAGTACCATGCAGTTTGGGTTACTATAGCTTTGCAGTATACTGGAAAATCAGGTAGTGTGAAGCCTCCAGGTTTGTTCTTTGTTGCTTTAGATTGCTCTATTTGGAGTGTTTTGTAGTTCCATACAAATTTTAGAACATGGAGTTTTTAGTTTGTATGTATATATGTATGTTTATGTCTTGATTACTTTTGACATTTTAGGACAGGTCCACATGTATTAAGTTTCTTGTTTGTTTGACTTATAGAACCACCCCTCTCCTGAGTGTTTTGCAACATGAGAATTAGATAAGTGA
This sequence comes from Symphalangus syndactylus, assembly GCF_028878055.3. Taxonomy (NCBI): domain Eukaryota; kingdom Metazoa; phylum Chordata; class Mammalia; order Primates; family Hylobatidae; genus Symphalangus; species Symphalangus syndactylus. The sequence continues at coordinate 70,204,330 of NC_072439.2, forward strand.
TTACATTCAAGTGGTTGAACTCAGGTTTCTAAATAGAAATACTAGAGTTAACTAATTATTACATATGTGCAGCATTCTACCATTGCAGAATATTGCAAAAGGAAATAATTTCTGAAAGATTAATTTTTTTCTTTGGCCCATGTTGACTCTTTTCTTGCCATTAAGGTAGTCTGTTGTGCCAATACTTTTGCAATGAAAGAGGTGATTACTTTTCTTAGATGTTTTCCTGCGTTCACTGATTGGTAGCAATTCCAACAACTGACGACTTGGGCAGAATTCAAACCAGGAACTTTATAGGGAAAACTGTAATACCATCATTGAATTTGTGAGTCCTCTCATCTTGTAGATTGGAAGGTCCAAGGGAAGGTTTTTTTTTTTTTTTTTTCCACACTTCACATGCACTATGTTAAATTAGGACGGACGTCAAAAATCTGACCTTTTCATGGAGTTTTAGAGATGGAATAAAAGGAAGCTAGTAACTGATTTCATTCCAGCTGTATTTCCCACAGCTTGTGGGAATGTTTTATGAGGAGAGTTGTGGATAATGTTTTATGTCATTTGATGAGAATGAATCCACAATAATCTATAGTTTAAAGCAAGATAAATTTTTCTGTTATGGCAACTCGGTCTTGTATTAAAAGCTGACACTTTACCACAGGTCACTCACTGCTTTATTTCTTCAAGACTTTTGGTGAATTGCCCTTGCAAAACACCAAAAGCACATCTGTAAGTTTTAGTTTCTTAATTACTGAAAGGACAATGTGCCCTATATTTAAGGAGAAAAGAGTTATGCTCAGTAAGAAAATGGAGAGAGATATATATATATAATTTTTAAATTAAACTATGATTCAATTATCTAGATTAGCCAATAAATGCCTTTGTATTACTATAACTGCTTCCATTTGCAAATTACAGTTTTGCAAACAAAACTCACTTGCTACTTTTTAAATACCATTAATTTTGGACAAGGAAATTCATATATATGCCCCAAGGGGGAAAAATAGAAAATATGTCTTCCTTTCACTGTCTATCTCTGTCTTAGCATAAATTTGTGATTATTCTCTTAAGAGAAGGCTAAGCATGAATGATTTTCCTTATAACACAAAACATTCTGATTTGTTTTTAATAGTTGGTTCTGATTCCTGACTTCAGTTGTTCTTCCTGACAAACCTCTATTTCCTGATCCCCTTAACTTTCTGTCCTGTAGCTTGACAGGAAAACATTAAAAGACTGATAAAAAACTGCCATACGCCTCTAGCATTCTTTATTTTACCTTCACAGTTACTCAAAACTTACTTGTTGAATGAAAGCTTAATTTTCCTTTTTATGCAAGATTTGGTGTGTGGCAGAAGGCAATAGCCTGGAGGTGGCGGCATACATAGACATCGAGGGGCTGGTGAAACAGTGCCCCAGTCACCAGCAAGCAGGGAGGCACAGGAAGAGAGGCATGAAAACTGCTCTGCCCCTGACTGTATGGGAAACCCCAAGAACATCATCTAGCTGTCCATGACCACTGGATTTGTAAGATCCAAGGGGGCCTGACTCTTCCTTTGTTCTTAGTCTCTTATATCTCATGCATCTGGTACGCCTGACATGGGGACATAGAAGAATGCTATTAATAATGTTGCTATTAATACAAACATTCTCTAAATGCAAAGTGGAATTAAATGATTCCTCTTTTAACCTCTGAAATACTTTAGTGTGATTTAAGAAATACTTTAATTTGAAAGATGAATCTCTTTTGATAAAAGACATGTTCATATAAAAAGAAGACAGGCCACCTGGATAATTAGTACATAATCAAATAGTAAAGTTGCCCTTCTATTTATCTTCAGTATTCAATGGTGTTGCAGTGGCTCATGGTGTAAAATAAAATATTTGTCAATGCAGACACAGAAGGACTTTTAAAATATTCATTTTGGAAATAAAAGGATTTGTAATCAGTACAGCACCCTTTAAAAATCATTGGATAGATGCTTGTATGTTTAGGGAGAAAAGAAATGAGGAACATGAACAGATTTCCTGAGAGAGTTAGAGTGAAGAGTGATTAAGCTCAGAACATAAAATTACCATTTATGATTAGTTCAGTTCAATTAATTCCATCTATCTATCCTTTAATTCATTTATTTAATCAACTGGCATTTAGGCACTGTGCAGTGCCCTGGGGATACAGGGATCAAAGACACCATCAAAGAATTTATAGTCATATGGTGAAGACAGAGATATAATTGAAGTACCTAAAGGCAGCATGATTTTCATGCTAGGGAATTACAGGTGTCTGGGAGCACACAAGGCAGGCAAGTGGTGTAGGGTATAGGTCACAAATTATTTGATAGCCACACAGAAAATGAGAGGGGGAGGCATCCAACAGTGACCAAAACATTGTCCCTACTGAAATAGAAAATGTTTCCTACCCTCAGGGAGCTTGTAGTTCTTAATGATCTTAGTTTTAGTGCATACGTCTGTAAGAAATTTTCTTTGAAGGTATTTTTAGCTCTGAGAGGCTTCAGGAAAGTTTCTAGTAATAAACACTGGGTATTTAATCCTAAGACTCAATTGCTAGTTTGTTCAAAGATTCCTGATTTGAACTACCGTTCCCTTCTGTGAAGAATTTCATCACTATCATGATTTTTGCTCAAAGGTGTATTCAAAAGTCATCTAGACAGAACAACAGGAAAATCCAACTAACTAATGTTAAATTTGGTGACTGTGACATGCTCATAAATTTTTCCATATTATCTGTGAAATACTGTAATCCTGTTTGTCCCAAGAAAACTCTTGCATTCCTGTCTTAATTAAATCTCTCAAACCAAGCAGGTTTCTGCAGGATACAATCCATTCATTCAGGTGTGAAAGGCCGGAACTATTTACATATATACAGCCCCGATAGCTGTGTCTGGGATAAAGTAAATTTATTTCTGAGTTGTCTGGGTTCTGCAGATATTGCAAATACAATTGTATATTCAAGCTTTCTCCTAAAAGACTCATTTTAGGGCAGTTCTGAAAAATACTGGAAATATGAAAATAGATTTTAAGCTCTTGGGGCGAAGATCATGTTTTCATTTTGGTTCTCTTTACTGCTCTGAAAGTGCTGTGTGTGCCTATAGCACTTTATAAATATGTAAATAAAAATAAAATAATTAGCTGAACTAGAGTAAAGAAGAGAGACTCTTATATAATAGAAGAACATTTATGTGAGGAAAATAACAGAATTTCAGAAAATGCAGCCATTGGGAAAAGAGTGTTTTGGATTATATACCTCTAGGTTTATTTTCTTAATGTTCATTACAATGGGAATAATATTTGCTTGATGTTACAGCAATGGCCTGAGATGAAAGAGGCTACCAGCCCACCAGTAATCCAATACATGGCAAGTAGAGTAATTATAGTACTGAGCCACCTTATCAGTCACTAGTAGTGGGGAAATAGCAGATACTAGGGAAGGCAAAGGAATAAAGAAGCAGAATTCAGAGAGGGATAAAACAGACACATGATAGAGCTTAGCATATTGAGGAGACTGTCCCATGGACACTGCCTCTCAGAGGAAATGTGATGCAAGAGAGTTCTGGGAATTTCTTTAAAAGTAAAAAGTATGACAGTATTAAAGGCAAATCATAGAGATAACCATGCTGATGAAAAGAAAGATAAGGAAACCATAGGAGTCCACCATCTGTAAGGTATAGTCTGTTTTTAATATCTGAAATGCAAAAAGCAATTATCTGTTGAACAAGGGCAGATCTGCAAGGACGAGAGGAAGAGAACAGCAGAAGCCTGCGGGGCAGTCAGAAGGCCAAGACACAAAATGAGTTCCAATTAGAGCAGGTCACCAAGGAGAAGGAGAAAACCTTTTAAAACACATTTTAAACAAGAGCAAGGCAAAAGGAAATGCAGGCTCCCCAGTTAATAAGAAAGGGAAACAACGATAAAGAGAAGTCTTAGGTTTTATATGTATGTATTTATTTTTAGATTATAGGCAAGAAAAAAAATCTATAAGCAATTGAATATAACCCACAAATAAAGGCTCAAAAATAGTTACTGAAGGAAAGATCAAGCAATTAAAACTTTACTCATCTAAGTTCAATAGAGAGATTGCCTGTAGTGATAAATAAAATGGATAAGAATATACTTCAGAAGACTCTACTTTTTCCTAACTGTGACTGAGTTGCAGGGGGTTGGACAAAATTACCCAAACCAGAGACTTCACAGGCTTTTTGGGCTTCCTCACCCTCTATATAAAATTGCTAGAAATGAATTCATTGTATCTAATTTTAAATATAAGAGCTGTTGGAAATAATATTTTAAAAACATATCTTCATGCTTAGAAACTGGACCATTTCTTCCCAGCTCAAGCAATGATGTATAGATTAGTAATGAACACTGGTTTGTCAGTTGAAAATTAGGTGAAATAACTCAATTTCTTCTTAGAAAATTCCTAAACTTCAAGCTACGTTCATGTCTGTGTTTACATTTTCCTTATATTATTTTCAATTAGGGTAATATAAAAAATAAGGCCAGTAATGTTGTTTTATATCTAGAAATATATATATGTATAAGGGATAGATGGTCCCATCTATCCTAGTCCCTTCAGAATTAACTCATTTCAGTCAACATTTCTTATGTGTCTCATACGGATGTGTAACCAGTTTATTGAGCAGTTGAACTCAGTGGGATAGTAATATGAAATGGTTTTGTTTCTCCTTAAACCACACTTTGTGTCTCTGTAGCCTCTTAATTGTGAGAAGTAGAAGGAAATGGTATTAATAGTGAGGACCTGAGCCACCTGCTTCTACCACGTGCTGGTTGCATGACCTCAGAAAAGTTACTTAACCTTTTGTGTATCATTCCACATCTCTAAAATGGGAATGATAGTACTTACTTTAAAGGGCTGTTGTAAAGTTGCAATAAATTACTCTATTTAAATCAATTAAAACAATGCCTCATATATAGTAAGCACTCAGTAAGTATTAGCTATGTGTGATCTCAGTCAATTTCTATATTTTTCCAGTCCCTGCTCAGTTTTTGAATACTTGCCTCAATCTCATTTAAAACTCTCATCTTGTCTCTTCTCTTCTCCCTAGTTTAGTTTTGACCCTAGACTTGAGGGAACTGCTTTAAAGAAGAAAGTGCGGCCTGGTGCAGTGGCTCCTGCCTGTAATCCCAGCACTTTGGGGGAGCGAGGTGGGTGGATCACCTGACGTCAGGAGTTCGAGACCACCCTGGCCAACTTGGTGAAGCCCCGTCTTTACTAAAAATTCAAAAATTATCTGGGCATGGTGGCAGACACCTGTAATCCCAGCTACTCAGGAGGCTGAGGCAGGAGAATTGCTTGAACCCAGGAACCGAGATCGTGCCACTTCACTCCAGCCTGGGCGACAGAGTGAGACTCCGTCTCAAAAATAAATTAATGAATTAGTTTAGTTCAATAAAGAAGAAAGTGAGTTCTCTTTCAATCCTCTTTGAAGTTCTGATTCTTCTGGTATTGAGATAGACATTTAGAACCTGTGGGAAAAAGGCAAGAGTCCTGTGAGGAGGCCAGATTTGGGGCTTCTGCCACATAGATATGATGGACACCATAGTTAGTAGTAGGAGAAGCAGGCATTATGTGGTAGGAGCCTCTCCCCTGGCTTTTCATGTATTTTGGAGATTACTGTGAGAATTCCTCAAAGCATAGTTCCTTGACATAGATTCTGGCTTCTGCTAGACAATTTTGACTCTCACATTTCCCTTAATTCCTGCTAAGTGGTGAACTCTGTTGATGGGGTTCTCTCAACTGCCACCCCGCAGTGTTGGGGAGGCACTGACAAGACAGCCAGGATGCTATTTTCTGGAAGTCTCTCAGCTCCCACAGTATTGCCCTATAAAATGGTAGAAATGCAGGCTACTTCACCCTAGCCTTAGCCTTCTGGTTATACAGATTGGGATGACCAGTGTAGCAGTGCTAACGTGACACCCTTTTAATAAGCTCTGGCCCTCATCGTTGGCAGGTCTTTCCAGAACACAGAATACTTGATGTCTATTTGGCCTCAGCATTTGGGGTTTGTCATAGATTCCAGGACAACAGGAAAAGTTCCCCATCAACTTGTCATACATATTATGGCCAAAGCCTTGTAGCCTTTCAACTTGAGATTCTCTCAATGTTCCATTTTCCCATGTTTTGATCAGTAAGAACAATCCTTATTTGGGTATTACGTATCTGATTTATCTCCTCTTTCTATCTGTCTGCCTTTCAGTCTCATATATGGAACTCGTTTTTAATTATTGACATCTTGGGAATTCCCACAGTGAACAGGTGTTGCAGAATGACTTATGTGGAAAATGTCAAAGATTACAGTCTATTACAGTTTTTCCAGCCTTCACATATGGTTTGACTCCATTAAACATTCTTTAATGGTGAATGTTTTAAAAAGAAAACAATTTTTTTTTGGTTTATGGGCAAAGAGTAAGATTAAGAAGATTCCAATCACTGGCTCCCCATTCCTGTACTCCTGGCAGCAGGTCTCCTCTCATAATATTTGAGTACTGTGGATGAATGTGGTGGAATAGAATATAATGAAATTGACTCCTCCTGTATCACTGCTTGGCTCTTTGCATCTAATTTTCTATATTTATAGGAGAGATGGAATAAACAGTAGGTTTGGACCCCAGGTCATAACATTAATGGCAGAAATGTAATATTACCTGTGACATCTCAGGAAACAGGACATAGACTTTTTATAAGATGTATCTCCAGACTTTGGTGGTGTTGGGTAGAGCCAACTTTTCACTGGGTCCTTCCCCAAGACTGTTATCCTTGAAACAGGATGTTTTTATCCTGACTTAATGACTTTATTCCAAGAGTCACGTGGAGGAAAGAAGGTCTGATATTGTGTCATATGTTTAATGATTTAGAACTCTAAGAATATAGCCTTAGTTTATTCCTTCCTTAAAAAAAAAAAAAAAAAAAAAAAAAAAGCAAAGGGAAAATACCCATAAAGGAAATTTATCTAATACAGACTGAGAATTGCTTAAAGTTTTGTATCATAGCCGCCAAGTTTTGGTAATCAAATAGAAAAGTGTAAGAAGTCTTTTCAGTAAGACACTGCCATTTCTCTGGGTGTACATCCCTTATCAGCTCATTACACCAACTTTTCCTTTGATGTTGTGTGGTAGTCCCTTCCCAACTTAAGTCTGGTGTGAGAAAATTGGGAAATAGCACTTCAATCCTGGAGGACTGATTTCATTAAAGATTTTATTATATATTGGTGATCCAGCCTTTCTGTCTTAAGTATGGCTCTGAGATGACATTGATGAAATTGCTTCTGTCATTAGAAGTCAGGTCTAGCACAGTTGCAACACCCAGAGGCACAGGAGTGCTGGGTCATGTCAAGAGAACACAGATTAAGAATTGAAATTCTTGGGTTCCACCAGTTCAGAAAACCACTCAGTCTCTCTGGGCTTCAGCCCAAAATGTAATTCAGCAGTTGTTTTCTGTAGCTATTACTTAAGGTGGGCCTCAGTCCAAGTTGGTCCCGTATTTTGTCACCGAGGCTCGCAAATAAAATCCGTAATACTTTACTAATAGTTAATAGTTATAGAATATTTACTACGCCCTAGGCATTGTGCTAAATGCTTCATTATCTCATTTAATGCTCACAATGACTCTTTGAGGTAATATTTTTCATATGAAAAAACTGGATGCTATAGCAAATAAGTGTCCTCCTCAAAGCCTGGAAGTGTGTAAATGATAGGATCAGGACTTGAATCCAAATCTTTCTGGATTCTGAGTCCACAGTTTTAACCACATTGATAATATTGCTGTTGAAACTATTTGAGCTGTGTTCTTTTATTCTTTTTTTCAACTAGATCATTTATTAGAGAGTGACATGATAAAGTTGACAGGTTTATAGATTTACCTTGCCAAATAATATTTTTTGACTGTGTCTCTCTGATACTCCAGTAAATCTTCATGTTAGATTTGAATGCTATTCACATATCTCTCTGATACTCCAGTAAATCTTCATGTTAGATTTGAATGCTATTCACATATCAGAGTTTCATGTTCTCGCCTAGAACAAATTATCAAACTTATAGATGATATCAGTAGTTTAACTTATTCAGTTTCTATTGTTCTTCCATTTGAGCTCAGTTCTGTTGCTTTAGTTCTGTTTCTGCTGCCATTTTCTATTTTCTGCTCTAGAGGCCTAAGACTTGATCTGTTTATCTTTGTTCATTGTAGTTGATTTAATTGCCAAACTTTTATTCAGTGCCTCTGTCAGTTAGTGTTGTAAACCTTAAGGACACCTTGTTAACAAGTGATTTAAGATTACTACCTGAAGTGGTTTTTATCTGTTGTTAGTGGGGTAATATCAAATGGAATTAAAATTCAGAGAAACTGCCAACTTATCTTTCAAGGAAATGGTTTAAACCTTTTCTTAACCTGGAATAAGTGTAGTTGATACTACTATTAATAGCAAGTGGTGCTATTGACTGTTACTCTACCATGTGGCAAGTGGTTAATGTGGAATATTCTATCAAAGATGCTGTTACACTAGCACTTCTCCTTTTCCTATGGTTCTGCCCTTATTTGTGATACAACAGCAGCTTCATTACAAAAGAAGAATCACATAAACCAGGAATGGTTTAAACAAATCAGAGAAAAAATGAAGGAAGAAAAAGAGAAGAATTCTTTTTGTAAGCAGAACCTCAGCTGGCTAGAAATAACTATATACTTCTTCTCTTTCTAGCCCTCCCCAAATTCTTGAGGGAATCTTAAACCTTGGGGCCATACAGACTAGGTTTGGGCTAATCCAGATCTAATATCTAGGCACTTGGCCTTAGGCTATTCCTGCCATCATTTTGCAGCAGGAAATTTCTGGAATTGATTCAGATTTGGGCATGGCGGGGGGGATTACTGTGTGCCTAACTAACAACTGCATAGAATATGTACATTATCCTTTTCTTAGGGCATGTTTGTTAGAGCACATTTACAAAATAAGATGAGAGCAGGTGCCATCAAAAGGCAGGGACACTAAGTGGGAGGTATGTTTGGGAAAAGTGGCTAAAGAATTGTCTTTCTGGCAGCATATCCCAGAACTTTGAATATATTACTGTGTAAAGGGAATATCTTAGAGACAGGTTAGTGAGTGCTGTGGTCTAAATGTTTGTGTCCTCCCCAGATTCATATGTTGAAATCCTAATCCCCAAGTTGTTAGTATTAAGAGATGGGGTCTTTTAGGAGGTGATTGGGTGATTAGGGTTCTGCCCTCATTAATGGAATTAATGCCCTAGTAAAAGAGGTCCCAGGAGCTGCCATGCCCCTCTTACACAGCAAGAAGGTACCATTTATGAATCAGAAAACAAGCTGGTTGCTTGATCTGGGACTTCCCAGCTTCCAGAATTGTGAGAAATAAATATCTGTTCTTATAAGCTACCCAGTTTATGGCATTTTGTTATAGTAACCCAAATGGACTAAGACAGGGAATATGTGCTTTCATAATATTTGATCACCAACATCGTCTTCAGAAAGCAACCATAGAAATGAGTATTCCTAGGAATACTCTGTGGAAAAGAAATATTATTGTAGAAACAGATATTTAAATGGCTCCCACCTACTTCAGCCTGGAATGTCATATTCCCTCTGTCAGTATAGATTCTTAACAAATAGTTTTCATGTATTTCTGGTGGAGCATGATTTTTACAACCATTTTATAAAACAAGTTGGCAGTGTGCATAATGAATCATGAAAGTCTTCATACCCTTTAACCCAGTAATTTCACCTTGGAAAATATATCCTAAAGAAAGAATCTAAAATAGAGAACATGACAATTTTTAGTGTAGCATTTTAAACAACATATTATGGTATTAGAAACAACTTAAATGCCCAAAGAAAAGTAAGAAAATTGTACTATACTAAATATGAATTATAATATAGTCTTAAAATGATGATCATAATGACTGTGACAACATGAAATTCCTTACAGAAAGTCAGTTAAAATACCAGGATATATAATTACATACACACAATGCATTTGTAAAAGAAGCAAAGGAAAATTTTACCGTTAAAGATACATAAAATATGTATAGTGATTATGTTTTTAATAGGCTGATAGATTTATGTCTGGGTTTTCCTCCCTGTATTTTCTAATATTTTAAAACTTTCTTTCTGCTTCTAATTTTGACTCTGAATGAGCTAGATTTTTAATTTTACTCAGGTTATGCAGTGTCCATCTTTTTACCCAATGCAGGCAGCTTTCCTCTGAGGAGTAAAAGAATTCCTCCAAAAGGCTAAAGATGGCCTAGGCCTTCACTGTTAGAATGGGGAAATATTAGTGTACACTTTCAAATATTTGTGAAATCTACATTCATGGTTCACAGCACTCTGCTTTTGGTGCTCTCCATGAGTCATCAGGTAATAAATTGAAAAATGAAGAGAAGCTGACACAAACATTTCTGTTTTATTTTATTCACATGAGCTCTTTTTTTAAAAAATCAACACAGATGAGCTCTTTGCTGTCTAAAGTTATTTAACACAGACTTTTTAACATCTTATTGAAATGAAAGGAGAAAAATCAGTGATAAACATCCGGTAGATGGGACATGTTTGATTTCGATTTGCACCAAATTTTTAGTTATTAAATCCATTATGAAGCTCTCTACCATTTGCTTAAATTTCTCATTCTTGGTTGCTGAACAAGTGCCTCTGAGCTTTTTGATAATTACTGACAACTTTTTTCCATAGTATATGACTTGTTATTTAAAGATGCACCAGAGAAGAAATTTTCAAAATACATCCACAATAAATTTGACATCAGAAAGTGTCTTTATTGGTTTGACTGTTGAAACAGTAAAAGAACAGGAATGAATCATTTTATAGTAACACAAGGCCCTTTCTCTCTCTTCTCTTGGCTTGCGGCCCTGGGAATATTTCCTTATATTAGATCCTTTTCATTCTTCCAAAGAAAATTGAGGTACTAGTTACTAATGTACTTTGGTTATACATTTTCCCTCTGTTCATATGAAATTTTCTTCAGCAATTTGGAAGTGACCTTGGCTGTATTTTGTAATTCTGAAATCACCTTGGGGAATATTTAAAGGTAGAACAAATTCAATGGAACCTACATGTAGAGAAATGGGGTATACTCAAGTATGGTATAGAATATGTTTAACTGCAAATAACCAGCAGAAGCTTAAACAATTAGCAGTTTATTTGTTTCCCATTACAAGTGGTTTTGGGGGAGGTAGACATGCAGGGCTTGAAAAATGACTCAATAATGCCTCCAGGTGCCCAGGCTCTTTTAACTTTCCCACTCCAGGATCCGTAGAATGTTCATTTCATATCATACTTTTCGTCTATGATTTCAAAATGGCTTATGCACCTCCACACATCACATCTATATCTACAAAAGATGAAGCAGGAAGGAGGATGGCCCAATGCCTGTCTTAGGAGATGTCCCCAGAAATCTTATAAAGACTTCTGTTTAGATTCCATAAGTTGGCACCATTTCACATGGCCACTGCTAGCTGCAAAAAAACCTTTCAGGGCTCTGTAGAATAAAAAAGCAGACAGGGATCTGGGCGTGGTGGCTCACGCCTGTAATCCCAGCACTTTGGGAGGCCAAGACGGGCGGATCACAAGGTCAGGAGATCAAGACCATCCTGGCTAACACGTGAAACCCCGTCTCTACTAAAAATACAAAAACAAAATTAGCCGGGCATGGTGGCAGACGCCTGCAGTCCTAGCTACTTGGGAGGCTGAGGCAGGAGAATGGTGTGAACCCGGGAGGCGGAGCTTGCAGTGAGCCGAGATCCTGCCACTGCACTCCAGCCTGGGCGACAGAGCAAGACTGCAAGACTCTGTCAAAAAAAAAAAAAAAAAACAGACAGCGGATGGGAATGGTTGTCAATAGATTCTGTCTCCAGTAACTGCCTCCCAAACAAAATTAGATGTTTCAGTGGTCAGATACTTAAAATTCTGAACTTTGTTCTCATCCATCATGTGTGTTACCCAGTTTTCAACAAAATTGTGGCAGGGAGAGGAAGCAGCCAGAGCAAAGGAACTGCTACCAGCTCCAGCCTGATGCGTTCATAGTTGATAAAACTAAAGGATGAGAAAGTAAAATTAGGAGAATAATCCTACAGAAGAATTCAAGACATAGGTTAGCCTGGGTTCATTTAAAATAGACATAAGAAGTTTCTTATCTTTACACTAGAGTACAATAAAGGAGTGTAACAGTAGCCTCTGAGTTTTCAAGAAGAGGGAAATTATGTTCAGTATTTTTTCTAATAAAGAGGAGATAGAAAGATTTATCTTCTATGTTTTCGTAGTTAAAAATGTGACATTATGTAAAAATGCAAACTGATAGGCCATCTGGACAACTTTACACTAGAGAAGAGCTTCTGAGACTTAGATTTTACAAGACTCCACCTTCTTTTTTTTTTAACAAGGAAACAAATATGTGAATGTACTGGAAAAAATTCATCTGTGTTCACCATCATTTTATACAGAAGGTCATTTTAGTACTCAAAAGAATTAACCATACAATTTTAAAATTAAAAGTCTTTCAGTTGAGGAAAAGTTAAACTTTATGAAAAAAATCATATTTTTTCTTTTTTTTTTCCCATTATGGTGCAAATGCATGCAAAAACTTGGTCACAGATCAGCACCAGCCCAGGGATGAATGTTGAGAGACTGCCGTAAAGGATTTTGAATATCTGGGATTTGGTTTTTTTTGTTTGTTTGTTTTTATCTTTTCCAAGCATAGATGCCATTCCTATTTGCTTAGTAGCTGTTGTGTGTTACCAGCCCACTGTCAGTTACATACATGATGTGATTTGTTGTGTGTGGTGTTTCTCCTCTGTTGTCTGCAATAATTGTCTTGTTTTTGGGTTAAGGTTGGGATGGCAGACACTATGTATATGCTATCATTGACTCCATCCTATGCCAATGTCAAACTATTCACAGAATTTTTACTGTTAAGACTAAAACTGATACCAGATCCTGTCTCAGCACAACGTTTAGGAACACCGCATCCAATCCATCAAAGCTGGCACATAAAATCCCTCTGTTCTTCTTGAGTTAGATATTATTCCCAGAAGGTCTTCATGAAAATATGCTTGTTATGTGAAAGGGGAAACTTATTGACACATCAGTTCAGAATAACCAGGTTGTTACATGGCAAAGAGAGGAGTACCAATGGAATAAAATAGAAATCAATTATCGTTTAAAGCCCTTCAAAGAGCCACCTGAAGGCAACTTCTGAGTGGAGGTGAGAATACTATCAAATGCATTGGCATTGAGCTCATGCAGCTCTGCAGCTCAGATGCTCCCAGTGGTTTCTCATGCACTCATCAAATTTAGTGGAGCCTTCTCAATCTGGATTTCCACCAAATATACTGGACATACTTCAGCAAATCTGTCATTGATCCCAGATGTTGATGCATTTCCATCTCTGGGCTTTGATGCTTAAGTGTTCTAGGTAGGTCATTGCGTATCAGTACAACTGTTAGGAGAATATTGTGGAAATCCGTCTCTTAAGCACCATCTCTTCCATGAGTTCTTTCCAGAAATCTTTGCTTTTTTCCTCCCTCCTAAATAATGTCATAAAATAGCCTTTCCTATGCTTCCGTAAGGAGCATTCTCAGGATTAGAACTAACCACAGTGTTAAATAGAACAACATGGAAGTGTTCAAACTGTGGTAGGACAGAGTCTAAAATATATATTTATTGTAATCATAATTTTACTTAAATCTATTTAAGTAAAAAATATATATGTAAGGACATTAGGAACATGAAAAATAGTTACCCATAATCTCAACAAACAAATGCATTGACATTTTGTTGCATTTCTTTCCTGACTCTTTTTTTTGGAGTGAGGAGAGTTCTGTATATTGTTATATATTTATATTTCACCCACACAACAAGTACTTATTGTGTGAGTGCTATATGCTGTGTGCTAGGCACACTGTTCTAGACAAATACAGAAACATGTTTGTTTTCATGTAATGTGATTTTATATTCATATACATGCATATGTGTGAGGTTTCATAGTTTCCAAAACATCATTCAATATTAATGTACTCAAGTTTATACAATATTGATGGATTGGATGTGGCCTTCCTGAATGTTGTGCTGAGACAGGATCTGGTATCATTTTTTAGCCTTAACAGTAAAAATTCTTGTGAATAGTTTGACATTGGCATAGGATGGAGTCAGTGATGCCTATGTATAGTGTCTGCTACCTCAAACTTAAACTAAAAGCAAGCTATTTGTGTTGTTATTAATTTTTCAATTAATAGATGGTACATATGTTTCTCACAGCATTTGATTCATGTTGACACATTTCTTTCCAATACATTAGATACTTTTTTTTTTTTTTTTTGAGACGGAGTCTCCCTCTGTTGCACATGCTGGAGTGCAGTGGCACGATCTCGGCTAACTGCAAGCTCCACCTCCCAGGTTCATGCCATTCTCCTGCCTCAGCCTCCCGAGTAGCTGGGACTGCAGGCGTCCGCCACCACGCCCGGCTAATTTTTTGTATTTTTAGTAGATACGGGGTTTCACCATGTTAGCCAGGATGGTCTCAATCTCCTGACCTCACGATCCGCCCACCTCGGCCTCCCAAAGTGCTGGGATTGCAGGCATGAGCCACCATGCCTGGCCTAGATACATATTTTACCTCTATTAGCGATACCTGACAAAACAAAGATGGCTTCATTGTACCTTATCTTATATTTTAAATTAACTCACATTTTATAGGGTAAAAACATGCTACACAATCATTGTATTGATTTGCTTTTGTTTGATTTCTAATAAGGATGATGTTTTTAAAATATTGACTAGTTGGAAATTGCCAACATTTATGGATTTAAATTACCCCTTTCTAGAATGTTCTTATTTAGTCATTCTCCCATTAATAATTGTGTTCTCGTTAACAATGATGGCAATCTGTTATTTTTACATATTTTAAAACATTGCAGCTCATTCTTTCATTTTATCTATGTTTTTATAACATGCAAAAGCTTAAAAAACAATTTATGAGCACTGCTTGTCCTCTTTGTGATTTTTCTCGTACTTCTACAGTAATTATAAAAACTCTTCTTCTCTTCAGAGATTTGATGAATATCCAATTTCAGTTTTTCAATACTTTGTTTTAAAAAAATATTTTAGTGGCCGGGCGCGGTGGCTTACACTTTTAATCCCAGCACTTTGGGAGGCCGAGGCGGGCGGATCACGAGGTCAGGAGATCGAGACCATGGTGAAACCCCGTCTCTACTAAAAATACAAAAAAATTAGCCAGGCATGGTGGCGGGTGCCTGTAGTCCCAGCTACTCGGAGAGGCTGAGGCAGGAGAATGGCGTGAACCCAGGAGGCGGAGCTTGCAGTGAGCCGAGATTGCGCCACTGCACTCCAGCCTGGGCGACAGAGCGAGACTCCGTCTCAACAACAACAACAACGACAAAAAATATTTTAGTCCACCCAAATCTGTTTTGGTAAATGATGTGAGGTGAGGCTCTAAATGGTTTTTCCCTCAAATTACTAATTATTTATTCAAATAAAATTTATTGAATAATTGATCATCCCCTGTGATTTGTGATGTACTATCTAGGATTTAAATTTTACAGAGAGTACACTACACTCTCTCTGGTCAAAAGAACCAGTTTAAAATCTAAAAATCAAAACACTTCTTAAAAATGCAAAATATTGTGATACTCATGTCTAATTCAGGGTATACATGGCAGATATTTTGAAATAACTCTCCAAGTAAAGAAAAACATTAAAATCACTATTGTACCAATTTCATAATATGCTTTCAATGTCTCCTTTGTAGACAGAAACTTTAGACCACCGTACAAATGACAGGTTAGCTTCAGTTGTGCAAGATAGTTTTCAGCAACATTATGGAGTCATACTATAGGCATGAATTATTAGCACAAATATTAGTTAAATAGCTTGAAGGATGTTAATAGTAATATTATTGGTAATAGTGTAAAAATAAACTAAGCTTCATAAAGAGGAAACTCTCTCTAAAAACCAAGCATTACATAACAATTATTAAAACTGATTTTAGAATGTCCATAACCTGAAAATATTCATAGAATATTATTAAGTTAAAACATAAAGTAGTTCATAAAAGAGAAGGTACAGTATGACCTCATATTGGTAAGACAATAAATATATAGTGTTTTATGCTCAAATGTTATTTTTGCTATGTAAATTAGAGGAAAAATACTTGAAAGATCTCTAACATATCATTATGAAGATCACCTAATTTTCTTAATGTGGATATAGTATATATCTACATAAACACACCAGGATTAAGTAGCTGCCCGTAGTAGTTCTTACCTTGATTCTAATTTCTAACTATACATAGACAATTTGCATTAGGGGAAATTACTTTGAAGAGGTTGGATCAACAGCATAAAAATACCAGATTTTACTTTCTTAGGATACTGGGTTTTTGTTCAAACAGTAAAGTGAAACTCTGGTACCAAACGCAAGCCTGTCTTCCTTTGCCTGTGCCATTAACAAAATTTTGTGATAAACTTTCAGGAAGCACTCAGCATCCTCTCAAACACACCCCAAAACACTATACCATTCATTTCTAAGCTAAGCAGAAGAAAGGCAAAAAGTGCATCCCAATACAAAAACCTCCGGGTAAATGGTTATGTTGAAGTATCCATGCAGAATCTCTTGTTGGGTTTTTTGCCTTGTTCTTAATGTACTTCATGGCCACTGTCTGGAGTTACGGATCAACTGATGGCCACAGGAACAAGACACTCAGTATAATTTGTTTGGCCTTCTTTAAAAATTCTTCCCTCATAAAAACTGTATTTAGTGTGATTCTGCTATTTTTGTCATTTTGTATTTGCTAACCACTAGAGACATTGATAGTATTCTATTATGCCAGGTAAAATATCCTGCTCTTAGAGCAAAGTGTTTTAAGATAGTGGTGGATTAACAATGCAAAAGAAAAAATGACTAATAAGGCTCTGGAGTTCTCTAGAGATACTAAATTTTCCTGTGGAAAGAGCCCTCACGAATGTGACAAAGAGAATGCATATTTTATTTGGGGGATGTAGGAAATCTTTTTGCCCAGAAAGCTAGTTTTTACCCACTGAATAATACAAAACATGACTAAAAAGTAATCTGGGAAATCCCACAAGCCACATGTGACAATCAGTTTCATCACGTTATAGTCACATCTCATATTCCCTTTATCTCATTCTGTGCCAATCTCAGAAAGGGCCACTGGAATTGGAAACAATAATTGAAGCTTTGAATTCAATGCCAAATAGTAATGTTAATATTCCATTTTGTTAGCATGATAGATAAGGGTGATGGTGGGGGGTGAGGAAAGCTTATATTTTTGTGAAGTGTATGGAAAACTAGCATGAAAGGAAGGACTGTTACGGTGAAGATGGAATGGAAAAAAAAGAATAGTGTTTCATTTTAAGTGTTGGATTTACACATAAGTGATATTAAAAGTATTTAATATTGCATACAGCACAGAAAATCTACAAATTTAGAGTAGGTGCCAGAGCTGCCAGCGTCTTCAAGGTCCTCTGCTACTAGGCATTAACATGCCAAAGGTGGACTGGGAGAGGTCTGGGAAGTTCTGGACAGCGGGTGAGAGCAGACCTGAAGGTGGGGGCTACTCAGGGATCTCAGGACAGAGACTATTTTCCAGTCAGTATAAAAACATATCAGTATTTTAACAACTGGAATGCATAGAAAAAGCTAAAGTTATTTCAGAGAATTTATTTGGGGTGTTGTGCCCAGGATTTCAGATTCCCAAGTATTGTTCAGAGCTTAGAATCCAAATGTTTTTAATTTTGAGAGAGTTCTTCCAGGAATTTCTTGCTGTCCCTTTTTTTGTGAGTCCCAGGATCCTCGGACTGACCTTTTGGCTGACTTTGGTTGCACATGCTTCCCGGTGCAAGTTCTAAGAGTGGCAATTTCCATTGGCCTGTTGAAATGATTAACAAGATCATTTTCGTCTTGCTCCTGGTAGAAATAACTGTCAAGATAGTTACCTTGTCCTACGACTGCTGGCCTCCTCTGAATCCCTCCTCTAATGCTGATGGCTTCTACCCACAGCCACCTATCAGTGCTTCTCTTTAAGTTCCTGAGCAGCTCTAATAGCCATGCTGAGCCCCAAAGTCTGGGCCTGACTTGGAGGAAACACCACTTATCATAGGCACCTTTTTAAAATTGTTCATTAAAGGTGTCAAAACACACATTTGTTCCATGGACAGAAAACTCCACTTGCTCTAGGAAGATACACCCACTGACAGGCCCGGGTGTGTGATGCTCCCCGCCCTGTATCCATGTGTTCTCATTGTTCCATTCCCACCTATGAGTGAGAACATGCGGTGTTTGGTTTTCTGTCCTTGTGAGAGTTTGCTTAGAATGATGGTTAACATAAAATTCCTTTAACTTTGTCAGAAGAAGTAGGAGAATTGATCTCCAGCGGGATTCCTTAAACCCGCTAATTACTTGACCTACATTTGTATTTTAACACATCTGCCCTTATCTAATATTTGGATTTTCATCTTAGTTTTTTTGTTTTTGTTTTGTTTTGTTTTTTTTCACTTTTGGGAGCAAAGAACGTTTGTTTCTGAGCATCAGTTGTTTTCTACAGAACATATGCCTGATTTAACCGTAAATAACCTGCTCTATGAAGTATTTTCCCCTTATTTTCTCTCTTTCTCCCTCTCTCTTTCTCATTTTAGGTAGAGTTTTCTCTACCTTGCCCAGACTGCACTTTAACTCTGGGGCTCAAGGTGATCCTCCAGCTCCTGAGGGGCTGGTGATTACAGGTGCATGCCACCATGCTCAGCTCTCATTTGTCTCATTTTTTCTTGGGAAGTTTAACTTTAAGCCACCCTAAATACGTCTCCATGATTTTTTTGGTCGATAAAATTGTTTTCATTTTTAATCAAATTGAAAAAATATTTTATTTTAAAATGTTTTCCTCACCATGGTTTTTTTTATTATTTATTTCTTTTTTAAAAATTATACTTTAAGTTCTAGGGTACATGTGTGCAACGTGCAGGTTTGTTACATAGGTATACATGTGCCATGTTGGTTTGTTGCACTCATCAGCTGGTCATTTACATTAGGTATTTCTCCTAATGCTATCCCTTCCCCAGCCCCCCACCCCCCGACAAGCCCCAGTGTGTGATGTTCCCTACCCTGTGTCCATGTATTCTCATTGTTCAATGCCCACCTATGAGTGAGAACATGCAGTGTTTGGTTTTCTGTCCTTGTGATAGTTTGCTTAGAATGATGGTTAACATAAAATTCCTTTAACTTTGTCAGAAGGAAGAAGTAGGAGAATTGATCTCCAGGTGAGGTAACTTTATAAACTGATGATTTCACAAAAAGAGAAAGAAAGGCAGCACAAATATTACACAAAAAGGTAGAGATAATGATAAATTCTGTTAAAATTAGTGTAGGGAAATGCAAATCACTGAGAAAAATCATAGTAGAAATATTTCTGATAGATCGATGGGATCTCTTTTTAACTGGTTTTCAGTCCTGCTATTACTTGTCTTCCTAGGCTTTAAAACTTTAAACATAAGCAAAGAATAGGAATCATTTTCCAAAAGCTTTCAAAAATGTGACATTGATTCATTGATACACAGCCCATTAGCCTAGAATTTCATCTCTTCATCTATCATTTCAATTATCTCCTGATTTCTCTGGGGCATTTGATAAATGGGAGACCATTTACATTTGGTGCATTAATGACCTTGGTACATTTTGAAAATGTGTCCCCTGCCCCCATTATATATGTATGTTTTTTAAAGCTACCTACTAGGTCTTCAAGCATGCTAAGGGACAGAATGACATCCATGTAACTCCATTACTTGGATATCATTAAAAAATAAAATTCTGAAAATGTGGGGTTTCCATGATGATATGATGTTATTACATCTATAAAAAAAGTAACTATTTAAGGGTTAAAAGATACCTATAGAAAAAGAAGCAGAAGGATATTGTTCCAAATAAATGTGGACATTTTGGTTTTCTTCCTCTTTTGAGTCTACTGCCCAAAGCATTTTATATTAGAGTTTGTTACAAAACAAGGTGTTTTTGTTTTAGTGGTGATTTTTTTAATCTACTTTTTTTTTACCATGGAGAGAAATTTGTTTTTCTAAAATCCTTTGTTGGCCTGCCCCCAAATGTACAACAACCAAAAGCAACATTATATATAAGATATAGTATATAATAAATATATTGTTTATATAAATATAAAGTATATATAAACTATATATTTATATATATTAAATATTTTATAATATATAATACTTAATGTTAAATGTTTACATATGTATTGCATGTATGTTTCTTTCAGGGAGGGGAGGGTGGTGTGGTAGAGGGGCATGCCAGTAGGCTGTGCTCTACCATTACTCTAGCTGCCTCAGATGAGGCAGAGATGCTCCAAATGAAGCTGTTACCCGATTTTCTTGAATATAATTTGGTCATAAAGATATTTGAATTGGAAACACTCTGGAAGAAATAAATGTCTACTATGAAGGAGCTATTGGGCATTTCTACTGCCTTTGAGCTCACAAAGTTTAAATTTTGTGAGCAATAGTTAACAGTCTAGTTCTTTAAGAATACTATCTCTCTACAGAATACTATCTAACTAGTGTGAGACCCTGGCTTTCATTTTTTTTTATATTATTTGAAACATACCAATTATCTTCATTGAAAAGAAATTTATATTTCTTCAATGAACTTATATCAAATATGAAGAATCATTTATGCTTTTGTCTCTTGTTTCCTGGCTTTTCGTCTTTAATTTCCTGTTTAATTTTGTGATGTTGCTTGCCACGTCTTTGATAAAATAAAATTCTATAAAATAAGAATAAACATATTTTTGTAAAAGGTGCTTTGAAATTATTAAATAAGAGATTTGGGTTGAACACTTTAGAGAATTGGTAAATCAACAACATTTCTGAGAAACAAAAGCTATTGATGTTTTTCTTTGAATGTAATATTTAAGTTTGTATCTCAATGCAAGCAAATAATTTTACGGCTAAAATAGTAGCTTACAAGTCAGTTAATTCACCATCTTCACTTCCTTGTAGAAACTGAGATATTTGAGGTAAGACTGTGGGATAATATTTATTACTAGACAAAAGTTTCTTTATAACTTTGTCAAAATCCAGAGGGTAATGGTTGGATTTGACTTGAGGAGAACTCCCGAGTTTCAGCTCTGCTTCCCAGCTCTTCAAGGTTACAGTCTAGTCTGTTTTGAAAGATGGCTCCTTTATGTCCAGGGCCTCTGAGCGGACATGTGCAAACCTGGGATGCGCTAGAAAAGGTCAAATGTTCAGTGCGATATAGCCCTCAATTGTTATCTTTTCGGATGATAAGGATATATTCTATTTATCTATATATCTTCTGGCACCTAACACAATGTTTAGCACATACAAGGCACTTCATAATTTTTGACGAGTGAATAAATGAGTGAAAGAATGGCTGAATGAATGAACACTTTGTTTACTTAGAGGTTACTATAGCCATTTACAAATCATATGGGAAATACTCAGGATGCAGATAGTAAAGAAAAAAAAAAGACTCAATGCCAGTGAGCCACAGAAATTAAAGTCAAGAGAGAAAATTGGAAATCATGAGATTTATTTATGTGGGAAATTTTAATTTCTGTTCAGGTAACTCAGATCTATTTTCTTTGGATTTTCTCTTTTGGGGCAGGCCTCACTGGAGCACCAGCCAAATGTCTAAGTTGGGAACTGAGTTCTTTATTGTTAGGCATAGACTGGTACAAGCATTTTCTGCCAGAAGTATCGGTTGAAATCTGGGTCCAAGGGGCCAGCCTAGGAAAAGAGAAAAGGTGAGGTTCAGCTACCAGAAAGGAAATGTAAACACCAGGGAACAAGCGGCCAAAAGAGAGAATCCAGGTCAAGAACACAAAACTAAGATTTTAAGGTCTGTTAGACACAGGGATCACAGTAAAGCAGACTGTTAACAAGCAAGGAGGAGGAAAAGGAAAAGCGTCCTGAACAGTTGCCTCAAATTTCAGCCTATTATTTTGTCTCAATTTTCTGAACTCACTGATGAGGTATGTGGAAAGATCAAGCAGAGTTGACAAATGTTTTCAGACTTGCTACTCCACTGATGAGCAGCCTTGAATTTCCAATTGCATGCTGGACTTTCTCCCTTGAGTGTTTCTTTGGCACTGCATATTTAACATATCTAAAATGAAAAATAACTTCCCTTGTATTTTATTGTCAGAAAAAATAGTCCAAGATTGGAAATGGGTGAAAAAGATTACAGGGTGCCTATCCTTTCAGTGGAGCGCTGAGCATTTCTGAAAGCTTAGAAGTTAAGTTGTTAGAAAACTGATAGCCATGCAAATGATTCTTCTTTTGTCCCATTGAGACAGATTTGATTTCTCCTCTATGGAAAAGATGATCCAAATCACTGTATTGCTTTTTACATGATATGAATCAGCTTGGCATATATTAGGAAATTATTTCAGGATTCCTGATTATCTATGTGTGTGTGTGTGTGTGTGTGTGTGTTTTACTGGTTTCTTTGTTAATTAATAAGTTGAATAAAATCTTTAACATATTCAATATATATTTGCAGGAGAGTCATGTTTTTAACTTTTTGAAAATTATATTAACATCCTTATTAACTGTTAATGTTTCCACCATCCTAAACGCTTGGTATCACTGAACTTTCTACTTCTCTGGATCTCTGTTATATAATCAGTTTCCAAGTTAAATGCTCTTCACTTCAATCTCTTTTTCACTGTTAATGAGTCAGTTTGGGTCCCTGTTATTTTGCACTAAGGCTGATCCAATGATCCAATACTCTCCAAACTGATCTTCCAAATTTGTCTCCCACACCATTACTCTCCAAAATAAAAAGCCAAATCTTTGCATTTAAACTTAGGTCATTGGGACTTTTTTGGCTCAAAAATCTCATTTGACTTCCTATTAACTAACAAATCCAGTCCCCAAATGCCAGCTTCTTAATAGAGATCCAAGTTATCTTCCTAGGCCTATATTCACTTGGATTAGTTAGAGCTAGAGGTGCTGTAACAAACTAACACAGATGGAGTGTCTTAAACAACAGAAATTTATTTCCTTATGATCTGGAGGCTAGAAGCCCAAGATCAAACTGCTGGGAGGATTGATTTCTTCAAAGGGCCTCTCTCCTTGGCCCATAGATGGTCATATCTGTCAATGTCTTCATAGGTTCCCCCCTCTCTGTCTTTCTGTGTCCTATTCTCCCTTTCTCATAAGGATACCAGTGAAACTGGGTTAGGACCCACCCATATCATCTAATTTTGTTTTAATTATCTCTTTAAAGGCCGTATTTCTAAATATAGTCATGTTCTAAAATACTGGGGTTAGGACTTCAAAATATGAATTTTGGAGGACAAAATTTAGCCCATAAAACTCCTAAAGAAAGAAAATAAAAATACATGTTTGTTGAATGCATACCATGAGTCAAGCACTGCATTTTATACTTTCACATAAGTTAAAAAATGTGGAGAAATAGGAACGCTTTTACACTGTTGGTGGGACTGTAAACTAGTTCAACCATTATGGAAGTCAGTGTGGCGATTCTTCAGGGATCTAGAACTAGAAATACCATTTGGCCCAGCCATCCCATTACTGGATATATACCCAAAGGACTATAAATCATGCTGCTATAAAGACACATGCACACGTATGTTTATTGCGGCACTATTCACAATAGCAAAGAGTTGGAACCAACCCAAATGTCCAACAACGATAGACTGGATTAAGAAAATGTGGCACATATACACCATGGAATACTATGCAGCCACAAAAAATGATGAGTTCATGTCATTTGTAGGGACACGGATGAAACTGGAAAACATCTTTCTCAGTAAACTATCACAAGGACAGAAAACCAAACACTGCATGTTCTCACTCATAGGTAGGAATTGAACAGTGAGAACTCATGGACACAGGAAGGGGAACATCACATTTCGGGGACTGTTGTGGGGTGGGGGGAGGGGGGAGGGACAGCATTAGGAGATATACCTAATGCTAAATGACGAGTTAATGGGTGCAGCAAAACAACATGGCACATGGATACATACGTAACAAATCTGCACATTGTGCACATGTACCCTAAAACCTAAAGTATAATAATAATAAAAAAAAGATTGATTCATTTTTCCTGAATATATCCCAATTCAGATTTTACTTGTAATATATCACCTCAGCTAACATTCCTTCCTTGTTAAGAATCCTGGTGTCCTCCTCTCAGAGGACACAGTTTTCCCTTTTACACTACTTTCACATTCTACCTGGTTTGATGATTATTTTGTACTTTATTTTTTCCAACAATGCATTATTAATTCCTTGAAGTCAAGGCCATTAATGACTCTTAGAATGCCTGTGAAGTATATGACCTGTTGTTCAGAATATAAATATTTGTTAAATAAAGAATTCAAGGGAAGAATGGAAAAGTTTATAAAAGAAAGAAGGGAGTATGACCAAAGTTTTTTGGCAAGGGGTGGATGAGGCAAGGGAAAGAATCATGAGAGACGTTAGAGAAGAACCAAAATTATAAGGCTATTAAGTCAGAGGCTAGTAATATATCACATTTGGAACCTAGAGGTTCTAAGACTCTAAGACTTTTTATCTCTTAATTGATGATGTTCTTAGTAAATTATATTCCATATAAATAGCTTCACACCATAAAGATAAATGTTTTAATTCTGACATCAAATTATTTTAGTATTGGTCCTCATTTCCATTCTATCACCTTGTTTTGAAGATCCGCTTTCAGTTAGATCATTTGTCTTTCACAATCAGCTGGGGTGTAGCTTAAGAGGACAACTTAAATATGTTCTGCAATTTGCCATTTGGTCTGGTTTTTGAAGCATGAAAAGATTTGAAGGCCCCACCTAATGTGTATTACAGATGCCACACTCCCTCAGCTATGTCTCAGATTCGTGAGGGTGTGATCTATAACTCCATCTACTGTTGGAGTGCTGGGAAGGGAAGAGCATGGTCCCTTTAAATAATATGGAAGGCTGGAAGGGAAGTGCTGGGGAGAGGAGGACTTGGTCTCTGGTTAGGGCTCCAACCCCATGGGCCTAGGTGAAGACAGGCACTTCTGCCTTCCAACCCAAATGTTGCATTTTCCCAGACCACCCTGACCCACCAAGCCCCCATCCTGTGCCTATAAAAACCCGAGACCCTAGCAAGGCAGACAGAAGCTGCTGGACTGCGAGAGGGACACATTGGCGGAAGAAGACAAGCAGCTGGACATTGAGAGGATGTTGAGGGGAGCGCATAGGCAGAAGAGCACACTAACCAACCAACGCAGGCACTCTGCGAGGCCATCAAGGTGCCGGAAGAGGCAGGGTTTGGCCAGGAGAGCCGGGGCTGCCGAGCGCCCAACTCCGGGTGAAGACCATCTGTCTTCTGGCTCCCCATCAGGCTGAGAGCTACTTCCACTCAATAAAACTTTGCACTCATTTTCCAAGCCCATGTGTGATCCAATTCTTCCGGTAAACCAAGGCAAGAAACCCCGGGATACAGAAATCCCTCTGTCCTTGTGATAAGGAAGGGATTCTAATTGAGCTGGTTAACACAAGCCGCCTATAGATGGCAAACTAAAAGAGCACCCTGTAACACACGCCCACTGGGGCTTCAGCTGCAAACATTCACTCCTTGACACTGCTGTGGGGTGGAAGCCCCATGACCTGCCCGTCTGTATGCTTCCCTAGAGGTTTGAGCAGCCTGGCACTGAAGAAGGGAGCCACTCCCCCATCGCACGCCCTGCCAGGGGGACAAGGGAACCTTTCCCATTTCACTGTCACCAGACTGTGATATTTATTGCTGTGAAAATTCCCAAGACACATTTGTTTCTGTGGCACATTTACCATTGTAACATGGAGCTATAGATATGATGGCTTCAGACATATCAGCCTTAGCACTTTATTATTTTTTTCAAGTCTTAGGCTGCTGTGAAATTTTTAGAAGTTTCTGTTTCCCTGGATTATTTTTAAAAACATCAAATCATTCCTTTAATAGAGTATATTATTATTCAGATCTTTTCTGAAGGAAAGTTTCATCTGATTTCTAAATTTAACGGTATGCTCTTATCTCAAAATTTTAGTCACCATCCACTTAACATGTACTTTTTTCATTATTGAAGCATTCCAGATGCTTCCTTTTTGAAAAAGAAAAAAGGACTAAATTTAACAGTATGTACAGAGACTATTGTGTGTGTGTCTTGGGAGGAGTATAAATATGAGCTCCCATTAAAATAAGATCTTCTAAATTGAGAATTGTAAGTTGTTTTTATGCCTCCATTCGTGTGGCTCTGTGCTGTGTCTGAGGAACACAGGAATGAAGAAGACATTGTGTTGGCTCACAGGACGTCTATAGTTACCTGAGGAAAGATACGAATAACCAGGTATGAGTTAACTAGTGGTTTCCAACAAGGAATGACTGTACCGCCAGGAGACATTTGCCAATCGAGATGGGGATTTACAGCAGGAAGTTAGTTATATAAAGATTAGCAGAGCACTGGGCTAAAGATACATAGATATGGTAGTAATAACACAATAGTTCTTGAAATCAAAAGACTGATAAGATTATCCAGCAAGAGTGTGTGGGTGATTAGGACACTGGATGAGGGACACCTGCAATCAAAAGGATGGACACAGAGGAATACCAAAGATAACTGAATAATAATATAGTAATATTGAACATTTTGTAGAACCCATACTATTTTTAAAAAGCTCTCCTAAGCACTTATATGAATGCTCATAATTAGCCTGTTATTGTCAGCTTTTTTGTATAATGATTGAAGCAGGAATCAACAGTATCAAATGCAACAGAGACATCATTACAATGAGTACTAAAAGTGTCCATAGATCTGGCAATGAGGAGGTCATTGGAAGCCAGAGCCCAGTGGGTAGAAATGTAAAATGTTGATGGGCAAGTAGAGAAGTTTAAGCCAAAAAAGTTCGGATTAAACGGAAAGGAAAAGAAAATAAATGACAACGTTATAATGGTAACAAACTAAAGAGAGGTCATGTTTTTCATGGTGGAAGAGATGGAAGAATGTAAGAGGAGCAGCCATCGTTTATAGACCTCAAGGAAACCGAAGAAGATGCCTTATCAACTCTGAAGATGCCTTATCAACTCTGTCAAACTCTGGGAAGTTTGACAAGCCAGGACAGGCAAAGAGACATGAGAGGTCATGCTTGGGCCCCAACTGAAATTGGACACTACTTTCTCTGTCTGTCAGTCCAACAACTCCTTTTTGAAATCTCTCTCCTGATAAGTGGGACTTATCTGAACTATGCCTACAGGAGGACCTTTGCCTGTCTCATCTTCCTCACTTATCAGGACAACATTCTACAAAACCAAATCACAGAAATAGTAATACGATTATCTGCCTTCTTTACTCCTAAAACCCAGGGAATTCAACAGCCAGTGAAAAACTACACACTGTGGGACACACACAGGCTATCCTGAGACATGAGTGTTACAGAATTTGCTAATTCTTTGTGGTTGTCTTAGCAGCGCATGTAAATGCATATTGAACACTTTTTTTCATTAATGTAATGCTTATATGGAATAATATTTTTCCTTCGCTGAATATTTTCCTACTTCTGTATCTTAGTCTGATAAAAATGTGTTTTCTATATGATTTCTAGTCTCTATCATTTATTCAACTACAAATATTGAATATCTACTATATACTAGGTGCTGGTTTGTCAGATGCACACACGCTCTGACACTAGAAGAGCTCACAGTCTATAGGTAAAACAGATAGATTAATAGCTATTTAAAATGGAAAAGTATAAGTGATTTAATAGATATAGTAAATGATTGTGTAAGCTAATGCAGTAAGTAACTATACCCTCCCTCCCCCATAAAATAAGTTTTCTTCTCAAATACTGACTCACTTTCATTTTTTCAAATGGATTGTCAAGAATAGAAACACCCCATTCTCTTTGCTTGATGGATTTTTTTCCTCTTTCTTTCTCTCTTTTTTCTTTGGTTCTCACCCTGCCAATTCTCTGCAGGTGCTCCTTTTATATTCTGAAATCCCAGTTAAGGGACTTTCTCACTGATTATAATGACATAGGTCTGTTTTCACAGCTGTAATTTTAAAGTTTCTTAATAATTCCATGTTTTAAACATTATTCTGAAATGCTAGAAGGTTTCAGGGTGCTCAAAAAGTAAACAGGCTCATATAAAAAGAAGGGAACAGTTATAATAAAAAATTCAGCAATTTGTATCAGATCATTGGCACTTCATTGAAAATCTCAAGCTCTCGAGCAACAAAATTTTCCCCCAAGGGGAACTAATTCACTAGACATATGTATACATTAGAACCAGATGAAGGTGATGCAGCGAAATTGGAAAGACAATTCCTGGGTTTATTAGAAGGTGGAGACCAAGTATTTGTATGTCTACTGACTTCTTTGGCCTTGGCAAGAGTCGTTTTCCCAGAAGAGCAGATTTGGGGAATTTGCATTTATGTTCATGATCACCTTTGACATCTGAAACTCTGAGGACTTGACACCAAGTATTACTATTATTATAAACAGAGCTCCCAAGCTGTTAAGCTCAAATTGCTACTTTGGTGTTAACAAGAATGGGTGCCACATGGTGGGCATATGCTGTTTGTGAAAGTAAATGATGCTTTAAGAGTGTTTTACTCTCAAAAGGAAGTCTACTAGGCAGATAGCTTGTATTGAAACTCTGTATATATTCTCATCTGACCACTATAAACAATGTTTAAAGAGCCAAGGTTGTTACTTGAGAATAAATCAGGGAGCTCTGGAACATTTGGGTGGATTATTCACTATAAAGCATAACAGACATTTCCCCCTATGTTTATCCTTTTAAAAATGTATGTATTTCACTTCAGGTCTCAGCAGATCTTTCAGATTGTATCTTAATAGAGCTTCCTCAGCACAGAAGTGATTTATTTCTTTCAATGGAGGATTTACTTGAATCTACTATTTAGGAATTTAGCATAACTGGGTGTAGAATTCCTTTACCTTGGATAGACTAAAAAAACTCCCAAGACTGATTAGACAATTTAAATGTTGAATAATGCTATTTCCCTATGCATTTGCTTTGTGAGTTAAACTGATGAAGATTTAGTCTTCCGTTTCACAGTTTCTTTTGTCTATAAAAAGATCCATTTTTATAAAAGATTTTTCTTTACTTCGTTTTAGAAAGATTTGATATCTGAATGGTAGTGGTAATGAAATTCTCTGTGGGTTAGGCTTCAAGGAAGAAATATTAACATGAAATTAATGAAATATTAACAAATAAATTGAGTTCATAATGGTAACCATTTCCCTATGTTATATGTGATAACATAACTTACATATACGTAGTTTTGAGCTTTGCATCTGATCACTCTTAGCCATCAAATCTTTTCTAAAAATAAGGCAATTGGGGAAACCTATAATAAATAACTTAGCAAAATGAGACGATGAACTTTTCAGCTACCATAAGCCTTTTCTCTCCCTTTAACTAATGTATTTTATAAGGACTGAAATTCTAACGTATGATAACCTGAAATTTGAGTTAAAAAATGAACACAACTGAAATATAATAGGGCATTTTTCATCTCTTTTAATATTTTATATATTCTCATTCTTCATGAGAAATGGCTGCAGCATACAAGCTGCCAGGTTAATCTTGCTTAAATTTGGCAATCAACAAGTAACTTTGTGCACAAACTGGTGGAGGACCATGCAAGGCAAGCAAAGGAGTTTAGATTTGATGGAATAATAGAGGGAGAGCTATCGACAAAGCAAGAGAGTAATAAGATGCAAATGCCTTTTAAGGACTGTTAGTCTGGAAACCAACGAAAAAATGGGCATGGCAGAATGAAAACATAGAGACAAAGAGACAGCATTTGTATCAATGTGAAGAATCTGGCATCAACTCAGGAGCCTTCTTTTTCACCTGGCATGATTCAAAGCAAATTACAGCGAAGAAAAGGCCATTAGGCTCACAATAAGGAGACTTTTGGTAACTTGAAGAATGTATTTTTAAAAGTATGGAAATAGCTGTTAACATGAGGGGACTTTGAAAAGGAAGTTACTGGGGATATAAATAGATGTAATGGGTATAAGGAATGAAGCCTGAGGCAGGAAACAGAAAAATAATTTTTAAAAAGTTGCCAGATGAAGAAGCAACATTATTTCTAGTTTTTAGAAAAGACATGAGCAGTTCACTACAAGAGTAATACACAATGAAGATGAGTATGTTTCAATAATTAAATTAGTGACTTTGGGGAAAAATTCAAATTGCTGAGTAGAGATACTAAAATGTCCATTTCCTAACCAGTTAACTTCTAAGCCTAGATAATTCACTATTAAATATTTAGGCATATCTTATATTTTGGGATGATTTCCTATGATAAATTTTGTAAATGTGTTTACTTTTCCAAGTGACAGATATTTCACAAGGGCCATAAGAGAGGTAAATGGGGAGAGTCTTTGGTTTCCCTTTTTAAAGGCAGGAAGCAGCCAGTTCTTGGTTTGTATAAAGAAACTGGAAGAAAAGCACAGAGATAAAATAGAAATGTTCATTAATATTTTCATGAGTCAGGTTTTATAGCCACAGCTGTCTCCAGCAGGAATGGAATTTACAGTATCAATGGCTATTAGAAAGAGATGGGCTGGAGGAAGAAGATTGGCAGGATGGGCACTTAGCGCGTACTTATCTGCCTACATAGCAGGAGCTGAATTTTATACCAAAACTTTCTCTGCAGTTATAAAACGCTTTAGATGTTTAGTTTCAAAGACATACAGGTTGACCAGCAGTTTAAAGAGTTGTAAGCTACTGGATAATGATCTCAATCCAACTACTTTCCTTTGCCCAAATAGAATTCTTCAACCATCAGCAGTAACTAGTTGGCTTTTAGCTTTTGGGCACCAGACAATGGATCAATAGTGGCTATCATGTGGGAGATGAGGCTGCAGGTGAAAGGTGAAAGGAACTTTTCACTTCCCAAACTTCCATAAAGCAAGTGTCTTCTCCTATTTTTAGCCTGCTATACTAATGCTATATGTGTGTGTTTATATGTGTAAGTGTATGTTCTAAGTCACATTTCTCTTGTTTACTTGCTCCTTTTTACTGAAGATCATTTACATTTGGATCTATCATATGCCAATTCTAGTTAATTATGTTTATGAAAGATCCTGGTCTTAGTTAATGAAAGATTAAGAACAGTGTCTGTTTTTTCCTTTTATTACGGATCTTTACTCTTACTGAAATTTTCTGTTTTAAAAGTCAAAATAAAATTTAGCTTATAAACAGTTTAGAAAGTTTATTTTTCTAGTCTTTTCTAGTTATGGAAAATACAATATTTGAAAGACAGTATCTATAACAAATCAAATTGATGTTTAAACACAAAAGATACATTTGCCAAATTGCTTCTCCTCCTGATGCTACTTTAGGGACATATAAAACAAGAAATAGAAATTAATTTTTATCATGTGCATGTCAGTTTCCCTTTCTCTGAAATTCACTGATTTCTTTCAAATTTGAACACTCCAGCTTTTATCTCTTCTGGTCTTCAGTGCTAGACTCCCCCAACTTTTCTCCAGTTCTATTATGACAGTATCACAATTTATTTTCTTCATTTTGAGGATTTGTTTTTGTTGTTATTGTTCCTATTTTTTGTGAAAGGAAAATAAATCTTGGGGCCCCAAAATCACTAAGCTAAAGGGAAAGTCAAGCTGGGAACTGCTTAGGGTAAACCTGCCTCCTGATCTATTCAAAGTCATACCTCTGCTAACTGAGATAAATTTATATCTAATTGCCTCTTTGGAGAGGCTAATCCGAAACTCAAAAGAATGCAACTATTTGTCTCTTAACTTCTGACCTGGAAGCCCCCTCCCCACTTTGAGTTGTTCCACCTTGGCTTGGAGTTGTCCCGCCTTTCTGGACTAAACCAATGTTCATCTTACATATGATGATTAATGTCTCATGTCTCCCTAAAATGTATAAAACCAAACTGTGCTCTGACCACTGTGGGCATATGTCAGTCATCAGGATCTCCTGACGCTGAGTCACGGGCACACATCCTCAACCTTGGCAAAATAAAGTTTCTAAATTAACTGAGACATGTCTCAGATCCTCAGGGTTCACACTGCCCTGTACTTTATGGGAAGCAAGCTAGCAAATCCCTTAGTAGTTGATCGTAACCTTGCCCTGCAATATCACGATCAGCGAATGATGCATCATTAGGTGTCTTCGACTGAGAGAAGAACAATTACCCCATGACAGCAGGATCAGAGAAATCAGACTGATGCTGATCAGGATAGAGAACATAACAAACAGTTGGGAGGACATGAAAGAATATATACATACACAGCATAAAAAATGTAAGTGCAATTAAAATATCATTACACTAAGAATCTAAAGAATTATTGGGTTTTAGCTCTGCCATTTCTGCTTACCGATTCAGTGACCATGAGCACCTAACAACTTCACTGAGCTACATTTTCCATTTTGAAACATATAGACCTTAAAGTCTGCCAGGATTATGGTAAAGAAAGCATGAGTCCTTATGCAAAGCATGCTTTGAATACTATTCACTCTTAAAACCATATTATGCTGGAACTGTGAAAGAGAACTAAAGCTGGCTGAAGGAGGGCCATGGGGCATCTGATTTTGTTTTCCTCCTCCCTGTATAGTTCAGGCTTTGCAAAGTAGCTCTAGAATTTGGTTTAAAATCTAGGTGCTATTTTCTAGACAGAGTAACAATTTCTGTTTACTGCTTTTATTGGCCAGACCTTGCCTCCCAATCCAGACACCCAGTTCTCCTTCACTCTTTAAATAACAAATTATTTCAGGAAACAAAGTCTTATTTTTCTCTACCTTGGAGGTGGCCGTGGTGGTGTTCTTACCCTTGCTCATCTTCTAAGTTAAATACAGTTACCCTGCCCAACGCATCCTCCTGATGACCTCATGCTGAACCTGCTTTTGAGCATTGTTCTCTGGGCTAGCAATCATCTCCAGCCTTCTCAGAGTGTCAAGGCAGTGAAACTCAGGGTTCAAGAAGGTTCTCAAGTTACTGAAAGAATGTTCTTCACATGTAGTGGGTTGGTTCTGAAGGTGGCATAGTAGGTTTTGCCCCATTTTTCTTTCATGTATGCCATATTTCTGCAGCTAAAGGTGAGAGTATTGAAAAACATTAACATAAAACTGAGAGCTTTAATTTTTATCTTCGTGTTTAAACATCTAAGGGATAACAGTAAAGTAAGTATGGATTACTATAGAAGACTCTTGTACATTTCAGTTGCCATTTCTGCACAATAATTTATACCAACTCTTAAACTACAAACCTTGTTTGTTCCTGTATTAATTTATCAGCTAGCAAAATATGTACTTGCTGTGACACTAGCTAAATTATTCACAGAGGCACATATTCTATTAGGCCCTTTTTTTCTGGGGCCCATTCTGGTGATTTTAAGAAGCCAAGATAGGTGGCTTGAAGATTTTGACTTTGGCATAAAGATTGTAAGAGCTCATTCATTCTCAGCACTGTTCCTGAAACTTTATCATTTCTCCTTTTGTGAATATTATTTGATATCTGATTGTCTTTGAAAAAAGTTTTCTTTGGGCCCCTTAGCTCACCAGTGTCCTCTGAAACAGCCTGGTTTCCTTGGCATCTCCCCCTCACCCTAATTTCTCTCTACTTGTTGCCTCCTATCCAGCAATCTCCAGCTTATTGATTTGGCTTGACTTAGTTGGAAGTGCCCCATACCCAGGACAGGTTTTCCCAGTGGCAGCTGGGAGTATGAATCTAATAGGCCTGGTTTGGTTCTGTGACCCTCTGTTGCCCCTTTCTGGCCACAGCTTATCACTGAAGTTTACCCTCTGGACTTGATAATACAGACAGCAGCCGTAGTACAGAACAGTTTGCAAACTATCAGCCTGTGTGCCAAATCAGCCCAAAGAATGCTTTGGTTCATATAAATTATGCCAACATTTAAAAATTAGGAGACATATTAGTCCATTTTATGTTGCTGTAAAGGAATACCTGAGGCTGGGTAATTTATAAAGAAGAGGTTTATTTTGGCTCACAGCTCTGCAGGCGATACAAGAAGTGTGGTGCCAGCGTGTGTTTCTGGTGAAAGCCTCAGGAAGCTTACAATCACTGCAGAAGGCCAAAGGGAGCGAGCATATCACATGGTGAGATAAGGAGCAAGAGAAAAAAGGGAGGGATCCCAGATTCTTTTAAACAACCGGCTCTCACATGAACTACCAGAGCAAGGACTCACTGATTACCAACGGGATGCCACCAAGCCATTCATAATGGATCTACCCTCATGACCCAGACACCACCCACTAGGCTCATATCCAACATTGGAGGTCACATTCCAACATGAGAATTGGAGGGTATACACATCCAAATTATATCTAGAGATTTCAGGGCCAGGTGCGGTGGCTCACGCCTGTAATCCTAGCACTTTGGGAGGCTGAGACAGGAGGATTACTTGAGGCCAGGAGTTCAATCCAGCCTGGGCAACATAGCAAGAACTTATCTTCACTTAAAAAAAAAAAAAAAGCCAGATGTGGTGGTGCTTCTGTAGTCCCACCTATTCAGGGGGCTGAGGTGGGGGGACTGCTTGAGCTCTGGAGATGAGGCTGCAGTGAGCCATGATTGTGCCACTGCACTCCAGGCTGGACAACAGAGCAAGGTCTTGTTTCAAAGAAAAAAAAAAGAGATTTTACATAAAATTTACAGCTTCTCTTAACATAGCAGAAGATCTGACAATCTTAGGCCAGCTTTCTTCTTGTGGACAATCTTACTCTTGCCCACCACTCATGGTGTAGACTGGTCATTTGCATCTAGTGCCTGCTTCACTCATTTCTGTTGACTGCCTTACTGCCTTGTCCCAACAGGCATTTGGACTCCCAGGTCAAGTACAAAAGTTTATTCAAATAGGTGTGGTTTATTTGTGTGTCATGGGGAGGAAGAATGATATCTAATTTCTTTTATGAATATGCTCACAAAAAGGAATTGGAAATGGCTTTAGACTGAGATTCTTTAGTACATGTAGGTGAAAATTGGGTATGTTTTCTTCCCATTTACAATATATTTGTACCAAGATTCACTTTTTATCAAAGAGAAACTTTTCTGCAGTTTAAATTGTAGGATGATGGGGTTCTGAATATCTTAGGTAACATTATTATGTGGGTGAATATATTTGCATTCTATCAGGTTGAATATAGAAAAATCGTTATATATAGATGTTAAAGGAACTATACAAAGTATTAATGTATAAGGAGTGTGTGTGTGTGTGTAACTGTCTAATGATTCATGTTTTTTCTCTTTTTTATTATACTTAGGTGGAGTTTCCGGGGCAAACACAGATATACAGTCATAATGATAAATTATATAGTTTAATTCAGCTTCACCAATGATAACTCAGATGCCATTTTCAAATGCATTGTGAGAACAGTTTTTTCATGTTTGCTTCTAATTCCAGCAAAAACACCTAATTATAGAACAACAGTAGCAAAAAATAAATTTTTTTCAGGGAAAAAGGTTTTATGAGTAATCAGTGCAAAGCAGAAATCTCTTGCTGCGAATAATGTGGGCCAGCTAAGATTTCTGTGAGGTTTTTTGCTTTGGCGTGGTTTGGCTTTGTACTGCCTGGGTGACCTCTTCTTCTCATCCATCACTTCATCAGGAAATCAAAAGACAGCAAGCTCCTAGCCAGACTCTTGTTCAAGATAAACTCTATGACCTCCTAACAGGTTACTAGATCTTTTATGGGAGTTCAGCTGACCACATGACTTCTTATATTTGAGAATTTATTCATGAGCCAGCAAAGCTCTGGCTAATGTCACAGAACTTGAGAGCACTAGTGCTGTTCATGGCTTCATCTTTAGACATAGCTATTCTATCCTGTTCTCTTTCAGAAACTCAAATGAGGGGCCATGTCTTATAATCAAACATTTCAGATAAAACAGCTTATTTTTCCCTGAGAGCATATGTGTCTTCTATTAATCCTAATCAACTAGGGACAGACTGAAAAGAACACGCTAATAAGGTAATAATACTGAGTATTTTGCTGTGACATCCCACAAAAATGAGTTTTCTGTGGGATTTGGGGAGGAGGTAAAAAAGATGACCAAGAAAAAAAGACCTTCAAGAATTAAATGGCTTAGAGATAAAGCATATAAAATAAGAATGCTTTTATTGCTTTTGTATTTTCTGAGGACAATTGTGCCAGTGAATCCACAAAATGGTATAAATACAAATATATCACATTTGCCTGCTGTGATTAAATTTCTCTAATTACACAACTATACTTGATACACGGGACCGATGCATCATTTTTTTTTTCCTTTTGTAATCATTGTTATATCCACGCTTATAATCAACGTTCATCACAGCTAATTAGAGTTTCTTTGTCTGTTGTTTCTGAGATCTGACATTCCTAGAGTTCAACTACAAAATTCATTTTTAACCATCTCTCTGCTTGGGGAGTTGGAGGAAGACAAATGCAAATTCCAGGGCTGTATTATTCCCGAATGGCTTTCTGAAATTTTCATGTACTATGATTTTTTTAATTGAATTTAAATGATTACTCTTGGAGCCGGAGACCAAGTCCTGCTTGAAATTTTGCAGGACACTCGTATGATTTGTAGGTACATTCCTATTGGTAAAAGAAGCTGGCAGTCTTTCTTGTTAAAGATTTTGTAGATTTATATAGATATTCAAGGATATATATTTTTGTTGCATTAGATTGACATTAATTTCTAAAAATAAAATGCTACAGATTTACATCACTTACCAGTTCAAAGCTTTTGTTCATTCTCAAATGCTGTTTTCTTCTAGCAAATGTTTTTAATTATGCACACTTTAAATGTTAAATTACAGTGATAAGAAAACTAGTTAAACTTCAGCTAGTCTATTACAAACAAATTTAATCTACTTTCTAGATGTTAATTTGAGACCAGAGTTTTCCAACTCACAGCTCTGTTGTCTCACCTGGAAATTCCATCTCCTTTATTAAGACAACTGTAACCTTTAAAGCTTTGATAGAAGAATAAACCTAACTGAAAATGAGTCACTATGGTGTACATCCTACCTTCTTTATTTTGTGTTATTCTACTTTGTTTTCACAGTTGTCTTTAATTTGCATTTTTGTTGCCGCTGTTTATGTCCATACTGTGGACTGAGTCATTCCCAAATAAACAAACCAATATTACTGAGTAACCATTTCAGTTCCTGCTCTTGATAAGTTCACAGTACACTGGAGGATGTAGGTACGTAAACACATAATTAAAATAGAACTGGAAAAGGTCTATTAGAAAAGACATAAAGCAATGATAAGTTTGAAGAGAAAATGAAAAATCAGAGTAGTGGTGGGGGGGGCTTTATAGAAGAGGTGATATTTATTCTGAGACTTGGAGACATTAATGGTAGTTAAAGGTTATGAGGTAGCATTCTGTGTCAGGCAAGGTTCTAAGCAATTAAATTATAGTAATTATTTTAAACATCAAGAAAATCCTATGAAGTGCTATATATTATGCCCATTTTATAGATGAGGAAATGGAGGCATAGAAAAGTTAGGTAACTTGACCAAGCTCTCTGTGTCATATTGTATTTTCCAAAAATGGCTGTAACAATATCTCTATTTAAATTCTTCTCAAACCTTGCCATTACCACAGTAAAAGGGGAGATCTAGTTCTTCTGCTTGAATTGTATTCGTTTGGGACTGGTATGAAACCTACAGAATGTGTCAGAAATGACAAAAAGTCACTTCAATGGCTAGATCAGGAAAGAAGATACAACATCCACCTTAACCACTGGAATACTGCTGGAGCCCCAAGCTGCTATGCTTGGAGCAAGCCCAAAGTAGCCTAAATGAGAGGCCACTAGGGGAAGCTAGAGATTGAGAGAGAGAGAGAGAGAGAGAAAGAGAGAGAGAGAAAGAGAGTGAGTGAGTGAGTCTGGGTAGCCCTCAAAAGCTCTAATTCCTCACTGCCCTTCCAGCTCCAGCCACTGACTACAACTGTGTGAGAGTTCTGGAGCCAGTAAGTACTGCCCAGCCCAGCCTGTCCCAATGTCCTGACCCACAGAAACTGTAAGATAACAAAATAATCGTTGTTTTCAGTCACCACATATTGGGGTGATTTGTTACTGAGCAATATCAACAGAAACAATTACACAGATAATAAGTGGGAAAGCCAAAATTTG
Source organism: Symphalangus syndactylus (assembly GCF_028878055.3). Lineage (NCBI taxonomy): Eukaryota > Metazoa > Chordata > Mammalia > Primates > Hylobatidae > Symphalangus > Symphalangus syndactylus. Next base: position 70,242,554 of record NC_072439.2, read on the forward strand.
AACCCACTCTGACTCCAGAGCTCCTCTCCTACTCCTATGCCAGAAAACAAGTCTTAAGAAGATTTATGGATATTCCTTCAGGTTTAAGTAAAAACCTTCATGTTACATGAATGTGTGTAAAAAATCACTTCTTGAAATCAATATTCAGAGGCACAGAAAATGTTTTTGCATAATGAGCTCTTCCTTTTATGATTGAAAATTAAATGAAATAAGAATAAGAGCATGTTTAATAGGCTCATAAACATGTCAATTGTCACAATTGTAAAAGCTGACTGTCCAGTGATTGGGTAGATATATATTGCATCATCTGGGTAATGACTTCAACCATATTAAAATAATGTGGCTGTTTAGATAGGGAGGGGAAACAATAAATTTTTTTAATGAGAGGCAATGATTTCTAAATATGTAGCTTGGAGTAGGGAAGACTAAAGCTACTGTGGAGCCAGAAAGCTTGTATTTAATGATTTTGAATTTTAATATTGCATTTGCTTGGTTTACAGCAACTTGTTGAATTGTATATACCACACTAGCCAGTAAGCTTACTTAGCATGAGAATGAGGGCTTATCTTTTATAATAATAGTGGGGTTGATCCTTTGATAACCTGGGTCCAGCATGAAGATGTTTTATAAATATTTACTAAGTGAAGGAATGACTATAATCTCTTAGACCCTAAGTTTTCTTATTTATAAAATGTAACTCACTAGTTGAGTTTGCTTGTCATACCTTAGACCAGGAAAGTTTCTAGGTCATAAAGAGTCTTCTACTTCATAAATAAATGAATTTAAAATGTATCTCCTTGACATGTTAAAGGATAGATTAATGTCATGTTTAAAACAAATATTATTCGCACTAATGTGACATCTGTTCCTACCATTGTCTTGTAATGATGCATGAATGAAGGAGGATTTGAGAATTCCGCTGAAAGATAGATTTAGGACATCTCCTTTTACTTCAGACTATAGAGGCTCATGTGATTTTTTTTAATGCTCTTGTGGGATACAAGTTTCTCAGTTATGGCTACCACAATTGGGAAAGCTATATTCCACTATTGTTTATAATAAGACCTACTCTACCTCCCTGATGTGTGAAGTTCAAATGAAACCCTAAATGTGAAGCAAATATACAATTTTTGATTATGTGAAACAATATATAATTGTTAATTATAATTATTCATTATAACTAATTTGTGTTATTGATAAGGTAAGGAAAATATAGACCACAAGAGCTAATTGAATTTATGTCATCAGATTTCTGCTAGTTGTGTTGTAAATTTGTGCCTGTGACTTTTTGCCTTTATGGAGAAAAGCTGAGAATTCACTACAACTGTACATTCTTCAAACATGCAACCTTCCACCACATCACACAGTGGATCCAGCTTTTGGAGCTACTTAATGAGAATTATTTATAAACTTCATGAGGAATTTGAATTAAAGGCAATTTTCCTTGAAAAGTGATATGGTTTGGCTGTGTTCCCACCCAAATTTCATCTTGAATTCCCAGGTGTTGTGGGAGGGACCCGGTGAGATGTAATTGAACATGGGGGCAAGTCTTTCCCGTGCTGCTCTCGTGATAGTGAATAAGTCTCACGAGACCTGATGGCTTTATAAAGAGGAGTTTCCCTACACAAGCTCTCTCTCTTTGCCCGCCACCATCCGTGTAAGATGTCACTTGCTCTTCCTTCTGCCATAATTGTGAGGCTTCCCAAGCTACGTGGAACTGCTAAGTCCATTAAACCTTTCTTCCTTTATAAATTACCCAGTCTCCGGTATGTCTTTATCAGCAGCATGAAAACGGACTAATACAGAAAGCTTCCTTGCTATGAATTAGACAAAAAGGAAAAAAAAAAAAAAAGGAAGAGAGAGAACAAGTTTAATATGTAACTAACATTTGGGAAACAATGATAACAGTATTAATGTCATACTTATTGAGTCCTTACTTTAAGACTGTTCATTCAACATGTAATAATTCATTTAATCTTCACAACAACTTATGGAGTATGTATGATTTCTATTACACTCATTTTACAGATGAAGAAACTGAAGAATAAAAAGAATAAGTGAATTATCCAAGTAAATATAGAATGTCAGTTTCAGATTCAGTCCAAACCCCATAGCCCTGAGCATGTCATAATAGTATGTGATTATTAATTTAACTGAAAATTTCGGTTAAAAATAGCTTAATTAACACCCCAAATATTTTAAATATAACCTAATTATTAACAGATAAAGACTACAGTAAGAAGGTAAATCGTTTTAGAGTTGCTAATTTACTGATTTGTTACAAGTCTAGTGAGAGAGGACATATGCTTCAAGTCAACTTTAGTTTTAGTATTTTTATCACCTTTTGAAAAGTACTTTAAAAATAATTTTATCTTTAGAAATGTAGGCTGCATTTTGTGGCTACATTGTCATATAATGGCTCGGTTTTCAATAGTCTGGTTTCACTTATTTAAAGTAGCCATAGTTTAATGTATGTTTCTTTCCTACCAAAATTGACTTGATTTTTTCCATAACACCCTTTATTAGGTGAATTTCTGCTGCAACGCTTTTAAAAGTCCACTAGTAGAAATATGAAAGAAAAAATATAAAGCATTTGTGTTTAGTACCTGTGAGTGCACTTATGCTGGGTTTCAAAATTTACAAGGCATTTTCATAGGTAGTATCACAGTTGTATTTCTTAATATTTCTATGAAGTATCATCATACTCTTTTTCAAATGAGTAAGAGGAGGTTCACAATAGTGAAGTGAATTGCACAGAATCTCACAGAAGTGGTAGAACTGGAATTCAAACCTAGATCTTCAGTGCCTGAAGTTCAACATTCTGTTGCCTGATAGCTATGATTGTCCATTCCTCCTTTCTTTATCTCCACTATCAATGATGAATAGTATAAGGAGGAAGTTGGTTGAGACTTAGGAGACTCATGAAGGTCAAGATTTTTCTTTTTTGAGGCTCTCAGTTTGTTCCCTAGTGACTAAGAATAAAACAACTTACTCAGGTCTTGAAATGGAACTGCACATACATCATTTTAAGTAAAATCCTAAAATTAAAACCATTTATAGCAGTTATTCCATTAGTATTATCTAAATTCTTCAGAACAGATAATATATTTATTATACTTCATGTATAATTTTATATTCTAAACGATGAGAGCATAAGACCAAAACATTGTTTAAATGCACTTCCCAATTATTTGTGGGCATATATGAATTTTCTAGAGATGTTGATTAATGCCATAGCTCACTTTAATCTACAGAGAATTACATTAAGCCTGAGACCTAAAGAGAAATTGGCTGCTTGAAAAGCTAATTGCAACAAAAAGCTTAGGTCATCACTTCATGAAGTCTGTTGTTTTGAAAATGACTGTGATGCATAAGATGTGTGTGTACTTTTTGGGTAATTTTCACAAAGCAAATACACTCAATCTTTTTAAAAAAAATAAGCAAAAATGTACGTGCTAAATTGAATCAAATATATTTGGTTTGGAGAAGGATGTGAATTAAATTGAAACTCTTCTCCTTTTGCCTCTTCATTATATGTTGTGCCACCTCTGTTCTGTTTGACACATCCCTGAAAACCCTATAAGCTATCACTAAAATTGTGTAACCACAGACTAAATGGATCACATGACTTAAAATAGAAGTCTGTTTTAGGAAAATGATCAAATATTAAGGATCCCAAATCCACCCATTTTTTTAAAAATAAAAATTAATAACTTATTTGTGTGGCTAATTTAACAGAACTTTTATGTGTTTGCAGTTCTATTGTGTTTTTTGTCCTACAAGCAGAAATGCAACACTGCTCTTACAAACATCATATTTAATTCTTGAAGAGACTGCAGTATGCCATTACAGATGGATTGATAGCCTTGATGATATCATTGAACTTTTGTCATGCCTAACCTGGAAGACTTACTATAGGCCAGAAAATTTTTGTCATTCATTTTGCTTTTGAAAGGCCAGATTTATTTGCAATCTTGAATGACATTGGACACATGCACGTGAAACAGCCTGAAATCTATCATGCAGTGAATATCTTATAAAACTGCCACTTAAAATGCTAAGTATTGACCTGGTTTTCAGAACCATCTTCAAAGTCAATGACTTTCAATTTGTTTACTTATAAACACTGATTTTCAGTGGATAGTAACAACTTTGTATTTTCATTCATTTTTTTTTCTTGAGTAACCAGAGGCCACCAAACATGCACCATGTTTTCCTATTTTTTTAAATTAAGTGAGAAACAACAGAATTAGAAATGCATGTATATGTCTGTTATTTATTAATGTCAATACATAACTGATTAGTGAAAATATACTAGTAATGGAGTTTATCTTTGGGTGGATTATTCAGTGAATTTTTAAAAAATCTCAGCTTATACTTACATGCAGCAAAATTGCATAGTAATAGTGCTGTCAGGGAAAAGGCAAGGTTGTTTTTGAGCTTTCTGTGTTTTGGAGCAAAAATGTGGCATATGTTACTATGAACTTGTAATTCCATCCATATTAAAACTGAACTTATGTTCAGTACAGATTAAATAAGAAAGCAATTGAGCACCTTCTATGAACCAGGTTTGAATTTTCAAGCACGTGATAACAATAGCTAATGTTTAGCTAATAATTATAATACTAAAATCTACTGCTTATAGAATTTATGCTAGAAATGGTGCTAAGCATTTTAAAAGAATTACCTAATTTGATTCTCACAATAGCCTTATAAAGTAGTTATTTTGTTTCTCCTTACTATAGAGATGACAAAATTAAGATTTATAAAGTTGGGGACTAATATTTCATAAAGGAGTTTACTTTGTGCTCATTTGTGCTGTAGTAGATCAAGACCTAAATAAGCCATATTAAAGCCATTCCATTTGGAATCGTCACCTATCCAGGGAAGCTGCCTGCTTGTTAAATTTAGTTTTCTTGAAAGGGTTTAATTTTTAATTTTTATTTTTATAGATTTGGGTAATACAAATGCAGTTTTGTTACATGGATATATAGCTTAGTGGTGAAGTCTGAACTTTTAGTGCACCCATTGCCCAAATCATGAACATTGTACCTGACAGGTAACTTTTCCATCCCCACATCCCTCCTATCCCCACCCCCACCTTTTGGAGTCTCCAGTTTCTATTTTTCTACTCTGTATGTTCATGTGTACTCAACATTTAGCTCCCACTTATAAGTGACAACATGCAGTATTTGACTTTCTGTTTCTGAGCTATTTCAGTCGGGATAATAGCCTCCATCTTCCTCCATGTTGTTGCAAGGGACATGATTTCAATGTTTAGCTCCCACTTATAGGTGAGAACATTGCAGTATTTGACTTTCTGTTTCTGAGTTATTTCACTCAGGATAATAGCCTCCATTTTCATCCATGTTGTTGCAAGGGACATGATTTCATTCTTTTTTTATTACTGAATAGTACTTTATGGTATATATACAACATTTTCTTTATCTAGTCATTCATTAGATGGATACTAAGGCAATTCTATGGCTTTGCTACTGTGAATAGTGCTGCAACAAACATACTAGTGCAGGTGTCTTTTTAATATAGTGGCTTATTTTCCTTTGGGTGGCGGAATTGAAGTCGTTCTACTTTTAGTTCTTTGAGAAATCAATGTTTTCCCTAGTCGTTGTACTAATTTACATCCTCACCAACAATGTATAGGCCTTCTCTTTTCTCTGCACCCTAACCAACATTTGTTGATTTTTGACTTTTTAATAACAGCTATTCTTACTGCTATAAGATGGCATCTCACTTTGGTTTTAGTTTGCATTTCTCTGATGATTAATGATATTGAACATTTTTTCATATGTTTGTTGGCTGCTTGTATCTCTGTTTTTGAAAATTGTCTGTTCATGTTTTTTGTCCACTTTTTAATGGGATTATCTGTTTGTTTGTTTTCTTGTTGAGTTGTTTGAGTCCCTTATAGATTCTGGATATTAGTCCTTTTCTGGATGCATAGTTTGCAAATATTTTCTCCCATTCTGTAAACTGTTTACTCTGTTGATTATTTCTTTTGCTGTGCAGAAACTTTCTGGTTTAATGAAGTTCAATTTGTCTACTTTTGTTTTTGTTGCATTTACTTTTGACGATTTAGTCATAAATCCTTTCCCAGTCCAATGTCCAAAAGAGTTTTTCCTCAGTTTTCTGGTATGGACGCGTGACATCCTTTCTTTTCATCACACTTTCAGTGTGTAACTGTGGGTTGATTGTTCAGGGGAATACATGATCTTTTCTATAACTTCCACTAACAGTATTCTATAATGCTGTCATTATAATTTGAATGTAAAGAGTTCTTCTGATCGGAAGCCTTCATGTGCATTGCTGTTTTGTCAGGTATGGAGCAATCAACTGATAGACTGATACAACTTTGGCTGTAGAAATTGACTAAATAGAATACTGACTTTCCATATCATGGAGTAGCTTTAAGCTCTTTAGAAAGCAACTCAACAAGCAACATCTTGAAGATCATTCATTTTAGAAAACCACACTACATATTTTAAAATTCAAGTGAATACAGATTTTGTACCAAAAGTGATAAAATTGTGCACCACGGCAGAAAGTATATAAAAAGGAAAGATGGTAGTATGAAACTTTAGCCTTAACTTTAAGGAAATGTTTGCTTTATTTGTTGTGCAATATGCAATTTTTCCTGAAAGTATGCTGATTCCAAAGAAGTTGGGGAAACAGGCAAATACAGAACAACAAAGCAAAAACCATTCTTAATCCTTTTTTTTTTTTTTTTGGAGGAGGGGGGCTGGGGGATGGAGTCTTGCTCTGTCACCCAGGCTGGAGTGCAGTGGCATGATCTTGGCACACTGCAACCTCTGCCTCCTGAGTTCAAGCGATTCTCCTGCCTCAGCCTCCCAAGTAGCTGGGATTATAGGTATGCCCCACCATGCCCACCTAATTTTTGTATTTTTAGTAAAGGTGTAGTTTCACCATGTTGCCCAGGCTGGTCTCTAACTCATTGTCTCAAGTGATCCACCCACCTTGGCATCTCGAAAGTGCTGGGATTACAGGCGTGAGCCACCATGCCTGACCAGTCTTCTCAAATGAACATAGTCACTGTTAGCATATTTGACTATCTCTTTTCATTTTTTTTCCAGAAATATATATTGATAGATAAGCAGATACATATGGAATCACCATTGTAAATGTAAATATAAGTAATAAACATATCTTTAATATGTCAAGACATTGGCAGAGGTAAATAAATATTACTTTAGAATGTGATTAATTCTTAATTATGGTATAGTGGTTCTTTGGATGTGTCATAGTCTACATAAAATTCGACTGATATTTAGATAGCTCCTATTTTTTTCTGTGATATTGAAAATACATAAATCATTATGCACATTGTGATTATATCCTTGAGATACATTCTTGAGGCTGAGTGTGGAGGCTCAAGCCTGTAATCCCAGCACTTTGGGAGGCCAAGGCAGGCGGATCATCTGAGGTCAGGAGTTCGAGACCAGCCTGGCCAACATGGCAAAACCCTGTCTCTGCTAAAACTACAAAAATTAGCTGGGTGTGGTGGCAGTTGCCTGTAATCCCAGTAACTTGGGAGCCTGAGGCAGAGAGAATCACTTGAATGTGGAGGCGGAGGTTGCAGTGAGCTGAGATTGCGCCATTGCACTACTCCAGCCTGGGCAACAGAGCGAGACTCTGTCTCAAAAATAAATTAATTAAAATAAATAAATAAATATATATATTCTTGAAAGTAGAATTGCTGCAGAGAAAAGTATATGCATATTCTGATATTTGTAACCACTTGAATTGCAGAAACTGTTCCTAGTTTGTGTTCCTGTTAGCAAAGTATGGTATGGCCTTTTTGCCACATCTTTACCACCTTTACCACCTTTACCACCTTTACAGTAGCACTGATTTTCATCTTTATAAATTTCATAGAGAATTAATAGGATTAATTTTATTTTGGTTTTACTTTTTTACCTACCAACAAGATTCAACAGCATTTGATATCTATTGGACATTTTTATTTCTGACTTTTTAAATCAATTTATTTCCTTCTATTAGACTCAATTTCTGTTTGTGAATGTTTACCTTTTCCTTATATACACATAGTTAATATAAATCATATATATGTGTGTATATATATATGTATAGATATATATGATATGTACCCTTCACCTTGTGTGTGTCAATATTGTTTTCTTCATTTCTTATTTATCTTTGAGTCTTGGTCACTCTGAATAGTAGAGTCTAAAGTTTACATGGGACGTTTATCAGCCTTTCCATTTATGCTTTTTAACCATGGTGTTATTCTAGCTCCAAAAATATAAAAAATATTTTTAAAATATCCATAGCTATTTTATGTTTTACTAAAATTCCATCTAAGCAGAAAGGATATTTTAAGTCCTTTCTAATGTTATTTTTATTTACTAATTATTTTGACCAGCAAAACCACTAATTGTCTTTTATTTCTTAACATCTGCCAATGTCCGTCCGATCTTAGTTTGATTTGATGACCAAATTTAATTTGATATTTGACATTTGTTAATAATGTGCATAATTGTTAGGTTTAAGGTAAATAGACATATGTGGAAAGGGACACTTATGCATGATATTCATTATTTTAATGTATCTTTAATGATAATTTTCTCTAATATTATCTCACAGAGATATAGTTGTTCATATTCCTTATGAGTAAAAGGCTTTGCTTTCAACTCTCCCATACCACATATGACAGCCTAAGGAAGAAATTTTCAAATATTTTCATCAATCAAACTGACCACTTTATTCAAACAAATTCTAAATTGACAGCTATCCAATATGTAAAACAGACTAAAGCAGTTTTTCACTTCCTGAATTGGTTATATGCTAGGATGCTTGTCTGTCTCATACCACACTCTGTCTCTGTCTAGGCACTCCCTGAGACAGCTCTTTAAATCCTTAAGGATATGAAGCACAGTCTTTCAGCTCATAAGAGTAAAAGTCAAATCCAGTCAAATAAATGAGTCAGATTGTTCAGTATGAAGGAATAAGTTGTGGAAAAAACTGGTGGACATAGTAAACATGTATTTGATCCAAAACTATAAATTACTTTCTGAAGCCCTTTTCAGGACTATGAAAACCCGACATTACTTTTGTTTTAAAATTTCTGTATTTCAGGTAAAGCCAGGCAGAAGCAATTTGACTGGGCTATATTAACCTAGCTGTCCATTAAAGTAATTTTGCCATAATATGTTGTTACATTAGGTCTTGTGTTTTAGTAAAGGTCACTATTAGAAAAAAAAAAAAAATTAGGAAAAATTTCGCATTTTTTGAAAAACCTCTTTTGGAGACTTTGTCTTTGTTTTATCCAATGACCTCTATATTCAAAACTCATGTAAGATATTCCCATAGAATTTAATGTCCAGAAAGTCTGTCCCTCCTGAAAAACAAATATTTCCTTTTCAACAGTCACTGAAAATTATATAACTTCTTGTTTTATTCTTTTTTTAAAATTACCTATCAGAAATCTCATACCTGTTTTTTTAAATAATGATGACACAAGCAATATTATAACAACAAAAATGAAGACTTTAAACGACATAACTCTACCATTGTTATAGATCAAATTATTTATTTCTTAAAGCTTTTCAGATTTTCTCCATAAGAATAGATAGCTTTTGTAGTTGCAACTAAAACACAGAAACAATTTGTAATCCATTTCTGGAAAACCGTTTCTCATATTGTTGCATAAGTCATCGCAATTATAATTTTAATTACTGCATTCAAGTAATACATTTACTTGGTTATTTCCATATTGGTGAACATTTAAGTTGTTACCAGTGTTTCTGCTTGATTGTGTGTGTGTGTGTGTGTGTGTTCTTCACTTTCCTTTTAATGACCATACTTTTTTGAATAAATTCATATGATCATGTCAGTTCATTATGAGGCCTGCATGATATTATGTCTGGAAGGTGTCTAACATAGTTCAATTCCTTTGGACTATATCTTCGGATAAATTCTTAAGAGTGGAGATATGGATTCCTGAAACTGGGCTTATTCCAACACCTGTCCCCTTCTTTAACAAACTAAGCTTAAAAAATAATATCTAAACTTGTATGTAAACTTATACTCCAGTTTCCCTTAGGTAATCAGCCTTTATTGATCTTTCTTTCTATGATATTCTGCAGCACAAAGCACAGGACTTAATTATAAAGCCATATATTCTTTGTTAATTACTACACATTTATTAGTCATGAATGCCTGGCTTCTTGACAGAATCAGGTGTAAGAAAAATAAACAAGCACATAAAGTTTCAGTTAATGGAATTTTCTTTGGAATATTGTAATGGAAAGTAAAGAGGACCAAGAAATAGTGTGACTAGGCCTTCTCTTTCTGGCTATGATGGGATAAGTAGTAGCAGACCAATTCTCTTGCTGACAACAACTAGAAATGTTGTACGTAATGTGAAAAAAAAAAAACACACATCTGAAGATATTAGAGAATATTGTGGCAGCCAGGAAAGCCAATGAGGTGAGCTTTCTTATCAAGGGATTGATTCATAAGTGACACAGTGAAAAAGGCTGAAAAGGTGGGAAGAAAGTGGCTGCTAGTAGGAAGAAAAGGTATGTTGAACAGTCAGCAGTCCCAGCAGGCTGGGGAGACATAAACTGAAATTCAGAATTAACACAGAAGCCAAAATCTGAAGGATCAAGATACTGGAGAAAAGGTGTACCAGTCAGAATCCGTAAGAGACAGAAACCACAGATGGATTTGGTCAGAGAAAAAAATACTATGAAGAATTATGAATTAGAACTAAAGGTAAAGTACTAAAAGGGGTAAACAGAATGTTGAATAATATAGGAATAGCATATGTAGAAACTGGCCACCATGTCTAGAACTGGAGGAGAGTACCCAAGATTGAAACAAACTTGGAAGCATCCTGTCAATTCCCTGGCCAGGTTGAAAGTCAAATCTCACTGGAAGGGGTATGGCTATGGCTCACTGGATGGCAGGAAAGTTTGCTGAAATGCTGCTGCTCAGGGATGATGGGCAGGAACATGTCCACTGGGGTGGCACTGAAATTCACTGGGAAGCTGCCTACTGGAGGACTGGTAAAACTTGCTGAATGGTATTCACTTCTAGATTTTTTGTATACCACTGGCAAAATAGCTGACATTGACAAGAAAGTGGCCAGCTGGCAGCCACAATGCACAAGCCTGAAAAACAAATTATATTCATACTACAGTGAGAGGTTTCTTCCTCTTGCAGTTTTCCTCCAGAGCCCTCTGCTAAGAAGGCTCAACAAGAAGCTGGCAAGGGAGAAATATTTACAGGGTCCAGCTCCTATATTTATCATAAAGCAAGACAGAGAAGAGTGGAATTATAAAAACAAAAAAAACTATGACAAGATGGAAATTTTTACTGGAGAAGTAGGATTTATAAAAAGAATCAACTGCAAATAGTTGAAAAAGGAAATAACTTTAATAACAAATGTGATAGATGGGATTAATGGCATATTATAAACAACTGATTATGGAATTGATAACCTGAAAGGTCAGTAGGCTATCTCTACTGAAGCAAACAACAAAAAATAATAAAATATAATAGAAAATAGCATGAAGCAAATGATGTATAGATAATAGGTATCATAAGCCTGTGTATGGAAGTACTAGAAAGAAAGGACAATAAAAATGAGGCAAAAGCAATATTTGAATAGATACTGGTGAGAACAATTTCTTTAAACTGAAGGACATCTAACTACAAAATCAAAACGTACTATAAATTACAAGGAGGAAAACTACAAAGAAAAACATATCACGGTACCTCATAGTAAAATATATGTAGAAAAATAACAAAAATAAAATTTTGACAGGGCATAATTGTACATATTTATGAGGCACAATGTGTTTTGATACATGTATACATTGTGTAATGGTAAAATCATGGTAATTAGCATATCTATCACCTTAAACATTTATCATTTCTTAATTATAGAAGCATTCAAAATCCTGTCATATAGCCATTTCAAATATACAATACATTTATTGTTAGCTATAGTCACCCTACTGTGCAATAAAGTACCGGAACTTATTCTTCCAGTCTAACTGTTATGTTGTATTCGTTAACCAACCAAAGGGAAAGTCTTAAAAGCACACAGAGAAAAACAGTCAAATTACTTTCAAAAGGAAATTTAAGTGATAATAGAATGACACTGCTAATAAGCTTTTTAAAAATCTCTAGAATTCTATTCCATTGAAAATATTATTCAAAACATCAGGTGTAACTATAAATGGAGAAGAGGCAGATCTCTACATAAGAGTTCCAAATAATTTGTTTAGATACTCTGCCCTCAAGAGGGGGCGTTTCTCTCCACTTTCTATGTGTGGGCTGTACATAATGACTTTGCTCCAAAGACTATGGAAAGAGGAAAAAAATAGAGTAACTTCATTACTCTAGAATGGAGAAACCTGACAAATGCTACATCAGCCAGGAATCGAGGTCAGCATCAATAGTGCTAAGTCATGTTGAGGTAATAAAGACACTTTACCTCTATAGTCTTCCTCCTTAAAACCCACAATCCTTGTCTAAAATAAGACAAACACTACAAAAATCCAAACTGAGAGACATTTTATAGGATGCCTGCCCAGTATTTCTCAAAACCATCAAAGTCGTCAAAACTAAGGAATGTCTGAGAAACTGTCATAGTCAAGAAGAACCTAAGGACCATGACAACTAAATATAAAATTCTGGGAGACATCCTGGGACAGGAAAAGAACATTAGGTAAAAGCTAAGGAAATTTTAATTAAATATGCACTAGATAATACAATCTATCAATATTAGGTTATTAATTATAGCTAATGTACTATACTAATAAGATGTTTAAAACAGTGAAATATGGGATGTATGGAGTACATGTGAACTCTGTACTCTTTAAGATTTTTCTGTAAATCTAAAAAAACTAGCATATGTATTTATTTAAAAATTAAGATAAAAAAATCACCTTTTTTTATATTGCCATTTCCTGACTAAATATGAAAAAAATGTTGGCAGCAGATCCATATGAAAAGAAATACTAAGAGCAATTTGCAGGCCAAAGGACATTATTCTGGAAAGAAGCACAGAAATGAAGGAAGCAATAAAGAATGCCAGAAAAGGTAACTATGTGAATAAACCTAAATTACTTCTGAATATATAAAATACTAACTATGATGTCTTACGGGATTTAAATATCCAAAAATAAAATACATAATAACAATAATACAATAGGTAGGAAAAGCTTTAAAAGAGTTAAACTGTAAGGTTCTAGCATTATATGGGAAGTGGTTAAAGTACTAATTTATATTAGACTTTAATAATAGATGTTTTAATATCTAGAATTACCACTAAAAGAATAACAAAGGAATATATGACCGACAGTCTAATAAAAAGGGCAAATAGAACACTGAAAATAAATATTGAGAAAAGTAAGAGTTGAGCATAAAAGTAACATAAAATCTATGGGGAATTTAGAAAAACAATAAAATGGTAAATTTAATCCAAATATGTTAGTAATTAGATTAAAAGTCAATGATATGATACTACAGTTAAAAGTCAAAGATGTTTAAAATATATTAAAATAATGTATATACAGGTATATTTATATATAGAGAGAGAATTTCTCAGATATATGAATACAAAAAAGGGAAAAACTAAAGTTTAGAAAATGAAATGACATGGAAAGTCATCAGTGAAATAAAAGAGGATACAAACAAATGGAAGAACATTCCATGCTCATGCATAGGAGGAATCAATATCATGAAAATGGCCATACTGCCCAAGGTAATTTATAGATTCAATGCCATCCCCATCAAGCTACCAATGACTTTCTTCACAGAATTGGAAAAAACTACTTTAAAGTTCATATGGAACCAAAAAAGAGCCCGCATTTCCAAGACAATCCTAAACCAAAAGAACAAAGCTGGAGGCATCACGCTACCTGACTTCAAACTATACTACAAGGCTACAGTAACCAAAACAGCATGGTACTGGTACCAAACAGAGATATAGACCAATGGAACAGAACAGAGCCCTCAGAAATAATACCACACATCTACAACCATCTGATCTTTGACAAACCTGACAAAAAGAAGAAATGGGGAAATGATTCCCTATTTAATAAATGATGCTGGGAAAACTGGCTAGCCATATGTAGAAAGCTGAAACTGGATCCCTTCCTTACACCTTATACAAAATTAATTCAAGATGGATTAAAGATTTACATGTTAGACCTAAAACCATAAAAACCCTAGAAGAAAACCTAGGCAATACCATTCAGGACATAGGCATGGGCAAGGACTTCATGTCTAAAACACCAAAAGTAATGGTAACAAAAGCCAAAATGGGATCTAATTAAACTAAAGAGTTTCTGCACAGCAAAAGAAACTACCATCAGAGTGAACAGGCAACCTACAGAATGGGAGAAAATTTTTGCAATCTACTCATCTGACAAAGGGCTAATATCCAGAATCTACAAAGAACTCAAACAAATTTACAAGAAAAAAACAACTCCATCAAAGAATGGGCAAAGGATATGAGCAGACACTTCTCAAAAGAAGACATTTATGCAGCCAACAGACACATGAAAAAATGCTCATCATCACTGGCCATCAGAGAAATGCAAATCAAAACCACAATGAGATACCATCTCACACCAGTTAGAATGGCGATCATTAAAAAGTCAGGAAACAACAGCTGCTAGAGAGGATGTGGAGAAATAGGAACACTTTACACTGTGGGTGGGACTGTAAACTAGTTCAACCATTGTGGAAGACAGTGTGGCGATTCCTCAAGAATCTAGAACTAGAAATAGCATTTGACCCAGCCATCCCATTACTGGGTATATACCCAAAGGATTATAAATCATGCTGATATAAAGGCACGTGCACACGCATGTTTATTGTGGCACTATTCACAATAGCAAAGACTTGGAACCAACGCAAATGTCCATCAATGATAGACTGGATTAAGAAAATGTGGCACGTATACACCATGGAATACCATGCAGCCATAAAAAAGGATGAATTCATGTCCTTTGTAGGGACATGGATGAAGCTGGAAACCATCATCTGAGCAAACTATCGCAAGAACAAAAAACCAAACACCGCATGTTCTCACTCATAGGTGGGAATTGAAAAATGAGAACACGTGGACACAGGAAGGGGACATCACACACCAGGGCCTGTTGTGGGGTGGGGGAAAGGGGGAGGGAAAGCATTAGGAGATATACCTAATGTAAATGACGAGTTAATGGGTGCAGCACACCAACATGGCACATGTATACATATGTAACAAACCTGCACGTTGTGCACATGTACCCTAGAACTTAAAGTATAATAATAATAATAAAAAAACTAACCAAAAGAAAACTGATATAGCTATAACATCAAAAATTCAACTTTAATGAAAAAAGCATAGCTAGATTTAAAGAGGAACATTTTATAATAACAAAGTGTTAATCTACTAGGAAGATGTGGGGATCCTAAGTTTGTATGCCCCTCATAATAGAGCTTCAAATTATATGAAACAAAAATTGCAGTCAGAAAAGGGGACATGTAAAATTAAATAAAGCAATTTCACTATGCTTCTCTTGCTAACTGATAGAACAAGCATATGAAAAAATGATTAAATATATATAGATACGAAAATCATGATTAACAAATCAAATAAATTAAATATACATATTGTACATATTTGAAATATTACATATATAATATATGTAAGTATATGTTGTATACATGCACATATGTACATAAAGAAAATATAGCATCTGATCATTGAAGAGTGTACATTATTTTCCAGTAAATATAGATTTAAAAAAAACAGAATTGACCATGTGCTGTTATATAAAGCAAGCCTTAACAAATTGTAAAGAATTGAAATCATGCAGAGTATATTCTTTGTTCACCATGGAATTAGTCTAGCATTTCATAACAAGATGATTGAAAATTCCTCAAATGTGTAAAAAAAAAAATCCCAAAACATACTTCAAAATAACCCAAAGAATAAATATTTATGCAGATTAGGAAATAGTTTGTTTCGATAATTAAAATGAAACATTAAAATCTGTGGTATGCAGCTAATACTTTTATTTTTAGGAAAACGAACATATGAGTGTGATATGGTCTTTCCAACAAGGCTGGCATCAATTTTTTCCTTGTTTGGACACAGTGTATTCAATTCCCTGATTGATATGAGGAATTCCCCACCCTTCCAGAATCTCTGCTGGCCTGTGACTGCTTTAACTAACAAAAGTCTAAGAAGTTAGGCTATGTGACTTCCAAGGCTAGATCATAAGAAACCTTGCAACTTTTGTTTAAATCTGCTTTAATAGTCTCCCTGGGGGAGGTAAGCCACTGGTCCTCCACCCTGAGGACACCAAGTAGGAGAAAAGCAGGAGTTTGGCATGTGGGGAGCTTCATGGAGAGAGAGGGAGACATCTGACTAGCCACCCAGATGTTCCGACCATCTCAGCCCAAATCCCAACATGGGAGTGACAAAGCCTCCATGCAGGTCTACCCCTAGCTGTCACCTTACTACTACCTTCTGTAGGACCCCAAATGAGCACCAACCAGTTGATTATTACCTGAGAATCCCTAGACAGGTGGAAAATAATAGTAAGTTGTCTTTCTAAGCCACTTAGTGTTAAGGTGATTGGTTACATGTTTACAGATAACCAAGAATATTTTTTAAAAGAAAGAGTGAAACTCAATTATCTAAATTTCCATCTAAGAACTTAGAAGCAGAACAGTGAAAGAAACCCAAGGAAGTAGAATAAAGGCAATGATAAAGATCACAGCACAAATTAATTATGTGGGAAAAATGTGCAGTGCTGAAAAATCAATAGAGCTACAGGGCTTTTTTTGGAAAAGGCTAAAATAGATAGATGATAGATAACCAAGACAGATAGATAGATAAAACTGACAAATTCCTAGCAAAACTGATAAGAAACAAAAGAGAAGAGACACATGAATTTCAGGAATAGGAAAGGTGACCTCAGCATAATTGGACAGACATTTAAAACAGTAGTATGAGAATATTATGAGCAACTTAACAGTAATACATTTGAACATTAATATGAAGGGGACAAATTCCTTGAAACATATGATTTATCCCACATATTTAAATAAAAATCTGAATATTCTTATATCAAAGAAATTGAATCTGTAATTGAAAGCCTTCACACACACACACACACACACACACACACACACACACACGCACCCCACAATCCCAGGCCTCAGGCCTCAGGTAGTGTCATAAATGAGCTCTTTCAAACATTTTATTAATTAATTATACCAATCTTGCACAGATTTTTTCAGCAATAGAAAAGAGGAAACACCTCTAACTTTTTTTGATGTATCTAGTATGACCTGTGTGTCAAAATCAAGCAAGACTGTTTACCAAAAAGTACAGGCAAATCTGTCTCATGAAAAAAATCATAAAAATTCCAAATGAAGTATTACCTAAGTGAACTCAGGCATATATTAAAAAAGTAGCGTATCATGATGAGGTTTATTTTAGAGATACAAAATTCAATCCTGTTATTTATCATGTTAACAGAATAAGAAAAACCATCTAATTATCTTTATAGATTCAAAAAAGTGGTAGATAAAACTTTACACCTATTTATGAATCAAATATGAAAGAAATTAGGATTAGAAAGGAACATTTATCTATATCTGTATCTACCTTACAGTACCCATCATACCTACCTTGAACTGTTAAAACCTCTCCTGAGATTTGAAGCAAGAAAAAGATAACCATTGCCCCCACTTTTTCTTAGCATCCTATTTGAGGACCCACAAGTACAATAATGAATATTTTAAGAATTGGACAAATGGAAAAGCTATTTGAACAAGCATTTCAACAAGATGTTATCCAAATGGCCAATAACATGAGAATGTGCTTAACCTAATTAATCACTGGGAAAATGCAAATTAGAATCATAACCTGATGCTATTATTAAACTCCCAGAATAGATCAATGAAAAAAAAAAACAGCATATCACAAATGTTGGCAAGAATGAGTAGCATCTGAACTCTAATATACCACTGGTGGGAGTGTAAATTAGAATAGCCTCTTAAGAAGACCATTTGTTTATAAATACTAAACAACACCTTAGACCTTTTGACCCAGCAAGTCCAGTCTTAGATGTACAGCTGCTCCTCAGTATCTGCAGGGGTATATTGGTTTCAAGACACCTGTGTATGCCAAAATCTGTGGATACTCAAGTCCTGCGTCTGGCCCTGTGGAACTCGAGTATATAAAAAACAGGCCCTCCACATATGCAGGTTTCACATCCTGTGAATACTGTACTTTGAATCCACATTTGGTTGTGGATGCAGCACCTGCTGATATAGAGGATCAACTGTATTTAGAAAAATCCACATATAAAATGGACCTGTATAGTTCAAACCTGTATTGTTTAAGGATCAACTGTATTACCCAACAGAAACGCATTGGTAAGCTCATTGAAGACATGCATGAGAATGTTCATAGCAGCACTCTTCACAAAAGCAAAAAATAAGAAAATATTTAAATGCTCATGTTCTATGAAATGTATATTGTGGTATATTCATAGAAGGGAACAATATACAGGAATAAGAATGTGTGATCTACAAGTATATGCAATAAAATGGATGTATCTCATAAACAATGCTGAATGAGAGAAGCTAAACACACTTGAATGAAAAGTTAACTTAAGCAAAACAGTCAAAGCTGCATACCAAGGGCATCAGACAAAGTCAGTTACCTTCAGTCAAGATGCATTGTTGCTCACTCTGCCTATTACCTGATTGGTCCTTCAGTATCAGTTGTTTTCTGCTCTGATGGATCCACACTGTGGTGAGACTTTGCTTGTGCTTCTACTTTACTTCTTCTGCTGTTCCTGACCAAACTCTTCTCCTCTCCCTTCCCTGTCTCTCTCTCTGTCTCCCTTTTCCTCTTTCTCCCATTTTTCCTTGCCCCTCCATGTATCCTCCTTGTCTACTCCATCCCCTCTTCCAGCCACACTCATCTCATGAGGCAAGGATCTATCAAGTTAGCTAGTCAACATGCAGAAGAGGTACCTCATTTGAGCAGAACCGTAATCAAGCCACCTCACAGGCCACTATCAAACTCGAAGATGGATTGGAATACTCGCCAATTGTTAACTGGATTGGATAAATACATAAAATTGAGCCCTGTCTGTAAAGATGACTTATGGCCACAGGTTTAGGAGTGGTCTGTGGGCATATCCTGTATATGGACTCAACCAAATCACATTTCTGTTTAGTCCTCAACTCCAGCTACATTTTAAACTTTGGAAACCATGGGAAAACCCTTTTACCTTTCTCACACTGTCCACTACAATGGCATATATATAGTGGTGGGTAGCCAATAATTGTTTGAGAAGCCAATAACAACATATTTAATGGGTAAGCTGGTGGCCTAGTGTCCTGACCTTAGTTTAGTTTCTCTCATTGTTCTCAATTTCATCCTCAGATGATTGTATGTGAAATTTCTGGGTCTGTACCATAAGCTTCCCAAATCCATAAGACTAGAAAAGACCTTAGTTTATTGTTCAAAAGTAATATTTCAGATACCAAGATTATGACTTCTCTTTCTTCACATCAAAATTAGGGTGCATTCATTCTAATTAAAATGAAATATTGTTTTATTTCATTTAATCCAAGGTTAAATAATGATGTCATTCTGTGATGGCTCATTTTTAACAGAGAGCCACCGAAGTTTCTTTTTGTATGTCTAGTTACAGGAAGCTAATTCTGTTTGACTCTTCACTTGCAGATATAAATGAATGTACCATTGACAATGGTGGCTGTCAAGATCGATGCTGTAATACAGTTGGCAGTTACTACTGCAAATGTCAACCTGGCCAGAAGCTGGAGGAAGATGGCAAAGAATGTGAAGGTAACAGTTAGGACTGTCTGCTTACTGATAAGGAAAGAGAGAACATCTATGTAATGCAAAAGAGGAGGTTTGTCTTTTATCTAGAGCCAGTTGAAGTGCCTGTGTTGAATGTTGTCAAGAGCACAGATCTTCTTCTCATGTCTAGATTACAATATTGTAACCCTAAGAACATTTCAAGTAGCTTCTTATGGGAAACATATGATTATATGCTGGTTTGGTTATGTCATGTTCTGATTATGGAATTTCAATCATTCATTTAAATCCCTGGGTAAAGTGCATATTTTTAAAGCATTTCATTTAATTCTAAAGTAAAAATGATACTTATCATAAAATACTCATATATTGCCACACTGTAAATGGAGGGGCACAAAACTAACCACAGGAATAATATTCCTGGTATAGAATTAGCTTTTTGCACAAACCTCAATTTTCTGTTTCCTTTTAAAATTAATTCCTTCCTTTATTTATTAATTCATCATTTTATTCATTTGACAATCACTGAGTTCCTGCTCTGTATCAGGCAGTATTCCATGCTCTGGAGATATAAAAATTAATGAGAAATAAATTATGTCCTGAAGGAGCTCACTGATTAGAAGCAAAGATTGAAACATAAGCCCAAGCCTTACAAAGTGGTATTTTAAGGCATTATAGCATGCGGTAAGTGCATTGGATTCAAAGAGATGTGTTTGAGACCTAGTTCTGTCACTTATGATTTGTGTTACCATGGGCAAGTTATTTTATTTTGCTAAGACTCTTCCTTCATTGATAATATTTAGAATAATGGTGGTTTCTAAACCACAAAAGTTGCTGTGAGAATTAAATAAGATAATGCATTTAAAGCACTTAGCATAAAGGGTGGTGCTCAAATGATAACTATAAGTGGTACTCTCATTTATGAACTTAGTTGCTGCCTGTCTTGGGAATGTAATCGGGGACAGAGATTGCTTCCTTCTCTTAATTTCTGAAAGGGAACATAATAAGTTAAAAGGATCACTATTACCAAGTCTTATAACTGTCCTTTCTGAATTTTTTCTATCTGGCCATATTACTAAAATGCCTGAGAATTTTATACGGTCAGGCATCTTTGTTTGTTTTAAGATGACAGTAGAAAAGCATTTCTTCTAATTATGTTCTATCATTGATCTTAAAAAAATCACATTCTTTATTTCCCTTAACAAAGTTCATTCCTGATGGGGCATATATGAATAAGTTGGTAAGAGAAAACAAAACAAACAAAAAATATCCCCACTGAAGGCACCCGAGGCTAGGGCTGTGGGTTTCATTGAGACTACCAAAGGCAAGACAAATTGTAGGTGTGAGTAGGTTGGAAAATGTATCAGTTTCCCTTTATCATTCCCTCCCAGCAGGGGTTGTGCAGGCAGCAATAGGAAGGGCTCCAGGTAGAGAGCCAGCAGATGTTTAAAGGCAACTATGTCTGGACCTTCCTGGGACAGGATTCTCCCAGGAAGCATCCTCTGCCTGGAAAAGTGTAAATTCACAAAGGCAAACCCTACATTCACCCAGGCTCTTTATTCATTCAAGTGCAATAAATTATCTATTTCTGGATGAAATTATTTGGCAATGGTGATCCCAGTACTGATTCAATCTCAGAAGAAGAGTCAAGGACTGCATTGTGTTCAAGGTAAAAGTGGGATGATGACCACTGAAGACAACATGATCTGTACTATGAGAACAGTGTTTTCATGAACCCTCCCTTCATCGGACAGGCAACAAGCTATTTATTTCTCTTTGACTGAGTATTATTATTGCTGTATCATCATTGTCATTATTATAGATATATTTGAAGCACCTATCACAGCAATTCGCCATTGTTAGGTATAATAATTATTTTTATAATAGCTATTAGGCTAATAAGGCATGTTAGACTTTGCACCCACTAGTTCATTTACTTTCACTTATCTCCTATTTTAACTGAAGTTAGTTACTCATGGTCACTCATATAAGTGACAAGGTATTTAGAGAAATGATTTCCATGGTTTTATTTAGCTGAGTCCATTTGTACAAACTGAATACAATTAAGATCGGTATTTGTATGAATCAAGAGTATGATAATCAAGAATCCAGAGTTTGATATAATGAGATAACATTGACTTCCTACTTGCCCAGGACTAGGGATGGTGGTATGGAGTAGAGCAGCTCACCTGCAACGAACTTCTTCTCTCAGTCTCATTGATGTTAGAATCTTTTTTTCTTTTCATTTCCTTAAGTGACTATTTGCTGGAGATGGTACTGCTAGAGATTCAGCTTCCTTGATTGTTGAACATGCAATCGTCTCAGGTTTATTTATATACATAATTAAATAGAATAGAGATCATTTTGAAATCCAGTGCATTCTAAAGCCACTGCAAATTCATGTGAATGTAGAAATGAGTCATTCATATTTATTTACTGGCTGGTAACAGTAGAGGTCAGTTGGTTTCAAAGGGCATTTAGTTGAATGCTACAGCATTGAATTAAACAGTCATTTAAAAATACTTTGCATTAATATAAATTGAATTTAACTTACTTGAATTGCTTTTTAAAATATAGAAACCAGCATTTTAATGGGCATTTGTTGTACTATTTAAATAAATCTAGGCTGGCATGGTGGCTCACACCTATAATTCCAGCACTTTGGGAGGCCGAGGCAGGTGAATCACTTGAGTCCAGGAGTTCAAGGCTGCAGTGAGCTGTGATCACACCACTTCACTCCAGCCTGGACAACAGAGTGAGACCCTGTCTCTAAAATAATAAATAATAAATAATAAATCTAGAGTCTGCCCTTAAGTGGACAGAATTTAAACATTTATAAACAATCTTGTTAGTTAATCTTACTCTTTAACTTTTTCTCTAAAGAGGTATAAACTTGTGGAGAAGGCTCTTGATTAGCTCAGTTTCACTGGTATCCCCTTCTTTCAGGCATAGCACTGAATCTAAAGAATGTTTTCTGATTCACATGCAGATTGATTCTTACAAGATATAGATTAAAGAAGCAAATGAAGGGAAAAAAATGTCTTCCACTGGATGCTGTGGGAGATATTCAAATATACACATAGTGTGTGTCAAGGATCCCCAAACTTTGGGCCACAGACCAGTACTGCTCCATGGTCTGTTAGGAACTGGGCCACACAGCAGGAGGTGAGCGGCGGGTGAGTGAGCAAAGCTTAATCTGTATTTACAGTTCCTCCCCATCACTCACATCACCACCTGAGCTCCACCTTCTGTCAGATCAGCCATGGCATTAGAGTCTCATAGAAATGCAAACCCTACTGTGAACTGCACATGCAAGGGATCTAGATTTTGTGTTCCTTACAAGAACCTAATGCTTGATAATCTGTCACTGTCTCCCATCATCCTGAGATGGGACTGTCTAGTTGCAGGAAAACAAGCTCAGAGCTCCCACTGATTCTACATTACATCGAGTTGTATAATCATTACCTATCACAATGTAATAATAATAGAAATAAAGTGCACAATAAATGTAATACACTTGAATCATCCTAAAACCATCCCCCTTACCCCAGTCTGTGGAAGAATTGTCTTCCACAAAACTGGTCCCTGGTGCCAAAAAAATTGGAAACTGCTGGTTCATACACACACAGACACACACACCACACACACACATATAAACATAGATCTATATATGTGCATATTTATATGTATATGTATATATGTTTATTGAAAGGATGTAAATTTCTTTCATTTGCTAATGTGAGTGATTATTTTTACAGATTTTCAAATATGCAACTATAATTGCATTTCAGAAAAAATCCGACTGGTATCATCGTTTTATTTGCTATTAAAGTCAATTCTCTATTATTTTGTTTAGGATGTTGTATCCACAACTATGAGTGAAATAGGCCAGTAATTTTTGTTTCTCATATGTTCTTTACGGCAGTGGCTCTCAACTGGGGTGATTTTGTCCCCCAGAGGCACTTGTCAATGTTTGGAGACACTATTGATTTTTACAACTGAGGGGAGTAGGTGCCACTGGCATCTAGTGGATGGAGGTCAGAATGTTGCTAAACATCCCCTTCTTCTGTAATTCTGATTATACTGCTTCAGATTTCAACCATTTAACTTTATGTTTTAGAAATCTCATTTTTCTCAAATTTATAGATTATTTTCTGTATGTATGCTCATTTTTATAGTTATATTCTTTTCTTTTGCTATTTCACATATAAGCCTTCTATATTCCATATCTGAATCCAGCATCTGGGTCCTTGTGGAAGGTCTAAATCTATTGTTCCTTATTTCTAGGCCCATTAGTTACACTCTCTTCCCTTTCATGTTATATACACTAATACCTCTGTTCCATAACTTCTTACAGAGCACTGTACTTATTTACACATTTATGCTGTCAATTAGATTGGGAATATCTCCTGGGAAAGAACCATGTCTTATCACTTTTTCATCCCCAGCACACAGTTGTCTAGCATGTAGGGGAATTCCATAAATGCTTATTGAATGAATGAATACCATCATCCTTTCAAACATACAAGCATACAGCCAATATGGCTTTTATTCATTTTATTCATTTCCTTATCTACAGATTCTAATCATGCTGGAATTGTCACTTAAAGTTTGACTAGTTAAACTATTTGGTTATCAGTAGGTCTCAGTGTAAACATTTGCTGATAAGTCATTTGAAAGGGAAAAATCCATTTTTTTATTTCTAGGAAGGAAATCAAAGACTTTTGGCTTACTTTTAGCTTTCTTAAAAGTTTCTTCATATGGCTTGTCTAAATTATTGGTGCCACAGCATAAGTAGTGTGGCTATTCAAGCACGGTAATCTTGTGGTGTCAAAGAAATTTTCTAAATGAAATGGTCACTAATATTACTATACATTCTAATAAATTAACTTACAAAGGCAGTGAACATTGTTTGGACATTTGAGATGAATTCTTCTATTTGAGAGAAATAAATGAACATATACTATACATTGATAAAGGCATGTTGTTTAATTGATAAAATATTTTAAAGTAATTTTAATGATATTTTGGATCTTTTTTTTCTAAAGCATATTGGAAATAATTAAGTGAATAAACAGAGAATATAATTCAGCATACCACTGTGGTGGAATTACAGAATATTTGAGCTTCCAAAAGGCTTCTATAGTTAGAATTCTAGGGAAATTAAATGATTTGGACAAGCTAACGATGCTAGTTGATGAGCAAAATGACACCAGAAGCCAAACTTTCTTATTTGTTACCCAGTGTCCTTTCCCTTTGATGTGGTTGATGGGCAGCATGAACTGGATGCAGACTAGTCTGACTGTGGGGTCACAGTGTTGTGGGGGTAGAGAGGCCCTCAACTCATAGAAGCCATGATTGTCAGAGGAGGGAAATTAAGACCCTGAGAGATTGACTGATTTCTTCCAAGTCCTAGACAATTTATTTGTAAAGCAAAGAACAGAATCCAGTTCCCCTTTTCCCATTTGTCATTCTTCTTCATTGAAAAATCAATCTGGTCAGTAAACATTTATTGGGTAACTACTATATGTTCAGCACTGTGTTGGGTAATTTGAGAATACCAGATTAGTACAAAATATGGTTTATTTCTTCACAGAGTTTCAGTATCATTAAGCATCCTGAATATAAAATGATTGTGTGATATTTTACATGAAAGTCAAGTAATTATATTATATCCTTTGAGAGTTCACTCAGGCTAGCTCTTTGCCTCCAAACAGCATGGTGTCTAAACCAGCTAGTTGTTTACCCTAGTATTAGAGATCTCCAAGGGAGGATGTCTGTTTAATAACTCTTGTGATCAGGAAAGCGTTCCTTATGTGTCACCTATATTGCTCCTGTTTAAGTTTAAACCTGTGTGTTTTATTTTCTTCTTAGTTCAGAGACACTTAAATAATCAGTAATTCTCCACACACTTACAGCACACTAATGTGTAGTTGTTCAACTTAGTAAAAACATTTATTGTGCCAAATATAGTCCATTGGCACTTGAAGAATAAAATATGATATATATACACACATACACATGCATATTTATTTTGAGTTTATTGAGAAAACTTGAAATCATTATGAAGAATTTTTCTACTTCTGCATGTTGCTTCTCTTAATAGTCACTTATAAAGGAACTCTGTACCTCTTTCTATTGGTGTTATGGAGCATGCAAAGTAATAGCAGTTCCCTGGCCTCAAAGAGCTAGCCAACTACTGGAGTAGTCAACTATTGGAATTGCCAGCTATTGAAATTTATACAGATGAAGAATAATTTGAAAAAAAATCCAATATAGTCTATCCACATATACTAAAGATTGTCCATTTTGAATTTATAGAAACACATTCACAATACAGAATAACTACATTTAAAAGGCTTGAACCACTTAAAATGTGGGGGATTTATCTACTTGATTCATAATTGTATTCAGAGTTTTTCTTCTTCTTATTCACCAAGTGCGTATCAGACCCTTACACTGTGCTCCCTGTCAAACAAAGAGCACAAATTTTGGGTTCAAATATTGATTCTAACATTTACTAGCTGTGAGACTTAGAGCAAGTTATTTAATATCTATGGGCTTTCCCTTCATCTATAAAACCAGAATAATACTACTTAGCCTTATATAGGTTGAAAGATCAAATGAGATGTAGTTTGAAAGCATCTTGATGGTAGGAAAACCTTCTTTCCCCTGTTTCCTGCTCACCTAAAAAGGGATTGTTTAGTAGTAACATTCTTGACCTCTGTCTGCACCCCACATCTCCTAGTCCCTTCTTCCCAAGAGAAGAGGTGTGAAAATACCTCACTGGTGAGTTTGGGGAAATAAATTGGTCTGTTGAGTTTAGTTCACATTCATATTTTCTCTTTGGGGCCTGCAAATGCCTGCAAAAAGTGACCATTCTGGTCTGCTTCTCTGCTTAAATGTTAAGTTTCACCAGGCCAGGACCCCACATGAGGAAGACAGGTTTTCCATCTACACCTGGGACCAAGTGGGAGAGTTTGTCTAATTCTGCATGCATTTTTGGGAAGCCCATTGTTGCTGCACCCTTAAATTCTCTTATCCAGTTTCAATTTTAACAAAAATAAAATGGATATTTTGCCTCCATATGCCTATTTTGAATTAGATCTCAATTAATTCAAAATTCAGGCTGGCAACATGAGTTTGTTATTGTATCCCCTCAAAATAGTGGCACTTTATATTTGCCTAATGCTTAGGAAATTTTATTTCTCCCCAGTTTTTTTTTATTACCTCCTATGCTATTTGTTGTTGAAGATTTAAAAAAATGTGCAAAATTACCTTTTTCTCTCCCAGGAGCTTGCAGTTCAATAAAGGAGATTAGATGGATACACAAACAGCTATAGTGTAAGATAGCAGGAGTAAACATGAGGCAGGCACAAGCAAAGTGCTATGAGAATTAAGAGGAGAAAAAGATAACCCACTGTTGAATCAAAATGGGCTGCAAGGAACCGGGACAGACACTAATCACTTAGCCCTGGGACTGAACAACCAACCTTCCATTTCTTTAATTTCCTTAATAAAATTCCCTAGTGGAGTTCTGCTCAATATGACTTGTCCTGCTGTCTCTTGTGTCTCTTGATTGACACTGGAAGGCATCTGGGATTTTAACAGCAAAGCTACTACTGCGTTCCCAAGACATTCCTTGAAGAAATTTCTGAGAGTATTCTTAAATATATGTGTCTTTTAGACTAGAGTGAAAACACATATAATTCAAATCTGAAACTCTGTCATGAAAATGGAAATCAACTTTATTTATATTTAAGCCAGTCTTTTAAATAAAGTCCATCATTTCTCCCCCAATAATTCTGAGTAATTGCTTCAACACCTCAGCTTTCAGCTAACACTTAACTGTAGTCAACAGAGTATCTAGAAGTGAGAGGAGCTGGAAGAGACTATAGCTGATACAGATTCCCCAAGATGAGCTGGCTTACTTAGCAGATTTCATTAGGGACGTGCAGATTTATGGCAGTTATGGTTTCTACAGGTAGTGCCAAAAGAGGCAGACGAGAAAAAAAATTAGGTCTTAGAGGTCTGTGGCTGACAAGCAAGACATCAAAAGGCTTCTTATTGCCTCAGCAGCCCATGTCGCTCTTACTACAAAAACAATGAAGCAGAAGCAGCCAATCAGGGCAAATGGCTGTGTGAAGGTGTCTGAACGTGGTGAGCAGCAAGATACCTCCTTATCAAAATTTGGCTCATGGTCCTTAAATTTTACTGTAAATTGGGAAGCATAAAATATTTTATATTCTGAAGAATAAAACTTTTAGTTTCATTCACAATTATTTTTTAGTTTCTCTGTTTAGTAGTCTTAAAAATGAGCTGATATTTTTAAAAGATTGTATTATTATATTTGCTTCCCAGAAATATTTTCCAACTGATGCATCCTGTCTTGAATTCTTCAGATGTGTGTTTACCTTGTAGGTATTTTTTGTATTATGAAATCATACCTACCAAAAGATCAGTATGATCCTGTATTCTAAAGCATGATCCTTTTAGACTTCTAAAATGTAGAGGGTTGGTTCCTGCCCTTACAAGATCCATATTCCTTTCTATTACTATCATAAAAGTAGTTATGGATGACTGACTTTTTAATTTTCTTGCTATAAGAAATTCCTTCATCAATTTTTAAGTCATGGAGACTTATTTTTCTTGCAATAAGGACTTATTAAGGGAGCCTATGAATACATATGTGTGATTTTTAATCAGGAAATAAGTCAGTTAAAATTGATTTGTTATTTTGCTGCTATTGACTTTCATGTGTTTGTATTTTTAGTGGCATTCTGATGACCAGTCACCCTCAGCATATGATATCATAGAAAGAAATGAAAGTACTCATTTCTGAAAAAAACTATATACTGTAGTTCATAAATTCAAGTTAATTTTCTGTTTTTATTATTAATTCCAATTCTTAGTTTGTTAACAGGCCAGGTCTGTACTTCCTTGAATTTAATTTAGATCATAATAAAAAGATATCATTCATTTTATTTGTCCCAATGGATGCATTTGATGCATGTATTCCACATGTATTACTGGTAAACCCAACCTTCTGAGAGTATGCATATTTATTTGTATTTTTAGTTTATATCTTCTCTATGAGTATCTCACTGATAAGAGTATATTCCTAAGAATAGTAATATTGTAAACATGCGGAATTCTTTATGCTATTACAAATACAAATGTCTTATATTTCACATTTCCTATAAATAGGAAAGATATATGAAAAGAATCTGGGGAACTTTTCTAAAAAGTGTTATTCTCATTTTAATAAGGGAGATAGCAGGTCTCTAACATTGTATGAAATCACAGGCTTTTGTGATTATTTATCAAAATACACAGAGTAATTGATTATAAATTAATTATTGTCATTCAAATATGATTTTTTAAGTCTATCTTGCAGAATGAGAAAGGCAGTTAATGTTGTATAAAACCATTTGAAAATACTCAAGTAATAGACCACCTGAAGGGAACTGCATAGTGTAGGAGGTCATTGCTGGCTAGGAACACACATAGGAAGGGAACAGGTGTTAGCTTTGGTTGGTCTCAGACTGGCAGTGGGTCCTAGTGACTCCCATTTCAGGGTTGGGATAGAGAAGAGCAGAACTAAGATACCCTAGGTTTCTCTGTCTGTGTGGGCATGAGAGGTTGGGGAGAAGGGCAGGAGAGAGGAGAGACAAGAATAATCATGTAAAGGAATGCATTTTATACATACATACTTTATGCTGTATCAAACACATGTTTCTAAGTTATAAAGTTCTCTAGTCCTGACAAGCTTACTGAAGTGGGACACTTCAAATCTTACAGCGGTCTCAGCAAAAGCATAAACCATCTAGATGAGATGTGCAAACAAAATGTCTTTTCTCTGCTTCATGTATATTTAATAATTTTTTAGCATGACTAAGATGACCCCTGTGGTAATCCATCAAAAAATGTAGACAAGAATAAGAAAAAAGTTGTTTGTAAATTGCTTTTCATTGGTGAGAAAAATAAGTTGATTTAAAATCATCTGTTGTATAACTTTGAACAAGCGAAATGGAAGCTTCTGTATTTAAATCATTGATCTATTTATTTTTGTATTTACTTTAAAATATATTTATATCTATATTTATTTTTCTGTATTCAAATCTTTTGTAATTAAATTTTCTGTATAAATATATAACATATTTATATTTATTTTTAAATATATTTATTTTATATTTATTTTTCTGTATTTAAATCACTGATCTATTTACTTTTATATCACTTCTTTTATTTTAAATAATCATCACATTTTGGTGGCCTGACTGAGCTTTGGAAAACAAATTAAAACTGCAGCTAGGAAAAGTAGGTTAATTATAATTCATTAGATGCTGTCTTTATTAAAAGTGATTTTATTTAATCCCTATAAAAAACCCTAAGGCATGAGAAAGCAAAATAGCTGTGTAAAAGCTTAGTGTACTCAACAATTAGAAGATACTACAGTTCAGTACTTAATGTGCATATGAATCACCTTAGATCTTGTTAAAATGCAGATTCTGATTCAGCATGTGTGGGATCAGCCTAAGAATCTGCATTTCTAGCAGGCTTCTGGGATTTGCGATGATGCTGATCCAGCGACCATACTGGGTAAAAAGGCTTTTGTCAGCTCATTCTTGCAATGTGTCAGATAATAATTAAGCATTTGCTAATTATAATACAGCCATAGAGAAGGGATACAAAATGGTGTGAAATGTGGTGCCTGCAATTCTGAAACATTTTAAGAAACTGTTTTGTTGAGATAAAATTCACAGCCCATACATTTCATCCATTTTAAATTGTAAAATTCAAAAGTTTTTAGTATATTCACAAATATATGCAATCATTACTACAGTAGATTTTAGAACATTTTTATCATGTCAAAAAGAATCCCTATACATTTTAGGATCACTTCCCTCCACTCCCATCACTCCCATAGCCCTAAGCAACCACAAATGTACTCTTTGTCTCTATAGATTTCTCTATACTTTTGTATCAATGGAATTATATAATATGCAATGTTTTGTGACTGGCTTCTTTCACTTAGCATAATGTTTTTAAGGTTCATCCATGTTGTATCAGTACTTCATTCCTTTTCATGGACAAATAATATTTCATTGTATAAACATACCACTTTCTGTTTATCCATTTGTCATGATCCTTTGGATCCATGGACATTTGGATTGTCTCCACCTTTTGGCTATTATGGCTAATGCTACTATAAACATTCATGTGCAAGTTTTGTGTGTAGATAAGTTTTATTTCTCTTGGGTGTATACCTAAGAGTTGAATTGCTGGATTATATGGTAATCATACATTTAATTCTTCTGAAGCTTTTAATGTAGATAAATAGAAAGATTTTAATACATAAATTTGCATATGTGTATGCATATAAGCATACTGTATCAAACAATTGGCTTCATGAAAAAGGGTCCATGGTCAAATAAATTTGGAGAGCACTACATGCTAAAGCTCTCTTAAATCAGGCAAAAAGGGAACCATTTCACTTTGTTTAACACAGGTTTCCAAACATGTTTTTTAAACATGTTTGGAAATTTTTTAAAAG
This sequence comes from Symphalangus syndactylus, assembly GCF_028878055.3. Lineage (NCBI taxonomy): Eukaryota > Metazoa > Chordata > Mammalia > Primates > Hylobatidae > Symphalangus > Symphalangus syndactylus. Next base: position 70,273,984 of record NC_072439.2, read on the forward strand.
CAAAATGTTTAAAACTCAAGGATTTAGTAGAGAGCATTTTGAGAAATGGCTTAATTGCATATTCTGGAAATAGAAAACTTATTGGATAGGGCAGAGGGTATATTCAGGGAACTAGTGGATGATTTATTGGGGCTAGACAGAGGATAGCTTCAACTCAATAGGTAAATCCCATAGGTAAGTGGATAGGAATGTGGTTTCTGATGGAGGATATCTGAGTAGAGGAATGATAGGGTGTAAATGTGATTTCTGAAAGTTGTTCTGCATGAGTCATAGGATGTTATAGAAAGACAAAAAGACATGGAAATGACAGGGGTACCATTTACGGGCCAGTGAAATTGCCTAGCTATTAATATCCATAACCTGTATAAAGAGGGAAGAATCAGTTAATTCTGATGACACAATGGACCCAAGGGAAAGGGGACATATCAAAGTATCTTTAAGTAAGATGATGAATAATAATAAATCTATTATCGATAGCAGAAATGCCAAATGCGGTACGTAGAATAAATGCATCTTTAAAAGCACTAAACAGAAATATAACATTCCAACCAGATGTATCTTATGAAATTTTCTAACATTATAGAAAAATGATTATATAAAAATGATGAAGACCTATTTATTCATCCTTTTTTATTTGAAAATTAGTACTTGATTTCTGTGTGTGCGCTGCCATAGGTTTTGATGTTGCCATCTGGCAGAGTCTGCTTATTATCTTCATAATGAGCCCAGACTTTCTTTTTATGCTGGTTTCTATTTCCCATTAAGTCAAAAGTTATGTCAATTTCAAATTAATGAGAAGTAAGAATAAAGATGGAAACTTCCCCTCAATATTATTATTAATTATGCTTTTGGAGCATAATATTTAGCACTGCTCAAATCTGGTTGTAAATAAGTTCTTTCATTGATGAGATGACCTGTCTTTACTTTTTCTCCTGTTACTGTATTTACTGTTTCCCTTTTGTTTGATGTCATTGGAAAATGAAGTTGCCAGATGGTTTGCAAAAAGAAGTGAGCAACAACTTCTCTTTTTTAAAAAAAGTTTCTTTATATACAAATAAGTAAGCAAGCAAACAAAAAAGAATGTTTGCTTAAAAAGAAAGAAAAAAGATTTGCTTAAAAGATACACAGAGACACACGCAGAATCTCAGAGTGTTAATTAGATGCTCCTGTTTATATCAGGATGAATATGCCATATATGGGTGATAGTTCCTAAATTAGGTAAAAATAGGGATCTTGAGGAGCCACACATTGTCAGCATAACACACAGCATGAAGACAGCCCCCTGGCCAGCCTTTTTCCTTCAGTTATAGCTATTCAAGTCTTCATTTTTACAAGTAGTACTCTCCGATATCAAAACAGATTCACTCTTTTTGTCCACATGACTTTAGGCAGTATGAAGATCACTAACACAGGCATTATGAAACCTTAGTGATTTCAGATTCACCGCCGACTCTATAACCCAGAATATATCTCTTCACTTCTCTGGGCCTTAATTTGCTCATCTATAAAATGAGACATTAGGAATGGAACATCTTCAAAGTCTCTTTCAGGTTGTAAATGCCGTAATTCACAAGCATAAATTTATTATTTTAAGTGTAATTCAAAAGCTGGAATTCTGTGCAAGAGGCCAGGAAAAGATTTTTAGAGGTTATAATGACCATATAAAAACTACTTTTCTTAACCTTATGGCTAACACAGAGAACCTATGGTATCTAGTAAGATACGAGATTATATCAAATTAGAGGCTAGAAGAGAGCAAAGCAAAAGCAGCAATTAAACTTTATCACACATCACAGCAGCCGTGGATTCTACTTGGCCTTTTAGGCACAGCTTTAAGGTAACCTTGTTTTCCATTTGGCTTGCTGTGTTTCTGTGCCTCTCCCAAAAACATTTCTTAGATTTCCCCAGTTCTATCCCAGTGTTAGACACCTACCTTGTATTCAGTATATTCATGTTGAGCTTATTGTCATCAATTATCCACATCAGTGGTCAGTTTAGAGGAGATTTTAGACAAGAAAATAAAACATTATGTGTTTTCTCAAATAATTATTTGACTTCCTCATTTTTCAATTGAGAGGAATAGCTGCAGTCTCAAATACTTCTGCAAAAAATATGTTCATATATTAATTTAAAGTGCTAGTTACAGGCTGGGCGCGGTGCCTCACACCTGTAATCCCCACACTTTGGAGGCCAAGGTGGGTGGATCACCTGATCAGGAGTTCGAGGCCAGCCTGACCAACATGGTGAAACCCCGTCACTACTAAAAATACAAAAAAAAAAAAAAATAGCTGGGCATGGTGGTGGGTGCCTGTAATCCCAGCTGCTCGGGAGGCTGAGGCAAGAGAATCGCTTGAACCAGGAGGCAGAGGTTGCAGTGAGCTGAGATCATGCCACTGCACTCCAGCCTGGGCAACAAGAGTGAAACTCTGTCTCAAAAATAAATAAATAAACAAACAAACAAACAAAAAATAAAGTGCAAGTTAGGTTCTTTTTTGCCCAATAAAATGGTTTACATTTGCTGTGCTGGTTCTCAGAAAATAAATTTTAAATGATAAAAAATTACATGATTTTGTATGATATATGATTTTTATTTTAGCAGAAGTGCTTATACAAATTTTATCCTTGGGTTTCTATACATACTTCACACACACAGTGATAATTAAGTTCGTAGTTATCATAGATTATTAAGCTTATCAGAACAGAGATGTAGCAATGTAGTTTTAAGGGATTGGTGCTTTTTAAAATGTTGTTCTTCATAGGTCTTTTCTAATGTGTATGTGATACTGGCCTAAGTGAGAGAGCCAGTAGGCTGCGCTCAAGAATTTGGAGAAAGAATGAAAATTAGATGTCCTTTAAAATTCAACACAAAATCAAGTGGAGAAAAATAAGGAGAATTAATTCTGTTCTCAGAGAGGCTTAAAGAGCCTGACTATAATCTGATGCTATTCATAGAGCTTAAGAAAGATCCTGGCAATCAAGTGTGGTCAGATACACAGATGTACAAGGAGAAAAAACTATCCAGGAATGCCCAGGAAAGATGAAGCCTTAACCAACAGACTTTGAGAATCCCTGTCCTATGTGCAAATGAATATGTTAGGCTAATTTATCCCATTAAACAGCAAGTTTCATCTCATTGATTCCATTTGTTAGATCTCTGTGATAGCTTATATTATAGTTCCTGCATCAGTCTGGGTCCAATCAGGAGAGAAAGAAACTGCACAGTAATTTGAACATGGGAAGTTTAATATAAAGAATTAACTACAACAGGAGGTTGGAGTAATAAGGAACTGGCCCATAAGAAATAAAGAGAATGCTAAAAAATACAGGATTTCAACTACTACCTTCTAGGGATGAACTGATTCCATTTCACCCAAAGAAGAGACTCCCCCAGGGCTGAGATCCAGACCTAATTGGAAAGGGTGCGACCACAGTTCACTGAATGGCAGAGAGGTCACTGTGTTGCCACACCAGCAGAACTTGAAAATCGGGCTTCTTGAACTTGCCAGAAATCGACGGTCTAGGATGTGGGAGAAAACTGTTCAAGGTAAGTTATCTTTTGCCCAAGGGGAGAGTCAGGGGAAGTTGCTGGTCATTGGATGCTGCTGGCCACCCATGACTGCACAAGTCGGGTGCTAAAGAAACTACATGTGATGCAGGAGTCTGGCACCAGAGAAGCTGCCATGTTGTAGAATATGGGATTGAAGAAGCTACGTGCAAACTAGCAACCTAGCTGTAAACCCTAGAGGCCACCACACTGCCGGCAAATAATGCTGGAGAAAGGGCCTTTCAAAGGCTGAAGAAAGGGCATTTCAAAGCCTAGGTGCTGGGAAAGTTGGACACATTGAGAAAACCAGTTGCTGGAGAAGATATCTGAACTATGGGAGCCAGACACTGAAAAGGCTACACAGGCTCCAAGAGCCAGACTAGAGAAGTCGTCTGCTTCAGGGGAGCCAGGAACAAGAGAAGCTGCATCAGGAGCCTGTCTAGAAAAGTACACTGGAGCCAGGAAGGATGATGCTTACTCTACAATGTCTTTCCATTGCCCTGTACTGGAAGTTTTAACATAGTGCCTGCTGACAAAGGGAAATTAAAGGGCCCAGATCCATTTTCATAGTGAAGGCAAAAATAATGAACTTGGAGATAGGAGGCAATTAATCAACAATAAGCAGTTCCCAGCTATGCTTCCTGTGCTCCATAAAAGACGTATAAAAATGTGTCCTTCGTCCCTTATTAAAACATGTAGATTTGGGTACTCCCCTGAAGGCAAAGGTATTTCTCCCATCCATTGGTTGACTTGGGCTTATGACTTAGTTGGGTCAATAGCATAGCATTTAATGTGATATAGCACCAGTTCTGAGCAGATGTTTTAAACGTGACTCCATAGGTTAGCATGAACTCTTCCATCTTTGCCCTGTGCCATAAAGAAAGCAAGTCCCAGACAGAGTCTACTCTTTTATCTGGGTCCTAGAATGATGTACAGAGCTGAGTAGAGCGACAGCCAACCTGAGACCTCTAAGCAAGGAAAAAATATTGGTGGTCGTATGCCCCTTAGCCTTTGGGTTGTTATTACAACAAAAGCCGACTAATGCAGTTTCTATGCTTGACAACCAACTTTCCGATTTCTATTTGGCTAATCATGATAATGCAGCATTAAGACCTATAAACCATTAGGTCATTTTCTGATTTTACATACTCGTCTGCAGCAAGGAGATAAAATGAAGTGACAAGGCCCCCTTAGATTGAAGAGAATTCATCATAGTCATTTCATCCTGAGGGAAGTCTTCAGTGGCAGCTACCAGAACTTCCCAGATGACGTCTCAGACTTGCCTAAGTATAAATCCTTGGGTGGAAGATTAGAGATGAAAAAGTTATTGTCAATAGTTTCTTTAAGGTATAGGGCCTCTCTACATGGCTGTTGATCTTCTCTTTGCCAGTTTTCATGATTTGCTGCAAAGATTATCATTTATTTCATTTTATCTGGTCTTTATCAAATGTCCCCTAATCATTTGGGACACTGGGTTGTTGTCTAAAGTTTATCTTTAGAAACTGCTGTTCTTGATGAGACTTGGTAGATTTCTACACAACTTTCTGTGGAAGAAAATTGTTTTTGATAATAGTGTTATATAAATTCTTCTTCTGCAGTCACTATAGTCTAACAACACATAGTTCATATTAACATAGGCTTTCTTTTCACTCATTGATTTATTAGGAGAAAATAATTTTCTAACTCACTATTATAATATTCATTATAATTATAATTGCTATTATAATTATTATTATATTTGGTAATCTCGGAGCATCCCCAAACTGCCACACACACCCACACACACATATACACATAAAGAAGTCTGAGGCTAGATATTTCAGCCTTTATTGAGCTGAAAAATCATATTGCTGTTCAACAAGATTTTTTTCAATTAAAATCAAAAGTAAGAATTTACTTCCTATGATCACTAAATAATTAAAAGCATAGGTCAGATATTTGCATGTATATAAGATATATGTTTAAGAAAAGAAACGGTTCTACTACTTTGAGTGCGAGGACTATTACTTCCTGTAGATATTCAAAAATATTGACTAGAGTTTTTAAACCCTCCTTCTGCAGTAATGATCAGTCCTGGAACTAATTTAATTTGGGCACGTTCATGAAAGACATCATGAGGAGACAGAAAATAGCCACAGAGTCTAGTCCAGTATCTGCTACTGTACTTGGAGAATCTTAGTTTTCTCATCTCTAAAAGGGGAATAATAACATATGCCCAAACAAACTTATGGATTTTTTTTTTTTTTTTCGAGATGGACTCTCGCTCTGTTGCCCAGGCTGGAGTGCAGCGGCGCGATCTCGGCTCACTGCAAGCTCTGCCTCCCGGGTTCACGCTATTCTCCTGCCTCAGCCTCCCTAGTTGCTGGGACTACAGGCGCCTGCCATGACGCCTGGCTAATTTTTTGTATTTTTAGTAGAGACAGGGTTTCACTGTGTTAGCCAGGATTGTCTCGATCTTCTGACCTCGTGATCCACCTCCCAAAGTGCTGGGATTACAGGCGTGAGATGGGGTTTTTTTGAGAATAAACTGAGTGTCACGGTGAAAAGGAGATGTCAATAGCAAAGGTCTTTGCAAATGTGAAATTTTTTGATGCCATGAAATGATTGGTTGATGATATGTTAATGTCTTCTAAATGCCACTGAACCTGAAACCTAGCCAAGGGAATAAGACTTAATCAGAAGAGTGATCTTCAAAATATATCTTACTACAGAAAAAGCAGAAGATATTAGGACAGATCTTAAAGTTTAGGGCAGGTAGAAATGTAATTTCTCCTTCTGAAGTCATTAATAACCTGATTGTAACTTCGACTATCAGAAAGTATGATATTCCCCAACTCCTGTTAAAAAAAAAATGTGATCACGCAGTAGAGAAATTTACTATGGGAAAGCTCCTTAACAATCACATGGTATTATCATTTAAAAGTGGAAGGGATAGAATGATGGGAGAGAGGCTTAATGGCAGGTTGGAGGTGGGGAGACAGGGATGGAGGGAATATAACCAGCTCACAGCCATCTTATCTCTGAACTTTTCTGGACTTAATTTTCTCTAGTATATAGTGAAAGTTTAATCCTTTTGTTTCCCTGTGATCCCAGAACTCTTTGAACAAACTTACTATTAGAACTTCAGATGGTGTATTACATTTATCTGTTAAATTGTCTTTCTCATCAGACTATAGATGTCTTGAAGGTGAGGATCATTCCTTAATTGTGTAGTAGCCCAGACTGTTGCCTTGCACAAGACCTGGCATGTAGTAGATTTATACTGAGTGGTATGTGAAAGGATGAATGGGCACAAAATAGATCAGAGTAAAGCCATTGGAAGAGACAGGATTTGGTAAGGTTTTAATCAAGTATTTCACTTCTTAAATACTAAGGAAGTATTCTCAGAATTCAGCACAATACAAATTTTATATTAAATTTTAATTTAAAAATTAGTCTGTAGACATGATTGAAATATTCTCTCAGGAAACTCCTGGAAAACATGATTAACTTCCCTTTCCTTTCCTTTCCTTCCTTTCTTTCTTTTTCTTTTCTTTTTTTTTTTTTTTTTTTTTTTTTTTGACGTTGTCTTACTCTGTACCCAGGTTGAAGGGCTGTGGCACGATCTTGGCTCCCTGCAGCCTTCGCCTCCCAGGCTCAAGGGATCCTCCCACCTCAGCCTCCAGAGTAGCTGGGACCAGAGGTGCCTGCCACTATGCCCGGCTAATTGTTTGTGTTTTTGATAGAGATGGGTTTTTCACATGTCGCCCAGTCTGGTCCAAATTCCTGAGCTCAAGCAATCCACCTGCCTCTGCCTACTGAAGTGTTAGGATTACAGGCGTGAGCCACCATGCCCAGCAAGCATAATTAATTTCTAATGCCTGAGTTCCTAAATTTAAGTTTATGCATTCTTAAAAATAGACCTAAAACAACTATGATATTCTGCTTCAGAAGATAATAGTAGCTTTCCTTGCTACCCAGAGAGGGGCCCATACTGCATTGTTCTGGATTCCCATTGTAATTAAAGGGAAACTTTCACAATGTCCAGAGTCTTTAACATCCTGCAAATGAAGAAGGATGCCCTCAAATTCCTTGCAGCAGAAACCCATTTAGATGTCACCAACCTGACTTTCAAACGCAACAGTACATTTCCAAAAAGAAAAGTGATGGCATCTACACCATAAATCTGAAGAAGACCTGGGAGAAGCTTCTGCTGGCAGCTTGTGTCATTGTTGCCATTAACAACAGATATCAGTGTCATGTCCTCAGGGAATACTGGCCAGTGGGCTGTGGCAAAGTTTGCTGCTGCCACTGGAGCCACCCCTGTTGCTGATGGCTCTATTCCTGGAACCTTTACTATCCAAATCCGGGCAGCCTTCTGGGAGCCATGTCTTCTGGTGGTTACTGATCCCAGAGCTGACCACCAGCCCCTCACAGAGGCATGTTATGTTAACATACCTACCATTGTGTATAACACAGATTCTCCTCTGCACTGTGTGGACATTGCCATCCAAGCAACAACAAGGGAACTCATTGAGTGGGTCTGATATGGTGGGCGCTGGTCTGGAAGTTCTGTGCATATGTGGCACCATCTCCTGTGAACACCCATGGAAGGTCATGTCTGATTTCTACTTCTGCAAAGACCCTAAAAAGGAAGGGCGTCTGCTTCTGAGAAAGCTGTAACCAAGGAGGAATTTCAGGGTGAAAGGACTGCTCCAGCTCCTGAGTTTACCGCTCCTCAACCTGAGGTTGCAGTCTGGTTTGAAGGCATGCAGATGCCTTCTGTGCCTATTCGGCAGTTCCCTACCGAGGACCATAACACAGCCTACCATGGAAAATTGGTCTGCAGCTGCCACTGCTTAGGCCACTGAATGGGTAGAAACAACCACTGAGTGTCTTAAGCCATTTTTCTACAGACTTTTAAACAAGATGGAAATAAGGTTGATGAAAAATAAACATCAATTCCTAAAACAAAACAAAACAATACAATAATTGTTTTTAAAAAAAGAGTGTATTTTTAGGTGGGAATGGGATGGGGGAGTAAGTGTTATGAAAGTCAGAAGCATATGCCTGGCATATAAACCTAAAAGCATAGGAATCTTTGTCATAACATACAGGATATTGCAATTATTTTGTTAAAGAACCCAGAAAGTTAAGAAAATTGAGCATATTCTAAATTACAATATCATTAACTTCTTTTTTTCTTAAGATACCTTAAAGAAGGTGTAGAACTCGCAAACATTTTCTGGTAGTTTTGAGCAGACATAACTATTAACCTATTATAACTATTATGTATAAATATAATTATATAACTATAACCTACTATAACTATTATATATAAATGGGTCATCTCGTTCCTAATATGATCATCAAAAATGTGTGTATGTAATCCTTGAATGCGCTTAAAGGAAATATCAGGAGGAATGCCACATCAGCCAGGTTGTATGGATTTGACTTTCTATGGAAAGTTTTGGCATGGTAAATCTTACTTCGTCCATTACCTTACCCACTATGTGATATAAATTCTTTGCCTACTAATCACAAATCTCAAGATCTGGGAAAATGGAGCTCCCTAGAACAGGCTATATATTTTTTATTGCCATCTCGAATCAAACTGATGCCGTTTTTCATGAGAGGACTAATAAAAGTCACATTCTGTATTGAAACATCCCTGTATTTTGTGGACCCATCTGATATACCATTAATAAAGTTTTAAAACAATCTATAATAGATTTTGCAAGAACCTCAGATCTGCCAGTACTCTCATTAACAGCCCAATTTTAAGCACTACTTTAGGCATGATTATCTACAAAATGTTAGTGGGGCTGTTCAATATTAAAAGACTAGTAGCTGAAGAAAAAGGAAGCTCAATTACTCAAAAATCCTGTTAGATTGCTATTTTGAGTAATTTAACAAACAAAATTGCATTTTGTTCTATTTTCAAAGTATGGGCTTGTATTCATTTCCTCAGATATGAAGTTCATTGAAAATGCCAGTGTTTCTAAGTGATTCTGTATGAGAGGAGTTGATAAAAATAAAAATACCCCTTGGCTTGTTAAAATACAAATGTTTTACGAATGACACCTTGCTCAATAGTGTTTCCTCAAATGACTATATTCTATAAAATAAAAAAGCCAGAGCCTCTGGCCTACGTCATGTTCACAGAAAAGACAATGAGCAAAATCATCACCTGTAATTTTCTTAGATATGTGATTGTCTTTTTTCCATTGGCTTCTTTATCAGGGAGGATATCCTTTGTGCCTCAGACCTGTTTACAAAGGTATTTACTTACCTAGACTTTCATGCCTTAATAAGAAATGTTAACAAATTTAAACATAAGGTAATAATCAAAAAGAATAAAATAGTTACTTATGTACAGATGAAAAATTGTCTACACTGTATTAACCCTTGTGTGTATGTGTATGTTCAAACTGGTATTTTAAGATACCTGGATAAATTCACAGGAAGTTATTAACAGTATTATAACCTCTGGGTCTGGGAAAATATGAGAGGGTCATTAAAAGGGAGAGACTTTTTTTATTTTCAATTGTTTCTTCTCTGCACTCTTTATACTTTTTTCTTACCTTGAACATGGAACACATTTATAATAAAAACAAAATATTTTCAAAATGGCACTATTGTGCTTTCTCAAATTTTAACATTATTTTACATCCAGTAAAAATATTCAAAGAGAAAAATTTGATAAAATATAAACTTGTTAAATTTAAAACATGCAAGAATGTTTTATTATTAACTATGATGAAAGAAAACCAGGCTATGGTAATTAGACCACTAGCATTCATAGTAAATTTTTTTTAAATATACACAAAAAGACTTCACATACTTGCTGCTAGTCATCCTTCTCTACTAAACATATTAGTGGGAACACTAGTTAATATTCATTCTTTGTTATATAGCTTAAACATCTAACACCAGATTGGATTAAATTTGGTAACATTCTTAGGTTTTAGTATATAATTTAAGTCATGAAAGCCATTTTGGATCGAATATTAGGACTTGGAATTACAGAACTGAAATTAACATTAATAATATATTCTTGTTCATTTTTATTATACCAAATCACATGTCTAACTCCTAAATGTATTTGTTCATTATGATTTCTCTAAAATTATTTTAAGTTTCCAAAGACCATTAGGCCAGAGGTAGGTTAAAGTAAGTAGCATATCATATTTGAAATTATCTCTCTCTCTCCTTCCATTCGCTGTCCTCTTGTTTTATCCCTAATGATTATCTAATCCTTTATGAGACAAGGGGGACAAAATGAGGTAAAATAACATCCTGGGCTCCTGGGTACAATTCAGTAAGGGACAGGTTTCCCTGTAGTCTTCTTGGAAGAATTACTTACTTACTCAGACAGCAATGAGCTACCTGGCCTCCTCACCAAGTAAAGTGATAATTACAGGACCTGTTTTTTCACTTTGATATGTCTGTTTCCTTTTTTGGATATTACTCCCAGGCTGTTAATTGCAACTGTTATATTTCAAGCACTGGCTTATATGGTATCTCCATATGCCAAGTAGGACCTGGACTTTTCAAATTATGCTTTATGCACAGCTCACTCCTGCTTATTATAGTGAAGATATCCTCTATGATTAAGCCTACAATGTCTTTTTAAAAAAATTGTTGCTCAGTTCATGCTAATTATAGCTTGCTATTTTAAATATAATGGAGTCAAAACATTTCTTTGCAGACTAATGGGGCATCAGACAATTTGGGGATTTATCTTCATATATAGGTTGTTGTTCTTTTTCTAAAGCCAGAGAAAAGTAATTTAGAATCATTTAGGAGGATCTATTACCTGATTTATAATCTGGAACCACTTATTCCCAAGCATTGTTATTATTATTTCTTTTTAAGTAACTGAGGACATAACTCAACTTTTCTAGGAATACCCTGACTTAATGTGAGCTTTCTCCTTTTAATGAAGTCAATTTATTAAGGGTGTTACTAAGTATATATATATATTTTTTATATAACATATTTATATGCATAAATTTATAAATAAAACATTGTTGATTAATCTTTCTCAAAATTTGGTTCAGGAAATATTCTTATTTTCTTTCTGGAAAGTAAATAATATGAAATATAATCATAATAAAATAATTTTAGCGATTTCATGGCATAAAATCCTGCTTTTTACAGTGAGGTTCGTAAGATGACAGGTTAAGCCTGCCTAGGTAGCTGCTTGGAGTTTCTTGGCCTGGCTAAAAATTGAAGTCTGTTCGTATCTTCGCTAAGGTTTGGAGAACTAGTTGGCAATTCCCTACTGCAGTCAAATATCGCTAGAGAAAATTCTGGGTCTCATGGTTGGGTGGAACTTGAAGGATGGTTGCAATGATTCAAGTAGTATCCCTGTACACTTTTGCATAGGTGCACTTAGGCCAGATGAGTACCAGGATCACCGAATAGAATAATTTTAATGATATAGGGATTAAGAAGAAATGATTTAGGCAGATAGTGAGGGTAAGGAAGTCCTCAGTAAGGTTTTTCTTTTAATAAAAAGCAGCCTCCAAATCATTTCTTTTATAACAAAAAGCATTGTAAAATAAACCTGCAGACATAGACAAGCAAGCTAGAAGCTTGCTTGAATGCTGGCAGCTGTGCCAATAGGAAAGGCTAACTGGGACTAGGCATGTCCAACAGGGCAGCTCCATCGTCCTCTTTCCTTGTCGACCACGTGCACAGTAAGGAGCAGGCAACATGGCAGCTGGCCAAGTAGAGATTTTATTTGCATAATAAAAGATTAGGGTAGGTTGACCAGCTTCCTTGCATGCTATGTAAACATCAAACCTGGTCCAACCAATCTTTGGGCCCTATGTAAATCTGATACTGCCTCCTCAAGCCTGTCTATAAAATCCTGTGCACTCTTCCTTGGGGCCAGAGGCCCCATTCAGGTGCCCTTCTGTCTCCCAAGAAAGAAAGCTATTCTCCTTTCTTTTTCTTTTGACTATTAAACCTCCGCTCCTAAACCCATTTCTCATGTGTCTGTGTCCTTGATTCCCTTGGGGTGAGACAACAAACCTTGGGAATTTACCATAGACAAGGTCACCGCTCCACTTACACTGATTGCCTAAACTAGGACACTTTGGAGAATAAAGGGAGGAGAAGGGAGGTGCTTAAATAATTAAAATTTTATAGTTATAAATATTGTAACATAAAAAATTATTACATTCCATAAAACAAATATTTCTGATTTATCACTTAGGATAAATGAAAACATCAGTGCAGCAAGGACATTCATACCATTCTGTCTGCCCTGTAGCAGGACTTCTTAGCTTCCCACAAATGAGGGTATAATTTCCTAATTATCCACTGTCCCTGTCAACTGATAGCAAAAGGACTATTGGAGCTAATCTTCTCTAGATTTCCTGAGGACAGATTGACCATAGCTAATATATGGGTGATATCTCTACTTTGTGGAACTGTTGGGAAGGTTACATTGAATGAGAAAATGTATGGAAGATGCCTACTCTTCTGACACTCCTAGTGCCCCAGCGTTTGCTTCCTTCTTCCTTCCATTTCTTCCTTTCTTTATTTTATTTTTTTGGAGATGGAGTTTCGCTCTTGTTGCCCAGGGCTGGAGTGAAATGGCATGATCTCCGCTCACTGCAACCTCCGCCTCCAGGGTTCAAGCAATTCTCCTGCCTCAGCCTCCCGAGTAGCTGGGATTACAGGCATGCACCACCACGCCTGGCTAATTTTGTATTTTTAGTAGACACAGGGTTTCTCCATGTTGGTCAGGCTGGTCTCGAACTCCCAACCTTAGGTGATCCACCCACCTCAGCCTCCCAAAGTGCTGAGATTACAGACGTGAGCAATCATGCCTGGCCTGCTTCCTTTCATTTCTTTTTCCATCACTCACATAAAATCTACACAAGACTCAATCTTATTTTTATTATAGTTAGGGGTTCACATGTTTGTCTTATTAGACTCAACATTCCTTGAGTACAGCATCCTTTCCATACATCTGTACTACCTAAGGTCCAACACATTGCTGGCTCATAGAAAATAAATATTGGCTAATTGAATGTTTCTGATTCTGCCCAAGGAAGAGACTGCTTTCCAGCCCATCAGAGGAGGGCAAGTCTCACTGGGCTTGTTCAGCTTGATGGCAGTAAAGGCTCATGACTTTCTTTGTTCATAGTGCAAAGCCTACTTTCCCATCATAATTTGATTTCTTGAATAGATCTACTCACTAGGAACATGATTCACTGTGAAAAAAGAATAGTCCAAGGTTTTTTACCCACTAATATATCCATAAATAGGAATTCAATTGAACCTATGTGGGTTTGGATCATCAGACCCTTTATGTGAACCAAATTATTATCCAAAGCTCTGACTCCACCATACTGATTCAAAACATGAAGCAAAAAGATCGGGCCAGTGTATCTGAGCCCAAGCCATGCACTTAAGTCAGCCTGCACATTATGACTAGACACGTATACATTCTTTCACAAGTTGAAATAACGATGCCATGATGTATCTTTACTTTTCAAGGAGATAATTCGTTTTTGCTGAATTTTACTTTTTTTCTGTTTTTCAGCCATTTTTCTCCCCATGTTTTTATAGTAATGTAAATAAATTGTTAAATAACACTTCATTATTGACATAATCTACCATGTAAGGAAAGAGGTATTATTCCTGCTTCTACTTCTGAGGAAAAGAGGACTCAGAAAGATTAAAATTTTCTTATGATCAATAACTTATGGCACCAGAGTTTGTTTTTTACTCCAAATCTAGTACTCTTTCTACAATGACACCTACCCCATAAACATCTTGTGCAAAGATATTTATAGTCTCTCCAATGAAGAATTTACATTGAAAATGTGTTAGCTTATATACCAGAAATGCTTTTAAAAAATGTATAATAAAAATGTGATAAGAATTGTGTGGGAGATAATTCAATTGCCCTTGCTTTATATAATTATTGTCTATTTTTTATGTGCCTGACCTAGATCCTAGGTTTGTTGGATATTTTTAATTGTATGTTACAAACTGACTTCAACTCTGTTTACAATTTTTTAGGCTGTTTGATTGGTTTATTGGCCATGGCTGATGTTTGCAGATACTCTGAATCGGGAATCATTGAAAGCTTTTATTAGCAGTTTATTTTAACAGAACAAGCTGTTCATCAGAAAAAATAGCACAAATGCATATGAATGTTGGTCTCCAGGCAGCAAAGTGTATCCTTCCACCCAGCTTCCTAAAAGGAAGCTACTACTAGTAATTTCCTACTAGGAAACTTGGTGCCACCCACACCCATTTCTTAGGGGCTCTGATTAAGTGTTGCAATTTTTTTCTCTAAACAGATGTGGGTGAAAGCTAGCCAGTGAAAGAATTAAGGGAACCATTATATCTAGAACAGTGGATTAGAAAATATTAATATTAATCAAAGGAAAATAGAAATAGCAATCAATTATTCATTATTGATTTAAAAAAATTGTAATTTAAAAAAAAAATTTTCCTGCTCCTTGGAATCTGTGTATAGAGAACCCTGACTTATCCCCTTAGAGTAATATGGACTTCCTTTTTTGATGGTTTTTTGTTGTTGTTGTTGTTGCTTCTTCACTTTCTCTTTTCTTCATATTTTTTTTCTTTCCTCTGTAAAATATTGGTAAAACCATGGATCAAAATATACATTGTTAAATGTGTCTTTTTTCCTTGAAATCCTTTTTACACTTATAAAAGAATATATGTTTCTTATATAATTCTTAGAAAATAGATATTTTGGGGAATTATTGTAATGTGAGTTCCCATATTAAACTCTTTTATTCTGTCCAGAGATATGTTAGTGGTAAATAAAATATATTTTTAAAATTAGGTTTAAAAAGCAAACTAAAAAAATTAAGATAAAAAAAGACTTTTTTATGTTACAAAAAAGCAACAGAATCACTGAGTCGTAAGTGGATGTGGACGGACATAGCTAAAATCTCACATATTTTGGGCTCCATTTCTGGAAAGAGTCAAGGCATAAAAACTCCTAACAGACACTTAAAGAACCCCACATGTGGTAGATATGTTAGTTTGCTAGGGTTGCCAAAATAAAGGCTTAAACAACTGAAATTTACTGTTTCATCATTCTGGTGGATAGAAGTCTGAGATCAAAGTTCCAGAAGGGCCATGCTCCTTCTGAAGGTGCTGTGGAAGGATCTGTTCCAGGCCTCTTCCCTAGCTTCTGGTGTTGTGCTGGCAATCTGTGCTGAATGTTGGCTTGCAGAAACATCACCCCAATCTCTGCCTTCATTATTATGTGGCGTTCTCCCTGCATGAGTGTCTTTCTCTCCACATGGTGTTCTTTTTCGAAGGACACCAGACTTACTAGATTAGGAACTCATTTTGCTTCCATATGACCTAATCCTAACTAATTACAACTGCAATGACACTTTTTCCAAGTAAGGTCACCTTCTGGGATACTAGAGGTTAGAACTTCAATGTATAAGTTTGTGGGGGACACAGTTCAACGCAAAACATCAGGGTACCAGGGCAGAACTCACTGCAGGGAATTAGGGGCTAGGAAAGGAGGCTGACTTAAGCTGCTTGTTCTAATTTGCATACATTGGATGGCGAGAAGGACTCAGAACCAGGCCAAACCACCCGATTGTTCCAAGACAGTCTGTGTTAGTTCCGTTTTCTGGAATGCATGGACCTCATGCAATACCTCTCCTAGAGAGTCCAGATGCAGAAAGCTGCAAAACTGATAGAAGGGAGGAATGAGTTCAGAGAGAGCAGAAGAAAAAAAATGCTTTTATGCAAATTGAAGTTGCCAACTAAAATTCTAAGGCACATAGAAAACAATCAATGCCAGCCAGACGTGGTAGCTCACTCCTGTAATCCCAGCACTTTGGGAGGCTGAGGCGGGTGGATCACCTGAGTTCAGGAGTTCGACACCAGCCTGACCACCATGGTGAAACCCGGTCTCTATTAAAAATACAAAAATTAGCTGGGCGTGGTTGTGGTACCTGTAATCCCAGCTACTCAGGAGGCTGAGGCAGGAGAATCGCTTGAACCCGGGAGGCGGAGGTTGCAGTGAGCCGAGATCATGCCATTGCACTCCAGCCTGGGCAACAAAAGCAAAACTCCGTCCCCCAAAAACAAACAAACAAACAAACAAACAAAAAAAACAAAACAAAAAAACAATCAATGCCAAGGAAAAAAGCTTAAAAAAGAAACCCTCAACATTAGAAGATGAATTTAGTTGCATCAACAAGTGAATAATAGTAATAAATGGCGTGTAATTAACTATGGTCAAAATCATCAAAAAGACAGGAAAAGGAATACTAAAAAATTAATGAAACAAAAACTGGCAACTGTGAATCAAAAATGAGGATGCATCAAATAAAAATGTCAAAATTGTGCATGTAGGTATTGATATAACTTAAGAAAGAATTAACAAAAGATAATGCTGTGGATTTCATTTATAGCACACAGCCAAATTACATAGAGATAAAAAATATGGAAGAAGAGTTAAGCTACGCAGATGATCTATTGAGGGGTTACAGTACATGGGTATTAGCAGTCTCAGAAACAGGAGAAATGGCAAAGAAGGAATGTTTGGAGAGAGGACAGCTAAAAAATGTTTTTATTTTTCAGAATTAGAGAAAGATATATACTTTCAGATTAGAAGTGAAGATTAACTGTTGTAGAGGTAATTAAAGCCATACCACCTCTAGTGAAGCCTCAGAACATCAGGAATAAAGAAAAAATTCTAAAATCAGCAAGGCTGAAAAGACAGAATGCCTAAAATGCCATACTTTTTTTTCATGGTAGAATCTAGAAAACAAATGGAGCAATATCTTTAAAGTGGTGAAGAATACACAGTTGATGCTCATCATTTGTGAGTTCTGTACCAGGAGACTGCAAAAAATCCAACCCCTTAAGAACAATGGTTAAAATGTCATCCAGGAATTAAAATATGCTTCCATTTTATGTAAATTTTTGTTCACTGAAACAGAAAGTGATTTTTTTAAATATTAGGTACTTTATTTAATGGCACATTTTAAATCTTTATATTCCTAATTGATCGTAGTATTTTTATTTTAATTTCCATAGTTTATTGGGGGAACAGGTAGTGTTTGGTGACATGAGTAAGTTCTTTAGTGGTGATGTTTGAGATTTTGGTGCACCCATCACCCGAGCGGTATACACTGCACCATATTTGTAGTCTTTTATCCCTCACCCTTTCCCACCCTTTCCCCCTGAGTCCCCAAAGTCCATTGTCATTCTTATGCTTCTGCATCCTCATAACTTAGCTCCCACTTATGAGTGAGAACATACAATGTTTGGTTTACCATTCCTGAGTTACTTCACTTAGAGTAATAGTCTCCAATCTCATCCAAGTCTCTCCAGATGCCATTAATTCACTCCTTTTTATGGCCAAGTAGTATTTCATCCTATGTATATATACCAGAGTTTCTTTATCCACTCATTGATTGATGGGCATTTGGGTTGGTTCCACATTTTTGCAATTGCAAATTGTGCTGCTACAAATATGTGTGTGCAAGTATCTTTTTCTTGTAATGACTTCTTTGATTTTTTTAAAGCATAGAGCATCATTAATAAAATTTAAACTTAGAAGAGATATTCACAAATCCAATGAAAGCATATTCTTTGTATACTTGAATAGAGCATCACATCTTTAGCAAGGAAAAAACAAAAGAATAATCTATCACTTGGATACTATACTAGTTTGCTTCTGCTATCTAATGTTTAGGTAATTTTGATTTAGTTTTTTTTCCCTGTATTGTCCTATGTTTAGTAAATAACTCATCTGTAATAAATATTTCATTTTTTAATTGGCCTAGGGCAGGCCTCACCTTGCTTGGGTATTAATTGTTTAGAGATTTTTATGTACTTGAAGTTTCAGAGAAGTTTTGTTAAGGAAAGGCATTTTCTGTATTCTTTTTGTACCGTATATGCCTTTGTTGGAATGTCTCTGTATTTAGCATTAAGATTTCTGCAAAACCTGGCCAGGTGTGGTGGCTCAGGCCTGTAATCCGGATCTCCTGAGGTGAGGAGGTCAAGACTAGCCTGGCCAACATGGAGAAACCCTGTCTGTACTAAAAAAATATGAATAAAATAAAATAAAATAAGTTAGCCAGGTGTGGTGGTGGATGCCTGTAATCCCAGCTACTTGGGAGGCTGAGGCAGGAGAATTGCTTGAACCCGGGAGGTGGAGGTTGTGGTAAGCTGAGATTGTGCCACTGCACTTCAGCCTGGGCAACAGAGCAAGACTCAGTCTCAAAAAAAAAAAAAAAAAATTCAAAACCCAGAAAGAGAGCATTTGTTTAACTGCTAACAAGAAGCAGCTGTTTTCCATGGGCGATCAATCATTATTTTCTGTACTTTTTTTTCCAATAACCGTATTTTCAACGTATGTCATGTCCTGCTGAGGACATGTTCAGGAGGCTTGTCATGTAACAGAACTTACACAGCTTGAGTTTTGAAACAGCAGATCTTCAACTGAAAAAAGGAGTCCAATATTTCCTTCTTTAATGATTCTGCTATTATAATAATAATGGCTTTTACAGAGACAGGCAAAGTATAGATGGAGTTCTTGTTCCTGCATGGAAATTTGTGTGTGTTAAGTGGGGATATAGGACAGACAAGAGGATTTTTAAGTTGACTATTTTACTTCAAGCTCTTTTTTGTTGTTGCTTTTATCTTCTCCTCGGGATAATACTTTCACCTTTATCAACTCGTCCTAGATGCCCAGTGGTCTCCACCATATCAAAAGCAGAATAAGGGAAGAATAGGTTATTGCTGATTTAATTCTTAGTATTACTAAAAGTAAACTGTCTCAGAATTTTATTTAATTTTTATCAGTTTGTCTTTGGTAAAGAAATTTCAAATATTTTGAATTAGGAGAGAGAATTTTGAAGGATTCTCCTAAAACACCTTAATAATAATGAAAATAATATTAGAAGCTAACATTTATTGGCTTCTCACTATGAGTTAGGCTCTTTGCTATCAATTGTTTAAATCCTCAAACCAATCTTATGGGTTAGGCACTATTACTGAGGTCCATTTTATACAGATAATAAAAGCTTAACAAGGTTAAGTAACCAGCAGCCTTAGCATCACATAAAAGAATGTTACAAATGCAAAATCTCAGCCCCCACTCTTGACCTAAAAAGACCAGAAACTTAGAATATGAAACCCAACAATCCTTTTGTTTTAATTAACCAGTTGGTTTTAGTAAACCCTCCAGGTAAATTGGATATCATTAATTTTGAGAACCACTTCCAAGCCTTTCTAGTGGAACTTCTCAGCAGTCTTTTTTACCTTTATGCTAGAGGGCAGGGGCTGTGTTATGTTTGTTTCTGTGTTTCAGTGCCTAAAAATGTGCCATACATGAAAAGTGTTCAGTAAATGTGCACTGCATAGTCATGGATGAATCTGTGGTGAATCATCCTATGTAGCTGTATTTGGGGATGATCTGATTATTCCTATGCCCATTTTAACCAGGTCTGTTTTCTTCTCTCTTGGGTAGAAAGGCCTGTAATACCTTTCCAGCAAACATTAGTCTTCTGAGACACCAGGACCAATGTGCAATCATGGGATTTTTATTTGTGAATTAGAGCATTCTTTTTAAGACCTCAATCCCTCAGCAGTGCGGCTGATGTGCTGTGCTTTCTTTCTTTTTTTTTCGGACAAGACGGGAGTGAGGAATGGAGGATAAAAGGGAGGGTTTCTACTGTTCTAAGGCATTCAAGAGAGTCACAAATAAGAGTAGTTAAGCAGATGAGTCTTGAACACCTAAAAAAAAAAAAGTATCAAATTTTGAAATACTAATTTAAATCTGTGAAACTGCATTATAAGGCAGGTCATAATTAATAAAACAATGTATTCAGATAGTTATTAACAATGTTGAGTGTGTTACTGTATCAAGAGCATTAGAATACGAATCAGCAGGCCAGGGCTCCAGACTCTTTCTGACCATTACTTGCCATGTGCTGATGGATGAACATCTAAGCTCTCTGGACCTGTTTCTTAATCTGTGAAATGGAGGAAATAACCCTGCCTACTTCATAAGTTTATTTATTCATTTATTTTCAGTCACAGTGATGAAGCTTCATTTCACAAGATTATGAGCCTCCTAAGTTTGTTAAGACAAACAAAAAACACAATGTGTGAGTATTTCTACCATGAGTTCTTAGAAAACCTCACAGCCCTAAAAATCATTAATGAAATTTTAAAAATAAGGGCACAATACTAAAAACAAATGCAACTTTATAACCTGAGCTCTATCTAAAATGACCATACTCATAATACTACTGCAATTTCAAAAACAAATGAAATCCTAATAAATCAATTCTGCAGTAAATATAGAACTTTGCCTTAAGAAAAAAAGGAGAGAGAGAGAGAGAAAGAAAGAGAGAGAGAGAAGTTGGCTTGATAAAAGGGGGTAAGGAAGCATTGAGGCTTTTGAGCTATGAAGGCAGGTCGAAGTATACAAAGTGCAATGCGTATGTGCTCCCAAGAGCATGGATTTGGTTAACCCAAGTTAAGAGGAAGAATATGGAGTAAGGGAGGCATTGTACGTAGTCCTAAAGTTGTGTAGTGTACATTTAGCTGCTGGCACTTGGTTGGGCAAAACACTAATACGCTAGAAAAATTTAGATCTGAACTAATGCATTAAATTACCCTAATTCCCTCATTTACCAATATCTTATCTGCTAATTCTCCTTCCAGCAGCACTTGTTTAAAAAACAGGCGGCATTTGAAAGTGTTGTAAAGCGTGGCACAAAAGTAGGCTAGTATTATTAACATTACTTTATCCAGGTTTATAAAGAAAGGCCCAATATAACCAAAGTTATTAGTGTAATCAAGTCCTGTATGAATTTTTCATTAAATCTTTTACAATATGCAAATGGTAGTGTGCCGAGTGACTTCAGGAATATTAGTCAAATGAACTATTTGTGGTCTGTGAATTCTATTCTGAGTGATTGGGATGTATCTTTGGATGCAATCAGTGAATGTCCCTGTGTTTATGAAAATTCTACAGCGATGCCAAGACAATCTTAGTGTCTCCAGGAATTAGTCATTTAGAATAACTAAGCCTTCTAGAATTTTGTTTCTGCACAAAATTATTTTAATTTGGAATCTTTTCTAACTTAAAATTATGGCAAGTAGAATAGTATATCGCAATAGTAATGCATTTCTTCTTACCATGGCCCTAGGAGTCTGGAAAGTATAGACGGGTTTTTCCACCCATTTCTTCATCTAATCTACTCTCCTCACCTACATTTAGGCACGCCTTGCCTGGATTTTGAATCCATTTGCCTCACAAAGTGGTTGCGATGCTGCAGGTTTTGAAAGCCTAAACAACTTGAAGGGAATTTTACTAGATTAAGTGGGGAAAGAATTTGGGAAAATATAAAAAATGTTAGACTTTTGTGTGAAGACTAGAAAAAAATACACAAAAATGTTAACATAGAGTCTCTCCCAATAGTGGCTTTTTGGGATATTTAATTTCCTTTTGAAAAATTATTTCCTGTTGTCTCCATCTTGTAACAATAGTAATATGTTACCTTTATAATCATAATAATATTTTAAAATGTTTATGCCTGAGGTAAGCTTGAGAACAGGGTAGGAACCTATTTCCTTAGATTATGAAGATTGTTTAAGCTCTAGTTTTAAAATTCTGAGATCCATCTGTCTGTCTATCTATCTATAATATCTACCTATCATCACTTGTTTAGAGGAGAAGAGAGTACTGTGTCACCCTTTACAGGGATATTAATGCTGATACACAATGATATATATACATTAAGTGAATTTGAGGTTTTTCATTATGGATTGGACAAGGTTATTCACACCTCTCTCTCTTTTTGAAAACAAAAATGCACGTGTATAGGGTCTGCTTAATAGTAAAAAATAGTAGATAATGGCCTCCAGATAATAAAGTAATTTCTTTAGATTTCATCCTGGTATTCAATTTGTAATCTGGGTCTTCTTCACTTCCCTATTCTTTCATTGAACTCATTCACTGACATTTTTGAAAATATTGAGTAGATTTTAGAATCAGTAAGTGTTACCAACAATATCAGAAAAAAATAATCTTAGTGAGCTAGAATCACCCAAGAATTTATCAGCCGAAGTCACCTTTGTCTTTCATCTTATGAAGAGGTGGGAATAGGGGAGGTGGAAAGTAAATTAACCCTTTTTGCTGTCCCTTAATATTTCAGGAGATGAGTATATATAAAAAAGACTTATTATCTCTATCCCTTAGGGAGATTGTCAGGGTTTTTAATTCAGTATTCTAAGAGGTTTGGATACAATGCTAATGAGCATACTGAACTGTATTCACTGTATTAAAAACTCATTTGCTTCTTCCTTTCTATGTTTAGAAATGTTTTTAAGACCAGTTACTAGATTATTCATTTTCACCTCATTAATGTAAAAAAGAAAGTATGTTTATGGTCTTGAACTTTGTGAGTTTGGTGTGAGGAAATAAATAGTAGCTTTTAAATATGTATGTTGCTCTTAATCAAAAGAAAATCTTTCATAGGTTGATAATAGAAAGATTCAGCACATTACTTTTGAGATGACATTTTGATAATGTATGATTTAAATGGGAAATATATGTATTAAATTTCTGTGAAAATATTCACGAGAATATTAGAGATACATTTGGATGTGAGGATATTTAAAGGTAATAGAAAGTATTTTTCTGGGCTCAAAATATATTTCTGAACAATTAAATTTGAAAATCTCTACTATAAAAATCTCTAATATATTTTTGTTAAAGGAAAGAAAATGATACTAAATGTCAAAATTTATACTCAAAATATATTTTAAAATAAATCTTTTATATCCTTATCCTGTAATTTCTGCACTTAATGTATTATACCAAATGTTATTACTCTTGCTTAAAGAAACTTTTGAGAGAATCTTGAAGGTATTTTGTTCAGAGTTTATTAGAATTTCAGTTAAAGCTTTCCTTTATACTGAGTGAAATATATGAAACAATTATTAAACATTTGTAGCAAATCAAAATAAAGGTGATTCTAACAAAAAATAGAGCATTTTTCACCTTGTAATATAAATTAAAAATTAGATGAAACTGAGCAAGAGTATCTTTTCTTTATACAACTTTCCACTTGGTTAAAAAATTACAGCTTCAGTTAAAAGTGCATACAGAGTTTATGAATTTTTGAATTTATTCTTTAAGAAAAAGCTTGTTGATCATCAGAGAAATGCTAATCAAACTATGAGATATCATCTCACCTCAGTGAAAATGGCTGTTATTCAAAAGACAGGCAATAACAAATGCTGGTGTAGATGTGGAGAAAAGAGAACTCTTATACACTGTTGGTTGAGAATGTGAATTAGTAAAACCACTATGGAAGACAGTTTGGAGGTACCTCAGAAAACTAGAAATTGAGCTATGCTGTGATCCAGCAATCCCTCTACTGGGTATATACCCAAGAAAATGAGACATCAGTATATCGAAGAGGTATCTGCACTCTCACATTTGTGGCAGCACTGTTCACAATAGCCCATATCTGGAAACAATCTAAGTGTCCTTCAACAGATGAATGAATAAAGAAAACGTGGCACATGCACACAATGGAGTACTATTCAGCCATAAAAAAGAATGAAATCCTGTCATTTGCAACAACATGGATGGAACTGGAGGTCATTACGTTAAGTGAAATAAGCCATGCGCAGAAAGACAAACATCACATGTTTTCACTTATTTGTGGGATCTAAAAATCAAAACAATTGAACTCATGGACATAGAGTAGAAAGATGGTTACCAGAGGCTGAGAAGGGTAGTGGGGGTTGTGAGAGAGGTAGAGATAGTTTATGGGTGCAAAAAAATAGAGTAAAAAAGATTTGGTATTTGATAGTACAACATGGTAAGTATAGTTAATATTAATGTAGTTGTATGTTTTAAAATAACTAAAAGAGTAAATTGGATTGTTTGTATCATAAAGGATAAATCCTTGAGGGGATGTATACCCCATTCTCTATGATGTGATTATTATGCATCGCATGCCTGTATCAAAGCATCTCATGTACCCTATAAATATATACATACTTACTATGTACCCATAAAAATTAAAAATTAAAAAAAAGAAAAAGAAAAGGTTTATCTCAGGGAAATTTCAGTAAATTACATTTGAAGTTTGTTGATGATGGGGGCTAAGTATTAATGTTTTGTGTCTTCAACATAACCTTACAGAGTCATATTACTAGTAGATATCTGTTTTTTATTGATTCAGTTAACCAGAAATGTATCTGCCATTATTACTTTTAAGAAAACACATTAGGCCAGGCGCGGTGGCTCACGCTTGTAATCCCAGCACTTTGGGAGGCCAAGGCGGGTGGATCACGAGGTCAGGAGATCGAGACCACGGTGAAACCCCGTCTCTACTAAAAATACAAAAAATTAGCCGGGCGTGGTGGCGGGCGCCTGTAGTCCCAGCTACTCGGAGAGGCTGAGGCAGGAGATTGGCGTGAACCCGGGACGCGGAGCTTGCAGTGAGCCGAGATTGCGCCACTGCACTCCAGCCTGGGCGACAGAGCAAGACTCCGTCTCAAAAAAAAAAAAGAAAACACATTAAAGCTCTGCCTTTTAAAAGCTATTTCTTCTTGATGTTGTTTTATGTAACTAAATAATTTGTCACTCTTTTACTGTGTTTTATCTTTTTCAGTTATAATGCCTATGGGATTTTGTCCAGGTTTCTGAGCGCAGGCTTCCACTTTAATTATCTTTCCACTTATTTTCAATTACCCATAATTTTACTTGCAGTTAATAAACATCTTTTCTTTACCACAGTTTTATCTCTCTTTATTAAACATTTTTTTGCTTTAATCTCAGGAGAGCCTCAGAGAAGAAATTCAATAGTTTCCACCAATAGACTCATTCTTAGAAATTAATGATAAAATGTCATTTTACAGAAACCTGTTACATGTTCAGAAATACATTATATATTCCCATAAAACTGGAAGCCAAATTATTTCCAACATTAACATTTTACTATATTTTTTTGAAAATTTTTTATTGTGAATTATTTTGTTTCATATTTGGTTTTAAGCCCGATTTTTAAATGAATTGTCACAAAGTGGGTTCCCAGGAAGCACACTCTGAGATGGAGATAAATGAGCCAGCATTTTATAGGGAGTGCCCTTAGGCTCAACAACAGTGGGTGGAAAGGCAGGGAAACAGGAATGGACAGGAGAAAATTGAGGGTGATGGAGTCACACAAAAGCTTCAGCCCATCTTAGGGGAAGTTCTGAGGCTGGGATAGCCCTTCACAGTAGTCCTCACATAGGACCAGGGGCTGGGTTTTTATACTCCACATGAACAAGTCATTGGATTTGTGCTGTCCCAGAAAGGGAACATGTCCTTGGATAAGGGAGCTATCTTCAGCAAAAGCACCCCAAGGAGGGGTGACAGCTAAAGGCTGTAGACTGGCGGCACTCCTGGCACGCGGGGTGGAAGCCTTCGTTACTGAAAGGAGATCCGGGTGGTAGATCTGATGGCATCCACTATACTAGCCTATCATGTGAAGAGGTTGACACACTTAGTGAGTGCAAATTGAGCTGTTTTGAGCTGAGGGACACTCATAACTTGGCACATGTAATTCAGCAGTTGCTGCTTTCTTTGCCTACCTGCTTGAATCCCTGACATTTTAGTTTTCTTTGCATATTTTGAAAACCAACAAGTGATGTGCTTTGTTTTCTGATATTTTGTGTTACAAATAAATATGAAGACTTCATAGATTTAAATGACAATGGGTCTGTTATATTGCTGTGTGTAGTTTTTCTTAAAATATTAGGGTAGATTTCAATATGGTTTCTCTGATGACCTTGTTTAATTTGAATGGACACTTTTAATTAGAGCCTGCAAAATTTCTAAATGTGCCATATGGTTTGCATAAAGATTTAGAATAAAAGTAAGGATAATTATTGTCTCTGGAATAGCTAAAAGAATGTTTAACTAGCCAACTATCAAATGTGATTCAGATGTTAAAAAAAAAAAAAAACTGAAGCAACAGTAATCAGTTTGGAATTACATGTAATAATTCTTTCTGGATTTTTTATTTTCTGTAGAATTTGTGGTAAAATCTTAATGAAAGTATTAAAGAATCCCTCCTTAAAAAAAGTACAGACATACTTGTCTTATTGCACTTTACTGTGCTTTGCAGATACTGCAGTTTTTGCAAATTGAAGGTTTGTGGCAACCCCATGTCGAGCACCATATATTTCCCAATAGCATGTGCTCACTTCATGTCTCTTTGTCACGTTTTGGTAATTCTAGCCATATTTCAACATTTTTTATTATTACTTCTGTTATAATTTGTGATCAGTGATCTTTGATGTAAATATAGTTGTTTGGGGTGTCACAAATGATGCCCAAATAAGATGGTGAACTTAATAAATGTTGTGTGTGTTCTGACTACGTCACCATCCGGCTGCTCCCCAATCTCTTTCCTGCTCCTCAAGCCTCCCTATACCCTGAAACACAACAATATTGAAATTAGGCCAATTAAAAACCCTACAATGGCCTCTAAGTGTCCAAGTGAAAGGAAGAGTCACATGTCTCTCACTTTAAATCAAAAGTTAGAAATGATGAAGCTTAGTGAGAAAGGCATGTCAAAAGTCTCTTGTACCAAACAGTTAGCTAAGTTGTGAATGCAAAAAAGAAAAAAAACGTTATTGAAGGAGATTGAAAGTCCTGTTCCAATGAAAACATGAGTCATAAGAAACCTTATGGCTATATGAAGAAGGTTTTATTGATCTGGATAGAAGATCAAACCAGTCATAACATTCTCTCCAGCCAAAGCCTAATCCAGAGCAAGGCCTTAACTGTCTTCAATTTCTTGAAAGCTGAGAGAGTTAAGGAAGCTACAGTAGAAAAGTTGGAAGCCAGCAGAGCTTGGGTACTGAGGTTTAAGGAAGGCTGTCTCCATAACATAAAAGTGCAAGGTGGAGCAGCAAGTGCTGACAGAGAAACAATAGCAAATTATCCAGAAGGTAGAGCTAAGCTAATGGATAAAGGTGTCTATGCTAAAAAGTAGATTATCAATGGAGATGCAACAGTCTTCTATTGGAAGAATATGCCATTTAGGACTACCATAGCTAGAGAGATGTCAATGCCTCGTTTTAAAGCTTCAAAGGACAGGTTGAGTTTCTGGTTAGGGGCTAATGCAGCTGGTGACTTTAAGTTGAAGCCAGTGCTTATTTACCATTCCAAAAATCCTAAGGTCCTTAAGAGTTACGCTAAATCTACTCTGCCTGTGCTCTATAAATGGAACAAATAAGCCTGATGACAGCACATCTGTTTACAGTATGGTTGATGAAATATTTTAAGCCCATTGTTGGGACAATTCTCAAGAGAAAACGGATTTCTTTCAAAATATTATTGCTCATTGACAATACACCTGGTTACCTAAGAGCTTTGAGGGAGATGTACAAATAGATTAATGATTTTATGCCTGCTAACACAACACCCATTCTGCAGCGTATGGATCAAGGGGTGACAATTATGCTTATTTATTTAAGAAGTATGTTTCATAAGGTGATGGCTGCCATAAGTAGTGATTCGTCTGATAGATCTCAGAAGAATAAATTTAAAATCTTTTGGAAAGAGTTCATCATTCTAGATAAAGAACACTTGTGATCCTGGGAAGAATTCAAAATATGAACATGAACAGGAGCTTGGAATAAGTTGTGGATGACTTTGAGGAGTTCAAGACTTCATCCAACTGTTGTGGATGACTTTGAGGAGTTCAAGACTTCAGTGGAGGAAGTAAATGCAGATGTGGTGGAAATAGAGAACTAGAATTAGACTTGGAGCCTGAAGATGTGACTGAACTTCGCAATGTTATGACCAAACTTTAATGGATGAGGAGTTGCTTCTTACGGATAAGCAAAGAAAGTGGTTTCTTAAGAAGGAATCTTAAAAGACTGTGGACATTGTTGAAACGACAACAGGCCATTTAGAATATTGCATAAACATAGTTGATAAACCAATGGCAAGGTTTGAGATAATTGATTCCAATTTTGAAAGAAGATCTACTGTGGGTGAAATGCTATCAAACAGCATTGTGTGCTACAGAGAAATATTTAATGAAAGGAAGAGTCAATTGATGTAACAAACTTTTTTGTTGTCTTATTTTAAGAAATTGCTACCATCACCCCAAACTTCAGCAACCACCACCCTGATCAGTCAGCAGCCATCAACATCAAGGCAAGACCCTATACCAGGAAGAAGATAATGACTCACAGAAAGCTCAAATGATTATTAGCATTTTTTAGCAATAAAGTATTTTTAATTAAGGTATGTACATTGTCTTTGAGACATAATGCTATTGCACAGTTATTAGACTACAATGTAGTATAAATATAATATTTAATGCTCTAGGAAACCAAAAAATTCATGTGACTCACTTTATTTCCATATTTACTTTATTGCAGTGGTCTGGAACTGAACCTGCAATATCTCTGAGGTACTTTTGTATGGTGTTGTAGATATCAGATATAACTTACTCTACCACATGTTTGGAGCAGGTACTTAAAAATACATTCAAACCTAGCCAGGCACAGTGGCTCATATCTGTAATCCCAGCACTTTGGGAAGCCGAGGCGGGCAGATTACCTGAGGTCAGGAGTTCGAGACAAGCCTGGCCAACATGGCAAAACCCCATCTCTACTAAAACTACAAACATTACCTGGGTGTGGTGGCACATGCCTCTAATCCCAGCTACTCGGGAGGCTGAGGCAGGAGAATTGCTTGAACCCAGGAGACAGAGGTTGCAATGAGCCAAGATCGCACCACTAAACTCCAGCCTAGGTGACAGAGTGAGACTCGGCCTCAAAAAAAAAATTAAAAAAAAAAAAAATCTTGTGTGGTAAATAATGATGCTTTTTTCTGAAGTTTAGATTCTGAAATGTGGGCAATTGGCTTTGCTTCTAGCTCATCTTAAGTTACTGAAGAAGTTAAAGAAAACCCTGGAAAGGTATAATTGCAGCAATGTTATTATATATAGAATATGTTATATATTCACTGTCTGATAGAGATTAGCATCAACATGCCATTGGTGATTTCAGATCTCCAGTTTTAGAGACAAAATTCATGTAAATTTAAAACCACAGAAGCAATTCATTCTTATTATAATATGTATACTAATAAAGAGGAAGTGAAATTATTTCTTCAGTAAGGCCTTTTCTGCCTTTTGTGCTCACCCTTCCCATTGCCTAGATTTAACTGCTGTTATCAGTTCTGTGGGCATCCTTAGTCTTAGTGGTCTCCTTCTAAAATACATATGTATATATGTGTGTGTATAGATTCGAAACATTTACTTAGATGCATACACACACACACACACACACACACGTATATGCACACACACATAGGTTGATTATCCGAGGATCCTTAATCTGAAAATATGAAATCTGAAATGCTCCAAAATTTGAAACTTTTTGAAGCTCAAAGGAAATTCTTATTGCATCATTTTCAATTTTAGATTTTTGGATTAGGGATACTCAACTGGTAAGTATAATGTAAACTTTCCAAAATTTGAAACAGTTGAAACCCAGAACAATTCTGGTTCCAACCATTCCAGATAAAGGCTTCTCTCTCTCTTTCATATATATCTACACATCCACACACACAGTCATCCATGTCATGTCACATATATTGTTCATGAATTCTTTTCTCGCTTTCTGTTTGACTTAGTATTATGACATAGATATATGTTCATTCTAGCACATTGAAATAAAACTTAATTTTTCAAACTGCTGCATAATATTCTATAGGGTAAAGTTACCATTTATATATAAGCATGTAAAAGAATATTAAGTGTTATTTAAGATATATTTAACTTGTTACAGTTAATTAATTTTATTAAATAGGTAATTTTGTATTATTTTCTTTATTCCTTTTTTCTCCACATTTGATTATTATATTTTGCAAAAGTTTAAATATTTCATTTTTATTTTAATATTTTGAGTAGAATGTTAATTGTAAAATAAATCTTCTGTTATGTATTTTAAAGTAACTATGTTCTTCTCGTCTATATTTTCCTTTTCTCTGAAGCAGCTTCTTCTGTGCTTTTTCTCTTGTCTGAGAATGCAAGTTCCTCTACAACGTTATGTAAGAGCAAATGCCAGGTTCATCATAAATAGGTACAATCTTATAAATTAAAGTTTACCTCTAAATATAGTTTATATTTTCGGTTGAACTTCCAATTTTTGAAACACACATGATAAAACTCTGACCTACTACAGCACATTCTTCCAATTGCTAATCAATGTCCATTCAACCAGAGCAATAACTGCTTCATAAGCTAAATTAGAGTGCCTTCTTCTTGCTGATAATTCTTGGTACAGCCTCTTGAGCATCAAGTGCAAATTTCAAGAGAATCCATCCCTACACAAATTCGGCGTTATCAGCCTGAATCCAGACGGCTTTTGCTTCCTTTTGAATGTTACTAGCCTGTACTTTTCCATCTCTTTCATTTGTGCTGCCTTTGTAAATCCACAAAATCACGTTCAGAACAGTAGTGGAAGAAAGAGCACAGGGGTTAGACGCATGTTTCTTTACTAAAGCACTTCAGCCCTTACAAATTTATCTTCCTTGTTCAATTCTCACTGAGAACCTCATCTATGTCTTGTTTGCCTGCAGTCAGAAACTCTTAAATGATAAGCCTGAAAATGTATTTTTCTAACATTGTCACATCAGGTGCTAACAGAGTTCTCCCTTTTGGAATCAGATACACTCTCTAAAAATGAATGACTTAAATCTTGATCCATCCTGTGACATTTGTTGAAATATTTCTAACATCAGCCAAATATATTCTTGGTACCACTGCCCCTTTTGGATCAAAGATTTGTCTCTTGATAAGTGAATTGTTTCGTTATCTCTCTTTTAGGTTAAGCAAGTTATTTTGTTACCAAGTATGTACATTATTATTCATTTTTAATTAATACATCTCTCTTGGGTATCTACTATTCCCAAGATATTATGCTAAGTGCCAGGGGTCATTTACTTCTAGATCTAATGAAGTCTTTATGAAAGATGAAGAATTTCAGCTGGGACATGAAAAATTGTAAAATTTCTGCTTATGGAAAATGGAAAGATCACTCCAGATGCAGGGTTTTAAATGAGTTAGGGCATGGCTTTAGCAAACAGCCTCTGCAATAATAAGTGACAGTTTGATTCGGGCCCTGAGCACAGAAAACAAAGTAGTGAGATGTTAGTCTGGAAGGAGGGTCAGAGCTGGAGAACTAGCTTGGATGTGAGGAGTTTGCTGTCCATCCTGAAGACATTAGGAACACACTGGAAATGGGAATTTGCCAATATGTTAATAGTTTTCAGCAAACAACCAATAACTTTCAGACATTGGTTCATGAAACTCTAACATAAAGGTTGATAGTTTGATGGAATAGGAGAGGTACAGGTATCCTTCGATAAAGCAGTGTTAGCAGCACAATGGCCAGGATGGCTGAACTGCCGAAGGAGCCCTAACTCATTTAAAACCCTACATCTGGAGTGACCTTTCCATTTTCCATAAGCAGAAAATGGTGGCAATGGAGCAGAGACTGAGTGGGGGACCACTGGCTTTTGCAGTTGGAGGAGGGAGCAGAATGGGGAACAGAGTGAGCAAAGTGGAAGACAAGGAAAAATAACCAATGGTAAAGGAGTGAGGAGGATTTATGCTGAAGGGAGTAACTGATGTTATGAAGCCTGAAGGATGGAAATGGAATCAGATGGAAGGCATAATCTAGTTAAATTTACTTTAGGACCCATGGCAAGGAAAGGGAAATGAGTGGAAACAAGGCATTTTGTGCCAGAAAGAGGGAAGTTAGGAGAGTCTTCACTAGCTAGCCAAGGTTTACAATAAGATCAAAAGGGAGGCTGGGCACGGTGGCTTATGTCTGTAATCCCAGCACTTTGGGAGGCCGAGGCGGGCAGATCATGAGGTCAGGAGTTCAAGGCCAGCCTCGGCAACATGGTGAAACCCCATCTCTACTAAAAATACAAAAATTAGCCAGGCATGATGCCACATGCCTGTAGTCCCAGCTACTCAGGAGGCTGAGGCAGGAGAATCACTTGAACCCGGGAGGCGGAGGTTGTGGTGAGCTGAGATTACACCACTGCACTCCAGCCTGGGCAACAGAGTGAGACTCCATTTGAAAACAAAACAAAACAAAACAAAAAGATTCCCAGTTCCTGGAAAGTGAGAAGTGTGTTCAGGATGACGAATACAAAATAAGAACTACAGTCCCCTTGTTCAAAAGGCAGGAAAGATTTGTTAAGGATAATAAAATATAAAGCATATTTTATTGTCTCTCTCTCTCTTTCATCCTGTCATTTGTTACTGTGCTCTTTGAACATGGGGATACTAAGAGTGGGAGGGGGTGTGGAGACTCACAGGTGCCCTGCAACTCAGCTCAGGAGTGTTTGAGCACCAGCACACTGCCCTCACTTGGGGAAGAAAGCCAATCTTTCCTCCCTACCAGCCTGTTCCTCTCCCCACAATGGATGGACGGAACCCAAAGGATTGCAACCTCTGTGCTGGGACTCACACAGTACTGAATCGATGGAGGGTCAGTGGGAGGGTCACCCCTAGTATGTCACCCTTCAAATGCTCTGTGGCCTGAACTGAGACTGGCTACTGCCATAATCTGCTGAAATACCAGGGAGAACGTTCACCACCTTGGCCCTCTTGCAACTGTGCCCAGTCCCCCACAAAGGGGTGAGGGAAGCAGAGAGCAACAGTAGTCTCTGATTGGCAGTGGGGAGGGGGATGACGGGCAGCCCTGAGGAGAGAAGAGATGCGAGG
This sequence comes from Symphalangus syndactylus, assembly GCF_028878055.3. Lineage (NCBI taxonomy): Eukaryota > Metazoa > Chordata > Mammalia > Primates > Hylobatidae > Symphalangus > Symphalangus syndactylus. The sequence continues at coordinate 70,307,329 of NC_072439.2, forward strand.
AGGTGGAATTGTTCATGAGCTGAGGCTCCAAGTCCTTCGTGCATGCTCCATTGTCCCACCTGACTAAAAGGAAATTCCAAGATAAAAGGAAATTCCAAGATAAAATTAATAGATATTTCAAGATGGCTAGCAGGAACTACCAAACCCCGAGCATGGGACACTTTTAAGTTCAGGGCCCTTCTAAGTTCAGGGCCCCCAGCACCAGTCACTTGTTCATGAAGCTGGTGCTGAGTATATGTGTGTTTGTGCACACGTGCATGTGTGTGGGGTGTGTGTGTGAGGATGTATCTTAAGGGCGGCACGTATTAAAAGCTTAGAATAGTCATGCTGCAGAATTCGATAGGGAATCAACATGTGCTGAATGGTAAATAATACATAGTTCCTTCAATAATGCTGTCATTCGTGAGTGTCTTTGGAGTTAAAGCAGAGTAAGTGGATGGCAGAGCCACATTATGATTATTGTGGGCCCTGGGCACTTTCATTTTACTGGACCTCTTTCTCCATAGTAAAAAACTAAAATGTATGATTTATAACTGCATTGGTGTAAGGGTGAATATGTTAATATTATATATGAAAATATTTTTCAACCTTAAATTTTTTTTCTTCTGATTTAAATATATTAAAACATGTATGTGGGCCTCTAAAAGTATTTTGGGTTTTAGGCACAGTGCCTGATGGATAAGTTGGCCCTAGTGGATAGTGGGTATCAGTCAGAAATGCCACAGTACTTGAAGAATAGGATCGGGGAAGGGATTCTGCAGAGCCAGTGGGGACAGCATGATACCCTGGCTGGGTGAAAAGGGGTAAGGGAAGGCTTGAGGGAATGATGAATTGGGAGCCACGGTGAAAGGAGAGGTAAGTTGTCAAATGGAAGTTTGGGGTCAGATGGAGAAATGGGCTAAGTCTTTTGGTGTTGAACCACTCAAAAATGAAAAGGTTTCATGCTTTTGTCTAGAGATAAAATTCAGTCATTTTCCACATGATCATTTTACTTTATGTTTAATTTTATTCATTTGCTTTGTTATATGTACCTATATTGTCATCAATAAATTAATTCCCTAGGAAATAAATTCTAGGAAAACATTTTAGATTATTCTTAAACTTCGAAATGGAAAGATCTCTAAATTGTACTATTTTAGTTCTAATATTTTGACTGAGATTAAGAACATCAATGAGAAAAAGAAATGTTGTTTTGTTTCAGTTGGGACATTAAAATATAATCAGTGCACCAATTTTTTGTGCACAGTAACTTCAGGGTTTTGAATTCAGCACATTTATACTTAATTTATAAGTGCTAATGTTTCTGGAATTATTTTAAGCAATATAGCATCAGATTATATATGAGCTACTTTATAATATTAGAAGTCATATTTAACTACAGGTTAAGTGACTACATTAAAAGGGAATACAATTATTTTAATGGATTTTTAATTAAATGCTTAAGTCCTAGGTAGTCTAGAGGTGCACTTTCAATTAAATTGATCTTTCTTGGAGGTTTGGTTAAAAGCTGTTGGCAAGAAGGAAAAAAAAAGATTGTGTTTTTAGTTTTGGTAAACGTCAGACAAAGGTACAAGAAAGAACAGTAGAATGTAATTTAATAATAGGTGAAAAACATAAACAGACATCTCACTAACTGTATAACTTGTAAACAAACATAAAATGTCTATTCTTGGTAATAATAAAGTACAAATCAAAGAGAGGCACCAATTTTACTACATAAATTAATTAGCAAAATATTGCATTGTTTTATTCATTCTATTTTCTATATACAATTTTTTATGTTTTAAAATATATCTTTTTCTCTGATTCAAAAACCATATAATTATGGATTTTACCCGCTTTCAAATGCTGTGTAATGTGGTTATGTTACATAAATACCAAAAGACAAGAGGGAGGAGGAGAAGTAGCAGCAGGAGGGATAGGAAGACGTAGGAAAGATAAAAACAGCAAGCTCCCTACAGCTGAAAGTATTTAATCAGAGTCTGAATAGCCATTTGTTAAAAATGTTGATGAAGGGACTCCTATAGTGTATCGTTTGGAGTAGTTTAACATCTAAGGTCCTTTCAAAGCCTACAACTGGATAAATCAGTGATTTCTAGTGTTATTAATAAAATCTCTTACTAGGAGAAAAAAGCAAATGGCATTAGAAGTGACACAATTTATCTTCACAAACATGTAAAGCAAATTCAAGCTTTTGTAATATAAATAAAGAGTGAATTTCAGGCATCCTTTTTATTTTGTTATTAAATCTTAGGCTGTATTTGAGGCATTAAGTAAATGAAAAAAATACTTAGTTTCTTAATTATTTGGGAACTTCTAATATACAGTTACCTTAAATCTTACAGTTTAGATATTTTCCTAAGTGTGGTCCTTGAAATACAGTATCAGAATCACCTGGAGAGCTTGCTAAAATGCAGATCCCAGTACCCTGAAACTGCTGGATCAGAAAATGTGGATAATAAGTCCAAAGAATCTTCATTTTAAACTAATTTCCCAAGTTATTCTTATGTACCCAAGTTTAAGTACTACTTATTATGCTCTTGAAACTCAAAGTGTGATCCATGACCAGCAACATGAATATCGCCTGGAGTTTGTTAGAAATGCAGAACCTTGGGCCCTACCCCGAATAATCATTTTAACAAGACTTCTAGGTATTTTGGGTACATTTTAAAGTCTAGGAAGCCCTAATTAGACAATATCCAAAGAGTGACAAAATGAAGTCAAAACTTCACTGTTTTGTCAAGTATATAACGAGTCGTTTACTTTCACTCAACAAATATTCATTGAAAATAAACACCGTAGGCCGGGCGCAGTGGCTCAGGCCTGTAATCCCACCACTTTCGGAGGCCGAGGTGGGCGGATCACGAGGTCAGGAGATCGAGACCAGCCTGGCTAACACGGTGAAACCCGGTCTCTACTAAAAATACAAAAAAATTAGCCGGGCATGGTGGCGGGTGCCTGTAGTCCCAGCTACTCCGAAAGCTGAGGCGGGAGAATGGTGTGAACCCAGGAGACGGAGCTTGCAGTGAGCCGAGATAGCGCCACTGCACTCCAGCCTGGGCGACGGAGTGAGACTCTGTCTCAGAAAAAAAAAGGAAAAGAAACAGTGTAACAGCTAATATTTGAGAATAAATGAAAGACACATTCTATTCTCATGAAATCAATAATCACAACATCATTTGGTAAATAAGGGATGTTTAAATATTTTAATTCTCTAAAATAATTTTACAAAGAATAAACAATTGGCATTTTTCACTGATTTAAGAATGAAACAGATTATGTGTACTAGAAGAAAATGATGTGAATTTTTAATTGTGAGTCCTGCTTTTATAATTTTATATGTTTTAATTGGTATACAACTAATTTTATTGATGTTCTCAGTCACTACATTCTATGTATTTGGTAATGTGATAGAGTGAAGATCTGGGGACAACACTACAAAGGTATTATCTAAGTGGAAGGGAAAGTGCCACTTTTAGAATGGCTATATGAGCTCCAATCAGAATGAAACTCACAAATAACAATAAACTCAATATTTGCATAGTTGTGTATTTTTTTAATTACCTGACAGCACAAAAATAGATTGTAGAGGAAATCAAGTTGGAAGAAGAAGGTACAGTGATTTTCCCATTTTTAAGTGTTTTAGTCTGCAGGCAGGCTCGTATCTGCACCTTCTGGGCAGCTATGATAGTGACACAAAAATTAGCAGAGGGTTTTCCTCGAGTATTAGCAGAGTACTGATTAACACATGCATGTGAGGAAGTCACACAAGGCTGGAGAAAGAAGCACTCAAAAACATTAGAGAGAACAAACAGTTGCCAATAATGCTCACATAGGGTAGGAATCATCCTTCTTCTCATCGACCAGACTAGAAAACCTTAAAACGCACAAAACACTGGAATGAATAGTCAACGACTTTCCTTGGTATTATTAGCCTTTGACTGAAAACTATTCATGTCTTATATAGCAAGTCTTAAAAGCAAGATGCAAAAGGATCAAACTGTTTCCAAGAAACAACTACATTTGTGAGCAACGCTCAATAATATTTAGAGGAATAGAGCTGTCCAGCATTTAACAAGTAAAATTCAATGTCTGGAATCCAATAAAAAATTAGTAGCATGCAAGGAAGCATGGATGTATGACTCATCATGAAGAGAAAAATCAATAAAAACTGAGGTCACTGATGTGTTTTTGAATCTAAGAGTGGAGGGAAAGTAATAAGATTTCTTTAAAACAAGCAAGTAGAAATTCTTACTATCTTTTCTTAAACAAACAAAAAAAGAAAACATAGTTGTTTCGTATCTCCTACACTTTCCTGGAAATTCTATCCTCTTACTTGCGAAAGAAACAAGAAATCTTACAGGATAGGAAGGTAATTTGAGGAGTATGCCAGATTTCCCTAAATAATATGTCTTTAGGCATTCAGAATATACAAACTTCTTATTTCTGACTGCAAAAATAGCTAGTTGATTATTACAGTTTGCTGAAAAGGATGCTAAGCTTATATCTGGATAAAATTCACCAAACATTGTAGAGGTAGAGGGGGAAAGAGAGAGAAATAAAAGAGATAGGGGAGAGAGCAGACTGTATGACTAGTAATAACAGAGCAAAATGTTTTTAAATATAAAATAAAAGGTGAGTAGTCAAATGCATGAACATAAGTTGGAAAGGTATATATGGATTACTGAAGAGAAGAAGTACATGCCTAGTCCTCATAAGACAACCTCTCTTCCACAGATCTCTCTGCCACCAATGATAATCTAGTATCCCAAAAGGAAAAACAATATGTAATAAATGTTATAGAGCATGAAGTATCACGAAATGAGCCATGAAAATCGAGAAGTATACATCATTCTATTTGTTTTGGTACATGGAAATTATTGCTTTTCATAAAAATACAAACTAAAACTACAGGACAGTATAAGTAAAATCATGTGGAGAGGTCTATCATAGTTATGTCGGCCTTCCCATCGACTCTCCCACCCACCTTAGTCATTCTTTGTCTCTCGCTGTGTGAAGAGGATGTTTCTCTTGTCTAGTTAATCAATTGACACCTGATTGGTTAGTGGCTAGAATTAGATAACAAACCAGGCATTTGGTGTGATAAATGGAAGGAGAGAGAGGGGAAGGGTTCTGTGTTAAGGAAATTGTTATCAGAACTTCCATAGACATTTTATCATCTAGCCGTTTATGCTATTCTCATCTAAGCAAAGCAAAAATTATTGAATCAGCAATGGTCACAAACATGAACAGCATGCTTATTTAAAAGAATGTTGACCACAGACTCAAAGTTATCTGACTTTTTATCTTAATTCAAATCTGACATCCATCACTAACAGGACTTGTGCATATCTCCTAATTTCTTGGAGTCTTATAATCATATCATTATCTTTAAAATTCATAGTAATTCTTTTAAAGTTTCAGGGAGGACAAAAGGGGACAAAAAAAGATTAAAGTCTGAAACAAAGTAGGAAGCCAAGACATACCAGTTCCCTATCTGCCATTCGTCTTTCTTAGATTACCCAGAATGTAGAACCATTGGCCATAAAACAGTCTGTGGACAGGCCTGACGGAGTAACAGTCAACAATGTTTACCTGCTCTGATAAATATTTTCATTTGTCATAGCATATGGGAGCTCCCAAGATATTACCCAAAGCATACAGTTACTGGCTCAACATAAACATGAACAATAACTTAGAGATATCCTGAGAATAATAATTCCTGTCTCATAGGGTTTTAGGAAGAACAAAGAAGTGACTTGTCTTATGTTAGGAATATGAAATAGCAGACGCATTTCTCTAAAGATGCTCTTTGAGTCATCCAGGATGGTGGGCTCATTTTTGAGATAACGCTGGATTAATCAAGACTCTTGGTTGTAACTGAGTGAAATTTACTTAACATCAGCTTAAATTGCTGCTGTTGTTTTTTGGGAGGAAGTATTATAATATGTAACTGAAAAATGCAGATATTACCCACCTTTCAGGCAGAATTGTATCCAGGCACATAAACGCTGTCTTCAGAGGGCTGTCTCTTTTCATCTCCTGATTCTACCTTTCTCTAGGTTGTCTTTATTCTCAGGTAGACTGTCCCTGTGGTGGAAAACACCTCCCCTGGAAGCTGAAAGTTTTCATTGTCTCTGTAATGGATGATTCCAGAGAAAAGGTAGTGGTGTTTGTTTGTTTGTTTCCTAACAGCCTTCGCAAAAGTCCCTGGTAGAATTTTACTTCATTTGGCTTGGGTCACATGCCCTTTCTTGATCTACTGATTGTGACTAGAAAGATGGAGTCCTCAGGTTGTCTCAGCCAGGGCCCCTGGGCCTGCCCTACAGTTTTGTGGTGGTCCTGGGGCACGGGAATGGGCATAGCCCACCACTTCATCCCAGCATACATACGAGGACTTTTATAATCAGGGAAAAGAAAGGAGTAAAAAAGTTCTATGCAGGTAAATGCATTACTAGAGCCTTTCAGAGTCAGTATTCATTCATCATTATTACGGTTTTTATCAAACTCCTAAGCATGATATAAACTGTAAGGTTTCTGTGTGTTAAGAAATAACCAGGTCATTTTAGTTAGTTTGACCAGCTTGGTTGGGATGTGGAGTGGAGTCAGTTAGAAGGAGTAAGGTCCGTTGGAGAGATGGAAGAAAAAGAGGTTGATTCCTGACCACCATTTCTGACTTTTAATTCCCAGCTTGTGGAGTCTCATCCTGCTCCCCCAGCTCCCCAGTGACCCAGAGCTGTACAAAGTCCCAAGGCTGTCCCACCTACTATGGACCAAGCAATGAAATAGGTACTAGAAACACAGTGGTAAGAAAAATGAATACCATCTCTGCACTCAGCAAGCTAAGAATATAGTACAATAGTTGTTGTTTCCTGGGTTGGGTATTTCTGTCCTTGCTGTTCTTTAGAAATCACCTAAAGACACACCAGCATGACATCTTTTCCTTCCCCCTTCTGAGTTAACACAAAGGATCAAGTGGTTGAATCCTCAGGAAGACAGAGATCTGCCCAGAATTATGCTTTACTGATAATTTCAAGGCTACAGGGAATCAACAGGCATTGATAGAATAGGAAGAAGACAGGAACATCCTCTACTATTCCCCAGGTCCTTCCATTCTTCAATGAACATGCTCTCTCTAACCCCAAGTAGTAGATGATCATGGGTGGTTTTTTTTTTGTTTGGGTTTTTTTTTTTTTTTTTTGAGGCAGAGTCTCACTCTGTCTCCCAGGCTGGAGTGCAGTGGTGCAATTCCGGCTAACTGCAACCTCCCCCTCTCAGGTTCAAGCGAGTCTCTTGCCTCAGCCCCCCAGTACATAGGCATGTGCTACCACACCCAGCTAATTTTTGTATTTTTAATAGAGACGGGGTTTTATCATGTTGCTCAGGCTGGTCTTAGACTCCTGACCTCAGGTGAATTGTCCGCCTTGACTTCCCAAAGTTCTGAGATTACAGGTGTGAGCCACTCCACCTGGCCCATGGGTGTGATTTCTATTCTGTATACTACTGTCAAGAACTGTGCAATGTTTGAGATTTTACCCCACTTTTATACTAACAAGCTTTTACTGTTTCACAGTTGCTGACAGAAGACATGAGATTCCTGGGTCCGAAACAAAAGACATTATTACTCATGGCAAAAGAAGCAGCCAGGCCTTCATTTGTTTGTGTTAATTCCCTGTGTTCCCCCAAATCTTACAACAAGGACACACAAACAGCCCATTGTGGATGCCTGCACCTACAATTAGTTACATTATATCAGGGAAACACTGAGCTTAGGGCATCTGCCACTTTTATAGTTAGTGGAAACAAGTCTATTCTTTATTGTCAAAGGAGATGTTGGCTCATTTCTCTGTGGAACTATAGCCCTGAAAAATGGCTTGGGTAAAGATGATCAGAGCCTTGAATTCTTAGCATACCCAGCAAGAATATGTAGGGATATTCAGGGCCTGTGGCAAATTCTTTCTCAAAATATACTTTATTTTAGAATGTACTAATGTGTTATCATTTGAGATTCTCAGGAATTTGAGAATTCCCTTTCTCTTTTGTATCTTTAAATCATCTCTCTGTTTGTCCTTTTCAATGAGTAAACTTCTGCAAGTGCCATTCACCTTAAAAACCTTCCCCTCTTCCACTACCACACTTTACTGTACAACTACAACCTCCTGTCCTTAACAGTCAAACTTATTACAAGGTGTGTCTTAATTCCCTGTCTTTCTTCCTTTATCTCCCACTTCTTTGTCAACCCAACCCTCTAAATCTGGTACCAATGGAACCACTCCACTAACACAGCTATATGTACTAAATAAATTATCGGTGTAGTAAAATAGAGTATACTATATTATATACTAGTATATATTATAATTATATGTAGTAATATAGTATATAGTATATACTTATTATGCCATATATAACTGTATATAGTCTGTGTATATATATTTATATAAAACTGTCTTAATGGAGTGACTCAATTGGTACTGGATTTTAGTAAATAAATAGATATATGTGTGTGTGTGTGTGTGTGTGTGTAGATATATGTTTTTATACTAAATACTAAAATATACTAAATTTATATGTATATAGTAAATATATATTTAGTGTGTGTGTGTGTATATATATGTATTTATTATATATATAGTAGAGAGAGACAGAGAGATCACTGTGGTGTGGCATATAGAAGATATTGGAGGGCCCCATGGTGGACGTGGAGAGAGCTGTAATTAGGTTACTGCAACCATCAATGTAGTTTAAATTAGTGTAACAGTGGAGATTAAAGACGGACAGATCTGACACGTGTTAGAAGGTAACTTTGATACAGTGAAATTTGGTATTAGGTTGATTGTGGATGAAGGAGGGGAATGTGTCAAGGATGACTTCTAAGTTTCAGGCTTGTGTATGTAGATAGATGGTAGTTGAAAAATCAGCTCACATTTTTCCCCTGATCTTAGTCCACATATTCAACTGCCTAATAACATCCCCAACTTTTCATCTCTTTTGATAATTCAAAAGAAAATGGATTTGGTGATCAGGCAAGCCAGAGATAAAACCAGAAACTTTAAACTGATAATATTTCATCATCTAATCAGAGCCACATTTACACAGGTGGAGAGAAAGGACCCAGTATGTATTTAAACTGTCGTTTTATATAGTTCCTGAGCAGGTAAGTGTCCTCCTTTCCTCACTTACTGGAGGATGCTTAACTAGTGTTTTTCTTTTTCTTCTTCTTTTTTTTTTTTTTTTTTGGCTGTGAGAGATAATAACAAGTAGATAACAAAATTTGTCTGTTGACTTATGTACTTGACCATCAAAATATTTATTTCTAACTGACCTATTCATCTAATATGCAGTGTTTCTTCTCTTGTGCTATTTTGGTGAATGCCACAACCATCTATCCAAGTATTCAAGGCAATTGACCTTGACTCTTTCTTCTCCATCACATTCACTTAATAACCAAGTCATACTGATTTATTCTCCTTAAGTTCTTTTATATCTTCCCACATCTCTCTATTTCTTCTGCCACTAGTTTAGGTCCTCATCATCTTTCATCTGGATTTTGGCAATAGTTATTGGTTGCCTTCTCTGCCTTCAGTCTGCCACCCCTCTTATCTATTCTTCACTCTGTTAGTGCCTACTGCCTATAAAGTAAAGCCATAACTCTTAATGTAGTATAAAAGACTTTCCATGATCAGGCCCCTGCCACATCTCTAGCAAAATCTTTTTCCACTTTAACTCTCTCTCTAGATAGACCAAACTATTTGCATATTCTATGAACGTGCATACTCTCCTCCTAGCCTTAGCACAAGATAAGTCCTTTAAGCTTTGTTCCTTCTTAGTACTGTCATTCTCTTCAAAAGTCCTATTCGCCTTTTTTCTAAACTAAGTGGTTTTTATTATTGCTTGGTGAGTGCCTGTGCTAGAAAATTGGTAACTTTTTTTATTTGCAGCAATAGCAGAAATTAGGGAAATAAAATCCACAGAGTTAACAGCATGCATTTATTTCCTACTCAATTAGATCTGACTTTCAAGATACCAGAGATTGTAGCTGCCAAGAAAAGAATAAAAGGAAACACATAGGATAAAGGATGACATTTTTAAAAAAAAAGTAGGGAGAGAGCATTCACCACGAAGAAACCATTCAAGAAGCCAGCTTTACCATCCCTGCCATTGTCAGGTTTATCATGACTTTGTACAGGCAATTTTATAAACACTAAACATTTGTAGTCAAGATGAACCATCAAATTCATTACAATTTTAACAGAATATAATATCTCCAATAAATTCTGTAGAGAACAAGTGGAAAGTATGACTTTTATATACTTTATGAAATACAGATTAAGTCATTTTACGGGCTGGAGGACAACAAATCTTTTTGAAAAGTAGATGTTACATGTGAGCTGCACTTGGTGATTTTTCTCCCATTGTAAGCTGCTCCAGTTTACCACATGCATCAGTAAAGATAATTGTTTACAAGCAACAGAGTCAATTAACTAAAAAATAATTAAAGGGAGTTATTGGATCACCTAACAGAAGTTCAGAGATAGGGAGGACTTCAGGCATAGTTTAATCAGGGCTCCAACTCCAGTTCTCTGTAAGTTCTTCAGTTTTGTCCTGTCTTGATTGACTTTATCTTTAGTGTAGCTCCACTCATGGAAGCAAAGTGGTTATGCAAAATGGCTCACATTCATACATTATAGTTTCCAGAGCAAGAGAGCATCTATGTCCCAGGATCCCTGGCCTAAATGTTGAGCTTCCTACTGACTGGATCTCATCTGAAGTAAAGCAGTCCTCATGGGAAAGCCATATGCTAATGAAGGGACTTCCTGATCCAAGTACTGTGGTGAATAGAGATGAGATTATGCCAAATAAAGCCCATCCTGGATTTGGAAGAGGGGCAGTGTTTATCAGTCCCACATAAACTACATGATATCTCTAAAGTGAAAGAGGTAAAATTTCCCTAAAGAAAACCTGGGAACCACCAGGTTTATTTAGTATGAAAGAAGGAAAATGGATGAATCCCAAACAGGCAACCAGTCAATACTCACTACAGACACAATTCATATTTGTTCATCAGAAGATTTAGAAATTATTTTGTAACCCAGATGTTTCAAGCTACTTGTGAGTAGTCAAAAATAAATATCAAGAGTCTGCTGCGAGGGTGAAAAGAGGGTAAACAGAGCCAAGGAGCCCAATTCTGAGAAATTCCATCAGTGAGTATAGATGCATTAGAAGACTGAATGGTGTGGAAGACTCTCAAACTACTCATTCATTCATTCATTCATCCATATGACATATATAGGGTGTCTAATCTATGCCAGAAAATATTTAAATCAATGAGATCTTTAACCCCTTAAGAAATTCATTCTATCAGGCACTGCAGAATTTTAAGGAAGAAATAAGAAATTTTGTTATATAGAGTGATTGCCACTATAGTAGAACACAGGAAAATAAGGCCACATGGAAAACCTAGCAGAGTCTTCACCAAACTCTTCAATATTTCTTCCAAACCTAACACTTCTACAGTGCAATCTCCAACATAAAACACCCTAGGAGCACTTATTTTCAATCAACAAGTATCTGAGAGTAGTATATTAAAAGGCAAAGGAAGAATAATTTATCTTACTCTGGTTCTCAGTTAAATGGTCACACAATCTAAAAAAAAAAGTATGAAATGATTTTGATTGGAAACAATCTCAGGGAGCTCTTAAGTACAAAATACATTTGCTAATAATATGCATTCTTTTAAGATATTATATTGTGTGACCATCTGAGGAAATAGTTGTGAGGGATACATAGAGCAAAAATATTTAGAGAAAGGACATTAAAAGGAAAAATAGCGGACATAGTTTATTCTTTTTGACAGTCTTTTATAGCATAGAATCATGAAATCTTGGGTCCATATCACAGTGGTAATGCTGAGAAAATGCTAATCACTTTATCCTTATTCCCAGCAGTGTCCTGGAACTCCAATTCTAAGAGTAAGGTTTTCCATAAGCATCTAGCATGAAGATATAACTCAGAGAATTTTTGAAAAATTGTTTCTTCACATGAAGTATACTTGATAATAACATTTTAATGTAATATTGAAATTTCTGGTTCTTAACTCTGTTGGGCAGAATCTTGATAGCCAAGAAAGTCACTTGTGACTGTTCCAGAATAAGGGTCTAATATCACAGCAATTTAACCCAGTTTCATCCTATATCAGAAGTATTCGATCAGAAAAGAAGTAACATTTCCTTCAGGTTAACAGAAGTAGATCATTTCTCATAAGAGATCATGTTAAAATTGTCTTGAAATTACATAGTTTTGCTTACTCTAATATGTATATATATTTAAATATTTTGGTCTGAGTACAGATTTAGGAATTTGGACTGAATTGGTCTAATTTAATTAAACTGAGAAATCGAGCTAAATTATGACATTTGTGATTCATGTGACATTGATTGTTAAGCAGACTACTTTCCATACTCTGGCTAGTTGGAATTTATGGTCCACAGTCCAGTACATCAGAATTACCTTGGATCTAGTTAGAAATGCAGAATCTCAGACTTCAGTTGCAGATCTACTAAATCAAGATCTGCATTTTAACAAAATCCCTAGGTAATTAAAACACTTACTGCACCAGGCAATCTTAACTCTGGCTACACATTAGAATCACTTAGGGTGCTCAGACCTCAGTTGCAGATCTACTAAATCAGCATCTGCATTTTAACAAAATCCCTAGATAATTAAAGCATTTACTGCACCAGGCAATCTTAACTCTGACTACACATTAGAATCACTTAGGGTGCTTTAAAAATGTTTTGATACACAGGCCTTAGCCATGCCCAATTAAATCAGACCCTGTAAGGGTGGGACCCTGGCACTGGTATTTTTTGATGCTCACCAAGTGGTTCTAATGTGCTGCCAAGTTTGAGGACTATTGATTACACAATGCCCAATCAGTAAATTCAGTGTATTCTGAAAGGGCAAAAAGAAAAAAGAAGTCAAACCAATTACTTAGTATTTGGTCCCACTCTATAAATGATTGATTTTTTTTAACTTTTAATAAGTTTGCTTTGCTATGGTGTGAACACAGCCTATTATGTCTCAACCTGCCCAGAAATGTATTGTATTTTAAATCAAGAAGAGAAATGCTTTACTATCCACATTAAATAAAAGGAGACTTAACGTTTGTTTTTCAATTTTACTTCCCTTTTCCGACATTATTCTCCAGCCTGACAGAGCTAAATGCTAAATTTCAGATAAACCACTGTACTTTTGGATTGTCCACCCTCCTCTCCATGCACTCAATTTTCATTTTTCCCCTAAGCCTAATGGACTTCCTGCCTCTGGATTTCTATATTGTTCACTGCTCCTGCCATGCACTCTCACTTCATGGTCTTATATTGTTAGCTCTACTAGTTAGTGGAATAAAATATTGTTTAATTTCCACATATAATCTCAAGCATTACCATATGCCAAAATCTTAGATATGAATAGGAAAAAAATCACAGCACAGTACATGTGGCCATCACTATCATCTCGTTTTATAGATGGGGGAAACTGAGACTCAGAGAGACAAGGTAACTGGCTAATAAGTTAGAACACTGTTTTTCTCAAGACTATTTGACTCAAAATACAAAGGAAGTTTGGTATGTGTGTGTGCGTGTGTGTGTGTGTATGTGTGTGTATGCATGCTTATTTCAACTATAGTATAGTACTTTAATTAAAAATTCTAGGACAGATTAAGAATATAAACATGTTAGGCTGGGTGCAGTGGCTCACGCATATAATCCCAGCACTTTGGGAGGCCAAGATGGGTGGATCACCTGAGGCCAGGAGTTTGAGACCAGCCTGGCCAACATGGTGAAACCCCATCTCTACTAAAAATACAAAAATTAGCCAGATGTGGTGGCATGCACCTGTAATCCCACCTATTCAGTAGGCTGAGACAGAAGAATCACTTGAACTTGGTGGGTGGAGGTTGCAATGAGCCAAGATCACACCACTGCACTCCAGCCTGGGTGACACAGTGAGACTTTGTCTCAAAAAAAAAAAAAAGAAAAAAGAAAAAGAAAAAGAATATGAACACATTAAAACATATTAAAAAGAATACTCATTCTCAAAATCTATGCCCACTCTTGTCTTTGGAATGGACTCAGTGATTTTTCTTATTTTCACTAACTTTGTTTCTTTTGTCAGAAAACTATTAAAGTTTGGTAAGTGGGTCAAGGGAGGTGGTCATACTATATTGTTTTCTTTAAAATTTGTTTTCATTACATAAGTAACAACTCGATAACTTTTTCTTGTAAAAAATTAGAACATCATAGATATGACTAAAATCTTTTTGTCCAGCACAGCCCTGTGCACACCCTGCACTAAACCCATTTGAACACCTTTTCTCCCCCACCGGAAGTAGCATCCTTTAAGACATTTTCCAATGTATTTAAATATATATGGCACATTGCAATAACTCTTGAGGATGGCAAAAATCATTTGTGATCTAAAGCTTAGTATGCTTGAAAATTAAGAGCTTTACTTATGTCTAAAATTTTAAAACCTAGGAAGGATATCTAATTCGGGGGTTGACAGAATTAAGATTCAAAATTATATCTTAACTCCACAGAATAATACCCTAAAGTCAGAAAGATAACAATTTAGCCATCATAAATATTGAGCCCTGCATAAAAATACAAGTAACACATAGAGACTTCTGGTTTGAGATTAGTTCATATGAAAAAGACCTAGAGGTTGGTTATCACAGACTCAAAACATAATAAAAATCCTAGCACTTTGAAAAGTCAGTAATTCTTATCTTTAAAATAAGATTCCTTTGAAAATATCAGGAATTATACCAGAATATCTACTTTTTGAAGGAAAATACTAAATTGTATAAAATTTGTAAAATAGAGTGAACTAGTAGTTTTTAAATATGGGACTTATTTGATGACTTAATATCTTCTTTGTATATATTTTGTCTCTTAAAAAAAATTCAATGCCAATTAAGAGAAAACTCTTTTGCTTCCCTCAGGTCATATCCTCTAGTCTTTATTACAGTACAAAGCACTCATTACAGATCATAGGATTTTAGCCTGAAAAGGTGCTATGATGAGTCATTGCAATAGTAATACTTCTCCATTTTGATGTCTTCTTGAATAAGGATCTTGCCGTGTGGAATTAATGCTGCTTGTTGTAATGCTGATTGTCTCGTAGGTTGACTATATTTTAATGAAGAATATTCATTCCCAATATTCTTGCTGGAATGTCTGAGATTGGGAGCAGGGAAAACTATCCATTAGCAGACATTCTATCCATTAGACACATGCGTTCCTATGCTAAGTCTCCACCTTTCTGAAAGATGATTATTTCTTTGAAACTTGTCAAAAGCCATAGGTTTTTATTTAAAAATAAATCCCCAAACAAGAACATTTAGAATTTCTCTATCCACCAGCTACCTGAAAATATCTCCCTAGGTTTATGGATATCTTCTTTTTGTGATTTTAGATACACAAGTACTGATTACACAGGGTACAAGGAAGTGTAGCTTCTGAGAGAGAAATTGATTTTTCTTTTCTAACAGAATATGAACATCATATTCATTTATCATGACCTTAGCTGATCATAAGACATAGGTGATCATGAATCTTGACCTCTTTCTGTTTTTTATAAAATTAAAGTAACCACTCATATAAACATGGTATTTCAGAAAATGGCATCTTGAGTGAGAAGGAAGAAGTTGAATCAATGACACAAATGTGTGTTTTTAAGAACACCAAACCATGGTTTCATTTTAATTTATCTATCTCTGCCCTGATGTTCCTTATAGCACATGAGAAGGAGATTCAAGGTCTTGACTCTATTACTGGCTTTATTCAGCAGTGCCAGACCAATAATAGGTGTTTATCTACTAGTGTGTGCTGCTCCTGATAGAGTAGCTTATTGTAATTCTCCCCTCCAGTTTTCCTTCCCCAAGGAAATACCTATATCTCAGATCTGTCTAATTAACCAATATTTGAAGAATAGAAAATTATGAGCAATCCCTATGCTCATCATTGATGGGCTTTAAAAAGCTCAATAAAGTTTCTAGGTACATTTTCTTGTTTACACAATGAAGCAAAATGGATCAAACAAGCAAAGATTTGTGGCAACAGAAATGGTGCCTTTGTACAATATAACACATACTGTGTATCAAAGAAATATTGTGCCACTTCTTCAAAGCTGACATTGGAATGACTTTGTAATCCTGACCATCTGTCTTCCTCCTCTAGATGTCGATGAATGTGCAGTGGTGAATGGAGGCTGCCAGCAGCGCTGTATTAACACTCTGGGCACCTTCCACTGTGAATGTGATACGGGATAGAGACTGCATGCTGACGAACGCACCTGCATAAGTGAGTAAATATTAGAACCAGCTTGAAGCCGTTTTCAATGAAAATCGACCTACCCATGTAGAGGCAGGAAGGAAAGGTTTTTCTATTGTGAAAATATCTATAGAAGCTGACGGTTTTCAGTACAATTCTATCCCTTAGGATTTTTTTAAAAAAGATATTTTGCTATTAAAAGACTACCAGACAAAAGGTGGGGAAGGAGATATAGAAATTAACATTCGGAAGCAAACCTTGAACCCCCAAATATGTAAATATTTCTGTGGCATATAATTTCTGCCATATACAGTAGAGTACACATTTGTTAGTTGTTGCTTATATACAAGCACAGCATAGAACTACAATAAAGTGAAGATACTGGGCCATTATAATTACTAGCAACAATGTTACTCATTTTAGACTAGAAAGAACTGGACTCAGAACTCCCTGATTAGAATTCAAGCCCCAGCAAAATTATAGCAGATTATATGCCAAATATATTAGGACTGTTCAAGCATGGTTAAAACTACACACATGAAATCTGAAATTCTGTATGTTCATTGTGCATCAAAATTTCTTAATACTATTTGTGGGTAGTAGGATTATTATTTTTTGTGTTTGTATTTTTCTGAATTTTCTAAATTTCTTAAAATGAGCATATGGGACTTTCATAAACAGAAAAAAAATAAACTTTAAAAATTCTATGTTTCCTATATGATTTGTAAATGCTCCTTGTTTTAACTGAAGTAATTTACATAAATTTTTTTTTCATTAAGTGATGATCCTCAGATCACATAAAAATGCATTCTAACTTCATCTCCAGGTCCCTTTTGAAAATATTTATATTATATTTAAAAAGTAGCACTTTGTACAGCACAATTTAATTACTGACTTTTTGTTTATAGGGTTTGTTAACTAGTTCATCCATACAAAATTGTCAGTATCTTACAATGTAGTCTATAATTATGAAACTTGGAATCGAAATCAGCCAATTTCAACTAGCTTTATAACATATACCCCTCCTTCTTCTTCTTAACATATCTTTTAAGAAATTAAAAAAAAAAGGCAATGCAAACAGGTAAAGATGTCCTATTCGCAGGTCTGATTTTGATATGAGAAAACAGTTTCTAAGAGAAAAAGAAAAAAAATTCTTGAAGTCAAGTGAAGATACAAACTAAAGTCATATCCTAGGCTTCAAGGAGCTCAATATCATAACGATTGTATCGACAGCAAGCACAGGTTGGGGGACATTAATACATGCATGTTTAAATCAAAACAACCCTTTCTTTTTGTGGGATTACTGGTTTTAGCTGGAAGAATCCCTTTCCATCCTCATTTCCAATCTGTAAAGTCTCCAGCTAGTAACATCTTTAAACTGCCACTATAACTTCTCTCAATCACAAAATACATAAGAGCAGCAGGATTATTGATACATGCAGATGGGATATTTATCAGTAAAAGTTGACGTGGTAAATATTTGTTTCTGATATAAAAATTTTTTCAAAGTAGTGATTTATCTGAATCTACAATATCTGGTCTTCGTGATAAGGCAAAATAAACACTGTAGTCACCAACTAAATTGTGTTTATAGGTATAATTAATTTGGCAGTTCCTAGTTATTTCTTAGTAAAATCATTAAGCTCTTCCCTTATTCCTTTCCATCACTGTCCTTGAATTTTCCAAATTTTTTAAGGACATCAGGTCAAAAGTGGAGTTGGACAAGGATATTGTAGGTTATCTTTTCTCTTTCTATTCCTTAAAAGCTAATTATTATTGTACATATACATGGGCACTATGATAATAGCTTACTTGCAGCTCCATATGCTGATCTACTTATGCAGAATCTTAACATAGGGAAAAATTAAATTTATATATGCATACTGATACACATATAAATCTCCCATTATATACATATATCTATATCTTTCTCAAGTGACTTAAGCTAATAACAAATGTATATTTCATGACTGCCATCATTTAAAGTGTTTAACCCCTTGATACCTCTCTACAGAAGTTACTGGACTAAAAGCCCAGCACTTGACCCTTGGCAAAAATTTTGATCCCTTTTCCACTTAGTACACTGAAGTTTTGGTTTCAAAGGGTGGTCTTAAGAATTTCAGCTGACACAGCTTACATTTATAGCAGTCTTTTTAAAAGGAGCCCAAGAACAACTTAAGCACTTTGTATTGAAACATAAATAATGTGTAAGATTAAGAACAATAACTATTTGCTTATTTGTTCTGAAAGAAAGGGTTTATTGCAGAGAATTGACTTTCAGGTTGATCTGTATTCTGGGCTATCTTGTAAAAAGGTAAGTTTTTTTTTTTTACTTTAATTTATTTATCTATTTTTGGAATTTCAACTTTTATTTTAGATTCATGGGGTACGTGCAGGTTTGTTACATGGGAATACTGTGTGATGCTGAGGTTTGGGGTGCAATTGATCCCATCACTCAGGCAGTGACCATAGTACTCAACAGGTAGTTTTTCAATTCCTCCCCTCAACAATTAGTTCCCCATATCTATTGTTCCCATCTTTATGTCCAAATGCATCCAATGTTTAGCTCCCACTTATAAGTGAAAAATATGTGGTATTTGGTTCTCTGTTTCTGTATTAATTCACTTAGGATAATGGCCTCCACCTACATCCATGTTACTGCAAAGGATATGGTTTTGTTCTTGTACGTGGCTGCATAGTACTCCATGGTGTATATGTACCACATTTTCTTTATCCAGTCCACCACTGATGGGCATCTGGGTTGATTTCATGTCTTTGCTATTGTGAGTAGTGCTGCAATGAACATTCGAGTGAACATATCTTTTTGGTTGGAGAATTTAGTTTCCTTTGGATGTATACCCAATAATGGGATTACTAGGTCGAATGATAGTCCTACTTTTAGTTCTTTGAGATATCTCCAAACTGCTCTCCATTAATAGTGATTTTTTTAAAAAACAAAACCATTGAATCATCTCACATTGCCGTTGAGATTTTTTACCTAGTAGAAAGCTGAATATGGTGGTTGGTGTTTAATGGGAGATTGTAGTAGATAGAAGTTTATTATGATTCACGGTAGAGTCACAGAGAAGAAGATAAAGTTATGAAATGTTGTGATTTCGCCACATTAGACTACTTGAAATTAAGTGCCTCCATTTCTTCCTTCCTCCTTTCCTTCTTTTCTTTTCTTTTCCCCATTCTTCTTATTAGTCATAGGATAAGACTAGTGTGACTTTTTGAGTTAGACCCTCTGGTGCTTTTTGTACTTTATCTCCATCAAAACTACAATAAAGTAAACTCCCCACACACAGACACTTACAGAATTTCAGATGACTTCATTTCAAAAGGGTCTCCTTTCTCAGGGCTGTGTTCTTGTGGTGGTGTGTGTGCAGTGCAGACCAGTCAGCCTCCATCAGAACAATCAAGCAGCATAGAGTGGTGTAAGGGAAGGTGTCCATGGCAGCTGGCTAAGGTGGCAGGAAGTATAAGTGCACAGGGCACGTGGCTCACCATACAAGTTGCTTGGACTGCTGATACAATGGGATTGTAATAAATCTGAGGATCTTGGTTTAGTGGACCACAGTTTGAACTCATGGATTTGTCAGCAAATTTTTGGAATGTGTCATTGTTTTGGAGGCCAGGGCCTTTCCTCAGATTCTTTAAGATGTCTATGGTACCCCCAAAATACCCTACATATATTTTTGTCATTATGATGTCACTTCTTAAAAAGTATATAGGAGAAGGATCTCATTTCTTCTGAAACACAGCATCAGGAAAACCAGCCTGAAGGCATGCCCCACGTGTGAGGAGCATCATAGCAAGTGAAAGTAGCTGCACTTTGTTGATGGAAGGGTGCAGACACAGCATGGGGAAGCAGACAAAAGTGGAATTCTTGTCACATTTGCTTTGCTATTGGTGTTCTCCCTTAACATGCCTGTTATGGAATAATTTTTATATTTTTAAATTTTCTTTTATGTGGAAACCAACAGTTTAAAAGATGGAAAATAGATTTTAGCAATCATCATAAAGACAGAGAAATTTATGTTCAGATTAGTGAACACTGAATCTCATCTATGTGGTCTAGGGACTGTGGCACAATAAAATTCAAGTTGGCATGTGACCTTAAGCAAGTCATTTAATCTCTCTACACCCTGGTTGCCTCCTGTGCAAAACTGAAATTGGACAAATGGGCTTAAAATTACTTCATCACTAAGGTGTTATAATTTTACCATTTCTAAAATTACTAGTTCATTGTAAATCATCTGCTAACTTGTATTTTTAAAAATTCTACTGAATCAGGCATAACTATTTTATAGAGCTCTAATTTTATTTAAAAAGTGTGTTGAAATAACTCAGACTCTATAGAGTACAAGCATAAAAGCAGTGTGAGAATTTTGTGATCTAGTTTAATAAAAATGAATGAGTAACTTGCATTTTTTTCTTCAAAAAAAAACTTTGGTGCTTTTGTGACAGCACTGTTTTCCATATCACAGAATAATATCTGGAGGGGACCCAAAGATTATGATAGTCCAATTTCCTGTCTTAGAGACAGAAAGTCTGAGAGAGAAAGAGATCAAGTAAGTAAATTACTGTACGAAAGAAAAACTTAGTCTTCAGGAAATCCTGGCTAATCTCACTCCTGATCCTATGACCTCAAATAACTTCTGTTCAATTTTGTTTTGTTTTGTTTTGAGAGAGTCTCTGTCTGTCCCCCAGGTTGGAGGGCAATGATGTGATCTTTGCTCACTGCAACCTCCCCTTCCTGGGCTCAAGTGATTCTCCTGCCTTAGCCTCCCAAGCACTTGGGACTACAGGCGCACACCACCATGCCTGGCAAATTTTTTGTATTTTTAGTAGAGATGAGGTTTCACCATGTTGGCCAGGCTGGTCTAGAACTCCTGGCCTCATGTGATCTGCCTGTCTCGTCTGTTCAATATGTTTTAAAAGCCTAAGATAAATCATGAAAGCACTGCTAAAAGAAATTCTTACATTACATTTTAGTAAACACAGCTAAGGGTTAAAACAATGTATTTTTAAGGTAGCTACTGAAGAAATTAATCTACTTTTTATCATCTATTGTCAGTTCAATCTTATCCCTAACTCCTACATTTCTGTGATATTCTCCAACAAAACCTGGCTACTCTCAGTTCTCTAAGTAAGCCATGCCCTTTTCTGCTTCCGCACTTTGCTTTACTCTTAGCCTAGAAATTAGCTCACCCCCAAGTCTTTGCCTATCAAAACTACACTTACTATGTTCCATGTCAAATGACCTGTAATGCTTTCTCTGGTTACGACCGCCAAAGGCATTCTCTCTTATCTTAAATATCAAGCAATTTTATTTGTGTTGGTTTAATAATGCATCATAATATGTAGACTTATAAATGTATAATTGGGTTTCAGACTAAATGAAAGATACTGATGACCTTTTAATTGTCAACTTCAAGTGGAATCTTTTCCATTCCCTTCTTGATAGCTGTTAACCACTAATTTTTCTAAATCTTCCTTTTGAGTTCATGACAGTGCAATTTTCACTTTCAATTGCTGTACTTTCTCTGTACTTTCAGTCTGGTTTAACAGGGTTCTGACTTGGAGTTATCATCTGTGTCTCTCCTCTGTTCTCCTTTATTCACCCTTCCTCTAGTCTATTTTCATTTTGCTCTTCTATTTTTATACATAATACTTGCAAGATAGTTAGAATATTCCCTTGCACATTGTATTACTTAAATATAACCTATTAGAATATAACAAATATAAGGACTTCACCCAGATGGATTTGCTTGTTAGGGAAAACTTAAAGTTGTTCCACTATTTCTAGCTTTCGGAACATTGCTGATATTCTCTTTTATAAAGTACTTTGTTTTTTGATAGCTGTTAAATGGTGGTTTTTTCCATGGTTTAGAGGCAGGGGCTAGTAGATATAGCTAAATATGAGAAGTAATGGTAATGTAGACTAAACTGCTTTTTATTATTAGAGGATGTTTTTTAAGAGCCAGGGGCTACATGCCAAAATAATTTATATTACCCATATTTTCAGTATTTAACTGTGTAATTTACATTTTAAGTAACTTGTAAGGCTATAATTTGATATACCTCACAAAGTCTTTCTTGAATTTTTATTTTTAATAACAACCTTATGAAACATGCTCAGCTCAGATCTCCATTCATAATCATGTTCTTCCCTTGATGTATTTGCTGAAATTGGCCTTCCCAGAGGGATGAAATAATTAAATGATTCAAAGTTTTAATGCTTGCATAGTTCTCTTACTGCTCTTTCATGCTTTCAGTACATAGGTTTATTAACATCTGCATTCATAAATAAACAAATGGAATCTGATGTCTGCATAGAGAAACCTTAGATAAAGAACATTTTAATTACTTCAGTCTCTGATACAAGAATTCTTTATTTCCAGTTGCAGGGAATGATCAGGATCTGTTTTTGTTCAATGGTCTCTTTTTAGAAGTCCAATGTGATATTCATTGCACAATGGAACCCAGTGACCCCTTTTTAATCTTACTAAATGAAAAAAAAAAAAAGAAGAAAGATGACCTAGAAAATATAAAGATTTTAGATATTTTGTTTGTGGTCAAGTGTGTGACATGGTGCAGTCAATGGTGATACTTTAATGATAATTAAGCAGAAGTTGGGTGGCAAGGAGAGGGTAGGTGTATAAGCAAGAGCTTGATTAAAATAAAGATGTCCTTACTAAAACTTTGAGCTTGAATAAATTTTCTTATATCAAATTTTTATGAGTTTGACATGTTAAAATAATGCTAATTTTAAAAAAAAGATTGAGAAAACTATTAGATGTGGTGGTCTTCACAATGAGTTCTTTTGTTTTTGATCTCAGTGTTCTGATCACTGATGTCTGTTTTATTTGAGAAGAGGAAGGATTCTTTCCAGGGAATGCAAAGAGATTGCCCTCAAATAGGATAGGAAAGAGGTTAAAGACTTTCATTGTAACTACCTTTCAATTAGTTGCATTATTTATGAAGACAAATTAGAAACAGAATTCATTTCAGATGACAGCTGATGTCTTGAACAGGGCCATGTCAGGTTAAAAAAATTGTTTAGTTTGTCAGATTGATGGCATCTCTCCATCATTATTAGATTCATCACCCTCTCAAGATTAAGCACTTTTGTGTGGTAGATGATAAATTTAATTCCCAAAAGTTAAATTTAAGGAACACTTTCTCTGCCCGTCTCATTCTCAATCTGTGGCCTTAGGGAAAAATCATGAACTTAAGTTTTTCATCCAGAACATTGACTGTTAACCCAGTTTAGTAACTTTTTACAACTACTTGAGTTTCAGGAACACATTAAGAAATCTTCCCTTTTTTTTCCTGTAGTTTTTATATAGTTTGCAGACTCAGGGAGGTAAGACTGACAATTTTAGATAAAGACAGATTGAGGTTTGAATCTGACTGTATCACATAAGAGTTGTGTGATCTTAGCCCAGTTACTTGGTGTCCCTGATTTTCAGAGTCCATATCATCTCTATGTCTTTGTGAGTATCTATATCTACTAAAATCAGGATAATAATTCACAAAAATCGTATTGTACATTGTGAAAGAGCACATACCTTATAAAGAAGAATGTATGTAACATACTATAATGGTCACCCATGGGAAATGGGGAAGATTGAGAGTAGGCTCTAGGGTTAAAAGTGAACAAATAAGAGAGGCTCTTAAAAGGAGCAGGGAATGACAAGGAATGTCCTTGTGGTGTGATGAACTCCACCTTCTGTATTGGACATTACAACAAAACAAAATAATGAAATGTTTGCCTAGTGGTCTTCACGTTTGGTAATTGCCTTTTTGTACTTGTTTCTCTTTATGTGGCAAGTATCTTTACATGTCGTCCTTCAGAATAATTTTTAAGATATTTTTCTAGTTCCTTTTTATAAAATATATGGCATTAAATGATAAAACCCTAATATTAAGCACTATTTAATTTTGTTTTCTTGTGTTTCCTAAGTAATCTTAAGTAATCTCATAGGGCATTATAGAATATCCACCATATAGCATAAACTTACATGTGAAGAGATTAAAATGGTAACTGACACACAGTGAATGCTCAATAAATGGTGGCTTAGATTAATGATTTATGTATCTCCTCCTACATTATTTTCTCACAACCTGAACACCCATTCAATACAGAGATACTGAGAATGGGAGATTCTTCATTGTGTGCCACTAGAAATCCAAGACTTTAGCTTTAAATTATTCATTCATGAAAATATATCATGGAGTTTAGGATTGAGAGAAAAATGATGCTAATCTGAAAACAGTATATCTTGGGGAAAAAGATCCCCCCCTTTCAGAGTAACAATGTTAGCTTTACCACATAGTTTTTGTTTATTTATTTATTTTTAGTTTTTTTATTTTTTAATTTTTGTGGGTACATAGTAGGTGTATATATGGGGTACATGAGATGTTTTGATACAGGCAAGCAATGTGAAATAAGCACATCATGGAAAATGAGGCACCCATCCTCTCAAGCATTTATCCTTTGAGTTACAAACAATCCAATTATGCTCTTTAAGTTATTTAAACATGTACAATTAGGTTATTATTGATTATAGCCACCCTGTTGTGCTATCAAATAGTAGGTCTTATTCATTCTTTCTGTACCACCCATACCCATCTCCCCCCATCAGCCTTGAACTACGCTTCCCAGCCTCTGGTAACCATCCTGCTACTCTTTATGTCTACGATTTCAATTGTTTTGATTTTTAGATCCCACAAATAAGCGAGAACATGCAACATTTGTCTTTTTGTGCCTTGTTTATTTCATGTAACAGAGTGGTCTCCAGTTCCATCCATATTGTTGTAAATGACTGGATCTCATTCTTTTTTATGGCTGAAGAGCACTTCATTGTGTATATGGAATCACATTTTATTTATCTATTCATCTGTTGACGGACACTTAGGTTGCTTCCAAATCTTATATATTGTAAACAGGGCTGCAACAAATATAGGAGTGCAGATAGCTCTTTGATATACTGATTTCCTTTACTTTGGGTCTATACCAGCAAGACGGATTGCTGGATCATATGGTAGTTCAATTTTTAGGTATTTTTTTATTTTTTTGAGGAACCTCCAAACTGTTCTCCATAGTTTACACCATCAGTGTACCAGGGTTCCCTTTTCTCCACATCCTTGCCAGCATTTGTTACTGCCTGTCTTTTGAATAAAAGCCATTTTAACTAGGGTTAGATGATATCTCATTGTAGTTTTGATTTGCATTCCTCTGATGATCAACTTTACCATGTAGTTTTTATATTACAAGGTGTTAGACTTTGAGCTAATGACATAACTGCTTAATAACTCAGCTTCTCCATATGTAAGGGGACAGTTCAGGAAAAGTAACAACGCAAGTGAAATTTTTTTTTTTTTTTTTTTTTTTTTTTTTTTGAGACAGAGTCTCGCTCTGTCGCCCAGGCTGGAGTGCAGTGGCGCAATCTCGGCTCACTGCAAGCTCTGCCTCCCGGGTTCACGCCATTCTCCTGCCTCAGCCTCTCCGAGTAGCTGGGACTACAGGCGCCCGCCACCACGCCCGGCTGATTTTTTGTATTTTTAGTAGAGATGGGGTTTCACCGTGGTCTCGATCTCCTGACCTCGTGATCCGCCTGCCTCGGCCTCCCAAAGTGCTGGGATTACAAGTGTAAGCCACCGCGCCCGGCCTGCAAGTGAAATCTTTAGTTCAGTGCCTGACACAGAGCAAGCAAGTAAAAAATATTAGGTAATATTATTAGTATAGTTCCATACCTTGGAACTTGGCTATAGCCATAGAACTAAGTAAAATTATGAAGGGTCAGAAACCATAAGTATAAATTTGCTTTGATGATCATATTACTTCTATTAGGCATTTTTGTTAGTAGTTGCTATGGTGTGAATGTTTGTGACCCTAGGATTCATATGTTGAAATCCTAACCCCCAAGTTTACAGTATTTTGAGGTAGGAACTTTTAGGAGTTGATTAAGTCACCAGGGTAGACTCCTCATGAATGGCTTTAGTGCCTTTATAAAAAAAGAGACCCTAGGGAGCATGTTTACCCCTTCCACCATATGGGGATACAGCAAGAAGGTATAATCTACAAAGAAGATGTACCCTTAGCAGACACTGAATCAGCCAGTGCCTTGATCTTGGACTTCTCAGCCTCTAGAACTGTGAAAAAATATTTATAAGCTACCCAGTCTATAGTATTTTGTTATAGCAGCCAAACAGACAAAGACAGTAGATTTTAAAAGCATGCATTCACTGACTGTTTCAACAATCCCCCCTTTTCTTTATAATTTTGATATTTTTTGAGTTTTAGAACAATATTCACAACTATATTTTGACTATATAATAACATACTCCCATTCTCATTTATCCTTAGGTTGAAGATTTATATCTCCCTTTTTCCAAAAGCACTGAAGGCAGCAAGCTACAGGAAGCTTATGCATTTTTACAGGATACAAAGTGCAGAAAGACATTAAACATAAAATAATATTGCCTACATCTAAAAGAAGCAGAAGGAATAAGTGCTTGCAAATAGCAGATATGAGCAGAAAACTTAAATCCAAATTTAGTATCCCAATATAGCTTCTAGCTACTGACAAGAAAAGAATAACATGATTTCAGAGTTTGCATTTTTCTGACACAAGTCATAGAGACATCTTTTTGGGGGGGAGGGGGGAGAATTCAGTGATTTCGTAATCTATTACTGAATACACATATTTTATTTTGCAGAGAAAATAGAAATTTTTAGGTAAGGTACCTCCCAACTTTTACTCCCACCCAGAACTTTAAAATTAACTCTAATCTCTGCCTACTTTGCTCTTCACTCTGAGGAAAAAGTGCTCTGCTATAATTTCAGGCTAATGTTCCCATCTCTGGATAGGATCTCAGCTGCCCTCCTCCTTGGAACATGGCTCCATTACATGCTTCTTTTTCCTCTATCATCATCTTCTTTATCTCTATCTTAAAATAAAACTTCTCTCTAAAACTAGTTTTGCCAAGGTTATTGATAAATTATACACTGTTAAATTCAAGGAGTACTTTTCATACCTTATTTTGCTTAATATCTTGAAAGTAATGATCTTGCCTTCTATCATAGTCTGTTTTCTGCTGCTATAACAACACACCAGAGATGGTGTAATTTCAAAAGAACAGAAGTTTATTTGGCTGTCAGTTCTGGAGGCTGGAAAGTCCAAGAGCATGGCACCAGCATCTGACAATGGTCATCCCATGGCAGAAGGCAGAAGTGGGCATGTGAGGCAGAGAGTGAATGGGGGCCAAACTTATCCTTTTATCTGAAGCCCACTCCTGTAATAATAGCATTAATCCGTTCATGAAGGCAGAGACCATATAACCTAATCACCTTTTGAAGGTCCCATCTCCCAATACCATTACATTGGCGATTAAATTTCACATGAATTTTGGCAGAGACATTCAAACCATAGCACTTTCCTTCTTGACATTCTCTCTTTCTTGGATTATAGAACACAACTTTCTTTTGGTCCCCTCCCATCTCTGTGATGGTGTATCTTCTTTCATGGAGTCTTTTCCCTACACTCATCCTCAAAATCTTAATGATTTTCAGTGTTCTAAATTTGACTCATTCTTTTCTCCCTCCTGTGTAATCTCTTCCACTTGCAAAGCTTTACCTATTACAAGTAGCTAGCAGGGAATGATGTACAAATCAATATTATTAAACCAAATCCTTCTCGTCTGTTGACCCACAGACTCAGCTACTGCCTGAGCTTCTTCTTGAGGAGGTCCCCTTAGCAAGGAAAACTTAGTGAGTCTAAAATTCAACACATGTTCATTCCCACATGCTCCCAACTTTTCTCTTCTCTTGTGTTCCTTTTTCTTAGTGAGTGGCAGCACCCCAGGCCACTTATTCTCCAGGCCAGTGTAGTACACCAGGAGTCACTATAGTTTGGATGTCTCTGCCAAAATTCATGTTGAAATTTAATTGCCAGTGTAATAGTATTGGGAGATGGGACCTTCAAGAGGTAATTAGATCATAAGGTCTCTGCCTCCATGAATAGATTAATGTCATGGCATCTCCTTACTCTGACTTTACAAATCTAATTCTCCAGTAATACCAATAGGCTCTTCTTCCATCACACTCCCCAAGAGCTATCTCCACTATGACTGCTTACATTAAGGCCCTCATAATCTCTTACAGAAAAGTTTTTGAAATTGCCTCTTAACCAGGGTTATCGTCCATACCTACTCCCCTTAACTCATTATCTAAACTACTTCCAGAGCCAAAGATGTAATTTAAAAATTATTTTACTATGCTTAAAACCTCTTATTGTTTTTAGAATTGCTTTTAGAATTCACCCCAAACCGTTACTGTGGCTTACAAAATGATTCAGAATCTGACTTCTGGCTACTTCTGTCGCACGTAACAAGTTTCTGCTCCACACTTTATACTACAGGCTCAGACACCCAGAAAATTTGCAGCTCCCTAAGTGTACTCAGAGGATCCGCATTCCTTACACTTTTCCTCTTTAGTGTTCTATCTGCCAAACACACCCGCTTCTGCATCTGTTCATCCAGTAGTTTTGATAAACATCAACACTCCCTTCTCCCTTTCTCCACTTATTTGTCCCTAACTTCTACTTGTGTTTCAAAGCTTACCATGGAATCACCTCTCCTGAGAAGACTTCCCAGATCTATTAACATACTCAAAACCAAATTTGCCACCTGTTTTAAAAAATTTAAATATTATTTTGATGGCAGAGCACAACAAAAAGACACTCAGGCAGACGAAAAGCAGGGCTTGTTGCCACTTAAAGCTCCAAATGAGATAGAGATGCCATGCAGGGCTATACATTGAGTTCTACCTGGGGCTAGGGTAACAGCAAGCTAGAACTGGAGGAGGCAGCTTATGTATGGTAACAAGGTAGGGGCAGGCTAAGTATCACCATCTATCTGAGGATTGGGAATAATTCCACAAGCCCAAGGATAGTGATATTATTCATGGGTGTTAGGTATCCAGGAAACTCTGGCAGTTGGGTATGTGTGTGTTGCATCCCAGGAATGTGAGATTCTCACCAAGGTAAGTAGTTGGGGTGGGGTCTAGCAAACTGCCTGTGAAGGGGAATTGAGGTTTTTAGCCATGATTCAAAACTGGATCAGGACAGCACTTGTGAAATATTATAATACATCACCACATGGAGCCAGGATGTATCTCTAACATAGAACTTTTCCCAATGAGTTATATAAAGCTTTATCTTTTTGTGTGTCTCTCGCACTAGACTTTAATCTCTCCTATATTCTCAATACCTAGAATATGACTGAAATAAAGCATTTAACTTTATTAAATGACTATTTTTCAGTGTTCAAAATATAAAGGTCTTTGCAATTAGTTATGCTTTGTTTATAAGTAGGAGCTTATTGTCTCTCTTGTGAACTTCTCTTAATTTGATAAGAGGAATTATATAACACATGGCTTTGGCTCCTAGGAACCCAACACTAAGTTGAAGGCTTAACTTCAGGGATTCTACTTAGTCTATATTCCTAATTTGACTATCATCTCGACCCTACTTCACAACATGGTTCTAGTTTTCTTCAATGAATATTTTTGTACTTTTTCCCCTCCTTTTAAGCCTTAGCATTAGTTGTTCTATTGTAGATATGTTTTAGACTGCACACTGCCTTAAATCATCTTTGGAAATAAATGGAATATAAATGTAGTAAAAATAAATTCAAGCTTAGATTTATCACCTGGTTCCTTGCAAAAACCAACAAGTGACATCATTAACAATAGTTTAAACTTCAGGACCAGGTGCTGTGGCTGACACCTGTAATCTCGGCACCTTGGGAGGCCGAGGCGGGTGGATCATGAGGTCAGGAGTTCAAGACCAGCCTGGCCAACATGGTGAAACCCCATCTCTACTAAAAATACAAAAATTAGCCAGGCATGGTGGTGCACCTGTAATCCCAGCTACTCGGAAGGCTGAGGCAGGAGAATTGCTTGAGCCCGGGAGGCAGAGGCTGCCATGAGCCAAAATCATGCCACTGCACTCCAGACTGGGCAACAGAGCAAGATTCTGTCTAAAAAATATAAAATAAAAAATAACAACCTTGAGATTTACCAAAGATATAAACCTGCTATTCAATTGGGTGGTTTGCATATTGGTCTTTTGAAATTCTGAGTCTTTCTGTCATTGCCAGGGTACAAGAGAGATAGAGCATGACAGGAGGACGAACCCTGGACACCACACCACAGGAACAGGAAGAATGCCTAGGGCTTCTCAGAGCCTAGAGTCTGGTGCTGAGAGGCCACTTCATAAAGAGGCCACTTCATAAAGCCTAGAGCCTGGTGCTGAGAGGCCAGTGTTATTAATGACAGTCAAGGGAAAAGCTGTGGTTTGAGCCCAGGATATCATTTCCTATCAGAGAATAAGAGCAAGGAGAGGGACACACTATATACGTAAAAGGACTGAAGCCACCATTCAGAAGTTCAGGCTGAATACCAAATCATAAACCAGTATACATAAATTCAGAAAATTAGTTTGAAAGGTGATATGGTTAAGCTTTGTGTCCTCACCTAAATCTCACCTTGAATTATAATCCCCATAATCCCCACGTGTCAAGGGAGAGACCAAGTGGAGGTAATCGAATCATGGTGGTGGCTTCCCCCATGGTGTTCTCATGATAGTGACTGAGTTCTCACAAGATCTGATGGTTTTACAAGTGTTCGATAGTTACTCCTGCATTCATTCTCTTTCCTGCTGCCTTGTGAAGAAGGTGCCTTGCTTCTCCTTCACCTTCTACCATGATTGTAAGTTTCTTGAGGCTTCCCCAGCCATGCTAAACTGTGAGTCCATTAAACCTCTTTCCTTTATAAATTGCCCAGTCTCGGATAGTTCTTTCTAGCTGTGTGAAATCAGACTAATACAAAAGGCATGGAAGAAGTGGTGTCAACAAGTATAAAACCAAGTTAGGATTAAAAGTTGAGCCAAAGACAAGCAGGAAGCAGATTTTCACCTCTGACATTGAAAGATTTTCAGGGAACATCTCTTCAGTAGTCGTAAATAAAAAAATATAACTATTGACCTGACAGTCAGGACTGCATATCTCCTTCCCCTGCAGGCTTGCTAGTGTGGGTGGGCAAAGACTGCTAGGATATGGAACATTCCCTGTGGAGGGCAGGTCTCCTCAAGACTCAGTCTTTGGGTTGACATCTTAATAAGAAGCTGAACAAGCATGGTCTAAGTACTCCGCCTTGAGACTTAACTTTAATTAACCCAGAGATTCACATTCTAGCATTGAGATAATAGTAGTTTGCAGATAATTTTGGCTATGTCCATTAGTAATAATAAATTACCCTGACTTTAAAAAATGTTATCTCAAATCCTCACAACAAATAAAGGAAGAAATACTATTATCCTCATTTTAAAGATATTGAAATGGAGTTACACAGAGGTTAATATTATAGCTGTGGAATCACAGAGTTGGTTTATAGCCCCACAGATTACTGCTCTTAAGCCAATACACATCATAGGGAAGTGTATTCAAGTGTGTTTTATACTTTTTGAAGGGAAAAAAGAAGATAGATAGATGGTTGGGTACATGTGCCATGCAATCTTTGCTAAAATTCTTTCTTCCAGGCTATATGATATGGTAATTTAAGTCTTATTTTATCCTAAGTTTGGGAGTTTATGAAGATTCTCTCTGTTTCCTCTTGGAAAATAAAAAGTTGGCTCATTCTGTAGACACCCCCACTGGTTTTGTCTGGACTGCAGTGGGTTGGCCTTCCGTCTGGGCAGGAATACAAGTCTGAATCTTAAGCTTTTACAACGGAATGTCAACCTTGTCTCCCCAGTGTCTGGTGTGTAAATCTTATGGCTCTCACTTCAATCAACAATATAGAAATTCTGCACTACAGGTCTGTGTTAGAGGATTTGACTGTGAACTGAATGGGAGCCAGCATTCATCCAAATCTCCCTTAAGACATCCGATATACAGAGTGCATAGCAGAAAGATCATAAGCCTTGGCACCAAGAAGCTCTAAGTTAGAACCAGCTTTGCACCTGCTAGCTGTGTAAACGTGGGGATGTTGTTAAATGATAACAATGGCTAATATTTATGGAGTACTTGTTATCTATAGGAGCACAGTGTTAAGCGCATTACATCTACTCTTTCATTTAAACTTTATGAAACCCTATGAGGTGGGAGATATTGTTGTCACCATTTTACTATTGTGAAAAAAAATGACACTTAGAACGATTAAATAACTTGGCAAAGGTCACTCACCTTGTAAGTGGTAGATCCTGAATATGTCTTTTGAGCACAGATGACCAATTGAATCCAGTTGTGCTAAAACAAACAAAAGCCATAACTATGCAAAAGTAGGTTGCTTGGATTTTATTGTTAAAGCTTTTTAAGGAAGGTAAAGATACCAATTGAAATATAAAGTGTTGTGTTAAAAGTGTTGCAGTGTGTTGCAGTGTTGTGTGAAAATGAGTTAAGTATGTGTAGAATCAGGGAGCCTGAGAAAGAGATTATTGCATTAAGATGGAACTAGTGAAAAATTCTGGCACTTTGGGTAATGATAGTAATCAAGGACTGAATGCCAAGAAACTGCAGTCCTTTTCCTATGCATACTTAGCCATAAACATTTTATTTTACCAAAAAAAGTTTTATATAGACCATATAACATTTTATAGTTAGATTTTTTTCACAAAAACTTAAAATTAGCTTTATCAAAGTCAATACAATAATTTGAGTATGCATTCAAAGGGCAAGTTCTAAGACTTTGCTACATTGTTTAATCATAACCCAATGATTAATAATAAAAAGAGGTTCCATGACTTATTTGTATTTGGCATTGTTTAAAATTGGATTTGAAGATTTTTATATTGTATGGTTTTGAATTTGCTAAAACCATCATACTGGTTCTCACCAAATGAGATTCATGGATTGTAAACCAATAGCATGAAAGGTGTCTTGGCCTGTTCTGCTTGGTCATAATCCCAGTGCCCACATTCATTTATTTTAGAAGTGAATATAGTATGTTACTCAAACTTTTAATCATTGCAATGGAATGGTTTGACCAATTTCCTGCTTCTAACATTTTCATATTGTATGTTAGGAAAATGTTGAAGATTTCAACGTATCTCCTGGATTCAGGGGACAAATGTAAATTTATTTTTATACTGAGCCAATTAATTAGGCCTCTTTTGTCTAAGGAGAATGACCTGACTTCTACAACTCACATTTTAAAAAATTATTTAAGTTTGAAAACAGTCTAATTTCAATCTGGTCTTATTTCCAAAAAAAAAAGATTTAATAATATTTCTTATTTCTCATTATAACTTTTATGAGACCCCGTGGTGTAAGAACTACACTATTTCATCTCTTAGTATTTCCATGAGACTAGTGAAGTTTTTGCTAAGTGCCATATCATAGACATATCAGAACAGTGGATTAAAACTAGGAAGAAAAACAGTGGATTAAAACTAGGAAGAAAAAAAAAATTTGGCCTCTGCAGCCTTACTCCACAGTGTTGAAACAGCCCTGCCTTTGTTACACAGTTGATTAAGCCCATGGTATAAGGAATTTAAACTTGTTTGGAATCATTGAACTACAAAATTTAAGATGTGGAAGAATAGGCTTCCTTCATTCCAGTGACTGACATATTTGCTAACCCTTCTCCTTGTAGCAAGCATAAATTAATAA
The DNA here is from genome assembly GCF_028878055.3 of Symphalangus syndactylus. Lineage (NCBI taxonomy): Eukaryota > Metazoa > Chordata > Mammalia > Primates > Hylobatidae > Symphalangus > Symphalangus syndactylus. The sequence goes on from NC_072439.2 coordinate 70,341,345, forward strand.
GTGCAGAATTTCAAATTCAGTAGGATACATCTTGCATTGGAAGCAAAAATTATGAGATCAAGAATAGTTGATATTCCATGTGACCCATTAAAACAGGTCTTATTTAATGCAATACTGTTTAAAATTGTATCTCTTTTAAGTAGGCTAACCTGAATGTAGGCACCCTTTTTTGCACTTTACAGCAAAACTAAGCAATTCCCGCAACCATCCTGATCAGAGGACCTTGAACTGAGAGCACATGTTTAATGATGCCCAGACTAGCTATTGATTAAACACTGACAATGTTCAGAGGAATTGAGAATCAAAAAGCCTCCCCCATGGCCAGCTCTGCCATGCTCACTTCTTAATAGATGGCAAAGGAGGATTCTAAATGAGATCCGCTGCCCTGCGCATCCTCAGAACTCCACAGGCAATGGGATTAATTTCTGCTTTGCCGTTTTTTGGAACTACTATGTCTAAAATGTCCGTCCTTCTCCAGAATTTACTACAGATGTCCCTCTTTTTTTATTTTTTGTTCCTCTTCTTTGAAGAAAAAAGTTTTCATGTGAATTTAAGGCATAGAACAATATCCTTTCAAATGTGGAATGAATTAAAGCTCACTGTTAATTACTATATAAACAAATAAAAGAACAAATCCTTGAGAATAATTCAGGCTGAAATATCATTCTCTAAATCAAATAAATGACAATATAAAAAAGACTAAAAGAAAATAAAAAGAAGAAAGGTTTCAGACAGGACTAATATTCTCATTGGCATTGCTCCATTGAGTTGGTTACTGCCCAGAGGCACAGATATTTTTAGGATATTCTTTTGTCTGGTAGGAGATTATGACCCAGAACTGTGAAGTAAGGCTGTTTCTACACTTAAAAAAATGTAATTTCCAATGGTGGAACCACCCAGCTGTTTTACCTTCAACAAACATTAATGGAACACCTAGAGGGTGTCAGGCATGTTGCTTGGTACTTTCCCTTTTAAAGTTATTTAATCCCCCCAACAATCCTGTGAAATACTCATTATAATCCTTTTAAAGATGTGAAAACTGAAGCTCAGAGGAATTAAATAAATCCTCTATTATCAAACAATCAGTAAATAGGTGAGAGCAAATTCACATTGCTAGAAACTGTCAGAACAAGGATTAAAATCCAGATATCTTGATTAATATTATATTGGGATAATTACCGTATAATACCTTCCTTGGCTTACTAATACACATTTAATGAAAATAATACACAGGTTTTTTTAAAATCGTTGTTTGCTCTTTTACTATTTTATTTCTGATTTTCTAAGGATTATATCCTTAGGGTGAATTTTTTTTAATTACAAAAAGGGTAAATAAGGATAGAATAAAGCAATCATAATCCCACCACTCAGGGGCAACCATTGTTAATATTGCACTTGTTTTGTTCCAGTGTTTTGTCTACATATTTGGTTCTTCATAATTGAAACTATGCTACCTTTTTATATATTCATATATACACAGAACACATTTTACATTCACACGTGCTTCTCAATATACATTAAAACTATTTATTAAACTCACTATAATGGTGGTAAATACCTTTTGGTATGTATTTATTTATATAGTCATGTATATCATGGTATCTTTTTATTCTCTTCTAATCAATATAGATATTAATATTAATTTGCATATATCATTTAGATATTTTGTTTCCTTGAGATGATTTTAACCAAAGGGATTAAAGTTTAAAAGAGTTAAAAGAATGGATCTTAAAAAATGTTGATACCTATTGTCAAAATGTTTTTCCAAATTTTAAGACAATTTATTGATCCATTGTCACTATATAATACTTCCTGTCTTATCCTTACTGGCATCAAGTTTTTCTTTGTCCCTTTCAGTCTTTACTAATTTGATAAGTAAAATTGTGTATATTCTTTTACTTGTTTCAGTAAGTTCCAATTCTAAAAATGTATTCATCATTTGTATATCCTTTTATGAGTTTGCTGCTAAGGTACTTTGCCTAATTTTTCCTTAATTGTGAATTTCATCTTTTAGAAAGTTTATATGTAAATTATATATTATATAATACATATAACTTTATAAAGCAAGCATAACAATTCTTTGTCATCTTTGCTACAAACATGTTGTCATGGTTTGCTATTTTTAATTGCGCTCATATTATATTTAAGTCATTTTTTTAGCATAAAAGCAATACAGGGGGTGAAGTCACCAAGATCGTGGAATAGAAGAAAACATGCTCATGTTCCATGACAAAAGTAAGAATTCTGTACCTATCTACAGTCAAAAGTTTCTCTGCAGGAGTTTTAGGATTCAGATAGGAGTTTCTGAAACCCTGATGAAGCCCAAGACCTAGGAGGGTCATTTTGAGAGGGCAGACCAGCACCTAGCTGGCTGATCTGCCGACTTGCTCCCAAGTTCAAGCCCAGAAATGGCTTAGTCTCCCAAGGGGGTTTGCTACAGCCACTTTTGGCCTTGAGTCTGCAACCAAAACCATCTTCCAAGAGGTCTAGAAAGAATCACACATACTAGTGCCTTGGTGGGAAGGAAGTCTTGCTGATACTGGTTTTGGCAGTGAACCTGAAAGTTGCCCTGTGGCTCTGTTCCAACACTCCTTGTCTGAGGTCTCAGCTCAGAGGTACTTGCACAAGGACCTAGAAGGGGATGCCCACATCTCACAGCCTGAAATTCTGCTGAATCTCTCTGATGGGATCTCCAACCTTTATTGCATAGCAGATCCCAAGGGGACCCAGTTGCAGCACTAGCCCCTCCCAGTGCAGTTAGGGAACTCTCCCATCTATGCTGAGGCCTGCTAGGAGATACCTGTCTGGGCCAACAAGACAGGCTCTCCAGTGACTGTCCCACAGCAGGTCTCAAGGGGGCCCAGTCTTAGCTCTAGTGCTTCTTGCTGCAGTGGGGGAAAAAATCCCATCTGTACAGCAACCTGCTAAGTGACACACACCCCTCTGAGTCAATGATACCAGGCTCACTAGACACCCCCACAGCAGACTCCAAGGTGGCCACTCTCAGCTCCAGATTCTCTTGTTTCAGTCCAGGAGTTACCTCATCTGCACTGAGACCTGCTGGGAGATGTGTGTCTGTCTAAGCCAATGAGATAGGATCTCCAGATTCTGTCCTACATTAGATCCTGAAGCAGCCCAATCTCAGCTGTGGACCCTCCTGCTGAAGATGGGGGACTGTCCTCTCTGTACAGAAACAGACTGGGAGGCATACACATCTGGGCCACAGGGGCAGTCTCCTGGACTCAGATCCCAGCCATCTCTACACAGCTCCAGTACTCTCCTTGGGTCTTCCCCAGCTCCACTTAGCCAGAAAGCTCCATCAAAATTGGAGCCCTCATGAGACTTGTTGCAAACTTGGGCATAGAACTTCCTCTAGCATTGGGACAGATGCAATGATCACAGCCTCTGGGAACATAACAGTCAGGCCGCTTAGAATTTCTAGAAGGCCTTCTGAAGAAAAACAGACACAAACAAATCCAGATTGCAAAGACTGAAATAAATACCTTATCTTTCAGCGTGGAGATATTGCCACAAATCAAGAACATTTAATATGACCTTATCAACTGGACAAAATAAGGCATCAGAGACCAACCATAAAGTAATGAAGATATGTTAACTCTCAGACAAAGAATTCCAAATAGCTGTTTCATGGAAACTCAGTGAACTAAAAAAGAACAAACAAACAAACAAAAAACAATTTTTGAAAAAAAACAGAGATATTGAAATAATTTTAAAAGTCAAACAAATCTTGGAGGTTCAAAATACAATGAATGAAATAAAAATACAATGGAGGGCACCAACAGCAGTACTGAACAAACAGGAGAAAGAATCGGTGAGCTCAAAACAGAGTATTTAAGTATACACTATAAAAGGAGAAAAGAGAATGAAAAGGAATGAAAAAAGCTTATGAGATCTATGGGACAAAATAGAAGATAAAATGTTTGGGTTATTGGAGTTAAAGAGGGAATTGAGAAAGATAAAAGGGTAGAAAGTTTATTTGAAGAAATAATAACAGAAAAATTTCCAAACCTGGAGAAAGATAAATATCCAGGTACAGAAAAGTCAAAAGTCACCAGTCAGATTCAACCTAAATAAACATATGCCAAGAGATATCCTAATCAGACTCTAAAAAATCAAAGACAAAGAGAAGATCCTGAAAGCATCAAGAGAAAAGAAGCAAATAATATGGAAGGGTGATCCAGCATGCCTGGCAGCAGACTTCTCAGCAGAAATCTTACAGGCCAGGAAGGAGTTAGATAAAATATACAGAGTGCTGAAGGAAAAAATAAAAAATAAATAAACTGTGAATACTGTATTGAGCAAAGCTATCTTTTATAAACATAGGAGATATAAATGCTTTCCCAGACGAACAAAAGCCAAGGGAATTTATCACTACCAGAACATTCTTACAAGAAGTGCTAAAGGGAGTTCTTTAAACTGAAAGAAAAGGATGCTAACATGATTGTTACACTAATATTGTAATTATGGTATGTAAACCACTTACATCCTTCATAAGAAGACTAAAAGACAAAACTGTTAAGATAATAGTAACTACAACAATTTTTAAAGAAATGGGCAATACAAAAATGTAAATGGTGACACCAAAAATTTAAAATATGAGAGGACAAAGAAGTTAAACTGTACAGGGTTTGTTTGTGTCTTTTTTGCAATCAATAAGTTAAGTTGGTATCAGTTTTAAATAACTTCTTATAACTACAGAATGTTTTTTCTAATTCTCATAATAGTGTTTTTTTTCTAATTCTCATAATAATTACAAAGCAAAAACCTGTAATACATACACTAAAAAAAAAAAATTAAAACATATTACCAGAGAAAATCACTTAGCCACAATGGAAAATAGTAAAAAAGAAAGGAGTTAAAAAAAACAACTATAAAACAAGAAACAAAATGGTAGTAGTAAACCTTTACCAACCCCTAATAACACTGAATGTAGACGAACTGAATTCTCTAATTAAAAAAATAGAGTGACTGAATTAATTAAAAAACAAGACTCAACTATTCACTGTCTACAAGAAACTCACTTGACCTCTAAAGACACACATAGACTGAAAGTGAAGAGATGGGAAAAGGTATTCCATGTAAATGAAAACCAAAAAAGAGCAAGACTAGCTATACTTATATCAGATAAAATAGATTTTAACTCAAAAACTAAAAAGAGGCAAAGAATGTCATTATAGAATGATAAAGGAGTCAATTCAGCAGGAGTACATCACAATATATATACACCCAACACTGGAGCACCCAAATATATAAAGCAATAATAGATCTAATGGGGAGAGAAAGACTGCAATACAATAATAGTAGGGGACTTCAACATTTGACTTTCATCAATTTACAGATCACCCAGGCAGAATATCATCAAGAAACATTGAAGTTAAATTATACTCTAAATCAAATGAACCCAAAAGACATTTACAAAACATTTTATCCAACTATTGCAGAATACATTCTTCTTATTAGCACCTGAATCATTCTCCAAGATAGAATATATGTTAGGCCACAAAACAAGTCTCCACACAAAATCGTATCAAGCATTTTTTATAGACACATCCAAAACTAGAAATCAATAACAAGAGGAAATTTGGAAATTGTAAAAGTATATAAAAATTAACATCCTCTTGAATGGTCAATGATTCAATGGAGAAAATAAAAAGAAAATTTAAAAATTTCTTGAAACAAATGAAAATGGAAACACAACATGTCAGAGCCCATGGGATCCAGCAAAAGCAGTACTATGAGGAAAGTTTATAGCAATAAATGCCTATACTGAAAAATATAAAGATTTCACATAAACCTACCTACACCTCAGCAGCCTAGAAAAGCAATAATAAACCAAACCCAAAATTAGTAGAAGAAAAGAAATAATAAAGATAAAAGCAGATATAAAAAAATTGAGAATAGAAAACAATATAAAATCTCTATGAAACTAAGTTCATTTTTATGAAAAGATCAAACAAAACTGACAAAATTTTAGCTATCCTAATTTTAAAAAGAGAAGATATCAATAATTAAATCAGAAACAAAAAAGGAGATATAGCAACTGATACCACAGAAATACAAAGAATTATTAAAAGCTGTTATGAACAAATACATGCCAACAAATTAGAAAACTTAAATGAAAAGGATACATTTCTGGACACTTATAATCTACTAAGATTGAACCATGAAGAAATAGAAAACCTGAACAGACCAACAGTGACTAACAATATCAAAACAGTAATAAAAAGTCTCCCCTCAAAGAAAAGCCCAGGATCAAATGGATTCACTGCTAAAGTCTAAAATCATTTAAATAAAACTAACACCAATTTGATAAAGGCCATATATGATTAATTCACCACTCAAACTATTTTACAAAATTGAAGAGGAGGGAAGACTTCCAAACTTACTCTATAAGGCCAGCATTCCCCTGATAACTAAAAACAGACAAGGTCGCAACAACAACAACAACAAAATTAATGGGCAATATCCCTGATAAACATAGATTCCCAACAAAATACCAGCAAACCAAACTCAACAACACACTAAAAAGATCGTTACCGTGATCAAGTGAGATTCATCCCAGGGATACATGGATGGTTCAACATACAGAAATCAATAAATGCAATACATTACATCAACAAAATCAAAGATAAAATCATATTATCATTTCACTAGATGCTGCAAAAGCATTTGATAAAATTCAACATCCTTCATGATAAAAATTAACAAATTGGGTACAAAAAGCAAAAAGAAAATATTGCAGCACAGTAAAGGCCATATATGACAAAGCCACTGCCAATGTTATACTGAATGGGAAAAATTGAAAACCTTTCACTAAGTTCTGCAACAAATAAGAATACCCACTTTCACCACTTTTATTTAACATAGTACTGGAACTCCTAGCCAGAGAAATTATGCAATAGAATGAAATAAAAGGCATCCAAATAAGCAAAGAGGAAGTCAAATTATTCTAGTTTGCAGATGACATGATTTTTTATATAGAAAAATCTAAAGACTCCAGCAGAAAAAGCTCTTAGGACTGATAAATGAATTCAGGAAACTAACAGGATATAAAATCAATGTACAAAACAACTAGTAGTATTCTATACACTAAGAGCAATCAATATGTAAAATAAATCAAGAAAGTAATCCCATTTACAATAGCTACAAAAATTAGAATCTCTAAGAATAAATTTAACCAAAGAAATAAAAGATCTCTACAAGGGAAACTATAAAACACTGATGAAATAAATTGAAGAAGACACAAAAAAATTGGAAAGACATCCCATGTTCATGGCTTGAAATAATTAGTATTGTTAAAATCTCTGTACCACCCAAAGTGATCTAGAGACTTAATTCAGTCTCTATCAAAATTCCCCTGACATTTTTCACAGAAATAAGAAAAACAACCATAAAATTCACAAGTACCCAGAAAAGACCCTGAATAGCTAAAGCAATTCTGAGAAAAACAGAACAAAACCAAAAGCCGGAGGCAGCACATTACCTGATTTCAAAGTATACTACAAAGATATAATAGCCAAAACAGCATGGTACTATCATAAAAACAGACATACAGAACAATGGAACAGAATAGAGAACTCAGAAATAAATCCACACTTAGAGTCAACTGATTTGCAAGAAAGGTGCATTTGGTAAAGGAGTGCCTGTTTAATAAACAGCACTGGGAAACTGGATATCATCCATATGCAGAAAAATGAAACTAGATCCTCATCTTTCGCCATTTACAAAAATCAACCCAAAATGGATTAAGGACTTAAATCTAAGACCTGAAACTTGATACTACTAGAAGAAAACATTGGGGTACTGCTACAGGTCATTGGCCAGGGCAAAGATTTTCGGGGACAGACCTCAAAAACACAGACAACACAACCAAAATTCACAAATGGGATTACATCAAACTAAAAACCATCTGCAGAGCAAAGGAAGCAATGAACATAGGAAAGCAACAACCTACTGAATGGGGAAAAATTGCAAACTATCTACCCAACAATAGATTAATAATCAGAATATATAATGTATTAAAACAACTCAATAGCAAACACCAAATAATACAATTAAAATATGGTCAAAAGACTTGAATAGACATTTCTCAAAAGACATACAAATGGCCAACAAATTTATGAGGAAATGCTAAACATTAAGAAAAGGAGATATCATCTCACCCCAGTTAGAAAAGCTATTACCAAAAAGACAACTACAACAAAAATATCAGATGCTGGCAAGGATATGGAGAAGGAGAACATTTATACAGTGTTGTTGGCAATGTAAAGTATAGCCATCATGGAAAACACTAGGAAGGTTCCTCAAGAAATGAGAAATAGAACTACTGTATGATCCAGTAATTCCACTGCTGGGTATATCCAAAAAAAGGAAATTGGTATATTGAAGAGATATTTGTATTCTCATGTTTATTGCAGCACTATTGACAATAGTCAAGATATAGAATCAGCCTCAGTGCCTGTTGATGAATAAATAGATAAAAAACGTGGTATGCATAGACAGTGGAATATCATTCAGCCACAGAAAAGAATAGAATCCTGTCATTTGCAGCAACATGGAAGGAACTTATTTCATTCTGTTAAGTGAAATAAGCCAGGCATAGAGAGACATATATTGCATGCTCTCACTCATTTCTGGAAGCTAAAGAAAAGTACATCTCATGAAAGTAGAGACTAAAAGGGTGATTACCAGAAGCTGGGAGGGGAAAGGTGTTGGACAGATGAAGAGAAGTTGGTTAAAATTGGATACAAATATACAGTCAGAAAGAATAAGTTCTCGTATTTAATAGTACAATTGGGAAATTATAGTTAATGATAATTTATTGTATATTAAAATAGAAGGGAATAACTGTAATGTTCCTAACACAAAGAAAAGATAAATGTTTGAGGTGAATGATATCTCAATTACCCTCGTTTGATCATTATACATTGTATATACATGTATCAAAATATTGCATGTGTCCCTAAAATATGTACTACTATTATATATCGGTAAAAAATTAAAACACAATATGTATGTATGTGTGTTTATATGTTTACATGTGCTTGTGTATGTTTATATGTGTGACAGTTTAGAATATATAAATTGAAAAAAATTAAACGGGAAAAATCATCAACACCACCACTCAGAGTTAACCATTGTTTTTTCATTATACTAGATGGGAATTAAGGTACTTGGGCCTGGATAGATCTATGGGCCAGAACTACAAACAAATCTAATAAAGATACCATGTGCTTCCAGCACTTTTGCTGTCAATCAAAACAAAAAATTGAGACACAACAAGAATCAACAGTTCATTTGGGTAAAGAACAATTCATGAATTGGGAAGCACCAAATTGAAAGGAGATTATGGTCTCCACTCTAGTGGCTTAAGCAGCAAGTTTTTATAGGCTGACCACAGAAGCAAAGTAAAGAAGTTGGTTGGTTTATTAGCTACAGCTAGGTGTTTACCTGATTTAGCTATGGTTCAATGGAAGGTCGCAGTTAAATCAGCTAGTTGATTGTTGTGGTAAGCTGAGGCTTGGTTCAGCTTTTTCTTTAATCGATTACAAGAAATGTCTCCAAGTTTACTTTTGATTTGCTTACATAAGAACTCTGGGTATAGAGACAACCTCAAGCTAATGGTCTCTTTCTTATTTGCTTTACTACTATCTGTCTATCATCACCGTATCACTATAGGATTGTAAGAGCTTTTGAACTAAGGCTGCGTTTCCTCCCTTCTCAGAAGATGACATTGTACCTCAGTCTTCTAGATTCTAACGAAATGTAAAGGAGGTGACTCCAAGGAAAAGAGATGCATCAAAATATTCCAGTTCTCTCTATTCTCTAATCCTAACAATGCCACATTTCACAGTCCCTGACATAAACGTTACCTGACAGTTGGATTTTTCTCAGGGTCGCAGAGCTGGTATAGAAGTTCTTTGGCAGCTGGGCTGGTAAACACAGAAGTTTTCTAGCAAGGACATCCAAAGAACTGTTCAAATAAAGATAAAATTCTGACTTTTTATCTGGTTTTATTCAGGGCAAACAAATCAAGGACCCATGGTGACATCAACCTAATGTATTTTTAAACTTTGGGACATTTGTAAATAATAATTTCCCTGATATTATGTAGAAATGCATACATTTTTTAAAGAGTCCTAAAAGTATCAATCTCAAAGAGAAAATTCTGAAAATAATACTTAGACCAGAATGATTATCAATTTTCAAAAAGGACCACTCAGATTATACAGAATTCCCTACGTTTACTGTACATGTAACAATTTCTTTTTGCATGTACAAGCTTCTTAAATTTCTTAAGCAGTTTCTCAAGCAATACACATAAGCCTTGAGGAGACAGTGTCCTCAGTCTGTTAATCTCATTTGCTTCTCACAAGGAAGAAAAATGTCACAGTTGAAGCGTTTTGGGTGTGAGTTAACATATCCTTTTTCTTTTCCAACAGAAACGAAATCAGACTTTACAGGATTTTTAGAAACTCTTTTTAAAATTTAATACATTAGTCCCTCTGTATCCTTAGGGGATTGGTTCTAGGATCCAGTACCTAGATTATGGACAGATAATCCATAGATGTGGATATCCCTAGATTATGGATCCTGGAGTCCCTTATATAAAATGGTGCCGTATTTGCATATAACCTATGTAATCCTCCCGTGTACTTTAAATCACCTCCAGGTTACTTATAATATGATGTAAATGCCATGTAAATAGTTGTTCTACTGTATTGCTCAGGGAATAATGACAAGAACAAAAGTCTGTACATGTTCAGTACTAATATAATCATCCATTTAAAAAATGTTTTTTCCATTGGATGCAGAACCCAAGGGTATAGAAAACTGGCTATATATGTTCTCTTCCTGCCATTATATATTTTATAAAATCATTTTTAATGACATATTCTATTTTATATCATTTTACTGATGATTAACCTGTTTGTGGACTGTTTTGTCTGTTTTCTCTCAGTCTTTTGTATAATGAACAGTCACTTATAAGCACATTTAGAGCCAAATCTTTGAATATCTTCAGGGTTGTTTCCATAGAATCAATCAGCACACATAGGATTCTGTTTATTGTGATTATTTACATCAGAAATAATCCTATTACAAATTGTCCTCCAGAAAGCATTTAAATTTTCATCATCAATATGTTAGAAAAATCTATTTGTTTTTGTTTTTTTTAATTTTTCATAGAGACATGATCTATGTTGCCTTTTTTATGTTCTTCACGCAAAACCTATACATTGCCTATTATACTTGTTCCTCAACTTGAGACGGGACTATGTCAGGATAAACCCATTGTAAATTGAAAACACTGTAAGTTGAAGATACATTTTCATAGTCCCTGTACATTTTTGACTATTTTTGTATATTTTCAACTTATGATGGGTTTATCCAGATGTAGTCCCGTCATAAGTCAAGGAGCGTGCTAAAGGTGTATCACCTTGTCAAGCCAAAAGATTGTAAATCAAACCATGTAAGTCAGGGACTTCCTATCTTTTATTTTATCATTTTCCCCAATATGATAGGTGTCATAGGTTGGATTTCCTAGAAAACAGACTCTAAAATTTTTGTACAAGAGGCTTACTGGGAATAACACAAGTGAGGGGTTAGAGAAGCAGGACAAGGCAGGGGGAGAAATAAAACTGCAGCACAATTTCAACAAGGGCTCTGTTGATCTTTATAAAAACTCCAAAGCTGGGATGTTCCTTCAAAATCGTCCTGCCTTGAATAAAAGGGGGTAGGACTTGATATGCTTGTAATACCCTGCAAGGTGCCCTAGGATGGGTGTGACCTTGGATGAGGAGGCTGTTTTCACCTGAAGACAACTCTTGGAGAACGATTTAGCCATAAGCTGCATGCTGCCAACAGGGCCAGTGCTTGAGGAATGAATGCTCTTCTGAAGAGAGAAATTGAGTGGTGTGCCAGAGCCTCTTCTACAAGAGATCCACTAACTTTCTTTAATAATTAGTGGGAACACTTGTGCCACTCGGATCCACTTACTTTGTATAATAATTAGTGGGAACAGCACCTCTAAGATTCTGGTTGGTTTAGTTTTCAGGAAAATTTACAAGAGGAAGGTTAGTGAAGTGAACTACATACAATCCCAGCCAGTACATCTGGTCTTGAGGCTGCAACTGACACCAAACATATCTTATTACAAGTCCGTATTTCTCTTACCCTACTTCTATTACTGACTGTTCAGATAGGGCTCACAGGGAAACAGACTGAGATGTGCATACAGGATGTTTACTGAAGCATGTGTGCTTTTGGGAACAACACATGTGAGGGGGCAGGGAAGCAGAATTGGGCAGAGAGATGAGTTGAAATGCAGTTGCAACAGACCTCATTCAGTTTTGTGAGAACTTCAGAGCTGCAACAGCTTTTCAGATTGACCCCACCATGGCACAAGGTAGCAGGACTATATACTCTTGCACTGGATCAGTCATTAGACACAGGCTGTTCTAATGTAAGGGATATTGTGGCTCTCTTTAGTTAATGGCATTTCCTAGAGAAAGAAACTAAGCTGAAATCTGTCAGTTGTCATACCATAGCAGCTGAGGGAATGAGCATTTCAGTCCTGAAATGGAATCTGAGCAACACATCATGGTATCTATTACAGTAGTTAAAAATGGCATCTCGGCCTAGCGCACTGGCTCACGCCTGTAATCCTAGCACTTTGGGGTCCAAGGCGGGTGGATCATGAGGTTGAGAGATCGAGACCATCCTGGCCAACATGGTGAAATCCTGTCTCTACTAAAACTACAAAAATTGACTGGCATGGTGGCGCGTGCCTGTAGTCCCAGCTACTCTGGAGGCTGAGGCAGGAGAATCGCTTGAACCTGGGAGGCGGAGGTTGCAGTGAGCTGAGATCATGCCACTGCACTCCAACCTGGCAACAGAGCGAACTCTGTCTCAAAAAAAAAAAAAAATGGCATCAGATTATTACCGTATATTATTTGATATGTCATTGAACCACATGACTTCTTTTTTAATTGCCTGAATATTTCTTTCATTTTTCTGTGTTAATAATGTTTTCTTATCATGTATGTTGAATATATTTGCCCTGTTTTTCAATTGTCATTCTTTCTTTTATTTTTTAATTTTTATAGGTACCTAGTAGGTGCATATACTTATGGGGTACATGAGATATTTTGATACAGACATGCAGTGTATAACAGTCACATCATGGTCAGTGGGGTATCTTCGCTTTGTTGATACATCCATGTTTATATTTTGTATGGTATATTTCCTTCCCTTTTGCATTTCTTTCTACCATTTGAGCTTTAAGAATTCTTTATCCTGATTATAAATAAATACAGATTATTTTATTTAGTAATTTGATAGTTTTACTTTACTATATTTAAATATTTTCTATTATTTGGAATTTATTTTAGTTCATGGTATAAGGAAAGAACGTAAATTATGTGTGTGTGTATGTTTTCTGGATAGTTCAACAATTATCTCAGCACCATTCTTGAATGATCCATCTCATCTTCAGTGATTTTATGCTTCCAATATAATATACTCAGTTCTTTATATGCCAGGTTTTGTCTATGCAATAGTCTGTTTATCAATTAACCTGTTTATACATATGTCAAAAACACATTACCTGAATTATTATAGTTTTGAAGTATTGCTTACTGTCCACTTGAACTAAGCCACAGTGTGATCAGCTTATAGATACAGTAGATTATTATTATCTTAGATGCCTAAATTTTCATGCCTTTTTTGCTTATGTAGAAACATCCATTTTTCTTCACTTCTGACCATCTGTTCTATGCATTTTGCCTTTTAACAAATGTTTAAATGATGTTTGAAAGTGTCATATTCTTGTCTTCTTTCTTCTCCTCACCACCTTTTTCCCTTGCAGATTGGCAACTTTTTAAAACAACCATTGAGCTGCATGTTTCTTTTTAAATTCCTTATCTCTTCTATCCCAGGCCTGAGCACATGGTACAACATAAATAAATATTTTTGAATGTTGAATGAATAAGATTATAATTTCATTTCTGTGTTATCTCTTTGGTTCTTGATTTCTCTACATTAAAAGTCATATCTAGAATACCTCACAAAGTAGTAGGAAAGTATGAAAAAAATACATTGAAATACACTGAAATAGCATATGGATATGTACTTTTCATTCTTTTTTTCTAAACAGAGGTCATTCATGAGACTTTCAATATTTAGGCTAGATTGACTTTCAGGGACATTATAGAGCCTAACTTTGAAGAGCTCAAAATATGGTTGAAAATTTTGGAGCTCATAGTGAAAAATCTAGATAGTCACTGCTTTTGTTAATTAGCTTTTTATTCTTTCCACACAGGTACTAAGTGAGGAACCATCTATATAATTTATAGGGACAAGTACAAAAATGAAATGGTCGGTTTCCTTGTTCAAAATGTATTAAGAATTTCAAGATGGTGATAGCAAAGCATTTAACCAAGTGTGAGACCTTTTGCAACTGCATAGTTTGAGCACCCACAAAGCTGGCCCATGACTAAATACAACCCATATACACTATGACAGGTATTAGTGCTGCAGTGGGGAGGAAACAAATATGATTACTTCCCTTGTGGAACTCACAGATTCAATGTAGACAAAAGCAGAAGAGTGACAATTTATTTCCTTAATAGTGCCTTACTAGCTTCACTAATTCAAAATTGGTTTTAGAAATTTCACTACTTTGTACTTATTCCCAATCCCCAACATAGTTTTTCAACTTCCATGTCCTTGGATAATCAGAATTTATTAAATGACAACTGTTTGCAGGAAACTATAAACTCGGTGAAAGTAAAATTAGAAACTTATTTTTATCATGAATATTATTTCTAATAAAGCAGTATAAAAGCCCTTTGTGAAGGGTGTTTTCATATCTGTAGTGGGCATATATGTGCTACAATATGTAGCAGCAGCTGGAAGTTTTTTCTGTCATTACTGAATTTTGAAAGGATATTTTTCTCAAAATGTGAGAAGCACTGTCACTAAGGAAGAAATGCATCTTATTAGAATGAGAATGTTATAGATAATGATTATATGGTTTGTCCTGAGATTGAGATTACTATATATGTGATAGTTCTCTTTTGGGGAGGGAGATAATGTCAAAATATATTAGCCAAAGACCATCAGAAGTAAGTAGGAAATAGGCACAAATGTATTCCCGTTAGCAATTGATTCCTCAGCATGCTAGTTAAGCCCAACAAGCACAGGATTTTTTGACATCTGTTTTATTTTGGTTCTTGCCTCTTCCAGCATTCAAGCTGTCAGCTCTTGCTCTGTTAACAATGGGGGCTATGAGCTGAAGTATATTCAGATCACTCATGAACACTGCAGGCACTGGTGCCTTCCACACCACCAGCTGACATGAGATGGCAAACACTGAGAAAGGAAGGCACAGTAAGCTCATATTACCTGCTGCAAAGGAACAACATGTTGAGAGCAATAAAACTTTTGCCAACACCATGTACCATTTTGTAAGATTGTGGGTTTGAAAGAATATTTTTTCCCCTGCAATCTGCTTCATGGATTGCTTTTGATTAACAGCTGTTTCCTTTTATTCTCTGAATCCATTGTGGCTGTAAGTTCGTATCCATTCTCTTTGAAGGGAGGGCACCCGACTACAGCAATATGATTTATGGTGGTGAGCTATGGCAGAATTCAAGAATTTAAAGTGATGTTAAGTATCTCATTGAGTTTATAAAAAATCCCAAACAAAGATCTCTGGAAAATGCGTAAATGCACAAACTAAGCAGGATGGGTGAGGGCTTTTATTCTCCACTATCAACATGATTCTTCAGCATCAATATGTATTTTGATACTGAAGACTCATTAGAAACACTGTAGAAATTCATGGTAGTGTTTTGGATTAAAAATAAGTCTTCTCTCTTTTATTTTTATTTAATTAATTAAAATTCTCTGAAAAGACTTGGAAGGCTAAGTTCATATCCCCAGTAGAGGTGGCAAGGTGGGGAAGCTTTAGACCTCCTCCCATAATCTTCATCTGCTCCCTAGTGGCATCCACCAAATGATAAATACATTCATTAGTACGGAAAATAAATTTTTCTCAGTCCTCAGTAAAATGTAAGTAAAACAGTTTTTTAAAATGTTGATATCTTTATTAATCTGTAGCATACATTCAAAATATAAACTGTGCTTGCTAGAAAAATGCATCTTGGATCACAAAGTCAGAGATGGAGACCATCCTGGCTAACACGGTGAAACCCCGTCTCTACTAAAAAATACAAAAAATTAGCCGGGTGCGGTGACACGCGCCTGTAGTCCCAGCTACTCGGGAGGCTGAGGCAGGAGAATGGTATGAACCCAGGAGGCGGAGCTTGCAATAAGCCGAGATCGCGCCACTGCACTCCAGCCTGGGCGACAGAGCGAGACTCTATCTCAAAAAAAAAAGAAAAAAAGAAAAAAAGAAAAAGAAAAATGCATCTTCAAGACTGCACTTCATTCTGAACAGATTTTTTTTAAGATCCTTCTGTATAGAATTTCTGGGACTACTGCTGCTCATTCTCCAGATATTTACAATTTTCTATCTCAAATTACATTTTTTGGATTTTTTTTTTTTCCTAACTCCCCAACGTTTTCTTCTCTTCTATTCTCCCAATCAGTGTATCTCCATCCTGGCAACAAAGCTCTCCTTTACAAATCCCCATTGGGACCGTAGTTCAGTATCACTGCTCCCCCTTTTCATGCCTTCTTACTATCAAAGATATGGTCTACATACCCTAGAGTTTCCTTGATTAGGCATCATTCTTATGCCACTTGTAGTTATACAAAAGAAGGATAGTTTTCATGAAGCGACGTTTCATTCCACCAGGATTGTAAAAGTATCTTCCTCTTCTCAGACCCACCAGTTTAATAGGCTCAAATATACCTGCTTGTTGTTCTTACTTACCTCTTGTTTTTTATGCATGAGATTGAAATTTGTTTATATATTTCTTGCCCATATGAACACTTTCTGTATTTTATTGCTCCTTTATGTCATTTTGCCATTTTTTATGGACACGTGCTTTTTGTTAATATACAGAAGCTTGTTATATATTCTAAACATTAATGAACCCCTTAAATGTTAATATATTCAAATATTTCCCCAATTTAATGTTTGATTTTTTTACATAGTTGATGGAAGTTTTTCTTGCCATTCCAAAGTTTTTTCTTTTGTGTAATGTCTTTTCCTTCACATTTTTCTCCAAATAGAATTTTTACTTTAAAATACTTCATATTCACCAAAATATGAATTTTAAAATTAATTAAAATGCAGAAAGCTTTAATCATAAATTTCAAATATTTAAAACTTCTACTATGTAAAGATGAAACTATAAAGTTTTATTTCAATGTTTTATGTATATATAGTGTTCCATTGTATAGATTGCCATCATTTATTTGACCAATATCAGTTAATGAAAACTTAAATCAATGTCCTAGTACATATTCCTCAAATAATGGCCAGATATTTCCTTAGAATAAACTTCTAAATGTGGAATTATTGAGTAGAAAACATGTAATTTCTCAGGCTTCTGATATTATTTGCTAGTCTGTCCTCAGGAAAAGATGACCCATTTATAGTTCCACAGTCATGTAAGAGGGCTAGATTTTTCATATCTACCAGCACAGAGTACTTTTATTTATCTTTGCAAATATATATAAATAATTTGTAAAAATTATAATTTATAAATGCAAAGGTATGATGGGGAGAGTAGAAAAACCGAAGTTTAGGAAGCCTTGGAAGTCAGTTTGAGTTTGGACTGAATGTGGAAGAAAAAATGTTAGAGAAGCTTATCTCTGTTGTCAGGTTGGAAATGATACAGTAAAGTTGGCATTTTATGAAAATTAATTTGATTAAGGAATCTGTTGCAGTGTTTCAGTTATGATTAAATAAGTTTCAGCAAAGATGTAACAGGATGAATTATAACTAAGTTTAGGAAAAAACTAGAAGATGTAGTGAGAGATTAAAAGCAAAGATAAGAGATTTTAAGGATTTCCCATTTGGGAGTGCAGAATGACAGAAGTATCATTGTGATGACTAGGAAGTTGATAAAGAGAAGTTTTTTGGACTGATTAGTTAATATGATAGTGGTGAGGGAAAGTGAAGGTAGGAGCCAAGTGGAGGGCCCATTACAAGTTAAATAATGGACAGGCATGCAAGGCTCAAGAATATTTTCATGTTGTCCCCAGGAAATCATCAAGAAATATCAGGCTTCCACTTCTGGCATTAGAAAAACCAAGGTATAAGATAAATGAGCTAATGAGCTGAATATTGAAAGAATTAGAATGTCAGATCATGGTAATTGGTTGACAGTTGGAGAGTAGAAAGGAGAACAGCTGGACAACCTTTGTTGAGAGACCCAGAATCATAGAATTTTAAAGATTGTCTAGTTCAGTTATCAAATTAAGTGTTCTCAGGAAGTTAATTGGATTTAACAGGCCAAAGAGGTTAAAGAAAGTACATTAGGGAAGACAGTCTGTGTATATGTGTGTGTGGGTGCTCCTGTATGTGTGTGTGCATGTGTGCCCACGCACGCATTTATTTCTTACAATTCTGGAGGCTAAATAGTTAAGGTTAAGTCGCTGGTAGGTAGGGTTCCTGGTAAGAAGACATTTCTTACCTTGCAGACAGCCACTTTCTCCCTGTGTCCTCACATGGTGGAAGGAGAGAGTGCTGTCATTTCTTCCTCTTCTTATAAGGATGCTAATCTCATCATGGGGGCCCAACCTCATGATCACTTTTTTTTTTTTTTTTTTTGAGACAAAGTCTCGCTCTGTTGCCCAGGCTGGAATGCAGTGGCACGATCTCGGCTCACTGCAAGCTCTGCCTCCAGGGTTCCTGCCATTCTCCTGCCTCAGCCTCCTGAGTAACTGGGACTACAGGCGCCTGCAACCAAACCTGGCTAATTTTTTGTATTTTTAGTAGAGACGGGGCTTCACCATGTTAGCCAGGACGGTCTCAATCTCCTGACCTCATGATCCGCCCACCTCGGCCTCCCAAAGTGCTGGGATTACAGGCGTGAGCCACTGCGCCTGGCCCCAACCTCATGATCTTGAGAGGTGAAGCCAGCTGGATGTTGGGTCCAGTGGGGACTTGGAGAACTTTTCTGTCTTACAAGAGGATTGTAAAATGCACCAATCAGTGCTCTGTAAAATGCACCAATCAGCACTCTGTAAAATGCACCAATCAACACTCTGTAAAATGCACCAATCAGCAGGATCCTAAAAGTAGCCAATCGCAAGAAGGATTGAAAAAAGGCCACTCTGATAGGACAAAAATAGAACATGGGAGGGGACAAGTAAGGAAATAAAAGCTGGCCACCCCAGCCATCAGCATCAACCCGCTCTGGTCCCCTCCACAGTGTGGAAGCTTTGTTCTTTCGCTCTTCACAACAAACCTTGCTACCACTCACTTTTTGGGTCTGTGCCATCTTTAAGATCTGTCACACTTCCCGCAAAGGTTGAAGGCTGTATTCTTGAAGTCAGTGAGAGCATGAACTCACTGGCAGGAACCAACTCCAGACACAATCTCATCTAAACCTTATTACCTCCCCAAGGCCCCACTTTCAAATACCATTACATTAAGGGTTAGGGTTTCAACCTGTGAATTTTCAATGGACATTCAGTTCATAACTGAAGTGATCCTAGATCTATAGCAATTTAGCTTAAAGATTCTCCCAGAATTGTGTCCTGCTGCCTTCCACAATGGGAATGAACCTATCCAGACCTTGAAATGACCTCTAAAACAAAGTAAAGATAACCCCAAGGAAGCATCGAAAATTAATAAGTTGATTTAGGACTTTACATATTTAACTCAAGGTAAAGGCACTGTATTTTCAAATCATTAAAAACAATCATTCTCTACTTCAATGGCGATGGTCTTAAAGTTGAAATTGTACCTTTTGTATTTTCAGTAGAAATGGATTTTTTGGTCCTAATGTCATCAACCTCAAATTCCGTTACTTTATATTGAATACACTGAGTTCCCCTCCACACCTCTCCTTCTCCCAGTGGTATTTTTGCTGTCATTAGCATCTCTTGCCTTGGAAACTATTGACATACTGATAGCAGCAACTTCTGCTGAGGTCCTTTTAACTTTGGCACTGATCAATATATGCCACACAATTTATTTTGTTTTCATGTCTTTAGACTTTGTTATAAAAGTAATAGGTATTCACTGAAGGAAATTTGAGGTAAATTAGATAATAAAATAACACAAATGAAACATAGTAAGACCACCCATAAGCTCCTCAGAAGTAATAATTGTTAACATATTGGTGTATATTTTTTCAAATATTTTATTTGTATAAACACTTTTATGAAATAGGATTATACTATATCTTCTGTTTTACAACTTGATTTATTAAAATATTTTTAAAACATGTGTCATTATTTAATTTTCTATTATAATTTTCTATTTTATGATGCTTAATGATGGCATTAAAATAATAGCTTAAATTTGTTTAGAAATTTTTGTGCTAGTCACCACTGAAAGTACGTATATATGAATTGTATCACTGAAATTTCACAGCGACCATAGGAGACTGATACTGTTACTGTCCCTAATTTATAAAAAGGGAAATGGAACACAGTACAGGTTTGATAATTGGCTCAAGGTTTCATGCTGTGGAAGTTACAGGCCAGGATTTGAAGCCAGGGACTTTAACTCTAGAACCCAAGATTTTTCAGGCTGACTGTATAAATATATAGCATGCCACTGTTTTTGCAGTTACACTGTAACAATTTTCTAATGTTGGGTACTTAAAATTTATACCTTTTATTGTTTTAAAGAAACAGTGAAAATTCTTCCAGTGAAATCTTTGGTTCCATATACACTATTTTCCTAATGACAAATGCCAGTGATTAAAATTGTATGGTCCAACAGTTATTTGCACAATTTATGCATCAATTTTTTTACACAAAAATCTAAAAGCAGCCAAGTCGAGCCAGCATAGACTAGAAACGGGAAGTAATAGAATACTGAATTGAAATTCTTTTATGATTTCCAGCAGATCTCAGTACCATTGTGTATATTGTGGGAAATAAGTCTAATAATCCTTTTTTAACCTTAGAGTTATGAAATATTTTGAAAGTCTAAAAGACGATTCTTATGAACTTAGATTTGACAAAATCTTTAAGAAGTAACTTTTAGAAAGTGTTTTAAGGTAAAACCTGCCATCTAGAAAGGTGCTTTGAATATATATAATGGACTCTCAATAGAGGTTTCATGACCCGTTAATCCAGATCTGGAACCAATCCTGTGTGTTTCTATTTTTGTGATATTTCACCTAAAGAAATGTTCACCTGAATCCTTTGATAATTACAGAAATTATCTGGAAGCGGAATAAATGACATATTGGAGAATTAAGGTGGAAAGGTCTTTGGTGACCTATTGTACTTTTGCAAATACATCAACCATTTATATCTACCATTGCCCTAATAGAATTTCCTGACATGCATGTTTTCAATATTAGTATGCTGCAAATGCTTTAATACCTGGAAATTATTAATGACAGATATTAAGCTATGGTAACACATTGAAAACAATTTGAACTTTTTACAATTTAACATTTTCCAAGCCAGAAATTAAAAATCTGACGTCTATATATGTACCTGAAAATTTGACTTTTCTAGAAAAGTCTAGTTCCTAAGTTGCAAACCAATACTCCACCATTCCTCCTGCACTATTGAAGGAACAACTCTTGTAAAATAATATCCACATTTAGGAAAGACTAAACAATAAAGACTTATTTCCATTGTTTTTCTCATTTTTGAAATAAACTAATATTATCAAATTCTCTCCAGATTACTTCTGTTACAAAACCACCACCCATTGTGCCTCCTCCTTAAGAACATTGTGCAGAATGCTGGAAATGGGTTTTCCCTAGCCAGCACTCCAACTGGATATTGAGGGTTGGGGCTGCGCACATAGCCAGTTTCAAATAACTGACCCCCTTTTGTCCCTGCTGCTATTGTTCTCAACCTCCTTTCTTCCTGTATGAATGCTCCATAATTGTGGGTTGAGTACAAAATTCTAAAATCTGTTTTTTCTCATTGGTAATATTGGATTATTTTTAAAAAACTATTACGGATATAGTGGTATGAAGAACTGTGGAATCAGATCTGGTTGGAATCCCAGCTCCCCCACTCACTGTCATGTTAAGCAGCTATTTCAACTCATTGATCCTTTATTTCTTTATCTGTGATTTGGAGATAATAATGATACATACATCATAAGGGTGTGAATGAAGCTTGAATAGGACAATGCATGTAAAGAACTTAGTAAGTTGCTTGACTCATGATAAATTGCTTGAAACCTAAAGCACAGAGTAGTGTATTTTCTGCTGCAGTGTTACAAAGATGTTTCTTGGCAAAGTCAGGATTGGAATCCAAACATATCCATAATACCAAATCTGATGTTCAAAATTCATATACCCTATCCAGTACGACCTTCTCAGGATCTCCTTGCTGGCTGTCAATGTTGCTTACTGAGTTTTAGGAATCAAATTCTGTACAACCTCAAACATTTACTACAGTGTCATTTCTCCCATCTTCCAGGAGCAGAGCTTCATTTCCCCTTTTACATTTGTGTCCTTTTTAGTCATCACTGGCATCCCAATTTAATTCTGTCTTCTTATCACTTATCTTCTGAAGCTCTTATGAGCTGGGTACACCACCCTTTATAATCCGTCTTTTAACCATCCTATCTTTATGGGTATCATGAGAGAGCCCAGGATCCTCCTCCATTGTAGTGTAGGAGTTAAGAAATGGACTCTGAAGCCGGACTACTTAAGTCTGAAGTTCTCTGTTTCCAAAAATCCCACTTGTTAGATTGGGGACCTTGAATACATTTTCTGCTTTCAGTTTCTTATCTGTGAAATGTGGATTAAAATTATACCTACCTAATTGAGTTGTTGATCAGATTAAATGAATGAATGCATGTTAAGTACTTGCAAATTGCACCTGGAACCTATTAAGCACGACATAAATATTATCTGTTGTTATTATTATTATTATTTGTTAAAGAATTCCAAACATAGCTAAGTTATCACTTCCAAATTTATCCTTTTGTTCCCTGCTACCATCCAATAAATGGATCTTACCTAAATGATGTATTGAATAAAATGTGAAAAGCCTGAAACTATACCTGGCACAGGGAAGCACTCATAAACTGCTAGCCCTTTTTGTTGATTCTCAACCCCTCAGCACTTGACCTAATTTTCCCTAGACTTTCTTCCTGAAAGTCCCTTTCTCTGGATTTTGAGACCCTATTCATTCCTAGTTCTGGTTCTTTTTCTAATACTTAATCTTCTTCTGTATCTCTTCCTATATTAATACACTTGTTCACCTTTCCACATCATGTAAACTTTTTGAGGGCAGTAGGAATATCATATTAACTTTTTTCTCCTAGTATCTTGCACATAGTAGAAATCTAGTAAATCTTTTCTGACTTTAGTATTTTAAATTTTTTTAACTTTTTAAAATTAATTAATTTACTTTTTATTTTAAGTTCTGGGATACATGTGCTGAATGTGCAGGTTTGTTACATAGGTATACATGTGCCATGGTGGTTTGCTGCACCTATCAACCTATCGTCTGGGTTTTAAGCCCTACATGCATTAGGTATTTGTCCTAATGCTCTCTC